>NC_059673.1:7500000-10000000 GCF_905147105.1 Pieris brassicae | reverse complement strand
GAAGAATTCAATTTGCAGATTCATCTTAAAGATTTCTTCATAATAAATATTTGTTAAAGTAGGAATAATATACACGAATTTATGATCGTGTTATAATAATATCTTACACTCTTGGACCGTGAGGTTCAAGTGCACTGGCGCTAATTAAAGATTTAAATTGGAGCCTGGTAGATAGTACTGGTGACCCCAGAGCTGGTGATTTCCTCGCTCAACGAATAAGTATCGCAATATAGCGAAGAAACTCTGCCAGTACACTACCACCACCAAACTTTTTAAGTTTTTTAAATATTCTATTAACTGTTTAATGATTATTATTAATACTTTGTAGGTTAAGAATATAATATATTTGTTTAATATAATATTTTATTTAAATAATTTTTCTCACTACTGAATAATTTATTTCAGAGGAAAAGACTGCCGTAGCAACCTATACCTCTTACCAACCGGGGAGATAGTTTACTTCGTGGCAGCCGTGGTAGTACTCTTCAACGTGGATGAGCAGTGTCAACGGCATTACACGGGCCACACTGATGACGTCAAGTGTATCGCAATTCATCCAAATAAGCTGATCATTGCTAGTGGACAGTGTGCGGGACATGATCGGTTGGACGCCAGGGTAAGTTCTTTAAGCAGAAACATCTATGGTTTTGTTAATATATAATTTAAAGAGAAAGAGAGAAAGAGACTTGGTACAACATTAATAATAGACTTAGTAAATTAAATTATAAGTGATAAATGATTTATTTCTCGGAATTATTTAACGTATTATAAGATTTTTGTTAAACAATGGGTTATGACATCTCTTCTGATTTTATTTTCATTAATATTTGTATTCTGAAACACTTAATATTTATTCCAGCCACATATCCGGGTATGGAACTCAGTCTCTCTGGCAACTCTGGCAGTTCTGGGCTCCGGGCATATAGAACGTGCGGTGGCCTGCCTCACCTTCTCGAGGGCTGACGGCGGATCCTTGCTGGCTGCCGTCGATGAAGGCCCAGATCACACCATCAGCGTATGGGAGTGGCAGAGGCCAGATAAGGGGCACTGCGTCGCTGAAACTAAGGTACAACATGTGAAGTACAAATAAGTTATTTCATTTTTAAAAGGCTGGCAACGCATTTGCGAGCATTCTGGTGTCCATTGGCCACTATATCCTGCCAGTTTACATTTAAACAAATACGAAATGTTAAATTTTCATCAATATCGGTTCGGTAGTTATGAAGATATCGAGAGATATGTTTGATAAATAATCTCTGGTGATAAATTTGTATATTATTTCCAGTGTTCGGTAGACACAGTGGTGGCTGCAGAATTCCATCCGCTGGACAGAAACCAGATCGTGACTTGTGGGAAGGGACACATTGCGTTTTGGACGTTGGACGCTTCCAATGTCTTATACAAACGGATGGGCATCTTCGAGACAAGGGACAAACCGAAATATGTCACTTGTCTTGGGTTTAATCATAATGGTGAGTGCCTTATTCGGCGAAATATTTATTTTTATATATGTATTGTTTTACGGAAAACTAAATTGTATGACTATCTGGGAATAGTGTTTAAACTAAAAAAGTGGCTTTAGCGTGCCACTTTCAACCCTGAGGTCGTAAGTTCGATCCCCAGCTGTGCACCAATAGACTTTCTTTATACGTGCACATTTCGCACATTCGCTCGAACGGCCTTAGATTCATTAAGTTGACGTGTGTCAGGCACAGGAGGCGGTCACCTACACGCCTATTAGATTGACAAATTATCATGAAACAGATACAGAAATCTGAGTCCCAGACCTAAAAAGGCCACCGATATATTTAGTTTTTTTTTTAAGAAAAGAAAGAAAGAAATAATTTGTAATAGAATTGAATGAAGAAAATTTTTTTTTCTAGAAAGTGGATTTTTTAATTTGACAGAAATTTTTACTAACATTCTTCATTATTGGTTCCAGGCGACGTAATCTCAGGCGATAGCAACGGAAACCTCATAGTGTGGGGCCGCGGAACCAACACCATCCAGAAGATGGTGCGAGGGGTCCACTCTGGCTCTGTGTTCAGCGTGTGTAGCCTCAAGGAAGGAGCCGTGGTCAGCGGCGGAGGAAAGGATGGGCGGCTTGTGCTCTTCGACGCGGATCTGCAGCCCACTGCTACCGAGAATGTGGTCAGTATAATATATATATATATATATATATATAATAGTCTCGCTGAACACAAAAGTTCAAGCACACATATGTACCAGACATAGACTATATGTAAATTAAACTACATATGCCTAAATTGGTTTTCAGATCGAAGGCCACTACGGTGGCGTGCGAGTGATTGCAGAGGGGCGTGGCTCGCAACTCTTCATCGGAACAACCAAGAACTGCATCCTTCACGGAGACATGGAGCTCGGCTTCTTACCTGCTGTTCTCGGTAAAGTGTCAGACAAAACACGCAAAAAAAATATTATTTTACTAAATAAAAAACGATAAATTTATTATTTACTCTATTTCCTCATTAGGTCACGTGGATGAGGTGTGGGGCCTGGCCGCTCACCCCACCTTGCCCCAATTCGTGTCGGGCTGTTGGGACAGTTTGCTACAGCTTTGGGATCCACTCAGTCATTCCACTGTATGGAGCAAGGATATTGGGGTATTTAATTTTTTTGGCTAAACCATATCATTTTTTAATTTCGTAATAGCCTTGTTTAACGGAGTTTTTATTTGTATCCAACTACAATTATCACAGAAGATGTTTTTACTTAGGAGCGCGCTCAAAGCTGCGCCTGGTCATCAGACGGCAGCGTGATCGCGGTGGGCTGCGTGTCAGGCAAGTGGCTGGTCTTCGACCCCGTCTCCAGGGAAATGGTCGCGCACCATGTCGATGGGTGAGATTTTTTTTTGTCTGAAAGAGATCTATATAGCTGTCCCTTGAGGTGAAACTTTGAATTTGGAATGTTTTTTTCAACCACAAAAGAGAAAGAACATTTTTTTTTTAAATTTAAATCATCTGCAATCAGCCTCTTGGTTTTTTTCATATTTAATGACATGATTTCAAAGAGATCAAACATGAAATTTTTTTCAAGTTTAAAAAAGTTTCAGTAAAGGCGCGAAACGCATTCTTTCTTTTCTGTGTTTAATACTTTATAATTGTGACAAGAAAATTATATAAATAAACGTAATTTTACTTCTTTGCATTGCACTTAATTTCTCTTGAAGGTCTATTTTAAACTCGGATGGAGTACCTTCAATAGCTTCTCTCTAAATTAGTGGTTTGATTCCTTGGACTTACAACCATTTCAAAGAACGCTCCCCTAGAAGCACGCTGGAGTTTCATCCCTTCGTTGTTGACATCATCAAGTGCCGCATCGTCGTTTCTTGTAAAAACAGCAAAGGCGAGGAACCAATCTTCCTTAGACAGTATAATATCTATAACTGGACAGGCGTGCTTTTAAATAGGCCGTACTTAAAGTAGGATTGTGGACAAACGTCTGTCCAGCTCTGTATAAAGTAACGCATTTTAAAGTGTAACTCTCGACTTCCAGTGTGGAACCAATCCAGACCATCCAATACTCTCCAGACAACAAGTACGTGGCGATCGGATCTCGGGACAACTTCATATACATCTACCAAGTGGATGACAATTGTTCCAGATATTCCAGACTTGGGAAGTGCCTTGTGAGTCATCCAAACTAATAAAAAGAATTTAAGTAGTCTTTCAATAGGGATAGCGATAGCGACGGCAAGTCCCAACTTTGAGTGTGTGATCAGTCAGTTTTCGTGAAAAATTGCAAAAGAATTTCCATGAATAACTGTGAAGTCAAGGAAAAATCTTACAATACATTTATGTATGTTTAATTATGATTTTTGTTATATGTTTTACTAGATAATAGAAATTAATGATTTTTTTAATTAACAATGCCCCTCTAGTGCACGGAAAGAAAACGTAGAAGGGTAAACCACACATACTAACATACGTAGATAGAAACTAGATAGTCCCGGTTTCGATATTCAAAATACCAGCCGTTATCGTAACGACACCTTTCCGCCGAAATTTAACATATTTCTGAGGAAGTAGATACGGTGATTTGAATATGAGATCCGATATTATAATCTCTTGAGATCTGCTAACCGCTTAGCTCATTATAGTAGACCCGCTTGACTGGTGTGCATGTGGTGTAGGTGCCCGGTAGTGCAGCAATGTATCTGGAAATGCTTGAGTAGTCTGCCAGTAGCTGCATAGTTTTAGTTTTATAACTGTAAAGTGTCTGATGTTAGTTATTTCGGCTAACTTCACGTGTATGTATTACTAAAATTGTTACAACTATCTAATATTTTTTTACTTCCTTACTTATAATAATGTGATTGTTTGAAAAATTTGCATGACTCAAAACTTGGCGATAAAAGATAGGCGGAGAGTTTCTTGCCAGTTCTTCTTGCCTGCTCTACGTCCTTGACTTGCGAACTGGTAGTAAATGGAAATTTAGAATCAAAAGACATATTTTCTGTTGACGTTCATAAGTGTACTTGGTTACCTCTATGAATAAATTTATTTTGAGTTTGATTACACTTTGTATCTTAAATGTTCTATTGCATATTAACTTAACAAACTGATTTAAATTAAAGTATTTTTTTTTAATAAACTGTCTAAACACCTGTCAACATTATTTACTTTGGGACACTTCTGGAGGTGTCCCCACATATCTCTACAACTGATAAACCGATCTTGATAAAATTACTTTTTCGAAGTTAAAATTTTTGAATATCAAATTTTGAATCTGAAGGATACACGTAACGAAAAAGAGCGCACATACTTCATCACCAATTTCAATGAAAAATAAAAAGTTTAAACTGACAACAGTCTTTTTTAAATCGGTCAGTACAGTTTTTATACATACATAGTGTATATTGTGTGCTTAGTACATGTATATTGTATTAGGAATGCTAGTAGATGAATATATTTGTAGATATAAGTAGTAAAGGTAAAAAATTCTATTTAATTCTTGTTTTTTTTTGTCTACACTAAAACAATAAATAAATAAATTATTTCAGGGCCACTCCAGCTTCATAACCCACTTGGATTGGTCTGAGGACAGCCAGTACATAAGGAGTAACTCTGGCGATTATGAATTATTATATTGTAAGTCATTTTAATTTTAACTAGTATTGTATTCTGGATTTGCTTTAACTTAGTTCAAAAGTTTTTATTCAGAAAAATTTTAAAGCGAAGAAAGAGCAATGATTGTTCTCGGTAGTTACATTGCTATGTTCACTTTTTCATAGATAAGTAGATTAAGCTTGTATCATGTGTTGCATATTGATAAAAAGACATCTATTATATTGTTACAAATATTATTTTTGCAACCTCAGAAATAATCGTTATCTTTTATTAAAAACCGTACCCATAAAGTAGTAACCCAAACCCATTAAGTAGTTTTTGAGTGTATCGCGTTAATACAGACGCAGTCGGAAGAGTTTCAAAACAATAATAATTCCAGGGAACGCAACAACCTGCCGTCAAATCACGTCGCCCACGTCGATGCGAGACGTGGTCTGGGCCTCCAACAGCTGCCCGATCACCTTCCAAACCATCGGGGTGTGGCCCGAGAACGCCGACGGCACCGACATCAACACCTGCACGAGGTGAGGGCTGCGTTTACTCGACTGTTGTAAATACTTCTTAGATAATATTTTAATTGATATGTTTTTTTTATAAATTACGTGAAGTTGATCGTCACGGTGAATTTATATTTATTAGAAATACAGTGCTAAAAGAAGTTAAACTAAATGCCAAAAAAACTCTCTTAATAGTTAGGGAAGTGGCGAGCATTTATGTATATGATTCGGATTAATTGGAATTTACGTTTGGATCCATGCGACTTTTTTTAATGATTTAAAAAAATTATAAATCACTTGCTCGGTGCACAGTACACTGTAATTGAGTCCATTTCATTTATACCCCCTGAATTCAATAAAGAATTGGCAGACATTTTTTTATTAGTATCATTCCTAATGACTGCGAGCGCACGCGTCTTTGTGTACATTATTATTTCAATTAATATTTTTGATTAAAAATAATCTATTTGTCCGCTTTCGGAATATGTGGTTTGGGTGTCTGACTCATTTCTGTTTATTTCTGTTGTTATAAGTAATATAAACAACAGTCAAAGAGGCAAATATCAAATGATATAGTACACTTTTATTTGTCGACGTCTTTGAGCGCAGTTAATAGAAAACGCAGTGCTACAATTGTGTCAGACTATTTTACCACCGTCGTTCGTTGCAGATCTGCCAAACATCCATTTAATATATATTTTGATTTGTTTTCATTTCAACAAGGTTTCTAAACATCAGCCTTAATAACAGACACGAGCAAATGATATAGATTACCTGTTTTTTTTACAATTATAAGAGCTGTTAATCGACAACGCAGCGCATGGTGACAGACGGACCGTCCTTCATATGCCTTATCTTATAACTATCGCTATTAAAAATGTCTACCACATGAGCTTACATAGGGCAAGAATTCATGACTTCACTCTTGTATTACGAAAATATATTTAAAACAAATATTTATTTATTGGTTAATAGATCGTTAAGAATAATTATGTTTCCAGATCTCACGATAACCGATTAGCGGCGACAGGAGATGACTTTGGCAAAGTGAAACTATTTGCTTACCCCGTCACACAACCCAAGGTAATCATTTGAGTTTGAATTGTACCAAATTGTCTAAGGAGGTTTTGTAGCGAAAATTGAAATTATATGATTTCTTCACAAAATGAGTGTACTTACAATGGAAAAAGAAAGTTAAGTATTAGCATTCGTAAAGATAATAATAATTAATATACGTTTTATCAGACGCATATATGCATAATCAAAATCGCACCATTTGCTGATATGTATTATATATTTTTATATTTACTTTTTTTATTTCAGTCCTTGTGTCACCAATACGGCGGCCATTCGTCCCACGTGACGTGTGTCCGTTTCCTTCTCGATGACTCGAGGCTGGTTTCCGCCGGAGGACTGGATACCAGTCTTATGCAGTGGGTCGTTGAATAAACACACTAGATGGTGCTGTTTAATTTTTTTTCAATGTGGTAATTGTCATAAACAACTAACGTTGGTTTCGACAGCTTTTCTAGTACTCAAATTTGCTAGCGAATCACATGCACATTGAAGAAATAGATTTAGGGTCCATAAATGTTTAAAAATATTAATTCAAGTTCAGCTAAGAGATTGTTTTATACATTTTAATAGCTCTTAGATTATTTATTTTTGAAAAAGCTAATTCAATAGTGAGCTTATAATATTGCAACACCTAACATTTTATTTTATTTATTATGGGCCTTTTTATTTTAATAAAGAGAAAGTGGCTAAACGTGCACACTACGAAGCATATAGGCAATTATGGAAATTGAACAATATTAAAGTTCAAACAAAATTGCATGGGTTTACATTTAATCAAGTGAATTTATCCAATACTAGTGCACTATTTAAAATTGCTATTCAAAATATTATCTCGAAATGTAACCGCCTGATCTGCTTTTGCTCTCACCAATTTAACTAACGGAGTAATTGTTAGGTTTAGTAATTAATAGATTTATATTCCTTCTCATTTTCGACGGTGTTGCGAAGCCGTCAATTATTTTGCGTAAAAGTACATTTTACAATATTTTTTATTATATAGTACAAAATGTTTAGGTTTCGTGGTTGTGATGTGTTCAATTCGCAAAGGGTGATCGATCCGTCGATTTATTTTCCTACACAAAGATATTTATGCGACACGATTATATTTTTACACTTGCAACACTGGGAATATTGTCAATTGTGATTTTAGCTTTTCAGACTTTAGGCGTACGCACTTCGATATTATTTTATACGTTAGACGAGAATATTCGGGAACTATTATGATTTATGGAAAAGTGGATCATTTTATATTTTTTAAGTTTAATAATAAATTTATTTTTAAGATCCATCGATCAATTTTGTATAAGGTTTCTTAAGTAGCATTTGTTTGTAACCTAGTCACGGTTGATTCGTTTCATCTTAATTGTGTTGTCATCACGTATTGTTAGCGTTAATATTTAGATATTTCCTGTATATACAATTATATATGATGGCTCTGTCCGTCTTTTGAATGTGCCTAATAAAAAATGTTTAAAGAATCGTATTTGTCATTAAACCCTATTAAAAAAACGAGATTATTAACGAAACAATTTATTAACAGAAAATACATACAAAACCCACAACAGTATACAAAAATAAATACTGAATTGGGTGTATCGGTTGATGCCATTTTGTACTATTCACAATAGTATTACAGAATCTACAGCCATTTAAGAACAATGAATCTTGTTAATAGGAAAATAAAATCTTGTTTGTCAATCAGCATTTAGTTATAAGAGAACTGAAAATGAATCATAAGTTAGCATAGTTTACTTGAAGCATACCATGACAACATCAACAATTATTAGTCCTGTGCTAAAGAAATTCCATTTATGTTTGACACTAAAGTGAAACAATTTATTTATACACTTAGTGGGCTGCACTTCAGCAAATTAATTGGACATGTAAAATTTAAACCTCTCTGAATTGAAATCTAATTTCTTTAGATACCTAAAGCTCTGCATTGTCAAGGTACAATTTAGTAACACATTTACTTTGAACCGCACACGTACACTACAACAAACTATATCAACTGTTCTACACTGTTTGCTGATAATTCAAGCAATCTCCAAGCCGCTTTAGGATTAAGTTCCTGTGGATCCCTACAAAGTACCCAAACGTAATTCACCCTCATTACTTTATCGGGATCTCCCTCTATCACATTGTTTTTGGAATCTCTTACGCACATAATTTGCTGAGACTGGAATGTTATCACTAACACTGGACCTTGATCCATCATTTTCCCCATCACCAGCTCAATATTCTCAATATCGAGTATTTTGGAATCCAACCGATAACCAAGTTGTCTGCACTGCTTGATCGGTGTTCCCAAAATATTGAAAACTCCTTCGTAACACCAATCTTTTAAAATCTCCAAATCACCTCTCACCATAGCTTCTAGTATATTTGGTATGATATCATTTCCACAGTCTTCGAGGAATTTTTGAGAAGTAAAATTGGGATCAATCTTGCATATTTCTGTTAGTGTTTTAGAAAGTTCTGTCTTCTCAAACATATTACCAAATAAGTTACCAACCTTTTCAGAGACGAAACGAGCACCTCGAACCATCGCGTTATCCGACTCTTCATAACGTATTTTCCAGTCTAAAACCTAAAAAAACCAATGTACAAATACAACTTTTGGTTTCATCCATCCATCCCAAGGCAAAGGCAAAGATGGGCACAAAGCTGCTCTTTTGTTAAACAACAATATACAAACCTTATTGACATACTGGTTGTTGTTTTTGAAATTCTCCCATTGCTGGTAAAACTTTGAATCCTTGTGTAGTTCTACACCAAGTGTTTCCGTATCTGGTGCAAATGTTCTTTCCTCTTCGGCCACCTAGAGGCAAATAAATAAAAGTATATAACATGTTTGAATATAATATTTTAATTTAAGAGTAAAAATATTGGTGACTATTTAATGCATTTATAATATGAACACAATTTTTATTTACTCATACTATATATTAGGTTCTAAAAAATACCTCAACTCGTTTCCGAAGCATGATAGGTGAGGTGTATACCCGACCTTCGAGCCCTCTAGGCGATATCTCATTCCGAACTACTTCAGTAGCCTGAAAGAGAAGCAGACAGAATATTATTTAAATTTAGCTTTTGATGCTGCTGACGAGCTTGCGAGAAGAGGCTCCGGGGTGATGCCCGCTCACCCGTATCCGCTCCTTCCTTTGCCCTCACAAATGCGAATGATTTGCCAAAGATCCGCAGACTCCAACATCAACGATTGTCGGGAAGCGGACTTGACAGTCCAAAATCACTCCGCCAGCACTTAACCCGCAACTGAACGAAGGACAATTACAGGCCATTGTCTCCTTAATAAACATCTATTTGGCAGAAACTAAGTCCACCAACCATAACCATATTGTATACTATATAACCATGTACAAGTATGCCTTCTGCGAGTCTTTAATTCTATATACAAGACATTTATAATATTAAAGCAGTATGCATGTTATTTGGTCTTTATTTAAATGGTAATATTTTAATTACTATATACCTGTGAAATAGTTTTGAAAGCTGTGGACTGCCCTAATTTTTGACTTCTATCAGCAAGGCTTTCTGCGGCACCTTTTGCTGACTTTGAAAGATCTTCTGTTATCCTTCCTGAAATTAAATATGTTATGTGTATAATTTCAGAAACAATGGCCTAATAGAAATTAAGTTAAAGCATATCTGTGTACTAATAGATTTTTCTTTATTTTACATACATTAAAGTTTCCTATGATAAGTATGTCTTCATAGAGAACATCAACAACCTTCTTTTTTATAAAGAAAAATCATTAAAACCAGATTCAGAAATCTATGACAAATTGAAATAAAGAACACCACTAATTTGTAACTGACCTAAACTGAAGAAGGTTATCAATTTAATATGGATTTTTGAATTTGTGTGTTTAAGCATTAGGGTTCAAATTTTTCATTCAAATTTACATAGGTATAGATAATTGGGTGCTTACCATATAAATAAATATTGATGTTCATAAATGATATCAGATTGCATTCAATCTTTTGTGCTATAAATGATTTAACAGTCATTGATACCAAGGCACAGTATTTTATAAGTCCCTTTAGTTTTGATACAAACATACATATATTGATTAACATGATCTGTATGTTGATACATTCCTTTAACAAAAAATTACTGTATATATGTACTAAAAAATAATTGTTTATATTTGGGGAAGATCATATTAGGCTACTGTGTGGAAGTTAGTGCAGCTTCATTTTTTGAAAGAAATGTATATTTTAAGAATACAATTTGCTTACCTGCCTTTTTGGCAATATCAGTTTTACTTGCCTCTTCTAAAACATGTTCCATTTTTCCTTTAATTCCTTCCAGTGTTTCTTTAAATACCTCTGAACTTTTTGAAGCCTCGGATTCAACTACATGAAACTTTTTCCTTGCCGCTTGTAAAGCTTCAGAATTTTCTAATTTTTGCGCTTCTTCTCTAAATTTTTTTATGCTTTCTTTCATTTCTTTATTTTTAGCAATGTCCTCTTTAATATTTTCTATGATTGAAGAGAAGAAACCTTTCCGGGCAGAATAATGGCGACATTCTATTGTATACTGAAAATACATTAAATATTGTATTATAGTAATTATATCTAATTAAAGCAGTGTCAGTAGGCCTAGTGGCTTAAGTGAGTCTTAACCCTGAAGTCTTGTTTTCAAATCCAGGCTGTATGTGTGTAATAAGTACTTAATGAAAGAAATCACATAAATCGACATGTCAGTAAATAACTGCCCCAGTCAGACAATTTCAAGAAGTGAAAACGTAAAGGGCCTTAAATACTACTGCTCACATACCTGGTCTGATTTTAAAGGAATTACGGACGATTTTAGATTTACGGGTACTACCGTTTTCCAGCGGGCCGGACTATATAATATTTGCCGACACGAATGCTGTAATACAAAACGTATTTTAGTTATAAAATGTTATCGAACTTTACACATAACCTCTACATAACTGATGCAACACCATTACCATTTTAGTTTTTGTTATTGTCGTGAGTTAAATTCAATAAATACTGTCCTCAACTAAACTTTTATCACTTTTAGACTCAAATAGATGAACTAAAAAAGGACATTGACGATATTTATCCGTATACCATTCCTCGAAATCAAAAATCAAAATTTTTAAGGTGTCATTTTCTTAATATATGTTTTTTAATATGGCAATTGGAAATCTCACAGATCATAGTAAATTATAAAAATTGTTTTGCCACTGACAGACTATTTAGATTTTTTTTTTGTTTATTAACGTTCGTTAAATTGCTATATTATACAGAAAAGCGCCCATCTACTTGGTTTGCTTCACTGAGTTGACACTCTAAAATCTTAATATATACTAGTAATAACTACTATTACTCTGTGGTCTCATACTTATATTTTAAATAAACCTCATTACACAGGTAGTAAGAGCAATCATAGAGCATAAACTAACTTTGACATATTGCAACATCCGGTAAGAATTTAATGAATTTGGTATTTATTTATGAAAGTAAACATTTGAATTATAAATTTTAGCTACTAATATATTTCTTATCTGAAATCAGCAATGTTATGTAGATTCAGGCAAAATTATCTAGTTAATCAGCTTGGGATGTTATTCACTTCAAATTTTAAAAAGTTTTACATCCGGTGTGAACTTAGTTCCAGAAACATATGAAAGTGTACATTTTCATTTATTTTCTGTCGTCATATTTAGCCACGGATTCGCGTGCGCGTTTCTTACATTAAATATTTTGTTTTATGTTCGTTTCTTGTTCGATTCCAAACCGTGAACGCGTTTCGTGAGTTTCACGGAGTTGGGATTCAGTCTTGGCAGACGCATCGTCGTAGTGGAAGGTATATATTATTATCTCTACATAATATCAAATGTCTTTAGTCTCTACTCTTCACAGTTCACTCCATATTTACTTATATCTATGTGATAGGTAGCAGATACCACGTTTTCGCCAGCTGGTGCGTACGTTTCGGCTCAATAATTATTTTGTGTTGTACTGAATAATTCTGTGTTTGTGTATGTGGATGGTGGATTATATATTGTATTGTGGCAGGTTGGTGTGGCCGACTCGCGTTTTCCTGGTGCAAGTTTCACCGAAGGTTCGACAATTAATCCCATCAGTGAGCTCTCGTCCAGTGGGGCGCTACCGTTTTATATGACTTTAGCAAGATTTACAGGTAAGTAGGAATGGATTTGATTAATTTTACATATTTTCAGGTTACCTTTCTTTTATCTGCAGGGGGTATTTCGTATTCTTTAAATACTGAGTTATTTATATCCTTCTACATCATTGTTAAAAAAATATTGTATACATGCAGTAACACAAGGACTGATAAGACTGCATTCTAGTTTAGTGTATTATAAGGGAAGTGAGTGTCAGTAACTTTACCTTCAGTTAATTTTGTTGTGTAATACAATTTTCAATAATTATGTTATAGAATCATCTTATATTGTAAATATATAAATTAATCACACATATAGTATGCACATTTATATTAAACTCACACTATTAAAATTTTTGTAGTGCGTGCAATAAGATAAGGTGTTATTGCCTACACAAAAGTACTATTATGCTATGACCCTTTTTCATAAAATTAATATGAATAAGCTATGGGGATGTGTCTAAATACTCCTTTAACTAAAGTTCGTGTTTCTAACAAGATTAAACTTAATAACAGAATTTCTGTTATTAAGTTTATAAAGTTTGAAAATGAAATATTCTTCAAAAATTTAATTGTGATCATAGACAGTGTCAATATCAAAATAACATATTTAATATGAATACTTTTGGTAATTTATTAGTTTCTTTGTTCAATCTTGCTATTATTCACAAGAAAAACATAATACCTAAATAAAATAAAATAAATTACACAAAACATGTGCGCAATATGTAAGTAATATATATGAATACAAAATTGTATATTTTACTATTTGTTAAATATTTATATGGAAATTATATTCATGTCTGACATCTTTAATTCTAGTTTTTGGTATTTTTAAATTATTACATTATATACATTGTGTTTGTGCACTTGGGTTATAATTCTCAAAAATATATTATTGACTTGAATTTTATATTTTAACCCATAAATTCAAAAGTTGAATTCTGAAAAAACACACATAAATATTCAGTTATATTCAAGCTGACTGGAGTATTACATTTTTAAGAAATAAGTATCTATAGATACTTAGATTAATCTAAATCTTTTTATGACTAGACATATATTCATTCATTTGAGTATATTGCATATAATCATTGTAATATAATTTTCCAATTTTATACTGTTTATCCTTATAAACCACCTACCAACTTAAATAAATAATAATTAAAAAATATAATGTTGTCAAATAATCTCCTTTTCAGATATTGTTTTCCAAATATTATATTTTTTTATAATATTTGAAAACAATTCTTTATACACGTCTAAAAAATATATCATAATAATTTCGGTCTTTCCAACGTTTAATTTAGACATAACTACTGTTTTTGTGTTATCGATGCCAGACCTAATTGTTCTGCGTAGATTACAGCCTCCAAGCGTGGTTGGATCGATAGTTACTTCACACTGTTACATCTAGACTATTACGTAGTACATAGCTTATAACTTGATAGCTATATATGTAATAAACGTTATACGCCCACACTACAAGCATACAAAAGATTGATCCAAAGCTCGACGATCACATTTTACGCATTCTTGTGGAAAACCGATATTGAATTTCGTAAGAAAAGGATTTAAACGCTTGAAGGAGTAATCGATTAGATTGCTGTTCGTCTCCCAAGCTTCAATTGTAAAGGAATATAATTCATGGATAAACGGTTTTAAATAGAAGTGCTTAAATATTAAATATTTTATTAAAAACTGCAATCTCTATACTTTCATCCATATTTCCTTTACGTAAAGTAAAGGTTTATTTTTTCGCGACGCTTGCCACTGCGTTGGTTGGTTTATATCTAGAACTCTGCTGAAAATAGTCGGAAATTAAAGATAAATTTTAACTTTTTATCGTTGTTGCGTTGGTTTTATTTTGTTCTAACCTTTCTAGCGCGATGCCTTGAATATAAGTATGTTATCAAGATTTATTATGTGTTTTAAACTTATGAACAAGTAAAAAATTCTAACGCTTTCAATATTATTAAAAGAACGTCTACAGCAGTTTCTACTAGGAGTCAAAGGGCTTTCGACTACAGCTTGTGTTTAGGCTTCAATTTAGTTACCCTTAGTTCGGTTAAACATCTCGTATTTTATTAGCAATTTTAGTAGAAACAGTATCGCTGATTAGGCAATGCTTCGCCGAAACGTGTTATGTCACAGAGGTCGTCGCTCTCGCCTCTCTCGTCTAGCATACAAACCTCATTGCCCACCCCCACCGTGCACCAATGATTGATGGCAACTTGGTCATTTTTCATAATTTTATTTTTGCCCGTCACAACCTGTACAGATCAGTTTAGATTGGGGGACGTAAGCGGCTCAATCCCTTCTATCTTAATTGTTTAAGAGAAGTAATTTAATGAAAACACAATTAAAAAAAACACATGCACAGGGGTTACTTCAGCACTCTCTCGTCAGTCAGATATCATAGAATTTTCTTAAAACAATGTGTTAGCTTCCTAATAAATCACTTGGTACCTTTACTATTGACGTTTTGCCGACTCAATTGTATCTTAGTTTCACTTTTCAACTCTTGAAGTTTCACTAATAATACGTCAAATTTTCCACATATTATATAGATTGTATACAACAGTAGGATTTCCAAGAAATTAAGGCTGTGTGTACCAGTCTAGTCAACTCTTTCTTAGATTTTTTAATACTGAAATTCATAAAAATGGGAGCAAAATTTGCATTTACAAAGTCGCTGTTTATATTTAATTACCAACTATTTTTATAGTCAGAAGTTCCTTTCACTTGCTTGTTTAAACGAATGTTAATTTCAATAAATAAATTATTCGTTCACATCGTATATTGTACCATCCGATAAGTCTCATCGTTATGAAATAAATAGTAGAATACTGTTATCTATATTTACTTATTTGTCAAGTGAGCAAGTTAGTTTTAATAACCTTTTAGTAGACTTAGTTAGCCTTCAATATAAGTAGGGAATATACACTTTGGATTCGCGAATATATAATGATAAAAGTACTCGTTACCATATTCGATCAGCAGGTTCTATATTTAGAAGTAATCTGGTTAAAGTTAGCGCATTGAGTCCAGTAGAGCGGAATTCGGTCTGACAGTACGACCTACTTGACCCCACCGTCCCCAACATCGCGATTTGAGACGGTTCAATGACCTGGCTTTCAAATATTACAATGGAAAATAGAATAACAAATTAAGTACTACACAATTAGATTTCTCTTATTACGTTTGGCTGTAAATAGCATCAAATACCGATCGCATCGTATACCGAGTTTTTGAATCGGTTCTATTTTTTTATATACAATGTGGCTTAGTGCAGTCAACTGAATTGCAATACAGATCTCAATATTTTTTTTTAAATAGTACATATTCTCAATTATTTTTTGTATGGCGAATTTTTTCTCTATCATTGATACATATGTACATATATATTATTTCAATTAGACACAAACTACATATTTCCACGGTGTAGCGCGTTCCTTGCATATGTAATGCGCAATATCTCCCTGATCTAGGTGACGAGTGGAATCTCTTGCTGATTCACTCGGGAAAAGCTCAAGGCCAATGCAATGTACGAAACGCATTTCATCGCTTACTGCTCGTTCAAAATTCCTAGTTTCTATTTGAAAATATACTATTGATATGACTTTTAATTTAAAAAAAACAGCAGAATAACTTTGTAGATATTTATTTGTCTGTATGCCTTCCATCAAAACCAACAGTTGACTTATACTACAATTATACTATAAAACTAAGCAAATGTTAACTGAGAAAACTTAGGTCCAGTGATGCGAGGGTTTGAAACTGTTTACTTGGAAAACCTGCTACGAATACAAAAGTGGTGATTTTCTTTGACCGATTTATTTCGTACGTGTAAATTTAAGATAACGTTTTTTGTTCAGCCTTAACGCAAGTGCTATCTAATACTTGTGCGATGTTATTCCATTATAACATTAACTGGGCTAAGTAGGAAGTTAAAATGTAATTGCGCATACTGAATATTAGTATAGATCTTAATTTGAAATGAATTCTTCAGGTAAGGCATCGTAATTTGCGGCATATATTTATCTAAGGAAACATTAAAGTTTTGTTTTTAATTTATTCCGCTTTGAATACATCGTTTAATAATAATTATAACAGTCGCTATTCTATACGAATAATATAACAGAAAGTTGCGATGGAGCAATGTTAAAATCGAAACCAACTCGAAAGCTCCTGAGCCGATTTTGCCATTGTAAAAGTATTTCAAAATATTTATAGACTTGCGAAGCTAGGGTAGGCTGAAGTACTGAATGTATTAACAAAATTATTATAGTGTGCTTATAATTTGAAACGTTAGTACGGCAGGCAGTAGTCGCAATCGATAGAAAGAGCGCATGCGTCCTGCCACTACACGCCAACCCCTTTCCACTTCCCTAAGGCTATCCCGAATAGTCTGGCATGCCTTATTGGCAAAGTTCTAGAATTCTCTATATCTTATCAGGCCACTGGTGACAAAAGCCTCCCATAGCTACGAAATCCCATATACTAACATTAGTTATTGTATAGATTAGATTTTATTGCTACTGCGAAATTCAAAAATTACTTTTTTTAAGAAAAAATTTCAAACGTTTAAAATTATTAGAGAACCGACAGGTTTGTTGGTTTATTTTCTTGATATTTATTTACCTTATGTATATATGGAAGGCTTTACACACACTATAAAATTGTATTTAGATTTTTTTAACAACGATGATAACAAGAAAAACAAGAGAATGATGAAGTATTTTTGTAATCCAAGGTTTAGCTAATTATAGAAAAAAAATTGTTTAGCTAATTTTACAAAGATAAATTCATAAACCATCTATTTTTACATTTATCGTAATAGTTTTTATTAGAAACTATAAATATAAAGTATATGACATAAAGATAACCATATGTTTACTCTAGATTATCCAGTCTCCTTAGTAAGTTCAACTCAATAACGAAAACCATTTATACACATATTACACATAAATAACATTATTTTCATTATAAATTTCATGTCACTTTGTTAATAAATATCGAAGCATTGATTTATTCTTTCTTATTTTTATTATGACCCTTAATTTGCCTTTTTGCTTGTTGATAGAATTTTTTTTACAATTACTACATGTATCCGTTTAGTTTGTTCTGCAAAACAGATCGCGTTACCCGCTCAAACATTACATTTGCTTACAATTGTATCACAGTATTACATCACGTGTCTCATAACAATAACACTCGCAGGAAATCACAGTGTCATTGTAGAACGGATTCAAATAAAAAAACAACAATGTATCAAGTTGTTGGCTTTTAAGGACGTATAAATTACGTTTTAATTTTGGTATTCATTACACAAATTAGACGCCGCTAGTTAAAATAAAAATTTATACGCCTTATGTGTCTGATACGTCTCTGCTAACTTTCGATATTTTTTTAGAGATATAATTGCGCGTAAAGTAAAATCAAGAGGTGCCAACCTGGAGTTTGAATGCACGCTCTCAGCGTTATATCGTATACCCTATACCCTATACCTAAATTTTGTAGATTCATGCTAAAACTTTTAGAATTCTTTATATTGATTGAAATAAAAACCAGACACTAGATAGCTATTAAGCTATTTTATAGCAAACACAAAGAGCTGTAGATTGATAAAATTCCGAGAATTATTAAACTTATGTAGATACTCATAATGTGGGGGAAGTTACTTTACATGTACAAACGTGCTCTCTATATGTATATAATAAGACGTTTTATTCACCACCATTATCAACAACGATAGCAACTTGATGTCCTAAAAATAGCATGGTATCATTAAAAGCACTGATAGATGTGTGGTATTTCTATAATTATTGTGAAAACATGTCACTGAACTACTCCATCAAAGCCAGTCTGTACATGTCTGCTCACTCGTGTTGCGACTGAGAAAACAGTTTCTCTTATGTTATCTGTTCAGCGTGGCTTTTACAATATCTTTTGTTTTATCAGGAATAATGTGTCTTTGCGTTCCTGTTTGGAATTAATCATTTACTCTATTGGTTTCGAATTCTTAATAGCTAATGTTGTGTAACTTGTTTTGTTACAAATATAGCTTAGTGTAACGCCACATCCAGACATAGTTACTTCCGGTTGTAATTTCATAGACAATGCTCGTAATGTGTCGTGGGTCGTCACAATGCATCGTCAGGATATGGTCAATACTACTTGTTAACAATTTCCTTATAATGCTTTATTTCTTTGCACATTACCACTTTGAAATCTATAGTATTTTGGAATAAGTTGTCGTAAGCTTTAGAAACGTTGTGGCCAAGTAAAAATATTGATTACAACTGTATACTCAAGCTATTAAATTCGGATTTCAGCGACTAATTAAGTTTGCGCAAGAAAAAATCCTCCAAATAATCAAGGAGGCAATTGCAATAAAAGTATATAGTGTACTGTATAATTTGTGCTACATAATCGTGTATCAGGCAATCGTAAAGATAAGAAACGTCGTGATTGATAGACGCAGGTTAAATTAACACTGTCAACTGAAACGTCACACGAGTCAAGGTTAAATCTATTCGCAAGAAGTGTTAATCTAGTGATAATTGACAGTTAATCGTATTATGTCTATGGCTAAATTCACTATATTTAACGCCATTTAAACCTCCCAGCTGTATTATCTGAGTGACGCTCTAATTAAAGTCCCCAGCTCGATTGTCTCCTATAAAAAAGTATAAGGTAATATTAGTGTTAATATTAATGTTGGTCTACCTAGGAAAACAAATAACTTGAATAGACTTCATCGTTAACAACAGATAACGTAAGATGAAACTGATTTTTTGTCAAATGTGGTGGGTATTCGAGCATATGCGGTCTTGTTATAACTACTTAATATAATAATATCAGCTGTAAATAAAAAAGTCAGTAATCAATGAAATTAAGTAGTATTGGTATTACCTGAACATAGGGAACACGTGTTGCTCAGGGTTTTATACCTCGTACCGACGGCTCTACGGTCAACATACGTCACAGAACAGCGCTGCAATGCGACAAGCACTAGACTCGAGGTCATCATGTCACTTCAACATGAGTGCTCTTCTTATTCCAAACCCTTAACCCACATCGACCTTAAACCTTCCAAGAGAATACGCTCTTTCCTACCCCTTAGTGTCAAAGCAGTTTTCTTGTAACGAATACTAGTCCTAATCAAATACGAAAGGTACTTCACAATAAACAAGTGTTTCTAAGTTATGTTTGTATAGTTTGCCTAGTGTCATCCCAGCGTAAACTCAATTTGAAAGAAATCAACGTGTGCGGTCTTTAAACAGTAAAATAACTGATTTTGTTTTCAGAAATAAGTACATATGTTAAAGTTCTCCTAAAAACCTCTTACACGTCATAGGTAGGTGCTAATAAAAAAATCTACGACCTCTGACGTCAATATTTCGTTACATTTAATTATTTTGAAACGTCACATGTATGTCACCTGATTTAAATAAGTTTAAACAACAAATAAAATAGTGGGAATAATTACTGTTACAAAGTCTTTTTAATCATTATGGAAATTTGTCAAATGGTATTGGCTAAATATCGCGATGCGCGTTTCCGGTGTATGCTAGACACACTAGGGACACATTCGTGATTAAGATTTGCATATAAATTACCTGATGAGCAGTGTTTTGGCCTAGTGACCTCAGTGTGCAACTGTCATCCCTGAAGTCGTAACTTCAAACCCCGGCTGTGCACCAATGGACTTTCTTTCTTTGTGCGCAGTTAACATGCGCTTGAACGATGATGGAAGGCATTGTGAGGATACCGGCTGGTCCATTAGATATTGAAACAGATGCATAAATCTAAGGCCCGTGCCCAAAAAAGGTTGTAACGCCACTGATTTATTTTTATCAATTACCTGGTCATTTTAGTGTTACACGTCTTCGTAATAATTGTTTACTCTTTTAGGAGTCTAAAAACACATTCGACGGCATTTTGTTTGTACTACGTCGACCAACCACATTGAGCATTTCAAGGACATTGCCTTATTCGCGAGTACTTACGAGCCGCGCTTCGCGAAATTGTTCACGCCAATTTCGATTTAACAGTTTTCATGTTAGGTATTAAATTTTGTTATCGTTTGCGTTACACGTGGTTCGACTCGCGGCCAGTCTATGTCGACCACTTACGACATGCGTGAGCGATAGAGTCGCGGTGGATTTTGTAAGTTTTTATTATTTTGGCACGAACGAGTAGCCCTGACATTTGATACACACGCGATCGTTACTGTTTATTCGCCATCTCTTGAATACTCAGAGACGCAGCGAAAGCTTGTATAGCGCGTTTGTAGTGCTTGTAGTTTAAAACATAAAATTGGACATCGATTGGTATATCTAAGACCGTGCCACCGCCACACCTACCGTATGAGGCTTTAACTGAAATAATTGTTAAAGTCACGGGAATGGGTATGTCATGTCATGTCATTAGTGACGTAAAGCATAGAAAGTTAACGCCATATATATAATTAAGATATAAAAGAACCTTTTCTCGTATTATTACTTTATAGAATCATAATAAAATAAAAGTGCGGTGAAACTGTGAAGATTGGTCGTACAGTGTACTCAAATGTGTCGCAAATGTTTATTCGACTTACCGGCTTAGTGTTATAAAAAATAGCGATAACTTATATTTGCCCGTATTACGTCGTTTACGTCAGAATAAACTGATATACAAAACATCGCACTTGCGTTTTTTGCCTATTGACTTTATAGAATTCAATTACAATAAGCAGTTGCAATAAATTGGATAGTACAGCGATTGAAGCGAATTACAACCATAAATGTTAATTACCTAGCTTTTTTGTACTTAATTTTCACGTTGTTCATTGAACGTTTCTGTATTAATAGTAAGCGCAATAATTTTTCTCAAATGTAGGGTATTCTCAAAATTTATAGATAATTTGCAATTGTTGCAGAGACTACAGTACTGAGCGAGGAGAGTGGTCGGAGTGTGGTCGCAAGTAAAGCCGGCTGTCGACGAGCGTGCATGACGCTTCACATAACTAGCAATACTGCCCGCAGGTTAGATACGTAAGCATACACACATTTACACACTGTTTTGCACTTTGTTCTTATTGCATAGGGAAGGTTTTAAGCGCAGTGAAACGCTGATTTGCAAAATTATATAAATGTATTTATTTCGGTTTTGTTGGCAAATCTTTGTCGATAACAAGCAAATAATTTAAATGTATCTTCATCTATTAATTTTCGAAACGGCGAAGTTAAATAGTTAGTTTAAAGTAGATTTGAAAGAATGATAGCGACCGGTTTGGTTGCGTCAGTAGTCGCGACGCTATATGTTGCAGAAGATCAAAGTTTTGCAGTAACAGACATCGGAAGCTGCTGCCGCTGCGGCAAACGTGACTGGCGCGCCCCGCGGGTGCTCCCTGCCCGCATGCCCTTTTAGACGCCACCGAGCGCGGTGAGTCTGTTCTCTTCTCTTGTCCACACAACCCCTAAAGCCTCTTTTTTTCAGGCTGAGCGCTTAGTATTAAAAGTATTATTTAGATAAATATCCTAGAATGTTTGCCCACTTACAAAGCTTGTGATCCAGACTAGACATAATTACTTACATATTAGTCCAGACAAACATGTGCCCAAGAATGATAAAACCAGTAAGCTTAGCTGTAGACAGACGTCAAAACTAAACGAGAACATACCCGGGACGCGCTAGTCACAATACACGGAGTAATTTGATCGTAATTTGAAATATTAATAATAATTTTCCAGATCCAGTGTCAAAAAGAAACCGCCTCTGGAATAATTAGTTAGAATAAGAGATAGTATAATGGGGTCCTTAAACGTGAACCGGAATGTGGCGGACGCGTTCTACCGCTACAAGATGCCGCGCATCTGCGCCAAGGTTGAGGGGAAGGGGAACGGCATCAAGACTGTCATCGTCAACATGATTGAGGTGGCCAAGGCGTTGGGACGACCTGCCACGTGTAAGTATTAATTCTGGCTTTGACTTTTCCGGAAGTCTCGACTTCTTATCTCACTTTCTTCTTCACCTTGAGTAGAGATAGGAGACCGCCATCTTTTACTTATCACAATTTAAAAAAAATATCTATCCCCAATGAACTTTGCAGAAACTAACATTTTGTTAATTAACACTTAAAACTATTTTCCAGATCCGACCAAGTACTTCGGTTGCGAGTTGGGTGCTCAGACGCAGTTTGATTTCAAAAACGAGCGTTTCATTGTCAACGGAAGCCACGACTCTTCTAAACTACAAGATCTGCTCGATGGGTAAGTTTAGTGAACACAATTTCTGACTTATGTTGTATTCAGATACACTATTATCACAATTCACTTTTTAAAAATAGCTAATATTTGTTATATTTAAAACACGATTTTGTAAAGGTGGCTTAATTATGGTGTATTTTTTGTTGAAATTTGGTCATCATCATATTCTTGAAAATAAATTATTATATAGATGACACTGAAGTCCGCCAAGGTCTGTAGGGTTTATTTATTTATTTATTTATTTATTTATTTACACTTCGTTACACTACAAAATAAAAATAAAAATTAACATAATTAAATCAAAAGGAGGGCAACTGGCGGCCTTATCGCTTACGAGCGATCTCTTCCAGGCAACCACTGTGAGTAAAGAAAAAAATAAATGTATTAAATAAGATAGGCAAGTAGTGCAAAATACATGTAATACACAGTTATTAAACAAAACTAAACAGGAATAAAATATTAAAGATATATTAAAGAGTAAAAAGACACAGTTTAATATTTATAGGAAGCATATTCTTAGATGTCGGCATAAATTTCCAGCTTTATCCGCAAATTCGTGCTGTGTCCGGAGTGCGACAACCCAGAGACAGAGCTGATAGTGTCGACGAAGCGCAACACGATATCGCAAGGTTGCAAGGCTTGCGGGTACCACGGCCAGCTCGACTTCAATCACAAGCTCAACACCTTCATCCTCAAGAACCCTCCGGCGGCAGATCCAGCCATGCAGGTGACCGCACTAATAATTCTCTTGGTTCATGCGTAATGTACGCGTATTTCATAGAATAAAAATGTTCATGGTTTTTATAAATGCAGGGCTCATCTCTAACGGAAGGCAACCGCGGTAAGAGGTCCAAGCGAAGTGGACCGGCTGCTAATGGAAACCACGACGGAGAAGCGGACGCTAAGAACGTTAGTATTATTCGATATAACAGTATATTAAAATACACACAGAATATAAATTAGAAGAGGAAAAGTTAATATTTTTTGGGAGCATCAACAACTAACTATTTCATTTGGATTTATTGGAAAAGGTTATGTTAATCTGTGCTTTTTTTTAATTATTTTGAAGTAAATTCCTTGTATAGCAAAACAAAACAAGAGTTAGGAAAAGCAAACTTACATTATTACTTATAACTTACATTATCAATAGTTTATTACTGGAGTAGCATTTCTGTTGTGTTGCGTAAATTTTTAATTTAATAAATAAATTTCCTATATAAAGTAAGCAACGTGTGTAACGAAACACTACGTCATTTCAGGAAAGTGACGCCCCCATAACGCCGACCGCGCCCAACCCCAGGAGCATGAAAAAGGAGAAGAAAAAGGATGACGACGACGATGATGGCAACTGGACCGTCGATGTGAGCGAGGCTGCCGTTAGGGCTAGGATGCAAGGTAGGATTCACTTTGACTAAACAAGTATATTCTATAGAAGCCTTTCTTCAAATCTTGGCGTGATTTTAATCTCGCTCACAAGGTGGTCTGGTACACGCTTAATATATATTCTTACGATCAAACACATAAGTTTTCGTATATGTACTTAACTTGATTGATTATTTATTCTAACTAAAAATTTCAATATAATTAATAGGCTGTACTTTCTAAAAATAAAGTTTTAAAACACGGACGAAGACATTGTGTTGTTTTTTTACTAAAACTGAACTCGTGTACTTCGTGTTTTCCAGATCTGACGGAGGGCGCTAAGAGTATGACCGTGTCCGAAGACAGCGAGAAGAACGAAAAGCAGCGTATGGACTTGTTCTACTCTTTCCTCAAGCAGAAGGCGGACGCCGGAGATCTGGACGGCAAGGCCATTAATGAGATCATCCACGAAGCCGAGAGGCTCGATGTCAGGTAATCGATGCAACGCTTTATTGCTTTATTTTGAGGTTCGAATCCCAGCTGAGGTTATACAATGTTGTCTACTTGTGCCTCTGCATATGAATCATTTCCGAACGGTCGTACTAATCAGGTCTAAGGCGCCCCTGGTGGCGTTCGAGATCGTGGTGCGGGCCAACAGCCTGGCGGGGGACGTGCGCAAGCACCGCACGCTGCTGCTGCGCCTCGGGGCCCTCGACCCCCGGGCCCCTCGCGCCGCCCTGCACGCGCTCACGGCGCTCGTGCACCATAATCCCACGCTCCTGCCGCGCGTGCCCGCCATCCTCAAGGTACGGGAATCGATCTAACGCACCTATCACGTTTGGAATTTATAATTACAATATGTACATGTTTTTATTTTAATTGTCATTCACGTAGAAATGATTATAATAACCCATTTTGGTATCAAAATATATGATTATAATAACCCATTTTGGTATCATTTACCTTTTATTACAACCTTACATAAGGATTGTTGTAAATTTAAAGCTACCTATAACGTTTCCCCAGCTCTTGTACGATCTGGACATAGTAGAAGAAAAGACCATAATCGAGTGGGGCGCGAAGCCTTCCCGCAAATATGCCTCCAAGGAGGTCGTGGCGGATATCGCTCGTCGCGCACAACCTTTCATCGACTGGCTGCAGCAGGCCGACGAGGAAGACTCCAGCGAAGACGAAGAGGATATCGAGGTATTATTAATATTGATATTCAGTGCTCAGGCATCTGTATCACAAACGATAAGCCTTTGTCGTTAAGGGTTTGAAACTTGTAGTTAAAGTTGGTTTCGCGGTTTTCCCATAACAAAATGGATAAGGCTGGTAATGTATTTTAATGTACCAATTGTAAACGAAAGTGTTATATTTTAGCTAAAATGAGTGACGTCGTAATTTTAATATTTCAGATTGAATACGACGACCGCGCAAAGGCCACACCCATAAAGGCGGTCAGTGCGGCTCCTCCCAAGCCGGCGCAGAACGATGAGGACGGAGATATCGACGTCGACATCGATGCGATATAGACGACGCTAACCTCACGTCGACCGTGCTCCTCTTCTCCCTTCTTCTACCGTCTGAACTTCGTTTCCGTACATTGGCTTACAACAGTTTAATCTATCTCTCGAAACCTCCCGAAGCACGGTCGACGCACTCGGCCGGACCCCGTGTACATTAAGTTATTAGAATTTTTACAAGTCATTAAATTTTAATGTAAAGAAATATTTAATCTAGCGCTTCGTTTAGGAATTAGATGTAAAAATATCTCCGTGGACGCTCTCGAACGCGTCGTCTTCTGTCGAGCCGGTTCGCGTATACTCGGTGGAGTTGGATATCTGTTGATAAGTACTACTTTAATCACGTAGAGAAGATATTAAATATATGAATATATTCTTTTTGCGTGAATTAATGTAAAAATTGATTTTTCTAGTTGGGATTTGACGTTTCAATCGGTGTTTTTATTTGAGGGTATTTACAAACGTGATAAACCTAAACGTCACCAAGTACCAATTGTACTATTTGATTTGTATGAGTTTTTACGATTTAGTATTTAATTGTGGATCGGCGATGATGGCGCACTGTTTACGAGCATTTAACGAGATCGTCGATATATATTATATTAGATTATTGGGCGAGCTTACAAATTGCCGAGGCGGCTGCGGGCTCAAAGAACTATTCTATTCACAAAATGAATATACGGGTGTTGGCGGACCGGTCCCATGTAAAAGTTAGAACACCCGTAAAACTAGTACACGAATAGGATGACATACGTGGGAACCGCTACTAGTAACGGAGATGAATCGGAGCCGCCGTTGCAATCTGTACTCGGCCAAGCCGTGCGAGCGTTCACTCGGTATCGAGAATATTCCTAGATTATTTTAAAATTGCCACCTTTATTAGATTTGTTTTTATTCAATACATTTGAAGTCGAACATTGTTGTTTTATTTTTGTTTCGTGTCATCACGTGATTTAGAGATAATTACGATGGAATACGTGCTTAATAGAAGAGAAGAAAAAACTATTGACAACTGACTGTTTTCTCTTATTGAAAATAGCTTTGTGAAATAGTAATCATTGTAAGCAAGTATTAAGTATAATGTTTAATTAAAATATATATATATATCTTTAGATAACATAGAGTTTTTCGGAATAAAAACAAGTTTACCAATATATACAAATAAATATATTTCAATAAAAATATCTTAAAATTAAGTAACATTCAAATTTCAGATTTCTTGTATAAGATCAAGTTTCACATGAGATTCTTATAACTTATTCTTATAGTAAATGCATATAAAACAGTCGAGTGACTTGGGTTTGACATTAAACCACTAAAAATGAGCATAAGATTGTAGGTCATTACATTATATTGTCTAGAGATTTCTAGTCCTTTCAAACTATGATAATAGCACCTTAACATGAACTAAACTTAAGTATAGTCAAATAGTAAAAAATTCAATATAAAAACTTGAGCAACACTCCATTGCTTATTTGGAACTTCTAAAAGTACATTTGAATAATATTAGTAAGATAAATCATGCTCATAGTCCGTTTGCCTACTAAGGTTCAGATATGTACTAGGTACGTATTCGTTTGGAATACTGGATACAACCAAAACGAAAAGTTTGAGCTAAAGGTAACTTATCCCATTACAAATAGGAAACCAAGATTAAAGTAATTAGCCAAGTACTATCCACTGCCAGTTGAACCTACCACCACAGAAGTCACTGGAACTGCCGGAGTGGCCACACTAAACGAAGTTATAAACACATTCACTATTGTTATCAGAAACACTCCGAGTACCGTAAAGTTATTAATTTTGTCCGCCTTACAAATATCCTTGTCGTCCTTCACGTTGTACCTACTATTCATAATTAGACCCACACCGACAGCGATCTAAAAAAGTTAATACATATGAGATTATAAATTAAAATAAAAACAGAATTGAAAGAAAACAATTTTTTAAACGGATTAAAGCTATTTGTATTATTATAAACTTATAATTATTTTACATAATTTAAAAAAAAAAATTTCCGACGTTTCGCGTGCTTAACAGCGTGCGTGGTCACGGTGATAAAGACAAAAGGTGTTGAATGCCAAAAAGTATCACAGCTGTAGAGAAAGTTGGGTAATTATTTCCCCGGAGTTGGTATCGACTAAAAGATGACGGTTTTTTGCAGAAATGACTCACTGATGGTGTCCTCTATTTACGCGGATTGTTTGTCTTGGGATTTTTAATTTGGATATTATTGGATCCCAGGTGTTTGGTCATTTCAGGCCGTCTTCTCTATTGAAATTCGGATGTTTTTTTTAATTTTAATGGCTTCGCGTTCCATTCTTGGGAAGAATCTTTTTTTTTCCTTTCATTAACTAATGTAACTGAATGTAATGCCCGCGAAACGTCAAACAATTTAAATTTAAAATTATGTAAAAAAATTATAAGTTTAAAGTAATAAAAATAGCTTTAATCTTGTTAGAAAATTGTTTTCTTTCAATGTGTAAAAGCTATTTTAACCAAAGACAATACTAAAAACAGAATGTTTATTCTTATAAACGACATAAAGTTAATCACCCAATTTCCTATAAAGACGATAAATTTATCAGTGAAACAGAAATACAATAAAATACATAAAAACAGAAATACAACAAAAAAATAGATAAACTATGTTACGAAGCTTGGTTCGTTAAAACAATATTATCGTTTATATAGGATTTATTTTGTATTTCTTTATCATCCATCTCTATTAAAGGGTTATTCGTATCTGGTATAAAATATTCATGCACTAACCTGTAAAACAATGCTCATTGCAATAAAAGTGAGACTAGGGAAGTAGTAAGGATGCGAAGATGCAGATTCCAGCACATATCGAAGTTGGTTCGCGTTGGCTGAAAGTAGTGCCAGGTCCATCATACCTTGAGCCAAGTTTTTCTTCTGCTGGTAGGTGTTTACGTCGGGAATAGACTGTGATAAAAAGGTGAAGGTTGAGATTAACATACAGCAGTGTTTTCTTGCCTTCGTAATTTAAACATATTGTGTAAACCACGGCCACGGTCCAGTTCGCTTTTCATTAAAACGATACTATTGGTGGTTAGTTACCTATTTTTCTTTAGATTTTGGGAATCACACGGAGATTAACGGCTCATTGACTGACCTATTTAAGACAAGCGTTCAGAAGCTGGAGGTCCTGGGTCAATAATGATTCGCGGCGATACAATAATCAACGCATATAAGTTTATAAAATAAATATAATATATGAGAAAATAAACTTAAAAGGCATTTTAAACTTACGCCAGGTATCACAGGGGAGCCGGGCCGATCATCAACGTTGAACCTGTAGCCGAAACCGTTGGCGCCATCTGTCCGTAATTCCAGAATATTATTATTTATAGAAGGTATAATCCAGGTATTTGTGATATGCCTGCTTATTGCACATAACTTTATGTTCTGAAACGTTTTTTTCTATTGACCTGTTTACCGAATCTTTTGTCTCTTAGTCCGAGTATTATTTATTAATTTATATTTCAATTGTTTTTATTACTATAGTGTTTAAGTTAACGGCTACTATAATCTATATCGACGTAGTTCTCTGAGTATCCTTAGCGTTAATGTTGCTTGGGGACCGCGCAATAAGAAGTTACATACAAAGTATTGTAAAAATTCTCCTTCTTTCTCCGCGTGTATTCTAGGCGCAATTGGACAGTGATTAGTGCTTTAGCGATTATATTATCTTTATATATCTGATCTTTATATTATATATCTAAACCTCCTGTGTGTGTGCTTGTAATTACACTCGTCCGAAATAGCTGGACCAATTTTGATGATTTTTTTGTGTGTGTTCAAGTGCATACAATAATGGTTTGAAACGTACTAATATTATTACAGCGTCATATATTACTAGAACTGTATTAATTTTTTTATGATTCAGGTGTTTTACGCCTGCCCCATAAATGACCCTTAGAAACGTGCAGTCTTAAGGCTACCACTGACGATACGTCCATTAATCCGAATGGAGTAGTCGTCGTCCAAAATCGTCCCATGAATGGTAAAAAATTATTCCATTTGGATGGACGTCAGGCAGCTCTGGATTTCCAAACGAATTGAAATCCATGCGTCCAGGCCAAACGGACGTCATCCGCGGCCGTCCGTCAATGTCAGAAACGTGCGCCACGCCATATGGAAGCAGTCCGAATTGTCCGTGAATGGGCGAAACGGCGTCCATTTTTTTGAGGTTTTTGAGTTTCAGTTTAAGTTTTGATGTCGATGGTGGTTTATGGTTTACTTGTCAAGCTTTATAATTTTTTTTTATTATGTCTTTGTCCGCGCGTGACTTTGTGTTGCAAGTAATAGAAAAATATAAATCATATCCATGTTTTTGGCAAGTAAAACATCCTGATTATCACAACAGAGAAAAGAGAAATGCAGCAATGAATGCTTTGTTGGAATTGTTTAAAACAAAGGATCCAGAAGCCAACCTAGATATTGTTAAAAAAAGATTACCACTTTAAGAAATTGTGTAAATAGGTTTTTTTGTCTTTTTAATAAAATACACACAACTGCTGCCACCAGTAAAGTATTGTTATCCATAGTATTATTTATTTCCGTTCCGTACGATTGCAAATTTCGAAGTGACGCCATGCATCGAAATGGAAGTATTGTGAATGGTACCGTATCTCGATAAATTTCCATTTGGAGTGCATCCAAAAGGAAGTCTACTAAATGGACGTATCGTCAGTGGTAGCCTTTAGAGGATATAAAATATTTTAATATAAACCTACGGTAACATTTTCAACTTACCGATGTTTTAATTATACTTGAATTAATTGAATGAAAATAATAACAATGAGATATGCACACATTGAACAGAGCCAAGTAATCGATTACTTATGCACACTTCCTCATTAAAATGCACCTATTTGATGATTATCAATTCAATACGATGAATCAGACCCTTTGTAAAATATTAGTTGCTTTATAAAACATATATAGAAATTCAAACTCTTGCAAATAAGGGCTGCGTTTGTGTTGAACTTCTCCACTCTAATAAATAAATTAATCGCGTTTTTGGTTTAGTGACATAAATATTAACTACATATTAAGCTAGTAAGAAAATGATACACTATGACAAACTCACGTAATAAAAATATTATAGCCCATAGTCATATTATAAATTGCATATAAAATATAAAATTATCCTCAATAAATAAACTGAATAAGATAAATTATAATCATAACATGCAGATAACAAGATGCTTCTTGTGAATAATAAAAAATGAATACTCGTGACTATCATGCATAGTATGTTACGGTGTATACACAATATAATTTATTAATAAATATTTCCATCTAATTCAGAGCTAGACGCAACCAAAAATCGTGCATAGGTGAAAAGGAGATATGATAAGGATCCTCAATTAATAGAAATGCTATCGCTTAACATGCACATACTTACCGCTTTTTTATAAAACGCAAACTAAACGTTCGTTACATTGTTACATTGTTGTTGTTATGGTAATGTTTAGTCGACGTTTTATAATAAACTCCATAATATATTAAACATATAAACGTATACTTTGCCCAACTATCCGTGAACCATTTTGTCTTTCAGATGACTTTTGGTATATTCAAAAACATTTTCGTAACGTGAGAAACCTAATAATATACATGATTGCTGTATCCATTGTTAAAAATAAGCATCAAATATTTAATTTGTAATATAAATAATTGATAAGAAGAATTTAATTACACCTTGATTATTTAATTTTCTGGATTTTTTGAAAACTGACGCGAAAATCTCATTTTAATTTAACCCGAATTCATTCCGAAATTTTTCAATTTTTCGAAGTCGTTAAGTAGACTTTTCTGCCTATAGGATGTGTTTAGTGTGAGTGCATGCCAATCACCGTATGGATAGTCAGGCTCGTCGGCGTCTGGATAAGGCCATTTACCGTCGACTGTACCGACGCCGTCTTCGCGCGTCGAGTGGTCCGATCCTTCGTGCTCAGGTCTATCGCTGTCGTCTGTAATTTTTAGAGCATGTATTATTTATTTACTATACAATTCTGTAGCTAAACATAAATCAGGGCTGGCGATAACTAAAAAACGACATATATTTCATATATTATACGAATGTATGTAAAGATTTGCCAAAGTTTAAGTATTATTAGACAGTTTTAGTACGTAAACATATCAAAATTATTAAATTACTTAAATAATTACTAATTTAGTTCTAAACAAGTCAAAGTATCGGAATTTGCGGTCAAGAACGCATAAATATGCCACATCCTGTTTTTACTGATAACTAAATAGTTAATAGTGATATTACAATTTTATTTATTTTACCATATTGCGACAAAATATATGTTTTTCAAAAATGTATCAATTAAAAAAAAACATTTTAGTTACTTTTCTAAATACTTAGTACATATGTATACAGTTACATTTTAGGGGTTGTCTGTTTCAAATAAAGACTTATTATATGAGTTAGTAGTAAAACCCGATATTAACTCACAATGGAAATTCATCAATTTAATTGTTCATCGTTGCCGGGTCTACTCAAAATAAAAAGTTATTTACGTTTTTCGTGCGGTTCCAGTTTGTCTCCAGGTTCCAAAAGTCCATCATCAATGCCTGGGTACGGAGTTGCGTCTGCGTGGGGAATATCCAAGTCGTCTATCTCTGGACCTTGAAGTTAAATAAATAGCATTTAGTCTAGGCGATACCAGTATAATGATACTGTCTAGTTTAATATATTTAACATGTCTCTAAACGCTATTATATCACAAAAGCCGACGTAAAGATGTTTTATGAAAACTTCTCAGATATTAATGTATCACATGTAATTGATATATCACTCATTATAAACTGATCAGTACTTTTGTTTTTATCATTATTTCCATTTATGACGGATATTTGGGACCGACTACGTACTTAAAACATATGTTGATAATGCTGTAAATTCAAACATTAATATTCCTGACCCCAAAAGCAATAACTCTACTCTGACTTCTTTCTTATTTTTTATTAAGATAATCTAGATAGATCACAAGTGCAAAAAAAATGGTGGAGGAAAATTTAATCTTCTTTACAGATAATGCAGTGTTGGATGGCTTCAGCGTGCGATTCTTAACACTAAGTTTATGAGGGTTAGGTTAGAACCTTTGTCTATGTGCGTAGTTAATACTCGCTGGTAGGTACGGTGAAGGAAACAACCTGTAGACTGGCATGCCTGGCATGCCGAAGACCCATAAATTCGAATATCAGGCACAAAGGATCATCTACATGCCTATTATAATGCTATGATCACGAAACAGATACAAAAATGCCACCCACTTAGAATTAAAAGTTTTTTTTTTGGTAAACGTAAGGACTACGTTTCCTCTTGGCGTTCTCATTATGAGACTATGAGTGCCAAATGTCGTTCACTCTAATCAAGCAGTCAGTGTTTAGTTTAGTGTAGTTCAAGATCTAAATATAACAAGATAAATCATCTCGTAACGATGTATCCGTCATAGTTTTGGTATGACGTGTACATCGTCCGTTTAGGTACATATTTTAATTATTTCATTCCTTTTTCCTGTACCCCAGATTTTTCTTACAACTCTTCCTATCAATATATAATTAATTAACGACAATAAAGAGTTTTTAATCATAATTATTTTTATTAAAAACATTTGTGTCTATGAAGGACAACTTTGGTCCTGATTTCAAATTGACATTTGCGTATCAGAAATCACATTGTTTTACCAATTTCCATTGTGCGATTTTTTATGAACAAATGGCGTTCAGACTGACCAAAGTTCTATTAAGTGACAACATGGCCTTGAGAAAGTGGTGTTACAACTTGGCTGGGTTCAACAGGTATGGTTTAATGCGAGACGACTGTTTGTATGAAAACGATGACGTCATCGAAGCCATGCGACGCCTGTCACCTGACGTCCTGGATGAACGGACCTTTAGGATGCTGAGAGCAGCACAATATTCGGGAATGAAGAGGTTGCTGCCGAAAGATCAGTGGACCAAGTTTGAGGAAGACATACTGTACCTCACCCCGATAGTTGACCAGGTGATTCGAGAGAGGCTTGAAAGGGAGAAATGGGAGGCAGAATATTAATTTAACGTTTTATTGCGGACAATAAACAAGATTTTTACTTAACATCGTATTTTTCTCTGTTCTCTTTATGCGATAAGTTTTTATTCTGTGTAATAAATATCCAGTGGTGATACTACCTTTTATGTGTCAAAAAGATTTAATTGGGGTTTTTGATAATTTAAGTAGCCCAGACCCACATCGTTAATTTTTAGTGTGGACACATGCCTGTGTCCTTACGATGTTTACCTTAACCGTACTAGCAAAAATTAATTGGGAAAATATGAAGTAAATTCAGTACAGCACAGCTGTGTTTCGTAAGCGCGACACCTGAGGTCGTCTCTGCTTTTATCCGTCTAGAATTATTAGAATGTTGCTTCAAGAACTCAATATGTATATATTGAAATATTTAATAAGCTACCTGCAAGTGGTGGTGACTGTGGTTGTTTGTCTGGTTCAAGTAGAGGTTGTGTTTGATGAGAACCTTCCGTTTCATTTTCGGTTCCTTGCTTCTTGTCCTGTTGAAAGAAATGGTAATTAAATTATGTTATAATTACATTGCAATTTGGCATATATTTTTATAAATAATGATTAATCTGATGATAAATATAAAATTATGGATTATTATACTAGAGTTTTACTTATGGATAATGTTAAAAGGCCGGCAACGAACTCGCAAGTCCTCTGGCATTGAGTGTCCATAGGCTTACCATCAGGTAAGTCTCCTACCCGTTTGCTCTCTGTTCTATTAAAAAAGGAAAAACCTGAGACCTAAAATTATAAGTACTAGAAAACAATTAAGTTATTTTAGAAGTCCCACCCAAAATTCGAAGTCCACTAACAGGAACTCATAATTTACTTATGTAAAACGAAACCTCAGAAATCCCTGTTATCATCGGTCAGTTATTAGGCCTTGGTTTAATTTTTATTATGACACATTCACAGGATTTACCCGACTTCTTCCAATGATTCATAATTCTGGGTTATTGTTCGTAAAATGTTATTGAGTTATTACTTGAGTAAAATAATTTACCGCAATTGTTATTGCATTGCGAATTTAACGTGTAATCTAGTTAGATATTAATTAATATGATTTTATTTGTGTATTTGTACTAAATAATGGGATTGTCGGTTAGATAGAATGAAAATACACTTCCAATTTTAGATTTTACTCGTATTTTTTTTATTGATCAGTGTTTATTTTGTTCAGACGGAACGGTTGTTGTTGGGAAAAAATAAAGGATGACTTTGTTAATGTTCTGTAACAGGTTACTGTTTTGCATTTGATCACTTAACAATTTGTATAAGAACGTACCACCGGCTAGTGATCTTCGATTGTACAGTGACATAATTTTAATTTTCTGATAGGTACATAAAACTATACTATATTTTAAGCAAACTCCAGGCACTGGTTAGAAAAAATGTCAAACTATTAAATGTAATAAGTATTCAATTAATAATCGGAATATATAAATGAATCTACATTTTGCATTAGTTCCAGCATTGAGATGGGTTCTTGTATGTCTGAATATGTTTTATTACTTTTTGACACTATTTAATAGATTATGAGACTGATATAGCAACTATCGCAATAAAGTATATTGAAAGAAGGCAGAAATAGTCCAAACCTCTGCGAAACTTTATTATGTTCCGTGCTTGTTGGTTAGGGATTTTGAAAAAACATACACATGTTCACAGAAGGAAATTACTCGAATTTTGGTAGCTTTATGATACTTATAATAATAAGCTTCTCCATCTTTTGCTGTCAGCATCAAATTTTATGACACAACACTTATGGCTGTTTTGAGTATAGGATACTCGTTATAATGATAAGTAGCGACAATTGTATAAATTAACGTCTTGTTAAACAACAACTTTGTTATGATTTTCAAGTTGAGCCATTACATGTTTTATATTAAATCAGAAAACTTCGGAAAAACCGCAAGTATGCTATAAAAAGTTAATGTTGCGTTTTTCCTCTAATTGATATTTATTACAACCGCTATACAATATTGTGGTAATTTTTATTTTTCTTGCGTTTTACTATAATCACTAGGAGCTATTTCCTGAGTAGGCAACATTGTGATTAAAACAGCAAATACAATAATGGGTCGGTGTTAACTTACTATCTGAGCGACTTTACATCTGGGGCCGTGCGTTTGAGCCGCAGCTGTGCACCAATCTGACATCCTTCCTATTTTTATGAACAAATACGAAATCGGACGAGAGTTAAAATAACGGGTCTCAGTTGGCTGAGCATCTATATAAAAATATCAATGAAACCGATAGAAAATTAAACAACTTCACGCCACATCCAGGCCGCGATATATAAGTCACCAAAAAAAACTGCCTTCCTTTTTAGCAAAAATATGGAATAGTAGGGAAATATATATTTTAACCATCATTTTGTTTTTTATGTAGTTATGACCCAATAAATATTATTTATTTCAATTATCGCACAATTAACATATCAATGACGACAGACTATGACTCCCAACTTTACTATACTCGTATTTATAACGTCAGAGGTCTTAAAGATACAATCATTTTAATGTTATTTCCTATTTATAGGCAACAACCGTTCAATGGTAACTACTATGGAATGTAGCTTTTGATTGGTTGCTTTTGCGGAAATATATTATAGAAAGGGATTTGATGATGTATATAATCTTAAGACAATGAAGTTATTTGCGATCAAAAAGGTTGAATTCAACTCAACTCAAATTTGTTTGTATCACGTTAATATTACGTTTTATTTTAAGTATACTTAACACAGAGATGTAGTACACAGAACTATCAAATACACTATACACTATGACAACTGAGTCTTTACTTAGTTTTTTTAGAAACACCCGGTCATTATTTTCAATTTTTAACTTATTTATAAAACTTACAAACATTTCAACGACTCGATAATCCGTCCGTCGAGCCATCGTAAAAACACTATCCGACCCTTATGAATGACTATCTGCGACTGACGCGTTTACGAGTTACTATGACAAAATCAAGGCCAAGGCAAAGTAATTAGTGTCATACCTATTAGGCATCCTAAATATATATCTGGCACGCGAAAATTAAATATTGAATTGTCGGGGAATACATTTAAAATAGGACAAGGAAACTACGCATTTTATCTAGAGGACACGGTTTAGGAATATAAAACAATATATCACGTACATATGAAATTGGTGTTCAGTATGGGAGGAACAAAAAGAAGTTTTTTTAAATAGAATTTGTTCAATTAAACAATGTATGCACTTATACCATCCTTAAAGTATGAGTAAATGAACTATCGTTGATCCTTTTAATAAAAAACCGTTCGGACAGGAATCAATAATATCTTTGACGGCGGTTTCGACTGCCTCATCAGAGTTCATTTTTCACCTTGCAAGAAGTTATCCAAATTTTGAAAAAAATGGTAATCTGTTGGAGCTAGATCCGGGGAGTACGGTAGATGTCTTAGACATACAAATTGAAGCTCCTCTAATTTGAAAGCAGTCTGTTTTGATACACCGCCGCCATATACATCATAAGTCCTTCGAGCAATTCTGCAGCACTGGTGCCACGGTGGAACACGTACTCGTAAATAACGCGATATTTCATGTTTTCCATTTTATAAAAATATGGAAAAAATTGATTTAGAATTCTTGAGAGAGAGAAATATTCAATGTCATAGTGGCCAGTACGACAAAACATCAATTTCACATGTATGGACCTAATATTCTAAATTCCTAATCCTAAACGTACAGAGCACGTTTAATGGTGGTGCTGGGTTCTATTAAATTTATCCTCGTTTTGGGTTGGATGAAAGAGAAAGCACATAAAAAAAGTAACACAGAATTCTCACTGCCTTTTTTATATAAGAGAGGGTGAACGGGCAGGAGGCTGATTTGATGTTAAGTGAAATGTCTAGAAACCCTCAATACCAGAGGGTTCGCGAGTGCACTGCCGGCCTTTTAAGAGTTTTACCCACTTCTCATGAGCCTTTGTCTAATTTCCAACTGTGATTGTTCCTTTTTTACTAATCGTTATAAAATACTAGTTATCTGAATCATTATTTATCTTTATATTTATAATTATTAAAGCAATAATATAACTATAATCATTAATAATAATAGTTTATACAAATATTCACGTACCAATGTGAGGTATATTCTCTAGTGAACGATATAAATATACATAATTACGGAAGCTATTCACATATGTGATAATAGATCGGAATGAAGGCTCCTAAAATCATAGCTCACTAGAGGCTTTTAAGGTAAACAGTTCGAAGGCCATTTGCAATGTCACGTTGATTGACTCAGAGGGGTCATTGATCGTATTTCGTGTGGTTCTAAGTAATTGCGAGATTAATAATCCAATTTAAAGTCTCAATTTGGGTCCGTTAAGGCTTATAAGTGGCCAGGCGAGGAAATATCTTTGCAATATTTCCTATTTTTTTTATACGTAGGAATAGCGTATCAACCACGAGATCATGCAGAATTGTGACCAAGAAGCTAAGCAGCAGGAGAGTATCTAATCTCTCCTTTTCTAAAAAGGAGCTTTTTTTTCTAAAAAAATCTGGTGGGCTTGTCGACTCCGGGGAATGTCGTGAAGACAATCTAAGTGTGGTGTAGACTTAAAGCCTTGGTGCTTTTAGTGAGTTTATAGGACACGGAGCTTCTTTTTTATTTATCGTGGTTTAAATCGTCAATTTCTATTTTTGATCATAAATTTTTATACACCCATTCGACTTTTATAAACGTAAAAAATGTATTAAGGTTGGCGTCGCGTCAATTCGAGTTTATATGACGTGTATTTTCTATTTATAACACATAATAAAGACATTCAAATAAACTACCAACAAAACTGCAAATACCTATCGCATTAAACACTTAAGAGATCTTGAGAAGATTAAAAAAGCGCAAAAAATTAAAAAGTGTAGGCGAAGGACAATGATTGTTCGCAAATGCACAAAAAATAACAGAGCCTTTGATTAAATGAATCATATCTGAAAAGTACTTTTGATTACGTCATCTTGACATGATAGAGGTACGTTATATAATATTTAATGGTATTAAAAGTGAAGTCCCGTAATCTCCTGTCCCTCCAGCAGACAAATGTTGCGTCAGTTTCACGCTTTTAGATGAAAATTCATCGAATTATTATTTTAAAAACCCATCCTGGGTTAATTAAACATCTATCATAATAATAAGTTAGAAATACCCAGAGATTGTATAATGTAAGCCAGAAGATTTATTTATGGCGAGTAGTTTTAGTGGTTACTTGGGAAACTTTTGTTTAGGTAAAGTAAATCTAACTAAAAAAAGAACATTAATCAGCTTCATATGGATCTTTCTTTCTTCATAATTAGAAGTTAAAAAGCTTAAATAAATTTGTTTTTCTGTCTTCTAATAGATATTTGAGCAGTTTTTCGGCAGATATGTAGAGAAGAAAGAAATTAACAAAAAGCAAAGATAGTAAAAGACATTAGGAATTTGTTCAGAAGAGCAATGACCGCGCCATATATTGTTGTCGTCTTTTCCTCTCCTATACATATAATAATATATACAAATTATATGATGTGTTATATTACTATTCTGTACTTTCAATATTACTTCCTTCAATATTACCACTGTTATAGACTTTTTCTTTTACACATGTCGATACTTAAATTTTATAATCACGTTTTAAGCTGTCATAACTTAGAATAATTGCAAAGTAAAACGCAATTATTAGCTTTACTTTTAACGTTTTTTTTATGACTAACCTATTTTTTACGCACGATATACCAATATCTTCACTCAAATGAAGTCAGAAAAAAGCAATGTAAATTAAATTTATTTAACTAACAGTTTAACTAGATGTATATTAGTGTTTTTTTATACTGTGAACTTCTCTATATATATATCGCATTCCCGTTCAAAAGCATTTATATTAAGACGGTATTTTCATGTAAATTCTTTTAAGCACTAAGGTGACAAATGGGGCCCAGAATGGATATGGATGTTATTATGCTTTGCGACTAGCAAAACATGATGGCAGAAAAGCACTCATAACATCGAGTTATATTTATTTATATGAACTAAAATATCTCATGATCTCTGGAACTCGCGTAACCGTATAGTTCCACGATTTATGATCCTATCTTAACGCAGCCATACAATGCTTTAAAACTTTTCACGTTGAAACGAAAAGTGCACAATTAATTCCATTCAATGAACAAGGTATTCATTAATTCAGTTTTTCTCTTTGATTTCTCGTGAGTTATTCAACTTTCTTTCTACTTATTAGCAATTGAATTGTTTTCGTGTTCGCATCGATATTGTAGTGTTATGTACTTTAATTAATAATTGATTTATAGATTGTATCAAGTCATATTTTACTACTATAATATAATTATCAAGGCTCTCTCTGCAATTGGTCCAAAGAGACAATGTGAGATATCTTTATATTTTTCTCACGACCTTCCCTAACCTTGTTCATTTGTATGAAAACTAGTGCATTTTTTGCTCATATTTAATATTTATCCACACGAGCCATGTTATAGTGATAAGTCTAGATTTAGATAGATGCACTGTATTCATTTTTTTTGCGCAATGGGACCGATTTGTCTGACACCAATTAACACGAAATGTTTCGTGATATTTACGTCCACACTTGAGGTACGCAAACTTCTTACAACAATTGCATATATATATGTAAAATAATAAAAGATGTTTCATGTGATAAATATTGGTGATACATAATAACCTCGCCTTCGCTCTTGATTTGAACCTAAGACCTAATGATCTGCAATCGATCCTCCTAACTAAGAAACCGTTGATACAGACGTACTGATTTATAAATATCATATTAACGTAGAAATGTTGATAGCACTACTATTATTAAGTGATAGATAGAGCATAGAGATAGTAAAGGTTTTTTAGAAATAGACAAGACAAGATAACAAACTTTATAAAAATCTTACATTTTGTAGGATATCTATTAATTATTGTCCTTTATTCATGGATTATTATGCATTGAGAAGCCGATTTTTTGAACGTATAAAATGATTTCGTTTCTGTAGTTGCTATGCTCCTGATATCGCTGTGAGAGTCGTTACAATACGACCGGCATTTGTTTGTATGTATGTAATCGGCAATGATAAAGTTAACCTTACATTTAAATAAAATACATTTAAATTTCTTCCAAATGAGAGCATCATAATGGTAAGACACTGAACCTTTAGCCTGTATTTCAACTATATCTATGATATTTTAATTCTATACGTGGAATAATCACTGGTCTATACATCGTGAGTATACAGAAAAAAACATAAACTATTTTTTTTTAATTTAACAAACAGGAAATGATATGCTCCTTTTCACATACATTAATTTATAAGTAATACAGTATTACTATGTCAGCTTATTTGGTTTATCAATCTGTTGATCAATGAACTTTGGCGAGTCGCAGTTAACAGCTAACTAATTATAAACTTACTGTATTTTTATTATGGCTCTTTTCATTTTCAATGATAATATCAGGTCGAGCTGATTTGGGAGACGTTGGTGTACCGAAAACCATCTCCACATCGTTCAAATCAACTTTTGATTTCGGCGCGTCTTGTTGATTTTTATCCTCCATTTTAATCACAATACCACGACACGACACTACCTAATTCTTTAATTTATTAAAGAAATATACACACGCACACACGTCTGCCTCGTCGCGGGCGTTGAATTTAACTAAATAATAAAGTCATCGCACCAGTTAATGAGTGATCTCTAAATATACCGGTATCTGTGGTGTAAATATGTTATGTACACTTGGAAACGACAGTCGCCGTAGTCGGTACATCCCGAAAAATTGGCTTTTCCTATTACGTTTTCTTAGAAAATTAAATACGTTCTCGTCCATCTTTGGTGAAAATCATATTTGTGTGAAAGACTTGTGTGGTGGAAAGAAGATTTGTGTGGTACTTTTGTCTCGCTCATTGCATGCCTTTTTGATGCTCAGAGTTGGGTGATATATTGTCTTAATAAAAAACACTCATACATAATTTAGCTATAAATTTAGACAATATTTAAAAAAGTAATGTTTTATTACATTAACATACAAAAAGATTTTGTTATATGTAGGTATAATTTTATCTAGATGTACAATAACACCTGTACATAAGAAAACATTTTATATACCTAAGGGGTAATATTGGGTTTAAAACCAGGAAACAATTAGATACACATTATTGCTAATAATGTATGTAAAAATGCATTGCGTCAGTTAAAGCAAGATTATGAACATTTAGAAAACGAGTTATAGGCTGCTAAGGGGAAAACCGACGCGAAACCAGTGTGAACTGAGTGGGAAGTAATCCTCACAACGTCATGTGTGACGTGTCTTACAAGATTTGGTTCATGTATGACTATGCTTTTACGCACTATACAGCAAGTCGAAAATGTCTTTTTCTTTTCATAGTACAGGGGGCCTCTCTCTCTCTGGGTTATGTGATGTTAAGTTATACCGCCGCCCATTGACCCACAATGCCAGAGTGCTCGCAAGTGCGTTGCCTTTTAGGAATTGGTTCAGTACTATCTTGTAGTGTGCTAAGTCGAATTGGTTCAGAAGTACTTCAATGGGCTGGTTCCGGTGGTGGTGGGAGGCAAACAGTGCCTTACAAAGTGCTCATTTGTGATTCACACTTCGCTGACTGTGCTTCCGTCCTGCCCTTCAGGCGAAAAAACAATTACCAAAATGAAATCACGCTCTGCTACCAAAAAATTATGCACCACAAATAACGGTTCGGTGGAGGTCGATACATAATTTTATTCTAAAAAAATAGGTCCTAAGTACATACCTCGTTTCGATGTATCCTTACCAAGAAGAAAGGCACACAATTTTCAGTCGTAAGTTTATGGTGAAATTGTATTAGTTTGGGTAACAATAAGAGAGATTAAACTGATAACCTACTGATACCTTGCCTTACAAGTTCACCAAACGCACAAAACACTCACTACAAAATGATAAAATTGAGGACGTAACTATTAACAAGTATAACTAACAAAAAGGTTTTAATCAACATAATCCGAGTGAAACAAAACAGTGACTAAATCCTCCCCATCGGCTGCGCATAGAGACCGCGTCTCCACGCGCGCTGCAGCCCCCATCAAGGGCTATATGACCGCCCCCGTACCGCCTTGTATTAGCAGGGCGGTACGGGGGCACATGCCCTGAACGGGTCTTACAAGTACCACACGGAGTGACTAAATTTATTAAACTAAAATTATGTATTTTGAAAATAATTTATAATCATTTATGCATATAGGAAACATTTGTAAAGTTAAAAAAAAAATCTCTAAATCTACATTTTCAGACACGTTTCAAATCAAGGACGCAGAACGGACGACGCGACGTAAACTGGCAGTGGACTCTGCCACACCTTTTAAACGCCTAGTGTTTTGTTTTAGAGGCTTTACGGATTATTTGTAGCAACCATTACACCATGCTCCACATTACATGGAATAAATTAAAATTTTATAACAAATCAGAATTTTTGGTTTTTGATTTCCAGAACACACCAAAATTATATTAATTGGAAATGTAAGAGGCAAACTATTCGTCCAGAAGATATGTATAAAGTATCATAATTGTGTTAACAAGAGAGTTATTTAGAATTTTCAACAAAAAATAATCAGGGAATCCTAGAGCAAAGAAAACACTTTTTTATCGAATTGAAGCTATGTTTTATTATAAACTTATAATTATTTTTTATAATTATAATTTTTCCGACGCTTCGCGTGCTTTACAGCGTGCGTGGTCATGATAAAAAAGTGTTTTCTTTAAATGTGTAAAAGCTATGTTAACAAAAGACAATACTATCATAGAGCAGTTTAAAATAAGGAACAACGCGTTTGCGTGACTGGTGGTAGTGCTTAATAAACTACAAGTTGCAACATCACTGGAAGTTAAATGATTTTTTTGAAGTGAAACTTCTTTAGAATCGTTGTGATTTCAAACCGGATGCAACGAAAAAACGACAGGTAAGAGACACAAATACAAAAATGTATAGGATGAAGCCAGGGGAAAGAATGAGACAGAAATATACATACAATTTGTATATTATCGGTCTCTCCTCTTTGTGCCATACTTCGTAGCGTCCCCACTCCCGTCTTCTAAGCATAGTCGCCTGTAATTTGTGAGCCAGAGCGAGAGAGCAGATGTCAGTGTGTATGTATATTGCACACTGTTTAATACGTGCTTGTATTTGAGCATTTAACGTGTGTAGTGCATGTGAAAACTACGTGAGCTTACTGTACACTGTATGCGGCTGCGTATTACAGCGTTTTAGTAAGATAGCGTGGTGTGTTATTTAAATACTATTGTTTTTCTCAAACTAATGGATGTAGCAATGTACCAATGTCAGTTTTTTCCAAGATCCTTTATGAATATATCGGAGCAATAGCGATAGTATCAGCTGCCGTTGTAATTAAAATGTAATAGCATCAACATCAAAAATTAGTTCAAAACCTTTAATATGAATGGTTTATTTAATTTGGCAATATTGCTAGATCTAGAAATTGACGACTGCAATGCTCGATTATATGAATAAATACTTTTAATATTATTATTATTATTAACAGTAATTTACTTTAAAAGTTTGATACTTAATGACAATCAATATTAAAGTAATCTAAGTAAACTAGTCGATGCAGGTTCGGTCTCTTTGCTTTCTTCCGCGCTTGCACCCGCGGGTGGCGCCGGGAGCCCCGTTACGCCCAAGAGCTTGCGGGGGGTATCTGTTCGCGCCCCGCTCAACGACGGGGCGGTCTTTGTGTTGGGCCTGGAGCGGCACTAGGTCTCGTAGGTGCTGCGGAGCGTCCTCGCTCGCGCAGCACTCGCTGGTGTAGATGTTTGTTAGTGGGGCTGGGAAGCCCCCGCGGCGGTGGTAATGGGGGGTGCGGCGCGCGCCGGACTCGCGGTCAGACCACACCGGGTGAGACCCCCGGTAAACCCGAGGGAAGCCCAGCGAGGGACCTGCGGACGAAGTCCATTGAGCGCGCCGATTTGCCGGCAGGAGGTTCCCAGCCCATTTGTTTTTAGATGTACTCGGGTCGAAAACTGGACCTTCAAGCGGTATCAATATCCTCCGCGCGCACTAACTCGCGCGGGAAGGCTCGGCGGTGGTCGGGTGGCCTGGTGTGATGCGGGGCGAGATGCTGGAGGTGCTGGAAGCCGGAGGCGTCCGCACGCTCAAACACTCGCCTCGCCAGCGCTTTGATGAAGCTGTCCAGGCTCTCCTGTTTTAGGTCTCGATGGATTGTGGAGTTCCTTACGTAGCGCGGCGCGTCGACGATACGCCGTAGTGTGGTGCTCTGCACGGCCCGCAACCGACGTCGATGCGTCTCGGCCGCAAGCGCATACCACGCGGGCGCCGCGTACGTAAGGTGAGGACGAACATAGAGTTTGTACAGCGCCAGTTTCCGCTTTATTGGTAGTGATGACTGAAGTACGGGGCGCAATCTGGCGGCAGCCGCCTTTGCGCGGCCCGTAGCTGCAGCGATATGATGCCGCATTGTGAGGCCTCGATCCAGTGTAACGCCTAGGTAGGTCGCTTTGGGGCGCCACTGGACCTCGACCCCTTGTAGATAGAGTGGCGGCGGGAGTTGTCGCCAGCCGAAGACTATGGCCTGTGTCTTGGCGGCATTGGCGGTTAAGCGCCGCTCTGCCAGCCACGCGGGAAGGGCGTCCAGCGACCTCTGCAGTTTGACGGCTGCGTGGCGCGCGTTGAGAGACGTTGCGACGTAGGCAGTGTCGTCCGCAAACAGTGACACCGCACACCCCGCTGCTACTGGAACATCATTAGTGTAAATTGAGTACAAGCTCGGCGACAAGCAACTGCCCTGGGGGACACCCGCGGCGATCGGACGACAACTCGATTTCGCCCCCTCGACTGAGACGTGGAAACGCCGGTTGAGGAGGAAGGAGCGAATAATTGCCACCACGCGCCGCGGTATGTCAGAGTCGAGGAGCCTGCACACTAGTCCCGCGTGCCAGACCCGGTCAAAGGCTTTCTCCATGTCGAGGAATACCGCAGCCGCCACCTCTTTTTTGTTAAGGGCGGCGGTGATATCGTGTAGTACTCTCGACAGCTGGAGGGTGCGGTTCGGTCATGGAACGAATACGTGAAATGTCAGGAAACTTGTTTATTACAAATTCCGGTTAATACAGGAATTGGTTAGTTGGGCCCTCTTGACAAAATCAGATTAGGGTAAAAAACCGTCGTCACCGGGGAAGGTGTGGACCTTAACATCGTACTTCACTCACTCCAGCTTTCCGGCTTTTGTCCTGCATTTTAGGCCATCGAGCGCCCGGGATGGCCCAAGCCGAGGACCGAGTGTCGCTGGAGACGCAATATTTCATTTTACCTTATTACTACTAATATTATTACAGAATTTCATTAATTGTAATAGAATTATTACTATCATTGTTATCGTTATTATGTTTTGTTATTAATGGCTTCGAATCAACCGTGGTAAGAACAAGAAAAAGATGGCGCGTAACGGTAATTTTTTTTCCAACGCCGATAAAGAAGTTTCAGTTCAAAAAAATTACCTATAAGTTCAGTTTTTCCAACTCAATACCTATTTAAAAACACTTATTAGTAATGCGGCTTAGACACCCGATAGGCGCTTTACAACGCATTTTTTAAAATTCGAAGTCAAAGTCAAAAATTATTTATTTATATAGGTAACATATACATGAAATGCTTCTAATTTTACATTTACTGCAAGTTCTCAAATCAAGGGCATAGAACGGAAGAGAAGAACTGGCAATAAACTCTCCGCCGCTCTTCTTAATCGCCAAGTTATTTTTTTGTATTACACAACGTTTGTAAGGAGCTGCAACCATCACACCATGTTCCACATGACAGCAGCAGGAGGCATGGTGAAACAGGAGCACGCACTTACATTCTCGTGGGAACAACACGCAAATACATAGTCAAAAATAATTAACATCACTGCATACACGAATTCAAGTACGACCTGTCACCACAAGTGCTACTTGTGCCCATTCACGAGTATCACGCATGGCCAGCCAACGGCCCCCTCGCCATATTTTAGGGAGAGAGACAACCCGACGCATGGATGCCGCCACAAGTGAGCATGACAGTCTTTGAAATGTGAACTTGGCTACATACAATTGATCAGCCCACTACCGAATATATCAGCTCTGAACAAGTTCGTTCATTCTATTGTATTCGAATGAGAGGTGCCTGAACTCCTAGGTGAGTTTACAGACAGAATTTGGAAGATTCTCTTGATTTTTCACCTTGGGGACGATTTCATTATTTATATAAGAACTTAACATCTGGCGACTAGAGTTCTCCGATCGCACACCCGTCATCATATACGATTTCCTAAGTTGGGGATGGTATAGCCTATGTGACAATCTAGTACTAATGAATGCAAGGTGTCGAGATAACAATCTTTAATCTTTTTCTTCAATTTAATGGTGCGCTGTCAAGTTGACAGTATACGTATACAGTAATACGAAAGAACATGGCGTGTACATTGAGGATCATACCATTTAATAAGCACCAATCTTTCATAGAATTAAGATCGCTTTGAACAAGAGCAGCTTGTGAGGTAGAGGTATTATAGCATTATCCATGGTTAAATCATCAGCGAAGAGAGATGCTTTACAGTACTTTATATGATTCCTAACGTCCTTGAGGAGCATCTGATCAGAGTTGAGAGAGACTGACTGAGGCTATTACGAAGATATGACTTAAACCACTTCAGTAATTTGTTTCCAATTCCTTAAGCAAAGCTTCAGAATCAATATCGACTGATATTGTCAAGGAATTGATAAAATATATATCTATTGCATCAATCTGGCGCCTACCGTCTGATTCCTAAAAAGTTTCAGTTACAAAAGAGTGATGATCGTTTGAATTGAACGACCCCTTCTTAAACCATGATATACCCGTCAATAATGTTGGAGATTATGGGATAAAGGGCTTGGGAAAACAAGATAAAATATATAGAGGACCGTAATTTTCTATGTCGGTAATATTTTCCTTTTTATACACAACTACAACAGGAGTCCTTTTTCTTACTTTAGGAAAAAGATCTATTATACGTAATAGGCTCCTTTATTATTATTAAGTATTGCCATATATTTTTGGCTGTGCAATATAAGAAAATATTCGCTTCCGAATATCTTACTGACTTTGAGTTCTTTGAGAAAAGACTTTGAGGGACTTAGACGATCCTTTAGACATTTCTCGCGCCTGGCCTCAAATGTCATGCGCATACGTTATTGCTAATAAGAACTTACAAATCGGTATCGATTATGTTCAGGAATTTAAATATATGAAGGCTAATTGCGTGTAAATACAATATTTTATATTTATCACTCTCATTATTTTGCAAATTAAACAAAAATGTCATTAAAATGAATATAAATTCAGTACATTAAAATAAAAGAAATATGTTTATTATTGAATATGAGATAGAGGTGTCACTTATTCCACGTCATTAAATTTGTATCGGTAGACATCCCTACTCATCGGCAAAGAAGACAGAGGCCTAGAGAAAAAGCAATACCAAATCGTCATACAAAATGGCAAGCATCACTTATTATAACACAAATGTCGGCAATTAATTATAAGTAGTCTGTCTCAGGCCCTTTTATCAACTAGATAATCAACTTCATAGTAAGCCTTTTATACAGCTTTATTTAAATCTATTTCTTAAATTTATTAAAACGCAGAGATAAAAGAGCCTCTGGGTTTGTATTACTATATCCCTTTACCCAAAAAAAAATTACTAACTTTAGTAGTAGGTACGCGGAAATTGCAGCCTGCGTTTGTTCCGAGTATTAACATTGTGCGTATGTTCTATTCTAGTTAACATCACTATTACTTCTACCTTTTATTTATCTCTCAGAGATTCCCTACGTTTTAAATTATAGATTACACGCTTAGCCTTCTTCTGGAGGATGAAAATAGCATGTTAAGACCTAAAATTTTAATCAAACATAATCGGTATTCGTCTATTATTTTTAATACTATCCTCAAACAAGTCTTAGTTGTTGCAAGTGTTTTTATATTATTGAGGCATAAGCGCCTTAGAACGTAGTTTTGCTTAACAAAACTTTGTTCCTTATGTTTTCAACTAATAGTAATCGTACCTCGGATAAACCTCTTTAGTATAATATAGCCTCAGCGGAGAGTCTTAAGACAGAAAATACATCATTTAGTTGCCTATATTAAAAAAAATCTATAAAATTAAAGATGCAGAGATGTGTCTACCATGCCCGTTTATAGGTCTGCATACAACAACAACTTTAAAAGCCCGATTATTACATATGAAATTGGCGTTTTGTATGCGAGGAACAAAAATAGGTATTTTTAAATAGAATATATTTAATTAATCAAAATATGTACCATTTCTATCTATGCACTTTCACGTCTTATAGGTAGATTCATTAATCCATTTTCTTTCAATCCCTTTACTAATTAATATAAAACCATTGGGACAGGAATCAATAAAATGTCTATAACGATAAGGAGTTTTCATTCTGCCAAATCAAAGATGTGACAAAGAGGACGTCAATCACATTATGTTAACATTGCATCTACCAGGGTACGTAATAAAATTAAATGAGTGTATTTACACGAAACCGAGAAAAAAAATCATTAAAATATTAGTCAGTGGTGTGACGAATAAACCAATGACTCTATGTACAAACCGTTTATCTACTGATAATATCGTATCACAGCCATTCTTTTTTATTCAGTCAATATTCATACTTCGGAACGAAGAGTCCTATTTAAATAAATTTGAATAACAAGAAATAAAAATGGGTTGCGGTGAATTCCTCGTTAAATATATTTTGTTTTTTGCGAATCTATTTTTCGCGGTAAGTTACTTTTTTTTAAAATATAGGTTATAATGATAACGAATCTTATCAGTGTGTTGTGTGCAGGCGTAAAGCCAAGAGAGCCTGCTAACAGTAATGCTATGTACATTGTATATACAGATAATGGATAAACTTTCCAATATGGACCATCGATTTAAATGTCCATATTTTTTTGTAGATAGTACTCAATAAAAGAAAGCGATTTGCAAAGATTTATGTTGTAAAAAGACTATTTAATTTTCAGTAATAAGCGGTAAATGTTGTTTGTTGGAAACCCTACTGAGTGTATAGTTATTATATTATAATATTACTAAAGAGTATGCAAATAGTTTGTAACTATACAACAGGTAGTTGGAGATATTGTGTGCTGTATAAATAAATGGAACACTGTTTTCTCTGTACATTTTGCTCACTCAGGCTTTTTTAGTTTTATAAGCGTGGTGATTTCCTCAATCATCGGAGTTAAGCCCCGAGAGTATAGCTAGGCGCTAGCTCTCTCTTCAACAATTATATTGCAGTCTTTCGTCACAAAACAATTTACATTTCATTACTTCGCTTATATTGTTGTTATACGTGGTTAATTTAGAGTAAAAATAAAATCCTTTATTATTTAGAGCACCACCATGGGTCATCGTACACATGGAAAATACATTGTATTTACGATTATTAAACCGGTTACAAATTATATATATGTAACTCCTGTTAAATTTATAATTAAAAGTTAGAATATAGGTTGTCAAAGGTATTTCACTGTACAGTAATTTTTGAGTACCTTCATTGCAAACCTACAATAATACAACTCTTTCTTTATAATATTATACACTGTCACAATAAACGCATTAACAATAAATATAATAATATTAAATTATTAATCTATATTGTTAATTGAAATACATTAATATTTAATGAGTATCTTGTAAAAGCAGGAAAGTAGCAAGTGTTATTCTGTTATCTTAGTTTCTTTGTTCGAAAAGAAAAACCCATAACTTATAAACGAATAAGCGTATATTAAAATATATATACATATATGTATTATGAATTCGGAACTGCGTTCTCATGTCCTGAGTTTCTTAGAAATTGATAAAAGATAAGATTTCAGATATGGCTTTTAGGGCGTTGATTATGTTCATATATATATACTGACCAATCAAATAGTAAATAATACCAAATATTCATATTTAACCTCAATAGAAAAATCTATTAAAAATAAAGTTCAAATATGGATAATTCAAAACTTTTTATATTTTCAGCTGGCCGGTCTAGCCTTGATCGGCTTGGGTGTGGCCGTTGAACTTCAAGTAAAAGAAATAATTAATGCGGTGGAATCCAGCAATGTCCACGTCGCACCAATTGCGGCCATCGTAACTGGTAGCGTAGTGTTTTTGATTGCTTTCTTTGGATGCTGCGGTGCGGTTAGAGAGAACAACTGCATGCTTATCACTGTAAGTATAACTTTTTTAAGTAATTTTACATAAATACTTATTGTCTTAATATATAAGTCCAAAATTTTCCCGCTACACAACTATAATTGTTATTCATTATTGCGAATGTACCTATATGAGGTTAAAAAGTAATCAAATCCAATTTATTTTTAATATGATATATTGAAAACTAAAGAAAAAACTTCATCAACTTTAGAAAGGCCCCGAAATCAACAAATACAATGTATAAATTATAATATTCATTCTCAACATAAAAATCTGCAGATATTTTTTTTTCTTCTGTGATACCTTTTTCAGTGTGACGGTAAAATCTTCTCTTGTCCCTTGCCAGATGCAGTATTTTCTACAGTCGCTACCTGTATTTTTCCATCAAACATATTATATATGCTATATAGCATCAATCATGCAGAAGATAACGTTACTTATAAGTACACAGGTGGTGTAATTCATAACTTATTTCCAGTACTCTATATTCATGCTGATTTTGATGCTGGCGAAAGTGACCCTGGCTGTTCTGATCTTCGTTAACTTGGAAGGCTTCATTAACCAGGTACCACGTTGGCTCAACGAGGCCTTCACCAGGGACCAAACTGGTTTTCACGAAATTGAGAGAACGGTATGTGGTCCATATAATGTTTGAATGTAAAAAAATAATACTCGTTTAAGATCAGTTTCAAAAAATTATTGAATAGTCGAGAATCAAATCAAGAAATGCGATATACTCGCTTTAAATTTACAATGGCTGACTTGAAGCCGACTTGACCAATTGAAGCTTTAAAAATAGCTATCTTAGTTACATAGAAAATATACTTTCAACCATCATTCTGATCATAATAATATGAACAAATTTCCATGTTTTACAGTTCAAATGCTGCGGTCCTACTGGTCCTCTGTCCTACGGCAACCTAGTGCTTCCTGAGACCTGCTGCGCGTCAACCCCCTGCACCCCATTCAACTCTTATACCGGCTGCTCCACTCTTGTCGAGGACTTCTTCCAGACATTTGGAGTAGCTATTGGTGCATTGGCTATCGCTGTTGTCGCAATTGAAGTAAGCGAACTTGTTGAACTTGATAAATACATTTTTCTTCTATAACACAAGATGCCTTTGTGGCTAAATAAGCCACAACGCATATTTTAATAGATAACACAAACGAGCATCTAAATAGAATAAAACCACAACAGGGTATTTGTATGATGTTGGTTCTCGGTAAAACTAAAGGATTCGGGTGTCTGCTAGAATTAAACGACTAACCCACATAAAACTATGTAGATAGAAGATGCAGATATCATATTCTCCTTTTTGTTTCAGTTGGTGGCAATTGTTTTTGGTTTGTGCTTAGCTAACCACGCCCGCAACCAAAGCAGGAGGGCCCACTACTAACTTATTGTTTAACTTAGTCAAAACATACAATAATTGTATATTATTGAAGCAATATCTTAAATTTTTCGGCATGCACTCTGTAAATTCTATTAAATACCAAGCAAAGGATGCAAGGATTTATATATGTTGGAATAGGGATTTTTTATTTGATAGGCATAGACATTAAATATTAAAAAAGAATTTAAGAATTTTAATGCTTGTTAAAATATATATGTCACAAAAAATCGTATCTATTTTTTACTTTAATTTGTGTTTAGGTTTTAATTGTGGTTTCTAAGTGTATACATTGATAATGAGATTCTATATTTGACTTTTTTCGACATGTAATCGTTCCTCTTTTAGAATCCATCAAGCCTCTAAAAATTATAATCTAGGATTAGATTTTAATTGTTATAAAGTAATAATAGTAGTTTGTCGTATTAAAATACAGAAAAAAAAATTCATAAGATTTAGCCGTCGTGACAATAAAACATCTACATTGGTAATTTTGTTAAAGAAATACGTTTATTTTAGAATGTCTATGTTAATTAAGTGTTAAGTTTTAGAAGACGTTTACAAAGGAGTACTCGTATTTAAAAATCAAATCTCAAACGAAATAGTAACAATAGTATGCATGCATATAAAATATATATTCAACAATAAACAGCGCCTTATGATAAAAATTGATCACTTCTACAAGATCACATCATTCGTGTGAATTCATATTTCTAGGCTATTATATAATATATTTAGTAAATGTATTGTAAATATGTATTGCAATTTAACTTTTAAATATACTTATCCCACGACTCTTACTTTCTTTTATAATGATATTTTCATATCAAATCAAGAAATCCTTTTTGGAGTAGATGAAAAACTACGTACAAGACACCTGAGAAATGTTTTTTTTTCCTATCAAAAATCAAACACAAAAATGGAAGACAAGAAGAAAGCACAGCGCTAATCAAATCCATGTAGGAATAAAGAAATTAATAATAATACCTACAAATAATTAACACAAGACATAATTGACATCCGAGCAATTTTGTGCCATTCATTAATTTGTCAAGGGCTGCCTCAGTACTCTATAACGGCAGTGATTTTTGTGTCAACATGTAACATTACGATATAGCCTAACTTAAGACTAATAAGTCTAACTTACTACTTACAGTCTCTATTAAAGGTCTACTTACAGACTCTATTAGAGGAAAGACACTCTGTTCTTGTGTTTTATTTTTTCTCACTTTATAGCACTAAATTCTCGACATTCACGTGATGGTGGAGCCTATGTTCGTGGGCTCCAGCAGTCTTCTTTACGATTGTGGCGACGTCCTCTACATTCAGGTCCCGATGGAGGTCGTAATTGCGAATGTTCCAGGGAGCAATGACTATTCCCTCGAGCACTAGTACTCTTAATAGTACAGCTGGAAACCATACAGTCCATAGTGTCAGAACTTGTTTGTAGATTAATAATTTATTTTGTACTGATAATGTGAAATGCTTTCCGAGTAACCAGTACAATTTAATGTAACGGAGATCCAACTCTTCGCGCTTCTTTTTAACATGGACGTTCCATCAGAGTTTGGTATCCAGCGTCATACCTAGGAAGTTAGCCGAATGTTGGAAGGGCACTTTGACGTTATTAATTAACAATTACTGGCAGGTAATTTGATGTTTTGTTGGTAAAGTTTCTGTCAACTGATTTAGTCTTATATGCCATTTTTTGGTCCACAAGCCAACAGTATTTATGGCTTCTTGTTTTACCACCGCTTTCTCTTCAGTAGCCACCATAGACTTGATAGCAGTATCATCGGCAAAGGTCTCGATTACGTTATCTTCTAATTCAGGAATATAGCATGTGTATAAGAGGTACAGGACCAGACCTAATAACAGCGGTGGTGATCTCAACTTTAATATTGAGTTTTCAAGTCAAGTCAAATGTTTTATTTAAATTAGGCCCATTAACAAGGCACTTTTCAATGTAAAATTTTACTTAGAATCCCCAATAGAGACTGTAAAAGAAAAATATTTGACCACACTATAACGTTTCTTTTAGAAGAAAATACTTGATGAATGAATATTGATTGAAAAACTCCTTTACTCCTTTGTTGCCCTGAGGCCTTCAGACCTCTAAATCCAGGCCTGAATAACAGCAGACTTTTTTTAGGTGCCTAAGTTAAGACTAACGAGTAGTTTCAAACTTAACTAATTTACTAAAAAGTGTTTTAGTGGTTTAGTATTTTAAAAAAACAATTTCTCCACTTACCACTGTTTACCACTTAAGACTAGACACACTTCAGGTAAACTTTCCGTTCTGAATTTAGAAATGATGTGGTATCTTTGAACAGTGACTAGAATAACGACGTCACTAACTGCATCATTATCTTATTGATCGCTTGTAAAGAGAGGATTGCTGTAATTTACATTTGAAGTGGTACTTACCCCGGCTGATAACAATCTCGATGTTTACCGGAATTTACACTACTTAGTCTTGTTAGTGTGTCATTATAGTTTAATCGATCAAAATGTGTCTTTGTTTGGGAAAATGTGTCGTCCGGTACTTTTTAGTCAGCATAAATTTAATATTTTTTGTAAGTTTTGATATTTTTTCTTATTTGTTAGATACAAATAAAATGGGTTTGAGTTTTCTCACTATATTTAGTCTTCGTTAGTTATTCTCCATCCAATTCATCGTGTTCTGCAGTATGGTCCCCTTTTGGGTAAAGACCTCCTCGTGAACTATCTATTTGGATCTGTTCTTTGCTTCCTGCAACTGCCCATCGCCCATCGCTGTTGTAGTCTCCCCACGTTTCTTTTTCCTGGGGGGGGGGGTGTTGGTATAAATGTTAATAAATATACATTATGGAATTCTTAAAGCATTTAAGGGCGTTGTCTGCACGCCTGTATATGTATACTTATAAATCATTTTTAAAAGACTCAAAAGTCAGCTGGCAGCGTAGAAAGAGTCCTTGGTGTGATTCGAACTTACGGTTTCAGGATTTTCTCGCTTCTCGGCTAGTCTAAGCATAATAAAAAAATATTTCAAAATTGCAATTTTGTGGTTTCGGGTACGTAAGCATAAATTCCCATTGTTGTGACACAGATTTGGCTTTGTCTAATGAAAAGGACGGAGAAATGTGTTTTTGGGACATTTAGATTTACAGTAAAATCCTATAATAAAAATTATTTAACACCAATTAACTGTCTTAAAATCATAAGGCTTTTAAAAGAGAGAGTAATTTTTCGTATGAAAGTTGTAACGTAAAACCTTTATGATAAATACTTCAAGTATTTATTTAAGTAATTTAACTTACAAATAAATGTAAATAATTAAAAAATTTGTAGTACAAGTGTACATAACAAAGAATTTAGTATTTTATGTATGTTTGAATCTACATTCTTACATACTTAAATGATTAAATAATCAGATGTTATCTTAAGTATATCTTCATTATCAAATCTCATACTCATACCTAGGTAACACTGAAAGGTAACAACTTTTGCGGAGTGCGCTGAAGCATTGTCGTGGTGAAGGAGGATCCTGCTTCGAGGGCGCTGCTGTCGAATTTTTCCACGACAACAGGCAAACAGCGATTGATATACCAGTCTGCAGTAACTGTCCTTCCATCGCCTAGCACAACTGTCGCGAAAAGACCATTCCGACCAAAGAATGAGGCAATCATCTTTTTCCCTGGACTTCTTCCTTTACCTTAGCTGGCCCGATCCTCGAAAGGAAACACCCACTGAGCTGATTTTCTTTTAGTTCCGGGTTCTTAGCAACATATCCAGCTTTAATCACCTGTGACGATGTCAAATAAAGCATTTGAGTCACCGACGTTGAAGTTATCTAATATTTGGCGACACAAGTCCATGCGAAGGTGTTTCTGGTTGTCGATTAAAGTATGGGATATCTATCTGGCACAAAGCTTCCTGACGCCTAAAAGTTCATGTAATATTTTTTGAACTTGACTTATACCAATACCTAGGCTTGTCCGTATCTGCTGATAGGTCACTCTCTTATCTTCCTCTATCATGCGTCGCACTGATGTTATCTTTAGGAGTCGCTGTAAAGGACGTCCCTCACGCGGATCATAATTGAGTCATCGTCAAACCAATTGTAAATTGTGGCACGACATGGGGCTTCTTTAAAAATGCTAATCGCAGCCTATAATAGCTTTGTTGTTGAGTAAGCCCACAACGAAAGTCGTAATAAATCATTGACCAAAAATTTTCTCGCGTTAGGTACATTTTCACGTGTAACAAGAGTTTTAGATTTGCCACCAATTCAGAAAAACAAATGACAAATGAATATAGTATACTAAATAAGGCTACCAGAGTTCTAAAATTGAAATTCAAAAAAATGTTTTCATTAGAAATGTTTCTAACAGGCCAGTTCTAAACATTTTCAGTGTTACCTTTACTCTAGCAAAATTCAAATCAGAATATACATTTATTTATAATTAACTACGATGCGCCTGCTGAATCTCGTCTTAGAAAAACTTCACAAATATAACTATCACGGAGCGAATTCAATTCACAACGCCGATATAAATTACTTCTTATAAAATTTTTAATTATTTAATTTTATTCCAAGCTTAAGTTTGTTTTCAAGACTAATTAATTTATTAAACTTTCATTTGCTCGAGGGAATCGCCACGCCTGTGACCCAAAATAGTATATTAATTGTATTTAATCCTAATTATGTAAAATTAGTTGTGTATATTTAATAATAAATAATGAAGTTGTATACAGTTCATAGGTGCAGCCATCGCAATTGCTGGAGGCATCCTCCTATACCAGTTTAGGACCAATTCACCCCTGGACGTACAGGACTATGATCTAGAAATTATACTGGTCATAGTTTTAGGATGTGTCATTGCATTGATCAGTGCCATGGGCTGGTGTGGAGCCTGTGCTGAGAAGAAAGTGCTACTATATGTAGTAAGTAATATCACTTGCCCCGGGGAACAAAGTCGAAAAAGCAAAATCTATATTTTTCAGAAAAAATAAAAGAAGGTAAAGGTTTTTACTAGGTATATTACATATGCTAAGTCTGGCCATAAATACTGTTACAAATAAAAATTAACAAAATATTACATTTGAATTTAGAATCTGTCATTTTTATATCATTGTTCATTGGAGTTTTCTCATTTTGGCGCATAGTAGGAGCCAAATGCCATTTTTAAAACTCCCCATAAACTTGGTATTAGAAAATATAAAATATTTGTGTACCGGGCTATTAATAGGTACAACGAGACCGCCTCTGTTTGTGACAGAAAAAGATCTGGCAGTCCACGCAGTGTTCGTACGATAAGGATGACAGTAAGGGAAGGAATTCGAAGAAATCCTGTCCGAAGGCAAAATATTTTTTCTCGGGATATGAATATAGGCCCTAGAACCATGTCGCGTATATTAAAAGAAGACTTAGGACTTATAGCCGATACGTTATTGTCATTTCTTAACTGATAATTAAAAAAAGAATAGGGTGGTAAAATCGAAACAACTACTGAAGCGGTATGCAAAAGGTCACAGAAAAAATTTGGTTACGGGTGAGATTTTTTTACAATTGAGCAACATTTGAACAAACAAAATCACCGTATTTATCCTCAAAGCTCTAAGAAAGCTTCCCAATTTGTCGACTAAGTGCAACGTGGGCACGAAGCCCCTTAACAAGATCCTGTTCAATATCCAAGAATGGTCCTACCAGCAAGACTCGGCGTCTGGTCATAAAGGTCGGTCTACGCAGTCTTGGTTGGAAAGGAACGTTTCGGTCTTTATCAGAGCTGAAGACTGGCCGTCGTCTACTCCCGATCTTAATCCGCTGGATTATGATTTATGGCCAGTAGTACGGCTTGCTCTAAACGCCATGAATATTTGGAGTCCCTAAAACAATCCGTACGATTGGCAGTGAAAAATTTTCCCATGGAAAGAGTGCGTGCTTCTATTGATAACTGGCCTCAACATTTAAAGGACTGTACTATTGCAGCCAATGGAGACCACTTCGAATAAGCTTTTTATTTTTTATATTTATGTATTAAACTAAAACACTGTAAAGGTAATAAATGTTATTTGCTATGAACTAGGTATATATCAAATGAACGCGATTTTTTTCCTATTCGACGATTTAAACATTATTGTTATATATACATTTTAAATAGTTGAAAAATAAATAAATGTACATTACAATTATCTATCTACCTAGACCGAAGCAAAAGCGTACACAGTACCTCATATTAAGACGGTACCTACATTTTGACGAATGTCTAGAACGTAATATACTATTACCTCTTTCCCCGGAAATGTTATGACGTTGATGAAGCAGGATATAATTACCACTATTTTTTTGTTTTTAAGCTATCGGTCGCATTAAATTTTATTATTATTTGGAAGGATTACAATCTAAACTAAATCTATCTAATTTGATAATATCTTTATAATCGTGGTCAATGTGTTTCTTGCGTAATACGCGCTTAAATAAATACAATATTAATGAATCACAATAAATTCAATTTATAATCTTTGGTATGTTTTAAAAGTAATTGAAACTATTTATTTTAGGAGTTGAAAACGAATATATGGAGTTAATGAAAGAACGAATAAAAAGTCTCTTTAAAGAGGACTTCTTAGTGCCCTTCATAAATACGATTTTGTATACCTATTTTCAGTATTCCGGTATTATGGTGGTCCTTGCAGCTCTACAGGTATATGCAGTGGTAAAACTCCGAAGTGCAGATGTTATCTCTGAGGATAAGATTATTAATTCGCTGGAGAAAACCTTTAACGATACCAGTCAGCGAGAAACATTTCACGTCTTAGAGTCAACCGTAAGTGACCATTATGTAGTATACTTTGAATTCCCACAACTATTTAAAACAATTGTCTATGTCAATTTTATTGTAAAATCGTCAAAGGTTTGAATATCTTTGAATTTTTAATACAAGTTAGTCGTTAAGAGCATGCCTGGTTAATAAACAAACGCGACAATTTAGCTCTTCAAAGGAATTTAGTTCGTCACCACAATAACCACACACGATCCCAACAAAGTATTCTGAAACACAGGCGAACTACCTTGTAATGTAGTACCTAGTGTGTGAGGTGTGGGTGAGTGTGTGGTAATTATATTTGTAAGTTACTAATATACGCAGTCATAATAGTAACTTACAAATATAATGTTAATTAAAAATTGCAGCTACGTTTGTTTACGTTCAGCGCTCAAACATACACCGTCTTCGCAGTGCTGTTAAATCAACGCTTGCTACTGTCATTTAATTTTACCCGCAACCATTAAAAAATAACTTATCCATCCCGAGCTGCCAGAAAAATATGCGGTGCTACAGCCTTAATGCCTCTATTCACTTTGAGTAGTGCGAGTGCAAGTGATTAGTAGAAAGTGTGGACGGCGACTGATTAGTGCAGGTGATTAGTTACCTGCGTAGTAAAGTGATTAGAAGCGTGTTCTATTTTTTTGCGTGAACTGCGAGTAGTGACGTCGCGTGCGCCCTCCTTGTGCTCCTCCTCCTCTCTCGCATCGTGTCTGTCAAAACATGTCTGTGTGTTTCTTTTTTTTTGAGAATGGAATCTCGCTGTTGGCCTTAAGGGCTTTTACAGCTCAGCTCGGGCTGTTTTAGCTCACCGGAGTGAGCGAAGTGCGAAGTAAAGGTCCTCGCCTTCCCTGGTGAAGGCGGTTTTTTACCCTAATCTGTGTATTTTTATTATTATTGGCCGCGCGGGCGGCTTTTAATTTATATAATTTAATTATTGTTATCGGGGCACAATGCGCAAACACTACGTTAGCGTATGTCATGCACGGTCGGATGCAGGCTGTCTGTGTGGGCCTGGGTATCCGCTAGCTATATCCAGGAAGCTCCTTTCGCTCAAATAATCGGCTGTCGCCGAACCAGCGCTTATTATCTATATTATATTGTCAGTATAATAACAAAAAGGAATCCAACAATCGATAAGACTAAAACTAGCACTTACCATCAACGGTGGCGTATCTCACTCCAAACACTGGATCCTTCAATGATGAATTTAAAAAAAAGTAAATGCTATACGGTATGCGGTACCTATTTAGTGCGCACGCGAAAGCGGTTAAAATTTACCTCCCTTGCGCCATTACGCTGGGACACCACCTACCATCTCCGGTACGTGTGTCCAAGTCAAATCGACAACAAATCATCCTTCTTTGATTGACACCGATTTAGCGCGAACAATGTCATTTTATCGCATACTTCGGATAAGATGTTACAAGTTGTCGATCTTGGTACTCTGAATAGGTGTTGCAAGACGCGTAAGCTAATTCCACTAGCCAATGAGTATAAAATGGCGTGCAATTTTACTTTTGCCTGTAAAGCAGGTCTCATAAATGTATCGCTTTTCTGTATGACGGGTGCAACGAGGTTTAGTAGTATATTAAAGGTCTCTTCGGTCAACCAAGCAAAGTAATATTCTGTATTATCTTCAGTGCCAATTTCTTAAAGCTACCAACTAGCTTGCGCCATGAATGGGTCTTCTATTAATCCATTTTCGAACCCATACTTTTCTTGATCTTGCAAGTTCAGCTTCCAAAACTTCTTAAGTTTCAAATAGCACCGCGTTTAATACTTCTTTCAGTACTTCTTCCAATTGCAAGCACGCTTCTCGATGTTCATCCATATTTGCTGATTGACAGCTCCTACAGACTACTGAATTTACTAAACAGAGCCACTAAACAATAATTGGACACAACTTGCACTAATCACTCGTATCAATCACTAATCAAAGTGAATACAGGCTTTTATAGAGATCTGTCTGTTTCTTTTATTTCCTATATGTATTTTGATTTAAAAAATTATGATGAACATCAACTTTCGGAGAAAACATATTTTACTTTATACGAGATATTCAAATGAAAAGTAGTAAAATACAACGGCAACAGTAGAGGGATGTTCATGTAAATGCAACTACTTTGTTTAGTGGGTAAACTTACATCATCGATGTACCGACGACCATTTACAGAAACTTTTATTTGACATAATATAAAAAAGGTGACATACATATGTTATCTCTCTTAAAACAGATAAAGAACGATTTTATTCTAGTCTAATTAACGCTAGGAAAAGAGTTGTATTTACTGATTGTATCACTACACCTTTAATTAATATTTTATAATGAATTCCTATTTTATACTACAATAAAGGCGTTTTCTTTTCTAACTCCAGTTTAAATGCTGTGGACCAACTGGTCCAGACTCTTACAACGGAGTGTATGACCAACTACCACCGTCGTGCTGCGTCAATGCCACCATCATGCCAGACCTGGACAACTCCGTGGTAGTGGACCAGATCGGATCTAAGGCACTATCATGCTCGGCTGATGACGCACACCTCGGATGTAGTACCGTTATGATGGAATTCTTAAAAGTGGTCGTTCATTATCTGGGATTGGGATTCATCGTTGTTATTGCAGTTGAGGTTTGTGATTTTATACATCTTAATCTATATGGTAATTTCGTAGGGCTGCAAAACATTGAAATTATATTAATTATATATAATACATAAAGATCGCAAACTTATAGGGAAGAATAGGTAAAGTAAAGAATTCGTCATGAAGAAGAACAACTTTGTAGCAGATGTTATAATAAAAATAAAGTGGAAATGGGCTGGCCATATGATAAGAGGAACAGAAAAGTGGAGAAAGAGAGTACTTAATTGGTGCCCAAGGTACAATAAGCGTAACAGAGGAAGACAATTTAGAAAGTGGCGAGACCAATTTAGGGAAAAAGCAGGTGGTACATGGCTGAGAGTGGCAAAGTGCAGAGAGGAATAGCGGGATTTGGAGGAGGCCTTTGCCAAAAAATGGCACACAGATATCTAAAAATAATGATATATTCAAAATATACATTTGGTAACTGCAAAAGTATCTGAAGTAAAAGGCTATTTATTGTTCTTGTAGTATTAATTCATTAGCAGAAAAAAAAGTAGAAATAACAAACTTTACTGGGTACATACAATTTGTTTAAAAATATATTACGCAATTATTTTATTCTTAGAACTAATTCAAACTAAACTTCAATTCAACTAAAGGCAAAGAATTTGAATTATAAAAATAAACACCGCTACACAAATTGAAACGCGTCTGAATTGACAAAATATAACTATGACGTTGACATTTTCAGCTCATTAAAACTATGATATATCTACATATGTGTATCTCAAAGATGCTGCGATGACGCCGCCTTATGCTTTGATTTTCTATAAATTTTATTTATATAATAATTAACTAATCTCTTTATTTTCAGTTACTTGCAATAGTCTTGGCATTATCGCTTTCCTGCTGTATTGCACCAAAGACTGGTTAACAACGAACACAATTTTAAGCAAATATTGTAAATATAAACATTATTTTATTAAAAACTTATCATGATATGTACTTAAAATCGATACTGGTTTATTATAAACAAAGACGTTTTACAACTCGTAAAATATAGTTTTTTTTTTAATTATGCCCTTGACCTACTTGACTTAAACCTGTAGTGACAATTGTATCCAAGTTAATAGTACGAACTAACTATATTTGTTTTAGTATGAAGTAAAAGCGTATTGTCTGAAAACGAGCGTTTCAGACCTCTCCTCATAACACTTGAAGCTGCGAAAGAGCACACCTTTCACAGATATCCACAGGTCTGCTGTATGTTTGCCCCAATGAAAAAGGCAATCCAATAATCGCTCATAACTAGAATTTTTGATAAAATAACTTTAATAATAGTAGGTGATGTCACTGGTTCTGAATGAATCATATTGGCCATATAATTAAATATATAGAATTGTTTGTGATAACAATGCGTCGGTCACGTACTTAATGTGAAAGTGTATAACTTCAATATTATTTTGTTATAACAAAGGAAAACGTGCGGATTTTTTTTACTAGGAAGAATTTTATCATCATCTTCTCAATGGTATTGTTCATTGCTGAGGATCCTGTCACTTTACAGTGCCTTTAAGGTGCCTGCCCTGCTAGTGATATCTTTCCACTTTCGTCCGAACCGTGACTTGGTCACAATAGCGGTTTGGTGGTCTGCCGCGCGACGACTTTTTGGGTCTAAGGCAAGCCGGTTTCCTCACGATATTTTCTTTCAACGTTCGTTAAAGAATGTTAAATGCGCACATAGAAAGAAAGTCCATTGGTACACAGCCGGGGATCGAACCTACGACCTCAGGGATGAGAATCGTACGCGGAAGCCACTAAGCCTTCTTTGAAAAATTTACTATGAAACATAAAATACTTCTTAATATTAACAAATCATAAGCGCGTAAAAATCTAGGTAAATTTTAATTATTTTATTATGGTATGTATACTTTTGAAAAAAGACGTTTACATTCGTAAGCTGGAAACAAACTAAACAGCTTTACTGTCCTCCACAATTTTTTAGACGACAAATATATGATTTATGAAATCATATATACTTATCAATGATATATTATTGATACTATATATATTGCGTATCTTAGTACACACGGTACATTATTACTAAGCCAATCGAAACATTAATGCATAGGCGGAGGCTCATCTGATGTTAAGTGCTCTTTTCGGCGTTTTAAGAATTGGTACTCTCTTTTCTTGAAGGACCCTAAGACGAATTGGTTCGATAATTCTACAGTGGGCAACTAGTTTCACATAGTGGTGGCCAAACTCTACCGTAAAACACGCTCTGTTGTGGAACGACGGACGTCTTGGTGATACGGATGGTATTTTAAATTCTCTGGTAACCTATGCAAGAAACCTGTTTTCGATGACAAATAATACATCCTGTATTGTGTAGGGAACAATATTATGTATCTATTACTATAAATATGTGATTGATGATGATTTTTTAATTTAAATTTAAATATTAAATCATTATATAGCGAAGTTCTAGGAAGTTTATTAAATTAAATAAATAGATAAGACAAGATTATTTAATGTAATAAGATTTTAACAATTTTCGGAATACATTATTTTCCTATAGGTTTCCTGCCAACAACAATACTACGAACATAATCTTATCGAGGCTCGTATCAGTTTTTCTGATAGCAAATCGATAAGTTACCATATATCTATTTTTGAACAAAAAATTCAGTTCAGTGAGAAACAATAAACACGAAAAACATGTGTTTCATTGTAAAATACGTACTTTTAATTGCCAATTTTATATTTACAGTAAGTTCCGCCAAAAATATATTCATATTAATAGTTTAAGTTCTAAACGCGTCTAAAGACCAGTAGGTGTCTCTTCTTTGTCTACTTTGTACTAATATAAACAAATCTACAATATTAAATTATAAATAAATGAAAAAGCTTACACAGCCTGCCTTTTTATAAGCTTCTGTCTCTCCAAGTCTTCTGCGTAATGAGCAAACAAACTTCTGAGTTTGTTTCACAGATCATTGTATAAAATGCTAATTCATGTTTATCAAAATGGTTATGGTTATGTGTTACCAGTTAAGGTACCATATATTTTGTATTTATATTGGCAAAAATATTTTTTTACAGCTAGCAGGCTTAACCCTTTTAGGGCTAGGTATAGCTGCTCTAGTGAACACATCAGATTTATCCGGTGTCGCTACAACACCTCTAAATGCGATTGCTATATCGATCATCGTCTTGGGAGCTCTCGTATTCCTGATAGCGTTCTTCGGATGCTGTGGGTCTATGAAGGAGAACAGATGCCTTCTCTTAACTGTGAGTTTCACTTTTATAAGGAAAGAAAATAATTTTACCAATTTAATCTAGGACTGGTTCAGGTTCTGATACGACCATTATAAGGGACATGAAATTGATATATTATTATTATTAATTATTACTGTAATAGCAAAACTCAGCGTTTGTAATATAACCTTACAATATGTTTGACACCGCACATCTAAATTCTTTTTTTTCTTTATTATATTTGTTATATAACTTTTCAAAGAGATCTAAGCATACAGACGGACATTTGCAGGTTCATATTATACTAGCGAAGACGACACGTTGTCCTGTTCACACATATTAAATACAATATTTCAAACTTAAAAAGCAAACAAAAACATTGAATTGTAAATAATCTCAACTATTCTCGAATCCACTTAGACACTCATCAAAATCGGTCCACCCATTTATTACATTACGGCTTTGTCGGGAAATATTACTTAATGTTATATCGGCACGATAAGGTAATAAAAACTCGAAACAAACACATCAACCGAACTTCAATTTTCTAATTGACAAATTTTCAATCATTCTTTCCTATATATAACATTACGTTTAGTTGTCAGTTGGGTTTTGTTACATCACGTTTTATCGTTTAGCCGTTCATGTGTTCATAAATAGTGTAAGTAATACGACCATCTTTTATTTATGTATAGATAGATTCGGTAAAAGTTGGCCATACAATATTTTATTTTTTCAGTTTTGCCCATAGGTATTATATTTTTTATATTTATAAAATTTTATATTTAATACCTTTTAATTACCTAACTTATTTCACTTTTATTTGACTTGATTCATAGATTTTCGTAATCAAATTATGGAATTTTCTATGATAAAAAGGCGGCTTTTTGTTAAGCATTAGTCAGTAGATAATGTAGATACAATTATAGATAAGCCCTGTATTGATTCATTCAGAACAAAGTCCCTTTTACTAAAGCAATATAAGAAAGAGGCAAGATTTATACTTTTGTAACATTAGATCACAATTAGAATGCTACATTATTCCTGAGCAGCAAGGCCTAAAATGTTTTTAAAAATCCAATCCAGTCAAAGTCCGGCTGTGACTGGCAAGTAATTTATTATATATAAACAATTCATTGAGGAACGATTACCTAAATAAAGGGCGAGGGAAACTCATCACCACCATCAAATGTAATCTTTGTGTTTCAGTACGCCTTATGTCTGTTGCTGTTGGCCGGTGCAAAAATATATTTAACAGTGCTGATGTTCACCAGTGAGGATAGCGTCGGTGATCTGGTCGAAGAGTGGATCGAAAAAGCATTCTATAACAACGAACTAAGAGATACCATGCACGCTATTGAAACTGCGGTACGTATTACGCACACGATATTTACACGTGAAAGCCTTACCTTATATTAGATCCTTACATATGAAATTGGCGTTTTGTATGGGAGTTCATTGATCCCTTAACTGAAAAAAAACAGTCGGACGGGAATCAATAAAATCTGTGAAGGCGATTTGGACTGCCCCATCAGAGTTAAATTTTTTCCCTTGCAAGAAGTTGTCCAAATTTCGAAAAAAATGGTAATCAGTTGGAGCAAGGTCCGGGGAGTACGGAGGATGTCTTAGACATTCCAATTGAAGCTCTTCTAATTTGGTAGCCGTCTGTTGTGCAGTGTGTGGTCTAGCGTTGTCGTGAAGTAGCAGTGGCGTGGAGCGATTGACCAGCCTAGGTTGTTTAGCTGCTAGCTTCCATCATGATTTGCAATTGCTGACAATAGACATCAGCCGTAATAGTCTGGCTAGATTTGAGAAAACTGCAATGAACAATACCGGCACTAATCCACCAAACGCTTACAAGTAACTTTTTTGGGGTTAATTTTCGCTTGGCTGGCTGGCCAGGATCCAACCATTGCGCTGAGCGCTTCCGATTATCGTAAAGAATCCATTTTTCATCACAGGTAATGATTCGGTTTAAAATACCTTCATTATTGTGCCGGTTCAGTAATGTATCGCAGCAGTCGTCGCGCGTTTGCCGGTTTCAAGCTTTTTAATCTTCCCAATTTGCTTCAAGTGAATTAAAACAGTTTTATCACTAACGACGCAGCGTGCAGCTAACTCGGACGTGGTTTGCGATGGATCCGCTTCCACAATAGCCTTCAATACTTCATTATCAACTTGGGTCTCAGGCCGTCCACGGGGCTTGTTCTGCAGGTCGAAATTTCCAGAACGAAAACGTTGAAACCAAAAACGAACTGTGTTTTCTTTTGCAACATGACCGTCATACACATCACCCTTCGAGTCGTTTCCGCAGCACTAGTGCCACGGCGGAACTCGTACTCGTGAATAATGCGATACTTTAAGTTTTCCATTTTGTAAAATGAGTGACGCAAACAGAAAAAACAGAAGAAAAAAACAAATGAATGACGGAGCACAAATACATGAGTAAATAGCTGTACAAATTTGAATTAGGAATTCCTTACCAAAGAGGAGAACATCGTGATTAAAGCGGCCAGTACGAAATACGCCAATTTCATATGTAAGGGCCTAATATTAAGTTTATATTTAAACTTTGAACATTTTTCGTTCTTTAGTGGTTAAGTTACGAATTCTGTCTACTTGTTATTTGCTCACATCATAAACCGTGCAAACTTTTAACAACATCTTATTATGTGAATCATTCTCAATTCCGTTGCACAATCTTTACACTTATAATCTTTCAGTTCGAATGTTGTGGTACCACCGGCCCAAACTCATACTTTGGTATACTACAAGCATTACCGCCTTCATGCTGCCCATACACTGTATCCCAGCGGTGTGAAATTAGTAATGCCTTCGGAGGCTGTATCAACATTATCACTGAGTTCTTGTCAAAATACAGTGATGTCTTTGGCGGTATTTTAGCATCAATATTGGCTATTGAGGTAAGACACCCCAAAAGGGTTTATTTTTATTTCTACTAGACGTATTGATCGACTTCAGAGCAGTGTTTCCCAACGTGGGGCCCACGCCCCACACAAGGGCAATTTAATTTTTAAGAGAGGCTATTCGAAAATTTATTCAAATTATTTCGAATTTGAATTTCAGTTTTTCAATATATGTTTTGTATATTAACTTAATTTCTCCCTAAAACCTATCATTTAAGTTACATAAGTGAACATTTTTTATATTATTTAAAATTAGGCATGTTACATGGATTCATAAGATTTTTTTAAGAAAGGGTAGAAAGGTTGGGAACTACTTTAGAGGAACTATATTCCACGTAGTCATAACAGGTAATACGAGAATTTTAGTCCCGAATGTTGTTACCGTTAATGTAACTCATCATTTCGATTTAATTTTTTTTTATTTTGAAAGATATTCAGGGCTCTACTGTATTAGAAAAAATAAATATATAGGAATTAGAATAATATTATATACCTATTATTATGTAGTGGTGGTACTGATCGTCACTCTCATCTGACGCCGTAGTTCATAAGCGATTTCTATGATCTTTAAATAAAAATTAAAGTAAAAAAATATGTGGAAAATAATTATATTGGAAAACAATGTTTTTTTTTTAAATATAGTTGGTTTGAAGAAATCCTCAGCCTAAGTTTATATAGTAAGTTCAGCTTTTTTTTACAGTTTGTGGCGATGTTGTTTGCAGTAATGCTTGCATGTAACATTGGTGCAAAGAGACGATAAACTGTAGACGTACCTAAGTTCATGGGGTCTACCTTAGCTGTGCTGGTCCAGTATTAATTTGAATTGTCGTTAATCGTAATTGTATCTTGATTTCCGGTGTTAAGGTGCATTTTACAACAGATAAAAATAACTGTTTTCCTGCTTTGGAGGTTATGGTATCTACAGATCTCAACATTAACTTAAAAACCAGAACTTCATATAAAGACAGTTACACACGAACGTCATCTAAACGATAATAGAAATAAAAAAATGTTTGTTTGTTACCTATGAAATTAAATGATCTACATTATAATTATTGATAAACAGATTTAGAAGGATTTTTTTTTTTAATCTTATTTATATTGATTTCTTTATTAGTTTTCTATTGTTTTTAATAAATAGTATCACCATATTTGTATCTATTATATTTATCACGATTCTTAGATGAGTCTTTAATACAGTCATTTATTTTAGTTGCAAATTTAAGTATTTCCGAACCAAATCGACGTAGGTTCCTTCAAGAAAAAAGCGTACCTATTCTTAGAACGGTGCGACTTGGCGTGTGTAAAGTGCGGGCCGACCCGTTTGTGAGTGTCCCATTTGGCACGTTGGCGTTTAAAACGCATGTTTCAAAAGGCTTTATTACAACAAGCTGCATAAATACGATAGGAACCGGTCAGTGTGCCGTTATACACACCATCGGTTAAGGTCACTAAACTTATTATGTATCTCCTATATACAAGTATCCATGCCAGTATTTTAACTGAAATACGACACAAAATGCATTTTTTTATATTATTGTATACATAATCAGAAAAAAGAAGTTCCCACCACACGTATTGAGATGTGCTAATAATTATGTGCCAAAATTTCAACTAGAATTCTAGTGTTTATAAACTAATAATATGTACATAAAATTAAAATGTGAAAATATATTTGTATTCGTAAAACCAAAGACTATACATTTCTTTAAACAATGTTTTGATTTATATTAATATTTTTAAGACGATTTTTTACATTGTTACAAATAAAAAACCTATTAAAAATTCGTACAGAATTAGAATACCTGGGTAACTTAAGCTATATTTATGTTTAAATATTAAAAAATATATCGCAATTCCTATCGTTGGAGGATTTTAAATTTTATAGTGATTTAAATAAACTCTTACAAAATCGTTTAGACCTCAAAATATGAAACGTAAGCTTATAGTAAACTTTGGTAAAGGTTCTGTTCAATGTATCTTTAGTAACGTTATCTCTATTGGAGATATGACCCTCAATTGTTTAATCAAAATACAACTCCCTAAAAGGTCAGAAACGCCTCACGTGTCCATGGCTGCGTATGACGTATTGTTTCTATTTATTTTGGAAACATTATACACATGGGAGAAAGTAGAAAGTATTTTTTTGGAAGTCTTTAACATTTAAGTATGTAATTAGCACTCCGATGCATAGTTTTTTTATTACTGGCGTTTAAATTTCTAAATAACGTTCAACTTAAGTTTTTGCAGTATATCTATTAATAATGTACTGAAAATAAGAGTCTATTTACTATAAAGTCCGGTTGGATTAGTGAATTGAAAAGAAAACAAACTTATCAATGCTCAACTAAAAATTCAAATTACATTTACAAAATGAGAGTTTTAATTCTAATCACACGACTAATATCTAAGTATAAACAAATATTAATATCAAAAAAGTAACAATCTTTTGTATAAACCTTACTACTTTTTTAATTCTAAATTTTCGTCCCTGACTCTTGTCCCGACATAATATACTCAAAGGCACGTGGGGGTCCGCCATATTATTCATCATACATCTATCTTTTGAAGCAGTGAGAGACGGATTTTACTATTTCATTGCAGAAATCTTTCAGTTGCGATCTGAAGCTTCTTAATATTTCACGTAACTCGGCAATTACCTTTATATCGACTTGATGCTCCAGGTCCCAGCTGTAAGATCCAAGTACTGAACATTCTATGAGATACAAAATCTCTCTACTTGGGAGTTTTAAATTTTTCATAAGAATTTCAGTAATCACATTATTTTTAAAAAGGATCAAACATATGGAACTGGAGCCTGAACATAGTAAATCTTTTCCGTATGTTAAGTTAAATTATGTATTGAGTTTAGCGGGTCTATGTGGAACAATGTTGGTAGTATAATGTTATTACGATATTTGCAAATGTCCGTTATTCTCCGAACAGGGCGCGTGAGTGGAATTTATAATTAGATATATGTAAAAGATATCTTCGTAATAATAGCAAATACTGGTATTCATTTCATTTAGATTAATAAGAAAAAACCACGCAAGTACTTACCGTCTCAGCTGGGTTGTTACTCACAACATTTCCACTCCGGAAGTAAAAATATATCCTCTCTAACTTAACTAACCTATTATAACCTACTAATACTAACTAACTTATCCTATGCCTATCATTTAGTCCACCACCAGAATAATCCCAAAAAACAGTTACATGAACCTATCAAATTGTTAGAACATCCCGAAATGCCTTCATACCATCCTTCCAAAAGGAGTTACGGTAAGAAATACCCGCAAATTTCTACAATATAATGAAGCAAAAAAATCTTCACGTGGTTTAGACCCGAATGCAACAGTGTACCAGGATGAATAATTCAATTCTGAGCGAAATTAAATAGTTATTAGAAACAATTCTACGAAATATTGTAATAATATGCGCCTACTTGCTAAAAAAAACCCTATAGAGCTACGTAGGTAAATACATACCTTAGGCACTGCGACTGACAATTATGAAGTTGGCGATTAAAAAAACAAATTACAATTGTAATTAGAAAAAACTTAATGCGAAAAGGGAGCTTTACAATAAATTTTGATAACTCCTATTGCAAATGACCGTTTGGGTAGATGTAGGGAAGCATTAGTGAATATGAATGCCATTTCTGCGTGATAACTCATAACAATTTATACAGTACTTTTTTTGGATCATTTATTGATGAATTCAAGAACGTATTTCCCATTCTTTGTCAACGGTGCTTATAAAATGGTATTGTTTGCTGATGACACTTCACTTCTACTTAAAGTGAATAGGAACAAACAATTCTATCTCTCCCATAGTTAACTGGCTTAATGTAAATAACTAACTGCTTCATGAGAATAAAACAAAATGTATTAGATATACAACAACTAGCGAAAAGCATTATTTTGGTAACCTGAAAGGTATTCTACTGTGCTGTGTGCTGCTGCAGAGGTCCAATCCATATTTGTGCTACAGAAGCGGGCTGTTCGGGGTATTTGTGGTGTTTCCCCAAGGGAATACGGAATAAGTTTAAGGAATTAAATACTATAACACTATCTGGTCAATATGTTCTTGGAGCCTTGTACAAAAAAATATAAACAAATTTAAAACAAATAATAACTTTCATCAGTATAATACTCGAAACAGAACCAATTTGAGTGTACGACGCTCCAGAACATAAACCACTCCTTATATGGAAATTGTATTCGTTTTTAAAAAAACCGCCAAGCGAAATTAGAGAAGTATCACTAAATTCAAAGTTCTCAAACGTAAAGGTAAATAAATCAATAAAGAATTTTAAAAATTTGACGAATAGGTATTTAAATGATCCTAATCCTTGGGATTGTTTTCCTCCAGTTTAAACAATTTGTATGACTCAAAACTTTTCGGGGGTAAGTAAGCGGAAAGTTTCTTGCCCGCTCTACGCCCTTGACCTTGCGAACTAGTAGTAAATGTAAATTTACAATTCAGTTAACTTATTTTCTGACGTTCATAAGTGTACTTATATATGCATAAAGTTATTTTGAGTTTGAGTTTGAATCCATACAAATATAAACATACATACGACTCAAGACCTGTAATGTTGTATTTATATTAATATGGAGTAAAAGCCTCGTCCAATGCTTTCCACAAATTTAATTTTTTTGTTGTCTCCAACCCCGCCGCCCAAATTAATAATGTTAGTGAATCAGTGAGGTTAGTTCTTTTCGGATATCTATTTGTTATTTTGTCCTTTTGCTTGATGCCAAGGTTCAAACTTCTTCCTTGTCTTGTCTCGATTTCGTGTTTTTTTAAGTGTAGTGTTTCGTGTAAGTTACTGGACAGGCGTGACAACCCAGTGCATGTTAAACCTTATGTATAAAAGTTACAAAAACTGACAAAGAACTTATTTTATACGAGTAAAGGATAGTCCTAACAAGTGTCTGCAGATATCAGATTCCTTCATTTGTCTTAAATTACACGTATATATGAACGAGCCTCGTTTCGATGTTTTCTAAAAGAAGCTTACAACAAGCTCTCGAAAAAGTTAATTAACTAAGTATAACGGTAGAGACGAGGTGGCCTGGTTCGATGACCGGTGTATTTTGATAATACTTTGCCAACGTTTACCTCAAATATTTATTTATCACAACTTGTTTTATCTTGGTCATTAAAATTATTCATGCTTTTTAGTATCGAAGGCGCCAGTGAAGCAAACTCTTTAAAATTACAACAAAATGTGTATAAAATAATAAACAGTATTAACGTCACTACCGCAAAGTAAAATTAATTCTCTTCAAAATATCTTGATTTAATTGTCCGGACCATTTTTTTAGGATTTATGTTTATCAAATGTCTGACATAATACGTGGGTAACACTGAATTTTTTTAGAACGGGCCAGTTAGAAACATTGTTAATGAAAACTTTTTTTAATTTCAAATTTAGAACTCTTTGGTAACCTAATGTAGTATATTGCATTCATTTGTTTTTTGTGAATTGGCGGCAAATCTAAAACTCTTGTTACACGGGAAAATGAATCTAACGCGAGAAAAATTTCGCTCAATGATTTATTATGACTTTCGTTGTGGGCTGGGCTTACTCAACAACAAAGCTATGATAGGCTGCGATTAGCATTTCTTAAGAAAGCCCCATCTCGTGCCACTATTTACAATTGGTTTAACAAGTTTAAGCGTGGACGTAGCAATCTCAATAATGATCAAGTGTGTATGAGTCAAGTTCAAAAAATACCAACTTTTAAGCGTCAGGAAGCATTGTACCAGATGGATTTCCCATACTTTAACCGGCGACCAAAAAACACTTTCGCATGGACTGGTGAATATTTAACTATGGTAAGTGTCGAAATAATAAGTCATCCGCCATACAGTCCTGACCTGGCGCCCTGTGAATTTCATTTATACCCAAGAACTAAAAATTAAATTCGAGGTATTCGCTTTACGAGCCCTAAAGATGCGATGAAAGCGTACGAAAATGCCATAGAAGAGCAGCATACTAAGGCTAAGCTAAGGAAGCATAGGCCCACTGCTTTTCTCAGTGGTTCCATCGAGTGTGTGAGAGAGGAACGGAGATTACTTCGAAAAACAATACAAGTATTGGCAACTCTATACATTAAGCCGTTTTTCATTTTCTAAACATTTTCAGTGTTACTAGGTATGTTGATATTCAATTTAGAGATATCAAAATTAGAGAGAGATCTAAATATATATTATCTTTTTAATATAAATAATTGAAATATAAATTGGAAACAACAATTAAAAGCAAAGTGTACGACTGCAACGCTTAAATGCATTATGAGTACAATGCACCTTGTTACATATCATTATGACATGAAAAAGTTGCATTTAAAAACCAGGAAAAACTGGTAAGACCACTTCAAAACAGGTGAAGTTGAGAAGGTAAATATTTTTGTCAGCTCATACAAACACAAATTTACTACGGTATTTACTTTAAAATCTCGCCGTGACTCGATTTAAGTTCGGTGGCGGATTTTGAAGAGTTGGTAATTTGCAATATGTAATTGATATGCAGAAGAAAAAAGGTCGAAGATAGGGCACCCTCTTTTTTAATAAAATAGGAGGGCCAACAAGCCTACGGGACGCCCAAAACGGCAGTCATCGCAGCTCATGGACACCCATTCTAAGTGGGTGTGTTGCCGGCCTTTGAGGGAAGAGTACACTCTAACTTTTAATAGTAGAGGTCGTATCCCTCAGGGAAGACCCCCACCGGGAGTCGATTCCACAGTTGACTAATTCACATAAGAAAGTCCCTTGTGAAACGGGCTATCGAAGACTTCCAGCCATCAAGGTGATGTTGATGAAATTTTGAATTGAGACAGCTCGTACGGTGTTGAAACGAGGCAGGAGGGATCAACCCAAACAGCATTCAGAACACTCACCATTGTACACTTTGTTGATAACGCAAAAAGACAAAATGTCTCTGCGTAGAAAGAGAATCAAGACAATCAAAAAAGACATTGGAAATTGACAATTCGACAAGCCCCTCGGTGAATTTGGTCAAAAGGAAGAATCTGATATTTGGGAGCACCAGCCCAGAGATATGAGCAGTATTCTTTTTGAGGTCGTCCTTGATCCTTGTAGCTGCATACGTTGTTAATACTGTACTGCATACGTTGTAAGCCCGACTGGATCTTTCTTGGCAGAAAACGATCAAATCAAATCACGCTACTACCCCACACAGAAACTTTCAAACCCTCTTATGGGACTTTCCTTCAAGAGTTTTAAGTCGGGACATGCTTCGTCAATGACGACCTTGATGTTTGACTGGTGCTGGAGATTCAGTTGCTTTTGAATGAGCACCAAGTTAGCTATTCACTGTCCATAAAATCACTTTTAAGATAATTTTTAATTTGATCTGTGTAAACGAAAAACATATAGAAAAGTAAGAGGAGTTATTGTGTCTGGGAGTCCGCTTCCAGAATCTCCGCCACGCTGTCCTCCAACGTACCCGAAACCGTAATTAAAAAATATTACATATTAGCGTAATATATCTTGCTTCACTTCCACTTAAAAATCTAAAACTCGATTTCCTCACGTTAAATCGTAACAATAAGTAGGTATTTTACAAAGTTTTAACCGTAATGTTTAATTATAATCAATATATTTAGACCACATCTACCTTTCAAGTGGCCAGATTTTTGATTTTTTTTATAAAAAAGTCTTTATCATCCCACTTTGTTGAATATAGAGCATGATTTGCTTAAATAAGTCTATATTGTAAGTCTATCTCTCAATTTTCCGGTCCAGATCCAGACATATTTATTCGTAACGGTTTTGTTTTATTCAGTATCCTAAACTTGAGAACCTAAAGCAAACCAAGGACCCCTTGTAAAACTTGCTACAGGCCCCGCGCTGGCTTAATCCGGCACTCCGCATGCAAATGTCATATCAATTTGAACAATGTCTTATAATAAGAACATAAAATATTGTCAAAGTTCAGTATGAATAGATACTTTGTTGTTTATAATAAATCTCACAGATAATTAAGTGATAATATTTTTTTTGAGGAATGGTGCTTACTTCCCAACCTTTAAAAATTAAGGTCAATTTGTCAAAAATTTGTAAAACACGTCTAAGCCAGTCCATATAAATACTTTCTCGATACATTGTTACAATCAGAGTTAAAATATTCCCTGCTCCAAATTCATACGAAGCGACCAGCGACGTATAATTATTATTCGTCGAGGGAGCGACCCCACGACCCAGACGTTCAGATAACCTAGTGGATACCTGTGAGATCTCTTCGTGACTTGACTTTAAGTAGGTACTTTAATTGCACCAGTATATTTATTATATACCGTTTCAAACGGCGAAAAGCTTGTATTACTAGGAGCTTTATTTAATAAGCAAATTACTGAATGAGCATTTTAAGATGGAATTAAGAATTAAATTACCACATCACATCATTCATAAGAACTAAACACTCTTTTAACTAAAGTTCTGTTTAACTTAAGTTTATTTTCTTCTTTGTGTAAATACGATTTGAGAGAAGAAGACGAAAGAGTAGGTACTTTATTGAAAAGTCCATGAGACTTATTTAGTTTTCATAAAGAAGAGGTAAGTATGTTTCATCCTGTATGCCACTCGAAGCCTTTGCAGACAGCGAGATTTCACCGCAATCAATAAATATAATCTATATTAGTAGAATATAATCTATATTTATTGATTGTGTAGCTATCTAGCTATGATTGTCCATTGTCTAATTTTATATAGTACATAGATGATGTTTCTCCTCATGTAGTGCTATTGAATTACTGAAGGTAATTCTTTCCACTAGTTCAGTGGTTTTAGTACTTTTGGGCAGAATTCTTTATATGTAAAGTGAGCGATTTTTAGTATCGTCACTCTAAGTTTAGTTATTTAACTAAAACAATGTTTAAATATATTGTACTGGGTATCAGCAATAAAGGCTTAGTAATAATATTAATAACCAAAATATTTAGTTCTATTGCAAACATGAAGAATATCTTTATTCAAAGTCAAAATCATTTATTCATAAAGTTAACAAGGTAACACAATGTACTCTTATGTGTGTCAAAAAAGACTTTTTTAAAAAGAATTTTACATTTACTCCCAGTTCTCAAATCAAGGGCGTAGAACGGAAGAAAAGAACTGGCAATACACTCTCCGCCACTCTTTTTAATCGCCAAGTTTTTTGTTTTACACAATATTTGTAAGAAGCTGCAACCATACAACCATCTTGCATAACTTCTTAAGTAATTAATAGTTAGTTAAAAATAAATTAAAAAGAAAGATTTGTCCTCTATCTGCAGGAGGCATGGAGAAAAAGGAGCTTACATTCTCGTGTGATCAACGAGCATTTAACGGAATAATAAATAATAAAGCAATAAACAATTCTTGTCTATCAACGTCTCTATGTTACTATAATTAAAATAAAAGCTAGAATTAATCTAACGGTAAGATAAAGAATTCGACTATCAATTACGAAAAAACACGCCGTTACTTAAATCTGGTGTAAATGGAAATATTTCAAATATTACTTTTTATTTACGTTTCATTAAAATCGTTCATTGGCGCTTACGTATTATTAGTATATAAATATTTGTGTATGTCTGTTTTGGGTCTACGTAACCACGTACGTGCTAATTGTAATCTAAGCATCGTTTTTTTATACGTATTTATTTTTATATCAAATTGATAATATAATTTTAGTTAGAAATGTACTGAAAAAATTGCGTAATCAAATCATTTCACTTACGCACAAACTTTTACTAGCGATGCAGTTTTAAAAGGAAAAGCGATACTCACTAGTGCTAGTTTATAACACAAATAGTGACAAAAACATTTAGCGTTATGCGGCACGGGCGCTTACGCGAGGGCACCGTTAGGCGCGCTATATATGCACACATGCGGCCCTCTCGCCGCTCACACCGCGCCGACATGAGGCTGTACGCGCTACTCGCTCTCTGCGTGTACGCACGCGCCGCAACGATCTCCCTACCCGACAGAAAGATTGATGATCTCGATAATGTCGACTTAGATAACCTCGTAAGTGAACCAGAGCTTGTCGATCAAGCCAACACAGTCAAGGACATCGATAACAGCCTCCGCAACGCTATCCCTGTGAAAGTGATCCAGGATGTCAAGAAAATAGATGAAAACTCCAATGATTACATTCCTGAGGGTGACAGCTTCGACGTTAAACGTGCACCGATCGATCTCAAAAACCCAGGATCACCTCAGCGGCAAGAGCATGAAACCCAAAACCCTGAAAGCTATTCGGACGCCCAAAAAGCAGTATTTGCAATCAAACAAACCATCGAAGATACGCAAGAAGTGTTTACACTCGGTTTAAAGGGCATATCTGAAAACTTTAACAATTTATTCGCAAACAATGAGAAGCTATCGACTATTCAACAAAACATTATTAACTTGAAAAGCGCTTTCAACGAGCAAGTCCTAAAATTAAATAATACAATTAAATCTTATATAAACCCAGAAAAAGTCGAAGAGGCTGATTCAGAAGTAAAAGCCGTCGAAACGCGCCTGAGAGTGTTGGAAAGTAATTTTGAATCGGGAGTACACACGTTATCTGAAGGAGTTGAACTCCTTGCTATCATGAAAGAAGAAGACGAAGCTGCCAAGGCCGAAGCCGATGCTGCTGGAAATCCTCAACCTCCCAGCGCAACTCAAGCACCAGTTCCTCAAAATAATAATCCAGTGATGCAGTTTCTTTACAACTTCCAGCAAGGAATGGCAAACTCTATTGCCAACTTGAACAATGCCGTACAAGGTGTTTTTAATCCTAATGCGAATCAAGGCCAGCCCCAACAGTCATCTTCTCCACAGGGTGGAAACTTCGTGGGAGGTTTGTTCCAAGGCATACAATTGCCATTTGGACAACAACAACAAGGACAACAGAATGCTCAAGCGGCACAGGGCCAAGAAAAGCCTCCAGGAACATCAGCAGATGAGCCAGCGCAGACAGGTTGGAGGCCGCCAAACATTATTCAACAAGTTCAGAATCAATGGAACAACCTTGTTAATGGCGGTCAAAACCCTCAGCAAGCGCAGCAGCAACCTAACCAAAACCCATTTGGGCAGGCAATTCAGGGTATTGTTAGTATTTTCTCAAGACCAAACGGTAACCAAAATCAGCAATCCACTCCACAACCTTCGAATCAAGCTACTGCTAACAGCGCGGGATCTGCTGACAAGCCCTCTGCTGATGTCCCACAGGGGGTCAATGTAGTTCCAGTTGATCCAGTGCCCCAACAACCTCAGCCAGCAGTTCCGATAGCACAACCGCAAGCTGCGCAAGCAGTCCAAACTGCGGCAGTGCAACCAGGCCCCATTCAGCAATTAGTCCAAAACAACCCCATTATCAAAGGCCTGCAGACGGTAGCTACGCGAATCACAAAGCCAGACAGACCTAGAGAATCTATAAACAAGAACGCAGATAGCAAGGGACATGGTGGTTGGGGAGGCGGCGCTGGCAACGCAGGTAAAGTTTAATATGTAATACAATAATTACAATTGAATAATAATAATTCACTTTCTATATGCTTTATTTCACTTTATCAATATATATTCCTCATATTGTTTTTTATAAATATGTACATTTCAGAAGCTCAAAATGGCCATAAAATTTATTGTATTTCCTACCTATTTTTACTTTTTCACACAACACTTTTTCTTTAAATTATTGATATCCTTTTTGCATGCATTACCAAAATCATTTTTATCTTCTATAGTGACAGCGTGGGGCAATTTTGTGAACGGTCTTATAGGTACTATTGGTGCCACAATTAATGGTTCCACATTATCTGTCTCGAATGCTATCAACGGAGCTATAAATACATTAGGCACTAATATTCAGGTATAATCACTCGAATGTATATGTTTCTGTGTTGTATATAACGTATATGTAACATATAATAACTATTATTTTATGTGTTCTGTATTTTATTAAAATATACATTAATTTCTAATATTTAATTAAGGTATGTTTAATTTATAATTTATATTGATTTTATACTAAACAAACACCGTCAATAAATAAGAACTTTTGAAATGGTACAAATACGTACGCTTTACGAAAAAAGCATACAAAAAAGCTATCTTTTTAATGTTCGTTAACATTCAGACTTGAACTAACTTAAGTTTTTGTATTGCTTTATCTAACCCCAGGGGTTTTACAAGTATTGTAAGTCGTTAATGTTTACAGGCGATAATCCAAACGGCAGCAGGATAAAAGAAGAATCGGAGAAAAATGAGGAGGATAAAATCTCAGAAGAGATCTCGCCAGAGCCCGCCAAGACTGAGTAGATAGTAGAAAATAGTGATTTAGTTATTATAAGTATCTAAAATGTGTTTTACAGACACCTAATAAAAACTAAAAATTAATACTGTTTTTATTATTTACCAGAATTAAAGGCAGGCAGGACCATAAATTTGACAATAACAATATGGACAAAAATTTATTTTAAATTCATAAATAATTTATATGAGGGGTATAGTTTCAAAAACCGCCAAGTCCAGAGAAGTTTATATACCCCAAATATAGAATTTCTTATGAATTCTTGAAACATTACTAAATTAATCAAGATTCTATGTCTAAAAAACATAAAAGTGATTGACTTAGCTGCGTTTGAAACTGAAGTTCTGAATCCGATATACATGGACATTGCTGTATTTATTTTGACTAATAAAGTGTATACATCGACTTAAAACATTTTGATAATTTTAAAATATGTCATAAATTATAATTATAAAATATTACCACCTCGTCATATTAAAAAGGTTATTGTAGAAAATAAGAATCTTTAGGAACAATCATGTTTCCTATTTTGCCACTTTTGCAAAGATTTTTGTGTATACCAATATTGGCAATGTAATGTATTTTGCCTCTTACTAAAGTATTGCGTGTTGACGCAAAACTGGCTTTAATACAAAACGCTTGTATTTCGAAAAGGGAACATGCCAAGTGCCAACGGGATTTATAATATTATAACGGCTTGCTTCTAATCTTTTACTGGACATTCTTCATTCTTATTCATTCGGCTCTAATATTGCGAAATTCTTTTTCTATTCACCCGAAAAGGCGGTCCGCGGGAAGAAAAGAGTTACCCACCACGGGAAATATAATTTCGATACTCTTTATAAGTTATGGGGCTTCTGATAGCCACTTAAGGCACATTCGTACTACGGCAGTGTTTTTATTTTGACCAGCGCAGCCATCAGCCATTAATCTTAGAGTATCGATTTCATCCGAAAACGATGTTAAATTTAAACGATGGTATATGGCTGAGGCTATCATGTTAGAGTCTTTCGGAAATTGATCTTCGGTCCAAACATAAGCAAAAGTGTTCTCTTTATTTAATTGTGATTTTGACGAGCCAAATGAAAGTATATAAACTATAACTATACTTCACTCCGGGCCACCGCTTGCAACTCTATAAAGCTGAAATTCGGCCCCACATGGAATACTGTTCTCACCTCTGGGCGGGAGCTCTCCAGTACCAGCTCCTTCCACTTGACTGTATTCAACGAAGATCGATTCGAAACATAATAAATTTAATTATTTTAAAATATCAAAACTAGGTACTCATAGTAGTATTTACTTACCTCTCTAATTTCAGCAAGTTTATCTTCCATTCTTTCGGATTTCTCTGTCGTTTCCGAGCTTTACTTTTATCCAAAAGGTTCGGGGAACCACCTTCTTCGTAAATATTTACTTTGAAAATTACACAATATCTTATAAAAATATTAACTTTTTCACGACAAAAACACAACAAGAACATAGCCATAAGAGTTTTGGGTAACGCCGAACGCGTGATCGAAATATCTGATCGCTATTGGCTAGTCAGGACTTCGCCGCTTTTTGAATTAAACAATGATGGACTTTGTCGTGTTCGAAACTTACTTTAAAGTAGATTTTCTATTGAACAAAGTTGTGTTTGGTAAGATCTGATAAATCAAAACTGTGCGTAAAATAATCGACATTTTAGAGATATAAATATGTTACTATATGAAAAAAATGGACTTAGCGGTTTTTGAAACTATACCCCTCATATATGTAATGTTTTAAATTTTAATATTATGTACTACCAAGACATATCAAATCGAAGAATTAATTACTTAGTAGTGTGGCTTGGATGTAGACACCGTATCTCACATACTATTTAATTGTCTCAAACTAACTTATCCTCTTTATGACGTTCATCCCCCTAAAGTCTCCCGTCCTTTAAGTGTTAAATGTTTGTGTTTAGTCCATATTGTAAGTTTTTATGTAAATATATAAAAAGCAATAAAATTAAAGTGTAATATATATAGTGTAATATATATAAATTATTCATAAATAGGAAATAGTATTTAATAGCGAAGTACCTTGTGGGTAAATAAAAGCCATAAACAAGAAAAAAATTACTTAGTAATCAAAAATGACAATTGACTTTTTGTTGGTTATTTTCAAGTTTTCCGCCACGATGATTTTTAATGAATTTGTAAACAATAAACATTGACATACAATTTAAGAAATTTCTAAATAATATTTTGTGGAACAATATTTTTATATATAAAAACGTTACTACGATAAAATGAATGGGCTGTCATTAAGAATAAACGGTGGAGGATGCAAAATCAAAAACCCCATAGGAGTCGAACCCATATCAATTCCAGAAGATTACATTAATAACTTATGTAAGTTAAAAGAAGAAAGAAGAATTCTTTATATATCAGGAATACAATTATTATAATTGGCTTTAAAAATATTTTTTAAATTCGCTTTTATAATTAGAAGGAACACTACATTGAAGTTTATTATCATTAGATCTACATTTGAAAAAGTTGTAATATTTGTATTTTTCAGACGAGCATCATAATAACTTTCTAAAAGCTACTAGTGTTGATCAACAACTTTCATCCTTAAAGGAAATATTTTTGTCAGAAACTTGTAATAATGAAAATTTAAGGTTTCTAGTTATTGTATTTTTACAAGCTGAACAAAAACATCCCGTCAAAAGTTTCCTATCACGGTATTTTTTTTTTAATAATTCACATATATTCACCACCAAATTGTAATATTTTATTATTAGAGCTAGTAATTAAAACTATACTACTCTTAATAAAGTCTCTTTCATGTTATGGAAAAACTCATACTAAATAAATACAAAAAGCTACTGAATTAAAAGGGTATTTTATTTTCACAGATGTATAGCTAAAAATATTGATATTCAGGAGGCATTTTCTGTACTGCTTTCAAAAGAAATAACTTGTATGATGCAAAGCCAGTTTACAAGCTATAGAGATTACAAGGATGTTGTAACTAAACTAGCTACTTGTATAGAAAATTTTCCCCCAGGGGCTGCCTCTTTTAAGAACTTGGAAGTCTCATTAGCTTATTATTTTAGAGATTGCCTATGTTGTGTGGTTTCTACATTGAGGTAATTAGTAATAGTATATTTAAAGGTACCCTTATCTTAAAATATCTCTAAAATATATTAATGATAAACAAAAATACTATAATTTTAAGTACTTTAATAAATCTAAATGATGAAGGTTTGTTTCTGTCAGATGTATACCTAGGAGCATTGAATTCTGGCATTTGTTTGAATTCTATATAAAAAAATCTTTTATGAGCTTGTCTACTTTTACAGTTCCAATACATTATCACCAACAGAGAAAACAGAGTTATTTAACTTATCACATCTGACATTGCGGTTATTACTTTACATAGTTCAGAAGGTGGGTGACAAAGATAAAATTGTTTGTACTTTTGAAGAGATCACAAGATCAGTGAAATGCATATTATTTGATGAAGATGCTCCAATGGACACAAAGTCAGTGTGTGGAATGTTGCTGGTGGCAATGTATATTTTAGAGAATGGGGATACTTCTTGGATTGATGTAAGTCTTCTATAAGATTTTATCATTGATAATAACTGATATTTATATTTTATTTTATGTATATATAAAAATACAGCACCACATTATTATTACTATTTATTATTAAATTTACCGTTTCAGCTGCTATCCTCATCTACCCATAATTCAAGCCTTGAAGAACTACTGTCAAATAACGCTGCAATGCTTAGTCTGTATTCAGCAATAGCTACAGTGGTGCCAGTACAACAATTACATTTGATGCATGTGGGCACTGGAGTAGCTGTAATAGTTCTTATTGATCATATATTAGCTATAGGCGAGAGGTAAAGCTTATTTTGATTTAATATTGGTTTTGCATTAAGTTTTAATTTCACTAGCTAAGTAAACTAATATGCTTGTTTGCTCTATTCATTTTAATATAGCTACAGATTTTGTGCCTGTTTTGTGTTTGTGTCCGAGGACCATTATTTTTGATTCTAATTGTGAAAATGTAGATTAAATAGGTGGTATATAAATACACTATATTAATAAAGTAATGTAATAATTTCAGGATGAGTTCAGACTCAACCTTTACCCTAGGTGTAACCCGTAGCCTAGTACACATTAGTAAATCGCTAGATAAGTCATCGATGGGTGTGAAAGTGACGGATTGTCTTCTAGTATTCGTTTGGGCACATCTAGAGCATTATATGGACAGTGTAAGACACCTAACGTCGCAGATGTTGAGTAATATTGTGAGGTATTCTTCAAGGCTAGACAGACAAGGTAAATTATAAAGAATCCAACCACACATTACTAACAATGTAATGTGTGGTTGGATTCTTTGAAAGAGTATATTTTGAATATCTATTTTAACCCCTCTACCTCGGCTGGCTCGGCTATACAGATTTTATGGACATATAATAATAAGTAAAATTTCATCTCAATCGCGCTAAAAACACCGAAATTGTTAAATCTTATGTATTTTTTACATAAGATTTTATACATCCGTTTAACTAGGCAGTTGGCATCTTCTAGGAAGGAGATGGAAATCCAGATATCAAATTTTTTCCTAAATCTTAAACCTGATGACAGTTAACACTTATAATTTTTCAGTATACCTGATTACTTCAAAAAAACAGTTTATGAATGGCCTAATTCAAATTCTCTTTGAAAACATTCAAAAATGGGATGCTATACTACCCTTACCACCACGCCGCCCTAAGTAGCTGATCAAAGTTTGTTCAAGCACTGTATCTGTCACCATTTGCGCAAGCCGTCAAAGTTTACGTGATATGAACGTTGGGGACAGAGACAAGGGTCCCTACCACGCCACACTGTGATTTTAGCCAAGTATCACAGGCCAACTTGGTTTTGGGCTTTTCGTCTAGAACTTCCACTCTATTGAATTGCTGGCAATTCTTGATCAAATGGAGGGTGGCAACGCTTAGGTAGTTGAAAACTTTTTCAAATCTTCAGACCATACACTTGTCTCTCTCTCGATTTTGGATCTGTATACGAAAACATCAAATCATACCTCTAATTCCTTCCGTTTCGAAATAAAAAGCGAAGATTTCAAAATAAAAATGGTCATGTATATTTCTAATAGGTATATTTATAATAAGTAAACTCACGTTGACTTTTTGGGTCTAAGGCATGGCACATGGCGATTTTCTCACGAGGTTTTCCTTTACCATACAAACGACTGTTAAATCTCCTCCGTTGAGAAATCTTGAGCTAAAATCAAATTTTCGTCGCAATATTAAAAAACATCTACTTACTCAACAAAAATCTCACGTAATATAGTTTTCAATCCGCCCAAAAATATTTATTTATCTAGTTCTTAACAATTATTCTTAATTTTAATTTTATTTTATTTAAGTTTTTTTTCTTCATTGCTTACTCTGCTAACTTTTAATATTATAATTTGTTTCTACCGAGTATTAGATTCTTATTTGGTTTAGCAGCGTAAATCTGAGCCAGGGCCAATTACAACCACAGCACACACGCATTACACAATTAAACCATTTTCTTTAAAAAAAAATGTTATCTCTATTATTATTCTTTATTTATTTATTTTTATTTTTCTATTATTATTATTATTTTGTGTTTCTGTGTGTGTGTTTTGTTAGTAATAAATGTTATGTCTATTTTTAAATGCACATAGACAGTAAGTCCATTGGTGCATATCCGGGGACCGTAAGTTCGAAAGAGATGAGAGACGCACGTTAAAACCAGTTTGTCAACACTGTTTTATTTAGTATTCACATTCATATGGCTAATATACTTTGACAGTTTATAATCAGTTCCATTTAGTTTACATTGGACAGATTTTTTTGTTCTGGTTTTCATTATCAGATATTAGATATGTTGAATTGGGTGTGGTAACGTTATATATAAAAAATTTAACAAGTATCTTACCTAATTTAATTTAGATTACACGTTTCAGGCGATAAAACTGGAGTTACCAGCATAATAAAAGCGTTGAGGAGCTTTGACAGGAACCGCAAGAGTTTCTACTTGACCCTAACGTCTCTGACCAATGAGCTCGGGGCACAATATGTGATGGAGGCGTTCCCAAATATTATTAAAGAGGTCATATGTGCCTTAAACGTACAGGCGGTACAAGCCAGCGTTAGTATGCGAATTTTAATGTGAAAGTGTTTTTTATATAGGGTATTTACTATTACACTAATAATTTCAATTTCAGGCCACGACATTTCTAGAAGTTCTTCTTCAAAAGGACATGAAAGAGCGTCCCGGTAAAGAGGCGTACGAGGGTTGGGTGACGAGCATAGTGCAGCATGTCTCCACTCATTCCCTGGACTCTGCCGTTATGAATATTCTGGAAGATATACTGGCCCTCGCCGTGAAGGTGGATGAAAATATTTTGGAGTATATGTGAGTTTTAATATTAGTATTTAAATCAGATTTTTCAATTTTAGTGTTTTTAATTTGTAACCGTTGCGTCGGTTACAAATTAACCCATAAGGTAGACATGTCATTTAAAGTAGTCTTCCCTCGTAACTGATACGCAGAAAGGAACGATGTTCGAGGGAAATCAGTACATGATAAAAGGCATGGCTGAGATTCAGCTGCACCATCCAATCACATTGTTGTAGGAAATTTGGCATTGGGTGGTGATGAAACAGATGAAAAGATTCTGGTTTTGTGACTTTAAGGATTTTTAGTTGGAAATGACTAGATTTTTGTTCTTTGTTATTATAAAAAGAGAAGATATGAACGACGAAGTCAGCGGTGTCGGCTCCAGTATGGATTTCCAACGAAGTTGAAACTGGAGTTTGCAACTTTTTTAAGATTTCCCGCGTTGATAGTACTAATGCCGGTTTTTGATTAAAAAGTATTCGAGCAGAGGTTATTATTTTTAGAATGAAAGATGATGGTTTTAATTTAATAGCTCATCGAGTCACTTGTGCTTTATTTTTTTGATGTTATATTTGCACTCCCCGTTTTTCTTCATTTCGTGATCATCAATGTTGTGGCTGTGCCAGGTTTGTACGTCATGCTCGATACCTTTTTTTATTTTTTTCAAACCTTTCCAGGTTGCCATATGTCACAGAGGCTACGAGTAATCTGAAGTGCGTGCTAATGTTACTGAGCGTTATCCGTCGTTCGCGACGAACTAGTGACGTCATTGGATACGAACTGCTCGAGGTTGCGGCTGTCGATACAGTTGATGAGGTAGACCAGTTTAAAGACTACTTACTATGTATATGATAGTACTTATTCGGGGATCTAGTATTTTGGGATTAAGCGAAAAAATACAATTTGTCGATTTTTTATTAACTTAGAGAAACTATTTATCAAGTCAACGATGTTCGCAGAGAGTTTAGTATGAGAGGACAAAACATGGAGATGGATAAAATAATGCACTAAAGGCGTTTTTGAAAGTGTTTTTAACCGATTAAAAAAAAGAGATCTGTATGTGACGTTGATAGAATTGAATATGCTTTAGACTTCCTACTACGTATCTCGTAGGAAGGACGCTTTGTATGTATGTCTGTCCGTCCGAAGTTAACTTTCTTTTTATATCCAATTGGGTATAAATAAATAGATAACATTGGAATATAGTATGGTATATTCCAATTTAGGAGAAAATTCAAGTTTCGGTTTAGTATTTATTAAAATATTGATATCCTGGCATTTCTTAATTGGTTCCCGATTATATATTAGGTCCTTACATATGAAAGTGGCGTATTTCGTACTAGCCACTTTAATCACGATGTTCTCCTCTTTGGTAAGGAATCCCAAATTCAAATTTGTACAGCTATTTACTCATGTATTTGTGCTTCGATTACCGTCATTCATTTGTTTTTTTCTTCTGTTTTTTTTTGTTTGCGTCACTCATTTTACAAAATGGAAAACTTAAAGTATCGCATTATTTTCGAGTACTAGTTCCGCCGTGGCACTAGTGCTGCGGAAAGGGTGAATGATGTGTATGACGGTCATGTTGCAAAAGAAAACACAGTTCGTTTTTGGTTCCAACGTTTTCGTCCTGGAAATTTCGACCTGCAGAACGAGCCCCGTGGACGGCCTGAGACCCAAGTTGATAATGAAGTATTGAAGGCTATTGTGGAAGCGGATCCATCGCAAACCACGTCCGAGTTAGCTGTAGGCTGCGGTGTTAGTGATAAAACTGTTTTAATTCACTTGAAGCAAATTGGGAAGATTAAAAAGCTTGAAAGGTGGCAAACCGGCAAACGCGCGTCGACTGCTGCGTTACATTACTGAACCGGCACAATAATGAAGGTATTTTAAACCGAATCATTACTTGAGATGAAAAATGGATTCTTTACGATAATCGGAAGCGCTCAGCGCAATGGTTGGATCCTGGCCAGCCAGCCAAATCCTGCCCCAAGCGAAAATAACCCCAAAAAAGTTACTTGTAAGCGTTTGGTGGACTAGTGCCGGTATTGTTCATTGCAGTTTTCTCAAATCTAGCCAGACTATTACGGCTGATGTCTAGTGTCAGCAATTGCAAACCATGATGGAAAAGCTAGCGGCTAAACAACCTAGGCTGGTCAATCGCTCCACGCCACTGCTACTTCACCACAACGCTAGACCACACACTGCACAACAGACGGCTACCAAATTAGAAGAATTGATTAATTAAATATATTATATTTAAAAATATTCGACTTTTTGTTCCTCCCATACAAAAGGCCAATTTCATATGTAAGGACCTAATATAAGTAAATAATGTTCACAGGATTATTTTAAACGTTTTGCAAATAATATTCCAGACAAGGATCCTATCTTTATCACTGGTAGTGGAATCTCCGAAGTCAACGGAGATGTTTTTACCCGAAGACTTAAAATTTGTATTGTATTTCCTCAAATACAATTGCAATGCGCAGGCGCCGCACTTTAGACAACTGATGCTGTCTATGATGAAAAAGGTAAGTTCTTCATACGAGTAGGTACCAATTACGTACAGTTTTTAACTACGCAGACCAAGGGATCTTGGTTAGTAGATTAGTGAACGTCAATCTTAAGTGATAAATATATATGTCACAATTTCAACGCGATTAATAATTACAAAATTGGTGTTACTACCGTCGTCCGACATTCTAACTTAATATTTAAACACAGTCAGTGCGCACGTCCGGCGCAGGCGACGTTCGAAACTCAAGTGACTAAAGAATTCACTTACTGCCACGAAACAGTCGCGCCACTGACATTTGGTAGGTCACACAGACTAGGTATTGTCAATTGTCAACGTTGACTGTCTTTCTTTACCATACCACACCGCATTCTACGACTAACTTCAGAGTGGCGGGAATTTTAAAATATTCATTCTCCGACATATATAATATATATACCATTATAGGAATAGAACACAAGAACAAAGTGTCTTTCTCTTAATAGTGAGTAGAAGTAGTGTATAGTGTGACACTTTCTTATGTAATGTGTAATGATAAAGTTTTGGACGATTTTATGCTTAACATTTCAGTTCGTGAAACGCCTCGAGGACAGTTACAAAGTGTTGAGGCGAAAGAGAGAGCGATCAGACTATTATCTCCACTTTGTGGAAGATCTCCGTGAACAGTGTTACTCGGGTCTACTCGCGGGGGCAAATTATAGCCGGCGATTGGTGGCTTTGCAAGTATTGGATTGGATTGAACATGTTTCGTTGGAGGGATATCAGAGGTGATAACAAATTTCATGGAGATGTTGAAATGATTCGGTGATCTTATTGGTATTATTAACTGTTAAAAAGCATTTAAAGAAAACGCTTTTTTACCGGATTGAAGCTATGTTTTATTTTAAACTTATAATTATTTTACATAATTTTAAATTTTTGCGACGTACCGCGTGCGTTACAGCTGGCGTGGTCACGGTGACTGAAGACAAAAGGTGTTGAATGCCAAAAAGTATCACAGCTGTAGAGAAAGTTGACAAACAGTCTGCGAAAATAGAGATCACCGTGAGTCATTTCTGCGAAAACCCGTCATCATTTAGTCGATACCAACTCCGGGGAAATAAATACAGATAACACAACTTTCTCCTCAGAATGATACTTTTGACATTCAACACCTTTTGTCTTCAGTCACCGTAAAGCACGCGAAACGTCGCGAGAAATTTAAAATTATGTAAAATAATTATAAGTTTAAAAAATATACATCCGGTAAAAAAGTGTTTTCTTTCAACGTGTAAAAGCGGGAGAATGTTGCGGGTATGCGCAACGTCAACATCCAGTCCTCATTAACTAATCAATTAAAAATAGTAATTATAGAAGATACCGAATAAAAAGTAAATAACAGACATAAGTAGTGAAATATAAATCACAGGAAATAATATTTTATTCCTCGGAACTAGAAATAAACCGAAAATTTATGTTTTAAATTTTTTTTAACAAATTTTCTACCTCATTCTCGTAAATATCAAAGGAACTAAAAGTGCGTGAACTATTATAGTGCAAGTGTCAAGGAAGAAAGAATTCCACTATAAAATCCTTGGAATCCGTATTGGGATTCGATGTGAAGAAAAGTGTGTACGTAACCTGCGCGACTTTGTACTGTTACGTACTTGATGGAGCATTTATTGTTGTGAAATTTCGGAATAGAAACAAAAATATTACCGTGCACATTTCATTTTATAAAAATAAATAAATAAAAATAATGGATTTTACCGAAGGCTACAAGAAAAACTTCTAAGCTGTAAACAAAAGGGAATGAAATTCCACAGAGCTAAGAAGAAAGAGAAAACTGTACCAACCACACCTCCAGGACGACGGAAATCGGCACAGACAACGGCGGTCCAAAGCGCAGCAGCTTCGACGAGCCTTTCCCGACATATATATACTTATGACTGTGATATATTAGGAATAGACCTATTTAGCAAATTTAATTGTGATTTGGTTTAAGTTTTATATAATTGTAACTTTATTTTTGACAGCGACACGGCCACTACCTTATTGGGAGGAGGCCCTAGTTTTAATTTAAATTATTGACTGTCTAACACCACCACTTTTGGAAATAGACATTAGATTTTAAGACCTCTTAAATATTTTTATATACTGATTATAATTTGATTGACTATATAAACCCGCCTTATTGGACGGAGCTTTATATTATTAGCATAAGACTTGCACGACTGTAGCAAGATTGAAAACATGTTTGGGTTGCGCACACCGACAAAACCACACCCCGCGACCACCGTGGACGCTAATAAACAAGATAAGGTTAGTGCGCAGGCATCCGTACTGTCCGCCGGTGTCAGAAAGAGCATTGATCAGTGGGAGGGGGTAACAAATGAGGAAAAGAAGGCCAGAACCTACACAAATACAAAAACATATAGAAGCAAAACTGCTGAGGCAACAGCCATTCAACAAAGTATAAACTGCAAAAGGGGGGGTTTTGAGAGACAAGACCACGGAGGCATCGACATGCACTGTCCAGTAAGGAAGAGGTGGGATAGCCTGGCCAGAAGCAAAGTAGCTTATTGCTAAGGGCCAGCCAACGGTAAAAGCGATAAAAATTGTGCAGATTAACCTGCAAAGGAAAAGACTTGCAATGAGTGAACTTATTTACGAGGCACAATTGAGGAAAATTACAGTCGCTCTAGTACAGGAGCCATACATTGGAGCCCTGGGGAGGGTGAAAGACTACAGGGGAGTGAAAGTGGTGCAGTGCCAGAATCCTCCGGTGCGTAAAGTAATAAAGGCAGCAGTGTTGATTTTTGACGAAGATATTGGTATTACCCAATACCCCGCACTAACAACAACTAATATAGTGCCTATCAAACTAAAGACCACGGCACAGACTGGCATTGCACTGATCTCATACTACATGGAACCAGACCCAGCCGATATAGAACCCTATCTAAAGCACCTAGAAACGACGGTGAATGAGCTCAAGAGTAGAATAGTTCTAGGCGGTGATGCAAACGCCAAAAGTCCGTGGTGGGGAAGCCCGAAAATAGACGATAGAGGACAAGCCTTCGGAAGTCTGGTAACTGAGCTTGGCCTGCACATACTGAATGATGGGCAGCAACCAACATTTGAGGTTATAAGGAGAGGAACCAGAATAGCCAGCCACTTAGATGTAACAGTATGCACGAGCGACCTATTAGGAAAGATCAAAGATTGGGAAGTAGACATAGGAATGATTTCATCGGATCACAATGCCATATTATTCAAAATTAATGCAAAAATACATCAATGAATCCAGAGAAAGAGTACAACAAAAATTTACAACAGTAAAAAAGCTGATTGGGTAAAATTCGAGGAAGAAATGTTAGTAAATATAGAAAATTCTCAATTAACAGAAGACGTCGTAAGGAAGATAAACAAAATTGAAGAATTGGAACAAATAGTAGAAAAGTTCACAGATGTAGTAATCAAATCAAGTGAAACAGCAATTCCAAAAATTAAAACCGGGAAGAAACCAAAAATGGCTTGGTGGACCGAAGAACTTCAGCTGCTCAAGAAACAGGTTGAAACTAGAAAGAGAAGGATAAGATGTGACGCAGCACGCAGAAGGCAAGAGGTCGTAGGTGAATACCTTGCATCAAAACAAGAGTATGAAAACCGGATCAAACAAGCCCAAACTGAGACTTGGCAGAAGTTCTGCGTGAAACAGGAAAGAGAGAACAATGTGGGAAGGTATATATAGAGTGATAAGAGGGACAGAGACCAGAGTCCAGGATATACCACTTTGCAGGGACGGTAGATACGTTAGCGAAAGGGAGTCAGCGGAGACCTTGGCAAGAACTTTCTTCCCGGAAGACACAAGTGAGGATGAAATTGAAGACCACAAATTGATAAGAAGCAAACACAGTAAACAAAGAGGGACATAACTTAGTCTATGATACCCCTTTCACAATGACTGAACTCGAAACCGCCGCTCTCAGTTTCAACCCGAGAAAGGCCCCCGGAGAAGATGGCATAACGGCGGATATAAGTTGGCCTAACTTATTCCTAACCGTCCTAAACAAATGCCTGGAGATAGGGTACTTCCCCAAATTGTGGAAAATTGCTACAATAATTGTATTGCGCAAACCGGGTAAGACCGATTATACAAACCCAAAGTCTTATAGACCCATAGGCTTACTACCTCTTCTAGGAAAAGTTTACGAAAAGATGCTAATCGCTCGGCTAAAGTGGCATCTAGTCCCGAAAACCTCGAAAATCCAATACGGGTTCATGCCCCAGCGGAGCACTGAGGATGCCCTATATGACGCAGTCACACATATACGCGCAAAGCTGAAACAAAAGAAGATACTAACCAGCGTATCACATCACGATATAGAGGGCGCCTTTGACAGCGCTTGGTGGCCGCAAATTAGAGTCCGACTGGCAGAAGAACAATGCCCATTAAAACTAAGGAAAGTAATGGATAGTTACTTACATGAGAGACAAATAAAATTAACCTACGCTGGACACACGGTTGAAAAAGTAACTAACAAAGGCTGCGTTCAGGGTTCAATAGGGGGACCAACAATGTGGAATTTAATATTGGACCCGCTCCTACAGGACTTGCGAAAAGGTGGTGAGTACGTCCAGGCTTTTGCGGATGACATCGTTTTGATAGCGGAAGGAGAGACCGGTAGTGAGATCCAGCAGAACCTCAACCTAACATTGAACCGGATACATAGATGGGGTATCCTAAACAAACTAAAATTTGCGCCACACAAGACCAAGGCCATGGTGGTGACGCGCAAACTTAAGTATGACACCCCACGACTAAATATGAATAATGTACCGATACAGATGGATAACCACATCCGAATTCTCGGAGTTGATTTGGATGCTAGACTCACATTCAACAGACATGTGGAGAGGGTATGCCGGAAAGCCATTCAGATATATAAGCAGCTGGCTAAAGCCACGAAGATCGAATGGGGACTAAACCAGCAGGTTATCGCGACCGCGTACACTGCCGTTATTGAACTAATCGTAATGTATGCGGCCGCGGTGTGGGCACCCGCGACAAATAAAATCTGTGTGCGGAAAAAACTAAGTCATCTGCAAAGGGGCTTTGCCCAAAAAATTGCAAAAACTTACAGGACGACTTCGTTACACGCAGCAACCCTACTGGCCGGGATACTTCCTCTAGACCTCCGTATTCAGGAAGCCGCTGCCTTATACGAGATAAAAAGGGGGGTCAGCGCGGAAATACTGAAGGAGGGTGAAAAATTAGAGAAGAGAGTGCAATTCGTAGATCTCCCACACCCGGCGAAACAAATGAAACTTAATTACAAGATGCTCACAAATCCGGAAGAAATCGAAAGACACGGCGGCACACAAATCTATACGGACGGCAGCAAAACAAGTATGGGAGTGGGCGCCGCTTGGACGGAATGGAAAGATGGTATGGAACTAAATAGCAAGAAGATGAAGATGGCGCCCTACTGCACAGTGTTTCAAGCCGAATTGACGGCACTAAGATACGCGACTAGCCTTATAAATAAAAATAAGCGTGACGCTAAAATATACAGTGACTCTAGGTCAGCACTAGATGCTACTGTGAGTGGACGATCTCTCGATCCCCAAGTAGCCGAGATCCGCCGGAGCCTGGAAGAGTGCTGCAAAAGAGGAACTCATGTAAGCCTCTTCTGGGTAAAGGCGCACGTTGGTACGCCAGGGAACGAGAGGGCAGACACATTAGCAAAAGAAGCGGCGGAAAAACTCAGATCAAAACCAGAATACGCCGCCTGCCCCCTGCCATATATAAAACATCTAATAAGGCAGAGGACTCTAGAGGTATGGAACGAGCGCTACCTGGGGGGTGAAACAGCTGGAACAACAAAATTATTTATCGGCAATGTAAGAACAGCGTACAAATTAATAAAAGAGAAGCGTTTCACTCCCCAGGTGGCGCAGTTTCTTACAGGGCACGGAGCCTTTGCATATTACCTGCATAGGTTTAAAATTAGGACAAGCCCAACATGTGCCTGCAGTGATGAAGAGCAAACAGTGGAACATGTGCTTTTACACTGCCCTATATTCGCATCGTCCAGGCACGACCTGGAGCAACAAATGCAGATGACTGTAGACCGTGGCGGCCTACAGGACATGTTAATAAAGCACAGACCGTGCCTGGAACGGTTCTGCGAAAAAATTATTAAGTATTTAAAGGAGGCAAACAAAACCGAAAGAACGGGTCTCGCGAGGAATTGCGCCCCGGTTCGCCCATGAATATTGTAAATAAAAATATTACCGATGCAGCCGGGGCGTATTTCGCGACGCCTGCCATTCGCGAACTAGTAGAATTAATTAAATGTATATTGTTTTTATTTTTGGAAAAAATGTGGTATAAAAAGTCCCTGGACAATATGGCAGGGGGGTAGAGGGTTTATCTAAAAAAAAAAAAAACGTGTAAAAGCTATGTTAACAAAAGATAATACTATGTTAAAGAGCATTTAAAATGTTCAAAAGATTTAAATAAACTTGCTGGATATATCGACGGATCCAACAAGGCTCTGGGTGCCCATATGTTGCACTATGTTGTATAGGAATTTGTTATATCTGGCAATCGAACTGCTCAATAGGAAGGGTTCCTAGATGTAATAGATCACTGCCTTCTAATGATTTCATTTGTAAAGGCAAGGTGCCTTTATAGCGCGGAAGAGCATTATTTATTATTATGACATTATGATAATTATTGGCATGCCTATTTTTATATTACGTCTGAGCTTTTTTCAAGGCAATTTTTGCCACACACCACCACTATGTGGAACCAGCTGCCCACTGAAGTATTTCCGAACCAATTCGACTTAGGGTCCTTCAAGAAAAGAGCGCACCAATTCTTAAAAGGCCAGCAACGCACTCGCGAGCCATCTGGCATTGACAGTGTCCATGGGCGGCGGTATCACTTAAAATCAGGTGAGACTCTTGCCCGATTGCCCCTGTTCTATAAAAAAAAACATGGCTGATTGAGGTTGATTTTATTATTAATCAATCTGAATTTACCACTTTCTTTGCAACTACGATTCATTATTATCACTAATGTTGAGAGGTTTTGCTTTATAACCCAAGCGAATCTAACCAACTTAAGAAAATTAATAACTATGGCAAAATATTTCAATTCATCTACGCTTATGAAGATCCAAAGCAATTCAATTCCTCCGAACTTGCATTTATCGCTGACTCATCTCGGGAACTGTCCGATAAATGAGGTTAGCAGACAGTTAAGGGAATTTAGTAATAAAACACGATTGAGATATTTATTTCTCATTCAGAACATTATAATATATATTACACGAGAAAATATGAATAAAAAATATATTACGCTTATTTATTAATTGTATTTTACAATAGTAAAACAATTTGTAATTACATAAAAATAAAGCAGTTACATAACACATAAAAGAAAACTAGAATGAATAATAAATATAAGTAATTAACAAATAACACTCGGCGCTTTAACCGTCGCAGAGTATATTAAACGTTGTACGTGAATACGTTTATGTTACATTTTCGTACAACGACTATAATCGATAGATTATCACGACTGCTGATGATTAAGAGTTAAACGGACTTCTCCGAGTCCAAATCTACTCAAAATTCCAATCTCCATACGCAACAAAATGACCTAGAAATTGCGGCTCATCCTCCTCATCCACTATACGTCACTGTTCTCGCTCATCTTGAGGGATTTTTTCCATGAGATCCATTAGCTATGTAGTGGTATAATTTAATTCTGGATGTAGAGGATAAATACGAAACTACAACGCCAATCTTTACTGATTTTGTTATCAGTTTGGATTGCCCTTATGGTAGCAAAGTTAAGAAGAAGCAAAATAGGCAAATTGTAATATAATAATTGCAGGAATTACCACCGTAACGATGTTTTAATCAACGTTTCGTGAACGCTTTATAATTAAACCGTTTCAGGATTTGGAGAGATGAGCACGTGGACAGACTTTTGTCGCATCTCGAAGACAGTTATGAGAACAACAAAATATTGGCGCTGAGGATCCTGACTCTCTGTCCCAAAGAAACGTTTGAGGTATTGAACGTTTGTTAATTATAAAAATTCTGTTGGATTTTGTACGATTTTATACACCGCATTTATAATTCTAAGGAATCGTAGTTATTATTTAACCTATAATAATTTGTCTTTGGTTTTTTTAGAAAACTTTCTCGATGAGTTTGAAGCTGGAAGATGTTTTATCACAAGCGTCGTCAGTCAAACCAACTGACTGCTCGTGTGCGGCGTACAAGCTGTTACTATTGAGGAGTCGGTGTGAATCATACGTACGGGGCTTGGATGAAAGGTATCAAAACGAGCTAAATAATAATATTTATTTTTTAATAGCTGCTGCTAATTGCTTGCTGTATGAATTTAATTTTTTTTTATTCGTATTAATTCGTTTTGACCCGACCGCATACATTTTCCTGAATGTCATCGAGTATGGTGAAACTATATTTAAAGAAAACACTTTTTTAATGGATTGAAGCTATGTATTATTTTAAACTTATAATTATTTTACATAATTTTAAATTCTTCCCGACGTTTCGCGTGCTTTACAGCGCGCGGTGACTGAAGACAAAAGGTGTCCGAAAAAAACCGCGACACACCTTAAAATCTGAAAATAGACACTGTGAGTCATTTCTGCAAAAATCCTTTATATTTTAGTCGATATCAACTCCGGGGAAATAAATACAGATAACACAACTTTCTCTACAGCTGTGATACTTTTGACATTCAACGCCTTTTGTCTTCAGTGACACGTGACCACGCACGCTGTAAAGCACTCGAAACGTCGAAAAATTTTTCATTTAAAATTATTTAAAATAATTATAAGTTTATAATAATACACAGCTTCAATCCGGTAAAAAGGTGTTTTCTTCAAATTTGTAAAAGTTATTATTAATAAAAGACAATACTATGTGAAACTGTATTTTCCAGAGACACAGATAACCCAGAGAGAGAATCCTTCATCCTTGTGTCCCGCCTCTTGTCTAGGGTGGAAGCGGAAGTGGAGGTTTGCGAGAGCAGCGTGCTGCACGCGGCCAAGGACGCACCCATGTACGGGCTCGTGCACTGCGCGAGATATCTCTTGGAGACCGTCGATGCTAAGTATTTTGTCTTATAATTAAAGTATTGTTAATATAATCATATCGATATTCCTTTGATGGTTTATGATAAAAGCGTTCGGTTATCTGCGATTAGATCAGGTAAAATTTAATTAATATGCAGTAAAAAGTTATTTCGTTTTGAGAACTACCCTCACTTTGTTTGGTGGATTTAAGACCATTTAAGAGATTATAGTCCATGAATTTTAATTATCATAATTTTAAAATATTTTTGTATTATTTTTCTATGTTTTACGATTGTCAAGTAGTTCGTACACAGCAAAATAATTAAGAATAGAGATCTTTTCCCTCGTTCGTAGAAAGTAAATCGTATCTTTTTTCGTAATCGCACTCTTTTTTAAAGTGTTCTTTCGTCTCTTCTGTCAAATACTTTTTACTCTGTGATGAGGGTGTTTGTGATAGCTAGCCAGTCAGTCATAGCTAGTAGATAACCTACCGAAGTAGGTAGGTGGTGTTCCGACGTAATGACGCAAGAATATTCAGTTGGAGTTTGAACGTGCGCTGTCGCGTGCGTACATTTAAACGTATGCCGTAGCGCATTTTTTTTAATTTAGCAACGATACGTGTAGCGTGTGAAATTCTCAATATTTAATTTCAGTGCGATATCGAGCGACCCGGAATGGACACAATTAATAACCAGCATGATAAGCGTATGTCTGCGCGTCAATCACGCCGTGGCTTGCGTGGTCAATAACTCTTCGCCCGAGGGTCATCTGCCCATGGACATGAATGAGGTTGCCATAGAAAAAAAGGATTCCAGGTAAAACTGAATATATCAAGTGTCCATCAGTCTTATAGTTTCAAGTCGAAGCGGTCCAGCTCGGCTTTTTTTTTAATTTTGTAAATATATCAATGATAGGGTGACATACCATATGTGAAGTCCATCCATAGTTGTTCCAATCCAATGTTGGCTCCATTGAATCTGTCCAAAATTGTATTTTATTTACATGAGGAACATTATGTATATACGAGCGAGATACACGTCCCAATTTCGTCTAGTAGATTCACTCTAATATGTATTTTTAATGCCCTTTTGAATTTGTTAAACGCGCTAAAATTGCGAATTTTAAATGGAAATTGATTAAATAGTTACCTCTTCAAATAATTTGTGCGCGGCTTCGGCAAGATAAGCAAACTCGCTCGACGAGTGTTGTGTGTGGTTGTGTCTTTGATCTTTTTCAATGATAAGCCACTATGGAGAGAGCCATTTAATTTTTTTTAAATTAAGATACAAGTGCTATTTTAGATTTTGTTAGTCTCTGTTAAAAATTATATCTAAATAGTGCTTTTATTAATTTATTTTTTAGTATTTGTAAGTTAGAAATTTTAATCAATTTTTAGACAGGTGTCATCAGCGTAGAGAGTGATTCAGCCAAGTAAACCGAGCTCATGAATGTTGTTTATATAGATTAGAAATAACAAAGGACTTAATATAGATCCTTGTGGGTTCGCATGTTACTGGTATTTCTGAGCTTTGAGCATTACCTATTTTGACTGTCTGGGTTCTGTTTGATAGATCAATTCAAATCTTTTGAATAATTTTACTGCATAATCTTTTATTCCAATAGGTTCTAATTTTTTAAGCACTAGGTTGTGGCTTACGGTATCAAATGCTTTTTTTTAATCAATAAATACACCCAGCGCCATTTTTTTAGAGTCAATATTTTGCTTTATATCACTAATGAGATCGGCTGTGGCTGATAAAGTGCTGCCTTTTGATCTTAAACCGTATTGGCGTTTAAAAATAAAATTATTAGTTTGTAAGTAAGTATCAAGTCGTGAATAAATTATCTTTTCTAATATTGAAGGAAGAATGGATCGGCCTGTAATTGCCGGGGTCAGTTTTAGGGCCTGATTTATAGATATGAGTAATTTTGGGTTTCTTAAGAGAATCCGGATATTCACCTTTATGCAGCAGCTTATTAAAGTAGATCGAGAGATATTCAGAGATATCATTGATAATACATTTTGTGGTTTTAGTGTTGATTCCATCTATTCCAGTACTACAATTTGTGTCTAGTGTTTTTATTATATTGGTGATTTCAAGTGATGTGCATGGATTAAAGTTAGATAATTCAGCCTTAAGTCTTTGAGGAAGGTCTAGGGTAAAATTAGTGTGAAATTGTGTTGGTATTTCATTAGCTAGTTTTAGCCCTATGGTAGAAAAGTATGTATTAAAAGCTGCACAAATATCGGTTGTTTGAGTTAACTTTTTGTTGTCTATTAGAAGTTTTGAAGGTGTGTTCTTGATGAAGGTGTGAATCTTTGTTTAATTTGTTACCACCCAATTTATTTATTAGACTCCACATTTTTTTGGGGTTTTTAGCGTATTTAACAAATTCGTTGAAGAAGTTTATTTTTATTTTGACAGTGTCTCTTGTAGTAGTATATTGTGCTTGAACGGCACAATATACTATTACAAGATATTGTGCTATATTTGTAGGATCTTTTTTCAGTTCAGCACATAGTTGGTTTATAAAATTAATTGCACTAATAACTTCTCCACTTATCCAATCTTTCTGAGGTGGATCTTTCGTTTATCTCTTTTTTTTACTTGTTTGCATTTCCGTACAAAGTCCTTAATCGTCTCTTCTAGTGCAGAATAATCAAGTGTTGTTACATCTAAATTGTAGGTCTTTTCAAACATACAAAAATCTTTTCTTCATAATAAAATATAAATTAAATTAATCTTTTATTTTAGTAACGTTTGCCTGGAAGACGGACGACCGGTCACTGCGCAGATGGTGTTGCTCTGCGCTTGGAGATCGGTCAAAGAGGTTTCGTAGAACATTTCCTAAACATTTATTTTGTTTCCTAAACATATGTTATATTTATGACTTGGTTTGACAACGCCCTCTATTGGTACACACCGTTTTCAAATTAAACATGATATCCCTTCCCAGGTATCCCTTCTCCTGGGTGTGATATCTTCGAAGCTGTCGATAGAAGGGGAATGTGGGTCAGGCGGGAGTGTCAGCGCTCAGTCGGTTTGCGAAATGGGAGAGCATTTCACCGCTCTGTTAGCCGAGACGAAGCACCGCGGCGCGTTCGAGCAGGCCTACGTCGGCTTTACCAAATTGTTGACCAGGTCAGTTGGGCCCGGCTTTGCTTTTCAAACTCTTTATTCTCAGACAGTACATAGATCAATGTGGTTTAAATATTTTTGCTGAGTTTAGTCTTTCGTTTGGATATGGCGGTACGGATGCATCTATGATTCTTAATGTTTTGATTTTGTTTTCAAGATATTAATAAATGTTAATTGAAGTCAAAACAATAAAAATCTGCATACATATCTAGCCGTTAAACGTTTTGTTTCATTGTACAATTTTGAGTAGCAAAGACTTCCTTTTAGGATATCTTTAGATTTTTCTGCTTCATTGTAATATTTTTAAAGGCTATGGCGCTGTCGGAGTCCCAAATTACACGAGCTACCGAAGCGGTGGCTGCGAGAGTTGTTGGCGATCATTGAGAGCGGGGATCATCACAAGTTGTGTGCCACCAGAAGGAGTGCCGGCCTGCCTTTTATGATACAGGCGAGGCATTTAGACGTTTAACTGAATTCCTTGACATTATGTGTTTTCGATGTCTTTGTAAGAGTTACTCTGGTCTTTTGTCTAAACAATGAATGTGTGTTAAACCTCTGGACTTTGCAGGCCCTAGTGATAACGGAGCTCCAAGTGACGGGCAACCCCAAGTGCTTCTCGCAATGTATGCGTACGCTGTTGCACGTCGGCAAACAGAGCCCGTCGGTGGAGGCGCGTACGCACTGTACGAACGTTCTACGCGCGTTATATAGAAATACGAACCTCGACGACGTGGTGGCGGCCTATGTGGGGGCGGGATTGCTTCTCGCGTTGGAAGGCTTCGAAGGGAGCACTTGGCAGGTGGGTTAAGTTTTCTTTTCGTGAAATATGTTGAAGTCCTAAACGAGTTAAACTATAAAGTTCTAAAATATGATTTTCTAATACTTTTTCAAATTCTATCTTATAAAGAAATTCCTATTTATATATTATCAGTATATTTCTAGGAGAGAAATTCATCGACGCTGCTATTCAGCGCCCTGATGGTCCGGATATTCGGGGTGACCCGGGGCAAGGACCCGGATAATCTATGCGCTCGCAACCGGATGACCGGACGCATATTCTTTTTACGATACCCGGCGCTGGCGGATTATATGGGGGTAGGTTTTTGTGAGACAGAAACCATTTTTTCTTACTTTATTTTATTTTGTCCAAAATATTCCAGAATAAATTAGCGGAAGCAAACGATACGGACAAGTTGCTTCGTCCGTCCGTGTATCCCGTGCTGCTTCTCCTCGCCAGACTTTACCCGTCCGCCTTGGAAGGGACCGTCTCTAATATAAAGGTGAGTATAATACTTTACTCTCGGAATGCGGGAGTTCGGAAGAAATACATCTGTGTGGGCATGGGTATCCGGAAGCTATATCCAGGATGCTCCCTTCCCTCGGTGAAATAATATGCGCTGGTTCGGCTGTCGCGCGTCAGTATAATAAAAAAGGAATCCAATAATGGATAAGACTAAAACTAGCACTTACCATCAACGGTGGCGTATCTCACTCCAAACACTAGATCCTTCAATGATGAATCAAAAAAAGTAAATGCTATACGGTATCCGGTACATATTTAGTGCGCACGCGACAGCGGTTAAAATATAACTCCCTTGCGGCATTACGCCGGGTCACCACCTATCATCTCCGTGTTTCAAAGTCAAATCGACAATTGTCATGCTTCTTTGATTGACACCGATTTAGAGCGAATAATATCAATACGATAAATTTCCAGCTAGTGTCATTCATCCCACTGGTTTTGGCGTGCGCGAGTAGCCCCGTGCTGAAGACTCGGCAATTGGCCGCTAGAGCGATGGTTCCGCTCATATCGCCGCATATGTGAGTTGTTTAGCTAAGTTTTATTTAAAATAACAACTTTCGATCTCCCATTCTATAGAAGTCTATACTAGTCTTTAACGAACGATAATTTACTTTAATATTTAAGAACCTCGACTAATATATCATAATAATATTTATTTAAAAACATAATAACTAAATTTCAGGTATATATCGCATGTTGAGGCAATGTTGAAGTTGATGAACGATCGTCTGATAAAGAAAAATTACTGCCATGGGCTCATATTGCAGGTAACATTAACCTACATTTATTGAACTGTATGGAAATACATAAACTCATAAACGTTTACACCGAAAACATTTTTTTAGTTAATAAAACTATTAGAAGCTCAGCCGGATGATCTTTGTTTGGACAAATTAAATGATCTAGAAGAAGTCCTTTTAAATACTAAATGGATCGTGGAGCAGACACTCACGCGCATGCCTTGTTATCTACTCACTGATGATTATGTCAAAATGCTCGACTTAGTTATACAAAGGTAAAGTGTTCTAAAGAAATATTTGTGTTTCAATATAAAATATTTTTATAAATTTTGGTTAATTAATTTTAAAACATTAAATCCACTTCTAATTTACTTAGCTTTAGAATTTTTATATGATTTAATTTCCGAGAAATCGTTATACATACTCTAGTTAAATTATCATTCTCAAATTCCTACAAACAACATCGCTATTGTGCTTACAGGACTTACAAATTTGCTAATTTTGATTTTGTTTCAAACATATTTCAGATTTCCGGAAGAAATTTACGCAAAATTAATTAACGATATAAAACCGCTCTTGAATGATATTTTATTTAATGGGTCGAAATCTATTATTAATTCTGGAAAATTCGTCTGTTTAGCAAACGTTGTCAAACTTCAATTGAGCATTTTAAATATCCACAACGATTTAGAGGAAACCAGTGTTTTTATACAAAAATGCTTAAAGCACGACACGTACGAAATAGTCTTAGTTGCATTAAACTTGCTGGCGACACGAAATAAAATCCAGGTAATATCAAATTCCATGCAATTATTGAGAAAGGCCAACTATATACAGCTTTTATGCCATGTATTGGACAGTAAATACCTTGAATGCACGCAAAAAGCGCTGCAACTGTTGGTTCTAGAGGGAGATACGCAACGGGACATAATACACGCAAAGTTAAAGAAAAACCATGTCAACGATACAATTTTACTAGAATCGTTGATATTTTTACTCGAATCCGAGCATGAGAATTTAACCCATATTTATTTGAAGAGTTTAACTGGTTTTTTGAGTAAAAAGATCATGGGATCGAGTTTGTCTGGGAAAAGTGTTTTAGAAGCAATAAGGGTGGTTTTCGCGTGTGCGTTTTCTCATAACGCGGATGATGTCAGAGAGGTCGTTGTCGAGTTTCTAGAGGAGGCCTTCGAGAGGTTATTGGCTATGGATATCGATTTGGATGAGAGCGAATTGTGTAAGTATAAAATCTGTAGTAATTATAATTCTTATTATTAATGTATATATATTAAACTTCTGAACGCACGCGTAAATATTTGACAGCCAATATATATTAATCCTTATTCATTACTGACATTATTATACACTTTTAAAATGTAAAATACACAATTATCGATTATATATTTTTTTTAAATCCGTTCTTTAATTTGAGGGAGGAGAGTTTAACGTATCGACGAGATCCGTGACAGATGACACGTTTGATAATTGTCAAATGAAACCATGAACATTTTGTATTAATACTGAAATTTTTCATTTTATTTAATTTATTCGTAAATTTTCCAATGTTTTAATAGTTATTCGAAACGGAAACAAATACAACTAATCAAAAACTATGAAAATAGGTCTCGCCTTTCTCAAGTTATACGTCTTTTAAGACACGACTTTGTTTTATATATTTATCCATTCATTTTTAAAGTAAAAAGAATAACAAACATTCATAAATGTTATTTTGAAATTACTGTCCATGAGTAACATTTTAATATTTGTCATATATATATATGTGTGTGTGATTTTACTGTATTAATATTCTACTGGAAATAAAGTAGAAGTATGTAGATATTTATATGTATAAAATATTAATAAAAAATCCAGAACAAAGTGGTATATTAAAAATGAAAGTATCCACAACAATTTTAATGTGGGAACAGTCCTTCATACTGTGAAACGGTTTGCCTTAGCTTACTACACGCTACATGACCATGTGAATGCTGAAGCAATCCAACTTCTTGATACAGGAGGGATAAGACGCCTAAACCTTTTGAACTACTAAAACTAGTGTAGTGTCAAAACATATTAGAACACTAAGACAACAGAACATATTTGAACATTATCTTTGTTTAAGCTATTCACTAGTATTGTAGAAGCATAATATTACTTATTAGCCATAATTATTGTGTAGCCTAGATAGTAATTTATGTAAAGTCGCGAGTTTTGTTTACTTAATTGTAAGAAACAATTTCAGAATACAATGATTTTTTCAGTTGAATACAAAGCAACTCTGTTCTGCACTATAGCCATACTATTAGAAGATGACGAACAAACGTACAGACAGAGGATCGCTTGTATAATAACCAACATGTATAATAGAAATCATTCCCACGAGAGTCATGTGATACCCAGTAGAGCTGTAGAGTTCTTGATGGAAATTGTGGGTAGTTGCAAAAATGGAAAGGAGATATTGTGTGTACTTTCTTTGTTGGACTTTAAGAGTGAAGTTTGCATGAACGATGAAGTTAATGATGAGGTAACTATACAATGTAACTGTAACAGATCATGAGTTCAAGTTCCTGTCAACAAAAAAATGAAACATTTTATCGTTGTAAAAATGTTTAATGTTGTGAACAACGTTCAAATCCGGGAGACTGGATTTTCATTAACCTAATTAGTCCAAGAGTCCCAAAGTAATTTTGTCTTATGACATAAATAACTATGTATTGTTATTATTTCTTAAAGTTAAATTAATTCTTTAAATTCCAGTGCCGCGTCTTCGACACAAATGAACGGTACAACATTTTCTCCGAAGAAACAGTTTTTACGGCAACATGCGCACGCGCACTACAAAAGTGGGAAAAGTCAGATCTTCTACGATATGTGCATTATAGTATAAATAGGTATAGACAAACGTTTAAGTCTTTGTGCGGCCAAAACTTAAGTGAATTTCATAAAAATAATACTACGAATGCTAAGGTAACATTATTGTATCATATCTCAAATACCCGAACCGAAATGTGATTTTTCAGTGTAATTTAATTATTTTATTCCTTAAGGATTGAGTAATTATTCTTTGTTTTAAATTACAAGTAAAAAATCTGTTACCTATAATAAATAGTATTTATAAAAGCAGCCAACATATCTCAGTGCAAATGTTATGAAGGTTGATCCGTTCCAATAAAACTTCACATTTAAAATTGTTATGAATAAAAACATATTTTATTTACAGTTTTTTTTAATTTACAGCAACTAATCTGTCACAAATTAGTTTTTTAATATTATCTATGTTGTCTGTTTGGTATGAATGTTACAAAAGGCCTTTTTCTAAATTAAGGTTTTTTTTTAAATATGTTGTAATAACATAAATTTTACTCAAATTACGGAAATTATTGTGAAACTTAGTTTCTGTTTCGAGGAAAAACATACATAACATAGGCTTACGAACTTTAGCACTTGTGCCAAAAGGCTTTTTTCTATATATTTTACATTGCTTCATTAAAATCATATCTCTTTGCAAGAATGTCACGTTTGAGATAAAACTGGTTTAAAAATTCTTTATGATCCCCATTATATTTCTTTATTCTCATATAATTCATACACTCATACATCCCACCTACTTGGTATTTGGAAACAATCATAATTTATTCCGTTTTATCCTAAACACTTCGTTAGCCACTTGTGTGTTCTTAAATTTCATTCTTCGCTCTTTTTGGTCTTTAGAGACCAGTTTATTTTTTATGTCTTTCACGCTATCTTGTATATCTTCATCAGTCTTTAATTTTTTTATTTCTGAACCTTCGCCGTCTTCGACAAATAAGTCTTTTACGGAAACTAATCTATGTGTGTTACCGACTCGCAGCAATTTTTTAAGACTTCTCGTGGTCTTTTTTTCTATGAGCCCTAATAATCCCCAATCGTCTGTTTTCTTGCCATCTAAAACGCTCTCCAAGTGCCAGGCTGCATTTCTCACTTCAGTTTTAAGTCTCTCACACTCTTCGAAACTGACATTTCTGCTCACGTTTAACGATTGTTCCAGAGGATTGACTATATATAGCGGTAACGCATTCGGCTTTCTAATTGGAACACCTTCGTTAATAGAAATGGCTTTGTCTTGGAAATCGAATTGCGCGTAAAATTCAAAGAATTGAAATAGTAGAGTTTGTAAGTCGTCTTTGCTTTGACTGTAGCTGTCTTCTGGCAGTTTGTTTAGGTCACGTAGGAATGTACAGTTGAGATTCTCTTCGGCTATGCGGACATCTTCTTTACCTGCAGTAAATTAACATGCTAAATAAACAGAAAACACAGATTTTATAAGTATAGCATAAGAAAAATTCCATTAAATCTTTCATCCTTAATTCGTTTTATTCTTTTGAAATTTGTTAAAAAAGGTAATAGGCAAAAACGCATTGCCTCTCCAAACAAAATGACAAAAAAAAGACATAATTTCTACTAAAAACATTGCAACATATTCAGATTGAACTCTAAACCGAATCCGCGCCACCTGTCAATAAATTACTGCTTCAATGCAAAACAAAATTAAAGGATAACGTTTGACGAAAACTAAAAATAAATCAATGTTAGAACGTCATAACAACTTAATAAAAAGTTAAAAAAGACAATAAAAGTGATACTTACTAGACATTTTTACCAAGTACTTCAAGCTTGGCAGTACAATACCATCATTTCTTTTTTGCTGAAGAAAAAAAAGGACCATCAGTGTCAGAGGAAAGTTAGTAATCCACCTTCCAGGATGTGGGCTCGTAAGAGAACAGGCACGCGCCCAGCGCCGCACGGCAAATGTTAGTGGCCTGACTCGAGAATCTAGAGACCCAAGTAGCCATAGCAACTCCGACATGTATACACCAGAACTGCAAAAATCAATGGAGAAGAAGTTTAGGGGCTTCAGGATTTACTTTTATATGTTTTAAATGAATATTGACTCTTGATAAGAAAATTACAAATGTATTGAAAAATTTGTACTAACATGTTATTATAGCACAAGTCACATTCTAGATCAGCCATCTCATGTGAATATTTAACTATGGGCACCCTAGCATTTAATATCCTAGTCACTCTGGCTGCACCCGGAGCACGCAGCTCAAGCAATGTTGCCACTAATTCCATATGGCGCTGCCATGGGCTTCTTCCTCCTTCACATTTTTTTTCTTGAAATACTAAACGCCTTTTGGAATCCATCTGTAAAATCATGACAGTACAATATTGTGACCTAGTGTAACATCAAAGGCAAAAGAAAACTTTTTTAATGACAACACTGCTACTGTAACATTATAAACTACAATAGTTTTTAATATATACATTAATTATTACACATATATACAATATTCTATAGTTTTTGTGTAAAAAAAATTATTTCAAGACATTTCTCTTATAATTTAGGATAGGATAGGATAGGACAGCCTAAAATCACAAAACTTAGGGCAATTTAATAATTTGAAATAACATTTACCATTTCAGGGGCTACAATATTTGTTAAAACAAGGTCCAAGTCACAGCCCATTTTACCAAACCCATTCACTGATGAACCAAATGGCTTGATTGCTATGTTTGCATAAAGACTGCTACATATAACTTCTAGCTAAAAATAAATTTACTTTGATTTTATATTTATTTAAACACAATTTAAGAATTTATATTGAAAACCAACCTGCCTAGCTACCATATACCGCAACCTTACATCCATATCATTCAATTTTGTTTGATCATAGAGTAGCTGCAATTGATGTGAGACTGTTTCACAGTTTTGAAGTTCATCAAACAATACATCTTCATCAATTTTACAACTACCATGTTTCACTGCTAATAATTTATTACTAGCAGGAAATTTTTCTTTTGCTCCGGGAGCGGCACGAAACCAAAGAAATGGTGACTGTACAGACATAATATCAACATCTTTCTGATGAGCACTACATGCTTGTAAAACATCCTTCATGTTGTCTTCAGAGCTAAATTCAATAAGCATATAATGCTGCAAGAAACAAGTTAATAAGGGCTAGTATAAAGTTCTGTTGTAAGTTTTAAAATTATGCAACAAGATATATGGTAAAACTTCTTTAAAACTCTTTGCTAAATAAACTATTTATCATGCTATTTTACCTCGTCATTTGAGTTTTTATAATGGTGAACATCATTAACAGTTGCATATTTTGAACAATATCCATACAGTTCATTAAATGAGGACTCTGAATTTACTTGAACTACGAGACTTTTTTGTGCTTCGGCTCTTCTTTGTGCCACAACTTCGTCAAATGTAATAAATCTTTTAGAATTATCTGAAAATTTAAAACAAAATATAACCTATCTGTACCATAGTTATTATAATGTATTGATAATATTAGATAATACCTGATTTATTTCTAAAGGAGAAGCATTTACAATAAGAAGTATTATAAGGTTTTCTATTAAGACACAATTTAATTGTCTGTAATAACACAGACATTTTAAAAATACTAGGAAATTAAATTAAATCTAAGCAATCCGAAAAGGATAATATTGCCCTAGAAATAATCACAATTTACAGATATCCACAAACTAGAAAGACTATAAATATACTTACAGATCAAATATAGGGAAGCACAGTTATGAAAAAAATCATCTGTATTTTTGTTGACGATTACTGTCAAAACTCATTAACTGCAGTATGACTTATCATAAATCTTTTATCATAGCCATAGGTGTCATCATGAATAATGTAAGCTATGAATTATGCTTCGTCAATTTATTTCACGAATCAAGATGTAGTTTGTGAGACTACAACTACCTAGTAAGCCTTTGGTTTATTTGAATTTGAGAGTGCGATGGCTATCTCAAATACTATTAGGGTGCATAATTAATCCATAATATCTTGGGGTCTAACTATATTAGGATTCGACATACACTACCGCTTAAGCCTAATTGTATCGTCAAAAACGCTTCGTTCGCATCAAGAGACACGTTACTACACTACCGCAAATTCGTCATAGTTAAGGTTAAGTTTAAGGTTATAAATAAATACAATATTTTGAACCTGCATAATCGCGATATACAATAATTAGTAGTACTCATACTTTAAATTTTTAGGATTTGATCTCAAATGATTTGATTATTTTTGAACAAATAATCTGCAAAATGAAGAAACAACACATTTAGTTACCGCTTTGAAGAAATAACGGAAATAGTAGTGCGGTTTGGTAAATAAATAAAGAGTGAAAAGAAGATTTAAGCAATTAGTTGTGATTCGTTGATAAAGTCCTAAGTATTTTTTAAAAATGAGAAAAAAAACCAGACTAGTGTGAACACTGAAATAAGTATTTGTGTTCGAAATACATAATTTCAATTTAATAATTTTTGATGAGGGTGATCCCAAATGCTTTTTCTCGGCCGATCGTCACTTTTATTAGTTGAATCATTGTTGAGATTTACTCGGGTTACTTAAGACACGTTTTTATTTTGATATATACTTTTAGTTAATTATAATTTATAATAGTTACATCCACTATTTAGAATTGTATAGTGAGTGTTTAGTGCGTTTTTGAGAACTATCGTGTGGTAAGGTATTAGTATCAGTCTAACCTCTCTTTGTTCCCAAACTAATAGAATTTCTCCAAATCCTTACGGCTGATAATATTGTGTGCCTTTCTTCCTGGTAAGAAGATATTGTAACGAGGTAAGTACTCAGGACTTATTATTCTAGTATAAGGTTGTCGGTTGACGGCCACCGAACCGTTCTTCATGGTACAGATTTTTTTGTATATTACAGCTTAAACATAACTGTTTGGTTTTAATTAAGTTTTCTGTTTGTGGTCAAACATTTTCAATGTCAATTGGAATACAGATTTTGAGTTAATATTATCGAATAAGTCTAAGTCTACTACATGGTTTGAATAGTTTATTTTTATGTGTGTTAACTTACTTTAAAAAAAACTATGTTTATTATGGAACATAAGATACAAATATCACTTATTCCACGTCATTAAATTTGAATAGGTTGACATCCCTACTCATCGGCAAAGAAGACAGAGGATGTAGGCCAAGAGAAAAAGCCAGCGTAAAAAACTCTCGCTACTCTTTTAGTAACACTCCTGTTATTTTTGACATTATACATAGAATATTTCATCCCTCATTATAAAATTCATTTTCAGGTACATAATATAACACTCAAAATAGTTCAAAACTAAGACTTTAGTACAACTTCTCCATTGGTGGTTTCTGTTACTACTTGTAGTTGTCTTATTGTCTTCTCTTTTTCTGAAAAGAAAATATTTATTTTGTTAGTATATTGATCAAATAGAAAACTGATAAACTCGTGTGAGATTGGTCCAATGTTTATTGAGTAGGTAGCTTTAATAACTCTTTACTTTATTCTAAACATAAAAATATAATATATTTAATTAATTGACAATAAGCAACAGATTGGCTTCTGCTGTTTATTGTCAATTAAAGTTTTTAATTACCAAACAATGTCAGTAATTCCTACGGGAATTGAATTCCAATTTCTCATTCATTAACAATATTATGATAAACTTCTCTATATTAACTTAGTAATAAAAAAATTCAAGAAAATGTTACGATTACTTAGTATTGTTCACTAGATTTGGTATTTTCAAAGTTTCATATGCTTCATGAAGCATAAATCCACTTAATTTGATAAATTTAAATCAATTCTATATCATTAGCTTCACATATGTGTATAACTTCTAATTATGTTCATTAGTGTCTGCTTTCACATCTGAAATATACAAATAAAATTTACTATAATTTTACTTTACGATTATAAGCAATATTAAATGGTATAAAGTGTACAACAAACAAGTATCTTTAACTTACAAGTTACTTGCTTGTTAGTTGCTACTTTCTTTTTAAATTAAAGAATGAATTCATTAACTTACATGCAATATAAATATCAATAAAAGATATGCAATATAATTAGGACGTTCGAATTTCAGAAAACTATAGCTTAAAGGCTTAAAGTAAGAAATATTTACATGTACTAATTTGCTGACATTCTTGATATCCTTCATTACCTGCATCTATTATGTTATCCTCGCGTTGATTCATTGAAAAACTAAAACTCTTGAGTTAAAAATATTAACTCTATAGTTAATACATTTACTGTTTGTGTTTACAGTTTAACTCATTCTAATTATAATATAATTAGCTCGTATAAAACGACCAAATTATGACATTTTATTAAAGATGGGGATAGTTGTACGGAATTAATGCAAACAGCAGCTTTTGAGATCATGCAAAATCATGGCGGAAAAACTCCGCTGTTTCTACACTGCCGAAACATTAATTGGCCGTTGACTACCGAAAACCGTGAGCTTCAATGTGTCTTTTCGTAGCACTGTCATGGCGTCACTCATTGTATCCCGACTCATGCTTTTTGGATCTAGGCTACCGACTGTCGACACGAGCTGTCATTTTCATACAAATTTTCTCAAAAGTGTTAAAGACTTTCTACATACACTTCTGTTAAGCCATCTTGTCTAGACCCCCTGGACGTCAAAATTGTTGGAAGGTAATGATATTGTCCACGTATACTTGTCTATGATGCACTGCATTTGAATTATTGTATTATGTTCTTTTATTTTTGATGTGCGGTGTCATTATAAATTATATTTTCTCATATACAAGTCAACACAATGTTTTCAAGTATTAGTTACGTTTTATTTAATTTCTATAGCCGCTAGTCCACCCTATCAGTGGTAGCAGAGTGTGGTTGGGTGAAATCTAGTGGCAAATGGAAGAAGCATATTTTAAATAGTAAGTAAATAGGAAAACATTTATTTTTTAAATGAGCTAGAACCGTTGACAAAATGACAAAAGCGCCATTTACATGGAACAAAACTTTTACCCAAGCGATGTTTGATTTGGAATTGAAGACAATCAAAACAGACGATGCGTTTTCACAAACGGAGATAAGTCAATAATAATCGGACTATTCGTTGATGACGGACTAGTCATAGGAAAGAAACAAGAAAAAGAGAGAAAAAGTTATTTTGAAGAAACTTGAAACCAAATTTGAAATGAAAAAGAATGAAAATTCTGAAAATTATCTGGGAAATTAAAAAGTCAAAAGGAATAATTCTTACTCAGATATCCTACACAAATTACGTACTGGAAAACTACAACATAAAAAATGCCAAACCTTGTTCACGCGCGCAAGTAGCAATTCAAAATCGATACAGGAAACTGCCCAGGAGAAGGAATATCCCTATAGGAAAGCAGTGGGAAGTTTACTACACCTGTCTACCAGAACCACACCAGATATCACACAAGCGGTCAATCTGGTTCATAGAGAGGTCGAAAACCCCACTAGAGAAGACGTCACAAAAGTTAAGAAAATATTCAGATATTTAGTGGGAACCAAAGAGAAAGGTATTTTGTTCAAACGAAGCAAAGAGATAGAGAACATCGATGCTTACAGCGACTCGGATTATGTTGGAGATCTATTGACGTGAAGAAGCACTTCTGCCTCCGTGCTAATGATAGCCGATGGACCAATAACATGGGCTTCCAAAAAGCAGCCCATAGTAGCGCTATCGTCGACTGAAGCCAAGTATATAGCCACGGCAGACTGTTACAAAGAGGCATTGTATATTAAATCCCTGTTACAAGAAATAACCGAAACCGGTTCAGACATAAAAATAAATTTGCATGTTGATAATCAAAGTTCGATTCAACTTGTGAAGACTGGATCCTTCAACAAAAGGTCGAAGCACATAGCGGTACCATTTTATACAATTCGTTAATGGATTAATAAATATTAGCTACTGTCTCACAGAAATTCAGTTAGCTGACGTAATAACAAAACCATTGTCAAAAGTAAAGTTTGAAAGACACTGTGCAAGATTAATGCATGTTTAGAAACGTGTCTCGGCGACATGAACACCAGAAGGTGTTGGCAGGTCGTAATTGTGTCTACGTATACTTGTCTATGATGCACTGCATTTGAATAAAAATATTGTATTAAGTTCTTTAACTTTTGATGTGCGGTGTAATTATGAATTATATTTTCTTATATATAAGTAAACACAATGTTTTCAAGTTTATTTTTTACGTTTTATTTAATTGCTATAGCCGCTAGTCCATCCTATCAAAAATCGTTATAGATGTCAAACTAAAATTTTAATTACATATATTTAAACAAGCTTCTGCTGTCTATAATCTAAGTTCTGTTTTCTGCAATCTGCATACTCAATAGTCAATAGTCAACACTCAACAGTGAACATTGAAAGTAAATAATAATTAAAATTGATCTATTCGCCAGAAATTATTTATTTTGATCTGGTGGCGACAATAGCAAGCTTATACAAAATGGCTAGTCGTTTTATACAGCGTTTAGTGTTTTCAAAATTTTTAAGGAATGTAAAACCTAACCCCTTACAAAACTATGTAGGTATAAATTCTTTAAATACAAATACAATTTTAATCAGAAATTATGCTAAAAGTAAAGATAGAGGTAAAGAGAAGAAAGGCAAAACAACGAAAGTGGATATTAATCCAACAATGATGGCAGAATTAGTTGATGTGAATAAGCTAAAAAGTAGATGCCAAACGTCAATTGAAAAAATGCGAGAGGATTTTGCAAAGAATCTATCACTAAGATCGACAACAGGCTCAATAGAATGCTTACCAATCAAATATGAGGGCAAAGATTATGAGTTACAGGAGCTCGCTCAAATCATAAGAAAAAATCCAAAAACCCTTGTTATAGACTTTTCATCATTTCCTCAAGTCATACCAGATGTTTTAAAAGCAATTCTCAGCTCAGGATTAAACTTAAATCCTCAGCAGGATGGAACTAGATTGTATGTTCCCGTACCTAAAGTGACTAAAGAGCATAGGGAGGCCCTGTCAAGAAATGCAAAAGCTTTGTATATTAATTGTCGAGATGCTATGAAGGATATTCAAAATGAATTTATCAAGAAGAGTAAAAAACAGACTGGTGTTTCAGAAGATTTAGTTCATAATATTATAAAACAAATAACTGCTTTATGTGAACAATATCAAACAGATGCCAAAAACATATATGAAATCAAAAATAAAGAACTTCTAGGAAATTAAAAACATTTAATGTAAAATTGCTCTTGTAGTCAAATAAATAATTAAAAAATCACCTTATATTTTATTATTAAAACAGTTATTGGTACAACATACACCACCAATAATTTGTAACTAATGGTATTTGAATGATATAAGATATACTTTGAGCTATTGCAAATGTAAATATGTAAATAATAATAGTAATTTACATTCTAACTTTCAAATGTAACATTATAGCAACATATGAAAACTACTTTGTGGTTGGTGTAAACCTCTGCTAATTTTGAAATTTTTGTGTATTGTATGTTTGGCAGATAGCAAAGTTGGCGCCGGTGTATTTTACAAGTCGAAACGTATACCTAATCCTTGTGGGTAAATATTTAAAAGAGCTAATGCACAGGCCCTATTTTTTTAAAATATTATGGCAATAGTTTTAACTTTATGCCAGTTTCAGGCCCTGTTTGTTGCAGCAAATGTTTTTACACTATATATAAATGTCGATAGTGAATAATGACAATTGACGTTATAGTTATTCTGTCTGCTGGCATCTGGCGATATCTTACAATGTTTATTGTTTTGCTTCACTGACTATTCGAACTGAACTATATTCTATTTTGTTACATATACTACCATTAAAATGGAAAGAAATCAGCATAAAACTAAAAACTATTATGATAGGGTTATGCCGCGTATTAACAGTATATCTCGTTCAAGTTTAAAATCAAATCCAAACATTACCCGCCACGACACTTCTTCCGTACGTCTCGGCGGCAAAGCAAGTATTTCAAACTTCAGTTCCGGTGTTATAAGTGAACTTCCAACAGTTTTGCGTGACTACATTCCTGAAAATGTAAAACCTAAAAAGATCATACACAGTACGAAACCCAAAAGAACGCTGCAGTCTTTAGATTTGAAAAAATCTTCTCTTCAAATAAAAAATGTTAAAAGCGTTAAGAATCTTCACGCTCAGTCTTCAGCGCCAGCGATTCTTAATTTGGATAATGTAGACTTATCAAATGTAAGTCATGTCAGACCATTTTATTCAAGTCGGTCCCTCACCAAATTGAAAGAATTGAAGGTAAAGTTGCAAATCATCTATAAGAACTTTCTATAATTATGGCATTGATTTGCCACACATTTGTTATTGTAAAGTAACATAACTCAAAGAACACAAATAGAATAACTCATCTTTGAAATATTTACACATATTTATTATTATACTGTATATGTGAACCTATCTAGGTTATACCACTTGTTATGTTGAGCTCTACAAAATAAGTGTTAACATGGCTATTACATATTTATTGAAATAGTTGCTGAACATAATTGTTTAATCTATTTAATATTATAAAAACATTAACATACTTAAAAAGGTCATTCAGACATTATGACCAAGTACAGGAACTTTTTTACCGCAACTGCTGTTTATGAACTGACTGTATTAAGCTTGGCAAACAAGTGAGTATGCACATTTGGCTTTCTGTATAGAATGAGTTACTTGAATTATAGATAATAACAAAACAATAATAGATACACAGTTGGTTTGAATTAAATATGGGCCCTGAAAATTTATGGATGTGTCATAAATAGCAAACGTTAAACATATTCAACTGTTGCGAATAGAGCTATAGGTAAGTATCAATCTCTCTTATAGAGGTTCACACGACAAATGACTGTCACTTATACAGGTTTTATATTTCTCACTCATAGAGGTTTTAGGAATGCAAAATTAAAGTAAATACTCTCATTAATAGAGTTTTCTCACTAACCACCCAGTTCTCACTTATCCAGGTTTTAACTGTATATAAAATCACTTTCAGGAAGAAATAAAAGAATATGAGAATATACAAAAAACTAAAAACCTCTGTGGTCGGCTATACCAATCATGTGGATTATTGCTGAATGAAGAAGGAAAAGTAGCAGCTGACAAGGCTGTTCAGGCTGAGAAAATAGGTATATTTTTTACCTTGTAATTCATTTATGTGTATCATATTCATTCATATAACCAACGTTTTTGACATAATATGTGATAAACATATATTATATCATATTCAATTATAATCATAGTATCACAGAAATAAACCAAAACAATATTATTTTTTCAAACTTAGCTTCCATCTGATATTTGTTAAATTATTTCTGTTTTTGCTACATACCGCCATCTATTGTATAAGATAGTATCTACTTGGTGTTGTTATTAAGTTGCTTTTAAAATAATACTTCATGATTAAACCAGATGTCGCTATTTCTACAATTTATGAAGACTTTAATAAATATTTGTTGTTAGTATCAATCCCACTAATTTATTCAGTCGGTGTTATATAGAATTTATAAGATTATATTAATCAATGATTTCTGAGGCCAAATGAAAGAAATGATCATAAATTTTGAAACTTATGTATCGGCCGAAATAGCTCAGTTGGGAGAGCGTTAGACTGAAGATCTAAAGGTCCCTGGTTCGATCCCTGGTTTCGGCAGTTCTTTTGTTTTGTTAAATATTTGACATAATTTTTAAGATTAAGTTTCACAATGTACGTACAAGTTCTACATCAGTTTAAAATAAGCTATTTATTACTTATTAGTAGGATAAACACTATTGTTGCGTTTCATGACTGCCAGATAGCGCTGTTCGTCACGTAAAATCCATAAGTTATATGTACAATGAAACGAGAAGTTTCTTATTCGGAACTTTTATCTTCCAAATAATTTATGTGTTGCGTAGATATTTGGTACTTTATCTATACATTGTGAAACAGAGCTTTACTCAGAATTTATTTTGGTTAAGTTACTTATTTTAATTAACTACAGTACAGAGAAGTTCTATTCTAGCCTGAAGATATTTAAAAAAAAAACCATTTTTCAGATGGATCCTCACCATCGCAAAGGTACGTTCTTAGTGTTAAAATTTAATTTATTAATATTACCTAGTGGCCCGTTGGTAAGGGTCGGCGATAAAACAGTAATTACTTTTTCTCATATCCAATCGATTACAAGTTACAATTATTTTTAATTCACTTGTTTTCAATTCCTATGAATATTTTTAATATAACTTGTTGCCCTATTTGGCGAAGGCTACATATAGCCTCTTTAGCTCAGTGGTAGAGCACTGGTCTCGTAAACCAGGGGTCGTGAGTTCAATCCTCACAGGAGGCATCGCATTTTTATTTTAGTTTTAGAACTAGTCGTATGATTTGGTTTCTTAGTTATACCTTATAGTTAGTTGTTAATATCTAATTTATGAAATTTCACAATTTTTACATTTCTATATTTTAAGGTTTTATTAACTAAAATTGTATACTTAGGCACTTGCCTAAAGCTTCGTAAATTTTATCGCAGACCCCAGGTGGTATTTTTTATAAATATACGATTTTAAAGTTATTTGAGTCAATCTCGAGGCGACCTCTCTTTAGCATTTGCAAACTAACGTAATTATTTGTAAGTAACGGTTTTATTAGATATTTCAACTGTTTATTTAATATTAAACAAATATGGATTCCTTACCCCGACTGATTTCGAGAGACTGACAATAAATAGAAGATGCACTGTTGGGCATTCTTCCACACGAGTTTAAACGATGAAGTACCGTTATTTACAGTTACCTGACATATCCTGCTCAGTTTTATCTCTTTGTCATACATGTAAGTCAAGTAAGGCATGTAAAAAATGTATGTTTTCATTCGCTTTTGTTGATCTCAACTAGTATTATCTGATTGTTGTTTTTGATTATATTTGAACCACAAAATTAGGAAAAACACATGATACTATCAAACAAATTTACGTACAAACAGTAAATATGAAAAGTGGTGCCGTCGCTACAACATGTGAACACGACCAACGAAATCAAGTAGGTACAATGAAAAAACAATAAAATAGAAATAAAAAATTACAAAACTTTATAAAGAAAAGATATTTTAGAGTTAAGTTTTTTCATTTTATATTGTAATCGCATTATTTTAACAGACGGTCTTTGGACTTTCGTATCCGAGAGAGATAGATTTTTGTGCCTTTTTCAGTGTTTTTTTCACGTATTTGTATTATTGGCAATTAGGCTCTGAATTTACGCACCTGAAAAGTTGGTTTTGCCGGGAATTAAAGCCAGGATCTCCTGGTTCAGGCACAGACGCTCGGACGGTATAACTAAGTTCTTATTACGTTTCTCCAATCATTTTCTGAATTCAGAACTAGATAAGCATCTTGATTTTGCGTGCGAGTTACGTACATATGTCTCTAACTTTAAAGACCAAACTCGTTAATAATTTGCGGAAGAACAGTGGACATTCCCATTCAATTATAACATACGACAGCCGTATAGAACATTGCGGTTTATTTTTGTCCATATTAACGCGTTAACCAAAAAACCCATACGTTGTATTTTAAGTCGTTATTTACAAAGCATCGATACGTCATATCCGCTTTCCGCTGGCTTCGCTCCAGGGTTCAGGCTATTTCTGATATCGACATGATGTACGGCAGGGAATTAGAGCGTTTCCGAAACATTTCCTTTATTTTATAGCTTCTTGAATATTAACTAGGATATTACGAGGAATGATAGATTGGACTGTAGACCTGGGAAGTATCACGTCTTTAGATATTTGATAACTTGATTTGCCAGCATCGACTCCACAAACTATTCGCATTAGAAGCTCTTCACACATGGGTTTGCCACGACCCATTGTTATTAGAAAAAAATTTTTTTTCAGAATAACCCAGAATTACTATTACAACTTTAAATTATGCAACCTAATTGTACAAAGAAGGAATAATCTTAGACGAACTATTTTGCTTAACTTCTTCGAATTTAAAACAATTCATAATTAAAAAATCGCATAAGTAACGCGACATGTGATAATAGAACAGTTTAATATTTTATATAGATATACAAAAATAATGAAGTTTTTTTGCACCGGGGCTCGTATTGTATACTCATACATTTATACATTTACTCGCAAATATTAATTTTGAATTTAATGTTATAATTGTCATTATATAAGTACGTCATTATATATATAATAACATACTATTATATAAGTAAAACGCATTGCTTTTAAAATTAATTACATTAGTACTTTGGCTGCTGGCATTTGCCAGCCACTTAAAAAAGTTCTTAAAAATTAAACTAAATTAATTAAACATTCCGTCCTTAGTCCTAACTCTACTCTTCCTCGGACGTGTAACTTAGAAAATAATGATTATTATGATTATGACTATCTGTCTTACCCACAATTTTGTTAAACTGATATTTGACTGGCTGCTTTGTTACAATTAGATACTTCTCTATACACAGTTATTTACTTTAGTTTTCCTTTCTAACAAACAAGTAATAAGTGAAGTCTAAACAGTCTTTTTTGTTATATAAATAATCTTTTTATTCGGTATTGCGTTTTCTTAAAATAGCAACCACGGCCCTTATAAGGGGAACGCACTGCCTAAAATTGAATGAACAGACGTCATCAAACCATTTAACGAAATTATATTGCGTCCTTATTGTTCCCCTTGCATTGAAACGAGATGGGTGTTTATTATATTTAGCATAGTGAATCAATGATGCATTTGATACGAAGCCAAAAGTGTTTTGACGTAAATTGTTATCGGCTGCTCTTACTGCTTGTAAACAAGGGATTTTTGGGTAGTGCGCATGTCATGATTCATGTAAGGATTGCATCTCATTGCGTTATACTTAAACGTTTGGAGTTACATAATACAAAAAACTTTATCCAGACTGTCCTGTACTGTTTAGAGCGGTAATCTGAGACTTGCTGCTGACTAAATATCTGATGACGTATTCATTTAAAAAAATTAAATACGTCCGTACCGTAGTAGTCCATAATATAATTGTCAGTGTCATTAAGTGCACAGAAGTCAAGTCCATTTTAGGGTTTTCTCACAAAAAGTGACACATTCCAAATCCGACGTGAAGTTACGTATTGGTCTACTGAGATTTGAATGATCTTTGTGTACATAAAAAGAGGTATCCTGATTTCTTATAAAGACGATTAATGAACAGAAAACATTGTACGTTTTTATTTTAAACGTTTTTAGACTCGATTAATCTTAACTTTATAAAATATATTATTATATTTAATAATATAACTTTTGCACAACGAAAATTAATTAAATTGATTCATGTTTAATAAAAAACGTAAGAACTTTTATTTTGACTACATTACCTACAATAATATAATAATAACAAAGCGTATTTATTTACAATCATTACAAATGTATCCTGATAGTCTAACTTCCTTCAGTACCTCATAGGTACCCCTTTACGGCTAAAGGCCTTCTCCAGATTTTTTCCAAATATGGCTTTCTTTCTCCATTCGCTCTGCTAGTTTACATGTATGTTTAATTATCATCGGTACACGGATCGGGTTGTTTATACAGTTCCACATGTTAAAAATCAGGTCAAACACCTCAAACGTCAACTCGCACTATAAACCACTGTTAACTAATCAGGTATTCAATTTTGTACTTCTTTTCAATGTTAATTTAATAGTCAAATAAGACTAAACCTTCATGAATTGTAGTGTCATTATAAGTTTGTGTTACAATGCACAAAATGTAGCCGTCCTTTGGCAGAAACAAACTATAGTCACTAGACTCTCTGTGAATATGGATGCAAGAGAAAACGGATAAGCCCTAAGTAAATTGCTACATGGCATCTACAACGTGATTTACTTGGTACGTACGTGACTGGTCTGCGTGCAAGCCATGACATTTATCTCAGGGGCTGGTTGTACTCTAGCCTGAAACAGGTTTAGTACCTTTAATATTGTAAACTGTGGGAGCTGAAGTGAACTTTTAGTGTTATTTAAATGTATATATGCGATAATGCCGCTAGAAAAGTTAAACAACAATTTGTCGTAAGTTATTTAACCTCATCCTAAAAACCTCCAACAATTTAAAAATGGTACACCATACGACACAAAGCATGTATGTGTTGACTTATGTATATTTTAAAACGTACTAAAATCAAAACCACAGTTATTCATAGCAATTCTGTATAATTTTATATTTGTCGGTTCTCTGAATTCTTAACATAAACATTTCGATGTTTTCCTGTAATTCAAAACTAAAATTCCAACTTGCGTCTTAAAATACTTAAACCGCTTTCAAAGAATCATTCGAGCTTCAAGCTTTCACGTGAGACTCTAATAGGTCAAGAGCACAACAATAGACGGCAGATGAGGTCGTGCGGTTATTGACCCGAGTACATGCGCAGACGCAGCATCATTTTGTATTAAATTGTAGGGATATTAAGCATTTTAGGTATAACAGACTATATCTTGGTGATAACACAATTATGTGACTGAGTTTGAGTTTTATAAAGCATTGTTAACTCACACCAATACCTGATATCGCTGTATATATTTGTTACATAAGATTAACAATAGAACTGTGATGAAAAATTACTCGGTGGAGATTTTTAGCAACTCCTTTTTGTACACCTTTCGCCGAGTCGTTTTACAAACCTTGTGTGTTAATTATTACTTTCTTCATTAGGAATGATTATGTATTTACATTGTGAATTCGCGGATGTTTGGCGGACCCATGTGACTTCTTCTACAAAGAGTCGTGAGTTGTGCTGCGATATTGCGGGCTACTCGGTTGTGAGGACGATGCATGCGTTAGCGGCACGCCTTCTTAAGTTGTCACGTCATTTTCACACGTGTATATCCTCTCTATAACATATTTTCATAAATATCTCATTGTCTTCATTTTAAGTTCTGTGATGGTTGAGAGCAAAAATAAATTAAAATACATTCTGGGATGAAACGAAACAATGTTTTAGACTTTTTTAATATCCATTGAAGTGACTTGGTTTTGTAATGGTTTCTCAATTTTCCAGAACGTTCAGTGTTCAGATTGAATGCAGAATCCCAATAGTATTTACGATTGCGTGGTCACGTACTTCAGCACTTGAATGTCGAGAGCTTGTACGTTTTAGGGTTCGTTTGTATGGGACGTTCTAGCGATGGCCGGTAACAGAGGTTTTTTTATATACATTTTATGCTATTTGTTTTTGTCTTCCTAATAACCCAGCTTTCTTCAGTACCGATTGATCAGAATCACTTCACGGGTATAACTTCCTCTAACTTTTTCCAAATATCTCTGTCTGCTTTCTTTATCCATTCGCTACTATTTCTTCAATCTACCTTTTTGGGGCGATTTCTTCTCCTTCTTTCCTTTGGCCCTTTCTGTTTTTGATTAACACTAATTTTATTTATATAGTCAAGAACCCACTCAACAGTAAACTTCCCTTGCGGTTATCCTTCGGAGTTTAGCCGACCGCGATCACGTAAATGTTCCTAGGGGGAGTACGTGATCGTCCATGTCACGATCCATGCAAGCTAATCAGGTTTTCCTGTTATAAAGTATTTTAGGGATCTGTTATATTTCAGGTTAAGCGTGACTTGCAGAAACTTCATGATTATATCTCCTTCTTGTACGTTGATGTTCTAACATAATGTTATCTTATGTGTAATGGCATCATACAGTGTCATATAATTATGTATGTGGATAAGGATTATGTATAGTGTATTCCTGTAGATTGTTTGAGCGGCGTAAGAGACTAAATTTACAATAAAAATGTGATGAAAAATAACTCGATTAACATTTTTAGCAACTACATACTTTTAGATTTGAATTGTCCTCATTTTAACATGTCTGATGTTTGAGAGTAAAAATAAAATATATGAAAATTAATTAGCAACTAAGAGCACTGTTATGGTTGAACCTATGCGAACTAACAGTTTCTTCTGCAACACATTAAAAAACATCGCGTGAAAAGCGCATAATGGTATGATGAATTAAGCAGGCAAATCTGTTCCATGATTCATTGTAGTCATAGTTGACTTTATTTCTAAGGGAGGTACTACTATATTTCGCTTACATACCTTAATAATTTTTTTTATCTGTGAAACTTTTTGTGGATCCAATGTGTTAATTTTATGTTTATTTATTTTTTTGTTTTACACTTTTAGAAATGTATCTGTTTTGTTTACTAAATGAATAAATAATAATGAAACTGTTTATACAAATTCTTAGTATAAACAGTTTCAGTCAGGAGAAACGTCAAACACATTGTCAGGCTCCACATTTTTGTGCTCCCTAATAGTGAATCAATAATGGCACACAAAGCAATCCTATGTTTGGAACTAAAATACTAAGTTAGGGTGTAATCGGTGGGTATTAAGGCGATGAATACCAATCATTGTGTTAATGCGCTGACGTTCGCTGACGGCATGATGTTACGAGAGGCGGTAGGAGTAGCTGTTAGGTGCATAGTTATTGTTCAATTACTGCATAAAATGGCTTGACATTACTACGAGTCGTATATTTTCTATTGAACATTTTCATTTTAATTATTTTTGATGTAGAACTCGGATGAGGTGTAAAATCATTAATTTTCTGTTTTATCTATATTCAAATTTTTCATAATAAAGGCAATAGACCTGAAATTAAATATCAAACTGTATCCACTAAAAGTATTATTCATGTAAACCATACATTTGCAATTACTTTTTGGGCAGGAAAATAGATCTCAGCCGAACAAGGACTGTCTGATAGTTGGTGCTGGTAAACCCTAGGGATTTCCTGTAAACTTCCTTATGCTGTATGTATATTAGTGTTTAGCTTTAACGTTTTTTATTAAATACATTTTCTATAAAATAAAACACTATGATTCTATATTATGCAGTAGTTGTGTGAACATTGTCCAATGTTAGCATACAATCTTTAATTTTGTCTCAGTATAATTCAATACCCTAGGTTTTAAACACTCACCTCAGTTCGCCAATCCCCATATAGTGAGCAATGCTGGCGTGTATCGAGACAAAAAGTATTGCACTTAGGTTTGTACATAAATTACTTTTTACGTCATTTATATATGAGATATAGGCGAAGGGGTTTACTTATAAACTTAAGTAAAAAAGTTGGTTTAGTTGGTGTAATGAACCCATAATTACATACTTCACGAAAGGAAAACTCGTGAGGGAAGGAAAGCTATTGTCTGGATAATGTTTTCATAAAATACAATTTTCCTTTAATCATTCGTCGGTCTTTGGCCTTGTTTTACCTTAAATAGGGTATTATTTACTAAATAATTTGCAACATTAAATAATATTTCCTTCCCTTTAAAAACTTTCAAAGCTTGAAGGTCTTTGTCGATTTTTATAGTGAAGCCTATTTACCGCCGCTTCTTGTAAATCAGCAAAGGAGTGGAACTCCTTGCCCCTTTCCATACCTAAAAATGTGTTCCATATTCAACTATGGAATATAATAATGGAATATTCCTGCCCGTTCCCTAGACAGTTGGGTTCATTTAAGCGGCGGTGACATAGACATCTACTGGACAGGCTGCTTTCCAGGCCACTTCTCACTTAACATCAGGTGTGATTATGACGTAACGTCTGTCCAGTACTTAATTAAATTGCAGCGGATTTGCAGGTTATTGAAAGTTAAGTAGAAGTACCGTTACCCCATAAAACAATAGATTTTCTCATATTCACCAGCTAATGTCACTTAACCATAGCTACAGCTACAATTGTAGACAATATGTAAATAAACATGTTGAAATTCATAGTTGCGTAAGGACGACTTCCGATCACTTCAATCCACTTCCTGCGGGTAATGAAGTTGTCTCTAAGCACATCACGCCCAAACTCTATATTGCCTATCGATTTTCAATATCTAAAAGGTGTGTATAAAATGTGAATATATATATAAGCTAGGCTAGCTTAAGAGTAATATTTAGTTTATAGAACAAGCGTTACACCTGCTGTTAAGTGATACCGCCGCCCATGGACACTTTCAATTCCAGAAGGCTTGCGAGTGGGTTGCCCTCCTATTATGAATTAGTCTTTTCTTAAAGGATCCTAAATCAAAATGCTTCGGAAATGATTCAGCGGGTGGGTAGCAGGTTCCACATAGTTTCCCTGTCGCAATTATTTTATAAATGTTACTTTATTTTGCCTGTGCAATGAACTGCATATTACCGAATATTGTTATATCCTTTATTCTTAAAGCATAGCGGTTAAATTTAATGTTTACACTTATTAGAATGGTTTTTTGAAATTTTAGATATACCCACCTAACATGTTTATGTACCTACATTTTATTTATATCGTTTTTTTTTTTTATGACTAAATGATTAATTTCTGTGTTGCATATGCAAGAAATTATTTAGTTTTAATACTAAATAAATTCCGATATTTATAAAACGTTATGATCAGTACGTTACGTATTGAGTGTAAGAATTAACGCATCTCATGATTTGCGAATATTGAGCTTCGGAGATTTTCACAAAATTGTACTTGAATTTATTTATAACCGTATAATTTTCGTACCTTACAAACTGCAATGTATTAGCAAAATTATAGTTTGTAGTAAAACGTATGTGATTGATTTACAATGATGAAGTTCTTAATCAATTGTGACAATTTGCTTATGGGAACCTATTAATAAATTAAATTGGTACCGAACAACAAAGATTTTGCCAAAACTGTATAGATATATCGATCATTGATTGCTTTGATTCGACACAAAATCGACAAGTCCAACTTGAGGTTTCACAAAATAAATTACTTAAAATCTCCTACTGCTACTCTTACTTCCACTAATAAACTATACATTGACACACTGATATAAATGAGCATTAAACAACTCTATAAATACACGACATAGAAGTCTTTACAACATACAGAAAATAGTAGCCGTGGACCCGTTTCGAATACGCCAATTTTTTTTCGTAGATGGTTTTTTCTTTAATAATATTACTTTTTAGTGAGAATAATCTTCTTGAAACCTAAATAAAGAGGCATGGGCATTATTCGGGCCATATGGTGAAATTCTTCAAGGGTTTTTAAGGAAAAACGTGAATTGAAATAAATTGCGCCATTCAAATCAATGATCACGTTGCGGTGATGCAACTGGCTGCGCCGATAGTGATGGAATGCAATTAAATGTGCCGCCGTGACGAACTGCTTATCGCGGCCTTGGCAATGACATTGCGAAAGGTGTGCTACGTTCCTATCGAGCGTGACCGTGCCTTTGTTTCTGATAACTTGAGAAACGATATGACGCGAACACGTTGAAAACGTGCTTTTTCATTGTAGTCGGTAGACCTTCAGGTTGTATGCATTTATTGCTCAACCGACTGGTTCTTTGTTTATAGTTTGACAATATGTTTAGTATTGTTGCCAGACGTGATATGTATTTTTTATTCATATCTACATATATCTGCTGAATGAATTATATACTAATATCTAGTTGTGTAATTACAGACTCCGTCCGCAAAGAAACAAAACCTACGACACAATACCATATATTGTACCTTGTACTACATATTTATATTTGCAGTGCCCGTCCAGGTGTATTGGACCTTGTGATAATTAACTGCTGAGGCCCCGGTAGAATGCGAAAGCGATCTCACATCTTCTAACGCAGCCTTACGATGGGTGGTGTTTTAGTAGGTGTTGTTTCACCACCCAGTTTCACAAAAGCAGAGATTCTGTTGATGAAGTCCCTCATACCTACGGCAGGGCCAGGCATTTCCACCTCAAATTCAAAAGGTTTATTGGCCTTACTTACTAACTTATTATTGTGTCCCTTGTACAGGAACTATTGCAACCAATTGTAATTTTCGATTACGTTAGCTAAGTAAATATTGACCGCGTGATTTTCCTACTGCACACACGAATAATTATTTAGGTACGGGTGTCACGATGTATTTGGCTTTCGTATGTAAACACTTAGATACTCTGTGGTAAATTTCATTCATCGCCTCGTGATTTTGCTTTTCTTACGTGTATTTGGAAATTATAATTTGCTGTATTACGCGAATATGCAAGAACATATGTTATATGTTGTGTATCGGAAGCCTCTTTCCTTCTCTCGTCTCACTTATTTTAAAACGATCGTGTTTTAAAGGACATACTTCCATACTGTGATGAACAAAGATTGTGTCGTATAGATTCGAGTGAAGAGTTGGCAACATCATCTAAACATTTAGATGCATGTATTCCAATTACTGTCTAAAGATAACCTCCAATCAAACGTTGAATGTAGAATTTGGTGGGCCTTGATCGTCTCTGTAGAGTTCCTCCAAGTTGGTAGTGCTACTCTCGTTATAAAAAAATAGTTTAGGATTTTAATAATACGAAAGACTGTTTGCTAATGGAAATCAACCATCATAACTGAAACAATTTTGTGTCTGAATAGAGGATTCCGAGATTTCTGTATATTATAATCTTATTTACTTGTAATTCTTTGCTATTCATATAAATACATACTATATATTATAATGTAATTGATTTATGAGATAGAAGAGAGAATCAAATATATCACTTTAATAGAAACAAAGAATTGTGTATCCTAGAATAGTTACACTATGTGCATAGATATGAAACTAAACTCTCGAAAAGGGCACACATAACACAATGTATGGAAATGATTAATGAACTGCGTTTTTAATGGTCCGTTAAATGAACTGACAAAATGTCTCCTTCATGTCAGTTCCTATACTCGAAGAAATAGTTTGTCTTTTTTGTTATATTTTAATCAATAACTGTTTAATATTGTGTTGTTATTGCTTTGTATGTTGAATATAAACAGTTGCCGCATGTGATTGGAGTAATCTGTAATGATACCTTATTTTGTTAAAAATAAAATGAATATAATTAGTAATGTTCGCAAAGTGATAGACATAACTTTACCAATAGTATTATTCCATAAACAGTCTCACTCTTCAGCTTCTAAACAGTCTCATCGGTTTCTTCTTGCGCCTCTCTTATTACAGTGTACAGTTTTAAGGACGATGGGTCTTTCACTTGATAAGTTTATCTCGTTGGTGACCGGCTACGTGATCTTTTGTCTTCTGTCCTATCAGACACGATCAGTTTCTCCATCCATTCATCGTCTCTGTGCATTGTATGGCAGAAATCTGTATAACATATAAAATAAAGTCGTGTTAGTTACACTATTTATTCCTCAAGAACGACTGGACTGATTTGGCTGAAAATTGGTGGGCAGGTAACTTTTTATACTGTTTCCGTGGGACGTGACATCAAACGTTGTATAACAAAACGTAACAAACAAAAAAACTTAAAATTTATCAGTCAAAACATCAGTCTAGCCGTTCATTTGTTATAAATTGTGTAACAAAACGCAACTGACAGCTAATGTTAAGTATGATTGAAAATTTTACAATTAGAGGTTTGAAGTTGATCAGTTGATGTTTCAAATATCTATATTAGCTTATCGTGCCGATATCATTAACAATTACCACCAAGACGATCGAATATTTCCCGACAAAGCCGTAATGCAATAAATGGGTGGACCGATTTTGATGAGTGTTTAAGTGGATTCTAGAATAGTTCAGATTATTTACAATTGCAAACAAAAAACATCTTTTTTTGTTTGCTCTTTAAGTTTGAAATTTTGTATTTAAGATGTGTACAGGACAACGTCTGTTGGGTCCACTAATATGTTTCATAATTTATATAGTTCGATGTCGGCATATGGTAGACAGGCGAATCCAGTAAATAAACAGTAATCTAAAGAATTTTAATTATACAAAATTACTTAGTCACACGAGTGAAGTTAATGATACAATCGTACGTTTACATATATGTTTGTTAAATCCTAGTGATTCATTAGTCGAACTTGTCAACGTTCCAGCGATAATTAATAATAATGCCATTGCGGTTAAAACACAATTTCAAGAATATTATATTTTAAAAAAAATCCTTATAAATAGTTTCTATTTATCCCTGATGTATTTTCTTATCTGATGTCCCTTAAGCTATCGCTTCACCTTCATTAAAGCATCATAAATATTCAGTTTCATCGTCACTATGAATAACGAGTTCCTTTATTAATTCGTAAGCGTTTTCATTGTCTTAACTAATTCGCATTCACGATACGTAACCGGTTCCTTATTTAGGTACACTTTTATCGCCATTGCAATAGTGCGTTCTTTGTCTTTGCCAAGGTCGGGTGAGTCAGCTTTGTTACAAGTTAGTTTAGTATATTTATTTATGTTCTATTGAAGTTTGTTTAAAAGTGAAATTATTTTCCTTTCCATGACAAGAGATTCTAATTGCCTCGCGTTCTTAAATAGAGAAGGAGATATATGAAACACATATGAAGGTAATATGTAACAAAATGATAATTTCTTCAGATATTTCGAGACGGTCGTAAAAGCAACATAAATTTTAATGGCACATCCGAATGAGCTCATAGTACATAACGCGATTGACTTGCACAACTACAGATGCAACACCTATTATATAATTAAATGGAAAGTTTTCTAGTCAAGGTTAAACGTGGTATTGCACGTGCAGTAAGGCAGAGGTGACTTCATCATCCATGCTTGAGACTACCGAGCAGCATGATCTTTTGAACAGACAAGTAGTTACAGACCTCAGTATTAGGTATAACTTCGTAAATCAAAACCGTAGTAATTAGAGTTGTCATTCTTATCTTAAAGTAAGTCTTCTTTTTTAGTATTACTATTAAAGTAATACTGAACTGGGTTCAACTGTACCTTCCAGAACTATATTATAAGAATCTATAAAAAAAAATTGTGAAAACCTAAAATCGCAACGCTCCCAGACAGATTTTTCATGTTCGAGAATCTGCCTTATGTTTATAAAACCAGACTGTTTCGGTCGGAGTGAATTTGTTATATTGTACTAAAGAAACAATTAATCTTAATTTCAAATCATTAGTTATATCAATAATGTTGGATGACTTCCAAAAAGGACCAGTTTGACCTGTTGTTGTGATGTAGTTGGAATTTTCATATTTTAGTATGATGATCAACAAATATCTTGAAAACTAAAAGTCTATCGAAATGATCTTTATTCGAGGTATATTCCAACGGGTTATCGGTTTTGTAGTATTTTGGTTATTGGTATCCACGTATAACTGCGGGAACATTTATATATATCAATATTACAAACACAACATATCATTTAAATAGATAAGCGTTCAGTTGGAAATTTCCGTTAGGTTAGGTTAGATTGATTTATTGTACTAAGAACGCTTAGCGTAAGTTTTTTATACAAATAAATATATTATTTAACTTAAACTATGTTACTGAGTTTTTATATATATAATTAACGTGCAATATTCCTTATATACCATTAATATTATAATTCGATACCTTTCGTTAATAGCTTCTTTATAGCTGTGCACTCGTGCTTTCTTTCTATTTACTTCTAAAATATTTACGTTGTAATTTGTTTTTATTTCTGTAAGATGTGTTATAAAGTATGTTTCCGTGCAGCTGTCAAATTATTTCAATATATAATAATATAAATACTTTTGATAATACAAAATGTGAATCATGTATTCAGACAGAACAGAATTGTGTTTATTGATTCCGTAAAATATTTATTGATGATAAGGCACTTTGGATGCCACATATTTACGCTTTGGTGAAAACAAAAAGCCAGTCAGTTTCGAACCTTTCCTTTCCTTACACCTCGTTAGGAAAGAATCTATAAGTTTTGTTGCGATCTGTAAAACGCAACAGAACTTATTGCGACACATCCGTTTATTGTATGTTGCGACGTAATAGACATGCAATCACTTCACTTCATAGTATTATTAGATTTAGTATTAGCAGGCATGCATAAAACGCTGACGACCTTATTGAAGCAAGTGATCGGTCGAGCATTCGGAGGGGAACGTGTGCGCGGTCCCGTCACTCATCTAGGCTAAGGCCGGCCATTCAACCCAGACCTGTCCCACTGTTGCGGTGACTGTCCAATTTGTGCGCTGTGGACTTTCCAAAAACGTTTATAATTTAGTCGTCAACGCTTAATCGAAGTAATCGATTATAATAGCCGTAACGTGACCGTCAGAAATGAAACAATGCTCGTGTGTTTTGACTTGTTCTTTGGAATTCTATATTTCAAACACCAGTTATTACGTGTCTAATGGTTTTACTCAAAGCCGTCCCGAGTAAATGGTTTCTTAAGGTAGAAATAATAAAATAGTTAAGCATAGGTTCTTAAAGAAAACGAAAGGCATGTCTGTCTTATTGTATTCTTTCGATAACTTAATTTCGTAGCATAATGGAGCTCTTTAAATATTATACTTGAAATGTTTGGAAACAAAAAGAAGTCGCATGGATCCCACGTATGGGGCAGCAGTTCGTAGCCTAATTTTACCAATTGAACCGTGGCGACCGCAGAGGTGTGAGCCCGAGCGTTCGCTCTTCTGCAGGTAGTTGATGTAGATTAAACCTTTTGAATTATAAAAAACGATGGCCATCACCTTTCCGGCCGTTCGGTCTTCAGTTCCTTGGTCTCTGATGTGTACCAATGTATTAACTTTTCGTCCAATGTCACCAAAGGACGTCAAACACTGGTCTGAAGTGGTCTCACTTGTTGTCCGGAGTGAACAAACGCGGCACCCATTGCGCCGACAGCTTTCTAATGCTCAATACTCGTGCAGGATATGATCACGGGACTTTTGAGAGGCCTACTGTCTCGGCTATCTCGCGCACCTTCAATCGACGGTCTGCCAATACGAGATCGTGGATTTTTGTCACGTTATCCTCCATGGTAGCCGTTTTTGGGGGCGTGGCTCATCAGAAACCGAAGTGCGACCACATTGAAACTCGTTAAACTAATTTTTGACGGTTGCCATCGAAGAAGAAGAGTCACCATACACTGCATCCAAGCATTCTCTGAATTCACTGCGAGATTTCCCTTCCAAAAACAAGAATCAAATCACCGACCGTGCTATTGCTCTTTTTCCTTTTTTCTGAAATCCTCGCTCGCTTCCACACTTGGTCAAAATAAAACTACGCGTCCGATTCGGCTGAAATTTACAGTAGCAGTCTACGAGAATGTTTTAAGCAATGAAATTTTTCAGTTTCAGTTTCCGCACTTAGACGCTCATTTGTTCGGAGGACGCCCTTCAAGAAGCTCAAAAGTTTCATGTACATGTTTCATGCACTTCGCTAGCTACCTGTAGCGAGCGCACTGTTCCGAGGATTTGTGTTCGTTGGGAAGCCACGCATTCCAAGACTACGTGGGTGACTGATTCCTCTTCGCTGAAACAGCCTATGCTGCATTAGACATACTTCAATGGCCTCTCATTGCGTCGGTATCATTTTAATCTTCACAGCAAATTTAAGCATATTTTCCATAGAGGAAATATACAATTGACATATATATGTATATATATATATGGAAATCCTACCATTCCACTATAAACCTCTTACGAGTTCAACGTTGGGGGCGTGACGTAGCTCGATTTAAACTGGTTGAGCTATTTCGAACTATAGCAAGGAAGCTGTTGGACATAGCACTGAGATACTTAGGTATTTGCTTAGCTGGTGAGAATATAAAGCATGCATGTGAATAAGCAGCGGGTGTTAGATTAAACTAATATAGAACTAACTAACGGACCATCCCGTTAGTTAGTTCTATATTAATATACTATAAACATTCACTTTGCCTGTTTCTAAGTTGTAAACTGTCATTGTCAAACATTATTTATTTATGATTGCCAAAGTTGCGTATGATATAATGCAATTTCGAAAAGCAAACAACTTACACTTAAAATAGTTTGGATTTCGGAATTGGGTAATTTTCCAGTCTTACATAAGTAACATTTTTATATAACACTTGACGTAGGTTTGTCCAACGAGTACACGAGGTTCGTTGAACCGGTCGTGACGTGGTGTGGGCAACTTTCTAAAACGCGACGTCAGCATTCTGGCGGAGGCCGTTTGTGCCGCCTTCACGATGGAGCGATTGTCGCATAAAACTTCAGTCTATCGTAGATTAAAAATCTTATAGGAATTTAGTATTTTATTTGTTATTTATATATCAATCAAAAACTTAACCGGTTCTAGCTTTATTATATGAGAATTTTTGCTATTAAAAAAATTGACAGCGTTGCTAATAATAATAGAGAAGACTAATAAGTCAATCACATACCGGTACGACTATCGCTATCTATATACCTATCTGTGCAATCGCCTCTATATACATATAAACAATATAAATGATGCCATCGCAACATCTTGATATTCAGGTGAGGAACCGACTCGATTCGCCGCATATGTAGTCCCTGGGAGAATGCCTCACACTCGTAAATCGTTGTTGGCAAACAGCCAGGCGTGTCGGCAACCTGCGATCCTCGCAAGCCGATGATGGATCGATAAATATTTTAACAAGGAAGTCAGTTTAAATAATATAATATTTCCCACGTATGAGAGCAGTTTAAATAAGGAAAAGCATGGAATGCGTGTTTACGTTGGCGTGACTTCGAATCTCTTCGGCGCAACGCCGAATAAAGCGTGCGGTCACGTCACCCGTCACGAGCAGGCATGGCTGGTATACGAGAGGCGGTTGAAATAAAAAAGAAAGTCCGTGTACCGTTCATCGACCCACATGCACGACCGCTCAGAGACCGAACGACTCAGACGTGACTCGGGATAAAAACGAAATTGAAAAATGTTATAACACTGCTATACGTGGATGCACGTAGCAAGTTTTAATTGCGAATTCTACGAGATTGAAAGCGCACTATGCAACTGATTAATGTTCATAACGTATTTGGATCCCGCTACAAAAACTCTACTCAACAACGTTACTATATTACGTATAGTATAAATATACTATATAGTATAAGGAACTTGTTGAAATTATACAACTATATTTTGTTTTAAATGGTTTTTATTATACATTTAGTTAGAAATTCATTGTATATTCAAACATGGTCTATAATGTTCATAATAGGGTGATAGACAATAATTAATAAAAATATAAAGCTCGTTTAATTTCCAATTATAACAAAAATAATTGATTAGATTTTATTACATTATTTTTATCTTGCTATCCTATATAGCTACCTTCAGTACCGTCGAGCTGAACCCCTTCAAGGGTAAAGGCCTCCTCCGTTTCCTCCAGCTTTTCCTAAGTGACTCTGTCTAGATCTTAAGTTTTGACAATTACCAGTATACTTGTTGTTATTGTTATGACAATATGACATTTGCATGCAAAAATAGGCATAGGCATATGGCTGTAATGTAACACTTTTTTGCAAACAAACTAATTATTTATATAAAACTAAAAATTGCTTAGTCATAATTTTCATGTTTACTCTTGCTTACTCTTAAGTTTTAACTATTTCCCGATTGTGAAGTGTTTGAATCAATATTTACGCGATCGTTCGTTTACTTTAAAAATTAGTGACTCGGCGAATCCAACATTTGTATTCGCAACAATGATGTCATACTTCATACACCTGATAGTAATGCTAATTAACAAGTTGCTTTATATTTTAGCGGTGAAGAAATGTTTGCAGCCAAAGATAAATCATTGCAATAACACGGCAAGCCTTCAATTTAAACTGCTACTTATATTAATTAAAGTTGTCTTTATAATACACGCATTTGCCATGGTGAGTGTTCAGTGGAATTCTTCGGATTTATACCTGCAGCTGAGCTTCATCGGCAGAGAATCGAGGCAGAATACGACATTCCACCCGTAACAACGCGATGTCCGTCGTCCAGCAACTGAGTGTTTTTTAACGCAGTTTTTGCCGCGCACAACCGCAACCCGCTATGCGCAACCTACTGCAAGCTGCCCAATTAAGTATTTCCGAACCAATTCCACTTAGGGTCCTTCAAGAAAAGAGCGTACTAATTCTTGAGGCAACGCACTCGCAAGCCCTCTGGAATTAAGAGTGTCCATGGGCGGCGGTATCACTTAACATCAGGTGAATCTCCTACCCGTTTGGCCCCTGTTCTATATAAAAAAACGTACACGACTATTATAAAACTTTTTAAAATAAACCAATTAAAGCATGAACAGCAACGCCAAAGAAGGAAGTAATTATAAAATAATGTATCCAATCTACACTGGCCCTGATGAACTCATATTCTCTATTAATATATTAATGCTTGCAATCTAAATAAATTAAATGCCACTTGTAAGGAGCGCATGCCGTGAACTTTATCTTTATTGACCGACTATTACTGAAAATAGCCATTAACCGCTCCCATTTCGGTAAAACTCGAGTGCATTGTACTAAGTGATGTACGTTAATTACAAATGTGATAAATGGGTCTATTTTAATAATGGAAGAGGCAATATTGTGTCGCGTGATGATAACGGTATTAAGGCACTCGTTCCCGTCTATGACTTTGCGAGGTTGTTGCATTCTAACATAATTGTCTGTGATTTGTTATGAAATCTGTTTGCAGTATATTCTAGATATTATTTCTAATAAATTAAAAGGTTTTTTTTAAATATTTGAGATTAAAAATATTGTTCCAAGATTGAAATGTATATTTTTATAATTTTAACGTATCCTATATGCGTCGTAATATGATCTATAAAGATGTTTAATTGCAAAAACTTAAAAAAAAAACAAGAAAGTTATTAATACTAAGATACCGTTGTAATAATATAAAGAGGAATAATTGTGTGAAGGATCTTTAACATTTTATATGTTTGGAAAAACTCATAAAATAAAGAACCGATTTCTAAAATTCTTTCGACACTACATTATGAGCAAGATAGTCTTTATTTACAAGATATTTTAAAAAGTAAATGTCAAGGTAATAATAATAAAGCCACTTTAATTCCAAACTATAAAAATTACAAATAATTTCTAATACTTCGTTTTGGACTCCTTTTTGGGACAAAGGCCTCCTTCTAAACTTTCCATTTGGATCTGTCCTTTGCTTCCATTATCCATTTCTCTCCAGAAGCCTTTATGATGTCGTCAGTCACTCACGTCACTTTTCTTTTTCCTGTAGATTCTCTCCAGCGGTCCATCTTTTTTCTGTACATCTTGCAATATGGCCTGCCCATTTCCATTTCAGCTGTAAGGCATGGGTTAGCGCGTGTGTGATCCTAGTTTTCGCCCTGATTTCGTATTTTGAGAATCTTTTTTTTAAGCTAGTACCTGAATATACCTAAAATAAAATAATCATCGAGGGCGTTACGTAATACAAGTTGTTATTGCATGGTATCTGCCTATCTTATCGGCCGGCATGTAATATTTGAGTAGAGCATTCCTGCGCATCGCTCCTCAAATTACTGCACGATGACGTGATTATATACATTCTATGCGTGACATGATAAGACTGATAATGTTATTTTAAGATTTACTATATAAAGCTGAAGGTATGGGATGTTAGAAGAATATAATGTTTAAGCATGGGGGGGGGGGGTTCTGTTACATACATTTTTATCGTAACATATAGGTACATATTTTAAGCATATAAAGCTGTATTGACTTTAACCTGTGAAACAGCCCTGAGGTTGCAGGTTCGAACTTCGGCTCTGCACTAGCCACCTTTTATTTTCTATAAAACTCGCTCCAACAAATCGTGAGGAAAACGGTATGCCTAAAAAATCGACATCATCTGTCAGGCATAGAAGATAAATCACTTCCTTATCGGCATAAAAAATATCACAGTTACAGAAGTCTGAGATCAACACCAAGAGAGACAAACGTAACGCTTTCCTAAGAATATCACCAACCTTCACATTCCTTTCCAGAGTCCAGACATAGCGCCACTCGGCGCTGGCTCTCCTATGTCAAAAACGGAAAGCCAGATCTACAGCTAATACTTAAATATAATGTGTACTTCAAAAATTCATGAAGCAGTTTCTGAGGACCACAACAAAATTTGTATAGATGGTATTTCAAAACTTTAAATGAAATGAACACAACTTACGAATTTATATGTTTGGTTCAGAAACTAGTTCGCTAAATCCATTCCACAGTAATTCTGCGCCTCTAATATGTTACAAGGACTAAAACTGGTCTCGTTTGGAATGTCATATGTTTTTATATCTCCTTATACACTTTGCCAGATGTTATTTATAACATAGTGATATATGCGGTAAACGTTGGGAATGTACTTATAGTACGGAATATCACGAGCCAGTGTTTACGTAATTGGCTAATATTATATTGTTAATACATGACATGATTGAATTATAATTAATACACAAATAATATAATGTTTTAGGAAATTCATCTTGAATGATACACGAAAAATCCTAGTATTCAGAAATCTGATGAACATGGTTTAAAGGATATCTGTATCGAATTTGACATCTGTGCAATGCCACACACATCGATTTTTTTGGGTTTAAAACATGCCGGTTTCGTTGTGATGTTTTTCTTTATAGGACAAGCAAGTTGTGCACAGACTGGGTTCGAACCTCAAGGATGAGGATCGTACGCACGAGCCACTTGGTCAAAAATTCGTTCTTTTTCTGCACCTTGATTTGAATGAGAAACTTCTCCTTCTATATTTATTAACGACAAATTTATTGCTCTGTAAGCAAAGTAAGTGCTAGGAGCAGAAATGCAAATTGAAAGGCGCATTCACACCGTAGTGCGGCGGCGGCGCGTGACGAGCGTCACATCCCGTGACGCCGGCGCGCCGCTCCGACAACGCGTGACCGTTCCGTTCACCGTGACTCGCATTCGAAACGTTAATATTTATTACATTTTGATTTTATTTAACTAGCCTTTGAACTGGTGCTCGGATTAAATTCGATGAGAAAAACAACGTTATTACTTATTATACAACCATTAAATTAATACCTTTTAATTACATTAATATGTTTAACGCCTAAGTACAATTTCAAGACATGAAAGCTCTTTAGCATAAGTAGTTTTCAAGTTTTTTTTTTCATTCACTTATTTGCGGGTAGACAAATTGCAAGAGTATATTATTTGTAATAAATATGTGAAGCAGCGAACGGAAAATGGTTTTATGTGCAAAGAGATGTACGTGTTCAGTTGTAATTACCTAGTAATTAATGAAGGACATCTAGCAGACCGGTGCGACCAGGCAACGCTAGAAAGCGCATCGTTCCCGCTTGACTCGCCGAGCGTAGCGACGCCACGCCACTGACCGACAGTCGCCTGGGCGTGACCGCTCTGCCGGTGTGATGCTGCCTTTATAATCATTTGCAATTTTATTGTTCTCTAATTGTAGCGACCGCCCCTTAACAATTGTGTTATAATTTCTGGACTTGTATTCAAGAATTTCAATGCTTAAGTACATAGTATATATGATCAATGTTTCATATGACTCTGTTGCTAAATAAAGTGTCTAACAATGAGATCATCGCAGTACATTTAATATCATTATCGTGTTTGCACATGGCAAAAACTTCGATATATTTATTGTCTTCGACGAGAATCTTTATAAAGTTATTAGCAAGATGAAATGCAATAAAACCAGTCGACCTATGGATTGCATTGGATCATTTTACGTAGATTTAAAAGAGACTGAAACAAAAGTTCCGGGTCACCTTGATAACATTAGAGGTCGCTAAGATATCTATGGCTCAGTTTAATATATCATTTCTTATGCGCAAAAGTAGCCAATCGTACTTATGGCGTTTATAGGAATCAGGTCCTTCGATATCATTGGTCACAAATGAACTTACGATGCAGAGCACCGTTTGTACAGCTTGTGAGTACAGTCACGTGGCGTGGAGGAGGGAAAACGGCAGAGCACAGTTCGCTTCCATCTGCCTCTGGGCTCTGGCCTTCGTACGCGACGCGAATGTCCCAGGGACGGATCTAAGTAGGTTGATATCGATGTCAATTACTATTTATATAAAGTCTCCTTACTCCAGCGGTCGTAATAGCCAAACTCAGCTTTATTTTGGGCAAAATTATTCATTAATTGCGTGTAAATTACATTCATTCATATTTATTATAAAAAAAATTGGAGTATTTATATTTTATAATAATTATTATTATTATTATTTATTTATACAAACAGACTGTAGCTTGTGTTAGTTACATTTTGTCCTAAATATTATATTAGTAAGTTCGGTTTAAAGTTAAACTAAAAACAAATTAAACTAAAATGTTTATTTTTCAAAGAACTATTAAAGCACTAAAAATTCAATAAAAGTGTGTGCAGTGACTCATTGGGCCATAGTATAAATGACATAATGAAAGCAAGAAAACAGAACGAATAGATAAAAAAAAATCGTAAAGCGCAAATTGTTTGAAAATGAATTGAATTTTTGAGTTGATGGTATAATTCGCAGGTGATTTTGGACTTCATCCAACGCGAAAATATTTTATTAATCGACTTATGTAACATAAAAAGCTTACAACGCCACAATTCACTCGTGAATTTATAAGCAAATTCTCGCAAAAATAAAATTGACGCAGATTAAGCCGTTGTTGTACTGTTAATAACATCTATTTTTGTGTCACCTTGAGCTTGAGGATATTTTATAATTTAATTGCCTGTAAGAGTTCAAGTATGACGTGGTAACTAGATGGCGTTAATATATTTTTTTGTACGGCTTACGTTTAAGTATAGTAGGAAATCACACAACGCTATGTACGATAGAAAAATAAATAAATAAAAATAGCATATAACTATTCGAGTACTATAATATTTTCTTGTTTCACTTTGACGTCCGTCGTTCCACAACTGAGCGCTTTTTGGGGCAGTTTTTGCCGCGCACCACGACTTTAATTGCTTACACTGCTAGCTTTTACTATTATTATGATTAGTTTCTACTGAATATTAGATTTTTATTTGTTTTTTGCGACTGAGGCGCAAACTAGCTGCTGTGGTCTCTGGCAGAATTACCAACGCTGTGGAACAACTCTGCTCCTCAGCATTATGCTGAGCCAGGGCCAATTACAACCACAGCACACACGCATTACACAATTAAACCCTTTTCTTTAAAAAAAAAATGTTATCTCTCTATTATGATTCTTTTTTGTGAATGTTTCATGTGTCAATGCCAGTGAATGTTCAGAGGTGGTCGCTGCTATAGAATAGCCTTGCTGTCGATGTTGTTGTCGACGGCTAATAAAGATAGGATTATGATTGAGTAACATTGTATATATAGTAAACAAACGAACCGATATTGATTTGCGAAATGCGAAGTTGCGTCAATGTGTGTGTGTACAATGGTTAGCGGCATTACGCCAAACGGCCTAACTTCTCACGATATTTGCTTTACATTTGCGATAGCCACGTGTATTGCGTTATCACGACTTTTATCCGAATACAAGGTACTCCGATTTTTTTTTAAATGTCAACATTGTATTCTTTGATTCTTGGCCCTAAGGCAGTGCTTGAGAATTACTCTGTTCAAATAACTTTCTAAGCGACGCCATCTTGCAATGAGATGCATTATGGCCGGTTCTTGAAATTATCAATTTTACATCATTGAAAATAACTATCTGTCCTATAAATAAATAAAAAGCCTATTTATTATAAAATGAATATAATGATATCTATAAAGTAAACGTGCTTTAAGTAATATAATATGAAGTAATACTAGTAACTATAGGCAGACGTTTTTTATTTATTTCCAACTTGTTATGTGACATAGGCCTTCTCTAAATTTTTCCAATCGCGGCGTTCTCTACCAGTTCTAGTCTACATTGGATCCGATACCTTTTTTATATCGTCCTCCCATCTTATATGTCTGCTTCTCTTTCTTTTCCCACTTCGTGTGTACCATTCCGCTAATAAAAATAATTAAAAGTATGAAATGGTTTTCAAAATCGCTTATTGCTAAAAAAAAGTAATATCAAAGTTGTATAAATAATTTCGTCCTGTCTAATCAATACATCCCTGTCCGCCTACACCTTGGTACAATCATGACGTAAAGCGTGTACGCGACGAGCATGGAATACCAAAGTCTGTGGGCCTTGGAGGGACGTGCCCCGCGTACACAACGACCGTCTAATGCGCCAGGATTTATAACAATGCGCTTTTTACAAACCATTTGAATATATAGCTTTACTTTCTATTCAGTGGGTTTTTTAGGCTTTTCGATGTTGTACCATAATAAATGAGTCGGATTGTAAGCATAAAAAATGAAAGTAAAGTTACTTTATGAGCTTTGTACGCTTCCTGGGTCATTGGGGTGCTTAAAACAACAGAGGATATTATTTTTACTATCTATGTATTAACCACTCACTGATAGGATAAATGGAAAATAATTTAACAGTAATTGCTGTGAAGTAAATGCTATTCAGCGCTTATAATGCTGAAGAGAGTGCCTACTCTGGTTATACTCTCGGGGCGTAAAACTAAGTGAATAAATCTTTGTAAATTGTAGCTAAGACCCGTCTTGATCACGTCAGCTATCTAACAAAGCTTTCGTTTTGGATCTACGATGCCGCAGACAAATACAAATCGTATTTATGGCGCCTTTTTGCGTCGCGGTTAAAGATAATTATGATCGCATGTTTATGAAATTTAGATCAAATTTCTCCCTTTTAGGTCGATAAATATCTCAATGTCGTCGACAAATGTCTGTGATTTTCTTCAGTAGCGTGATAAATCTTTCACTTGGTGCAGGGCCGTGAATCGACCGATTTTGCTTTGTCACTCTTTTCTATCTTTATTTTTATGAATTTATTTGTCTAGTTAAAGATGAAATTCTAATGTAATCTATGGCTAAAGATCGAGTATTACAAAAGTACGAGTACCAATAGATAATTCTACAATTAAAACACAGATATATGCAGTTATTAAAGGCTGATGACCTGTAACCACAGGACTTCTGTAGTCCAATTATAGGCTCCAGCCTCTCACCTGCTGCAATTAAACCTTTAAAACACAATATGGTGAAAAGGCAAGTAAACTTTGTTATTATTATACGCCTTATGAATAATAGATAGCCTAAACTGATTAAATCAATGGCAAAACATCAGCGTTTGTTGAAACAAAGTGCGATTTACTCTTGCTCTATTTTACACAGGTTTTCTCATGGTTCTCACGCGAACGTTTCCTTCACATTATCGGCACGAATGGCAGTGTGCAAAGGTAACTATGTTGCAACTTAAGGAAAACTAATTAATGTATATTATGATTGCAATTAAAATGGCAGGAAGGACAATATTTGCTTGTTTTCAATCGTCTGTCCGGAGTTAATCTAGGTTAAACACCTAACCATACCTACATACTCTGGTAGATGGAGATTTTATATCGATGGTGTGTGTCAGGCACAGGAGACTGATCACCAACTTGTTTATTTGATTGACAAATGATCATGAAACAGCTCATGTCTGAGCGTCGTGGTCAGCAAGGAAGCACCTGGAGCGGACTATTTGTTTCCACCGGTTTCTGTTCAGCATCACTCATATGACAGTGTTTAGTTTTGAGGTCGATGAGTATTTCACTTGATCGATCCATCTGGTAAACGGCCACGTGATTTTTTGCCTTCTGTGTTACCACCCGCGATCAGATTCTCCAAGTTCTCATCGCCTCTGCGCGTCGTATGGCCGATATAAGGCACAATTCGCTGTAGTAGACGGGAGTAGGGTGGTAGACGGGAGATTCTATATTCGGAGTTGGGTCAGTATCGATGTACCTGTACCTGTACTTGTGTTTGCTAGTTAATATTTACGAATAGTACTATATACACTATTTGTGGAGTCACGAGTGTCTCGTAGGCATTTTACGCTGCGAATTGAACCAATTGAGGCCTCAATTGTCGCTTTGGGCATATTTGAACGTATATAGTATAGCTAAAGCTATTTATGGAGCTCTGTTATTGTTCGCAAGTGATCGCACGTTTACGCACGAGTGGGTCATTATGATGTCAGAATATTTTTTCTTTTTTCAGCTTAGAAATAAGCTTTATGATATTCATGCATCATATTTGGTAATTATCATTGTCGAGAAAACATTAAAGAACAACGAACAATACAAAAGGAGACTTCAGCAACACGTCAACCCCCTAGGTTCTTAGCCTGTTGGAAACGGAGAGAAAAAAATCATTGAATTTGCAACCCTTAATTGCCTCAAAATCATCTAATGAAATCAAATCAGGCAAAAGCCAAGAGGCTGATTACAGATAGGTGAAGGCGAAAATAAATTTATAATAACCTATTTAAACAGCCCTTGAACAGGTAGCTCACCAAATTTCAACAATTTGGCTATAAATAAAGTATAGATAAAAATATATCATGTGATATGGCATTACGCTAGTCATTTGTAAGATTGTTATAATGTGATAACGTGTAGGCTGTCATAACTGTTACTAACACTCAGAGCTTGGATGTAGTCATGGTTGAAGATAAAAAACAAGCTATCAAGGATTAAGCTCATCACAGATAAAAGATCTGTATATCTTAATCAAACTAAAGAATTTGTTTACCAATTACCATTCCAAACGGAAAATCCTTTTAGTTTGAGCTTGGATTACATAATGTACATAAGATACAGAAAGCTGGACATAAGCAAACTATTTGCTCCTATCCAATAAAGTTTATATTCGACATAAATTGTAAGAAATTATTCTCATATGACAAGTATTACTAAGCACATTACCACAGTTCGTATAACATAGTAACTGGAAGAAGAACTCTAACATACGTTTAAGATAATAAAACACAAATTATATTTCATTATAGCTTCGTAGGTCGTACTGTTAAAACGTTGTTGAAATTTTAAGATCCTGTTGACATCGGTGTGGACGCTTATCAATAAAGACGTATTGATAACAGTTTGAGACAGCGCGGTACCACGCCGCAGCTACGTGATCGTGGCGTCAGTGATGTTTACACTTGGCTGATATCGGCTATCTGTTTACTGTACAATTGTTTATATTTAGCGAGATTGTACGGTTTCGCAAGTAACGTGTGTACTTGTACATATGGGAATTTAACGAATCATTCATTTCTCTTTGCCTATTTTAAAGTTATTGTCCATGTGGCCTGTTATATATTAAAAAAAACGTAGTAAAAACGATAACGGTCTTAAGGTCGACGTTTCATAGTACGACGTATTGTAATAGATCACTCTTTTGAGGTAAAACTATGTAATATGATTTGGTTTATGAAGGGAGAAGGTTATTTGGTTCCAGCTATAGCGAAACAAGTAAACAAATATGTCAACTCGTTATCAAGGTACTAATCTGAAATACCATTGAAATATATAGTAATTCCTATGGCTACACCCACGTTTCAGATGTTTTATGTATGGAAAAATATTGATGGAAAAACAAATTACGTTTTTGTTTATATTACACAATTTAAAATAATTGCTGTTCGTTTGTATCACTAAAACTAAGAATGGCTGGACCGATTTGGCTAATTATAATCTTGACATATTTGTGGAAGTTCAGGCAACGTTTTAGTGGCGGGACACATAATAATTAATAAATTAATAAAAATGCTAAAACAATAACTGATTTTTCGTATCATGTCATCTCGTTTTATATATTTCTAAGGGCATAAGTCATTTCATAGAATATTCTATCCATGGTATGCATTCTCCTTGTCTTTGCTAATATTGCTAATACAATATATAAGTTTACATACGTCGTACGGCTACAGACCCTTCACTCACTTAAAATATATCTTGAAAGTAATCAAGACAATTAAATGCGTTCGTTAACGTGTTCTTTGTTTAGCTTCCAGGAAGACGTTGTTATCAGTACAATTCCAAATTGGTCGAGGGCTGACCACATGACCTTGAAAGCAGCTGCCTCGGCAGATGTGCGCAACGGACGTCACACCAACGTCAATATTATACATAGTATAAATATTTAGATTTTGTTTCCAATATTTAACGCTTCAAAAGCTTTATTTTAGTAACGATATACGCTGAGCTTACGTAAGACTGATAAATAACGTTGCTTGCTAAGTGTTGTAATGTGTTTTGATATTTTTTTATGGAATTGTTTGAGGGCAATCGATTACGTAGTTCACGTTACTTCGTAATTCGTATGGCGCTGTTTTTATAGAACAAAAAGGCTTTAATGTTGGATTTGCCCTTTACTAAGATGAAACTCATTTTAGTCAGTAAACAAAGTAGCGGATGTAATAGATAACTAGTCTCTTATGTCATAACACATGAGTCAGTACGATCAGGAAACGTGGTCATCGTTATGCAATGATTACGAATACGTTATCTTCTTTAGTTGTTTAGAATCATTTCGGAAAACATGATTTACCTGTGCAAGTTGTATAGAGACGTAAAGAGCTTTTTCGTCGAGAGACAATTCGTAAAGAGCTTTTTTGTGCGTATATTTTGGTCAAAAGTTATATATTATAGATTAATGAATAAATGGCGGAATTTTCTAGTACTCGTACACTAGTGTTAAATAATCTTTAATTTTCAGTTCGGTTGTTCGTTTCGATACAAAACTGTGAGGTGACTTTTATTATATTGACACATGTTTTATTGCAGTAATTTTATTATATACAATAATAGGTATTTATAATGAAATGGTCTTGCCTATAAGGATTCTATACGAAATAGTTAAATATGGATCGGACTCATTTCAATATAAGATAAAATCTTTAGGTATTATCTATTATTATCTTTGGGTCTAAATTTACTGATATGGCGATTCTTAAATTTTAATAAACACAAAAAGGACATTTAAAAATATCTGTCAATGACGCAATATGTGTCAAATAACACAGAACAGTAATTATGTTTTATTATATACATTTTACAATTCGTTATTAATATACTTACATAATAAACGAAAACGTAATTTTTAACGACGACAATTTAATTGTTAAAAAATGAAAAATTTTAAAATAAATTTCAGCTTTTCACTACATATTTTCAATATTTACTGTGTTTCGTTAAAGGTCAGGAAACACTGACATAGACACAGGAATGTGTCTGCCCCATGCCCAATTACAGGTTAAGGTCTTGGGGTTTCTTATTAATGTGATTTTTAGCGAATGTTTACGGTGACAGTTTGATCAAGACTTTTTAGCCGATATGTTTTTTCTACGTGTATCCCTAAATCATTATTAAAATTTAAAATGAAAAAAAAACATATTTTACAAATAAACGTGTTAGTATAACGTTATCTTCCCATCCATGATATCAGTTATAACATGGGCTGTATATATTTATCAACTCAATGGCTACATTCAGCAGTACACTTACACAAGCGAAATTTGCTTATATAATGTGTTATTTCAGGTGTAATGTATGCAAGATGTTGGTGAATGCCTGTATAAGGTATGTTATTGTTCTTGGTGATTCATTCGTACCAATATAATTGTATAGTAACTGTTCTCTTGACTTCCTCAATTCAATAGTACTATTATCTACCTTATTTGTGTTGGTCCAGATCCTCTTATAAAATCTCATCTTCATTAAACTGTATAGTATGGGTAACATTAGGTTCTACTTGTTTCCAATTTGTTGTGATGAGCTATGAAATAATACCTGTATGATAAAAGCGATGCCTTTCAGTCCGTTTTACTTGTGCACAGAATACTTAATGAAAAAATACTACGAGAACCGTCGACTTGTGCTAGTGTAACAGGGGTCGAGTTGTCGACTTAATAAATGCATTTCTGTTTTGATATACGCACATAAATTGAATTGTCTCACAATAAAGAAGATGATTTCGTTTAAACTTCGCTTTCTTTGCATTTGTTTTGTATAGTCTTTTGTTCAATGCATTCAAATTTTCTGAATGAAGTTCCTTTCTTGTAGTATTTTAGAAACCACCGCCTTTGTTCAATGTTTGTAATAGTCTAGCCTGTCAAGAAGATTTATGATGTACCTAGCTGGAGCCTATAAAAATGTGGTATGGTATTTTTACGTACCTCTATACTGACCTCATATAAACTTAACAAACTCACTTTTATTATTTAATTTTCAAAGAAGCTGTCTGTAAAGATATTTTTCTATTTTTTTAACAACTCCGCTTTAATACAAAAACTTTTATGAAAAATGATACCTGAAAAGGATATAACAATTTGTCGCACACAATAGGTTACGGAACTTCATACACTTATACGGCTGTGTACTAATTGCGAAATATTACTTATAATATTTATAAGAAAGGGCAATTTACATGACCGGCGCCATACACATCTTTATTAGATGCCATAAATACTTAATTTTTTCATCTAATTTCACTTACACTTGAACAACGGTCTTTACAACACGCAATAAACATTCTTCCTTACATCCCAGAATAACGGATATTTTGTGTACTTTCATTAAGCGAAAGTTTCTAGGAAGAACCGTTTTGGAATTGCTAGCATTTTCTGTGAGGACAATAAATGCTTTGTCCTGCTATACGGCACTTTTTAAGTATAACACAAGCCTAGCCCTACGTATTCTTGTCGGTTTCTTGGAAATCTTGTTTAGAAAATACAATAAAACTACTCACAATGTGTGGAGTTCCAATGTTGAGATTCCTCCTCAATAATTTAGACATAAATACATCAGCAGTATAGAACTAGGTCTACATTTAGTTCGATACTATTAAAGTAACGTCTAGTCCGTTCACGTTATTATTATTATGTCAGATTAAACACTAATACAGGTATATAACGAAATATTGGCATAATAACGCAACTTCGCCAGTTCAGTCATTTTAACATGTGTACATTTAGTACTATTTAACTATAGCAAGGTAACGACTACTTGGGAACAATGGATCTTAACTTCACACATAGTCTTTAGGACTAGTCCAAGCTACTACGGAACGGGAAATCTTTTGGGAATCAGTGGTATTTATAGTAATATTATTGTCACAGTTAGTTGAGCTAAACTAAAAATCTCCTTGAGTTAAACGCAATTTAGTCTCTACTTAAGATTTAAGTAAAAAATAACAAACGGATAGCGTGTGGCTGTGTCTTTCAAACCGAAATAAGCAGTAGTAGTAATAACACATTATTGTTAGATTCAGAACCTGGAGGCGGACAAAGATCACTATATAAATAGTATAATGAGAATGGCTTTGGCCAAAATAATAGCAGTGCAGTGACATTAGTACATGACTGGTCGGCTGCAAAGAAATGTCCATGGAGCGTACACAATCGTGTTATTGTTGTAAGTATTAATTGTTATCGAGGCAAATGGAATCGATGTAACCTTGGCACTGAGCGAAATATGTATAGGCACATGACGCCTCACTCCACTTAGGTTTTTATATTCGTTTCTAAGTGAAGTGATTTTGGAAGCGTTAATGTTGTATATTGTGGACTATAGTGATATTCTGGAGTAACTAACAAAACATGGGGATGGTTGTGGAACAATTATCATATATTTATTTACCTAATTTTACATCTGAAATTAATAGTTGTTAAAATCAAAATGTGGAATATGAAGTTATGGCATTCTTTAATGTAGGTATGGTTGTCTTCTTGGATAGAGCTCTTCTTTTGTTCCATACGCACGTTGTCATAGAAAAATTATTTGTTGTCATTAAGTATTTTTTCTCTTAGTCTTTGTAACGATCCTCTTAAAAACTCATTCCGCTTTGTCAGTTTATCATTTTTTAATTCTAAATTCTCTATAGTGGCCTTTAGACTGTTTATTACCTTTACTTGTTTTGCTATTAATCTTTCTTGGGTTGCTATTGTTTTATCTTGAACCACTAGTTTTTTTTGTTGACTTACTATTACTTTATTTTTCACTCGCAGTCTTTCTTCATTTTTTTGTGTCTCAGGTATGGCTAAAGTCGTCTCGTCAAATACAAAGTCTTTTGTAGTTTCCTCGTGCTGCGGCACCTGGAGGAAATTAAAAAAAAATCTAATTAGTTCTCAAAAAGAAAATGCATATATATGATGAGTAAAATATTCAATTTTTGTTTCGGACTTATTCGGACCTAACCTAACCATTACGCATTCTAATTCTTCATTATTTAATTTTTCACCAGATGGGCTTCGTAAACTACCTTCATTGTCAACGTTATTCTCGTTGTTTTTTGTTATCTCCTAAAATATTAACGTATTTTAATACGTATTATAAATGTTCATATGGCTTTGACACTAAGTTTTTTATTAACAATAGTTGTACTGACAATTACATATTTTATTTCTTCAATATTACACTTTTCATCAGCTTGACTTTGTAAACTTCCTCGATTGTTAACGCTATTCTCATTGTTTTTTGAAGAATCCTGAAATATTAGTAAATGTTTAATTCTTATTATAAATGTGCATATAGGTGTAATACAATGAGCTTGTTCTTAACAAAAGTTCCGCTAAGCATGTTTCTTGAAGTCTTGGCTTTACTTTCATAAGACAAATGTATCAAGTGTTGATTTTTATTTACACGAGGGGCATAAAGATTTTGCGGAGTTATTTTTAAAACGTCAAGTCAATATAACCTAATTAAATATTATAAATGCAAATATGGGTCATTGTTAGATTTTACGCAGGTAAGCGTGACTAAAAATAATAAACTTATACCTATATAAATCTATATATATAATTCTCGTGTCACAATGTTCGTTCCCATACTCCTCCGAATCGGCTCGACGGATTGTTATGATTTTTTTTATGCATATACAGTAAGTCTGAGACCTTTTTTTTATTTTTCAGACAAAACATTTTGTTTTTACTTTTTTATGATACAACATACAAAAATACATATAACCCCTCTACGATCAACTCCTATTTTTAATTATAGTAGATAGGTTATTTTTATTGAACTATAAAAATGTTTCCTATATAAATTATATACACGGCAAGACGACGTTTGCCGGGTCAGCTAGTAAAATAATAAATTATTTAAACATGACTTTTAGTTACATAGATGTCTGTTAACACAATTGTTCTTCTTGCTGTTACAGTTCGCTATTATGATTTGTAATTTATTCCGGAATTTGTGAGTTAGGATGAAAAAAATACAACTTTGTTATCATAACGTTTTAGTTTTTATTATGAAATGAAACAAATCAGTTCCAAATATTTTGGCACTAATGTTAATTACAGTTTATTATCTTATAATCACAATTACAATCACAAGTTTGTTTGTTACTCTATTAAATATTAAATTCTATCTAATCACTCTAAATATTTATCTATATATTAAGTTCTAATCAAGTAAATATGACTGTATAAATAGGTAACAAACAAACATTTTGTTAAATTATCTTATTATATTAATTAGCTTTTCATAAAAATCGGATGAATGTCCTTTATTCCAACTCGATCAAAGCATCGTCATTTTGTTTTGGGGTTGTTCTGACAAATAGGTACTGGGTTTTTCTTTTATTTATTTTAGAGGACCATCATCATCGGAATCTGAGCTATTGGAGCAATGTTGACCAAAAACCTTTTAGTCGGTTTTGAAAAAATTCTAATATCAGACAGAGAATTGCAGTTTTTTATGGAACGTAGTGCATAGGATTCATGCAAGAGTAAGGAGCCGCTCTGAGAAAACAACTTAAATTTATATATTTTCTTAACTCCAGCCTCTTCAGTGAAAACTTGATGGACTTTCATGGCACAAAAAGATTCAAACTCTGCTCAATATTCTCATTGACTATCAGATGTAGTCTCACTGTACTAACATTATTCAAAGCAAAAAAGGATATTAGTAGCATCAGATATATCCCTTCCACTTGCAGCAAGTTTGTTAGCAGTGCGTTTTAAAATACCGGCTCCAGTCTTGCCATGTCCCGCTTCAAAAAAAAATCCATGTAACTTTTAATCCGAGAACAATTTGGTGCATATCAGACGAAAGTTCTGTTTTTGGCGGTATTAAGTGGCTGAAAATACATGCAGGATTTTAAGTTCCGGAAATTCGTCATGAACTGAAACAAAGATGGGATGGAGGCGAGCCCAGATTGCATCTGGGTTATGTGAAAGGTTTGCAGATACTGTACATGACGAAGATATCTCTTATTATCTGCACCGCGGCTATAGATTACTTCAGTATGCAAGAATACTTGATTTCAGGACCCTCCAAAATGATGAGATTGTACCTCTTCAAAATATTTACAACCATAACTTTCGCTAAAGCGAATGTGCACCGCAATTTCATTTATGGCCAACCCACCTTTGCATTTTCTATAGTTTCTGTACTGTGTCTTAATGCCAAAGTGTAATTTCAAACTGATCTAGAAAAGCCTTTCTTGTATTATCTATCTTTTATGCTTTTTGTAATTTTCATTTTCTTGCCCGACTTCTCTATTTATTCAATCTTAGTTGACCATTGTGGATATTTTACTATAATTTTTGCTTTGGATGTATCATAAATAGTTGTTTTTAATAAACATACAGAACAGATTCCTGGAGAATCAGGATGGCATATAATAGCCTTGTTGAAATCTGAGGTTGGTATAACCTTGTTTTTACACAAAGCAATTGCTAATTGGATATTAATATGAATTCGACAAAAAACATGTTTCACTGACAGCAACAGTTGGGAGGCAAAACATAAAATGGCCTATATCGTGTAAAAGTGTGTCAAAGTTTTGTAACTACACCTCAAAGTAGGATTTTCACGTTTAAAAAATTAATAAAGATTCTTCATAATATCAAGTAGTAGTAGCGCTTCTGCATTTCATTTCCCTTTAGAGAAACGGTTTTCTTTTTTCTAGCAGTCGCTCTTAATATATCATTAGGTTCAAAAAAATCCTTCATTCTGATACTCAAAACCTTTTTCTTAAGCAGAGGTTGTTTTTTTTCCGCTTGTAGCCTTGGTTCGCAGCAAGCCATTCTTGATTTTTTTGTCTAGATCTTTTAATACCCTTTTCTTGAAATACCTTCTGAATCGCACATTTCTCTCACCAATAGTTGACATTTTCGTACCGTATTATAAAAGCATCTCAAATTCCTGTAGATTTGCTAAACTAACAGTTTTAGATTTCTATAGTTTTTCTCGATTGTATCTTTTTTTGTACTTTTGCTAACTCTTGTTTATTGTTTCTAATTGTTCCATTATATTATCTCTAAATAATTTACTTGCTTTCTGCCGCGAGAAGCTGCTGATGTCATGGAGCTATGAGTATTTTCACAGGACGTAGACAACTTGGGTGTAAATAAACGACAGCATTTGGAATAACTGAAAAATATCGGCTATAGAGCCGATCTAGCTTTGAAGGCTAGACTATTTAAACGAGGAGGTGATGGCTCTGGGGTGTACGTAACAACACGGAGCGCTCTTACATTATCTTTCCGCCTAACATTTGCAGAGCGCCATTTCTTTTTATTGCCCGATGTTCATGATTTGTCAAATCTCGTACTAAGCGTTTGTTTGCATGGTATCTCTCTCTATCTTTTCTTTTAGATTCTGTATCGCCGTATATTTTTACGCCGTTCTCGGTATCGTCGCTGCTTCTCAGCAGGCGTGAGAGGCATCTCAATATCACAAAGAGTTTCTTACAGTAAACAGTAACAAGGTTTTAAAGTTCTTTTTACAGAATTTATTTATACTTACTATGCTTATAGAGCACTAGAAAAACAGATTAAAAAAAGATCAAAGTTAAAGATCGTTGTGTACTTAAGTAATTAGGTAGGTAACAAAGTAGACGCACAATAAAAATATGCAGCAGGTTGAACGCCTCGCGGCTGACTGTCACCTCCTGTACCTCTCCCCCCGCTCTACCGGTCAACACGTATTAATACAGACATCCCGCCCAACTAGTACAAAGTTTAAACAAAGATCTCTCTTAGAAGTTGCGAATTACTCAGCAACATAGATTCACATATTACGCAGGACAAACTTTTAAAAAGTAGTTATTAAGTAAATTTAATTAATTTTTAAGGACCAGACACATGTCACGAGACACGGTTAACCTCCAATAATGGAGAGACACCAAATGAAGATTTTCATTTCGATTTTGTTTTAATGAATTGCTAATACATTGATCCAATTTCTTCACTCGAAATTTATTTTAATTTTAATACTTGTCGAATCAAAAATGGTTTGAACCTACCTCAAGCAATGCTGTTGGTTGGCAATCCATCTCACTCGGCTCATTGGATTCTAAAGCTGTTACCTGGTCTTGTATGGATATTACTTCACGTTTCACTCTAAAATTTTGTTTGTGATCAAAATTCTTTGATTGTTAAAAAGTACATGAATTGTTTGGTCGTATTTGACTAATGTCAAATAGTATTTCATAGTAACGGTATATTGTTTGTCTGCTTAAATATAAACATCAAACTCACACAAAACGTTTTGTTTTTGCGAACGTGAAAAAGTACATTCAAAAGCGTTCCCCGCTAATTTCGCTAGTGCATGGGAAGAGCGATTGCCAAGTGACGTCACGAGATAGATCAATCAATCAGCAAATGTTTACACGTGAAAACTTTTTTGTTTGGCGCTAAGCCATGCGTGGGTGAATACAAATTGTAGAAAATGCCATTATAACAGCTTTAAAGAGGTTCCTACACGATTACTTAAAGAAATTACTTTTGACAATTTGTGTATCATTATGTAAACAACCGAAATGGATTCGGGGTGCTCGCATTCATAGAATGCGTAGAATAAACTCAATGAATATATAAAAGAACAGTTATTCAATCTTTTATCAAATCTGTTATTTTATAATAGAACTAATCAATTTTAATAAACACTAACAATAAACATTTAAAGCCCAACAATACGACAAAGCATTGTAATTTGGGGGTACGTATATGGATTACGATCAATGAGTTCCTTCTCTGGCACTTCAGTTTCTTTAGTTCATTCATCAGTGAATCTTCCTTTAAAAGGTGTTGTGTTATAAGGTTTTCGCCTCACACAAAGTTCCTTCCCACTTCTCATACAGAACGCGTTGGAAAAGCGAACAACTAACGATGTATGTGTGTCTATATAACAATTATGTTTTAATATCAAACTCTTTTTTGATTGATAATATAACTCTCACATAACTCTCCTTGTTCTATCAACTAATGCTGCTCCTACATTTTATAGGGATATATACATAAAATAAAATTGATTATAGATCATAAAAATAAAAAAGCGAAGTATGAAGATGACTAAATATTAACTCGCTGTACTCAAACGCAATATTTACTTTGCGGGAATAAATAAACGTCCAACTTCTGAGAGCTCCCGAGCAGTGCTTACGTTTTTAATACAAATTTTTAAATTTTATCTGCACATTTAATTATAAAAACCTTTTTTCTCAAATTGAAAAGTATAATATCATTTGATTTTAAATAAACGGTGTTCATAAAAGGTTTATCAATTACTCAATTACGATACATAATTATTTAAGCACCTGTCGCTGCACGAATTGTAAGTATTTGAGGGGGTGAAGCAGAGGAGGTGGTGGACGGGTAGAACCACCCACTACCTGTGTGCCCGGACCCGTTGCTGCCGACGCGTTACTGTTTCTAAATCTGTACAAGGACACCGGATGTTTTATTGTTGTACTTTACTTTCAACCAAGATTCTAGGTACTTCTGCATCTTATTTTCTGTGACCTTTTACGTTATCGATTAGGTACCTCAATGTTTCGGAATATTTTTAAACCTGAGGAAGACTTAACCACTGTACCAAAATTTCGCTCGAAAACAAACATAAAAATATACATACGGGCGAAGTCATCTACTTAGCATTTACCTACCTTTTTCTATTTGCAGATAAGTTCTCATAATGTTTCTTACGAGCCAATGATGACAACTTCCGTTTTTTATTATCTTTGTTGCCCATTTTTCCGGTTTGACTCAATACCTATGTAAACGGTACCGCAGCACTCGCGCAAAATTCGGCAAGCGTCCTTCCTCGACAGTGTCTCGGGGTGGACTGTGGGGCGCATCAGGGAGCCTGAGCACTGAGGCGCGCCGGTCCGTTATAACAATAAGTATGTAAAACATTCAGTTAATGTAATTTTATCATTTTTTTTTCTGAAATGGATTACTTGGCTTGCGATAAAATATATCGTGTAAGTTTAAAAATCATATTCTATATAAATTTTCGTCATAAAATGAATTTAAAGTATTTTAAATTGTGTATCAATCTTTCAAAACGGATATATGAAATACTCAACTGCACCATATATTTCTCCATATACTCCATTGACCCTACTTCCAGAAATGATGACGAAAAATGGAAAGAAATTATGTACTTTTTTGGAGTTTGGCGACCAGATCGGTCCTTAATATTTCTATTGTGTAACAAAAAGAGTTAAAAAAACTAATTTTTTAAAACTTAAGCAAAAGTGTATCAAGATACAGTCTTAGATCATTTTTTGAAACATCTCAGGAATACACTTTTAAAAAATAGTCCGTGGACTTTCCAGTAGGTTTCCGCACCTGGTCACAAGCCTGGCCAACACCTGGCCCTCATCTAGCCCAGACCTTAACCCTTTAGACTTAAAATCATGGTCAGTTTCAGAGGACGTGCCTGCTCTAAAGAACACGGCGACATTGTGTCTCTTAAAAAATATTTGGAGCAAGCAGTGGCAAAATTTCATTTGGAAACTGCGTAACGGCGGTGTTCCTAGGGACCAGTATCTGAATCGGCTTTATTGACCAATCCAATGACCGAAGTGCGATAGTCGCCCGCATTTATAGTGCACAGATGCAATTCAGTTTGATAAAATAGTTACAAACAAGAGCCGGCTTAACGACGTGGCTCTTGCCATTTCTACTGGCCCCACGCAAAATGGAGCCTTGCGTATCCAAACCTGCTTGCCTGCCTACTACTTTTTATATTTTTTCATCAGGGCCTTTAGTCTGCAACAGCATTATATAAATAAACGTATTTTATACAACTTTATTCTTAAGACCCAATGCAGATCATATTTGATATTAAAGTTAGACTGATGCCATTATTGGTTTACGGCGAATTTAAAAAGCTAAAAGAAGACCTACCTACATCTATTTATTAACACACAATAGCGTTAAATAAAATGTTATAGGTATAATGCAAAAAAATATTAATACTCCGCGGTTTGATACAGTAACAACTGACATTTGGTAAACATATTCTTTCTTTTCAACTTAATTTATCTATTAAATATATTTGTTGTTTTATCTATTTTTACACAGCAACGGATCGGCGTGATTTGTTGCATATCAATAGCTTGTGGGCCTCCAGAGTGAAAACTTAGGTCAATTTTATCTCGGAATTTCAAAGAGTTCCCGAAAGCGATAAAACTAAATATTAACGACGGGCAAAAGCTAGTTATAAATAAATACGAAGGTACCTTCGACAATTCGCCATCATTTAAATTTTTAATTTCCTCAGCTGTCGCTTTGTATATTTATTAAGTAAGTTTTTTTATTTGCCATCCCCGCATGACAGTAAAACCAATATTTATGAACTATTTATTCGTGGTAATAACAATATTATGAGCGCTGCACAAAGAAGCGTAGTGTTCCCGTCTCAATTTAGCGACAGACTGGTGAAACAAACGCATGCCTAAGTTCGCGAAGATACAGTGTTTCGCGGAACAAAAATGATGTAAGCGCCTTATGCTTTTTATTTAAAGAACTTCGAAAATCGAAAATTTATAAGTTATATAAAATATATAAATAAGGATAAACTATTGATGAATTTTAAAAAAAAATCTCTCTCTCTCTTTAGTCGGTAGCTAATGTCTGAGCCTTGTCGTCAGCAAGCAAACAATCAATCTTGAGCGAACAATCTGTCTCCACCGGTTTCTGACTTGTGCCTCTCTTTTTATGGTGTACAGTTTTGAGAACGATAAGTGTTTCACTTTTGTGTTACCAGCCACGAACAGTTTCTCCAAGTTTCATCTCAACCACGATACAATATTTTCTTAGTACAGTACGATACAGTTGAATAGCAAAATTCTATCATAAATTAAAATCCAGAGAACTAGTTCCCTTGCCGACGTGCTCTTAAATAAATTTACTAAAATAAAGTTTGACGCAATAAAAATGCTGCGCAATTGGCTGACTCGTCTTGGTCGTTAAAACCTATACCAATAAACAGCGAAGTAAATGCACTAGCAATAGGTATTATGCCTGCAGCAGAGACTTTGCGACTTCGCGCTATACTTTAAAAATATGTATTTTTTACGCATGTTGCCTACTATCCTACGAGCATTAGAGGAACTTAACTCTTGCAACAGTTTTTTGTAAATTTTGTGGTATGTCAAGCAGTGTTGGCCTAGTGGTCTCAGCATGCGACTCTTATTCCTGATGTTCGCTCCCAGGCTATTCACCAATGGACTCACTCACTATCTACGCATCGATCAATTATCAATCGCTCGTACGGTAATTCATGTCTAGTCGGTCTAAACGGCGTGTGTTAGGTACAGGATGCTGATTATCTACTTGAATGTTACAAAAACATTCACGAAACTGATACAGGAATATGAGCCCCAGACTTGATAAATAAATTTGCTAACAGTTAGAAGAATAGGTCCTGAATCAGTATTTTACAGTAGACAGTCGCGGATTCAGCTATTTCAACTGAAAAAATATGTAAGAGTTTGAAAAAAGAGAAAGGGATTTGGGTAAATGAAATAATGAGAATTTGAAGAAGGCTTTCACTCCGTCGTAGGTCGTGTAACATTAAATATAAGAATACCTTAATTTAAACCTTGAATATAGGCTGTTTTTATTTTATAATTAGTTTGAAAAAGTCTCAATAACGACTGTTGTGCTTCTCTGACCGACATGCTTGTCGACAACTAAACGTAGTTATATCGCCGTAACACGTAGTTATAGATCAGCGTCACGTAACATTATTAAATATAGCTTTGCGTTCGCTCTCTTTCCAACTGAGGTCGAGCGATAAACTATTGTCGGATATAAATCACGTATGCACTTTGAGAAAACGTGACTGTGTTTATCTTAAGCGTTACATAAGTGGATAATTAATGTTATTATCGCCTTTAACATTTACAGTAGTAAAACTACGGTGTTGCGTATGTAGGAATGGATAAAACTCGCGCCACTAGCTCTGGAAACTTAACACGCAACTGTCATCTAGGTTTGAACGCCTGCAATAGGCCCCGTGCGTATCGCGATGCGCCTACTGTTGCGCCATCTCGCGGAACAGTGCTAACAATTCGTAGATGCCCAGCTGACCAGCCTTCCCAAGTAGTATACGATTCATACGCACTTCGAGGTCATTATTAATCGAAAATTATTAACAATAATTAACGTTATGACCTCGACGATAATCCAATGTGGTTTTCAATCAATCTATTTACATTTTTTTTGTGCAAAATCGATATCAGAAGGTAAGTAATGTACCAAAAAAAAATAGGAATCCAACCCTTCTGAGTGAATGTGTTACCGCTTACTATTGAATTGAATTTTAGGTAAAAAAACTATTTTAAAGCAGGCATGTCTCCAACGTGAGAGAAATTGTCGATGTAGATGGTAAACGTATCATCGAGGGAAAAGTTTTACCACAAACTAGGGTAACAAACCCTCCGTACGATGTTACGTTGAAGGTATATGATTTTTTTTATTGTAAATTGTATTATTGAGATCTAATGCAAACGACACAAAATCATGAATTTTTACAGTTACTTGTATAAGGATGTATGTATGTATGATGATGTAAGGATGTACCTGCGATGGATTTGAAATCTTACGTTTCTGGAGTCGATCATGTCGAGCAGCGGCTCCTTGTGATAAAGCCCTTTTCTTATAGATTGGTGGAAAAATCGTTGGTATATACGATGGGCTATTTTCAATCGTTGATTTCGCACCGCCAATAAAATGAGCACTGCAGATACGACTGTTTACGTTCGGCTCCCATGGTTTGTTGTCTGCACCACTGAAAGATAAATATGAAATAACGCATAATGAAAAAAATCCTATTCCCTTATGCATATTTCATCCTCACTGTCTTACATAGGCATATACAACGATAATTTTGAGAAATAAATAAATAAATGTAATATTGAGTAAAATTTACTCACACACGTCTCACAGCTTTCATCCACTTTTTCCTTCGGTCAATTTCATAGCTTTTTCTCGGAAACGAGTAAAATTTCAATTGCCGACTATTTTGTTCGGAGTTGTTGCACCCAATAACACAACAATATCTTTTGGCAGGCATTATTTTCCGATATTTCCACAAGTTCAATCCGTATGCACGAGCTCACTCCGAACGACTGTTGTCAACACATGGCCACACGGGCATCTACTAACTTTCCGATTGAGCCGCAAGGGTGGCGCCACACACTCACACATGCGATGCGCACGGGGCCTGTAGGTAGTAGATGTGTGTGTGGATGTGCCCCGTCACTCCACCTGACAATTCGACAACTGTCCTTGTTCGTTGCATATCTGATTTAAAGTTAACAAATGATAAATTTTACAATAATTTCTTCATTTCTTAGCCATTGACGTAATTAGATAATTTTAAATAATTAAATTTTCGAATTCAAATCGTGGACGCACATTTACTTTCCGAGCGACTAAATTCCTTGGAGTTGCGGAGTTTCTCTGCATCTACTAGCGCATGGAGAGTGGTCAGAAGCCGTTCGGGTGTAGGTTCACCTGGAGGTGAGATTCAGAATTCGAAATTCCACCCGTATTATCTCGTAAGTCGTTTCACAACTGTACTTCACTTCTGCGCATTACCACTATGTGGAACTGGCTTCCCACTGATCCTTGAAGAAAAGAGCGTACCAATTCTTAAAAGACCGGCAACGCACTCGCGAGCCGTCTGGCATTGAGAGTGTCTATGGGCGGCGGTATCACTTACCATGAGGTGATCCCTTTTACCCCTTATTAAATATAAAGAAATTGACTTTATTATCAAATTACATGTAATGTGGAACATTTCGAATTTAATATAGTCCCTGGTCCATATTAAAAATAATAATAATAACGGTTTCCTGTTTGTAATGTACAATTTAATATAAAACTACAGCTATTGTAATCTCTTTAACTAATGAAATTAAGGAACCGGTTAAAATACCGTTAATTGACGCAGATTGTGAAAACAAAGAGTATTTATGCAATTAATATTTTATTATTTTAGGAGTTACACATTATACATACTTATCTAATTGGCAAATCTAATTTCATAATGGAACGTCATCGCGCGCGCATATTTTGTATAAATCTAGTGTTTTATTTAATAATAAAAAAATTATACAAAAACATGTTATATGTACAGATTTTTGCAAAGAAGTCAAATTAATTAATATTTTAATACATATCTTATTTGATATTTCAAATCGCTAACTACATAGTGAGATGACAAAAAAACACATTTGTAAAAGATTATTTCAAATATAGAATGACCTGTAAACTTGCGCGATCTGAGATCAACTTTGATATTACATTAATGCTGCAAGTGCATTTGCCAGTAGCTTATGTTTCTGGCTAAATACATGGGCTGGACGGTGACAATTACTGTTAATGTATTCTGGACCGAATTGAATAGAATTTAAAATACCATATCTATAATGAAAGTTGTCAAAATACTGTTATAATATTTCTTACTTAGGAAGGTCATAATAGAAAAAACTAAACGGATACCTATCCGTTTTCCCAACACGCTCATATTAAAAAGAAGTCAAGACTTAAAATAATTATAATAGGTAAAAAAAGGTAACCATCACAACTAATACTTAAATAAACGTGCAATTGGCTAAATAAAACATTTCGTAGATAACTAATGACTAATATAAAAATTGTAATAAACAAACCTGGACTAAACACGTAACAAAACAACGATATTTATTTTTTATTTTTACGACAAATGCACTCGCGTATTGGTTTGGTTAAACTGTCTTGGCATCGCCGGTCACACATAAAACGAATTTAAAAAATTGCCAAAGCGCTATCTATTATAGATTTATAGAAAAAACAAGTCTTTCTTCGTCCCGCACTATGCTTCTTGCCCGAGCTTGCCCTACATAAGAAAATAATAATTATACTGAAATAATTTGATACCACATGGATCACGGTTTGTTCCCACTTTACATTAAAACAGTCGTGGATGTTGACGAACGCCCAAGAGTCTGGAAATGCAGCCGAGAGATTTAATCGCGTTACCTCTTTATATACTCGAGCAATTTATATCCAAGCACTAGGATCGTTTTAATATTCATTTATGCGCGAGAAGATGCAGAGAGACCCCACATCTCTATGCTTCGCCAAGGGATCAAGCCGCACGGAAAGTGACTGGTCGTCGACGATTCGAATTCGCTCTTCGCTGAATACGTTCAAGTTGAAGGAGCTGGTACTGGGAAGCTCCCGGCCAGAGGTGAGAACAGTATTCCATGTGGAGCCGAATTGGCGTTTTAATAACTAATAATAACACCGTATGGTAAATATCGCTGCCCTTAGTCAGTTATTCGTTTACATAGAAGTATTGGAAAATTCTCGAGTTCCTAAGCCCTTATCGCTGAGTGGGCAGAGTATGACAGCTCTGTGGTCACGTGACGTTGTATGCGGTAACACGATTAGCTCTGAGGTCATGTGTCATGCACTTCACTTGATAGATAATATACTCATTGTGGCAAGCTATGACGTGATAATATGATGTCTAATGTTATGATAAGGCCAAATATCAAACATTAACACGTCAAATATTATTGGCATTAAAGAAGAAATAAAGATTAGAAATAAAAAAGGGTTATTTTTATTATGAGACGATAACATATTCTCAACTGGAGTCAGTGGTTTTTGCTCTGCTGGAGTTTGTCAAGACATAAAAATTATCGAGATGGTTGAACCATTTAAAAGTTTTAAATAAGTTGTATTATTTTATTTCTTTAAATATTTATATATCAAGAAAAACACTTTTTGAACGGGTTAAAGTTATGTATTATTATTAAAAACTTATAATTATTTACATAATTCAAAATTTTTTTTTTCGACGTTTCGCGTGCTTTTCAGCATGCGTGGTCACGGTGACTGAAGACAAAAGGTTTATATATCATTAAATAGTATAGAATAAAAAACCTTTTAGCTGATACGAAAACATTTTCTCACAATATTTAATCCGGCATTTCAAGTGCCTTCCAGAAATGATGGCCAGCGAAAGCCACTTTGCCCAACCGATCGCACGTCGAGTTATGTAAAGAATTTAATACATATGAATGTATATGTAGTAGGTAAACTGCAATTTATTGCAGAATTTGTTAATAGCAGATTGAGTTTACGGAATACAGTTAATTTCATTATAGGGTTGCCTCATTCGTTGTTAGCATCAATAAAGCTGATTAGTGAATGAATCAGGCTAATCCTTGACCACAGATTACAGATGGGGTTAATTAGAGTAATTTGCCTAATTATTGAAATGTTGTAAGCCGGTCTTTTACTTATTTAAAGAAGGCTTATGCCAATTAGGAATGTAAATAAGCTCCCAGTAGCCTGTAATATCATTTAAGATTGTACTAGTTTCCCGTCTCTCGGTTCCTCTTTAAGGTTTTTTAATAAATATACTGATAATAGGAAATATAATTCATATAATATTTATTTATTCAAAAAAATAACCCGTCTTGAATAACTAAGTTGCAATCTTATGTCAAGGCTCATTTAGACACTTGACATAACTCGATTCACTTGACATTTACAATACAATTTATGTCACTACCACTGGTCATCATTGCAGTAATCATGACATGATTTTAAAGTTATTTCTTATCGGAGTATGAAAATTTAATTAAAAATATATTGTTTCAACATTTTTTTATAATTTAAAACGGACGTACATACTCTGTACACTGTTGGGTTTCTTCTGACTATATCTATACTACAATATATATATTATATGCGTTTTAGCCAACAACAATACAGTTAATGTAGATGTTGTCATTTTTACATTTTCTTTAAAATATTAATGTTTTAATTTGTATGTATATGTGTAGCTGTTTACTGCTGTAGGTGATTACTTTTAAATAAATACATACATATATAATTTTTTTACTTAGGCATATATAACGTCATTTCGAAGACAGTAATAATTGTATCCCTTATAAATAAATTCTTTGTACTACTACATAGCGATTCCAGAAATGTAAGAGATAATAAAACGGACCATTTACAATGTAACAGCGAAAATTCTTTATGTAATTGGCTCTAATACACCATTGTTTAAAACCAATAAACGACTTATCTAAACCGTATACAAAGCCTCATATACCATACTCGGTGTAATATTAATCCTAGATAAGCCTGTATTATCTTAAGGTACGTGAAAGGCCTAAGTTCAACAAAGGGCAATTCGTGACGCTTAAGAACTCCTTGTCACGGAACAACAATGAACACGAAATGTCATGGTTGATGTCAGTTTTACATGCGATCAACGGTTATTTTTAATTAAGTATCGCTGTAGGTATATTATATACAAATACGGTCGCAAAAATATACAACAGCTTGCCTCCTGAGCTACGGGACATGGTAACAGTGGACCGGTTTCAAATACGCCTGCGAAGTGTTTTGGAAGATGGTTTCTAATGCAATAACAGTGTACGTGGCGTGATATATTTTACTTTTTATGTGTTTAATATTAGTTTCTCTCAAGTCCCTTACATACACACTTACAAAAAACTTCTTTAAATATATTTTATACTGTACTTCTTCAAGAAAAAGACGTGTAGTCTTGCAACGCCCCATTTCTGTTTCATTGTTTTGTCCGTGATTTGTTTAAACACAAAGTTACTTTGGATACTTGAAATTATAACGTTATTTCGAATGCTAAATGGGAATGGATGAAGTTTATGATAAAATAAGCTTTTAGTATATATCAAAAAAAAACCTGGAGCACGAAGTTTAATCTAGCTTTTATCGTAAACACATGTGAATATGCCAAAGAGACAGTGACCCGCCGAGACGGCTAAAAATTAGGTTACTCCAGTTTGTGCTATTTATATTCACTGCCGCGGTTGTCTCGGGTAAAGAAAGATACAATTTAAACATTTGTTCACAGTCTCCGTAATATGTATCTCACTCTTTCCGTGATAAAACATGGATTAGTCTCGGCAGATTTGTCTACGCTTTCTAAGAGTCGCGTGAGTTGATCGCCTGACTTCTCCCAATTCATCGCATGCGCACGACACCCGTCACATGTAATTCACTACAAGTGCTACCAGTTGCTCTGTCATTACCTGCTACAGTGTTGCCATCCTGTTGCGACCGGTTAATCTGTATCGGTTTCCTACAATTCCGGTTCTCGTAACGCCAGTGACCCTTGATAAAATATCTGACTCTTGAGAAGAATACAAATACTATTTTGGCTGGGGCAATGTATGAACATTTCATTTATAAATATTATATTAGTTACGATACGAAATCATGGCATGGGGTATCTTTTGGTCCAATTTTTTTGCACAACCGAAGGCTTCAGAAGCCATTATAAACAGGTCTCATTGTGAGTTAAACTTGGCAACAGCTGTATTTCTATAGAGCAATAATTTTAATATCTAATAGTTGAACCATTTTCATCATCGCATGACGCATCGCCCAGCGTGCAATGTTAGCATTTCTTTGTGATGGTAATTCTCAGATGCTAATAATCGTGTACCGTGTCGCACGCTACTTCACTCTACACGCGATCTACTTCGCTGTTCGTGTTGATTTTGTAACTATTAGCCAGACTAATAGGATTGTCGCTCAGAATTACACTTTTTTTTTATGCAAGTATGTTTACATCCTTAAGTTACGTTCTTAGGTCTCACCCTCTCATATGTAGTGATCTTGTACAGCTTTCTATACAAACACTACATATAATATACAGATACTCCTGACATTTATTACATTTACATCTAAATACAAATTCTACAGTCCACTGGCTGGCGAGCTGTAAAACAGCCTCACCCTCCACCAACTCTGACTATCCTGACGGTAACACATTTAGAATACACTTCAACGGTAGCATTCTCATGAACTTCTTGTAGATTTTATATTGCTTCTTTTAATTGGTATTCTACCGTAACGTATATAAGTTTTTAAATACATTTTTGACAAAAAATATTTCGTTATTAACCCAAATGACATCGAATTGTTAAGATCACTTTGTAAGTTTTTGATTTGCCTCTGTCTGTAATTGTGATTGGGCTCTGCTGGATATAGATAGCAGTGGTATCAGACTGATTTGGTCTATTTAACAGGTATTTTATATATAGTAACTAATACTATATTATACATTGGTGTTTGTATATTATAGTAATATATGCACAGGAAATCCTTTAAGGATAAAAACATGTAATTTAACACATGTTGGGTTTTCCAAAATCCTCATTGTGTTTATATATTTAAAAACCGTGGTAGATATTATAAGCGCGACTACTATTTATTGTGATTAGTTTACATAGAAGATATACCTACATTTTTTCTACATGAATATCAATTATTCGATAAAGATAAGACTTTGACCCATGTTTAGCGGGTTACGTTTCTTGTTTTATTATAACACGTATTTTTGTAATTAATAATTAAACAGGTTTTTCTAACTAATTGTCATTATGAAAAACAGCAATTTAAAACAATTTTTCGAATAAACCTTAATTTCCAAAATAAACTTGAACCCTTTAACAACCCATACACCTACGTCTCGTCGCAATTATGACGGGTATTTTGAAAGGGTAGAAATCTAATTTGAGTCAAACAATGGTTAATTAAGCGCATTTCAATGTTGGCTTGTGACGTCAGGTTGAAATTTCGCGTTGCCAAACGACTGCCCGTATCTGGTAGCTTGAAGGTCGTCTTGTTTTGTATTGTTGTTTTTGTATGGCTTAGTCGCGGTCACGTGGTGATTATTTTCGGAGTTTTAAAGTCGCAATAAGACGAGGCTTCAGTCTTTCGTAAATGATTTTTATATCTTGTAGATTTGTACAAGTTAATGATTAAATGATAGGCTTATCGCACTGTTGCCTTAAGTAAGTTTACACCAATTCTCTCTTAATTAGCTCAGCTTGAAAAGGTCACAAATATCCTAACAACTATTTTTACTCAATAAATTTGAATTTTTTGTAATCTTATATGTCTATATAGACAAAATCGCCTGAAATCTGAAATATTGCATGTAATATAGCTAGCTTTATTAAACTAATTTAAAATATATGTATATGAATTATTACTGGTAATTGGAAATACTACTTTTTTTTCGATATATTTAGAGAGCATCCTTGGGTAGAATGCCTGGCGAACCCCGAGGGCCCATCCACCCATTAAGGGCGTGTGAAGGGCTGAGGTGTTTTTAGTGGGTGGGGTCTCGCTACACCTCAGAAAAGCAGAGGGATTTGAGCCTGCGCAAGCGCATTTTCACCTCATAAAAAAAGGTTTGAGACCATATATAAAAAAATATACCTACTTTAACATTTTTCCTATGATTAGTTTATCAAACCGAAACCTGATGCGAAATGATAGTCTATTCATTGAACTATTCGCTGAACAACATATTATGTATAGCAAAACAATGGGAGGCGATTTTGTGATGTTCTAACACTTCGTTCATTCGAATAAGGTTTCTGAACAAACTACCCTAGGCACTACTTCCGTAGTTGCAAATTTTACATTCGAATAACCTTTTATTTATTCGCCTCGTCAATAGTCGAGTTTTTGAAACCAATTACGAATTAGGCATCCAATAATGTTAAATTTAATTTCTTGCTGCCTGTTTCTGTCGACTCAAATAGTGAATCTACTCTTAACATCAGGTTTTGTGCTTTTGCAACACCTTTTAGAATATTTTTACTATATTTTGCCATTGTGAATGCCTTAGTGTGTATAATAAAATGCTTAGCTCATCTCTTAATTTTAGAAGAAATATAGTAACGCCAAAAATTAATTATGTGCTTCATTATTAAAATTTCCCTAGTAGTATATATAATCTAATATCCAAATGACCGAATGTTCATTATACCTTAGCTCTGACGGACAGAAGTAAACAGGGAAGTGGGCAGCGTGATAGAATCTAGGGCGTGTATCAGTTTTTCGTCAAACTACGGATAGCGATAGCGATATGTGGTTTCCTTTCAAAAAATGAGTTCTTCCTTTTTTAATAAATACCTCTTATTTATGCTCCTTAAAAAAACTACTGGAATTTTGTAATTTGACAAACCGTTACCAATTTAGTTTGTGTTGTTGAACGGAGTACATTTCGCGCAGAAAACATCGCAATACATTCGTAGGTATTATGATAATGTATCATAAAATTGAATTAAGTCAAGCTTCTCGGCCGCTTGCTTCGCAAAAACGTTGAGAAAGTGATGTGTAAAGTGTGTGAGAACGTTCACACGGACAGAAACAATACCGCTTTTTGCAGACATCGTGGCAAAATATCGTAAGTGCCATTATTGGGCTTACGGGGCAGATGTTAGCCAATCTAGTAAGTGATAAAACGTTAAAGCATTTATGCGATTAAAATATACTAAAAGATTCAAATTTATTTATTATTTTCGTAATAATATTTACAAAAGTATGTGGCATATCTACTGTGTATCAATCAACGGCCATCATCCAAAAACAATCAATTATTCGCCGAAAGTCGACCCTACGAACGCATAATGATTATTACAAACTAATTAAGTAATTTTAATGGAGAATATTTTGATATTTAAGGTGAGCTTGACTTACTTCTCTGATAGCATGTAATTCTTTTGTCTAAGAAAATCATTAGTTTCGTTTCGGTCGTTAATTGGCAACGTTTTCCGGTTCGGCGGCTGCGCACAATGGCCCCGGGAACATTTGAAACAATCACCTCACGCAATACGTGAGAAACTGTATCAAGAATAGCATGTTTAGTGATTTAGTTTTTAGTATTCTTGTAAAATAGACAAAAAAAACCTCAAAAGTAATTCAATGAGACTGCTTCTGTATCAGATTTTTAATATAAATGCTCTCTGACCACACAATTTAACATTACGATCTAGCCTACCTTAAGCCTAATTAGTAATGTGAAACTAACCTAATTGATTGATAAGGATATTTATAAAAAGAAAGTGTCTTATAAAGCTACTTGGTCTTTTTTAAGCGGATGACACTATGTTCGTGTGTTCTATCTTTTTTACTTACCACTGTTAAGCACTTAAGACTCACGTAATTCAACTGGTTTTGTCCTTTTCAATATTATCACCAGTGGTGCCAAGAAATAAAATCTTATATACAATTCATGTATTTCTTAGTATTTTGTATTGCATTGTAGTTCATGAATCGTTAGAAATTAGCTTTTAGTCATTTTTTTTATTTTATTAATAATTTTATTTTAGATTAAGTTTGGGAATTCTATAATTTTCAGTGTTACTTGTATTGCTTTTTTGTCGATGTGTATGCACTTCTTGCAATTTACACTTAGTATTTCTTTTTACAGTTTTATTTCGAAATTTCTCAATATTTAGTATAGCTAGCCATGTTTACAGAGAGTATTTTGTGGTGTACCAATCCTAAGGCTTTTCGCCAGTCGAGTTGTAATCTTGAATCGCGCTTTGTTGATGAAGCCGCGACACGTACAATCAAATCTAAATGTCAAGGTGAAGGCGGCGAAAGGAAACGCACGGTGACGTCACGGCCGCCATCTTGATCTGATGCATGCCGTGTGTAACTCGAGTTTTATTTGGGACGCTACAATCAATGCGAATCTCCTCTCTTCATTCAACAGCGCGCTAAATATAACCGCCGTCGCTTGACGTAATTAACGACGAAATGGAACTTAGACACTGTTATTTATTTATTATATTCTTATTTGCAATTCGTTGCGGTACTGATAAAATAATTAAATAAAAAGGAGGGCAACGGCGTTATTGCTTTCGAACGATCTCTTCCAGGCAACCACTCTGAGAAAAAAACAAGTTAGATAAGAGCGCAAGAAGTGCAAGTGTTATTGTATGAATTCTAAAACTGCTATTGTCAAAAAGATTCAATTATTTTTTCTTTTCTGAAATTATTTTGTATTTTGTTACATTTACACTCAACGGCTAATTTGTGATATTCATTGTGTTTCCGGCAGATAGTTGTTTTCTTAAACTAAGACCAATTAATATTCTTTAACAAAATAAATATGTGAAGTTTCAAATACGACAGCAAATTAAAATATAATCTGTATATTTAAATGATAAAATTTGTTCCTTATAGTAGGGTAGGGTAGTTATAGCGTGGCACAAATAGAAAAATAGCCTTGAAAATTAAAATGCTGATAACGTTATAGTGCACAAGGCAATACGGCAGTGATAGGTAACGTAACAAGAGATAAATGTAGAGCAGAAGTATCCAAATGCTGCATACAAGATATGGATTCAGATAGAGGTATGAATACCTCTATGGAAAATGAGGAAGAAAATGAAGAATCACCCAAATCTCTACGCAATGGATGCAACTCGGCATCGAATCAATGAAGCAATTTTCAAGTCTCTCAATCACATTAGAAACTATATTTAAATGCATTATCAAAAATAATAATAAAATCACTCATCGATTGTACGGAGTCATGATAATGATAACAAACGTTCTAAATTAACTTTGTGCCGTCAAGACAATCAGATAACTCGACGATTGACGCATTTAGGGATTATCTAATCGCGATAGATATTTTTAGTTGATACACATGTTATCTAGATGCTAGAATCTAATTGTGAATCGTTTTAAAGCACTATTTATCAATGCCTTGATATACCTTTCGAAAAGGGCATTAACTGCATAGATAGATGTTGTTTATTGTCCGTTGAGTGAACCGTCAACTGCTTTATATCAGTTCCTTTACTGTAAGAAATAGTCTATAAATATTTGCATCTATTACTGTTTAATGTGTTGTTGTTTTTGTTTTTTATGTGATGTCGATACTCAATATAAATAGTTCCCGCATTGAATAATAAAATAAATAAAGATCTTCAACAAGACCATTATTCCATGTTTTCCTTCGTCCATTTATTACGATCATAATTTTGAAAGAATTAATTTAAGACGTAATACATAAAACGATAAGTACTATTGCGTACTACAAACTGTAAATAAACGTGATTACCTACTAATAATAAAACTGTTATCATTTTACTAGTAGCCCGGCGATTATGCGCTTAAAGTTCTTGTATTTACAATTCAATATATATTCGTTTTGAATGATCCAATTAGTGTATCATGTGTTGATTGTAATTCTGTTGCAGCGTTTTGTTTTATATCATTAATGTAGTTGCCACGTAAGATGATGATATTTGACTTAACCTTTTGACACGCGATAGCCAGACGGAGCTTCAAGAAGACTACTTGGTATTTTACTATGCGATTGCGTAATGCGCTTAAATTTATGTAAAGCCGTCATAGTCCTCATGTGATAATTGTTATCTTCTGTTATCGCTTATCAATTGATTTACCAAGCAGATGTGGCATATTGACTGGTGACAATGGTTTGCTATTTGTGCTGGATATTACTAGATTATTTTATATCCCTTAGTTTGATCTTTAATATATTAATTATACTTGTATGAATGGCAATTCTTTTTCTCTTGGTAGCCGATCTTCCTTATAGTTTGTCAGGATAACCTTAAGGTAGTGTAAGTCTTGGGTTGAGCTATCGCGAAATATGCTTAAAATACCTTTTATGATTATCCATAGCGCTAAATCACCTGCATCATGAGCGCACGCCACATACACACACCGAATTAGGTATTGCTTAGTTAAATGTATTCAATATTTTTTATTGATGTTTTCCTTTCGTAAATCTATGGTTCATTTTTGGATATATATTATATATCTTTGGCTATATCTTTAGTAAAATTGCTTTTTCTTATATATAATTTATGTTATATTACGAGCCATCGACCTCTACCTAATACATTTATTAAATCTTGATTGACACCGTTGCTTTGTAGCATGTAGGTAAATAATATGTATTTTATTACGTCTGTCAAGTCATATAGCGACAGTTGCGTCGCGTCACCACGGTCGACCTGCGTGCTTGATAAGCTATCGCCCAAGAAACTTTCCATTCGCGTATCAGCCGAACCCGGCTGTTTATTGCCCCAAGTCTCAGCAGGATGTTTGCATTGCACTGATAAATCACGCAAATATGCAACGGTCATGATATGGAATTGATAGTGACGACACTGTTATCCAAATCAGAATGTCAAAACTAGAAGATTTGATTGATCGATTATTTTGGGCTCCTTTTAGGAATTATTTTTGTACAGGTTGTAATCAATCTTATTAGAAGGGGGTACCGTGATGTACTCAATAAAACTAATAACAACGGAATATAAGAGTTAGCAAGGAACTAGAAGTAAGTCTAGAGTAGGATTCCGTTAGTGCCATTATTTTTTGGGATCTTGTAATGTTAGAATAAATGTCACTCATCACAAGCTTTAAAGTCGTAGGTGCGATCGCATCTATGGACTTTCTGTCTATGTGCACATTTCGCTTTCCCTCAAACGGTAAAGGTAAACATCGCGAGGAAACCGGCAAGCCTAGACTCAAAAAGTCGACGGCCTGTGCTGACATATTTGCGTATTAGATTGACAAATGATCATTAACCACATACTGAAATTTGAGGCCCAGACCTAAATAGATTGTAGCACCACTGATTTATTTTAATTTTATTCACAAGCTTCAACAGATTGCAACAACATACTCGTATTAACGAAAATGAATGATTATTTTCTAGCAAACTGTCAAAACTTTATAGAGAACAATGACTTTGAACTTAATTTGCGTAAAGGTCGGTAAATAGCAATATGGACCATATTGCTAATTCGAACGTAGCGTTGCCCTACGACCACGTGAGTCTTGAAAAAACCCTCTAATCGCCGCAAATGTATGCAACGATAGCAGTTTCCTCCTCATTACAGACATTACCATAAGTTAATATTCAACATGTCTGACATTACATCACTCGTTATCTAATTCTCATGTTTCTATATTTGATGTTCCAAGGGCACTTTGCACGTGTATTTTGTGTATAAATGTTTGATTGTTTGGTGAGGCTTTGGAGATATCGGAAATTGGGTCAATGGAACCACGACGGATCAATCACATTGATATGTCTCAAACGTTAATATGTTTAAGAAAATTCAGATAATCGAACACTTACTTATACAATATAGACCATATAGGCTTGAACGCTTAGTATGCCTAGCCCAAAGCCAAAGCCACCTCTGGGAGCTTCGGGGCTTTAAATTGAAATTACTGAACGTTACGGTGGCTCTTCAATAATTCATGAGCCAATCTGTACTATTTCCCTGAGGTTATCACGCTTTTCCTTGGCAAGGTGCAACGCATGCCAATTAAGTATTGCATAGCTATTTCGATCTGAGGAAGTTTTTGTAGGAGCCTGTCAAATACTTAGCGGCCTTTTGATGGCAGCTATTTTTCACAATATAGTAGAATATTAAAAAATAAATTCTGTTATTTCGAATTTGTTTGAATGTGATCCACTAAACGCTTTTTATAGTTATATCAACATATGTACGTAAGTAATACACAAAGCCCTGCTGTCTGTAGAATAAAGGGGCCTGTATTTGACTGACCTTCGAGTAACGCCATGTCGGAATGTTTTTACGTCTTATCTGTCGGTAAATAATACGGTCGGTATGAGTCTTACGAAACTAGTTTTTCGATTATCATGCGAATATTGCCATTTTTTTCTTAAACACGTCACATTTAAAAGGTACAATTTATAAAAAATCTTAAGAATTAAAGATTTCCAATGCCATGTGGCATTCTGATCTCTTAATGTGAGGATGACAATGTCCCTTATCAGTATTTATGGATATTAAATTTAATGGTCATATTCCTTGTTTTATTTCAAATTAAAACTTGTTGAAAAACAACCGAATATAATAAATGAAAAACAGGTAAACCACAAATGTTTAGGTAACACAGGAAAAATACAATTCAATATATTATTTAAAATGTAATGTTAATATATAAATTAATAAATATAAATAAGTTAATATTACCTATAAAAACTGACTAAATAAAACTCACAGTAACACAACACTACAAAGTAGGTATCTAAACTAGGCTATAATTAATACGCGATGAAATTTGGATTTTTATTTATTTAATGCGGCAACTCCTTCCTACACATAGAAAAAACAACAACAGATAGTACGTAGGTGGTAAGTTTTGGTGGTGCGCGACGTCGGGAGAATGACGTGTCGATCGTGTGATTGGTAAAATCACACGATCAGTTGACGTTTGTGTCCCGCGCTGTGTACGATGCGCAAACTTTCCCCCACTCCCTTGTTTAACGCTCAAGAAGTTTGCCGGTATCTCGCTTTGGTGTATTGCGGAAGACTTGCTTCTCGCACGAGACAAAACCGACAGGCTCACCTCCGGTAAGGGAGACACTAAAAGAAAACCCTTTTGTAAGTTCACTCAACGGACTATATTTACCTGGTTTAAGGAAACCTACGTCATTGCAAGTCGTCGCGTTATTCGCGTCTCTTACGTTTTTACATCTTTACCTAATGGCTTTTGTAACCTATGTAACGATGCTTATATAAACGACTGCATATGTAGAAGCACTTGTGGAAAGCCTGGGCGGGTCGATTGTATTTGAATTAAATGCTGCGTAGATAAGTGAGGAAAACGTTGCCTATATTAGTTTTTCCTCAACCGCGGCGTATAATCAAAGCATGTGTTGTAATTAAAAATATTTGCAATTGCAGAATAGTATAATTGAGGTTTTTAATTTATTGTAATGATATCATTAAAATATATATATATTTTCCAAACCAAAATATATGCTTACAATGTTTTGTGACTGCCGCTACATCAATAATTTTGACATACAGCGGTAATGTACAACCTCCAGGTAAAGCCTCGATCGGTAAAGGTAAAGAGGCGATCACCTGACTGATCACCCACTTATAAAGAAATATTATCAATTGAATAGTTACAGACCCACAATAATAGTTTGATGGAACTGGACATTTTTAATTCCATAAATCTTTAACAATTACTCATCCGTGACGACTACAGGCCTATATAATAAATACCCTACACCCCTTACCTTTCAATCCCTGAGGTTGTAGGTTCGATCCCCGGCTATGCACGAACGGTGAAGGAGAACATCGCGAGGAAACTTACTTGCCTTAGACCTTAAAAGTCGATAGTGTGTGACAGGAGGCTGATCACATACTTGCCTATTAGACTGACAAATGATCATGAAACCGATATAGAAATCTGATGCCCAGACCTAACAAGATGAACCCTTTTATGCTCGGTTCATATTGTCATTTTTAATGAGAAGCAATAATTAATAATATATAATATAGCATTCTTGTAGCGTTCGCAAATCAGGCCAAGGATTTTCCTGGGTCACTCCAGGTAAACACTCCCGTAACCCAGTTAAAATCTCGAGGTCAAAAATTTAAGATATACATGATAGGTCAAACTTTCTCTGCGTATACTCTCTTTATCATATTTTCTAATTCGATTGAAACGTTAATAATTATTGATAGTCTTAATTTTTGTATTTCATTTTAAGTTGACTTAAGAAGAAGAGATCTGTGGATTCACCATTATATTTAACCATTAGTCGGCATTTGTATTAATAATTGTGACGTTATGTGCGTTATCCAGTAGGCCACGAGAGCGGTTTAAGTCAATACCATTTTGATGCAGTTGTCCATAGATGCTGTTACATGAGCTTGATATGCAAAAATATTTTTGAAGTCTGTACATAGTAATTTCCCGAAACGTATAAATGATATAAAATGGAATTCGCGTTGAAGCATTAAGCACCCTAATACTTTACAAGGCTACAGTATTGGCACGATGTTTCCTCAGCCTCACCCGGGCAAGTTAACCGGGCCAAGGATGTGCCCGGGTTACGCCAGGGTATCGATCTCTCTGGTGATGCTCGCCTCGTATCTAATAAACCTTCTGCCACAGAATACATAATTGCTCTGCTTACGTTGAGGAATGAACATTTTCAAATGTTATGTGTTGGTTGATAGGACTATTCTACTGTTTCGTACTTCAATAGGTACGTGTTAAAAATCAAATTATTGTACTTATAAAATGTGAATTAATGATTATTTTCTCTTGATTGATTAATTGTATGCGAACAAATTCTTGAGCTCATGCATCTCATTTTAAGTACCTATTTCCGAGTTTTCTAAAAAACAACTCAAAACTTTTTTTTTTAATGTTTAGAGCAAATTATGCTTGCTATTGCCTATAGATGCATTTTTCAATCTCTCAATGTTCTTTGCCGGTGAAAAAAAAATCCTTTTAATTATAACATCTTGGATTCTGGCTCTGCAAACATGATTGCAAAATAATTTTAATGTTTTTCATAAAAACATTTTCAACGAATGTTAGCTACCGAATGAGGTGATGCTGTTTAAGAATTTCCTTACAGTTGTTGACCTTTCTCACCTCTTATTAAGTGTTCTTTAGACTGATTAGAAGCCTAAACAAGAATAACGAGTATGGAAACGAATACAGAAATCTGAGGCTTTTTACTAACTTATTTGCAGGCTTTGAAATCTTTAGATAGGTCCAAATTGAATATTACTTTAAATATTGTATTGAAATCACATCTTTGTATGATAAAAGATATCGTGACTGTAAGTATAGACCAGGTCACGTCGGGATTCGGGCCAAGGATTCTGCAGCTGATATTGATCTGATATACTCCTTGTCGACAAAGAAACATTCCTTTTTTAAGATGGCATTAAAATTACAAGACAAATATTTGAAGTTATGTTGTTCATATATTCCTCATCAATATTCGTTGAGTGAGCTTATAAAGCCGGTGTGGAATTTTTTAATTACTGAAAATTATTTTAATAAAAAAATTCATATTTTGGATTCCATTTCACTATACAATCCTGCATACACCTCAGATCTTCATTTGTTTAATATTATAATAGTTTCACTTATAGTTCATAGGAAAACAGGTAATAAATGATCTGTAGGTGCCATCGATTTTTTAATAGCAGACGCCACGATTGCCTCACAATGACTATTCGGCTAATTTGTTAATTGGACTATTTATAAGATAAATTTAAAAGACGGTTATGCCGAAGTTACCGTGAGAAAAGTATCCCTTTAGCACATGTCGAACAGGTGTTTTAAATTTTAGGGCAAGAATCAAAACGAAGTAGCATATAATCAAATAATAACCCTTTATTTATTGGCAGCTGCTCGAAATCCAACATAAGAACGTTTCATTCAATGTTTATATATTCGTGACCTGGTGTTCGTAGCTCGATAAGCTTTCAAATTGTAATAATTCTCTTTGGGTACAGCTTACGTAATGTTCAATGTCGTTGGGCATACTTCACTTCATGAGCAACCCTTTAATTTCAAATTAAAGTGGTTTTTTTAATGATTAATCAATTAATTTATTGACATATTGTCCATTTGATTTCAAAACCTGTTGATATAATTTCTTTTGTTTGATAAAATTGTTTTATCAGTTCGTTCAACCGATCGTACCACTTTTCAAAAATATGTGATAACATGATATGATAATCTATATTGATATTCTGATACTAAAAAATATTCATTTAAATCTAAATCGTATCGCTACAACGTCATTCAAATCTGATCCTAACTCCAATGAAAGTTCTCATTACGCCCTAGGAGGTAGCAGCAGAGTGGATCATTGGCAATTGAGCTTACCTCGTCGCTTGTTTAATCAAATATTAAAAACATCTCTTTCTAGTGATATTTTTCCAGAGTCTATGCGAAAAGCTAATTATAATCGTTATTCTCGTGTCATTTTATTTATTTTCAAAAAAATTGTTTATTTCTTATTATTTATATTGGCGTAACAGTGCTGTCAATATAACAAAGAATTTAGGACTGCGACCTGAAATCCCACGAAGGGCTTACCGCTCAGACTATGTCATATTAGCTATAAGTCATGTGTTTGGTTACCAAACCCTTCATTATTTTTCTAACCCAGATTCACTTTAGTGCGTGGCATTTGTTTGACCAAGAAATGGCTATTAACTCTATTAAGAATGTCAGAAAAGCAACGACCTATCGTAACGTTACGGTGAAACGTACCAAAAGATGCAATAGGGGGTGACGTGGACCAACCCAACTATTGATTCGGGGCTGGTGCCATTGCGCATGCGCGATATCGATTGGGTTGCGCAGACTGGCTTTTGACTGCCAAATTGCTTACATGTACGTGTTAGGCTGCTGTAATTTACATTCCCCACTGCGTAGTTTCTCGGGCTGTTTGGCTGTAGGACATGAATTTTGAAACAGGGTTTTCTTGTTGGCTTGCGGAATTTAAATTTATTATAAAATGATAGGTGCTTTGTCAAGGCTTGCTCTTCACAGTTCAGGGTATTGATTTAATAGAGAGTATTATCATTCATTACTAAATATGTCGCTCAGGGTAACGATTTAGTATCTTGATTCAGGTAAGAAAAACTTCTGTGTCCATACAACCAGATGCAGATAAAGGCTGGCAAATAAGTGTCTATAGGAGGCTGTATCACTTAACATTAGATGAGTCTTCTGCTCGTTTGCCCCCCGTTAAATAAAAAATACGACTTTTAATTTATTTAATATATATGTTACAGACGTCTTGAATATTATAAGCTGCGCAGTTTATCTGACTCTTCTCTTAACGGAGGACGCAACTAGCCCATTTTTCTATCATAGAAAACGACGATCATGCTTAAAGTTATCAAGTAAATTTCATAGATAAGAAATAATATCACCTTATTCTGAGTTAAGTTCGCTAGTTTAAAACTCTCAATTTCGCAAAGACCGATTCGTCCTAAAAACATAGAAATGAGTTCTTTGTCTGAGCGCTCCACCCACACAGACGCTTATGTAATTCAAATAGGTCAAAAAACGATAAATGTATACAAAATAGATGTTAAGAAGCCACCTCTAATGGCTGGGTGTGACGTCAGCGATCAATACAGGCCCGCGCCTGTGATTCAACATGTTTTGGCGATTTAATCCACTTTTATACTCCATTTCAAGGGCTTACAGGCCTCGCTGATAATTGGAATCTAGCAGTTTGATTTAAAAATATAGGGTACGTAATAATTGCGACTTATCTTTATCCATATATCTTCTATGTAATTTTATGTGTACCTATCTGACAAGAATTCGTTTATCTTAATTTATTTTGTCTAAAATGGTGTGCTGGTTGGTCAAAGGCCAAAATATTTATTTTAAAAAGTTGCCAAATCACATCATTACCCACTTGTTTTAAGTCTGTTGTCTGTATACAAAAGCTATGATTTTAACACAATTTAATTAATGCCGTCAAGAAGGTTTTGCAATTTTTTTCCTAAAATATCCTGCACTTTGACTGTTGAAAGCTTGTCAGAGTGGGGAACGTAAATAAACAGTGACACGTGGTGTGGGAGTGGGCGCATGCGCATTGACCGGCCGACTATCGATTTCCCGACACAGTATACGTGAGCTTTCTGTAATAATCTGTAAAAGGTGATCTACCAAAATGTAGGTATCAATTCTTTGAATTATAATACGTGATGGGTCTGATAATGGAACATATGAACGAATTCTTCTAATTTTATCATGTGTAGTATATAGTTTATTGTGGTTATAAATGGAATATAATTTGGTATCTTGACAAAACAACCGAAATATCAATTACGAAATGTCCAAATTAATCTTACAGTTTACCTGAAAGAAGTCGAGTATTCATAGACAGATGTTAAGTAAGTCTAGTAAGTAATCATTTCATAGTTGCTTTGCCTCCATCAATACGTCTTCCGTTAGTGACATAATGACATCATCAAGTATCCTGGAAATTATGTCGAAATACACCATGGAGATTGCGGGATAAATAATGGTTTTAATATGTTTAGAGGTCGTGTTATAAGAGATTAAATTTTATCCTGAATATAAGTTCACGGTCGATACAGTCCAGCTAAAATTTCAATAACTGTCCGGTTCGTGAAAATCAATACAAGTCTGCTGCGCCATGAACTTAGCCGCGCCACGTTTTATCGCACTGATATGCCATCCACAATCATTATAATATTGATCGAAACTCCAACAAACTTTTAAAGGCAGGTGGTCATAAGTTATTTTTTTTAAATTCCACTAAATAACTGATATGATCGATCAATTTTCAAAAATAAGGACTGTTAAGTGCCTATTTCATACCTAATCCGCTGTTTTGCTTTCATTTTATTTGTATTTTTGTAACATTAATGTCAACCATAATATCATATATTATACAAAATTTACCTTATATATCTACTGTAGATTATCTTTATGTATGATGTGGTGAACTTTACATTAACTAACTATAAATTAAGTGTGAATTTACCATTTTACGTGTGAAATATCAGTTCGAGACTTATGTAATGGGTATATAAGTTTTTAAAAACATAAATTATGTTTATTTTTGTGTCTAAATGTCTAATCTAATAGCCAGGAATGTAATAACAGATAAACGAATTTAAAGATTGGCAGATTTAAAATTCTCCGTCTCATCAAAGATGTAAATAAACAAATCAGACACGTGCTGGACTTTAGAACAACGGCACAGCAACACGCATGCGCTATTACCAAGTAGACATGGATTTTTTAATTAACCATTTGCACTTTTGTTTTAGAACGATTATAATTTGGCTAAACGACGAATTCAATCCGATGGTTGGTCTAATTTCTACACAATGGAAATTAAGTTATTTTTACATTTGTAAGCTAACAAGTGCGAACAATAAAAAATAAAAATATAGCCTTTATCCGAGTACAAAAATCCTGATCATGTAAATCAGCTCTTAAGTCCATGTTAAGCATTAGTAAACCTGCGAAGTAGTGAAGGTCTCATCAAAATTCTTCCATCAGTCTTTCATCCTTGTAATCATTTTCCAATACTTCCCCGCTTCCATTTTATACCGTGGACTTAAGCACGACTAACACCTATGCAATACTATGTAATTTTATCATCGAAATATGTTCCCAAAGACAGTTAGTCTGGCGTTTTGTTACACACATTGTGTAACAAAATATATTTTTGTTGTATTGTTATTTGTTATCTTGAACACTTTAGCTCGCCATGTTGTTTTTAAACTACTTTGCCTTATGTCAGGTCTATGTCTGCATCTATTATAGAAATTTTGATTGTCAGCTAAAATGCGAAGTTCTACGCTATTTTTTAATCGAGTGAAGGATTTAAATGTTAATTTCTATTAACTATCCGGTGTAAATCCCTTCAGTAAAATTGCAATCAGTTAATTTAATCTTCCCTTTACTTCATCACGAACAAAGGTGTAATCGGATTTGACTGGACTCCCAATCCGTTGAGATTGTATTCTACCTGATAACGTTATTTTTACCGTTTCAATACTAAAATAACAGTTATACTGCAATCTTTTATCAGATGTGTTTTTACCTGCCTATCTTTCGTTAAACTGAATCCGTTTTATACATCTGTATTTAAATTTAAAAAGTAACAAATACTTTAGGTATATTTGATTCCTTTATTTATTACGCTTATAAAATTTGTCGATAATCTACAAAAGTATAAGTTTATCGTAAACAACTTACACTGATTTCCGAAATCATACCTACTAGAAATCTAATAAAGAATTCTCTATAACTTCTGACTATAATCCGCCCATTACCTGCCCGCATAACTGTTCTACGACCAGAATACGCAAAAAAACAAAGAGACCAAATTATTATTAAAAGTACAACAAAAATAAAGAGGAAACATGGTAAGCGGCGCGAGAGACGTTGCCGCACCGCGCTGGCTGACTCGTCACGTGACGTCACGTCTCAAGATGGCCGCTGTACCGGTTGTGTTACCCCACTCCCGTCCTCCAGCCGGATCCGACCGCGTTACTCCATAATAATAATAATAATTTAGAATGCAGCCGTCCGAAAGGAAACCGAGTGAGAATAGATTGAAATTTAATGCATCGAGCACGTCGGCTATACGTGTTAGCGTTAATTGTTATTCTAGAGCGGCAGCTGTTTACTTTCGTTGAATAATATGAGTTCTGTTAGGAATCTATAGCTATTTGCAACGAGTTGACGGCAATGGGCTTAAAGTCGTGATTTGTTGCGTTCTGCTGTGTACTAACCTAATATTTTATTTCTGAATATATAGATGAAAAGATACGCTAAATTTCAGATGCTCTTACTACTACTTAGTAGTAAGAGGAATGTTGTGCTAGTGCCTTCGGCGTGCGACTCTCATCCATGAGGTCGTAGGTTCCAGCCACGGTGGCATTTAACACTAGCTCATGCGTTGATGCGAAGGAAAACATCATGAGGAAACCTGCATACCCTAGAAAGCCAAAAAAAGTCAACGGCGAGCTACATATCAATTACAAAAAACAAATGATCACAAAACAAATGCAGAAATCTGAGGCCCAGACCTAAGAGGTTTTAGTGCTACATTATTTTTTTAGATTTCGGATTGACCTACACTACCATGAAATATTTGTTTTTAGAAAATTTACTTAATATTTAGATACAGAAATATATATGTATATGTTTATGTCGTATTAGCTAGCTAAACATACGTAGTTTTTTTAAAATTAATTGTGATTGGCTCATATATTCCTACTGTTGGATGCTGCTTTGATGAATGGCTTTGCCTAATTGTTGCCTACAATAATGTACTATTTATCGTATATATATTTGTCGGCAAAAACTCTGATTTGATACACCATGTATAGGGTTTCGTTAGCAGAGTACGCTGCAAGTACCGTGTTCATTATCGGGCGATAGCGTTGAAGGCAATATGAGGGTTGGGGTGCGGGGGGTGCATCCGCGTCGGGCTAACGGCTCGTCCTCGGCGCGTCGCGGTGCGCGCGCTGACGTCACCGCTCGATAATGGCCGCTACCGCCCCGACCCCGCACACCTTCGCGGCCGACCCAGCTCAGTCTCTCGTCAGCCATCGAACGAAGCGAGTGCTTTTGAACGTTTCCTCGCAACTGCGTTACATGTGATAATAGTGCTCCCGTGTACCATGGTGACAGTGTGTCTTAATTCAATAAATAAATAAGTGAAAATTTTTTCAAAAAGCGAATATCGCCGACCACGTTCAACATCAGACATCAAAATGTCGGTGATGCAAAAGCGGCAGCATTGCTATTTATGCGATTTACCTCGCATGCCTTGGGCGATGCTGCACGAGTTTTCGGAACCGGTATGTCGTGGATGTGTTAACTACGAAGGTGCTGATAGAATAGAAGTAGTGCTTGATACAGCACGACAACTCAAACGTGCACATGGTTTTCAAGAAGGCCGCGGGCCCTCACATACCAAAGGTGGCCACCGTGCGCCATTAGAGGCTCATCAAAATGGTGCAGAATCGGGTACAAGAGGTCAACCAGCTCCTCCTGCACATCATGCACCAACTGCTGGATTTGCATTACATCATTCGCGGCCAACTACCAACGCTGGCTTACTAGCAGAGTACGGCGGTCGAAGAGAAGAACATGAGGGTAGAAGGCTAGCTCATCTACCCCTAGCTCATTTACCATCTCACGGTGGGGCTCGGCTTGCTCCTGGATTAACCTTAAAGAGACCGTTAGATGATGATGATCATCAAAATCATCACGAGCCAGCTAAAAGGCTTTTAGAGGAACACTCTCGCCCTCCTCTAACTCGCGGGGAATCACTGCCTGCAGTTTCTCTGGCGGCTCCATTTGCACCTGACCGTGTTTTTAAACAAGAAAAACATCCACTACGTACTCCGTCATTTGACGCAGCTTTTAAAAGTAACGGTAAGTTATTCACTGACTTTTTAACTTCTTAAATGGCATCAGATATATTTGTCTTAATATTTGTGATCGTTTATAACGTTTTATTTCGTATTTATTTATTCATCCTTTTTACAACCCTAAACATTGCATTAACAAATAATTTACCACTTTAAGATTTCACAAAGAAACTGTTCCCAAAATACAAAGATTTCGTGGGTTTTTTATAGTTTTGCCAATTAAAAGTATAAAATATATCATTATCCTAAATCTGGCATACATATAAAATATTTCCTTCATAATGAAATTTACATTTTATTTTCATACCTCAGTCACTACATATACATAATACATAAGTGACGCTTACTTACGTCATTACTTAAATTCTTTAGATTATTGAAGATAAAGACCATGAATTAAACTACCAAACATAACATACTGTAATTAGTCCAGACAAATAGCAGCAAAAATTAAGCGTATGTTTAAAAACATATCTCTCGCAAATGTTAGCTCGGGTACCAGGGATTTATATTATCTAGGTAGGTGCATTAACATTAACTGACTCCATAAATACAAAACTGGTTCGGCTGGTTGAGCGTTCTCGAAAGCAAGCAGTCGTGGCCTCTTGCACACTAGCGAAGAGTGTACGTACAAACACCCACGTAATGTAAACGCGCTCGCGCCGTGAATGCAAGCGCGACCGTGCGGTGCGGCAACATCGCGTGACGACATTTTCGCTCGCGTACGTATGTAGGTAGGCCAGCGAAAAAATATAGCGCCTGCCTACGCTTGGCAGAGTTGTTCGACCACATTCCGTTGGCGTGTGTGTACTGAGTAGGGATCGCGGCGCGCCACAAGCCGACGGCTAAAAAGGTCACTGCGTGACGTCACGAACGCCATATGGACCGCGCCTCAACTCGCGTTTACCTACAATAGTCTGAGCCTCTAAAAAACAATAATAGTATATCGTACAATTAACCACCAAATGAACTGCGTATCTACTAGCAACAAATTAATTAAATATTTAAAAAAATACTTACAAATAACAATTAGATTAACTAGATAGACATGCGAAATCTACTACATAAAATAAGAACAAGCTTGGGTATAAACTTTGATATTTGACAAATGTGAAAAGAAATGTACGTCCTAAAACATTTTCAACTACATATTATAATGAAAAATCGACATTTGGCGGGAAGGAACGTACTATTAAAATAGAGGCGGTGACACATGCGCTACACACAGACGCTACGTAAGCGTATACATACACTATGTTATTTATACATATTGTGATATTATTTGCTTGTGTGAATGTTTACTATTGCTGGTCGACCGCAAACGATGTGTCATGCAATATTGAGCGTGTACTTGTTCGGACGATTCAAAACGATGTCTTTTTATTGTTTGACTGTTATTTGTCACACACATGTTTCGTTTATTACCAGTTAACATATGTTTAGGGGAAATTGTTAATAGAAAATAACAATATTTCTAGTGCCATATCTTTATTCTATCATGACGTTTCATTAATAAGGATTTATATATTAATTTCTTGTATTGTAGGTTATGGAGGTAGTGCTCCACTAACGAATGGTTCAGCTGGATCACCATTGGGTCGAACAGCTGGTTCTCCTCCGGTGACTGGTGCTGGAGCCGGTCCTTCGCCGATGGCCGCACTTATGTCAGTGACGGATACTTTACCTCCTGGATCCCCTCGTTCTACTGGAGGATCACCGCCACAGCCACCGCCCCAAAGATCCGCTAGCCGCTCAAGTCAACATTCGCCCAATTCATCAGGTAAGCAATGTTAAAACCCAAGGTTGAAACTAGAAAATAAATTATATTGATCGGTTGCTTCCCAGTGGATGGAATTTTAAATTTTACGCGGTTTCTCGCAGTCGTATAGTGGGTCGGACTCGGGCGGGCGTCCGATCGCCGCGATTACCGCAATCGGGCGCGGCGCCCGACGACCGCTTCTGCCCATACTCAACAGCTACGGTCTGCACATCTTGATTGCTTGTAGTTGGTTTTATAAATAGTATTTGTGTTATGCAGACAGTAGCTAATCTGATTTATCCGGTCCGACAGGGTCGAACGGCGGGCGGCGGTCGTCGGGCTCGCGACACGTGTCTTCTACGACGTCCGTGTCGTCCACGGAGGCCGGTGAGGGAACAGATGCGGCGGCTCCCGCTCCAGCCCCGTTGCTAAAGTGTACGCTCTGCCAAGAACGCCTCGAGGATACGCATTTTGTTCAATGTCCGAGTCAACAACATCACAAGTTCTGTTTCCCTTGCTCCCGGGATTCAATCAAGAGACAGCAAGGATCCGAGGTTAGTTAAAATACCTATTATTTCAAATAACGTAACGTAATTACAATATGTTCTATATGAATAGATAGATAGAATCTGGTTTGAAAATCGAATTTCTATTTACAGGTTTACTGTCCAAGTGGCGAAAAGTGCCCGTTGGCGAATTCAACCGTCCCCTGGGCTTTCATGCAGGGCGAGATCGCAACAATCTTAGGAGAGGAATTCAAACCTAAGAAAGAAAGGGAAACCTAGGACGACGTGCCGCCGCGTAGACTTTATCTCTTGTCCCTCTCACTGTGAATGACCAGGGGAGGAGTGTCGTGCGGCAGCTCGCCGCCGACAAGCGCTCTGCGCACACACGGGAGCGGCTCGAGGCCCGGGGCCCACCGCGATCGGAACACTTGTACATACAATTGTAAATAGTCTTATATGAATAGTATACTGATCGGTGATTCGGATCGGGCTTTCTCCTACCGAGGGGCCGAAGGTTTTATGGATTGTATTCAGCGTAATGAGGTTGCAGGAATAAAACTAAGATCTCGGATGTTTTTTAAGTTCTTATCTGAGCTATACAATATTCTGAATATGGTACATATCCGATTTCGAATAATTTTATGATCATTGTCGCAGAAATTTTTATGTCGTTAAAATAGTTATTGATCTGAAGCGTTTCTCGTGCGACGAATTGGTTTAATCGATTTTTTGTTCGAGAACTTTTCAGATGCCATTTTCTTAGTTACCTTTAGGACCTGAACCATAGTGAACTTGGCATTTATTTATGTGATTATTTATATACTGTACAAGTATTTCATAATTACTATGTATAAAATATAATAATGATCATGACATTTTGTGTAGTGCATTACTGACTGTAAAATGTAGTTTGAAATATTTAACGCGTATCGCTCTATGTACAGATAGCACATATACTAAAAATATACAAATATATTATTGCCTACTGCGCATATTTAATTAACATTTAATTTCCTTGAAGCTATTCTTGAGCGGCTCGAGTTCCGTTACGTTTTTCGATGTTTGGCCCGGACATGATTCAAGTTTTGTTCGTTTACGTAGAAGGTATCGTTGTTTCTTTTTAAGTAAATCGGAATTGGATTAAAGTACTCTTCGCTCCGTTGAGCACTAAATGTTTGGTTGATTATTTTGTAAGGTTAAGTGAGGTTCGGCTGCAGTATTATCGAGACCTGCGCACGCGTCGGGGCGCACCTAGTCATTTTGTGAAATGTCAATCTGATCCGCGATTGCGCGGCCGTTATAGGAACTCTTAAAACTCGCTGCTATATTTGTATAAAGTGAAGTAATTATCATTATATAATTATCATTGTATGTCATAATGTTATTACAGTTAGTGTGTCAATTTCGAAGGCTATCAGATGGCGGCCGTTTTTCGTTTTCGCTTTGGCTCGAAAGAGTCTCTTCTATTATCTGTTTGACAGATAGACACGTTTCCACTATTATAATTGGCCGGATATATTTGACGGTCGAACATCGGGGCGTGGTAGTGGAATGTGGGGCGAACGCAAGTACGACTACAAATGTCTGTAATCTCCGCGGTTATCAAATGTCATATCCGTCAGACGCGACATGACCTTATCTCTTACTGTTCGATGCGTTCAATTAAATTGACATGTCCATTATTTATTTTAGATATTCTTGTACATATATCTACGGTTACTTTGTATATATTATTAACTTGTACATAATAATGATTTAATGGGTTCTAGCCGCTAGATTATTCAAGGCTATCCAGTCAGTATTACTTAGTACTGTGAGTCTTTTAGTAGTTATTTATGTAAATCACATATGCGAAAGATTTTCTTTATTCTAGGTATTCCAACTGTCTATATTTTATATCCAATGTGGGATTTTCTTATTGTAACACTGTCTTTTAACATTGTTAACTTGTGACTTAATTTTATGATGGATTCGAAATTGATGTATTAATACTATGATTTCACTTTTTATTTAAAGAAATAATACATTTAATAGTGTTCTATAAAAATGCAATGTGTGAACTATAGAAACATTACAAGTGTCGAATTTATATATTTGCTCTTAGTGGGATTTTATTTAAAATCCGTTGCGCTCTGCGTCTTATAGATTTACGTATCAAATCTTTACTTCGACTAACAAAAATGTTATGTATGTATATTTATTTTAATCTCATTGCCGTTACTTATAATTCTATTTGTTTCTTGTACTAGCAAACTTTGTTTTTCTTAAACAAATTTTTAGTCCGCCTGAACTGGTAGACTGGTAAAGGAGTCACAAGACTTACCTTTCTTACTGCAAGCAACTGAAATGCTTCGATTAAGACGTTAATGTAAATGTTGGTGAAATACAATTGATGTGATTTTGTAACAATGCCTTTTTATTTAAACATCCCTTTCTTTACTTCAATTGAATAAAATTAAAACAAAAAACCTTTTAAAAATTATTTTTCATGTTTTTGCTAATATGGTGAGTTTGTCTTTGTTTCCAGAACGGCACCCAGGACCGCAGGAGAGAATGCCGGAGCCCCTTTGTTTGACCAACAGATGAGGTCAGCCTCTTGTTACCCAGTCGATCGATATTTGGTAAATAATTTGTATCTACTTTTATTTTAAGCAATCGAATTATGTATTTCATTTTTTAATTTAAATGGATAATTTCACATATGCAATATTACAGGTTGAGAGCAGCAAAAGGATGGATATTATTGAAATAATGGATGATGATTTATGGAAGCCTGAACCGGCACTAAGGCCTGAAGATGAATATTTATTGAGAAAGTTGCATGACATGCTGCAATCGACTGCAGATAACCTGAAAGTTATATCTGGAGAGTTATCGAAATATCACGAAACCGGGGTACAAGTTAAAACGTTGCCGACACCGTTGGATGAAGATTTTAATGAAAAGGTTCATGTTGAAGAAGTAGTTGATGCAAAATTTCATGGTAATAAATTTATTATTCCTTCGCAATCCACTTCACATAAGAGCCCTACTCCAATCCAAGATTTGATTGCCAATGAATTACGAAAAAAACAAGTTCGCTGTGATTCTTTTAAAGAAATAAGAAAAACCAAAACCCTAGAAGTTTCTCGAACTAAGCTTGTTCATATACCTGAGAGTGCCAATTATGTGTTAAATAATAAGCCTTTAGATTTGATAAGTAAAAATATACCCAGTAAAGAAAGAGCCGTCCAATATAATGAAATTGTGTATCAAGAAATTAAGAAAGATGACGAAAATAGATGTCAAAAACAATTTCAAATTCAAGAAATGCCCAGCATAAACATTAGAAGTGAATTTAAAATACAACAAGTAGCACAATTAGACATTACACCAGATTCCAATACCGTTAAAGAGATCTCAACGGGCAAAAATAATATTTGCGTAATTTCGGTCAATCACGATTTGCCTACAGTATCCTCCAGTAAGGAGCTTCAAAGAATTGAGGTAAACTTCGAGACTGCCCCTGTACGAAAAATATCTAAAATGGTATCTTATGAAAGCAGCGAGTCATCACCAAATATTGTAGGTAAAACAAAAAATATAAAACAAAATCTTTTCCCACAAGACACCAAAAAGCCAAATACCCAGAGACCCGGAACTAAATATTTGAAATTGGATTCTAGGAAAGCTCAAACGAATTTGAATGATTGGAAAAGAAAATTAAGTGCAGTGTACGGTCAATCCTCGAAAGAGAGTAAGCCTCAATTGAAATTGAACAAAACAACAAAAATATCAAATACCCAAAATGAAGACAAACAACTTTCTGAACCGAAAACAACGCTAAATAATCACTCGGAATACATTCCTTATGCAAAATTAACTTTAGGCGGTGTTCATGTAAAAGACATCGAGAAAGAAATAGCGCACGTATCAAATAGAAATGATTTACCGCTCAGTCCAATCTTACACAAAATTCTAAGTCGTCAGAATTCATTTAGTAATGAGATTTCTCAAAAGAACGAAAACAAAAGTAATTTAAAGGTTTTGACTACGTCTGATGAAAACTTACTTCAGGAAGTTTTAGATATTGAAGAAAAAGTAAGCATCACCTTATCCAAAAACATAAACAAATGCATTGATAGCAATCAAACTTCAAGTAACAATAGAGAATCCACTAACAGTCCAGATAATACGTATGCTGATGATTTTGAGGCTGACAATTCAAATGGGATATTTGAGAAGTCTGAATCTTCAAATAAAATGCCATATTTAAATGATTCCATAAGAATTGACGTTGACCATGATATACCTAGTAAAAAAGAACACGTTCATGACAGAATTTCTGTGAAGGTATCAAACTTATCCTTAAAACATAAAATAGAGACATTTGAATTTATCCATAGTATTGATACTCGGGAGAATGCAACACAAAGCAACGCATTAAATAAAATTTCGCTGAAAGAGACACAAACATCACCTCGAATTGATACTCCAATTCGTAACGATCAATCTATAGATCCTAAACATGAAGTCGAAAACATGTTTAAATTAGAAAAAGAGTTTATGAAGAAACTTATTGTAGATGAATATAGTGATTTAATAATTAATATAAATAAACCGTCTACTTCAAATGACTCCAAAGCTTATATCGACCATAAAAATATTTCATTAGTACAAAAAAACACTCAAACTTCGCCAGCGCGTGTGAAAAGCGTCATGACGTCACCTACAAGAACTAAAACAAGAACAACGTCGCCGTTAGCTTTGTCTGTAACTATAGATAAGCAAACCAGTCCCTTAATAGCACTGTCAAGCGAAAAAAACTTACCTGCAACAGTTGCGTCGGACAACTCTGTTCATTTAGAAGAGTTTGATATAACAATCAATTTATCATCACCTAGGTTTCAATTGCAGTTGCCTAAATCGGCTTCTCTTGCTAAAAGTAACCATAAAGATATACAAAAATTAGGATCTAAATTTGCTTCAAGTAACTCTAGCTCAGTAGAAGACTATACATCATCTGACATAAGTGTTGGTGAGATGAGGAGGTTACAAAGGCGTTCCAGGAGACATAAAGTTACATCTATATCTGAATTTAGTTCTTCATCTTCAAAATGTTCAGAGCATAGTTTTGTTGTTCCCATTCGAAGTGAAGGTGAAGTTAGCGTCTGTCAGACAAAATCCAACAGATATAGTAAAAGTGAGGGAGAAATCAGTCTAGGACAGTTGAGGTGACCAATACCTGACCAATTTAAAAGAAAGTTTTTCGACAAAGGTCAATAGATAGCTTTGAGGAAAGTCTTTTTCTATTTTTACATCATTCTTTTATCAAGTAATCAACGGTATGCTTACAAAACATTAGTGCCTTAATTGTTTGTTTTAAATCGTGAACTCATTTTATAATATGTATACATAATTAAATTTTTGTTGTCACCACAAGTACAAATAAGTTATTATTAAGTGATATTTTTCCATAAGTAAAGCTTCCTGTATATTTTAAGTACCTAATTATTTGTAATGAAATAAATATTTCTTGTCAATAATTATTTATTTTGTTGGCGCCGTCAACTACAATTTACGCTTATAAACCGTCAACTGTATTTGAAGAAAGGCACATTGGTTTGTTTATGATCATTACAAAAATAACTAAATTGAAACAAAGTAGAGTTTCAACTCATGATTATACTTGATCATAGATGCGCATTTAAGAGTTAGTGACAAAAGTATGTATGAATACTCGTATTACCACCCGTACAGCCTACAGGAAGTATTTTAATACTGTATCTAACTATATACCTATACCTACATCTACGTATGAAGAATATCTTGTTTTGAACAGAAACAATTATTTTTGAAAACATGCTCGTTTCACGTATTCGTGGCAAAAAATTCCACCTTGTTTATCATGACTTACATAATTATTTATTTTCCTTGTTACAAGATTTCCGAGTTGATAATCTCTATAGATGTTTTTAAAATCTATTAATAATATCGCCTGTTGAAGTATGCAGCTGTAATTGCTATTCTATTGCGAAAAGGCGTTAAAAATTTCAAATAGTTTTGTAGTTTCCCACAAGGCAGTAAAAAGATATTAGATAGTATTTTTTGTATAACTTCAAATATGTGACGTCCTAAAGTTTATGCGAGGCACGCACTTTACGTAACGCTACTTCTAATTCATTTATGCTCTATCTGGATCATACGGGATGGACGCGTGGCGTATGTGTAACTGTCATTTACTTTTTTCTCTTCATACTAATGAAACACAGGCTCCATAATATCCATTCATCTTTGTGAAAATGCATGCCCGCTACTTGGCTTAATGGAAGAGGAGATACCAGCGCTTATTCTAATGTTTATGAACTGAATCATGGAAATAAATCGAGTTCTACCTAATAGACATTTTGATTATCTGGATAAACCAAAAACAAATATTTAACAGATTTTTTCATAGAATTTAAGAATCTTTATCGAAAAGGGAAATTATGTTGAAATTAATAATAGAAAGTAAATCTATATATCTCAAAATTTAGTTGAAACATGGAAAATTAATATTTTTGTTTTGTATTCATTAAAAGTGTTCCCTAATTCATGTAATAGTAATGATATGGTAATAGATTTGGATATTATAACGAAATTACCAGTAGTCGGATTGATTTAATGTTTATACCAAATACATATATTTTCACCAATAAGCATACTTAATTATGGCATAAACTTAAATCTTCTATCTTTCCTTAAATTAATGAGGCTCAATATTTGTATTTGAAAATTACAATAACGGCTAAGTATAAGATAAAGTGTAATTATGTCAAAGACTTCCTCGTGCAGTGTTTAGGAAAGTTTTAATGATTATCTTACGATGAAGGCAGTGATTATAATTACACTAGTGCCGCGAAACAATGCGATGCAAAGCTCACGTGGCGGAAAATTAAGCACGATTGGTGATGGGCTAGCTTTGTCGACAGACAAGGTGATGCAGGTATACTCCAGGGCGTGTCAATCGTCAATCAAGGACATATGGATTCAGATATCAAGTCCTGTGCTTACTTATGTCCTCGTCGGATTTTGTCACTTCGGGTAAACTGAGATTGAGTACAACAAACGTTTTTTTAACCTCACTTATTCAAAAACGCTGACTTTTCAAGCCTTTTTTTACTTTTTATCTGTTCACTTTGAACATCCTAAAAATTATAAAACAAAACACCTAACAGCCTAACAGAAGTACTTACAGAACAAAATAGCTACTGTTCGATAAAGTAATCAGACATTTACATAATTTGATTTGCTTTGTGTGCAAAGTATCGATGAAAGTAAACACATCTCTATCAAGACATTTTCACGAAACAATGGTAGCGGTTGAATAAAATATTATAAATATGAAACCTTGCCCATATGCTTCCTAGTTTGTGTGACAACAGCCTGATATCATGGTGAGTATTACTATTAAAACATACGATTACTTAAATAAAAACATAGAATAGCTTAATCACTATCAACCTTACTAAAGTTAAGTACCTAAAACGTGATGGCATTGTTTACTGAACTAAGATTTTATTTCGATATTTATCGATAAATCTTTGTTCTAATTTATCATTTCATCGGACTTCGAATTACTCTTTTGGCTCGGCTTGACTCTTGGTTTAAAACATAGCAATAAAACTAACTGAATATAAATTATATTTTTCGTCAATTTTTCTAAAATGTACTTAAAGTATTTTAAAGAGGTTATGCCAATTAAACTGATTATTAGTTCATAAATTCATTAATATGAAAACATTAAATGCCGCTGCATCACTTACATGAAATACAACAAACTATGTGATATTATCCTCTAATAGATGGAAATTCCATCTCACTGCTTATTTTTTAGGCAATTCGTTTAGGATCTTCACCAATAAGTTATAGAATACGCTCCCCGACTCCATACGGTTGGCCGTCTAACGTCTTTTAAAAGTCTTCTAAATTAACACTTCTTAACCATATGCTATCCTGCTCAATCGTAACTTTTGTTAATTATATATACTTTTGTCAAAGAAGTACATTGTAATTCATGAACCGGAAGATAGGCTTTTAGTTGTTAGTCTATTTTTTATTTTATTTGAGATAAAGTTTGGTAATTGTATACTTTTCAGTGTTACTCGTAATTTAATTTTTGGCGTTTTGTTTATGCACTTCTTGCACTATACGCTTAGTATTTCTTTTTTAAGTTATTTTCCTTACTAGGGTTGGACGTGATCGCTTTGTAGATTAAGTTATAAGGCTGGTCGTTGCATCCATAATAATTCATTTTATTTGTTTTGTAATGTAACTAAGTTTTAATAAATGTGTAAAATTAAATCTAACCAGCAGTTATGGACATCCGATATTAATAAACGGAAGGTGGTAAACGAAACGTCTATTATAAATACAATAGCTTGGATTACTGAATAATAACATCGGTTACATAAGGCAGTGAGACAGCGACAAATGGTCGAGTCGGTTCCCACAGCTCGCTTTCACTGCACCTGTCCGACAAATTCCTTGCCTTATCTGTGCCTAATTACACCATTCTATTGTATTTTGTACTAGCGCAAGTATATTAACTATGAAGTACTTTAACTGCGGCCTCTTCGGTAATATACGCAGTATTTGTGGATTCCCACAAAACGTAAAACAGGACAGACTTTGAAGTACGCCTTATAGGACTTAATTACAAAAACCCTTTTTCCCCGGAACCGAATCCATTGAAAATGAGTACACGAACGACAAATTCCCGTTTCTAATGGAAAAAAAATCTACGAAATATAAAAATTATTTTGTTTAGGCTTGGCACAGAAAGTTATTTATTGGCATATAAAGTGATAAAAAAGACGGAGAAACGTTTGTGATAAATAGATTATAAATATTTCTTAGTGGTATATAATTGTTATATATTAAATATAAACAAATACTTATATTAAAAAATGTTGTGGGTTTATTTTGTAAATAGTACAGATGATTTGATTCTCTCGGTGAAAGTGAAAAAATTATAGCAACATATGATTATCACTCACTCACTTATTCGGATTACATTTTCCTTTTTTGTTTCGAAGCGAGATTGAAATTACCAGATGTTGTATAATAATTACAGTTTGCAAACCGCAAAAACTGTCATTAGAAGGTGCTACTTGGCGCTTTCGTTTTTGGGATATGTTAATGGCTGAAAAGGTGACAAATTTCTTCTCCGATTATATACAGTCAGTTTTACCTCTCGTTCTTTAAAAAAAAACATGGGATATATTTCAGTAGAGAAAAAGTATTTATATTCTTTAAATAGTTTGGTCGTATCATTTACTATTTATATTTTCTTGATATCCTTTGGATCTTATAACTTTACTACTCATACGCTATTAAACGTTTCATTAGACACTTTCTGCTGCGCATCACCACTGTGTGGAGACAGCGAAGTGAAGTCCAAACGAATTCGATTAAGGGTCCTTCAACAATCGAGAGTACTGATTCCAAAACGTTTGGCGACGAAATTGACATCAGATAATAAGATATAATAACGATATTATCGTAAAGTAAAAAAATAAATAACTTTTTAGTCTTGGTAATGGTATTTGAACATTGTATCAGGTTTATGATATATTTAAACGCAAATACATATTATTTTACCTTTGTTTTAATTTTCATCTACATTTCTGCTTATTCAATGAATTGCCTCCCTGATTCTCGCTTACAATATTCGATGTGTGCAATCATTACTATTACATTTGTATTGTTTTTGCGGCAATTTATTCAGCAATCATCAGTAATCTTAGCAGGGAATAGAATCGAGAGTCGTTGAGAAAGTTGGAGAAATGGTTAAGGGTCAAAGGTTACCCTTAGCTCGTCTGTGATATAGTCTCCTTTATTGGATTATCTTTGTAAACGAACCACAATTACGGATCCGAAGGGAAACTTATCTTGAACATAATACGTTTAAAAATCATTATTAATGAAGTTATAACGTAATAAATAAATTACAAGGTTTTTAAAATTGACTTAACTAGATTGAAGCCATTATTTTATTAATCACTATTTAAAGTCGATATAAGGAATTAATTACAGACAATAAATAAATGGAAGCTGATGTACAATTATATGTACCTAACTAAAATTCTTTTACGGTTTTGAATTTTATTTATCTAATTAATGTAATAATCGTGGGTTTGGCATTGGGTTAGTTTAAATATTAATAAAAAATACTTTCATAAAATCGTATTTTGATCAATCCAAGAACATTACGTCTGCCCGTGTGTGCAGTGGTATGTAAAATGTACTTACTTTGTATCACGCAAAAACACACAATTCCTTTCATTCATATTCATATAAAGCATTCAGACCCAATTTTAGCTAATTTAATAACAACTATAGAGTAAAAAACCGCAAGCCAAGCGTGTGCCTACTGACGTGGTAGCGGTCAGTGACATACTGTTTGGTTTCGGTGAAAGTGTGAAGCGTGGTTGTGATGTAACCGATCGACCAACTTATTACGTCTTTCCGTTTTTTGCTAACTTTTATGGGTCAATGGGAGCTGCGATTATTATATAAACAACAAAATACATTATTGAAAATTCTGAATTTTTGAATGAATTAACATCACAATTACATTTCATAGCAGTTTTCGAATCAAGACGACTCTAGTCAATAGAATTTTATATAGCCTAAACTTTATGTAGAGATAATAATTCCATTTTCAGATATCTGTGGCAGTGTTTCTCCTTATTGCCGTCTACAAAGTTCAAAGCGTCCAAGAGAACTTAAACATTACTGCGTTATATCCGGTTAATAGTACAAACATTCCTAAAGAAAGTACGGAAGTAATATCAAATATCACTGATAAATATGCACATGACTCTAATGAAATAGAAAAATCTCAAGAAAATAAAGAAAAACCTACCAATGTAAAAAGCGCAAAAACTGAAACTACAACTTGGAAAGTTGACGCTGTATTAACGCTACCAAAGGAGGAAGTTAAGGAAATTGTTTCAAAATCAAAGGGAAAAGATAAGGAATTTAAACCAAGTCAACAATTGGAAAGTTTTTATGTTGAAAGCTCGTTTGTTGTTCCTACCGGGAAGAGTCTAGGATCTTTTACTCCAGACAAAGGCTCCTCGTCCTTTGTAAGGTCAGTATAGACTCTTAAATTATTTTAAAATTTATAATAGCATTCAAGTTTTTAGTTTTTAAATCGAGTTAGAATTATAGGTACTCGTCTAATCCTTTAAAATAAGCAACGTTAATGCACCACTGGATGGATTATCAATTATGAAATATTCCGGAGATCCTGGTAAAGAAAAACATCGTAAGGGAACCGATATCTTGGATCTAAAAATCGTGTCCGAATGATTACGTTAATATTGTCATAAGTTTACGCAAATACGACATATTTAAATAAAACTAAATGATTTACATATATTATACGAGTCAGAGTTCTAACGGACCACGACTAGTTGTAAGTACTCGAAACTATGTGTAAATGACGAAATCGCAGTTATGAACGTTAAAAAATATTTTAAAATTTCCTATTTTATATGATGAGGCATGCAGAGTCGTCGGTCCTATTTCCTATTAAAAAAACTAAAAATTTAAAATACTATTCCAGTTCCAACAACTTTTTTAAGTTAGACTACAATCACCCAAAGGCCAGCCCATATAAATTCGAAAACGACTTTAAACCAATTAAAGCATACGAATATGACTCGAAACCAACCGCAGAAGTTCCTGTTAAGATTCCAGCTGGAACTCTATACAAGTCTCCAGACCCTTTCAGAGACAAACCGGCATCTGATGGACATGACGACTTTAGCTTAGAATTCAACGATGGAAAAGAAAAGGAAGTTAAGAAAAGGTATTTAAATTATGTTTCTAAACACATATGTCGTTGCCAAATCGTGTAAATGATCACCACCAACTAAGCGTGGCGTGTGATCACATGGGTCTGATGACTAGATTTCGTTTTCCACTGAATTAAACGACACAACAGGAGATGATAAATCCTACGATTGGATCATGACATGAAGTAAGTATACTTTACTAAAGGTAAAGAGAGATTCTTTCTGTCTTTACCTTCTTAGTTAGTTGAAAATATTTTCAAATAATATAATTCCACTGAAATCAATAAAAACAACGTTCTATAGTTACGATGTCCTACGATAACGAAACGATACAATGTACGAAGATAAATTACTCCAAGTAAAAACTGTATTTATTAATGTTGAACATCACCCACGCGAAATTTAAACAGTTTCGTAAGCGGTCTTCTACTTTCTGATTTAGGCTTCTTTATGTACTATATCTCCCGTGGATTAAGTGTCAACGATTTAGAGTTTCAGACTCCCGTACCCTCAGTGCCACTTTAAGGGCGTTTTTCTTGAAAGCTTTCTACGTAACAAATTAATTGTACATTCCACATCGTGATAGATAAAAAATATTTAAGTTTCTAATAGACTACGGCTACGTACACAGTACATGATTGTGTTGTATGATTCATTAATTAAAAGTGATCTGAAGCATAATGGCGCAATCTGGGCTCCTCGTGAAAGAAAATATAGGCTGGAGCGGGTTTAACACAAATTCATCAGGCAACTGTATTGTAGAATGTACACTGTAAAACAGACCGGATGAAATGGCTATACCATTTCGCTCGGTTTTATGCTTAGGTATCCAACGTTATTCATACTACAACTCACAACACACTTAGAGTTCACCTGATAAAGAACTGTTGTTTGTTACGAAAGAAAAACAATCCGGCAGTGCTCCAGTGCCTACGCCTCAATTGTCCGCTGAGTAAACGGACAAAAATTAATCTATATAATATATTTATAGCTTATGTTACCAATAAAATAAAAACATATAAAGAATAATCAAGCCTTCAAATAAATAATGATCTTTCTTTAAGTAGCAAACAGACAAGATGTCTATTTTTTAAGACGAACAATTGCTGTACCTTGGCTATCAAAAATATGTAATAATATAGATTAGTAATTAAACTTGTATGGAATTCGGTGGCACTCGGACACACATGCATCGTTCGAATAAGAATACGAAAAATACTTGATACAATTATATATATGTATATTGTGTGAATAAATAAACTACCTTTACCTTAAAAATGCGTTTTCTACATATTATTAACTGAACTATGCTACTTGAATCAAAATATCATAACATTGTTTATTATCTTAACGTAACCTATAATCTAAATATAAAGACTTATTTGCTATGTGTAATTGAAGCCGTTATAATTAATTATTTAATGTAATGACGCGTTAAAAATCAGTTACGGATGTGAATGAAAGCTCACTGATGAGCAAGTTTTACACTAGATCGGTCTGGTGTTGTGCAAAATTATCGATACATTTAATTATATGTATAATATTAATTAGTTGTTAAAAAACTGTTATTTTATTTACATATATCAAAGTTATTAATAAAGTACTGCTTTATAGAAAAGTTTTGTACAATATCCTACAATTTTAGTATCTTTTCTATTCTATTTGAAATATAATCAGTTCAGATGAGGTATTTAATATATTTCCATTGCGATTTATTATAAGTATAAATATTTGTTTTGGAGCATTACCTTGCATTACGCGAGGATTAAGCTCTGTTTTGTTGGCTCGAAACCATTACGCATGTGTATTCTGTTTTTTTTATAGAACAGGGGGCAAACAAGCCAAAAGCAGCTTAGGTTAAGTGACACCATGCACATTTCCACTGCCAGACGGCTCGCGAGTGCGTCACCATCCTATTAAGAGTTGGTACGCTTATTTCCTAATGTCCTAAGTCGAATTGTTATTTGTTGTAATATTTCAATAAAACATATTTATTAATTTAACATCACTAAACACGGCAATTCCTCAAAGAGCTCAGATTTTAACCAAATGTATCCTTTCACTGATCCGACGATTTAATTATCGAAGTGATGAAAGTCTAAGTGCCCTTGCGCAGTAATTGGCTTTATATATTTGAAGCAATGCTTTATAGGTTTGTTTGTTGTGATTCAAATTTGACTAAGTGAAATATGTACTATATGAAACGCCACTGGGAGGACGCACAAGGGACCAAATGAGCGTCTAAGGGTGGAAATTGACTCCACACTATCGTATGAAACTCATTTTTTGTAGCATCTAGCTTTATTGCCTCCTGGTTGAGCCATTGTGTAGATGTATCTGTGACCTATCCATGAAGAACGACCTAAAAATGTAGTCCAAAGTACTTTTTCTCCAATGTAGGAGATATTTATTTTAATTAAAAATATCAGCAGCTTGTATGAGCAAATAGATTTATGGTAATATTGACGTAATTAAAGCTGCGGAAGGTTGCTTGTAAATTAAATTTTCTACGCCATTTTAAAAGTGATAGAAACTACTTTTATAGCTTCCGCCAAATCTTTGATAACTTTATCTTGTTCACTTAATATCCGATTGCGATTAAGCAATTTCGACTATGTTTTATTTCTCTTTATAGCAATATCCATAAATTAACTAAAATTAACTTAAAATTGTTATGTATGTGGAAAGAAAAAAAAGAAAATACTTTAATAAACATAAAAAAAAACATATTTAGTTAAAAAGAAACTGCACTAGCCCCAAACACCCTCCACCACCACCACCCTCCAACACTAGGATCTCCTGTGTCGTGGGCAGCTTCTTTTCTTTTTGACATGTTATGACTATGTTACTCGATAATAATTTCTACATAACACTTAATTTTATCCTATCGAGCGGGCCTTGTAAAACATACTTAATCACAACTCATTTCTATAAGACGCGACAAAACAAAAAGCATTGAATGGAAAAACGATTTGTCTGTTAAATCAGAGCGTTTAGAGGTTCCAATCCCGGATTAATAATTTTTCGTCGAGTTATGTAAATGAGTTTGAGTTTAACATTTATTGTAAAACTATATATTTCAGGAAAAATCCGTGGCAGGGGCTTCTCAACTTAGTAACAGCATTGTTGCCTATCGGCATAATCGTGTCAGCCCTTACTCCAAGCATCGTGACGTTAGAATCCACTGATAATAATAATTATAAGTAAGTTTTAAAGATTCCATTGAAAAGATTGAAAAAAAGGCCGATACAATGTATGTTCCTGAAACATAAAACGTATATGTGTTATTTCTTAATTAGGTACATACAATGAGTGAAAGCTCTGAATCGAGTTGTAATACGAGTTGTAGACCATATTTTTGTAAAAGGTAAATGAGTCTCATATTAATGATTCATTCCTGAAGGGAAAGCTAAAAGGAAAATAAGAGAATTATATAAATCCATGAAATCCTAACGATCTAGCGAGCTTACGCGGATGTGGCTTGCATCCGCACGCAAACTGCACACGCAGAATTTCTTACATAAACCGTTTTCACCTAGCGTTGGCTACGAACGTAACACCGAGTAACATGCTACATATTCAAAATATTACGACAAACATGCAAAATTATTTAAAATACGCAACGATCTCGATATATGTTAGGCTGACGGGCCCACACCATAATCGACCTAAAACTTTATCTTTCTCTGACGGGTAGTATAAAAATAACTTGACTACGAGTTCGTCGACTACAACTCTCTTAGTATAACTATTTCTTGCTAATTTTAAATTTTCATGGATTGTAATTATGGAAGGCAACTTTAAAGTAATGATATATCAATCTCGCCTGGGTGTGGTGTTCTTCTCGCCGTTTTCTTGATTCTTATGACTTCCATTATAATTTGCCAGAAATTAAATACACTTTTGAGACATTTAAAAATATTCAATTGTAACTGTTTCAGTTATGGAAACCATTTTTCACGACGTGCGGATAAAAGACTGCCCGACATAAGTGAGCGATGTAAACGACGGTTGCTTTGTGAAATTCATTCAGAAAAAAACTATTATCGGTTAGTACAGGTAATATGAAGGGAGAGAGGTTAGGATTGGAGCGAGTAGACATTCGTGGTCTCAATAAAAAAATAAAACAAACTCAGTTCCTGAACCGCATGCTATAAATATGCTTGGGTGAGTGCACTACATATGAGCGTACATACTTTAATGAGCGAAATACTGTTCCTCACTGACCGTAAGTTTTGTAAAGTTTTGTAATTGAGAACCGCAAACAAATGTTTATAAATTACTGCGATAATATTTTATGATGTATAATTTTTGGTAACAGCAATCAAATCGGAGGGCAACAAAAGCAGTGCTATAAGGTACAGTGTGAGGACCCAGACGCCATGAACAAGCTATTAGCTTGGTTGCTAGCTTATAATCGCAATCCCATAAACGGTAATAAATGATTATAAATAAAATATTTTTTAATTTACGTATACAAAAACACATAAAACTTATTAAAGAATATCATGACAGAGATTACCTATCTACCGATATCAGTTTTATTGTTATGAAAATCAGCCTTAATTATAGTTTGAAATCCAAGGTTTAAATGATTAGTACTTTTTGATTATTTAAAACCCTGTCAGGTAAATCTATGTAAATGCGTCCCCACGTTCCCGTTATTCAATGAAAAGTATGTTATTAGACTTCTGTTAATTAATAATAACTGTTTTGTCGAACCTACAGGCTCCGTTCTAGTATTTGTGAGTGTACCGCGAAGGCAAGAAGGCTCGAAGATATTCTTCAAATAAAAATGAAATATTGTTACTCTGTTATCTAAAGAGTTGCATCGTTTTGTATACAATACAGATCAACGCACTCTGGTGGTAGAAAACAGATTAAATTTTTTGTACATGGCATATAACAGATGATACTATTAAATTTAAACGTTAAGTATTGGTTTTCTCGATTGTCTTTGTTAACATTAACTAATATTTTTCATAAACATATAACTACCATTGGAAAATTATTTCTAACATTTCTACAAATTTTCTTTAAATTTTCAAATAAAATTTACATAATGAGAAACGAGGTTTTCATACTTTGACCTCGAAACAACCGGAAAGGTTTCTGTGTTTACAGATCTCGCTTTGGTTTTCTCTATAATTCTTCTCTAGAAATAATTACTTATACATAAAAGAGACGAACTAATGATTTAATGTATTTAACTTCCTCAATGCAGTGTCTTTTATTTAATCAAATCAACTTGTTCTCAAACTATACGGATGAATATTCCTTTTAAATAAATAAGAATTCAGATTCCACCCGTGTTATTCAACATCTGTGGTTGTATAATTGTTAATGACCTGGTGCCTCCTGCCCGGTTGCCTAGTTAAAAAAAGGGTTAAAGTAAAAGGTTACGTTATAAACGAAAGAATAACACGCTAATAGCTCCTCGTCATCCCAAAGGAAAAACCATTGCGAGGACATTTGAATTGATTCTGGCCTATTTTTGTTTTAACAGAACACTTTATGTTGAGAACATTTAAGATATTTGTCGTAATATTTGCCAATAGCAACCTGTAGTGACAGCGGCGGATGTTAAGCGCATCCGGCGCACAAGCCGCTTGACGTCGGCGCGTGGATCAAACCTGCTCCGTGAATCATAAGTCATAAACACCAATATCTCTTTTCATGTAACAGGTCAACATCTAAACGAGTTTGCACGGAAGCACAGTCGTAGGCCAAAAAATCTGGGTAGGTCCACGGAAGTGGATTCTTCTGTTCTAACCAAATGCTAATTATTACATAAATTATACGCCTTATACTAAATATAATGATTCTAGGTCTACTAAGTGGTTTTATATAGATATGTTAAGATTGTAATTATTGGTTTCGATAAGTTTTAAGGAATAATTTAATATTGTTTAAGCAGTTGTAATATCAGTTTTTTTAATTTTTCGTGAGTGTATTATATATCTCTCAAAATGATTATATTTGCGTAGATCTTTCAGTAGAAAATGTATATGTATAATAAATCTGTCATCTCTCCGCGTGGGTAAAGCTTTTTATATTAAAAATGCAATAATTTTTAGATGAAACTTTGAAAAAGTCTATTAAATTTATAAAAATACATTTTTAATTATCATTTTGTACGCAATCAACGAATTGAAAATTTCAAATAAGGCAGAATCGTTACTGAACTACAAAATGCAACATGGTTACATTGGTTAGTAACCATACTAGGTGTTGTTATCGAAAAAATACAACAATAACACACGCACCACTACAATTCTACAACAAATATTTTTATATAACTGTTTACTTGGGTGGGTTTAGTTGTTTGTAATTTTAAAACCCTTTTCGCGTAATATTTAATCAATTCCGACACGCATATATATTGCAAAAATATGAATGAGTATAACTTTGGTTTCTCAAACCAACTCATATCACAACAATAAGAAATATATAAACAAAAATATCTCACATTGCAATCAAATAAAATAAATCATTTAATTGAAATTTACATTTAAATCGATCAATTATAAAAATCTGCCCAATCAGCCATATAAAACTAGGCATGACAATGTCAAAATAAATTATGATATTTAAGTATTGGAAAAGCGGAAATCGGGAATCGTTTACCATTCACAAAACATCAGCAGTAAGTAGACAAACTGACGACATCTCTTATATAAATGCTATCAGCAAGCCGATGAGTTGTGTAATACATCAAACATGCCATTGGGTGAAAGTACATGGCCTTGTGACGATACATCCGTATATTATTACTGGTTGACCACTTCAACAGTTAGTTATGGTGTGTTTAATGACCTGAAAAAGTACACTTACATAACGCTGCAATATTAAATACTTGTCAAATGAATTGAAATGAGTTTCAATTACCTAACAAGAATAGAATAATGTGAATGGCTGCGATAATTGACCAATTAAAATGTTAAATTCAATTAGCAATTTTAATTCGAGTTTTAAAGTTATTCTTTGTTTAGTGTGATTAGGCTGATGTTTTAATTATCGTTTCGGAAGGTAATAAAAATAAAGATTTTATATATATATACCTAGTCTAGCCATAAATACTGACAAATAGTAAAAAAAAAATTATTGCAAATAACATTTATTACTTTTACTTTGTATTAGTTTAATATATAAATATAAAAAAAAACAATTTAAATATAAAAAGCTCATTCGAAGTGGTTTCCATTGGCTGCAATAAAGTAATTTAAACGTTGAGGCCGTATGAGATATCAATAGAAGCATGCACTCTTTCCATTGAAAAAATGCTACCTGAAAATTATTATCACTGCCAATCGTACGGATTGTATTAGGGACTCAAAATTATCATGCCGTACTGAGTACTCTCTAGAGCAAGCCATACTCTCTTAAACTGACCATAAATCATAATCCAGCGGATTAAGATCGGGTAGACCAAGCTTTTTTACCTAGCGCACTTCGAATTCTTTCCCTTACCGCTTTGACTACCTTTTTCGTACGATCACTAAGTGGACGGACAGATCTTTTTCTGTCACAAACAGAGGAGGTCTCGTTGTACCTATTAATAGACACATATATAGTACACAAATATTTTACTAATATAAGTTTATGGGGAGTTTTAAAAATGGCAATTGGCTCCATACCTACTTTGTGTAATGCAATCACAGCGATTCAGTTCTCTATATCAGCACACTCCATTTTAATATCGCAAAATATTTTACAGTGTATTGACGCCCAAATGAGAAAACCCATTGATCAGTGATATAAAAATGACAGATACTAAATTAAAATGGAATATTTTGTTAATTTTTTAATTGTAATAATATTTATGGCCAGACTAAGTATATTAAGTTAATACCTTTTCTAAATATTAAGTTTTTTTTTTAAATTTCGAAGCTTACACGAGCGCAAACTGCAAATATGTTTCTCGCGGTATCACTCACATTTACTTATGCTGCTAAAGTATTGCCCTAGAAATGAACACCTCCAAAACTAAAATTATGACTAACAGCAAAGTACGACTAGTTTTTGTCAATACCACGTCTCTGCCCCGAACCACATATACACAGGGAAGCAAATATCGTTTAGTCATTACCATCATGTGGATGAAACAAACAGACGAATAAACGCAGCATGGACCAATTTTGGGCATTAAAAGAAGTTCTGAAATCCGTATTAAACTTAAGTATAAAAAACATTCATGGACACATGCATACAAAGTGGCACATGCAAAGTGTATTTTCAACAAGGCGCTAATGAAGAAGATTGGAGTATGCCAAAGGGCTATGGTGCGTTAGTAGTTGGGATTCCCGGCGACTGCCTCACGTCAAAGTTCCCCAAAAACGTAAAAATCATGGTTGGCCAAACCAAAAAAAAAAAAAAAAAGTTTGTGCTCTACCCCCACTAAACAGGCCGTGTGGAGTCGAATGCACTCACTCCACTCACTCCTGAAGTGATAGCTCTAACCGTTCCAGAGATAGCTTTCCCAAAACCCTTGCTAATTACTTACTAATCACCACCTTATCAGCTACGAATGCATCGTTATCTACTTTCCTACATTCACTAACCCGATCTATGGCTCTAAAAGAAAAATAGAATAAACTATGTCTAACCTAACCTAACCTACGGGTCTAAGCAAACAACAATAAATATACCTAACCTACATTAACACCATTATCTATAATAAAATTAGATGTAAGGGTTACATATTTAAATAAAACATTTTTATTCCAGGTATTATTCTTTTATTTATATGTCCATTATATTTCTATACAAATTTACTAGCACCGTATCATTGTTCTCTGAGTCACACGTAAAATTTCTAAGGAAGTCTTCTAATCTCATCCCCCTGAACTTGTAATATATGTATACCAAACAGTACTCTCCGCACACCGCCGATAGGTAATCCTGAACCGTAAGGCTATTGTATCTCCACATGCAACAATTCCTCCTTAAAAATCCTTCTATTGCTTCAATAGGTTTACGTCCAAACGAATCAAAGTATTCCCCAACTCTTTCAACGTTTATATGAATAGCCACCCAATGTGACCCCGGCTGTGAATCAGGGTCAAGATTGCATATAAGTGCTGGCACCTGAGCATACATCGGCAATCGATTTGAAGGATATACGTTGCTCTGGAGGCTGGGATGTATTCTACGAAGACTCATTTGCACTTCTAGTGTGTTCATACTTTAATACGCGTTTACTCCCCTACTCTTTCCCTCTTTTACTGACTACATTTATTACTATCAATTCATATTTGTACCAATGTATTTAAACACACATAATATGATCTCAACATAAGTAATGAGTCTCTTTGTAAAAAAGTAATGAAGGTAAATAAAAACCATGTCATATTCGATTACATTATATTTTATTATTCTTAATATTATAATAATTACATGCTTGACGTGATTGCTTAACTACTATAATCCACACATACATTTCTGTTCTTATCTATTTCTATAATATTTGAAAACTCTGCGTAAACTACACAGTTAATTGTTTCAGTCAATGCGCTCTCGAATCTTACTTCCATTCTTACACTACCATGGCGTACAAGATTCCAATGCACATTAGAGTTAGCCGACAAGTCAGGTGTTAAATCAAAAGCTAGTAAACAGTACCCATTTGAATATTGCTCCCTCGATATTCCATTACCTTCGTTAAGAAAATGTATACCGGTGCCTGAGTACAGGGTGTGGTATGCACTAGTAAATACATCGTTTGGAAATGATGGTTGTAACGCTTTTGAAGGTATCTGTTGACCATCTATATATAGGCTAAATGAGCAAATACCAAAATTTTCAAAGTTGAAAGGATTTTTACCATAACTACCGTTGAATGCTGTATTATTCACAAAACCTATAACACATCTCTTAGGAACCTGTCCTAAAAATATATTGTCCAGTGTTTTACCCTGCACACCAGATGGTATGGTCAGGACTTTCACTTCACCTCTTGTTATAGGATATTTAGCCGTAGTAGTGGCAAGAACCTTTTGATGAGCTATTAGTATTGATCTCTGCGTATTATTAAAGTTGCATCTGTTATACAGACTTTGTACTTATTATCTGCATTCTGTGACATGAGGTTAAATGTTTCTCTCGATCTAACTAATTTTATAGATAATTCGACCCCGTTAATGAGGAATTTATCTTGATTGAATATATCCCCATGTAAATGCCCAATCATTTCAACATCCTTACCATCCTTTGAAAGTTGTTGTCTTTTGTAAAAGCCCTTGTTTGCCTCATTAGTTTCATTCATTTTACCAGCTGTATCCTCGTACCACAAACCACATGTCAAATGTGATTGTTTGGCGGATGATGAATAATTTAATAGAGTTTCTATGAAAGCACGATATGCATAAGTATTATTTGGGGGTGACACAAGTTTTTGGTTTAGGTAAACATCCAATTGGTTAGATAAAGAATGTAACCAATTATTGACTGGTGCCACTTAATTAGCTGCATTAACTGCAGAACCGTTTTGATTTTTAATTTGAGCCTTGAGATGGAGTAGTGTATGCGAAAGGTCTATGTAATCATCTCCTGTACCAGGTACTTGGAATTCGATGGGTCCATCATCACTTAATGAAGAAATTGGTTTGTAATGTATCCAGTGTCCATATTCGATACTTGTTTGTGTGGAAGGAAGAGCAAACAGATCCAATTCAGATTTAACGCACTCACATGAATGATTATGAATAAATGACATTATGATTAGTTTGAAAATATATCCTTGGAAATATTAATATTTTTGTTCCTTGTTTTCTTTGAAGCGCCTTTCACTTTGAGGGGTGAAACTCGAATGAGCTCATTACAATATTTTCGTCTCTTATTAACACCCGATCCAGTCATAAGTTTATCAATTTTGGTATCAACTTTGCGTTTAAGGTTAGAACTAGCCTCTTTCAATCGATTTTTAATGGATTCTTTAATAGGACGACTAGCTACAACATCTGACAAAAGCCCAATACCGCTGTTAAGTGCTTCTTTTCCAATCACCTTAGCACCACTAGTGAGTAAAGGTAGCACACTTCGAAATAACCCCCCAAGAAAACTTCCGATACCATGACCACGTTGATGTAAGGCTCCTTTGTAGATTACATTTATACCAGACCCAGCTTGTTGCGAATAATAATGTTCATAAGGACATATAAAAGTTTCTTGAGGTGTACACATTTTAAAAAGGAAATGTAGATTATATTTTTTTAAAATGAAGTTTCACACACGATGTACCGTATTGAAATGGTACCGCATTTCCCGTGGTTGTTCTTATATCTATCTCAATAACATCAAATTCTCTTCTCATTACCGGTAAATAATGTGGTGGTGAAAATATATGCATTTTATTTGAACCATATATGTATTTAGCAGGATCTAAGGCTATAATTCTCAATAGGGGTGTCATGACATCACCAACAATTTGTGGTTCTATAATATCGCAATACACAAATAATTGTGATGGTAACCCAAAATGTAGATTAGCAGGGCGTTTACCGATATTATGATTTACTAAATTGGTATCTGGCTCAAATCCAAGTTGAAAGCTCAAATTAGGTGATAGAGATAGTGAAATTATAGATGGATCCTTTACTGCAACAGAGACAAACTTTGACACGGTGTCCTGGCGAAAACTAACTTTCTCTTTCGAATTTAAAGCAATAAGATTATTTTGTATATTATCATAGTTGGTGGCTGGTATATGGTTCTTATACATTACTGTGGTCTCTTCGTTATTGATGGTAATTTTTTTACTTATGTATATGATATTTTCATGATCTTGCACGGAGAACATAGTAGAGGGATATTGAAACTCAACTATACCTACCATCCATTCTCCTTCTAATGTAATGGCTTTAGGTAGTTTTGTAGAAAAAATTGAAAAAAAATTGAATTTCCCGGGAAATATTGTGTGGAACTATTGCTGAGTAAAGTTAAATAGAAACTTTCCTTCATTGTAGATTTTTAATATTCGACAGTAAGACCCAAGAATTAAATTTGTTAGGATATCCTTTCCATTTAACTAATACTTCCTTTCTAATACCGCTTTTACGTGATCTGATGATTTTATCAATTTTATATTCGGAAGTGGGGGAAAAAGTTATTTTTTGTAGTTCTTTCTCATAAAAAGTTCCTGTTATTGATTCATTTTCTAAATCGTTTAAAGTGTATACAACCGACGGGGAACGATCTATAATCGAAGTAATGATAAAAATTTCATTACTCCAATTACTTTCATAACCTTTTTGAAAAACATTTTAACATCACATGGTCTCATCTTGTTACTAGAGTGCACACTGTGATTATAAGAACTAACCAAATCTTGTAAAATATCTGTATATCTGTGTAGCGATAAGTATTCCTATGTGTAAAATAACGCCACATTTTCATTTTCAATGTTCTCTGAAATCGTTCTACTATACTTGCCTTTATATCTGGATTATTTGTAGTGTAATAATTTATATTTTTACGTTTTAAATAAGTTTGGACATCCTAAGATACAAATTCCGTACCCTTATCTGATTGAATATGTCTAGGAACAGTTTTAGCCTCATCAAAGATGCTAGTAAAACACGTTATTATTGTGCATGAATCCTTCTTTTTCATGGCTCTAACATAAGCATACTTACTAAAGGCGTCAATAACACACAAAATATATTTATATCCATCATTATATTGTATGTAAGTTCTTTCGTAGATTTTTCCATTCATTGCCTTTGTTAACTTATTGACACTGCTGTAACCGGCTGGATGTGATATATCATAATAGATACTTTAATACGGGGTCCATTTCTCCCAATCACTTTTGTTTCTCAATTTGTTGATGTGTTTAGATTGTGTTGGAGTTGAAGAAACCTCAGTTGGTGATTCTTGAATCAATGTTTTATCTTTACTATTAAGGTCAGATATATATTTGATTCTTTTCAGATTACCAATGTATGTTAGCGGTGTATTTATATTATTTAAAAACTTGGCGAATATTTCCCAACCGATTGGATCGGATCTCTTCGAGGGTCGTGAGATGTCATTCACTAAATCTATAATATTACTCCCTGGTATCTCTTGTCCACTTATGAAAACTGTTCCAATTTTATTCCATTGCAATCGATCTGTTATTTACTATTGTATCCATCAATAATTCACCCCTCCTCATATAAGTTTTAGGAATTAATTTTAATATTTCTTTTGGTTGTAACCCATATGCGATGTCTTCACCCGTTGGGGGTTGTTTAACATTTAACATTTTTTCATTTTCACTAGTAGTTATATTATTGATGTTACGGTTTTCGTTAGTATTATCATTTATTACCTTTTCAGTTATTGTTATTTCTTGAGGTTGACGTTCTTCCATGGAGTAATGTAAGTATCTTTGTAAAATTTGTAGATAAAGCGCCCATTTTTCGCGATCATCCAATTTACTTGATATAATTTTTTCCATTTCTAAATCCAATCTACTTTGCGGTGTTGCTTTATTTTCATTGTGATGTTTCAGTTTATCAATAAAGTCTTGCTCAACAAGAAGCATTTTTTTTGTGTTCATTGTGATTTATTAAAACAACTTACAAGGGTGCTTAGAATTGTACCCAAAATTATTGGAAGAAAGGACCCTCCTTTTTGTATTAATATATTTTTCCTGTATTCAAAACTTTTTCCTTACGTAAGAGATTTTTAACTTTTTTTAATTTTGTTTTTGTATTCTCTTTTAAAGGTACTTTTCCTTGTAAAACATTGTGAATACATTCACATAGACAGTTAATTTCTTGATTATTACAAGACTTCAATAATATCCTACGATGTTTGGGTTTTAATTTATGTAAAGCTGATAACAATTCCTTATGCGTTGTTATTCGTTGATACATGGCTCATTACTGACTTAGAGTGGCTGTTTACAAAGATACTTATACCTTTTCATAGGAACATATATTGTACAAAAATTACTAGATTCAAATATTTTAGATTTTATGCGGCGAGCATCATCAGTGTTTTGTTTCAAATCAATCATTAAATAACCATGAGATTCTTTAGTAGCATCGGTATATGAATCTTCAATAAACTTGGTATCTTCCGGTGAAACTTGTCTAGCTAGAAATCGTATTTGTGTTTTGACACGGGGATTTTTAAAATAAATAATATAACTTGAATTAAGTTAAATGTCGCGCTGTCCTCTTCCTTGATGAAATAAGTTTTGGGTTATGTAAAAAACACTCAAATTTCTATGGTGACTACCTTTTGTAAATATATCAACAACTCGACCCTCAGATTCCCTCATTAAGTCATCTATTATAATCAAATGTGGATTTTTACCATCAAACATATGCAATTCCGGTAGTCCTTGGTGGTAATTTACTCCGGTTATATTATATAGCGGCTGCATTTCATCATAACACCATGTTATTTCTAAAAAAATCTCATTACATATACTACTTTTATGCTTAATGAAATTTACAACAAAGTTAGATTTTCCACACCCACTAGGTTCTGCTACGATGGCAGCAAAGGGATGAATAAAATGAATCATTATTTTTTGACTTCTGTCTTCTTCAGGGAAAGGAATAAAACTAAGTTGATATTTTAAAAACAATTTATTTATATGAAATATACAGAAAATGATGGACCCATCGAAGTACCTGGTACAGGAGATGATTACATAGACCTTTCGCATACACTACAAATTCAAAATCAAATTAAAAATCAAGACGGTTCTGCCGGTTAATGTAGCTAATGTAGTGGCACCAGTCAATAATTGGTTACATTCTTTATTTAACCAATTGGATGTTTACCTAAACCAAAAACTTGTGTCACCCCCAAATAATACTTATGCATATCGTGCTTTCATAGAATCTCTATTAAATTATTCATCATCCGCCAAACAATCACATTTGACATGTGGTTTGTGGTACGAGGATACAGCTGGTAAAATGAATGAAACTAATGAGGCAAACAAGGGCTTTTACAAAAGACAACAACTTTCAAAGGATGGTAAGGATGTTGAAATGATTGGGCATTTACATGGGGATATATTCAATCAAGATAAATTCCTCATTAACGGGGTCGAATTATCTATAAAATTAGTTAGATCGAGAGAAACATTTAACCTCATGTCACAGAATGCAGATAATAAGTACAAAGTCTGTATAACAGATGCAACTTTAATAATACGCAGAGATCAATACTAATAGCTCATCAAAAGGTTCTTGCCACTACTACGGCTAAATATCCTATAACAAGAGGTGAAGTGAAAGTCCTGACCATACCATCTGGTGTGCAGGGTAAAACACTGGACAATATATTTTTAGGACAGGTTCCTAAGAGATGTGTTATAGGTTTTGTGAATAATACAGCATTCAACGGTAGTTATGGTAAAAATCCTTTCAACTTTGAAAATTTTGGTATTTGCTCATTTAGCCTATATATAGATGGTCAACAGATACCTTCAAAAGCGTTACAACCATCATTTCCAAACGATGTATTTACTAGTGCATACCACACCCTGTACTCAGGCACCGGTATACATTTTCTTAACGAAGGTAATGGAATATCGAGGGAGCAATATTCAAATGGGTACTGTTTACTAGCTTTTGATTTAACACCTGACTTGTCGGCTAACTCTAATGTGCATTGGAATCTTGTACGCCATGGTAGTGTAAGAATGGAAGTAAGATTCGAGAGCGCATTGACTGAAACAATTAACTGTGTAGTTTACGCAGAGTTTTCAAATATTATAGAAATAGATAAGAACAGAAATGTATGTGTGGATTATAGTAGTTAAGCAATCACGTCAAGCATGTAATTATTATAATATTAAGAATAATAAAATATAATGTAATCGAATATGACATGGTTTTTATTTACCTTCATTACTTTTTTACAAAGAGACTCATTACTTATGTTGAGATCATATTATGTGTGTTTAAATACATTGGTACAAATATGAATTGATAGTAATAAATGTAGTCAGTAAAAGAGGGAAAGAGTAGGGGAGTAAACGCGTATTAAAGTATGAACACACTAGAAGTGCAAATGAGTCTTCGTAGAATACATCCCAGCCTCCAGAGCAACGTATATCCTTCAAATCGATTGCCGATGTATGCTCAGGTGCCAGCACTTATATGCAATCTTGACCCTGATTCACAGCCGGGGTCACATTGGGTGGCTATTCATATAAACGTTGAAAGAGTTGGGGAATACTTTGATTCGTTTGGACGTAAACCTATTGAAGCAATAGAAGGATTTTTAAGGAGGAATTGTTGCATGTGGAGATACAATAGCCTTACGGTTCAGGATTACCTATCGGCGGTGTGCGGAGAGTACTATTTGGTATACATATATTACAAGTTCAGGGGGATGAGATTAGAAGACTTCCTTAGAAATTTTACGTGTGACTCAGAGAACAATGATACGGTGCTAGTAAATTTGTATAGAAATATAATGGACATATAAATAAAAGAATAATACCTGGAATAAAAATGTTTTATTTAAATATGTAACCCTTACATCTAATTTTATTATAGATAATGGTGTTAATGTAGGTTAGGTATATTTATTGTTGTTTGCTTAGACCCGTAGGTTAGGTTAGGTTAGACATAGTTTATTCTATTTTTCTTTTAGAGCCATAGATCGGGTTAGTGAATGTAGGAAAGTAGATAACGATGCATTCGTAGCTGATAAGGTGGTGATTAGTAAGTAATTAGCAAGGGTTTTGGGAAAGCTATCTCTGGAACGGTTAGAGCTATCACTTCAGGAGTGAGTGGAGTGAGTGCATTCGACTCCACACGGCCTGTTTAGTGGGGGTAGAGCACAAACTTTTTTTTTTTTTTGGTTTGGCCAACCATGATTTTTACGTTTTTGGGGAACTTTGACGTGAGGCAGTCGCCGGGAATCCCAACTACTTGCGTTCGATTGTTCAATTGAAACTTAAAGACATAGTTAAATACGGTGTGATACGAAGCCGTACACACATAAAAGACGTGGTAAAACATACAAAAGAGTTAAAGTGGAATTGCCCGAATTTGTGATGGCAAGAAGACCCTTGTTTGGAATGGTCCAGAAGAACGAGCCAGAAACTTAGGAAGATGGAATAAAAGGGATAGCGGGGCGCAATTGGAAAATTGTCCCCTTCACTCCTTCTTCGACTTCGAATACTAGTGTAAAATGTAAATGACATGGACTTAGAGTAGTTTAGTGAATTGTACGAGTAATAACGGCTATTTGTGTAGTATAGTATAACTATACTGTTTTTCTATTTATTTATTAAACACAACAATGTAATCTAAATTAAGTTTTGTTACATTAGAAAACTACTGTTATCTGTAACCATAGCAGTTTTGTTTAGGAGCGCGATAAAAAAAGTTCAACTTATTAGAACTGAGGTAATTGAAATACTTAAGTATCACCAAATCAATAAACATTCACAGATAGTAATTTATAAACTGTCAATTGCGTCTTTTCAAAATGGTTATTTAGCTAGTGTATGTAAGTACAGACTCCATTAGTTCTGATTTCTTCGCGTTCATAAGTGTACTTGTTTACATACATGAATACAGATATTTTGAGTTTGAGTTTGAACACATATTACTTATTCGTAACTACAGAGAAATATCAATCGAATCATTTCTGGGAATATTTTGGATAACTCATGCATAATACGGTTTCTTATCTCATGGTTAATCACTAACCTTTCAGAACTGACTGACTACATATTGTTTATTATAAGTGATGATGTACAGATTGACGTCATATATACTAATTTCGGAAAGGCATATGACAGGGTGGACCATACCATCCTTGCCGCAGAGTTAAAAGCTGTAAGAATTAAAAAAAAATCTGCTCAGGTGGATGGATTCTTATATAAAAAAAAGACTGTAGTCCTTGATAGTTTTAGTTCGAACTTTGCTAACCTGACTTCCGATATCCCACAAGGATTTCACATCACCAGAAAGTATTCCATAATATACAGTCAATTCTGTTATTTACTACAGTTGGATCTCAATCGTTTAGGTCAATATTACACAACAATTTTTTTATAAATATTTTAAAAAATCTGAATTAATAAGATTTTGACGAAATAAAAATAATATTCATTTTTAATATAAATGGCGAACTAAACTAATTAATAGAACAAGGCGAGGAGTACTATACTGTTACGTCAGGAGCATCCTTGAATATGCAAGTTTCATATGGTGGCCCTTCTATAAAGACCATAGAAAAATTCGAAATCTTTATTCATTTCAGAGCAAAACTATATTCCATTATTTTATTGGGAATCGTCTTCCTTCTTCAATATTCGTTAGGTGAAAGGCGTCAACTTATCGACATTATGTTCGTGTATGACATATTTAATAATTAATAAGATTGTACTTAATTGCTATGTATATATATATATAACATTTAATTCGTCTCCGACAAGGACTAAAAATGCCTACATTTCATAATTTTACACAACATTCATTATTTAATCGGCTACTTGCACTATACAACGCCTTTTTTTCAACAAAAGATATCGTTAAAGCACTACCAGACATTTGATGTCACTAAATCAATTTTCGATTCGAATAGTCGATTTTAGCACACAAACACACACCTTTTTATTTGGCGTTTCGATTAAAAACTTATTTCGTCTGCAGTAAGGTTTTTCTAAATAAGTAAAAGGTCGGCTAACGCGAATGCTCTCCTAAAAATGACCCGACCGAATCCGTTCATAATCAACACATTCTCTTAATTTCTCAAAATTTTAGATCTTTACATCGTTCATTAATTCGTTAATTCTAAAGCTCAATTATCGCGTTATGCAACAGCTCCCTTCTTTGCGATCGCCATCGCTTACACAACAGTGGAGGCGCGCTCTGCTCTCTCCTCGCCACAGTCGCACTTGACGCGTTAAGCAGAACGCCGCACTAACTATTGTACAGTGTTAACGTGTTTGAATCCAGTTTTGCCAAGTGCTATTTCGCTCCGGGATTGTGAGTGTTTCATAGTTGGAGCATGCGCTCGCGCTGATAGTTTCACTTTCTACGACGGGACACTGCAAGCGGTAAGGTTGTGTAACTGAGCTGACAGTCCACGCTTTCTTCCTTTCTGACTGGACTTTTCAATAATAATTATGAGTGACATGTCCCGACTTTGGATGTGTGCATGTAGTTTATTATTAATGTTTATTTTTATATATATAATTAACATATTTCAAAATATCACTTATGTTAAAACTTGAATTGTTAAAAGATTTGATTTGATTTGAGCACTAGCTTGCTCCAATTTTAACTAATTTTAGTATCAAGTATAAAATGTAGCAAAATCCTAACAAACACCATCCTAATTCTACGACGAACACATAGTATTTTATAGTTCAGTATTTTCATACATTACGTTGAAATTGGCTTACATTATATAAATGTATTGAATTAAAGCCGATGACTCAGTATTTATAATTAAACATTTCTTTCGTAAATTACGTACACTTCCGAAAGAAACGTTCTACTTGTAGGAGAAATTTAATAAGTGTTATTATATGTTTGTCGTTACATTGAAATTTATTATTCATATTTCTGATTATCTTTCTTAAAATATTCCTAACACGCCTAACATGTTATAATTTCTATCTTCACAAAAATCTATAAAAAACGAAAACATTTTTTGAAAAGAAAGAAGGAGAAACCTTATAAGTACATTCCAGTGAGTGGTGTTACCCAATGGCCATTAATATTTAGGAAGGAGCAAGGACGTCGCAAGCGCAGTCTTATTGAATACAAATCTCACGCACTGCGCATGCGGGTCGCATTCCACATAAATTAAAGTTGCGATAACACATTTCACTCTATATATTTATTTTCAGATGAATGTAGATGCCATTTGGACAGTTTTTCCTAACAAATATTGTCAATTCTAATTCTCTTAAATATTCAACATTCTACTGACCGTTAAAACACAAATAGGCCGACAACATATATCCTCAATATTGAATGAGAGACATGGAAAACTATAACGTACATATTATTTAAAAAGTTTCATAGTACAAATTTAACTGAAATTATTAAGCTTTACCTTGGCATAAGCTCACCTACTAAACCATACCTCTGAATGATAATCGATCTTTGAACTTTGTACGTTTTCATAAATTTTGTCAGACTATATAAACTTAAAATTATACTTTCCCTAGCAACACGTTATGTATCTTAAATAATTAAATTAGATAGTTTAGTTTTTATAAATAAGGGCATCAATGCATTACACAATATCACAAACATACGTATGAGTTAAAAACACAAAACAAAACTAAAACACACAATATTTAACCACTTTGATAAAGATAGGTAAACATACAGTTGTTCATAAGCTACTCAATAAATATTATAAATCTCTGTTACATCGATTGTGCAAGAGTCGCGAGTAAGTGTTCGTGCGAACTGGAACAAATATTACCAAACGTTTTCCCATTCAATGCTTTTTGTTCTGTCGTGTCTTATAGAAATGAGTTGTGCTTAAGTATATATTATATAATATTACAAGGCCCGCTATGATAGAATACTAAACTGTGAAATGTCCTATTTACTGCTAAGACTCAGAGTCGAGACTTAGCATTAAATAGGACTTGACTAGTATAATAGTTTAATGAAAAAATTAAGTGTTATGAAGAAATTATTATGTCAAGTACGGTTAACATACCAAAAGGAACAGTCTCTTCCTGACCTGACCACGAGACAGGGAATCCTGTGAATTAAATATCCTTTTTATTATCTATAATAAAGTGTTTTCTTTCTTTTTGTACCAAAAACCTATTGTATTTTAAATAAACGTATCTTTTGGAATTGCACACTTTTAATGATATTATCTTACCTATCAACATTGTTAATGTTATGTGGAACACGCGTTACTTGTTGACTTTTATCAGTACATAAATCATTTTGACATTTTAACAACATTTTTACAAGTGCCGGTATAATTTACTGCAGGTTTTTATTTTACGCAACACTAGTTTTATTAATACAAAAGAAAATCGTTGTATGTATTAACAAAAATATCTTAGTTAGATACAAAATGTGTAAATACTTCTTCAATCTATGAAAAAAAACCTTTGCTAATGCTATTGGTTTAATCAAATAATTCAAATAAATCTTTTGTTGTATATATTAAAGCATATAAATACAATGTAAAAATAATTTCGGATTATGTTTTTTTATGTTTGAAATTGATGTCCCTAAAGATATTATATAAAATTTAAAATAAATAATTACAATTAATCTCAACTGACACTATTTTATTCAGATTATAGATATAAAAGCGAGCCTAGTTTATCTGCAGGTGCTTTTAATTCAAGGTTGCCCCTGGATTAAAAATAATTCTTATAATGATTGGTTTGACATTTATCTGCGACGATAAACAGCATAGCTGCATTGTCACGGAGATAAAGCTCGATTGATATGGTCATGAGTCTTCGTAAACATACAGTTTGTAAATGTAAATACAATACGCAGGTTTATAACACATATACGATTAAATTTTTAAAGTTAAAAGTAATGTAAAATTCTTTGTGTTTTAAATGTTTTTTTATAGAGTCTTCTAATTGATATCCAATATCTCTCTTTACTTACGAAGTATATAATATCAAAAAAATATTACGTGGAGGAAATTAAAATCTTTATGCATAAGTGAAAAGGTTTAAAACTTTTCTCACAATAAAAATATCTAATAGCTAATAAGCCAGCTGCTAATGAGACGAAGATTATGCATAGCACTCATAATTATAAATTAGAGACTGTGAGAAAAGCTTTTCCTAAAACTCATGTTATCGTCATTGATAAGAAGTGCATTGCACTTGACTCCCAAGATCTTTGTAATATGTCAAACCACAAATCACACCACACATTTAATATACACATTAATAATAGTCTTTTTAAAAATTCTTATCTATTTCACAAATCTAATTTGTACAACTTAACACATCAACTTCCACAGTAAAATTCTCGTACTACAGTTGAGTTTTTCTACCGTAAATTTTAGCATTTCTACAAACTTATTAAATTATATATTAAAAACCCTCTCTTAATTATTGGCTTTGCAATATAGCTAACAATGTAATGTGTGGGTACGTCGTACGGACGCACGTGACGCAACGCTTTCACTCGTCGACGAACGCGATCAATTCCGATTCTATAATAATACGTCTATATAGAAATACACGCTTCCTAGTTCTTAGAGACTAGCTCTTTATAATATGGAAATGTAATGCAACATTAATACAACCATGTGCTGTATAAAATTGATAAGTAAATATCTTTAAAAAATGTTAATAGTAAGTTAGAAGCAAAATAATAACATGTAAATCCTTGTGATGACATTAGGTCAAGGTGAGCCGTCAGCCGTATTTGAGCACTTGGCTTCCTACAAATACGGCTGTATGATGTAACATTGACGGATGGAGAAAATAAAAAATAAATAAAAAAATGGACCTTTGCGCAAAGTACATTTATAACTTTCCTTATTGAGGATGGATTTTAGTAGTGTAAAATAGAATATGAAACAAAAAAAGCAATGCAGTGTACGGGTTATAGACCTAAAACAATCAAATGTTGCAACTCGATTGCTACATATACTGTATAGACGGAAGCTTTGCGTCAGCGATTGGAACACAATAAAACCACCTGACACTAATGACCTGCGAACTGCTGAAACAGCGACTAAATGCCGAACAAAGTGTTCTACTGTAACTTGTGTTGCTTGAATAAGGTTTTTGTAAAGGTTTTTGTTCAGTACCTGATTTTCTTACGCTAAAATATGCGCTTCCTTTCGATTTTGATTATTACGAATATTTTATTATTAAGTACAGGTATAAATACATTCTTATTTTATCATATTGAAATTTGTCTTTGTAACACAATTCATATCATTATGGAGTAAGAGTTATAGTGTATTGATAAGTTTAAAAATTGGGTTTTCTAATTACGTGTTTCAAAAATTAAACACCTTTATTAAATTTAAAAGGAATAATATTTTTATTACATAAAACGTAACTTCTTAAGTTCTTCTTCAGATACCTTTTGAGTTGAAATACTATTGTGCTGGGTGACATGTTTATGTGTGATCGAGCTGGCACTTGGCTAGGTGAATGGCCTCGATATCCGAGTAGCATGGAGAGTGAAATCTCGGCGGTAATCCGAGACCACTTGCCGGTAATGCTTACTCATTAAACAGTTGCAACTTTAGAATGTGTGGTATTTGATATTGAACTTTCAAAGTTCACTACAAAGAAAAAGGTTATTACGAGCGAATATACAAACCAAACTTATTTGACTTTAGTAAAAATACTCAAAAAGACAAAGGCGCGTTTGTTTGATTGAACGTGCAAATCTTATTATTCAAATTAAAGTTGGAAAGTTAGATTATATTTAAAAAGTCTAGCGTTTTGTTTAATTTAATACTAAATCGCATGACAATATAAATAGAGCAATGTTTTCACTTTTCACGGTGGCCCTCCATAATAAATTGAAACTTATCGCTAATTAACAATACAAACATCGGAATGAGGTTAAAATGTCCAAGTGTAGCATTTCCAACTGCAATTACTAGAGCGGCACTAATTCATGGCTTTTACTAAATGATGAAATTCAACTGTGCTTTAATCTTTTCTACAGTGTAATAAATGTGTTCAAATGTATAATGTGTTGTTGTGCATTTGTTTTGTTTGTGGATAGTTCAATTATCGCTGTTTAGTAAACATCGATGATGACATTTAAAGGGAAAGAAAACTTCGGATAGTATTGTTTATATTTGCCTCGAAATTACTCTACAATAAAAATATTTTTGATCGAATCAATTAATAAAAAGCGAAATAAACTAAATTTAATTTAAATTACACACCATGCGTTTGAGAAGTTGTGCGCTTTATTTACTATGTCGTTTAGATGCCGACAAAAAAGAGATATGTCGAAATGTCAAGCTTTTGGGTTTTAAAAGTAGAAAATGAATATTATTAAAAAACTTTCGCCATAAAATGTTTTTTAATATATTTAAAAAGTGTCCAAGCTTTTCTCTTATGTAACGTGATACGCGTTTCTAAAAGATATAACTATCATGTGAACGAATAGTATTGTTGTATGAGAATGTACTCGTATATGTATGTAAAAATACATACTAGATTACATTGAATTGTTCAAATATCAAAATATCGTTGTTATTTAAAAAACAAGTATATATGCCGGCCATATGTATACTACACTTTGTGGCATTGCACGTTCTGGTTTTATTTATCGTAAAACGTCATCGACACACGCGAATTATCGCTGTCGCGGTAAAACCCAATAGGGGACTGTGTAACACTCAATTCATCTTTTTATTTACATTATAATTTATGTAGAATAAATATAAAATATAGGCCATATTCCAGTTCATTATATCACAATCTCGTATTAAGTATTGTCAAATGTAACTTCAATAAGCAACAATGATTTTCAAACTTTTAAAACTAAAATAAGTTTGATTTTCATTCTAGGATATAAGCTATGAAATAATCTATTTGGCGTATTTTGTTTACTCACTTCGATTTTTATATGCATAAATATTTGTAGAAACTAATCAATCTTTGTATTTTAAAACAATACACGTATATGCAAAGGTGAATTTGTTAACTTCGATATAAACTTAACGAAATATTGATATTAATTAGTTACTCGATGTGTAGAGTCCCAGCTCAACATTTTAATGTCAACGCATCTCAACTTTTCTACCGACAGTGAAAGTGGAAATGCATGGATTCGTTTCCACTTCACTGTTCATATATTTTATATTCAATTGTTTAACTTTATTTTGTAAATTACCTGATACCAAAGAGTTTGCTTTAAATGACATTCGCAATATTTATTTAAATAAAAAATTTAAAGTGCTGACGCAATAATACATTTCTACGTTTTGTTAATATATACATAAATTTTCACAAATTCTAGCTTCTACGTTTCTCTTAGCTCCATATTGATGGCGTGTTTTGTCGAGTATTTTTCTTTGAGTTCAAAGTTTTGAAAAGATACAAAAAAAGTAAGCAGATATAGGAATTAAGATCATTACAAAAACTAACCCATAGTTCAAACATCGGAAACACACGAAATTCAAACAAATAACTGCACACATGCGAAAGTTGAAAGTAACGACTCTATTACCATGTGTTGTGTAACTTTATGTTTCTGTCCACTCACGCGCACCTCAATACATTTGTCACAATCATCCGTAGAGTTATAGAGTATCATCAATACTTTATTGACGGAAAATGTTTGTCAATCACACAACTCAATGAAAGGGTATGATACCTGATACATAACCTCTTGAATTAATAATCAAATTTTTGTTGTAAATAAAAACAAGCCGATTAGTTCATTGCATAGTCTTTAAACATTTTTTCTTATTACAGATGGCTCCCGTAAATAAAATACGGATATGCGCCATACTTTGGCTGTTCTGCGCCGTAAACGCTGATGTCAGCGATAACACAACTACAACAAAAACCATTAGAACCACTATTTTACCATCAAGGACCACTCGAACCGAGCTCAAAGTATCCAGAAGTTTAAACCCACACGATACACAGACCGTCAACGTAAGAACGAAACAAGGACATCTTACGCAATTAATAGTTAAGAAAAAGGATGGGAAATCTTCCACACAAGCCAGCAGCACAACTATCGCTCCAACAACGCTTCCCATTAAGACTACATTGCCAAATGTCAAGTTCAATGCAACTGATGATACAAAGAACAAAACTGAGGCAAGAGACCAGAGAAAAATAAATTTCGGCGCTGTAAGTAGTGATCTAGCCGGTTTCGACTATTACATCAACCGTAATAAACATGAGGAACTGAGTGATATTAAAGCGGAATATGGGAACTGGTCCCCGGTTTCAGTCTACCCAGAGTCACATATCCAAGAAAATGGCGGCAAACCTGATACAGACCCAGAAACTTCAAGCTATTATCCCACATACGATAATCACGAGAAAGTGGAAAATAAAAAAGTCTATATAACATCAACCAGTTTTATGGACTACGGTGGACCCATCAAAAGTTACAGATTTGACCCACACAATCCTGTTATTAAAAACGATAGGAATCCAGTGTACATTGAAGTCGTTAGCACTAAAGTGTCTGACGGTGAAAACAAGTCATATAAGGTTCCCGACCCAGTTATGGTTAGCTCAGAACCTATGTACATTAAGAAGGCTATTGAGAAGTTTAACAAACGTGGAAGGTCAATACTAACCCTAGGTGATGATGGTATACCGGAAATACAAGGGGTTAGAATGCCAGACGATGAATCAGATAAAAAAATATGGAGAAATGCTCGCGTAGTAAATGGAGAACTTATTCCTTATCCTGAAGGTTACACTCCACCCAAGGCTATCCCGGAGGCTGACGTTTATCCCGATTTAGCAGCCGCCGATCCCGCTCAAAACTTAGGACCGTTTACTAAAGAGGACAACTTTGAACCAAAAGATGGGCCTTTTACTAAATTTGACAATATCAAATTTGATACTGACGAGTTTGTCCCATCATTTCCATACAAATCAAAGAAAGAAACGCAATATATTAAACCAGGATATGGCCCATTTACGAAAGCAGATAATTCTAAAGTTGCCAATTCAAAATTAATTGAATATATTAAGCAAATTAATGAACAAGAATCTAAACGCGACTATTTCAGCGGACGAAGCTCTAGAGCTCACACCGGAGATCTAGATTATGCTGAAAGCCACATCCAACGACGTATGTTACAGCATCCGGGAGATTCCAACTTCCCTAATTCAATTCTGTACACTCCCAAAAATGCTAAGCCCAGTTTTGATGAAAGTGTACGAAACCCAGTTCTTCAGTATGCCCACCCTGACCTTGGTGTTCAACCGGCAAAGGCCACTCGGGATAATATGGAACATTACGAAAACAAACGAAAAATCAACTACTACACTAGTGTAGTGCCAAAGAGCGCTCATCCGTATCCAATGGAACCGATAAACGGATACAATCAGCAGCGCAGTCAAAACGTCCCCTCCGCCAACCGGTACTACGAAGACGAATATAATAAATTTTCTTACTATGACCACAGCCCAGCTAAACAACCATATGGATATGGCTATGTTAAGCGTATTCCAGAACCATCACTATGGAAAAGATTCACCGACTCCATGAAAGACACCATCAACACTGCAAGTCAAACCGTTCAGCAATTTACAAAACCTTTGATAGATCCCATCGCCAAAGTGACACAGCCTGTATTTGATCCACTAGTGGAAGCCACGCAAAAAATATCCCACAACCTAGGATTATACCCTAACAATTCCATTCAAAGTCAAAGATATGCTCAAGATAAAATTGGTGTCGCAGCTGCCGCCGGAGCCCCGGGAATGTTACCAGCTCTCGGTTTAATGGCGAGTGGCGCTGCATTAGGGCTTGGAGCGGTCGCCATGGGAAGACTTCTCGACGTCAACCTTATGCGCAGCGCCGACAACAGTGCTGATGAAGTAGATAAAGAACACAAAAGGTCATTCGGAGACGCCGTCTATGACTATGACAGAAAAATTATCAGCAGGCAAAAGTTTTACGACGACAACTACAAGATGCCGAGTGAAAATGTATATGTCGTTATGTCTCCTGACGGTACTGATAGAACAAAACGTAACTCTCTTAGCTTCTACGAACCTTTTGAGGTGGTTAATAATGTGAGGCAGAGGCGGAGTGTAAAGAGGGCTTTAGGAGACGACATGGCCGACGACCTACAACACATAGAAATAACGCCTTCACAATCTTCTCTCACGGCAGCAGCCATGGAGCTGGTGAAACAGACAGACTGGAGAGATTCACAGTGCGCTAAATTCACATTCTGTAAAGTCCTCACGTCGCAGCCTTCAGACTCCATGTTCGCTATGGAAAAGAAAATGGAGTCACTGTTAAAAATGTAAGTACATTTATTTTTTTACCAGTTACAATCAAGTCGCAGAGCAATGTGGCTTAAGCGTGCACCTCTCCTCCCCGAGGTCGTAAACCAATGGACTTTCTTTCTATGTGCTCATTAATTCCCATTTCAACATTCCCTCGAACGGTGAAGGAAACCTCGTGAGGACACCGGCATGTCTTAGACTGAGACCTTAGACCCAAATAGTCGACGAGGTGTGGCAGGCATAGGAGGCTGATTAGATTGCAAAATTATCATAAAACAGATCCGGAAACTGAGGCCCAGCCCTAAAAAGTTTGTAGCGCTACTGATTCATTTATTATTTAATATTCAAATCACGGTCACAAAAGCACATAACTTTATGTTTGAGAAATCTTGTCACATACGAGTACTTAAGTGACGTGCGATAAATAAAAGACAAGTTTAAAACAAGTAAAATTATGTCTGACGTAATTTACACTTTCTAAAGGTCAATAAACACTACAAGTACGGCTCATTTACACTTAGTTGTATATTTTTTACAAGTAAAAGACCACAACGTCCAGCGTGGTAACAAATTACTAAACTACGAAAAAACGAGAGACTTTACTGTTGGAGAAATAAAGAAACATATTTTGTAATATAAAAATCGAACCCAATTTCTGTGAAAGTGTTTACAAAACAAACGCAAACCATTTCAATAAAATAATCATTATATCATTTAAATTTTAATAAGAACATATCGCGCTTTCAATTAACCTACATATTTTTATTCAGAGAGCGATCATAAAAACAATAATTTATTACATACAATTTGGTTTACTATTTTCGTTATGTAATGTCAAACAGAGATCTTTATATTATCTTATATATTATATTTTATTCTACCTTTCTTCAATAACGTACCGTAGTTTTTAACTTCAATTTTGCTAAAATATAGCAAAATGAAATGAAAACATTTTTATTATTAAATAAACATTTTAAATGAACTAAGAGTACAACACAGCGAAACACTTAGGATGATGGGTTTAACCTTTCATCTTAATTAAATTACTTGATTTTATTACTTTTAAAGTTATCCTCATAATTCAATCGCGCCAGTAACAAATTGTTAAACCGAAACATTAAATTTAGAAAATCATTGCAATTAATCGTAAATCATAACACTTTTTCCTTTTATCATAAGCGTTTTCTAAGGCAGTTTATGCGCGTACCACCGCTATGTGTAACCAGCTGCCCACTGAAGTATTTCCAAACTAAATTGATTTAGGGTCATTAAAAAAAAGAGTGTACCAGCTCTTTAAAGGCCGGCAACGCAATTGCGAGCTTTCTGGCAATGTGAGTATTGGCAGCGGTATCACTTAACATCAGCTGAGAGAACAAAAAGTTATAATAGGAAATAAAACCTAAAGCAAAAATGGGAAAAAGGAAAGCATAAACTATTAAAATCAATTAATTATTATTTTATACTAGTTATGAAACGTCATGGCAATCGATATAAAACGAATTGAGCGCGTTGAACTTTTTATTTGTACGTAATATCATCAAGCCATAATTACTTTACAATATGAATGAGTTTCTGCATTGTTGAATATATCAATATATAGACGTATAACGATAATCAATATCTAGTACAATTCAGTGAACAAGTATGTCAAATTATATGCAAAATTGCTTGGAATTCAATAAAACTGTCGAAAGCATAATGAAGAAAATATATGGAGAAAAGTGAAATGCTTTATTTGTAATTTCTTCACGAATTATTCGAATCGCCACGCAAAGGCGATGCATAGAATCAATGATTTACAATGTAGTTTAAACATATTTTTTTACTCGTATTGTATGATTTAAAAGTTTTAAAGTAATTCAAATAAAACTTTACGTATATAAACACGACAATAGAAAACAGTTTAACAACTATATTTATTATATATAGAGGTCAATTGGTATTACATAATTAAAAAGACTGCACCAGACCGCACGCCGCCAACACCCAGTATTCGGTTACATAAAATCAGAAAGGGAAAGTGTTTGGCATTCCAAGTTGCTAGGAATTTTTCAATTTAATAATTGTTGCGGAAATATGACTCACTACAAAAATCCGGTTACTAATCAAATCCACTATATAGCTGAATATTGAACGTAATGGTAAATATAATAATATACTAACCGTCAAGTGAAATAATTGCTTTTTTATTATTAGTATATTTTTTGCGTGTAATTAAATTGTTAAATGTCATGTAATTATATGTTTTTTATCCACAAACCCCTGTAATTTAATTTAAAACGTTATCAATTAATAGCTGTGCCTCGCGTAAATTCGGTCATAAGGTATATATCGCCTAAAGCTTGCCTCGATAAATTAGGTAGGCAGAGATTAGCGTGTTAAACCAACCAAACAAACTCGTCAGCTTCAGTGTAGTGTAGGCAATCAACAGAATAGTAGCAAAAATAATGTTTATTTCCCGAATAACAAACTCGTTTTTCGTGAAAGCGGAACGATGTTGGGCCCTTCCCATTCAAAGTTATTGCCGCATGATCTGGGCTCCGTATTAGGTGTCCGGAGAAATAACAGCAAAAAAACTCGGTCGAGTACCCGACAGCTGACGTAAAGAAAAAGTATGAGGAAAACTTACGCGACTTAAGATTACCGGAAAGTAAAAGATTAACTGCGTATGGAAATAGTCATAACTATTTAAAGCTTTTTTGTTTATGTTGCATGTAGTTTGATCTCCTATTGGTTAAAAATGAACCCACAAATATAAATACAAATCAATTTAGAATATTTTAGTAAAATTTCTAATAAGTTGTGGTTTCTATAGATCAAGATCTTGTTACTGTGTTTGTGTGTGTATTATAAAAATATGTTTGCTTAGATTTGATTGATTGATTAAATGGTAAATACATAAATTTCAGGATATCAAGGGGGAACAGTGCCAGTGCAGCTGCGGTCGCACATCAGCTTGGAGACGTGATGGCAGCAAGTAGAGACCACAATTGCTCAAGGTTCCAGTGCGAGGGCCAGTAGTTGACTATCAATTTAATACCATATCTGATGATAATACCATGTTTGACACGTGGTTAGAATTGGTCCATTGGAACCAAAACTCCGTTCTTCGATATAATTGGATACGACATCCAAATTATGGATTTATATCTAGATAGTAATATAGAATATCACGGTGTGAAATTTGATAAATTAATTTAGTAAATTATTTATTACTAGTAATTTAATTGTAATGTGATTGTATTGTTAGTTTTTGTGAGTGATTTTAATTTATTTAATAATATTAAGCGCTAGACATAAAATATTAAACAAAACAGTATTGCCATGCCTCTATAGGGAATAAATAAAAATTGTGGTAAAGTCAATCAATATCTTATATAAAGCGATTCATTATAGGCGATATATTCTACTAGAAAAAACTCTGCACCAAGTAAAGTGCACAAAGAATGACTAATCTAAATCTATTTATATAAATAGACTATTATTTTTACGCTAATCATAAAACTTTTCCTATAGAGGAATAATTCAAGAAAAATATATAGAACAACTCATGTGTTTATTTTACGAATAAATCGACAATTTTCTACTATTTATCCAAAGTTGTATAATATAACAAATGCTTTATTTTAATTATAATTTTATGTAATCTTATGTAGAAAACATAGATATTTATTTAAATTATTCTAGACGCAACTAAGATGTAAATACGCTTTCAAATGTAAGTTATCTATTTATTTCCTAAATAAAGACAAAATATCCTTTAAAATGTTTAATTTCACAACCACTAGTCATTATTAATCGACAAATTATATTTCATTCATTTAATCCGGTTAGATGAATATTTACCACCGTTTCTCGTTGGGGATCTATAAATTTAATTAAGAGTAATAAATATTTTAGCGGGAAAAGTATAATTTCTTATCACCTAAATCCTTATGAAAGGAATACGAACTTTGATCCCCGGCGCCAATGTCAAGCGGCGGGACCTCGCATTTCTCTTGCGCTATCTGGTTGCACTCAACACAGGGCTGCAGTTCTTCCTCCATCATATAAAGCTATACATAAAAACGAGAGATAAAATTAGCAAGCACGCATACTTTCGATAATGGTTTAAGGAATCTGTTAATGAAAACATAATTACAAAATATTTATTATTTACAGACAAACTCCTACGTCAGGTTAATTAATTAAAACCCTAATTTTGCATTTTTTTTTAGTTGTGAGATACACTCACAATTTCTGGTTTAGATTCGCAATTTCAACAAGCAAGATTAGAGCAGGTTTGTCGGATGAGACAATTACACAAAATCTAATTCAAATTCAAAAGTCATTTATTAATTTTGAAGTTTGGTTACGCGATCAGGAATTTTGTTATACATCGTAAATCTCTATACCTTTCCCCATAGATAAGTGAGCAGTTTTATGAAGTCTGAAACCCTGGAAAAGCAAGTCTATTCCTACTTCTTTTGTTTGAATTGTGACAGTCTTGCGCTTTAGAAATGTATTTATGAACGTACCTACATAATATTTTTATACACATATTGGGAGGCAACTGTTAAAATACTGATTTCTTTAAAGAATTCTCTTAGCGAGGCACGGTTTTAGTTTACATATAGCGCGTATTGCTTGTTTTTGTAATACAAAAATGACTGACCCGTCCGTCGGCTCCAAAGCCAGTGTATCGTTTAGTAGGCGCGCCCTCTGTCACCACGGCGGTGGCTTGTTCGCGGCGCGTACTCTCCGTCACCAAGGTGTGGGATCCACCACACCATCGCCGACAAACATGCCTATTATTTCATTCATTTGTTTTTAACAAAGATTTGAAACTTCTTGTTATATATTAACATTTGTTTGTTCCAAGGAAGGTTTTATTTTTAGTGACCGGAGTCGTGATCAAATTCTTCCCTCATAAGTCTCTTCTTTTTACAAAGGCGCTCACCTGTCATCGGGCAGGTCTGGGGGCATCCAGTCCTTTAAGCAGGGCTCCTTAGAGGGAGCACCGGCAGGCGGCGGGCGAAGAGCGGGCAATCGAGGCGGAGCACCACGGGTGGCGTCCCTAGGAGACATGAGCGCCGCTGTTCCGCACGCCGCGCAGGAAGCCCCCGCTGCCAACTGACGCTTCACTGCAGCCGCCTGGAATTAGAATCTGAACATTTATTCCAAATTATATTACTCCTGGATGATACAGATTTTATCGTCCTAAGCTAACTGGAAGTAAACGATCACCAATTATTTATTATTATTTAAAGATAATCCTATCACATCTTTCTACCTTAAATCTAAGTAAGAGTTTAGTCAGTAGTACAAATACCTTTGGTTCTCCGAGTACAGCGGCCAAAACCTGCAGACGGTCATGCAGCAGCTGCAGTTGCTTTTGTACTTCATCACGACACGACAGCAAGTCCAGGATCTCTGATTTGCCATCTAAGATCTTATTCAAGTCCTTCACTGCCGTCTGAAATGATACGATTAAGAGTGATCGTTAGAAGAACTCGACCGTTTACATTGTATAGATAGAACCTAATGACGGTCGATCTACATTAGACTTTTACCATAGGAAACGTCCTCTGTTTAATGTTCCCTTAATTTTAATATAAAAATAACGCACCATCCAGACATTATCCTGCCTCTGGAATTTGTCATGGCATACGGCCAGCCGTCGCTCTAAATCGGCGCGGGCCAAGGCGAATTCTGCCTCGGTTAGAAGACCGGCGAGACGAGATGTGTCAGCCTAAAATAATAAAAAATTGTGTACCTATTTCGATGTGAACAACAAAAAGGACTAAACTAAATAGACCCACCTTATCTCTTAGACCATCGGCAACTTCATCTTTGTCAGCTTTCTGCTCACGAAGTAACTCCACACACTCGACTAGGCTCTGCAATAATGAGGGAATATCAGTTTGTCTAAAACGTAAAACACTATAGTCGTACAAATTCCGTCGCCAGAAATTCATGCAAGAACTTTTCGCCATTTCTTTTTCCCACGAGTAGCAAACTTTAAAACTTAGTTTCAAATGTATTTCAAATTAAAATATTGTGTCACGAATAGTAGTAGTAATTATTTTTATAATAATAATATTTATTATGAGCCTACAATTATTTGTTCTATCTTTAGCGGATAGATGGTGTAAATTAAATGCCCAGATACTTAAAAAAATTATGTAATTCAAAAAAGGATGTGAACTGTACAATTATCGTAGGTCAAGTGACAGAAGTAGATAGATTTCTATGAAGAATCTTCAAGCGCCTGACGGGTGCGGGTGACGGCAATGTTCCCGCGATGGTGTTTTGGCGTAATATTAGTGCAGGCGTTAAGTCTGAACATCCTCCTGGCCGTTGAAAGATCACTTTCAACCTTGAAGTCTGTCGGCAGCCCTTTATTAGTGGTGATGTCTGCCATTCTCGCTGTTCCATAGGATCCCGGGATGAGGCGTAGTACCATATCTCCTATGTCCAGCTTTGATGATGATTGAGAGGGCAAACGGGCAGGAGGCTCGCGCCTGATGTTAAGTGATACCGCCGACCATGGACACTCTCAATGCCAGAGGGCTCGCGAGTGTGTTGTCGGCCTTTTAAGAATCTGTATGCTCTTTTCTTGAACGACCCTAAGTCGAATTGGTTTGGAAATACTTCAGTGGGCAGCTGGTTCCACATAGCGGTGGTGCGCGGCAAAAATTGCCTTTAGAAACGCTCAGTTATTGAAGGACGGACGTCGAGGTGATACGGGTGGAATTTTGTATTCTGCCTCGACGTCCGATGATGAAACTCAGCTGCAGGTATTAATGTGAACAACTCCTCTGAACACTCTGCCATGGTAAATACGGTAGAAGATGCAGAGTGACCCCACATCTCTACGCAACGCCAAAGGATCGAGCCGCTCTGAGAGGGATTGGTCATCGACGATTCGAACCGCTCTTCGTTGGATACGGTCAAGTGGAAGGAGCTGGTACTGGGGAGCCCCCGCCCAGAGGTGAGAACAGTATTCCATGTGGGGCCGTATTTGCGCTTTATAAAGTTGCAAGCGGTGGCCCGGAGTCGAAAAGAGGAGTAGCGACAAAGGATGTTTTTTTCGCGAAAACTTCTGTCTTCTTGGACTAGGTTTAGTCTACCCCAGTCCAAGACTCCACGTAGTATCTACTACGTGGAGTCTTGGACTGGGGGATTTCGACTTCAGACACAAGTTTGTTCCGGTACTCATCGACAACCGCCCGAGAAATACCTGCCCGGCCAGTATAAAGAGTATCCCCAGTGCTATCATCCGCATAGCCTTGTGGGACCCCAGCATTAACGGGTTTATGGTCCAAACATGCTCCGTTGATGACGACCTTGATGCTCCGATCGGCCAGAAGCTTCGAGAGCAGTGCTTTGTGCCACACCCGATCGAACTCTATCGCTATATCCAAACTAACCTCTAGCGCCTCCGCCCTGGACTCAATTGCATCTGCCCATCTATGTGTAAGGTATACTAGAAGGTCACCAGCCGAACAAGGTCGGGTTGAAAGCCGTACTGATAATCACTAATCAGCAAGTGGCCATCTAGATACCTCAAGAGCTGGCCATTAATAATAGATTCCATTATGGAATCTATCCATTATTTTGGAGAACAAGGAGGTTATAGGTATTGGGCGATACTTGGGCGGGTCAAAGCGATCGCTTTTTTTAGGGATCGGATGTATCGAAGCAAAATTTGTTCTCTGCTGCCACCTTTGCCAGAAGTGTTGCTGCATTTTTTCTAAGCGTTCATAGCGTTGAAGTTTACTTTCCTTTGAGTCACCCAGATGTTGCGACGGTGGAGCAGTTAACGGTCTCCCGATCAGGAAGTGTCCTGGGGAAAGGGAAAGGAGGTCTTTAGGAAAAGATGATAGAGGGCGCAAGGGACGGCTGTTCAAAATCGCCTCCACTTGTGTAAAGAAAGTATTAAGTTCCTCAAAAGTGAGGTGGCTATTGCCAACAACGCGTTTTAAGTGGAATTTTGTCGATTTAACGCCGGCTTCCCATATACCACCAAAATGAGGGGAGTAAGCCGGAATAAACTTAAACTGGATAGAATTTTGACTTGCAAAATCAAATAGAAGGTTTTGGTTTTGCTTGATAAATGATCCTAACTCCAAAATTTAAAAACTAACTGTTCTATATTTTCATTTTGCGATGAAGAGACAATGGCGTGATTACAGTGTATCCTATTGCTAGATACTGCTGAATTTATAGGACCAGAGATTATCCAACCTAACTGTGAACTCCTTAACTTAGGATTGTTTGGTCCTAGAGAACGTTGTTCGTTGCCTAGAATGTCCCTGAAGAGATCAGCACCTATTAGTACATCTATGGGAGCTGGCTGATAAAACATGGGGTCAGGCAACTGAATATTATCTGGTAACTAAACTTTGGCAAACGACCGGAGCTCATTTACCACAAAACACGATAACATTACACCGAAATTACTATTTGTTGCTTTTAATTACATTCATTGAAGAAGTGTTGCCTATAGCAATGACCTTGTGCCAATGTGGCGAGACTTTAATGACAGTCTGGTCCTTAGGGACTATATAAATGACGATTGGCTTTCGCAATCTAAAAGAGCACGAACTTTGACCTTTTGGTGATCAACTGGATTCGATACTTCAATGATAGCAGTAGATAATAGCACCTGATTTGTATTGTGATTAGAATAGTTAAGGATAATTTCATTTTCATCTTGTTCATCAATGAGAGCGAGGTGGCTTGAGGAGGATGATGGGCGATGGAGCAGACTATTGTGACGCTCAGTGCAGCCGCGTTCACGGCATGGACCCATGCAACATTCGCTTTCGGGGTGACCTTGTCTCAAAAAATTAACACAATTTATACTTCGTCCCTTCAATCATTCGCTCGTCAACCCCCTTCGCTTTAAACGTTGGACCATCATATATCCTATGACGCTCATTGCAAACAATACAGATAAATGTAGTATTTGGTTTCTTGCTATAATTATTGCTGGTGCTCGCAAACGATTTTGCGACATTAATTTGATTTTGACCTTGCCTTTGAATATAATTATTATTAGCTAAAGAATGCACCGGAGCACTGGTCACCTTTGACACGCTAGTAACGTCAGACCGATTATTACGATTCAATGACTCGAGCACATCAGCACGGTCTAACATAAATTTATAAAATTGTTCGAGGGTAGGAACGTCGCCTTCCAAATTGTTGCGATATTCCTCCCATTTTAACAACGTATTGTTATCTAACTTAGATTATAACATAAATATTATTAGTACATCCCATTTGTCAGTGGGTTGTCGTAGGCTTGTTAAGGCGCATCCATGTCCAGAGAGAACCTGCATGAGCCGATCCCCACCATCGGTCCACCTAGTGTTTCAAAAAGGGACGAATATAAGATCAACAGTTTGTAAACCAAACCGACATTCACTTAACTCATCCCTCCATTCTTGCAAAATTAAGCGGCGATACTCCTCCTTCCAGACCTTGACTATCTCCAGAGGTGGGTCAAAAACACCACTCCTGGCTTCAGCTCTTCTCCAAAAAATGTCTCCCAAAGCCAAAGCTTCCAAGTGCCAAGGTGGAGTGGCGGCTATGACACATGATACATCACAGGATACTGTACGGTATGCCCTCGCAATTCTAATGGCAACGCTGTTTGTTGTAAAATGTCAACTAATCCGCCCATATCGGACACCCATAAAGAGCCTTCGCACGTACTACACCAGCATAAGGCTACAGCCCCCGCCTGGCCCACCTATAATTGACATTATACGACCCAAAGCCGCAGTTGCAGTTGAATCAAGCTTGGGTGCCAGAGCTGCAAAATAAGCTTTGAAATTCCAACGGGCATCAAGAACCAACCCGAGGTATTTTAAAGTCGACTTTACTGCCATATGAACGCCATCCACAATTATTTCAGCGCCTCTAGGTGGAGGCCTCCTAGCAAAACAAATGACTTCAGATTTTTGTAAAGTCACTCGAAGACCAAGTTGTCTTATACGAGTCACTACTTGTTCTACTCCAGCAGTAGCTAACAAACTCGCCTCTTGATAATTACATCCCTTGGCCGTCACAAGTGTATCGTCAGCATAACATATTAAGCCTACTCCTGGCATCAGTCTACCTCGAAGAACTGCATCAAATCCAATGTTCCACAAAAGGGGCCCAAGAACCGACCCCTGTGGAACTCCACATCGACCCTGATAACATCTCCAACCTTCCCAACTTGGATAAATGATCGATCGATCAGAGAGATAAGCTCCTACTACATGACCTAAGTACACAGGCACACCATGATAAAAGAGACCATCCATAATCGCTGTCCAGGGTATAGTATTTCAAGCATTCGCAATATCTAGCGAAACCGCCAACACAACCCCACCACCAGAGACAGTTTCTTCGCACAAGTCCCTTAACTTAGCTAACGCGTCAATTGTAGAGCAAGCACACCGAAAACCGAATTGAGTATCAGACAGATTTGGACCAACGATTAAAAGATGCTTCTCGAGGCGCGAGACAATTATTCGCTCAAACAGTTTGCCCACCTCAGCAAGTAAAACAAAGGGTCGATAGCTCGGTTACCCTAACTTCCTAAGAAGAAGCAATTGACCGACTTACAAGCTAATAGGGAATATGCCGTTTCTCAAAAGATCAGAAAGGAGATCTCGAAATCTGTTAAATAAACCATTATTAAGAGATTGCGCCCAAACCGTTTCATGCAATCCATCAGGACCAGGAGCGGTTTTTTTGTTGTATTTAAAAAAAAGGCTTGCATCAAATCGTTGGATGAGAAGCGACACCCGCTTGTCATCATTGTGACTGTATAGATGATACGGTGAGGCATACAGTTGAGGAGTGTCCGGCTTGGGACTTCTTTCGCTCGGTGCTTGCTGATAGCATTTATGGCAATCTGTTGCTTCCACTAATTATTCAAAGAATGGTGGAAGCTGACAATGACGGTCCTTGGAATGCCTTCAAGGCTTTTTGTGAATCCGTCGTGAGTCAGAAAGAGAATGCGGACCGTCAGCGGGAAAATGATTTATATGCTCCGCCAGTAACGAAACGACGACCGGGGCAGCAACGCCGTGTTTTCGCACGACTGCCCTAAGTTAAGATTTTGAAGATTTGTGCGTGAGAGGGGTCATGGTTGTATTGTGGCATTCGCGTTTGGCGGGGTTAGGATAGGGCTCAGCTGTTACCTGCCTCCGCCCTTTGGCGAGCTGAAGTCATCCGTCAGGTTTTAGTGGGTAGGGTTTATTAAGTCTGAGTCCCACATAATCCCTGCTGGTGTAAAATACCGTAGGGATATGCGTAAAAGCATTTCCTAACGTAATAAAAGGCTTGTTAAGGCGCGCAAATTTTGGTCACGTGGTCAACCTAAAATCGTAGAGATCGCTCTGATTCCCGTAGAAGCTGTTTAATATTAAATAATGATGTTAAATGATGATTAATCAATATTCTTTTGTAGTCGTATCTATTACAAATCATCTTCTACGCTTCAGCATAATTGTTGGTTGACACCTCAAAATAATCCTGGCCGCGTCGCCTTGCAAATAACATACGAGGTAATGGAATTTATGGATGTCTAATAGGTGATCATTCTTATGTATCAGATTTTCAAAAGTATCCCGAAACTCCAACCAACGGAAATATGCGCCATCAAATTTGGCTATTTGAATTTGAGGGAATTTCAACCCTAACTCGTGGGGGTGATTAGGATAATCTATGCAACATGACGCGTTGTGACCCGAATTGCGCCTTTTTCGCATTCTAATTTTTAGAGAATTTTTCGACTTAAAGTTTTGGCGTTTGCTATATTCATAATTATATCTTGCTCAATTTTATCGCGTTCCTCAATTTCAGCCGAAATATTTTCATATCCTAAAACCTCTATTTCACTCTGCAAATCATCAACCTTCATTGACAACGCTTCAAATTTAGCGAGTTTTAAATCTAACTCCGTTAATTGAACATTGTTTAGTTCCATTAAACAGGCAATGCTATTTAAATAATTTTTAAATTTTGTAACTTGTCCCTTGGCGGACGTTCTTCTAGTGATAAAATCATGTAAACTTTGTTTATTCATTTCTTCTGTCATTAAATATAAAACTTACGAACAAACAACAACAAAAAAATATAATTTAAACTTTTCTTCTTTGGTAGTCAGTTAACTAAATATTGATTCTCTTTATTTAAATAGCAATGCAATTCCTACGTAATTCAATTGAAATGGCTCACGTTCCTGGTTCTGGTGGTACTTGCCGCTCAGGGAACCCGGCTGCGTACGCTCATCAGTTCACTCCCAGCCGGTGCAGGAGCCGCGACCGGCCAATGTAATCCAACGGGATAAGTATGTAAATGCAAACGGCGCACGGCAATGATAAATATTAGCCTGAAATATTCGGCAAATACGCTAAATATTGTATTATAAACAATACAAAACCGAGAAAACCTAAAATACGAAACTAACGTTACTTCGTAAAATAATTTTGACTTTATATCAATTGAGTGACCTTTTTTTATTGCTTAATATACTTCCATTAACCTATTTTACGGATTGAATGATTAATGTATTAATTTAGATAATATTAATACATAAATTATAATAAATAGCTAAAAGTTAATTCCTTTGTTCACTTTTTTATACATACGGGTAGGTAAAAAAAGATGATGCAATTTTGCATTAAATAACAAATTTACGTGTATAAAACGCTGTAAAACTTGTCTAAAAACACTTAATTTACACAAATGACGAACGATTTTGAATATTATTTTGTTAGTTAGTAGTTTTTTTAGGAATTAGTTAAGTAAGGCCACTTATCTTAGCGGACGAACTCTTAACTGCTCGATATGAAACTTCTGATTCACTGCTCGAATCTTCTTTGTTTTTCTGCTATTCAATACAGCCCGTGATTTAGAAATATCCACTGCAAGGCTCCATCCACAGGAATGATTTGATGTGATGTTGAAGATCGTTAGGTCGCGGCGCTAACCGGTGTTTCGTCGTATTTACGTATTAATTGTTATTATTTCGCGGATTCTTCTTTGTTCCCCTCATGGGCCACCATGTTCTATGTTTAGCGGATAGATGGTGTAAATTAAATGCCCAGATACTTAATAAATTAATATGATTCAAAAAAAGTATGTGAATTGTACAATGATCGTACGTCAAGTACAGGGAGGGGACAGTCTCATACAACGTGATTTTTCTTTCGATGGTAGCGCTCTCTATAGACGATCTCCTAGATTCTACTGTGCTCAAGAGATGCCGCTTTAATAAAAAAATGTGATTACCATTTCAAACGTTCAAAAACTACTTTGCTTTTACGCGAAATTTACTTTTACGCATATTTAGAGGCAGATTAATTAAATAAATAATTTGATTTAACTAAATTATGCAATTTATCAAAATATCTAAAAGATATTTTCTAAAATTTTCACATAAAATTAATATTATATTAGGTATTTGAATTCCAACTCCCAACGGCAAAAGCGTCAAAACAATAATTTTAAATTACAAACTGACTCGTGCTTGTTGCGTTTCCATTTTGCTGTAGTTCATTTTGTATTTTATCCTGTTTTCTGTATTGTGAGATACTCTAGTAAGCACGTCGAGTCGAACTTTTAGTTTCTCTGGCATACTGTCGGGATTCTGCACTCGATTGTTCAGTGTAAATTGGTGTTTTAAGACTTTTCGAAAGGACGCTATTTCGTGGTGTTTTTGTGATTTCGGTCACAATGCCTAAACGATGTGTGTTTGGTTGTTCACCTAGTGGTAATTGATGCATTTTCTATAATATAATGTATAGTAGTACTAGTACTAAGTGTAAACTAAGCGATAGAAATATCACGGAAAGTGGAAATCCATATATAATCTGCTTGCAAGAGACAGTCTTACTAGCATACTTTACGAAATATGATTGCATGCAGACTTAGGTAAGACAGCCTTTAAGGCATGTCTACTATTCAGATTATTATAGTTAATTAATTACACTGCCTATCCCGTAAGGGATTACAGGCATAAAAGGGGAATGTATTGTTTAAATAGATATTAACAGAACAGATTATTTAAATTACGAAATTGTGTGGTCTTATCCATCTCAGCAACAGCAGAATTTTAATTTTATTTATTTCAGTACACAAAGCAACTATGAAACATTATTTCATGATTTAATGTTGAATCTTAAAACTTTATCAACATATTGACATGCATATTTTATCTTATTTTTCAGTATTTTTTAAGGAGCATTCAAAGCCTTGTTGCTTAATAATTATAAACGCCCATTCAGTGCAATCTAATTGAAGAAGAATGAAGTCCAAGTGAAGAAGATAAAAACGATAGAAAGATAAAACCTTAGACTTTTTTCTCAAGGAAAATCAACTGATAGAAGCTTACGTTCCTGAAGAAAGTAAAATTTCATTTAGGGAGGAATTTATACACAACGCCAGTGAAGGTCAATGTGATTTAGGACACCCCGCATACGTTTGCGGCTAGGTCCTCCCAAAGTCTTTGAAATGTATCATTAAAAGTTGCAAAACATGCGAAAAAGATGTGTTAGGGCATCAAAATGAAACTAACAAAAGCTACATATGATCAAAAAAATATTTTTAAAATATGAAGTCGTTAAATTATCCATCACTTGAGTTAGACCAATGTTTTAAGGAAATACAAAGTGTATGTGTGACACATTTAAAAAAAATGTTCCACTGTACACTGACATATTTGTGTCATTTTCCTTCAAATGTGTAACAAATAAAGAGGCTCTCAAAAAAAATTTGAAGAAATGACACTGAATATCTTAATATACAGTTGGTGCAGGTTGGAATCAACTGAATATTATGTGGGAAATTGACATACGCTGTTGATGATGAAATGAAATCTTTCACCCAAGAATATTTCAACAAACATTTTAAGAAATAAATATTTCGTTTTTGTTAATGGTCTTTTATTTAATTAATTGTATCATGTAGGTAAATAAATATTTTTGTCAGTTTATAGGTATTGAAAAGTAAAGCAGTTACAAATATTGTAATACAACCAATATGAGTTATTCTACTCACGAACTTCAATATTGATTTAACTAATAAGAACTAGGTACAACTACTACTTTGGTCTAGATTATATAATATATTCCTATATAATCTATACCATTGTAGTACTTGTATCTAATTCTCTACCTTTTATAGTGCCTAGCTATGTTTTGGTACACACACACATACATTTAGTTAGTTTTCGATATTGATAAGAGATGACATTGTATGTTCACAATGACGTATAGATTAAGATATAACAAAAAAGCTGTAAGATGGCTCTCTATTCCCAGTATATATTATTTCTATATGGTCAAGTTACATGAGAGGACAGATTTGTAAGAAGAATCTTCAAGCGCCTGTCGGGTGCGGGTGACGGCAATGTTCCCGCGATGGTGTTTTGGCGTAATATTTGCGCAGGCGTTAAGTCTGAACAAGTATATTTTTATATCGATACTACAAAACAACAAAATATATACAATTTTTTAAAAATAATAATGAGCCTGCGTCACGCCCAATAATCGCAGCCCATAGACAACCATTTTTAGTGGGTGCGTTGCCGGTTGTCTTCGGATTGTTTCTCGATGACAAAACAGCGTGTAAAAAAATTAAGACAACTGACGAACTAAATCTCAACGTAATTGCTTCTTTAATTAGGTAAGACACAAACCCTAAGTTCATCAGCCAGCTGCGTCTGCAACTTGGTGAGTGCGCGATGAGAGTGTAATGTCGACTCCAACTCAGTCACCAGCTCTTGATACCGGCTCGTAAGCTCCACGACCGCTTTACAAAACAAACAAATTAGATACGATCTAATGGTATAGCGTTCTTCACTCTCGGTACATTTACGACTCTTTCATACTTTTCCTTCACGTGAAAATTCGGCCACTTAAAGTAACATAAAAATATTGCGTAAAAAATTTAGTTTTACGTGTTGCCACCGGGGCGCTGTAATATGTACGTGGTTAAGCCTGGCTAATGCACCGAGTGTCTAGATAACATAATATAATACTATTATAATACATATTTATTATAATATATAATACTAATACTAGATCGAATGTGCCAGGCATTCATAGAGAAAACATATACGAAGAATAAACAAGAATACTAACAACGTGAGAAAGCGACGGTAGACGTCCGGACGAGTAATATGTTTTTTTTCTTTTCTTTTTACACACCATCAAATAAACTGAAGAAGTAAATTAACCTGCAGTTTCTGCATTATTATTGACAGTCTCCAACAGTGTCAGTCCTCCTTGCAAGTCGCCTCGCATCTGTACCATTTGCTCACGGAAACTTTGCATCTAAAACAAAAAATAGTTCAAATTTTTATTTCTAAATATGAAAAACGGACATAAAAACGACTACCGCTGACCGCCCGAATTGTTTTAACATGAACATGATATTTACTCCTATTTCTTCTTTCTAAGAGTACTGCAAAATATTTGCGCTTAATCAAACCTTTAAAGCAAATTAGCCAGGAGCACTAATGTTTCAATTAAGTAGCATTATAATACATAGTTATAACAATGCGTAAATTCGAATAAGACTATATCTTCTAATATCTGTATATAAAAGTTTAAATAATACATCTCACAAAAATACAGTTGGTATCACGTACATTGCAAAAGTATTCAATAAAATACACATTTACCTGAGTGGAGAGGCCTGCGTCAAAGCCATGTAGCTGGTCTGCGTAGTCGACGGCCAGCGAGTGCAAAGTCGATATACGGACGTCCAGAGTCGTCGCCACGTCCACCTTGTCGGCTGTAAAACATTTATTCTGTATTTAGTATCAACTAAATACTAATTATTATTAATAATACTTTATTATGTTAAATATACTTTTTAGAGAATAAGGTTTGATTTAAATTACTTATAAGTATACATTTATGCTAGATCCGTAATATTAAATTGTGTCTTTAAGCAGAGACAATCTATATTTAAAAAAATAAATATAATGTCAGGAAATGCTCGTATTTTCAGAAGTTGTTCTGATCGGTTCAATTAACCGTTGAATCCGCTGTTCGTTATAACGTCAAATTATAATTTGCTCGAATCAATCTAAATTATATAATGAAATTATTCATGTCTTTTGTGACGGTATTTCTCCGACATATATATAAATAACAATCTATTATTAGTTAATATTACCCCTAAAAGAGTTCTCAATGTGTTGGACGCCTGATAAATTACAGATTGTAATAAGATATACTATATATACTATTAGCCTACAAGCAGATTTAGCAGTGTGTAAAGCGTTGTCAGCAGTTGCACCAGCGCGGGATGTCATCAAGTTCATTGATTTTATGAGTTCTTCACGCAAACGATTCACAGCGTCACTGAAAATAATTTCCAATTAAATACATTACAAAGCTATTTTAGCAAACCTGAATTTTATAAATACAATTTTTGTAATAGTCACCAACTGTGCCTCAAAGAATAATAATAATAAACCGTTTAATTACAAAGAAAGTGGTACATTCAGATTGACTCATTATAAAAAGACCATAATCAGCCATATAAAATATAATAGGCAAGCAAATTTCAAAGAGTAAGAACATTATCATAATGTCATAATAATAAGTTGTCCTAGTCACCATCCCCTTGAGAAGTTGATTACAAACTGTGATTTCTTTAATGCTGGGAAAAATTCTTAATATGACAATTATACACTCACTCCATTTCATCCCGAGTTACTCCTTGGTCTAAAGTGGTAGTGGATACTCTTGACGAGGGCTGCTTCATGATGGAAACCGAAGGACGTGGCGCTGGGGCAGTACTGGGGCGGGGGACCGTGGCACCCTCTGATATCTTCACCGAGGGAGCTATTATGACCGACTTACGAGAAAGTGATGGACGTGTTTTCAGATCCTGAAAGAAATATATAAAGGACCAAAAATAACATAGAATAATTTATATATATAATATATATATATATATATATATATAATAATTTATATTATTTTTTGATTATTTTTTTATGATATTTAGTTCTTGTGTTTGTAATAAAATTCTTCCTATGTCATGTGTGATATTTTTTGTAATTAATACGTGTGTACAAGACCTACTTAAAATGAATCCAGCATTATATTTAGCTATTGCATTACACAATTACAACCAACTGTCAATAATGCAATCATTTAAGTACACAACAAACGCAAGTTTAACGATTTCAATTACATACAACTTTTGTATTTCTAAAATAGAATATTCTTTGTGTCAGTTTTCTAAAAAGGTACTTTTATGAAATAATTTCATAGATTGATCGCTACATTTCATAATATGTATAATTTCTTATTCGCTTGTTTGGACTGACTGGCAGAAATTGATTTCATAATTGCAAAGATAGTGTAACATTTGAGCGTTTTTCAAGGCAATTTTTGCCGCGCACCACCGCTATGTGGAACCAGCTGCCCACTGAAGTATTTCCGAACCAATTCGACTTAGGGTCCTTCAAGAAAAGAGCGTACAAATTCTTAAAAGGCCGGCAACGCACTCGCGAGCCCTCTGGCATTGAGAGTGTCCATGGGCGGCGGTATCACTTAACATCAGGTGAGCCTCCTGCCCGTTTGCCCCCTATTTTATAAAAAAAAACATTAATGATACGTTTTGTGTCATGTGTATGAACTCAGGACTTAAAAAATATTGATAAAGCCTTTACAAAATGTATTTTAACCAATCTCTGCTGCTAATGTATTGTTTGTCAGAAAATTATGTAACTAAAATTAATTTTAGTTAATAATTAGATGCGTAAACCAAATGTTAGCAATGTAATTACACTTGTAACAAATAAATTGTAATACATCAGTTTACTCATAGTGTTATATAACATTCTCGCTTCCGATAGTGTCCAATAGGTCGTCTACACTTATATTAACGTCTGACATAGAGTTAAGAGCCCCTAAATAAGCCAAGTTAGTTTGTTGTTAATACAGCGTCACAACCCCACTACCCCTAATTTTATATTAGTCATAAGCTCATGTATTACACGATTAAAGCCAGTTTACACACAGCTTCAAAGAAAGATTTTCATTTATTTCAACATACATAACTCATGCGTTAACATATATTGTCTGCTTTTATTATCTGTTTTATAATGTAATAAAGTTTATCGATTGTCATAATTCTCTAAATATTAATAATATATTATTTTATAAAACCTCAGCTCTCATATCAGCAGCTGCTCGCTCCATCTGTATCTCTTCCATTTGCTGCCCCAGGTCTTCCGGCAGTTCTCCGGCAGCAGCCAATTGTGTAAGGAGACCGGTCATACGAGCAATAGCACTCTCCGCTGCCTTGACACGGGCGTCAATCTAAAACAGTTTAGATAAAAATTTTGGTAAAATTTATCTCATTTACCATACCTTTATCACCTTTTAATATTTACCACGACTTTCAAGAAAAAGGAGGTTATCAGTTTATCCTGTATGCGATGTTGTCGTAATCGAATTATAGTATACAATCTATTGAGATTTCAGGTCCAAGTACCTGTACTATATTTCGTTAGCGCATGTATATTATGTTTGTTTGTCCACAAACTTAGAAACTAAAAGTCATTTCAACATATTTTTTCGTGGTTGAAGAAAATACTTGTATACGTCAATGAGACCAACCTGCATCGCCTGCATAGTATCTGGTAAAGTTGCCTGTCCCTTCGCCAGATCACTTCTTAGCTTCGCATTGTCTGGCATGGCCAATGGCTGGGGTACTGCCATGTCCCTCAAATCTTTCACTGCGGCCTCCAGTAAGGCAAATTGTGACTGTGTCACCACTTCAATACTACCACGACCCTGAGCATCTATATACATACAGGTCATGTATAAATCTTGACATACCCCGATTAGCCTTTATAGTCAGACCAGAGTGTAGTTGTATTATCTTTGCCGAGCTTTGTCCTCAAAATTATCATAGATCACATGTAGATATTGAGAGTTACATAGGTTGTATGTAGGTATCTATTTCGCAGGAATATGAACTTACATAATGGTTATATGTATAAGTACACGATAAATTAAATACACTTTGATTGAAAGAAGGATATCGATATATTCTTGGTCTTGGTCTTCTTGTAAAGATTACAACAAAATGAAATGGTAAAATTTACATAAACTTAAATATAAGTACATTATTAGCTAGATGCTTTCAGCTATCAGATTTGTTTTCTATCTTAACAGTTATTAATTATGAGATGGTAACTAAACCCAGTTACATATTTATTGAATCGAATCACTAACACATCACATACTTGTTGCAAATGACAAATCAGAGTTATTTCGCTGATTTATTACTCTGTTGTAAAATTTACCAAACATATTTGAGCTTCCGCTCCACCCAGCTGTCTTCCAAATGAAACCTACATTAACACCTAATTTATATGCCTTAGAGGTGGCAGTGTGCCTGTGGGCGTACTGTGGGCTATAACAATGCTTATATTGATTCCACAGCTATCCAAGGTGGTCTTCTTAACCCTTTTCCCCTTGATACGGAAACATTATATCTATGTAAAAACGCAATGTACACACAGGGCACAATTCCCCACGGTCATAAAAACAACGTAATATTAGTTCGTAATCGTGCGAAATGTCTTATCTTACAACTTGAGATTTTGAAAAATTTGTTTAATGCAGATTTAAGTTTCTCAGTTTTTTCTTGAGGTTAACCGACTTTAAAAGATGTAGAGTTCATTATAAACCCTAAAAATGACAAGAATTTGATAGAAAAAGATTACTCTTTTCAGTATTCACAATAAATCCTAAAGTTTCAAGAAGTGTTCTCGTATCCTGAATATTTTGTAAACATTAATTGTAGCAGGTGGACACTCGTCGAAATATCTAGTAAATAGTAGTATAGCCACAACATCTGAGTAAACTGTCCACAGGATCGAAATTGAATGAATAAACAGTGCGGAATGGCGACACGATATTTGTTTCTATATGTGATCTATGCTAATCTGGAGGATAATTATTGTTTACATATACAGTGTAAACTCCAAGTAACGTCCCTTGATTTAGTTTGTCTTTCATACAATGATACACTCTACATATCATTACACCCACCTTCAATAACGACAATTAAATAATAAAAAGTATTTTTTAAGTTACCGAAATTACTTAAGCTGCGGAACTGTGTACGTTATTTCGTCTCCCTTCATAAACTCGAATTTCAACATCAAACGTACCAAACTTTCTAAGAAATCATTTTGTTTTTGTTTACAAATTGGGATTTCTTGCACGTGCTTAATCTATAATACATGAAGATGCCTCAATATCGCTAGATATGAATGAAATATTCAAATAATAATTGTATTGTAATACTAGTCTGAAATAAACTTTTTGTTTTTTTAAACCAGATTTTGCTTCTGTATGTGATGACACGATTTGACATTAAATTGAATTAACGACAAATAGTGTCGTTACATACAGTGTACACTCATATACACCCATATTTTTTCTACCTTTATAAATATTGTTAAAACCAAATCCTTCGTTCTCAATATTTAACACTAAACGAAAAATATATCTAATTTAAAAAGTAATAAAACTCTCACCAGACCAAGTTGTTGGACCTTTTTCAACTGTAATAAAATGTAATTATTACAATAAAAATCCTTAACTTAAAAAACCCATTATCTATATATTTAATCTTACCGACTAAAACACTGTCCTTTCCGCGTTTGACTTCTAAAACACAATAAAATAAATTCAAATGCAATATGACACATTTAAAAACAAATTAATAATTTAAAACTACCTTTAATAGAGATGCCAGAGTCGGAAGGCTTTCTATCCTGTGAATTGAATTAATTAGTGACATACAAATATTAGGTAAATAAACTGAACATTTGTTATTATACCTTTTTGGCAGACTTATTTTTTTCTTTTTCCATTCTTTCTTTTTCTTTTTGTGCTGCTCTTTCAGCCTTTTCTTGTTCCTTGTGTGATAACTTTTCAGCTTTTTTTTGTTCCCTTTCTGCTTTATCTTGCTCTTTTTGAGCTTGTTTCTCATTCTTTTCTAGATCTCTCTGCGCATGTCTTTCTAATTTAGACTGTTCTTTATCAGCTTTTTCTTTTTCTTTTAAAGCTATTTTTTCTTCCTTCTCTCTTTCTTTAGAAGCAGCTCTTTCTGCCTTTGATTGTTCTTTAACTGCCTTTTCCCTCTCTTTCGAAGTGGCTCTTTCTTCCTTTTCTCTCTCCTTCGAAGCTGCTCTTTCTTGTTTTTCTCTTTCTTTAGAAGCGGCTCTCTCTGCCTTTGATTGTTCTTTTTCAGCTTTTTCTCTTTCTTTAGACGCGGTTCTTTCTTCCTTTTCTCGTTCTTTGGAGGCAGCTCTTTCGGCTTTTGACTGTTCCTTTTCTGCCTTTTCCCTTTCTTTTGAAGCAGTTCTTTCTTCCTTTTCTCGTTCTTTAGAGGCAGCTCTTTCTGCTTTTGACATGGCTTTTTCTGCCTTTTCTCGCTCTTTTGAAGCGGCTCGTTCTTCCTTCTCTTTTTCTTTAAAAGCCTCCTTTTCTGCCTTCAACTGGGATTTTGCTGTCTTCTCTCTTTCTTTCGATGAAGCCTTTTCTGCCCTCTCTCTTTCTTTTGATAAAACCTTTTCTGCCCTTTCTTTTTCTTTGATCGCGGTTTTTTCTGCTTTTTCTCTCTCTTTAGATGATGCCTTTTCCGCCCTCTCTCTTTCTTTCGAAGCAGCTTTTTCTGCCTTCTCTTTTTCTTTAGAAGTGGCTCTTTCAGCCCTATCCTTTTCCCTAGATGCAGCTCTTTCTTCCTTTTCTCGCGCTCTTTGGGCCAACTTTTCCGCCCTTTCCATTTCTCTTTGACCACGTTCTCGCTTTCGAGGCTCACGTTCTTCTTTAATACCAGTCATACGACCTCTTGGACTTGGGGATGATGAACTTTCAGAAGAATCCTCAATAACTTCACTATGTTTTTTCAGTTTGTGTCGTGGTGGAGATACTTCTTCTATTTTGATCTCTACTCTTTGCTCTAATAAACGTTGTTGGCGGGCCAAAATATGTAATACGGCTTGCATGACTTTAAAATTTATCATATTCACCTAAAACGTATTTTAATTAAATTAAATTAATTAATGCCTACAAAGAAGAAGAATTAAGAAGCTATCGCTCACACTGGGTGGCCCCATAGCCTGATTTATGAGATCTTCAACCGTCACCAGCAACCCGGTGTCGCTCATATTAGGCTCGTCGAAACCTCGTCTTTTCGACATTTTTTTATTTATTCAGAGCAATATATTATGGCTTCTGTGCCTTGTAAAACAACTACAAATATTATAATCAAATTCTGTCAGCTTTTCAAATGTCATTCGATTAAAAAGAGTTTAGAATTTCAGTGTGAAGGTTTAACAACAACTTATGTTTAAGTGGTTTGTTTATTTATTGCAAGAATATGGTACAACAATAATATGGTGGTACAGTCGAAAGTTCGCATTCGCAAATTTGACTTAATGGGAATTTTACATTATGAGTCATATCAATCAGTCAATTCTTAAATTATTAGAATTATGCAAACTTTTCAGCAGGCTGTAATTTGATTTCTCCCCGTTTCAGGAGAGGGTCAATCACATATTAGAAAATTGTAATTTCTATAATGTTACCCTAGTTTTCAGGAAGCTGAAACCTTTTTTCAGTCGGTTTCAGAACATGTGTAGTAGAGTGGTGCAGTTTTCAGGAGACTATACCCCTTTGATGAAGGAATATTCTAGACCAAACTTTCTAGGTGTGAGACAAGGACGAAATGATACGAGAGAGAGAGAGAGAAGATCAGAACTTTCTCGAAACTTGACTCAGCACTCTAGAACGCCGTACGACAAGGACGGAGCAGTGTGTGAAGGAGACAAAGAGTGCGGACGTTCTAGAATTGTACAATCGCTACCCAGTAGCTATCCCGCCTATAGAGTTCTCGAATATTGTTTAGAATTATTCCCAGGGATATATCAGCGAGCCGAAACGCGACTAGTCACTTTAGTTTTGAATGCGATAACAAGAGAGAAACACCGAAGCGATAAAGTGCGAATAAAGTGAATACAAGTGATAAAGTACTGTGTGAAGTGTGCATAAGTAAAGTAATAAGTGATTGTTTTTGTGTGCTATAAGTGCATTTCTGCAATAAATTTGTGCCCATAAATTCCATGATTTACCAAGAAATAAACCCTTAAATAAATCCACGGCATTTTCTATACGATCCCCTAGCTCGTAACAATATCAACCTGACCGGGTTTATGAAAGATATCATCGGTGAGCGGTACGTTAAACAAATATTCCAATTTCGATCTATAAACCTTAGAAGTGGGTAAATAATCAGTAATACGTTTCACGATTAAAGAATTAATGGAATATTTAATATTTTTTTCAAAACGAGAGGATATAACTATATAAGTCGTCCCTATTATATCATTCGAACAGCCACCAAACCCATTCACATACATAGGATCGGAAAACGTATTGTAATTTAATAGTAACTTTGTACAACACTCAGTTGTTATAAAATGATTTTGAGAGCCGTTGTCTATAAGACAACGCAAAATATGCGGGTTACTACGCGTATCAAAAGTACATATACGCGGGCAGTACCAAGTAAAACCGTTGACGGTTATCAAAGTATTCGCTTCATTCTGCACTGAACATAGAGAAATCGGCGCGTGAAAGTTATTAGATTCGTCTAAGGAGCCAGATGCGACACGCGGAGTACTATCGACTAGCAATGACTCACGCTGCGACTCAATGGCTCGAGCGTTTGATCGCAGTCCATCGATAACAGGTTCGTACGGTTTCGCCTGTTTTTCAAATAAACTGGGATTTGACGAAAAATGCAGTATTGGAATTGCACGTTTTACAACTTTTAACAGGATTACAATTTGTGGTTTTATGTTTTACGCTTAAATATTTTACGCAATGATTCCGTTTTTTAAGGAGATTAAATCGTTCTTTTGTATTTAATTTTTAAAAATCAGGACAACTGTTTAACTATTCTAGGACATTTTGAATTAGTTTGAACAGAATAAGAATTTACAAAAGATTTTGCGCTTTTGGAATATTTATTATTAGCCGGTTTTATCATAGTAGAATTTGTTCGTTCCAAAACTTTACACTGTTCCCTTAAAAAATAATTAATTGCGTATAACAGGGTATTTTTTCTTTTCTGAAGGAATTCTCAAATGAAATAATTGTTTCGTTGTCGAATTTTTTCAGTGCCAAAAATAAAAACAAAAAATTCAATTTATTACGTATTTCTAGTTTTTCAAAAGCTGCGGTTGATGTAACAAAATTACCAAGAAAACTATTTAAACGTCTGTAGACGACGTTGTGTTTTAAAATACTATCCAAATAATAAAAGCCAAGTGACCGGATGTCTTGATATTTGTCGATATACCCGACACCTAAGAAAATACCCACCGGCAATTTAAATTAACGAACCTAAAATACGTTAAAGAAGATACGAAAAATAAATATGCCTAACTAAGAGATATGATACATATACGGCTCGAGGGAAAGCTACTCCAAAAAAGCTGTGTGGGCCTGGGTATCCAGGATGCTCCCTTCTCTCGGGGAAATAATATGCGCTGGTTCGGCTGTCGCGCATCAGTATAATAAAAAAAGGAATCCAATAATGGATAAGACTAAAACTAGCACTTACCATCAACGGTGGCGTATCTCACTCCAAACACTAGATCCTTCAATGATGAATCAAAAAAAGTAAATGCTATACGGTATCCGGTACATATTTAGTGCGAACGCGACAGCTGTTAAAATTTAACTGCCTTGCGCCATTACGCCGGGACACCACCTATAATCTCCGGTTCGTGTGTCCAAGTCAAACCGACAATTATCATCCTTCTTTGACCGATTTAGCGCAACTAACAGGGGGGTTATCTACCGTGAGATAAGACGAAACATCAGTGTAAATAGTTAATATTTTATTATAATAACTCATCTCCTATCAACACGTAACATCAATCAGCAAGAAAAATAATTTATACAGTAATGTCCGCTCGATAATACTGAATACGCGGTCGAAGCGATAAAACGTGGAATGCACGGATAATAAAATCACACAAAAATCGGGCTAAATAAATCTGTTTCGTATAAATATAATATATTATAATATAATGTAAATAACAACTAACGCGCGAGTTGAACTCGGAAATATTTACAGAGCGCGAGAGAACATGATATTTCTAGAATTTGAAAATTCAACGATTTATGGAATCGGGACGTTGAATCGGGTCTACGGCTAGGGATCTATCAATCCTAATCCTAATCTTCCAGGTTGCGGAAAGCGGCCGACATGTCCTCCAGCAGCTGCTCGAAGTCGGCCTTGATCTTCGCCTCGCCATCTTTCACGGGGTCCTGGAAACGCGAAAAGCGTCATCAAAAGGATTCAGCACTTCAGCGGAGATCCCGCTCGCGATGCGATAGAGATACCTTGAACTTCATGGAGGACAGCTGGTAGAGAACGTTGCCCATGGCGTCCCTGATGACGTTCCAAGTGACCTTGTTGTCGGACTGCGCGGTGGACTCGACGGCGTGGCGCGACATGTCGTAAAACGAGATGATGTTCTTCAGCATGCCCACGGTCTTGTAGAAGGGGCAGAAGCGGTCGTAGGCCGAGTAGCTGCGGGAGAGACGGTTCGGAGAGGTGAGAGACGAACTCGTCGGTCGCGAAGCCTTCGCGGCTCGGCCTCCTCTTACCTGTTCTGTTGCAAGAAGTCGTCCTTCAGCAGTTTGGCGACTTCCAAAGTGATCTTGTCGGTCTCGGCCAGCGAGGCCTTTCCTACCAGTTGGACGATTTCGGACAAGTCTTCTTCTTCCTGCATGATCTCCTTCACCTGGACAGTCGTTTATAAAGTTAATGGGGCCCTTCAATCTCGTCGAAGAGGGTCCTTCGAGAACTATACATCACATTCCTCTCACCTTAGTCCTGAGGGGGACGAACTCGGGGTAGTTCTTTTCGTAGAACTCGTCGAGAGCGCGCATGTACTTGCTGGAATCACATAATCATTATTAGTCATCATTAGTTCGCTCCTCCTCCTAAACTCGGACGGCCACCTCGGCCTCTACTATTTATCGGCCGACCTGTATGAGATGAGCCAGTTGATGGAGGGGAAGTGCTTCCTCTGGGCCAACTTCTTGTCCAATCCCCAGAAGACCTGCACGATGCTGAGCGTGGCGGCAGTCACGGGGTCGGAGAAGTCTCCTCCGGGGGGTGACACGGCTCCCACGATGGACACGGAACCTGTCATCGTCGACTTTATTAAAGAGGGTCCCGGGCGCGAAAGTCACCCGGAGGTCCGTCGAACTCACCCTCCCTGTCGGGGTTTCCGAGGCACTTGACGCGTCCGGCCCTCTCGTAGAAGGAGGCCAGTCGGGCCCCCAAGTACGCGGGGTACCCGGAGTCAGCGGGCATCTCGGCCAGACGCCCGGAGATCTCACGGAGGGCTTCGGCCCAACGGGACGTGGAGTCCGCCATCATGGAGACGTTGTAGCCCATGTCGCGGAAGTACTCGGACAGAGTGATACCTGAACGTTTTAACCGATGTCAAAAAGAGGAAGAATAAATTTGCCAAATGTTCGAGCTCGATCGTTCGTAAACCGTACCGGTGTAGATGGAGGCCTCGCGGGCGGCCACGGGCATGTTGGAGGTGTTGGCGACGAGGGCCGTTCTCTTCATGATGGACTCCGTCACTCCTTCGATCTCCACGGTCAGTTCGGGGAAGTCCCGCAACACTTCCGACATCTCGTTACCTGAAATTGCACAATTGGACGTGGGTGAAACGGCCGGACGCCATCATCGCGGGGGAATCGAACCGTGGCTAGTTTCTCATGAGACCGTAGAGCCTCGTCACCCACCTCGCTCACCGCACCCGACGTAGATGATGACGTCGGAGTTGGAGTACTTGGACAGAGCTTGAGAGATGACGGTTTTGCCGCAACCGAAGGCTCCGGGGATGGCCGTGGTTCCTCCTTGCACGCACCTGAAAATTATTCATTTTTCAGCTAGTCGTCGCGCGTTTGATCTTCGAAAGAAAAGAAAAAACAATTCGTCGGCCTCACGGGAAGAGAGAGTCGAGCACTCTCTGTCCGGTGAGCAGGGGGTGGTTGGCCGGCAGCTTCTCCGTCACGGGTCTCGGCTGACGCACGGGCCACACTTGCAGCATGGTGTATTGGGCCTTTTCACCGTCGAATTCCGTCTCCAGCACGACGTCCTGTTCGAAAAATCGAAAGATTTTAGTGATTTATTTTGTTATCTTGACTGCGAGAGAAGAGATCGCGTAGTGAATGTACTCACGGTGACTTTGTAGTTCCCGGCGGGAGCGATGTAAGTGACGGTTCCCTTGGCACGGGGTGGCACCAGCATCTTGTGCTTCACCAGCGTGTTCTCGTGGACGATACCGTACAAGTCTCCACCGGTGATGTGAGATCCCGCCTGTGAACGTCGTGTTGAGTTCGATACTATTTTCACATTGTTCTATCTCTCCCTCTCCCTTATTGTCACATATTGTTAAATATTTATTTATAATTATAAATTAATTAACTGAAATTTGTCAAATCCGATTCTATTTTGTTTATGGCAGTTAAAAAATAAATTATATACGAGTGTATCCGGCGATACCCTCGAAAAGCTCCAGCTCTAACCTTGACGTTGAGAGGGTTGAATTCCCAATCTGCCACACGAGACAGAGCCGGCACGTTGACACCTTTGGGGATGTAGATGGACTGTGTTAGCTCATTGATTTCTTTGAGCGGACGCTGGATACCATCAAAGATAGAACCGAGGATACCGGGACCCAACTCTACAGACAGAGGCTTGCCAGTTCGGAGTACTGGATCACCCACGGTCACGCCCGATGTCTCTTCGTATACCTGTGTAAATTTCTCATTAGCTCACTAAAACAATCTTGGAAATTTTGTTTATCATATGGCAGGGGTCAACCGTATAAATATCGCGATCCAATATCAAGATACCTGTCTCGATATATATTGAATCAACTTGTCGTCCTACACTTTTAATAGATATTGACTTCAATAGTAGTAGTCAAAAGATAATTCTTCCATAGAATTCTTTCTTAGTAATGGACAATAAAGTGAGGTCTGTATTGCCATGCCAATATTGGCATTAAGTGAGTAAATCGAAGAAAGAAATGTCGTTGGATAAAAACATGGATGTGAATATGCGATAAATATACATTTGAATTTATTGAATGAAATCAAGATTTCGGTCGATGAAGATTACAAGAATTCCTTTCGTATTAATGATATTCTTTTCAAAAGATAATAAAATATGTTTTCGCCACATATAACCAAGCAAGATACATGAGAAACTGCAAGAGAAAAATTATCACATCAAGTCACTTCACTATATTTTGCCAAAAATAATTGCCTGTTGATAAAAATAAGCAGTCAAACAGATGCTTTACCATACAAAATATCCACGTCCCATTAAGAGTTAATGGAATTTGTTACATAAGTGTTTTCATTATTATATATATTAAGATTTACTTTTTTAAGGCTAGAAGAAAAACTGTGTGAAACTACATAATACCTGAATGGTAGCCATGTCACCCTCTAGCCTAATAATTTCACCGACCAGTTCATTGTAACCCACACGCACCAACTCGTACATAGCTGATCCAGACATTTTCTCCGCCGTTACGACTATAAAAAACCAGCATTTTATTTACAAGTCTATCCCTAGCGGCCATTGAATATACTGCTCATTATAATAAAATAATATATCTGTAATAATATATAGTTCTGAAATACTGAGGCTACAGAGATGTATTTCATTTATATTTTGATTAAGTTCAAAGAATTATAACTTACCGGGTCCAGAAACAGCAAACACATATCCAAACCTCTCTTCATTCTCTTCATCAGCAATTGTCTTTAAATTGTCCTTAGACATTTTGGATATTTGAGTCTTTATTAATCTAGAAAAAGAGTATCAATTTAAACAAGGTTCAATGTATTTTGAATGTAATTTAATGAATTTGATTCCTGTTTACCATAAGAACAAAACCAGAGACATATTTTCATGATAATATTAAATGATATTCTTATTCAAAGACACTGTTTAACTGATCTTGTAAAATACAAATTTATTACAATATGAACTAATTTCTTAGGCAATGCCGTATAAATCTAGGACTTAGACGGCTGACTATCAGCTGATCATATTTTTATCAGAGGATACTAATCAATCCATCAATGTCAAATGTGCAATGATATATATAAAAATCTTCCAAATTTAGTTTTTATTTCTATTTTAATTATACAATTTTATTACAAGCATGGTACAAGTTTATATTTTAATCAGATGTATACTTTCTTATATATTACATACTAGTTTTGGCTCCTTCCATAAAAACCATTTTATTAAGAAGTCCTTAGTGGAATTAGTAATATGTTCTATTTGAATGCTACATTAGTAAAAAAAAAATTTACAGTAGTCTTTATCTCAATAAATAACACTGCTAGATCAGAATAAAGTATAAGAAATAGGTACACACTATAAGAAAAATGATTAATGTGATAAATCACATGATTAATTACCAAGATGAAATCAATGGTATTAGGCATGAAATTGAAAATAATATAAAGTGTGGTGTAGCTAAGCCATACATGGTTTATGAGAGATTTAGAAATAATTTTAAAACATTAACAAGGTAGGCAATAAGGTGTTGTCTAATTCATGGAAGAAAAACTATGCTAAAGCTTACCAAATACCAAATTAAACCAAAGTATCACAGCCTTTAATACAAGCCCAATTAAATTAATGAAATAAATTCAATTACAAATTGAAATAATATAAAATTCGACTCACAGGACAAGAGAGATGGAAAAGACGACCCGAGAATGGCGGAGGATCACAACTTATCACAAGACCAATGATAAAAGTTGTGTCAGCTGACCCAGAGTCTATGACACATTGGCTATGGTGAAGTGGAATTTATTGATTTTACATTTTATATGTTACCTTTAATACGACTAAAGGCCAAGAAAAAAAAATATTTCGATATGGAACATCATTATTAGAAAAATAACAATCAAACTTAAATTGAACGAATAAATTGTTTTATTTTCAGTTTTTTTTACTAGCAACGCACTTTTCAGAACAATTTCTTCAATTACAGATTCAATTTTGTCGTATACAATAGGATAAGATAGAAGACAATAATCTATATAGATATTTTTAAGTTATTGTTTAGATACTCCATCATATTATAACGTAGGTTAAACCAGCTTTAAAAATATATTAAATATTTGGTTGACTTAGCTGATTGATATGGTTATGGTAATTTTCTTTAATAATGCGGAAAATTATAAAAAAAAATCGTTTATGAAGTTTCTGCAATCCGTTTAAAAGTATCCGTTTGCGCAAACTACTCCTACTTAAAATCGCAAATTCGATCCCACATGGAGTACTGTCGCTCAGCTTCTACCGCTTGCCTAGATTCAATGAAGAGTGATTTGAATCGTCGACGACCAGTAACACTACGGGCTGATTGATCCCTTGGCAGTACATTGGGATGTCGGGTTTCTACGTTCTACCTGAACCATGGAGAGTGTTCAGAGGATTTCTTCGGACCTGCAACTAAGTTTCATCATCGGACGTCAAGGCAAAATACAATCCGTATAGCCTCGGTGTTGTTCCACAACTGAATGTTTCTTAAGGTAATTTTTGCTGCGCACCATGGAATAAGCTGCCCACTTCGACTTTTAGAGTTTTTAATTTTTTAAGGTTATTCTTCTTTTGGCGCGTTACGGAAAAATGATGAGAGTAATTTTTTACCATGTGCCGGCACACACCATTACCATTTGAAAATAAAAAAAAAACTTTAATTATGTAGGAATATTTTGTCTGTAATATTTGAATAAATTTTATTTAAGTAGATAATGCGTTATAATCAAACTTTCAATGTATTAAATACCTTTTTCTATCGTTAGTGTCGGTTTTTTTACAAACTTAGAATAAGCCAAATGATAATTTTTAAAAAAATGTTACGCCAAAGAAGTTTAACTTCTGCCGCTGTCAATAATCTACAGGAAAAAAATGGTTTGACAGCTCTTGAAACTAGATTTAAGATTGATTTAATTGGTAGAAATAAGTAATACCTTTGGAGTAGTTGGGTGCATCGATTGTTTCTATCGCTATTGGATTAAAACTGTGATTTGAAATTGAGATATAATTTTTAACAAACATTTTTATAACTTGTAAGTAAACATTTAATATACGATTGTTTGTTTGGTTTCGACTGCAAGATCCGTATTGCCAGGGTTTACCCCTACCCTGTGTAGTCATAAGCTCTTTGAGTCTGTGATTTACGAAGTACCATAATAATATTTTACAGGGGGCTTAGTCAAGATGCGTTAACAGTAGAGTATGTAGAAAGTTGAAGATCATAGTAGTAATCCATCAATCGCCATTCCACAGTCATTCAGTAACCATTCGGCAGTTATCGCTTAACAATGATTATAGTTGGAGTTTGTTATGTCTAAAAGTGTATACTGTGGTGTGATCTGTGGTATTAGTTCTATTGTTAGTCCTGTAAGTTTATTATTATTGCTCTATTACCATCTACTTGCCATCATTATCGTAAAGCATCTTGTTTTTTTTCTGTTTATATTCATAATAAAGTGATTTTTAAATATAATTAGTCTTCTTAAAAGTTCTACTATGAAATTACTATCAAATTATATAGGTATAAAATATATTTCATGTAGGTTTTCAATAATTATTACCCAATTATATAGTTAGGTATCTTATAAAATATGACCGTAACATAATAATATTATTATTAAAATGCAGGAATATCTTTGGCGCAGACCGACACCTGAGTAGGTCGCTATCTGGGTTCTTCGCCACGGAGCCGCAAAAAAGGGGCTTGTTATAAGGTGGGTAAACAATGATAACTGCACCCACTATGCATGTGGCATTTTTACTTATCGATAATACCTTCAGTCGAGACTGGATACAATAGAATAAAATGCTTGAGAGTAGTTTCTATATAAAATATTAAATCTTAGATATTATGTTTTGCTTTTGTGAAGGATATATATAACATTTAAGTTTCTGGTCATTTACGGATTTATTACTAATACTGATATGATCAAAGGAATACATTTTTATTGTTCTTGCATGGTTGTTTTAAGTTCGCAATGTGCAATACATTTATTGACTTTAAAATTAATGTTAATATATTTAAATAGTGGTAATTATTTTATAGTGCTGAAGGCTTTATATCAGTAATATCAATTTTTCTTGGTAAAATATAAATTGGTTGATATAGAGAGAGTTGTAAACAATAACGAAAAACAGAGGTTTAAACTAAAGCTGAATTCATCTTCTAAATTTGTAGAGATAAAAGCTAATCAAGGCCATTCTATTGATATTTTTTGTTTCTAATGCTGGTTCGACTCCAATATCAGAGGTAGGATAGGTCCATTATTAATGTGGTAGACATATATCTTAAATTTACATGTGTTGCAATTGATATATGTAAAGTAATCTTAAACCTCTTGGGCCCTGTTAAAGATAAATAATTTTCAGTCTTAATACTTAATAGTAGTTCACGGTGCATATTTACTTAATTGAGAGTCCATAAAAGCCCATGGCTTAAGCTGTGTGAAAAGAAAGCATATTCGTTTTGCAAAGGGTACATTAGGAGATACTAGTGTCAAGAGTGGAATGCGAAAAGATTTTCAGGTGTTGATTTACATTGATTTAAAAAAGACACTAAAAGGTTTGAAGTTTTATGAGGTAGAGAGTGGTGTCATTTTGACAGAGGGTGATGTTCGAGGATTTCTTAATCCGAAATATAATAAAAAAAACCCAAACCAAACTCATATGATTTAGCTCCATTAAAAAAACTCTTTGTTAGTGTTTTAATGAAGTCATTATGAAAACAGATACTTATTAAACTTTCATCTAATTATTGGTAAACATTGAGAATTAGATAATCTTTTTTGTGGTAGATATAGAAATAAAGATATCACTCAAATCTTAATGGCTGTAACATCCCATTTTTTTTTCTTCAATTATAGATCATTTAGTATCAAATTATTAAATTAGCATATGTCCTGCCTGGTTATAAGGGCTTATAAAGAATACCTTACTTATCCTACACACAGCATTACCTTATTGCGAAGTAAAGGTTTTAGCTCACTGTGTTGCTTGACTGGAACATGCTTCTTGTTTGTGATTCACCATTAACAGCAATCAAGCTCTTCACAAAAAATAGATAATTATGACTCGTTAAAGTACATGGTACATAACGAAGAGGTATCTTCTTGAAGTGTGCTGATGTGGCCACCAAATATCTATTTATGCTCAGCTTATTTAAAATGCGTCAAAACTATTATTTGGTCAATTTCCCGTTTTTCAGTTATGTTGTAACAATATTCAAAAACTAATTTGCTGTTTAAACAGGTGCTCAAGTGTTCCCATAAAAAATGTCAGAGGAACAGCCCCAAGGATCTTCACCAAGACGTCATGCTCCTAAAAAACCAGAACAGCCAACAGAGAGCAGACATTCTAAAGGTCACCTAAAAATACACGTTTCTGGTATGTATTTAAGACTAAGTTTGACATATTGTATTTGCTTTCAGCTACAAATATTCAATACATAACATTCTTGAGCGAATCAGAGCCCGTATTATAAATGAATACTATGTAATTTGGATGTTCATTGCAGAACATGAAGAGTAAATGGGTATTATGGTCATTCCAAGTTTTTTAAATTTCAGGGTTTCCTCCTTACACAAGAGTGGAAGACTTAAAATATGTATTTGCTCCATATGGTCATGTCAAGGTTAAATTATTAAAGAAGTATGCCATTGTTACATTGCCCGATGAAGATAGTGTTCTTGATGCGATTGCACACTCAAAGAAAATTTCCGTGTATGGCTCATTCCTGACAATAAAGCTTGACAAGGGGGAACCCACCCCAGCCAAAAAATTAGACAGATTTGTGCGAAGTAAGAAAAAGAGTGAGTATGCATTGTTTAAAGGTCCTCTATTATTTAACAGTTGTAATTAATTGTCGCTAACTTATTGATTATAGGTTTACGTGTTGTGGCCTGTGCTGTTGTGCATTTTAATCCACTAGTAATAACTACTTATTGAAAAACTTCAATAATTAGGTTGATTTTAATTAATTTACGATAAAAAAAACTATCAAAGTTATGACACTACATTCTGAACCATTCGATAACATCAAATAAACAAATCCTTAGGTGTTATAAAATGGGAGAGTATATCGAACGTGTTGTACTTTTCCAGGTGTAATAATAGAGCCGGGGAAGATCGGGCTGAAGGGTGACTTCGATCATCAGTTAGAACAGGTGTTAGACGCCGTCAGACTCACGCGAGACGAGGTCATCAACATCTCATCGCTCTACGTGGACCTCGAGAACGCCCTGCGTACCGTTTGGCCAGGTGAGACAAATCTCTCTCGTTCGTAAACTACGCGATGAGCACAAAGCGTAGAAAGTAACGAAGTCGTCCTATCGTGCAGACTGCTGCGCCGTCCCGTTCGGGTCCATCACGACGGGGCTGGGCATCAAGAGCAGCGACGCGGACTGCTTCGTGCGGCTGCCGGCGCGGCTGCGAGGCAACGACGCCGCTCACGTCATGCGCACCAAGCGACTGCTCCAGCTCTACCCCGACGTGTTCACCGAGGTGTTCGCCATCCCCAACGCGCACACGCCCATCGTGAAGTTTTTCCACGTGCCCACGGAGACCACCTGCGACGTGTCCTTTAAGACCCCACTGGGCTCGCAGAACAGCCGCCTGGTGGCTTTCCTGCTGCATTCGGACGCGCGTCTGCTGGCGCTCGCCGTCGTCATCAAGTACTGGGCCAAGGTGCACGAGCTGTCGGGCACCGGCAAGTTGACCAATTACGCGCTGACGATGCTCCTCGTCTTCTTCCTGCAGCGGCTGGGCATCCTGCCCTCCGTCGAGAGCCTGCAGCGGGGTCGCGAGGACCTCGTGGACGGCTGGAACACGGCTTTCGCGACCGACCCGCCAACGCCCTCGCCCGACTCGGCCTCCGTCGAGGAACTCCTCGGAGGGTTCTTCAAGTTCTACGCCATCTTCGACTTCAACAAGTTCGTCGTCTGCCCGTTCCTCGGCAGAGAGATCGAGAAGTCCGCCTTCGCAAATCTCGCCTCCCTGCCTGACGCCTTCGAGCGATACAAGCGAAACGTCGAGAGCGGAGCGGCCCACCCGATGAAGTTTTCGACCCCCGTTTGCATACAGGACCCCTTCCAGCTGTGTCACAACGTTGGCAGTTCCATCGGCGGGAAACTGTTCGACGAGCTGCCGCAGTATATCAAGTTCGCGGCGACGGCGTATCGGGCGTCAAGGGCCGACTTCCTCGAGACGATTCTCTTGAAGAAACCGGAGATCGCGGTGACCGACAAGAACAAGATCAGAGCCGTCGTGCACTCCAGGGACTTGGACAGGGTGGTCGGCGACGAATGGAAGGCCATAGTCAAAAATGTGATTCGTATCCTCTTCGAAGACATCTGCCGCTCGACGCTCGCCGTCCTGGAGACCGAAGAGAGACCCGGGTCCAAGAGACAGACAGAGCGCTACGCCGTCACTCTGACGAAAGCCGTCTGGAACAGGAAGAGATTGACGAAACTTTACAAACACGCGGAGGGCACTTTCCTAGAGAAACAGATAAACATTTCCCAAGAGATAATAGACACCTGCGAGAAGACGCCGCACCTGAAGATGCGCCTGGTCATCAGCTTCCCTCTGAGTTCCCGAGTCACGTCGGTGTACATCGAGTTCGTCGACGGCGACAAGGCCGACTTCCAACAGTTCGGCAAGATGTTCCGGCTCATGATTAAGGGTTGGTTTTTCGAGTTGGTGAAACCTTTTCTGCCGCCCGCTACAGAGAACGAGCGTCCCAGAACGCAAAGAGGAAGCGTGAGAAACGATCTCGCCAAAAGCGACTCGATCGAATCTGACGACTTGTCAGATAGATTCCAAGAAAATTGTTCAGTGAGTGAGGCTTCTAAATAACTGATCCGCAAAGTCTCGTTTGCCTCGTGACGTGTCAAATTAATCGTCTCATCAAAAATTCGCGCGACACGCGGCTTGAAATTGTTGATCGTTGAATTTTGTTATGCGTCGGCGCTAGAGATGTCTACGATACTCAATTAAGTATTCCTTTGTAATTATTTTGAATAACTTTAAGCTTCGAGGCCCGTGAACGGGAAGATCAAAGACCTAGGGGTCGAGTCGAGACGAAGACTAAATTTGTACGAAAATTGGGCGACACGAACTGTAATTTTCATACAAATTTAGTCTACGACTTCCTACATACGTTGAGGCATCTCGACTAAACCCCCTTAACACGTTTCTTCTTTAAATTGAGTATTTGTCATAATCATACTAGAGTAGAGAGAGTATAGTATTTGACGCCATCTCTAAATTGATTATAAATTTAAATGTTTAGAAAGTAATGTGTAGTTTACCGCTGCTAGGGCGATGTTTTATGATGAAGCTTAGAGTTCTTCATTAGAATTAGAAATTAGAAATTTAGCTATGGATTTAAATGTTTAAATTATCATCACTAAGCTTTTGACGTGCCACACGCTTGACTCCTTAGAATAAGCTTGAATTAGAAGATGTAACCTGTAAAATAGAAAGAGCCGTGTCGACGAGTCGTGCGACGTCGTAAGTACAGTTGTACAGTTTCACCTAGACTGTCTTTAGTAGACGTTTGACCTAGGAATTTTATTTCATGGGAAAATTTATAATTAATGTATGTTAATGGTTTATCATAAATATTAAAATAATATTTTTTATATATATCTTTTATTAGAGGACCGGTTGAGTCGAAAGCTATGTTTGGTGAGTGCTTACAGATTAATTGAAATTGTTAAATGATTCTATTGCTCAGAAGTTATTTCCTGCTCATGGTATTTGAAAAGAAAAAGAATTTCGCCATTAATTATTTTTGAGTAGTTTAATCTTCTAAAAATCGTGCTAAAGCTAAACTGAGATTGAATGATTCTCTTTTGGCACGTGAGAAATACAAAAAAGTTCGGAATCGATGTAAAACTTTGTGCCGTGATACTCAGCGGAGTCATATTCATAAGATAGTTGAAGGTGGCGACCCTTCCAAAGTATGGAAATTCCTGTCATTCCACTATTGATCAAAGCATTAAATCTCAAACCATTGGATCTATTAACTTTCGTCCTACTACGAATATTCCTTCTTTTTTGTTCCAGTCAATTGCAGAAGACGAAGTAGGGAGGAGTATCATGTCTGTCTCGTCCAAAGCCATTGGCTATGATTGGTTGGGATATTATCCTTCCTATTGTTGACATATTATTTCCGGCACAGTACGGCTACTGCACTCACTAAGATTACAGATGATATTAGGCGTGGCATAGATAATAAAAAACATCACAATTCTTACTTAGCTTGATTTTAGTAATGCCTTTAATTCGGTAGACATTGATGTTTTTCTTGCCTTGCATCGTACTAATATGTGCCCGTCAGTGATTAATTGGTTTAAAAGCTATCTATCCGATCGCTAGCAGCGAATTAAATTAACCGACTGCTATTCCTCTTGGTCTCATGTTTCTGCTGGTGTACCGCAGGGTGGTATTCTTTCTCCACTGCACTTTTCGCTTTTTATAAATTCTATTACTAATCAACTTACTTCGTAGGAAGTCTTTATACTGATGACCTTCAAATATACAATCAGTCTACTTTCGATGAATTGCCCTCTGCTATTCAGTCGGCAAACTTTGATTTAGACAAAGTTGTTGAATGGAGTAAATCGTATGGTCTTCAGATAAACCCTTATAAGAGCCTGTCTATTATCATTGGGAGTACATCGTATATAAAGAGAATAAATTGGTCAACTTTACTCAGATTACTACCCCGCTGTTAGGAACTTTGGCATTTCCTTGGATACAACCCTATCTTGGCAGCCCCAAATTAACGAACTGAGCAGGAGGATCTTTTCTTCTTCTCATACGCTTAATAAGTTACGATTTTTTTTGCCTATCCCTACTAAAATTAATCTTGCTCATTCTCTTTTACAATCTATTCTTGATTATGTAGATGTATGTTATCCAGATTTAACTGTGTTGCAGCTTGATAAGTTAGAGCGCTTACAAAATGTTTGCATCTGATTCATATTTGGACTTCGTAAATTTGATCATATTTCGGAGTTCCGAAGAAAGCTTAATTGGCTACCCATTGATTGGATTGATTGATGCACATTTTACAACTTCTTTATAATGTTCTTTTTAATCCTAAAACTCCTAGTTACTTAAAGCAAAATGTTGTATTCCTCTCTGGCGGTAGTTTTGATATGTGTTCGAAATACATAATTTCAATTTAATATTTTTTGATGAGGGTGATCCCAAAAAAATTTTCTCGGCCGAGCGTCACATTTATTAGTTGAGTCCTTGTTGAGATTTTTATTTTGATATATAGTTTTTGTTAATTATAATTGATAATAGTTACGTCCACTATTTAGACTTTTATAGTGAGTGTTTAGTGCGTTTTTGAGAACTATCGTGAGGCAAGGTATTAGCATCAGTCTAATCTCTCTTTGTTCCCAAATTAATAGAATATCTCCAAATCATTACAACTGCTAATATTGTGTGTCTTCCTTCCTGGTAAGAAGATATTGTAACGAGGTATGTACTCAGGACTTATTATTCTAGTATAAGATTGTGTATCGACGGCCACCGAACCGTTCTTTGTGGTACAATATGCGTTCCTTAGATAATCTAATTCTTGAAACTCTTATTCATAAAACTGATTTTTATCAGTCCTTCACTGTGCAAAGTATCCTACTATGGAATTCCTTACCAATTGATATCAGACTAGCTGTCTCTAAATTTATTTAAAAATCTTCCTTTTGATCATTTTTCTTCTACCTCGTAAATATCTACTACTTATATATATTAACTGTGAGTCAATTAACCTTTGGCAGAGCTTGTAAATGTCTGTTTATATATATGTATTATTATTTATATTTTTTCTTTGGATTTTATTTTATTTAATTTTAGTTATATGTAGTTGCATGTTATTTAGTGTTTTTTTTTGTTAATTAATTATGCACTACTTGTACTTTACCCTCTGTAGGTGTTTCTTTTTTTTATTGTCCCATATTAGGGTTGCCTGGAAGAAATCGCTTGTTAGCGATAAGGCCGCCTGTTGCCTAGTAACTTATATAACCTACTTACTTTTTTTGTATAATTATGTATATTATAGTAACAAAGTATGTATAAACAAAAATAAATCTATTTGCAATGAAGTGGTACATTTAGATCGATCAATTATAAAAATTCGCACAATCGGCCATATAAAAATAGACATGCAAAGGTAATACTATTTTCATTAAGTCATGATGCGGCTGAAAACGCTAAACCATGCAAATACAGGGGGTCTAGGCTCCGAATATTTTTTGTCCCATTCGGCGACGAGACCCTTAGTCTGGGGTCCTAGCGCTATAAGACTTTAAGGAAATAGCAAAAAGGTTATTCAACATCACAGGAGATCGAAGAGCTGGCAGCAACCTCGGACATAGAATTAGTCTAGCTATTCAAAGGAGGAACGCCGCTAGTATCATCGGAACCTTGCCTAAAGGGACTCCTTTTAATAATATATTTTAGTTATTCTTTTTTTATTTTAAGTTAAGAATATTGTAAATACTGTATGATGTGTTGGATTGTTTTAAATAAGTGTTTAACACACATTTTATTTGCGTTTTTATAAACCAGGATAAAAAGGCACCTTGCCTTTAAAAATTTTATTACATTCTCCTTGAGAGCAATACACGGTATATATATACTATACTATATATATATACTATAACTTCTAGAAAGGTGATTAAATAGTTTATTAGCCATGGCGTCACAATTTTTTGAATGCACCGTGGAGCAGCGTGCGTATCTTTAAATGTTTTGAACAATTTTGGATGCTTTATACACATGCTTTATTGCAGTAGTAAGTACTTAAAGGACTCGGTACCGTCAAAATACCGAGTTCATAAAAAAATGGTCTACAGCTTATATAATAATAGCTTATTATTATTATTGCAGAAAAGTAATACATAAGTACAAGCGGCTTTTTGAGTATGTTCATCTTTAATTAGTTTGTATTACAACGCTAAGGACAATTCACAAACGAGACGTGTGATATCGAAAACTTATTTTTATAAGCGAGCATGACGGAAATAATAATAATACTGGGTTTACTGAAATTATTTGATACCACATGAATCACGGTTTGTTCCCACTTTACATAAAAACAGTCGTGGGTATTGAGAATCGCCCCAGAGTCTGGAAATGCAGCTGAGAGATTCAGTCGCGCTACTATTATTTTTAAAGATTTTTTTATTTTTTGTTTTATTATTATAGTTTTACAAATTGTTTAAGTCATCATATAACTTATACTTAGCTCGTAAACCATAAATAATTATATTTTCTTTACAACTCCACTTAAGACATTTTGCCAAAGAAGAGCCGCAATCAAATATATGTTTGTACCCTTTTTCTATCTTGTTGGCGTCATCCTAACGAAAAAAATACTGTTACTAGAATACATACCTATTTTCTATTTAAATATATTTTAAGTCTGAATTTATTTAAAGACACAAAACAGCCGATGATAATAATACAATTCATTAACATAATAAGGAAACTTTTAACTGGCGGAGAAACGTAAATTTTGGTCGTTAATGTGTCTTTTCACTTCCATGGCCTTATCTGTCTTGCTTGTCTACCGTTTAACACCTTTTGGGCCTAGGCAACCAATTTAGCCTAGGCAACCAATTTAGCCTAGGCAACCAATTTAGCCTAGGCAACCAATTTAGCCTAGGCAACCAATTTAGCCTAGGCAACCAATTTAGCCTAGGCAACCAATTTAGCCTATGCCGTTGTGGTTTTGCGCACCACGTAGATAACACTTCACGAATATCAGTGCAATTAAAATTGTATACAATGCGCTAGTGAGAAGTCACTTGGAGTACAACGCAATGGTGTCGGCCCCATATGAGGCTTTAGCCTGTATTTATACAGGCTCATGGTAGAGCGGGTACAAAATAAATTCACTCTACCTCTACAAGACTGTATGGAGTGTATCCCTTGTATCTGCTTATGTACCCGACCCTGTTTGTTCCGAGTATGGCGGGTTATGCAACTACGCCTCAGAAGAGTCTTTATCAGTGTATTTATTTAAGATACTTACGGATGGGGTTCATAATCTGGCTATAATGAAGAGACTGTTTTACGGGTACCAAGTAGAAACCTGAGGCTTCCGTCTAAAATTTTGGATGTACCGCGTGCACGATCTAACTTGGTTAGCGAAACGCCATTCACGCGAGCAATACAAATTATTTATAAACAAAATTTCTATTGAGGTAGACCTATTTGTTCGTACAAAGTACGTACGTTAGTTATAAGATTTAGGCATATAAATATATTTTTACGTAGGATAATCGGTGTGGGTATTATGTTGTTGTTCTATCGAATTAGTAGCAACTGTTAAGATATAATGTTGAATAATTAAAATAAAAATAAACTCCAAGTAATATATTTTAATTCCAATTTATAATGTTATAGCTTATAATTTCTAATTACATAACATAAAAAACTAAACATTTGAACATAAAAGTGCCTTGTAGCTAGTACAAATTTAGAAAAAGATAACTGCGAATAAACTTGCCTGCCATTTTGTAATTAAAAAAAAAAATTCAACTCAGTGATTTTGTTACCGGTGACAATTATTTTTTGTCGCCCGTATCTTGTCGGAGCCCTACATTACACACGTTACACTAGATTTATTTTCCATATGAATTCAAGAGTTTCCGAAGAAAGTAATCTTCAGATTCATGTTCATATATTGACGCGGCATTCTTCATAAGCTTTACGATACACCCGGCTGTTTGAGATTTTACAGTAACACCCGCATTTCGCGAATGATTGAAAGGGTCCTGAATACAGAAAGGAGTATCTAAAACAAGGGCCGGAAGATTATGTTCCATAACATTTACCCAATAAATCTCGTAGACCGATGGAATTTTCTCGACGTTGGCAAAACTTTTTCTCTTTATTAAATCACCGGTATATAATGAAATAATATTATTTTTAAAATCCAAAACCGAATAGAAACGAAAAAACTCGCCTAATAACTCGTATACACTTTTTGGATTATCATTCAAATTGACAACACGAGCAAATTCCGTATTCCAATTGTCGGTTTCTTCCATCTCGACATTTAGCTGGAGAAACTCAATTGTTGGTAATATACGTTCTGTTTGTAAAAAGAATATTACCAGTAATATTAGACAGTAATTAGACATTAGATATCTACCCGTGATTTTATTGATTTTAGCCCAATATTTAACTATAAACATCAGAGGTAGGATACGCTCCTCACTGGATATCAAATATTGGAGTAAAAGTGAATTTTTCAATGCGCCTCGACCAGAGAAAGTAACATCGCAAAAGATTTTGGTTTCCCTGTGCTTAAAATTGACTTTAGGGATCATTGTTTTAGTAAATACTTTAACGTTAACAAATGTTTTATTTTTAAGAAGAGCTCTATGAGTACGTAATGCGAGTTGCACGGCATCCTCGCCGACATCGAGCGGTATATTCACGAAGCAGTCTATGTCGCTGTTTTTCAGGGCTAGACCGGTTAAAATTGATCCAAATTCCTCCAACTGAGAGCCTGTTAGCGGAAGGATTAAATGTTATTATTTTTTATAGATACAGAGAAAAAACCGTGTAAGGTGTCCAACAGTTAGCGATCTCTACTTAACATTATACAGCTAACTAAAAAGTTAATCTTAATAATTACTATTGGTACAAATTAATATTCCATTTTGTGTTAATAGTCTATTAATCAAGGAAAGGTATTCAATCTGAACCATCGTTAATGGTGTTCCCGTGATAATTTGTCCATGCACAGGCGCTCAAGTCTTAGGATTAAAGAAATTATATTATTAGTTAATAATTGATGTGCTATAGGTACAGATAAATGTGAATTATTGTTTGTTAATAACAGATAGAAATCTGAATCTTCCGATAGAAAAGTTTAAGTGAAGAAAAGGAGTGAAAACCTTCTCGAAAACAGCAGTAAGTTTCTTAAAAACCTTATATTTTATTCGCTCCAAAAGTACATTTTATTCTAAAGACGATTTAGACTTTATTGAACAAAAATCGTACTTAAAATGATTATTTCCATACGTAAAATAATCGTCGTACATTCGACACAAAATAGATCAACTCATTTGTTATGATAGGCTATTATAACAATTTGATTAATGCGCAGAATTCTTTGATGTCGCCGATAGCTCTAGTACATAGCGCCGCGCACCGCTTTGTGCTTTGCACTTTATTTTGAATTTTTTATAAGGAATTTTTTAGTTTATTACGTTGTTAGATAAAACGTAATCGCCTTTAGAATAAAGTGCACAATTTGAACAAATAATATATTAAGGTCTAAGTAAAAAACTTACTACTGTTTCCTAGAAGGTTTTCACTCCTTTTTTCCTCCTTTATATAACTTTCAACGGATTAAGTTTAGTGATGTCTAAGAAAATTCTATTTGTTGTAAGAAAACATTAATTCACATTAGGGACAAAACCTATAGTTTATTGCTGTCTGTTCCTCTATGTTTTCTACTAAACTTTAACTTCTTTATTCGTAAGACGTATATTTTATAAGCGCGATCAAGGGATCGGAACCTGTGGACAATTTACGTAACGAATTTAGGTCACACCTCACAACGATAAATCGAATGAGAAGTGGGAGGTCAAAAGGTAAGTATTATAGGGCAGGGCAGGAGATGGCCCGCGCGGGCTCTATATTTTTACTACATACAATATGTTCTAAAAACGAATAAACATTGTGACCAAACACAAAATACCATCCGTATCACCTCGACGTCCGTCGTTCCAAAACTGAGCGTTTTCTAAGGCAGTTTTTGCCGCGCACCACCACTATGTGGAACCAGCTGCCCACTGAAGTATTTTCGAACCAATTCGACTTAGGGTCCTTCAAGAAAAGAGCGTACCAATTCTTGAAAGGCCGGCAACGCACTTGCGAGCCTTCTGGCAATGTGAGTGTCCATGGGCGGCGGTATCGCTTCACATCAGGTGAGCCACTTGCCCGTTTGCCTGCTATTACATAAAAAAAACAGCTTAACATTTTTAATTCAAATTTGCAAATCGTTTAAGATCATTGAGCCCTAAAAAATAATACGGGGGCATAACGGGGAACTACGCTATAGATTGTATATTAGAATATAATAACATAGATATCATGAATTGGAATTCTAGATAAATAAATAAATCAGATTGAAAGTAACACAACAAGTTACCATATCTACTGTAGGTATTGTTAAAATGTTTTCTTTAACTTCTATAATTGTCTCGCGACTTAAAGCTATTTCGTTGGTAAATGTAGCAGTATTTATATAACTATTTACCTTTTCATATGCTTGCAAGTACAGAATCCAAATCGTACATGACGATTCTCCGGTTTTTGCGTTCCTCGTCGGATATCTTTATATAATTTATTATTTCTTTTATTTGTGTATTAAAATCACCATCAAAGCTGAGACAAGAGGGGTTTATGTATTCTGAAATTCAAATATTCGGTTAGGGTAGTACTAATTAAAGACACCTTTACGTCATAATATTATTGGAATATGTTTGTATCTTGGAGCTATAAATGTCTGACAAGGATAACTATTCTACTAAACATTAAACAATCTTGACTAATAGTGGTCGTTAGCAGATGTTACATATTCTCAAATAATCTAAATTGTATAATCATTACTCACCCATTTCTTTCTATTTTATTTGAAATAAAACTCAACTATGTAGTATATACTTCGGTACTTCGTATCACGCATATAGTAGAATATAATAGAATGCCAACAAGTGATGCTAGCTCCTACAGATTATTCCCCTAGGACGAACTTAAAAAAGACCTGAACATTAACCAAAGGTACATTCAAGCTATACATAGATTTTTGATATTTCAGCTATAGCCACCCTAACCGAAAATAAGACTTGGCTTAAAGGTCTCGTTACCACGCCATAAAATTAAATAAATATATATATATATATATAGCCACGCTTGAAGTTTATGTTTGGTTTAGTTTTTTAGTTGGGTTTTAAGCTTAATATGAACAACTAAACTATTATATTCAATTCAATTAAAAACAAATTAAATTAGAATTTTTTAAAATAAGAGTTATTTTATATGTACAAATTGCCCATAATGATACTCTTCTCTATATTTCTCCCATAAACATAGGTAAAACAGAAAAAGCTAGCAAGCTTATGAGATCATTACAAACATTTTAAAGACTTTTCAAATCAGATATACCCGTCCATAGACAATCACTTACTGTCAAAGAGTATATAGAGTAATCGCTTCGTTTTACTTAATATTTTGTTCTATATTTTTTATTAGTTTTATATTATTTTTTGTTGACATGTGGCCATGTATGGGCTGTAAATAAATAAATTATTATAATTGTAGCGTAAGAAAAAGTAATAATATCCACACATTGATTGAATGTAGAGGAGGTATTTTCCCTATGACCCGAGTCTTACATCCAGGGGCTTCAGTTAGAATCTCTGTTCGAGAAGCGTGACCGCCAAAGGAATTTACACATATATATTATATTATTATTATATATATATATATATATGGAAAATGGTCACGTGACAAAGCGTGAGCTCATGTCATTCTCATACAAATTTGTTTAGCATTGGCTGGTTACGCCTGTCTAAACATGACTCTGTCTAGTCTCTGCAGCAGGCTATTAAAGGACTTACACACCACAAAGATTAATATTAGTAACAGACAATATTTTTCTAAAATTATTATAATTTTAACATCATATTTTACGTAGTAAAAAAATATTGTATTTTTTTATAGAAAATTTGTATTCATGTGAATCTTTTGAAACTTGAGAACAAGTGTATTTATTAAGACTAATAAAATAATGAGTTATCACACAGGTAAGAGTGCAGTCCAGTTCGGAACACCATTGTTAGTTCTGTTAGGAGAAAGTTGCGATACAATAGCAAATGTTCGAGGAGTCAATTTAGCAACATTCATTACTTTATTTTTTATTGTGTTTTTTTTAGATATCTTAGATACCACAAATGTAAGTTTTGATGGAGATTTTCATACACAAATTAAACATTTAATGGAATACATTCGAATGAGTCGAGATGAAGTGGAAAGATTACAATTATTATTTAATGATTTACAAGAAATATTTGAAAATACTTGGAAAGGTACATTTGTTTACTTACTAGTACTAATTTGCTCTTGTTTTACCTGAGCTGTAGTAGTTACAGATTTTGATATTATAATATTTAGGAAATGAAGCCTATCTTTTAACTTATTATTTTAATAAAACTAATTGTTCTATTTGCATTTAAAATTTATGTAATGAAACGATGTCAATATTAAATTAACACTTCATTACTAATTTACTTAATTATTATAGGTTCTAAGTTAGAGGTGTTTGGATCAGTTGTAACAGGTCTAGCACTCCGAAGCAGTGATGTTGATTGTTTAGTTAATCTTCCACCATGGTTGGATATGCCAAGGGCAGATTTTGTAATAGAAGCTCGGAAGATATTACAAAGAAATCGTAAATTTCAAAACATATTTGCAATAACAAAAGCTAAGGTCCCTATAGTGCAATTTACTTATGTACCAACAAATACTCACTGTGATGTGAGTTTTTCTACCCGTGCTGCAGTTAAGAATTCCAAACTTCTGGAATATTTGATATTAAGTGATGAACGCATACTTACCCTAATGGTTCTTGTCAAGTATTGGTCAAAGATTCAATGCTTCACGGGCATGAACTTAATGTCAAGTTACAGTCTTACATTACTATTCTTATTTTACTTACAACAAAAGAATATTTTACCCTCAATAAGAAGTTTGCAGCAAAATGTTACTGAAGATATTGAAGATAACTGGAACACGGCATTTTCACACTCTGTAAGTAAATCCAGTAACAACGATAGCTTGTACACATTGTTTGGTGGATTTCTCAAATATTATGAGAATTTTAATTTTAAAAAATATGTTATATCACTGTACACTGGGACTTTAATTGATAGAGAGAAATTTAAGAGTTTAGAAAATCTACCAGAAGAGTTTGAATTATATAAAATAAATGTTACCAGAAATATTTGTCAACCATTGAGGATTGATACAATGATGTGTATTCAAGACCCATTTAACCATAGCCGCAATTGCGGTGTTTCTGTTCATCCCAAGTTGGCTCTTAGAATTATTCATCTTTTTAGTAGTGCAGTCAAAATTTATGAATCAGAAACTGAAGCAATATTTTTAAAAAAACTGCTCCACACTAATGAAAAACCGCTAACTGAATTTAGGCCCACATTCAGGAACTTTGTAGCTAAAAAGGGTGGTATTCAGAAGAACCACAAGCACCAGTGGAACCGTGGCCAGTTAAAACAAAAGGGAAGAAAATTCAAGCAACAATTTAAACATAATAGAAATCAGAGATAAAGTTTATTTCTGCTTTATTGTCATAAGTATATTAAATAATTGGGGTCATCACTACGAAGTATGAATTTGTGGTGATGGTACATCTTTTTGACAAAATGTGATTCTCGTAGTTTGAGCAAATGTTTGAAATAAATGTTTTCTACATTTGTTTTGTTTCCAAGCATGTAAAATGCAAATAAAAACAAGCATATACTTTTAATCTCATTTTGTAGAACTTTTTTTGACTAACCAAAATTGATCAATTACTTTTCCCTTAATGTCAACGGATACCTGTAATAAAATTAAATCTTATTAAAATGAGTAGCTATTAACCATCCTGTTCCTAATCATATGTCTTATGATCAGTTACAGATGTTTTCATGTTTACAGATATTGAAAATGAAAAGTGAAATATAATTTTCTATAATAATATAGGAAAATAAAGTTATTTGAGTATACATTCACATCCCATATACTGCATAGCTATGGGAATTACCATTTACTAAATATTATATATATATAAATTATGATTTTAAAGAATCGCATGAAACTGCTCAATATGGACATAGTATTCAAATGTTTTAGGCAACTAGGAGGGTAGATAGGAAAAAAACAATTCATAATCTCACCTGCTCAAAATAGATATGAGTGTTGTTGAAAGCCTTGAGTTTGGTGTAGCCATAGTCTTGAGAGCGAAAAGCGGACCATTCCTTCGGGGCATCTGTCACGAATAGTCGAATATTTGATAAATATATTTGTACACAAAATCTCTTAAGCGTGCGTGTAGAAAGTAAGTCTTAGAAGCCCTTTCATCAGCCCTAAAGTCATGTAATATTAAATGCATCAAATGACACTTACGCTGAAAGTGGTCCCTTCCTTCCTGACATCCCGCCGAGCCCGTCACCAAGTGCACTGGCGCTCTATGCAAAGTTTACGATTATTTCACTCTATTGTACTTACTAGACAATTTAAAAGTCAAATTCTGCCGAAACTAGTTTTGATTCACGTCTACACAAACAAAAGGATTTGTGATTTTAAAAGCGCTCAATACTAGTTCCGGCTTTTCAGTTTTCCCATAGAAATAATAGGCAATTCTATAAAAAATCATTTATTAAGTACCGACACAGTCGGTATCACAAATTCTTTGGAAAAATGTAACATTAGTCGGTTTCGCTCGAAGCACTCGCGTTGGCTACGAATCGAAGTGATAAGCTTCATGTTTGTCCTTCACTATCCACACGGAGTCTATTACGCGACCGTCTTCGTCCACGTCCACCTGAAAAAAAAAAGTACTTTTTACTTGTTTCGTGTTATAAAAAAAAACTTATAAAAGATCAGTAAAATAGCAATTGAGAAAGTAATGAATTATGGTACCAAGTGAGCGTTACCTGTTCGAAATAAACATGCGTGTGATTGTAGGCCTTGAAACGCGTATATCCGTAGTCACTGGAACGAAACGCGGACCACGCCGGGGGACGAGCTGCAATGACATTCGTTTACACATACCAAAAACTATGAATATTATTAGTCGGCGTTTATCAATTTAGTCCAAATGTCTTACGCTTAAAGCCGTCCGTGTCTTCCTGACAACCCGCCGAACCGGTTATTATGTGTACCGGTGCCCTGCAAGAGGAGATATTAAGTGAAATAATCGAAATCGTTGCAATATGATTTTAAATTAATAAAAAGACAAAATAAAGGCAAAAGAATCCATGCGAAAAGCTTAAATGGGTAACTTTAAAAAATATCATTTATTTACCACGTCGATGCGCATTTATCCTCCACACCGGTTTACGCGATGATGTTTTAAATCCCAAATGAGAACTATTTTCAAGTAAGTTTCTCAGAATATGAATTTACGGGAAATCGCCCGAAACCTGTGTTTAATAATGTACAAAATCTGTGGCAGTGTATTGTTTCGTCGGCGACCCATTAATTTTCGGCACGTACGGAAGAAACGAATTATTCGTCGCATCTTTTATTTCGGGACGTAAAATAAATATATTTTTGCCGGTTCATTCCGTCGTTCGGTGGATGAACTGCTCTTTAGCCAAAAGCAAAAACTAACTCACCGCGGGTTAACGTACGGTCGCTCCGACGAGCCGTTGTACACTTTGAGATCGTAGAGGGGCCAAGTGCGTTCGTACGAGTGTTCGTGGGCCCAGATCACCACGTCCACCCCGAAGTCGCGCAACAGCGGTTCCAGGCCTGCGGAAGCACAATAATATATTGACTAATTCGAGAATTCTTTCTCTATCTCGTTCTGTTGAATCTCTTTTAAAATCGTCCGACAAATATCTGTTATAACACGGTACCGGATCGAATAACGAGAAAAGGCTAAAAGTATATAGTGAGATCTAAATTAGCAGCGATACGAAGAAATCACTCACGAAAGGCCCCGAAGAGCGGCAGCCCCTTCCTCGTGTACTCGACGCTGCAGTCGATGTCGTCCGAATTGCTGCAGTACATCGGTCTGTGGCCGAACAGAACGAGCCAAGGCCGCTTCGCCCTGCAAGGCACGTCGGCCCACTCACTCCGAGGGGAAGACCTCAACGATCGATCCGATATCCGACCATACGTATCTCACTCGAAAACCCAGTTTTTACAAATATAGCTGGCTCCGAACCGAATTAATAACATTTTATTATAAATCTAACTTAGAGAGGGCATAAAACTCTCAAACGAAACGGACTCACTCACCGAAGCCTAAAGCTGGCAAGCCGACGCGATTGGGCAGGAAGTTGTTCCAGCAATCATCCGCGATATTGCTGCAGACCATGGGCCTGTGGCCGTATAGTATGATCCAGGGTCGTTCGGCCCTGTAAACCGGTCGGCAGTTTTAGTGGGCAGTCTCGTCCATATCAATTAATGTTTGAAGTAAGATAAGAGAAGTACTGTGGACATCAGACGGACGGAAAGGGAGGGAGAGAGGTAAACGTTATTTAGAAACAGAATGGCGAAACTCTAATTGATCAACATCATCTTTAGTCCTATCACAGAACGCATCATCGTTTCGTCTTTCATTTGTCACCGAGCCCCCCCCCCCCGGCCCACCTAGAGGGAGAATCCTGCAACTACTAGTGGTTAGTCGAGAAGTTGTATGTCTCAGCCTTAGCGAATAATACTTTGATAGCGCGATTTAGACTGTAGGTACTTTAAAATTGTATCCGACATCTACTAAAACAATGTTATAAAAGATAACGAGACGAAAATATAGAGCATGAACATTCGAAAGAGCGTCAATAGAGATACGTATAGTTGAATAAAGTCTCGGCCGAGTTGAAAGACTCAAGGAACCCAAAGAAGAGCATCCCTTTGCGCTGGGGCACAGAGTTGTCACAGGCCCGTATGGTTGTTGCAAAACATGGGCCGGTGACGCGTCGCTATCGCCCACGGGCGTAATGATCTGACAACATGATACTCAACTGTGTGCCTCAAGGCAAAGGAATTTTTTGTTAAACAGTGGAAAGGACTCGAGGCTAACCGGATGTCAGCCAAGTGACGCTCACACTTTTAGGATATGTATTTTTGAACTCTTCCAGAAAGAGTAGAACACAAAACAAGTAAACAGGAATACTTTCGGTTTGGTGAATATAATGAACCGGGAGTTGTATTAATTACCCTTTAACACGACGTGACAGCATTTATTAAAAACAACCAATCAGATAAAATGCTATTAATTAAAAAAAAATAGATTTTGACAATATCCGTGATAATTTGATTCTCCTAATAAACATAGGTGAGGCGTCTGCGCCTGACACACGACATTGGTTTATTGGATTTAAGGCACGCACGGTTTCCTGACAATATTTTTCCTCATCATACGAGCGTATGTTCATTGTGCACATAGAAAGTACAAAGGCGGCTTTCGAACCTACGACCGCAGTGACGACGAAACTTATACATAGGTAAATAACCAAATAGAAGGTCGTCAAGGGTGTTCCATCGCCGGTCGGGTCTCAATACCTGTTCTCCGGCTTGTTAGCTTCGCTGAGATCCCTCTGCAGCCACTCGAATTGCTCCGAGAGCATCTTGAGTCCGAATTCGAGGAAGTAGTAGTACTCGGTGGAGATGGAGACGAAGTGGACGGGACCCAGATCGAACGAGTAGAACATGCTCTCCCAGCGCTCGTGGTTCGGCATCGAGAAACGGTTGCGGTAGTTGCTGAAGTTACTGAAATATCGGTGAGTGGTCTTACTATCACTTGTACTCTATTGGAGACTGTTTAATTTTTATTATTACTTTTATACCCCAGTCTCAGCTTTAATGTCAAATAAACTTTTCTTGAACTATCATTTTTTACAATAAAGACTGGATTAACATGTAACCAAATATAAACAAAGCCCAGCAGAGGTGAAAATTTATAATAGTCTCCTATGCATATTGCATATTATAATATAAGTTCCGTCCACCGGTGACCATATTTTGAAGGTCACATACATCTTGAACTTGACTATTAGAGAAAACAAAAAGAAGTACTCACTAAGCGGCCTCGTGGTTTCCAGGACAGGTCATATAAGGCACGGAAGCCGCCAATGGCTGGATCTGCCTCATGAACTCGTCGCCGACGAGGGCGTTGTCAGTGTCCATGTCATAGGCAAAGTCTCCCACGTGGAGGATCACGTCGAAGTGGCCTCGCTGCGCCTCGTCTTGCAGGTACGACAATGAATGGGCATTCTTATTCCCCATATCTCCGTAGATGGCAGCCCGTAACACCCACTTCTCCCCCTCTGGCGGCGTCTTGAAGGAGAACAGCTCTGACCACCCATATACAGACCCCGCATGATATTCTGAAGCATAATTCCGGTACGAATATTGAGTAGATTTGTTAAACGAGTTCTTTATTGTTTTGGTCGGACACGCTAATCTTAATAACTTACAAGAATGGCTCGAATTTAAAAGTTCTGATTAGATAGTAAATTTTTGGAAAGCTATTTATCCTCATGATACTTCCTTAAGAGCATGTATTAAAGATTTAGCAAAATAACGATATATATATTACTTTTTAAATCTACTGTTACGTTTACTACGAAAAATGTATGTAGGATGTTTTATGAAAAATTCTCAAGATTCAGATGTTGTTAACTCCGTGAACTAATATTTTAAGGACTTCTAATCTAATTGCTTCTAAAGTAATTCATAATAGCCAATAAGTGTTTCTAAATATGATATTAATTTTTCATCTAGTATGTAATTAATCATAAATATTTAATTATTAATAACATTACTGGCTACAATTTGATTTTAATATTTTTGGAGATAACATATATTAAAAAAGTTGCACAAAAAACACTAACTATATGCATGCATTTGTGATGCAGAATGGGTCTGAACTCAATAAATAATAACTATCATAACACAAAAATAGTAATTATAAAGTAAGTTTGTCAGTACTACATAAAATTGTTAAATGAGTAATATAATTAATCCACCAACATACCATATTTGGTATCAAACTTGAGATCTAGCAGAGTAACTCGATGTATCCACATATGTCGGTGCAGCTGACCACCATCTGTGAACTGGTGTCGTGTGCCCACAGCTTCTAAGCTCATCTCTCCCAAACCATATTGCACTCGAGACTCATGGGTGTTATTAAATGTTGTCCATGTGACTATTATGTCATTAGGTTTTGCTAAAATCCATTAAAAAAACATTCGTTTTTAATTATTATTAATAAATAAAAATAAGTGTAATTTATCCTACAAAGCAAATTCTCAAGGTTAGATAACCAATAAAAAATGTAAACAAGAATAAATAAAATATTAATTTGTTTGGAAAATATGTTTGGATAAAAATTACACCAGGCAGGACTTTTCATAAACAAAAATAACTAGAAAGTAATAAGTTATCAAATATCTATCTATATAATATTACAATTTGAGTATTTGATATTACTGAAACTAAACTAAAACAATTTCATAGGAATCATAAATTAGTAATAATATATTTAAATAGTAGAATTTGACTTTATTAATCAAGTTTATTAACTTGTTTAATGACCCCGTTTAATCTGTTTCTGTTTTAATACAAAGTTCAAAACATGTTTTTGTATTATTGTCCTCAAAACACTGATTATGTTATCACAAAATACATAAACTTCTAACTAATAATATAATCTATTTTATGAAGTGTAGGTGGTTTTGTCAGATATAAATTGTAATATTAATTTCCAGACTTATTAGCTGTAGCGGTAAAGGCGCTGAACCTTGAGGTTGTGTGTTCAAACCCAAGCTGTGAAGTTACCAATGTATTCTTTGACTTGTGCCAGTCACAACACCCTCAAATAAATAGCAAACAAAAAATTTATTAGATACAGATGAAATCCAAGGCCAAATCCATTATGAGTTGTAGCACCACTGAGTCATTAGTATTAAAGGTCCAAAAGGGTTTTTTTTTAAATATATAAACTAGTACCATAGTTTAATTATACATCAACAAAACATTTTGTTATAAGTATAATATTTAATATAGACAGTTTTATTACATTGATTGAAAATGACACAGTAAAAGTAATAAATTGACTAGTTTTATCCACATTCAAATACTTAAAGCAATTCCTTTTAAAAAAATAAAATTAATATTTTTAAGAATAATTATAAATCCATATTTATAAAAATACAATTGGGGTGGTACAAATAGGGAATGCCATTTAACAAACTAAGACTTAAACCCTACATAAAAAAAATATACTTACTCCCGAAAGCTATGTGTACTTGTTCAGGCTGGCAATATTGACAATCATAACCAGGATTTGCCTTAATTAGGCTTGTTGTTACATTTATAACTAATATTAACTGAATAAAAAACTTCATCGTTCTTTAATTTCCAATTACTGTTTCCAAAACACAGCCACTTCACAGCGCTATTGCACTACAACTATATTACTATACTATACAGTAGACATACTATCGATATATAGTGTGTTTAGTATTATTTATGACAACTTTCTGATAAAGAAATCAGATAATATTGTTTATAATTATAGTTTAATTTTTATCTCCTATTATTGAATTACAATTATCAATGCCCAAGTATTCAAAATCAAAACACTAATAATTGTAAGTTTGGCACACTATCATCACATCGGTATTTCCTCACTAATAAAAAAACCTTTTTACCCATAGATATCATATAAGACGCAATAGTAGTTATTAGAATAAAGACAACATTCTATATTCTGACATATATTACGTCGTCAACTTTAGTAATTGTTAAAATAATGAAGTTTGACCAGAGATAGAAGATTGAAGAAGCATTAAAATATGCCTCATTACTATCTACCCCTATATAACCAACAACTTTTTTTAAAGAAACGACGGACGATACAGACTAATACAGCACTGTAAAAAAATATATTTAATATTCTATTTAAGTACAAGTTATTAAGTAAAATATAATTTTCCACTTAATTCTCTTCTTCACTTGGAATGTTTTATGCCGACTCGGGCGTAAATAGTTTCATGGTGTATACATCTTTGGAAGGACTTTTTGGCCCATCAGACGATGTGAAATGTAAGTGAATTTTATTTGTCTATCTCGAAGCATTTCTTCTCTTCTGCTGTTGACAACAGATGCGAAGTAATATAGAATAACTGAAAACATTGAAACATTAAATTTTTATCGCATATATATAACATAAAAGTGTTTAAATCAATAGTTAACATCATTGCGTTCTTCAATTTTAATAATTGTATGATATTTTTATTGTAAAATTGTAGGTACTATTACGAGTATAGTATAAAAAATGTAGGGGCAGTTTTTTAATTGAAAATAAATTGTGATAGGTAAATAAATGTTTGTTGTGTTTGACTCGGTTAAAAGAGCATCATACATCATTTATATTATTTACTCCTACGGTTTTATATTATTCATAAAAATCAAATAGGTGACAGCTACTCTCTCAATACTTACTTGCATAAATAAAATATGCAGACACCATTGTGCTGACTTCAGATGTCGTTTCCATATTTTTGGCAACTTTGAGTGAGATAAGTATACTCCCGAAGAGCGATGCAATTAATAACAGCACTGCATATATCCAAGCAGTAAGTAGCCAGGGAAGAAGGAACTTTGGTTTTTTCTGTGGAACGTCAAATATAATGTTCATTCAAGCACGTGATTTGACATTCATGAATGAAGATATATAAAAACGTCCCACAAATAATCGTAGTCTTTTGACATTACAGGCACTGCGTACGCATTATAATTAGAATTTCATTCCTATGGTTACAGAGCAGACGCATTTTTATCGAATTACAAATATTTGCGAAGGATAAAATTCAGTCACTAAGCATGGCTCGAAGACCTTTTGAGAGTCGCGTTGTTGTCATATTTTATACCTGGTAAGCGCCATATGCCATGAGACAGGCCATGATGAATTTGATAACGGCTGCAGCGGCCACAACTATGTAACTTATTCTTCGTGTCTCGGTGTCTGGTCGCGGGAGTAAAGCCGCTGTTCCGTACACCAGAACCGTGCATGTTGACGTCATCTATAATAGGTTTATTAGTTTAATATTGTCTATATTCCAAACAGTGTTTCAAATAGTGGGTCAGTGGGTTTCCTGGGGAATAATCCAAATGGATACAAATATGTTTTGAGTAATGGAAATATAATAAGCAACATGATGCAAATAGTAATAGCGAAATATTTTCATTATAATATGAAAGTCATGCAATGAAAACGTTTAAAAGATACTAGTAGTAAATTATAGTACTTGTAAGTAATATTTATGTTCTTCAGACTCATGTCAAATACGTTAACTTGTTTACGAGTAAAACAAATTAAACAATACAAAAAAAAACATTTTGCGTCTTTATGTAATACCAGTTTTTTTCCTTACTTTACTCCTAACTAAGGTTAAAGCACCTTATATGGAAATTGTATTCGTTTTTACAACAAACTCCGAAGCGACATTAGAGAATTATCACTAAATAAATTCAAAGCCCTAAACGTAAATTAATCAATAAAGCTGTTTATAAATTTGACAACTATTCAAATCATCCTAATTCTTGGCATTGGTTTTCTCCAGTTCAAACAATTTGTATGACTCAGCAACTTGGCGATTAAAAAGAGTGGTGGAGAGTTCTATATATGGAAGTTCTTACCCGCTCTACGCCCTTGACTTGCGAAATGGTAAATGTAAACTTACTTTTTCCCATTTAATAATGTATTTGACTTTACTTTATAAAATATTTTAATCATATTAATTATTTTCTTATTTTATGTAATATAATTTTTTGTATCAAGGCGTTATCTATGAGTACTAATCGTTTGAAATAATACTTACTAAACTCAAAATTGCAACTATTTTGGCGCCAACACTCAAACTTATACAACAACAGCAGTTTGATATAGGTAGACACATTTTAAGTCTAAAATGTCTACGTCTCCATTAAGTAATAAATTGGTGAATATCACCGAGATTTATCTATCTTTGGTACTTATAAGTTTTCAATTTTCTGTTAACTACAACCACTAGCCGGCTACGCGAATAAAATAAATACCAATAAGTAATTGACAAATAACTGGAAGCAATCAGTGTGATAATCTTATTATCAGAGTTATACTGATAACCGGTATCACACCTCCCATTAGACAGGCACCAACACAAAGTACCTACATAATTCTATTTTTCACCATCGGGATTAAATATAATCAACCTATTTCAATTTATTTATCATATACTTATCTAATTCACGAATGTTGTATTAGTCTAACTGTGAAAAATACTTAATTACTAAAAGTAACTTTTATTGATTACAAACACCACATAAAAAACGTTTTGTTTTTATAATATTTGTGTAGAAGGTAATTATTACTCGAGAAGGTGTGCGTTGTCACGTTGTTTAATTTTCGTATAATTCTATCAAAAATTTCATATCCTGAATATATAAAAAATATCATATTGATTTAAATAATGTTTACTAAAGCATTATATTAAGCGGTCACATAATCCGTTTCACGTAAAAAATATGAATGTATTGACGTTTTTCATATTAATAATTTTACCTTGGAGGTTTTAGATTATGTAGATATTATGGAAGATATCGTTTGCATTATCAGTAATAGTTTACTAGTCATTGTATAGAGACGTGTAGTGATGATAAGAGAGAGGGAGAAATATGGGAGTGCCCATGGTTAAGAGTTGTTGCTGCTGCGCCACTCTGCACACGGGGACCTTGATTATAGCCTATCTGTACACGGTACGATTTTAACAGGTGATATTGATAGCTTATCTATCATTTAAACACCATACATTTATATTAAAATCCTACGTTGTATCGTTCGTGTTATCCCATTTTAGATGCTCAGTAGTTGGAATGCCAAAATTCGAACTCTTCGTTATATTTCGCAGTTTTTTCATTTTCTTGTTCAGTTTTTTGTTTATTACCAAATTTATTATCATGTTTATCACGAATTATATTTGTTTGATACGTCATTGCTAAAGTTACCTTGCGCGCAGTTATAAATAGTACAATGTACCAATAACTTATTATAGCACTCTACACCGGTAGGTTGAGGACTATTTCACTTATGTATGTTTTGAGAGGTAAAAATATTTACTTTGAATGTTTCAGGATAATACACCTTCAAACTTAAAAGGTATCGTCGGTACAACCGAGCCATTACTAACTGATTCGAAACCAGTGAGATCCATTCTTTGCATTTGTGTGTCAAACAAATTATAAACAGGTTTATTACGATCAAGTATTAATTTATTTTTAAGTAGTTAATGATCCTCTTGACTTTTACGTTACTCTTAGCAAGGTTGACCGGCCGGTTAAATAAACATAATAACAATAGACATCATCATATAGATATAGGTATTCACCTACTATGATAAATCTTTTTACAAATGGGGGAAGCCCTGGATACTTAACAAATTACATAGATGTTAGTGAAATGTGTACCCAAGTTCTTGATAAGACTTTTTATATGTATACACATAAAACTTCAAATATACCTACCTCAAGTTAAATCCGCTCAGTAACAAAAACGGATATATTAGGCGAAAAACAAGCCTAGGTTTTAGGTTTACGTGCTTTATTTAAGAGCAATCTATTGAAGCAAGCGATTATGTAGAATATTCCGGTAAAATTTTAGAATGAAATGAAAATAGATTAATTTTTTTTCCAGGTATGGGCATTACTGGAGCTGACTGGGTACAGTTTGCTAGTAACGCTTGCTCCTATCGCTCGAGAAGGTAAAGTGTCTGCTCATCGGTACGTCTTGTATATCACGGCTGCTACTGTTAGCGGAATACATTTATTATGCTCCCTTCTTCTCATTGTAGCAGCTTATAAGGTCAGTTTATATACAATGATTTATATCAATCTGAAATTATTAGACAATACAGCGTAAAAATATAATGATAGAGTTAAAAATTGGTGAAAATTTCTGGATTTTATATTGATGTTGATGGGCATTTAGCTATACGCAACAATGTTAAACCACCTACCTAATCTTATTAAATTTCCTAAATAAAATATCTCATGTAAAAATATTTACACAAAAACAAAACCACCTATTTTTCAGCAATAAATCTGTGTTTTTATTTAATTTGTTTTCATCAGAAATTGGCGTCCCTAACGCTACCATGGACCATAGTGACGGGTATCCTGACAGCATTGTTCTTCGTTATGTGTCTCACAGGTATCAGTCTGATCCTTCAGGACTCCGGGGAGACCCTTGAAATAGAAATCGTGGTTATCGCTGTGCACCTTGCGCGAGCTTGTGAGTGTTGATATTCGATTTTAAAATCAAATGCGTTTTATTTATTTTTTATTAGTAACACAACCAAACTATAATTATATTTATGTGATTATTATCCTCTTAAAGATAAATATACGCTTGTTCTAGTAACACGTACTTATAATTATGTATTGGCTTTAACTGAAAATATTATATTGCTATTGTTTTATTACAGGCGTTTCAGTATACAGCATCATAGTGGTTCATAGCCGTCACAAAGAGATCATGTACGAAGAAGATGAAGCACGGTTTCAAGGCTCAGCAAGGATATACTATCCTGTAAAAACCTCCGACCACCCCTTATAATATTTTTTTTATATGCATTGCTTTTTGTGACGAATCGATTAAAGCATATCATAGCCTTGAAAAGTGCACCTCCAATATTCCTCCTTCTATTACGAAGCTAGTCATCTAACTAATCGTTGTATAATACAGTAAATTTTCCAAAAACCCAGACTGTGGTTGTGAAATGTGCATTTGAATCTGTGTCAAATGCAGCAGGCATTGGGTGTCACATAATATCTTTAGGCAAACCAGTTAGTTTTCCGTTCTGGTTGACTATTTTCCCTTTTCACCGAAGGCCTGCCATCCTCCACTATTTCGTGAACCGTAAATTGTTTAAGTTTAATAAATTAATTGAAAAAAAATTGGTTTCGACAATTCTTAATATTGATCTTTAACTTAAGTAATATTGAAATAATGATTGTTGAAATGGAATGATGTATTTATTTATAGATGCTTGTTATGTTTATTAGGTGTATACGTCCTTTCTATATAACAAGAAATAAATGGGCACATTGACACTAATAAATAATAATAAAAAATAAATAAAGAGCTAGACGTAAATCGAACTATAAACATGAGCTTCAAGTTTTGGTCCTTGAGGAACATTCTAAAAGGACAATCCCCTTTACCTAAAAACAAAATGTCTTTAGCACACAGGTTTAAATGGTTATGGTTAAACTTAAGTGGAAATATAATACAAAAATAACTAGTAGCATATCAGAAAGCCATGGAAAGAACTATACTTAAAATAAGTAATACAAAAAGTAAAATGCAATGAAAATAAGACGAAAACAAAAATTACAGTAATTTATGGCGTGTAGAGATAAGATGGACTTTAAAAACAACTATATGGACAGGACTAATGGGAGGAAAGATGGGAGGGCATCCTTGAAAAAGGTGGATGCTATCGAAACGATGGCAGGAAACGAATGAAGAAAGAAATAGATAGAGAGGTTTACAAAAAGCTGGAGGAGGCCTTTACTCGAGATAGTGTTGCACAATAGTACTGACGCAAGTTACGATAACGAGTAATAAGAAAAAATATACATAGATATATTAATTGTAAATAGTATGTTGTCAACTATTGATTGGAAATAAACAGGCGTTATTATTATTTTATGTATTGTATTTCCACTAGTCTTTACACTAGACTGACAAAATATACTAGTCCTCCGCATGTTGTGTCATACATTATAGTCTGTGCTCACATATTCTTCGTGTCCAAGACAAACAAAAAAAAAATTATTATCTGCGTAGTGCGTATTATCTCCACCCAAATCCTAATTCCTATTACCACAGCCTATTGTAAGTACCTAATGTAATTAATTATTCTTATTCGAAAATAAGTTCTAAAATAAATAAGGAAAATCAATAAATATTCAAATCTTAAATAATTCTTATTAATAACTTAAACAATACACAGTGTGAAAAAAAATATCGATTTACTTCCATTAAATACTGGTGTTGTCTCTAAACTCTATTTCTTTCGTTTACACTAGCGGTGATAAGGTAGATTTCAACAGATTTATTAAAAATCAATTTAAAAGTGGTTGTTTCGAGATCGTTGTTCTCATTAAGGAGTGAAATATTTTCTGAAGGTATGTGTGGTTTTATGGACTAATGGTTTTATAATATTTTTGTCTCCTGATTTATTTTCCCTATGTGTACATGTAAATGATTTACACTTAGTAAAAAACTAAAATGGTATATATATATATATATATATATACATGGATTTTTTTATATTAGAAATATAAGTAACATTATTATATATTTTTTCCTGACTTCGATTTATGTGTAACCGATAATCAATAATTTATCTAAATGAACAATATTATGTTAGTACGAAAATTCTTTAGGGAAAATGTATAATATAAATTTGTAAAGAGTAATCTACTGGTACATAAGGATAGAAGCTTTTACTGAAAGTAGTTAAGGAAGGCCTTACATTTCCATCAAGTATTATGAGATTAAATTTAAATTTTATTAGACCTATCAGGTTTAACTGTGCTGTAAGTTTAAACTCTTATGTTGCAAAAGATAAATTATTGTAGCAGTGTAACAGTAAATCAAAGATTTGAATTTATTGATATTCTAAATGCTAACAGAATTTAGCATAACTAAAGCTTGTATTGTAGATTTTTAATCTGGATATCAGATGTTTGTTGTGACCATGTTTTTTTTCAGAATTTCATGAACTTTAAAGAATTCACTTAATTAATAGGCACATGCTTATTAAAATAGATTGTTATGCTGTACTTTAACATCATAAACATACATAAAGCTTATAAAATGGAAAAGCTTTCTTTTTACAGTAATTATAATTTAATATAATTTGAATTTGACTTAGTTTCTTGTAGAACTACTTTGGTTAAAAAAAATTAAATGAACTGCTGATATATCACAGACTGTTATGAAATATCTGCAGCATGTTATTAAGATTATTGCTGTCTGTCCAGCAAATAAATGAGCACTAAAATGGAAGCAGGACTAGGTACTAGATGTTAACCTTGATCAAGTCCATCTCAAGTGTGGTGCATGTTAGAAGCTAGAAATAACTTGGTTAAAACTAAGGGACATATTAATTTGAAGACAGTTTATATTTGTCAAATAATATATTTTTCTTATATGTACTTGAACAATATTTTGAGCTTTGATTCAGCACTTTTTTATTTTATAGTCCTTTTAATGTAGTTTTGCAATTCTTGTGCTTACCTTATTTAATATAAGTTGGTGGTTGCCTAGAAGAGATCACTTAAAAGCCCATTGCCATTATCATTATATACTTTTTTAAACTGTACTGTATTTTCACAACAAAGTGTAAATAAATAAATAAATGTGAATGTATTATAAAGAAACAAACTCACACTTCTATCTAATATTGATTAAAACATAGTCCGAGAACTAAAATCTATTCCGAGTTAGTATTACTTGTCACAAACACTGCAAAAATGAACTGGTTATTGTAAAAAGTAGTTTATGAAACAGGAATCTCTTAATATATTCTAGTAAAAGTAATAAGTTCATTTGAAGATACCATAGCAGTGGATATGGATTGCTAGTAATATTATTTTCCTACTTTGAGTCTTAAATATCAAAAGTAAAGTACAGAGAACAGAGAGGTCGACAATCCATTTGCAATTAAATTCCTTATTTATTAATTAATACCTTTTAATTTATGTTTCCTGGTTATAAAATCTTTATCAATTGAGCAAAGTTTTATGGGTTTTCAGATTATCAGTGCAGAAAATGGCGGTTCCACATATTACATCATTTTGTTGGTGCATGGGGTTGGAGGCTGGCTGCAAGTTCATTGGATTTGTGCATTTGGTAAGATTATGTTTAGAACTATGCTGTTTGTTACACATCGCGTAAAACTCGAGAGGCTAGGTATGATGCTCAGATGTGAATCTAGGGCTATGAATAATAATATAAGGCAAGCTGTAGCCTTCCGTTTTCGTAAATTAACTATAGGGTTTGTGGACTCAGTTTCTGCACTTAGCCTCTCACTACAGCTGGCTTAGTTAGCCCGAACTATACCCAACGCGTATAGTTCGGGCTAACTAAGCCATTTGTTTCTTTCAAACACAGAGGCCTCCTGGGCACTTCGCAGGCTTCACGGAGCGACTACACTGTTCCAAAGATATATGCACATTTAGCCACTGCCTCGCATTCCAGGACTACGTGGATGACTGACAGCACATGGGGCTGGCGGTCACACCTACGAAAAATATCTTCAATAAGGAGACAATGGCCCCTTAATTGCCTAAATTATCATTGTTTTGAGATTGAATTGTCGACAAAGCCATTTTGGACGGTCTGCAGTCAGTGCTTCGCGACCATCGTTGATGTTGGAATTTTACAGATCTTTCGCGAATCCAGGTTCGCACTTGCAAGAAGGGCAAGGTAAGGAGCGGTATACGCGGATACGGGCTAGCAGGCATCATTCCGGAGCCTCTCCTCTCCAGTTTGTCCACAGCATCATTACAGAGATCCACTGTGCCCCTTTATGCACTGTTTGTCAGGGTTATTGTCACCAGAGCATTTTGACACTACAGTATCAGTTTGCTGTTTCACTTTTTACTTATAAGCGCCATCAGCACAGACGCACTGTCGGATACGAACTTAATACAATAGTATATTAAATATTACGCATGTCCCTTTCCTTCATTAGCATGATTGTTAATGAAGGAAATTTAATATGTTGATGTGTTCAGGCATAAAAGCGTCAAATTGTGCTTTCAATTATAACAAGCCTAAATAATTTCCATTGTGAGGTGAACCAACAATTTCTTCACCACCCCGAAATCCAAGACCTGCAAAAATTTTTATTCCGCATACCCAACTAGACCCAACTAGTGTAGAGATTCCACAATAGCGGCGAAAGGACACCGCCTTGTGGGCAACCTCCACTGACGATACCTCGTGTAATGGTATTCACGGTGAACTGTATAGCTCGTTGTTTTAACATATTGTTTATGCATTCTGTAAGAGTCGATGGTACTCCACATGTTTCAAGTAGTGCTCTGGCTTCATGCTCGTCAATTCGTTTTGTCAAAAGCGCCTTCAATGTCAATAAATGCACCAAGCTGCTTTAGTTTCAGGGAGTTTCAATGCGAGACACAACTTTGTGGAGTGATGATTATGTTGAAATCATTAGAATCAGGCAAATGCCTGAGCTGTAGGCATGTTGATTTGGATATAGGAATTCAGACAAAGATACCCGACTTCGTATCTTCAGGTTTCCCAGTCTCCAGCGTTTTAGAAGGAATGAGGTGAAGCTGATGGGTCTGAAGGATTTCGCTGGGGTGTAGTCCTCTCTGGTTTTGGGATGAATGTGATTTTTACTTCCCTCCATTTCAGAGGTCTATAAAAATGATGTATGATTCCTACTCCATCTTAGTAGACCTGGAAAAATGCCGAAAGCCAGCGAGCCTTCTGGCAATGTGAGTGTCCATGGCCGGCGGTATCACTTAACATCAGGTAAACCTCCTGCCCGTTTGCCTCCTAATACATAAAAAAAATATTTTGAAGTTATACTTCTTCTGGCGCGTTAGGGAAAAATGATGAGAGTACATTTTTAGGATGCGTACAAACGTAAAATGAAATTTTCGAAAAGTTGGTGTTTAACCTTATGTTCCCAGCTGTTGAACAGTTTCCTGACCTTCCGACGGTGTCTCTCCAATTCGGGACCAGTTCTGTTTGCCCCCCTCCATCTTGGTACGGTGAGGAGACACGACTGCGTTTAGCTTATTAGGAGTAGGGACGTTAGGTTATTAGCATGTTTGTCTATATACTGGACATCAATGGTTGTTGGTATCGTTAGTTTGTTTACTTTAGAGTCGATTAGTTTGTAAAAACAAAAAAAAAACTATAATATAATAACTACGACTTTTTAGCTGACATCATTAAGTCTGATGGTTGTGTGTTCGATATACGCGGAGGGTTTCCGCGCATTCGCGGGCACAGCCGAAGACGCGGGTGACCACGTGTACAGCACTTGGTACGTCATCACCACCACAATAGCGGTGCTGAGCGTTGTTCACGTTCTTCTGGCCAGCGCCCTGCTGTACGGGGCTTACACGGTAAGTCTGTCATATGTAATTAACCTATTATGAGATCGTAATAGTAAATCTGCCTTCAGTAGTATCTTCTGCTATACGCGAGAAAGCTTAAATCACATGCTTCAATCTTTTATTAACTCTAATTCATTTATTTAAGTATCAAAAGTGTACCACAACAGTGATTTACATGATTAAATACAAATAAATATTAGTTACTATACGTATAAGCAATAAAATATGATATTAAACGAACGCTTCAAATTTGCTTAAAAAACATTGGCGCATACAACTCCTGGACACAGACTATAGAGCTGGGTCTTAGAGTTTTGTATGTGTCTGTGCTGTGATTGTTCTTTTCTAATAGGCAAGAAACCGATCAGCCTTCCGTGTCTGACACGCGTGGATGCCGGTTTTCTCGCTATGTTTTCTTTCATAATAGGAGCGCGTGTCGAATGCGACCGTTTATACTTCACTCGGAGACGAGAGAAGTATTATCAATCTCGCTCGAACATTTACAATTGACGATGACAATTTCAATTAAAAGCGGTCCAGCCGAGTGCTTCGCGGGTGGGTGTTCATGATGTGCGCGCTGTCTCTATCTTCGCTGCTGTACATCTTGGGGTCCATGCCCTGGGGCTTCTCCTCCTCGGGCTCCGAAATCTACTTGGCCGTGGTGGAAGGCGTCTTCTTTTACGGTCAGATACAGTTCATCATTATTATCTATTATCGTAATCTGTGTTATCGCATACACCGCCAGATACGATCGGCGGAGTCCTAATATCGATAGCTGAATGTTACTTATAAAAATTCCAGGCTCGATGTTGTATTGCATCCTCTGCGTCAACAGCTTTTACCTGATGCTGAAGAGCACCGAAGACATGCGAGGACCCTGCAAGGCCGACTATTAAGCGAACGTCGTCGGTGCTTTCGAGGCTTCTTAAGGTTAAATGTCGCTTAAACGGTTAATTCTTCGTCGCTTTATTTCTTACTTTGAATGGAATGAAATGCAATGGTGAATTGACAAATTTTATAAGACATCTATTGAACCATGTATTTTACGTAAACGGTCCTCCACCGTCCCGGACCGTGACCGTGCCGAAGTATACCACTGGACTGGTTGCACGAACGGAGCGTTGAGAATTTCAGATGTAATATATTTTCTTCGATGCGTTATACGTTCGTGAGAGGGAAGTAGGGTTCGTATACGGAATATTCTGATGCCAAAGAATCTCAATTTTATATAGAAAATGAAGTATTATAGAGTTTTACGAAAAGCCATTTTTAGAAGAAATCGAATGTCGTATTTACGAGAAGAAATTGATTTTTTCGAATTGTATAATATATTAACTATATTTACAGTATCAACCTATTTTGCCTACTGTAATCTACGGACCATTCTTTACTAAAGACGATCATTTCCTTTGGACGCTCCGATCCGTCCGATCGATTCCCCCTTCGTATGTTTGAAGATGAACTTTCACCTTTCGACTCGTTCATTTTACTAAACGTATATTTTCATATACTAGTCTACATTAAAAAAAGAAATTTTCACGAAAGGAGTCCCCTCACTGCGAGTGCCATACGCGAGACGAGTGGTTCGTCTGGTGATATAAATGTGATTTTATACTTGTTCAATATATTACGTTGTTTTAATACGTTTAGGCTGTTATTGACTTAGCGAAACGGGTCCTTTTGCGCAACTTTTAAACAGGTTTCAACGGTTAAGTTGGACCGCTTAATGCTAAAAACTTAATATTAAGAATATGTGTAAACTTAGCGTATGTCTAAATGTTATTGTTGTTTCCGGTTAAGACTTAACTATTATAGTATTGTCTTTTGTTAACATGGCTTTTACACATTAAGAAAACGCTTTAGACGGATTGAAGCTATGTGTTATTATTATAATCTTATAATTATTTATATAAATTTTTTCCGACGTTTCGCGTGTTTTACAGCGTGCGTGATCACCGTGACCGTTTAAAAAGTGTTTTCTTAACTATTATTTTTAAGTACGGAACGTGTCCAATTGCTTCTGTAATTATATTTTTGTGTTAATATGGAATCTGAGACCACAAATACGATCTCACCGCTCATGGATGGGCTTATCTATTTATAAATACTGTATTTTTATTGTTTTGTAAAGTTTAATATATTTTATGTTTACTTATTTGTCTTTCGCCATGCAGCGCCATCCAGGAGCGGTTCCAAACATCTTACCGAAATAAGTTCAGCTTTCGCTCACAGATGTCGCTCTTTAACGTTTATTCGATATTACTGAAACTCAGATCTATTGGCCGTTGAATTATTTTAAATTATACATCTATCTTTTGGAACTACAGTCAAAACCGTTTACGACCACATCGTTGAAAATATGGTACCTGGTAGTTATATTGACCAAAAATGAATTCTATTAGACCGGCTTATAACCGCACCGCTTTTCACGGCATCGCTTATTACAACATTTCTCTTTAAGCGACTTCATGTAATGATATTTTCAAAGAGTTATATCTGTAAGAACGACCATATTGTAAATATTTGATTAGACGAGGGCAGCATCCTCTTTCTACATCTGGCCCACTGAAGTGAATTAAGATCGCAGAAGTAAACAAAAAGGACTCGAGTTGAATGTCTATTGTTTTTCTCAGAAACGAATCCGATTTTCAATTCAATCGGTTTATTACTTATGCGAACACGAGACGCACAAAAACATAACGTTGAGTTATTCGTGAAACCTTTAACATGTCAAAAACCAATTACTGTAGAAGACATGTATTATAACAAAGCTTGAGAGTGGAATTCCAAACAAAGGTGTATCAGTCGAGAATTTCACCAAATTGGGCAATAAATGGACCAATTCTTTAACAAAAAGCAAAAGATTTTGCTTAGTGTCTTGGTGAAGATTTCGTTTGCACGTGCAGTTGTATTCGATGTTTCCGGGCTTGGCACGGTATTTGTGCACCGGCTACAGAAGAAGATATCGTAGAAGAAGTTCAAGAGGATAATGAGGAACAGTAAGAGACTGAAGAAAAATTACACCGCCAACTTTGGATGATGGTCTCGATACTGTCCAATGTATAACTAAAAAAAATTATTATTAAAGAACAGTTTCACAAATAAACAAATCACAATACTTTAATTAAAATTCAGCGTCAACTACAAAGTGCGTACGTACTACAGAAGTGTTTGGAACAAACTAAAATGTCGTTTATTTTATACATAAGTATATTAATCACTCATTCAGTAATAAGTATTAGGTACTTAATAAAAACTACGACTATCGGTTTTTACGACCAAATATGAGTAGTCGTTATAAAAGATTTTGACTGTATGTGTTAAATATATATATATATATATAGGTATATCAGATTCGGCTTCATTCCTCTTTTCGAATATAATTTTAATACTATTTTCTTTTAGAATATATTATCGTTGTTATATTCAATAATTTAGCTGCCACAATACCTTTCCTTTGAATAGTATGTAATCACATAAATTAAAAAGAAATACGACGCAGAAATGTACTTGTTTAGTTAATTGTAAGATATACTCAAACGAGTAATAAATGTGCTCTTCGAACGTTTGTTATTTATTTCCTCCGAGGGGCGACGGGTGGGTTCATAAATCAAAATCAGTTTATGCAATTAATTATTTATTCATCGGAATAGTCTTATATTACGATGAAGTCACATTGAGTTGCCTCCGAGTGGTAATTCAATAAATATATTACAATTTTATTCTAATATTATTATAAGTACAGATTACGGCGGTTTAAGACTAAACAACAATTTATCACAACGCCGAATATCAGATTATTTTTAGTCTTTACAATTGTTGCGAAAGCCCTGTTAATTGAACAGAACAAATATAAACAAATCTTTTACAATAATACAGCTATGATTTTGATTTTACGAGGCGTTAGACGCGGCTGAACCATTTTTAAACTGCTATTTTGACCTGTTTACATAAAAAGTTTTGACAAACCTATCAATTTCGTAGAAAATTACAATTTTATACAATTACAATTATAAGTCATATCGTTATTGAGCAAAAGGTTTACCGTCGTTTAAAAGGTTTTGCCGTACGCGGCGGTCATATTCTCTAAAAAGTTAACAGGGCTTTAGTAACGCGTACATTCAGTGACTTCTTTAGGCCAAACTTTTATTCGTCAATAATAAGTACTGTGAGTGCGCATTTGTCTTAATATAACTTTTTAAACTTCTTAATTAGGCTAAATTAAGATAAGTTAATTGCGTTACAAGATAATAAAAATGTCGCCGACAAAATGATGTCATTTCAATTAGGCCCTTTGAAAGCTTCGTGCCGTTTTGAAGAACTAAGGTAAATAAAATATAATGTTGACAGCTGACAAGTCTATCGTCTGCGGCCATCACAATTCACAACCAATGATAATAGAACAAAAGATGCGATAGATGTCGTCAATGGCGCAATTCAACTCGACTCTTCGAGATAAATATTTTTCTAGCTGATCTTAATATAATGTATAGTTATTGCGCAAGAAAAGAACCTATCTATTAAAAGTAACTATTGCAATTAAATAAGTGTTCTTTAGTAAAAATACTGACACACCGATGAGTGGGTTAATTTGTCGTTTTTGGTAATGTCTTAATTATCTTATTTGTCTTAGTCTTTCCACAATAAATTTATATTTTCGTTACAATTTAAGAATATACAGCGGAACACCTCGTCTCGCAAAACATGGAATGTCCGATCTCCCAAACTATAAAAATATGATAACTTTGTATACGCTACGAAAGAAAATTCGTTGAACCGTCGATAGTCCGGAGCCTTAAGCCTAATAAGTACATTTAGTGCTAAATGGCGAGTCGCCGCAACTTTATACAACGCTAACACAACGCTAAACAGATAAATACTTAACTAAAGGTATTGCACGAAAAGTGGGAAACGTTAAATAGGCTAGAATGTACATAATTACAGCGGGGCCAGAGGAGCCGGGGGTCAGTAGAGAGGCTGCTCGGTACCCACGTCGATGTCCTGCCGGTCCCCGTCCTCCTCTGCGCTGGCCCGCAGCCCGCGCACCTGTGGACAGTCCCGCCGCTCATACAGCTGCAAAGGCAACGTCGGACTCTCTTTACTTGAAGGACTAAGCTTTCTTTTAATAATGTTAAGTAAAGTCATTTGCTTTTTCTTGGAATGGATAAGTAGACGAATAAGTCGTCAAACAGGCATCTTCGCAAACGTTTATGATATAAGTGACATGGTTTGTACCTGAAGAAGGAGGTTGCTGGAGAGCAGGCGCGCATGATGCTCCTGTGCCTTTGCTCGAAGACAGGCGATGCTGTTGTTGCGGAAGGCTTCCGGGTCTTCGTAAACATCCCGACCGTCGGGCGAAGTTCGACCCTTCGCCCCAGATGACGCTGTTGTGCTACTGCCCGGAGAGCTTTGTGCCTGCAGAAAGCCCATACCAAATAAGTCCCAGATTTTTGTTTTAAACGAAAGCTTTGACTGTTAATGCCTTCTACATCTATACAATGCCACAATGTTTTATTAATGTAAATTACAGACCAATGGTTAATATGTCGTGGTAAAAAATATATCTAGACGTTAGTTTTATAAGCGATTCCCATTGAAATCTGAAATGTAAACAAGTCTAATGGGACCGTGCCGAATACCGTACTGTCCTGGGTTAAACTGACCACGTACTTCGTTTCCAATTATAAGAATGAACAGTTCTTGAGAACAGTATACATTACCTGTGCGTCGTGGGGGTCATGGCGATGCGAGTGAGGGGAGTGGGGGGAGGCTGAAGGCGCCCGCTCTCCTTCGGCCTCCGAGCCTTCGCGCTCCGACCCTGACTCCTTTAGGTGCTGCGCCGCTTCAAGAGATTTGCGGTGCATACCTGCAAGATTGAACCTTTATCAAGGAATGTACAACACTACCTCTATTCCTAAATTTAATATATTAGAAGAAGCGCTAGTGCCAAAGACCACCAGTCTTATTTGCATTAGTTAAACACCAATTCAAAATAAGTCACGGCGTGACTCACTTATGTGAGTACTAATTTAATTATGTAAACATATAAACTGTTGTCTAAAGGAAAAAAACAAAAGCGGAGCAAAGTCTGTCGTAGTAATGAATGGAAACAATCACTTAACGCGTTTATCAAAGCCGTGACGATCACAGCACTCAATATTAACCCGGATAACCAAATGAGCTGGTTACGAGGCGCCGGCATCTATGCACGATACTTCAATACCGATAACTTGAACTACGGGGACGGATTCAGACTTATTACGCTCAATAGTTTCATGTAAGTATAATCAGTGTTTATTGTTAAACAGATATTTTGTATACCAATTATATAGTTATAGTACTAATGGAGTGTACCTACTTTAATATTTTTCCAATTTTAAAAACAAAAGTAAAAAGGCTTTTGGTAATGATTTGTAGGTATAACTACAAAACAGAAGTCATACAAATAGTTTTATTTAAAAATGAGGCTGATGACTTGTGTGCCCTTGGTAATATTGGACTGTTTTGTATTTTTTTAAATAATCATTGCAACCTGTGTTTTACCTTTTCTCGTCGAATATACAAAATAACTTTTATATATATATATATATATATAAAAGTTACATATATATATAACACTTTCACGAAATCAGGGCGAGGTTGAGAGGCGAGTTTTAGCGCAAAGTTTAACTTCCGTCTGTCAAATCCAATATATTATGATTTATGTATTTAAGGGTAAGGGAATTCGTGTCTGTGGGAATGATAACGAAGTGTGGATCTCGCCAATGGAGCGACACGTATCAGCTCACGTCATTAAACCGTCTTTGATCTCACTTTTTACCATTACTTCACAAATTAATTCAGGAATTTGACTAATTAAGTTGTTTAATGTATGTGAGCTCTGGGTCTTTTATGTGGTTTTGGGCTTTATTAAAACTTGTAAAGTCTATAAAATATCATGCTTGCTCTGCTATAATAACATTCGTGATATAATGTTGTTACTCAAGACGGTTTAAAATTTAAACATATACCTAGTCTCAGCAAAAAATAAAAATAAATTCTATTCGGAAGGGCCACCTTTGGCTTTTATACCGGCCTTTAATCTGTTTGGCCACGAATCTATGGATTTACTCACTATTTCTAAGGGAAACGCCACTGCTAGCTCCAAAGTCGCCGGAACTCAATGTCGCCGTGTCTAAAACTGACCATAATTTCAAGTCTAAAGGGTTGCGGTCTGGGCTAGATGAGGGCCAGTCTTCAGCTCTTTGAAAGTTCGAAACATTGAAAGCATTCAAAGATCTTTTACGCGACACCTAGCTTTTATAAGCAGGGGATTTACTCATAGACCCGTACCATCAGCGACTTAAAAAAATTAATATGATATCACTGTATGATCGTAGAACTTTAGATAGTGTTCTTCTTCTTCTGATAATCTTCTTATATAAACAGAGCAGTGACCTTACATGATATTAAAATTGTCGTCCCGTACTCATTCCCTAGGTCTAAAATCAGAAATATCTTCCAAATTCGTCCTACAAAACCAACCTAGGAGTCCAAGCACCTCGAAAGAGAGGTGCTTGGACTCCATTCTTGGCGAGTTTAACGGATTGAACAGTGCTTATGGATATATTCGGTAGTGGGCTGATCGGTTTTAGAGAAAGCATTGTTGGATGCCTATCTCGAACCTAATTCGATGTTTTGCTCATGATTTTTTTGTACTATATGTTTTAAATGTATTTTTTAATTTTTAATTTCTATTTTGAAACACTTATGTTTACTTCAATTGTCATACATTTTAGAGGAAAGATTATATAAAATATGCAGTAGATTAAGTAGAATGTATGATGTGGTAAGCTTTAATAAATAAATAAACGTTGGTTTCACGCTAGGCTTGGGTAGTTCGTGCCTTCTGACCAGGTACAGAGTCCTGCTGCAAAGTCTACCGCATATTTTTTGTGTCTAAAAAAGCAAAGTGTACTACTGAGAGGTTTCACAACATGATCAAAGACTATATATTCATCACTTTGGCTAAAGTTTTTACTCGTTTTTCAGAAAAATGTAATTTTGTGCCTCCTTGATAAGACACGCCCCACCAAACCATCACTGCCTGACGCTGAATGATGACCACGTTCTACCTTTCCCACCACTTGAGCAGCTTCTTTAGAACTGTGAGCGTACAGTTTGCTTTATTGTAGTGATCTTCAATCGTGATTTTTTTTTCATCGGTAAATAGGATATTTCTGTGCTTTTCACCTGCGTATCGTGACGGAAGGCGTTATGATCGATTCAAAACATTTCTGTATAATTGTAAAGACTGATTTTGGGCATGTACTGTATAACGACGATAAGTACAGAGGGTTCAGGTCTTGTTTTATTACACGCGATAGAGTCCTAGCGTGAATCTTCATTTCTAGCGATAACATTTTTTGCTTCGTAAATGGGGTTTCGATGAATCTGGCTTTAGCAACATACTCAGCCTTTGTAGTTATAACAGCAGGCGGCCGCCCCTATCTTTTACTAGTCTTCAACAGACCAGATACCAGCTTTTAAAGTGTGTGGAATATGACCGACGGCTCCATATCCACTTTGTGCGAGGCGATCACTGCAATCCCATTTTATTTAACACCCCATTCTACATTGAAATTTGATATTAAACACGAAAATCTATGTGAAATGGTACAAAATCGTGTATACGTGTTCCAAATTCAAAATAGTAATATATAATTAAAAAGTTTGAAAAAAAGTACTGATTTTATGTAATAGTTTTTATGGCCAGAATAGTTATAGTACATGTTAACAATGAAATTCTAAAAATCCGTATTATAAAACTTCTGAGCATAAATAACTAGATCACACCTATTCGTATTTTTTTTATTACAATGTATTATTAATAATATGTTAGGTTTAGAGATTGATAGACAAAAATTTAAATACCATAAATCAAACACAGCTCAAACTTAAAACAGAGATTGCGATTAAGTTTTCTTAATAAAGAACTATGAAGATTTAATATCAAAGCAGGATTTTACGAGGTTTTTATTTCCGCGTAGAAGCTGATGTGAATACTGAATACCTAATCAGTAGACGTTGTTCTACTTTACGACATCGAGTGGCGCCGTTGGGGCTCATTTTATTTTCGATATATCCCAATGTATATTGATAAGATCTTAGTCTGTATATAATGAAACATTGACTTTATCAATATAAATTATTATGGCATAAAAGACTTTTTAAACAAATTTATTTGAACTTGAAACATGGCATTCACTTGATCGGTTGTGATCGTCACTCAATAACTAAACTCAACTGAAGCAGCCAGCATATAGCCAGGTATATTTCTTGTAAGAATTTTAGAAAATACAGTATTATATTTAATTTTTATCATCATCTCAATAAACGAGTATGCACGACTACTAAACGAGAAGCCAAAAGACAAGTACCTTTCTGACCGTCACAAATTGTACCGGACTAACTCGCAAAGTTCCTCTATTACAGCCCAACTACATTCGTTTATTTAAACGTAACTGCGGTCTCTGTGCCAACGTTTGTCTCGTGTCTAGCAAATAGTATTTGTCAGTATTTTATTGATTTCCATTTATGATATTTAAGAAATTCTAATTCCAGCATTTAACGTATGCTATTCCCAATTATTAAACTAATATATATTTTTTAATTCTCAAGTGATGAGGTTTGCATTTTCTTAGGCTGTCTTGCCTAGTCGTGTAAATGACTAACTAAATTAAGGATTAACTAATTAAATTAATCTAGTTATATGAACCTTTAAAGTAGTAAAATTCAAAGGCAACTTTCCACATCACCTAAGTCTACTATTAAAAACTCTTTCAATAGTCGTTAGTGTGTCGCTTAAAAGCTTTAATTGAAGTGCAATGAAATCCACAACGATGGCTCAATTTCCTTTGATTTCTAATAGATATAACAATGTTCTGAGTCGTTGCTGCGTTTGTTAGCACGTTGCCATAATGTAGAGTTAATTTTAAAAGAAATAAGACATCAAAGCCTTTGCTAATGCGTTGTGTGATAATTTTTAGCCATTTAGTGAAGTGGCTTCCGCGACACAAAGGACACGTCCTATACCACCTAGCGTTTTAAGCTCATATTAAATTTTCATATCACGAACGTTAGGTTTCGAATACACGAGAGAGAGACAATTTTTGAACAAGTCAGGAGCTTTTTTATTTATATCTGTACTATATCGATGTTAATCTGGTGTTTGATATAAGCAATTAATTTTCAATCGACAACGTAATAATTATTTCATACTTCGTTTTATAAATTTTGAAAAAAAAAAGTTTAAGGCTTTAATAAATTGAATTATTGAATTGAACTCTTTTATCGAATGGCTCAGTGGTATAGGTTGGTATATGTTATTAATTCCTTTGATTTAAAAAATGGTGGCGAAATGAAGTAAGGCACTCTCATTTGTTTGTTGATAACGTTGAGCGGAGTGCGTAATGCGCGTCGTGTAGACTGCGCCTAAGTGTTGGTGTCATTTTCCTAGATAAAAGCGTTATGCACAAAGCAAGTGTGTAATAGGTTGATAATTTAGAAAGATGCCTGTTTTCATCCATTTGCGTTTCCTTTGATCTGCCGGAGTGGCGCACACGGCCGTCTAGTGGATTGGATAATGCCTTGATGCAAGGCTTTTGTTTATCACTGATTGACATTTAATTGGCGTTGCCAAGGATTTTCAAGTTTTTTATGCATTTCGAGATTTATTAAGTGGCTCGTAGAGCGCATTCAACTTTTAAAATTGTGCTAAACTTTATGGAGCAGTAGGGCAGGCGGACGAGGGCCTTCATGTCCCTTTGATGTGATCTACCGAAAGAGCAACGAGAACGAAAATGAAATAATTGTACATATTGTATATAATTGATTATAAGTAGGTATAATTTATTATATATAACATTAAGATAAGCGGCAAAGCACTGTTTATATATCATTCAAAGATTAGCAGTAAAGAAAAGTCATCTTAGGTTAGTATCAATGAGACATGGCTTCTATTATTTTAAAATAACATTAAAATAAAATAGAAGTACCTTTTCCTAAAGTATATTCATATCATATGTATTTATTGAACTTTATAGTTTTAGGAATATGGCAAAGTACAGGTAATTATTTTTATTTGTTAATAACGTTAACAGCTGCCCATTTTTACTTCAATATTGCCTACTTCATTACATAGTTCTTACAATTGAATAATATAAATTTATTAAATTTAAAAATATATAAATGATTAACAAATGAGTGTACACTCTTATTTAGAGAGAAATTATCATAATGTGGAGGCAGCCGAAGAGTATTTCAATTGTCAGCTTTTATACCTAATCAGAACCTTACGTTTATGTATTGACGAGGGCGGCCATTTTGAAAATGCAAAATTATAAAAAGCAAAAACAAACGCAACCCCTCTACTACTACATGGGCAGGTGAGTAAGTATATAATTAATATGTAAAGCGGTAGCCCTTTAAATCTGCGTTAATCAAGCCTTAGACAAGGGCGGCCATCTTGTTTCCCCCCGCCTGGCTTTCCCCTCCGCCCTCACCCCGAACCTTGCGCCGCGCGCAGCCTGAGCTCTGTGCATATTGCTGCATTCTTTTAATGATTTGTGTGTGTTTTCATAGGGAACGGGTAACGGTGCCTCGTAGCGCGTAGCGCCGGCTACGCTGCATAGACCCGTAGCCATTAAACATCGCAGATTTTTTCTACCTTTACCTGACTAATCAATATCTCCAATATCTGATTATTAAGCATTTATGTAAGGTCTTAGACCTTAATTAACGTATCATGCTAGACATTTTATTGACCTTCAATATCAGAGCACAAAATATTTAATATGTAGTGTATATAATTGGACAGAGACAGTTGGAAAACGCTGGGTGACGCCCGTGAAGGGGTTCCGATCGACGGTACTTAAGGTTGCTGGGATATGGGATACATAAGATATTAATAATTTTTTAATTAAATGTATGTATAAAATCTATGCTGTATATTATTTTATTCGGGCTTTTATTATTATTATTATGTGTAATTGAACAAATGTTTTAAGTTTGAGAAATGATAATGAAGAAAAAATGTTTTTAGGGATGATGAATGTTGAGTCAAATGAGTTGCATGACAGGAGTAGGAAATAATACAGCCTTGTATAGTGTAACAAAGACGGCCGCGAGTAGACACATGAAGGCTAGACGCGACGTTCCAGCTTTGAGACAAGTGTGAAAAATGAGCAGTTCTTGGGAGCATGATTAAAAAATTCGGGCTTTGTTTCATTTAGCATCATTTTCAGATAGCTTTAGGTGGTTTATAACAACCTAGCGCTCATTCACATCTTTCCTTTTTTTATAAACTATGCTTTTAATAAGTACGCGTTATTGTTTCGCGCTATACTAGATGAAAGTAAAAAAATAAATAAATGAAGCGAAATTCTTCAATATTGACTTCAGTTGGACAAAAAAAGAGTTAAAATCCTTATCTACATTGCTATATACGTTCAAATGAGTTTTATATTAAGAACACTGGATTGCTAACAATTATGTCGTACAAAGCATAGCCAATTAGTGTCCAATTATATTGATTAGTTATTAATATGTGATGATTTTGTTGTGGCTAATTATTGTATTGTTAATTGAATCTGCGATCGGGAAAGAAAAAAGTGACTCACCGGCGGGTGGTCGGAGGCGCAGGGCGCGCTACGGTCGGCCGGCCGCGCCGCTCGACTCTTCAACAAAATCATCACATCATACATTTGGCACAACAAGTACCTAGTTCTACACCCGCCTACTTGCGAGATATTGCATGGTTAAAGTTACGTGTTCCAATTAGGTATTTTCAATGAGAGTTCATTCCCAATCATCTAAAATACCTTAAGTAGTAATAATAGTCTTTTCTTATCATATAACTACTAGAGCTACTACCACTATCACTTACCTGCATTAATTATGGCATATACATCTATTTAATTCCTTATGCTAACAGTTGCGAAGATAAAAGACAGTCAAGTCACGAGGTTTATTGTTGTAATTTCATAATTTATGTGACATAAAAAACTATAAGTTAATATACATACATTTTGATATAAATATTTGGGTATGTAAATAATTTCTTCCTATAAGTAATGGAGATTTGCTTACCGAGCAGCCACGGGGCGACATTGTCGTTGTCTTTAGCACTCTTCAGGATGGTCTCGGGCAGCGGTAGCGAGTGACGCACCATGGCGCCGTAGAGGCCGTACTCCGCCATGATGGTGGACCGGCCCCAGCACTTCTCCGTTTTGCGCCACTTCGCACGTCGGTTTTGGAACCACACCTAAAAATTATCATATATCATACAGAGCCTAAAAATGATTAATTGTTCATAATTAAACTCTAAATGATACGTTCTATGGCATAAAAAATCCTATCAATAAAATTGTGATATTACAGAGGGAAAGTGAGTTTATCTGAATGAGATTATTTATGCTTAAAATGATAACTTAAGTCGTATGCTACGAGTATATTAATTCATAATATGCTGTTATTTTTCTAATACCTCATTGCGAATAGGTTACCTAAAAGCACTTTTCGAATTTAGAACATAAATTGATTACATGGACAGTGTCCAGCCGGCGAGGGATGTGAAGTGTGCGACGCCGCGTTATTAACTAAGCGAGTAAAACAAACCAATTAGTGGGAACAAACGCGACTAGATTAAATTTTCAAACTCGAGTGTAGCTCTCTACCTAACCGGCAGGGCTGCACCGGTATTAGCTTTTATATGGGTTTTTATTATTCAGTCATCATAAGGATCGCCTTATACGGAATTATCGTTTAATCCATCGGCCTAATCACTATACGATATAATGTAATGATTTTATCATTTAAGAAAAACCTCAGTAGAACAGAGTTAGAGTAACTGAACGTTATTCTTCTTACCAATCATACGACACTTCAATGGTAATAACTAAACTTAATAATGTTGCACACACTTCGGGAACTGGCAGCCCTACAATCTCAGTGCAGAGCGCCTGCGAAACAGTTAATTTCTAATTAAATTTGTTAATTAAACTCGATCCGCGCTCTCCGCGCAAATTAATACTCCGGCAGTATTATATTCCGCCCGCCCCCGCTCTCCGTAACCCCCTCGTCTCAAATCCGCCTACTTGCTTTGTGAGCGGAACGTGTATTTATCAACGTGTTATTATATTATTAACGATATTAAGATACCTGTGACATTAAAGGAGGTGGATACCATGATGAATATTTAAGAACACAGTCTTTAAAGTAACAAGGGTTTACTGGTCAAGCACAATGGCGATATTATTAAATAAATTACTACGATTTGTCTTCCTCCATTTATTCCTTCCGTATGCATAGACTTTGTAAGTATCAGCAACTTATAGATTTCTTTGGTAAAATATATAACCCTTTATCTTAGCTTCAGAGTATCGTATCTATTTTCTTCATATTTATAGTATACATTCTGTGCATGAAATTGTGAATTTTTGGGTCATAGGCGTGCGTCTTACATTGTTTCCTTCACTGTATGACGGAGTATTCCTCTTGTACATTGATAAAAAATCCATTGCACGGCCGTTTTCAATGTGAGTACACAAAGTATGCACCTACAACTAACGTACGTACGTACGTACAACTAACGTAAAGTTCAGTAAAATAATATGATTTGATGACAAGAGACATTATTGTTCGTAGCTCCGACAAAGTTAACCCTTGAAAGAAAGCATGTTTGTGAGCGTAATGATCACTTAGCGGCGTTTACGTCAGCTTATCCGGAAGGGACGGACGCGGACGTTATTGATTGGACACTACGACCCGGTGACAGACTAATTGTGCGGCCCGGGATTAGCCAGCCAACCCGGATTACACCAGGCTACTCTAATTGTTTGCGGTCGAGCCCCGCGGCCCAATGATTATTGGAAAATTCAATTGTTTTGTTGGCTTAACATTATCGTGTTGATTATTTCTGACGGCTAAGATTGGATCAGGCTTATGCAGTGAAATCAGAGGTGGTACATAGTAAGAAATTAATTTGATATCTCATAGTACTAAGAAACTATGGCAGTGTTTCACTGCTTAAACACAAGTAATGAGAATGCAAACACATCGTCGGCTCTAAAAGTAATTCCGCTCCAGTTATCTTCTCAATATCGTGTAATTGGCACCGCCCGTAGCCTTGGGTAGAGGTGGAGACAGGCAATGCACGGAATCTCCAAATTTCCTAATTAACATAAAGGCACAAGGTTGGTGTAATTGTTAATTTGGCAGCACATTCGGGCACGTTAATGACGCGTGTACTGCGAATTACACCCGCCGACAATTTATTATCCATGTGTGACAATCCACTTTCACATGACCTCCTGGATGCGCTATTGTGGCCGACTCGAGGGCTCCTCGTTGGATGGACGCATTAGTTTAGGGTTGAATTTGTAACGTCTGTAAAACAATTTGTTACGAGTAGCTGGTAGATTTGAAAGCTAACTTTAAAGCTAGTGGTACAACAGAACTAACGCAATCGGCAATTAAGAGATGTGAGAGCGATTAATGGACATCATCTTTTTCAAATCAGAAGAATCAACTTACGCAATAAGAATAACTTTTCTTACGAAATATAAATAATTCGTTCTTACGATTTAATTAAATTGTAAAAGTCAATTTTCCGTAAGAGGCCCTTATGGGTTGCAACAAAGTTGTGAACACTTATTGAAAGGTGTGGGTGAGCCACTTCCCTCCTCACAGTATCTAATCTATCACAAAAGGGATGAAACTCAGCCGACAGGATCACAATCAAGGTGCTAAGTACGCTCCCGGGGGACGGGGTCCCTCGGGGCTCACCGTTATTGTATAAATACTATAATCACCTAACACGATCACTCGCCATAATTGTTGTAAGTGTAGGAAATTGATTTTGTTGACCCGGAGTGAGACGTGCTCCTCTCTTTATTCTTTTACACTAATGAAGTTTCTTCAGCATGTTTCAACATTATTTGATTGGATGGATTAGAATCGTCAGGTAATAATTTCAACACAATGGGATCACGTCGATTGGGCGAGTGACAGCAGCAAGGAATCGGAGTGTCAGCAATTACATTAGGTCGCTGACAGCTGAAATAAGGTTACAGGAGGCATTCTTATTTGCGAGATGCATAATTTCATTTCTTGGTGCGCGCGGGGGCGTGGCAACCAATCAGGTGCAGCCTCGGTTAAATGGAGTTGCGATTCTGTTCCCAATTTGGCAGCAATTTGCGACACAATGCCGTCGGTCGACTCGGCGCCGCGTCGCCTTAACAAGTTATTATTCAATTGGGGTGCGTTGGACACATTTTGATTAATCTATAAGTTAATATGCGGTTTGCGAGTGATGAGTTAAGTGCTTCACTTTGCTTTACACATTGTCACCGCCACAATATTCCATATTCCAACAATTTATAGGAACAATTATATTATGTAATTGTTGGAAACGGAAACCTAAAATAACTGTAATTTATTAAGTGCAAGTCAGGTTGCTGCCCATGGAGGGTAGTTATAAAAATATGATAATAACGACTGGCGGAGACTTCCGACAGCACGTTAGACTAACATGGCGAGCCGTGTCGCGGGAAATTATTATAGTTTACATTGAGCGGGTTGCAAGCGAAGAACTCTTGCGAGATTAGAATCTACATCAATTTCAAAGGTTATTAATTATTGGCACGGTTAATACTAAAGGCCATGTTATCGTTAATTATTCCAATATTACCTTTAGGGTTGAAATTAGTAATTTAAGCTGTCTTTTATTAAGTATAAATACAACTTTTACACATAATACAGAAAGTTTAGATTTTATAAAATGTAACGTAAACCTGTTCCAAATCGCTATCGCTCGAGGCTTAGGCCAGTGGTCAACAGCTGTTCCAACGGAGCAACTAGCGGCCGTGAATAAGCGATTTCGGGCAATTGCTCGGTTTGCCCAATCGAAATAATTGCTATAATATCTTGACAGAGCGCCAATTGACGTCTAATCAACGGATGACAGTTTAAACGAGACCACGTTCGAAATGAGGCGAATAAAACAAGTACTCGCTACGTTTGTGTGTGTAACAAAAAGTGATTTACTTCGGACCATCCCAATTATCCACAAGTGGTGAAAATGTATCATAGGTAATCTTAATATGCTGAAAGTACCGAATTGATCGGCGGCTGAAAGCGGCTGCGACTGCCGCGTAATCTCCTTACCGCTCAAAAGACGTCTTTAATATATTTTTTAATTGCAATCGCCTCATATCCGATTATGATATGGAGATTTGCGTTATTGCAAATTGATTTCAATAGTTGCCATATCCGTGTATCGGTTTAATGTCGGAATTAATACAGATTACTCAGATAGCTCTCTTTGTGTGCGAATATTCCAATATTTGGCGAATTTTTAATTCGTTCGTGTATTCTATTTAGGACATTTAATAATTGCTATTCCTCTTATCCATATTGCGATACGCAATCCCGTCAAACAAACTGTCGAGTGGCAGATTTACCCACAAAATGGATCCATATTGTATGGACTACATCAAGGTACAGGTGACGAATAATGTCGAGGAGAATGAGCGTAATGATGGGCAAACAATTACCAAAAAATAACGATGGGCAAACATCAGGGAAGTGCGGTGTCGGGGTGGAATGTGTCAGACAAACACATTTCTACACTTGAGCAAACATAATCAGCTTTATTATTCTTTATTAGATTAATTTTATCTGTGATACTGTAACGCTCCAAAATATGAACGGTTTTATAGTGACAGCTTTTCTAAGACATTTAGTACGAAGAGTTGTAGTGTGTTGTTGTTTAAACTATGTAAGGGAAATAAACGATTAAGTGTTCAAATTATAAGTACATATCTAAAGAATACACAGAGAAATATGACAGACACTGGAAAAAGTTGTTTTTTGTTTCTCTTAGAGGCAAAGTGGCAGCCTATCGGCAGACAATGTGCCTTGATGAGAGTACGCCTTGCCATAATAGCTTCTTTGTTTCTTCAACAACGAATTAAACTATACAATACTTACAAAGACATCTTAAACAATATTTTTTATTGGTATATATTATACAGATCAACCAAATTCTGTGTGGGTTATTATTATTTGCTCTCTCAAATGTTTCTAAACAAACACAATTCCGGAATTATTTCTTTGCACACGTCCCTGATACGTCACATTTCCACTATAATATATTAACAAATGTACAGCAAGCATAATTAGTGTTCAAAGACCGAATCGTTGTTATTCCAAGAGCTGTCATTGTTCGCGGCGTGTGATAGCGGCCGCCATCTTGCTGTCATCTGTCATTATTGTATGCAACGGAAACGATGCATTATATGAGTTTCGATTTTCAAATTATTGTCCATTCTTTTTATATTTTAATTTCTGCCTTTAGTGGCCAACAATTATATTATTCCTCTAAGACATTGAACTCATCGTAGGTGTTATATGTAAAAAGCCTTAAATATAGATAATAAAATTATTATATACTCTTTACAGAAGACTTATCATTCGGTAATTGAAACCTCAATAACCTCGTATGAATCTCGCTTACAAATAACAAACGATATTTACTTTGAGTGATAGTTTATATTAATTTATTGTTGAAATAAATAAAAGCAATTCTCATCGAATCATTGAATGAGGCTGCTCAGCAAATAGGCTGTCAATCAACGTCTACAAGACACCTCTCAGTCGGACCTCTCGCTCACTCTGCCACAATCATTACGCATTTATTTTCACTCAAAACCCCACTTCAGCCCGATGCATCCCGTGTCACTATTGTATCTCCGCCAAATAAATAATAACCGTCCGTTACATGCCGTAACACCTTATTGCCGGTCGATAAGGTCCACTTTCGAGCGGCATCGATTAAACGCAGATAAAATTGGTTGTTGTATGAGGTGCCTACACGCTCATTAGTGTCTTATAATAAATAATATGGGCTCGGCGATTGTTAGTGTTGCAACAATATTAAAATAATAAAGCGATAATAAGGCTCTTTGTGTTTTCAAAGTTTAAAAGAGACCCTTTCAGACGAGACGTTTTTTGTTATGTCCTTCCACATGTAACTTGCTTAAATTTGTTAACTGCTATATATTGTAGATAAGGAGTGATGTGGTTTTATTTTATATCATCGTGACTATCAACTTTCAGATTTTTTAGAAAACCGGTAAACCGACGATTTTGTAAATTTTATTAGAATAAAATCGTGAATTCCAAGCATTTAAGTTGTTTTTTGTTGTGATTACCTGCACTGATGTTATCTATTGAGAGAAGTGTTAGTGTCGACTAAGCAAACACTCTGCATTGGTGGTAATTGGCCGCGCCGTTGAAGGTGTTTGTTCAGGCGCGGACGAGAACACGGATTAGACGGTTATCGTGTTCATATAACTGGAAAACTATTCTGCCGTGTCACGTAGTCGAGTGTTCGGTCTTATTCTTATAGATGGCTAAGGAGTTCGGGGAAAGACTTCGGTATTTAAAAATCCATCGCATCTCGTTCTGAACGCACCGTTTTAACTCCAATATGTGTTACAAAGGTTGAATTATACTTTCCAAACTGTTGCATTGTAAGACCTAGATAGTGACCTGGTCGAAGAGAAATGTTTTTATGAAATAAAATACAGAATATAATGGCGCGAGCACGCAGTGCTCGAGTAGATGTCACTCCACGACACTCAAACCTCCAATTTGTCCGTCAAATTGGACAGCTTGCTCACAAACTACAAACTTTAACAAAATAACTTTAAGGTATTGTGCGAGGATACCCAATTACACACAAACAGGAATGTTTGTTAACACAGAGTTGAGAGCCACACAAAACAATAATTCTTCTCTTCGGAAAAGCCAGTGGAATGTTTAAGTGAAAAGAACATTAACGTTTCAGAAGCAGTAGTGGTGGCCTAATGGCTAGTCCAGTCCAGTCTTGTCTCAAACACAAAAATCAACGAGTTGTCATAGGCATAGAAGGTAGATTACTATCTCGTCTAAAAAATTATGATTAAAGAAACGGATTGCACCAGTTTTTCATAAAACATTAAATGTTAAACTTGTTGTGTTAAGAGTTAAAATTGTTGAAATAACGAGTATAACGTACGACTTAAGCAGGTTTTAAATGGAAGATGAACGTCGATATTGTTATTGATAAAAATTGGGAAGAACTTAGGGTTTTAGAACAATGTTAAGAAAAATCTTCAAATTTATACTATAAGTACTTTGTTTGAGTTTTTACTATTTTCTGATACCGTCCTGCTATGAAAGTTATTTAATTAAAAGTAAAAAATCTTTGTTTGATTCAAAATCTCTTAAGATTATCAGCATTTGAAATGTAGTAAAGGAATGTATTATTGAGAAAGAATCAATTGAGAGGTATTAGTTTCCGAGGCTCTAGCGGAGAGTTGAACCTTTTCGTTGTATGCAAACATCTTCACGTCGAGGTCGCACCAACGATTTATTTCAAGATTGCGTAAATATTTCCACTAGTAGCTTGTTTCTTTAGGAAATATGTTAAGAGTGCACGAATTTTCTTAGCTTTTTAAAATGTTTGAAATGTGTAATAAACACGCGTATACCACACCTGAAAAGTTGTTTTTATTCTGTTTTTGAAAATTAATGTTAGGTCCTTACATATGAAATTGGCGTTTTGTATGGGAGGAACAAAAAGTCGAATATTTTTAAATATTAGGTCCTTACATATGAAATTGGCGTTTTGTTTGGGAGGAACAAAAAGTCGAATATTTTTAAATATAATATATTTAATTAATCAAAGTATGAACCATTGTTTTCTATGCACTTTTGCCATCTCATAGGTAGTTCATTTATCCCTTTACTAAAAAAAACAGTCGGACGGGAATCAATAAAATTTGTGAAGGCGATTTGGACTGCTCCATCAGAGTTAAATTTATTCCCTTGCAAGAAGTTGTCCAAATTTCGAAAAAAATGGTAATCTGTTGGAGGTCTGGGTCCGGGGAGTACGGAGGATGTCTTAGACATTCCAATTGAAGCTCTTCTTATTTGGTAGCCGCCTGTTGTGCAGTGTGTGGTCTAGCATTGTCGTGAAGTAGCAGTGGCGTGGAGCGATTGACCAGCCTAGGTTGTTTAGCCGCTAGCTTTTCCATCATGGTTTGCAATTGCTGACAATAGACATCAGCCGTAATAGTCTGGCCAGATTTGAGAAAACTGCAATGAACAATACCGGCACTAGTCCACCAAACGCTTACAAGTAACTTTTTTGGCGTTAATTTTTGCTTGGGGCAGGATTTGGCTGGCTGGCCAGGATCCAACCATTTCGCTGAGCGCTTCCGATTATCGTAAAGAATCCATTTTTCATGACAGGTACTGATTCGGTTTAAAATACCTTCATTATTGTGCTGGTTCAGTAATGTAACGCAGCGGTCGACGCGCGTTTGCTTCAGTCAATTCGTGAGGTCCCCCCCTTTCAAGCTTTTTAATCTTCCTAATTTGCCTCAAGTGAATTAAAACAGTTTTATCACTAACACTGCAGCCTGCAGCTAACTCGGACGTGGTTTGCGATGGATCCGATTCCACAAAAGCCTTCAATACTTCATTATCAACTTCGGTCTCAGGTCGTCCACGGGGCTTGTTCTGCAGATCAAAATTTCCAGAACGAAAACGTTGGAACCAAAAACGAACTGTGTTTTCTTTTGCAACATGACCGCCATAGACATCATTCACCCTTCGAGTCGTTTCCGCAGCACTAGTGCCACGGCGGAACTCGTACTCGTAAATAATGCGATACTTTAAGTTTTCCATTTTGTAAAATGAGTGACGCAAACAGAAAAAAACAGAAGAAAAAAACAAATGAATGACGATCATCGAAGCACAAATACATGAGTAAATAGCTGTACAAATTTGAATTTGGAATTCCTTACCAAAGAGGAGAACATCGTGATTAAAGTGGCCAGTACGAAATACGCCAATTTCATATGCAAGGACCTAATATTTACATAATTTCAACTAATGTTACATATGCTATTTATACATCCCAACAGAAAAAAGTTACGCGAATCTAAAGAAAAAAATTCAATTAAGAAAACATGCCGGTAAATAAACTATGGACAAATATATTTTGCTGATTTTAAGGTTATTATATTAGGTTAAAGTCATTGTTTGTTATAACTCTATAACAATTTTATCAGTTTTCATAATGTCTCCAAACACCAGATCAATATAAAAGTTCTGAGTCAGCATCTCAAGCTTGTTTATCATACATTCGCATGCAACCTTTTATTGGATCCACTTGCCAACATTTTTATATCACTTATCCCGAGCCCACACACACAACTTTCATTCTTATGTGTAAGTAGACAACGTGTAAGATGCCACGAAAAGGCTGAGCGCATAGCCTGTAAATCTCTCTGTGGGCGGTTATCAGATTGTTATTTACTAACGTGGTGTTGTATACTTCCCCATTTCGGATATTACGGTATATTGAATTATTTCCGCAACATTCTGTGATTACTTTAAGCTTCAGCACGTTTTTGTACAATAACATTATTTTAATGTTTTCTGTAGATATGTTACTAAACTTATCCTTTTCGTTGAGACATATTGATTTAGTTACAATATACAATTTTAAAATATGTAAAGTATCTTGCTTGCTACATATATTTTACATTACATTATGAATCAACTCTAATTAAACAATTAACTATTTGGCATTTAAAATCTTTTATTTATTCATTTTAAAGGTTAAGTATTTAGGTTATACCCTGGGTATATCTTTAATAGATTTTAATACATACGATATGATATAAATTCAGTTATAATTATGCAAGTAAATTCGTAAATCACGAATAACTACACAATATTACCGTGAATTTACAAACGTTAATTCCATTAAAATGTATAATTAATTAGGTGTAACGCGTAATAATGTAGGTTTCGTGAGAACAATGTGCGTTATTAAATAATAATTAATATCTTGTTAGCACAGGTGGGAGTGCAGTCAGCACAGGTGTCAACGAATTATTACGTCCCAATATTTGTATTAATACACGGTTGCTGTTCGGTTTGTACTAACATTAGAATTAATATTTACGAAGATTTTCAACGCTAGGCGCCTTTGTAATCTTTGGGCATATAATTTAATGTATATATAATAATTATTTATATATATGTGCTACGAAACGCTACGACATACATGGCTACGAACGGATACTGTTTTAAGCCGTAATTTCTGACCTAAAACAATAAAAACTCACTAAAGGTCATTTGATTTGTTTAAACATTACAAGCAAAGATATTTTTAAAAACAAAACAATATTAAAATTAAATGTTTACATCACATTAACTACAGTAGGTCCAACGCGACACTGCGACGAATCGTATTGGACACGCGAGTTGTGTCGCCAAGGGGTCTTTCGGATTAATGGCCCGGTTTGCAATGTTCTTTATTAAGTTACGATGAAATGTGGTTTTTTTACAAATATTAACTCGTCCTTTTTGTCTCTCGTGGCTTTACTTATAACATTAACTTGCGGATTAATTTAATGTTTAAACTTATAAATGTTAGATCACGATTAAATCCACGACAATAAAAGATAATAAAGTAATGTAAACAATTTGTCATAAATGATAGCACATTGTAATAAACGAGTCAGGAAAAGGGAAATATAATTATATTATCAATACAATGGGTCCATTACAAAATGAATTGTCTTTGTTCGCGAGTCGGCTGCCGGGACGTGGGCTTGACATGCCGCAGGTTCACGCTCACTAGAAACATTACACTGTAAATGTTGCAGTCGTTCGTGTTAGAGACAGTATTATTTAATTTAATTGGCGGTTAAAGGTTAGTAGTTTTCCTAGTTACTAGTTTTCTTTTGGGTCCGATTTTAGGCTAACAAATAAATATTATGACATGCACAGTCACAAAAGGCTGTTTAGTAAATACACGGAAATGTGTCTGTCCCATGCCTCATGGGGCGGTCGAAGATATATATTTTGTGTCTGTAATAAACGTTGGCAAAGTGATGCAAAACCGCAAATAAGGAATTGTGTAAACTAAGGCGGGTAATTAATAGTTAAGAAAATATTGAAATGACCTTTAAAGTAAATATATTAGCAATGTTGGTACATATATGTTACTATACAATGTTGATTGATTGAACCTATTGATCATTTATTACACAGCTTTTCAGTAACTCTTATCTTACAGTTAACACCATCTCATCTCAAATTGAATAAAACTGACATATTTTTGATTTAAGAAAACATAAAGAAACACTCTACACATCCTTGAAGAATACAATGTGATACATAAATAGTTGTGTAGGTAGATATTCCTTCGAGGTCTATGGGGTCGACGCTTGGTACAAGTCGAAGCAATCTCATTACAGTAAGTGATAGCAACTGTCCATTACCGGAGATCGTATCAACGAACCAATAAATTACATCGTCGGGAATCAAACCCACTTTATCACATTACGGGAAATTTTCAGATACCTAACTAGAGCGTTCATTGTGGGATTATCGTCGAGTGGGCCATATTTAGATAACTTTTGCTGCGCTTTTGTAAGAAATATCGTTACTTTACTAATAATATTAGTGGACAATACTTTCGTTCTTATTACCGATGGCCTATACTTTAGTTACCTATATATTCAAGTCAGTCGTACGTCATCGATTTGAGTCTTTAATGTCTGATGCAATGTTGCCTATACGTATCGCTTAACCAATCTTATGCTTTATTTGAGTCTTGAAGATCAGAGTACTCTTTCTGATTTACGTAATTAGTTGCATTTGAAATAATATTACTTTAGTTTGCGTTGCACATTATACGTATTCAATGAAGAGGGATTCGAATCTTCGACGACCAGTCACTTTACGAGCGGCTTTTCCGCAGCCCATTTCTTGGCGTAGATTTTCTACTGAATTTAACATGAGAGGATTTAGAGGAGATGTTCGGATACCTGCAGCTGAGTTTCATCAAGTACCTACGTCAAGGAAGAATACAAAATACCATCCGTGTCACCTCGACGTCTGACGTTCCGAAACTAAGCGTTTCTTTAGGCAGTGTTTTCCGCGACAAACCATGTGGAGCCAGCTGTTCGCTGAAGTATTTCCAAACCAATTCGACTTAGGGTCCTTCAAGGAAAGAGCGTATCAATTCTAAAAAAGGCCGGCAACACACTTCTGGCAATGTGAGTGTGCATGGGTGGGCTATCAAACCATCAGACGAGCCCGTTTACCTTCAGTAACATAAAAAAATATATTCACACGAGCCGATTCATCACAATAACACACAATGGCTATTAAGTATAACAAACAGATAATGGTTTAACAAAATAATAGTCTCCCTCGCTCCGCGGGGGGCGGGAAAATGTCTCGTTAAGGGCACGTGACGTCATTACAGACCAACTCATTTTTTTTAAGATGGTCGACCGCCGCCGGCGCACCCTGCGTGCGAACGCGCGGCTGATTATACGAGACTTATCGACGCTAACACCCTAATTACACTCAAATTCATTAGACTAGATCCATTTCATTCGTTTTGATGATGTTACCATTGAGCATGAGACACTTAAGATGGCAATGTTATTTTATTAAATTCCTGCAGTTTTATTTCTCTACCAATTTTTGCCGTAAATGGTGTTAGTACAATAAAATAAAGTTTTCATTTGTTTAGCTTTATCACGTATTTATTAACAAATGACCGTATCTTCGAAATGAAATTGTTGATCCCGACCAAAACCAACATTTCGACCAACGACCCTCTTCCTATTCAATAAACACCGTTTAAAAAATCTTTTAAGCCACCATTACGAACCGACTTTACTTTGAAATAGATATTATTTGCTATATAATTAATGCTTTTTAGGGACTACTTTACAAAGGCACAGGTGAAGGCTGAACAACTAAAGAAGATGTTTTGGAGAACTTCAAATGAAATTCAAAATTTAACTTATGTATGGATACCGTAGGATATTTTAAACGTACAATAGTGTTAAAATATGTCTTGTTTAAACCAAACTGATTTAAAAAAGTTTAAATCCGTTTAAAATAATTCGATTGAAACATTACAAATGATTCTGCTAATGTAATCTAATAAATTTTGAATATTTTGCTTTTAAAAGCATTTAAAGTAGAATTTTTTTTGGACCATTACTTCGTGTGGAGCTTTATCTCATTTAAAACCTTAAAGTCATGTAATTAAGAATGATAATTGCGTAACTGAATCATTTGTGAACGTCGCGTGCGCGGCTATAATGAATATTAATGGTGGTGATGTACCAGTAAACGACAAGTGCAGGGGAGTCATGTTTTGTGATGTAGTCTCAATGGAGTGTGAGGACATGTTATTCAAAATTTACTTTAGTCAGATCGAATATAGATAATATAAATGTAGTTTCATGATAAAAGGTGTCTTCCTCCACATAAGTAGTGTATATGTCACCGGAATATAACAAAATCCGGGCGTAAAATAATACAATTTATCTCTCGAATCCTTGCGGATTTTGTTATATTTCGGTGACATATACATATATTGCTGCACACCACCCACGACGTGAAAGCACATTTTCTAAAGGTAATTCATTACTAGTGAATAATGGGTTTATTTTATTATACATGTATTATAATAACAGTGATTTAATTTTACAAAGACGACAACGGAGGTTACTTATTTCAAATAAAAATAACCATTAATAAGCAAGTGCGTAATTCACACATGAATTAATAAAGAGCATCCCTCTGGAGCTTAATAACATTATAAGTTATTGTGGATGTTATAATAAATGATACCAAATTATTCGGAGGGCCCTCGCTCCCCTTCCCCTGGCCTCTGCAAACGAGCGAAACGGGGCTACACGCGTCCCTGTCTGACAGGTCCGTAAATCGTTACAACCGTTGTTTGGATACAAAGTGATTTAAGATACTTTCAGTTTCAGTTTTAACAGTCAGAGACAGTTAAAATATATAAAAATTAACATGTAAAAAACACCTTTTGAATTCATATTATTTTGGATCGACGCGATAATTCAAGGTTAAGACGTGTGATCTATTCCACATCTATTAATTTAATCAACATCTTTTAAGACGAATTAAACTGAATTGACGACAGAATTAATAAAACTAAATTGTCTATTGAAAAGCAGGCCCCATCGAGTTTTGAACTTGTGTAATGTTAATGTATAGTTGATCGTGTAAACGGATCAGCTCGGCAGTTAATCACCGCTAATCGAATGAGGGGCGGAGACTGTGCGGTTTATTCTATTACTTCTTTATACTCTCTGGCATTCTGCGCATTTATCTTCCTTAATTTGATGTTTAACTTTAGTGATTTGCGGGGCAAAGAGAACGCATCAGTTTCAAATGAAATCAAAATGTAATTATTAATCATATTTATGGAAGACAATTTTTTTTTACTACCAATTTTGAATTAAGAGCGAAGGGCTGGCAAGAAAGGCTCTTTGCCGCTCGTTATGTGTACAAGGAATTTGTTTAGAACTGCATGCCATGTTTTACTTGACACATTGAAACAAAATGTCATAACGCTCTTATAAACATAGTTGGAACAAAACACAAGCACTTCTCGTATGGAGTTAGTAGTCGATGTAGGAATGACTTGAATAAGATTAAAATAGTTTCGATCAGAAATCAGGAGAAAAAATGCACAGCACTATGCTCTATTAAATTACTAATTACCTAATGGAGTTTTTAAAGTGTCCGAGCTGTTCTTTATATCTATTAATAGGTATATTATCAGACACATTTTAACATTGAGAGGAAAAGGTACTGTTGTTCAGATTGAAGTTTTTACGTAATTTTACGTCAACTGCACTACTAACTAAAGCATATAAATGCTATGACACAGCCAGTATAAATTTAGTCTATAAATACACTGTTTTAAAAGGCGACAAATTAATCTGTTTAGAGGAACATTTGGCATTTTAATAAGGCAAGCACTTGAAAGACCGATTTTGGGATTAGCGAACCCTCCTTGTGAGGGATCCTCACAAACAAACATAGGTACATTTATCACCAAAGTGTAAAAAAAAAACAATACACACAGAGGCAATTGACATTATACTGTTTACTCAAAGACTATGTAGAAGACAAGACTTATAGCTTTCAGAAACCACTTTTTCAATAATAGCTGAGAAAAGGCCACTGAAGGATTTGACCAAGTTCAAAATTAAAAATGCAGTATTATTCAGTATTATTAAGAAACAGAAAAAGTCTCTTAAGGCAGAAACAAGAGCAATCAATCAGCCACAGAGACCACTAGTGATTTGTATCATCAGAGGATTATTATGACATGTACATAACACACCAATGTAGGTACCTAAGTTATCATTCAGAAGCTAACATTAGGTCTCTAATTGGAATGGTACTGACTACGTAGGTATGAGCTGCGTATGCAGTATCGTAACTAGGTAGTAGTCAGTAGGTATGGCGAGCTACGGATCTGTCAATTCTGGTCGAGCGAGCGTAGCTAGGTGGCTATTAGTGGAGGAAGCCGCACGCACGCTAATTGCTAAATTCGCCCGGACCGCCGCCCGGCCTCCACCGCCTCACCCCCACTCCTCTAACCCCCCTAAGCCTCAGCCCCGTCTGGACGCGTTCATTGTCCCTGCTAATGAAATTGTACTCTGACATCTAAATAATTAGTAAATCTTCGAAGCTGGTGTGGCATTGGTTATTTTTAGTTGGAAATATCGACGTCTCCCGAGGTGCTACTAAGCTGTTTTCTACTATCTGAGTTACTAATACGTTACTGCTCGAGACAAAGACTCATGATGAGGTTTTTATTATAAAATTTTATTTTCATACTAAAACAATTAACAAAAAAATATGGCACTACAGTACCTACTTGAATATCTACGAATTGTTTAAGAGTGCATATTTGGCAATGTTCAGTTTTTAATAAAAGTTTCTGGGAGCCGTCTGCGTATCTCCCGGCTTCAGCTCTGTTTTGATAACATAAAAGCCGACGAAGAGACAAATCAACGACATTTTTTCCGTAAATAGTTAAGTAATATTGTCAAAGAAGTCTCATTTGGACCTAAGAACTAAGTTTAATAGTTAAACAGAACATAATTCAAATCAGAGTGGCCTACGGTGTAGGTAGGAGTATCTACCTATCTGTGCGCACAATCCGATTATCCGATCATTAGGCGCACAGCCCTTTACTGGATATTGTACCAACGGATAATAAAGCTAATATGGATTTGGGACTGTTTACAAGAGTAGGATATTATGTGTTCTCATTTGTTAATTTAACGTTGGAAATAGTTCGAAACATTTACTTAATACAACCTATTATTATTTGAGTCGTTCTTTGAAATTCAGGAAAGAAGTATCATCATATTATTAAGAAGACTTACGTGGAGACTTTGCAGATACTGCCTGGGGCAATTCGCAGCCCATTAGTCTTTCCCATGGGTATTATGAAATATCGCGTCTCCCTTAGTACTGTGGTATTAGCAAAAATATATTGTGTGACGAGTCGCCGATTCGATTGATTATTGTTATTATAGAAACATGATTTCGTCAGATTCAATAACTTGTCACTGTGCTCTAAAGTAAAATTTCCGCAAGTGAAACCGGATGGAATTGATTAGGTTTTCAGCAAGAGCTGCTTCGAGGATATTGGGAGTTCCGTTATCGCCTAATCGCATCAATTTCTTGTTCACAAATAATTTCTCCGTGTGACCTGCAATTTTTACCTTTTTATTCAATGTTCAACGCGGAGGTCAGGGATTAATTTTCATATAAAGCTTCTTTCTACATAATGAACCTAACCTAACCTTACGAAATAGAAAGGCACATCTTGTATGTATTAAATGCATGCCAATGCGAAAACATTGATACTTTGTACACTATTTATCGAATTATGTTCTCATGTGCGCCAAGGACAGTCATACATATTAATACCTACTTCTATTTTTTTGCTTACTAACAAATAAAAATAAATAAAATCCACAAATCTTTCAATATTTTCCTAACTCCAAAATTAGTTACTTTTTATAATATCTCCATGCACATGCACATCGATTTTTTTAAAACGCTGCTTTGCAAGTGTTATTATTGTTAAGGCTTAATAATTGGATGCGTACCTACCTAATAATAATCGAAAATATACCAGCTCACAACCACAACACAGTCATCAAGAAAACTTCATGTTTTCCATTTAATTAATCGTAGCAATAAATTCTGCTCCGGGCGATATAATTCAATAACAAAATAGGCTCACATATTCGCAGAAACGACATAAAAAGACAACTCTCAAGACAAAACGGCCGCCATGCCACTCTGAAAGGCGGAGCTAATCATATTACAGCACGTAGCACAAGCATCCTCGCTTAGCATAACAACTTAGGTAAAAATGTGCTTCATCCCAACAAATCAAGTCGTCATTTTAAGTGCCGTACGGTGGCGGTTAGTTCCTTTTACCATGCACGTAGAGTACAAAAGTGGCCAATCAGCGCGCGGTCGCCATACCTTCGTAGTTTCACATTTACTTCATAGATGGCGTTAGCTGAACATATTGTTATATTACACATCAAATGATTTCTTAACTTTATGATTTTATAAAAACTATATTATTTATTTTCTTAAAACTATATGGATTTAACCTAGTTTACATTATAGATCATGATATAAATCTTCAAATCTTATTCAACATCAGGTGTTATTGAAATATAGATATTTTTTAATTTAATTATTTATACTACCTACTGCTCCCAAGAACAACAACCTTCGCCGAAGTGAAAACAATACAATACAATATCATAACAAATTAAAAACATTGTCTGTCTAAAACGTAAATATGTACCTTAAGTGTCTAAAGTAAAAAGTTAATGTAATAAAACGGGTTTTAGACAAAATTAGTAAGTATAAAAGAGGAGAGAGACAAACAAATACATATAGGTAGGTATATATTACGAGAAACTCAGAATTGTGAAGTGTTCGTCTAACTGGATGAGTATTTTAGAAAAAGCAGATCGTTAGGAGCGATTTTAATTAATAGCGGATACGTTTCATACTCCACATAGAGATTGTGTTGCACAATAATTCACTTATTGCAACGTCTCTCCCGTATCGGGGAAACCTAATCTCTCCAAAGCTATTATTCCGAATTCGGTGCTCCGAGCTGCCATGTTAAACTTCATAACTCCTGACATACGAGCCATTTTTCAATGTTTTAGCGAATTTTCCTCTTCATTCAAATTAAGTTGTAATACACTCTATGCGGTTAGGTTAAAGTTTATTTTCTGGCGGGGGGTTTCTTCGAATGGGGTGAGGAGTCGCAAGGAGCGCGGGCCTCCGCGGGGCCCGGGAGGAGGTTGTATTTTCCCCGCAGTTTCCGAGGGAAAGCGACACTTGAGGCCGTTGTGTGAAGCCGGCAAACGGAAAAATTATTAATAATAATCACACCTCTAGTGGTTAGTAATTATAACGTATGTACATTACGAATACAGCGACAATGTTGCCCACAATCACGGATCTTTTCGGTATTTAGTTAAATACATACAAGCCTTCACTTTCGCTCTTTGTGTTGTGCTGCTAAAGAACTTCCTTACAACAAATAATAAACCCAATCGTTGACCAGGGGTATATTATGCCTTCAATATGCAGCACATTTTGTAAATTAAAAATCAGTTATTTAATAAAAAACTTGTCTAATTCGCTTAACAATCGATAAAGAGGGGACCCTCGTCAATTAATCCTTATTAATTACTGCTGCTGACGGAGCTCCTCACATAATTAACGTCAATAGAGACGTCAATCTCACAACAATAGAAAGAAATCGCATAGAAATTGCTTCCGCGAAATCTTTTGCCGATTTAAAGTATCGTATTGCTACCAACGGGTGTCGAATTCGGATCAACAGACCCTTGAGAGAAGGTTGACCACGCAGTCCATGGCTTTCGAGCCTATCGAAGAGAGATATTTTTTTAACCCAATTTTACGGACTCAACGATAAGGAAACCAGTGGCGCTAAAGCCTTCTTAGTATTGGATTTCTGTATTCTTGATATTTGTTTCATAAAAGCCAATATGGTAGGTACATCATCTTTCTATATCGAACCCGAGTCATCGATTATATTATCCTCATTCCGGAGGCCAAGACACTTTTTGGGTCGCAAAGCAAGCGGAGTATAAAATATTATGTTGGGCTATATTGCATATAAAATCGTAAGAAAGCAATGGACACCCTACTCAACGTAGATCTGTGGGCCGTACGTTTACGCAACACAAAACACAGTGTCGCATTACAAGCGACGCCAATTGAGGACATAATCCTAATGCGATTATTATATCGCAGCCAAAAAACCCGCGCATGTAAACCGTGCTCAATAATACCAATGTATACAAATGAATCCGTTCAACATGGGCAGTACAAGTTCAGCTCTGTATTTCAGCGTATGACATGTATACCTAATAAACGTTGACATCAAATCTCAAATATAAATTAATCAATTTTCTTTCATTATTTTACTAGTCATGCTCCTGGCTGCAGGCCTCGAGTGCAAGCCGAAGTTCTGCCAAGCTTAAGATTTCAGGTCTTATGTAAATTTAGGTATGCTGATTGAATAGATCAAAGATATTCCATCAAACGATAGCGAACATCTACTAATATATATTGTTTGTTGTTAAATAAGGCTATAAAATCATCAGTCGATGTCAAAAATTATAATTGAGGCATACCTACCATACCAAGGAATACCGTTTCCAAAAAACTGAATAAATAATTATTTTCAATGAGAAGCGCCACAAAGGTATTACTTTTAAGAGTAAATTAATGATTTAAGGGAAAGCGAATATTTACTTTTCACAATAATTTAAATTACTGCTTACTACGCTGGAGCAGTAAAAAAACACTAATTGTTCGTAGAAGATCTAGCACTCACCTGTATCCTGTCCTCGGGCAGGTCTGTCTTAAGGGAGAGCATCTCTCGCGCGTACACGTCAGGGTAGTGGGCATCCTTGAACGCTTTCTCCAACTCATCCAGCTGATACGAGGTGAAAATGGTCCGGCTATAATACAGAACACAGACGGGATTTCTGGTAAGTGAAAGATCTTGACTCTTCTGCGTTTTAGTTCTCACAAAATGATTTGGTGAGGTCATAATAATATACTACAATGTAAAGCTCCGTCGTAAATATTTATTAACTAATTAGATATTTCATATACCAAACAGAATTGAACGTCGGCCGTTATAGGAATACTGATGTACAGACAACTTAAACACATTGGTTAGTAACTACAAAAATAAATTACCTGAGATTAGTTAGTTTATGCAAGGTTTAAGCGTAAAAGGGAACCTTCCTACTCGTAACATACATTTTTTACCATTTACCCACTTATAAAAACCGAATACTTTTTTACTGATAAACATAGGTATTAAAAAAACAGGATATATAAATTTAATTGACTGTTGATTAATAAACTTCACCTTGATGAAAGGAAGAGATTTACAAAGTGTCTACGCGTAATCAAATGATTAAAGCATTTTTTAGTTACCTATGTCTCCTTTTTTTCTTTTTCTTCTTCCCGTTGTAGCCAGTCAAACCGTCGACCGTGAAGTCTTTCGCTGCTTCTAAAGACGACACGCCTAAACAATAAGAGACTTGTAATTAAGTTTTAATGTTCAACCTACTATTTAAAAAGCTTTACAATGAATATGAAAAAGTTCGTGGCTGTAAAAGCTGATAAAAATATTGGTCTAACTCTTCCGATAGTCAAACCGTTATAAAAATTATAGTGACTGAACTTTCAATCAACCGCGATGTTATCGAACCCCAATTCTCGGCCCAACTTGCGAGATCCCAAAAGACAACTTACGCGCTAACTTGTCACATAATTACCGAATGTGATTGCCAAATGAATTAGTAAACAGCCGAGCGCCGGTAATAGAATTGCTTCCCCTGGGCCCGACCGGGTATACCCGGGGGAACACACGTAATTGAATTTGCACCAATGAATACTACAATGAATTATTAAATTTACTACACCGAGCGTTATCGTGTTGTCGCTTATACACTGCCCGTTACCAACACGCGAGATGAGAACGCGGGCCGGTGCCAGTAATGTATTGCGTAGTGAGAGCGCGGGTGACGTATTTGGTGCGTGTGACGAATTGCAATGGTTTATTTGTAAAGGGTAACATCGTAACATGTTGTGAGGTCAAGCCACGTGCTAGGGATAGTGCGACGTTAATTCGTTCTGTTTATTTTAAATTGCACTTACACGATTTAACTTCACAAATATAAATCATAATTTACAGCAAAACAAAAAGTTAAAGGTTCGTTGTTTGATATTTTATCAGCGAATTCATGCTCTGGCAAACTAATCATGATCCAGATTATCAAAGAAGAGCGTAAACCCCCAAGAGGTAAAGAGCAGACTCATTACTGTGTCTGTTTCATTGTTACTTTTTTAAAATGTAAATACATAGTCAGTAAATAGGTAAGTTATTAGAATAATAATAATAATAGTTTATTTGCCAAGATAGTGATACAGTGGTTAGATCGATCAATTACAATTATCCGCACAATCAGCCATATATAAATAGCCCTGCAAATGTCATATCAATGTTAACAATGTCTTATTAAGAATATAAAATAATGTTAAAGGTAGATTATTAACGTCAAAAATGATTTAATATTCATAATATTAAATAATTGTCGTTATTCCAGTGGCATACGATATCAGGTTCCTGAATACAAAAATGAATGCAAAATGCTGAAAATAGAAGAAAAACCTACTCTAAGGACCGCAAAGCTTCATAATTATAGGATGATTGATCACTTCAGGGAGAAGAATGATTATCTCGCAATTAGGTAAACTTTGATATTATTTAAAAACTAATATTGGCCAAACGGGGTTCGTACACTTCAGTAGACGACCGGTATCCTGTAAGGGACCGAGTATGACGTCACGTCCGCGGAGCGGCGGCTCCTGGCGAGCAGCCAGCTCCATATCGGAAATCAATAGCAACAAACCGAAGACATAACGAGCTAAACAGAACGGATCATAAGTCGGTTACCGTAAGATCATTACGCAAGCCTCTACTCAATGTATGCGTCACCACGCACGCGAGCCGCACCCCACTCTCGGCCTTACGCCGCGGCCATAGAGGCTAGAAGGCCCCAGCAGGGAGGGAAGGGAGGGGTCGGCCACTCCGCTCGAGAGCGCCTGCCACTTTACATTGTTGCACATAATAACAAACAACCGACCTTTTATTCGAGCCGCGTAATTATTTGGTAATTGCTCCTTCTTGATAATCGGCGGATTTATTTTTATTTTCGCCAGTTTTTGGTGGCGGTCACACCCCTTTGCCAACGTGAAGCAGGTGCCGCTAGCCTGGTTCACTTCACTTCACATTTGTATGATCGTGAGCATAACACGACTTGAAACAATATAAGCATGTCTTCAACAAAAAAAGGTTACTTATTAATCGTTAGTCTTACGAAGTTGTAAGTTTTCAATGTAAATTGTTGTCGCACTTAGTAAGCCATACATTCGATACAAGATGGATGCACAAAAATATCAGCAAATTTGATAAAAGTATCTCAAAGGTGGAGTGTGTCATATTAGGCCAATCGACGGCAATCGTCGTCAATTCTCGGCAATCTTCGGTGCAGTTATTAGATTTATTTGTGAAGCGAGACGTTGTTACCTGAACTCCACCGTTTACGGCAGAACACGTTCGTCGGCTTTGATGTTGTTTACATTTCTAACTGATTTTCTGTCACATCGTTTTATTATTTATGTTTTAGTATTATTTATATTAAGATTTCCTAGACTGAATAAGGAATGCAGTTTTTTCCAAGAGAAAAAACTATAAAAATATACGACACTAGTACCTAAACGTATATATTATATATTCATTGTACTATATGAAATTAGTAAGTTAATAGTTTTAAGTTTCTAGTCACCCGAGGGTTTATGATAGGTAAAAATATAATAAAGTTAAACAAGATCTTCTAAAATAGTTGGCAGTTAAGTATTTTTAAGACGCACAAAGAGATGAGAGACGAGAACTAATTGATTTGAGGTGCGAAATCGGTACTCGTGTATTGAATGCTAGACACCTCGGCGTAATGACAGCGAAGACACTCGACTCGGCGAACGATTGAAAGGAGCCGTGAAAGGAAAGGGGATAATTTCGGGGTTTTAAAGTATTTCGAGTGCATTGAAGTTAATGAACGAGTGTTTTAAGTATTCGTTAATGACTAAATAAGTATTCGGAAAGACCGCGCCGCCTCGTTCAGATCTTTTGCTCGTGTCATTTCCATACCGCTCTACGAATCCGAAGTAATTAGTTTCCATTCCTTGTCTTGTTAATAGTTATCTATCTTAAACAATGTTTAAGTCAAATCCGTGTGATTCACTGGCACTTTTATATATGTAACAACAATTTCAGAACCGAGATACGCTCACCTTCGTCTCTTAAAATCTTGGGTCATTGTCATTGAAAGAGATAGTTGAATAATTTGTGAAGTGAACGGTGTAGTAAATGTAATGTTTACGAAATAAAACATAATTAATTGGTGGAGAAAAGCGCTTGTTGGCTGCAAAGTCTATTTCGGTGAATCTCTGAGACATAAAAAATGACATTAAATTTCAATTCGTCGCGTGAAGAGCGCATACAATTAGTGGCGCGAGAGGAAGAAATTGCCAATTTCCACGCAGCGAGCCAATTTGGCGCCCACACCGACAATATTTGATTTGCCACAACACCAAATACGAAATGCTTTACACGATTTAGCTAAGGAGAGTTATGTTTCAATTGATAAACTTGCAATACAAATATTTCTAAAGCACATGTTAAATATATGGCAGTAATTATTTAGGTCTATCTAAATAATTAGGCCTTCAGAATCCCAAATCATAGGTACGAGAGCAACCAAAAGTCTATAAAATTAGTGCATTTCGCTAAAATTATTGGAATAATATAAAAGCAAGTTACCTGAGTAAAATTGTCGGACGGCTACATACATGAAACAAATCAAAATAACACAATTAAAGCAAGCATTTTAACAACAAATTTTATTTCTTTTAATGTAAATTGTAGATTTTAAGGCAAAAATACACACAATTAAACACATACATGCATACTATTGCGCAACGGAGTCGATTTCGGGCGAAGGACTGACAAGTAAGTCCGCGGTAAAGACGGCCCAAGGCGAAATTTCACAAAATCAAAGTACTCAAGTAAATAGAAGCGTACTCCGCGATATGAAAACCTTTTGAGACGTATCGTGTTTCGTTCACACGCCGGGCGTTAAGAAAATGGAGCAAAAACACTTGTATAGCCCCCGGTTTTGTCTGATATTGTGATCTGCACCTTTTGTGCCCTCGCCTCGCTTCGACTCGGACAGAGCTTTCAAATTACCCCGAATTTACAACCCGCTATGAATTCACTCATTACATTTATAATATTGGAGGTCGACGCGAATAACTCGAATTATAAATAATATATGACGGCTAATGTTTTTTACCACATCATTTCCATCTTCCACTCAAATAGAATTTAAAATATAACTTAATATTGAGTACATTCTTTTTTATCAGTATAACACAAGGTTGATAAATAATTTATCGTAACAAAAACTATTTAGGAGTTTAGGAGAAAATACATTTAATGGCATAAAGGTATACTGCTACAAGAACTAAACTTTTTAAATGTAATTTCGTTTTCTATTTATATTTATTATTATTTTGCAGATTAAGATTCTAGAAATTTGAATTAGTATTAAAGTACGTGTATATTGATTAAATGATTTCCCATTATAATCATTTTATTACGAAACAATCTGAATTAAATAATTACACGCACTAGGATCATTTGTGATCGTCCCTAAGAACTAAGAGGCAATCGCCTTTGCCAAGCCGATACTGGGCAGTATGTTGAAAGCCAAAAGACTCAGCCCGGGGCTTTGTGTGACCCTGTGTATAATTTATATTTAAGTAATGACACATTTACTAAATGGTATTATATTTCTGCTTGTGAAGAATTTTTTTAAAGATTTGTATTTCAGCGGACAATAAACTCAAAATATCTTTATTCATATAGGTAAACAAGTTCACTTATGAAGTTCAATTAATTGTAAATTTACATTTAGTATTGTCTTTTATTAAAATAACTTTTACACATGTAAGTTACATATACATAACGTCAATCCTTTGAAAAAGTGTTTTCTTTAAATTTACATTTACTACCAGTTCGCTAGTCAAGGGCGTAGAGCGGGCAAGAAACTTTCCGCCACACTTTTTAATCGCCAAGTTTTGAGTCATACAAATTGTTTGAACTGGAGCAAATCACACCCAAGGATGAGGATCATTTAAGAAATCGTCAAATTTATAAAAATCTTTATTGATTAATTTACGTTTAACGAGGGCTTTGAATTTTTTTAGTGATAATTATCTAATTTCCCTTGGGAGTTTGTTGTAAAAACGAATACAATTTCCATATAAGGAGTGATTTATCTTCTGGAGCCTGGTTGGTCGTACACTCAAATTGGTTCTGTTTCGAGTATTATACTGGTGAAAGTAACCATTTTTGTACATACAACAAGGCTTCAAGAATATATTGACCAGATAGTGCCATAATATTTAATTCCTTGAACTTATTCCGCACCGACTCCTCTGGGGAAACACCACAAATACCCCGAGCAGCCCGCTTCTGCAGCACAAATATGGATTGAACCTCTGCAGCAACATCCTACAGTAGAATACCGTATGACAAAACGTTGTGAAAGTAGCTATGATACACAATTTTTGCCGTGTCCGTGTCATCAGTAAACTGTCGGATTTTCTTTAGTGCATTTGCTCAGCCTATTCGAAAGAATCTCTATGTGTGCCCCACTGGAGTTTACTATCTATGGTTATGCCTAGAAAAATAGATGCATTGATGACTAAATGTAAGTTAATTTTATAGCATGCAATTATTCGGTGAATGTATGACAATCAGTTAATATTGAACATAAAATTTCAAAGCATATATGAAATACAGTAATATGTTCCAAATATAAGAATGTATTAAATTGCCTTAAAATGGTGAGGTAAACGATGTTTCCTAATAAAGTAAAGGGACTCCAAATAATTAAATGCCAATCAAATTATTCACTAATGAGTTAACTGCGCAATGTGTTAACAAAACTGTCAATTGATTTAACTTAATAGGTTATGAAGAAACGAACAATGACTCAATTAATTTGTCAACATAATATGTAGCAATGTAGCAATGTAAATGTAATTACTTCTATTGTCTGGAAACAAGTGTCTTAAACAAACTTTAATAAGTTTATAATTTTATTAATATTTCATTATTTCGTTTATCGGCTGAATAACGGAATTTTTGAAACCATCCCATTTCCATCTTACAAATAAATAGTCGTGTCATCAAATAGCCCCCTGAACTCGTGATATGGCCGAACCTCATCACTAAGTGTATGGGCCACTTGGGACCACGGCGCGGACGGTAAAAACCCCTTACAGTTGCAGAATATTTGAAAACCAATTTGCTAAAGTAGGTGCATATTCTCCGGTAAGGTTAATTGTAAGCAGGCAAATGTGATTTAGCATTCACAAATTTCTAATCTAGCTGTCAAGATTTCAGGGTTAAAATGGGCGAAGAATAAAACTGCCTCCTGCCCCCCCCCCCCTGCTACCCAAGAAAGCTATAATGTTATTACCAGGCCATTATATTTTCACAGCCGACTGCGTGCGCTCCGCTTCCCTCCCTTGTTTATTGTACACTTTTCTAAATTAGATTTTGTTACAATTTGTTTTTTTCGTGCAAAATTTTTAAATGCTTGTTAGCTTTTTATAACAAATATAAGCTTTGAAGCATCGATTATTTCCACTTCTTTCACTGGCGAAAACAAAGCGTCAAAAACATAAAGAGGATTTCTATCGACATAAGCGATTTTATTTCGTTACCGTTACTGTGTTCACCCAGTGGGGTGGGTTAGGTCCCAGGTATCAATGAATATCATACATATAACCTATGTTTGTTCTTGTAACATAACAATCTATACGTATATTTAAGATGCATGGAAAAAATATTTCTTTTATGTAGAATTGCATTCATTCAAGCAGTTAAAAATACTTTCAATTACACTGACATCTGATCTTAAAAGATCTTTGAAGTTTATAACTTCAAATTGCCAATACTACGTACTTGAGTGCCACTGGATGTATGTGTAAGGGTGTGTAAATACATAAAACATACATACTTTATATCACTGCATTTCTTTAAACTAAAATTCAGTATCTATAGCAATACACTAAACTAAAAAAGTTAATATAGTCATTGAACATTTTTTTATATAAGTTTTCAAAAATGAAATGTAGAAAACAGATCGATTCGGTCGGTCGGTCTGTGTCTTATCTATTCTTATATATATCAGTTTCACATACATACATGAATTATTAATAAATCTAGCTAAGATGTACTATGTTTAAAAGGTGTAAGTAATCAGTTGTTATAATGTAATCGCGTGGTGTTTCAGCAGGCGGCGACAACTAATTAAGGCGGCGCGGGCGATCGCAAAGAGCTTTGTGCTGGCGCGCCGCCCGCCCAGCTCACGAGTGCCAATTAAAATTCTACATTGAACCTTCACCCACGCTGCCCTCTCCAATAATCCATATTTATGTTTCGATTGTGCTGTTCTACAACATACCACAAATGGAACTCAAAAAGGTTTCTTATTGCAAAAGTACTACGAGCATCCTCCTTCTAGTATTGTATGGGAATAATGACTAACTTTAGTCACTGGGTCTAAGACTCATCAAACCCGACAACAACACGTTTAACTGTTATGGGTGAAACATTTGACAATTGAACTATGCTCTTAGCATCTTTCATTAGAATCTAAGATGAGTAAATCAATTTATAGATAACACCTTCATCGATATTTGACCCACAACATGACCAAAGGTGAACCTATGCGACTTCTTCAATACAAAGAGTCCCCTCGTGAGTAGTGTGCTGCGATATTGCGGGCTACTCGATTGTGAGGAAGAAGCATGAATCTGGTCACTTTCACACATTTTCCTTAATATTTATTCTTAAGTATCTGATTATCCTCCGTGTAACATGTGTAATGTCAGAGCAAACATATCAAGAAAGCCTTGAAAATATATCTGAATTAATTAATCAAGCGTATAACTTGTAGCATGTAGTTTGTGCAGACTGAAATTTGTATCTTAAGAGATCGACGGCAGAGGGCGCTGCGCCCTCCGGGAGCGTCGTTTAACATACAGGCCTCTAGTGCGTACATTATTCATAACACATGTCTGTCTGACGCGTCACGTAGCCTTTGTATGCGTTTATCTACATCTAATAACGTTAACCATACTCGAAGAGGACACTCGAACAGGACTTGAAACAAAGCTATCGACGACAAATTTAATGAATATATTTTATTTAGAAGAGTGTGAATAAAAACGCGCCTTATACGTTACTGATGCAAAATGCATCGCATCGCAAGAAAGTTTGTAAATACTTGATTCTAACTCACATTACCGAGTTTCGAACTAAATAAACATACGTATTTACTTTATAAATAATAATTAAAAATTAAAAATAATCTACTTTATGATCTTTAATTTATCATTGCTAAATCTATCTGAATCAAATAAAGAGTACATATATGGAATATATATGTATGGCTCTCGTTTCTTACACCTTGAATTTAAGATTCTTACTATTTGTATCAAACGTGTTTAGTTATTAAAACTCTCATAGAACACTTTCCGGATTAAATGAACCAACAGATTAAAACCTTTAGTTGTAAATTGAACCTTCAGAAAATGGTTATTCGTTAACAATAACAAATAATCCTTCGACAATAACTAAATCGATCCAGGCAAGGTGTCACGGCGCAGTTTCGTTTCTGACACCGTAATGAGGCACTCACGCCTCCATTATAATTGCTAATGGGCCTTTAATATTACCAAAAGCCTTCCGGCCCTCGTGGGGTGAGAATGCCCTTACGGCACAAGGAATAAGTTCGATTTTTTACTAACCAAAACAGTGGTTGGCACTTAAATCATTATTCGATCGAGGCTGAATGAAAGAGGGGGGATGATTCTAATCATAAATTATTATTGTTAGCTGAATTAATTTCTTTGTTGTATTGCTTTGAGCTTCTTAATAATTCACTTTAATGTAAAAATATCTGTATCGTAAGTTTCATTATAGAAAATCGTTTTTTCTAGTAAAACTAGTTAGTAGTTTCTAGACAACTATCTCAATAAGTGTATGATCTTATTTTTTATATAACACCAATCCAAGTATAAATATGGAAAGTTTCAAATTTTTTTTCACATGGTATACAACAAATATTTACCCAAACGTATAAGATTCTTATTGATATTTCACTATTATAAGTATTTTGGAGCAAGTATAAAATTCAGACCTTAGAGTAATACTGTTCCATCGTTCACAAAGTGTTATGAGCTACATTGTTTTAAAAATATATTTTAAGTTCTTTCTATTAATGGTTGGCAACTTACTATAACATCCAATTAATGATTGGTAAAAAGTTTATACAAACGTTGTTTTAAATCTCCAGTTATAAGAAAATTTGTAGGTCTATTCAACTAGCTATGTGTACGTAACATTCGTATTTTATAATAGACTTAATATTTTATCATCTAAAGTCTTATTATTCTTTCTGGGCAATAGAATCTACCAAAATATGTTAAGAATAAAGTAATACTATTTTTGCAGGATTCATCAAGCTTCTAGATCCTGAGCATTGCTATAGCATTACAGTCATAAAATATTTCCTCTTAATGCTGTTAAATTGTCGTTAGCAAATGGATTTTTAGTCCCATCCTAACTTTTATATTAATGTAACTCAATTTGCTGGGAAAATGTAATCACCCATTTCTTTGTTATTGAAAAATATTAATATAGACAATTAGTATTTAATATTGAGACATTTTGGCAATGTGTAATTAGGTGTGTAAATGGCTTCGAAAATAATATTTCTCTATTATTTAGAACACTTCCATCGCATAGTTCTTTCACGCAGTTTGCGCAAAGACATTGCACATTTCTACGCTTTTTTTCTTACTTTTAGACAGCTATCATTTGAGAAATTCGATCCTAAAGAATTTGTTCATTTACTTATATCAAAATCAAATATTTATCACGTATAAATAATGAATTAATAAACATTCCTGGAAGCGTGCGAATCGGCAGATGTCGAAGAAATTGTACACGTTTAGTTGACAATTTAGTATATTTACTAGGCACTTGTTTCTCGGTTTGCTTAGTGCATCACTTGCACAGCTAGGGGAGATTGTTTGCACACAATTTTGCTTATCAATTCCTTTTTAGAAACGCATAGTTTGAGACTCAATTCCCTGCAAGAGTTCTATGTGACTTACGTCGCGCTGTTTCGACAAATATTAGTAATTAAAGTCAATCGATTAGAAAACTTGCTAGGTTTTAGATTTCTTAATAGCTTAGCAAATAGTAAATTGTTTAATTAGTGTGTTGATGTCAAACAAATCCACATAATATTTGTGTGAAGAGTGCTACGCGCGTAGCGCCTGTAGCTACTGCGGTTTATGCGTAGACCTTTCATTAATTCAATTTGTTATATTTTGTAAATTTAATCTTAGACTTTTTTCATTTTTTAGTAGTTGCATCATCATGGTTCCTATAAATTATAACAAATAATCCAAAAACTGTCTCAGTCTGCAGCAGTGAGATTGGTGTGACAATCAATTAAGGCCACCAGCAAGGCTTTTCCATGGACATTAATTACCACGTAAAATAGTTTAAAGTCTGTGATATTTGATTTGAATACTTATAGAGTAAGCACGAAGTAATTAAGGCATTTATTTGAATCAGATTGTTGTTTATTTGACCTATATGTCGGAACATTTGAATGTTTTGAGTTAAGGAATATATTGAACAATTAACATGCGCCGCACTAATAAGCAAAGCCAAAAATTAAGAGCTGTAAAATGAAAGGACGCCGAACAGAACCCGATACGTCCCGATACTTGTTATTGTTACAGCTCCACTTAGCTGAGACAACATCGGCGCTTTCGAAACCCAACACCACGCTTACCCGTGTAAACTGAAATGTACCATATTACTTTAAAATAACGCTCATTTTTGTTCAAGCCTAATGTAACAAATGTAGAAGTAATAGATAACGTTGTGTCGGTTAATAATGACTGAATTAACTGCTAGTGTGGAAACCGTCATTTTGACACTTCGAACGGAACTATTTTTTAGTTTCATGACATTTTGTCACGCCGTTGTTTACGAAGGTTTTGACGTCATGTATTTTCTAAGATGGGAATGTAACTAATTTTTTAAATAGAGATAAACCATTAACGAGAACATCAAGAGTTGCGAAATATCTGATAAAATGCACTGGTGTAAAGCAGCAATACATGATCAAATTAATTTCCAATAATTTCGATTTTAGTAAAACATACTTATCTATTTGCGTCAGTTTATCATTCCTTTCGTTTATTATACGTTGGAACAAGTGTGCTACGATGCTACGATGCTACGTAGACGCCACCGTAGGCTACTACGCTCATATAGATTATACCATTTAATTCTTGTCATTAATTATTGGATATACACTTTTTAGACCCAGATTTGCTGCATAAGGCATATAAACGCATTTCAATGGTCAGTGAAGGGATTTTGTTATTTTTAGTATTTGATTTGGTATTTTTAGAAATGTCATTGGTTTTTTTATCTTCATAGCTTTTTATTAGGTTTTTATATGCTTTACATGTATATATATATATATATAACTGACCCTAATTTTCAAATTAAAAATGGCGTCTTTCTAAACAATAGCTGCCGAAACGAACATCGGGTTTCATTGTTTTAGGAACAATAAAAAAGCGCGGCCATGTTGTTGGAAATGTCAATTCTGAATTCCACCCCGCGGCGTTCCAAATATGAAATTCCCGCGTAGAAATGGCGGCAATTTTTTACAAATGGCTGCCGAGCCCTCACCAGGCAGGTTGCTTTTCATAAACCACGCTGGGGTTGTAAAAACACACGTTAAATGGCCACAGACATTCCTCAACGTTTTCAAATCAATATATGACTTCGACTGATGCAATCGGCTTAGGACTTTACTAAGCATAGCATAATTCATTTTCATTTCTCGAACAATCTTAAATACTCAAGTAGAATTCAGTAACGAAATTGATTGGGTTGTGGGTATACCATAATTTTGACAGATCACTTGGTAGCCGATTTGTTGTTTTTATTATTACTTTAGAGACTCTAATTCGACATGAGTGTGAGTGCTATGATGTCCTATTTTAGGTGATATTATTTATTTTTATTATCAAAATAAGATTCGTTGGCTGAAAGAATTTGAAAAGTCATACAGGAGCCAGCATTGTGCACGCCGCGTATAGAGACCTAATGACGTAATTCGAGCACCGGAACTATTTCCTCTAATTTGCATCGTGCAGGATATTTTCCTCGCGTCCTACCTAAGCAAATTCTTCACCCTCTAGAAATATTGTAATAAACACATCCGGTGCGTGGGAAAGCCAACTCTGTAGGGAATAAATCAGGGCTCAAAATCGGATGTAGAATAAGTTTTATGATTTATGGTATTGGCCCGGAGCGGGGAGCCTGCGCGGTGACGTTTGGTGTTTGGCGGATTCATTACTGAGAGACAAAGGCGAGGGGAGTACTGCGGGTACACACGGGGGCCTCCCCCCTCCTGCCCCCTTAGCCAGACCACCCCGCAGCTACTTTCCTAAATCAGTGGCGTGTATTGTTCGATATTAGTTCTGACCTAGGAATCCACTCGGTATGGTAGGTGTTGCTGGAATCGCATGGGAGCGCTGTGTGTGGAAACTTATTTCGAAATTATCCAAACGGCTCAAAATAGAATCAACACATTCAATTTAATTCTAATGTATCAATATTGATAATTAAGTTTATATATATATATATAAATTAGTTATTGAGTAATTAAGGAGTTTTTTTTAAAGACGGGAAATATGAGTATTTTCTACAAATAATTGTTCCGTAAGAAGAATTGTTCTTAAGCCATCATTTCATAAGTTACATACTGTAACTTTTTATGTGATTCCGAATAAAAATATTTTCAAACAAATCGTCAACAAAACCGGTAATATAGTACCAAACAAACAAACAAATGTCATCAAATTATTCTAGTCTAAGTCTTCTTAGTTTTTAACTAACTACAAAAACATCTAATTACATTAATGAAATGTATAATGAAATAATAAGAAAATTAAGATAAGTACTGACCTGTGAGGTGATGCTGCGCGGAGGGACTGTAGGGCGACTTCATTTGCGGGAAGCCTGCAAGAATTGCATTCATTCAATAACAATTAACACTTCCTACAGGAATCTCAATTTGCTGGGACCTGGGGACGCCCGGGACTGGCAAATTGCTTTATTTTGCCTTTCTCTATAATTATCTAATTTAGCTTACGGAATATCTCGTTGGTTTTACAAAAGTACGTCTAGAAATTGCTTAATTGATTAGACATCAAATAATTATGTATGTCCATGTAGCAGGATATACGTTAAAATGACATTGCATCATTAAGTAAACCACGTATTATTTATACCTAATAAAAATGATTAGTGTTTGTGGAAATTAAGTACATATATAAACACATGGCAATAGAACAAAATATAACTCGTTAGATCATTTATAAAACAATTCTGAAACTACTCAAAACTTCTTAAAGCCTTATAGTGGACATGTAGTGATAGTTATAGATGCAAACTGTTAATTTGATCATTTGACAACATGACAACGAGGCTTCAAAAACTTTAATCGGGAATTCAACATTGATTTGAGAAAATAAGTTAAATTGTTCTATAAACTTAGAGATTTCAATTAAAAAAAGTAAATCGAGCAAATAGAACACAGAGACAGTGACGCGGGCACATGTCGCGGTGTCCGATTTCAGCACAGATAAAAAGAAACGAACAAAGAATCGAATTTAGACGGTTTAGCTCACGTAAGCGGGACAATGGAAAGCTAAGACGAGCTTTTTTGCGCAATTTCACGAGTTAGCGCACAATGGCTGCTAAACACTTCCTCAATTATGTGAAAACACTCTTGCGCATTGTCTGACAAGGAGAATGGAGCAATTTAATACTTCACCATATAAATAGATTGACCCGAAAACAGTGTAGTTGTGATTATAGCAAACGAACGGTCCCCGTGTCATTTGATTAGTTCTGATGCTTGCATCAGATGAATAAATTTAGCAATAAAGTATCACTATGACTCAGTGGACAAAGCTCAGTAATACAACGCTTGTTTAATAATACATATAGTGTATATAATGATACGCTGATTATTGTTTTAGTAAAAAAAACTATAAGAAGCGTTGTTAATTTGCTGTCATCGGCACGGCGTCATTTTGCCGCAGTTGCGGCATAATCAGCCCATTGACTTATCGAGAACACTCATGCGCATGTTTTTTTCTTATAATTAGAGCTATTGTCTTGATGATCATTGACAGCACTTATAAGGGTATTTACGAGGCGCAATATTCTACATTATCTTTTATATTTAAGTAAAGGAAAACCAAATTTTCATCCCCAGATTTTTTCAGTATGTCAGCGAACAAAACTCAATGTATGTATATAGGTACACTTAAAATATACATGTGTATTATCAAAAACTTTTCTTTTGGTTTATTTATTATTTTTATACAATATTTTTAATTTGTTCAAGTCTCGAGATTAATTACTTATGTGATATGGTGTAATAATATTAAAATGAGGCGCCGCGGGCCACGGGCCGGCTCCCGGACGTGACGAGAATGACAATTCGACAAGATGGGCGGCTAACGACCCGCTGATAGCCCGCTAATGATGTCACAGTGCACGCACCGCCCTTAGATGGGCAACCTTATCATTAGCGTTTACAGCGTAACAGCGTTTGCAACGACAACGATATGCCATCTATGCCTTGCTCATGACTGACTTGAGACACAATTGATACAACTGTACTACGCAGCGGGCCATGTCTGTATATACGCAGGCGCAGTAACAAAAAGTAAGTTTTTTATTTTTTAGTATAACTTATATGCATAAAAGGACACAGTCATAAACCACATCAGTATTGTGATGTAACCTAATATTTCTTATGGCATTTATTGACTGCCATTAATCATCAAGAGGAACCTCGATCTAACTTTATCTAATATTTCATTTAAAGCATTTAGATAATTAATGGATGGCACTTGGCAGTGCAACATTTTGACGCCTGCAATCATTTGTAAACTTGAACTTTCGATTTCACATGCTAGCTGGTTTGAAAGATGAGTCACACAGGCACTAGGCTGTGGAGCCGTAGTGGGAATTGGGCGTTTTCCCCACTTTAAGCAGGAATGCCTGTTGCGGCTGATGGAAAGTTATAAAGCGAATAATGAGTATAGTTGAGCTCAGATTAAGTTCAAGGGGGTCGGTTACAAAGTTGTTACCGTTTTATAACAAATTCGCCGGTTTAACGAGTTTTTAACTTGGAAGAAGTTTATAATTATATCTCAGTGACCGATTGACATTGTTATGCTAACCGCTCCTAACATGGTTTGGTTTAGCACTGGCTTTTGCGTAAACTGAAATAAATTTACGATGATCTTTACAGAAATACACTTATGGTGTAGAAAAAAATAAACCTGGTATCGAGTAAGTATCGAGCTGTGTTGGCCTAGTGACTTCAGCATGCGACTCTCATGTAGGTTCGATCCCAGGCTGCTCACCAATGGACTTTCTGTCTATATGCGCATTTAACATTCGCTCGAACGTTGAATGAAAACACCGGCTTGGCTTAGACCCAAAACGTCGACGGTGTCAGGCACAGAAGGCTGATCACCTACTTACCTATTAAATTAACATATGATCATGAAACAGATACAGAAATCTGAGGCCCAGACCTAAAAAGGATGTAGCGTCACTGATTTTTTTCTATTTTATGATTTTACTAAATTATACACCTTTAGGATTTAGTATGTATAGTATTAATTTTTAACTACATAGTAGGCCAATCAAATTGGTGTTTTCATTAACATGATGTATGCATTAAAGTAAAACATGTATGATGATGTAAAGTAAAACCAACATGTTATTTTGTAACATATTTTTTTACCGTAGATATTAATTTTATATTGAGTTCAAATTTTTAACATAATAATGATTAATTGAAAATAATTTTACGTGTGTTTGTCTTTTTACAGAATTGTCACAATCAGATTAACTACTCTATACTTCGTAAAGAACTTCTGATATAAACATCTTAAAGTGCAATAATTGGCTTTGTTTACAAAATTTTAAAGAACTAGGTAGATTTATCAAATGTTCAAATCAAGTGAATTTTATCTTGACGAGAAACACATCAGTCCTTTTTTACGTTTGGGCAGTGAGGACCAACGTCGGTTGTAATGCTCTAATCAGATCTCTCTGCAGTAAACGACGCTTTGAGTACATGCGAGGCAGAGACATTATGACAGTCTCCATGTGCTCAGGCGTAACGTAATGCTGTGTAGCCATTGTTCCTTAACCATTAACAATCCCAAAGAAGAAATATATTACATTTTTAAATGGCATATTTTCTTCGTCTAGTTTATTTTTATTATATCATTACTTTTCTCTTTTTTCTCGTTGTGCACATGCATGTGGTGTGGTTTTCGAAGGTTGTGTGTTCTCTGTAAGTGTCTATGTGTTACGTTAGTGTACCTTTTTAAAATAAATAAATAATACAAAATACCGTTTTACGATAATTCAATAGGTTAACTATGCCGCGGGCAGTTGCAATAATCGCTAGAAAGAAGTGAGCTAAGCAAAGCCACTTCAAAAAGGGCGTCTAAATTATCTGTTACGCTGAAGTAGGTCGGAAGGTAAACCGCGACTAAGCCACCACTTCGTATTTGGGTCCGCAATAAAATTTCAATTAAACAGAAATGACTTCAAATATAAGCGGTCTTTTGTTGGCGGATTAGCTGCCGGCATGCAGAGGGCTAGTAATTGAAATAGCTATGTGTATTAGACGGTATTACCACCCGCCAGCGAGTCCAGAGCTCTGGCCTCGACCGGCGAGCGCGGGACGGGGAGTCAGGCTGCGCTGGTGGGGTTGTATCGTCGCATTCTTGGCGGATTACAAGTCCTAGTGACAGAACGCTTTCAATTAACTATCCCCTACAATATATCGGATATTCATTTATTATCTCATAAAGCTCATATGCTTCAAAACGTGTTTGAGTAGTGGGTTTATTAATTTATATTTTTCATTTGTTCACCACACAACTATTGATAAGAGAGAAAAAATACGTCCCAAAGAATTTTTTTTTTTAACCTTAAAAAAAAAGTTTCGAGTCCCGGCTTTTACTCGGCTAATATTGATGCTTAAAATATTGTTTTGAATATCACTTCTGTTCTGGAATTGTCTGATCTGATCTACCCCATTTTGACTTTTTGTATTAAAATAACAGAACGGTAAAACTCAAGCCGTTCGAGCCATCTGCGAGTCACTTTAATTAACAATAGCGTCCTAAAATCACAATTTTACACCTATTTGTAAAAAATGGTACAAATTATTGAAAGAGTGGAAAGCAACACTTCGCTACATAAACATACGTTTCCCTGAACAGGCAAAAACTTACCACTTGTCCCGCAAAAACAACAAATTGACGAAATAATAATAGTCGAATACTTGAATTTCAATTTAGTTTTCGTGTAAGTTGATTATAGTTCACCGTAAATATAACTTATATTGTAATCCAGAATTTTAACTATAATAGTTCCGATAACCCTTACATTAGGAAGCATAATAGAATTGTTGCAGGCGGGGAATATTGCCAACAAAGAAGTGACAATAAAGCGCACAATATTGTGACAGGCGCCACACCTCCCGGCTTACGAGGGATCACCACTTCCTCTCGGATGGCAGCATTGTGCTGATCATCTTACGTGGTCTATTGTCACCATGAACTACTCGCTAGTACTCAATAAAAGCTTATTTTAGTACGTAGTACGTATAGTACGTTTAGTACTAGTACTCTTTGTCTAGGATTACATAAATACAATTTCAATGTTATCAAAGAACGTGATCGAGTGTTAAAAAATGTCTTCATGGTGGGAGAAAAGGGCAAGAGAGTCTGATCCCTAATATTCAAAAGCATTCTTGGTGCTTAACGGACTCGACGATAAAATAATGAAAACGTTACGATAAATAGATCTTATAAAAGTTATTCATAAAGTGGTTTTAATTGAGAGCAGCGTCAGATAAGGTTCGTCGCGTCTGTATTCACAAGTGGCAGCTATCTAGGATGTAACTCGTAGAGCGTTCGTCATATTCTTTTCAAAACTAGAATAAATATTTTGAAAACAATCTAGATGGATCTTCGTCTACCGCCCTCGGCGACTTCTCCAAATCATTATGTCGCGAACCACACGAAATAAAACCTTAACACGTTGCGCGTGTGTCGAGAATAGCTCGACAGGGACACACGGCTCTCATATTGTGTGCGGTAAATAAAGCAATTAGAATTTTATTATCATAGTGTTAAGGTTTCAAGTCGGGTTGGAAATTTACTAAGAGAGCCCGTGCGTTTGAGCTAGAGATGGGATACACGCAATCGGATTTGCATGTTTTATTGCATTTTAATTAAATTATTACAAAGAATTAATGTTCATGCACCCGTTATATGATTTATTACAGCTACATAGTCTTTCATGTATATTGCCTGAATAATAACTAACCTTCTACTATTTTGACACGCCAAAGCAGTTTGGTGCTATGATCCTACGTAATGTACGTAACATTGTTTAGTCAGTAGTAACAGCTGTCGTAGAGGAATATCTGCTAAAGTTAATTATATGAAAAACTTATTGACTTGTAACGAGCAAAAACAATGGAAACTTAGGTTCGAGATGTTTAACATTCTGCTTTAGCAAATTCTAAACGATGAATATAATATCACTTTTGATTATTCTTTATATTATTATCGCAATGAAATATTACGTTTGGGTGAACAATAAAAACATCGATACTAAGTTATTATTATTTTTTATATGATTTAATTAATTTGGTAAAAATAATATTATGAAATTAGCAAATGAGTGCAAACATCACTAGGGCAACGTTCGCTCGGCGGGATGGGGCGCGGTGGGGCGGGGCGGGGTTAATAGCAGGCAGTTAGGGCTCTTTGTCCTACGTGTGAAGTGAGCACTAGGGCACACGGGCCCACGGCCGGCCGCCCTCGGCTGACCCGCCAAACACTCGGCCGCTCTCGCCGTCGGGGCTCACCCCTAGCTGGACGGTTCGAGTATAAAACGTGTTTATTACGAGCTACCACGTTTCCTGCAATGCATTTACACGATTACCGTTATTACCTCACTCAAATTTAGGCTAAAGCACCGCTCGATAGAGGTGAAATTCGTTTACACACAATTTTGTTTATATTGCGAATTGTCGTCGGGCGTACGGTACAGTTATTGCATAGGTGTTCAAGGTGACGCCGCGCGCCGCAGGCGATTCCGGGAGGGGACGCTAGTCTAATCCTGTTCCACTCAATGTTGCCGTGCGCCATGCTGGCCTATTGCGATCGCTTCGCACCATTCTCAAGTATTCAGCGCATCAAGGTGGTTCTTGTTTCAGAAGTGTCAAACAAGTGAAATTTAGCTTATTATGCTTTTTTTGCAGATATTTTCATTTCAGATAATGAAATAGATAAACATAAACACATTATAAAACCTTTCTAGTGAGTGAGTTTGTGATACATCCGAAACAGTAAAGCAAATCAATCTCTTCGCCTCAGTACAAAGTGCAATTATAAAGTTTTATTGGACACAAGTTTTCGGAAAGTACAGACTTACTTTGAAAAGACTTAAAACAAAAGGATGTAACGATAAAGCGGGTAATTACTCCATCGTACTAATAAACGAGAGCTCCGTAACGCAAGAGAGGCAACTCGTAATAAGCTTTCTTTTCTGAGCTCCTCGAGGCGTTGTTGGCAACACAAACAGTCGTTTGTTTCAGGCCTCTTTTACATCCTAACACCTGCTATTGTCTCTCTAAAAACTAATGACAACTCGCGCTCACACACCTAGCACCCCGCTGCCGCCTAGGCCGAGGGGCGAGGGGGACGAGGGTGATAACGAGGCAAAAAGACAAAAAACAACCAATTGGCACTTCGCTTGTCAACAAACGACTAACTAGAATGTCTTATATTTGGTTAGCATTATTGAGTTGAAAATGTTAAAGTGCACCTTATTTGCAAGGCGGAAGGCTCAAAGTCGCCCGAAACCGGCGGCGGGGCAATTATTTTTCACGGACATAGTGAATTCTGAAGACGTTTTTGTAGAAGAATGAAATGTGGCGTGCTGTTGTTTCGAAATGGTTCTGCAGAAATATGAATACAATGTGACAGTTTTCACAACTACTTAGGCGAGAGGAGTGTTCACGCTGCGACTACAAACTAGCAATTAAACGTAAAGCGTGTTATCCATGTTTTTCAAATTAATTATAATTCACTGGTAAATTTTAGTTTAAATAAACAGTGTTTGTTTTTAATAACTTATTTTTTAATGTCGCCAACGCAAACACTACCAACTATAGAAATACAAAGCTGAGCATGAGCTGTGTAGTTCTTCTATGGACGTCGAGTAGAATGTTGTCCAAAATAAAATTATTGTATACCGTAGCGATCGTGAGCAATGTGCAGAAGCGAAGGCGACGGCGACTTCGCCCTCGGGAAATACTCATTAAACGCTGGATTGCGCTCACGTTTAATAAGAAAATAGCAAATTCATACGGTGACGGAATTAAGCGATTTCGGTTAGGTTGAGAACACAAAAGGACTAACGTTTTTCAGATTAATTTTAACTCATTTATAAATAACGATTTTTAAATGTGCTAAAATATGGACGAAACAGCGATTTATAGAAATAAACAATTCTTTAATTTCCTACTAAATTAATAATATAATAAATAAACTATTATGAATATACAAACAAATAAATACGAACATAATATTGTTACTTGTTTTACATATAATAATAGTTTGAGGAAAAAGTTTGTACGCATTTTATAAGAAAATTCACAATATTTTTTAATATAGTTTATTTATATTTAACTAAAGTATACCATTTTGTTCGATAACGTTTTGCCATCTTGTAGGTAGGTAGGACAGTATCCCTTTGCTATAAAATTTTTGGGGCTTCTGATCAGAATACAGCAACAATTGCTTTTTGCAGTCCTCTCGTGATGTTAACCTGACCCCGCCTAAAGAATTCTGAAGAGACCGAAACGGGTGGAAATCTGAAGGTACAAGGTCAGGAACAGTCCTGACCTGACGGCGAATATATTAACACCTCCCAGCCAAGCACTCATATTTTTTTCTGAGTGGCTAAAGATGTGTGAAGTCTAGTGTTATCATGATGAAAAAAACACCCCTTCTGTTGAGTAATTCTAGCCGCTTTCTCTAACTTGCTGCTTTAATGGCCAGTTCTTTAGATACGTCGTAACTACCACTAATCTTGCTCCACTTTTTCATCCATTTTATCGGTAATAGGAGTGACCAGATCGAGGTGCATCTTTGGCATGAAAATTTCCGGATTGGAAACGCTTAAACCAAATTTGTGCTACTCTCATAGACACTGCACTAAGTTCGCAATTTTTTTTCGCGGCTTGCGTTGTTTTTTTTTCTTTTTTGTAGTAAAATTTTAAAATGTATCGAATTTCTTTACATGCGTAGGTCATATATATACCTGAGTTTTAAGGCTCAGTGACATGTTTCTTTTGAATATTTCCTGCAGGCTCCAGCAATAATTACAGATTCTCCGGTTCCAGAGTTCGCTCGAAGTTCTTTTGTTTAGGTATATATAGCATTGAGACCAAATTCTATTCTGCCATCATTTAAATCCTTAACCATTCTTTGTAATTGGTGCCATGGTTCTGACAAAAGGATTAGGTCATCCGCAAATGGTATATACCGTCTATTTTAATGTTATATTTAGTTGTATTGGTGAAAGCATGTTTCTCTTCCTCACGTCTCTTTCTATATGGAAGAAAGATCTTTCTTGTTTTATTCTTAGTTTTCTGTAGACCCCATCTTATTTTATTAGTGGTATTGTGCGACTTGTTCAAATTTTATGTTCTTTGCTGGCATTATCTTCTGTAGCATTAACTGCTAGACTTTGTGTTATGCCTATCGCAATGGTTCTGTTCTGGAACATATCTGATTTATTATACTTTCCGCCAGGCGAATTCCAGGTCCATTTCTTATTTGTTCTATTCGATTAGGTTTCTTCCTTTTTTGTTTATATTTCATTGCCATTTATTTGTATTACTGAGTTCTCTTTTTTCATAGGATGACCTATTTTGGCATTAAAGTCTCACATAAATATAAACTTACTAGGATGGCTAAATAAGTATTTGAAAAAAAATCATCGACTAATTCTTCTTCTATCGTCCTTGTAAATTGGAGTTTATACCTTGCGGTATAATTTCTCTCATATATCTTCTCTTATACCTTTAAGGCTTTCTATACTTTTGTATGTTCTTAATGCAATGACGTCATATTTTAAAGCTTTAATTGCTTCGCCAGATTCGCTTCGCTAGATTGTAGTTATTTATTAAAATCTATGGATTGCAAGATTCCTTTATTAGTTTTTATGTCTTTGTAATCGTAATTAGCGAAAAGAGATATTTTTTATTCCTTAGGATGGATTTGGTTGAAACAAATTATTAAAAAGAAAATGAAAAATATTTTATGAAAATGAAATTCACAATAAATTTAATTCAGTTGCTTATTAGTTTATAAATTATATCTCATTTTAAATTCCTCATTGTAGACTTGTAGCTGCTGGTAGTTTGATCTCATTGTGCTCCGAACCTCATCCCGATTGTCATCACAGGGTTCAGTTCGAAAGTAAATTAACAATGAAGTCGGCACTGTTTCCTCTCCCTCCAACAGCACACCCCTCACCCGTCCACGACTCCAACTGAACCCAATAAACATACAACACTGACCTATTTGAGGAGCAAAAAGTGACATCGACTCTTACTAAAGAACCGAGGTTAAAATCGAGCTCCTCGACTACAAATAAGTAACGTAAATATAATATATATGCCGATGATAAGTTTAAACACTTATATGCGTGTCATGTCTGTTGTATGAAGCGATATTTTATGTTTATCAAAGTATATGCAGCAATTAAAATTGCACGTATTTCTATATTTCTATAATAGAATAATTAATAAAACGGAGTTTGCAGATAGGGGCAAAGAGATTTATTTTGATAACAAAACTAATTAGTTCTGACTGTAATATTAATTTATTAAAAGCAGGTAATTACAGGTTTCAACGTGGTGAAAATAAAAAGGCGATAATGGGTCTGTAATCTTTGAAAACATTGAAAAAGGGAGTTTGGATGTCGGTCTTTGTTTTATTTTAATGTAAAAAGGCTTTTTTCGTAACTTTGTCAATCGCAAATAAAGAAAATAAACCTCCCATCGTAATTAAGCAAAACACAAACAGACCGAGTGAGGGTATACATTGTCCTAATGCTAATCCCGGGGGTCGCTCGCTAATGGAGGCTTCAAGAAGACGAAATTAAGCCATCTTGCCTTAAAAAGTCCAAAAATGCAGGGGTGAGTTTATTTATGGCCGTGTTTTTCAGGGAACTCGCTGCTGAGTCATTTACTTTTTCTTAATTTTGGTGGGTTGACTTAATTAAAGTATTTGGTTTATAGAATTGAATTTAGACATCAAACGAAAAAGGATACGTCATATGTTTTACTATATGTTACACGGGCACAGGGAAAGACGATAATATGACCGTCGTAGCGGTCGCGTAGCCCCAGCTCGTAGCATATCGACCTCAAAAGCATATATAATGCCTTTTCCTCTTTGTCTGCTATCAGATATGTAGTAATTTACTTGAAAGTCGGAAGGCGGTCGCATGTATAATATATAAAATGGGTTAACACACAAATGATGAGTCATAGAGTAGGAGAATATCGGGGCAGAACAGCATAATATTATTTAATAAAATTAGCATAACGATGATACGCGCGCATTAAATAACTCATTGTAAATAAGCGCCCAATTTATATTCAGCCCAAGGGATATTATCATAATCGGCTGTCGAGCGAGACAGAGTATAGCCTACCGAGGACGGCCAGAGCGGGACGGTCGATCTGAGAACTTCTGACGACGCTAAAAATTTATTGGAGTTCTTATAATGAGGTTGTATTCCAGTTTGGAAAATTCTTAAAAACTCTGATTTGGGAAAAGAACCCTTACCATCAAGGAATAAAATACAAAATCGTGAAGTAAGGCAGAGTTGTTTGCCAATTTTAGTAGTGACTTTATATCCAAGAATTCTATGTTCCACTTAATTATTTTTAAGTCATTAAGTTTATGATTAAATGACCTTTTTATAATTAGCATTTAACACTTATAGAGAATAAGGCAACAATATGTTTTTAAATTTAAACATTTAATTTTTCTGCAGCACATCACAGCGAAGTTCTTCTTGAATATGCAGGATCTAGGGCTTTCGAATTTCTAAAATATAGTTGTCGCAGTTGGGTTATACCGCGTCACGTAGGCTCACTAAATAATCTCTTGATCCTGCACAAAGGTAATGGAGTCAGGCATTGTTCTCATTTATTAGTCAATTCAATATCCAGCCGGAGAGTCCTTAGGCTATAGTTTAGAATTCTTCGCACCTGTCTCAATAACAAACATACTAAAAAAATTCGCACTACGAGGTCGAGTGTTCTCTATTATTATCGTTGGCGTCGTAGATTAGTCTTTATGTGGAGAGCAGCAGGGCTGAGAGTGGAGTGCAGCCGTGATAGTTTCGTTTTCAGGCTAATTAGAAGCGTAGGGTGTTTGGGCGGCGCAGGGCGGGCGGCCGCTCCACGCTTCTCTGTGCTTCTAGTGTTTGTTTTTTTAGCTTATAAATAAATACTATCGTTCTGTTTGTTTGTTGCCAATAGTGATAAACATGTCTTATATCGTAAGCAAACCGTTTCATTTCGGTTGGGTCACTTGCCGACTTGATATTTTCAAGGTGTTAAAAATCCAAAATAAACCGGCTGTGTATGTTGTTGTTATTTATGTATGACAATCATACATCTTCTAAATTATCATTTCATTAAGTAAATTAACCATACGTTATTGTGGGTATATGCATTCGCTCATTAGTTAAAATCTGCAGGTTAATTGTCAATTAAAAGAGTGAGGCATCGCCGGGAGCGCCGCTAGGGCTGTGAAAGTAGCTATTAAGCCCGGCGTCTTTGTGCGGAGGTGTCGGGCCGCGAACTCTTCCCGCCATTATTGCGCACACCCACACTGCCGAATGCACACACACACACACAACACATCTTATGCACTGCACCGCTGGCTCGACGATCGCTGAATTATTTTGACATTGTTAATTATTTTAAGAAATAACGACACGTTTATTGACGCCGACGACAACGACGACACAGGAATAACTTTATCTTATCATTTTAAAAGTGGAAACCGTGAATGAATATTATTGATTCAAATTTTAAAACTGTAACCGCAAAAACCTCTAAGAATATTGTAAATGAAATTCAAATTAGTAATTACGAGTTGAACCACTAGTCCACTTAGAAGTTTTTTTTAGTTTTTTTTAGACCTTTATTGCTGACAACCAGTATTAATATACACTTAGGTACTTACGTTACATAAGTACTTATTTGAGTTGTAAGTTTATGATAATGTCCAAATACATATGTGACGTATTAATATAGTATATGGAACCCGGTAAGAGAAGTTTAAAAAAATGACAACCAGCAAGTTGCAAGCCACCTTGCACTGTTGAGGGTTGGAGAGGAGGCCGAGACAGTAATCTACATATCTGATTATCAATCGATTCCACACAACAATATGTAAAACTGCAGGCACAAAGACACTGCCTGCGTAAGCTCTCTCGCCGCCCGATACTCACGGCTCATAGGAACCGTTGCTGGGATCCCTCATCATTATGACCACTGTCACATTGTTGATCAGTATCTCGACATCATGTTTTGTTTTGCTTCACAATAAGTGACTCGAGAACTTGTTCTACCATAATTGATCAATAAATAGATATACGATATATTATTTTCCCTTTTATTTTAATTTCATATACATTTTCCCAAAATCCTTTTGGTGTAATTGAGTATTTGCAGTCGCGTCATAGTCGCAGGGTTAAATCGCAGTCGCGTTGTGTGTCACGCACAGCAATATGTGTGCAATGTTTGTGTGTCGAATAACGCGCGGCTAATATCGGCCCAAGCGCTCTTACTTCACACCTTCACGGATCTCGCTTTGAATTACGGTCCAATCAACGAGCGGCAGCGATTATAATATAATATTTGTTTTATTTTTATATTATTTTAAGCAAACTTTCATCTTTAACATGGCAATGAATAAACCTCCTATTCATCAGAAATCAGAATTACTGAATCTATCTTAATAAACGAATTAGTTGCGAATGCGTCTCTTATCCAAATAATTATATTAATAAATCTTCGTTAATGTAAAATAAAAAGTAAAGAAATAGTTTGGTTGAAATATAGAAGTCATTGCCGCTACTAGCCATTGCCAGCGACCGAATGCTAAAACTGGTTTGATAAGGAAGGGTTAAGCGTTCGCGAACACGTGCAGTAGTGTGCGCTCGCATGTGAGCGTCAGATGTGTGCGTGCGTGTTCGTACTAGAACCCACTACCCTTACGGGTACCGCCGCGTCTACACTGCAAGCTGCAGTAAGCTATGAACTAAGAAGAGAAATATATCAAATATTGAAAGAATGAGCCGAAGTCTATAAGGTCCTAACTTCCAAACTTCTATGAACCGTTGGTTACATTTTTATCTTAATGTTGTAAGCTTATTTGTTTCGGACTGAAATATTTTTTTTTGTTGGAGTCCAATTTTACTTCACTTTTGGAGGTGTAAAAATGAATACAAATACTGATGGAACCATTAATAGTATCGCTTAGCAATCGGTGTATATCCGCCCAAACCCGCTAATAACGTTGCTAATGCGTTTGTCTAATTTGTTCCGCCACATTCCGCAGCGATCGATGTGTTGCCGCCCTTTGCCTACCGACGACTGTACTGGACCCAACCCGAGGTTAAAACAGAATAATAATAAAAAATGTATAAACTGGCAAACATTTACAAATGAATTATAAAAATATAATTGTTTCATTCTCCCACACGATTGCTATTTAGGTGTCTCTTCTTTTAACATATTTTCCAATGAAAGAGATTAAGTGACACTGAGCTCTGAGTACCTACGACTCCTATTTCAATCGCAATATGTTTTTGAGCCAAGTCTTGACTCTGAATCTTGCCTACTTGGCTCGGAGGTCCTGGCTTCGATACCCGCAGTATTCTGTTGGCGCAGAAGGCTGATCACCTACACATCACTATCTTCCGTATATATCAGTACTACATTGTACAAGTATGAAGTGGTAATGAGTGGATGGAAGTTTAAATTTCTTTAGAATTACTTTTTGAAAAACAACAAGAACGCTTTTGTAAAATGTATGAAAAAGTTATAATTATACACGAGTTATAGATGTTTTCTTCCCCATTCGGCCCCATTCCACTCTTCCGGTGGCCGGAGGGTGTTCAGCCGAATTTCTTTGAAATCGATCACCAATCGGCACTTATGTTGCAAAAACGAAACAACACCTCTGCCACACAAGCCTTGCATTTGGCAATTAATTGCTATAAATACTTAGCGTATTATATCATTAATCAACTGATTTTAATTAGCAACAATTGTGAAATAATAAATGCCTGTAGTATCAAATACCTTCTATAAAATATAAGTTATTGAAATAGGAAGTAATGAGTATATATATATTATGATTTCACTTCTGACATAAAATCTAATTTGTAAGTATTATTTTACGAAATGATACGTTAGGGTGTTGATCACAAGCTCAACTGCTTATAATTTATTTGTAATAACCGAAACGAGCCGAGTTTAATCAATAATCAATAGACAAAGGCACTAAAGTAGGACAAAGCTGTAAGCTCAACTGTCAGGAGCACTAATTTGTTGAATGAGATCAGCTAACGCATTATCAAGCGGCTTTGTCCACGTTGTGAGGACAGCATTGTGTGGCCGAGCTGGCACAAAAGCCCGCTGAGGTGTGAGCCCTCACTTATCTTTTCTTCGCGACTGGTTTTCAAAAGCGTTTTGTCTACATTCGGAGGTGTCGTGGACTAGCATTACCTTGCTTCGCTTTTTGTCAACTTTTGTCTAAATTGCTCTCAAGAATCATCACCACGTAGCCGAGGCTAAGCTGGGTTAACTAAGACAAACAATTGTTTATTTATAGAACAGTGCCAAAGTTAATTGAGTTCAGAATAGTAAACTCTTTCTGAGGTACCCTTGTGTATCTCTAACGTGCCTAGGGAATGCGCTGTGAATTGGAGTCTCATCATAGCCATTTGGTGTTGGTTTTATTAGATTGTATTTATCTGAAGGAAACGGGGGTCAACAAATGTCTAAGAAATGCTCGGTAGCGAACAGACGGACATCGAGGTGATACGAGCGGAACTAAAATGTGGAGGCCATTGGCGAAATCGGTGATAATTATTATTTAGCCGTTTGGCTAAGCACGCGGCCTTTGTGCTCACCTCTGAAGGGGCCCCTTTGTCGAGGGCGCAGGCGGCAGGGCACATACCATGCTCCACATACCTACTATATTGATTGCCTGCTAAATTAACGATTACCACACGATTTGGTTATTACGTAATGTCTTTGATTGGGCCGTGGCATATTGTAGGCGGTAACTGCCATTGTTTAACATTTTTTAAGAAAGAAACAAAACCTTTATCACACAGAAACAGATGTACAGTCTAATAAGAAAGTGCACTGGCCTCCACACTATTCCATGTGGGCAGCCAGTCTCCTCCATTTGACATACCTATAAAGTACTAGGTACTACTCCACAAGAAGTATAGTTTCGAAGCACAAAACAGGATTAATAATTAAAAAATTATATGAATTGGGTTCATGAGTCATTGGTTGTCATTGCAAACAAACACAAACCCGTTATATGAGTAAAACCACACTTTATTCATCTTTGGGAAAACTTGAGGTGCTCTTAGTAAAAGCTCAAATGATGACATATACCTATCTAATAATTGTATGTACCTATTAATTCATCTTTTTCTGTCAATATGTCCTAACGACGGAACGAATATAAATATCAGTCTTGTTATACCGCAGTCAACAGACTAATCTAGTGCTATTGAATAAATGAGTACAATGTACATGTGTTATTACCTCGATATCTTTAGGTAATTGTAGTACGGGCTTACTATTACCTAAAAGCCAAAATATTTGAGAAGTGTTTGTCTACCAAATACCCATTTAAGTGAAACGTCTAAACAACCTAAATTGTGTATTTAACAGTAGTAACGCGGTTAGCAAATTTTGTCGGAGCTTATAACCAGACAACTTTTAGAAAATTAAATAATCTCGGTAACGGAAAACGGGACTCTGCAACTTAATTATTTTCAAAGATATTCAAAAAAAATATATAAAAACATAAAAAATTAACAAGTTGATAAGTGACCATTAGGTCACGTACCTATTGTGTCTTCCAAACAAATGCATTAATATATAATTCAAACGTTTAGAAATATATGTAATAAATAATAGATGTATAAAAGTTAACTGTATTAGATATTTATTTGAACCACAAATACCAGTAATACTAGATATTAAAGTATAGCCATTTAGTTCTATCTGGGTTCAATTTTAGAATTGGTTTATTTCTAGTAAATCGTTGGGGAAAAAAACCTTAGCAAATAAATGATTCCAAATGTAACTCACGTATGAATGTTAAGAAACCAAAGTTATTAATGAATACAAAACTGTACATATTATTTAAGATATAACTTCAATCAACGACACACGTATTATTATATATGTAATCTAAATTAAAAAACGGTATAACTTATAAAAACACAGTTCAGACTAATTTAACATATTAATGAACGGTTTTTTATTAGATTAAACTAAAAATGTTAAATTAATTAAAGTTTTTTATTTCATGTTTACGTTTGATAAGGCACATACGGCGGCCGACGGAAACGGAAATACCATTAACGTGCGTTAAGACAATATATAATATTGAAAATAAATGTCAAATATATTAAATTCTCATTATGATGGATAAATATTGAATAGACAGTTAGTTTTTTTAAACATATACACAGCGGGTCCATGCTAATAACATCTAAGTAGCCGAATTTATTGCAATTCAAATCAAGAAGAATAACTCTGTTTATAAAACTTTGCAATTCGTTTCATTTTATTTGAATAAAATTAAATATTTTTTTCTTGATGGATTACTTTGAACTGACAATTTTTACACAGAAATAAAACACAGGAAAGGTGGTTTAGGTCAAATATTAAAGGGCATCAGTGAGGTTTCGACCGGGACACATAAGGAGTTGTAAGGCTGTGAAGCAGCAGCCAGGCGGCTCACACTCGCGACACAAAGAAACCCGATCCTGTCTGACAGCTCGCACAAAGCTCACAGACTTTATAAAGACGCTAATTATAAAACAAAATAAACGCTAATTAATCGTACAAAGCGTTCGCGTCGCTGCGCAAAAGCTTCAATCCACTCCGCGTTTGATTTATTCTCACCTACCGAAGTTCCTTCAATGAGCTGTTTGAACGTAGCTTATTGACTATTTTATTATTCACAGAACATATTAGTTCATTCTAATAAGATACAGGAAAGGCCAAGTTGCTTCCGTGGAAATATTACTACTTGATACTTTTCAATGTTTGAACTTTTATTAAAAAAACCGATTTCCTAAATGTAGGTGCATTAGGTACTTTTCTTTGATAAAACTAATTTGAATGAGAATACAATTAATATTAATTTAGCAGACATTTGCAATCTCAATACTTATTTGGTTACTTGTGCCGAACGTATATTTTTGTTGTATTGTTTCGATTGACAAAACCTTTTTTCTTTTAACACAGTAAAGCCTTGTTTTCTATAAATATGGAATTGTTTATTTGAAAGTAGGAATTCTATTAACTGTGTTACTTTTATAACGGCGGGCGACCCAAAGAAGATAATAGCACAGAGAGTTTGAGCTCGGTCTGATTTTCAATATCTTGAACTCACCGGGCGGCGGATGCAGCAGCGGAGGTCCAGGGAGGAAGGCGGCCGCTACGGCGGCCTGTGCGTTGAAGGCGGCGGCGTATGCTACGCGGCTGGCCATCGCCGCCGGCAGAGGGAACTGGGGTGGGTAACCGCGTGCCTCGCGGCCCTCGGAAAGGTTCAGAACGCGGTCATCGCGGCTCTCGAGGTACCGGTCGCGAGCATCTCGTCCGTCCGATAATCCCAACAGCTCTTGTATCGCGAACGGCGACCGCTGCGGCGCACGCGGCGCGCTCGTGTTGGCGCTCATGGCTTGCATCTTCAGTCTCGTCCTCAACTAGACATAATTCTAATAACACTTACACTGGAACGTTCGATCACTTATTGAGATTTTTTTCTAAAGTTGCGAAGTGAATTGTAGCGAGAGCGATATGTGACCGCACGCCGACCGCTCTCCGCGACGTGCCGAGCGTGTCTGCTCGCGGCGCCGCCCGTCGACGTGTAAAAACGACCGAACCCCCCTCGGCGCTCCGTTAGCGGTTTCGCTATTGAAAAATCTTAATTCACCACCCTCCCCGTGCGCCACCCGACCTTTCGGAACTGAGACGCGGAACCGCAGCGCCGACTCTAAAAGGTCCCAACTGTGGCGCGGCCGCGCTGCGCTTGGGACGTTTCGCGTCGGGCGCCTCTACGGCCGGGCCGGGGGGGCGGAGCCTGCTAATAGCCAATACGGATATTTTGTTACCGCACTCTATTGGCCGGATTTCTTCGCGGCGTACACGCCCACTCGAACTCGTGGCGACCGAATTGATACTACAACACTTCGAGTTAAAGCTTAAAGTGTCGGAATCGCTCGACTCGATTTAATTTCGATTAATCGTAAGAGTGAGCCGTCTCTCGGCGCTGCGGTGCGACGGCGGCGACGACGGCGGCAGGTGGCCGGAGAAGGTTCCCGCGAGGCGGAGGCCTATAATGCGAGAGGGGGTATTAATTTACGTCCGCGAATTCACACGAGTGTATAATATCCCATTATAGATCATTACCTGCCGCACGGTTCGGGGTAAAACTGCGTTAAAACAAAGAAACCTCTTTTTACGCCCACATATCTTTCAATGCTTTCTGAAGACTGTTTTGTTCATTTTAGTTTCGCCTAAACTTTGCATTGAGATCGAGTCCACATATTTTTGAAGAAATTGTCATTTCTTCAAAAATATTTTTTTTTACTTTTGATTTGACGAATTTCGGCGTTAAAGTTCTTTTTAGATAAAGCAATTAATTGATAATGCTGAAACCGATAATAAAAGAGAAGAATACGGGGTTTAGGATACAAGTATGGTGTAAACATTCGTTCATAATAGTGATTGAAACATTGACATACAAAAACATATTTTATATTATCTTGTAAAGTAAATTTATTCATTTGTAATTTGGAAAGATTGGATTATTTCAATGTCTGTTTGGAGTATTTTGTGGTGCAACAAACATCCCATCACTCAAAGTAGATTTAGTTTGCAGCTGACTCTCTTAAATAATGTTCCGTTCAACTAATCAAATATTTTCAACTATGTTTATTTTCTAAGATTCGTAAGTTGTTCGTATTCACTTATAACTTACAGTAGTTGGTAAACCCATATTGGTTTAATCTAATTAAACTATGATTAAGCCTTTTTATAAGTCATGATATACATGTTGTAGAAACATTGCAATGTAAGAGATAGAAAATAGTAAATTGTTGTTAAAATCACAGACAACAATTTACACGAACTACCCATAGGTAGGACTAGAAGCGAATTTTATTTTATAAATAAATCAAGCGATAAATATTAATATTGGAAGAAGTGATTTTGCCTTATTCCTATCGTCACACTGAAGGTATTAAAGATGTCAACACAGTAATTTAATAAGGTTTCAAAATATTTTGATAAATAGGAATTTATAAATAAACGTTTATATTAATAAATTAGGTAATTTAACATTTATTTTACGTTTTTTTCGTTTGTTTCCATTTCTTCTTTAAAAAGTTTCTTAAGTAGCAGAACTAGTAGTTGAGGCAACACTGGGTTTGAGTATGAACTATGAAATGAGCTGTAAATCGTAGTAATTGACTTTCACGTTATCTGGATTCTATGGGATTACAATTAAATCTTTAACTGGACTGAAATGCAGATTTAGCCACCTCAAAGAATTTTATTATTTTCAGTGGCATAAATCTTCCAAATGATTACAAATAATAAAGAATTGAAGAAGATAGAGAGAAAGAGAAAGGCGAATGTGGCTCTTGAAAATTTATAAAATAGAAACTGACGGCTCTGGCATAGCACCAACGGTAACAAAATGTTGGCATACCGTCTGTATATCTCGTTTACTAAACAATACTAACATAGCAACGAAGACCGAAATCATAACGAGTGATGGCATATTAATAAGAATAAGGAAATGGCCAAACGAAGAGAAGAGAATAGCGACGTTTGTAGGCGATCAAAATATTGTAGTGGTGTAAGAGCTCGTGTCACGTTACGCTCGGCTCGCATTGTATGACTCAGTTCGCACGATCTTTTCTAATTATTGTCTTTGCTTCGCCTTTATGTACCAGCGCGTATTGATCGTCCGGCTTTTGAATTATTATGTAGTTCCCTGCTATTATATTAGGAAGTTTTACATAGTTTTAATTGAATCTGCGATTTGGGCTGAGCCGACTAGATTATGAATTCATGTTACTATTTTTGTTTTCCAGCAATATTTTAAAAGAAACTTACTTCAAAGTCTACTACTATTGTCTATCATATATATCCATTACAAATTAAAAGAAATACCCAATAATATCTACAACAACTATTCGCGATTCCGCAATTCACTTCCCGTCCCTATTCGCTTAGCTCCTTCTCTATCTTCTTTAAATTTCTTCTGTACAAACATTACCTGTCCACATCGTATCCCTAACTTTCTTACTAACTACTAACTGACTTGAGATTTATCTTAAATTATCGTGATTTATGTGTCTTTTTACTTTCTATTTTTAATGTATCATCTTTTTAGTTTAGTTTCTTTGTTTTGTTCCCGTTTAGTTTTGTCTTAATAAATGTGTATAACATGTATTTTTGCACTACTTGCCTATCTTATCTAATTTAATACATTTTTATTTTTTCTTTACTCACAGTGGTTGCCTGGAAGAGATCGCTCGTAAGCGATAAGGCCGCCAGTATCCCTCCTTTCGATTTTATTATGGTATTTTTTTTATATTGTAGTGAAAAGTAGTGTAAATAAATAAATAAACAACTAAGATAATACCTTCTCTTAAAATAATATATTATCTTTTGTAAATATTTCGATGTCGATACAATAGAATCTATATAAATAATTATCTATATCTAAAAATCTACAAAATTTCTCTGCTTTTTATCTACTTGGTAGAACAAATAGTTCTACCAAGTAGATAAAAAGCATATTAAAGCATTCCAAATAATGTTTGTAATGACTTTATTTTGAATTTTGAATAAAGAGTGGCTTTTACTTTTGTTTTTCTTTAATTAATTTTCTGGAAACTATTTATTTATTTTAAAGGTTTAGGATAAAACTTACAAGAATTAAAATCCTCATAAATCTCACATGAAATTTCTACACAAAAATTTGATGGCGAATAAAAGTGAATGAAATAATTCATCTATTTTTATCATCATTGTAGCCTAAGCCGATTTGGTATTTATGTATTTATACTTGGTTACATACAGACATGTATAACCTACGATTGACATATTTAAATAAAAAGGAGGGCAACTGGCGGCCTCATCGCTTTCGAGAAATTTCGTCCAGGCAACTAATATGTATGTGCATTACTTGTTAGTTATTGAAAATGAGAAATTGGTTTTCGTTATTTTATTTATTTACACTGTGTTATCTTAAACATTCATACGTTCTACAACCTACTAGATCCAATACATTAAATTTTGAGTTCATTCGATGTGCAAACAAGAAGAATAATATATATATATATATATATATATATATATACACACATATTATTATATACGTGCACAAATTATTTTAATCGCTCAAACGCACAATCTCTCGAAGGCGAAGCAAATGAAACAACACTATACCTAATTGTCTATTATGATGACGATGAAGAGTTTACTTGCAATTATAATATGTTTGATGACATCGAAGACACAACAAGATAAGGTCAATACTAAAAATTTGGTCTTCAACACAACTTCTTCAAATGATATTTATAAAACTACGTTCACTTTCTTGATTTCAAAAAAGGAAGAAATGGGTTTGACCTGTTTGAATGTGCTATTGTTGGAATTATTACAACTTCATTTCAAATTTCTAAGTATATGTATGTTTGTACGTATCTCCACCAAAACTTATATGGATCTCCTCAGAATATTTTATGAAGATAAAATTTATTTTTATTTTAAATTAAATATGTTCCACTTATTTAATTTTATGACGAGTTTCTTCGATTCCCTAGTATTTGAGATTTGAGTATCTTCGCATTTCTAAAGGTTCCAACTACTTTTTTCGGATCATGTATTTATTTAAAATAATAATCAAAAAACAAATAGGTAATTTACTGCAGTACCACTAGTTCCTTCTTAATTAATGTTTTAATAAACCGATTTAATTTATTTATAATTAAACTTGGCATTCTTAACTAAGTTGCGTGTAAAAATATTTATTACTTATGTAATTTATACCTATATAATACAAACATTGAGCTTATTTATTTCCGTTTCCTAACAAAGTATCGTATCTCGTAGCTTTCAGCTTTCAATCCTGATTGATTATATTAAACTATTTGCATTAATTTAAATATTTCCTTTAGATATAATCTGCTCGTTTTTAGCATACGTTTGTTATCTGATCATCGTGCGTTATGTTAGAACAGGTAGAAAGGCCTAAACTAACATATCATTTCGTCCCAATGATATTATTCGATATCTTTCAAAACGGATAGGTCCCGTTATTTGTTTTACTCTTGCTTTACTCACCTTCGGGCGTATTAAAATAAATTATCACAATAATTATAAATTTGTATAAAACTAAACCTTCAGTATAAACAGGACGATGTTCGAATGTAATGTAATATAAATTTGAGTTCAACTATTATAAGAAATATTAAATTTGTAAAATACTAATTCCAAATTAAAAAGTGTATCTTTCGCTCCGATGACCAAGGGTTTATAGGGCTTCATTCAGTGTTGGCTTTCTGGTGCTCTGAAACCGCACAGGCAACACGACCTCACTCAGTACTTTCTGCTCGACAGCATTCTATTAGGTCCTCAATGGTATAAAGAAGCTCTTGCACGAGTGACACATAACATGAATATAATGACAGACAGTGTGTTTTTAGTATTTTTATACAAGTAATAATCTTATTAACTGTTACTATGTTTTCTGCTTAAAAGTGATAGTACCTATATATTGCATAATGGTATAAGAGCTGCCTTCTGGTGGCTATAGGACTTTCGGCTTGAACAATCCGAATGACTAACTAAGCGACGGAGACGATTAGATGCATATTCTTCTTATTTGGTGCTACTTCATGACTAAATGTTTATGTCCGTTGAAAAATAATCAACGAAACCAGATTGTAAACATTAACTAAACGAAAATTAAAAAAAAATTGTATATGAACTTAATTATTATTAAGTATTAATATTACAGATATGCAAACAAAAATTTTGGCACAACGTAGTTTTACCAATCGTTTGGGTACTGTCTTCGATCGCCATAGCAACCGAGTTTCACTACCAATGGCCAAAAGAGTATATTTTTTTATTTACCTAGTTATCCAACCTAAAAAAAATATATCTATTGTTGCCTGCTAGATTGTACGCCTAAATCTCTCTTAGTAAAGTGAGATGAGTGTGACTTGTAAAATATAATTAAAAGGCTCCAGTTGTTTTAATGTTACAGAAATCCTAATCTTGTCTGTGTAATGTAACAAGTAGAAAACAAGTAAGCCTTTTTCAGTTGGTATAAGTGGTTCGAAAGTGTGTGTTCTTGTGTTGCACTGAAACTATTACAATATTCGATTTTAATCCCGTATATTGACTTTTGTGACGAAGTATGGTGTACTCCTGCTCCAACTTAAAGTGAAGATCCTTGGGCACTAGAACCATAACACATATACACACTATTAATACACATAATACACTATTAATCATAAGGTCGAGAAGTTATATGTGGATACCGATGGGACCGCGAATTCTAACGTGATTCAGGGAACGAAATCGCAGTGGTTTGTAGTCTAAGATTCATGAAAAGTTGTCACTTAAACTACAAGTTTTAGTTTTGTATCAATGCTATAAACTATTCACTATTTTATGTATTGTTCTTACTTTCGCTGATAGGTTATCGGTTACGTTAGCTAATACCAAGTGGAGGCCAAAACAAGACTCAGTATAGTCTATTATATATTCAAAATAATTGCAAGATGCAAGAGTGATTTCTATAATAACATTTTCACACAAAAACATAAGCCATAAATGTGTATATAAACGGATATTCAATCAATGTTCTTGAAAACTAATTTAGTTTCAGCGAAACCATCATATTCCTGTACTTCGACTTGTACTACATTATCTTCCACATTTGCAACACTTATCTACGCCTCATCGGTAAATATACCTTTAATTGTCATATTTGAACACTTATTTCAGCTTTTATACATTTATAAGTGTCCCACATACGTTGCAGTCGACATGGCCACCTAATAAACCGCCATCGAAAAAAATTGTTGAATAATTACTTTAATTAAGGGAAACCATTCAAGATCAAATGCCTATTTGTTATTTTTCATTGAGTACAAAGATGTCTCGTGTGTAGTTAATATATTAAAATGAACATTCAATTAAAATACACAATTAAAACCTAGTTAAATCTAGTTAATGATATATAAAGTTAGCTGACTGTTAACATTATTCTTACTAATGGAGATTCTTACTCCTTAGGTTTGTGTAATATTATTATTACTCGCTTTCACATTTGGCAAAAGAGATAGATAAATATAATGATAAACTAGAAAGTTTAGACGTTTGAATATAGTAACAACAGAAACGGGAAAAGATGATTTCGACTAAACAAATAAGGTGAATTGTCAAAATCGATTCATGTTTCACAGATTATTTTGTTCAAGCTTACAACTCTTATATGGTATCGTATCGCATAGAAGAGATTTCAACAGGATATTTGAACCTCTGTGAAAGTATACTTATTTATAAATAAATAAATTGTTTTATAAATCTGGAAAGAAGTTATTAACATTATGTATTTAATTACTGATAATCTGAAGCTATAAAAGATGACATTTACAATTTTTCACTTCAAAATATAGCCATAAGGGATTGCACCATATATACGGCCAACATCATGTACTAACAAAGACAATGTACCTACTAATAATTTGCTAGATCATGTGTGTGCATAGGATTATTTCATATGACATCGTTTACCTGTTGAGTAGATAGGGTGTAGTGACTATGAATATGAGTACTACAAATCGTTTTATCTAACGACGAATAAAGAATTTATTCACATTAGAAGATTGTGTTATTAGATAAATTAAAAATAAAATGTATTAGGCATTATTAATATCTCTTTAGAGACGATACCCGGGAGTAGCAACGACTACGAGCGGTTGCTTGATGTGACTGCAGCCTTAGAAATCAAAGACTGTTTCATAATTTCAATTACGGCTTCACACGCAGCGAGGGGGTACGCACACATTTTTATTAAGTGTCGCCGCCCCTTCTCGCCCCCGCCGCACCCGGGGGGACTGCCCCACCGCCCCACCGGGGACACAGGGGTGCATAATTGCGGCGTGCACCTCGTTGCGACCAGCGTAAACTGAGTTATGGACATTTTGTGGTAAGATGTGGTTGATAAGATTCTCTTTATTTGTTCTTTGACTATTTTATACAGTAACTCTAATTGAAAGAGAAATACTACTTATGCGATATTCACTAGAGAAGGGCAGAAGTAGAGAGTGAAATCAAATAAAAAACTCTTTGAACATTTTTTATTATTAATTTTTAAACTCATATCTCGTTTTGTCAATTTTTTTAGTTTATTTATTTATATCTAATCTATGAAAGGGATTGTTTATGACATTTTGATACAGTAGACATGCATTCAGAATTAATAACGATACCTACTGTTGCGTATTTTATAAATTAAAATAATACATTTTTGGCATTACAAGCAGAACTTCAGAACATTTGAAAGGATTCGTCAACTAAATACAGGATTTTCTCAGGGTATGCCGTATTGAGTATTGTCTAAAGTAATAACTTTTCAATTCTCTTTTATATGTCTTCATATTCGTTATATTTATTCTTGTTTCACAATAACAGTGCATCCACGTTTTGCGTTAGAGTAGATGAATAAAAAATCTGTTCAAAATGTTGGTATAATAATAATAGTAACTTGCATGATTTTTTAATAACTTTCTATAGTACTAGTCTATCTTGATATAAATAGCTGCTGCTCGTGACTACGACTGTATGGAACTACTATAACCATATCCAGATTTACATTTGTATTACAAACTGTGTGCGGTTTTTTTCCAAATCAATCACGTATTTAGCCTCGAATTTATCTGCCTAATACCTCCCAATGACTCCAGGGGTCACACTTAATATAGATTACTCAACGATATTATTATTATTAGTCACGAATTTATTACACTTAGGAAAAAGACCCGTAATCGACCTGAAATATCTAGCGCAATTTAACAACTCACAAAACTGTATCGTTAAATACAGTGCATCAGATATATGTATTAAATATCATTGTATTATCTCCTCCGGTGAGTTTTCAGTACATCAGGATAAGTTAGCTGAGAATTTTTCAATTTGATTCAGCGAGTGGCAATTTTTTTTTCCTTTGCAGTAGAATAACATTGTCCTATGGAATCATGCCCTTTAAATTTAATTGTTTAATGTTTTATAGTGATTTTATTATAAAGTAAACATTAAAAATGACATTTATCATATAAGTAAGCATAGGTCCAATCAGATGAGTACTATTTAAGTGAAAACAATGAAACGGAATAATTAGTCTTATTGCATAATACAGCCTTTTTTAGTAGAGAAAAGGCTAGGTACTAGGTACATAAATATGTTCGGTAGGTATAAGATAATGTACACATACCTACCCAAACGTCATGAATATGTTAAATATGTATAAAACAAATTTGACGCATTGCAATATAAAATATCTGTTCATAAATTATGAAAATTTACTATAACAATTCAGTTTAGAGGGCAAAGAAAATAGACATGTCATTAACGAAATTTGTTATAGAACACACCATTTTTCAACTACAAATACCCTCAGTTGTGACAGTCATACTGCTAAGATAATGGGTTGTTTCGGAATGTATTTAATTGTAACATTGCGACCTAATTCAATAACCCAGTAAACCACCCGGCGGAATTTAACCACGTAACGCACGTCAACCCTTATTTTATATTAAGGAAGACAGGTTTATCTTTAGACTTTCAGGAATAATGAATTTTTGAAGATTTTATTTTATAATGGTTTATAATGTACACAAATTATACACTTGGTTTGGACACTTGGTTTCTCGAAAGTACGGTTTGATTACAATAAGACTTGGAACTAATAAGAGGATTTTGTTCCTAAACCTGGATTGTATCAAAGTGTTACAGATAGACCTTCATCGAATGGTTTGTTGAGTTTAGTGGTACGTATTAAAAAATAGCTGTTAAAAGTAGTTTTTAACAATGAATTATTTGTTTTCTGTAGCTCGGATCAATTTTATTTAATTGTTTTATTTCGGCAACGCACTGGCGAGCCTTCTGGTGATTGTCCAATGTCAATGTGATTGTCCATGGGCGGCAGTATCACATAACACAGGTGAGCCTCCTGCCCATTTGCCTAATATTAGATAAAAATATATATATAAAGCCATAGAAATATAGCTATATTTTAAGCTTAGTTTGGTCGTCTCCGGTCAAAATTGGTTTCGGCTTTGAAAAGAATTGTAAGATCTCTTTCCCATTGTGGTAGGTATTAGGAAAATTTACTTTTCATCATCTCCAACACTAGTATAGGTATATTGGAATGGGTTAATAACTATTTTATTTATATAAAGGCTTAAACTCTTAAAGTTTATATTAAGAAATACACAGAGATGATATATTACCATATTGCTGTCTTTTAGTTTCTATTGTTTGTAGTCATTTTCACAATAGAAATAATACAGGATAAGAAAAGTGTTGCTGGTTGTAAGAATAATTGACCCGAGTAAGAGAAATAGGTAGGTACATAGAGGAATAATTTGGGAGTAATGTGGGGTCTCGAGCCGCGAGCAATTCAGCCGTGCTCTTGAGTGGGCTCTCGGAACGAAGTCGCGTAGAGCTCTAGTGTAATTAAAAACTAAGTGAATATGAAGTATAATAGTTCTTGCAAGAAGTCTCAGCGCCACATTCCACGTATTCACGTAATAATGCACAATGGAGAGAATGCAAAGTGTATAATGCGCGGAGGGCGGGCGGCGCCGGGCGCGAGGCTCGTATGCACCTCCATTATACCGCATACTAATGACAGGAGGCTTGATTAAAAACCTTAGCGAGGGCGGAGGCGTGGCTCCACGCTGCACTCTATACACACCCCTCACTGGTTCCACTCATTAAAAATTATACCTATTAATTAATATATTTATGGCGAACACACCTTAAAGAAAATATGAGTTTTTGCTTCATATCTACCTCCAGTTCATTAAATTGCATTTTCAAAATTGTTTTTTCTTTTCTGCCTTTAACACTTTCCATATAAATAATGGCTCTCGAAATTAAGAGTGATATTTTAATTTAATTAAAATAAACAGTTTTCTCACGGGCTCGTTAACTTACGGTTTTCACTATTATTTCTGATTATTTGTTAATGGTTTGCAAATTGTAAAGATTGCTCTTGGGATTATTTTTATGCAAAAAAAGTAATTGGCTTAGCATTAAATAGATATAGGAAGCGATATGAAAAAAATAGTGAATTTTGTGCAAACTTGTTGCACCGCAGAGACGGTGGAGCAAAGTGCAGACACGTCATTGTTTTGAGAGCTCTCATGGCTGCACTCTGCTCCGACAAGCCACTCGTGTCTTTGAACGATTAGTACGACTTAGTACCTCCACTGACAATATTTTCATACCAAAAGTTAACAAGAATGACATGAATGACACAATGGAAATTATTAAGTCCTACCAAGATTGCTAAACATGTGTTATGTTTATTGCGAATTTATGAAATATTCTTATTTCTCTCTCTTTTACCTTATCATTTAAGCAAATCTGCAAAAGTTGTTCAGTAACTGTGATAAATCGATGTGGGTAACTTGAAGAGGCCCGCATTACTTAAGTTAAAAACTGAGTGGAGAATTACAAAACTTGTTAACTTGTTATCGATTTTTAATAAATAAAACTGGGTTTCTATGTGGCGAATTAAATAACGATTAAGTACGTATGTCTACAGATTGCTCTCAACAAGAGCTGGTTAACCAAAAAATACATATTTATATATCATTATGTTACGTTTGTACCAAATTCACGTTAACCATCGGTTTAAGTAATTCAGACGTACCAGATAACAACCTAAACTATTTTGGGTTAAACGGCAGCTAATATCATCTTTAACTTGCAATGAACGGCTAACATGTAGTATTTCTCTATACAAAGAAAATGTTCGATCCAAACTCCTGGTTTGGTTTACGCAAGTTCCTATTTCACGTTACTAATAAAGGCGAATTCAATATATTCTTTACATAACATTTCGGGTGATTTCCAGAAATGGGGATTAAATAATGTGGTCATTGTTATACTCTATATAATTTCCATACATAACAGCAAAAGTTTCATTCGTTTACAAATATTTGTAATAAGCGGATATTTGTCTACTCGCAGTGTAACTCTAGACAAGATTGAAGGAGGTTAGGTGTAAGATGTGTAATCGTTTAAGATTCTTCTACCTACCACTACCAGCGTCTTCAGTTATACCGCTGATGTAGACCGCTGATTCACTCATGCTTGATATTAAACGTATATTTTTATTAAAACTGTGTCCTCTTACTTCCACTTCTGTATTGATTAAGAAAATAATGCGATGTAGTTTTATTTAGGATTATGTGTAACTAACACCTCTAAGCGTGTTTAAGTAAAATATCTTATCGACTTCTTTCACGTAAAATATTCCGTACCTATATTATATAGGTGACACTCGCATGACAAGGTAATTGTATATTAAGAAATAACCAATTTCATAATATAAGCATAGCAGAAATACATATCACGTGACTAATATACACGTATACTTATACAGACTATTTTACGTTCCTTATATAAATGTATCGTTTAAAAATGAACATTTTCAATGTTGAAGCAACATTATAAAGATATTGGTATTTGTACTTACATTGCGAAAAACAGCTCTAAAATACGTTGATGCCAAAAAAATAGTCCGAATACCATCACAACAAAGCTTCCGACGAGGCCACATTGAAATAATCTACAAACACAAATAAATACTAGACTTTTCACTTATTAGCTGTAGTTTTTTCACAGAAAAATGAACATTCCCAAAATCCTGTTTTATTTTGTTAGCCATGACACAATAAACTCAACGTAGAAATATAGAAGAAACGGCAATCAGTTGCAAAAATCCGATATCAACTGGCTCGTTAGAGGATAACAATAGTTTTCAATTATTAGTTTCGCCGATTGTGCCGCCATGTTGATTTGTACGCGCGTATTGTTTTACGTCAACCAATAATTAGGTAGGTCTGCGACAGGGGCAATGGCCAATCAGAATGCAGCATCATTCGCTTTTATTTTGTAGTATTCTACGAAGCGTCTACAATATTCGAGAAATTCATACGAATAAGTCACATTGTAAATTTGATAATATTTTTCTCACGAACATAATATATTTATATAATTAATACCTATATGCTCCATATTCTTTAAAAAGTTGGAAATCATAATAACCAGAATATTAAAACAAAAATAACATCTTTCTAACATCAAATGATAATCCTAGTAAGGTACTATGTCCATAGAAATAGATAAGGTATAAAAGCCGCATTCTAGTATTTAAGTCACCTCGTCTAGACTCCATTCAGTATTGAAATGAATTCGTATATGCCTGTACACAGACGATTGTTATATAACAAATGACACTATATCAGACTAGTTGAGCCACTGCCAAGAGACAGGCTGTGGGTGCGGGTGAGGCCGCGTGACATCTACTGTCACTCATTAGCGAGTTGTCCAAACTCGTTATAAATCGACACTAGGTACTACAAACACAGGGTTCACACAATTACACCATTTCATTGGTTTCACTCAGAGATATAACTTTAGGAGAATATTCATGAAATAAAATGTAATTAACTATAGTTAGCCATTTCTTATTTGTATAAATAGGTGTGGTTTAAATCAAAGGTGATCCTAGTCTAAAGTGATGCCTAGTTCTGTGTATCTTGGGAATTAGCTACAAATTTATGATCGCTATATTAATGAAAATTAATGTTTTTGATATAAATTATTTTTAATAAGGGGTACTGCAGTAATGACGAGAATTACAAAGTAACGAGGCAGCCCTGGGGCCAGCGCCCGGGGCGGTGGTACGTGAGATCGTGACTTTCGACCGCGACCGCCCCACCCCTTTGCGACCACCCCCCAGGGCACGCAACGAACAAATTATTCTATATCATAATGTATTGACGATCATTCTATCACCATTGGCATCTACAGGTAGGTGTGAGTAGTACTCCGAGGGTTGATACATTTGCTCCATGTTTCTAAAGGACCCAATAGAATATATAAATGATTAATAGACCATTTCAAACTGGTCCTTTTGAGTTCATAATTTACATGATATTATTTTTATAATCGATTTTCTTACCGACCAATATTCGAAACTAAAATTGTTTACATATTCAAACTCCAACAAAACAGACAAATAGAGATAGGTAGAGGTTCTATTGAGAACTGTCATTTCATGAGTTAAAGTTATTGCACTATTTAACGTTGCGCCATTTGCCAAAAACCTTATACTTACTTTTAAACTAATATTTATTTCATTTTTAATTTATTTATACAATAGTAGTATTTTTCGAATACATAATAAATTATACGTATGGGGCAACATCTTTTAGGAAAGTACTAAACGTTATTTGGTCGAAATTACTCAAAATATACGATAATTCTACACTATGGTGCTCAGTCGCATTATTGTAAACCGTGTTCGTCTCCATGTTTTTATATGGTTATACGTTACAGTCAGTTCAGAGCAGTGTTAGCCTAGTGGATTCAGCGTGCGACTCTCATCCCTGAGGTCGTAGGGTCGATCCCCGGCTGTGCATCAATGGACATTCTTTCTATGTGCGCATTTAACGCACTGAAGGAAAACATCGTTGCTTAAACGGGCTTGCTTTGACCCAAAAAGTCAACAGCGTGCGTCAGGCACAGAAGGCTGATCACCTGCTTAGGTACCTAGTAGAATTAACAAATGGTCATGAAACGGATACAAAAATCTGAGGCCCAGACCTAAAAAGGCTGTAGCGCCATTGATTTTTTTTATTCATACGTTCAGTCAGTCCACCGTTTACAAGAGAGTCGTGTTTTCAAACACCTTTTGAATATATTTCGTTTTAATTATATTCTATCGGGAAAAGAAATATGCAAATCTGGTCATTTAAATTTGATTTGACCTTTGCGAGATTCAAATATCCGTGAAATATAAGAAATCTTCTGCGTTTTCTACGGACGTTAATAATATCGAATTAAGAACAAGTTCAGAGGATCTGTTACTCGGGTATACAATTATTAGAATCTAGTTTATCAACGTGACAGTTGGTTAGATTCACATGTTAAAACTGACATAATATTATAACATCCTGTACGTGAATTGGCGGGATTCGCAGAGGACCGCAGAGCGAAATGAGCATTAGCGCTCTTATTAGACTCGTTTGTTGCAGACAGACGCCCTGCGTTGCGTTCTCTTTCCGCTGGTGACACTGCCGTCGCAGCTTTAGTTATACCGGAGATATTGATCGACATCCTTGATACCTTTGTATGGTGACGAGAAATAGCTATATTATATAGCATATAAGACAAATTGTGAAATCTATGATGTTTTCTTATGGAGCTCACTCGAGGGAATTGAAACTTAAGTTTATGCAAGTGGTTTAGGTACCCCCTAAACCACTTGCATAAACGACACGACACGATTTCACGACAAATCAGGCAAAATTTTCATCTAAGAAGAAGAGTATTTATGTAAATGCTTTATTGGACTTTTTACGAGAGTTAAGACACATTACGACCACTAGGTATTTTATCACTTAATTATAAATAATACATAAGATTAATTTGTGAAGATATGAAAAGAGTTGTGGCCCAGAGACCACATATTTTAAAAGAGTGTTTTAATAATAATAATAACTTCTTTATTTCAGATTTTATCCATATTAAGTTTTAGTTAGTAAAAGTTTGTTCTTCGTTGCTATGTTTGTATTATGTAAACACAACAAAAAGACTCCACGGTGGAACATTCACAGTATACCAACGTCTCAAGATATACGTGCTCAACACATTCAGGATACTGTTGCTGTTATGCCTAACAGGATGCATCGAGGATGCCACCTTTTTCCGAATATTGGCGTTAAAACCGTCAGTTCGGGTCACGGCAAACATACCCGAAACACGGCAGAACCTCATAAAATCCAATAGCAACCTAAATATTACGTTTTTAGTAAAACAAGCCCAGGTAACATGTCTGACACCTTGAACAGAATTGCTTTGGCTTCTGGTGAGCTACTTGCATTAACCTGCGAGTCAGTGTATAACCCCTTTCGGCGCTTAACCCCTTTTCGCTCCAGATCGGGGCCATCAGACAAATCCTCTGCAACCCAATGATCCAAATACGTACATCCCATCACTCGTTTGAGCAGTAGTATTTCTATATCCTCTAGGTAGTATTTAAAATAAATTCACTGGCGTAGTCAAGGTAGGTAATGTTAAGAGAACGTTAAATTATATTTTGAATTCAGGATAAATATAAAGAATATATAAATATAAATATATATTTATATATTCTTATATTTATATATTCTTAAATTAGTAAATATATATATATATATATATTCAGATACTTAATTACTGATTCAGTTTTAAAAGCTAACAATAGACAAACGTTTCAGTAAGAGAAAGAGAGTAAATATATAAATATCTGAATTATATGTGTACATATATTAATATCATTTAATGCCTGATATGCTTAGTGTATATGTAATCCACATTTATACACTATCATTTTTATTCTTCTCATTGAGTAAATTTCGTAAATATTGTGTTAAAAGAAGCATTAAGGCCAAAATTGATTTATGTAATAAATAAGGCCTTTATGCTCAGACCGTTTGTAACATACAAATTTTGTAAGAAAAAGAATTATATCGAATTTTTTTTTAACAACCAGTTTTATGATTGTCTTCGGGCACATGAATATATTACTTATATATGTATGTTGGGCGTGGTACAGTAGCGTATAAAGATTCAAAACATTGTACTGTAATGTAATAAGAATGTATTCGCACTTTTGCAATTATAACAATTATAAAGGTTTATACTTGTAAAGAATTATATTAAGTATGATTCGTGAGCCTCGAGGGAGTGTGCCGATGTCACCCTCGCAGCTTCCACTACAATTTTCTCAAATCTCTCCGGGATGAACCCTTCTGCTGTCGGTACCGGGCCCGCCACAAAATGGCGCCCGTATTTACCAGTTTTCATATCGCCCCGAGCACTCCTCTACATAAACATTCTGAATAAAAATGCGCCATTACTATTTGCATTCATATCTAAAGAAAACATACATGCTAAATTGTTAGCGAAATAAGAAACCCGCGGTGCGTGAAATTCAGCTCTAACTTCTCAACGGTAAGGTCGAAAATCTAGAATCGCGTTCCAGATATGGGAAAGCACAATGATCGTGAATGTGTTCTCTAACTCGCTCTATAGTAAGGGCGAGCGTTTTGCTGTCTCCTTCTCTCGTAAGTAAAAGGTAGGATGATTGAGACGTAACTGCCAACTGCCACTGGTCCCATTATGCCTCACGAATAGTAAACAACTTTAGTGATGTTTACTAATAATATCGATATATTACCAATGTTTTCTTCACATTAATTATACAAAATTTATATGCCTGTTATTTTGTTTTAATGTAGAACACTAATGAATTAACAGTTAAAGCAAAGATACGTAGAGTTAAACGAGTATGACTTCATTGCATCACGCACATATTATGTATTTTATATTGTTAGTATTTCTCGTCAAGTCAGATTAATTAATGATATGATATGAATAAAAAAATGTTTTTCCCCAGAACATAAATATAGTTTATAAGGTTTAATAAAAAAAAATTCAGTTTTAATATGATTAATATTTGATTTCATGTTAAATATAATATAGTATAAACAGAACACATAACTTAATGTTATACATGATATTTTGTATCGTCTACAATTTAAATATTTGGTACATTAATACTGAAACGAAAACGTTAAAAATAAACGATTCCTTCAGGAAAGAAACCATCGACAAAGACATCACCAGTCAACTCACTCGACCATAACTAATAGTGGTGAATAAATCGCGGTGCACAAAAGCGCGCGTTTTTTCCCGTCGACCAATCGGCGCGCTCCGTCAACGTGACGTCCGCCAATCCCGACGCGTCAAAATTTCAAAATTATGCTGAAGTACATTTCATTTCTGGTTCTTTAATACAACGCGATAGAAGGAAAGTCAGAAGGGTGATTTTACAAATGGCGGGGGCGGGTAATCAAATCAGGGGTTGAAATGCGAAAGCTTGTTAAAGTGATTAGAGATTTTAGTTCTGATTTTGTTCACGTCTATAACTTCCCGGAGATTGTATATCACATCTTTATCGGTCAACGCGTCATAGTGTCATTGTGATAGAAAAATCTTTATAACAAAAGTACTTAACGCTCATATTGAGACATGACAAGATGATCCGTGTCGTTGGGTGAATACTCGCCGAATAAATAGAAAAACTTATTAAACCTTTATCGAGATGTCAAAACAGAACGTTCTCAGTGAAGACAGTAATCCCATCAAATTGACACGACACCTCCGCCTTACGCCGCATTGTGGCGGACACTCGGCACAATGGCCCATTGTGGGCACAAGGGCTGCCAACAATGACCGGTGATTCGGCAACTACCTTTGCCTAGACGCACCTGCTTCTTGAGAACTATTAGGTACTGCACGATGTCCTTTTATAGATTTATTGTATTTATTATAATTTGACAAGATAGAATACAAATAAAACACTGATATTTTCAAGAACGAACCAAATCACCGGAAAACTATTTACATTAACCAGATCCATTAAAAAGATCCAGTTGAGAAGCTGATGGGTTTAAGTTTCTCAATAGCACTTAGTTGCATCGCAACACCAAACGAAAGTGATAAAAATAATCTTTTCAAAAACTTCTATGGAAGATTTCATAACAGATATTTTGAATGTTCGTTTTGAAACACCTTCTTGGAATCAAGCATCGCTCTCATCTGCTCACAAATCTAGCAGTCTGGTAGGGAAAATTCTTAGATCTTATTCATCTTATTCATATATCAAACTACGAGATTGGGGATTTAACTGATGCGATGATTAGCATCTAACCCAGGCTTGAGTTGGCATTCTAGCGTCAACTTTCAAAGGAGCACGGATCTGAATCCGAAAAGTTATTAGGTCACATTTAATAACAGACCGCGCAAGATTGGTGGCTGTGGGGATTTTTTAGAATTTGTTTTTATTTTTTCATGACACAGCACACAAAAATACATACAACCCTTAATTGTCCCCCCTCTACGAACAACCCCTATTTTTAATTATAGTAGAAAGGTTATTTTTATTGAACTAAAAAATGTTTCCTCGAAATAATATACAAGGCAACACGACGTTTACCGGGTCAGCTAGTATATATATATATATATATATATATATATATATATATATATATATAACCCATTGAACATTGCCTGAACACATATTTTTCTATCTTGATGGCGTTATCCAATTTAATAAATACTGTTATAAGAATATTTTATAAATCGTTTTTTTATTATTACATATCTATTATAAATTTGAAAAATACCTATGTTGATTTAAATAAACAAAAAATACAGACGAATAATACAATTCATGAACATAAAAACTATATATATATATATATATATATAACCCATTGAACATTGCCTGAAGACATATTTTTCTATCTTGATGGCGTTATCCAATTTAATAAATACTGTTATAAGAATATTTTATAAATGGTTTTTTATTATTATATATCTATTATAAATTTGAAAAATACCTATGTTGATTTAAATAAACAAAAAATACAGACGAATAATACAATTCATGAACATAAAAACTATATATATATATATATATATATATATAACCCATTGAACATTGCCTGAAGACATATTTTTCTATCTTGATGGCGTTATCCAATTTAATAAATACTGTTATAAGAATATTTTATAAATGGTTTTTTATTATTATATATCTATTATAAATTTGAAAAATACCTATGTTGATTTAAATAAACAAAAAATACAGACGAATAATACAATTCATGAACATAAAAACTAAAGGTATTAAACCTATAATAAATATTAGTGATAAAGCATTCTTATTTATTGTAAAATGAAGATCAATTCGGTTATTTTTGTAGTTTTTACCTATAGTATACTAATTCCTAAAAAAGGTTTGGGTATGTAATTAGTTATGCTATGATTTAAAACGCGAAATAGTAGTTGAGGAAGTTTGAGAATTTGGTCAAAATACCTACAAGCTGCTGGTAAATGATATTTTAGGACATTATCTTTAATTAGTTTGTTATCAACCTATATCATCTCCATTGATATTTTAATAATTTATTTATTATCACACATTATAAACTCAAAATACATAAAAAATCTTGTTTTCCTATATTAATCATAGTACCTACATCTTATTATTTTTATTTTATGAACTAGTTCCAATATTTTAATTGAATTTTATTTATTGGAATCGCTTATTCTATGATAGTTTGGAGGTCTAATTTTGGTTCAGCCGAGAGGTCATGGGACGAGTTTTCATACAAATCGAGATCTGATTATCGCTAACGGTCGATTGTCGGTTACGTGGAAAATAAATAAGAGCTCATGGTAGGCCCCCTAATTTGCTTTAACAGGATAAGCTAACTTAATGAAAAATGTGAAAGTGCATCATCATTTGGCCATAGAAAATTTTTACTTACAGCTTAAACAGCTTAAGAGAATATCATTGAGGTAAATAACATATAACATGTGATAATAATATGTGAATATATTGTTAATTTGGATCAACAACACTTCGTCGAAATGAAGCTCCAATTCAGTACTAGGGCTTGACAGCCAAAGGCATACTATTTAAAAGCATGCTACGTCATCGTCAATCAATCATCAATACTTTTAATTACGATGATAAGTTATACTAGTGTTTTACTCCAAAACCCTTTTTGTTTAGATATATATTATACAGATTACTTTCAAAAATAGTTTATTTTCTGCTATCGTATAGACTTGTTACGGATTCTGATCGCTTTTCTAATAACAAAGAAATATAAATACTTATTATTATATAATAGATTATAAACACAAAATACTTAAAAGTACTTATTGAACTACTCAATGGGATTTATTCGAATAGTATGCAATGCATAGTTTAATATACGTTTGTTCCAGTGTTATATGTGGTAATAATGTAGTCTGAAAATGTATTTGCCTCGTATTTCCAGTGCTCGTGAGATTTTCGTTGATATTCGCTACTTCTTCACAAATGTACTGAAATATATGAACATGAAATTCAAGGTTCTCGGTTTCGGTAGCATTAAATTGTAATAAATGCATTATGTTAACAGCGTGAGTCATATTATTAACCATATAATAAGCAAACAATACTAATCATTGTCTATTTTGACAACCAATCAATGGAAATTTGATAAGATATTTGCGAAATAGGAGCAAACAAAAGCTCGATAGAGATGTAAAAACGTGTTGTGTTGACATGTCAGGATACTTCCCGCGCTTTGTACCTCCCTCGCCCGATACCCGATCAATCCTTTATCGATCTCTCCATATCTTATTTCTTCAAACAAAAACCTACAATTGTCTTTTTTCTTACGCTTACTTTAGCCGTTAGCGAAACGGCTAAAATTTAAAATACTCAGCTTTAAATTTTGTTTTTTTAAAACATTACACAAGTATTAATTTCTAGAGTTATTCTTATGTAAAACATATTGATAAAATATTAGCGTTTATACACTGATTATTCAGTATTGTACATTGTATTTTACATATTTTAATATTAAATTATATTATAAAGTAAATGTTCTGATTAAAAAATCATAGTTTACATATAGTTTCAGTATTGCATTCACGATGTCACAGAGTGCACGACACTAAGCGTAGATATCCCGAACCAAGTTCGTAGCAGCCTACATATCATGTTTTAAAATAAACAACGATAGCGGCCTTTGTAACTACTAAAAGCCTTCCAACCAACCTGTGAGATGGGCATTCAAATTTATATGTAAAAATTATCAGATGTATCTGTATAATAAAGTATATGTCAGTCAGTGTATAGTCAAGCTGCACTAGATAACTAAATATAGGAGAGAGTGAGACCTTAGAATCTAAAAACCCTACGGATCCCTAAGCCCTACAGTACACTAACACACAAATATATAAATAAGCACGGGATGTCTGCACCAAGAGACCTAAGGTAACAGACGGAGCACTACTTTCCTCAAAGCTATCCGGAGGGCACACTACGATAGGAGGCTTCAATAATATCAGAGGAAGCAAGAAATGAATGCGACAGAGCAATTCAAATCTAATTTATTGTTATAAAACAACATATTAAATACTAATATGTGATTCACACATACATGACTCTTGTGAGCTGTTGGTCTCTCTCCCATCTTCAGATATTAAAAGTTCCAGCAGCCACGTACGTGAGCCGTGTCAGAAGTTGTTCAATGTTCAAATGAAATCTGAATACCTACTGTTACATATTTAGTTAGTCGCGCAATTATATCAAAAACATCGAATTGTTAGACGTTCTTCCAAAGTACCTATTTAAAAGCTTCCTTTTAATATGCCAAGTATATGTAAAATCTGTCAAAAACTATTGTGATAATACAATTATGTTAAAAGGGTGTTGAAACGTCCTGTCATCTATTGTTGAATTAATAAACCTTTGTGTCGTGAATAGCAGATGCATATTGCATATTAAGTATTATTTTCCTATGTAAATTCCGACCCTCGAATTGAAAAATATTATTGAAACATTATACAATAATAATATTTTCAACTTACACATTACACAGAGACAGTTTTCAGGAGTCTATAAATAAATATGAACCCTAAATGGAAAAAGTTGTCTTCGTTTAAGTACAATAAAACCCAAATTGGCCCATTATTAAATAACGTAACGTAACAAAAAACTGACACCCAATCCACGGGCTCCTTTGAAGTTGACGTTAACGTAATTATTAACAAATACAAAATTTAACATTCATAATTTGTTGGGACATTATCGCAACAATCTGCCGTTTTGTCCCCTGAGGGAGCATACAAAACCTCCGCTCCGCTGCCACTATAGGTACATAAAGCTCTGATAAGCTGATAACGTCGTAACTGACGGCTACAGACTATTGTACGCACGCCATTTAACCGTGCAGCTGTTTATTTATGTCGTTATTAATTTTATTAATGGCGCTTGTTATGTTTTTTTTAATATAGGGGACGTTTCTAATCTCTATGTAAAGTTCTATAATAATACAAAAAATTGTATAGAAATGTTTACGACGTGTTATAAATGTATTATCAAAATATAGAATTTGGTGTTTGCCTTTGATAACCCTTTGGATCTGGTGGAAATTAGCAACAAAAATAATTCGATTTATATAAATACGGTTCCTGGGTCAAGGAGATGCTTTATATAATAGAGGACACTATGTTTACCACTCGCGTGCTCTGTGCTACCGAAAGCCGAAGAAATAAGAGATATTTATTTTCCTTTACTGTCCAAAATTATTTGCAGAGTGAGAAAAATATACTGACGCAGCGATAAATAGAAAATGTATGTCACCCCAGTATATAATAGAAGGAATCATGATCCTCCCACGCGTCAATAATACGATAAACGCTAAATGTCTACGAGCAAAATAAAAAGTCAGCAAAGCTCGCGGCTGCCGCCGACATCTGGTGAGAGTGATGAGTGAGGGAACAAATTGCCAATCAATGGGATGATTGAGTTAAACCCCGGCCTCTCCGCGTCTCCTGGTGCCCTTCGAATATTACTAAATTGGACAATTTCTCTGCGATAACGACACGCCTTGAAAGTATGGCTGTACGCATTGTGAGTCCACAAGGAACATTCGTACCTTTTAAAGTGTCTTTTTTGTATTTAGGTATTAATAAAGCATACACCCAACATAAAATCCTCATAAACAATACCTTACCGGTAAAATAAACTGTGGGTACAAGCAACTGATGTGTACTTGACTTGTGTAATTGCACCCTAACAGGAAAATAGTTGAGCTCGAAGTTAAGGTCGATTGAGAAGGAAGGTCCCCGATATATTTCTGCAAAATATCAATATCGAGTATGTGGAAGAAATAAGAGTGTATTTGTAAGCAGCGAGTCAGCGTAACGATATCATTTGATATTCAAGTTGAGGGTGCTCCACGCCTCATTGCGGTGAGCTCGCGTATAATCTCACACATTATGGTAACCGCTCTATGTATTTCTGCATCTGCATCTTTTTGTGTATACATATTTTGTCCCAAATCTTAACTGCGTAGATTTAAAAAAAATACAACAAAATAAATGTTGAGCTTTCTCCAGTAAAGTCACTTCTACATTATAGTATTTATTCACTATCGTTGAAGTACTTATGGTATGCCTATTTTATGAGTATAAATATATTATTGAACATATTCGCCTTCCATGTTTTTAAAGACATCGTTCAAACAAATCCATCTAAAAGCCACTCAATTAAATAACTTCTATTACTCCTAAGCGAGTGAAAGAATACCGATGCCTTTAACTGGAAATAGAGTTGAACTATTAGAAAGAATTCCTTCAATGGCTCGCGTCGCAAACGATTGGAGACTTGAGGCTCTCGAGGCGGGTGCTGGCGGGGGTGAAGTAAGCGGCGCTGACAGCTGCAGAGCGGGGGAGGACGTTACGTGGAGGACCCTCGACAGAGCACTCTTTAGGAAATCGTAAATCGTCGGATGTGAGTGCGATGCGCTCCAACGCAGAGCTACGAAGCTTCGCCACCTTCAGCAATAAAAAAATTATAATTTGAATTTGTTACAATAACAATTATTCATTGACATAGTTATCTAAACGTATGCCATAAAAGGTCGAACTATTACCTGCTGTGGTGCTACAGAAGTGCTACGTATGTAGCCGTTACGTCTACACGCCTGGCTTTGAAGCCTTTTTCAATGGACATTTTAATCAAACTAATATTTATGAACCCGAGGTGCAATCCATTAAATCTAAAAGTAAAGTGGAGAAAGTAGTTTCTACAGGAGAATCTCTTGAGACAACTGTCGTACGCTGTCAATTTATTAGTTAGATAACTGTTTGAGGTAAAATTGGTTTCGTAGCTCAGAGCTCAGGAAGGGGTGAGGGAGACAGACCATTAGGTGTGGCACAATAGCTACAGCGGCCACAAGAACTGGCGTTGGTTTATTAAACGAATCGCTTTTATATCGTTACTACCACACCTACGCACCAACGGCTGTTTTAGTTTATTTCATTTACACTTTTCCATCGTAAAGTGGTTAAGTAGCATAATTGAACACCAAGTTACGCTGATGGTTCACATGCTCTAAAAATGTAAGAACAATGTAACAATTTAACTCGTAGAAAATTAATTTTGTCATTGTTCGTGTTCTCTGCAGTCATTTGTGACTAATAACATAACGCGTGCTCGGGACACTTGACCGACTTCTATTCTAAAGATAGACGAATAGAAAGTCAATTTTAATTGTTAAAAACCTCGTCGATCTTTGTAACTATAAGGATAGTGCAAAATTGTAGCACTGTGACATCCCCTTTATTATACTTTTTATAATAATGTGCTTGCTACTGATTTATATGTATTTGTGTTTTTCAAAATCACGAAAACCTTTAACTTATTTTAATTAAAATTTAAATGAAAGGGAGTTATATAATCTAGTAACTTTTGGCCATAACCACAAGATATATTTCATGCAAATATTAACCGCATTTGTCTTTTGAATCGTTCCAAATATACTGTATTTGTATTTTTTTTAAGTTTTTGAACTCACAACCCGTATCAATCGGAACAAAACGTTACAATATATCCCGTGTAGTGAGTTTCGGTCGCAAAAGGCTTTGTCGAGACATGACATATTGACAGTCTGTTGTAAACCTGCGAGTGTTGTTGTAAGCCGAGCGCTTTGTTTGTGGAGTAGGTCCGGCTTACAAAAGGTATCCTAATCCACTTAAGATGAGATCTTAAGTCGGAGCCACCGCTGTCCGGTTACATTAAGAAATTGGATCGCGATTGCCACAATACCTATTATGATTTTATTTCATCTGGAAATCTAATACTGTCGAGGGACGATTGAAAACATCCCCTAATATTTGTGTGTAATATTAATATTACGTTCAAATAGAGATATTCATTTTGTTCGATCGAATTACTAGATAAGTCTCTGTTGCTTATTTATTGGCATTGTGTTATGTCAAAACGTTATTCAAAGTAAGGTATGTATTTTTAACAAAAGAAGTTATTTTTTATGAAATTCGTTTGATGTCGTAAGAAAAGCAGATGATCATATTGCTGAAGTACATATTGCTAGCTGTTTTTGGGACAAAAGCCGCCTCCGGCAACATCGAAGTACTCTTGTACCGTGTTTTTTAGCTGTTGCGTTTTGATGCTGCAAATTATTATTTCTTTAATTTGGGTTTTACTTTAGTTCGAAGGATAAAGTGTGGTGGCCAAATTAAGTATACTGAGAAAACTTACTTAAAAGTAAGTACTTTCGGAAGGAGTAAGTACTCCAGAAAATACGCATGCAGTAAAAAATCAGTGAATCTATACAGAAACTGTCAAATCTCTTCTCGGAGCAATATTAAAAAATAAAGATGTATAGAAATATAAAAAGCCACAACTTTCCGTTTCTTGAGCGCAGTATTATCAAAGGGCGAGTGTAATAAATATTTTCCGATATTTAGAATGCCATGATTATTATTAGAGAGTGGTCGAGAAGACGACGAAGGCTGTCGTTCATATTTCCATATTATTTCGTTTGAGCCCTCTCTGCTCACTAACGAGACCTTCTTTGAAAGAAAACCTTTGAAATTGGACGTCATCGTGTCGGAATTATTTATGTACCTCAGTAATTGTGGCCTTTGATATTTATATCATCCACTATGTAGTTATTTCCTGCTGCCTCTTTTACTTCCCTTCTATTTATTTGTTTACAGTTTTATATATTTTCCTAGTAAATTCATTATCAAGAAGAACATTTTAGCATTGAAGCGTTGAAATCTTTTGTATGTGTAAGCAAATGTCAATGTTAGGTGAGTTTCATATTATAAAAAAAGATTCCTCTAATTTTTTTCCTAAAAAAAATTACAATTTCTCATTGCACTATCTCTCCTTATCTCTCGTGGGGATATAATATATACAATTTATAGCCTGATTTACCACATCAATAGTTCTATTATAATATTCATAGCTTTCACACAGAAATGTATGTTATTACAATGTAATACTTTATGTTTATATTTCCATGACAATGTCTGACAGGGGGTTTTTCTTAAAAACTTATATAATTATTGTTAATATAATTCTGATTAAAGTATGTTATTTCTCAGGAAATTATTGAATCATCCTTCCAAACAAATAAATTATGCAATAGTGCTGTTTTAAATGGAATTGAAAGAGTTGTCAAAAAATGAAAATAGCAATCGATAAGTCAATATATTTTTTAAGAAAATCCGAAACTGATTTCACACGAACAGTCTTCCACTCAAAGGTTGACTAATTTTCTTGATTTGGAAACCTCAGCGTCGGTAGGCATTCTGCTTTCGGAACACATAGACAAGCCATTGTGCCGTCGGTACATAGCAACTTCCATCAACGAATCAAAGCAGATCATTAACAGAATGGACAATGGAGGGGGTGGGTACGGGGGTAGCACTAGCACTCTCTGTGATTACTGCAGCCCTTAACAAAACTATATCAAGTCATTGTTTGGGCGGGCGGCGCGGCGCGGGGCGGGCGACGTCATTACGGAGGCTTCGTTACTGGGCGGATCTCAGTCGTTAGCTCTAGACAAAGACTCAGTTATGTGCCCGGCCATTTTTGAGTTGTAGTGCGAGAGCTCCCTCTTTAACTATTCTAGACACGATTTAGCGAATAGAGGTTTATATTTATTTTTTTATTTTTTTATTAAGAATAATGTAAAATCTATAGTTGCAATGTTTGTCAATATGTGACCACCATGTATCTACATAATAATTTAATTATCTGCTGCGTTGTTCTTTGTAACACCATGCGCATATTTTATTTTAGTATCTATATTAGTTTTTTTTGTTCTAGCTACATGACCTTCACATATAATTAGCAAATCAAAGTATACAAAATATTTTTAAAACTATTTGAAAAGAGTAAGTATGCAGTTTCTTGTCCAGTCTCCTCCATGAGACTACCTTTTGGAAGGGGCAACTAGAGTCATTTATTTTTTAATATTTTTAACTTATAATAGACTGGCTTTTTAATAGGCCTTATTGAAATTTGAGTATTGTTGTTACCAATTTAATGTTTCAAAAACTCATTGAGAAACAATGTATACTTGGCAAAATAATGACCAGCATAAATACAACTGCTAATAATAATAGTTGCATAACCTTGGTTATTTTAATCTAATCTTACTAATGCAGTATTGTAAGTGAAAAAATTCCTATAGTTGAATCTAAAAAGTACCAAAGCGTTTGAGCAACGGCAACGTCTCTTAGTCTATGTTATGTACGTTTCGGAATTCTCGTTCGTTAGCAAATGCATTCCGTAATGAGCGTTTTGTGCGCAAATGTAAAAATATATCAAATGCACTATCAAGTAATGCAGAGAAACCTTCGGTCGCGTTCACGAGCGGAGCGACGTATGTAAAAATTACGTCACAGGAACATGAAATAGTTTTTTCTATGTAGAATAACAACCGTATTTCAAATAGTACAATGCCTCAGTACTTTCCACGTATTATACGAGTGATGATATGTAGAAGTGTATATCGGTACTGTATATAAAATATTAAAACCAATTTAGTATTAACCAATATATCAAATATAAATTTGTACCAATGTATTACAATAATCGCTGCTCCACGTGTATCTACCCGCACATCTTATAACGAGCGTCGTAATCATGTCGAGGCGTGTAGCTCACAGTCTGGGGAATAATACACTCAGTGTAGGATACGGCGTAATGACGCTCCTTCTATGTAATACATACACTTCCTGTGTACACGAACAAAGCACTTCATACAAATACTACAGATTTATTCAATTAACTTATTAATTTCGCTGACGCTTGAAGAATCTTCGCTTGGAATTAAGAGGTGTTCCTTATCGATCCACTTTTAGGTACTTGACTGCTGAGTTTACTCTATCTTATCATTTTTATGTCCTCACAGCTTCTGCCTGTCTCTGATGTGAACAAGTTAAACTATTTAATCTCTCCATAAATATAAATAATAATGTATTAGTAAATTCATAAGGCGTTTATACGTTTCTAATAAAATATTGTGCTCGTAAAAAAGTTCTTTGAACAAATTTAAAGGAAAATTGGAGGAAATGAAAGAAATTATCTGCGATTCAAACGAGTTGGGCGGGCGGACGACCTCGTCACCGAGCAAATTGTATAAAACCCACTGCATTTCTTATGTAAATTGCATAAATTCCAACATACAAATAGAGTATGAATATATTTTTCCCTTCATTCCGCTCAGTTTGCTTTATAAATCTATTTCCAATTTACACACGCCACTAGGAGAGCTCGGAAACTTGTAACCGATTTATACTTGTACAGAATTTTTTATTTATTAATTTCAGATCGTCATAAAAATATGTCGTTTTTAAAACGTCATTATATAATGGTCCCAGATTTGTTTTGCTCTTATTAATACAGCACATAACTAAAATAAAGGAAATTGAAATTCAAAATTGTTTAAAATATGATGATATAAGGGAGTTAATAATATTAGAGGTAAATAAAGCTGGTCCCCTCTGAGCTTAATAATGGAACAGTTCGTCCCACACTGATTGGATAATACGCGCTCTGACACAACCCCTGTGTTCTATTAACTAATAATAGTGTCCTAACGATGTTATTCAATACATTTCGTCTTTTCATAAAATACTTTTTACTTTTATTTCATTGCTGATATTAGACACAATATCCAGTTAATCGTTTCAAAGATCGTCTTACCGGTCAAGTTGTATTCTTAAATCTAAAAATGTGACACCGTCTAACGAACTAATTTGTAGAAATACTCCGTTAAATATGTATATTGTCTTTCTTCTTTGCCTTTAGAATCTAGGCCTGAACTTCAGCCATATTACGTCTAGTGTTGTCTTATAATCTTCGACACACAATAGATGAAAAACCTTTTGCATGATTAAATTTACTACAATGTTTGATAGAAATAGTTAAATACTCTCAAGCAAAGGACTTAAATACATGTATTCCTTGCAGTGAGGTCTGCACTTACTGAATGAATTTTAACCCACATATTAATGGATTTGCATTGCAAGTACAGTAGAATTAAAATAATTAACTTTTCTAATTAGGTGGGCAGCGCCATTATCATTTTTGAGCGATCTCTTTGAGTAATCACTATAAGAAAAAATAAAAGGTAATACGATGAACGCAAGAAGTGTAAAACTTCATATACAATTATTGAAACATTAAGAGAGAAAAAATGTGGAAATGGAACAATGAAGGCTAGATACACAGACACGGTGATGACAGGTAATGCTTGCCAAGCAGATCCATAGCCTCACTAAGGAGACCTTATAGAATTTGCCAAGGAAGGAAGAGTTATGTGATGGGATTTCAAGGATATAGTTTTTGGAAGAGAGTACGCTATATCTATGAGATCAATTAAAATCATTAAATTAAAATCGTTCTTGACGTATGGAGGAATTTTAAGATTGCGGAGAGGATCACGTCTCTGACCAATGGGTAACCAGCCTAGCCGCTTAAGGAACACAGAGATATAATCTTATTTTAAGAAAAACACTTTTTGAACGGATTAAAGCTATGTATTATTATTAAAACTTATAATTATTTACATAATTCTAAATTTTAAAGTTTTTTTCCGACGTTTCGCGTGCTTTTGAGAGTGCGTGGTCACGGTGACTGAAGACGGTTTTTAATAATACATAGCTTTAATCCATTCAAAAAGTGTTTTTCTTAATGTGTAAAAGCTATTTTAACAAAAGACAATCTTATTTTATCAGATGGAATATGAAACGGATACAGAAATTTCGGAGACGATACGATGACCACCCAATTCCTCATTTAAATCATGAGAGCGTAAACAAAGTCTAGTAATGGCAGAAGAAGAAATTATGCCACTGAGATCAGTATAGAGATCACTATAACGTCATATATATTACCAGTATCTTTCAGCGGAGGCACCGAACTATGCTGCTCACAGAATAAATTTTTATCCTTTATGACTGTAATCCTCCAAATTCTGTAAAATAAATAAATCGTTTTTTGCAAAGGGTACATGTAGATTGATTAATTGTGCTAATACCAATAATAATATTTTTTTCCAAGACAACTGGCAATCAGCGATTGACATACCAGTCTATAGTAACTGTCCATCCATCTTCTAGCACAACTGTCGCGAAATGACCTTTCCGACCCAAGAATGAGGCAATCATTTTTTTTATTGACCTTCCTTTACCTTAGTTGGCCGATCCTCGAAAGGAAAACCCCACTGAGCTGATTGTCTTTTAGTTTCAGGTTCGTAGCAATATATCAAGCTTTCATCACCAGTGACGATTTCAAATACAGCATTTGAGTCAACGCCGTTGAACTTATTATAAAATTTAGCGACACCAGTCCATGCAAAGGTGTTCCTGATCGTCGATTAAAGTATGGGGAATCCGTCTGGTACAAAGCTTTTTGACGCCTTAATGTTCGTGTAATATTTTCTGATATTGACTCATACCAATGCCTAGGCTTACAGTAGGCATCTGCTGATAGGTCACTCTCTTCTCTTCTTCTATCATGCGTCGCACATCACTGATGTTATCTTCAGTAGGGCGTCCCTCACGCGGATCATCATTAAGATTGCTACGTCCACGCTTGAACTCTTTAAACCAATTGTAAATAGTGGCAAGAGATGGGACTTCATTAAGAAATGCTAATCGAAGCCTAGCAATAGCTTTGTTGTTGAGGTAGTTCACAGCGAAAGTTTTCTCGCGTTAGGTTCATTTCCACGTGTAACAAGAGTTTTAGATTTGCCGCCAATTCACATAGACAAATGACAAATGAATGCAATATAATACATTAGGTTACCAAAGAGTTCTAAAATTGAAATACAAAATTAGTTTCTAACTGGCCAGTTCTAAAAATTTTCAGTGTTACCCCCGTATAAGGTGATCAAGTGCCTTGGAGGGCAGGCAAAAAGGCAGAATTGATTGGGTCCAATTGGAAAAGTTAGTTAGGAATAGCCTTTTTAGCAAAAGGACATTAAATCCATCCTTCCAGGAAATAGAGAATTCACTCGAAGAAATTGAATGATTAAAAATATAAGAGATTACAGGAAGTAAAACAGGGTGAATAGGTCTCTTAACTACCACGAACAATCAGATCACAACGGACAGCATTTAGAAGAACTAGACGCAATACTTTTCTCGACGTCCTCGTTAGAGAATTCAGGGAGACATGACAAATACTCAAGTGTAGAGTCCAGATTTATATTATTTGAAGTATAACGAGAAGTTATATAGTAATTAGTTTTAATAAAGATCTTTTAAATGTTTTGCGTAAAGTTTTCAAATTGTAATACCTACAGTTAACACTACCTATGTTTATAATATTTATAGACGTCCTGTTAAAACAGACCTTTAAACAACGTTTTACATTTAAGAAACTAGCAGTCAGTGAGGCGTATCTTTTTAGGCGGACACTTTTTAACACTTCTGCCTAGGAAGGCCACTCTTTCTTAACTATATTATGAAGTATTTTGATCAATATTTGATAAACAACCCCTTACGTTATAGACTTGTATGTGTATTTGAATGCATGTGTATATGTGTATGTATGTACGAATAGTGCTTTATTTTTAAACACTATTTTAAAATTACCATTTTAGAATTTCCAAATACTCCGTGTCACCCTATCCTTGAATTTAACAATTACTCTTAAAAATAGCAATGTATAGTGAACACTAAAGATTATGCCTTGATGGAGTGAATTGGTTTAGTAAATAGAGGATACCTACGGTTTTATTCAATGCCAGAGCAGACTCCGCGTACATTACATAGCCCCTCATGTTGGTTCATAGGTACCGTCAGCATAACAGACTTTTTTACTTTAACACGTTTTATTTATTTCTTTGAACTAGCCTTGTGCCTTGTATCTATCATTGAATACTATTATCTACAGTGCATGTAGAGTATATAGTCTCGTGTATATGTATGAGAAAATATAAGCGACTTTAAAAACGCCAACTTTTTTATATTCGTTCTAAATTATATTTATGAATCTTATGAAGCACTGATTATAATATCGACGGGCCAAAGTCAACGGCAACTCCGAGTCAGTGAAGAGCCGGGTTTATTTCATTTTCCGAGATCTCATCATTTCTATAGTTATGGTTTTAGGGTTCCGAGCTGCATCTTTTCATGACACAATCGTTTAACGAATGCATTAAAGGAAATAATTATGTGCGGTAAATCACAATTTCCTCATTATACTGACTATATTTATGTTATATAAAATTATATCAGAAGAATAGATAAAATATATTTTTTTTGTTCTAGGAATTTGTGTGTACAATCACTGGTTTTCATTTATGGTTAAATAAAAATACTATTAAGCATTCCTTCGCGTTAAGTTCTCGTTCCGTCTGACAGATTTCCCAAAAGTGAGACGGAACCCTCGCCGTGGTAGCGGGTGTTTTGCGATATTTTTAATGAATACCTTATATACCGAGTCATGATAGGCGGTTCTCATTAAGGCTGCCCGCCCCCTCTCTTATTTACCCCCTTTAGTCCAAGCGAGTATATAACTTAGCTACGATCACACCTCAACGATGTCGTATATAGCGCAGGTATTTACTCCAGCTTTCAATTTTAAAATTATGAAGATATTCTGCCTCGCTTTTGATGACGACTCGTTATATTTATCACTTCTCACGTTTAGCTTTGTAATTAATTGACTCAAACAATAATTACGGTCATCCTTCCTTTCTTATACCTTCTCAAATATTTGTTTAACCACCGAAATGAAGCTGTTGGAACTTCTCCCTTCAAAGGATTAAAATAGTATCATATAATTATACTTGTTTGTAGAAAACGCTTTTTATAAATGTTAACGAAGAGTTAACATTGCATTCGTACTGTCGATTTGAAAGTACTGAAAAGTTATGTGGTTAGTAGTGGTTAGTAAACTGAATAATTATTATTTTCAGTTAATTAAACATCAACAAATGACTAAATCTAACTACAATAAGATTATTCTATCGCTAGATTTAAAATTTTGCTATGAAGGTTTTACATAGACTTAAGTGACGCGTTTGATTGCTAATGGACTCTGCTTAGTATGGTAAAAGAGACCCAAAAAATAAGAATCATGAGATCAATTGATAATAATATTTTAAACGTATTATTATCTCATTTCCTTTCTTTTAAGATCATATAAGTGAAATCATTAGAACTATATTTTTATTATAAGATACTTTTACAAATTGTATCACAAAGGTAAAATTATCTTATGGTCGCACGTTCTTAAAGACAAATTAAAGTTGTCCACAGTTTTTTTATGAAATATGGTAATATTAATTTTGTGCATGTACACTAATACCTATTTCTTTTCACAACCTTTTGTGTGATCTTTACAGCAAATTCCAAAAAGATGTTGAACATTATTTCCTTTAATTTCGTCTCTGTTATTTTTATTCCCACGACCTGTCGTATCCATACAGTCGGTCAGACAGATATGCTTTAGATTCGTACGTAAATAACATTGTACGGTAAACGAACAACCTTTGAACCTTAGCTAGCATCGGAATTCTGGGTGTTGACATATCGAATGCCGTTCAGTTTCGCGGTCATTTGAAAGGAAAGGCTAAGTTCGCCTCTAAGAAAATTGGTGTGCTCAACAAGGCGGGAAACGGTGTACCCTCCGGGCCACCGTTTGCAACTCTATAAAGCGCAAATTCGCCGTCCAGTCATGGAGTACTGTGAAACAGCCTTTAGACGGGAGCACCATGGTACCAACTATCTGCACTTGATCGTAATCAACGAAGAGCGATTCGATTGGTCGACGACCAGTCAAGCCTTATCGTTGCGTTGAGATGTTGGGTTTCTCCGCATCTTCTAACACATTTACCATGGAAAATGTTCGGAGGAGTGGTCGGATGCACCTACAGCTGTGTTTCATCATTTGACGTGAAGGGAGAATACGAAATTCCACCCCTATTACCTCAACATCCCTCGCAGCACCACTGTGTGGCACTAGCTAGTCACCGACGTATTTCTGACCTAATTTGACGTAGGGTCCTTCTGAAAAAGAACGTGCGCATTTTAAAAGACCGACAACACACTTGCGAGCCGTCTGACAAAGTGTGTCCATGGGCGGCGGCATTACTTAACATCAAGTGAGGCTCCTGCCCGTTTGTCCCCTGTTATATAAAAAAAAACCTGTAGTAATCCTAAGACATAGATCTTAATAAACTCTAAATTGAGCTTTAGTAAATTAACTTTTGCTTTTGGTAGCTAAATCTACATAAAAGTAGTGTTTTTTGTCTAACATGTTCTTGATGACGAAGCCAAATAACTTACTAATTTGTTATACGTATAAACTTTAAAAGACTAAACTTCTCCGAGGCCATTGCCACATTAAATTAAACAATTGTATGTTAGACGTGTTATAATATAGAAAATTAATGAAGTTGTAAACTCCACATGCTAATAGAAATTCGTGTTTTACACATCTTTTTTAAATCGACAACAGTCGAAACACAACACTCGGCTCGAGAGAATTGTTTAACCTAGGAGCAGGTATATAAGGTTTTTTGCTTTTCAAGGGAATATTATTGAAAAGCCCTTAAATATTTCGTGGTGCTTCCAATTTGCATTTTGTTTTACGTTCATTCTTTTTACGAGCGACTGACCTCGTGAGTGTGAGTAAACTTAAACCCGCCCACGACTAAATACAATTTTATTACTTACAGTCTATTACAATTTAAATAAATTATATCTAATATAACAAATAGAGAAAGTTCCAAATAACATAAACATTCACCAGGCAAGAGAATTTTACGGCCAAATAATGGATTGAGGAAAAAGTTTCCTCGCATTTTTTGAGAAAATTCACAACATTTTTGATAAAGTTTATTTACATTTAACTAGAGTATTTAGAGGTACCTTTTTGTTCAATAACTTTTTGCCATCTATACATAGGGTAGGTGTGGACATGATCCCATTGCTATATATCAGCTTGTTCAAAAATAGTTCGGTTTCATTACGTCGTAATAGAGAATCACAAATAAGTATAGGGTTCATTAGGTTTCTTTCCGTGCGCTCGTGAGGTACCCAACTATCGAACACTTTTGTGTATCCAGTTTTTTTCAAATGCGCCAAAACTGTTTTATGGTCAATTGCCAGTTCTTCAGCTACGTCGTAACTACTGATATGCCAATCTTGCTCCACTTTTTTAAAAATGGCATCCATTGTATCCGTAATAGAGTGACCAGAGCGACGTGCATCTTTGTCATCAAAATTTCCGGATTGAAAACGCTTAAACGAAATTTGTGCTACTCTCACAGACACTGCACTAGGTCACACATTGCAATTTTTTTCGCGGCTTGCGTTGCATTTTTACCTTTTTTGTAGTCAAATTTTAAAATGTATCGAAATTTTTCATTAGATTCACTCATCTTGACTTTATGAATAAAAACACACATTTTGCTACTTTGATATCGGAATTATCTTCTTTAAAATTTAAACTTTTAATGATACCAAAACCAACCAGATACAAATAGTATAGTCAAAGCCATTTTATTACTTTTTCATACAAACTATACTGCGAAAACACTTCAAGGTTCCAAAATTTTACGCGTTTAGAGTTTATCAGTATTTTCAGTTTGAATCTCGAAGATGTAAGTTTTGGTAACCACATCTTTATGCAATATCTTCGATGTTATGGACCAAACGATTTGGATAAGATTTATTTTGGTATAGTATTTTCGTATCGTAAATCCTATATATAATCAATAAAAATACCTAACAATTAGAGAGAGTAAACTAAGAATGCCGTCTCATTATAAAAAAACAAGTACAACCTGAATAATAACGAATGCAATAAATTGTATCAAATAACAAAATGAAATATTTCTGTGAAAAGTTGTAAAAGCAAGACATAATTGTGGTTTTAATGCCTTTGACGGTCAGACGGATCGTTTACAAGGAAAGTCCGCATTTCCGCTGCCGTAATGAACAGATTGTACATAAATATATTCGATAAAAACCTTAGGTAATACATAAGTGATATTAAAAACAGCCTACCGCAAAGAGAGGCCTCTCTTGATATTACGAGCCGGGGCTTCGAGGCGAGGGAGGCACCACCCTGCCGCCCGTCCCTATCGCACCGGGGGTGATCCGATTTGGGTGTCCTTCTTCTGCGCGATGCAAAAAATCATTTATGGAGGTGTAGTATATCATTAACTTAAATAATTATGTGGGCTCGCGACTACGGCGCGCGAAGGAAATCTCCCCGCTCCGGTTACCTCGCTTTTATATTTTCCCACTTTTAGGGAAGGGAAATTGCTAATATTCGAACCCACTAATGTTTTTGATTCCTGTGTGTGTGTTCCATTTTAGCTCTTTCGAAATAAAAAGTGTGTCAATTTCATAATATTTTTAGAAGCTAAGTTATTTACATTCTCGCATTAACATTTTAAGAAATGAAGCTACTAAGTTAAGAACTTATAGCCTATAGATAGATCCTTCGGTGTAGAAATAATAAATATTTTTGTTTTTGGTTTGTTAAGTGAAAGCTAGTGGACGGCAACACCGTCATTATAGCGTGGGGTGTGAAGGAGCGGTTCGTGAGAGTGGATAGTTTGATGATTACAGTCGCATAATGGAGTGCAGCTTTAATCATTGGGGAAATATGCGGCTAAAACGAATTGTGAAACTCTGTGATCCTGAAGCCACCACAATGGGTACATACACTCGCTCGATCTGATATACGCTGTAATTTTCCGTTTGTCTATGCACGTTTAGCTTTAAGCCGCACGTCGCGGATGCCACGGCATACTTTTAATGATTGTCTTCCTATGTTCTAGTATTAAAATAAAAATATCTGATGGCAAATACTGCAAAGTAACTAACATTTTCTTAATGTCGGCTTTACCTGCTTATACTTAGTTTATTATTTTTATATTGAATATAAAGAATTGCCAGTGTAAACTAAAAATTAACAATCAGTTATCCCATCATTTATAAAACAACACAATAGTCATTTGCAATATTTCTATAGTTAATTTATTTTGAATGAGTATCGTACAAATTCAACGAAACAGTGTTATTACAATGACTTCCATTTATATTTCGAAACAGACACATTATTTAACCTTACAATTTAACTCCGTCGCCTAGATCCCGTAGCAACAACTGATGAACTATCACTGAATCTATTATATTCCGAGTAATTAAGTATTAGATACTTGATGATAACAGATATTTAATTATCCCCAATTTTTTTTTATAAAGCCTACTTGACAGCAATTGCCGTTTAGTATTCTGATGGGACTTTCACCTCATATCAACTAAAATAAATTAAAGATAAGTATTTTCTACTTCATACTGTGCCATTTTGATAATTAATACTCGAAATTTTTCAATTTTTGATCATTCACCTGGCCTTCATTAAAGGAGGATTTTCATTGATGTCACTGTACAATCGGAGATCGCTAGCCAGTGTTACGTTCTTATAAAAGTTGTTAAATGGTCAAATACAGAACAACAGTGACGTCCCTTAATCATACCCATGGATTAAAATCAGCAGAATTTTATCCAGAGCTGGATATATTCGCTACTGGGCTGATTAATAAAAAAAAGCATTTATGTTTACTATAATTCTTTAGAAGTTGCAGTTCTGTGGATCTTTAGCGAATCCAGGTCGCACTTGTAAGGGGAGAAGGAGCGGATACTTTTTTCCGTTGCGTTTTCCCCATTCACATATTTAACGCATTTGTGTTGTGCATATCCTCTCGTGGCTCCCAAAGTGGAGGGTTATGTGGGACTCGCTGCTGAGCATAGCCACACACAAACCCCAAGGCGCCACCAGCGATCGCCCGAGGCAAGACACTGTAGGTTTGCCCCGCCAAGCGATCAGCCGTTGCTGATCACTGCCCTCTATGGCCCTTAATGATGTGGAAAGGACCATGGCACAGCAAGAGCCAATTCGCTCTGATTCCGGAACCTCTCCTCGCGAGCTAGTCGGCAAAATCATGGCCGAGAGATCCACTGTAGGGTAACCAACCCTATTTGTCAGGGTCATTGCCTCCAGTGCATTGTGACACTCCAGTATCAGTTAGTTGTTTGTCTTATAACGCACTCTCTGCGGGGTCTTACAGGACTCGTGTTAGAAATACTAGTTTATACTGTTTAAGAAACAACACTGAATCAGACTTAATTACTCTACCTGTTGTTTCCTATTAATATATGTATTTAAATAGTATTTTAGTTCGAAGTCATTTATCTTTTCGTTTACTTTTAAACTTTTGTTCTTGATCGACATTGACAACTGCATGATTTAATATCTATTTTTGAGATCAAACTAAATTTCTTCCGGACATGACTGTGTTGTTGGATAAATACATTTTTAAGAACAGGTTAAACTTAATTAGCATTATACAAGCTTTAACCATTATGTATTGCTGGAGCCTGGAACAAACTGTTGAACATATACTTATACATTGCCCTATATTAGCACCGTAATACAATGAAGGCAAACAAAAATGAAAGCACGAACGTATCGAAAGCAATTGCGCCCCGGCTCGCCCATGAATATTGTAAATAAAATAAGATTCCGAGAGAGATAATAAGAAGAAGATGATTTTTACTCTTGTAGGTACGTATATGGTATTAAAGAAATTTACATCATCGTATGTGGTAGGCATCGTTTGGCAAATACTTGTATATTAAGTGTGTGTGTGTGTGTATGTGTGTGGGCTAAGTTTGCAACATTGTAAGTGAAGGAGCTGGCCCAGTATCATAAATTTCTTAAATTATAAACAGATTTAAAAATATCTTCCCCTAAACAGCAGCTATTGCAATACAAAAAATAGTAAGTATTTCTGAAGTATACTTTTGCAACGAACGGCAAGTAACTGCAAATCTATACATTTGTTACTATTGTCAAAATGTAAACAATCCTCGTCTATAGAAATTCAAATCTGCATTTGGAATTGGTATTTTAAATAACTTTACTATACAATAGAAAGATATTTATTTCCCTAGTTCATATGTTGTTGCATTATATCCACAGTTCGATGGTGTATTCGGCCTGTGGGTGTGTCAGCTACTTACAGTGTGCTTGTTAGTGTGTAGGTACAGAATAAATTTATATAGAATAAGTTGATAATGTTGTTCTATATTGCCATATCCTATTTACAGCTAATTATAATTTATAGGGACGCGGAGCGGTCGTTCGCTTGCTGAGTAGCCGACTCCTGTATTTTTTTAATACATAATCGATTTCACCTAGTTAGGAAGGGGGTTGTGCTGTCCGTATCCGAGGTTGGCTTCACCAGGGGTCTCTAGTTCCTCGATGTGCATCTCGCGGAGTCGACGACGAACTTTACTGTATTCCGTATTATTAGTGGAGAGAACGGTTTTTCCTAAAATACATTGATCTATGGAACTAAAAGTGGCACTATAACGAGGCAAGCGAATAAAAGTTAAGATTTTTTATGCTCTTTTTGAAGCGGTAGGGTTAGGCAACCCTAGTAAGGAAAAAGACTAAAAAAATCTAAAGTGCAAGACCAAATCAACAAAATGTAAATTACAACTAACACTGAAAAATTATACAATTACCGAAATTTGTCTAACAACTTATTAGTATTGATAGAAATAAATTTGGGACGACGTGTAATTTACCGCTGACCTACAATTATTAATTTTTCTAATTTCATAGCATCTCAAGTTTTTGGGCTCAGGGAGAATATTATTACTTTCTTAATGGTGTTTTTGTGTGCTTCATGTAGATATACTTATCTGATGATAGATATCTTTAATTTTGTTTAGGTTATGTTGGAAAGAGACTCATTTATTTTTGGTGAAAATGATGGTTAATCTTCTATTTTATATAATAAAGGAGGGGAAATCGCGTGCCTGTACATTGGAAAAAGTAACCAAAACGGAATATGGGTGACGGCGAGTATACATACTACACGAACTATTTTTTTAATTATTTTCAGTCCGTCCATATGTCCAATTTGATCCCGGGTATAATTGATTGAAATCAATCTCAGGTGGTTTACTTAAGAAAAGAGGTCGAAGTTAGAAAATATTTTAAGACAAGTTTCTTCAATATAGTACTGATGGAGGGACGTCAAATTTGGTTTAAAGATTTATTTGAAATAACGCGACGGAAAGCATACTTTTTGGACATACGGTTATTTGGACTATTACATTAGTGGATTTACTCTATAGAAGATTATTATAGCAAAAAGTTTATTGCTAATTGCATTTTAGCTATTATTCTGTAATTAAATAAATAAAAAGAATCGGATGACAGCAGTGAGGAACAAAAGTTATCGTCCTAAAAGACAAATAAGGACATAGTACACATCAGGACAAATACAATTTTAATATTTTTATATGTATGTTTTGAGTATTGTTTTTCCTAAAGTTGTAGTCAGTGTGGTAAGTTGCTGACTGAGTCAGATAACTGGACAACAAATGGAGCCATTCACAGGTATAAAGAACAAGACGGAATAACGCCCCGTGATGTTATCCGGATAAAATGCATCTTTTTAGGGAAATATATAATCAGCGCCTGTACCGTCAGTCTTGAAATCCCCGACCTCTGGATTGAGAGGCGCAAGTTACTTTTGAGCTCAAATTTTGTTGAATTCCCAGCAAGAAAACATTAAAAGTTCATTTTACCAAAAGACCTGAAAAGGTCTTATGTTTGTTTAGAAAGCTATACGAAACTAAACGTACATCATTAAGCATTAGTACTGGCGCAGAAATTATGCAATTTCATAATAAGTTGCGAGGCGGGTCAGGCGGGAAGGGCGGGGAGGGCGTTGCGGCTGCACACGGCCACACTTTTTTCGCCCCCTTCGGGCACACGTAAGCCAAAACACACTTTAAACCCACGATTTAGAAACGAACTAACGCAAAGAGCTTTTAATTAAATTATTTCTTCATTATTTGATTCCACCTTTTTCAAAATGGCGACAGATTTGTTTGACATGGATTTAAGCGGCAGCCGCCTCTGCCCTTAGTTACACCGATCACTGGTCCCAACTCCGACAGAATTTTAAAGATAACTTATTGATTTGTACTTGTTCACAGTTTTTTTACGAATTGATACTTCGTAGTGTTCAGTTCTACATGTGCAACACACTTATGATCAAAGGCGTTCTAATCTTATCTACGTATTTAAACGAACGGAAGTGTTGCGGTTTGCCCATATTTTTTTGTGAGATTGAATCGTTATGTTGTAATCGACCTGCTCCCTCAGTTCGATCAACCCACAAGTGGCGAGAGCGTCAGATAGTAATGGATCCGGAAGCTCAATGTTTGGACAAGAAGAGACACAAAGCGCCTCGGCGCACAATATGCCGGATGTCGCCACTCGCCGGCCTCTAATGACGCGAACACAACACTCCTTTGTCTCGTAATCTCCTTATTGAGTTACCTTTAATCATTGACGAAATCGACCCCTAACGAACGCTCAATCGCTTGTAATCAATACCCTTCTGGCAAAAAATTGGATTCGACGCTAAGAGGAAATTGGCGCTAACGAGTTCGCCGCGGCCCTAATCTTAGCCTCCGCTGCCTCTCAGCACTCCTGTCGCTTCTTACGATCGCTTAATAACATTTACAATTCTTTATATTCACCTACACTTGACAATCCCTAAAACCTTTTCGTTCCCATTATAACTTTAAAAAACAATTGAATATAAATTAAATTTAAATTAAAAATACATTTGTGCCGTTTTCTTTCGCCGCCTCATAGGCTAATTGGATTCTTTGCCGTTAAGTATTGCAAGGTACCGAAGTGTAAAACACTATCCAATAGGTACGTGTTTTTAAGAGAGATATATGTATAAATTAAAATATATCTCCAATATCATTTCTATGGTTGTGAAGATCAGATTCACACAAATGTGTAAACAAAATCTACTTCTAATTCAAACTAAGCTGTGTAAACGATTATATTAATAAATGTTTCGTGGCTATCAGTCCAACTAAACTGTTCTCTACCCATTGTGGTTTTACGACTTTTGACGATCGAACTTCTAGACAAAACTAGCTTCAGTCGTCATTCCGAGATTTACTAAAATTCACCACACATTCACTGATGCAGAATTAATACGACGCCGATAACTCCAAATTGTGTCATCGGAAGAGTTTAGTAAGTTTGAATATTCCTCCCAAAAACAACTTGAACTTGCGAAAAAATATTTGAGATCATTAAAAAATATTAAATTGAACTTATGTATTTCGAACATGTAATAAAAAAAGATTGGATATAAAATATTTCCCACAAATATTTTTTTTGCAGTTTATATGTGCACAAAGTGATATTTATATATAGGTAAGGATATCGTATTATCAAAGAAAAATTAACCACTTTTTCTTACTGAATATAGTATATTTTAGGTTCTATAGAAAGCGTTTTTACAAACTGATAAGAATTGAAACAAATCTGTTAGTGTGGTGGGTGTTATAAAGCTGAGAAATAGATAATACTTGGATATTTACATTTCGATTACGCCTCTAATCTGTCTCTGATCTAAATGAATCGGTCTCACGTGCATTTGCGCCATTTGATACACACACATCGACTATATTTGTAAGAACAACTAAATAAAAGCGAACTTCTTCGGCCCACTTTCAAGCAGAATGCTACACTATTATAGTAACTGTGTTAGATGATTATTATAAAGGTATCTTGTAGGTGTAGCAACAAAACACTAAAACAATTTTATTTACCAGAGATCCACTTGACTTATGTGAATAAACTTTGCATCCCGTTCTGTTTCACTTAAAGAATAAAGAGACAGAAACGCTTTCCGGCGTGCTAACAAATAGAATTGCGGTAAACCTGTAGCCCATACCGGATAAGAAATAATCTGCTTACGAAAAATATCTATTAATATAATAAATGAAACAGCTATTTTTTTATGGGAAATCGCCGTACATACCTACTATCAAGCGCAATAGAACAGATTTACATTGATAAAATAATTAACCAACAGGCTACAATATAGGGGCCAAGAAAGAGAAAAACTTAGCGATTATCATCCACGGAAACGGAATGCCTAAAGCCATTACTCAATACATTCAACAATTAAATGCCTCTAAAGACATCACCATTCTCCAAAAACAGGCTGCCATTCACACCTCGACCATCACCGATAAAGTTTAAGGAGATATAGTATTCCTACATCGAACATAAAAACGTAGACTACAATTATTAAATTAACGGTATTATTGGTACGGAGACGGGTTGACTGCAATACTCACTACATAGAGAACTTTTCAGCAGGCGGAAATATGATTTCTGACAGTTTCAGGCAGTTTTAGAACATGTCGTGGGTCCCTACGTGTCAAAATTCTAAGAAGACGTGTCAAAATTCTAAAAAAAATTTATTTCATTTTTGGCTTTATCTTGTATATACCTTTTGTGTAGGTAAGATTTTTTTAAATATTTTGTGGTTTACTAGATAAACTTAACGTATAAGAGAATAAGTAGAATGGTTTCAAAGAATTTATATCGTATGGACGATATACCTTTGTACTACGATTTTAAAAGTGTGCCAATCGACGCGAGCGGGAGTCGAACTTAACGTCATTTACGTGGGTTTTCCCTAGTAGAACGTACTATTTTGCAGTTAAGTGGTGTATTTTATTGTTATTATGCATTAATAATATACTATATAACTGTGAAACATAAGTAACAATAGATCAAAGTAATTAGTGCAAATTAAGAAAGCAATGGATCCAGAATTCTAGAAGATTAAATGTTTTTAAGATTTTCAAAGCCACTTTTATCTGAGGCCTGTGTTCCATTTGTATATACCTACCACCAATGATAAAGCTATATAGATCCGTAAGGCAATATAATGATATCGTCAATGAACAGTTAAACAACAAAAATGGAAGCTCATTCGATTGAGCTTCCATTTTGTCCATCGAAACATTTTACAGCATTGTTTTGTTATATGCTAACATCAGTATATACGGATATAATTTTATTTTTGGTGTAAAATAAAACGAAACAAGTTGTGTGTTCTTTTGTACAATGTTGAAGCCGGTGTATTAGATTCTGGTCAGACTAGTGCGCAGGCCAGAATCGCAGATGGCAGAAGATAGACTTGTGCCATCGTTTCTTTGAAAAGGCAGATGAGGCAGACTCATAACGAAGCAGATAGCGTTCATGCGGTTATAGAGAAATCAGTAAAAAACAAAATCATTTATACCTGATAAATTCCTTGGGCTAAACAGAATTTCCCACCCTATACAATCGTAAAAGTGGATCAAGATTTAATTAAATATTTTAAAGAATGGCTACATACTAAATACTAGCTAAAATATACGAACTCTAAGAAAATTATTAGGAATGGAAACAATAGAAGTTACAATTCGAGGGCGCTGTCCTGACGTTTTAAAATTAAAATATGTTTTTTGAAGATAGCTATAGAAAACTGTGTAAACTGAGCACAGATACACAAGAGCAAGAGGCCATACTAGAAAGGTTATAGAAACAGACAATTGAGATATTTTAATACTTTTTGTGACAATGATAATTTCACAAAAGAATCATGATTTTTTTAAAAACCTTAATGAAGTCCAGGGTGACGACGAAAATGATTAATTGCATAATTTAGTAACTAATTAATTTAAAAAAATAGTTTAGAAATTAAATAATCTTACTTCTCAGTCCGAATGAAGCTTTGATGATAATTAGATAAGTTATATCTTTGGATAATTAAAATATTATTATAGATTACATTTATAAAATCGCTTTTTTAAAATAGTTGGTTACGAAGCATTAAATGCACCGTTATTTTCTATTTTAAATTCGTATTTAATTGTGTCTATTAAAAAAATTATAATATGATACTTGAAACGTATTTTATTTAGTTAAAATAATTATTTTATTAATTAAAAATTATAGTGATTATTATTTTAATTTAGTACGTCGTGATTTACATTCCCCTAAAGCAGTCCTACTCTAATAAAAAATAACTACTTATAAATAAATATATTTTTTTACGTTAAAGGGTAATAATCTTAGATTATTCAAGTCAAACCTTTCATTATAATAACATAAAATAAATTTAATGAAAAAATTGTTAATGTTATAGATGTCATTTCTCCTATGTATAAACGGTTAACTTAGACTTAGTTATATAAAATGTATAATGTAGAAACAGTCATCCATCGAGTTTTTAATGAAAACACGTTCATACGTATTATATATAATTATTTATACAATGGGTTAATAGAATCATAAAAATGAAATCTTAATATATATAAATCTCCTGTCACGATGTTTGTCCGCAATAGACTCCTAAACTACTTAACTTTAAATTAAATTGGCACACCGTGAGGGACACCGTGTACGTAGGGACCGTCGATGTGTATTCGAGTGGTGCAGTTTTCAGGAGACCCGTTTTCAGGCGTTTTCAGGCCTAGTTAACCCCCTTTGATGAGGGAATATTCTAGACCGAATTTTCTAGGTGTGAGACAAGGACGGAATGATACGCGAGAGAGAGGGAACATCGGAACCTTCTCGAAACTAGACTGAGCACTCTAGAACGCCGTACGACAAGGACGTAGCAACGTGCGAACGAGACAAAGAGTGCGGACGTTCTAGAATTGTGCAATCGCTACTCAGTAGCAATCCCGCCTTATTATTGCCCGCCCGAGAGTTGTCGAATATTGTTTAAGATTATTCCCAGGGTTGTATAAACGAGCCGAAACGCGCCCAGTTAGTTCAGTTTCGAATCCGATATCAAGATATAAACACCGAAGCGATAAAGTGTGAATAAAGGGAAGACAAGTGATAAAGTACTGTATGAAGTGTGCATAATTAAGTAATTAGTGACTGTATTGGTGTGTAATAAGTGCATTTCTGCGAGTAATTGTGTTCATAAATTCCACATTAATTTATCAATAAATGAACCTTCGAAGATCGTTGAAATGTAGACCCACCTAAAAATCCATAAAAGTTAAATCAGGACTGCCTGGAGGCCAATTTACCTGAGAAAAGTGCACGAAATCGTGGCAGAGACGTATTGGACGTGTGTGACGTGTGTGACGGTGCTACTGCTACTCCTCCTTAGCCTCCTGCTGGAACCATGTTCTTTGATTATAGCCAGGAAGTTCAGACAACAAGAAGTCATCTAACATTTTCACATAACGCTCTGAATTGACTTGTAAACTTTCTTGAAATGTCAGTGCACGCTGTGGAGGTAAAAATAACACCTAAATAAAAATAATATTGACAAATCCTATATATCAAACTTTAAATTGGAATTTGGATTTCAGAGGTTGCGAGTGGGACAGTAAGGTAAATAACATCCACGTGCCGGAAACATATATTTAAATAAAAAAAATAACAAATACCAAAATAAATATTAAATAACCTAAACTAACAATAGATAATAATAGATTTTTTGGACATCTGGCGCTACGGGAAATGCAACCACTCTAAAGTCAAAGTCAAATCATTTATTCATATAGGTAACACGTACACTTATGAACGTCAATAAAAAATAAATAAACGTTAAATGTTTCTAATTTCACATTTACTGCCAGTTCTCAAATCAAGGGCGTAGAACGGAAGAGAAGAACTGGCAATAAACTCTCCGCCAAGTTTTTTAATCGCCAAGTTTTTTTTGCGCACCAACGCATAGGCATGTTTAGCGACTAAAGCTGGTCGCCGAAGACGACCAAAAAGTCGGATCTGTGGAGGCTGTGCTTTGCTACAGCGAGTGGAAGCTGCTCTCCCTCCGCGCCTACGGATTGAAAATAACGCTTTAGGGTTAGAATATACTTGTAACACATCAGTTGAGATTGACTGAATCGACGTTGTTATAAATATGACCTAACTTAACCAAGATCTAGTTTATATGTAGATAATATAATGTAACAGTTAACGTGTAGTAAATATTAATTAATAGTGCTATAAAACAATTACCTTAATATAGCCTTATTTTACAATCGAGTTCCAAAAATCCAAAAAAAATAAACGCAGAAGCACATTTACGTAAACTTGAAAGTAACGGTTTGAATCTGTCAGTGTAATTTCAGATGTTCTGAAATACACGCTGCTTGAAATATATTATTAATCATTAGAAAAGTTGAAAATGTACGTTTCGGTTAACGAATTTCAATACAATACACAAAATTAGAATTAATATTTTTTTTACTTAGACAAGACTACGGCAGTCAAAATTAATTGGAAAGGTTCTTATCAAGGTCTTTTGAGACACTTGCAGAATCAATATTATCAAATTTAGGTAACGTATTTCAAAATCCACTTAAAAAATGTATAGGATTGTGATATACACTAGTCATAATTTGGTTTAAGTGATGTTTCTGAATATTACCATTAATGTGCCTCTCACTATCTGAGTCCAATCAATGAGAGTTGTAGCAAATTTGGTTTAAAATACCGTACCGTAATACTTGGTTTAAAATAAAATAATAAATTTAGTTTATCTTAGACCTTCTTTGTTTCAAAAATCTATAATTTTGTAGTGTAGCCGCAACTGTAGTGTAACTGTAAAATGTTCACCAAAGACCTAGGTTTGATCAAAGAAAGATATGAGATCTTTCAAGAAATAAAAGAATGTGGTGTCTCCTTAATTTGATAGTAACTGGCTCTGGGAGTCTCATTGCACAAAATGCGACTACAACAAACTTAACCTATTGCATCGCTTCACGCCGGTTTTCTGTTAGACAGTGGTACTGCCCCGGTCGGGTCGGCCGTATGACTGAAGTCCGTAAGCAACAGAATGGCAATTCCACTAAGAAGAGGGTTGAATGATTGCACTGGTGAAATGTTACCTAATATGTATTTCAGAGTTGACTGGAAGACTGCCTCAATACACCCGATCCCTAAAAAAAGTAACTGCTCTGATTCATCCAACTATTGATATATTGCCTCTTTCTTCTCTAAAATAATGTTTTAGTATACGTAAGAGGGGAGGGGCTGGACTTCAGCTTGGGCATCTTCGATCAACTTTACTGTCTTCAATAAATATATACGAACGACACACTTAATTTGATGGTTTTAGTTAAAAAGCTTGATGAGAATGTATAGCTCACGCTTGGTCACGTGACAAAGTGATTTTGTCTCAAGCACCGATAATGGTCTCTCTATACATAATTAAGTTTTAATATTCACTTTGTCTGTGGACTGTCAATTGTTATTTGTGACATCTTCTGCTTGATTTGTGTTCTGACTTTTACGTTTTATCGTTACTAAATTACTATCTGTGCTTCTTATCATCTTCTGAATCATATTTTTCATTTTGGTTCTGTTAACCTATCTACACAGGCAAACATTTATATTAAATATTTTATTTTAAAATGTTTAAAACATTTTTATGTAATTTTAGTAATAATATATCGCGAAGCTTCCACACCTCACAATGTTTAAATGAAGTAAGATTACTGTCAAGGTTAAGGGTAGTGGATAACTCGGATATCGGAAAACGAGCAATGGCTGAGGGTAAACCTCCTAAAATTATTTGTGTCTATAATAAACGGCGTAAGTTCTTGCATTAATATATTATTACAATGCCATACATAATAATTAAAACTCTGTTCTTATTGTTCCTAACAGGTGTTGGTTTAATTGGAGATAGAGTACTAGTAGCTATTAAGGGACAAAAGAAAAAAGGTATTCTTGTGGGACTGAAACAAACACAGAAGTCTAAAGTTCCAAAATTTGACAGCAACAATGTTGTTTTAATTGATGATAATGGAACTCCCCTAGGCACTCGCATTCATGTTCCTATCCCAACAATATTGCGGACAATTCTAAAGGAAAGAACACATTCCAAAGGAGCAGACTACACCAAACTTCTAGGAATAGCCACACGTTTTGTATAGTGTAAATGTTAATTTATTAGGATTAATATACAAGTTAGAGCTTTTCTTTCACTTTTTTTTATATTATAGACACTAAGAAATTAAACAAACAATGAAATTTGAAAATTTAATAAAACTTATAATCAGTTCCAGTTAAAGAACAGACTTAGGACACGCTATCTAACAAGAGAAGACAAAATACTATTTGTACTAATTACTCAATTATATATGCATTGTCTCTGATAACTTGAAAATAAGACTGATTGGTACTTCATTACATTTTCTAATCTTTTTGCCTTTAATAATAAAACACTGTTTTATTCTAAGCTGTTACTAAAATCAAGTAAGTACCGAGACAATGCCTTATTTACAGGTGCCTATTTCACACACATGGACACAATACACATTAGATAAAATGATAAAGAAGGATGAGGCAGCGAGTGCAGATCTTATTCAATGCCATGTTAATATTGCTTAGTGTAACAGCACACCAATATAAAGGCACATTGCATATTTTTATACATTATATTACAACATTAATTTGCTGTCAATCCAATTTGGTATCTACAATTAGATTTTTGAATTTTCTGAAAGCTATTTACCATATTGATCGCAGTTATTAATCCAAGCAACAGCCAAATTTAATGTATATACAGAATAAAGAAATAGTTGCTGTTAAATGACTAGAGATTACGCGTGTCTATTAAAATATAGTGCGGTTTACAAAATTGTGCCCATCGAAGACTTCCTCATAGAATCATGGGAATAAAATACTAGAATTGAAATCGAACAATAAGCTTTACAACGTGTCCACTGTCCAGCAAGTGGCTTAACTTATTGTTATAATTAAGTACTTTTAAACGTTATTATACAATTCGTTCAGAGAAAATACAAAAATCTTAATTCACATTACACAATATAAAATGGTAGCGATGTGTCGTTAGAGCTTACATACGAACTTACGTCGATAAATGTTAGATTTAAGGTCTCGGGTGGGCCTCGTATTCTTTTATATATAGATCTTTCTAAATATCGGTAGCCATATTTGTATAAGCAGTTTTGTGATGAAAGCGCCCCGTAAGCTCTAGTGACACCTCACTCTAAGGCGAGTGCAGCCTTGGGTCAGTTTCCCAAAGGTCGCATCCACGCTTGAGGAAACTCGGGACTGATAGGAGACGTGTTCATTTGATACAATTCAGGATCTGGAATATATAAAGCGAATTGATAAACTGAGACGTGAGGGTCCATACGCAGTGTCCGGCCGAAGCGACGACTCTATCTACGGCTAGCCGTAACCTAAATCGGCCGACACCTAAATAAATATAAAACACTAAATAACAATATAATTACCACAACAAAATATAAACATATGATAATGATTTGACTACGGTAACTAGTGTAAAGTAAATATGTATGTATGTCTGTCTTATATTTAGTGATAGTATGCGTGCGGGTCCTCGCTCGCCGTTTTGTACTTTCTTAAATGCATTGCTTCGGTAGGTGCAACTATTTTTAGCGCGGAGAGCCATTCGCCGCAAACGCTTCAGTTTTCAGATCATAATATGAGTGGTCCGAATAAATAATGCGAGGACCGCGATCGAAGAAGTGTCTAACTAGAGCGATAGAGATTTGAGGACGAGATAAATATGTACTTAATCTACATCTCTATGTACTGAGACGACGTCGCGCCTCCTGAGACGTACCAGGCGATATATTCATGAATCTACTTCGATCTGGTACTTCTTTACTCCGCGTTAGCCTTACATAGCCAATAAATACACTGCAGAGTGAGAGTATTTGAAATGAAAAAGAACAAATATATAAAGCTAAGGCGCGGCGAGAGGCGTCTAGACGTCGACCACCATCTTTTTGTGAATGTCAGTGTTGCCGACCACGGAGCAGAACTCCTCGAACGAGATCTTGCCGTCTTCGTCCTTGTCCGCGAAGAGAATTGTCTTGTCCACGATCTGCTGCAGCTGCGTGTCCTTCAGATTGTTGCCCACCATCATCTTCAGCACCTGCTCACGGAATACGAATATGTTATTATATGTACAAACGAATTGATGAAATGGAAATCGATTATCACTTTGAGCTTTACAATATAATTCTTCTAAATTTACATCCAGTTCTACAAGTTCTGATTAAGGGCATCAAAAAACATTCCACATTTTACATCTCAAAGCCAGCATAATGGTACAGTAATGAAAGCGTGCAGCGGGACGTATGTACCTGAAAGAGCTCGCCGTTGGAGATGTAGCCGTCGTTGTCCATGTCGTAGATACGAAAAGCGAAGCGCAGCTTCGAGAGCTTGTCTCCCTTGACGCTGAACTGCGATACTCCTTGGATGAACTCCTTAAAGTCCACCTCTCCATTACCATCGGCATCGAAAATAGCGATGACGCGCTGTACCAAGGGGTTCTGCTGCAGCTCAGGCAGCGACATGAACTCATCGATGGACAAGGCGCCCGAGTTGTCCAAATCCAGCTTACGAAACCGCTTGCCCAGACGCCGGATCTCGTCCGCATCGACTGCGCACACCGGCAGTTAGTATTAGGAAGACAACAGTAACTGTGGCATTTAAAAGAATATACACTTTCCAGCAAAGATACGTAAAGCAACACTTCACTGAGTTTGAACTGGGCAAGTGTACTTTCCTTCAAATGTGAGATATTCTCGTAAGGAAAAGAAAATATCAACTATTGAAATACATATATATACTCTCGAAAAGTCTATCCTGCTAATTCAGTTGGTTACGTTAAAGTTCAGAGAGATAGACATTTCGTTACCCTTTAAATATTTGAAATAAAACCCACAATATAAAAGATTACGTTGGTCATTCAGGCATAACATTTTAGTACCTATATTTCGGAAAAAATTTAGAGTATCACGACTTGACCTGGATAAAACAATACACTATGTAATTGGTTCTATCTATGAAGCGTGATAACACGGCGCGCTTTCGTCCGTCATCCATTCTATTATTAACATACATAAGCGATACTATGCTCCCGTGCACAAAGCGAGCTATATATTTAAACTATATGTCACACTCTATAAGATGATGATGGAATGTTTATGCATGAAATTATGCCACTTTTTCATTCAAAGCACACCACACATTTACATGACATGATTATCATAATATGTGTACCTACACTGGCCAAAATCTAAGTTAAAATGTCTTATACAAGCAGGTGTTAAATCACCATCATCATTCTAATTCTCTAGAAGACAAACAGAACTTAAATTCACTGATGGTTATTCTCAATTTGTTTTAGGTGTATCATACAGTAAACGTTTTACAATCACAAAATATGTATGATTTTGTTTATCTAGCACACTTATGGTAAATAAGGAATTTAAATAGTTGTATTTGCAATTAATTAGTAGATAGCGATTTCTTGTTTGTTAACCACAAAAAAGAAAGGCCAGGTTATCAATATAATAGTTTTGTCAATTAGTAACATTGAATTGATATGAGAATTTGTAGCCTTTTTGAAAGTATGTACTATGAATAATAAAATATTAAAGAAAATTATGTAAATATTTAACATCTACAACATTGAGTACTTAGTTGGACATTGGTTGCATTTGCTATATAGTACAATTTGAGAAATTGTACCAATGTATGTCTTAAGACACAAACAATCCTAAACTATTGTTGAAAGCTTTGTTTTGTAATGTACATCATGCTATACTATAAGATCTCATAGTCAATAAATCTTTCTACAATATGTAGGGACTAGGTTGTCACCTGCCCTTTGAATAATGAAACTATACACCGAGTGTAATGTGCACTGCGGCGTGATAATGTAATGACCATCAGTGAGCAACACTCACAGTTTTCCACCTTAAAATCAATGCAGTTAACACGAGCTGAAACAACACCCCAAATTACCGGACCATCAACAACAAACCATGAACACCCAGGATATGCAAATAGTACATGCCGATAGTTTTCCATACCTGTTAACTAGTCTTTTTAGCATGGATGAATTTTAATTACTTTACAAATATTAGTACTACTCTTACAAATTCTTTTTTTAATCTGATTTTTTTACTTGTAATAGCAAAATAATTTATTACTTACAATTTGAACATAGCTCCATAGGAATTGAGTTTTCGTTTCCCTGTAAAATGGTAAATATTTAGATATTAACATTTTTCAGTAATAACAAATTTTCATTTACTGAAAGGTACTAACAATAAGAAATATCCGCAACATATTCCTAATAAGACGCAACGCAAATATAAAAAATAAAATGATAATCTGATGTAAAAACATGTATAAAATATGTAATACTTTAGATCCATCTGTAAATTACTACTTCTTTTTGTCTTAGACTGTCAAAAAATCCTGTAAAAGGTCTTGCTCAGATAAGCGTACTTACCATTTTTAAGAATTTATAAATTTACAGCTTTTTAGCTTAACGATTTAAATGTATGATGTCACGTTTCACGTTCAACTAGAAATTTTGCTTAAAATGTAATAGTTATGGTAATTTTTTTCGAGATTGCAATTTGTTGAATTTGCATCGATTTGAAAAATTTGATAATGACAAAAGTAAATTGACAATCGACGTATAGAACTTCAAATGTCAAGTTATCAAATACGTTAAAGTATGATTTTATGGTATAATGTGACCTCATTAGGTATAGGCTGTGGTTATGGTGCTATCAATCACGAGAATGACTTTCAAGTTTCGTTTTTTGCTTCTTATTCATAGGGTGCGATATGCTTTTTGGCAGAAGATCCTGATGCTGTTTCTGACTCTGTCACTGATGTAGTTTTGCAGGGAAAGGAACTTTTATTCCTTCCTCTGCAGTGCCCATTAGTATCAAGTTCCAATCCTGGTTCTCTTGCAAAACGGCAGCACACTGAAAGCAGAAGTATTTATAAGCCTGGGCATAAAAGGTGGCATCGCGTGATGAGAAAACCAAATAAAAGCAAAGTCAAAAAAATGTGAGCCGTCACGGGACGCCTGGCAAATGTGAAACATCGACATTATTTTGTAAAAGTAATATGCAGAAAAGAACATATTGTGATAGGAACTAAATATGTCATAATGATAAAATAAAATATTACGATTTTTTTCCAGATATCGATGACTATTTATTGAATAAACATTTATTTTCATTAAATATAAATTAAAAATATTATAGATACACACACACGTCGCCACACCGTACACACTACTGCATATAGACTGAATATATATACCATCGTATAGCGTGGCGACACGTCGCCACGGCATGCGTCGCCACGCCAGAAATCGGTTTTACGTGCGGCTATAGATGTTTCACATCAAAAAGTCTCGACTCGGCTCTACATATCAATCCACGAGATATCAATTGCCAATGCAAAGTCCGAACATATTGATAGAATTAGTAAGAGACTTCCTCGCCTCCCTTTGGGTATATTTCTTGTCCCTTGCATTTTGAAATCAAGTCATAGTTCATGATGCCTGGTGAAATAGGGTCGATTGAATTTTTAACAATAATAAAGCCTTTTATTTCCAGAAAAGTGATACATAATATACTTGATTAATGTAAACAATTATGTCTCGCAATTCGGCGTGCCTGGCCTTGGCATAGGCCTCCTCCAGCTCTCTCCATTGTATTCTATCCTCTGCGATTCTGGTCCAATATGTTCCCAAAGTCAAGCTGATGTCGTTTTTCCAGCATGATTTCGGGCGACGATGACGTCTAGTCCCGTCCCTTGTGTATCATAGAGTCACTTGTTTGTTTTGCATCTTAGCAAATGTCCTGTCCAGCTCCATTTTAAGTGATCTATATGTTAGTATCTATATCCTTGATTTTGGTTTTCTGTCTTATCTTCGTACTTCTGATTTTATCACTTATTCCCGTCATGCTTCTTTCCATGGCCTTTTGGTGATTTGCTAGTTTTACTTTTTATTATCTGATTATCTTTTAGAGATCATGTACTTTCTTGGACATTGAGTTCTCAGGAGAAATAATTTGTCCTAGGTACGTATATTCGCTCACATATTCGAGTCTGTTGTCATAGATTTCTATATTGGTCTCTACAGAGTTAGTCATCAGATTTGTTTTGCTCTCATTTATTTCCAGACCCACTTCTCTGCTTTTGTCCGCTAAAGTTTTTATCATAGTTTATAGTTTCTTAGGGTTTTCTTCTAACAGGATAATATCGTCTGCAAATCTTAAATGGTTTAGACGGCTCCCGTTAATGTTAAGACCGTGATCGTCCCACTCTAATTCACGAAACATATGGTCCAGCACCGCATTGAAGAGTTTAAGAGATAATGTCTCCTTGTCTCACGCCTTTGTCTATGGGAAACGGGTCACCTTTCGATTCTAATTTTATACAACTTTTGCACTTACAGTAAATGAATTTTATAAGAATACTATAGATGCTTTCCACTCCTGCTTCTCTTAGGCTCAACCAGATATATTGGTGATTCAAACTGACAAATGCTTTGGAATAATCAATGAAGCAAATGTATATGGGCTTTTGGTATTCGTTGTGTTTTTCCAGAACTTGTTTGATTGTGTGAATATGATCGATTGTGCTGTATTTCTTTCTGAATCCTGCATGTTCGATTAGTTGGTTTTCATCTAATACTTGTGTTATTCTTTCTAATTTTTTTTGCGAAAACTTTGTACACATTTGATATAAGACTCATTGGCATGTAATTCCCAATGTTATCCCTATCTCCTTTCTTGTGCAGGAGAATAATATGTGATTCTTCCCATTGATTCGGAATGATGCCTGTTATTAAGATTTCATTGAATAGCTTAGTCTAGATTGGGCTTAGTTCGTCAACCGTGCCTCTTACTAGTTCGTTTGATATGTTGTCAGGTCCTGGAGCTTTTTCTACTTCCTGAGTAAGTATTGTTGGCACATTTTCGTATTCACTATTTGGTGTCTGTCGATGTTATAGTAAAGATATAGTTCAGAAAAATGCACTATATCTTAGCTGGAGTAGAGATTTCTATAGTAATCTGTAGCAAGCTATTGGATTTCTTTTTGATTTGTCACTTGTTTGGATCTGTTATTTTTTAGTTTAGATATCCATTTCATTCCATGTTCCCTCATTTCCTTTAGGACTTTAGTTCCCCCTGTTTTTTGAATTACAGTTTCTAGTTTTTATTCTCTTTGTTTTCCTATCTTTTCTTATATTTTTTCGAATCTGTTTGCTTAGACTGTATATTAAGTTGTGATATTCTTTACTGTTGCTTTTGTTTTCAATTAGTACTTTTCTTTCCTGTAAGAGCCCCATTGTCTTCGCCCTAAACTTAGTGGCTTTGGCCACATTTACTTTCTTTATTTGTGATAGGTGTTTGTCTAGATGGTCATATTCATAAGAGAGGAGTAGTTTTTTTACGTTTTGTTCTGATGGCATTAATCTGTTTCTGTGTTGATGGGATTGGTGAATTGGACTCCTCTCTTTTTCTTTTATCACGGTTTTAGTCTTGTTGCGATGGACCTTTAATTCTTATTTTATCGTATCTCAGGAATGCGATATTTCATTTTTTCTTCTCTTCCTCGACCTGTGGTTGGAGCTGTTTGCGTATTTCCAATACCTTTTTGGGAAAATCTTCTTTGATGTAAATACCTGGTGGAAAGTTTTACTAGTTTTTCATTATTGTGTGTTTTTTTCCCAGTGTTGTGAAAGATATCACTACTGGTCGGTTTTTGTCACTGGAACGACGTCCAATTCTATATGGATTACTTCTTGACTTTCTATGTGGACCTGTGTCTATTATTATCTCTTTTATGTAGTCTACGAGCTCACATTCTGTTTTTCCTAGCTCTTCGAGTCTACGATTTTATCAGGCTTTTGTTCCAGTTCATTTACCTTAGATTTGAGCATAATGTTTTCTTCCATCATAGTTTTCATTTTCTCGTCTATTGCTTCCAAAATATTCTTAGTGACTGATGTTATGGTTAAAGTTTGTTGTTTTAATTTTTCGTCAGGCTTCGAAAAAAGCAACTGCATCGACTGAATTTAGTCGATACAAATCCATCGCTTAGAAGATACATCCTTCGTATCGCCATTATGTGATGACACTTCATTAAAAAGCCAGTATTGGTATTCTTCCTTTTGATAGACTTTGTTATTTTTATTAGTTTTAAGAATGTAGTGGGTACAAACCCTTAAAAAATTAACAACTGAAATGTCAAAATGTGACAATTTCACAAAGTTGACAACTCAGCGCTCACCCCCTTCATCAGTCTCTTTTCCTTAAAAGTCAACCATGGCGGCCGGGGTAGGTTATAATATATCATTAAAAATCTTAATGATCAACGCGTCCTATACGAAGTTATGAATAAGAAATCATTATTTTTAACGTCGGCAGTTCATTGTACATCTATTTGTTGTAGGTACTTTACACTTATCCGGAAAACTTCCGTGCTTATAAGGCGTTGATCGCCGCACAGTACTCCGCAGCTGATGTTAAAGTATCACCCAACTTTGTATTTGGAGAAACAAATAAGTCTCAGGAATTTCTGAAAAAGTTCCCGGCCGGCAAAGTGAGTGTTTAAAATCTTCTAGTGCCTTGTGGAGTGTTAGTGTTTGGTGCTTAAATATTTTTGACGGTGACGTGTAATGTTTTAGGTTCCTGCCTATGAAAGTGCCGATGGAAAGGTACTTCTGACTGAAAGTAATGCCATCGCTTACTACGGTAATTATTCAAAGACATTATATTTACAAACCTCATCTCTGTAAACTAGTCATAACCTTATTTAAACTTGTTAATTTTATGAATCCATTAAATTACACTTCATATACCTACGGCTTCATTAAAATTCAATATGAGAATTAGGGATCTTAGTAGGGGTCAATAGTTATATTAATGTCATTTTGTTATCAAATATTTCTGTTTCACTTTTTGGAATATTCTATTGTACTTTTTAACTCTTTTATCAACTTTAACTATGGCTAATAAATTAATTTAAATAATTCACTAGTGACAATTTATATATTTACACAATTTTCACTAAGAGATTACTATATATAGATATATAAGAGAGACTTTCTGATATATTTTGATATGATATAGGTTGCCTGACCTGTTAGTTAATTAATTGTACAAAAATAAATGTATCATAGAATTATAAATCTATTTCAGTTTCAAATGAGGCCCTCCGAGGCTCTGACCTCAAAAGTCAGGCAGCAGTATACCAGTGGGCATCATGGGCGGACAGTGAACTCCTGCCTGCTTCTTGTGCCTGGGTCTTCCCCTACCTGGGCATCATGCAGTTCAACAAACAGGTTAAAAATTAATAAAATCTAGAAGTAATATATTAGTCTCACTTTATTAAAGAATAACAAACCTCATTGCATATTTCATTACCAGGTTATATAATTTTTTCTTTAGGTGGTTAGAATTTATACTTAGGTGTAATATAACTTTTAGCATAGAAAAACAAAATGAAATCTCTCTTTCCTCTTTTTATAAACTTCATTCTCAAATTTTTAATAAATAATCTTTTACAGAATGTAGAGCGTGCGAAGAGTGACCTACTGGCGGCTCTCAAAGTGTTGGATGACCACCTGCTCACTCGCACCTTCCTTGTCACAGAGCGAGTTTCGTTGGCAGACATAGTCGTGTTCTGTACTCTCATTCACTCCTTTCAGGTATATTTTGTCTCACTGAGCGATCTATTTATCTTTAATCGGCAATATGACCCACACTGTCGGATCATGCTCTGTTCCAGCATGTGCTAGAGCCCAGCTTGCGAGAGCCCCTGGTGAACGTGCAGCGCTGGTTCGCGACGCTGTCGCAGCAGCCGCAGGTGCTAGCCGTGGTGGGACCCGTCAGCCTGTGTGCCGCGGCCCCCGTCTACGATCCCAAGAAGTACCAGGAACTCACCAAGGACAAGAAGGTCTGAACCCATGTATAATTATGACGTAGAATGTCTAAAGTTAATGAAACTCATGACCTTATTATCCTTAATTGAACGCATCCTTCCATCCTTCACCATATTAGAACTATTCCTGATAAAAGTATATTCATTCACACGTACGCACATAACGTGTCTGATTTTCCTGACGAGTCTCGAGTTAAAAAATATAGTAACACATCAATTACAGCAAGAGGGCGGGAAGAAAGAGAAGAAGGAGAAAAAAGAACAGCCCAAGAAAGAGAAGGAAGTGAAGGAACCCGAGCCGCTGGATGAGTTGGACGAAAAGCCTAAGGAGTCCAAAGATCCATTCGACGCGATGCCCAAAGGGTGAGTGGCTCCCGAGTCGGAAATTGTAATTCCTAAGTTTCATCAAAAACTCGGCTCACGACAGTCGACCGTTTCAGAACTTTCAACATGGACGATTTCAAGAGGTGCTACTCGAACGAGGACGAGGCCAAGTCGATCCCGTACTTCTGGGAGAAGTTCGACCCCGAGCATTACTCCATCTGGTTCGCCGAGTACAAGTACCCCGAGGAGCTGGCCAAGGTGTTCATGAGCTGCAACCTCATCACGGGCATGTTCCAGCGCCTGGACAAGATGCGCAAGCAGGCCTTCGCCTCGGTGTGCCTCTTCGGCACCGATAACGACTCGACCATCTCGGGCGTGTGGGTGTGGCGCGGACAAGATCTGGTCTTCCCGCTGTCGCCCGACTGGCAGATCGACTACGAGTCGTACTCCTGGACCAAGTTGGACCCTAAGGCGCCCGAGACCGAGCGCCTCGTGCGCGACTACTTCTCGTGGAGCGGGAAGGACTCAGAGGGCCGCGCCTTCAACCAGGGCAAGATCTTCAAGTGAGGCCGGCCGCGACTCGCCTCGACCGTCGCCTCGTATATGTATTTATTGACAAATCACCTGTCCCGTCGTCGCGAAGCGGCAGTTTGTAAATGATGTTTTGCATTTATTACCGAAAGTAATATTCTCATTTCTATGAAGCTGTAAGAAATTAAATTGTTTTCTATTTAAGCCCGTCGTTGTTTTCTATTTCGCTTTTACCCCGAAGCGTCCACGCCGAGCAATGAAACAAAACGGAAAGCAAAAATTTCATATATTTGTTTGTGATATCTTATATTTGTCTTTAGGGTCGATTCGTCCTTAGCCTGGCGAGAGATTCAATAAAATCTCAAAATGAACCCCACGCTCACGATGCGATTTGTTAAATCGATAGACTAACGGATCTAAACGTTCAAAATCGAAGGTCGACGGTAGCGAACGGGAATTACAGAGGAATCTATAAATATTACAACCGACACCTGCGACTCGATAACCACTCGGTTCTAGTTAATAGAGAATACGATAAAAAGATTGAAACTCCTCGGACGAGGGTTCCTTCGTCGGTAGGTCTTCGCTTATTTCTTATTATCTCTCGGTCGCCGGAAGACTCGCGCTATCGTCGCGGTTGTGGAGGTCCAAGTCGGCGGTGAAGGGCGCGGCTCCTTCCCTCTGCGGCTCCTCCTCGGCCGACCTAGAGTTCGTATGATAATAATTTATGGTTATTTATAGAAATTCTGCTAAACAAAAAAAAATCGAGAACTCGCGCGAAGTTATTTTACTCCATAACGCATTATTGAGACATTCTATATATGTCTTTAAACGCTTTAACTTACATAATGTAAAATTGCCTATCGTGAAGGCTTCGGCTCACCTTTATGTTTGTTAAATTAGCTATTTAACTGTATAAATATTTTTGATGTCGAAAACAAGTTGGGATTTTGGCAAAAATGTGTTTGTATATTGCAACTTGTAGTTTTTATAAAAGTAAAATAATGAATCGGCACCATATTTCAAAACCAAATGCTATAGCATAGAGTACGAGAAGTATTAATTTAATTATTATCTAGTAATCGTGTCGTGGAATCGTTTTTTGTAACGATTAGATTCGTTTCAGGTAGATACAAAAGGTTTATTATAGCTATTTCCCTAATTATTTTCAGTTCTCTATGTTTTTTGTATACGGTGCGTCCTCGGGGCGAGGGGAGTATTATCGCTTGTTGCTTGCAAAACAGACATTTCCTAAAATTTCCTAATGCGTTCTGAGTACACACATCACCAACTACGCGACCTGCGACCATTTTGTTTAAAGTAGAATTTCTTATAATTGATTAGATTGTCATATTTAGTGTTTCTTCAAAAGTATTTGTTTGGCTTATTTTTTCTGTTTAGTCTTTTTAACTTAGTTGGTTTTTTTATATAATTGAGGACTTTCAATGCAACTAAAATGGGACAGCTGTACGCCTGATTTGTTTTGAAATAGTAAAAGTCATAAAGGGAAGTAGACAATAAACAGTTTTACCCGAGCGTGAAGAGTTGTGCGTCGCCGGGCAGCGGCGGCGGGTTGGCGTGGCACTCGCAGCGGCATCGTTCAGGCGGCGCGTAGCTCAGCGCTTCGCGACCTTCCGCCGGCAGCGTCTGGATGCGTTTGGGCTGCTTCCGTCTCTCCGGCACCTCCGAGAAATCAATCCACTCTCCTTTGCGCGACGATCCCGCTGCAAAGGTAAATTGTACTATCAAAATGCGGTCCGAAATCGGATGGGACGACACAGCTGCATCTGTATGTTGCGACGTCTACTCACCCTCACTGCCGCTGCGAGTGCGCGGTCGTTCGGGGCGGGGCGGTGCAGCCGAGGTCGAGGCGGCCCTCGGGCGTCGAGGCAGACGGATGTGAAGGCGCGGGATGACGGGTGGAGCGGAGGGCGGAGAGTGTGGCGACGGGGCAGGGGGTGGAGCGTTGGTCGGCAACGGGGCCGAGGGGGGAGCGTTGGTTGCCCTTGAGGCTCGTGGCCGCCGCACTCCCGCCACGCTCACCCCGCCGCGTTCCCGCACCGGCACGATGGGCACGGCCAAGGAGCGCTCTTGCGGCAGAGTGGTCGGCACGTACGGCAACTCCTCGAATGACTCCTGAACGACGAGCCCGCGCCGCTCCGCATCGCTTCCGCCACGAGTCACGGCGTCGGATCCGGCTTCCGATTCCGACGAATCGCGTCCGGGATCTTGCGGAGTTCCCGGTTCTGATCCTTCGAGGCTTTCTGTCGGGTATTCAAGACTCTCCACTTCGCCGAGCGTCTCGTCCACTCTGCGCTCGGCCGAGTCGCTACCTAAGTTGATGTCGTTTTCGATGGCCGGCGTGTCCGGCTCCTGTTCCGTTTGTGCAATCTTGACGTCCTCGCTTTCCAGAAAACTCGGGATGGAGCCTGATATTTCGCTCGTGATGCTTGGTGTTTTTGTTATACTGAACTGTGTGCTGAATACTTGTTCTCGGCTTCCGACGTGTGTCGTGAACGTCAAGCGATCTCTACGTTTTGCCTTGAGCGGGTCCACCGGGATGGACGCGACGTCGGGGAAATTTTGATTCTTAGTCCTCGATGAATTATCGTTTATAACTTTCGTTTCGCGTAAGATTTGGTCCTCTTTTACTATATAATTATGAACTATTTTCGATAATTCAGGTGCGATGGATGCATTTGACGTTTTCTCTGTGGGAGAATGTAACGGAATAATAATGCTACCGTCGGGTAATACAGTTCGCTGTGCAGGTTTAGTTGAATAGGCGGAAGATACGGGAGTTACCGATGTCGACCTGATTTGCGGGGCTGAGGAAGGTCGAGGCACCTCGTGCTTCTTGAGTTCCGTTTTGTCGCTCACGCTGTCTAACTCGTCGGGTGGTGTGTGCAAAGGAATGTGAATAATACCTTCCTTAGTTTCCTCATAATATTTAAGTTTCTCGCCCCGATGGTGATCAGATGGCCCTTGAGGAAATTGTCGCTGCGATTGCACCACCGGCGAGGCATCTCTTGAACTCGCCGACGGTGATGTCGCGCTCTTTCGCGGTACTTTAAATAGTGATAATACGGAACCTTTTATTTTCCCTGTAGAGGTAGGTGTTACGGAGCGATCTCTACTCTTACTGCGAGAACGGCCTTCGTTTAGACTTTTCTTTCGTTTAAGTGCATCTGGTGAATCTGGGGAAGCAATGGTCTCTTTTGATTTGAATAAAGAACAAAACGAAGATTTGCGTGATACGGCCACACCGCTAGGAGAAGGTGTGCGGCTGTCGCGGCGCCTGGGCGTCGTCTGTGGGGTGATGACCACCAAATCCGAGCGACTTGCTGGTCTCGATATTAGCGCACTATTATCGTTTAATTCCAAAGTAGCCGGCTTTCGAACCGGCTCTGTGCCTATCAACGTATGGTCACTTTCCTCATCAGCTTCATCATATTCGTCATCAGGTTTCAGTCTAATACGAATGATATCTTTTGATCTATTAGAAGTTTTAAAGACCTCTGGCTCTGGTTTATGTCGGTTTCCCTTGGATCTCGCTTTGCGCTCTTCTACGCGAGCACGATTCCGCGTCTCTTTTAGCCTCTTTTCTTCATCAGCTGGTACCGCAGTAAGGGGATATATTGTTGCAGACATAGTTTCTGTCTGCAGCTCTGTAGTAGAAGCCAATGACGGTACAGGCACTGTTACAGATTTTTGTGTTTGTTCTGGTGCCGATGGGACATTAGAAACTACTTTAGTCAAAGTCGTAGCTCGAAGGCTGGAGCTCTCCAGTGTAACTTCTGTTCGAATTTCTCTTCGGTCGCGCGCATCCACAGGAGTCGCCGACAATGTCGTTTCGCTCGATAACTTCGCTATTTCTAGCAGTCTTTCTTCGACTACGGCTGCACAAATTTCAGGATCCGTTTCTATCGGCTTTGGTCCACAAAAAGAAGTCTCTAGCAACATCTTGTGAGGTGACGGCGAACGCGACATGCCAGACACAACCGAGAGTCTGGAAACCCGACTTGTATGACTGAATGCCGACACAGCTGAATGGGCGGAGCACTGAGAGCCAACACTAGAGAGTCGGCTCGTTCGTCCTGACACCGCCAACAGCGCAGTCTCCGAACCTTGACTATCTTTTCGAGAATGTCTCCGCGACGAAGGGGCGGTGAGTGGTGCTCGAGGTTCTCCGTTGACGGGTATGTTCTCTAGAAAAGCAAGTTCCTCAGTAGAAGAGCGCAAATCGAGGGCTCCGTCTTCCCGGAAGCCGAGCTCCAACTTGGCACGACTCTCCTCGCCGGAGCCAGCACCGGCGAAGAGCGCCAATTCGGGTGAGCTATCCCGGGAGTCGTGGTGACTGGAACTGGAGGCGCGAGAGATGTCGATTCGCGGCGCGGCAGGCGCCTGCAGTCCCACGGCCGGTGATGAGTACGAGCGCGCACGCTGCTCGGGCGGAGCGAGGCCACCTCCGGCATCCTCGCGGATCTCAGGAAGTCGGAAAGTTTGTTTTGTTTCTGGACTCGACTGGAATTAGATCGAGACATATAAGTTCTACTTACTTTACGATACAGTAAAAAATAGGTAAAGGTAAAAAAATACTGATTGTGTTGACGTGCACTGTCAGTCTTTGGTAAGACTGTTTGGTAAGGGAGTCTGTGTTAATACCTCGTCAGAGACGTCGTGATCAAACGAAGCGATGGGTGCGGGCCCTCGTCTAGGGCGCCGCTCACTGCCGCCACTGTCTGCCATCCGCCGTACGGATACCGCTAATCGCTTATACGGCAATGGTACACGACATTACAGCTGAAAAAACCTTGGGCAGATCAAAATGTGGCATTATGCGAACCGTTAACGGATAATATGCCAGCGTACTCTTAAAATTTAAAAGCTCTACATAATTCAATCTATTTTCTACTTATACGAGTATATTACAGCCAGGCTGTTTTTTTATCATTCATTCTAACTTGTGAGTTTCGAGATTGCATATTATATTGATTTGTTTAATAACGCTCTATGCGAGTATATTCTTGTTGAGAGTTGACATTTAAGAGAGAGTAAGTGACATTAAAGTAAATCGTGACGAGTATAACTGTGCAACAGGATTAAACGTTAATAGTTCAACGGAGTAGGGTAATAGGTTAGAGTCGGGGAGTTCACTGACACGAAGGTGTGCGGGTAGCGACTGACCTGTCAGCTGCAGTGGACGCGTTCGCCCCGCATACACGCGGGCCCCGCACGGAGGACGGAGCAGCAAGTCCACACTGATAGGGCGAGTGCGGTTAGTGCTTCGCGACCTCAGCGTGGGGCCCGTCGCCCGCACTCCGCCCGCGCCGAGGGGCCATTGCCTGATCCTGCACGCAAGCGCCCAATTCGCGCACGCGCTTTGCTCCCTCTGTGTTGCCGCTTATTCTACGACGTAGGAGCTTATTTCACAGAGCATATAAGCATGGTCTCGCTGTTATATATTGCCTGATGGTCAACAACTTGATTTGTATACATCAGGAAAAACTTAAAATTCATAATATATTCGTAATAACGTAAATGGTTTTTCGAGAGTACTCCCTTTACCTTTATAAAAAGGAATTTGTTTTAATGTCGTTGCGCACCTGCCCGATATCTTAAAAAAATGCCTACACCCTGAACTTCTGATCCTTCCGGTCTGCCGATGCAGACATCCCTTTACTATCTGTTAAAGCAAGAACTGTAGAGTTCAGACATTAGTTGTACGGTGGAAGACTGTCTTAATGATGAGAGCCGAGCAGCGGCCGAACACGGTGCCCTCTTGCAGCCACATTGCTAGACTTGTACAAACTCCCTGATCTTAAAAAATGTAACCGGAAATCAGCTTGGGAAATTTGTTTGTTTCTATTACCTTCAATACATACGATGTTTTTGGTTTGTATGTTTTATTTACTGAACAGCTTCTTACGTCTCTTGAGAAAAGCAAACACGTTATGACGGGCTGAGGCCTCGCTACCTATGCGACTTTATCAAAATTAATCAATATTGGTTGAGCCTGCTGAAACTATTCAATTATTTGTTGCGGACGCGGCAGCTTGTTAAGTGTGGCGCCTTTGTCACCAACTTACCTGTCTGGATTTATGTTTATTATTTTAATCGATCGTCTTTTTTTTAGGTATATTTTAACTGTGACAAATGTCAGTGTCAATTATTTTATGGCTTAACCAATAAATTATGAAGTGTTTACAGAATATTTAACAGGTTAAACCGGGAGTTAAGAGAACGGATGACGTATGGAGCTATGGTAGAAGCGAAAGTTGAGCGACTAAGAATTGGGTTAATTAGAGTGAATCGCTCGAATTACCATAACTATAGCTTACGCTCTTCTGAAAGCTATACCCTTGAAATCCCATCTCATAACTCCTCCTTTCTTGGCGATTCCTTTAAGGTCTCTGCAATTCACTTCTCGTCCCTATTCGCTTAATTCCTCTATCTTCCTTTAAATCTCTTCTGTACAAACATTACCTGTCCACAACTACTAACTGACATGAGACTGATCTTGAATTGGATTTTCGTGATTTATGTGCACTTTTTACTTTTTGTTTTTCATGTATCCAGTATCAGTTTAGTGTATTATTTGTTCCTGTTTAGTTTCTTCTTTATAACTATACGTAATATGTATTTTTGCACTTCTTGCCTACCTTATGTAATTTAATACATTTTTTTTCTTTACTCACAGTGGTTGCCTGGAAGAGATCGCTCGAAAGCGATAAGGCCGCCAGTTGCCCTCCTTTTCATTTAATTATGTTCCATTTTTATATTGTAATCTAACGAAGTGTTAATAAATAAATTACGTAAACAAGTATCCTCGTTTAAGTGATGATCAGGACGTGGACAGCAGCACTCCTAGCTTGATGTTCCGGACAGACGCAGTAGTTTTCGCTCGTATCTTCCTCAAATCCGCATGTGTTCTATTATTTTATTGAGTTTGGGATACAGTACAATGAACGCTTTATACACATCACAACCATTCAGGTAATCATTTATAAGTAGAAATATTAGCTTTCGGGTGTAAATAAAAAAATAAGGTTCATATTAGATATTTTTAATTATGAACGAGGTATAACAGCTCAATCTACTGATTATATCAATATAAGCCCATGCTCAAGTACATTAGCAGAATATAGGTACTTTGATATTATAATTATAACTCTCATTAAACTCTAATATAACATGTTATATTTACGAAGATATCTATATACTCGTATTTGTCCGAGCGGAAATAGACGCGCACTAGGAAGTTTTGTGCTCTATACTGTAGGTAGATAATATTTATTCATATGCATTTAAATTATACATTCACACAGTTATAATACTATGTCTATGATATAAAATCATCAAGCTCGGGAAGCTAACAGTATTTAGTCACAAGCAACAGATGGAGCCAAACTCTGACCTATATAATTTTTTACAATTATTACATCGATATTACTAGAGAAAATATTCATACACGCAATGTTTTAAATGGTAACGGTAACGACAGACAAACGAACTCAACATAGCCTCAACTAAAATTATTTACAGGAAATTGTCTTTATTTTTTAAAATAAATTATTACCTAGTTTGCGAAACTACCAGCTCACGTGAAGACGTGACTTCCGCGACCATGGCTTACTCAATAGCCATTGCTCACTAAGTTTATAATTGTTCTACTTGTCCTACAAACATTCATCAGGACCGTATACTACATAATACATACAATATAATTTTATTTAACTTTAACTGTTTTAGTTTAAACTAATTTTGACATTTCGATGTCATTAAAATCTCTAATTTTTTTTGTTTTCTGGCATTTATTTGTATTTTAATGTAATTATAAGTTTATACGACTTATTGTAGTTACTTTTATAATTGTGCTTAAGTTACTTGGATCCATCTAAGTATTTCCAAAAATATCTAGCGATTACATTATAAGTGGCGCGTCCCGGGTTCACACTTTACCTACTAACTAACACCGAAACGTATGAATGTAGGTACTCATCGATTCTATCTACAGAGTGCTGGGGGCGGTGGGAACGACCAAATCCACTAATTTCACGCTCACTTTGAAAAATATCTGTTACATGTCTATACACATATAAATTATTTATTTATACGATAATCGCTCTCATAATAGATATAGGCGAGCGAGATAGGCGACTTCTGAAAACGTAAGTTATTCGTCTCCCACTCGATACATTACGATTACTAAAGTAGTTATTGTTCTATATTTCTTATAAAATCGGAATCTACTAATGAAGCATCGGTGTCCTCTGAGGGCCTAGTCCGAATCGGAGTCGGACGATGGGGCGGCAGGTACTGCGGGTTCGGCGGCGGGGGCGGGCTCCGGCTTGGGTTCGGGCACCGCTGCGGCTAAAGAGTAAGCAGCAGCCGGAGCACCGCTCGTGCGTTCGATGCCCACGCTGAAAGCGAGCAGACGGGTACATTGACGACACGAGGAGCTCAAAGTGTAATTAGGTCGCCTCGTCGTCGTATACTGACCGATACTCGTGGCGCGCGAGATACCGCACGTACTTTTCGGGCGGGTCGTTGTCGTGGTTCTGCAGCGAGACGGACCGCACCGTCATGTGGGACACTTGCGTGGCAGGCATCGTGAACTCCACGTAGGCCCACTGCGCTAGCTGTTCCGGAATCTGGTCGTACGAAGTCAGAGCCATGCGGCATACGAGGTTGTGGCTCGTGTATGCACCTAGAGTCAAGCATCGGCTTAGACGGGCGAAGCGCTGGATCGAGATATTATTGAATTCGAATCATATGTCTAGAGTTTAGAATTCGTAGTCGCAGAAACAAGAATAACATTGCATTTTTTTGGAAGAGCCGTAGCCGTAGCCGTGAGTTACGAAAGTTGTGCTGACGATTTGAATTCTCCGTGCTATGAATGAAAGTTCCTATAAATTTGAGTTTAATATAATTTATTATGATAATACAATTTAATAATAGTGGTAATGACACCACATTCTAGACGATGACGGTGCTAAAATGCTGCTGCTGTTTAAAAAACGAACTTTATCCGTTTACCCTGGCCTTCCTTGGGCAGTCGCGGCATGCGCCACACGATAGCGCGATGTTGGTGCTCGTACTTGGCCTGACCCGACGTCACTTCGATCAGCGACTCCTGCAGCGTATCCACGGCACCCAAAAATCTTTCTATGCCCTTAATCTTGCCGGTACGTCTGGGTAGAAGTCGTTAGTATTAAACAGATGCATCGATTTCGGACAAAAGTAAGAGGACGCTAGATCGTAGTACGTAGACGTACCTGTGAGCCGACTTGACGGAGCCGTAGCGAAAGTGTTTCTCGACTCGAAACAGGTAAATCCAGCACTCGGGGATAGGGAAGCGCACCGCCACGTCTTCGCACGGCACCTGCCCCAACTTGCGCGATGCAAACCCGGGAACCAAAACGTCAGCGCGGAGCTCTACCTGCACATACGGTACGGTTCGTGACACCGTTCGACGATATATATAGGACTCACCGCCACCGGACGCACCTTGTTGCCGGTCACGCACCACACGGCCTTCAACTGCAGGGGCAGCTCGCGGTTCTTAGGAGGACGCACGCGAAAGCGCATGAGCTCGATGTAGCATGCGTCGGGAGGTTTGAACCTGCGCGACACAAGTCCGACGATAAACCATGATTTTATTATTATTTTAGTGGGTTACGTAGCTCAGGCGGAACCCCTCACTTGATGATCTGACACTTGTCGAACTCGTCGGGTTGCACGCAGGCGTGAAATTCGGGGTCTTCCACTCGGATCCACTCCTCCGTGACGACGGGGATGATGTCGTGGCGCCCAACCACCTCCTTTCCTTGTCGCCGCATATCGTTCACGCCTAGTTCTATATCCGGCATACCTGCAGTGGGATGGGACGTCACAATGTACCCGAACACGTGAGATCGACGCGAGAATCAATCGAAGTCTTACCGCTCAGGAAGCCGAGGAAGAAGAGTCTAACTCGCGCGATCTGCTTCACGACCGCGCCGTCCGCCTCCTGCTCGACGTACAGCTCATCCACGGCCGTCACTTGCACCTGAACAGAAACGTACAAAGATACCAAACGGTCATTCTGTTAGGGGTTAGTAGTCACTCTTGCTCTCAAACGATTGATGCGATTTTGATAAATGTGTGTAATGTGTAGCGACAAACCTCCTCCATCTTGTACGTGAGAGCGCGGTCCCGATGAGCAGCGATTCGGAACAGCGCTTCTTCTACACAGCAAGAGAACTCCTTGACATGCTCGTAGTTGAGCGAACCCAGTTTGAACAACTGCGACACCTATAACGCACATTGGTTAGTAGAGAGTTGTATGTGAAGGAACTCGAGACGCGACGTTCGCCCCGAACATACCTGCGGCGCGTGCTCGACGGGTAGGCCGAGCTTACGCAGGTCGCTTCCGAATTCCTTGACACCCTGGTAGTCGCCTTGAATCGCGTACGCCGCGAATTGAGACAACTTATTGGTGATGCGCTCGGCCTTCGTCACTTGCCCCGGCCTGCACGGTCAATTTGAGCTTACTTTACAACCTTAGATGAACTTTAGGTGGTCGTCGGATTGTCACACCAAGTCTACTTAGCCGTGACGGAGTATTAATTTTAATTCTTCGTGACACTACTTATAAAGACACTTTAGTATAAGTTTTGATCATGAGGAGCCAATTATAATTTCAACATATTAATAAGAATAATGTACATTCTTCGTTCGTATCTCAGTTTCCACGTCGACGTGACGGATTATTTATCGGAGTCAAAATGTAGACAGTCTCCTACCGCACTCCTGGTCTCTCCTTGTAGAAGACGTACTGTAACTTGACAGTGAAGATCTTGCCGAACTGGTCAAACTGCTGTGCGGCGATGTCTGAGACGGAGTAGCAAGCCTGCAGCGGCAACTCGTGCAGAGGCTCGCGGTCTCCGACCGCCGCCAACACCTGTACCGCCGGACTCTCACCGGCGCCTGCGCCCACCACGCGCACCCACACCTTCTTCCAGAACCTGTCGCGACATGTCAGGATTTTTTTAATGCCATGTCAAATATATTTATACAAATTTATTGCAGAACTCCGAAAAACCTTTGTCCGGTAATTTTCTTTTTGTTGGGTTGTCTGAGATGCATCTCCCAGCCCGGTCCGGCGTATGTGGTGCGTGGAAAGTCCTCGAGCGGGACCGACACGTCGTCGTCGAACAGAGGCGTGGGAGGCGTCTCGCCACCGCTGCCCAAGCGGCCGCGACCAGACTCCGCTGCAACCCAATAGAAAACACCTGTACGTTTTCAATTTTACATTACGGTATTACATTTTTATTTAGCACTCGCATACAACAAATATTTTAATGTGAAATAATTGAATGCTATGCTTTGCAATACTATGTCGGTTGTCAAAAAAATTCACGCTTACGTCTCTCCGCTTGGAACTGCTGCTGTAATGTGTCTATTGCATTCTTATCGAAGGGATTGGCCCTGGGCGAGTCCGGTGCGATCTGAGGCCTCGGAGGAGGCGCTAACGCCGGTACTGCGCCGACGTCGACTGCCGTTTCGCTGTCTTTGGGTCTATGGAAACATATTTTATTTGAAGAAATCATGTTACACATTTATAAATAAACGTATGCACCGGATAAGCACCGTATGAACACGGAAAATGTGTCATCCGCAGAATCAGCGGAGCCTTGGTGGTAAAGGTGTGGCGTGGCAGCGGGCGCTGGTGGAGCCTGCATGTGAAGGAAAGGATCGAACGCCTCCGACTCGAATCCATCGGGTGTCGCTTCAGAGCCGCCGTCGTCACCCCAAGCGTCTGTAAAACAAAAACTATTATCTAAACCTTAAAAAAAGCGTAATATTATTATAAAATATAATCATATTAAAATAATTTTATATTAATTTAATATGATAATATTTACAACAAATGTATTTATTAGATTTTGTCTAGGGAGCTCAACGTACCTGCCGTCAAATGGTTTCCGGCCACTGAATCGAATTTTGCAGCAAACGCATCAAAAGCATCTTGAGATTCGGTATAAGTCTCTTGAATCATTTCTTCCGACTGACTCCATCCGAAGTCAACTGAATTATCGACATCTTGCTTAGGATTCGATTTAATTGGTCCGCTGTCGAAAACGTTTGCCGTGGAGTAGATGGTTCCACTGCCCACGTCCATATTTTCACCGATAAGAGTATCTTGTAGAGATCGGTCTTCCGATGGTAAATTATGGAACGTGTCGCTGACTGGAGAAACCGGTGCGTTTACTTCTTTCACTCCAAAAATATCGGATGCCACATTTTTTGTTATATCTTCTTCAGTTATATCAAAGGGGTTCTTATCAATCTCTGAGTAAGGTTGATTCACTTCCATACTAGTCTCTGTTAATATAAAGGTTGATGGTTGAGAAGTATTTTCAATAGTTTCAGCTGTGGGTTCTGATGTATCCATATCGGCATTAGTATTATGATGATCCATAGCATCTACTGTTATATCAGATTTATTCGACTGTGTATAATGACAAGATCCTTTAACCATTGTTGAAGAATTAGTAAATAATAAATGTTCTCTTTCATCTGGAGTTTCACTTGAGGTTGGGACAATATTTAAGGATTGTTCCGGATTGGACGCTAAATCTATTATATCATCACTCAAAAAATCAATAGGTTTTTCTTCCTTCTTAGGGGCTGCATATAAGCTGAGTATTGCTTCTTTAGTTGGTTTTACTACAACTGGCACAGGAGCTTCAAAAAGATTAATGTCATCAACTAGTGTGGTAGCTTGGGCTGGGGGTGGGAGCTGTGGCCTAGGTGGAGGAGCCGGTCGAGGGGGGCGAACCGGAGGCGGTCTAGCCGGTCTGGATTGAGTCAAGCTCAGCTCAATATCTGCCACTTGTGAATCTTCTAACATGTCTAAATCAGGCGTCGGACTTGGTGAATGAATGTCACGAACCGAAACTGGACTCGGCGTTCTTGTGGGTGGTATACGATTAAGCAAATGTGAACTTGTAAACTCCATTTGGCCTGTGACACTAAGAATCAAATTTTGAGTTTCTTGTGTAACTGGTCTCACAAGATCTTGATTGTCGGTTGTAATGATTGGTGTGAAACTATCGTTTACTCTATTAGAAACCAGATCTAATTCTGTTGGTTTGACAACAATGTCGTTTGATAAAGGTTCTTCGATTATTTGATGGAAAATGTTTGTGGAGCTATTATCATCGAATTGCTTAGCACCCATGTTAATAGGCTCAGAGTTGCCAAATATGTCTATGGGAACTGTATCACCCACGGGTGGTTCAAAACTATTTTCAAAATCAGAAAAAGGATTGCTTGTAGCAAATGGATTATCGCCTCCAGCCATGTCTTCGTGGTCATTATTGGCGGTCACCATAAATGGATTAAGAACTTCAGCAGTAATGGGAGTTGCTGGTTCATTGATACTCAAAAAAGGGTTGTACGCCATTTTGTTTTTTTTAACAAAAATAAACTAGTTCAAAAATTCTGATTCGAGAAGTTTAACTTCAGTTTTTCCCGGAGCTAGATTACTGGCAAAAGATGTATCAAATGGATCAAAATCTTGACCACCTGCTTCTAGATTATCTAAAGGTTCAGGTGTGAGTGCTTTTATCTGAAAAAGATCGTCTTCCGTTTCTAGTAATGTTTTATTTTCCTTCGTTTGTGAATCAGTAGAATCTTCACAAGAAAACTCCTTAGCTAATAGTCTTAATTCTGTTTTGCTTGGTTTGATGTCACTGGCGAATGATGTATCAAACGGATCTTCTGATTCAGTATTGAACGTTTGTTCCTCACTCGGAACACCAGCTGGGGTTAAAACTTTTACTTTAATATCAAGACCCTCGCTTTGAAGAAGATCAGTGGGAAAGTCCTTTGCCCCAGTCTGAAGAAATTCAGAATGGCGTCTTTTTGTATTTACTGGTATATTATGAGAGGACAAATCGTCATCAGAACGTGTCCGCTGTAAAATGTTAGAGATTTTGTCCTTAGCTTCGAAATCCTCGGATAAGTCCTCTGAGATAGAAAGTTCTCGCGTGTAATATGGTGTTAAAGGCTTACTTGGCTTAGATTGTTTATCAAAGAGAGAATTTTCTTCAGTGCCGTCAACGTTAAATACAACGCTTTTGCTGACTGACAAATTTTCTGGACGAGACGATCGTCTAACTGAGTTTCTTTCTTCTGTTTCGTCTGCGCGAGGATCAAAGTCTGGATCACTAGGAACTTTATAGATTCCAGCAGGAGTAGAATCTATTAACTCTTTTTCAAGTAATTTTAACTCAACCTTTCCAGGTGCAACAATTTTATCGACTATTGTTGTATCAAAAGGATCTATATCATTGATTTCAATTGGGTTCAGAGGAGAATCAGTTAGCTGTGTAAGATCTGTAGTGCTGCCTCCTAACAAATCACGTCCAGGTTTATTCAAATTATTATCAATAATATCATCGGAAGTTATGGACTCTCTAATCCCAGAAGGATCCGTCAAATGAATACGTACAGAAGATTTTCTCCTGTTATTTAGTTTTACTTTTACTTCTTCTGCGCGGGGGTCAAAGTCGTCATCGTCCTCTAAAATTACTTCTTGAGTGTTGTTAAACTGTGCCTGCGGAACAATAGCATCAGCAAAACTGGTATCAAATGGGTCATCCTGATCGACATATGGATCTAAAACATCAAGTTGGTCTTCAACTATTCCTTCCGCAAAAACTGATTCTTTTGAATTCGCTTCAAAAGCAGACCACGCTTCTTGAATAACTGGTTTGATATTAATATCGCTTTCGTCAAGTTTAGATACTTCTACTTTGCATTCAAGAGATTCTGCAGCTAACAAAGTAAATTCATCTTCATAATTATTAACAATAGCGTTATCTTCGGTTAGAATATCTTTTGGTACTTGCTTTTTGATGTGTTCGACTAAAGAAGTACTTAAATCTATCGGTGTAGTAATGGGTATATCAGCATCAAGATCTAAAATACTTTTTTCCACAGGCTCTTCAATTGCATTACTCGATACAGCTGAAGCATTCTTATCGTCACTTTCTAATAACAAATCACCTGGTATAGTCCTCTTAGCTCTTTTTGTTGTAACTTTAACATTATCAATACGTCCAGTGAGAACCTCTACAGCAACTCCGATATCCAATTCTTTTTTACCCTTTGAAGACTTTACTTCTTGACCTTTTATTATGGAATTAACATAAGATGTATCAAATATGTCGTCGTCTTGGTTTTCTTCTGGAGAATCTGGCACATAGGCTAGTTTCACTTCTCCTCGCTGAACAGCGTCTATATAAGACGTGTCGAAAATATCATAATCCTCATCTTCCTCTTCAGACTCATCGTCGGTTACACCGTAATCACTTTTATCCTCGTCGTTCTCTGCGGCGCTAGCCTGCGCAAGATGAGGAAAGTCAGCTTCAGTGACCTCAACTACTGGTCTGACCGGCTTTTCCTTCTCTGCTGGCTTTATTTCATTTTTAATAGTCACTCGTTGAAAGAAAGATGTTGACTTTATTCGATCAAGATCACCTTGCGTTTTTTTTAGTACAGAATCTACACCAGTGGTTAAATCTTTAAATTTAGACCATTCTTCATTTTCCTTTGTAGTACTGCCAGCGTTTTCAACTTTTTGCTGATGTTCTTTTTTATACTTCTCTAATTCCTCTTCAGTAAAGAGTTCTTCTTCACCTTTACGCTTAGACTTTTTTCCTTTTTTCTTCTTTTTAAGGCCTTTGGGTAGCTTTAGCATTATATGTAATTAAAAAATACTCTCTTATTTGCTGGAAAGGAAAAGATTAAATTGTAAGTACTTACGAAAAAAATCTGAATAAATTAAATAAATATTTTGTAATCCTACAAAAAAATTACTCGTTCAATGTAAATGTCATAAGATCGATTGCACATCACTTTTTTTATATCATGAGATGTTGGTTGGTTGATTTGCCTTTCACCAACAATAGATGAGATAAGTCACATACTTCATTAAATTTATTGAACGATGTTTATAATGATGTAATAGACATATTAAAAGAGTCTAAAAGCTAAATATGTGACACAAACGAAGAAAAGCAACAAAGGAAGGTCGGAAGTAATGAAATGTTGGCGAAGGCTGAAAGGTCTGCCTGATCAGGTACGAGTAACTACACGTACCGGGCCCGTGAAGCTCTTGCCCATAAGCTACTCGGACCTAGACCGCTATGGCGGCCGTACCTTCATCGCAATCGAGAGACACGGAAACAGGCGAAGGCTAGTAGGGCGCTCGAGGCGTCTGGCTCGCGACTGACATCGCGCAGTGCCACTCCTATCGACCCGCGCCGCCACCACTGCGCATGTCTCGCTTACGTAACTCCTCGCCCGTCCTGCGCCACCCGCTTCCTTTTATGTCTTTCCAGCTCGATCTATAACCGAATAAAATCATATCATATTTGCTTATGCGATTGAAAATACCTACGACATAGTTTTACACTAAACCGTCTCAAATTTAATGATCGATATTTTTATTATGAAATGAATTATAAAATAATAATAATAAAATATATTTATTCATTTTAAGTTCAATTTCATTACAATGTGTAAGATTTGGGAACCCTTTTAAGTAAAAAATATACCTGTGTCAGGGTTTCCAGCTCTTTAACAAACTTAGTTATACATTCCTTAAAATATTTAATTTATATATAATTTAGTTACATCTTCTATTAACTTTTTTTTCTTTTTTGTTATTGATTTTTAACTGTTATCAACACACTGGAGTGCATAAGTGAGTGTGTGAGTGAGTGAGTGAGTGAGTGAGTGAGTCAGTGAGTGAATGAATAAAGTCTGTACTACTACTAGGCCTCAGAAGAAGCTCCAACTCTGGGTAGGGTATGTTCATGAGCCAGTCCTTTAGTCGTATAATGTAGTATAATGCTGTAATAATATTCTAATTCTTAATTAATGCTTAATTATTTATTTAAGTTAAATGGGAGGCATATTTGTATCTCTTTCGATTGTAACAAATAAAAAAAAATTGATGGAAGCAAATCATATACGCAAATATAATTTTTTCGAACATATTAAAATAATTAAATGTCTCATCTTTTGTAATCAGTTCAAGTGTATATGTCATCATAGATCTAATAATGTAAAACGTGACGTATATTAGGACAATCCAACAATGGATATTGGCAACACAGAACACCACCAGAAAATTATTATGACAACTAAATCGTTTTAGCCATGGAAATATATTATATATGTGTTTTGTAGTTTTTTGATTAAAATCATAATATACAAAACCAAAAATAAGACTTGGCTTAAAAGCTTCGTTACCAGGCCATAGAATTAATATAAAAATAAAATACAAATTTTATTATTAGGATTCGACTATATGATTCTAATTAGGTAATTTCTAATGCAAATTTTCTCAGGATATTTGATATTGGAAACTGTTGCAAGTTATTATAATGTCTAGGTGAGCAATATAATCTATGGTCCAGGCAATGGAGCACTCCGCATAAAGTAATGCCCAAAGATAATATTCTGCCAGAATCAAAGATCCTAACATATTTTTCATTTGTTGTGACTAAAGAGTGTTTTGTCTCTTTTTTACACATAGATATTTTACACTCCTTGAAATTATTGCGTTTCTGTGTTTCTCGAATCTGATTTGCACACAGTAAATATTGTATATTTTTAATCGTTCTCTGTAAATTAATTTGACCAATAAATACCCATAAGTATTTGACCACCCTATGACAGTGAAACTTCTTCGTTTAAATGAAAAAGCAATAGTATCGGTGTAACTAGTGTTTTATGTCGAAAATGTTTCGTATGCGCATCTTTAGTGTTATCCAGCACAGGTGAAACACGTGGGCAGTGCAAAAGAAAATAAACGTGGTGGTGAGAGTAGTTTTGAGCGATGGCGGAGGCAGCGCCCGGGAGTATCGTGAAGGAGGGCTGGCTGCTGAAGCGTGGTGAACACATTCGCAACTGGCGCGATCGCTACTTCATACTTTTCGACAACGGCGACCTAATGGGCTTTAAAGCGCAACCTGAGCGCAACAACTACCGCGACCCGCTGAATAAGTTCACGGTGCGGGACTGTCAGATCATGGCCGTGGACAAACCGCGCCCCAACGTCTTCACCGTTCGCGGCCTGCAGTGGACCACTGTCATAGAGCGGAACTTTGCTGTCGACTCCGAGAAGGAGCGGTGAGTCACACGCTCAGTCCAAAGTTCGACATTTGTTTGTTTACAATTGAGAGTGCAAACTTATTCCTATTCAGCTGACCCAAACTGCTTATGACTTGTCACTACATTGTCTTTAAATCTAACAATATTATCTAGCAATCCAATACTAGGATTTATTCAAAGTATTATGGGATTATGTTTGTGTCTAATGAATTAAGTCAAAAACTAGTGAACTGAATATGATTTATATTTATGTTGACACAATAACTAGAAAACATGAAAATTGCAATTGTGTAAATATAAGACAAACTGATTAAGAACATTAATAAAAAGATAATGTGAGATTGTTCCTTTTTTATGTCTGTGGTGTATAGTGCGTAATTCAAATTAAATTAGGCATTATACTGTCTGTTCATCTAAAAGAATCATTGTTTTAAATATAATATAGTATTTACACACTAAATCATATGGACCTGCTACTTTATATATATAGCAAGGTTTATATGTTTATAACAAGGTATGTTATCAATCAATATTATTAGTATAAATCTAATAAAGAAAAAGTATTGCATGTGCTCTAACATTAATGCCCAGTTTGGTATGCCTGAGGTACACAATTGCTTTAATGGCTAATAATATAATAGTTTAAAATGTTTTTTGTTGAAATTTGGCTGTGTATTTGCTGTAAATAAATAAATTTATTAAAGCTAACAAATATTAGCTGACATGTGTTTACAAGTACCCAATTGGCTGTCACAATATTTCTAAAAAAATAATAATAATGTATAAATAGTTTAGTAAATAATTCATCGACTAGTCACCAGTCATTAGTTACAGTGTTTTAAGAACTTATATTATAAAAACAAAAACTACTTTGGTGCTATGATTGTTTATATTTTAAAATTTTGTTTGATTTTAGTTTTACTAATCATTCAAGTTTAATATAATGGGGTAAGTATAAATCATTCACAATTATTTCTTAAAAAAAAAGAAATGCCTGTATATATGTAAAGTTGTTAATATGTTATTGTTATAATTTATTCAATTATTAAGAAATGATTTTACTTTACAGAAAGTCCCTTTCATTGTAATGTGGCTCGAATTATACATGATAACACAAAGACTTTTAAATAGCATGATTAACCCACTTGCTATATAACACAAAACCCAAACTAGAGAGTTTTTGTGGAAGCCGTGGATGTGAAAGCTTTACACCTAAACCCTTATTTGAGTGTGCGCAGACAATACACATTTGAAAGCAGGTATCTCAATAATCAATATTTATAACAAAACAATTCATAAATCATAAGTATATTTATTATAAAAATAAGATCAAACTATTTTATTTATAAAACAATTAATATAACCAATATTCATTTCTTTTCAGGTCCAACTTGACTTACTCATTTGCCGCGTCTTCTAAATACATGTTTGCAAAGAAGAGCCCCTATTGAACATTGTAGACGCATCTTTATCGATCTCTATACTAAAAACTGTTATTAGTAATAATTTGACGTGGAAATTATTGACATATAGTTCATGAACATTATGAAAAAAAAATTAAATCTTTGGAAGCTTGTAAGAAATAAATTACAATTTTTATTCACCTATTATACTTTATAGGTGCCTCATACCTCATCAATAAATTGAATATTATTGAACAGTGTCTGATATCTAGATCTTCTAGATTGAACTTCATTAAGAAATTTAAAAACGTCATAATACATATAATGTTTATGTCTTAATATATTCCTTGAATCAATGTTTTTTTTGGGTGATATTCAGAAACGAAACTTGCTCCCGTGTTTCAAAAACTTATTTTGAACCTTACCGATAGACACAGGTACTTTGTTGATTAAGTTTTGAACAGTTTGCTGAGCAATTTATTATGTGTTCACAAAAATTTACAAGGGGTCTGTCGTCTTACTTACTATAAATTAACTTAAAACATTACAATACCTGAAATATCTGACATCCAACCATTCTGCTGGTTTTACCATTTTAGACGTAGTATTCGTTTTAAATAAAAAACCTATAATGTATTTTTTTTAAAACCGCGTAGTGTTTCATAGTTTCACGGCTAAACGGTCCAATTTAGGTTCCGTTACGAGGTCATGCTATGAATTTTCATACAAATAAATTAACAAGTCTATTTTATTTAAAAATACTTGTTTTATATCACAGTTCTTAAGTGATTCAATATTTTTTTTTCTTCTACAGACAAGGCTGCCTACTTCTGTAATTGATATGACTTAAGTACTAAGTTACTTGATTAAGTAAAAATAGATTTATATTGCCCTTGCCTTAAGTTGCTTATTAATAGTTCAATGCAAGCCAAATCTTGTGCCATTGTAGCAGGCTTGCGCTTAACATTCTATGTTCAAGACATTTAATGTATTTAAAGTCAAAAATAAATATGTAATTATATCTAATAGACACAACTATACAGTATAAATAGTTGTAGGCATACAAGTGCTTAATTTTCTAAGAATTCTGTGCTTATTCATTAAATTGCTTAATTAGTTTTACGACATAGCCAACATATTCGTATAGTTCTTTGCAAATAAACATAGCTAAACATTATTTCACATTTTAACCCTCATAGTTCACATCTTTATTTAACAACCTGACACTGAGCACAATCCTTACAGGGCTATTTCCTTTTCCGAAGCAAAAAACCTTCATACTGAGTTCTCCATCTAAATTACTTTCCATTAATTAAATATAAGCTGAAATGGGTACAGATATGACATGACATACATTTTAAGAGAAGTAGGCATTCAAGAGGAACATTTGCACCACATACATACATTGTTTTCTTTTATTACTCTGAAGAGTGGCATGGTCTACGTCATCATGATCGCAATTTTGTAAACAATTTCTAACTTTTTAGTTTAATAATAAAATAATAATAAAACAAGTCATTAGTATGTTTGAATGTATATTGTATGTATATACGCAGCGAAGAGTGGGTGGCCGCCATCCGCTACGTGTCGTCCAGGCTGAGCGGCGCTTCGGGCCAGCAGCCGGCGGGCCCCGACGCCGACGACCGCGACATCGCCCAGCTCGGCACCAGCTTCCGAGACCCGCGCCGCATCACCCTCGAGAAGTTTGAGTTTGTTAAGGTGCTGGGGAAGGGCACCTTCGGCAAGGTGGTGCTAAGTCGCGAGAAGGGCACCGGCAAGCTTTACGCCATGAAGATCCTCAAGAAGAACCTTATCCTGCAGAAAGACGAGGTGAGTCGCCGTCGGGCGGCGCGGCGTCCGCTCGAGCCTTCGCTCACGCCCGACCTGTTCACAGCTGGCGCACACCATCACAGAGAACCACGTACTGAAGAAGACGAAGCATCCGTTCCTGACGGCGCTGCGCTACTCGTTCCAGACCGCGGATCGCGTGTGCTTCGTGATGGAGTACGCCAACGGCGGCGAGCTCTTCTTCCATCTGTCGCACGAGCGCTGCTTCAGCGAGGAGCGCACGCGCTTCTACGGCGCCGAGATCGTGTCGGCGCTGGGCTACCTGCACTCGGAGGGCATCATCTACCGGGACCTGAAGCTCGAGAACCTGCTGCTCGACAAAGACGGCCACATCAAGATCGCCGACTTCGGGCTCTGCAAGGTGAACATCACGCACGGCCGCACCACGAAGACGTTCTGCGGCACGCCCGAGTATCTCGCGCCCGAGGTGCTCGAGGACACCGACTACGGGCCCGCCGTGGACTGGTGGGGCACCGGCGTCGTGTTGTACGAGATGGCCTGCGGCCGCCTGCCCTTCTACAATCGCGACCACGAGGTGCTGTTCTCTCTCATCCTCGAGGAGGAGGTACGCTTTCCTCGGGCGCTGTCGCCCGCTTGCCGTGCGCTGCTGGCCGCGCTGCTCACCAAGGAGCCCGCCAGACGCCTCGGCGCCGGGCCCGGCGACGCGCTGGAGATCATGCAGCACCCCTTCTTCGCCGCCATCAACTGGGCCGACCTGCTCGCCAAGAAGCTGCCGCCGCCCTTCAAGCCGCAAGTGGACTCGGACACGGACACGCGCTACTTCGACTCGGAGTTCACGGGCGAGTCCGTAGAGCTAACGCCGCCCGAGGGCGAGGCGGCGCGACCGCTGGAGTTTCCGCAGTTTTCCTACCAGGACCTGTGCTCGTCCGCGCACTCGGCGCTGTCGCAGCACTCGGCGCTGGCGGTGCCACGCCGTTCGCCGCCGCAGGCCGCCCGCCCCTAGCCGTCCGCTTCAGTTCTTTTGTATATATTAAAATAAAGTTAAGTGACGTGTCGTCTCATTTACGCCCTCGGGATATTCGACAAATGAAACCACTCGATTCTACATAAACGATCATTATTTCATAATACATGTCCGGAGACGCCGTCTCCGCCGCGCAGCTCCGAAATCTTCGTTATAAGTATGTCTAGACGGGAGCGCCGGGCTCGATCGAGTTCAGCGGTGGCGCTAGACTCCGCCGAACCCGGGATTGTTTATGTGGCGTGAGAGTATTAGAGAGTAATTGTAGCGAAAGCGTCGTCCGCCTAGACATAGTTATGAGTTGAAACGTTGGAGAACAGGAGGAAAGAGAAAGCTCACAATAAAATAACCCATTGACTTGGCGTCGTTATAATCTTAAATAATTGACTAAGCATATCACCGTTTTCGAAAGGCAGTAGAAACGGGCCCGGCCGGTCCCAGACTAGACGGCCCCGTTTACGATATACTCGAATAACGCTCGAGATATGTGTTAGGAATATTTTAACACTCGACTAACTAAATAGGTAAACCTATAAGTGTACACGGAGTACCCCTGTCGTGGAACGAAAGCACTATTGCATCACAGGTGAGCCTACGACGACGCGGACGTCTCGATATAAAGTATCGGAAATTCGACATTAGCGTGTGGCGAGTGCAGTAGAAAATATTAAATAGCTTAACAGACGGCTTCTGCCGTACAATATTTACAAAGAGAAACTTTAAAATAACCTCTGGCCGATAAGAAAATACTTGGTCGGTTGTAAGTCTCTAGTGTACGAAGAACGATTCATTTGGTATATACTAATTATATTGCTTCTCAAAACTACATTTAAAACGTCTCACAAAGTTAAGCGGCTTAAACATTATTTTATACACTTTCTCGCGATACTATCTTACAATATTGCGTGTCGCGCACTTCCGGCCTCGGCCTAGAAGACGTGTCGCCCCATCACCGGGCCCTACACGCGAGTCTATGTTCTACTGTACAGTGTCGAAGTTCACGGGGAGCGAGCGGCTAGCGGGGGCGGCCGCCCGCCGCGCCGCGCTACACGAACTCGCGCCGGCGGAGAGTAGCCGAGCCCGGGGTCTCTCCCGAGTGCCCGGGAGCCTCCGTGGGCGTCGTCGGGGTGCTCGACGAGGGCGCCTGCGGTGCCGCTCCTTTGCTGCGTGCCTGCATTTTCGGATAACAAACGGAGCGTTTTTATATAAAACATAGGATTTAATAAGGGGCCGGGCTCTGACCGCGCGGCGGTGACGTATACGTCGTGTGACCTTGGAGCGTCGTTTCCTGGCGACGGCGGAGTCGGGGCGATCGGGTCCGTCGGAGGGGCCAGAGGGCACCTCGTGGGGATCGGCGCCGAGACGAGAGGCGAGCAGAGTCAGCAGCTCCTCCACGCGCGCCAGCTGCCGGCAACCGCGAGAAACGAGAGTGAAAAGCGGACCGGGTATTCACCGTCCCATAGTCGCGAGGACGAGTACCTTGTGCTGTAACCGTTGCACTTCGTTGCGAACGTCTCGTCGCAGTTCTGCTAATGCAGCTTCGTGACTCACTGCCGCAGCGCTCGCCGTGGCCGTCGCCGGCGCCATTGTCGTCGCAACAGTTGTAGTGGCCGCTGTCGCGGATGCAGTGCCGACGGCGGCGGGTGGAACCGGCGCCTCCTCGTCGATAGGGTCACGACGGGTGGTTCCAGTCAACACGCTACTTGCGCGCCCTCGTCCGAACGCACTCTGTCAAACATGTGAACAGCTTACATGGTGGGACTATTTATACGCAGGGTATCGTTATATCCCTTTACTTATCTTGAGAGATAGCTTCGACGTTGTAAAAAGAAGGAAACGGTAATGCAGCAGTTCATTGCGATAATTAATCTAATCTGGTATACTTAACAAATAACAAGGCTAAGTTATGTGGTTTGATGGTATTTCTAAACTTGTGTTATGACTTATGCATTGTTTATATTGAGGTATCCAAATATATACAAATATTTTAAGGTATCTATGTAATTTTAATAATTAGCTAAATAATTAAATAGTATATAGTTAAGAGTTTTATAGCAAAGATGTCCGTAATTGTCAAAATTCATGACCAAGGCGGAACAATTATGGAGATAACCCGCTAGATAGATGGACGGAGTATTTTGAAGGTTAATTTGACAAGGATCCTGTCACTTAACTAAATTCCACCGTATAACCAGGGTAAGTTACAGGCAAGATCAGCGTGAACGGGATTGCGGAAGTTTTAAAGGTAATGAATGCGCACGGGATGGTTTCCTATCGAGAAAGGTGTCAGACAGGGTTGCGTTGCTTTCCCGTGGCTGTGCAACCCATTGATGGACAATTGTCAGAAATATTTGAATGGGATTAAAAATGGGCAAGCTACTGGAACATTGTCTCCTATACGCTGATGACCTAGTGATAGTTGCGTTTCGGTGGAGGAATTGCAGGAGCTGGTAACGCAAAACGGTTTTGAGTGTTACGAGGAAAGTGAACATAGGAAATCAAAATCTATGGTATTTGAAAAAGGAGTCAATAGGACTGTATTGGATGTTTTGATAGATGCAGAAAAGGTAAAAACGTGGAACGGATGAATAAGAAGCGATTAACAATTAGGATTTACATGAAAACCGTGGATGGTAAAATCGTGTTGGGTAGGACTTGTCGTACATACCTGGACCAAATGGAGGAGGTTCTAGAGAAGGGCAAGTTAAAAGTACCCATTACCGACGAATGTCATGAATGAAGCGAGAGAGGTATATCAGGATCGTAGAGACAGAGATCCGTGGTCTCTGCCTACCTCTTCGGGAAAAAGGCGTGATAATAAAAAATAATAATAATTACGCTCAAGTTTAACTTCTGATTACATATTTTACCGTGATAGTTTGTTATTGACTACCTCATGACTAGATAAATCAATTAGTTATTAGAAATTATTTCAAAATTTGTGAACCTTCAGCGTCACGCTGGTGAGAGATGTCGTAGAGGACGTGGCGGCAGCGGGGCTAGCGTTATCCCGCGCGCTGAGGGAACGCGTAAAAGCCGCCCGTGGCGGGTCGCCCCCTTCAAGCGAGTGGGCACCGCCCGCCAGCAGTCGTCCCCACTTTCCGCGGGCAGCCGCCGTACCTGCAACTGTGCTTCCCGTAGTCGCCACCGACCCCGCGACTGTACCCTCTCCGGTGGCTCCCGAGGTTACGCAACTGCCTTCTGCCAACGAAGTCGCACTTGCTCCACTTCTAAAATGATATGTATATTTTATTTAAGGATATCGCGTCCGGAAAGTGTCACGTCGGCGATGTCTACTAACACGGCCGGTGCGGGTTCCGAATCGCTGTCGGCCGGGGCAATCGACGGCGCGGCGGGACGAGCTGGCGCGGCGGCTACGCTTCGCTCGCGGCGGAAACGCGAGAAAATCTTGCGCACGAGGTGGTCCTGTGCCTGTTCGAGGTGCGGCTCGCGCTTACGGCGCTCCATAAGCTCGCGCTCGCGACGCACGTCAGCCACCTTGCGGAAGATGAGGCGGTGTCGTAGATTGTAGGTGAGCGTGAGGTTGCGCGCGAAGCTGTTGGCGAAGGCTTGGTAGAAGTCGAGCACTTCGAGCAGGCGATCGCGCTTGATGGTGTGCAAGTCGCAATAAGTGAGCGCACGTACGTTGGCCGCCGACTGGCCGACGGCACTGTCCTTCCAAAAAGAGTCGCCGAACACGTCGCCTTTGCCAAGGATGGCCACGACCTCGTCGTCCTGGATCACCTCTAGGCTGCCGGTCACGATAAAGCAAAGTGAATCAATAGACTCGCCCGTGTGGTAGAGCAAGTCGCCCGGCGCCGAGTGCGACATATGGAAATGCATGGCGAGCGCACGCAGACAGCCGTCCGACGCCAGCCGAAAAGCCGGATGCTCGTTGAAGACCTTGCGATTGAGATGCACGCAGATGTCTGCCTTCATGTCCTTCGGGCAGTAGTTCAGCACCTGCGAGAGCGCAAGTTATGATTAGTCCGGACAGAACTCTCTACGCTGAATAATCGCATCGTCTAACCTTATCGGTGTCGAGCCCCTTTGTCATAGCCCAGGTAGAGACGACGTAGTCCATGACTCGCTCGCTGAGTGCCTTGGGCACCTCGTGGAGTTTCATAAATTCTCTCACGTTGTTCAACATGTCGTGGTACTTTGCCGTCGCCGACGTCATCTGCTGAATGATGGTAGTCACGTGCCCGAATATTGTCGCGTACAGTAGCGCTGCCGGCAGTAAACACTCGAGCTTAGCTATCCCCCTCCCCCTCGCACCCCGACCCCGTCCCCCGCCCGGCTGGAATTTCGCAAAACACAATCGCGAGCCTTTGGCGCGTGTTGTGTTAGGCGAAACTAGACGGCGGCGTGGGCCGGGGTTGCGGCGTTCAACTGTGTGACGCTTCGTGGGCCTGCACGGGGAACGGGACGGGTAGGCATTGGGAATGGAATTCATGATGACTTTAAGGATAGAAAAATACTTTTGAAGAATCTCAACGTAGACATCCTAAACGTGCAGTGCACTAGTACTTATATAACATAAAAAAATTAACTTGTTTAAGAACAATTGATTTTATACTTTGTTGTAATTTTTTAACGGGATTGATTCAGTGAATACGGCTTTTCGCAACAATGCTCGATTGTGGTTTGTGTTTCACCCCGCACCAATAAAGACCTTATAATATATTTTAAAATTTGAGTAATCTATTCATATATTAGTAAAAAGAACTGAGGATAGGAAGAGGGAATAAAAGGGCAGGGCGGCCCCCAGCGCAGAAGACTGCGCGGGGGTCGCGAGGTCAGGGCGTGCTCCGGCTAATAAGAGAAGAGTTCCGGCACCTGCCACGATCATCATGCAGATGGTGAAGATCTTCTCGTTATCGGTCTCGGCGGCCACGTTACCGAAGCCCACGGAGGTCATGCACGTCATGGTGAAGTAGAGGGCAGTCACGTACATGGTCTTGCGCGAGGGCCCATTAACGAGTTCGGGCCCGTCTGATTCATTGGACCACACGTAAGAGTACGGACTCTGTGTTACATTAGCCAGCTTCCACAACCATGAATACTGCAGGCCCGAGTCGGCGTCCGAACGTCCGATGCTATACCATACGCAGGCCAGCCAGTGTGCCACGAGCATGTAGAAGCACAGCAACAGGATGAGCATAGCGGCACCGTACTCCAAGTAGCGGTCCAGCTTACGCACCACGCGACCCAAACGCAGCAGCCGCACAACCTTGAGGGCGCTGAACAGGCTGCCGATACCCTGCAAAGTGCACCGGTCACTACCACCCCCCCACTTCCACCATCCATTACACCCCCACACCCATACTTACGTCCTCGTCGTGGTCGAACGCGTTAAACACATCGTAAGGTAGGCAAGATAGCAAATCGATGAGAAACCATGATTTGAAGTAGTTTTTTCTGATGACCTTTGGGTCACTGACCACTTCACCACCCGGCCCCACGAACGTCGTGTGAAAGTTAAGCACTATGTCGATGAAGAACACAACGTCCACGATCGAGTCGATCACGAGCAGCGATACATCTTCGCTAGTTTTATTCTTAAAGGCCACATTATAGGGAACCATGATGGCCGTGTAGAAGGTGAGGCACAGGATAATCCAGTCCCAGATGGCCTTGAAGGCGCAGTAGTGAAGCAGAATGTGCGGGGGCGTCTTGGGCGCCTCCTGCCTGTACTGCGGAAGCACTTCTCCAGATAGCGACATCACCTGCGAACGCCAACCGCATTACATCCGCCGGGACTCTAATCGTCGAGGTCTAGCGATGACAAAGATAGCGTTTTGTAATAGTTTTTATTATTTACATTAGGAACCGTACACAAAAATACCGGAATACGGAAGGCAAAAACAATAAAACATCTGAAACTAGCATGAGGCAGGCCGAGACGGTCGAACGAAGTGCGGTAATTTCAAGCGAGGAAAAGGGTGCGTGTTTACATGCGCTGCGGGTGTACTGACATGCGCGAGGTGGCTCTGCCGCGCCGGCTCCTTCAGTGCAGGCAGCGCCGACACCAGCACCGAGCGCGAGCGCGTCACCGATCGCGCCAGCTTGGCAAACTTGGACAGACCTGCACGAGACACGTCATCGAATTAGATACGGTCACTGTAGACTCGAACATGATGCGGCAACGACTTACCTCCCTTGGGGTCGTCTGCGTCGATAGGCTGCTTGAGTGCGGTGATGTCGCGGAAGGTGAGCAGAAAAAGCACGACGAGCTCGCGCTCGTTGCGGATCGGGGCCACGTGCACCAGTAGCCACAGCGGCGTACCTGCACAGGCAGAGACGTGTGAGGCTGCAGTGGCAGAGCGGATCCGGAGAACACGGAAGCACTCACGGTTCTTCTTGTAGAGCAGGATCTCGAACTGGTCGGCGAGGTGGTGGTCGAGTGCGCGATCGACGCGTTCGAGCGCCTCTTTCTCCGTCAGCTCGCCGTGCATCCAGCCGCAGCGGCAAGATTTTTGCATCACCTCCGCGCGGTTGTAACCACTCATCTTGCAGAAGGTCTCGTTGCAGTATACAATGGGGTAATCTACGATCTGCGCGTTGGCCAGCAGAAAACTGCTGTCTGCTGTAACACACGAGTCCAAGTCTTTACATAACCCTTCGACTTCGACTGTTGTTTAAGCGTTATTTAAAAAAGGTTGACTACTGACGCTGCGATGAGGAGCGGCGAATGATGTTTTCGAGGAAGGTGTTCTGCGGGGCTACGAGCCCCCGCCGCCCCCCCGGCATCACTTTGCGCTGCGCCTTTGTCGCCTCTCAACAGCGCCACATCTTGCCCGCACTTCGTTGCGTTGCTTGCTGCCTTCCTAAAAAGTAAATCAAATTTGTTAAAATATTTGTCTGACACGAAGGTGATGAAAAACTAAAAACCGTTTTAGAGATTACGGTACATACATACTTACAAATTAAGTTAACTGTTAACTTCATCACGAAATATCATTAATCTACAACTAAACTACCTACATAGGTATATAGTTAGTTAAACTAAGTATATTAACATGCTAAAATATATTTTTGACTGATAATAAACAAAGGTCTTTTTACGAAAACCCCCTATATAGCATGATACAAACCATTATTTGTGTTTATTGATTTATTATATCGCAGAAAAACAAGATTTAAATTACACTTTTTTCACGGCTAACGTACTTCGGTGTTCAAGATACAGAAGGTTGATCAATATGAAAATTAATTATTAAACAGACGGAAAGTATCTTCGTTATGTATGACGGGGGTATCGAGTTTCGACTGTACAAACAAACAGAATATTTAAATCATAGGGACAAAATGTCAAAAGATAAATAAAACTATGTACACTAAATTTTAGCTGTCCCTTAGTCCCTGACATCAAATGCCGATGATGAGGCACCGATACCTTATTAATACTCTACCCAAGATCTGGAGCACTGCACTAGAGGTCAATGCGCTTCGATCATCAGAACTGGATCATTAAGATACTCAAATGCAACGCACAACTTACTCCACCTGTTATCACTTTATGAGGATTATACTTACGACATCGTCTTAATTTGAATAATTATCGCGAATATGTGTGCTCAAGGCTCAGCCTGAGACGCTTTTCGATCACTGCAAATCTAAGCAACTACCTATAACGGTGACGGAACAGCAAACTATCGCTCGGCGTCGACGAGTCCACTAGTCCCTGCGCCAGGGGACCGAAGAGAGCTGGTCGACGGAGGCACTCGACGGATTTATTATTGTTTAGGATCGAGATCGACGAGCGCGAACGGATTCGCTTATGTAACTCAATTAGGAAAACCGAGCGTCCGCAGCTCACATAATGCCGAAGCGGCGCACTTCACCGCTCCGCTCGTGTCGTGCTCGAATCGATCGAGTGATTCGCGACGGGTCCTGAGTCCTGGAGAGGTCGGAGGCGAGCGGATGCGCACGGTTAGGCGTAAGACCGCTAGCGATCGACTGGGTCAGGCCGCGTGACAAGCGGGCGGCGGCGGACACCGTTCACGGAGCGCGGAACTTGGGTCTGGACCGAGCGGCTCGAGACTCGCAAGCCGCCGCGCGTCACGCTCCGCCCGCGAGGCCGCACTGCCGCGCGCCGTCAAATGCTGCACGCATGCGTCCCCTACCTCGCTGTCACTCCGGCGGGACAGTTCACCGATTGCCAATCGAACCCGTCACCGAGCTTTAGCGTGCGTTGCGCATGGCTACGGAGGAAGCCGGCTCGCGGCTGACATAGTGTCACGAGAAATTGATGAGCGGTGTCAGGTAGATGAAGTATAATTGCATGTGGTACTGTTCTGCTTAAGGTTTTTTGTATTATTAACTTACTTAATTAGGTATTAACACTGTTTATTATATCTACTTGATTTCGCGTCGCGTCGCGCGTTCGTGTCGTGTCCACATTTTATAGGGATGGCACCGCTTTTTATATTTTTGTGTTTGTCCTAATTATGTGGTCTTAATAAATTAAAAACAAAATATTATGTATAAAATTTCATATGTAAGGACCTAATATCTTGCAGCCATATCCAGCACGCAGCCCAGGTTTTAACCAGGGTTTAAATGTAGTACCGTTGCATATTTTGATTATGATTAACGACCCCTCAAGCGTTATTAAATCTTCCAAAGTTCTATTATATAACGACGACATCAGGCTTTTGAAGTCAAACAATGTCTCTGTATATGCCATTAGATTGGGGTAAACTGCTACATTGGAGTGAATTAGATAAACTCCACTCCTTTGACAATGCGAGGAGATGACCTTTAGTGCCTCTCCAAATAAAATACTCCGCGAATAAAGCATAGTAGGCCACTCATTTGTCATTAGTAAGATCAATTCTGGAAACCAGCTGCGTCATAATATGGTCATGAAAAGTATTATAGTGATTGCAGGTGAAAGAAAGCTAGTCCTTTTTTATACTCGCTCTTATAGCTAATTGTATCACTTAATCGGCATAGATGTTTGGAGAAATGGCAATTAATTCGTTTGATTCTGTCAATATGGACCGAATATTGAGGGTTCCAAACAACACTACCGTATTCCATAATGCTTCGGACCAGGGAATTAAATAGTATGATTTTGGTCTTTACATTTTTAAAACACTTAGTCGACCGCCTTATGAAACCTATCATACTAGAAGCTTTATTGGTTATTGAATTATAATGCGGTACGAAAGATAAATTACTATCTAATATAACTCCCAAATCCCTAATTTCATGGTCCTGGAGTAGTGGTACTCCGTCGATAGTGTATTTTGATGAGACTGGTAGTTTCTTTTCGTATCAGTGATTTTAACATTGCATAACGGTTAGACATTACATATAGCGGGATTTTGAACTTCATTTATTACACTATTGAAACTGACTTAAGTGCTCCGCAAATAAATTAGCTATTTCGCTCATTTGTGTGGCCTTTTCACCACCTCGATACATTTCTTGTGGTATTATAGTATAGGAGTCTTCTCTTTTGTGCTTAATGAAGTTCCAAAAATGTTCTATATTTTTAGATATATTATTTTCAACATAACTAATATACGCTTTGTATTTATTGCTGATTAATTTATCACAACGAGGACGGAGCAATTTAAATTCATACTCATCGCGCGGGTTACCAAATTTTCGAATTTTTTTCCGAAGCTTATTTTTCTTTTTAAGTAGACCAATGATAGCTTTATCGAACCACGGTGGATAGTTTGATTTGTAGATTTTGTACGAAGGACGTGAGCTGTAATGATACCATCAATTTCATTATAAAACGCAGCAACCATGTCATCTATGTTACCACTTATATTTAGCGCTTGCATCCAGTCAATGTTACGCAGATGACTATTAATTGCAGAATAATCTGCCTTAAAAAAGTTTAATTTAGTAGTTGTATTATTTTTAACAGACTTACATGAAGTATGCATAGCCAAACATATTACGAGTGGTGGGTGTAGTATATCTTTTTTTAATTAGGCGTTTGTCTGCTTCCCGAAGATTTAAAACAATATTAGAAAGAACTAGATCCAATATTCTCTTATCACTATTACGAACATAATTGTATTGATTAAGAGAGGCTAAAGGCATAAAATGCATTAATGTAACACCAAGTGAATTATTGCTATCGTTGACGGGGGCCAGAGTATTAGGGACTTCACTAGGACACCAAGACAAGAAACTAAGATTAAGGTCCCCCAAAATCAAGCTTCTTTTAAGACCTAAAGTTGGTCGTCGATCATTCTTTTGCAATGTCAAAGATATCCATAACTCTTCGTGGTCAGATTCTAGGTGCACCAAACGTTTACTTCCAATACTTTTTTTGATTGCTATCAGGACTCCGCCACCTCTCAACTTAGTAGTAGAATTGCGTTCTTTGCGATATACAGTGTATCTAGAGTCAAATAGTTCTCCGTTACCAATTTCAGGCAGCAACCAGGTCTCCGTGAACACAATAGCGTCATAGTCCTCATTTAGGCCGCTGGCATAAAGATTGTTATTGTTTGTTCTCAAGCCACGCACAGCCTGGTAGTAAATATTAATACAAGAAACCTTGGAGACTGATGTTACTGGTATGAACGAGGATTTATCATAACCGAAGGTTGTTTAGGTGTTCCAGTGAAATGATACGTTTGGCTGGTTCACTCTGACCCTTACGGATATAGATGTTTCCGTTTCTGACCCATGTGAACTTGAAGCCAAATTCTCTGTAACGAATTATTTATTTACAGTCACACCGAGTGCGGTCGGTGATAAAAACAACTCGATAGCGTCGTAACGTATAATTTCTTATGCCGAATCAGGGCCGGCGGCGTTGCGAGTCGGCGGCGCGCGGTCGCCGGACTGTCGGAGCGCCTTCGAGAGCGGAGCGCTTCGTCACGATGACGCGCGTCGTCCTCGTGGCGCCGGCCACGACTCGCAGTCGTTCCTCTTTCGGCTCGGCGGCGTCGGGCAAGTCGTCGGCGAACACGATGGGTAGGCGCATGATGTCGGCGGCGTGAAAGTCGGCGCGGCGGCCGCCCGGGGGCCGCAGCGCCAGCGGAGTCCCGCCGGACACGCGTGACACCACGCGGCCCTCCGCCGCCCCGGCTCCCCCCCTATCGAGAGAGACGAACGGATCGATCGACAACAAAAATAAAGCGAGCGAAAGGGGATTTAAAACGAGAGGTATGGGAAGGTCAGCTCCAAAACGGTGAGTGAAAAGGCAAATAGATCGATACTTACGGCGACACGACGGCGGCGACGGAGACTCCGGCGCACTCTGCGGTCAGACAGAGTTTATTATGTATATATATATATATACACTCGAGTATTAAAAAGAGAAAAAATATTCGGAACGCGTATCTTCCGTACCTTCGGTGCGTTCGTCCTCCTCCTCGGCGCACACCTCGCCGATCCAGCGAACGCACTCCTCCTGCAAAGGACACGATTTATTCACCGTTCGAAGGGGACTCGCGTACGAAGCGAATTCGTTAAAGACGCGTACTGCGATCGCGGCGTCCAGCGCCTGCTGCGGCAGGCCGAGACGCAGGCGGTGACGGCGCGGCAGACGAAGCGCGTCGTCTGCGCCGGCGACGAGGAGCAGACGGCGAGAACCACCGGCGGCCGCCATCTGCGCGGCGGCGCTGCGCCCGGTGGCCGCCGCCGCGCCTCCCGCCACGAGCAAGGCGGCCGCCGGCGCCTCGCCCGGCGGCTCGTCCGGCCCCTCCGCGGTCAGCAACGGCGGCGCCAGCAGCACCGCCCCGCGCACTCCGCGGGCGCTCGCCAACCGCGCCGCTAGAGCCGCGCCCGCGCCGAATCCGCCCAACATCACCGGGCGGGACCTGCTTCGAGAGAGGAGAGATTAGATCGCGATGCGGACACCCGATCGTCTCTGACGCGAGGAGAGTTTCGCGCACCCGGCTTCCTGCAGGAAACGAACGAGAGCCGAGCGGACGGCGTGTGCCCGCGTCGCGCACCAGCGTTCCGGGGGCGCCCCGCCTCTGGCGCTCGCGCTGCCCAAAGTCCGCACGTGCATCAGCGCGCCCAGCCGCCGGCGCCATCGCTCGTCCCGCCGCTCGAGCCCCGCGCTCACCCAACCGAGCCAGGGCCCCGGCGTCGCGGCGTCGAGCGGTGGCGGGGCTGCGTTCAACGGCTCGGCCGGTGGCGGCGGCGCGTCGGTCCCGAGGCGGGAGGCGAGACGGGGCGCGACGCGTCGCAGTTCGCCCGTCACGCGCTCGTACGGCGTCCTCTGCGACCGCGGCAGGTGCGCGAGCAAGGCGCCGTGTAGCCACGCGCTGTCGCCGGCCGTCGCCGTGGCGAGCGCGCCGCGGAGCCGAGCCGCCGCCCCTCTGACGGATTCTGCGCGCCGCCATCTACTCCTGCCGGAAGATTAGAATCGTTTCAGAGCGTGCGGAGCTTTCGAGAGAGAATTTCGCGCGACAGAGCCGGAACGACGGGTTCGCACCGATCTACCGCGAGGCGGCGGAGGCGCATCTCGGTGAGCAGCCGGACGACCGCTCCGGCGAGACGACGCCGCGCCTCGGTGGTCGCCGCGTCGAGGACGATGCGCTCCCAATCGGCGGCGGCGGTCGCGTCGTCGTCGTTCGAATCCGAGTCGTCGAGGTGGTCGAGGGGTGGCGCGGGACGCGCGGCCGGTGACGAAACCGCGTCGACGAGGGCGAGGGGTGCGGCCTGCCCGGCGAGAGGAGTGCGGGGCAGCAGCAGCGTGCGCACGCGAGAGTGGGACGCGGCGCCGCGCTCGCGAGCATAAGAGTGTTCACCCCAAACACCCGATCTTCCTTCCTGTGAGAAAAGAGTGAAACCGGGGGAGTGATGATCAGATCCGCGCGGGTTCCTCGCCGAACTAAAAAGCGGGTCCGGTACGCACCAGATCGTCCGTGACGGCGAGCGCGTGCCCGACCAGCCGCTCGTGTAGCGTCGACGGACTGAGAGCGCGCTGACCGCTCTCTAACCTTCCGCTTTCCTAGAAATGATTATTTTGGTATTATAAATTTAAGACGACAACTCGGACCATACGCTTTTAAGAAATGAGGTGAAGTTTTACCTCTATATTACCCACTCGCATATAACAATAGAATATAAGCGAAAAATTAATGTTTATTGCTATGTTAACATAATTACAATGCAATGTAACAATTGAAGAGAGTACCTACATCTGGCTATACTCTCTGGACATAAATAAAAATTTAACTAAATAAAACATAGAATGTGTTGCTAATGTACAAAATGTACAGCCTTCGCTCGTACATCTATACTGCTCTACCACTAAGCTTTTTGAAGCCTGAAGTTAGTTTGACATCTGCTTCCAGATGACTGCAGAAATTCACTTCTTTTAATATGCCAATCCCAAGTATACTGATGCTATGTAAGTTACTATCAAATTAAGGAGACACCACATTCTTTTATTTCTTGAAAGATCTCATATCTTTCTTTGATCAAACCTAGGTCTTTGGTGAACATTTTACAGTTACACTACAGTTGCGGCTACACTACAAAATTTTAGATTTTTTAAACAAAGAATGGTTTGGTCTTGGTTGGGTATTTTTAACCAAGTTTACTACAACTCTCATTGATTGAACTCAGATACTGAGTGCCACATTAATGGTACGATTCAGAAACATCACTTAAACCAAATTATGACTAGTGTATATCACAATCCAATATTTTTTTTTATATATGGCAGTAAGACTTAGCACTATGTAGTTTCTTAATACTATCCTATGCACTCTTAGGAGGCCATCAGTAACTCTTTCAGAGAGACTGATTAGCATGATTTAAAAAAAAACAACTAAGAAATCACTTGCAATCAAAGTTACAGTTTAGTACTTCACCAGCATGCATACAACATTCAAGTTTTTACTTATTATTAAAGAAACAAATGTATTGTTTTTTTTAAGATAAAAATCTTTTGCATTATTTCTAAATAGAGAAACTTATCGAAACTAAGATTAATTACCTGCATGTCCACTTGTAGTAATTTTCTAGACTTCTCACAATGGCATTCCAATATTATTTTACTCTCTCTTCGCAATACCACTTAAATATAATAATAATTTTATCTAATGAGTCAGTAAAATTGAATATTACAGAAAATTACGTTTTGCCAAAAGTTATTAGGTACTGTATCAAAATGTATATTTCGGTTCTAGAGTGTAGTCGCTCAGCTTATTTTAAAAGATAAGTTGAACTTACTGGTACGTTAATTTTATATGTTTCAAAAATAGTAAACAACCGTAATAAATACGAAAACATAGTTAAAATTAAGAAAACACAAATATAATCATACTTCAATTAATATAACAATTTAGTTGGTCATTAATGTTTTACATAATACAACATGTACATCATATTACAACACTATATTATTTTATATATCAGTAAATACAAATTACACCGAAAATTGACAAATACAAACGTCAAAAGTCAACATCACAGATAACGTATTGTTACGAGCTAGGGGATCGGATAGAAAATGCCGTAGATTTATTCAAGGGTTTATTTGTTGAAAAATCAATGAGGAAATTAAGAACACAAATTATTCGCAAAAATGCACTTATTACACACAGAAACAGTCACTAATTACTTCACTTATGCACACTTCACACAGTACACTTATCACTAATTGTATTCACTTTATCGCTTCGGTGTTTCTCTCTTGATATCACATTCAAAACTAAAGTGACTAGTATCGTGGTTATTGTTGCACCCTCCCTCGCGAGGGGGGTGTTTTGTCTTGTTCGGGGCGTATGCGGTGGTAATGAGGGGGCCAAGGAGTAGTCTCGACTTGGTGTCCCTCCCTGGTGACCCTGGTGTACCACGACCCTGGTGTCATGATAGGTGGTATCGGGCAGCTAGCGCGGCTCGCGGTCAAGCTCCGCCGGGTGAGACCCCCGGTGGCCCCGGGGGAGGCCCAGCGAGGCGACCAGCGGTCGAAGCCGCAGCTGCTGCCCTGGTGTCGTCGGGACCCGCGGAGAAGAGCTCACGCGGGTACTTGTATCGGTCGGGCGGCCTGGAGTGCCACGGCGCGATGTTTTGGAGGTGAGGATGTTGAGAGGCGTCCGCTCGATCAAACATCCTCATCGCGAGCCGTGCGACGAACTCGTCGATCGACTCCATCCGCAAGTCTCGCGCTATGGTGGCGTTCCTCACGTAGCGTGGTGCCTTTACTGCGCGTCGTAGGACAGTGTTTTGCACGATGCGCAGTCTTCGGCGGTTGGTCTCGCTGGCATAGGAGAACCACGCCGGTGCCGCGTACGTGAGGTGAGGGCGCACATACAATTTGTGTAGCGCGAGCTTGGTGCGGAGGGGTAGGTTGCCTGTGATCAGTGGGCGAAGCATGTGCGTCGCCCACTTGGCGCTCCTTACAGCCCTGGAGATGTGGTGCTTCATGGTAAGACTCCGGTCTATGGTGACCCCTAGATAGGTGACCGGCGATTTCCACGGCACGTCTCGATCCAGGAAGCGTAAGGGTGGTGGCAACCTACCCCGGCCGAAGGCACTCTCCACTTGTCCAGCCACTCTGGCAGGAGGTCCAGAGCCCGTTGGAGTTTTCGGGCAGCGTGCGAGGCCCCCAGCGATGTCGCCACATACGCCGTGTCATCGGCGTAGAGGGCGAGTGTGCACCCCTCGGGGCACGGAACGTCGTCGGTGTATGTGGTGTACAGCAGGGGCGATAACACGCTGCCTTGCGGGACTCCCGCCGTGATGGGTCGCGGTCTCGACGCTGCCTCTCCCGTCGCAACGAAAAACGTGCGCTCGGTGAGAAAGGCGCGGAGCACGGCGACCATTCGGCGGGGTAGTGGAGACTCGATGAGCTTCAGCACGAGGCCGTCGTGCCAGACACGGTCAAAGGCCTTCGCCATGTCCAGCATAACGGCGGCGGCCCCCTCCTTTTTGTTGAGGGCCGAGGCTGCAGTGTAGAGCACCTTCGTCAGCTGCAGCGTCGTGCTGTGCTCGCCGCGGAAGCCGAACTGTTCGGGCCTCGGCTGCAGGTACTGTTCGATCCTCTGCAGCAACAGCCACTCGAACAGTTTCGACTGCGTCGAGAGCAAGGTGATGGGTCGATAGCTCTCGGGTCCTCGGGAGTCCTTCCCGGGCTTCGATATTAAGATCACCTTGCCCTCTTTCCATGATCTGGGGAAGTGCGTATACCGGAGGATACCCGTGAAGAGGCGCGACAGCGCGACTATCCACCTCATGGGCAGATGGCGCAGCGCCTCGTGGGTGATGCCGTCCGGTCCCGGCGCCTTCCTGGGTCGCAGTCGTGAGATCCTCTTCCGCACTTGTGACGGCGAGAAGAAGATCTGGGCTTCATCGGTAGAGATCGGGCACGTCAGCCACTCCTCGACAGCGTTCACCACCTCTGCCACGCGCGTAGGGGACGTCGCGGGGTTCGGCGAGAACTGACGCTGGAGGTGTTCGGCGAATATTTCGGCCCGATCTGTGTCATCGTAAGTGATGGCGCCGTTGCTGTCGCGAAGGGGACGCTTCGGCTCTGGAGTCCTGTAGAGACGGCGGCAAAGTTGGTAGAGGCGGGTAGGCTCTGTGGTGGCCTCTCCCAGTGTGCACTCCCATGTGCGCCGTTCGTGTGAGGCCAGCTCGGCCTTGACACGTTCGGCGAGGCGATTCAGCTGCGTTTTGAGCGCGGGGCAGCGGTTGCGCTGCCATTGCCTCCTGAGCGCGCGCTTGCGCTGAATCAGCCTTTGCACATAGGGTGCAAGGTCCTGGCAGGTGATCTCCGGCGTGCGCATTGAGGTCGCTGCCGCCAGAGCTGCCTGGAGTTGCCGCGTCATGGACTCCGCCATGTCGTCAACGGCGCCTGTCGAATCCGGTGGGCCGGGCGCAGGGGTGTCTTCCATGATGGACTCAAAGGTGTTCCAGTCGGTGACCTTCCGGGTGCGTGCGGGCGGGATGGAGCCCCCGCGATGAGGCACAGCACCGGCTGGTGGTCCGACTGGTATTCGTCCATCAGGACCTCCTGCGCTAGGTGGAGGTCAGGCCGGTTGTGCACCACCAGATCGATGGTGTCCGGCCTGTGGGCGGCTATCCTAGGAAAGTGGGTGGCGGAGTCAGGTCCGCACACCAGGTAGCCGCGCTCTTCGGCGTGATGCAGAAGCGCCTCGCGCGTTCGTGACTTGGGAATGCCAGTTGACGTGTTTGGCATTCCAGTCACCCGCGATGATCGTCGGCTTCGCGCTGAGAGCTGCCTCCAGCTCGGCTTCAATGAAATTTGCGCCGGGGGGAGCGTAGGCGGCCAACACGTCTGTGGGCTGACCGCCCAGTTCCAGCTCTACCCCCAGCGTCAGGATGCCAGTCAGGTTGACGGCCTGGATAGCGCGGTGAGGAATACTCCTTCTAACCAGCACTGCCAGGCCGCGCATGGGCGCCCCGTTGATCGCCTGATGCTCTTCGCGATAGACGAAGTAGCCCGCAGCACTCAGGCGGTCGGTGGGGCGCAGGTGTGTCTCTGAAATGAGCGCAACATCTACTTTGTGTGTACGCAGAATGTTGCGCAGGTAGGGGCCTTTCCCCTTAAGGCCCTCGGCGTTCCAGTGTAGGAGGCGTAAGATCATTGTTGTTGGTATGTGTGTCTTACGCCTCGACTGCGCGGCCGGCGTCCTCCATGGGTCGGGGCAGGCGGAGTCGGGTAGAGGGCGCTCAACAATGAGTTGACCGCCCTGTCGACCGCCTCAGCAATCGCCGCCTCGCTGAGGAACATCTGGCCCCTCAGAGGGCCCCCGCTGCGGGGGCGTGCGGCGCGCTGTCCGGCGGTCCTGGAGGCTCCAGCGGCTGGAGCGGAGTCAGGAGCGGCCCTACTGGGGCCCTCCGCGAAGCAGTTGCAGTTGGCGCATTTCGGCGTGGCCCCCTTTGGTAGGGGGCAGTCGGCGGAGTGGTGTTCCTCCCCGCACCGCACACAGGCTAAGGCCCGGTGGCATTGGTGCGAGGAGTGCCTAAATCCTTGGCAGCGGTGGCACTGAGCGGGGCCCCTTTTGCCCCGCCAAGATTCAATGGTGACCCCCGGTATACACAACACCTCCTTTATGTTGTATATAGCGGGGGTGAGGTCGGGGGTGCGGCGCAGGATGGCACGTATGGGCTGAGCGTGCTCCGGCTCGAACCCTAAGTCGCGCAGCTCCGACAAGATGGCCTCGGGCTCCGTGTCCGCCGGAATGCCTCGTAGCGCCACCTTCAGCTGCCGCTCCGCTGGTAGGGAGTATGAGAAGTAGACGACTTTTACGCCGCTACTCTCTAACTCCCCTAGGTACCGCTGCACCAAACGGTACTCCTCCTCGTCTTGGGGTAAGATTTTTAACCCCTGCCCGAATGCGCGCGCATTAATTGTGCGCCCAAGCCGCCGCTTCATCTCCCTGACGTGCGTTGTCCAGTCAGGGAGAGACTCGATGACAAACGGCGGATACTTGGGCTTTGGAGGCGCGGGGGGCAGGGGTGCAAGGGGGGGCCGGCGGGCTACTGCCGGCGAGGCGGTCGTTGCGGCGTAAGAGGCCGCTGCGTTATCGTTGTTATTGTTCGCCGCATCTTGCGGCGTCGGAAGAGCCGTCGCAAGGGCCGCGCGGGGCGCGGGGGGTGCGGGGGGCGCCGCGGTAGGCGCCGTGTCCGTGGGCATGTCCGTTAGGCGCCGGCGGCGCGGGCCTGTGTTATAGGTGTCATAAATTTGACACCAGGTGGCGTCGTCTGCGCACAGACACGCTTGGGTGCCGACCCGGCGGCGTCCTCATCGGAGTCGCGCGGCGGCGGGCGGCGTAATTGTACGCGTCTTGCCTCGGCAAGCGCGTCATGTTCGTCACTCGACAGTGGCGAAGTCATTAGGCCTTCACTTAGAAGGCGCCTGCGGGTCTGCGCTAGGTACTCGCACATAGCGCGTGCGAGCCCGTCTGTAGCGAACCGGCCTATGATTGTTTGCGCAACAAAAAGCGCATCCAACTCATAGCCGGCGCGAGGTGAGACGGGCTGCGATGGCCGCAGGTCGCCTTCCAAATAGGCCAACAGCTCTTCAGGGTCATGCCCATGAGCGTGGCAATCGCCTTTGGCACGATGAAAATCAACACCGGTACTCACATTTGTTGTTAGGTGCATTCCTAAGTCCGGTGGCGCCATCGATGTCGAGGGGTGAGGTCGGTGCGGGGTAGCCGTATAGGTACTCTCATCGTCTGTATACCGCGACGAGAGCTGCGACTGTTCAACGGCACTTTTAGCTTGAACACAAACACTTTCACTGTAACTTTCACTGTGTACCGCGAGGGGGGCTCGAGCGCCAGCCGGGCGCGAGTCACCAGAGACCTCGGGGTCTGCGTGAGTTAGTGATGAATTGTCTGAAAGGTCCGCTGTAGTAAACACTGCGGGGGAGGGGTTGTGGGGGGCCGGTTCGACAGGGTGTCGAACGGCAGTATACCGCGACGAGAGCTGTTCACTAAAAACGACTTTTTCGCCCGGTTTTTCGTCTCCGGGTCCCGGGGCTCGATCGCTACGCGAGCGAGAGCCACTCAAGGACCGGTTGCGCGACGAACTTGATTTCGGCGGCGACGACGACGGCGGCGGCGGTAACGCGGCTCGACCGCGAGAGCGGGAGCGTACGTTGGCACGCGGGCCGGACGCATCGCGACGCGGTTTTCGCTCCATAGCTGGAGCCGGAGTCTGCCAGGCACAGCCTGAACACCTCAGCTCGGTCCGCACATGCGCATCCTCCGGTGAGACCCGCTGGTGGGAGGCCGGACTAGGCGCAGCGCTTTCTCTGCTTCGGCGTCGGCGTAAGTGGGTGCAAGGCGGATCCTCAACGGCGATTGCTTAAGTTTTTACTAATAAAAACTACGGCAATACAGTACTTAGAGAGGCTCGAGTGCACTGTAAAGGCAGAAGACCGTACTAAAGTGACTAGTCGCGTTTTTACTCGCTTATATATCCCTCGGAATAATCTTGTACACTATTCGAGAACTCTCTAGGCGGGATAGCTACTGAGTAGCGGTTGCACAATTCTAGAAAATCCGCACTCTTTGTCTCTTTCGCACATTGCTCCGTCCTTGTCGTACGGCGTTCTAGAGTGCTCGGTCTAGCTTCGAGAAGGTTCCAATCTTCTCTCTCTCTCTCGTATCATTTCGTCCTTGTCCTACACCTAGAAAGTTCGGTCTAGAATATTCCGTCATCAAAGGGGTATAACTAGGCCTGAAAACGGCACCACTCGACTAGGGTTGTTCTGAAACTGTCTAAAAAACTGTTTCAGCTTCCTAAAACCTAGTTATGGAAATTACAATTTTCTAATATGTGATTGACCCTCTCCTGAAACGATCAGAAATCATATTTCAGCCTGCTGAAAAGTTATCTAAGTAGTGGAAAAATCTAGAAACATTGACGAATTTAGGGGGCCTACCGTGAGCTTGTATCGTATCGCAGATACGCACTAAAATGTACATAATTGAAATAAGAGAAAACCTTTCATGAATATAAGGTTTTAATAAGCTAAAATTAACAGTAAAATATGTTTTGGGTAAATTTGATACATTGACACAGACACTAACAAAACAGATTGACAATGTCATCAACTTATGGCTGATAGTTTCAAGCAAGAAGTTTACATCATTCTCCCGCACTATTTTAAAACATAATCTTTTAAAAATTCTGGTGTTTTACGAACGCGGTCTGATCTGAATGAACTAAGAAGGCATGCTGAATATCATAAACAAGTTGTTATTTGATTGCTTGAAATCTTGTTTTAAGCTGGCGCCACGCAGCATGCGCGAGCTGGGAAATGGGTTTAGGCCTACTGGCTATTACCACGACCCGGCTCTATTCGCGCTACGGATTAGGCCCTGGTGGTTTTAGTGGGTATGGTCACCGCATTTTACGACCTTGACCCCCACACTCTCCGCGCCATTCACAATTTCTCAGACACGGGGTCCCGTGAGCGGGTTTCCCAGGTAAAAAGGATAGGTTGAGTCGCGTCGAGCCTTTGTAGCGATAGCAGCGTTTTCTTTCGCTCCGCGCCTGAAAACTCCCATGGTGGGTTTTTAGTGTCGGACAACTTTGTGAGTGGTATCAAAAGACTCAGAAAGGACAGGGGAAATTATTTAAAAAAAAATAATAGACCACTAAATAGAGTGATAAATGACAAATATATCATCATCATCATCAATCATGAAGATTGTTCAATAATTGACTGAAATATGAGCGGTTGAAAAGCAAGAAACCGTCTAACGCGTCTATATCTATATCAATTTCTCAAAAACTAGCAAATAGATTTTGAAAAAAATAGACCACATGATAGACTAATAAATGACGAATTCAAAAATATATAATATTTGAAGAGTGTTCAATTATTGACTGAAATATGAGCTGTTGAAAAGCAAGAAATCGTCTGCCGCGTCTATATCTACACCAATTTCTCTTCTTCTCATGCTAGTTTGATGCCGCCCGCGCCGGCAAACTGAATTTTTATCATTTTGTATGTATCTATGTATGTATGTATAATTTATTAATAACATTATATAATAATATATCGTGTTGTGTATGTGTTTTAAGATTATTCCGATACAATCTCAGAGGAAAATATTTCTCCTACAGGAGCGACCGACCGCTCGGCAGTTTCGCGCCGAATGTTTCTCGTACAAGATCGCCACAATAAGATACCGTTCAACGGCACGATATCTACAACTGTCGATAGATTTGTTAAGTATGTTAATTAAAAATTAAACTCTTCTAGTAACCAAAACTATATACGGTTTAATAGAGTTAGTATATGTCGTCGTAACGACTGCCAACAAACAAACCCAACTTGAACAATATTAATAATAATATTATTATTAATATTAATAATAATAATATTATTAATATTAATATTAATAATAATAATAATAAAATTATAATATTATTATTATTAATAATAATATTATTATTAATAATGATATTAATAATATTATTTTTATTATTATTGATGGTTATCTTTGTCTTGTGCTATTTAGTTGTTTTATGTGCGGCGGCCGCCGGGTGTCTCTGGTGACACAATGGATGATATATTTTATATTATAGAATATTATAGCGCCGTCAACCGCAACGAGAGGGGCCCTTGGTTTCGGAACCTGGACCCGCAAATTATTCGGTATCGCGCGCCTAATCTTACCTAAACCTACTTGCCGCCTGGACAATCACGCCCGCATTTCCTATCTTACGCACTTGCGCAATTCCGACGCCTAAGGTCTGGGGGTCCAACGCCTGTTTTAGCGCCGCCTTTGTATGCTCCGCGGTTTTGAACTCCACAGCTTTCTCCGCCGCTGGGTAGAATGTCAGCACCGTTCCCGCTGATGCCGGCTTCGGTGCCGGACCTCGCCCCGTATTCAGGGCGTTTGCGTAATTGCGGGCTGACTCTTTTGGAGTCGCGCCCTCCTCCTATATGCCGCTGCGCGCACTGTGCTCCGGCGCGCATATATTTAGGCGCTCTTCGCCCAGGTGCGCCGACAAGAGGGCAATGATGCCGGTTAATTTCTGCACCTGCTTGGGCCTATTTGGGCTATCTCATTTTTGTTCAGCTTCGACGTTGATGCCGATGTCGCCGCCTGACCGGCCGAGTTAGCCTCCGCGACATAACAAAAATAGAGTTAACGTATGCAGGACACACGTACGTATGCAGAACGCAACACGGCCAAGGGATGTGTACAGGGGTCGATCGGTGGACCCACATTGTGGAACCTCCAACTAGACCCACTCCTTAGAGAGATACAGGTGGCGGGAGTGCACGTCCAGGCGTTTGCGGACGATGTTCTCCTAATAGCTGAAGGGGAAACAGGGCAGGAAATCCAAACTAAACTAAATAGGGTGCTAGCTCGTGTATATGAGTGGGGAGCCCAGAACAAGCTCCGCTTTGCGCCCCACAAAACAAAAGCAATGGTGGTGACGCGGAAATTGAGGTATGATGATCCGATCCTAAGTATGAATGGTGAAGCGATTAAGATGGAAAAAATTATCAGAACACTGGGAGTGGAGGTGGACTCGGCTCTCACTTTCAACGCGCACGTCAACCAAGTATGCAAAAAAGCGATAGGGATATATAAGCAAGTTTGTAGGGCGGCGAAAGTAGAATGGGGCCTAAACCAGGAAATAAGAGCGACCATTTATACAGCAGAGGTGGAACCAATAATTATGTACGCTTCCGCGGTTTGGGCCAGGGAGGCAAGTAAGGTTTGTCTCCGCAAAAAACTAGAAAATGTTCAGAGAAGTTTTGCTCAAAAACTAGCAAGATGCTACAAAACTGTCTCATGCGGAGCTGCAACCGTCTTAGCTGGAATTCTGCCCATCGATCTGAGAATTAAAGAAGCGGCACCGCTGTACGAGACACGCACACACCGGAGTGTGGACTCAGATGAACAAACCGCGCTATTCACCAACGGAAGCAAAACTCCGAACGGAGTGGGTGCGGCCTGGGTATACATACGGGATGGGGTAGACGTGTAAAGACAAAGAAATGAAACTAGCACCATACTGCACGGTGTACCTGGCGGAACTGGCAGTCCTACGAAGCGCCACAAAGCATGCTGGTACTCTAAAAATAGAAAATATAGACATATACGGCGATTCCAAGGCTTTCCTAGAAGCTATCACCCACAGCCGCTCTTGCAACCCCCGGGTCGTCAAGATGCACCAAGACATTGGAGAAGCGGAAAAAAGAGGCCAAAAAATAAACCTTCATTTGCTGAAGGCGCACATTGGCACGTCAGTGAACGAAAGAGCGGATGAGCTGGCTAAAGAAGCGGCTAAAAACTCAAAATAAAACCCGAATATAAGAAACGGCCGCTCTCTGATGTGAAAAGACACATAAGGAAAAACACCTTGGAAGCCTGGCAGAGATACGCAGAAACTCAGACGGGAGCAGTAACTAAAAAATTCCTACCAGAAATAAAGGCAGCCTACAGAATCATTAAAGATAAGATGTTTAAAGAAAACACGGAACAGGTTCTCACTGACCATGGGGCATTCGCAGAATACCTACATATATTTAAATTAAAGGACGACGCGACATGCCCCTGCGACGATACAACGCCGCAAAGTGCCACTCATATGCTTACAGAGTGCCCAATATTGGGAATATCAAGATACTACCTTGAGTCTTAGATAGGCAAAGCGATATTCATTGCAGAGATGCCATCCAACCTAAAAGACTCGAGACTGCAATTTGAGAGATTCTGCCAAGAAATAATAACAAAGAACCAGACAAATGAACGGAGGTGTAGGCGGGGGTCGAGGTGTCGTGCGACCAACCGTAGCTCGCCCATGAATATTGTTAGAATATTAAAGGAGAAGCTCGGCCGCGGGCCGACAACGACAGACACCCTCAACTCCAACTCCCAATCAAAGCATCCTGTACGAGCCAAAGCTGTACATTTTGCTCACTCAGGCTATCTTAAAATTATAAGCGTAGTGATCCCTTTGTACGTGCCAAGGTTCGTACATTTTTGCTCTTTTACAATCATGACATATTCCTATGTTTGTACGTGCCATAGATGTACATTTCGATCACTTATAAGCGTGACGATTTCCCAAATTGTCGGAGTTACGTCCCGAGAGTATAGCCCGACGCAGGCACTCTCTTCTACATACAGTTATTCATTTCATAGAGATTAACTAAATCATGGAAGTTACACCCCGAGAGCATAGCCAGACGTAGGACTCTCTTTGACTGTTAAAATTGTATTCATTCGGTACATAGCAATTAGCACGTCATTATTTCGCTCATATTCTATTGTAACATGCCAGTGGTAATATAGAGTATATAGAGTAATATAGAGTACACGAAACAGAGTCGCTCCGCAATAAAAAAAATCGCAATAAATAGTTTTTTGTCGCGAATTACAAAGTGTTATATATCATTTGGTGCGTCTTGCGACGACAAATCTAAATATATAAAGTGTGTTTAACAAATTAACGAAAGTGTAAAAAACCTAAAAACAGTGAAAAATTAGTGATAAAACTGACTGCGACGCGCGATCTAGATCGGTGACCCTACCTTATCTGCGCACCGCTAGATGCGCCTTTGGAACCTGCGGAAAAAATTGTAAACGATAAAAACAAAAATAACCTTACAAAAAACTCTTTAATATATATGAAAACTTAGAAATTAAAGCCGTGACCCCCATATTAATCTACAAAATCATAATAAGAGAGAGCTTAAAAAGCCGCGTCTTTCAAGGGGTCGCAAGAACTTTTGGGACCAAAAACGAAAGAGTTATCAAGAAAAAACCTTAAAACCACGTGGCACGTGGTCGGAGTTCCCGTGGGATACCAACAACGTACGACACATCAAAAGGAAGCCCTCGTCGAGTTCTGTAAGGAGCCGCAAATAAAAAAGCGGTTCCGAAGAAAAGTCGACGGGAAGATTCTACACACAAAACCTGGAATAACTCGGGAACGGTAGAACGGTTTTTTTTTTAAATTTCAAAATTCGAAAATTATCATAAATCCTGAAAATTTACAAAAAAAATCAGAAACAAGTTTTGCTTCATTAAATTAGTTTTATATAAAAACAAAAAACTCCCGCCCTCGGGGATTTAATTTTGACCCTGACAAGGCCAGACGACGCGCCGTAGGATTAAGAGCATGGAAAACATAATGGCTGCCGTCCTGAGAACGGACCAGTGGGAAATAGGGGTAATTTCTGTGTACTTCGAAGGCGATGAGCCCATTGAACCATGCCTCGAACAGTTAAGAAGCGTCACGAGAAAGCTAAAAACCAAGATGGTACTGATTGGACGGGACGTGAACGCATGGAGTGAGTGGTGGGGGAGCCGAAACAAAGACACACGAGGAAAGGAATTACGAGGGTTCCTTGATGAGGAAGTGCTGAGCATCCTAAATTGTGGCAACACTCCCACCTTCGACACCGTACGAGGGGGCCGTAGATACACGAGTGCAGTAGATATCACAATATGCACAACGGCTCTCCTCAGCAAGGTAACGAAATGGTGGGTTGATATTTCTATAACAAGCTCATACCACAACACAATTTTTATGACCACAGCCCTTCAAAAACCCCAAACGCAAACTCTACCGGACTAAAATCAGGACGGACATGACAAACAAGGGAATATACATAGAAAAGATACAAGAACTGGATACCAAACCAGGGTCAAAAACATAGTAACAAAATATACAGATACAATAATAAAAGCCGCCGAGAAGCATATGCCCAAAATAAAACAGAAAAAGAAATGCTTCAATCCACCCTTGTGGAAGGAAGAAATAGAGGCCCTAAAGAAAGACATGACAAGTAAAAAGAAGTGGATCTCGTACGCAGCTCCAAGGAGGAGAGAGTCCGTAGTTACTGCCTACCTGGAGGCAAAAATGATATACGAAGAAGAGATCGAAAGTGCTCAAAAAGACGGGTGGAAAAATTATACACAAAAGAAGGGGAAAGCTTATGGGACATGATATATAAAATAATAAGGAAGGCGGAAGGGATCAGGGAGGACACCACGCTACTAGAGAAGGGCATTCCGTTGAACTCCGAACAATCGGTGCAGCTGCTGGCACAGAAATTCTTCCCGCCTGACAATTGCGAGATGGATGATGACATCCATCAAAGAATAAGGAAACGGTAGAGGAAATGACTAGCAGCTTGCGGGGAAAAAGCGCTGATGAAGTGCCAATCACAATGGCGGAGCTTGCTAGAAGCTTCAACCCGAGAAAGGCCCCGGGAGCCGACGGACTCACCGCAGATATCTGCTGTGCAGCTATCGCGGCGAACCCGGAGGTTCCATAAATGCCTCGAAGTGGGATGCTTCCCTGATCCATGGAAGGAATGCACGAAGGAGTACTGAGGAAGCCAGGAAAGGAGGTTTACGCGGCGGCCAAATCCTATCGGCCAATAGGGCTGCTGCCAGTCATGGGGAAGATACTGCAAAAGGATATTATAAATAGAATAAGACACAGCCCACTCCCCAGGATGAGCATGAGGCAATATAGATTCATGCCGTGCAAAAGGACGAAGAATGCCCTCTACGATATCCTGACAAAAGCGTGAAGCCACAGAGAAAACAAAGAAATCGTGCTGATGGTGTCGCTAGATATCGAGGGGGCTTTCGATAACGCATGGTGGCCGGTGAATATTACCAACTAGCAGAGAAAGACTGTCCCAAGCAACTAAGGCTGGTAGTGGAAGACTACTTTAAAGGCAGGAGGGTGGTCCGCTACGCAGAGAGCATGTGAGGCAATGCAATGGAGACAAGTAAAACTCATAGCCATTCCTAAAAGAAACTCTGATTCTATAAAATATCGGCCTATAACCCTAATCAACTGTATATGTAAAATTTATAATTTAATGGTTTGTAAACGTCTAGAATTTCATTTTGAAAGTAATAACTATTTTAACAAATGCACAATACGATTTCGTAGGGGCTTTTCATGCCAAGATAATCTATCGCGTTTTCTAATAGATTCAGAGATGGCTCTTTCAAATAATCAATATGTTCTTTGCGCCTTTCTAGATGTCAATAATGCTTATAATAACGTTGATATTTATTCTTTGTCTCAATGCCTTGTAGAATTCGATGTTGACCCTTTTCTTATTAGATATATTACAAAGTTTCTGAAGGAGAGAGTCTTGGTTTACAAGCTACAGAATGGGAAGGTACTTACTAGAATATGCAGACGTGGTGTTGCCCAAGGAGATCCGATGTCTCCGATTCTTTTTAACATTGTTACTACTAATATTTGCAGAAACCTGCCTAACACTGTGAAAATATCTCAATATGCGGATGATTTTGCATTTTACTGTATCAATATTGATTTATATTTTTGTATTCATCAAATTCAGTCTTGTCTTAATATGGTTAATGAATTACTTGAAAATATTGGGTTGGAAATTTCAATAACAAAGACTAAACTCTGTGTATTTACTAGAAGATATCGTATACCTACTGTTAATATAAAAATTAATAATATTGTTTTAGAGTGTGTTAGTACCATTAAATTTTTAGGTATGTGGGTTGATCGCCGCCTTAGCTGGGCAATACATATATCCGAAAGTGTAAAAAAATGTAATTCTTTATATATAAGTATTCTCAGTTCAATCAGTAGCTCTAAATGGGGTGTACATCCCATTCACTTAAGACGACTGTATATAGCTATGATTAGGTCGAGATTAGAATACGGAAGTATGCTGTATAACACTGCAAGTTCTCAAACACTCAAAAAGCTAGAAATTATACAGAATAAATCTCTTCGAATTTGTGGTGGATTTATACGCTCAACACCTGTGTTTGCCATGGAAAGTGAATTCTGTGTCATTCCATTACACTTGAGAAGATCCTTTTTGAGTGATAAGTATTTTTTAAAACTTTCTTCTAGGTTAAATGATCCTCTAATTTAACAATTAATTTACTTTCAAAATTCTCTAAATGATGGTTTACATTATTGGCGTAAAAATAGAACTCCCTTACTTATAGAAAGTTTTAGGAAGTACTCCCATTTGAATATGGTTAAATCAGAAATTTGGCCCGAATTCGAACAACCTTTCCAAATTTCATCTTTTTCATGGAACTTAATTTTTATCACAGATATTAAAACTATTACTAAATCTAAAGCTAACTTAACTAATCAAAAATTAAAGTCTTTAACTGAAATTTGGGTAAGTGAACAATATTCCGACTACTGTCACATATATACTGATGGTTCCAAAACAGCCGAGAAATATAGTTGTGAATTTTATGATGATAGTTTGAAATTTGAAGCCAAGTTTTCAATTGATAACCGATGTGTCCCAATTATGGGTCTGGAACTCATAGCGTTATGTGAAGCATTTCACTATTTGGAATCAACTTCGTATCGTAGGGTGGATATTTTTACTGATTCCAAGTAGCTTGTTTCATTTGTTAGGTTGTGCTAGAGGTAAATTAGGGAGAAAGGAGGCTTATCTTATTATTAAATGTATCTATAACCTGATACGTAGTGGGGTTGAATTCAGTGTGTTCAGTGGGTGCCATCTCATGTTAGTCTTATTGGCAATGAGATGGCTGACAGATTGGCGCTAGAAGCTCAAAACAACGGAGTTCCGATTTCAGTACAGACACATTTCGCTGATCACATACCTTATGTTAAACATAATAGTTATCTCCAATGGAAAAAATATTTTGATGATGATTCGATTATAGATAAAGGCATATGGTATAGGTCATTAGTTAGTGAGCCTCCTCGTGTGCCCTGGTTTACCTCCTTAAAATTAAATAGAAGAGAAATGGTTATTTGTTTTAGACTGAGATCATATCATGTCCCTTTAAATAAATTTAATTTCCTAATGAAAAAAGCCACTAATGATAAATGCCCGGTTTGTGAGAAGGAGGAGGATCTTCTTCATTTGGTACTTGAGTGTAAAATTAACGAACAAGAAAGGATTTTATTTTTGAAAGACACTCAGTGCCAATTGGGGAATTTAATGTTCCTTTTCCACCGCATTCTCAGTTCTGGCTTTAAAGATGAATATAGTGGCAGATTTCTAAGGTATATTATACAATCGTTAACCCTAAGATACGAAGTCAACCAAACTGTCAATGTTATATCTTAGTATTTAATAAGGTTTTTGTTAAAAAGTATGTTTATGTAAAACAAATTATAGTTTGTTTAGATTTAAGCCGGCTTAATCGTAAGATGAATGGCTTTATATTTATTTACTTTTAAATAAATAAGATTTAAAAAAAAACATACGCACAATGTTAATACTCGGAACAAAAGCAGGCTGCAATTTCCCCGAACTAGACTATCTAATGTTAGTAATTCTTTTTCGGAAAAGGGATGCTCTTCTTAAATAAAATGTCAGAGGCTCTTTAATCTCTGCCTTTTAATAAATTTAAGAAATGTATTAAAGAAACGCAGTTTAAAAAGGCTTACTACAAAGTGAACGTTTATCTAGTTGATAAAAGGGCTTGGTACTAGTGCTAAAGAGGCTTCTTCTGATTAATTTACGATATTTGTTTTTAAATAAGTGTTGTTTGATGATTTGACATTTGAAGGCCTTGTTCAGTCACGGTTGGAAACACGCGGTTTGAAAATCACACCGGAACCGCGCGGATCTTATATAATCGTCCACACAAAATCGCGCGGTTAGTCCAACTGCGCGGTTACCGCCAGTCAACCGTGAATCGTGAATCGTGCGGCACCCGCGCGGTTCTATAACTATGAAGATCTTACTCAGCGTTCATTTGCGTTGCAGGCACCGCGCCATTAATATGTCACAACATGAGCTCACGGCTCGCTATGGATCGCTTTGACACTGAGTTATTTGAGTTACTACAATATGGAATCTTCAGTGTGCTGATTACAAATTGGCTATGTGTCAGTCGATCCCTTAATATTGGATGAACCCAGTACTGCCTTTTCTTTAGTTTCTGTATCAAACACAGACACGCTAGGTCTTCGACTTCCATCTTGAAACTGATCGCTAACTAACCGCCAATGTTTGAATATCGACATTTTTGCGGTTGAAACCGCACGATCTGACAATCGCGCGGTTTTCACCATGTCTGAACGAGCACTAAAAGAGTACAATAGGTATTTTTCCTAAACAGTTCCAGATTGATTTTTGGCACAGTCAATTTATTCCCCATGTCTATTTCTTATTTCAACTTAAAAATATGTATGTTTCTGTGCACGAACATTTTAAAAATATAAATACAGGGAACAGATAAAATTTTGAGCTTCTTAAATAAAGGTGCGCAACTATCAAGACAGCTTGCTCCACAAAAGCCTAACAAGTCCGAGCAGCAGCTATCAAGCGATCCTCCAAGCAACGGGTAAGGTGGATTACCAGCCCCAATTTTTAGATAAACAAATTTCCGAAACCACTCGAGCTTGGCTCATTCAAACCGGCTTGGCGAGGCCAATCTGATAGAGCATATATTTTATTTATTTCCACATAATTATTCTACCTTAACAGTTACAACTAATTCGATAGAACGTCAAAACAATACGTACACCGATTATCCGACAAAAAAAGGTTTAAAAAATTATATTTATATGCCTAAATCTTATAACTAACAATATAGCAAGCAACTCTTGTGAACTCAGCCAGTGTACAAACAAATAGGTCTACCTCAGTAGAAATTTTGTTGATTACTCGTATTGCTCGCGTGAGTGGCGCTTTTCTAACCAAGTTGTAATGTGCTCGCGGTACATCCAAAGTTTTGCCGGAAGCCTCAGGGTTCTACTTGGTACCCGTAGACCCAGTTTCTCCATAATATCCAGATTATGAACCCGACCCGTAATTATAGAGGCCATTGTAGAGGCAGCGAGAGAATTTATTTTGTACTCGTTCTAAGATGAGACTGTATCATATCATATCATATGCCTCATATGGGGCCATTGCGTTGTACTCCAAGTGATTTCACACTAGTACATTGTATAAAATTTTAATTGCACTGATATTCGTGAAGCCACAGGCTATTCGTAATATGAACCCCAGATTTCTGTAAGCCTTTTTGCATATCTTATCTACATGGTGCGCAAAACCAAGATTCGAATTAAAATATACTTCCAGATCTTTGACCTCTGAGACTCTAGCCAACGTTAGCCCAGTAATGGTATAATTTATCGAGTGAGCAACGTGCCCTCGAGAAAGATATGACTTGCCATTTGGCAAATTAAACTCTATTTTTCCTGCTCCACTCGATCCACCACCACCACTCGATCAATGTCTTCCTGCAGCCGTATACAGTCATCTATACTCTCTATGAGCATGTACAGTTTGGGATCATCAGCGAAGAGCAAGCACTTGACAACTTTCGGAAGGTCATTCAGCAGCGTATTCCACGTATTGCGGTAGATCTTCCATAAAACTGGCCATAAAGCTTGACAATAGCTATCGGCCTATGCTGTTCTACTTTATCATGGCATCCTACTTTTGAACTGGAATTACTCGAATATAGATCCCCCTAGACTATTTCACTCCACCGCTATAAAATCTACCCCTCTTAACCCGAACCCCTCGCGATTCGTATCATTCAACACGCCGCCCCCGGCAAACTCACCGATCGACACAGACACATATTCTAGCTACCCCCTCCCCCCACCATCAGAATCTTACCCAGAACCCCACCCAAAACATCCAATCTCGAATAGCCAACTCGTCCCCCACAGCTGCTGCTCCTCTCTTATTACCTATATCAATATGATTTTAAAATTAAAATATTCACTTGGTAAACAAACACAGAAGCGGACTGTCTAAGTAGAAATTTAATTGTTTTCTTTAATATTTGTTATGTTTCATGTTTGTATGATCTTTTCGTATATGTCATGTTTGCCTATAAGTGCTTGTCACATAAAAATTTTTATATTATGGGTCTTTTACCAATGTATCAGTGCCAAGCTTTGGCAAGCTTAGGCTTTATCAACAAAAAAATCAAAAGGACCGCTTTGCCGCCGCTCGTCATGCCGAGCATTGGGCCGAAGAGGTTCGGTGGTTCTCCGACCATTTCCCGGCTTTTCGCACACCTACGGAATGTGCTCTTACACGGTTTATGAGTGTGGCACCACAGGTCTTACACACGTCAGGTGCCCTGCAGAGACGCACCGCGTGCCTGTAACAATTCCCGCAGTAGGTGGCGTCCGCATTGACACACACAATTTCACGCACCCATTCCACGTACACGCGCTCTTTAGCTTCCAGCTTGTCGCTGTCCACTACTACAACCGTCACTAGAAAGAACCTAGGTTTCGGCACTTAGACCCAAAAAAATCGCGTCATTATCGACCTGCAGATATCGAAAACTGGGTGACAGAAGATCAACTTGGCAATGCCCTAAATGTCAATCTGGTCAGGACAATGAGGCTTTTGAATGTGGGAAACTCCAAAGAACTAATTATTAATTTGTAAGGCCGGGTTGATATTTTAGAAAGTGAAAGGGATACAGCAGAGCAATGGAGTTGGGTAAACAATGTTGAGCTGAAGGGAATACTGCAGACGAGAAATGAAAATCTGCTTGTCCACTAGATCAAGCAGATTTACTACTAATTCAGCATAGGATCTAAAGTAAATTTTGCTGTGACGAAACAGCAGATAATCTTTTGTAACCCACAAACCAATCGTAAGACTCTAATCATACGAAACCGATTATTGCGTGTTTCAACAACAGGGAGAGTGCCCTAACTGCCAACCTGTTAGGATTAAGAGGCTTCACTAAAATATTATTTTTAAAAAGTCAAACCAATTAGCCAAAGAAATTTGGATCAAGCACTGCAAGATTCAAGCGCAAAGAAGTTTTGCCACCAATCAATATCAAGGAAAATAACACAAGGTGGAATTATAGCAATCGTATCGAACTCATACAAAATAATACCTTCCTACCTGACTCCTGAAAGCATAAAGCAAGCATTTCCACATTCTTCCTCTCTCAGTTAGGCGTGAGATGGTAGATGTTACATATTTCATGAATTAAGCTACAGGTAAATGATACTTATCTATCTCTCATATCGACACATAATAACTCTAGATGGTAGCATAGCGTTTATTAAAAAAAGCGAAATACAAAATGTCGATCGCAAGAATAGACCCTCTATACAAGAAGAAGATTTGTATGCATTGTGTAAAGTTTGTAAACGAAGAGGTAATAATATCTTTAAACACATCACCATACAATTTGTACAAACTGCCGGAAGAAAAACAAATAAATCATAGAAATAATTGCATAATGCAGTGCCTTACAAATAATAAGAAACTTAAAAACAACATATAGGCTTTATATAGTGGTTGCACGTCTCATGTGACTTAAAAGTTAAAGGAATAGTTTATTTTGTTTTTTTCGTATGTTCATCATTCAATAATCTTCTATAATAAAATAAATAAAAATACAGGAAACATGGTACGCGGTAAAATAGTTTAGAAAAAATAATTAGCCTTTAAATATGTTTTTTGTAAACGTAGTATCCCCAGTAACCCAGTATCAATAACAGTGAAATAAAAAATATACAATATATCTACCAATATATATGACCAATGTACGAGGTGCAAACAATATGGTTACACTAAAAATAACTGTATGCGTAACCTATATGCGCGCACAAGGTCATAAAGATTGTCCAAAAAATAATAAAAATACAACATCCAGCTAATTATAAAAGTTACCAAGTTTAGTCGTGTTCGAAACATGGCTAACAAATAAGGACTCACTATCGACAGTAATAGCCCAACAGCGTAAATGTAATTTCTATGTATCGCAACAAGGAACATAAATGGCAAACTCAGAGATAAGCAGGAAGACCGTTTTTATATAATAACTGACACTGAAACGCATATGATCGACCAAAGAATAATAAAAATGAAAGGATACAATGTATACTATGCTAATCATCCAGATGGAAGATCTCATGCTAGGGCAGCTGTTATAATAAAGGAAAACATTAGACATCATATCATATCCAGCTGTTATAATAAAGGAAAACATTAGACATCATAGCCATCATCCATTCAAACATGCACACAAACAAGCCGCTATAGCTGTAGATGACTGGCACGGATCTCTCAATGTGGCTGCAGTGTACCATCCACCTAGACACCGGATGATCATATGTATGTAATAAAATGACATTTCATCAATTAGAATTTGACGCGCTTTGCGCTTTTATAAGTTGTCTGTAGATGTTGGTAGGCGAAATGGAGAATGACGTTCTGTTGGAGTTTGAATATGTAAGTAATGGCAAGCTACACTTGTCACATGTGAAGAAAAAGTTTTTGATTTGATGAAGAATTGATTTGAGGAAAGCCCGCAAAAAGAGAATAATTACGAATGTACAACGATTTGCAAGACGAATCCGTTCAAAACTAGTTGTCAACAGCATACGCAGCTGACTCCGCTTCACTCGCTTGCTCCGCTATGCTTTACTCTTTTGCAGTGGAAGTAATTGGATGAAATATAATAAATCTAGTTCAGCTAGTTTCGTACAGAGTCCGTGGGAAACTCGCTCAACCTGCTAATCTCGTATGTGACTCATTCAATAAATCCTCGGTTCGTCTCTAAAGTTACGCGTGTGAAAAGTTTAAAAAGTGGAAAAGTGCAAGTGTCCATTTATCTAAAGCAATACCACTTAATACACGTGAGAGCAATACATATTCAGGAGTTAATCGGAAAAATCCATTCTTAAGAAAAGGAATATATAAATAACTGCAAACAACTCGACCTTATTCAAGTGCCCGTAAATCTACAACAACCATAAATCGATATCAACTCATCTTATCAGCATCGAGAGTGACAATCAACTACAGCAACAACGACAATAAGCTACAGCAATAACCTCGACGGTATGTTTATACTATCCATTCTCAAGACATTAAATATTCTGTAAGTCTTTGGTCATATTATTTTAAATTGTTTTGTTTTCTAGTTACTTTTGTAAGTTCTGTGTATATTTTATTTTGTGTGTAATTTGTAATATATAACATTAAAATGGAAAGCCGAACTCTAAGCCAGGGTGGTACCAAACCCGAAGTCTGCATCACTGATACAGAAGATGAAAATGCTCTTCTTCCCCCTTCTGGACCTATCACCAGATCAAAAAAGAAACCTTCACCTACAATTTTGGAAACTAGAACCGAGTTAGAGTTATCAATTCTACTTAAATTCATTAAACCATTCGACGGTTCTAGAAACAAATTAAATTCATTCCTATCAAACTGTAATAATGCTTACGAATTAGCTTCAGAATATCAAAAAGAATTCTTATTTAAATTCATTCTTTGCCAATTAGAGGGGAAAGCAGAAACAGCTTGTTCAATAAAAGAATTTTCAAATTGGCACAGCAGGTGGAAGTGGAAATTACGCAAAGTTGGATCAAGTGAATGATGAATGATGAATATTCTGTTGGCTATTTTACATGTATAAAGCATATAGAAGGTGCCATAAGTCGTGGATGCGACAGGAGGTGATAAGAAGTGCCCTACGCAGATCCTTTTCCCGGAGGGCTCCAGCTGGGATGGTCTTCAACGTGCCTACGGAAAAAGATTGATATGGTGTGAGTGCGAAAAGTGCTATAAAAGCGTAAGTGGAAATGAAATAGTGAAAAGATGAAGTGAGTATCCTGTATTTCTACGAACTTTATTTCCTATGATCATTTTTATTGTTTCGTAATTATTTTCTTTAGAAGTGTACTCTGTTGCATAATCAATATTATATTAATGCATAATAATATATAGGTAATAAGAAATATTTACTGCAATATTTTAAAATAGCAACATAATGTTTGTTTATTAAAAATATTTACTCAAATAATTTTAGTAATGTAGTTGTTTAATGTTATGGCAGAAATATTAACCACTATATTCGATGATTTAAAAAGTATAAGAACTTATTTGATTAAATTAGGAGCTAAGCGAAGACAAAAAGGATATATGTGCGAAAAAATTAAGTGAAGCTTCTATCATTTATAATGAGTATTTGAACACTTTTCAATACTTAAATAAAGAGATGTCGAGTAGTAAAGTAAAAGAGGAGGATGTGAAATTATATAAAAAGACGTTTAGTGATATAGAATCTATTTTTTGAACAAATTAAGCAGTTATGTACTATTGAATGTTCAGAAAAAAGTGAAAAGCCGGAAAATTTTAAAATGAGTACTTTTGATTTAAAGGAGGCATTAAGCCTTATCCCAATTATGACAAATGATGAAATGAATATTAAACAAATTATAGACAATATTGAATATTATGACAGTTTACTATAAAATAAAGAATGTAAAGCGAATTTGATTAATTTTGTTTTGAAGAGTCGGTTGTCTCAGTCAGCAAAATTAAAATTAAATACGACATATACTTTGGTATCAGAATTGTTAAAGGATATGCGTAAGCACCTATTACCTCAAAAGGGATCGACAGCCCTTCAAATTAAGTTACAAAATTTAAAACAAAACAATTTGACTATAAAAGAATTTGTTGCGGAATTGATGACTGAACTTACAATTTCTCAAGCGAATAACGATACAAAAAATTAAATCCTTAAACGAAAAGATGGCAATAAAGAGATTTTCAGATGGCTTGAGAAATCACAGGCTCAGCACTATCGTTGCGGCTAGAAATTTCGAATATTTAAAAGACGCGGTACAAGCGGCAATTGATGAAGAAGTGTCATCATCAACTTTGACAGGAGAAGTGCTGAATATGAGTTCTAATTGTTCTACAAAAAACAACTCCAGGGTTTGGCGAGGCAACTACTGCAGGCAAAGAGGTAACAATAGAGCGTTTCTGCACCGAGGTCCGAGCACCAGCTATAGCTACGCGAGAGCCGTCATCGTCAACTCGAGGCAGAGGTTCGTCACGAGCCGGCTATCGAGGAGGTACAAGCAGGTACAATAATTATAGACTTAATGGAAATCAAAGGATGGGCAAACATCAAATCCGCGTAGTTACTGAACCAGAAAATATACCTAAAAATTGCGATATAAATTTTTTTTTCGTGACTATTTTAGCCAGCGACAGTAACTGTAACATTTATTTATCATTACATGCGCAAATTTGTCCGTGGCTAATTGACACGGGAGCGTCAATTTCAGCCGTTAAGTATAAACAGTTATTACATTTAAACATTCCTATCCATAAAGATAATGTAATAATAAATGGAATCGGGGGCAAAGTCAAAGTTATAGGATATGTTTATTTAAAAATATACACACGTGGCGTACACTTTGTACACAAGTTTTATGTTTTTGAAAAGTTGCCATGTCACGCTTCAGGTATAATTGGTAAAGACTTTTTAAAGAAATATGAAGCTATAATTGACTTCAAAGATCAAAATTTAAGTTTGAAATCACAAAACAATAAAACTATTATTTTAGATTTACATACAAAAGAAAATAAAATAATTTTACCGCCTAGATGTGAATCTATACATTTTATAGAGACAGATAAAGAACATGAGTCAGTTATATGTGCTTCATAGATAGCGTCTGGTGTTTTTATAGCTAGTTGTATAGTCAAACCTATCAACGGGCTTATACCAATTAAATTATTAAATACTAGAGATCAACCTTTAACATCAAATTTTAGTATTGACGTACATGAATTATCTGAATATAATATTTGTAATTTTATTATAATTATATTATATTATTTATTATAATTATATTTTATTTTTATTATAATTATATAATTATAATTTTAAAGTTGAAAGAAATGTAGACAGAATTAAAACTTTGTTATCTCAATTACAAATCAGTCATTTGAATAACGAATGACCATAGAAAATTTGTGTGCTAAATATAACGATGTATTTTACGTTGAAGGGGACAAATTAACAACTACTGATATTTATTGATATACACATTCAATTAAATTAAAGCCAAACGTAAGTCCAATTTTTGTTAAACCATATAGATTGCCACATTCTCATAAAAAAGATTTAGAAAATGAAATTAATAAATTACTTGCTGAAGGTGTCATTGAACCTTGCAACAGTGAGTGGTCGAGTCCACTACTGTTGATTCCTAAAAAGGCTGATTCCAGTGGTAAGAAAAAGTGGCGAGTTGTTGTAGATTACAGAAAATTGAATAATTTCATCGAAAATGATAAATTTCCCCTTCCGAATATAACGGAAATACTAGATTCACTTGGAGGTTGCATTTATTTTAGTCATCTAGATCTTTATCAAGGATATTATAATGTATCTCTTGATAAAGAATCGAGAAAATACACTGCATTTTTCTCAGGGCAATACCAGATGACCAGGATACCTATGGGCTTAAAAACAAGTCCAGGGTCATTCTCTCGTATGATGACAATAGCTATGGCAGGGTTGAATTACGAAAAATTCTTGATTTATTTAGACGATTTAGTTGTTTTTGGAAGAACATTGGCTTCACACAATAAAAACTTACAACATGTAATCGGCTTAGAAAAGTAAATTTAAAATTAAATCCCTCAAAATGCATTTTTCTAAAAAAAGATGTTTGATGTATTTGGGCCATGTTGTATCAGAAAAAGGAGTACATCCGGATCCAGAAGTAAAAATTGTCAAAGATTACCCTCGTCCACAAAATGTTGACGAGCTAAAACGATTCATTGCATTTGTTAATTATTGTTACACAGAAAATTTGTGCCAAATTTTGCAGAGAAAGCGTATGAACTAAATTATTTATGTCGAAAAATATACCGTTTCTCTGAGGAAAATCAGTTTATACTTTATACAGATGCTTTAAACTTTGCTTTAGGAGCAGTTTTATGTAATAAAGACGGAAGACCAGTGTCATATACAAATAGATCTTTAAATAATGCCGAAAAGAATTACTCAACAATTGAAAAAGAAATGCTGGCAATTGTATGGGCAATAAAGTATTATAGACCTTATTTATATGGCAGATATTTTATAATTAGGACAGACCACCAGACATTATAAAGGTACACCAAAGGTGTACCTTTACGAGCATTTGTAAGTAATTTTATATTAAGGTATGGAATTCCAAGGGAGATCGCCACAGACCAAGGTAAAGAATTTATTTCTTTGTTATTTAAGGAAATGTGCACGCTTCTTCATATAAAACAGATAAATTCGACCGCATACCATCATGAAAGTATTGGTTCTCTTGAAAATTCCCATAAACATCTAAACAGTTTTCTAAGAATTCAAACCGATAACCATCCAGAGGTATGGAGTTCTTGGTTACCATTTTGGTGTTTTTCATATAACACTTCAGTACATTCAGAACATAAATTTACACCATTCGAATTAGTTTTTGGAAGAGTAATTCTTAATGATTTTCATCTTTTACCTACGAGTGGCCACGCGGGTATGAGAAGAATGTACAATAACATTAAGAAATACTATTATTGGCCTAGCATGGAAAATGATATAAAATCGTTTGTACAACGTTGTCATAAATGTCAAACTCAAAAACACTCTTCCAGTAAAGGAACCAATGTCTATTACTACTACAGCCAGTTGGGCATTTGAAAAAATATACCTAGACTTAGTAGGACCTTTAGACCAAGATCAAAATAATTATAGTTATATACTAACACTTCAATGTGAACTGAGAAAGTACGTCGAAACCTATCCTTTAGTTTCTAAAAAATCTGAAGAAGTCGCTCGAGCATTGGTAAGTAATTTTATATTAAGGTATGGAATTCCAAGGGAGATCGCCACAGATTAAGGTAAAGAATTTATTTCTTCGTTATTTAAGGAAATGTGCACGCTTCTTCATATAAAACAGATAAATTCGACCGCATACCATCATGAAAGTATTGGTTCTCTTGAAAATTCCCATAAACATCTAAACAGTTTTCTAAGAATTCAACCCGATAACCATCCAGAGGTATGGAGTTCTTGGTTACCTTTATGGATTTTTTCATATAACACTTCAGTACATTCAGAACATAAATTTACACCATTCGAATTAGTTTTTGGAAGGAAATGCGTTCTTCCGAGCAATTTATCTGGTACTTGCGTAGAACCTTTATACAATCATGACAATTACCCATGCGAACTGAAATACCGTATACAAACTTCTCAAAAAGAGGCTCGAGACAACTTAATCAAAAGCAAATGTAAACGAAAATTAAATTATGACAAAAATGTTAAGACAGTTTCTTATAAACCTAACGATTTGATTGTGTTAAAAAATGAAAATAATAACAAAATCAGTGATGTGTATTCAGGTCCCTTCACTGTAATCAGAGATGTTTCTCCGAATGTTGAAATCTTAAAGGACGGAAAGCCTTATTTAGTTCATAAAAATAGAACTAAAATATATCATAAATGAAAGTGAATTTTATTATTAATTTTTTTGCAATGTAATCAATACAATATTTACTACGTATTTTAGGATTATAATGATTATATTCATTCACCTATAAAAGTGAAGTTACATAAAAAAATAAAAAAATGTAATCTTTGTAGCCATACATTTATTTTCTTTCTAAGGGGGAGATGTAAGAGGTAACATATTATACCTATTGTACTATTCATATTTAATCAATATTATTGCTAATAAACGCGCAGTTCTAATCAAGACTTCGTTCGTTTCATTCGGCTCCACTTCCCAACCTTACATCATAAATCCGATCCTCCCCTCCTACTTCTTCAAACCCGAAATCAATTCATTTCTGCAGATATTGTAAAATTCAGGGCACACTTTAGAAAATTGCAGAAAAAGGGAATATAATAATAAATTCAAATCTCAAAATCCAAGTACACCTCAGCGTGTCCATAACCTTATTCAACAGGACAACTCAAATTCCGACTCAAACGAGGGTTACGACACTGTCGAATACGATTGCGATTCAAAAAACGAGTAAACGTCTCGTCCCGGAGTCGTGCGGGACCTTCAATTCGAAAATCGACACCCTCAATGCCAATCATTAGATGCTCTGTATCCGTGCAGCAGAGTAAAACCTCTGACCTGCCAATTAATAAATCCTCTGTATCTGCACAGGAGTGTATCACTAATCTGCCAAAGCCTACCAGATCCTATGAAATACTCAGCGACCCTTCGAAAACGCTCTTACATCATATCTTTGTTGATTCGTCAATATCTGATATTCCATTATCCCTTTTAGTAAACTCTGGATCATCAATAAGCCTTTTGAAAAACATATCAATTCAGAAACAACCCCGAATCATTAAGGAATCTATTCAAATAAAAGGAATCGATTCTTCAGACGAAGCTATTAATACAACTGGTCATTTTTAGTTAAAATTAAAAATTTCAAATTCCACATTGACTCATAAATTTCACATTGCAAATAATATTAATTTACCATACGATGGTATCATAGGTTCCGTCATGCTTAAGGCCCTCAGCTGTAAAATAGATTACACAAAGGACTTACTCTATACAGGTAAAATTACGACCAAACTATTTTTAATGAGCCTATCTATTTCATTTCGCCAAGAACCAAAGCTATAATCGAATGCTCTATTTCCAATCCTGAATTAAAAGGTTTATTCTTAGATCAAAAGATTTATCCTAACCTATTGGTAGCTAACTGCTTAGTAACTGTAAAAGAAAATAAAAGAATTAATGTATCAGTCCTAAATATTTTAGAAGAACCTATAAACCTGAAATCAAATTTAAACCTTAATTTAACTTCTATAGACACTTACAAACCCGATAATTCAACAATATTTATTAATCATATTAGTACAACCAAATGTACTGTTCAAAGGACCAAGGACGTCTTAAATCAACTACGCATTTCTCACTTAAATAATGAAGAAAGATAAGCTCTTCTCCAACTATGCTCTGATTATTCGGATATATTTCATCTTCCAAACGAAAACCTCACATATACTAACGCCATGAGATTAGAACAACCACCGACGTTCCAATTCATACCAAAACATATCGTTTTCCAGAAATACACAAAGTCGAAGTTCGTAACCAAATCGACAAGATGTTAAAACAACACATAATTGAACCTTCTAATTCCCCATGGTCCTCACCAATTTGGGTGGTACCCAAGAAACTAGATGCTTCTAACGTACAAAAATGGCGTGTTGTTATAGATTATCGTAAGTTAAATGATATTTCAATAGGCGACACGTATCCTATTCCTCAGATTGCAGAAATCCTTGACCAACTTGGGTGTAGCAAATATTTCTCCACGTTAGATCTAGCATCAGGCTTTCACCAAATCCAACTTAAGGATGATGATAAACCCAAAACCGCCTTCACAGTACCTGAAGGTCACTTCCAATTCTGTCGAATGCCATTCGGACTATGGACAAAAATTCCAAATCATTACAGATCATAAACCACTTAAATGGCTATTCAATCATAAAGATCCTTCCAGTAAGCTGCAACGGTGGCGCCTCAAGCTTGAGGAATACGATTATGAAATCATTTATAAAAAAGGAAAAATAAATTCCACCGCCGACGCCTTATCCCGTTATCCCGTAAATGCTATATTACCCACAGAAAATCCTAATAACATTCCAAATCCTCAAGACATCACACTAGATTCGGGCCTAATGGATCTTCTCGTCACTCCACCATCATTTAATCCAGATGACGCTTTCACGTCACCCATTCCAATGGAAACCACGTCACACCCTGAAATCCAAATCGATAACATATCCGATTCTCCCATCGACCCTCAAAAGGTTTTAGATGAATTCCTAAACCTGGAATCACAACCAGATACAGGTATCCCAACTAACTCCGAAACCGAACAATTAACCATTCCTGAATTCCCTGAAATTTCTAACATTGACTCTCCTATTACACAGGATTCAGACCAATCTGAACCTTTAATTCAAGAACTATTCAATGGAAATTATTCACAGTTTTCTAAGTTAACAAAATCCAAAACCTTTGAGTCTAACGCTAAAATTCTAGAATCAAACTCGTCTATCATTAAAAGTTCCGAAAAAGTCATTATCATACCAACTTCAATCGACTTAGATGATAGCAATCCCTATGTCGAAGAAATACTTTCGGAACTAACAAATAAAGAAGAATTCCTAAATAAAGAAAGAACTCTATATTCTTATATCTTGTTAAATATTCGCGATAAAATCATATACTTATTATTTACAAAAGTTCACCATTTTGACAATTCATCTTATGAAGATATTTACATTAGTTTAAAAACTCTACGTGATGAAATAATCTCTAAATCTTATCAACAAATAAGTATTAATAATTTTAAAGATCCTTTCGAATCCCATATATACACAAAACTGTATAATATAATTTTAATTCTATTTCATAATTCCAATATCTTCATTACTATTCATAAAAATTGTCTTATTTTCCGTTCACTTTCCGAAATAAAGAAAAGTCTAAAAGAAAATCACGACATACCTATCGCAGGTCATTTAGGCACTATTTGCATGGTCAAACGCATCCAGGAAAAATATCACTGGAAAGGCATGCGCAGTGATATAGAAAACTATGTAAGATCCTGTAAATCACGTCAAGAAAATAAATCCTTGAGAAAATTAAACAGAGCATCGATGCAAATTACTACTACTTCTTCCTTTCCAACGCATCGCAATGGACATAGTAGGTCCCTTACCTGAATCAGCAACCGCAAAGGTAAAATTCATACTAACTCTACAAGATGATCTCACAAAGTTTTCCGTTGCATATCCAATCCGTTCCACGACCGCCAAAGAAACGAGCGACTGTTTAATACATTTTATCACACTCTTCGGTATACCTAAAAGTATTCTTACGGATCAATGTACAAATTTTACGTCAAACCTCTTCAAGAAAACTTGTGATTTCATGAAAATAAAACAACTTTGGTCAAGCCCTTACCACCCACAGACACAAGGCGCCCTAGAACGTAGTCATTCCACGTTAAAGGAATACCTCAAATCATTTGTTAACCAAGAACAAGATAATTGTCCTCGATATGTATACACGGCTATTATGACCTATAATACATCCGTTCATTGTACTACTAACTACACCCCTTACGAACATTTGTTTGGACAAAAACCCTCTATTCCTGATTCAATATATAATACAAATCCTGATACCACATACCCTGAGTATCTCAAAATGCTAACTCATAGATTAAAATACTCAAAAGAAAAAGCCCTCGAAAATATTACAAAAGCTAAAGAGAGATCAAAACAATATTACGACTCTCATACCAGACCCATAACATATAAAATAGGCGATTATGTCTATGTAAAAAATCATTTAAGACTCCGAGCACTTTCCCCTTTATGGAAAGGCCCTTATAAAATAATAAGGATAAACGATAAAAGTAACCTTACCTTACTTATTAACAGACGTCATGTCACACATTTTGATGAAGGGAAACCCGCTAATGTTTCACATGACTATAACATATTATAATGTTAATAACGTAAGAATCTATTATTAATTTTACTATATTATCTTATTTTATTAACCATATAAATTACATTTATTAAGATAATATTTTCGTTACAGCGTATTGGCCTACGGAGAATTCATATATAGCGAGTGTTTTACGATGCAAATTGGATGTCTCGTGAGTCTTCTGGTCTTTCGAGAAAACCAGAAAATCATCCAAATACGAATAGGTGAAATCCAGACCTCTGAGCATCTCATCCACGAAGCGCTGGAACGTCTGACCGGCATTCCGAAGTCCGAACATCACGTCATGTACGGGAATTCGAAAAGACCGAACGGCGTTGTGATGGCGGTCTTCGGGATATCATCCGGATGCACAGGAATCTGGTTATACGCCTTGACCAGGTCGATCTGGGAGAAGACGGTACAGCCAGACAGGCTGTTCGCGAAGTCCTGGATGTGCCGGATGGGGTAAGAGTCCGGAATAGTACGGGCGATCAGCATTCTGTAGTCTCCACAAGGGCGCCAACCGGCGTCCTTCTTCGGTGCGAGGTGGAGAGGTGAGGACCAGGGTGACTCTGATGGGCTACAGGTGCCAGCTTGCAACATGGCCTCGAATTCAGCCTTGGCAATTTTTAATTTGTCGGGGGCCAACCTACGGGGTGAACCTGATACTGGTGGCCCAGGTGTGGTGCGGATGTGGTGGACAGTATTGTGTTTGGGAGTGCGGTGTGTACCATGAGGACGAGTGATGTCGGGAAATTCGCGTAGTATGTGTGTGTATGCGGAACTACCGAGACTTACTTTTACAGATGAAATGTCATCAGAACGACGGGCAGGCAAAGCCGGGGTGGTGAGGCTAGTGTTATTATCGATGAGGCGTTTGTTCCTGCAATCAACAATTAAATTAAAATAGCACAGAAAATCCACGCCTATTATCGCCTTAGTAACGTCGGCTACAATAAATTGCCAACTGAAGTCGCGGCGTAAGCCTAGGTTTAGCGAGACATTTATTGAACCATATGTTTTTATTGTAGTTCCGTTAGCCGCATACAACTCGTAATCAGTTTTATTTAACCGTCGCGCTATTGCTGATCTGGGATAGACACAGAGGTCGCTACCAGTGTCGACCAGAAACTGCACCTTCGACCGTTGATCGGTGATGAACAGGCGACCCGCACTCGGACAATCATCAGTCGCCATTACTGATTGCCCCGAGCATTTCCCACCTGTGGGTAATCGCACGGCTTCACGCACCGTTTCGCCCGCTCGCCGAAGTTCTGGTGGTACCAGCACTGTGGGTACCGTCGGTGTGCAGATGATGAGCGGGTGGAGCTGGATCGACGGCCGTGACGCGTGCGGCTACGGGAGCGTTCCCGTAGGCGAGACATTCGGTCCACCTTGTCCGCCAGCTTCTCCAACTGCCTGGTGAGGGCGGCGATCTCCGTGCTCGCGGCGCCACCCGACGTACCTGGTGCCGCTGCTGTATATGTAACAGCCGCTGTAGATCCGACCTGGGTACCGACGACGTCGTGGATCCTATCAGCTAACTCGGCCAGCTCAGTCAGATCCGTCTTGGACTGGGATGCGATGATGGCCTGAGTGGAGCTGGGCAGGCGGCTCGTCCAGATGGTCCGCAGGAACTCCTCAGGTACTCCGGGGCCGGCCAGGTTGAGCAGGTGCCGGTAGAATTGTGAAGGCTTTCGGTCTCCGAGCTCTTCGTGCATGAGAAGCTGCTTCACCTTCTTCTCACGTGACGCCGACAGCCTCTTGATGAGCTCAGCTTTAAGCTTGTCGTATTTATCGGCGGGCGGAGGGTAGGAAATTACGTCCTCTACCTCCGCGGCATATTGGGCGTCCAGGTTGCCGACGACGTAAAAGAATTTCGTCTCGTCGGTTCTGATATTGGCCAGGGTGAACTGCGCCTCCATCTGGCTGAACCACAGACCTGGCATCTCTGGGTAGAAGGGTGGAATTCTTACGCCGACTCGGAAGGTCTCCGTTAACGGTGATGTTTCTGTTGTTTCTTGAGCCATCTTCTTGTGTCCTTTTTTTGCGGGGTCACCAATATAGCGAGTGTTTTAAACGATGCAAATTGGATGTAATAAGAAAATCCGAGTGCACAAAAATAGAAAGTTTATTGAACACGTCACAGAAGTATAAACAAGAAGGAGTAAAATAATTTGTAGAAGAATGGCACAGTAAAAGAAATAAAATTAAGCGGAGTGATAAGTCCTCAACGCAAATAATAAAATTACCAAAAATTATATCAACTATCAAATACGGAATGCGAAAGCGGTCTGCTGGTCGCCGCGGGCCGGCTCAGGTAGTCGCGTGCGAATATATAGGCAATAACATGCGATCTCGCTTGCGCGCTACCTGAGCCGGCGCACGACTCAACAGAATTAACTATATACAACAAGTTTCGCCACGTCCGTCCGCTCACTGAAATTAAAAATTTAGTTTTACATTTATCATAGGGCACTACACATACATCCGATCACTCATAGTCCCGCATTGTATTTTGACCCGATTGGGAAACTAAACATAAACACTGGGTATTTAGATATTGTATCACCTCTCGATATATCCCATATAGAACCACACTTAGGAAATATAAATTCAATTTTAGTTACCATTAAATACATATATCGACAACTACAATTGGAAACAATAGACAACCTAGAATGTCAAAACATACAAAGATACCATGACTTAGTTAATGAGTTTTCCTGTATTTCCCATTTAAACGGACTGTCATACACTTATATATTCATTACATCATCAAATAATATTCACAATAGTTTTTGTTTATTATGCTGGCAAAATATTTGACTTTAGACAAGTGCTAAATATATGGTAATCATCTAAGTGAACACGGGCGTTGCTCGTCCCATATGCTGCTCTGCATTCACATCGAGTTGTGGCTTCTCAGTATTCTTTAGCACTCTCCTCCTCTGTTAAATTTATTCCCTCTTTAATGATCGTGTGTGATCGTTAATGGAACGAAACAACGTTCAATTAACGGAGTTAGATTTAAAACTCGCTAAATTTGAAGCTTTGTCTATGAAGGTTGAAGGCGGATTGAATGCGGATCGAATTGAGGAACGCGATAAAATTGAGCAAGATATAATTATGAGAATATAGCAAAGGCCAAAAATTTTGTCGAAAAATTCTCCAAAAAATTTGAATGCAATTCGATTTTGATAAAATGTACACCGATAGACAGATTGATTAATGCCAAAGGTAAAACTATATAATTATTGAAGATTGTACATGTTGAAGAGGAAGAAAAAGTCTGCCACGTCCATATAAACATAATTTACTCAAAAACTAGTTAATTGATATAAACATAATTTACTCAACATATATACATACATACAATATTTAGCGTTTTTGCCGAATATTCCAGGCTAATATATTTTATCGTCGCCGTGCGCCGTTTGCAAGTACATACTTATCCCGTTGGATTACATTGGCCGGCCGCGGCTCCTGCGCCGGCCGGGAGCGAACTGTTGAGCGTGCTGTTATAACTGTTTGTGAATATAGCTTTTTAAAAAAACAAAATTTGAATTTGGAGCAACCGTCTTGAGTAAGGAGTAGGATACAACTAACTGGGGTTAGAGCGGATGTTGGTTTTATAGAAAGCAAAAATGTTTGTGTTGAAAAGAAATAATGAAGTCAGCTCTAAGGCTAACAGAATAAGTGTGTAACATCTCATGGGGTAAGACTAAACTTCGGGGCTGTAATTCGAAGTTTAGGAAAAGATATCCTCTATCGGTGCCTTCTAATGCTAGGTGCTGGGATATTTTTGTTTGATTAATTTCAGGATTAGAGTGATGGCTTTGTATGGATTCCTGAGATATAGAAGAGGTAATAGGGATAGCTTGAGTTACTAGATAAGTCACCAAGTTGTGATTGAGAGGATTTTGCCAGCATAATAAACATAAACTATTGTGAATATTATTGTAATGAATATGTAAGTGTAGTGTTGTGCTTAGGAAATATATTGTTTGAAATACATAATTTCAATTTAATAATTTTTGAAGAGGGTGATCTCAAATATTTTTTATTCTGATATATACTTTTTGTTATTTAGAATTTTATAGTGAGTGTTTAGTGCGTTTTTGAGAACTATCTTAAGGCAAAGTTTTAGCTAATATCAGTCTAATCTCTCTTTGTTCCCAAACTAATAGAATTTCTCCAAATCCTTACGGCTGATAATATAAACGTAGAACGTAGTACGACTACGAATCTGTTACACTTGATGATGTATTTGATGCCTATAGTGGGTGCTGGGGGTCAAGTTGGTTTAGTTTACCTGGATATAAAAAAGACATGGTGGACAATGATATTCTTCTTAGAAAGCTAGCGGAGATCAACTGTACACCAAAACTGCTACATTTCTGGGTATCATATTTGACAGAAAGTAAACAGTATGTAGACTACAAAAACCATGAGTTTGCGCCGTATTTTACTCAATCTGGAGTAAGTGAGGGTTCCCTCATGAGTTTAACCCGCTCTAACGGGCGTATAGTATACAATTACACAATAGGATCGGACTCAATCAAACGAGCGACGCAAGTAAAAGATCTCGGCGTTGCGTTTACGCCGGACTTATTTTATTCATGGTTCTGTGAGCTACAACGAGCTCAGAATATGCCGATAATTCGCGCTTCTGTACTTCATAAAATTGTTGCATGGCAAGGGCAGTAATTTGGCAGCACTTTAGTACCTTAGCTTCAATGTGCCCGATGGGTACGACAGAAGGAGACAGCGTTTGCCGTCACTTCATGAACCCACTAGACTAGACACGTGGCTAGACTAATCTTCTGAAAAGGGCACATATGATTCGCTGTATTACTTTTGTTAAGGAATTTCATTCTTCATTGTCCGTTGAGTCAACTGTCAAAAGTTCCCTAATACCAGGCGGTCTCTGAATACGACCCCGCATGAGTAGTTTCAAAAACAGCTGCGCACCGATCGACATCGATCAGCCACACCGGGTTCACAAAATGTATCATCGGCGAGCTGTACGTTAAACAAATATCCAACTTCAATCTATCAACCATATAGTCAGTAATATGTTTTACGGATAAAGAATTAATGGAATTAAGAAAAAGTACCTCGAGCAGTAACACATTGTGCAATTTGCATTTGGCGGTTTAGCCTACATCAGCGCATTGCAGAACTGGTCGTTAGCGGTTTAGTTCAACTGGGACATATGTGAAAAATGGGAAATGTTATATTTCAACTGATTTAATTTTAGGTAAAACTTCCTTTTTTTATAATTTTGGCCCAATTTGCTGTGATCCATTTTTGTACACTTTGCAAAAGCACAATAATGTCACATTTTATGAGGTGTTCATGTTTCTGAAGAATTCTAATAATCATTTTTAATACCAAATATATCAGGCTGATTAATCTTTATAATTCTGAGTTTTGTTTAACAAAATCCTTAACGTGGTTCATAATTGGCGCACTTACTCTACTCATACTTTTATATTTTAGGATTTCATCTCAGAACAACTAATCGGTAAAATGAAGAAGCAACATATTTAGTTACCGCTTCGTAGAAACAATAGAAAAAGTACAGCGGATTGATAAATAAAGACAAAAGAGAAGATCGATAAATTTGATAAAGTCTAAGGAATTGAAATACAATGAAAATAGAAACAGACCAGTGTGAAAACTCAAATTAATATTTGATTAAAGCTTTGGGTTTGGTTTTGGGCTTGAACATTAACGATGTGAATTGCAGATTTTGACTTCATGTCACCAAATAAGTCTCGTTTTCATTAGTAATTTGCTACTAAACAGTTTGAATTGTCTGTGTTTATATATAAATCCAATTTCAGTTTAAATTAAGTAGTCATTTATAAAAGTTGATTATTTAAAAACCTACTTATTTCTACTTTTAAAAAAGTGACAATTGTTAAACAGCAAGTAGGTACTCAATTAAATGGATAAAAGGTAATAATTAAGAAATTATAAATGGGCCGCGATAAAACTTAGCATTTTGTAAGCTTGCTGTTCTATAAAATAAGATAGTTCAATTCATCAAACCTTTTGTTCGTTAATACATACATGCATTTAAAACATAACGTAGAAACAGCCATCCATTTACTAATATAAAATTACATCATCAATTATACTTCAACTATGTCAAGATGTGAGAATCAAATGAAGAGATTCGATACATTTTAAAATTTTACTACAAAAAAAAATTGCGATGTTTATGGATCTAGTGTAGTGTCTGTGAGAGTAGCACAAATTTGGTTTAAGCTTATTCAATCCGGAAATATTGATGTCAAAGATGCACGTCGCTCTGGTCGCCCTATTACGGATAGCATGGATGCCATTTTTGAAAAATCCGATACTGTTATGATGAACTGGGAATTGACCACAAAACAGTTTTGGCGCAATTGAAAAAAACTGGGTACACAACAAAGCTCGATATTTGGGTACCTCACGAGCTCACTGAAAGAAACCAAATAACCGTTTGTGGTTCTTTATTATAACGTAAAAAATCTAAACCATTTCGTACTGATACGGATCACGTACGACAGGAACGTGCGAAAAAGGTGGCGTGGTCAAAGGACGGTCCGGCTTCAGACTGTGGCGAAACTCGGATTAACTCGCAACAAGAGTGTGCTGTGTGTGTGTGGTGGGATTGGAATGGCATTATTCATTATGACTTGTTACCACCAGGCAGGATCATCGTCATCATCGATTCTGAACTCTACTGCGAACAACTGATGAGATTAAAGCAAGAAGTCGAGGGAAAGCGGTCGGAATTAATCAACAGAAGGGGTTTTTCATCATGATAACACTAGACCTCGCACATCTTTAGCCACTCAGCAAAAATTAAGAGAGATTTGCTGTGAGGCGTTAATGCATCCGCCGTATAGTCTTGACCTTGCATCTTTAGATTTCCACTTGTTTCGGTCTCTTTAATTTAATTCTAAGTCAATTTAATTCTTTAGGCAGTGTCAGGTTAACATCACGAGAGAACTGCCAAAACCAATAGTCGCGGTATTTTGATCAAAGCCCCAAAATGTCTATAGCAATGGGATTATGTCCCTACCTACAAAATGGCGAATGTTATCGAACAAAATGGTACCTAATGGTAGATACTTTTAACAAATGTAAATAAACTATATTAAAAAATGTTGTGAATTTTCTTAGAAACTTTTTCCCCAACCCAATATGATGGCTCAAAAACAGGGTGTGACTCCGACGCTGGCATATTCTCTCTCGATCTCAACAATCCAATATCCCTATCTAGGCACAACTCGATTGTTCAATGTCAATGTGTCACTCTAAGCAACAGAGTAGAAAGAGACACAGTGGATCTCGGCAAAGATGCTGCCGACGAACTTGCGACGAGAGGCTTCGGAATGATGCCTGCTGTCCCTCACGAAAGTGCGTACCTGGATTCGCCTAGGATCTGCGGAACGCCAACATCAATACTTGCTAGTCTTTTCTTTACTTAAGGTTAAGAAAAACTTAACCAAAACAGACTCAACTTGTTACTTTGTATCTTATTGTCAATTAAAGTTTTTAATATCCAAACAATGTCAGTACTTCCTAAAAATTACTTGCATTTAAACTTCTCAGTTATTAACAGTATTATGATATTAACTTAGTAATAAATATTTAAAGAAAATTTTGGCTTACTTCATTCAATACATTTCATATTTCCAAGGTTCATAAAGCATACATAAATCCATTTTATTTAATAAATTTATATTCAGAACTTCTAATTAAGTCCATCTGTGACTGCTTTTGCACCTGAAATATACATGATGGTACATTTTACCTTTTCATTACAAACTTAAATGGTATAAAACTTTTTTAGTTATACACTAAATTACCAAATTAACTTGTGTCTTTAAGCACGATTTCAAAGACTTATATACCATATAAATATCAATAAAAGGGTGCTTCCAATACAATGGCGATAGGTGTAGCCCATTCACCCAAGGACTAGTTGTTCTGGTTGATCTGGTTTTCCATTTTATCCTGAAAACTAAACATTAATAATTTATGTTAGTTGTTATACAGGTGATCCTAGTATCGATAACAAAAGCTTCGGCCTCTATATGGGGTCTATTAAGTTATCCTCACCTTAGCTAATTCTTTAAGCACCCCGTTAAAAATAAACAAAATGAATGCCTTCGACCTCATGTATAAGAACAGGGGACCTACCATGAGCTTGCTTTTAAAGATGCTCTAATGACTTTAGGTAAAGTCAATAGCATTTCTTCCTACCATGACCTCTTAATCCAATAAACTGAAACATATTGGCATTGCAAGACCAAATAATTAACCAATTTCACTCTCAAACTTGCTTCGACAGATATTTGTAATAAAAAATAAAATCTTAAAATTATTAACTAAATATAAATACTGCTATTAGAATATTTTCAAATGGCTTATTATTTATATATTATAAATTTAAAAAATACCTATGTTTATTTAAGGAAACAACAGCAGAGGAGAATAATACAATTCATGAACATAATAGGGAAACATTAAATTATAATAAATACTAGTGATATGGAACTCTTATTTATTGCAAAATTAAGAACCAGGCGGGGTGACTACTTTTTAGTTTTTTTTTTCTTCTTGTTTATGGCTTTTATTTATGCCAACTGGGCACAAGGTACTTCGCCAGTGTCGTGTAGATGGAGAAGACACGAAGGAGATTGATCGGTAAAAATAATAATTAAGCTAATTTTGAATATACACAAAAAAAATAGTTGAAATTGGATTGTTAGTTTTGAGACAGCACAGACAACACAAATATGAGTAAAAGCATTATTAAATACTGTTTACTATTTATGAATAATTTATATATATTACACTTTAATTCTATTACTTTCTATATATTTACATAAAAATCTACAATATGGACTAAACACAAACATTTAACACTTAAAGGACGTGGGACTTTAGGGGGAAGAATGTCATAAAGAGGATAAGTAAGTTTGGGACAATTAAATAGTATGTGAGATACAGTGCCTTCATCCAAGCCACACTCACAGATAGAGTGATCCCTTATCCGGAACTTGGCTAGATGAACAGGGGTGCAAGCATGTCCAAGACGCAGACGCGAGATTGTGGATGTAATCCAGCGATTTGCATTTCGATAATAACAAAACCAGGGTTGTCTTGGTATGTTTGGTTGGATGGAAGCATAAAACTTACCCTTAACCGATTTGGAGTCATTCCAAAATGTCTTCCAGGTTCTGTCCAGATATATCTTTGCAAGAGAACAAAGATCCTGAGCTGAATTTTTAAAATGATCTAGAGAACCTGACTCAACAGCTGCTTTGGCACATGAATCAGCAGTCTCGTTTCCTGGGATACCTGAGTGGCTAGGAATCCAAACTAGTATGATAGACAATCCTTTTTTAATACAAGAGAGCAGAGCCTCCCTGATTTTAGTATAATAGGAAAACGTGATTTGCTACGAAATGGGTTCTCTTTAATGGACATTAAACAACTTAAAGAGTCTGTCAAAATAGCTGTCTGTTGTATGTTATGGGAGTGTGCAAATAGGATTGCTTTCAATAGAGCTGTGGCCTCTCCTGTGAACACTGAAGACTCGGGAGGACATTTAAATTTCAGGATAATTCTATACCGAGGAACCCAACAGGCAGCACAACACAGCCATCTGGAGACAGCTTTGATGCGTCAGTGTAAATAAGAAGATGATTTGACCAATTTTGATTAATATAGCTTTGTAATTTGATGTTGGTATCTGGGGCTCCTTTGATCAGACCAAGGTCTGTGATGATGGGAGGGTTGTATATCAGGATCTTTATAAGGAGTAGAATATAGCGGATTTGTTGGAAAAGATATCATGGGGTTAGGGAGGCTGGTGTACTTTAGATAACTATCGAGCAGATAGGAAGAGGAGTTACGGGTGCAAGGAGCATGTGATAGTCGGGTTAATCGATGCCAAAGAGGGTGGGATGATATCTGTAACATCTTGGTAACAAAGCGGTCAAATACTGCCGGCGAATGTGTAGAGGAGGATTAACACACTCAACCTGCAAAGCATTAGTAGGGGAGGATTTCATTGCACCTAGAATGATTCTTAGGCACCTATACTGAATTTTGTTTAATTTTCCAGCAGCTGATTTGTTAAAGGGATCCAGAACAAACATACAGTAATCCATATGACTACGTACTAAGGCATTATACAATAACTTTAAAGAATAGGGGTGAGCACCCCACCAAAACCCCGCTACTGCTCTTAATACGTTAATACCTTTTTCACATTTTTTATTATGTGTTCAGAGTGGGCAATTCCGTTCAGCCGATTGTCTAAATAAACTAAAATTTCTTACTAAAGCTCTAAGAAAGTTTCCCAATTAGTCGAAAGAGTGCAACGTGGGCACTATCCGAGTTCAGTGGTGGTTTTGTGGGGTTGTTAGGTGAAGGAGTGACTGAGCCATACTTTTTTGAAAAAGGTATCAAAACATCGGCACAAGTGTATCATGATACCATTCTTGAGAAGTTAGTGAAGCCTCATAACACCACCATGTTCAATAACCAAGAATGATCCTTCCAGCAAGACTCGGGGCCGGGTCAAAGCTCGGTCTACGCAGTCTTGGTTGGAAACGAACATTTTGGCCTTCATTAGAGCTAAAGAATGCTGTCGTCTAGTCCCGATCTTAATCAGCTAAAGTAGACCAAGATAGAGATGCTAAATTGGGAGTACAGATACTACAGGTACAATGCGGAGTAAAATGGCACTAATTGCTTCACCGGGCTCTGTGAGACGAGTAGGAGAACCCGAGTTTAAAATGCACAGGTTATACATGTCTAAGAACAGTATTGGCTTAGTGGCTTCAGCGTGCGTCTCTGATCCCTGAGGTTGATCGTCGTAGGTTCGATCCCCGACTGTGCATCAATGGACTTTGTTTCTATGTGCGCTTTGAATATTTTCTCGAACGCTGAAGGAAAACATGACATCGCCTTAGACCCAAAGAGTAGACGGCGTGCATCAGACACAGAAGGCTGATCACCTTCTTACCTATTCGATTAACAAATGATCATGAAACAGATACCTAAAAAAGGTTGTAGTGCCATTGATTTTTTTTATACATGTCTGAGTTTTATCCAATAATTCATACCCATAACTATTAGGAACTGTTCTACCCCAAAATGTGTTATGAGAAATGAAGTCACCCAGAATCATGAAATGCTGAGGAAGAACTGAAATAAGGTTTTTAATTTCATTGAAGATTTGCAAGGAGGAATGAGGGACATAGACAAAACAGAAGAAAAGGTGCTTGAGTTTCTGATGAGTAGGCATACACCACCAAACCTATCAGCCCTGTCTTCACTTCACATCAATAACCAGGGATTTTGAAAACATGATCTGGCTTTAGCCAGGTTTTAGATAGAGAAAAATAAAAAGGTTAAAATATTTATATAGTAATTTCATGCTTTTTGTTTATAATACTGCAGCAGTTCCATTAAACTAACCTGTAAGTAAGAATTAAATTAGCAGCACAGGATGGTATAGATTAATTATTTTGAGAAAGTCTATTATTAATCTGTTGTGAATTAGCATTAGAGGATGATGGTAATGCATGTGCATTAAAAGGCCATGGCATTTTGTAGTCTCTTACACGAGACTGTATTTCCACCAGGAAGAGATTTGGAGAGAGGATACAATATCATCAAATGATGTAGAAATGGGGGTGGAGTAATTATGACGCTTCAACATACGCAACAACAAACAAAGTGGAGCCCAGAATATAAGCAGCAAGAAGCATGGTCTTCCTCCACATCAAAAGTATCTCCTGTGTGGCCCCACACTTGTGCATCTGCATATGGGCTTTGGTGTGCCCAAAGCGGCAACAGTTAAAGCACTAAATAGTCAGGTATATATAAATATAATTTAACAGGCATAAAGTTATAGCACATATGTTAAAGGTTGGGATAAGTCTTCATGTTTGAAGTGACAAAGATGTTAGCGTCTATATAATTATTAAAAGAAACTCTCATTTTATTTCAGCCAATAATAAAAAGGCCGGCAACGCACCATCGCGAGCCCTCTGGCATTGTCAGGCGGCAGTATCACATAACATCAGGTAAGCCTCATGCCCGTTCGACCCCCTGTAAAAAATACATTTCAATCTTCCATTAACTATATTTTTGAATAGATTTTCCTTCGAAAATCTGTGTACTATAATCATCAGCAGACTGTATTTCCTGCACATGTACCACAAACGCGCCGTGGTCATTGGCGTCATAACTACCGACTTGTGTGGGGGATTTAAGAGAACTACAGGAGGAACAGGTATTAAATAATTATCAGTGCAAGGACCAGGTGCAGGCAAATTCGTCTCTAACAGTCTGATTGTATACAAGTTTCAGATTTTTTTTTACGTTTTCTTTTGTTACAATATTTACAAAGTTGGTGGCTGTTCCTTATAGAAGCTAAAAAGCAGTCAGAATCCATTCCGGATTCATTAGAGATCGTGACAAAAGCAACCTCGTGGGGCGCCGTGGCCCCCAGTCTGGTTCATAAAAATACGAAAACCTTACCTCAACTCGAACAATAATAATACAAATTGTAACTATTCTGATCACAAGCGACAATTTGAGAACCTTTAACTTTAGAAGACCATGGTTTACTGGAGATCCTGGGTTGAATTTCAGCATAAAATCTGCATTTGAACTGGCTGTTTCTCACCCAAACATTCCATGTTTACAGTTTGAAGTCGCAACGGTCATTTTTTGGTTCAGCCGAGTGGTCACGGTACGAATTTTCATACAAATTGAATGAACGAAATCTCTAGTAACAACCAGTTAAAACGATCATCATATGCTATGATGATCGTTTTAACTGGTTGTTGTACGTTATTTAGGTATTACCGTAAGTGGCAACACAGAACACTGTTCATAAGTCACAACTCACCATTTCATTCATATTTCATTCTTCGATTTATGTTTGCCACTCTTGTTTACATTTTTTCTCTGAAATCTGAATATTGTAAGTGCATTGTAGCTAAAAGTGGTAATGGTAAAGTGAAGAACTTCGTATTACAAAGAAAAGCGATAAAACTTGGAAATTACAAGAAATAGAAGTAATAAACAGGTTCGTAATTGGTTAAAACTTATTCCCACATAATAAACACCCGAGTTTATTTGAAACTATATACAAATAAAACAAGTAGATACAATATATTTTATTAATAAAAAAGTGAAAAAGGTGCAAATAATGTAAAAAAAATCAAATTAAATTTGTGAAGAGTTAAGCCTGATCTAACTTCTTTCAGATGCTTAAATTTAATAAGGTTTAGGCATTAATGCTATGTAAAAAAGAAACTTTGGCATACTGAAGAATGACTCTTTCAGTCTCAATGGGAAACACTTATTTGAATGTTCTGGTGTTCATTTGGAAACAGTGTGAACATCCTGGTTCTTAATGTTTTAAACCAAAACATTATTTCCAAAAACACATTTTCAGTTGTACTGAAAACTGAAGACCTTACACTGTCAGATCTATCACTTTGCCTGGGTGCACCTTAAGGTAATATGTGATGAAATTATATCTACAAAGAACAATATTTCATAATTGTCTGTCCAATAACTTAGTGCAGACATATAATACCCATTTGGGTAGCTTATCTTTGGCCTATCTCTAAATACAATAGAATTTTAAATATAAATAATACATATTTTTCTTAAAATTTATGTATGAAACTAATAATCTGGAAATGATTATGTACAAAAACAAATATTTTATCATTAGGAATAAAAAATCTGTTTGAAAATATGTATAGCAACAATATATAAAAGGATAATCCTACTACTATATCTTTTTTTATGTTTCCCAATTGGTCAAATAGATTTTGTGATTGTCTAAGCGTCAGATAATTAATAGATAGACAGAATATTAATTATCTAAAATTTGTCTATATTAATAGACTATATGATATTTACGTTTTATTTATTGAACAAATTTTCAGTTTGATCATTATATCTGATAGAGATAGATCTGACATCTTAAAAGCAAATCATACAAGTAAAAATTTTGCACAGAAAGAATAGCTATGTATGAAGGAAGTTCAGAAGAATTAATGAATGAGAAAAAAGAAGAAAAACAAGAGGAATATGAAAGTGTAGGAGGGGGTCTAAGCGATGCCCAAAGAGCGCGCGCCGAACGCAATCGACAGCGAGCGCGCGTCTTGCGCGAAGCACGTCTGGCACCGCCGCCGTCGAAGTCGCGAGCCGTCGTCACCGTCCAGTGAGTGTACACCATGTGATACAGCGTTCACACTCGTGGCGTAGTCCAACAGTGAAGTAATCGGAGTCATTGCCCAGACCGAGCGTGGACTCTGGCGGAGGTTTTCTGCTCGAGGAAAAGGAGACGGAGCCGAAAGCTGTTCAGCCGCCTGCTGCGCCCCTCGTGCATCGGTCGCAGCAACCACACTGCCTCGAATGCCAACGGCCGTTCCCACAGTCCTATCTCTTTGATACCTTTCACTACTGCGTCTGCGACGACTGTAGGTGAGAAGTCCTATGTAACTGGAGCTTTAACTTGAGTAGTTTTTCACAATTTTCTAAAAATAATCATTGAAGATATGTAATTTACTTTAGATGTTTAAAGAAAATAATTTCATGTTTTAAAAACCCTCAGGTTTACAATAAGTAACAACTGTCTATATAATGGTCAGCTAAAATTATATAATGGCATTTGTAGGATAATTATATGAATATATATTTTAAGCAATAAGAGTCGTCAACAGAGACGACGACGAGAAACATGCGTTGATAACGCGGACAGAGGCGAAGGGCGAGTATTCACTGAAGGACTGCGATCTCGACTCCCGGCCGCCGCCGCTGCTATGCGTGCGTCGCCGCAACCCACATCGCGCTCGCTTCGCCGAGATGCGCCTTTACTTGCGCGTGCAGGTGGAGCAGCGAGCTCTCGAGGTGTGGGGATCCCAAGAGGCGTTGCGAGAGGAGCAGGAGTACCGCGCTCGGCGGCGTGAACGGGCCGCCGCGACGCACGAGCGGCGACGCCTTCGAGCCTTACGCATGGACGTGCGCTCCAGTCTGTTCGACCGCACGCGAGACACGCACGAGCACGAGTATGGGCCCGAACGTCACAACCCTGATGACGATGTCTATGAGCGCGCCTGTGAGTGCGGCCATCTGCTCGTCTACGAGAAGATGTAGTCAAACCACCATATACTGTATATCAATGTTTGTAATAAAAAAATAAAGCTTATATTATGGATCTTATATCACTATACTTATAGCACTAGACGTGCAACAATACTAAAATACACTTTATTATTGTAAAAAAACTCTGTTTATTCCGTTCACATTTAAATGCAAAAACAAAAAGAAAGCAGGTGGTAATCTACTTTCAAATTGCCTTTAAATCTTCTGGTAAATCATTTTTGGGATGCTTGTTTTCAAAGTGCTGCTTATAAGTCTTCGGATCCGGCATTTGAGCCTGTCAAATAAAATAATACAAATAAGATAAACTAATCTCTGCTCTTTCTCTCTTGGGTGTGATAATAAGCACTAAGTATAATTTCTATATGACAAAAATTTATAAGATTTTGACTTATTTTAATCAGTTCTTGCTTGTTTGACTGGAATCTCATCCTAAATATCAAATAGTTAATTTAAGCACCTAAACAAATCTTTAACTTTAACTATACTTTAAAAAATTACAACAGTATAATAATCTTAAATTGCCTAATTACCTTGCATACAACACACACATGAACTAAAGCTTTCTGGGCTGCTTTCTTTTGATCAGTAGCACTGTGACCTTGTTGCTTTTTCAATTTTGACAACTTCTCTGCTGCTTTTGCTTGAGATTGAATTTTCTGATGTCCTCGAGCCATCCTAAAAAGATATTGGTCCAAAATTAACATTTACTATTATAACTAGCCTTTATTCCACTAGTAGACAGTAGCAGTTCTTGACCATTTGCTTATGGTAATCAGTATTTTTTTGATGTCCTGCTTATGCTCCAGGTAGTTACACTGACATTGTATATCAGTTGACTATGAATTTACTAATAACTATTATCTTAGTCTCAACTACCTCAGCCTGCCCATTTTCCATGTCACACTGCTTACATATCTATATATTATGTTACATCGCAAATTTCCGCACACATGCTTTGTAACATATTAATTCCTAAAGCACTACTACCTTCTCTTGTGCCATACCCAAATTTTAATTTTTCAAATTTAAACCGATAACTAATAAGCTAGAATATTTAAAAAAAGTAAATTGGTTTCTTACCTTTTTCGGATTTATTATCAAAAATATAAATTCCCAATATTGCTACTAAGAAAATATAAAAACTGACAATGAGTGCTGCCTATCCCATACGAGAGGAGTTTAAAATATTAACTATTCTTGGTCACAACTATTAATGCTGTCAGATTAAAAAAAACAATAATTAACTCAATTATTGCCTTTTATTGGAAAAAAAATCTAGCTACACTGTTTTGCGAAGAAATTAATTTATGGATATGCGGCGAAGTGTGTTTTCAGTTGTGCTAGCACAGATTTAGTAAAGCTACAATTGCTAGTGGCCACAAATATAGACTCTTATTTTCTTCACATACAACTTACTATATTTTCTACTCAGGAGTTCAGTCTAAGTACCTAAGCTACTCATTTAAGATTTACCGCTACGTAATCTGTGGCTCAAAATAAGTGGAAACGTGTCAATTTCGGTGGAATATTTTTAGTCTATGGTTTAAGTATGACAACATGTAAATAAGCAGCGCCCTTAGAACAAAAACTAAAGCATACTAAAATAACAAATAATTCTACTTATAGTTTAAATCATTATAATTTTATATTTTCATTTAAATGTACTTTAAATGTACATACAATATTCGTTAAGGAGCCTTGACTCTGACCCCAATTACGTGACAAACCGTTAACTAATAACAAATTCCTTAGCGGGAGTGGGTCATGCAGCGTTCGTGTCGTAGTCTGTTTAGTATATTTATGTTAAATATTGACTATATATAACAGCCAGTCAAAGGTAAAATTTAGATATCTGTGGGCCTACACGAAAACTTGCTGCTGTTAATATTTGATACAATTTATAAGAAATGTTCTAATCTTTATCTAATACATATATAATATAAAATAATTAAATTATATAACATTTATTAATGAGACAGATTATTATTTGTTATTATTTTATTTCATAACTAAAAATATTCGTATGTAATAATGTTCTTCAATAGTCTCATCAGTAGGTAATAGGTACTAATCACATTTACAGATTCATAGTAGGGTGATAGGTATTATGATGCCGTTTCACTGTGCATTGCGAGCAGTTCGGAGCGGTGCACGAAGGTATGTAAGCGCCGGGCGGGGTACCAACCAGCCTGAAAGCCCACTCCGCCGTCTTGTGCGCGATGCCAGCGCTTTCGGTGAAACAAATGCTCGTGATGGTGACTTGGCCTGGGCTACACAACCTTATGCAGTCAGTGACCCATTACGACCGCCAGCGCCTGAGGCCGCCGACCCTCGTGACTCCACTATTTTGTTGTTTCCTGGCCAAGGCTCTCAGTATGTTGGTATGGGAAAATGTCTGGATACAATTCCCACTGCAATGGAATTGTATGAGCTTGCATCTTCTATAGTGGGGTAATTAACTGATTTGCTTTTAAATACTAAATGTTTTATTGTTAAGGATAATATTGCCCAAAAGTGTTTACTTATTTCATTTATCAAAATCTATATCACATCTGTCCACATTTTTTTTACCTAGAATTCTCTGAAATTGACATATGTAACCAACAAAAACCTTACAATTTCAAAATGCATAGTACTTATTTATTAAAGCAATGTTTAGAAATCAGTCAGACATGGCTATCAAATTTTGAAAACTAGATACAACATAAAACAAGCATTACAATTGAGGCTTAATAAAATCAATAGTTTAACTCAGTCATAAACATAGAAACTCACCTAAGATTAAGTTCAATAAATGCAGTCTAAGAAGAACTGACAAGTATAATGGGTTTTCGTACAGTCATGTATTATACACAATCATCAATTTAGCTTGATGTAGCTATTGTAAAAGATCTTTAAATATATTACTGCCACTAATTAAAGATAAATATTACTCTGGAAGTTTAATAGTAGGCAATAGAATGACAGTTAAATACTATACATCAGTCTTAAATGGTAATGATAAATGTAAGGCACTGTAAATTTGAATAGATTCTGAATTGTGACAAATCCAGAGGCTCGATTTTAATCATGCTCTTGCCAGTAGATGGGACGTTCTGCGAGTCTGCCGAGAGGGGCCCGAAGAGGAGCTGGCGCGACGTTGCCAGACTGCAGTCCTAGTGACGTCGTTGGCCGCCATTGAACTGGCTCGCGAAACACGCCGAGGCGCCCTCGAACGCGTGCGGGCGGTCGCCGGTTTCTCGCTCGGCGAAGTAGCCGCGTTCGTGTTTGCGGGCGTGCTGCCTCTGGAACAGGCACTGAGGCTGACGGAGCTCCGCGCCGAGGCTATGGCTGCGGCGGCGAGGGAGCGTGCCGGCGGAATGCTCACCCTGTGGCTGGCGCCCGACGCGCGACTGCCCGCCCTTCTTCGCTCCGCCCGCGATCGGGCGGTGTCGCCGGCGTTGCCGGATCCCGTGTGTCAAGTCGCCAATTTTCTCTATCCCGGTTGTAAAGTGATAGCTGGAGATGAGCAGGTTCTTTATTTTTCAGATATTAATTTTTTAGCAAATCAAAGTCATTGAATGCTCATACTCCATAAAGTCCCAGGGAGTCGGTGGTGGATTTATTTTGTTCATGTCTCCAATAACGATTTAAATCTTTTCAATCGACTATTTGCAGTTAGAAGAAGAATCAGAAATGAAACGAAAGATACAGAATAATAAATATATTAGCGGTATAATAGATGAAAGACGTGTGCGCAGGCTTTGCGGTGGGTGGAACGCGAGGGCCGAGCCTGGGGCGTGCGCCGAAGCGCCAGAGTGGGCGTGGCCGGCGCTTTCCACACGCCGCTCATGGCGCGCGCCGAGGCCGTCGTGCGCAGCGCACTGGAGCACTGCACAGTAGGCGCGCCTCGCGTAACCGTGGTGTCGGGCGTGGACGGAAAGGCAGTCTCCGGCGGAGCCGCCGCTCGCCGCCGGCTCGAGCGCTTCACGGCCGCGCCCGTGCGCTGGGAGCAGACCCTGCACGCGCTGTACGCGAGGCCGCCCGACACGCCGCAGCCGCTCACTCTGGCATTGGGCCCGGGCCGCGCGCTTCGCGCCACTCTCAAGCAGGTCAACGCGCGCGCCTGGGACGCCTCCGTCCACGTCGACGTGTAGCTACGGTCTACTTCGGATCGCTAATCTCTTAGAATAATAAATCTATGTTATGTACACGACGCTAGTTTGATTTCCACGTCACAGATCCACGGGATTGCGCGTCGGCTGACCCCCGGCGGAGCTGACGGCGCGGCCGATGGCCGTCAGACGCGCGTTGCGCACCAGCGTTCGCGGCGCCAACGCGTCGGGCAGGCGCGCCATGCGCTCGGTGGCCTCTTCGGTCCACGCCTCGGCCAGGCGCAGCTCGTGGTCGGCCGAGGGGAGACCGAGGCGGACGGCGCGAGAGGCGCGCGACAAAACGGCGGCCGATGTGGTGGCGTCGATGGCGGCGGCGGCGAGGCGGTTGAGCACGAGCTGTTCGTCGACCACGTCGCGGCCGTACTTGAGCAGTACGTTCTCGACGCAAGCGCCGAAGTCGAGCGCGCCACGCGCCAGATGCTTGGCCACCGGGCGCAGAGTGGGCGCCACGAGCGCGTCGAGGCCGACGGGCTTCTGCAAACCAACGGCGCGCGTTGCGCGACGACCGGCCTCGCTGAAGATGAGGCCCAGGTTGGCAGCGGGATTCTTGAAAGCGCGCTGCAATTCGCGCAGGTGCGATCCGGCGTACTGGATGCCGGTGAGCGCCACGAACAGGCGCAAGATGTCGTTGGTGCCCTCGAAGATGCGGAAGATGCGCAGATCTCGTAGAACCCGCTCGAGCCCCGCCGAGGTCATGTAGCCCATGCCGCCGAGGATTTGGATGGCCTCGTCCACGGCGGTCCAGGCCGAGTCCGACGCGAACACCTTAGACACCGCGGCCTGTGGACGATAGTAACCGTAAAGCGTGCGGTCGTAAGGGGAAAGGCCGGTCGGGGCGGGTCGCGCGGTTCACCTCGAGCTGGTACTCCTGTTTACCGGCGTCCATGGTGCCGCTGACCAGGTACGCCAGCGACTCGGTGACGTACTGCAGCTGCGCCATGCGCGCCAGCTTCTCCTGTACGCCCGCAAAGTCCGCCAGCCGACGTCCAAACTGCTGGCGCGTGGCGGCGTGCTCGGCGGCCAGGCGCAGTGCCGCTCGCTGAGTGCCGGCAAGAGCCGCCGCCATACCGAAGCGGCCGTTGTTGAGCACCTGCATGGCCACCTTGAAGCCGTCGCCGACGCCGCCGAGCACGTTTCCGACGGGCACGTGCACATCTTCGAAGTACACCTCGGCCGTGTTAGAGCAGCGGATGCCCATCTTGTGCTCGGGTGGGCCGGACGACACTCCACCGAAGCTGCGCTCCACGATGAATCCGGTTACCTTGTCCACCATCTTGCCGTTCTTCTCTACTGGCGTCTGGGCGAACACGGTCATGATGTCCGCGATACCCCCGTTACTGATCCATATCTTGGACCCGTTGAGAATGTAATGCCCGCCGTCGGAAGAGAGCACGGCGCGAGTCCTACGAACGAAAAATCGTGAGAGGACGAGTGGGTGAGACGAGGGGAGAGAGAGAGATGGTGCTACCTTATGGATCCGGCGTCGGAACCAGACGAGGGCTCGGTAAGGCAGAAGGCAGCCAACTCTCCAGCGGTGACGCGAGGCAGATAGCGCGCTTTTTGCTCAGGCGTGCCCACAAGCAGAATGCCTTTGAAGCCGATGGACTGGTGTGCGCCGAGCGTGATGCCGACGCCGAGGTCGTGCGCACCAACCACTTCCACCAAGCGCGCGTACTGAGTGTTGCTAAGACCCAGGCCGCCTAGATCAGTCGGCACCTGTAGACCAAATGCTCCCAGCTCCCACAGCCCGGCCATTGTAGCTGGCTCGACTTGGCTATCAGCATCATTTTTGGCAGGATTATTCACCTAACGCAGAATATAATCACATTTATCAATGCAATAATTAATTATTTTGTAATTAAGTTTATAATATAATTCAAGAATATGTTGATAGGCACTGAAATAAAGTTAACCACAAATACATACTTCCTCAAAAAACTTCTCAACGGGTGGGATGAGCTCGACTAGTGTCTGCCGCTGCTCATCGGTTAAAGGTTCCGGAAAGGGAAATATCTGGCCAGTTTCAAAATGTCCCCGGAACAAGTTCATAGTGAATGAATCACTCTGTCGTGCACCACGCTGAGCTGCGGCGGCTGCAGCTTCCGTTGACATACCGCTGACATTGCTGCTAGTCCATCAAAAGAACCACAAAAGTATTGAGTCCCATTATAACAATAAATAATTAGTGAATTAACAGAAGTTCAATTGTGAGTAATGTAAAGTAGGATATTTGTCTACCTTACTTATTAAATTGATTACAAAGTTGAATGTAAATGAGAATGAATTGAAAATATAACAGATTTTGTGATTAGAGTGCATCTGTTGAAAATATGTTTATTCATTTTTCTACTCATATTTTAAATTAACTTAACTGAATTTTTAATTAACTATAGAAATTTGATGAACATATGGTTATTTTAAACATTCGGTTTCAATTTTAAACTTTAACCTTTGTACTACATGCCATCATGTACATTGAGAGTTGACAGTCTTAAATTAGGTAGATACCAACGTCATTAAGAACCTTCACTGTGGGAACAAAGTCTAAAGTACATTATTAAATTGTCGAACAAGAGTTATAAATTACCTTAAGGTGTTTAAATTTGGCTTACACAAGCACCTCCTTGCACAACTCACGAACTTGGTGGTTTTCATTGCTTTTTCAGGTGCTTTTATACACGTAAATATATTTTAAAAAAAAAATTATACTTTCAAATATTACACATCTCACCGTTGATAACTAATACAATATTTTTGTTGTCTTTAGAGAAATAGTAAACTGAAGCAATCAAGAAACAACGGTATAACAAAAATTATTTCAACAATAATTGTTATATAGTTTTACCATATCACACCCATATGCTAATAAACTGCACTAATAGTTAAAATCCATTAACCATTTACTCTACTTAATCTGTAGCTTTCACCCACTATTTAAACGCTGCGCGACAGAATTACGTTGACGACCCTGCGCGAGCGGCGCACAGATATCTAACTAATACACTAGTCTTTGGGCCGACTGCGGACAATAAACACGAACCTCGTGAAAATTTTAATTTTAAAAATTTACCATGAATGATTTTAAAGAATGTGAATAGTATTGTAAAGATTTCTAAATTATTTACGAAACATTGTTATTTCAATTTTTATTGGATTCAATATTTAACAAATGTTTGAATAAACCTTTAAAAAAATCCTGTTTGATGTCGTTCACGTGGTCTGACGTCGAACAAGTTTATAATTTTATTTATACATATTACATTAACGCCTTTTTCCCGAAGGGGTAACATTGCATGCTCTTCCCATATCATGTTTGACTTGTCACTGTCGCCATCTATATTATTTATTCTGTGAAAGGCACAGAGTAAGTAACGTCACAAATATAATAAAAACTAAATGAAATCGTGTTGTATGTTGTCCACACACACAATTTTTCTGGATTTTTATAGGCAGCGGCACGTAAGTGTAGCGCTGGCCGATACGTGGAGGGGATTGCTGCGCATGTGTACTGTCGCGCACGCAATACATTATATGCCACTTTGAGTAATGATTACCTAAATAACGATATTAAGCTGAACGAAATGTGAAGGATAGCTGCTGCGCATGATTACTGTCGCGCATGTAAGTAATATTACCTATATATAAGATATAATAAGACAGTAAAAAAGTGTCTGTACATAGAACGTATTTCCAAAAAAGACAAGTATATTTTAACAAGTTTATGGGATGTAGAAAAATAAAAACATTATCTTTTAATTTGTAATCTTTTATTAATCTGAATCAAAGAACGGTATCACGCCTTCAATGGTCTCGCGACAAGGCCTTTTGCTTACTGAGGGCCCGGGCTCAGGACTGCTTCGTTCGTCGGCACATCTTTATTGCTATCCTCGGAACTATCTCCATCGACATGAATAATGAATTGTTCTGTTACCAAATCCACGACATGATCACTCTTTGCATATTGCTCTTCTATATCCTTCACCTTTTTACACAACTTTTGCCAATCCCATGTACCCATTAGTACCTTTTCTTGTATTTGGTCTATACATTTACTGACACTCCATTTTATATTTTTCCTGCCTACATATTGCTTAATATCCGACCATGCCATTTCAATCGGATTTAGGTCACGGTGGTATGGTGGTAGTCTCAGTACCTGATGACCTCGTTCCGCTAGGATTCGATCAATCGAAAATGTTTTAAATTTATCTTTGTTGATCTTTATTAAATTACTGAGGTTTCAAATGTGTTTTCTCGTACTGTATACCTTTTTCAGTGAGCCAGGCCTGCATGTCGGCTTTTTTAGAATTAGAGCTTGGTGCGCGATCCCACTTCTTATTATGATAGGACGCGTTGTCGACTACCACGACAGAACTGGGTTGTAGGTTGGGCATTAATTGGGTTCGGAGGCATTTTTCGTAGTTTTCAAAATTCATATTGTCGTGGTAGTCGCCTGATTTGGTACCAGCTTTAAAAGTCAGCAACGCATTAGGTATAAACCCAGTATCAGACCCTGCGTGAACAATGACAACTCGCTGTCCTTTCGAAATAGGTTTCTTAAGTCCCTTAGTAGTACCATCGGTCCAGGCTTTTGAAGAAGAGTGCGATGAATCTACGTAAGATTCGTCTGTATAAACAATAGGCTGTCCCTCTTGGCGATATTGCTTTATTTTCCTTAAATATTCGATACGTTGCAAACGTATATTAGAAGTCTCAATCAGCACTTTCCGGTTGTTTTCGGTGTTTTTCCACCGAAATCCCAAACTCTTAACTATTCGCCGAAGACTTCGTTCTGAACCTTTGAAATTTATGTCATCTTCTAGCTGCTTTTAAGCTTTCCGATGGTAGGAAGTTCATTATTTGTCTTGTGAAAGTTATGAATGGTTCTCTTTATTACTTCTTGGTCAAAGTTATCGATATTTGTGACCGGTTTTGTTCTGGAACGTTTTTTGCCAGGTGTTCTGAACACTGTGATCAAATCAGAACTTTTGGCTTGATTGGAACTGTTTCTTACCGTTGCAATTGACGTTTTTGTTAACTCTGCTGTCCTTTTTTGGATTTTACCTAATTCGCTGAATATACTATTTAATTTTATGTTTAAAAAACAATTCACGTCATAAACCATTTTCCTGGCGTGTCTTTTCAAAACAGTATTTGTTCTAGGCATATTCACTTTAAAGTCACAAACAAACTTAAAAACAAATAACAAACAACAAAACACTAACAAATTCAAACGTAACAAAAAACAACAAAACATAACAACAGTAACAATAATATTAATGACGCGACTGTACACGGGATGTGCGCGGGGCGTCGTATCGGTGCGGGGGACGGAATGCGACTGGAGAGCCAATCGACGCAACGCGCGCCGGCTCTTCATTCCGCTAGCCCCCCTCAGGTACCTTATTTTTTACTTCTGCGGTCAGACTGTCAGCGCTAGAGTTACGTACCGCTACTGCTACTGGATAATGTGTACTCAAGAAACGTTTAGCATTAATAAGTTTACGAGCTTTGGAATGCTCTCGTAAATACTGTATCAAGATTCTTACAGATACGAGTTTTTGCTTTAATACATGTATCGAGTTAGTAAATAGTGCTTTTAAAAAAATATTTATTTTAGAGTTTTATGTTTAGAATGTATGGAGGCGTACAGTGTGGGGAAGTATGGTGAACAGTTCCTCCAACTCTGACGATTAACCCTAAGACCGTAGTTGCTATTTTTTACATTGTTGTTGACATTATTTTATTCTATTATTTATTTATTTCCTTTTTGGTATAAGATACATATAGTTAGCAGGAAATACTTCGTAAGCGCGTTTTAGGGTAAGACGTGATCGCAGGGATATCAGTCATGTCTCTACAAAATTATAAGTATAATGTGCATAATTCCAGCAATATAAAGGATATGTTCACAAAACAGTTAAAGTTCCTAAACATTTTAGAAGACCCAAATGATCCATTAACCGTTTTATTACTTTATATATTATCATACTTCTGGCAACGTTTTATCATCAAGGCTATACTTTCAATATATAAAATTTCTCAATGAAGAGCTAAAAACAGTGCCGAGTCGTAAATCTTTTATAGTCCCATGATTTGTAAACTAATCAATTGATACAATTGATGAAATACGTAATCATGTATTTCATCTTTTTCATTAAATGGATTAAATATTTTTTTTAGCAAATAGAACTGGTTACTTCTACTTTAACATTATACTTTTAATCGCAATCATTTTAGCGAAGCTTTCATTTCATAGTTACTGTTTTTATAAACAAAACACTTAAATTCAAATTAGGATATCATAAAATCTGCTATCATCCTTTCAATCTCTATTGTATAAGCATTACTTGTCCTCAACGTATCCCTTACTTTCGTACTAACTGATCTGAAATAATTATCGTGAATGAAAAGGACACGTGAGTACTTTTCATTGTCTACATATTATATTTTAATTGTTTCGTTTCGTTCCATTAGTTTTGTCTAATCTTATGTAGCTTTGCATATTTAATTTCTTGTCACAACTGCAACGAAGTTTAAATAAATAAATACCACCGCGCGAATATAACCGGCAAATTCTCGTGCACGCTTATATGAATGCAAATATATCCGCGGATATATTTGCATTCATCCAAAACTTATTCTTGGATAAATATTTTACAAAAATCATTCAGAATAAATGAGTGGAGATAATTTATTTTACATTTTATAAATTTGCTTTGAAATGATAAGAAATAAGATTCCGTCAATCTCATTTCGTATAGGTTGCTTCTGACAACATCGATCGTGAAAATAGTACTGATTTAACTTTACTACACTAATATTATAAAAAGGAAAGATTTCTATTGAATATTATTGAAATAGTCCCCGAAAATATTCGATTACAATTAGACAATGTGTAAAAAAGTAAATAATTACTGTTAACGTCATCACAAAATAAGAATAAAAAGACCCCCCTTCACCCTAATAGTGCTTACGTAAAACTTCAACGTTGAAATTAAAATTAAATATCGAAACAGTATTGACAGATTATGGCTCGTACATAGAATTAATAACATTTTACAAATCAACATAATTCGTTTAAACGAATCTTATATATTTGAATACATAATTTGTATTTAAATTTCAGATTACGATAAAAAAAGTAGCGGAGAGTTTATTGCCAGTTCTTTTCTTCCGTTCTACGCCCTTGTTTTGAGAACTAGCAGTAAATGTAAAATTTGAAGCTGTTCATTCATATTATGTTTGTAATTTTAATATGTAGTAATAAAGTAGATTCAACGCGAAGCAGACGTTTCATTGCACAAAATAGTTATACTAATCAAAAAGCAACCTTAGTTATCGCCCCAACAGAAGCATTTAAATTTAATGAATATTATTTCTTATATTGACGTTCATAAGTGTACATTTCGTTACTTATATGAATAAATAATTTTTGACTTTGACTTATGACTGAAACTTAATATCATATCACACCCTCTTGAGTTTAGCCCCTGAACTAAAGTCACTATTTACAAATTTGTAAATTATAAATGATAATATTTTAAAAACAAGTAACATAACCTTAACTGAACTAGCACAGCAAGAATATAGTTGTAACGTTGAAATACTGCGTATTAGTCTGTATCTGTGGCCTAGTCCAAACCAAAGAAATGTTATCGCCGTTTTTGTGATTTTTTTCCCTTATATTTTAACCATGTTCAGAGAATTGTTTAACTTAATTGATCTTAGAAATGAGGTATTGGTTTGCATATCATTAACTGTCTTTTATATTTCATATTACCTGCTGGAAGTCGTCAAGGTAAAATCTATTATTATTTAAGGAATAAGTACGCCACGTAACTGTTTTAATGGAGAGTCATATAGAGTATGCCATCATGCCTATTGCGCTAGAGATTTGTACCAAGATTGAAGCTAGGTGTGAATCGAAACTATTTCTCATAACATCAGTATTATGAACTACATCGAGAAAACGGTTTTACACTGAATATATTATGCTCCACCACTTCATTTGAAATGGGTTACTTTTACACACTTACTGTACACTTCCTCGATACCCCTCTTATTATTCAATGTTCTAAGTAACCTACTATTTTTTCTCAATCACCCAATATGTAGCTTGTTCTAATATTTCAATTACGGTTTAGAAATTATGTTAAAATATATTTTCAAAAATCATATGGAGAATTATATACAGAAATTATTAGTTTAAAAAAAGGTTATGAATAAACAAACAACTAAATAATATCAATTAGACCAAGTTTTGCACTCTGAATTGAAATCAAACATGGCTAATTAAATGAGTAGAAAGTTAAGAGAGATGAATGAGTGAGAGACTAAGAGTTTAAGATTTTTATTTCTCATACAGTACATGACATTTACTTACACAACAAAATACTATAATATATTTAGCTATCTTATAAATTAGGTGAATTACAATTGTTTTATAATATAATAATTTATGTAAATGTTCCAGAAACCATTGCTGATATGTGGTGATGGTGAATTTCGGGACTTGCTGCAGTCGCAAGTTGAAACGCTACGTGAGCCTTTCTGGCCGACACCTTGGTGCGTTGAGGCGCGACTGCAGACAGTGCTGGCATCGCTTCTGCGCACGCGGCTCCTACCGCCGCTCACCACCACCAGGTCGGTGACCTCCAGACCGAGCAAGAACGCCCGGCTGTCGTGTTGTTCGTGACGAACGGAGTTGTTTGCAGACAGATCGTGCGGCTGCCAGACGGCGGACAGGTCGCGCTCGACTGGGTCGAGGAGGAAGGGGCCGGGCTTACGGACGGAGAAGCTCCCGTCGTGGTCGTCGTGCCGGGGTTGACCGGAGGGGCCCACGCCGACTACGTGCGCTGCGTGGCCGCCGCCGCGAGGGGCCTCGGCGCGCGCTGTGCTGTCTTTAACAACCGCGGACTTGGCGGATTGCAGCTCACGGTGAGTGACCGCGGCCGCGTCCAAGCATCTCCGACGTCACACTCAACCTCAACCTCCTTCGCGTTCGCAGACCCCGAAGCTCTACTGCGCGCTGTCGCACGAGGACTTGGCAGCGGCGCTCGTGGCGGCAGAGGAGCGCGCGGGAGGCGGGCCGCTGCTGGCCGTCGGCGTGTCGCTCGGCGGTCTCATACTGGCGCACCATCTCGCCTCGCGCGGAGAGACAACTCGGGTGCGCGCCGCGCTCGTTCTATCTTCGCCGCTGGACGTGGAGCGTGCGGCCGAGTGCCTCGCGCGGCCGGTCAACGCGCCGCTGTCTTGGCACATGACGCGCTGCCTGCGTCGCACGCTGCGGGCGCACGGTGCGCTGGCCGGGCGCTGGTCGGCGGCCGAGACGAGCCGCTCGGTGCGCGAGTTCGATGCGGCGTTCACGGCGCCACACTTCGGGTTCGCGTCGGTTGAGCAATACTACCGCGAGGCCAACCTGCGCGACAAACTGGGGCAGGTGCGGGCGCCGCTGCTGTGCGTGTGCGCGGCCGATGACCCGTTCCAGCCGCTGGCGGCGCTGCCGGCGCGAGAAGCGGGCGCGAGCGCTCGCGTGGCTCTGGCCGTCCCGTGGCGCGGGGGCCACATCGGCTTCCTCGAGCGCTGGTGGCCTTCGAGCGTCGCGCGCGATCACTTCCTGGCTCGGCTGACGCGCCAATACTTTGCCGCGCTGTTGGCCTCGCCGCATCTGCTGCATCGGCCCCCTCCGGGACCCGCTTAGCGTTTGATTTTCGACGCACATTCCGTTTTAAACTATCGATATCGCCGCGTGCCTTTGAGAAACGTTGTGTCGTGACGAGGTTGTGATTCGTACGTAATATTTATTTGTTGCCTGTTGTTGCATCGTGGAGCAAAGCTTAATTATACTTCTGGCCGAAACCTGAATAAGTATGAACGGAACTTTATAATTAAGTTAACGACCACTTCACTGTTTGTTGTGATGGATATATTTATTAATAGATAAGTAAGAAAAATATTTACAATTAAAACTTATTTGCTGTTGGAAGATTAGAATATTTGGTGAGCTGCAGACAGCCCTCGGTTGTCTTGGACACCTGCCATGTAGTTGTAAGCAAAGGTTCAATACCAAATTACGTCCAAAGAGATAATAAACAGTATCTGTGATTTGAGTGACCGCCCAAAGCGCACATTTCAATGTATTTTTTTATATAAAATGTTGAGACAAACTATTGTGATTTACTTTTGTTGGGCACCCAAAGCCATCTTGGCTCAACTAATTGTCCCCCCTATCCTCTCCCGCCTCCTTGCAGAGAAGAGTGGGCTCACAAGACGAGACATAATAAATATTTCCCATCAAGGAGCGCGGGGTCGGAACGTGGACAGAAAGGCCTGCAGCAGCGTCTCCGCTCTCAGCCGCCGCTCGGCGTCGGGCTCGGCACCAAGAGCCCCGCGGGCCTCCCGCGCCGCCCGGACCAGTCCCCACGCCTCCCACTCGCCCCACGCCTCTTCGCCTTCGTCCGCTTCGTCGCCGCTCCCCGAGAGCGAGTCCGGAGGGCGGAAGGTTGCGCCGCGCGAGTCGACTCGCTCGAGGCCGGGCCACAAGTGCGCGTGCAGCGCGGCTCGCGCCCTGTCCGCTCCGCACTCGTCGTCTGACGCGGCGTTGGGCGTCAGGGGCACGAGTTCGAAGCGGCGGCGCAGCCCCCAGGCGACCAGACCGTCGGTCTCAGGCCCCTCGAAGACTGCCAGGCGGATGTGCGGTCGGCCCCCTCCGGTATCCGTAGCCGTCGCACGACTCTCGGCCTCCTCCTCGCCCTGCGCGATAGAGACGGGTTGTATGCGGTCGCTCTTCGTCGATTCAGGAGAAAGTACGCGATCGCGTTTTGTCTTACCTCATCTACAAGCAAGTGGATGACGTGCGCTTCTAAACGGCCACCGAGGTGAGTCGGTGGTGGCTCTCCATCTGGCCAGACAAGCAGACGCACTTCGGCGCGGTAGTACTTATTTTGTATGCGCCACACGCGGCTTTCGTTTGTCTCGATTCCCTCAGTCTGGTCTTCAACTAAATCTGTTGTAGTAAAATAAAAATTCTGAATTTTACTTTTTTAATATCAGTAACTGAAACTGAGACGAATAGTGTTTAAAGTAATTGTCTACAATTATTCTCAATTTATCAATGCAGAGATTGCACATCCCCGGGACTAAAAATCATATATTGTTTGATCCTGTTTCATGTGACTCAGCATAACATAAAATTAATTAAGTGCTTAGATATTTCTTTGATTCTTTTAAAAACAAACATGTGTTCGAGAAGTAAATCTATTATGATTTATGTATGCAGATGCAGTAGGATAGAGCAATATTTTACTTTGAATATATCAACTCTAAAAGACAATCACAACAAAAACTAATATTATTTTAGTCTCATATCTAATTTGTTGAAAGTACATCTCTTCTAAATTGTTAGAAATATATTTCTTAATAATGAAACAAATCTGCAACATGTATTTCTCTATAAATTAAATATATAAGTTTATATATAAAAGGGACAACTTACCAGCTAAAAAATTTTTGACACAGGTTAAATTTCTAGTGCTTATCAACACTAATGGCAAGCACTTATTTTCAGTCATGTTAAAAAGTGGGATAAGATTTGTATGCACTACTGCTAATTTTTCTGCTAGTTGCAACTAAATCTAGATATACTAGATTTAAGATACTACTGAATGCATTATAATTTTAAAGATAAAGTAAGAAATAGGTTTAATGTCCTAACACAAACTATAAAGAATTATTATGATCCTACGAATTTGAATTAATTTAAAATTTTACAAATAAAATGATTGTATGTAAACATTAGTAATATGAAAATTTGCACAGAATACAGATGTCGAGATCGACATGTACATGAACGCTTTTAATTTTTACGTGACTAACTGCTCTTGTCAAAAACGCGTTTTTGCCAGCAAAATAACGGTCTGAGGCAAACGCCTGAACGTTTGTAGATTGTTGAAAAACGAAAGTAAATTTGTGAAAAAATAACAGTTCGTTCCGACTTAATTACGATAGCTTATTTTTTTTAAATCGGCTTCACGCAGTGCGTATTGCCAATGCCACAGACTAAGGTAAGGAATCGGAATAGTAAAGAAAAGGAATTTTACTTCGGATGAAATTGACATCGGATAAGCAGGTTAAAAAACTATATCTAATACAAAAATACTATATATATTATGGAAAGGAACAGTAATTAATAATATATATATACTATTTGTATACATATGTACTTATAATTGTATACTATTAACAGTAAGAAATAAACATAACTTTTTGTATACATTATAAGAGCAAAGATAAAATTCAAATTCAAAAATAATTCGCTTAGATTTCTTTTAAACATTGACCAACTGCTGACACTACTTACGTGTGTTCCAAATTTTAATAGCTGGAGGTGCGCAATACATCAACAGCTCACTTAAATAATATTGTTACGAGCTAGGGGATCGGATAGAAAATGCCATCGAAATGATCGGATGAAAATAGATTTATTCAAGGGTTTATTTCTTGAAAAATCAATGAGGAATTTATGGGCACAAATTAATCGCAGAGATGCACTAATTACACACACAAAAACAATCACTTATGCACACTTCACACAGTACTTTATCACTTGTATTCACTTTATCGCTTCGGTGTTTCTCTCTTGTTATCGCATTCAAAACTAAAGATGACTAGTCGCGTTTCGGCTCGCTTATATATCCCTGGGAATAATTTCCTAACAATACTCGAGAACTCTCTAGGTGGGCTTGCTACTGAGTAGCGATTGCACAATTCTAGAACGTCCGCACTTTGTCTCTTTCGCACGTTACTCCGTCCTTGTCGTACGGCGTTCTAGAGTGCTCAGTCTAGTTTCGAGAAAGTTCTGATCTTCCCTCTCTCTCTCTCGTATCATTTCGTCCTTGTCTCACACCTAGAAAGTTTGGTCTAGAATATTCCTGCATCAAAGGGGTATACCTAGGTCTGAAAACGCCTGAAAACGGGTCTCCTGAAAACTGCACCACTCTACTACACATGTTCTGAAACCGACTGAAAAAAGGTTTCAGCTTCCTGAAAACAAGGGTAACATTATGGAAATTACAAATTTCTAAAATGTGATTGACCCTCTCCTGAAACAGTCAGAAATCATATTACAGCCTGCTGAAAAGTTCTCTAACTAGTGGAAAAATCTAGAAACATTGCAGTCGACCCGTCTTCGTAACAATATTATGTATGTGTGAATAGGTGTAAGTGGTATTTAAGATATTGTCTTTGAACAATAAATCAGATTTGAATATTGCTCTGTCGTATTCATTTCTCGCTTCCTTTCAAAGTGGCGAAGACTACTTCAAGCCCTTAATTATCGTGGTGAGCCTGCCCGATAGCTTTGAGATAATCCCACCACCTCGAACCATTGATCCTACCCGTAGGGCTCCGTCCGTCTGTTACCTTTGGTGTCTTGGTGCAGACATCCCGTACTTATTTATGTATTTATACACTATTTATGTGTTAGGGTACATCTGTAGGTATTAGGGATCCGTAGGGTTGTAGGTTCTTACATTTCACCCTCTCATATATTTAGTTATATTGTGCGGCTTGCTCATACATACATACTCACAGTTATCAACATCAACGTCGACGAAAAGGTTTATTATTATTTTTTTAGGCCTTAAATTATTTCCCGATCCACTAATATCTGGTTATCCTTTGTGTTAGTAAATATTTGTAGAGTTGGTATGTATCAGGAACCCTCTCCGGTAAAGGCCTCTTCCAAGGCTTGCCATCTTTCTCTATCTCGAGCTATTTGCATCCATTGCGGACCCGCGATTTTTTGATGTCATCATCCCATCGAGCCTATGGTCTGCCTCTGTACCGTTTGTCTGGTGAGCCTCTCCATATAGTGACTACTTTCGTCCACCTGTGATCTGTAAGGCGTGCTACATGACCCGCCCACTTCCACTTCAGCTTTAAAAAACTGAAGTGACCAAAGTCTCTGATCACTTCATTTTGTGCCTTATCTTGTCTACCTTTCTAATACTTAGCATGCTCCTTTCCATGCCTCGTTGACATGTATTTATATTGTTTTTTGTTTTATTTGTAAATTTCCATGTTTGACCTGCATATGTCAGACAATATTTGTTTGTTCCCAGTAAATATTTGATATTTGTGACGTCTTCTCTAGTGGGGTTTTCGACCTTCCTGCTAACTAGATTGACCGCTTGTGCGATATCCGGTCTGGGTCAGGTTGATACATACACTAAAATTCCCACTGCTTCCCTATAGGGATATTCCTTCTCCAGGGCAGTTTCCTGTATCGACTTTGAATCGCTACTTGCTAGCGTGTCACAAGGTTTGGCATTTTTCATGTTGTATTTTTTTAGTACGTCATTTATGTAGTATCTTTGAGTAAGAATTATTCATTCTTTTGAATTCTGAAATTTTGATTTCTTTTTTTATTTCCATACCCAGATAAGTACTTGGGTTTTCATTCTTTTTCATTTCAAATTTGGTTTCCAGTTTCTTCAAAATAACTTCGATCTTTTTCTTGTCTTATGATCTCATCTGATTTAGATGCGACAATTGCTTATTAAAGTTTTTATTTCACATTGACTTACTACTGGGCTATAAATTTCTTCAAAATCCAGGTCTCAAGTGATGGATTTCGTAGTTTCACTTTAAATAAAAGGCGATGTGTCATCAACAAACAGTCCTATCTCGTGAAGCTCCTTTATAAGAAATGGTAGGTCATTTATATAGACGAGAAATAAGAAGAGACCGAGTATGGAGCATTGCGGTACATCCATAGTAACAGTCGATCCCCGTGATATCGTTCCATTTATATTGAGCTTTTAAATTCTAACGCTCAAGTATGATTCCACAAGCTTTAGCGCTTTTTTGCCAATGCTATAGTATTGAAGTTTTTTGATTAGGATTTCGTGATGGACACAGTCAAAAACCTTTGATAAATCGCAAAAAACTCCAATGGCATCATGAGAATTTTCCTAAGCATTCAAAATCTCGGAAATTAGTTTAATGCCAGCATCGGCCGTGGAGCTCTTGTAAAACTATATCGCTGACTATGCATAAGTTTATTATTATTGAAGTGTATCAATAATTGATCAAGAATAAGTAAAATTCAAAAATTTTACTCAATGCAGGCATCTGAATGACAATGAGCATCTGTTCTTTTCTGTTCTTCATATCTATGGATCTAATATTTGTGGGATCAGAACGGGCAGCAGCCCGTTTTGAATAACGGTGTGATTTTACTTAGCTTCATCTGGTCTGGAAAGACTCCACAATCTATACATCCATTAAATATTATAGGAAACTGAATTGATAGCATTGATTACTGGTTATAAAATGAATACAGACACACCCCAAAGATCTTTAGTTTTTTTTTAAAATTTTAGTTGTTTAAATGTTTTTATAACATCATGGCTGGTAATGCGGCTAAATATAAACTCGTCATTGCATAAAGGAACATTCTTTTGCAATAATAAAGAAACGTCTGATGGTGATAAATTCAGAACGTTAGTACTTAATGGAATGTAAGTATAAATCTCTTCAAATTCTACTTCGAGGTCGGAACTAATTATTTTGCCGTTATAATTAATTTGCAAAATGGGAACCTTGGCAACCACAGAATGCATCTTCTTCTAGGATAGAGGACTGATGTGTATGTGGAGGTACCACATACATAATGCTTTTACATGACCAAATCTGCAACAATTGTAATACTGTATAGTGGGGTAAATGTAAAGATGGGAGCTACCTTAATTAGCGAAATTTTACTTGCTAAACGCAATTAATTGTCTATCAAATGTAAGATCCACAGTTTCAGTAGGTCTAAATTCACTGCCATCACTAGTAATGATACACCGTCAAATTCTTCTTCCTTTTCAAATTGGCCGGCATCCAACAGCTTCATTAATATTTTCTGTAACTTCTTCATCTGACAACTCAGCAGGTGTGCCTCTTACAACACCCGTACACGGGTAATAGTAAATATTGGGATAAAAACCTTATATTCGACTGATTGCAAAGCAGGGTTGTTTAGGAAAGATTTGGAGATTCTGGTTTTTTATATTGATTGCACGAATAAATTTGCGAATCAATGAACAGGGAAGAAGTAATTTGAGTATTGGTATTATTATTAGAAAGGAAAGCAATCACATTCATTTTGTTTTATTTCCTTGCGCTCATGACGTTTCCAACTTCCTCTCTTTTTGTTACAATGAGAGCAATGTTTATTCACAGTAGCTCTACGTTTTCGAGCTCCACTGCTAGACTTCACAGATCCGTCGGTTTCCATGCCAAACTCCTCAATAGAAATTGTTACAATATAACCAACCCCAGGGTCATCAGGTCAACCTCTTTTAAATAACATTTAAACAAATAAAACTAAGAAATCACAAATATATTTATACAAACTACACTTAACTACTTGTCCAAATCCAATAAACAAAATAAAATTTAGGCGCCATCTAGTGTGCATTAGAAGTACTAGGTTTAGTTGAACCTAATGCTTAACTAACCTAACTTTCTATATTTAAATATCGCATTTTTGCAGTATATATATATATATATATATATATATATATATATATATAGAGAGAGATATATTATATTATGCCCCATGGGGCCTAACCACCACCCTCGCGAGGGAGGGTGTAGCAAAAGCTACAAGAGTAGAACAGTCTAGACCACAGAGTACGTCTAGACTCTTAATTTTAGACTGTATTAAAAAGACGTTAACCAAAATCATAGAATAAATAGTGACAAACCAAAACTATTTTCAATGATCATTGACTTTTGTTATTTGTATTTATATTTATTTTTTGTCACAGATGACTGATATGTAATTGCTTTATAAAATCCTGTTTATCTAACTAGCTAGATCACTGTTTCTAGGGGTCTAAAATATAAATATTTTTGTTCAGTGCTATTGGATGCTTTTTTTAATGTGGTAATCGTAAGAAGCCTGTCATGATCTAATTGAAAAATATATTTTGTTTCTACGTTAATCTTTAATAAGTATATAATAACTCGGCACTTATATTTTTTGGTAGCTTGCTGAATTATTTTTGACAAAACAGTGATGGTTGATTAAGGTTTTCTGTGCTCAATCAAAATAATTATGAATGCCATGTCGTGGAGTGTAGAAGACGAGGCTGTTATAGCGACTAATACCGATGCTACCGAATGTAAAAGATGCGCGGTTGAATTAGGCTACTGGAAAGATGAATACATCACATATTTTGCTAAACACGTCGACAGAAAGGCACCAGAGATTAACCGTGGTTACTATGCTAGAGTGAAAGCAATAGAGATGTTTATACACCAGTTTCTGGAGGTAAGGATCTCTATCATTATTTACTTTATTATTGTTAGAAAAAGTAAAATGTAAGTGATGCTGTTTTTGTGGTAACTTATTCAGAAATGGTGTTTTTGTAAAATTGGAGGGCAATGAGTCTGCATGTCAACCAAAAAAGGTAAAATTGCAGGCCATGATCTTGAATTTTATTGATGATGTTGACTTCTACAGGCCTACAATTGTTTTTTTTTTTAAATAATACACAAAGTACTACAGTTACTATCCTTGTATTAAAGATACTATATAATTTTAACAAGACACATGAGCTAAACATGCTATAATTTGGTTACAGAAAGCATTTTTGGATAAATTCAATATAGAAAAGAATAGAATTTCGAATTTTTTACATCACAAGAGGGTGTGATGTATTTGCTGAGAATTTTACTTATAATATAACATAATAATCCTGTCGGCTGTTATCATATCCTCTAATTTAACTTCTAACACATCTTCCTTACAATATTGCATCAAAGTTAATTAGCCTAACTTTGGTTCTAGCGATGTGGCACAAAGTGCCAGATAATTAATCTGGGCTGTGGATTTGACACCCTGTATTGGCGTCTCAAAGATACCACGCAGGCCGTCAGCAATTTTGTGGAGTTGGACTACCCTTCTGTGATTGGCAAGAAGTGTCAAATCATCAAGCGGAACAAAGCTCTGCTGGAGAAAATCTGTACTGAAGGTTAGAGTATACACATTAGTCCGGTGAGTATCCCTACCGCGGTCCAAAAGTGACATTGTGATATCGTGGCACAGACGGCGAGGTGGTGGTGCGCAGCGGCGACCTGCACGCCGAGGGTTACCATCTAGCGGGCTGCGATCTGGCCAATGTGGCCGAGGTCGCCCGCAAGTTGGCCGGCGCCGGCGTGCGAGGCGATACGCCCGCCTTGCTGCTGGCCGAGTGCGTGCTGGTGTACCTGCGGCCGGTCGCCGCCGACGCTCTGCTGGCGCACCTGGCTGCCGCCTTCCCGCGATGTGTACTGCTGCTGTACGAGCAGTGCAACCTCGCCGATCGCTTTGGCGAGGTGATGCTGCGCAACCTGAGCGCGCGCGGTTGTGCTCTCGCCGGTGAGCGATTCTGCCGCGACCCCGCTGCGCAGGAGCAACGCCTCCTGGCCGCCGGCTTCGAGGCCGCGCGATGTTGGGACATGGAGGCCGTGTGGCGTGCATTTCCCGAGGAGGAGCGTACGCGTGTCGAGGCGCTAGAGATGCTGGACGAGCGCGAGCTGCTGCAGCAGCTGCACTCGCACTACGCGCTGTCGGTGGCCACGCGCGGCGCACTCTTTGCCGACCTCGACCTCAACTGCTAGAAGCTGCTTCGCCGCTGTCCACGCACCTGGCAGGGTCGAGTTACGGCTGCTCTATCTGCTCGTAGATGATTTTCCTTTTTGATCTAGAGATCATTGTCATTGGTAATATTACGAGTTGTTATGGTAAAATATATTCTGTACGCAGAATAAATTAATAAAAAAACCGTTTCGTTGTAATAGCAATGTGTCCAACAATACCTGCAGACTGGCTCATCATTTGTTTATGCATATTCGTACTGTTAATGAGTAAGTCATATCGTTTCAGGAAACTTCTTTTATTTATGAAAAGGTCAATAAATGTTTAATGTTACAAATATATTTTTGTTTAAATAAATGCGCTATTTTAATGTCTAATTATTTATATAATGTGTCCACATTCATTTAGACCACAGAAATAGTTAAAATTAACGCGTGAGAGGGAGACTCGTGTCGGATTTTGGATCAGCTGTTGTGCATAAAGTTGTCGATAGCTTAATCACCTCTAAAATATGTCGAGACACAACAGACTTTTCGAGGTCTCCCGGGCTGACTTTATCGTAAAGCTAGGCTTTCGAAGAGTCGGCGACCCGCTCATTCACGGTTCGCTTAATTTAAATCCCATCGTATTTCTAGGACTTCCTCGAGAGATTTGTCGGATGCCGAGTATACATTTCCAACATCCTATTAAACGACCTAAATAAAGCTGCTTGTCTGCAAAGCACTTCGGTTTTTTGTAGCAAGTACAGTTGAGTTCAAAGTAACAGCGTAACTACGACGATTTCGGAAACCTAAGGTACAAGCTGTTTCAGCCCGTAATTGGGTTACTATTGTGCAAGTAAGTATGTGTAAGTAAACAACTCTGTAATACATTAAGGGCGAGATTGAATATCTTCCATCGAACTTTATCTTCTGAGCGAAAGGCGCTATTGAAACAAACTCGGATTTTGTAAGGTTTTATTTAGAAAAATGGAGTCTACACGTGCGGCAGGCAGGCGGCGAGCGCGCGCCGTAGCGCTTGGCGCACGTCCGGACGTCCCTCGCAGAAGACATGCGTGGCGTGAGGCTCGACGTGCACGAGTGTGTCGTGACGCGGCAGATGCACGATGCTGCCGCCCTCGCCCTCCGCGCCCGCCTCCACCCGCGCCGACCCCACACCCTCGCGAGCCAGCGCACGCACCAGCGCTTCCACGTCCGGGCTGCTCCAGTGCAGAGGTGCCGCACGAGCCGGGGCCGGAGGGGCCACCAGCTCGACTCGCGCGTCGCGCACCCTGAGCTCGGCCGCCAGCGGGGCCGCCCGCAGCCCACCCGAGCCGCCGGCCACCTCGCGCGGCACGGCGCGTGCCGCCAGCGCGCCGCAGAGCGTACCGCGCGCGGCCCGCCTCCGGACCGCAGCTGCCTTGGCCGCGCCGCGCTTCACGACGACCGTCGGCACGTCGGCGCCGACGTGTGGCCGCCCCGCCCCACCGCCCGCCGCGTACTGCTCGGGCAGCGCGAGCTCGCGCGGCCGCAGCTCGCGGACCAACTTGTTCGCCTGCGAGTAGTTGAGCGACGTGTCGATCGGGCAGTGGAAAGCCTTCATGGCGAGCGGCTGGAACGGCGCCAGCGCCTCGACGTACGGAAAGTCCGGCTCTGTGGACAGGGAAGGACGCGGTACAGTCGGTCGGCGGACCGGTCCGGGGCGTGCGACGAGCGGGGCCTACCGGTGAAGATAACGGCGTGCGCCGGGTTCGACGCCCACAGCTCGAGCAGGTGCACGGCGGCGCCGAAGCGCAGGCTGGGGTGTCCGGCGAAGACGACGCAGGGCTGGCGGAAGTCGGGGAGGTGATGGAGCGCCTTGGCGTGGCGCAGGCGGCCGGCGCGAGCGAGCGCCGCATGAGGGAAGGGCTCTTCGGGCAGAGCCACACGTGCCTGCTTGCCGCCCGACACCCACTCGGCCAGGATGTTGCTGTAGGCCAGCGACGCGTCGGCTACCGGCGAGATCACGTAGAGCGGCACGCCTCCGAGCCCGGCGCCCTCGAGGTGCGCCGACAGGCACTCCAGCAGATCGTAGAGCACCCCACTCGGGTACACTGGCAGCAGCACGGAGCCGCCTGCGCGGAGAGTGAGCGCGGCGTGCACGCACAGGTCGCCGAGCATGTGGTCCGGGTTGTGTGCGGGCGTCTGCGTGAGCGCCGCCAGCACGAGCAGGTCTGCGCCGCGCAGCGCCGCCTGGTTGATTGGGCGCGGATGCGTCGTGAGCGTACTCGAACCGCTCACGTAGGCGACCTTCTCGTGCGCCGAGCGCAGCACCCAGTTGGCCGAGCCAAGGCAGAAACCGGAGGAGACGGCGGTCGCGTCGAGCGCCCCGTAAAGGTCGACGCGCTCGTCGTAACCGACCACACGTACGCGAGCCAATGAGCGCGCCAGCGCCGCCGCCGAAAACAGTCGGCGCCAGGCGCGAGGTCGGACCGCCTGCGCCAGTGGCGGAGGAAGGAGGTGCACCAACTCCTTCCAGCGCCGAGCACCAGGTCCGCCTTCGCCCGTAGCGCCGCCCTCGCTAAGCCATTCTGACAGCTCTTCCAAGTAGAACCTGCACAACATTATCTGTAGGAATTCTGTCTTGAACGGAGCTTAAGCCATGCATTAGTTTGAATGTCACCTTCCAATCTGCAAGGTGGGCTCAGTGGCATACACTTGTCCTTTGAATCCCGTCTCCTCAGTGATGAATGGCAGAGCCATCATGCATGTGTAGTTAGAGATTAAGATGACATCTAATTGAGAGAAATCCACCACCTTGTCCAAGGGGGGGCAGAATTCTGGCACGCTGTCCACAAATACGCGTCCACAGCACTCCTTTAATTCCTATATTTTTTAAAATTTGTTTTTAGATTATATTTTAATAAGACCTTATAGTGTTTTTAATTATATACTATTTATTAGTTACTTTGTACAAATCTTAGCAGTGTAATAGGTTGAAATTTTGCCATAATGTAATATATATCTTTATTCATTTTGCCTATATTTATAGCATGGAACACGGCTGTGAGACTATTATCTCAATAGAGATTTGCAAATGAATGAAATAATTTTAATGTATACACGGCTGAAATTGTAAAATGTTATTAGCTATTTTAAAATCTCCTCTTAGCACTGATTGATTGACTAATGAGTTATTATACATGTTTTTAAACTATACTTATAGTAAAATTTTAACAGTAAAGAATTACCCCTTCAAGTAAAGGATCATTTATATGAGGTGGAGTGTAAGTTGGAAGAGATGCCAGACGCGTGCTTGGTACCGGCGGCAGAGGCAGGAAGTTAAGTACTGAGTGCGCCGACAGCCCACAGTCCAACATTATTAGCAGCTCCTTGAAAGACAACACGAAACATGGTTTCGCTGCGTCGCTGCTCAAACAGTACTACGGAGATAATTTTATTATTGTTTCTTATTGAATTCTGTTACATGTCATAAAATTTGAATAATCTTACCAATTTCATCTTTCAATTTATTATATAGCCTATAAATATGATACTTTGCCTATAGATTTTTATATCCTTAGGTTATAGACATTAAACATAAATGTATTTATTGATATTCGTATAAACTCTTTCACCACTTAAACGTTTGATGACATTCATGATATTTATTTTAGTATTTATTAAAAAAAAGGTACACTACTCAAAACTATGTTTATTTTGTTTCTAAATATTGTAACTTGTAAACAGAAACAGACTATCAGACGGCGCAAAATCGACCTTGAGGTTTGACGTATGTGCCACAGAGTACATTATATATAGGATATAGTCAACACTCAACATTGTAGCGCACTAGCGCTACCTAGAGATCATTGTCCTAACTAATATACTACCGAAACGTGCGTAGGCATAGAATTTCAAATTACCATCGATCGTTCTGATAAACTTCGTCAGAGGGAAATTATGAAAGAACATCGTTTCCGTTTTCACTCAATTCGCTAGATTCAGTGATTCTTTTACGTAACCGCCAACAGCGTTCAAACTAGAACTAACTTTTTACCGCGTTAAAGCAAGCTGTCAGAATTCTTGTTTATTATTGCGTCGGTTTTCTACTGGCACAGTCGCAAGTGCAGAATTATCAATGAGAAGTAAATTTAAACTTATGTCGAACTATTATTTTCGTGAAATAAAATTTTACATTTAAAAGTGCTTTAAACGTGTATATATTAAATGTAAATAAACTTTCATATGCGAACTGCACAATGAATTGAATTCAGAAAAAGTAGTCAATACTCTCCTGTTGGTTGTAACAAGGGCCTCACTCACTCACTGATTCACTGTTAAAAAAGAAACCTAAGTAAATGAGGCAATTGAAGAGGCATAATTCTGCTTTCAGTTCCTCACAAGATTTTTGTAAAATCCTTCTCAATAAAATTACGAGAATAGTTGAACCGATCGCTCGTAGAGAACAGACTGGCTTTTGTCAAAACGACTCCTCCATAGAACAGATCAACACACTCCTAATAAATATTGAAGAATGAAAAATAAATATTCGTCATAATGGCAATGATAGATTTATTTGTTTGCATTTTTTGACATTTTTTAAAATGCTTTTGGCAGAGTCAAGTGGATTCAGGAACCCCAACTAGTAAAAAAACTATGTTTTGTGTGTGTTTCTTTTTACTTTACTAACATGTATGTCAAAATGATCACTCCAGATTTTTTATTTTTGTTTGTTTGCTCCTAACAAGTCTTGTACAACGCGTTGTTTTGCCTTTGTATTCGCCTTAGAGAAAACAAACTTTCCTTAAAATTTATATCGCGATGATAAGCGTAGCGAACGTAACCGTTAAATACTCGTAGTAGCGTGGTAGGAGGCTTAAAAATAAATAAATATGAAGGTTAAAATATTTTTATAAGGTTTGTTTCAAAGAATAAATTAGAATTAAGTTGGGAAAGAAAGTCGTCGAAGTCTGGAAATTTACGCATATTATATAAGTTGATGTTATTATTATAATAATATACTTCTTATGGTTAATTACACATTAGATACATTTAAAAGTCAGTTATTAATAAACAAAACGTCGAGGTGTGTCAATAATTACTACATTCACGTTACAACATTATGCTGTACCGAGTATAAATACTTATAAAAGTTTAAAAAATTTCCATGATTAAAGTAGAATTATTATTGGTACTCGAGTCGCGCCATATTTGTTAAACTTCTTTGTCAGTAGGCATTTGGTCAATTAATTTGAATTTTATCAGAAACCTAACAAACAATTATGTTTAGGAACGTTGAATATTTAATTTAATATTCATGAGGGTCAGAACATGACGCAGAAGTTCGATTAGGTAACGTCCACCATTCGAAGGTGAAGTACGAGCGAGTTCACACGTGCAGCCATGGCGAAAATATTCACGCGGAAGCAGGTAAGCGAGCTCGAGAGCAAAGAAAACGCGGCAATCATCATTGATAACGTAGTGTATGACGTGAGCGGTTTTCTGGAAGACCACCCTGGTGGGCCCGAAGTTTTACTGAACAATGCCGGCCAAGACGCATCTCGCTGCTTTCACGAGGTTGGCCATAGTGAAGACGCACGTGCCTGGCGAGAGCGCTTTCGCATCGGGGAGATAGCAGCCGAAGATTGTTGGGAGGTACTCAAGCCACCTCCGGCGTTTGATGTCGCCACAACGAAGTTAACTTGGAGCGGAGCGTTGGACGTACTAGCTCCGCCGCTGCTCTTCGCAGCCGTTGCTGTTCTCGGTTACATTTATTTCTTTTAACTCGTTCTGTGCAAATGTTTTCTGAGATAATGTGGAAATGGGACATTGGTGGAAAATTAAGTTTCGTTTCTAAAAACTTGACAACTGTGTGAACTAATATAATAAAAATATACGTGCTTCCAATATAACTGATTTCACGAGCAAACAAGGATACTAATGAGGTTATGGAAATGAAATGTGATCCGAAGTCCATTTAAACAAAATATGTATTCTAAGATTTTATTATAAGATATTAAATATTTTGTCAATATCTTGTTTAGATTTGAGTGGGTTTTGATGGAACTGTGAATTATGGTCTAATTGTGATATAGTATTTATTAATTTGTAAATAAACTTTAATAAAATTGTTGAGTTATATTTGTTAATTGGATGTTCGGCACTGAAGGCTAACTAGTCCAATAGGACATTCACGTCACGAGGCAAGTTGCGTTCTCTGATTGCTCAAGATTTACAAATACAATACCTATAATAAATATGAAACTAATATACGCAATATTTTTTAATGTCCATTAAAATAAAAATTTCAAGGTGTGAAGAGGCAGTCCTAAATGCATTACGTAGCAAATTTTATATCAGTTATGTTATTATTTACGCTGTCGAGTCGTTCAAGGTCATTTAATTTAAATAAAAAACAGCTACGCTTTATTCTCTATGAGGGCATTCAAGGTGGGTTCAAAACAATAATGTAAGTTTGTGCTGGTATTTTTAGTAAAATATAGTAATATGATATAGTACTACTGCTGATAGACGTTTGCACTTTTATTCATAATTTTTCATTATTATGATGAATATTCATTATTATGGTTGGTCACGAGGTTAAATGAATAAATATTTCTCCTGAAGAATTGACACCAGGAACCTACATAAATAAAATAACGTTGACGTAATACGTGGCACTGTGTAAATACATATGATCTTCTCAATTGGTATAGAGACTAAAATATTAAAATTGGTAGGTAATATGCACGATAAACAATCAAAACATTAATATTTTATGAAACACCTTTAATACAAAATTTCCATTGAAATATTTAGCCACCATAGATCGACATTATTAAATACTAACTTAATTTAAATTTATATTATTTTTCAGTTAATGTTTTCTCTAAATTGAAGTTCAGGAGTGATGACTGGGTTTTAAATTAACGAGCTATAATGTGCGAAGACTATTACGAATTGACTTCGTCAATTATTTGACTGTCTCTTTCTCACACATCCTCAAAGAATGAATGTTCTTTGCTGCATCTGCATCGAATTGTCTTGATATGCGTTACTTACTTTTCAATATATTCAATATATTCGGCATATCGCTCGCTATAAATTATCATAAGAACATAGACACAAATCACTATACTTCGCACAATATTAACTAGGCGTATCACGTTCTGTAACTCGTGCCATAGAAGTCCTTTCTAGAACAGGAGGTAGTAAAGCAGCGTGGCCAGAACGCCTAGAGCTACGGGCAGACGCCAGGCAGCGGATCCAGAGTCAGACGAGAGCGTAGTGGGCGAGTCGGTTTCGTTCCAGGAGCGCTGTGGAGTCTCCGACTCGATGCGATCAGCAGCTACAACCTCGCCCAAACAGTATTTCACCATTAGCTCTTTGGCGTCGAGACTGTGACCAACGTCATGGAACATCTCGCTGGCTTCCTGTCCTGCTACCTGCAAAAACACTTCGTGGCCACCCGGATGATCATCCTGGAACTTAGTCAGGTCGTAGACGCGGTTGTCGATGATTACCAGCAGGTCACTTTTGTTATTCCTCCGAGACACTTCATTTCGCGTAAACTGTTTTTCTGAGCTCATATCTGCTCACATGCAGTTCTTGTGCTGATTATCACAGACGTGCGTTTGTGCCGGGCGTGTAAGCCTTACTGAGTGAGACGCGCGGACTGGTTATGTACTGAGGTCGAGGCTCGCGTCCTCGACTCACAATTTAACACATCATACTCAGATAACAAGCTGATACGAATATCACATATGTACTTTGTATTGTAAAAATTGCCGTCTGATACCTGACGTTAGATAGTATAAAGGTAAGTTTGTATTAGGTGGGTTGGATAGTTTGTAGTCTAACATAGGAAATAATCTTATTTTACAGAATTTAATTTAAATTGTAATTAATCATCTTCAGTTTTCGGTTGTCCAAAATTATTTTGTGGACTTTTTTGATGTTTTCGTTGGTAACAGCCTTTTTGGGGCGTCACCTCCGTGCAACGTCCTCCGTTTAAACTTAGCAAACCACTTCACAGCGGTTTATTTTTCTGGTGCAGAGTCTGAATAATATTTATCAAGCCAAGCCTTGATTTTAATAGTATAACGCCAAAATGCGATGCTATATTAACACACGAAATTTATTTTATCCATTTTTTAAACAAACAAAAATTCCTTCACTCAAAATACTACGTATATGTCACAAACTAATTGTACAGCTGTTAAATTTATACACGTGTCTTAGGTACTAGTATAGTAAACGTGTCAGTCTACAACTTTAATCGTGACAAAGACCGACTATGAGAGTGAAAAGAAATATCTTTATATTAAATATGAGCAACAAATCAAAATTCGGCAAATCCTAAATGAAAATAAATGTGTTTTAGTTAAAACCAAAATAATTAGTTTAAAGTTGAAATGAAATAATTTCAATATTAAATATTTTATTTGAAAACAAACTTATATGATTTATGTATACATATAGTTTTGTTTACATAGTCTTCTTATAGTACATAATATTTAAAAGTGTCTACTTAAATCGAATTTATTGTAAAACCTTGACTATTTTTTTGTTATATTTACACGTACTCTAAACAGACGTCAACGCAACCAACATTTACAATGTATCGTCTGTTATCTAGTACCGTACTGTTTTGTGCGGTGGGCGCTTCGCCAGTTACCACGGCCTCTTCCAGACAGACCTTTCAAACATTCCTTTAGGGCGTGGGGTGTAGGAAGAGAAATTTTACTATTTGTCTCTGTCACCACTCTATTTATTATTGATTAAATAGTATCTAAGTGTAATATTGTGACAGAAGTTTGATTTACAATCAATATATTCCTAGTTCATCAAACTTCGTTATAAATAAATAGGTTGACGTCAGGAGAAGTTGAGAAATAACCAGTATTTCCTCAATCTTCTGTTAGATATTAAAATAAATTCGCTATATTTATAAATATAGTTGTTTTACTGTATTCAGAAATTTATCTCAAAAATCTTTATTTTTGAAATAAATTTCTTCAATCTAGCGGATTCTTTAAACAATTTAGATTGAAGTAATTACCAAATTAATTATCATCTCACTAAGATTTCAATTCCTTGAACACGAAATCATTCAACATAGATAATTAAATTACACTACAATAATTTACAGACTTTATTAATTACATCTGAAAAGAATAACAATGAAACAAGTGTGACTGCCAGAACTATTAAGTATTATGTTGTTACTGTTCCAAAGTCCAAACAAGTACCTATACTCAAGCCTCTCTCGTAGATTACAATAACAATTAGTGGTACTTTTCAAATAATTATTTACACGAACAGCAAAAGATAACGATTTACTCACAATCTGTCCCTCTATAATCTTTGATATAACAATTATTTTTTAAGGTGATTTCTAGTGTGGCACGGCATAAAAATATTACACACACTTTTTTTAAATTTACGAATACTTATGAGTAAACCATTTTTATTAATTAATTTGGAATACTACAGAGTATACAATACATATTTTACAATAGTCTTTCAACAAGATAATTCAATAATAAAGGCATAATCAATCTTAAAAATTACAATGTTACACTGACAAATGTATATTTAATTTGGTCCTACGACTGGTCATCGTATCCTGGACTCTAAAGTAGTTATGACATTCCCGGATAAAAATGATATTTAAAATAAGATTATATACAGTGAATAGTTTAACTCGGAAAACGACGATCGAGTTGTGTGTCTTTAAGACAAAATTCGATACTTTTCGTTCGACTCACGGGATACCAGAACCAGAGGAGTTGTAAGAGTAGGACTGATACTAGAACTGACGGGCACTTACTCGTTTGTGGCACACCTTCTGCCGCGACACTCGCTGTTAAACCGCCCTTACCGCACCGTACGTAGGTGCTCTATTTACAACTGCTAATTCGAGCGAAAATTTACAAAAATCTAATTGTGAGACGTTCCATTTCACTTACTTTATAACAATTATACGTAACGATTCTTTGAGTTTTAATTACACATTTATCCTTTATTCGTAAGTTATTTAATTAAGAAATAAGATTTTCTGTACAAGAGTAGCCGGCACCGGTTCGTCAATCGGTTTCACGAGCACGGCGACGTTGTCTAGGAACGCCTGCGCGGTGAATATGAATCCAGAGGACTCGCAGTTATATTCCGTTCATAAAAAACCTTAGTTTAGACGCGTGTGGTTGGGCGGCGATCAGCTCGCGAGTAGTGCGGAGCGCAGACGAGCGTGCAGTAGCGAGGCAGCCAGCAACAGCGCGATAGCCCGCGAGCTGTCCGACAGACCCGCCGACCCCGTCTGCATCGCCGCCGGTCGTTCCCCTGTCCACACACAGCGCGTGTTAAACACGACAACTAGACTGCAACATTTATCCTTTAAGATGCTAGTGTTCTGGTCCAGAACAACTCACATAAGCGTTAAAACACTTAGTACAGGAGTGTTAGTCAAATTAGAACGAAGAACGAGAGATATCTATTGCAAATAAGATTAGAATGAAAAAATAATTCAAGGATTTCCCCAAATAACCTTTAAAATTACACTAGTTGGAAAATATGCAAATTATATAACAATTTTATTATATCAATAATTTATAAAATTTATACGGCGTGTTTTTATCTGGACTACAAGTTGACCTCTAATGATACTATTAAATCTAAAGTTAAACACTGCGCGCGTTCTGCCCTCTATCTCGAAAATGTTTCAAGATATCAAAAAATGTTTGAAACAAATTTAATATGTTATATTTGCAATATATTTTTTACCTTTGACGTTGTAAAATCTGTAGTCAGCGTTATCTGCGGTTAAGTAGGTTTTGAGACAAGTTTATGGTACCAAAATAATGGCTAATACTAATACTAATTATAGCTGATTATCTCGCTCCGAGGTGAAACCCCTAAATTCCTGGACTAACTGTTGACACGCTTTGGACGTTGAAGAAATTGAATTAGTGTAAAAATAATCTAGAATGTGCAGCCCAGACATAAATCTAAATCCCTCTCACCGTTGAGCACGTGCACTCGCACGGAGGCTAGGTCGGCGTTAGAGGGTGCGCAGGAGTAGCGGCCGGAGTCGGCAGGCGCAGCGTCCTGCACGAGCAGATACGACGTCGTGGCCGCGCCCTTCTCCGTCACCACCGACACGCCGCCGCGCGCCGAATCGTACGAGATCACCTGCTTCACACCCACGCCACCTTCACTACTCTGCTTTACACTTGCGCTTTGGACTCACAACAATTCACTTTTAAATATGAGAATACTGTAATCTCGTGAGAGAATTATTATTTTAAGCAGACTTGAAAACACCGTTGACACGATTTTAATTAAACATGTAACAGTTTACCTACGCGTGCCATCGTCACTTACCGTACCGTACGAAGAAGCAACTCATGAAAGAAGGCTGTCGCTAATGGCCCCGTGTTGATTTCATTTTGTTGTCTAGTTGGATAATTAGATTTAAAGGGTTTCAGATGTGATTTATTAAGAAATCGGTTTTGAGTTAACCGATTTTCAGACGATACGTGCATACGCATCATAAGTGCATATTAAAGATACATTATATAATGGAGCAATGACATTAATCGAGAACTTCTTATAAAAACATTATGTAAATGCGGTGCAAGGCGGGTGTGACAGGCTCTAAGCTTCTAAGATATAACAAAGTAGTAGAAGTGAATAATTACTTTTCGGCCGCTCACCTCGTCCTCGTGGTACCAGAACACATAGGCAGGGGGCTCGGGGCTGAACTGGATGAGGCAGGTCAGATTGATGGTGGATCCCATATCCACATGAAGGTCGGGGCCACCCAGGATACGCGCCGATGGCACTGAAATACCCATCACGCGTAACTTTAATATGTTTTTTATATTCTAATTTTATTAAATATTGTAAAAAATATTTTTTCTTCTGTTTCACCGTCATTGTAACTTATTACTTAAAAAAAATCAAAATAAAACAATTCAATTACACAAATCACGTATAAACGCGGTATTGTAATCTATGATATCTGTAAAGTCACGATGATAATTGTGAAAAGATGGCGAATATATGCTGAGTCACTGCGACTAACATTTTAACATAACGATGCAAATATATATTATTATTGTTATGCCATTTTGATAACAGTCTTCATAAAAGCGACAGAATTACCACCGGAAATAATAAATAAATCACTAGTGTAGGTCACACTCCAAATAGGAATCTATAAATATTTCATTATAACACCGAATAATCTAAGTAAATAATATTTTAATAGTCGTTACGACTCTGGTTAAAGGTCAATTCAAACAAGTTGTGTGAGTAGTGTACCAGTAGAGGATTTATTGATATTTCGAAAATAATGATAAGTCGAGATTAGATATGCATATTACGTATATTTATAATAAGTAAAAATCACCATTACAAACAACAAATGGCTGATTCATTATGATTAGTTAAAATGTTGGTCGGGTAAAACTTATGAAAAAAACATTTAAAAAAAACAAGGAACCGAGCATCTTTTCTCGCATCTTCGCTTAAAGGATCTTTCCTTGGAAGTCACTAAAATGAAGCCCGATGATTATTATACCATTGAGGAACCGCAAGAGGGCCGTTATGATATAATCGTAGAACTAGAGTAAGTCAAAGTCCTTGTACCGGTTATTTGGTAATGCATTTTTAACCTATATCAACAAACACCCTACTAAAAACTGACGAATGCGTGAAAGACTCACTGTTGGTGCAGTCATCGATTCTACTACGAGCAAACTTGTACCTCTTTTGCTGAAATCCATTAATTGGATTAATAACTTGAATAAATCTTGGAGTGTAAAACCGTCTACCCGAGGCTAGCCCAAAGAAACAGATTTTGCTACCGAGCAGCTGCAACAAAGACGCCAGCGATTAAACCAATTGGCCAACGCTGCAGCTGAGTGCTCCACTCGCGATTATTTGAGACCGCACGAGTCGCCATTGAGCTTGGTTTCTTGTTACTCTGACTGCCACGACTGCTATTAGTTCCTCACAGCGCCAAGCTTTTGTCTCTGATTTCAAATATCAACGGTAATAGAGATTACCATTAATAACAAGCGTAAAGATACTTGATTATTATGACCTACTACTTGTCTTTATAATCAAATCAAATTAGTTCAATTTTGTAATATATAAACATTTACATACATGTACAATTAAGGCAATATGAAACTTGAAATCAATAACTAAAACTGCTTACGTTCGCTACGAACAGAATCAATTCATATGTATCAAAGATTCCCGTATTTTTTGCAAATAAAAGTAACTTATTACATATAATTTTAATGGTTGCGTCTAAAAAATTTAATTAGTAAATTAGTCCTTTCTCAATCTAGGTTGGATGAATAATGAGGGCAGGAAAACAGATGAATGAAATAGAGCTACCAGAGAGAACATCTAAAGGTGGAGCCAATACTGTTTTACTGAATGAGAAGCTAGAGCTTAACTATCGTCTAATTAAGGTGTAGACGTTTTTAAGGTGTAACGGATTTTCTAAAAGAAATTGCGTATTCTAAAAGTACTTAAATTAATAATTTAACGTTAGATCGATATGTGCTTAATTCTAGTACTTTGTATTTTGTATCAGTTCGTTGGAGCGTGTTATCGCAAAAAAATCACAGAAGAGTGGCGCTTCGCCTAACATAAAATTCCATCAGGCGAAATGGAATACTTAAGTTTGAACCGCAGCCGAGACCCATAATTTCTTTCGTTTTCAATAACACCCAAACTTTGTCCTTTCATTTTTTACTATCCTGCGTCGACAAAGCCCAACAAAAACACTGCAACTTTCAATTGTTTCCTACGATGTTCTCTTCCGCATTAAAACTGCTTCTTGGACTTATAGCACCTAAAAATAGAGGTTAGGCTTTTATGAAGTCGTCATTTAATTTTGTATTTTTCTATATTGCTGATGCTAATACTACCGATATAGATACGTCCGTAAGTAGGTACTTGTGGTAGATAAGTCCCTGTAATATAATTACTACAGTAAATGAAAATATATTCTTTTATCAATAACACACAAATCAATCATATGTTTATCAGATTAAGGGAAAATTACTGATTAAAATGGCATTTATTTGTGTCTTCTAGACTATACAATATCTCATCTTGAATATACAAATAAATGTAATTTTAAATAACCTAAATGTGATGTTTTGCCTAGTGTTAAACCTAACACTCCTTGTCAATCGAATTCGAAAGAAAAGAAGAAGTAAGAAATTTAGCAAAATATTATATATTTCGTGCTGTTTTTATAAAATAATTATTTTCGCGGCTACTCACTGACAACTAACTAATTGTGATGAATGTCTGTTCATTTATCAATCACAACTTTCTTTATTGTTCAATAGATAGAATACAAACATAAACACACTTTGTTGTTAATTACGAATTCGACAGCCCGGACTCCCAAAAAAAACCAATAATTATATAACTACTTTATTAATTAACTTATAATTAGGTTACAAAAACTACATCCGTTATCGATGCTAGATACGAATATAATGCTAACATATTTTATTGAATTATAATTTATAAAATGCGGTGAATGTTGAAACAGCAGAATGATTCCTCGAAGCCGGCACATTGATCATACACGTGCCGCGACGTCAGCGATCTTCTTTAGGGTACCGTATGTAATTCCTCCATCCTCAGAACAGCAACTATTTGAGCACTTTGAGGGAAAAAGTTGCTGGTACTCCAGGGTTTTCAGAACAATCAGGAACAGCATATATAGGGTTGCTTCTTGGTTCTCCATCTGGTGTAGTAAGGTTCTTTCGTAGGTATCGTCGGAGAATATAGACAAGGAAAATTATAACTATACCAGATACAAGTGCATAGAGAGGCAACGTTGTATGGTATAGTGAAGAATCAAAGCGGGCAAGACGTATGGGATTCTGTAGCATAATTCTATTTTCCAGGTGATGTAATTTATCGAGATTTAAAGAATTTAGAGTAATATGTGGAATCTCATCATTTTGAATTTCAGTGAAATTACTTTGTATCTCGGTAATCTTCAGCGGCTGTCCCTTGACTTCATCTTCACTATTGGTTATCTTAAAGATATCTGTTCGTAGTGAACATTCATGGGGAATGGTTGCTAGGTAGCTGCCAGATAAAGATACATATTCGCGCCGTTCACATCGAAGTTCGACTTTCGTAGGCTTTGGGAAGACAATAGTATAGTGTCTATCATCTAGTTGTTCCATAGCTTGTCTTGTGATGGAGACTTCAGTGGGGCTACATGATTTATCTAAAGATTGATGAATGATGATACTCTGGATACAATCTGCGTGCTCTCGTGGCTGATAATAATTTGAACTTTCCTCACAGAGAAGGTATTCGCCAATCTTCGGGCATTCGGTTTGCAAGTACATGAAAAATTTCCCGTTGGTTGCTATGAAAGGATGTATAGGTATAAAGGTCTGGTGGAATTTATTAGGAACAATGGAAAGCCTAAATAAGTCGTAACTATCTTTAGATATTATAGGAATTCTAAAAATTATAACAATTCTCTTACCTATAAAATAACTACCTGGTTTTATAAGATTATAATATTCTCTCAAATCAATATCTAAAATTTCATTGTTACTATATATTTCTCTTAATCTACTAATCATATATTCTAAGTTATCTATTCTTATCATACTATGATGCGTGCTCGCTGCACGTATAAATCCTAAGATATTCTCTATTCTGATTAACTCTAAATATAAATCATCTGTATTTTCAGTAATAATATCTAATAATTGAGCGAATTTAGCAAACTTAGCTTCCAAAAAATAATGCTTATCCACAACTAATCGCAATGTTTCATTAATTTTAATTTGGTTTTCAGCTAAATTGCTAATAAGTTGCGAATATTGGCTCGTCCAATTTTTTATTAATACTGATATGGTTATTTAACTCCGAAACTAATTTATTTTCATTTGCTTCTAACTATTTGTATTCTTTCTCTCACATTCTCAGTATTCTCACATTCTTGTCTTCTAATTGTATAGCTTTATTAAATCTTTCAGCATCTGCATGATCCAAGTTTCCTGTAAGACCTTTAATTAGTGATCCTAAACCATTAATAAGTCCTCTTTTTACCCTAGAAGGTTCCAAAGTATTTAATTGAGAATCTATTTTTGACAATTTTTTTTTTTTAGTATAAAGATAATCAATCTGAATTTCATATATAGGCAAAGTAGTATTGTCTAGTTGAATTTTAAAATAGTCTAACTGCTTATTTATAGAATTAATACGATTTTCTAGTTCCGAAAGTTCTAAATATTGTATAAAGGTATGATAATGGGATATTAACTTAGCTTGACCAAGTTTAAAAGGTAAAAGTCCAGGTCCATTGTCAAGAGTCTCAAGTTTTATGTCTGCTGCCTTCGTCATTGTCAGTATCAGTATTAGTCGGTACCTGTAACAATTTCGATGACTTTGGTACTCGTTTCAAACGACATTTAGCAACAGGTCCCTTTTTCTTTGAAGTGTAAATGTGTATGGGAAGGTCTGCAAGGACTGTGTCGTGAGTGTATCGCGGTGCTAATTTCTGTCTACTAGCTAGGGGGTTCTTAATAAAAACTTGCTGATCGGGTACATATTCAGTTTCTGGCTCGCGATTTTTATTTCTATTAGTCATTAAATTCGTACGGTCAATATTTGTAGCTTCACTAATTATTTCATATACTGTCTTCATTTGGTCTCTATGCGTTATAATGTACTGTTGCATAAGGTGTTCGGCTAAATTAAGATCTAAAGGGTCTCTAGGATCAAAATGACCTCTAATGATATCGTGTGGTCTACATTTGGTGAAACTATGTACTGAACTGTTATAAGCTAGGATTGCATAAGGTATTTGATTTATTGCAGGCTCGTCTTTATTTTTCAGGTGAAGGATACGAAGGTGTACATTCATTTATGTATTTAGTAATTTCTTCCCTCATTTTAGGCCAGTAATAACGACGTGACAAGGCTAAATAACATTCATTGATGCCTCTATGGTTAGTTTTTCCTTCATGATAGTGTTTAATTATTTCTTGCTGCCGTAAGTACTCCTTAACATCTTCTAGCTCGGTTTTTACTAAAACCAGATGCATAGAATTACATTTAAAGTTATTTTGTAAAATTGGAATTATCGAATACATACCTAATGGTGGAGTTATTTTAATGGCAGTCTTTATTTTAGGATTGATGAATTCTTTTACTGCATTTATAACGTCTTGTTCTAATGAAGATTCTGAAACTTGTATATGTGTACGTGTGTGAGTATCAAAAGGTTTAGTTACATGCGGTCTTCTTTTAATGTCACCTACTATAGTCAAGCAAACCTGTCTATGGAATTTGTTCAGAGGTTCATCTGTGATGGGTATTTCAAGAATAGGATTTTCAGCGGATGTATGTGCTGTTGCAGTAGTAGATCCTGGTGGTTCAGGTCTTACAGACACATCTATACCACATTCTTTGAGAAGTGATTCTATTTCCTCATTATTAATTTGTACACGGGATAAAGCGTCAGCGTTAGTATTAAACTTTCCTTTTTTATAAATCACAGTATAGTCAAATTCACTCAATTTTAGTCGCCATCGTGTCAGTCTCGAGTTCGTTTCCTTCAAATTCATAATCCACTGGAGTGGTTTATGGTCAGTTATAATTTTGAATTTCCTACCAAACAAATAGGGTCTAAAATACTTAGTTGCCCATACTATTGCCAAAAGTTCTTTCTCAATTGTACTGTAATTTGATTCACTATCACTTAATGTTCTAGAAGCATAGCAGATCGGTTTGTCATAGCCTACTGTGCCTTGTGAGAGTACTGCTCCTAAAGCTACGTTGGAGGCGTCTGTTGTCACAATGAACTCTTTATTGAAGTCAGGATATTGTAGTATAGGATCGTTAGTTAATAAGGATTTGCATTTCTCAAAACATTTTATATATTCAGAATCTAAAGTTATTTTGTTAGTCTTTTTAAGACATTTTGTCATTGGTTTCGTCAGTCGTGCAAAATCAGGTATGAATTTCCTATAATAACCTAATAGTCCTAAAAATTGTTTAATTTCTTTTGTTGTTTTAGGTAAAGGATACTTTTCTATGGCTCTAATTTTATCAGGATTCGGTTTAATACTTTCATTACTGATAATATGACCAAGGTAAGCTGTTTCAAGTTTCAAAAATTCAGATTTGTCCATCTGGATCTTGAAATTGGAGTCTCTCAATCTATCAAATACTATTTCTAAATTAATTATGTGTTCTTGCAAAGATGTACTAAAGACTATGATGTCATCAAGATACACTAGACATATCTCATTTTGTAAACCCTTAAGGATGTTATCCATTACACGCTGAAATGTCGAAGGTGAATTCTTAAGTCCCATTGGCATACGTAGAAATTCAAAATGACCGTGTTCTACGTTAAATGCGGTCTTCGATATGTCTTCGGGATTTATTTCGACTTGGTAAAAGCCAGATGCAAGGTCAAGAGTCGTGAAATACTGACATCTACCTAATTTATCTAAAACGTCCGTGATATTTGGTATTGGGTATTTATCGTCAATAGTCTTGTCATTTAACTTTCTAAAGTCCACTACAAGTCGCCATTTCTGTCTACCAGAAGCATCAGCTTTCTTTGGGACTACCCAAATGGGTGAGCTCCAAGCAGAGTCAGAGGGTCGTATGATACCTTGTTCAAGCATTTTACCTATCTGTTCCCTAACTTCTTGACGGTGTACAAAAGGATATCGATAACTTTTGGTGTATACTGGGATTTCGTCATAAGTCCTAATGCTATGTTTGATTTTATTAGTGAAAGTTAGTGGTTCACCTTCAATGTAAAATATGTCAGCGTAGCGCTTGCAAAGAGTTTCTAAATTTACTCGTTCTTCGCTATTCAAATAGTCAGTTCTAAGTCTGTCTAAAACTTGGTTTACTCTGTCTGAGTCTGGTTCACTGTAAGAACTTTCAAAGTTAAATAAGTCAAGTTGTAATGGTCTGTCAATTGGAATAACTGTGTCTCCGTCCGTCATGTTTTCGACTTCTACTATACCAGTCTGATCAGTCACATTAGTAATACATTCATGGATTTACATGGACAATTACTTATTAATTGTTCTGGTATAAATACGTCACCATCGTCATTATGTATCGGAATACCAACTAAACGAGATGATTTTGCTGGTATTATTTGATCTTTGTATTTCTTACATTGATAACGTAATAAAGGAATTTTTGTATTCTCAGTAATTAATACATCATCTCTGAAATCAATTCTACAATTTTCTAACAAATTTAACCCTATTAAACCATCAAAATAATTATGAAATTTATAGATAAATAGTTTAATATTTTTACAATCATTAAATTCAGAAAAACTAGGAATAGATATTGAATGTTCATGAATGCTTGTTACTCTAGAATTAGTTACTTCAAAAGGATTATAAGTTTTCGGAATATTATGAAAATACTTATCCACTGCTTCAGGGCTTATAAATGATTGATTTGCTCCTGTATCAATAAGAAATTTTAATGGTGGATTATTAATTTTAATGTAAGGTAATTCTTTTTTTGACTGTATATTTAACTCTATTCTGGTGCGGATTTTTGTTGGCTCTGTTGAAAATCCTGACCTTTTTTACCATTGGAATGTTTCGGTTGAATATCTCTACTGGTTTTACTAGTACTAGGTATATCATAGCGAACATCCTCTACTGGTGGTAAGTCTCGAAGTTCATAGTACTCATTATAGTCATAGTCACAATTAACGTATTGGTCATTATAGTCATTATAGTCATAATCAGTGTTACAATAATTATAGTCAACATAATTATTATCGTATTCATAGTCATCATAATCATAAAATTCATTAAAATTAATTTCTCTGGACTTAAAGTAATTCGATGGAGGAGGATTGCCAAATTTCTGCCAATCATGACCAGGAATTTTAGGTGGTAATGGTTTTGTCACAAAATGACTCACCCCACTCATAGGCTTAGGGCCAGAATTATTTTGTGAAGGATATCTGTAAGGTATCCTAAAACCACTGTTATGGTTAGGCAACGGTGCTCGGAAAATTTGCTGAGTACGTGTTGGATGCATAGGCATGCGCTGATGATTATTAAATTGAGGATTAAAATTAGGTTTTTGCCAACCTGGTCCTGGTAAAAATTTAGAAGGATTAAAATTATTATTTATAGGAGGAAATCTAGGCTGTGTAAGTTGTTGGTGTGAGTTGTGTGGTGTCAATGATGATGATGGTTTTCTTAGATCTGTTGCTAAATTATTTCGCTGTTGCAAATACATGACATTAAGTTCATCTTGAACAAATTCCAAAGCCTTCTCAACTGTTTCAGGTCTCATACATCTTATACGGGACCCGAGAGGATCTTTTAAACCTCTTACAAATGCTTGTAAAGTTAACTTACGATATAAAACTCTTTTAGCTTCTATAGTTGTCTCTAATGTCTCGTGTAACGATACATAAGACATTATAGTGCTAAAAAGATTTTGGCATTTGTCATAAAATTCCTGCGGAGTCTCGCTAGATTGTGTCGCTAATGCTGAGTCATTGTAAAGAGCGGTCTCATCCCTTTGGTCAGAAAAATTATTAATTAATGTATTCCTAATTCCTAACCAATTTTTAGGAATTCCGTTTGAGTTTATTGTACGAGCTGCTGGACCAGTAATTTTGTTTAAGATGCCATTGATAACACATAAATTCGATAATTCATATCCTAACTCATCTTTCACGCATTGAATTACGATCTGATCACAAATTCTAATAAATCTAGGAAGAATATGTGGGTTCCCATCAAATTCAGGAACTGGGCGAAGGGCCTTATACACTGTATCAGGATCCATTTTATATTTTAAATTACTTAAATTTAACTTTAAACTTTGAGGGCAATTCAAGCTCTCAGGAAAACTATTTAAACCTACTGAAGGGCGATTCGAGCCTTCACTTAATTGACGATTCAAGTCTTCACTTAATTGACGATTCAAGTCTACTAAACTACCCCTACGAATTTTATGCCTGGAGGACACAAGACTATTTTTCATAGGATGGAAAATTGTGACGAGGAGAAAGCAACACTGATGGAAAAATAATTCAATGTACTCACATAACTCGTCGACTTCCCTGGTTTTCTTTGAGTTGCACTGAAGTTTGAGTACGCCCCGGCTGCTTCTTAGAGATCTTTGATGCTTCGGTGAACGCTTGAGAGCGACAGCTAGAACGACCGCGCGCGGTGTCGAATCTAGACCCCGGATCTTCTTTATAACGATCGTAGTAGCCCCGAAACTATCCTACCGACTGCGCCAATTACGAATTCGACAGCCCGGACTCCCAAAAAAAACCAATAATTATATAACTACTTTATTAATTAACTTATAATTAGGTTACAAAAACTACATCCGTTATCGATGCTAGATACGAATATAATGCTAACATATTTTATTGAATTATAATTTATAAAATGCGGTGAATGTTAAAACAGCAGAATGATTCCTCGAAGCCGGCACATTGATCATACACGTGCCGCGACGTCAGCGATCTTCTTTAGGGTACCGTATATAATTATATAATAATAATATACACACACATATATATAATAATAATATAGCCTTTTATACAGATCGACATAAACATAGATCATTATATTAATCTTGATATTAGAAGGTTAAAAAAGACTCTTCTAATATTTGAAGCTTGCTTTATTTCTGCAGATCTATTTGCTAGTCTGAAAAAGCCTCCTCCAACATTTGTTGCCTTGAGTTTTGTCTTTCATCACCAGCTTATCGTATCGGATGTACGCAATATTTTTTTTTATTTCTTCCTGCTGTTTGACTTTTAGCTCTTTCCTGATATTGATAACATCTTTAGGGTAGTCTTCTATGATATAGATGTTATCAGAAAGGTTCTTGTTACGAGAGTAGCGCTTGCCTGCGCCAGGCAAGGGTGAGTGTGAGTACTATAGGTCGTGTTTTATTGATGACCTTTTTTCCGACACAACTTATTTTCCAATTTTCAGTTCCAATTCTAATGTCATTAATTCCGTTATTAAAGAAAGAAATAAGTAATTTCTTTAAAAGAAACTGACGGAGCGTGAGTATGTTCAAATTCCGTGGATTTACGATATGAGTTTCAGCTTTAACACTTCTACTGCTTTATTACGTACCTCTTCGCCTCACTTTTCTACTTTTAAATTAGATTGAATCCATATTTATATTTTTAAAACGCCCACAAACAAGGCCTAACTTGAGTTCTGACCGTGCCAACCCTCAAATCCAAAGATATACATAGTACAATTGTGTACCAAGTTTTACTGCAAGTGGTCTTGTTAATTTAATTAAAAGAATGTATGTAAATTGAATTCTGGACCAAAGGTCTGACGAATGTATAATATGAGATTTCTCTTTAAATTAAAGAATTCACAACTTAGATCGACTTAAATACTTAAATTGCGTGTCCGTGTAACAGATGGCGACCAGGACACACATATTCTGATTGTGCTTTAGAATAAAGTTTGGATGTAGTTGTTCTAGTTCCGTTTAGTTTTGCGAGAATAGGTGCGTACCTCGTAGATAGTAGATGTTATTTAAATTATGTAACTTAACAAATATCTCAAAATCAAAATACGTTTATTCAGTTTAGATTATTACGCATCTAAATGTGCATGCTTATGAATGTTAAAAACGTTTACAAAATTTCCGAAAACGCAAGACTACGTCTCAAAGGGCACATGTTAAGATATATCTAACATTTTTCTCTTTTGATGACATGTAGGTGATAAACAAACCTAGATCTAATATAAATGATACCAATGAAATTATGATTGGAGTTCTATTCGAGTAGGTGAATTTTTTTACCGAGCGGTGACCGAGTGAGTTCCCCGTTAAAACGTCGCATGGGGTGAGATGATACTCTTTGACAATATGCTGCAAATTTTGACTATTATCTTACTCAAGTTGCGGATTAATCATGAAATATAACAATACGTTTTTCTATTTCTATTAAGTAAATAAATATATTGAGATGTGCCTCGCTCAGAATACGACGCGAAGCGCGAGTGAATCGAAAAACAAGACAAACAGATTGCGGCATTGTTTCGCCATAAACCCTTCAGGAGCAAAGAAACTAAAAGTTGTCATCTGTCAGGACATAATTGATTCACTCGCTTGATATCGAAATGCTAATTAAAGTTTGCGGACTTTTATTAAACTTTATTGTAAATTATTTAGGTGAAAAAAGTAGTTTATAGGATAGTGCGAGTTTAATAACTATTGTTATGGGTGTTTTTTATAAGAAAGGTAAGTTTTTGATTTATTAGATGCTTAATGTAATTTGCTAATTAAATTAAATAAAATGCACGAATAAGTGTGATTGAAGATGAGACATCGAGACCGAGAACTTAAAATAAGCCGAGTGATTATTATATTAGTAATCTTTAAAACAACTCATTAATACTATAATATTATTATAGACTTGTTTTGTTGATTATTTTGCCACTAATCCCATGACAACTCTAAGATAGACGAAAGGTAAAGGGTTTAATTCAATATAAAGTCACAATGTTTCCTTTTACACATTTTCCAAGTGCAAAAGCACAAAGGAATTCACGGCTTTCTGTCAGACAAGACGCATTTACTGCGTCGATTGGCATAATTAATATTTATCTTAAGTGACCTTCGCTATATTTTAATGTATAAGTTTAATATACAATGGTAGTTAGCTGTACTATAGATGCGAAGGGTAAACCTCTTAAAGGATTACATTACCATAATTTCTTCCCCAGTAATTTTGCGCACACGCCCCTATTTACATAAAAAATATTTTAATGCGCAAAAAAGATCTATTACTTCTTCTACATTGTTATTATAACTATGTATGCTGTATGTAAACATCAAATATTTCATATGTTAAATTTCATTTTTGTTTTATAACTAATTTACTATAGATAAAAACTTCGTTATTTACTTAGAATCTAAAAGTTATTATATTAGGCCTTAAATCCGGTCGTAAACTCCTTATAATCCATGTTTACTCGAGTAAAAGAACAAAATGACACTTTACTACCTTGACAGGGTTATAATTTGGTTCCAGGTTGAGAATCAGGGTGGAAGGGGCGTGGTGCGGCCGACGTTAACGTTCGCGCGAGATTTACTCCAGCGACACGCTGCCATCGCATTATACTAACTGGCATCTACTGTTTGTTGCTTGCGGATAAAGCGTTTGAATATCTGTACATTTTGGAGTGCGTGAGGCAACCTTATGCAAATCAATTAAAGAAGTATTTGCTAGATTATGTATTTAAGACAACTGTTTTCGTTAAGTCTCCACAATACACTACACATATGTCGCAAACTTAATAAGAATGTGTATTTCATAAAATTTCAAACAAAGGAAAGACGGCGTAAGGCTTAACTTCAACTTCGCAATTCAGCCACTTGCCGGTCCCAATGGACAGTAATGAAACATTCGGAACTTCCCGAAGGTAGCAATGATGTATATACAATTACCTAGGGACCTGGATGGGGAACTATGGTCTCCTTTGCGATTTATGGACTTATGGCCGGGTTCGTAAGAAAAAATATACACGAGTGTTTAAATATTCGGTATATCCATGGTTGTTATTTAAATGTATTATTCGGTATCATTATAAACTAACAGCTATGGCGCTCATTCGGATCCCACTCTGAGATGCTAAATTTGTATGTAAACTAGAAGGTGGGAATATCTAAGGCGAGCTACTTAACAAGTTGGAAGCAGAAAGGCTTAGAGCTTTGCAAAGTGTGGGAAACAACAAGAATGTCGATAACTTTCGTCGTGTTTCGAGGATTCTCTGCGTAAAGACACTAAGCGTTAAGTTGCGAACATATCAGTAAAAGCGAAATTAAAAGTTGCGTAGTACAAAACACAAAACGGAGTTAAACAAATTGAAAGATCCCAGAGTATTATTAATAATATACGACGAAGAATTTATGTGATGATAGCAGAACGTTGATTAAGAAGAATGCAAACTTTGCCCTTATATCAATATTTTTCTCTAAGAAAATTACACATTTTAAGATTCAGAAAACAATAATCTCTATGTAAATCACGTTTCAGGCAAACTGCCTTAAAAGGAAACTCTAAATTAAAACGCTGTGTAAGCGCTACATGAAGTTCTACGACAATTGTTCCGACGCCTCCCCTCCCCCCGCTCTGGCCATGCTAGAGAGAGATTGAAATCGAACAAGTATTTATTCAGTGTACATTCCATTTACAGACGACGACGAGAGAATTACTTTACAACCAATTTAATTAATTTAACTATTCCTCACGCTTTGATATATCAATGTAATCAATTACTGCTCAGTGCAACTGTATCAAGCTATTGAAGTGTTTTTAAAGATATGTCTAAAGTACGCCATTAATATGGTTTTAAGAAGGCGTAGATAACAAGTTCACAAGACGAAGGAAGACGAGGCAGGCTGTAAAACGTGCTCGAGGACGAGGTCGTTGTGTTGTGAGCACATTAAACACGATCCGCTCTGCATTGTTCCCGCCAGGGCTTTTAGCGTTTAAAAACTTTCGCAAATGTAATTCAAGCGAAAAATAGCGGTTTCCCGATGCAATCACCACGTTATTTTAAATTTTGCTTAAACGATGTTTCTCGACACAATGAGAGCCGAGTTAAAATACGGCTTATGATTGTTGAAGCTGGCTAAATCTCATTCGCTTGTTTGTCGAGCACTCGTCCGCTGAAGCGATCAAAAATAACGGCGAGCGAGTGCGGCGCCGAGCGCTATTGTAGCACTCAATGAGTGAAATGAAAAAGCTGCATAAACGCACCACTCGCTTTACCGCGCTTGTGTTTCATTCTGTTAATATGAGAGCGATCAACGCCACTCACGACTTACACTGCCGCACCGTGCTTTCTTTTCATACCTAGATTATCATTTGTAAATATACCTCAGCCGCTGTGCAGATCAACTAACTTATATTCAAAACGCCAGTTAACACTAATTACGCCTAAATATAAAGTACTTGTTTTATTTTTAGATGTACTTAGCGTCGTAAAAGTAGCAGCCAGCAGTATTAGCAGAGTGAGGGCCACTCGACTCGCCTGCGAGACAATGCTCATTCAGGCCACTGAGCTGAAAACTGAAGAGAATAAGTGAAACTTCGTTACTTCTTCCTTGCTCACCCCAAAAGATATTTTTCGAACAAAAGACAACTTTATGTTTAGCCTATCCACACATTAATATTATTAGTTATACACAGATAGTTTTTTTTTTTATAAATTATAATCATACCACTTACGTTTTGCATTATCCATGGATGTTTCGTGGTATCTTTACCGTTTTTTTCTTTTTGCTTTTATGAAGTGTCCACTACTTCTGCTATCTCAATGCGGTATTATTTTACAGACAAAGCAAATGATCCTACTTCCGCACAGAGTAGCGAGTGAAGCCTTTTTTAGAATCGAAGCGTCATAAACATAAAGAATTCTTTGTGTCTGTATAATGTTTGAATGAGCTGCAGACTCCTATGAATAATTCAATTACCAAGCATCTTGTCAGTTTCTTTACATGGAAACTGGCAACAGCTCACGTCAGTGCAACTGCTAAGCGAGTGATGGACACATCGCGCTTGGACGATAATATGAAAGATAAATGACAGATACTACGCTCTGAAGCTCCACAATAATGTCTAGAACTTGCTTTGCATGATCGAGGACCGTCGTCGGCTTTCATGTAATCATCATCAAATCATTGGAAATGTAATATAATATTACAAGGCAGTGCGAATAGCCTGTCACCCAATTAGCCGACAACGAGCAATTTTGTTCGCCATTGCCTATAAAAAAAGAAACCTGGGATCGTGTTAATTGACACGTAATTACATGAATTGTAATATTTACATAAAACTTTATGATTGAATGATTTCATACTGTGTTATGTGAAAAATAAAAAAGTAAAATAAGTTCTTGGAAAAAAATGCACCAGTTTTCTCTACAAAATTTATAATATTACAAGTTTTTAAAAGTATTTTTATTCATTAAACACGAAACTAAGACATTCAACGTTAAAATAAAATATCAATGCCGCCACAACTTTTTCGGTCTGGGCCACAGACTGAATATGTTTCATGATCTGGTCAATCTAATAGACAAGTTGGTCATCAGCCTACCGTGCCTGACACACGTCGACTTTTTGGATAACCGTTTTTTTTATTATTTTGTAAATTTAACTTCGAAATGTATCAAGACAAATTGATTTTTTAACGAAACGTAAAATTATTTTATTCAATTTTTATATTTTAATCAATTTTATTTAAAAAAATACGATTCCTGGGATGCTTAAAATAATGGACACTAATGTTATCACTTACGTTTCACATAATAAAAAACATATGCTGATTAACTGAGAACTATTATTGCCAAATGAAATGTCAATCTCTCTATAGAGCATTAATTATAATGAAATGCCATTATAATTAATGCTCTATAGAGGGCATGCGTTAGCTTTACTCTCGTGGCGTAGCTCTGACGATTTAGATTTTAGGTAAGCGCCACGCTTGTAAAGGTAAACCGTAAGGTATATCTAAAGTGACAAAGGTAATACCTGTCTTTATCCAAGTTTATATAATCTTTAAAAATATATAATCATAAATACAGCCCTAACTCATTCTACCGACTATATATTATAAATAAATTGGTATTTAAATTACTCAATTAATAAAAGTTAAGATTATTTTTTATTAAATTCATTACTTCGAAAGTAAGAAGTTCAAGTAGAAAGTAGAAAAACGAAAAGTACATACGATAGAAGAGACATAAATATGTATGTCTGTTTGTCTGACCCAATCCTAGATTTTCTTTGAGAAATTTCATGCAGGTAACAAAATAACACGATAATAATAACAGATAATTAAAATATCACGCTAATTAACGTTACGAGACAATTCCAACATTAATTAATTTAAGTTTGACGGATGTTCCATGAGCTCGTATAAAAATAGCTTTATATTTATATGCTTATTGTTACTAATTTTGAGTGCAGGGAGCGCGCGAATATAAACTCTTATTCAGTTAGAACTTATTTACCTTGTGTATGAAATTAAAGGGTTTATTAATATAATATCAGCTCAGTAGGTATTATAGTAGTGAATTTTTTTTCACTATACCTCTATTGGTGACAATTGCTATGCAATCATATCAGGCACATTGTAATTTATACAACGAATTTTTTCGATATCGATTCCCAATCGTTTTTTTTTCAAATACGAGTATATATAACGTAGACACAACAAGAATTTGACGTGAAAAAGTGATAAGATGTCTATCTCCCGTCCCTCGTTGTGTTTTTCTAAAGACAACGAGGGACGTGAATGAGGTCTCTGTGTGTGTGTTTGATGTTATGTAAACGTGTCTCTGAAGTATAACGTAATGTCAAATGTTAAATGGAGTCAATTATGGGTAGTCACGGCGCGAATGTTGTGTCCTCCTGAACCATGAACCAAAAATACTAAATAAATAGTTTTCCTTTAAAATATTTAGTCTAAAGTCGGAGGCCCTTTAACAAGAATATTCACCCTATAACAAGAATTATTCACCTCATCGAGTGTTTCGTGGTATGACTTCACTTTTCTTTTCTTCAATTTGAAACCAAGTTCATATCACAAGGCTAAATAAATGCTTAGAGAAACGGATTTTAATTACAGAAAATATTATATATAAAATTTAATAACCGACTTGGTGTAAAGTGTATACGTGACTTGCGACAAATCTTGCATTAGCAACTTAATTTAAAATTTGTATATTCGCCTGTTACTTTGCCGTGGTGGCGCAGCGTTCTCGTCGTGGTGCTCAAAAACCTCTACCATATTTTTAATCCTTTTTTAATTTTGTTTTGGTATTTTTTAAATTTTTAATAAAATGCCTCTGGCTCTAATTCATTAAATGCACATCTTGTCTTACGGTGTTCCATTTCTTCTACGCTGTTCTATCTAAATCTAAGTTAAAAAAAATCTTCCGATGAATAAGAATAAGAGTAGAATAATCTTAATTTAAAAAAGTACTCCATGGTAACTCATCATTCAAAAAAATCAAACACACCACTACACACACTACTTGTCGAGCGAGTTTACTTATCTCGCCGAAGTTCAGTAAAATCGCGTACAAATTATTTGAAGAAGTCTATTAAGTATGAGGGTGTGCCATTATTTAGGCAATTACCGTCTAAAATTCGTAATATTAGCGAGTTTAACTAAGTCAAAAAGGCATTAAAGATACAGTGTACCTTGTTTGTATATATTAAGTTTCTCAAATAAATAAAATACTTTTTTGTAATGAGCAATAAAGTTCTTTAAACACTATATTTCGTTTACTTATCAATAGCAAAGTAAGTATCCAAGGTTTGTGATCAAGACCAGGGGTTTCCATGCTACTGGTACACGTAAATTATGTAATAAAGTATCAATGTTGTGTATATGTTTTGTGTTTCCTATGTGGGGACTGGCAACACTGCGCGGGAGACGCTAGTTTTTACCGAGCTTCGTCGCCGGCAGGTCGTACGATCGTACCTACGCCACGTATCGCGACACAAGCTACCGGTAGACTGTTTAAACGATACATTGTATTAATTTATTTAGAGTAAATATACATGTGTGTTTAAGTATATGGGGTTTCATTTCCACCAACCCTACACCCCCATATATTGGTGACACCGACGTGATAGACAATCAAGACGCGCATGACGCTCCCGTGATCAATAGCGTCAGTGTTAAAGTGCCGCCATTTTGGCCCGACGAACCTGTGCTATGGTTCGCACAGATCGAAAGCCAGTTTACGTTGGCGAATATCACGGCGGACACTACTAAGTATAACTATGTAGTGTCAAATTTGGATTACAAGTATGTTTCGGAAATTAAAGACATAATAAAAAACCCGCCCACTACGGACAAGTATATATCTTTGAAGACCGAATTAATATCGAGATTGTCATCATCCCAAGAACAACGGGTGCGACAACTTTTAACACACGAAGACATTGGAGACCGGAAGCCATCCCAATTTTTAAGACACTTACAAAATCTCGTAGGTCCAGAAATTCCAGATGACTTCATTAGGTCCATATGGTCGAGCCGATTACCAACAAATATTCAAGTCATAATTGCGTCACAACCAAAGAGCTCGCTAGACTCCTTGGCGTCGCTAGCGGACGCAGTTACTGACGTCATGTGTCAACCACAAATTAACCACGTGGCGTCCCCGCACAACGAGATAAAAGAACTAAGGAATTGCGTTGCCGAGCTAACCAAGCAAGTCGCAGCCCTTTCTACATCTACATCTCGGCGTCCACGCTCGCGATCGGGACAGCGTGCATACGAGTCGCGACGCCGATCACACAGCCATGGACGTTCACGAGATGTTTCAACGAGTGGCGTGTGTTGGTATCACCGCACATTCAAAGAAAACGCGACAAAGTGTCGTGCGCCATGTTCATATAAGGGAAACGACAACAGCAGTCATTAATGGCGACGAACAATGGCTGCCACAACCACGTGCGTCGTATTTTTGTTGTAGATAAAAACACAAGACTGGATTTTTTAATAGACACTGGTTCGGATTTGTGTGTGTATCCTTGTAAATATGTAAATAATAAGCAGTTAAAAAACTGTGAGTACAAACTTTATGCAGCCAATGGCTCAGTGATTAATACGTATGGAACAATCAATTTAAATTTAAACCTCGGTTTACGCAGAGACTTTCATTGGCGTTTTGTAATAGCAGATGTGACGAAACCTATAATAGGGATAGACTTTTTAGCTTATTATAATCTATTAGTTGATGTGCGTAATCACAAGCTAGTGGATGTAACAACAACTCTTAAAGCAAGTGCTAAGCCAGCTTCAGCTACTGTATACCAAATCAAAACTGTTTCAGGCACCTCACGTTATCACATTCTTCTCACTGAGTTTCCGGAGGTTACGAAACCATCGGGTGAGCCAGAGGTACGTGAGATCAAACACAAGACGCTACACTACATACGGACTACGCCTGGTCCACCTGTGTTTAGCCGACCGCGCAGATTGGCACCGGATCGACTCCGCAGAGCGAAGCGTGAGTTCGAAGACATGGTAAGAACAGGTATTGCACGCCGTTCAGATAGCCCGTGGGCAGCGCCGCTACAGTTGGTGCCTAAGAAAGATGGCACAGACCGCCCATGCGGTGATTATAGAGGTATAAACAGCCGTACAATACCTGATCGATATCCGGTTCGCCACATCGCCGATTTTTCACATAATTTAAATAATTGCATAGTGTTTAGCAAAATTGATTTGGTGCGCGCATACAATTTAATACCTGTCAATCCCAGTGACATACCTAAGACTGCGATTACAACACCGTTCGGTTTATTCAAATTTCCTTACATGGGATTTGGTCTGCGGAATGGCGCCCAGTCATTTCAAAGATTCATGGACGAAATATTAAGAGATCTGGATTTTGCTTTTCCTTATATTGATGATGTTCTCATTGCCTCACGTAGCCATGATGAGCATGAGATACACCTACGTCAAGTACTTGGACGTCTACGAGATCACGGAGCTGTTTTGAACACTTCTAAGAGCATATTCGGTGTTTCAGAGATCGAGTTTCTTGGATATCTTATCACTGCAGAAGGCACACTTCCTACTCCAGAGAAAGTCATCGCAATCCAGAACTTTACGCAGCCGAAGAATTTAAGAGAACTCAGACGATTCCTTGGCATGATAAACTTTTACAGACGTTATTTACCAAATGCTGCTCAGATGCAAGCACCACTCCATGATCTTCTTTCTGGTAATGACAATAAAGCAACGACGCCCATATGTTGGACGCATGAGCTCGAGGAGGCCTTCAAGTTGTGCAAAGAGAACCTTGTGGGTGCCACTCTCCTAGCTCACCCAAATCCAACGGCGAATTTAATGTTAGTAACAGATGCATCGGATATAGCGATAGGTGCAGTACTACAACAAAAGATTAATGACGTATGTCAACCGCTTGCATTCTTTTCGAAAAAGTTAACATCAGCTCAGCGGAAATATAGCCCATTTGACAGAGAATTGCTTGCAATCTACGAGGCAGTGAAATACTTCCGGTTTATGGTCGAGTTAAGACCTTTCACGATTTGGACCGACCATAAACCTATTGTCGCAGGATTTCGCAAGGCATCGGACAAATGTTCGCCACGGCAATTCCGGTATTATGATTTTGTCTCGCAATTTACGACTGACGTGAGACATATCTCCGGTGATGATAATGTCGTAGCGGACGCACTGTCAAGAATCGAAGCTATATCGGACATAGACTTAGACCAGCTGGCTGCAGCACAAGATAGAGACGCGGAATTGAACGATATATTAAACAGTAATTCTTCGTTAAATTTAAAGAAAATTTACATCTCTAATTCCAGCAAAGTGTACTGCGACATCTCCAGCCCTTCGCCACGTCTGTACCTCACACCTGATTTTCGGAAACAAGCGTTCAACTCCATCCACGGGTTGAGTCATCCTGGTGCTAAGCCTACGATTCGACTTATGACAGAGAGGTATGTTTGGCCGAATATAAAAAAAGATTGTAGGGCATGGACGAAAGCCTGTATAGCGTGCCAACGCTCAAAAGTTGGAAGACATACTCGAGCCCCTATACACGTTTTTTCACAACCATCTTCACGTTTCGCCCATGTTCATGTAGATCTTATTGGACCGCTGACTATTTCACACGGCTACCGTTATTGCTTAACTGCTGTCGACCGATTCACGAGATGGCCTGAAGTTATTCCGTTAACAGATATAACGGCTGAAAGTGTGGCTTATGGTTTTGTTAACGAGTGGATCGCACGATTTGGTTGTCCGCTTAAAATTACAACTGATAGAGGAAGGCAGTTCGAATCGCATCTCTTTAAAGAACTTGCAAGGCTTACTGGTTCCGAGCATATCTCAACTACTGCATATCATCCTAGCTAGCTATAGCATAGCTAACGGCCTGGTGGAGAGATTCCATCGACAATTAAAAGCGGCTATAATGTGTCATGATAACGAGAATTGGCATGAGGTGCTTTCTTTAGTTCTTTTAGGCATACGTAGCGCATGGAAGGAGGATATATCGTCCAGCTCTGCTGAGCTGTTATACGGTGAAGGTCTTAGATTACCTGGAGACTTATTCATATCGTCGGGTACTGAAATCACCGACCACAGTGATTTCTTGTCGCGTCTACGGCAGCATATCAGCCAGTTAAAGCCAACGCCTGTTATGCGACATGGTAAGGCCAAAACATTCGTGCATAAGGATCTAAAACAGGCAACGTCGGTATTCTTAAGGCAGGATGCCGTACGTAAATCTTTAAAACCACCATACTCTGGTCCGTACAAAGTCCTTGACCGGACAGACAAGACCATGAGAATAGAAATGGACGGCAAGACAACAACGGTGTCTATAGATCGAGTGAAACCGGCACACATATTGACTGAGGAGGAGCCTATCAATATCACCATTGCAGTTCCCAGTATGCCCCCTGCGAAGAAGCCTGATTATGTAACTCGTTCAGGCAGAAGAGTTCGATTTCCGCGCCACTTGTACGACCTATAGGTCTCCGGGGGGGCTGATGTGGGGACTGGCAACACTGCGCGGGAGACGCTAGTTTTTACCGAGCTTCGTCGCCGGCAGGTCGTACGATCGTACCTACGCCACGTATCGCGACACAAGCTACCGGTAGACTGTTTAAACGATACATTGTATTAATTTATTTAGAGTAAATATACATGTGTGTTTAAGTATATGGGGTTTCATTTCCACCAACCCTACACCCCCATATATTGGTGACACCGACGTGATAGACAATCAAGACGCGCATGACGCTCCCGTGATCAATAGCGTCAGTGTTAAAGTGCCGCCATTTTGGCCCGACGAACCTGTGCTATGGTTCGCACAGATCGAAAGCCAGTTTACGTTGGCGAATATCACGGCGGACACTACTAAGTATAACTATGTAGTGTCAAATTTGGATTACAAGTATGTTTCGGAAATTAAAGACATAATAAAAAACCCGCCCACTACGGACAAGTATATATCTTTGAAGACCGAATTAATATCGAGATTGTCATCATCCCAAGAACAACGGGTGCGACAACTTTTAACACACGAAGACATTGGAGACCGGAAGCCATCCCAATTTTTAAGACACTTACAAAATCTCGTAGGTCCAGAAATTCCAGATGACTTCATTAGGTCCATATGGTCGAGCCGATTACCAACAAATATTCAAGTCATAATTGCGTCACAACCAAAGAGCTCGCTAGACTCCTTGGCGTCGCTAGCGGACGCAGTTACTGACGTCATGTGTCAACCACAAATTAACCACGTGGCGTCCCCGCACAACGAGATAAAAGAACTAAGGAATTGCGTTGCCGAGCTAACCAAGCAAGTCGCAGCCCTTTCTACATCTACATCTCGGCGTCCACGCTCGCGATCGGGACAGCGTGCATACGAGTCGCGACGCCGATCACACAGCCATGGACGTTCACGAGATGTTTCAACGAGTGGCGTGTGTTGGTATCACCGCACATTCAAAGAAAACGCGACAAAGTGTCGTGCGCCATGTTCATATAAGGGAAACGACAACAGCAGTCATTAATGGCGACGAACAATGGCTGCCACAACCACGTGCGTCGTATTTTTGTTGTAGATAAAAACACAAGACTGGATTTTTTAATAGACACTGGTTCGGATTTGTGTGTGTATCCTTGTAAATATGTAAATAATAAGCAGTTAAAAAACTGTGAGTACAAACTTTATGCAGCCAATGGCTCAGTGATTAATACGTATGGAACAATCAATTTAAATTTAAACCTCGGTTTACGCAGAGACTTTCATTGGCGTTTTGTAATAGCAGATGTGACGAAACCTATAATAGGGATAGACTTTTTAGCTTATTATAATCTATTAGTTGATGTGCGTAATCACAAGCTAGTGGATGTAACAACAACTCTTAAAGCAAGTGCTAAGCCAGCTTCAGCTACTGTATACCAAATCAAAACTGTTTCAGGCACCTCACGTTATCACATTCTTCTCACTGAGTTTCCGGAGGTTACGAAACCATCGGGTGAGCCAGAGGTACGTGAGATCAAACACAAGACGCTACACTACATACGGACTACGCCTGGTCCACCTGTGTTTAGCCGACCGCGCAGATTGGCACCGGATCGACTCCGCAGAGCGAAGCGTGAGTTCGAAGACATGGTAAGAACAGGTATTGCACGCCGTTCAGATAGCCCGTGGGCAGCGCCGCTACAGTTGGTGCCTAAGAAAGATGGCACAGACCGCCCATGCGGTGATTATAGAGGTATAAACAGCCGTACAATACCTGATCGATATCCGGTTCGCCACATCGCCGATTTTTCACATAATTTAAATAATTGCATAGTGTTTAGCAAAATTGATTTGGTGCGCGCATACAATTTAATACCTGTCAATCCCAGTGACATACCTAAGACTGCGATTACAACACCGTTCGGTTTATTCAAATTTCCTTACATGGGATTTGGTCTGCGGAATGGCGCCCAGTCATTTCAAAGATTCATGGACGAAATATTAAGAGATCTGGATTTTGCTTTTCCTTATATTGATGATGTTCTCATTGCCTCACGTAGCCATGATGAGCATGAGATACACCTACGTCAAGTACTTGGACGTCTACGAGATCACGGAGCTGTTTTGAACACTTCTAAGAGCATATTCGGTGTTTCAGAGATCGAGTTTCTTGGATATCTTATCACTGCAGAAGGCACACTTCCTACTCCAGAGAAAGTCATCGCAATCCAGAACTTTACGCAGCCGAAGAATTTAAGAGAACTCAGACGATTCCTTGGCATGATAAACTTTTACAGACGTTATTTACCAAATGCTGCTCAGATGCAAGCACCACTCCATGATCTTCTTTCTGGTAATGACAATAAAGCAACGACGCCCATATGTTGGACGCATGAGCTCGAGGAGGCCTTCAAGTTGTGCAAAGAGAACCTTGTGGGTGCCACTCTCCTAGCTCACCCAAATCCAACGGCGAATTTAATGTTAGTAACAGATGCATCGGATATAGCGATAGGTGCAGTACTACAACAAAAGATTAATGACGTATGTCAACCGCTTGCATTCTTTTCGAAAAAGTTAACATCAGCTCAGCGGAAATATAGCCCATTTGACAGAGAATTGCTTGCAATCTACGAGGCAGTGAAATACTTCCGGTTTATGGTCGAGTTAAGACCTTTCACGATTTGGACCGACCATAAACCTATTGTCGCAGGATTTCGCAAGGCATCGGACAAATGTTCGCCACGGCAATTCCGGTATTATGATTTTGTCTCGCAATTTACGACTGACGTGAGACATATCTCCGGTGATGATAATGTCGTAGCGGACGCACTGTCAAGAATCGAAGCTATATCGGACATAGACTTAGACCAGCTGGCTGCAGCACAAGATAGAGACGCGGAATTGAACGATATATTAAACAGTAATTCTTCGTTAAATTTAAAGAAAATTTACATCTCTAATTCCAGCAAAGTGTACTGCGACATCTCCAGCCCTTCGCCACGTCTGTACCTCACACCTGATTTTCGGAAACAAGCGTTCAACTCCATCCACGGGTTGAGTCATCCTGGTGCTAAGCCTACGATTCGACTTATGACAGAGAGGTATGTTTGGCCGAATATAAAAAAAGATTGTAGGGCATGGACGAAAGCCTGTATAGCGTGCCAACGCTCAAAAGTTGGAAGACATACTCGAGCCCCTATACACGTTTTTTCACAACCATCTTCACGTTTCGCCCATGTTCATGTAGATCTTATTGGACCGCTGACTATTTCACACGGCTACCGTTATTGCTTAACTGCTGTCGACCGATTCACGAGATGGCCTGAAGTTATTCCGTTAACAGATATAACGGCTGAAAGTGTGGCTTATGGTTTTGTTAACGAGTGGATCGCACGATTTGGTTGTCCGCTTAAAATTACAACTGATAGAGGAAGGCAGTTCGAATCGCATCTCTTTAAAGAACTTGCAAGGCTTACTGGTTCCGAGCATATCTCAACTACTGCATATCATCCTAGCTAGCTATAGCATAGCTAACGGCCTGGTGGAGAGATTCCATCGACAATTAAAAGCGGCTATAATGTGTCATGATAACGAGAATTGGCATGAGGTGCTTTCTTTAGTTCTTTTAGGCATACGTAGCGCATGGAAGGAGGATATATCGTCCAGCTCTGCTGAGCTGTTATACGGTGAAGGTCTTAGATTACCTGGAGACTTATTCATATCGTCGGGTACTGAAATCACCGACCACAGTGATTTCTTGTCGCGTCTACGGCAGCATATCAGCCAGTTAAAGCCAACGCCTGTTATGCGACATGGTAAGGCCAAAACATTCGTGCATAAGGATCTAAAACAGGCAACGTCGGTATTCTTAAGGCAGGATGCCGTACGTAAATCTTTAAAACCACCATACTCTGGTCCGTACAAAGTCCTTGACCGGACAGACAAGACCATGAGAATAGAAATGGACGGCAAGACAACAACGGTGTCTATAGATCGAGTGAAACCGGCACACATATTGACTGAGGAGGAGCCTATCAATATCACCATTGCAGTTCCCAGTATGCCCCCTGCGAAGAAGCCTGATTATGTAACTCGTTCAGGCAGAAGAGTTCGATTTCCGCGCCACTTGTACGACCTATAGGTCTCCGGGGGGGCTGATGTGGGGACTGGCAACACTGCGCGGGAGACGCTAGTTTTTACCGAGCTTCGTCGCCGGCAGGTCGTACGATCGTACCTACGCCACGTATCGCGACACAAGCTACCGGTAGACTGTTTAAACGATACATTGTATTAATTTATTTAGAGTAAATATACATGTGTGTTTAAGTATATGGGGTTTCATTTCCACCAACCCTACACCCCCATACCTATATAGTAATATTTGTTATTGCAATTTAATAATGACAAGACGTAGTATTATAATATTATCGCCTTTCTCCAATAATAAATGATAAAAGTCTAGTTCAGCTCGCAGCAACCTTAAGTACAATCTGGTTTCTGAATGTCTGAACTCCGTGCTCATGAGCTAATTTCAAAACTAGTTTCAAAAGTAAATTTTATCATTTATACACACCATGCCTTTTTAGCTTATAACTACTGCAAGTAGTTGAAACGTATCTCAAATCTGTTAGCAACTGATTGCGCACACGGTATTAGCACAATAACACACAAACACACACCTGCGTCTGAGAACATCCGTTGGTAGATTTCATTATCTGTGAAAAGTATTTTATATAAAATTTACTATTTTAATCAGTCAGTTATATGTCATCATTAAAATTATCATGATAGCCCTTTCTAATCTAAAAGGATTGACGAGATTTCGGTAATCCATAATTAAAAATAAATAGCGCGGTAATTCGCTGCAGGAATCCTTATTGTGCGACGTATCGGAATTTCAGTTAGTTACACATTCTTACCTGACACGTGTCGCGTGAAGGGGTGCGAGGCTCCTCTTCACCGATTAACGGTACTAACATAACTAGTAATACTTAATGATTAAAGAGAGACTTAGGTAAGGTTAATTAAAGATAGTAGGAACTGTGTATTCGACAAAAAGTGAGACAACAATAGGCATTATTAGAGGCCTTTATCGGATTTACAACAAATAGGTGTTTCAGGCGCGATCCGGCCGATTAATTCCGATCACGCAGCTCCCCAATAAATATGTTAAACCGTTCTGTGACAATGGCTACTTTACCCCACCCCCTTCTTCCCTCCACGCCTTAACCCATAAGCAATAACCACGCTTGAGACGGCTTTCATCACAACATATATTTCATTTAAACTGATAGACTGACATGATCTATGTTAGGATCATCGAATCTAAGGATCATCGCATGAAACCGCCGAATCCATAGACTTTCATATGGCAAATGTCATTTACAGGACGTTTTTTTATTTTTAATTGGTAGTTTTATGTTTTTAGATATTGGATTCTCGTAAGAATATCTCTTATAATAATTACAGCGTAGTGTCACTGGGCCAGGAGTGCAAGGAACGAGAAAGGGAGGATGAGGCACGCGCGCCGCACATTCATTTCCTCACGATATCCCAATAGTTTACGTGCCTATATCTCCAACCTAACCCCTCAGCTCAATGCTCACATATTTTAAGTTATCCTAGGCATTCCTTTGTTGTTCATATTGATGGAAAATATTATGATAGATAATACGACTTATAAGATACATGCGTCTATTATCTTATTGAACCTACCTATGTAGGTATATAAAGTCTAGTCTGGTAAGTCGTGAAGTGAAATAGAGTACGATGCAATTTACCTGTTATGGGAGTAAAGATATAATGAAATCTAAATAGAAGATGCAGAAACTAATACTATTTTTAGTACGATTAAAATCTAAAAAAAACTTGTATATCTTATTTAACGATTTTGTGCTTAAATTAAAGCTCAACAAGTTTGATGACTATGGTTTAAAATTAAAACGAAACTTACCAACGACATGTAATGTGACGAAGAATGAGCGTACGGGCTGCGTGGAGACCTGGCACTCGTAGACGCCGGCGTCGCGTTGCTGGGCCCACTTGATTTGCAGCGTCCAGTCGTCGGTGTGCGGCGAGTGCGACGCCTGGAATCGCTGGTCTGATGTGTACGTATAACCGCCAACCGTCAAGATGTGTAGATCGCGGTGCCGAATCCATGACACCTGGAATGCACGACCCGCATGCTGTTAATCTGTATAAATTTAAATGGAGATATTTCATTATTTAGAGTTCCTTAAACAGTTTCTGCGACCGCATTCAGGTTTAGTAAAACGTTTGTAGTTAAATAGTCTACAGAGATTTCGGTGAAAATGAGGTAGTGTTTTTAATAATGGTGACAACAATGGTCTGGCACATTAAAAAAAATATAATCTTTGATTTTGTTGAGTGTCCATAATGAATTAACTAATATCTAACTACTTTTAAGTTTAAACTTTTGCGATGAACCTACAGTGAATCTTGTGTGTTTCTCATCCATTACGGGTGATTTATGATCGAGAGGGATAAATGTTTTATGTGCATTCCTCATGTATCGGGCCCATCAATTATACGGCTTGTAATTTATAAATTGGATTACCAAAACAGGTTTAAAAATAAAATAATAATTAACTCTTTAAGGCAATTGATCCATACTCTGGATAAATTATGAAGCTAGGATTTTTTTAATTAGATGGATGGTTCATTTTGTGTTAACAATTAAACATATTCTGGTAAATAAGTGAATATTTATTTACGGAATGGCATGTATTATGCATGGTTTATGAGTTGATAATAATTAGTAGATAGATAATAATAGGTTGGGAAAAAAGGAATCCATATTTTTTTTGGTAGAAGGCTGTAGTGATCGATATCTCGTAAAGTACGAGTAGATCAATCGATAACAGATTTATGCTCGTGGTTTAGGTGACACTTGACACTAAAAAGATTTTTTTTGCAATTTTTTGTTTGATTTATTGCATTTTGATTCTGTTCTATGAAGGGTATAAACATAGAAGTCGACAAAGAGTAAATACGGTAACTTTTTACAACCTATTATTAAATGGAACCTAAAGCTTAAAATACAATTTGGTTCGGACTCATCCACGGACATCCACGGAATCCTCCTAAATGCGTTTATTTTATTATTACGTGGCAATAACTTGTAAATTTTAGTAGTAAACTTCACATGACATAAAGCTTCAACATATTTTGTTTTGTTTCCACTCGGAACATATCTCTTTTGAGTTTATTATTTTATACTCTATTTAGACATATAAATTTATCGATATATGTATTTTGAATGTTGCTACAATCCAAAACATGCAAGTCTTGGCGTAAGTTGGAAACAAACAAGACAACAGGCTGCGCAACAACCGATACACAATCGAGTGATATTGTTGCGAACTATTCCTATTGTACGACATGGCAATACATGAAACTATCCGCTCGCTATTTAAGGCAAATTTTCATTAAGGCAGCGTTGGAACGTGCCTCCCATACCTGTCATAACTTAACCTATTTACTTCACATTCTCGATATTACTGCTTCCTTAATGATATAGATATATTTGTGATATTGCTGTATCGATATTACTGCTTGTTTTTGCTAAGAATGATTATTAAGAAACGTCTTTTTGTGCCAAAAAACACTGGAGCACCACCGATTATCAATTCACTATGAAGGCTGCACTGGGCTCCTGAATCATATTTTCCAATTTACAAATAATTTCTAAACTTCTGATGATAGGTACCTCATAATATATTTTTGGAAATATAGTTTCTATATATGTAAAGGTTTTAACGTCACCATACAATATAATATAGAATTATGAAGGTATTAATCAAGAGATCACCAATACCACAGGTTCACTAAATGCTGATTAACTGGGCAAAAAGTTACACGCCCTATTTCCAATATTAAATTACACATGTGTCCAAGCTAAGCCAAATACTGCACTTTGCAAATAGTAGATTACAAGCTGTCTTTGGTAGTCCTGGCAAAATGAAACACACTGAAAGTCTTTATAATATTGAAAAAAGTAATTTAGTTTAAAGAAAATTTTTATGTAAGCCATGGCGCGTGTTACAATCGGCACGCGACTTGAGCCTGTCAACTGTGCTCTTTTCACACTTTTCGTATAGTTCAACATTAAATTGTTCACACGGCCAATAAACCTCGCCGAGTACCTGCTTTATGTTCGCTTCATGCCGTATTTGCACTTATTTACACGAGGAGCTCTAGTTAAAGGGAATTCACGGGATAAAATAGTAGTTAAGGTAGGTGCGGAATCTGCTGTACGTTGGATATATACCAACATTTAACTTGCTTTGATGTTATGCTTGCTTTTCAAGTTTGGTATAAAACTTGCAGTTAACTACAAAAGATGGAAAAATTCATAGACTACATTGGATAATTTAGATAAAGGAGTCGGTATACTATTGATTGTTTTGTACAAATTGGCAATTAGTTACTTCTCATAACACATTAGTTTTCATGGCATTAGCAGGCTGCTAAGACTAAGGCAAACTTTCTCCTGTGGCTTATTCAGTTTCCTCTGAAATTAACTTCGTATTAGCTAAGCTTATACTTCAGTTGTTATTGATTAAATGTTATTACGGTAAACTTTCTTCTTAAAGTTCCTGTAATCTGAAACTTTCGAAGTGAAGTATTTACTGAAATACTTTTCTTTAGTAAAAAGATGCTTTATGATTTAGATTTAGACAAACATGCATGGTTGCTGACATAAAATAAAACATTACGACATATTTTTGAGCTATTAGTGCAAATATACCTTTTTTAATTTTAAATATCTGTGTTGGTTAATGAAACAAACCTACATAAATAGAACTCACATACTCACGCCAGCTACTGCCAGCTGCGGATGTGGTTTCGAGCAAATTAATATCGTTAATTACGTCCCCATTTGTACCGCCACCGCTTCACCACAACTACTTCACTCTCACCCGACTCATATTACCGATTGATTATTCTTACAGGCACTATTTTTTGACAACTGAACAAATATTAGAAAAACTATCGCACAAATGAGGTACAGTAAAAAAACATTAATTATCAGCCTTGAATCGCACGCGTCGATTTGGGCCACATCGACTTCCTCACGATTCATTCACCGTAGATATTCACTAAAGTAAAAAAAAATGGGTTTTAAAGTTACAAGATCAGCCCCAAGGCACTCTTGGGTGTCAAAAAGGGTTCATACATTTTCTTATGAAATTTATATCAGCAATTCCTAAGTGTGATATTGGTTCACGATGCGCGTGTGCAACAGATGTTGTCACTCAAGCAGCTTACGTTGTGACAAGGGTACGGCGGCGAACAGACACTCACAACGCTTGCTCTATTCGTAGTTCAGCCGTAGATTATTCAAATTTTTGTTTCAGTAACTTGTCTTGAATTTAGGTTTAAAGAAGTTTATTCTCATTAAAAAAACATATATGTATGGCACTTAACTGAGTTTTTTTAAATTATAAACATGAAAAGTAAAATATAACACACCACCGTCATACGCTGCGTTGAAGTCCATCTACCAAAAACTTCGAAGGCGTATTCGAAACGGTTCTACTGCTACTATTTCCCGTCTCCAAGCTGTTGTAAAGACTCGCTCCGAAATAATTTATAACTATATTTTTGCAACCGTGCACGGTTCTGGTTTTAGGTAGATTTATGCCATGTATTGATTGAATTTAAATTCAATCAATTCATGGCATTTAAACTAAAAATGCTCGTTATGTATATTTATGCAACTATTTAATGTTTATTAATTTGACACTTTACGTTGCTAAAGGTAAATGATGTTTTTCGAATTATCTTAAAATTCACTACTAGTTCACTATTTAAAGTATGTTTCAACAAAAAAAAATTATATAGAAGTATGTCCAACGTTTCGTTCACCGTTTTATTATGGCAATGCGGGAAGAGATCGTGCAGAGACTGAGCCGTGCTGTGGTCCGTAAGGTCACGTACAGTCATGAGTATTTAATGAGTTTCATTGAATTTGTGGCATTGTAGTAAATTGCGCGAGTGTGGTCTCGCCTTTGCTCTCTCCGCGCCTGTACCTACTGGACGGCAATAAATTCACCAATTTAGTCAGTCGAGTTTACGAGCGGACGACGCAGTAAAGCCTTATCGCGAATATTGCATTATTTTATAAATTCATCAGAATGGATATCATGCTTCACTCTATCATAAGAGCAGATAATAACATATAATATATATATAAAAAAATAGACTAATTAACTACCACTGCTATACTAAATATGGGAATAAAATCCTATAGAAAAACTAGCTGCCCCCGTGAACTTTGTTTCTCCTTGTTTTAGTTAGCCTTAATACCGTGACACGAAAGAATAATTTCACTGTATTATCGTCACAATATTTTGAATTTGATTTACACTTCGGTCTAAGTAAAACGTGGTTGGCTATGCTAACACCAAAAATTAAAAAAAAGAAATAATGGAATTTCACGGTATTTCGTTTACTACAAAATAAATTTAATTTATACTTTAGCCTCAATAACACGTGGTAATCATGATATTGAATTGTAGCTTATATGACACGTTTGTCGGTTTACCAGAGCAGTGCCATCTATTGATTACTCACTCAATCCAGTCGAAAAGTATCGACATCTGTTAGAATCTTTTGGAGTTAACAGATAATTGTGACTGTCAATTAATAATAGACAAATAATTTGCAATAAAAATAAAATTGCGAATATAATTAAAGATCTAAGCTATCCTATCTCTTAAGTTGGACCAGACTGCTCACGGTGTGCCAATTTAATTTAAAATCGGTTAAGTAGTTTAGGAGTCCATCGCGGACAAACATTGTGACAGGAGATTTATATATATTAAGATATGTACTCACGATTATCAGTTTGTGCTCAAGTAAAATATTAAATATTTTTTATCTTGTAAACGCAATATGCAAATTCTTGAATTGTATTAAATATTTACAAACATCTAATGTTTTTGTTAAGTTTCCATTTTTAATGGCACGGTTAAAATTTAAGTCAACATAAAACAATTTAACATAATATAACAAAATTGACTCATATAGTCACACCGAAGCAGCCTTTAAAAGTCTATTCTGGACGCGTCTCAGCTGGGTGCATTTGGGAAGGTAGTTTTAATGGATGAATCGGTTATTTTTCGGCTGACATGTATGCATAATATGCACATGTACACTCGTGATTCCATAAGTTTCAAGTATATTATACAGACGTATAATATAAGTAAACAGACAAATGTAAGTAAAGTAATAAAAAAATACTTTACGTGACATTCAGTCGTATCTTAACGCTAATATCCGCATTATATGTGTAAGATACCCGCGTAGCCGAGTAACGAGGTCAGATATGCGCCGAGAGGCGTGTCAAGGATTGCTACAGGAGATATCGCGAGTTCGAATCGCGGTCTCGGCACGTTCATCTGCGGACGGATCATAACATTTATATTCAGATAAAACTGGTAAGGTTATCTGATTTCTATAACATCTACTTCAACAAGTATCATTAATAAGACGCTTGGAAGGTAAATAATGCTTTTCATAGTTTAATTTTTCAGTTATTTAATTTGTAGTAATTTATGCTACAAATATAATCATTTAGGCTGCAATATAGCCTTAGAAATAAATATAATAATTTTTACGTCGATTAATATTTTTAATGGAATTTTCCTGCAAGAAATAAAAAAACAGTTATTAAAAGTGACACAAGCAGAGCTGGCTGTCAGTGCGCGTTCTCGTCGGAAGTGACGTAATTGATAGATAGTGTTGACGTCACTGAGCGTATTAATTAGACGTCATACTCATAATAAATTCGACGTACGAGAACCATTGTTTTATGTGAAAAAGTTGTTTGCAGGTTGCTAGCGAGAGGACTGTGAAATCTGTGTTTAATCTTTATATGTATTGAATGTCAGGAGTATCTGTATAGTATATGTAATGTATGTATGAGCAGGCTGCACTAGATAACTAAATATATGAGATCATGAGATATAAGAACCTACTAACCCTAAGCCCTACAGATGTACCCTAACACATAAATAGTGAATATATAAATAAGTACGGGATATTTGCACCAAGAGACATAAGGTAACAGACGGAGCCCTACTGGTAGGATCAAAGGTTCGAGGTGGTGGGCAGGCTCTCCATGATAATTATGGGCTTGAAATAGTCTTCGCCACTTTGAGAGGAAGCGAATGAATACGACAGAGCAATATTCAAATCTGATTTATTGTTCAAAGACAATATCTTAAATACTACTTACACCTATTCACAGATACATAATATTATTTAAGTGAGCTGTTAGTGTATTGCGCACCTTCAGCTATTAACATTTTGGAACACACGTGAGTCGTGTCCGCAATTGATCAATATTCGAATAAAATTTAATTCAAAATTACTCTTCAGCTAATAATATTTGGAACTGGTGAGCCGTGTCAGCAGTTCGTCAATGTTCAAATGAAATCTGAACAGCAGGTAATGGCCGATTAATAAGATAAGTCAAGGATATTAGACGTACTGAACTTGATCAAGAGTTGCCTATGTCAATACAAATGCGATAGAAAATAGATAACTTTATTTTAAAATACAGAGGCGAATGTACTCGAGGAAATATTAACTGCCGTGAGGGGCAAAGGAGTGGGTCGGATACTTGATATTTTTGCTTCGTCTTCGAGTGTTCTCTGCTAATTAACCGGAAACTTTATTTATTTCCTCTCTTGTTTCAGTTTTTATAAAAGTAAATATTGAATCATAGCAAAATGATACATAAGATATACAATCTCTTGAAATTAATACTGATATTCGCACATATAATATAATGGGTAGACTTTGTTTGATTAGAGATGCGTTCCTAACTATATTTTGTAGGTCATAAGCGTCGCGTATTTCACTATTTATGATTAGAAAAAAAGTATGATGGTAAATAGTTAACTCAACTTTAGCAATAAAATAATTTAGTTTTTCGGTTTAATTTAATAGTTGTGGCTTTAGTTAATACAAAATTGTGAAATGGTTATTTAATTAAACAAACTGAAACTAACTTATTATCTCAATCGACAGCGCATATATCAACTAATACCTAGTACACTACTAGTGTATAAAACAATTAAAAATTACTTTTGTCGTAAGTGAATCACGCCTTAAATCGATGCAACACTGCCAGGCTTTGGACTTGTGCCAGCCAGACTACTGCCATATTCTACTTAAGTGACAGTGGGGAATAAAATGTAAGAAATATATGAATATGTTTTGATTTTGATATTTTGACACAACCACATACCACGTAAGTTATAATAGTCACCTTGTAGCAATAACCAGAAAATTACTTTTATAATGAAGAAGCGTAAATAAATATTAAACCATATGCTAATTGTACTGTTTCGACTAATTTCGTGAGTAAACCAAACTGTATCAATTCGAACAAATATCTAGAGGTCGGGAAGGCACTTTGCGTGCCCCCGCAGTGTCCCAGATCGACCTTTTGGGAATTATATCTGAAGGCTCGTATGGCAAATGTATGACAAATCACAACATATGAAAGGCTGACGTATCACAAAACCCCATCATGGGAACCCGTGCCACTTATTTCAATATACATTGATGATTTTCCATATACAACTCTATTCCTAAGATAGTATACTTTCCAATATAATATAAATCTCACTATTTATAAACTCATATTATCTTTAAATTTAAATTATTTAAATTCAATACTCTTTTTCAAGAATTGAAATCTCTCTTGCATGTAATTGGCATCGTAACAGCAACGTCCGCTACGTGTGCCACGACTGCCACGGAACCTAGTGTCGTTACACATATACTAGTTCTGGAGAGAGTCGTGAAACGTTATTGATATTGTTGTTGTGATGACTGCGTTATTTGGTAGCAATGGGTTGTCGAAATAGGAATGCCATTAAAAATATTACGCTGTAATAGAGGTGACGTCAATCGTAATTTACCATTTTCCGAGATATTTTATATTTAGTTCATTTTGAGAGTGGTTTATACAGACTTTTAATGGTTAATTGTATTGCGAACAACAAGTACGGGCGCAACACAAAGAACTCTCTGTCATTAGGGAAGCGGGATTATACCGGCACGCTTAAAGACCACTTACGTAATAGGCAGGTATGTACGGTGCTATGTTTAAATGACAATAGTTGACATGATCATCTGATACAACTGCTATATTTGTGTATTTTATCTATAGTTCAGAATAACTAGTGGTACGTTGGCTTACAAGCAAATCAAATACTAATGTATCTTGATGTTTTCAGCTTAGGGCTTACTCAGAGGAGGGGCATGTAATAACTGCGTCCTTTTGTCGCGATCAGTCTACGAAATTATCCGACAAGTAGTGGGTCGGCGCTAGCGGCCCGTGAAATTACTACTGACGATAAACGTTAGATAAACTTCGAGGAAATGAGATGAAAATTCACGTCAAACATCGTTATAATTTTATTTGATTGATCTATGTATTACAGTAACAGTACATTATGGATTTAAGATCCATATATACGAGGGGTGTTCAATAAATAGTGATAATGCGACACATGTTCTTTAAAAAAAAAACAATTCTTTTTTGTTTTTTAAAAATAGAAGTCGTTTGTTCGCGTCGTATCGGAACGTTTTCTTAAAAATGGATAAAAATTAAGCTCGCGCGTTAACTAAATATCTCTGTTCAAAAAGTAGAAAAGAAGCGAAGGTAAATAAAGACTTGAGTGCTACATCTGAGTTCATGTTCCTCCGTATTCTAGGTTGTACGTTGGTGTGCTAAGTTTAAGCGGGGAAGCTAACTTACTTCCATTGACAACGACCTCCACAAACGACGTCCTATACGTAGTGACTGAAAAAATGAAATTAAAAGCCAAAACATTGTCGTGGCAGAATTTTAGCTGGATTCATAGCTATGGACGTAACATGGCTTCACCATACGACCTGGAAAGTTCATGACTGGGAAGAAATCCTCATCTACAATCCCGATGAAATTTAAGGTGATTCCATCTACTGGTAACATTATGGGTCGCTTTCTGGGACAGCTAAGGGGTGGTTATAATCGAATATCTTTCATGGAGCAAACAAAGTTGCGTGAGGAAATACGCAAGTAACAGTGTGGAAAACTCGAGAATGTTGTTTAGTTTCACTATAATAACGCTACCATAAGATATAATAATAATAGATAAGAAAATGGCTTCGAATTGATAGAACATCCTCCATATTCACGGAATAGCTGGGACTAACTTGACTTATTGTCATACCCATAATTTTTTATTGACCACTGGTGGTGTTATAAAATAAAATAATATTTACTTTTTTGTCACTACTTCGCAATGCTAACACAAAAAAAATCAAAACTAACTTTCACTTAAAGCACTATTTGTTGCTATTTTATTATAATAATTACTATATTTTAATCATACGATTTTTATATATGGTTTTTCCATAAATGTCTAACATTTTATATTCCTACTTAATTGCTATTTATGTATTTACATTGTTTTTTTTGCATTTACAAGGACGCTTGGCGGACCCGTGCGTCTGCTTTAATAGCGAAGAAGTTGCACGGATTTGGTTGCGCTGCGCCTGATATCTTAGGTGCTCATGTTATTTTCAAACATGTATATCTTATTTCTTACATATTTTACAAGTGTGCGGTTGTCCTCGCATGTGTGATATTTGAGAGCTTGAATAAAATAACATACAATTAAATATAGATCTTTGTTGTTTGGAAAGTATAAAGGATTTTCCAAACAATACAATTGATACTAGTCGAATATCTGTTGGATAGCGTAGCGGCATTAAAGTCCTCGTGATATATTAGAAGGCCGCTCACGCTGGGCGCCGCATTATCCCGAAAGCATCTAGTCCCTAAATCCAAGGGTCTCTACATTAAAAATGTAGGTGAATTGTCCGCCCGGGACATCCCAGACGGTCGGGACGAAACTACTCATTCTGAGCGGACACACGCGCACCTGGTACACGTATGTATTTATGCGACGCGTAACTCGCAATCACGCACTTGTCACAAGTTTGTTTGGTTTATATCAGTTAAATTCCAATCAGTTATATTAGGGTGTTTCTATTGCGAAAAGTGCGCTGCATCGGTTAGCCGTCTTTTATACATAATATCTCGTGGACACGCCCAAAATTAGTGGAAAAAGGGTAGATAAGTGTGGCAAGTTGGTCCCGAAAATCAGCGGCAATTGAAACTATTGTACCGAGTCCTTTTGTCTCGAGAGAAATTTATCAACGCCTCCGCTATGATTGCACTTTTTAATTTTCACTTTGCTTTGTACTTTATGATTTCAAAGGAAACTTTTAAACGCTTCTAAAGTATTTGGTTATACTAGTTTGACTGTACCCCTTTTCACTGAAGAGAATGTTTACTGTTTATATCGCCTAAGCGTCGTGTTAATACGACTCAACAACATAATTGCACTTTATAAACTTTCCTCTTATTTAAAGCCAAAGCCGACACGGAACACAATAATACAGCGAAACTAATGAGCGCCACGCCTCCTGTTTACATAATAATATATTTGTATGAGCATTAAGCCGAATTACCGTCATGTGTAACTGTTTAGCTTATTTAATGAACTATGATTTTAAAACATATTAACACAGAGCATAAAGAGCAAATTATTATCGATTTAAACATCTAGAGAATTTTATTTATACCTAGGCGATAGCAATCCAGGAAGAATATGAAAATGTGTTTTGAATTTACTTAATTGATTCATAGGCCGACGATCTAATAAAGGAAAAAGGTAAGGCCGCAATGATTTAACTCTAAACTGACAGCTGTTCCTCACTTCGAACTAATTTCCTTTAACTAACCTAATTTTGCAATTTCCTAAAGGATCTAACTCACGACCTACATTATGCGAGATGAAATTAGTCTAGATTTTTTTCAATATCCACTAAATAATCAAATCTTCTATCTACGTTATGTTTCAGTTTCAGTATTAGGCTTTCAGTTTTATTCGTGAGCACAGCTGGTTGATTGATGACTCGACGAGAAATAGGCAGAACTAGGCGCGTTATGAGCCGAAAGATGACGTGGCACTTACTCTGTTTTACGAGTTACTAATTCTCATTGAAACCGAAAACTTTGCAATAATTCTATCCTAATCTATATAAACTGAACTGGGTCCATATACCGATGACGACCTACACGACATCTACTTGGCCGATTGGCAAGGGGTAGCGTATGATCAGTAAAGGTGGGGTTTTCTAGTTTCAAAGGCCAAGGCTCATTTTATATCTTTACGAACTGTCACGCATTTTTATTAATATTAATAGATATTATTTTACTTTCCTTTTAAAATAATAAAGATTGCTCCAAATATTAAATCGGCTTACTTTAATCGGAGTTCAACTGAATTCTACAGAATTCGAATCTCAGACTAGACTAGACACATCATTAAAATAATATATATGTTAAGTATAGTCAGTTTATATATGATCCCCCTAAACTATGGTTGTATAAAAATCGTTATGCATCAATAAATAAGAATGATTGTTTATTACTTCTGTCAGCAAATTAAAATTGAATACGCGTGTGCTGTGAATACCTTTCAGTGGTCACATTCAAGCCATTTCAACATTTTAATTTGTTCGTAGGGAAAGATCTCAGAGATATAGAAAAAATAAGGTAATTACATTGTGAGTTGTAAGACAATAAAAAAGTATACAAAATCAGCAATAAAATATTTAACTGGCATTGATGAAAATGAGTTTATCCAAAAGGCACTGTTATTAAGAAAATCAGAATAACTGCGCTTGACCTACAACTCGAACAAAATCGAACCAGTTTGTATATAGGCCGTGACCTGCCTCCGATTCTATTGGTTTTGCTGATTTTTCATCTTTTTATAATATTTCAATCAGAAGATATTTATTAACTTTACATAAATATATTTGTTTACCACACCTGTATCCAATATACTGGTGTATATGTACCTTAGTATAATTTATTAATATATTTTTAAGTTTAAAAAAAAATACTATGATCGGAAAGCACCAGAGCTATTTATTAAACTTCATAGAACAATTTAATTGGAAAACTTTGAGAAAAAATCGTGCTTCGCGTGTACATATTGTCAAGAGGACGATAAAATTGTTAAGTTAGTTGAATGCGAAGGCAATGGTCCGAGAGATCGCGAACTTTACATGCACGTCCCGTGGGGTCTCCTGCGATCAACAACTTACTAACAATGGCCTTCTCTGTGTACTATACAACTGTGTGTATCCGAAAGTCGTTATAATAGAATAACAATAGCCCGTGCTCACTTTTATAGTTAATATATATAAGTTGGTATCGCACTTGGCAATTTTCAATTGCTAATATTTTGCAAGGATTTGTATGCACATAGAGTGGCCGAGCAAGCAAGCAAGTTAAATCAGAAAACGTATCTCAAATATTCTTTAAGTTAAGCATTTTGTATAAGTGACTCGATGCGATGCGGAAATATTCGAGAGTCAATAAGTGCTCTTGGCGCTTAACCGTTTAATTTGTCTCGTATACATTTCTCGATTGGTTCTAGTGGGGAGATATGTTTGGGTCAGATAGCAGAAACCTATCGGGAAGCATTGCAATACACGTAAAGTGCAAAGCCATCCCTGTCTATAATTAAACGTTCTGCTCGTTGGCCTACATTGAATGGATTTAAAATTGATCGTAAGGAATTGTTGGAAATACATATTACATTACATTAGGGCATGGGACCTCATATATGTAGACTTCTATCATCATGTTGGAACCGATATTGCATATGATGGGTCACTTGCCATCGCGCTATGTGCGCATATATGTCATATACTTTAATAGCAAAAGATTAGGAAACCATTTGTCACGGGGCATCAAGATCCGCCTCGAGCCTGACTTATGTCGCGGATTATGACGATGTGAGGCAGATGTCACTAAGTGAAATTGGTCACCGGAACTAATGTCTGCTGACAGTATCTCGTATACAGGGGACTATAAATAAATAGTATTGTATCAATTATAACCTAAGTTTAAAAAAAATAAAAGCCTCGTCTCGTATAGATTGCAATAAGGAAATGTCGCCCTAACTGTTTGTGTATTGCTTTAAGATACGATGCAGAAGCACCAATGACTATGTATTTTATAGGAAGCTCTCGGTGCACTTAATATCGTTCGACGTAATCACACGAACGACACTTTCCACAGAAAATACATTGAAATACTTTATATTAAAAAGGAAAAGCTAACAACACCAACATCTTTAACATAAAAAAACACAAAATGCTACGTCAGACTTAGAAGGGAAATGAAATTCAATAGGTTACGATTTAAAATCTTCCATAAGGAGGAAGATTTGTATTGATTATCGAAGTCATAACAAAATATTGTCTTAATGATGAGGTCAACAGTTTATCTTGTGTCGTAATTTCCCTTGAGCCGTCAGTTTGCGACTCTGTGGGGAAGTTACACTAATGTTTATTTGGACACAGCTCTAAGCTCTAATGATAGCTTAAATAGAGAATCTAAGTGAACGATGTAACGTTAACTTAATGCTCCTGTAAACAAAAGTTGTAGATTTAAGGACTGTGTAACTGCTGAAACGATGTATTAATCATTGAAACGAGACGGAGATTTTAAGAAGTGATGTTTTTTAAATTTAAACTAGATAAGGATATAATATAAATCCCGATTGATATAATATTCAAAAAATAAAAAATTAACGAAAAATTCATCGACGAAATGAGTCAACGCAGAGGAATCCGTGGTTATTCACAAGTTAGATAAAAAGCCGAATGTGCATTGGCCTCCACCCAAATTGAGCGTTGGGACAAAAACATCTCGTAGGTACGTGAGAGGGTTAACACGAGCGCGCACTCAGCTCGCCGGCGCAAGTGTTCATATGCCTGTTATTAATGATACGGTCTATAGGTTCCGGCGTGACACATGGAAAAGGGAACTTATTTTTACAGCACGTGCGGGTTAAATGGGCCTTCTCATCACTGATATGTCTTTCGGTGAAGGCGAGGTCACTGTTCCCAGCACAATATGTATTAAATAATAGGTATTCAGTAAATAAGCGAAATGAAATAGACATCGAAAATGCTCTTCAAATATTGACCACAATGTGGTTTGATCCACTGCAGTCACCGCAGCGTTATTGATGCTTAACTTTTGATATTAATTTATTAGATTTGATTGTGAATAAGTCTAAGATAATGTCTACACAATAAATTCTTGTAAAGACGTAGATACTATCATTAAGATGCACAGGAACCGCAAATAGAACTTGACACGTCAAAGGAAAATAGCGGGACAGAGAATCGTTTGACACGTGGTGGCTGCCGGCTGGCGCTAGGTCCCTCAGACCTGATATAGGTTACAAGGTGCACACCGGCTCACATTCTAGCTTCTTATTGATTGTCGCCTCGCGCAGTCGCAGCGCACCTCAACCCTTAACTAGCAATTCGTGTCCATTGAGCTCTTTCTGCTCCACGTTATCTTTTTCTACTGTTTAAATAAGCAATGTATATTTAACTTTTGAATTTTTCGAAAACATTATAAATCAACTTATCAGTTTATATTTAATCTTTACATATTGTTAATACATAATTGTTGTTTACACAAAATCGCGATATATCATATCGAATCCATTATATTGTCTTCTGGCTGTCAGGCGCGCAAATAATATTGTTTCTGAGTAAAATACCGTAAGCTGATAGCTACTGAATATTAATGCCTTACAGACTTTTGTTGATGTTCAGCTTATGAGAAAGGTAATAATCAGTGTGTTTTGTATTATCCCGGCCTATCAGACCACAATTAGTATGTGATTGACCCTCTCGCATCCCACTAATAGGACCAGTTGCTGATTAGCGCTCTCAAATTAATTAGTATTTGTGATTACTGTCCAGTCGCCTGTGACGTTTGTTGTGCGACTGTTAGCCCATTATGATCTTCCATATTGGGGAATATCTATACTGAATTATGATGATAAAACATAAGATAAAATAACATGTATTAAAAGGAATCTAATTGAGAATAAGGTTTCATCGACGCTAAACATAATACAAAAATTTGACATGTCATGTCATGACATGAGATTAACGATAGATTTTGATTGGTACGTCTTTTTGTTCGGTTCATTGGTATATATGTACGTCCATGAATTGAAGTGCTTCCAGTTTACATGATTACTCTTAATAAGGAAATACAGAATTAATAGCAGTAATAGGTATTAAGATTTTTTTTTAATTTTGGAGAAAGTACTAATTACGCTTACACGTTCGCACACAAATTTAAAAATGTGAAGAGGAACCCCGTGTATAGACTTTATGAAATCCGTTGGTATTGTGTCCGCCCGCAGTGCACATGTGGCTCTTTGGGCAGTTTTAATTAAGCGTAGCCACCTCTTCCACCTCATACCACCATAGTAATTTCACTTGAATTATGATTCATAAAACTTTTACATGATAACTAATAGAAACTAACCCCAATTATAAATTTACGACATGGCAAACCGATATACATCGTCCTGAATATTTTAAATTGACAAAAATAATTTGCCATACAATTTTTTTAGGAATTTCTGATTCAAAACATTTGAAAGCGATTCCGTTCCCAATAGGGTTTCCGGTTTAAAAATTAAGTATAAACCGTATCGATCTGGGCAAGTGGCGTACGGAAGTTAATTTATAAGGCAATACAAATTGCAATTTCCGAAGCTGAGCAACTCTTTGAAACTCTCAAGTCGCGCCCAAATTATTGCTTTGGAATCTCGCAGAAATGTTCGCACAAGGTGCCTTCCTTCGGACTCGTAACTACACGCTACTTGCCACTCGACCACGATAACTGAATGTGTAAAAAATATACCTCCGATGACATGCATAACTAGGTGTAATTATGCCTTAAAACCGACGAAAACGTACCCCTTTTTAAAAAATAAAATGCCGCTGTCTTTTCAACTAATACAGAGGATTGAGGAACTAAATATTTTCACTTTCTCGAGTCACGTGGTCAAGTGAAGTTATGCCTCGGAGGCGGAGAGCGGAGCATCGAGCAAACTTGTTGTTGAAAGGATCTCTTAAAATTCCTCGCAAAGAGCAAGCAAAATTAAATTCGCAAATGGACTGGCAGCGGAGCGTGCGAGAGAAATATTTCCTTTTCAGATATTTTAAGCGCGAAATCGTCGCGCTCATTTATAGCCTTCTAATTGAGTTGCCGAAATGGGAATTCGAAACAAATTAAAGCTTTCTAATTTGAACAAATGAGAACTCCCACCACCGCTCCACTTTCACGCACTTTCCTCCTCGACGCCGAACCGTTACCGACTCATAAACAATATATTGCGCTACTTGTTACTTAAGCCACTTTTTATACACACACTCCAGGAGTTTGTCAAAGTTTATTTGTTGCACATAAAGTTACAAATTATTATAGCATTCAAATTTTTTGCTATATATGAATACCGAGGAAAAGAGTACCGAGAGTTTTCTACGCCGGCTTTTTCTCTCGGCCTACACCCTCTGTCTTATTTGCCGATGAGTAGGGATGTCTGCGATACAAATTTAATGACGTGGAATAAGTGATTCCTATATCTTATAATTATTAATTAAATAATTATAATAAACATATTTTATTTTATTAAAAATGAAGCAAAACTCAGAGATGACTTGATCAAGTAGAGTATTTAAAAAATATATATATTCCTTAAACTCTGACGAAGATTTAAATGTATAGAAAAATTGGACTTAAAAAATTCACATTAAGGCGAAACGAATTTTAGTCAATTCTGTAGTAAAACAGTGATGAGATTGCTTTAAACAAATATGCTGAAAATGTCAATAACTTCTTTTATTAAAAGTAGTGTACCCGGGTGAGTTATACTGAGATCCTCTCATTGCATGTTCGTGAGCCCAGCAATAAATTTGATGAATGCGCGCTCAAAATTGATTCGAATGTTGAATGTGTTTCTATTTTGTAATATTCAATAAAAATGTCGAGCGGGACGAACAGTCAAAATTGTTTGATGAAATACATATAATAGAAAGCGGTCGTGATACAATGCGACATGCTTGAATTGAATCGACAAATGGAATTGAAACAATTGCCGTTAACGAAGCTGTTTTGCCACAATTTATTTGCATCAGCCACCGATTGCAGCGTATTGATTGGTGTTTTGTTGTCGACCGCAAGTGCGTAGGGGCGCACTTTACTACCAATCTATGTACACATACGATTTCTCACCTAATATGATGTTATAATCATTAGGAAGTTTTTTTAAGAGAAACGCTCGTCGAAAAACAAAAAGCAATGTAAGCGAGAGTTTGATAGGCAATTTGTCGAATTGAGGTGTTTTACGGCAGCACTCAAGGCGGCGTTCCTCTTACACCTAATCTTTATGAAGCATAAAACGTAACACTAAATGTTCATGTTGAATAAACGTTGGGCGGGTCCGATGGGCGGGGGTTAAAATCGTATTGTTATGCAGGGGATGTGAATCTCGGACAGGTACAAATTTGACACTTATATGAAAGGTTATGTATCGGATTAAATGCGTTAGTTGCCTTAAGCATCGTATTATGGAAATAATTAACACGCAAAATGTTGTCGAAGTCTGAAATAACATCCATGTTTTATCATTAAAAATATTTTGTGTACAATAAAGTCCATGCGATATATTTTCACATGAACGGAGTCATGGGCAACAGATAGTTTAATAAATTGATAATAAATCAATTTCCAATGAGGTAAACATTGAAAGTAGGTAATTTGGTTCACTTCACGTATTTATTTGTCGTCCAATCGATGTATAAATAATGAACGACATTTTCTCTCTCATTTCCCAATGTGACGCATCAATTTGCATTAACATTTTGTTAATTTTATATATTCGAGTCTCATTATACCCAGAAAAGAAGCATCATTAATCTGAAGCTTTAAACGAAAATATATTAAATATTAAGTACTTAGTCATTTCTACATTTGAATTTACTAAGATAAGAATTTAAAAATACAAACATGACAGTTCCAACTTTTTTGTCACAATTAAGTTTTATAATATTGGTAAATTATTGTTTAACTTCATTTGCGAATATTGTGCTGGTATCAGTGAAATTATGACTTTGTAATGAATCAGCTGAACAAGCAACATACTTTCCTAATACTTGTTGCAGTTCGTGCGCAGGCTATAGTGAGGGCCTGAATAGGGGGAAAATTTTGTGTATCGTCAACTTTCCTACTTTCAAGCAACTAAATTTTGCATTAACTTTTATGACTACGATATTGAGACTGGCCGGGCGTGCTTGCGTCGATTGGTGCTTTATTATAATATTTTTATTTATATTACATTGACAGATAGAATACTACGGTAGGATATAGAATTGTGGCCAAAACAGAGGAAAGAAAATCTAAATTACAATAATAAAAACGTTGCGAAATGGAGTGAAAATTCGGCGAGATTAATAGCACGTACGGTGGCACAAAAACGATCCTTAGTGTAAAGGGATAAGGGCTCCGAGGGTTGCGTTTAATTTGGTTTTGTGAGGGGTGTAATGGCGAGCGCCGTCCGCAATTCTTTCCACATTAAGCGAAAGGTTTTATATGTTATATTTACCGTGCTAGGTTCAGCTGACTACCTTACAGACCTCACACACCACTGATGATTATTATTTTTTACATCAAAATAAGAACTCTGTTATTTACCCTCTACTTATAAACAATAAATTGTGTTTAAGGACTACAAATATAATTGAAGGGCTTCGCGTTACATCAAAAAAAATTAAAGCACAAACAAGAATTAATTGGCCGTAAATAGTCCAGGAACAAGCACAACTCTCACGACACAGAACAATAAGTTAGGGCGCGGAAATGTAAGTATTTTTAATAGTTCATTGTATACGTTTTGTGGAGCATGCAATTGTTCCAGTGAATTGTTGACGTAATTAAAGAAATACTTAAGCAAATTATCAGGCATCCCCATCTCTGGTTTAAACAACAGGGTCCGTACTGTTATATAGATCAAAGCCCGCTGGAATACAAATCCGGATTTATATCTTTTTACAGAATACTCGACATGACCTTTATCCAAAATAATTTTTGTGTCGGCAACAGTGACTCCGGTGCGAACCTAAACATTAGTACAACTAGTCAGTTAATAGAATAAAATCTTTGTCGTTTATGTAATCAGATTTTATATATTTGGAATAATTACTAAATGGTACTTTTATAAATTGTAATTAATCAATAATTATCAATGCAATTAATATTTACCTATCCCTTAAAATATCTGTAATATCTGAATAAAATATAAATATTTTTATTATTATTGCGTTATAATCACGTTCACGACATAATCATTTGAAATTGCCATAATAAATTATAAAATTTAAATGTGTACAAGTAAATCATACTTAATTTTTTTTATGACAAAGTCGCGTGAAGCGCGCGAGAGTACTCCCGGAGGAGTTTTCTAGCAAAAATGTTCAATTTACCGTCCTCACATCTCCACCGAACGTCCAGACCTATTATAAATCTTGCGGAAACAAAAATACAAGCAGCGCTACATTTTTATAATATTAATATTGCACCGGGTATCTCAACAATTTCTCGGCGACGGGCTTTTTATTACGCATGCTTGTCACGTTTGAAACTTTTATAATGCTGCACTACTTTAAATGACGAAAAACCTTTCAACAAACTATGATCGACCCTCACGAGATCGTTATATTTCTATCATAGACAGATAAACATCTAATACTATTGTACGAGTACTTGAGTAATAAGTGGGCGAGAAAATGGACTCGAATAACCGATGAATGGAGGCAAAAACCGGGCTCAATAGCGATTGTTATTGCCAGAAATGAGGAGCATGATATCGGAATTGGGAGATAATTTGTCAGACCGCAAATTAATACTTTCATGCCAAAAATTGGACGTCCGCCTCGGTTTGTGGAGAGCTCGCGGAATTATAAGTTTATGTATTTTTGGATACACCTGGGTAACATCATACCCTTCATAACATCAGATGAGAGAATCGATTTGCAAATACAGTCGCCGTTGCTGAAAAAGTTCATAAGATGTTACCAACATAATTACTCTATACAAACTAAGGACTGAAATAAGAAGAAAGGCAAAGTAATTAGAGTACGTTGAAGTGTGTTTAGCCAAAATCATGATTATTGTGTGAGAAGTGTGAAAGTTGTTTGCGCAGAGCGGTATGGGCTGTGACGAACTTCCAAAGTTCCTTCAATTTTAATTAATTCGTCCTATCTGAGGCTTAATTAGTGAGGTGTGCGGAGAGGAGATAAGCCGCTGCGTGTTGTTTGTTACCGACATAATACGATTACCTAAGAATTCACTCTAGAGATATTTATTTAACTTTAATCTATAAATTGAATTCAATTGAATGAATATAAAATTTAAGGATATTTTCTTTAAATGTGCATTCCCATTAACCAAAGACAAGACCAAGAAATATTGTTCCTCTTCTGTTTTAGTCTGTACGTAAACACTAACCGCGTATAGAGCAGTATCGTGTATACAGGTTGTATGCTAATGAAAGTTTAGCGGTGGCCAGGTTGGCAAAAGGCGGCATTGGCCGGTGGGCGGTCGTTTACTCAGTGCGAGCGCAGAGGCCGCTGTTTGCGCGGGAAATGAAACGCAAACAGATCGCTAGCCTTTTTAACGCAATAAACTTTTATTATTTACGTAAGGTCACCGTAGCCGACCCTTATTTCGTGACTCGACATTTTGACATTATGCTAATTCTTTTTTACCAAATGAAAATATGATCTTTTCGAAGTTACACGAACTTATTTCATTTACGTTGAAAAATGAAATATATTTTGCTGCGTTTATTTAGATTCAATAATAACATTTTGGTTAACTGTGCTATCATTTGTCGTTTTAAAGATTTCCATTTATGTATCCTATTTATTCTGAATGTCAGACCTTTTACGCCTAATTTTCGACTGGCCGCATCACAGGAGAGTTGACATATCTCCGCTTGTTTAACATTGTACAGTAACATTAACTAGCGAATGGGAAAGTAGATTTCTTTCCTTGTACTCTGGATTATTTTTCGTAAAACTTTATGAAAAATTACCTGATATGTCCCCATATCAATTCTTAAAAATGTAGTTGAATATTTTATTAGATATATCAGTAATTATTAGCTAGTTAAAAGCCAGAAACTGTATTGTAAAATCTTGTTTTTTCGATATTTTTATTCCATTTCGTCATCATTAGTCCTTGTTATTAAATTTCATGTCATTTCTCTTGTTAAACTGAAATAATTGACGATCGGACTCAAATTATTACCAATAAGCAAATATTTTTTTCTTATAGGAAATGATATTCGTTTAAGGTATTTTTTTATAAAACAAAAACGCGTAATTTCCAATTAGTAACTACTTTAATTTCTACCACTTTCATTGTTCGAACCATAATTTTGTCATAGATTAAAAAATCGAGGAAATAAATTAAGATTAACAAATGTTGAATTTTTTTTTATGTAGAATGAATAATTCAAGAAGCAACTTACAAAACCTAATAGAGTGCGATATGAAAAGGCTAAAGACTAAAATAATTGGCCTCTTTACGTGACGAAACATAATGTTTTCTCTGAAAAGAAATGGATTGTTGCTTTAATAGAGTAAGCCGGCTGATACCAACGTTGTTACAGCCAATTGTTAACTGTCACATCAATTATTCATCAAATTGATCACAATGTGGTTGGGCACCTGTGTTTTTGTTCAGTTTTATGTGGAAAAGGTCGAGCAACGTTCAAATTAAAGCCGTGTCTGAGTTGATACAATAATAACAACCTTTTAGGTATGGGCCTCCGATTTCTCTGATTTCTGTATCCGTTCCGTGATCAAGTATCAACTATCTGTGCCTGACAAACACCCACGATTTTTGCAGTTTAAGGTTTGCCGGTTTCCTCACAATGGTTTTCTTTACCATTCAAGCGCGTGTTAAATGCGCAGAGACAGAAAGTTTTTTGGTGCACAGCCGGGGATCGAACCTACGATTCCGGGGATTAGAGTCGCACGTTGAAACCCTTAGGCCAAAACTGATACAATAACACGTATTTAAAATATTGTGCATGCTATATATCACACTTCTTCTTTAAAGAAAATGGATTCGATGAGCAAACATGTTTGTCCTTTATGGCTTAAATGAAGCAAATAGTCCAATTTAAAATGGTCCATTAGCACAGGCCTCTATCTATTTAACATATAAATAGTTCACTGTTGGGACTCGCATCAAAATGTTAATATTCTAAGACAAGAGACGAAAGCACGCCTTTAGTTATTCAAATTCAACACCACAAGTAGAATTAGTCTGTCTAACTTCCAGCTTTTGAATCCTTAATGTTACTATATATTAATTATGTAAATATCCAATGGCGATAAACTATTCCTGATTTATAAAAACAAATATGTGCTGTGCCCTAATGTTATATGTAGTTAAGCTGTTCCACTAAGTTTGTTTATTAAAAAAAATATGCAATAATTTCAATTTAATTTTTTTATCACAATTATATTTAAAAGAAACCTAATCACTATGACCCGCTAAAACGTCAAACAATGTTTGAATGATCCAACGGGAAATATGAAAGCCTAAGTGATGACTAACAGTATTTAAATAAAATGTAGAACATATATGTATATTTTTTAATTACGGCTTCGATGAAATAATTTCATTTTTATGAATTGGTTTATTGGCAATATAATGATAAAGGGCGAAGATTTAAAACAAAACATCCACATCATTAAAAAGGGATAAAAGTGATATTTAAAAAAAAATATACAGTTTACAATTGCGCTGAAGTGCTTTCAACTAAATCTAAACAATTGTTTGCAGTTTGGAATCTTGTTTGGCAAACATTTGATATTAATGTGCCAATAATAATAATTCATTCAACGAGCGACCTTTAGCCACGTCGACGAAACAATTTCCAATATAAAAGATAGTTTGGGACATAGTAGGTTTTGTTAAACACGTCGGGTATACATTTACAAAGCTGTACGTCAGTGCTACGGCGTAGAGAGGTAGAGGTGTACTTACGACTTACGGAATTACGTATATAGACTTAATAGAATAATTTATTTTAAATTAGATCATATCCTTTTTTTAAACTTTGTAATAATGAGAAACAAATTATTCAGCGTTACCCCTTCTCCGAATCTGTGAGATGCTCCGGTCCCAGTCTCATATCAACTAACGTTTGCGAGATCTAACAAATAACCGTAAAAGCTGGCGATTTCTATCTGCTCTGGCTATTAGACATATACAAATATTCTTGAATCGTGCAGCTGTGAAATTGAATTGAATTTTAAAGTTTTGCTATAAAAATATGTTTTTATGTTATAGTTAAAGCACGAATAAGATTGCTCATATTTAAATCTAAATTAGACGATAGGTTACTACGTATACATATTATATTTAAAATAATAATAATATATTTGTGATTCGAGCCATAAAATACTGATATTAGTTAGATGTACCAATATTTGCAGCACAAGAAATTCCTGAAAAATGCTTTACATCAAAATTAGTTTCTTTTTAAATAGCAGAATTTAATTAAATAATATTCTTAATTTTATACAATTAATATATTTTTCAAACTTGATCATGGAAATGGAACGGACATACAAAATCTTACTCATTACTTCTCTTACAGTACTTATATCTTACTCTTTCAGACTGTTCGCACAGTTGAAATTTGTCTTTTTAATATATGTATTAATTAGTTGGAGGAATAACCATATACTGTCTTCAAACATAAATGTCTCAGTAAAAGCTCACATAAAAAAAAACCCCTCACATAATTATACAGAGTCAGATCTCCTATTAAATCAACTCCTTTGGTAGAAAATAGAACAAGTACTTAAATATAATTTTAAGCCTATTTTAATTGTTAGGTTAGGTTAATTAAGTGATTGAGGTGCATATTAAAATGTTTATAATAAACATTTCAAGCGTAAAACGAGCCAGCTCACACATAATGCAATTGATTTTATTACATTGTAAAAAGAATTATCGTGTAATAAATGGAATTAATTCCCAATTTCGTAACAGTTGAAATACGCAACTATATTGAGTAAAACATCTGTTCACGAATAAAAGCGAGCACAACAATACAATCCAATACTGAATATAAATGAAAATACCGTTTGAAGCACTCAATTATAATTCTGCAAATAATTTAATTTTTAAACAAAAGCTTTACAAATTGGAGAGTCGCTATAAAGCCGACTTATCCTTGTCTTTTGCATCTATTTTTCCACCGTAATCCCTCGTAATGAAGCGGCGTTTTCACTAAAACCTTACTTAGGGACTTGCCTTATGAGAGCTTCTTATCCAATGATATTAGAATAAAGCTGATAGATAGGCTAATATCTAAATAAATACATTACTACGACTAAGAACATCTCTTTCGGAAAATACAAAGTACCAACAACTTAACAAACTTAATGTTAGGATTTCAATACTTGATTACTTCAAGGATAACATTTATTGGATTGTTATAATAATCAAATTGTGGCTTCAAAAAGCGTAGCAATTATAAGATAAGTATATTTAAATAATACTTTGATAAATTGTCCATACACACCAAACTACAAATAGATACATCAATTTATAGAGACAGACATTGGGATAATAATTTTTCGTAAATAAGTAGCGTGTTAACCCCGCGTGATTGCGGTCGGCTTGTGTTTGGGGATCATAGGATCATATTACTGATACTCCGGGTCAAGGGGTCCCAAATAAAATGTTCCTTTGTTCATCCGAAGACCTATGACTTCAAAATATACAGGATTCATACTATACTATTTGTATAGACGAATGTGCCAGAAAGTTAAACTAGAACTGCTTTTACGCGAACCATAACAATATGTCATAGTATAATCTTTTAAGATTTAAAACTACGAAAGATATAGAGGCTGACAAAGTAATGTAGGCAATAAAACAGCGACAAAGCAAATGGAAGCACGAAGCAGAAAAGTGTTCTCGCGTCTCTCAGCCCGCACTCACTCACTCAACTTATTTAACTCAAAGAGGCCGAACCCACTGTGTTTACTCTCAACATCTTTTCGATATTCATAAAGATAACAGAGCTCGTAATTGTTTAAGCGATGATATTACATTACGGGATTTACATAGAAATTAGGAAATGTAAAGAAATACGTTTTATTCATAAAGGAAACAGTTGCTTTTCTTACTTAAGGTTTACTATTTCAATTATTATACTATTCGTGTTCTAGCTTGTTGAAAAAACCTTAAAATTAAAAAGTAAGCTAAAGAAAGGATAGAATGAGAGATATGTTTGTGTGTCATCCGTATTGTAAACGAGTAATAACATTTACTTACTACGGTAACATCCACTACTACTAGTTCAGTTCTAACCGCGGCCTTTATTGGTTCGGCGAAAATATTTAATTATCTTTTTAATTCAGAGGCAGGCCTGTACTCAGTGTCACTCACTGAATAAAACATCACAACAACGATCAAAGTATTTTAGTTGTATTTTCAAGCTTCGTGCACTGATAATCAAAATGGTTAGCTCTATTTTGGGTGAAAGAGGTCTTATACTTCAACAATATCCCAAAAGCGATGATAGTTTCTAGAAATTAAGATTAAGGTAAAGGATGTTAGCGATATGATGGCGTTATTACTGAGTAGTACACAGTACTAGCAGTAATCACAAACTATTTACGTAATGTAAGTGAAACAGAATAAAATATTGACTAAAAGCTAACTCAAACTCAAGAGAGATTATTCTAGCAGATGTCGATATAACCGCTTCGGTTGGTATTTTGGGACAGATGGTAGGCTCGGAGTTATCGTGATTCTCTTAATCTGGGGCAGCTAGCGGGGATTTGTATCGGTCCAAAATACCGACCCATATATCTGGACTTAACGCATTCGCACCCATCTCCTATTAGTAAAAAAATATACACATAAATAAAGTTACAAAAAGTATTGTTAGAGTTAATGTCTTTAAATAATATTCGAATTATAAAGGCAAAAGGTGGATAGTTCTACTGCAAATTATAACGTAAAATATATCAACGACAATTACATATATTGTAAGATGGCGCAACATTCAGTAGCCAATTACAGATAGCAATTGGAGATACAAGTTAGAAGCAGCATCACTGTGTGGACTGTCCGTTGTGTCGGGCATCGTTTTATTTGTAAAATTGAGCTCCGTCGAGTATTGGGCTATTGGCAGTATCGTGAGTATTGTGAGCCCACTCGGCGGCTCCCTTTGAAAGCCCTGTCTGCAATTTGCTCACAAATCGATCTCCTGATACAATACTCAGCTCGGAGCTACTTGTGGCATACGGGCTGAATTTCTAAATAAACCGTCTGAACTGATTACTTGACACTACTAATGTACTCATAAACGGAATCAAATATTAACGAACGTAAATGCTCTTTTGCTAATTTTTTCTTACGTATATAGTATATAACAAGACCCAAGAAATGTCGCCAATAGGTTATTTTAGATCAAAACCTGTTGTTACAAAGAGACAACCATGTGTCGAAGGTAAGTCACGTATACCCAATCAATTACGTCCAAGCCCCACTCCCCGTGAAGTATGTCCCCAATTTCCTGCTGTCAGGCGTTACCCCTTGCCCCGGCACATACATCAAACGAAATTCAATCGGAATGAATCATTTTGGCAATTTTTCGAGAAATGTAGTTTGTTTCGCTGATTTTTCACTGAGTAATGAGAAAATCGTTTATTTGTCCAATCGTCGAAATTGAAAATAACACAAACGATGTTTTGTACTTGGTAAGGCGCCGAGTATGTCTAAAACTTCAGTTACTTTATTCGATTCTAAAGGTTAAAGAGCTCAGTGGCTCCGACGAGCAGAGTCGTAGAGGTGCTACGTGACTCTCGATAACCTCATCGCGTACTTCAACCGGTTTAAGATCTTTCTTTCATTGTGAAGTAGCGTTGTAAATCGCACAATATTATTAAATTGATATTGAGATTTTGAAAGATGTAATTTTATCGACGGGCAAAATTAAAAAAAAAAACATAATCTGGTAAAGATTGAGGCAGAAATTCCCAAATATTATATGAATGCAGAATTACATTTTTTAATATTGAAAACAGAAGTAGGTTGACAGTACATCTATGACCATTAATTTGGACTCAATCATTGAATTAAAAGTAATAAAAACTAACTTAAAAGTAACTGTTATGCAGAATTGCCCCTAATTAGGTGTTGGAGTCGCAAAAAGCATCAAGAAAGGGACAAGAAGCAGCAAAACATGGCGTAAATTAACCCGACCGCCCCACTGCCCTAATTGGACTTCTGATTATATTGTCATACTACTAACGACTTTTGACGGTATTACCTCAGCTTGTAGTATCTATAACTTATGATTCTTTAAGGAGGAGGATTCGTTTACATCCCCTAAATCTATCTTACATTACTTTAGCTTAACTATAATAATATAAATTTCAAAGACTTTTAAGCGTTCTATTATGTCATAATGCCTAAATAAAGATAACATTAATTGTCATACTTCTACATATTAAGTTTATTAAACAACTTCCGCCCTTCGCTCGCATGTGGCCCAAGGCGGCGCCAACGCAAAGCGCGCTCATTATTTTGGTTAATAGCTACATTTCCGAGTGAGATGAATTTTTGGCTACATATATACACTTTTTCGTGATATTATTCATTCTAACCCTCCTTAACACTTTATATTACAGGTACATATAATGTAATAAAAAACTTTTATACAATACAATAAACTAATATAACTCAGAGAAAATATTTTTAAAAAGCAACCAAAAGTGGTTTTAAAATATTTGTAAACTTAATTTGGAATAAAAGGATTATTTTTTTAACTCACATAGTGGTAAAATACCATATTTTAAATGTGTACTACCGCTAGGCTTTACGAATAGAAGTTATGTGATATTTTTCTATGCATTTTTTAACCTACAATCGGCTTTCGCTTTGAATTATGTTTAATGTGAAAAACTTTTCATCAGATTGCAATAAAACAATTCCTAAATTGCTTTGTTCTAAATAGCGTGTACATTTAACCAAAAGATTTTTGTTAAAGATCTAGTACTTGTTTCTATTCGCCTACAATCCATTTTTGGGTATCATATGATAAAGTTTTAGATCGTATTCAAATATGTTTTCAAAAGAACCCAACGTCACAACTAAAATAACTCCAAGGAGGTTTATGTGCCAAAAAATAATTTGACAATAGAAGGCACGCGACTCTATAAAGATAAGTACGAAAATGAAAAGCTAACACGAACATCGTCTAGATAGAGGCGATACTGACCACGGCACGCGCTCGACAATAATGCAAGCCCGCAATTAAGATGTAGATAGTCCACAGAGCTTGTTAAATTTTAAAAGAAACTCTTGGCATTAATCACTCGTAACCCAAATGTTACATGTGAAGTATTCATTATTGTAATAAAAATGAAATGAGGTACAGAAAACATAATTTGTTGTAAAACTTTGAATAAACATTTATCAAACCTTCAACCTCTCCAATATGAGTATTAATTTAGGTTACGACAAGTATTAGGTAAAAGTTTGGAAACATTGAAGCTTGTTATAAAAGTGTTTTGAGGTGAGCAATGCTCCATAGATGAGACGAAAGAGCCATTATCCTTTTTAGGAAACTTGATACGGTTTTAAGATGCCCACTGACACTCTCTGAACGGCTGTCCCACACGTATTAATACAATATATGTGGGACATTGGATAATTTTTAAGATTAAACAAACATAGGCTTTGTTTTTAAAATACTTTTAGGGAAATCTGACAATCTTATGCTTAGCGCTTAAGAAAATCATTTTTAACTATTTTCAAAAATTTAGAGCGATATCATATCATAACATGCCCGAACACTGCGTGCGCCCAGCCGTGCGTAGCCCAGCGAAAGGGAGTAGGGCTCTAGGCAGTAGTAGCTGTTGCAGCAAAACGTATTATTCCGCCTAAACGTCATTGGCCCCTAGTGACCGAGCAGGGTACGTAGATTAGCATTCATATACCTATAGCTTTTTACAAATTTTGAGTTACACTCAAACAAAACAACGTTTAAAATACTAAAAAAACAATATTTGAATATTTTTTGTGAATTAATTCATCTTGAAATGTAATAATAACCGTATCTATACAACAAGAGCTATATTGCGAAACTACCGATTATATTTTTCTACAAACAAAACGAAAATTCGCTAAATCCTAGTTAAAAGTTTAGAAATGATATATCATTCGAAACACAATTTATAGTCGCTAAAACACAGCCACTGTTGTTGACTACGGTTAAAATATTTCGTTGGAGCTCGGCCAAACAAACACCTCTATAAAACAATTTCATTTTCGCCAATGATTTATATAATTTATTGTTAAAGTTTTTATTAAAAATTTAGATAACTTTTTGCACTCTACCGGTGTGCGTGGTATGGACGCTAACAAAGCATCAAAGATTAATCCTATACATAACAACCATTTTCTAGGTCAAGTCAGATTTAAAAAACTACTTTAGCCGGTAAACATCAGTAATAGTGCGAGACAGATAAGCAAAGTGTGTGAAGTCATGCGAGCTTCCGTGCCTGTGCTCGTACTGACACAGCCCACTATCAGCTATGTGTCATTACCGCCCGTTCTGCGTTGACCTTACCTGAGTCTTGCGTACCTTACATATATTTAAATTGTAATTTTCATGAACAACATTTCGGTTTAATCACAAGTTTATTGACCTTGAGCCTGAAGACAATTGTAAAGTGAAATGAAGCAAGTATTCGCAAACAATAGCTGGTGTATAATTCAGTTAAGTGTTCCGTAAGCGGTCGAAACTCACAAGAGAACTATCATCTCGCGTGGAGTATGAATAATTCATGTCCGATATTAAATCAACTCGCTTAATTACACTTACACATGAATTAATGATATTTTGTCGCTGTGCGTGTGGGAGCTGTAATTGTTATAAAATGTTAATGTAGCTTGAAGAGCTCACTGTAAAACTGATTTTATGCTATCTGATATACTCCTTTGACGGAATTTATTTAAATATACACATACCGAATACCCTCTAGTAATTTTTAAAGTGTTACTTAATATTAGACTATTAGAGCATGAGAGCGCCATAATAGTGTAGGTGAGCCTGGGATTACAGCGCAAGAGTAAGTGTCGGAGTTGTAGAGCGGGCGGGAGGCAGGGAGACGGGCGCGGCGCCAACTCGGTCGCGGCTGCATTAGCGTTTGTACTGATACAATTGAACACAGGCGCATCTCCATACAGTCCCTACAACATACAGTTAATTCCTACTCTAGAAGAAACAAAACGTTGACGGTTTTTGCATTAAATATTAAAATTAAAGAAGCAGATAATCATCTCTAGCCGCTACAAGAAAATCAATATACTATGAATATAGATACATTTTTAATAAGTGCTATTAGCATTGTGCTATTAAAGTATCTTTTTGTGTACCTCATATAGCCTATATATGGCGGTTTTAGAATATTAGTTAATAAAATCGAAGGTTTAACTGCATTATCATAAAATTGTCAGATTATGGTATTTGTTTAAACATTATATTATCTATATTAAATTTATTTATTAGAATACTAAACGAATAAACAGCGAGATGATAAAATATTGTAATCAAGGGTGGCGTGGTGTTACTCGAGTAAATAAAGCAGAGCGCCCCCTGCCGGCGTGGCGCACTGACGGTTAACATTAAAACCCGGTGGCTGCGGCGCTGTGTAATCACCTACTTCAAATTTAACCAACTATTCATACGACGCTACTCTCCCGAGTAAAATGCGATCTAAATTTGACGTGCGCTATATCTACAAAATTGTATAGTAAGTAAGTATTTATGTTTCGACAGTTATAAAATACATACAATCATTTCGCTCCTTTAAAATTTTCTCGCCATGTAATGTATTTTTTTAATACATACACATAAAGTAATTTGTCTATAAGCGCGCAGCATGCGCGCGCATTGAGCGCAGATCCAGAATCTGATAGTGACTGAAATAAATTGACTTCCAGCACTAGAGATATTTCTACACCAACTATTTCCCCACACCAATATTAATAGCCAGGTATCCATCAATCTGTCCTGTCAGCATGTCACGTCACGTCACGTCAACTGTCGTGAAGAGTCGTCGCCGCATGCCCAATCGACACTGTTAATTTTTAAAGATGCTCTTTAGTGCTTAAATGTCATTTTGAATTAATTTGGAATTCATGCACTATTACTATGCGTTGTGATGCCTCATTATTGACGATAATAATGTTTTGATATATTGAGACTTGCTTACTTGGCATGTCACAAGGGATATAATTGTACATTCTCGATTCTATTATTCTTATACTATGAGAGGAATGTCCGATACGACAGCGGTATTAGAAGAGTAGGCATAGGACCTATACTAACAGTTTTACTTCCTAATTCCGAGGTACTGTACAGGTGCGGTGTTCAAACACCACAAACTTTGACTTTTAGTAAAAAAATAATAATAATAGGTCCACCAGGTTAGTAGCTACCAGTAGGTTACTTTCGACGCAGTCGTTGTTTCGGTCTTTTGCGTTGCAGGTGTGGATACTAATTTTAACATTAAATTGACTAATATATTTTTAAAAGGATGTTCAACACCAGTTATATTCAGGTAAATTCAAACACTACCAGCAAGGCGTGAGAAAGTGAACTAATGAAAAAGTATATCGGTCCGTGCAGAAAAGTAAACATGAATCACGAGAATTCATTTGGCTTATCCAATATGTAGAGCGCAGAGGGAAATTTAGGAACGCGAGCGAAACGGGCCAGAGTTGGAATTGCTAGAAAGGGGTAAAGTGCTCATAATGTATGTACGAATCTGACTTTTATCTTAATTCCACTTTCCACACGAGGACTGCCGTCACACCCGGTCAAATGTGTGCATTGTTCATGTCCGCACTTTTCACTAAAGTAAGTTGTTTATTTTACTAAAATTTTCCCAAAAATAACAAAAGCAAGATATAGCTGGGCGTCTTATACTTGAAATCCTGCACTGACGCGTTGAGTGGTTACTTGTTAGTATAATTGTTATTATTTAATTACTACAGTAAGAGGTCATATGATGCTCAGGATTGCTACGAGAGATTTCTAGCGTCGATAACTGGTTCCAACTTAAGCAGGCTAGTCTTACTCCAATTGCCTTTGATCGTAGCATGGTTAAGTTTGTGGTAGCTTCTTTTAACTTATAATATGCATACCGGCGTCTTATTATATATCTTTGTGATAATATGATTATGTAATTTCTCAGAAATGATCTACTAACTTAAGATAGTAGGGTTAATATCTATATCACAAAGTCGCTGCTTAATCTGTACCATAATTCCATTCATAAACTGATGAGAAATAATAATCAATAACAATATAACAACTATGTATTAAACAATGTGTATTTTGATTGACATTGCTGCATAAATTATTTGTTGAATAATTCAACTGTTGTTATTTTATTTACGAAGTCGTTAGTTACATTCTTTTGTAAATCAACAATATTAATGCTGTCATTGCGATAAAAAAATATATCACTAAAACTTGGTGAGTTTTAATTCTTACTGAAAAATCGTAAATGAGTGAATGTGTTTCGCTGAAAGGCCATTCTTTGCGAGTTAATATTACTAGCATTTCGTTATTGCGAGCCATAAAATAAGTCGGTCGGCTCCGGCGCCGAGTGAGGTGTCGACAGTCACGCCCGCCTTATCACTAAAACGTAGAATGCCGCAGGAAATAGCAACGTTTTGATAAATTGGCCCAATGACTAACTTCGCACACGCAATGTGTATGTGCATATCATTGACAACAAGTCACAAACTGAAATTATTATATATAAATGTTTATTAAATACTTAACGTTACTTGTTAGATAAACATTTTTAATAGAAGATGCTATACATATTGCTTAAAAATAGTAAATAATATAAACATCTGGTCAAGAGAAGATATGGTTTTCATCTCTTTTCAAAGAAGCTTTTAATGTAGCCTTTTAAAGCCGATACAAGTTCATTTAGGGTGTATAGAGTCCCGCAGCGAGCGGAAGCGGCGTCAATAGGGTTGTTACGGGACCGGAAGCGTGTCGGACACGAGAATGTGCTCTTAATACTCTGCAGTAAATTACACCAGGCCAGCGTCGTTTACGCACTCGTACAGTATATCAAGTGACGATTTTAATTCACTTAATAATCATATATTTAATATTTTTGACAGGGGTGGAATTCGTTACGTTTAGGTAGGTTTATTATTTCCATAATGACTGACGGTTAATAGCTGCGATATTCTTTGTAAACATTAGTATATCGCTAGGATAGAGGATCAAGCTATACTAATGAAGATAGAGAAGAACTCAAAAGTCTACAGTGTTATTTGATAGTTGATTATAAGAACTAATTCAAGTTCTTTTTCTTGAGCGGCATTTTGTAGCCCGGTGGAATTTTAAAAACCTCACGACTCCCGCTGTTCGGGAGCAACATAACTCGTTAAGCCAAATAAGGGAAGCGGCAAATTGTATTTATTCGGCGACGCTTGTTAGTGGATTCTTTCTCGTTTCAGATGTCTCGCGGACTAATGAAGCCGCCTTTGTTGTGCAGCGGCGGGGTCAGGCGGCCACGACCTCCCGCACCCCACGACTTCTTAAACAATCACTCTCTCTCATTACACGGCATAAGTATTTAATATACTGTCTTAAGTATAAGTCGCTGTATACATCTCGTATATTTTCCGTGGAAAACATTCACGTTTAATATTGCCAAGACGAGGCATAAGGTTATCACGTTGAGATCTGATCTACACGAATATAAAGTCTACCCTAGCTTCACAAACTCTACGTTTTAGTTTTAATATATGGCTAATACATATATACTTATATTTTATTAATATTATATGCATGTGAGTTGAACGAAACCGACCCAACAACCTTCAATTTTCGATTTGACCCAAGAAATTGCAAGCGCCGATAGAAAAATTTAAGACGATTATATCTCGCCTAATACGATTAAGATTCGGTAACCCCAAAATCCAAATATAATCCCATAACAGAATGTAATTGCGAGAGGATGAAGGGTTTGCGAGCGTGACCAATATTCGTGATAAACCAGGACAAATCGCCTAGTTCATCCTGCACGTATTGTATTGTAACCTACTTTTTAGATATGTCTTTTTGATCATCCGTATTCTACGATGAACCCAACCTAACTTATACCAGAATTTATTTATCAATTTCTATGGAAAAGGAAGTTTAATATTCACACCTAAAATCACAAACCGATGGCTTTTTTGAATGCGAAAAAAGTTTCCTCGCTTAGCAACAAAAGCTGATTACTGCACAAAAGAAACATTTCCAAGACGCTTACGATGTAAAGAAAACGTTTCAAAGAGCAAACTTAGAAACACGGATATAACGTGATCTATAAAGGCAGGGCGCATCGGTGATAAGGAAATACGACTCCGTGTTTTATAGGAGTTGGCTGAAGTTGCTCATAAGTGGTTCGCAATATCACTCTGCGGTGATTTGCCTGATATTTAATTGTCACTTCAACAGTGTCGTGAAAAGTTAAATGTATGAAATAATTTTAATAGGCCAAATGATTATATTATCATTTTATTACGAGTGTTGTTTTAAGAAGTACAGTTAGATAATTAATTATTTGACTGCTCATGTATAAGCGCTTATGGCTGTCAGGTATTCTCAAAATTGAAAAGAATTGAATACAATACATTGTTGCCAACAAAGAATGAAACTGCATAACAAGACAAACTTTACAGTTTACATTTAAGTCTCAGGAATAGATAAATACCGGTCGGTGATGCTATGAATTTGCAAGTAGTAAGGATTTCGACACATAAAATAAAAATAAAGTCGATGCTATGAAACTTGAACTGAATTCAGCGACAAACAACATAAAGTATAGCGTGCATCGTTCCGTCAGTAAAGTATTGTTATTTGATAGCTGTTAGCAGCACGGTGCTTAATTTTAGTTACTGTTCAACATTCAAATGCATCATAACATAAATTCTAACTCACAGACAACCTGTTACGATAGTGTTTGGTTATTTGTTCGCGTTCCTCTATTATATTATAAAAATACCATATAAATCACTCTTTATTTTTAGATATACTACTGAAAAAACTAAATGAAATTAATGCGGTTCCATATATTTCTGTAAGAGAAGTATTTCTTTTAAGTATGCTCAATGACGTTGTCTGCAGATTATTCGTTTTAACCGAGCTCCTGGAATAAGACATGAGGTAGAAGCGTATGTTTGTATTATGTGAGATAATATTTATGATCCCCTAAACTCACAAAGTGTGGTCTTCGTTCCGACCCAACCTCGCTTCGCGATGTTTGTACAATTTCAGTAACTCCGATAACATCCAACTAAATTGTTACGGGATAAGGCTTTATATTATTACGGACGGAGTATTTAATTTCATGTAATTGAATTTTGAAGCTGTCTTTAAAGCGTAGTTGAAGGAAATACATGGAGCGTTCAGTTTTATATACGTTATGTACCGAAGGGCATTAATTATATTTTCGTTGTTGAAGACTTACACACATTCAGTTTGTATTAGCAGGTCCTGCGACTAGTGAGGCGAATTTAAATTTTGATAAGTTGTTACAAATCATTGATTATGCAATTAGATGTTAAAATGAGTGATGAATAATGATAATCGAATACAACATTAATCAATTCGAATCGCTAACATTATAGAGATAAAGTAATATTTCTATTTACATTGATTGCTAGCCATTATTAAAAAATGATATGTCTCAGTATGTCCCAGAAGCTTCATTATTTATTCGGTTTATTTACATTGAGCATACAAATGCATAAAAGTTGTCGATTGAAAGGTTGCCAACATGAACTTTTATATAAATTAAAAAAAGAAATCATTTTCATTTGATTTATATATTTGAATGTTTTATATAACTCAGGATACAGATAAATATAAAATAATATAATAAAATAGAAAAAATCTAAGTGATATCATCCTTTCCATAAATATTTTTTGAAGCCATTATTAATCTATTTATTATGGTAAAAAGATCATGTACATTCGTTTAAACTAAAAATCATTCCTGTATTTTAACTATGATCGACGAATGGAATATCAACTTCATTTTTCATTTAAATTAATATTATATGTGTAAAGTTCTAACTGTCGATAAATACTCTTGATGTGGTGTATGCTGTGGCTACATCATTTCAACTAGACATAACGCCTTCAGCTTACAACTTACTTAAGTCGTTGGAATTATTGTCGTGTAGGACCAAAACGAAATCTTAATTCGGAATAATGTATTTTCGTCCAAAAGATCATATTTTCTACAAACTAAAGCTTGCCGTCAATGTTCTGAGAAATGATAAAAAATGAGAGTTTTTCCGCGAAGAGGAGGCCGTTGGTGCGGTTACATTCGACCTCTTTTTATTTTCACCCTAACATTTTATTACATCATGCTCGTTTTTTATACGTATTTGTGGCGCGCGTGCCCGCTGATAACGCCCTGTACGCCGTTATAAGCTCCGTGAGACGTGACGCGGCGTCACCAACTTTTTATGCCTTTGGGAATTTGTGCAGTGCACTTCGTGTGAATTTAACTCGAAACGGAAACTTTTAAATGAATTTTTGTTCGAATTTGGCATTACAAACTCTAATTGCACTAGCGGTTATAAATTACAAATTATTTCAAGCTCAGCTCGAATTCAAATGCTCGTATTTTTAGTTTAATTTTGACGAGTCAGCAGATACGATGAATTCTTAATTAGCTCCAGTGAAAAGTAATTCTCATGAAAGGGTAAATCGCGAATCTAGGCAATGTTTTTATTCCAGTCGCTAGCGGATGAAAGCCATTATTTTTCAATTTCAAAATCGTAAATGTCTTCTTCAAAGCAATAATATTTTAGTAATAATAAATATGTCACATTTAATCGAATACTTTAATTTAGAAATCATTCCGAGCGACTGGAAACAGAAATAAAAATAAAAACTATAAAAGAGAAAATATAACGTTGTATTGGAAAGTCGGAAAGGCGCGTAAGAGACATTTTTATCGTGTTAAATCTCGTGGAAAATGCTCCAGCGGGGATTCTATTACAATGGGGCTCACATCGCTCGGCCGTGTCCTCTGCTGTCGACTGCTTCTACCTTCCTTCTAATACCTAACAAAGATAAATATTATAGTACTGAATTTCTATTCATGAATATTGCAGCGAGATTAAACTTTAATATTATGAAGTTACATAGTAATAAATAAAAGTTAAGAATAACTTTATAATGAAGAGAATGATTAAATAATAGTTAAATTTAGTTCGAAAAAATACTAAGAATAATTTAGGAGGACACAAATTAATAAGTTTTATTAAAATACATTTTATTCTTTTTTAATTTTTATACGGTTTTGGATTTCATCTAATCAGCGGTTTTGGGAGCGGACTCGCTAAAAGTTCATTGCGACTACACAATATTCCACAGACCGAGCCTTTGCCGTGCTAAATTAATGATATCCATGAGTCTGGCCAATTTAATTGACATAATAACAACATACTCAAATTTACATTTATTTTGACCAGGACAAATGGGGACAGAATTAACTGTTATCATTAACCATACAGTTACTAGAACCATATATTCGTATGTAATATTAAAAAACCCGGACACAAATAAATTTGATATAGTCAAACAAATTCATCCACATATTAAAAGTAGAACCAGAAACAGTGGGAAATTGTTTAAGTTGCATTTTCCTAACTAATTAGGTTCCGGAGGTCGCGACCGACGCGGACATTCCGCCACTTCCAACTTACTGTTTGCTGCTTTATTCGATTATATTTTATTTATACGGAAGTTATTCAATACTTTAAAAAAAATACCCCACAAGGGATATTGAATTCCGAAATGCAACTTAATTATGTTCTTCATTGTATGCAGCAATTCAACGATGGATACAATTTCTAATTAAATTTAGTTAATCATATTCATGATTAACGATTTTACAAGGAAAATTTTAATAAAAGTGTAAAGTGGCGCTCCTTGAGAGGAAAAAATTCTTGAATATCTTAGAGTCAGTTAAAAATTCACAGACCATTAAAGTAATGAAACTGTAACTTTTTCTATAAAACCCGATTAGTGGGCGAGTTTCATTTTTTCCAATCAGAGGTTCTTTGCTGTTAACACTTTACTAGTAAGATATCAATTCCATTTATTTTTATTGTGATGTTGCTCTTAAATAAATATCAGTAAAAATGGAAATAATGGTAGGATAGAATTAACATCGAAGAAAAACCTTGTATAATTTGCTTTTAACCTAACCTAGTTTTTACAGACGTAAAACAGTGATTTATAAAATCAATTCCCAACGTATCTACGTTGGGAATAAATCTTTGGCGGACAAATCAGTAGTGTGAGGGGAGCAGGGAAGCAAATTAGTTAACAAGTCGCTCTGGAATTGCACTGGCAATGAATCGTCGGAAAAACAACCGCGAATAAATCGCAGAGCGCTGCCCTATAACGAACGAGCTTTAGACATTTTATCAGAATATCAGTCGGATATGATCGTGGTACTTTAACTAAATAACTAGCCAGTTCATTTTAGCTGTCGTCATCGTTACACAATGAAAATTATTGATAAAAATATATACATAATAATACTACACCCACCATGTATATAGACAGATATTTGTCCAGTTTATCCCTCAGCTGTCTCAGCGACAGAGGAGACATGTTTGCAGATTAAACACGCCATGCGGAGGTCAAGCTAGACAACACTACGTCTTGTAGCTGCTTGTTCCCAATTGTTTACCTCACTATCAATCTATCCTTTCAGATCACTCTTTGTTATATTATTAATTATCGCGCTAAACAATATATTTGAAAGATTCCAAATGTCCTGTCATAGTAGTTGTGGAAAAATGCCATATTTTCCAAAGTTAATCAAAGTTTACCTTTCTATTCAAGTATCGGTTCTTAAACATTTGCCCTTCATATCATTATCGGAAGCTCAACATTATGCATTTAGTATTGATGTAATGCACTTCATAGGGATCAGAGGTAGGCAGGTTAAAGTATCAATTATAGCAAGTGGTATGGCATTAAGGCTGTAAAAGGTGTACAACTAGGCATTAGACATCATAAACCTGCGCTCGCTCGGCGCACCTTCATGCTTCTCTTAATTAATTTTAATCTAACGTTATTTTTATATTGCGTGCCTGCAGAATCAACAAGCCTGATTGCTAACGTTTTACTTAAGGGCTAAAATGAGACAAATTTTATTAGTTACGCTAAAACCTGTATAAGGAAAAAAAAGTACTAAAAGTGAATACAAAATGGCACATGTTGAGACAAGAAAGTGACGGTAAAAGACATGTAAACTAATTGTGGAAGGCATCGATAGCCCTGTATGACCTGTTGTTGAATTCCCGTTATCAATAAAACATTCCCGAAGAGACCCTAAACAAGATTGCATGTCGCACCTGCTTGAACGCTAAAATTAATTATTAATGAGTCGCAGCATGCAAACCTCCCACTTAGCATAAAGATGACTTAACAGAGAATTTTCAAGGCGTGACACTAATTACTGATTTCTATCAGGCGTATTAATTATAAGTAAATTTTTACTTTTGACTATAACAAGTTTATGGCACGTTATATGTGTTTTTCACATTTTTACTATTAATCTGATGACGACGAATGATTGAAAAATCTATGGAATTATATATTAACAATCATTTACCTTATTTTTATGTTTAAGTAATCACAGGGCAAAGAAAATATTTTTTATAAATTATTTATCATAACAAATTTTTTGTGCTATAGTGACCGTTATGGTTCACCTCTCGGCAATCAATTAACTATCATTTAAAAAAAAATATGATATATACTTTCCTTAACAAACAAAAATCTTCCACATTAAAAGATGAAAACATTTTAGTATGAAAGTGACCGTGACCCCTTGTTGTTTATTTCTTTATTTCGTTGAACCAAATCCAGCTCAATTCTATTCAAAGCGAAGAGTATTCATGCAGAGGTTGTCGTTTTCGTGTTAATTAAACGAAACGCCGCAGTTTATTTAATATTTACTAGCTTTTGAAACCCTCGCGCTCTTTTATACAATTAATTAATTCGGACAAATTAAAACGCTCGTGATAACAGAATTTCAATTCGCTTACTTAGTTTTAGCGCCGCTTAAACAGCATTGCTATACTTCTATGCGCCTCACAGCGGTTTCATTTTAATAAGAACACTTTCACTGTTTGCTCAATTACCGATGAGTTATCTTTAATCAGTAAATTATTCGATAGAATGTGAATAACATATTTTACACTTTGTAGTTAACTAAATAAGTGATATTAAAGCGAGACATGATAGTTTTCCATTCAAATACGGGATTAGTCGGATTCATTTGCATTTACTCGCAAACAGGACATCGAGATACAAAGTGTTTATTGTCGTGATTTAAGTGTTAGCGGCACGTCACAAAGTGTACAGTCATCCGGGCCGCTTCACGAGCTGAAGCCCAGTTCTGAGTTGCGACTAGTTTGTCATATTGGATTAGTGTTTCAGCGCCATTTTAACAAAAGTCTCTTATAATAGTACTGCTGTATCCATTGCATCTGTAAACTTCTATATTAATTTATATTGTATGGCATAAATTATATTATATTTATAATAATTTATGCCATCAAAAACATAACTTGTAAAAAAAAGCAAGTCTCGCAACACAGTTCTTCTACCGTAAAAAGTAACCAGACTGTTAGAAATAAATCGGCCATCGCATGCAAACATGTGTATCTCACAAGTAAAACATGTTATATTAAATAAGGAAGATTTACTCGTGTATTTGTTTTACAAAAACCATGATTCATTATTTCATTTTCCCGTTTTAATTTTTTTGTTTCTTCTCTATTTGAAAATTTACGAGTACGAGTTCCACCGTAGCACCAGTGCTGCATAAACGGCTCGAAGGTTAATTATGTGTAGGGCGGCGGTGTCGCAAATGTCGCGTTTTTGATTCCAACATTTTCGTTCTGGAAATTTCGACCTGTAGAACAATGCCCATGGGCGGCTGGAGACCAAAGTTGATAACGAAGAATTGAAGGCTATTGAGGAAGCGGATCCATCGCAAACTTCGTCTGAGGAAGCTGCAGGCTGCGGTGTTAATGATAGAACTGTAATTAACCACTTGAAGCAAATTCGAAAGGTGAAAAGGTTAAAACATGGGTACCTCACGAATGGTGAAGCTAATCGACAAACGCGCGTCGACTCTTGCGTTATATTACTCAACCGGCACATAAAAGGTGGCCAAGCCACAGTATAACACTAAGTGGCGTGGTGAAAGAAAGCCTTGGGGATTCGATTTAAACTTTCTGAAATTCTATTCAACCTTTTTCAGAGATTCAAAGCATACACATACATTTTCACAAAAACTCTATTATCGTGTATGGTCAAATTATGTTAAATAAAATCCTCTAGTTTACTCCACTTTTGTCTGCCACCTTCCACTTCTTTCGACACTCTTCAGTTCGCATTGGTCTAATGTTGTGTACTTGACTGTTGGATAGATTGTCATTTAGAGCCCTATAAATATTAGTAAAAAATACATAGAGGAGGAGGAGGAGGTAAAAGTTGATGAACGCGTTAAGGCTAAATTGCATGGCCATTAGCCAAAGTCTTTTAGGAAATAATATTTGAATACGCATCCACTGTCAAAAAGTTTCACATTGCCCGCAAAAACGGGTCAATCGTTCAACACTCAGAATCTGGCTACAAACTGCGGACTACGAGCTACGGCGTAGCAACTAGCTACGAACATTTTAACTGTAGTCTTATTTTACCTCGTAAAATTTATTGCAAGTGAAAAATACGCGAAAAGAATTGCAAGTAAGTGAATTTAAATCGTGAATGTCGCCGTGTAGTTAGTGCCACCACGTTGAATAGAGTAATAATAGGATTATTTTTAAGCTTTACAAAGCACCGTAAATATTCAAATATTTATTGCTTAAATTTGTTGTAAATATTAAAATGAGACTATATACATATTAAAAACGCCAGGTCATCGGAAGAAACATCGATGACTCTGTATGTTACACAAATTGTTGAAGGGGGTCAGAAGCTACATGGAACGGGATTTGGCTAATTCGACGAGTGGATTGGTTCAATCATGATGGCTGGTTTATCTGAAAAATACATGCCCATTAAAATGGATTTCCCATCGAACATTCAGGGATGAAAATTACACCCGACGCTATTAATGGGAAGTTGGTGCACATCGAACCGGAAGATAGTGATGTCAATAATTATCCTGACAATGTTAAAGGATACACTATATACAATTATTCTACACAATCGATTACAAGTTGAAATGTTATCATTATTGAAGAAAACAACTCCTGTAAACAAGAGAATATGGTTAAAATAGAAGTGATAAATGACAAACCAAAAGAAAAGAGTTGGTTTTAGTCTTCAGTGGGAGATTATCATACACCAGCAAAAGGGATTAATTTGTTTCCAAGAAAACTGTCAATGACAGTTCAGTTCATGAGATGAGACCTATGTTCCAGATGAGGAGTTGATGACATCGGAAGAGGAGTCGGAACCAGATTTCCTTATGAATCATTACCTAAAAGGCAGAGGAAAGAAACTGACAGAAATGGATGTGTGTAGAAGGCATTGAATCTCTTAGTGACAAATTGTCATTAGAAGAAGCACTGCCGGGACCAGAAGAAGCATTAGGAACAGGCTACCAAAAAGGAGCTTAAAAGTTGGATTTGTTGTCAAACTTTGGGATGTTGCTGATATTCCTGTTAGTGGTAACATAGTAAAGGCACAAATATTAATAATAACATAAATGATAGGAGATCATATTTAGAATTTTGTTATACATTGTCTGGATGTATTATATCTTGGAGTTGTAGTAAGTAAAAATGTATTGCGCTTTCTAGCACAATGATGAATATGTATCAATTTTAGAGGCAAACAAAGACTGTATTTAAGAAACTTGCATTATGAAGTTACCAATAACTTTTATAAGATTATCATTTATAGTGACAGTATGAGTGCGCAAAAAATATTACTGAATCCTGTTTTTCATAATAAAACTAAGCGTATTATTATTATATTATTTTTAAGCAGTGTCTATTTTGAGTGGGAGTGTTGTAACTATCAAAATGTGACTATATGCATACAAGCGCTACCTGTCTCGTTCTACTAATTGTCATGTGTCTATGCTATAATAAAAGTCACTTGCTTCTGTTACTAAGTGAAGTCACACAAGTTTCATTTTATTATAAAGTTATTTAAATAAAGAGCAAATTTAATTTTCAACCAGTCATTTAGTTTATGACAATAATATTTACACAACGACGTATAGGAACATTAGAAAGAGTGAAATATTTCATTAGTGAACTTACTTTACTAAATACTTTCACATTTGTAACTAGATTTCTAATTAAATACATAATAATAAACAAACTATGTTAGTTAAATAGTTGTGTGCATAAATAAAATACGCAAATTATAATAGAAAACCCATACGCTATTTCAACGCGGCATGACGATAAATTTGTATAAAGTAGAAATAAATCAAGGTAAAACAAAAAGTGCATTATGCTACAGTTTTCAGTTAAAAATAGTCGCGGCACAGAATGTCGGGCGTAGCGTGTCGGCCCTCATAATGTGGAGGCATGAGGCGGATTTATTATCGAGATATGGAGTAATGGCGAAAAATTGCGAACAATTCATATTTTACTGTCAGCATAAGTAAAAAAGAAGCATGTTTTTAATACAATTTACAAAATAAAACTAAATGTCACAAGAGATACACCGTGAAAGTTCATTATTATATGTAGTATGTGGAATGATAGGTCACGTCCTTGTCCATTCTTTAGCGATGTCGCGTCACGCGCAAGGAGAACATTAAACGCGCTATAAAGTTTACCGGCGGTTTATACAGCTATGAGTGGCGTAAAACGACGCGTGAGTAAACTTACAGAACATTTGAAATAATCGTACTGAATTCAATAAAATAATTTTTAATACAATTCAATTCAAATAAATTATGCACCAACTTTACAGGAATGGCATCACCACTATCACATAAAATATAAACTATTATAAACGATAAAAAGCCAACAGTTAACCTTAAGTCATAGCATGGTTAAGTAGTAGTAGAGTTTTCAATAATTTCGTTATGGAAATGTTAAAAGATTACAAGAGAAAATAATTTTAAAAACAAGCATAGGCAAAGACTTCAGTTGCTTCTAGAACAATAATTGTGGGTGACCTACAAATCATAAGGCAATATTTGGCAGTAGAAAGCATTGTACGAAACCGCGCTTCATCCTCGCCAAACCGGATATACGTTTTAATTAATATTATTCCTGCCCCTGAACCGAGCTTTTGTTAATACTTATACCTTTAAAGTATGCCGTAATTGTACTATATAATAAACAGCATTATTAAACATAGCAATGACTGAGACCATCTATATATAAAACATCTTTAACTTCAATTTTTTTTTGTATTTGTTCTTCTTAGGAAACAGATCAGAGCAGCATGCAACGCTCATCCCTGAGGTCGTAGGTTCAATCCCCGGCAGTGCACCAATGGATTTTCTTTCTATGTGCGCATTTAACATTATCTCGAACGGCGAAGGAAAACATCGTGACGAAACCGACTTGCCTTAGACCCAAAAATCGACGGCGTGCGTCAGGCACAGAAGGCTGATCACCTACGTGTCTATTCAATTTAGAAATGTTCATGAAACGGTTGTAGCGCCATTGATTTTTTTTTAGGAAACATATACATATCGTCATAGACTCTAATGATAATAATGTAATGTATGTGAGTATAGTACGAGAATAATATATAATAAATATTTATAATCATAGTATATTTATCTTTGTCTAAGTTTGAACTTTATTTTTTCTTAAAATATAACAATGCATCATCTGTTGTTACGTAACACATTTGTAAAAACACCTACAAAAATTAATCTTAGATTAAAACTTAGCACACTAACATTGAGGAAAGTTAAAGGTCGCGAACACGGAAATCAGTGTGGGGTGAATGTTTTAATTAAAGTTAAGTGAGAGTCGGGAAGAGCGAGTTGAAGCCACTTCACTACAGGATCTTAGTGAGATCGCTTCTGCAGCCATTATCTCCAAGACATTACTTAATTAGATTTCACTATTCCGGTGACATGGATCTTTGCCTAAACATTTTCTTACTTACATTTTTATATACATTACATGTTTTCGTCAGAGCACGTCAGATATTGCGTTAAAATGCTATCGGCTGGCGTTTATCAATGAGAGTCTGATATCTAAGATCTATCCTCTTAAGTCGTGGTCTTAACTCGCTTAAAGGTTACTTGCGATTATGCTAATCCTCGTATCTCACATCAATATTGTCTAGACGGAGCTTAGCCGATTTAATAAAGCTGTAATTATTCTGAGCTTAGAGATCTCAAACGTGTTCGTTATTTAGATATGCATAGTCGCTTGTTGACATTGCATGTTTGTAGCTGAAAACTAAGTGGTCGCGTAAGCAATTCATGACTTTATTGCCTATAGCTTTGTAAGACAACTGATTTTCTGGGTTTTCGTAATAATATGTGATATATGACGCAGGCTCTCACAATGGCTATGCTATTATGTATTATTTACTCCACCTATTCCTCCATAAAATTAGGGATGTGTTAGCGTTTATGATAACGCAAATTGAAGCCATCTTCAACGAATTGTTTTCAATAAGATCGCCAATGGGTCAAGTGCTCGTGTGTTGAATAAGCGATGCTTATTAAGCTTTTATTTTTATAAAGGCTTCTCGGTCGCTAGCAGTCTGTGCGTAACTCGTGACCTATTTCAGCGTCTTGCGTTAATATTGCGTATTCATTAAAACTTATGCACATTACCACTTGTATGGCTAAGTATTTATAGCGCATATGTTATCAGTTATACTTCTATAGATGTGAGAATAATTAGGAATAACAATAATTAAATTGTAAAACATTTGTCAATTAAACGTTAAATGCAGTTCCAGAATTATCATGTTTATATGAGTTTTCTTACACGGCACATACCTGATTAAAATCAGAAACAAAATAAGTAATTATCAAATCGCTACCAAGTCGGTTCTCTAGCTAGCTAAATATTGAAGATTCTCTTTCAGCTTAATTTAACGTTATAAATTACTTATTGTTATCGTGCGTCAGTTGAAAAATAGACGGGCTTTATATTTTCTCTTCAAGAGGATAGAACAACAAACAGCTTTTTTCTAGATATTTGTTGTATGTTAATTGTAATGTATCGCAAGCTTTTCCAGTCAATCATTAGGGGTGTACCAATAAATTTGGCTTCAATCTACTATATCTCTATACTATACTAATTAAATGGTAAATTGTGTGTAAGTTAACGGGTATAGTCTCTTGACTGACATTTGTGTTATATAAATAATTATGTTATTTTAAAATTAATTTGGCGAGATATAGAGAAAAAAATATATGAGGTCTGATAAATTAGTTATGAGAAAAAAGCATTATGTTTTATTTTATTGTGTCTTTTTATATTATTTTAGACGGTACTTTTTACAATTCTCAAAAACTGCGGGATGTATAAAAGAAATTCCGACTTGTGCACAAATTGTACTGGCTTATACTGCTCTTAGACTAAGACTGTTTGCAATAAAACTTTACAAAACTTACCATTTTTTATGTATTCATTTCGAGTTCGAGTTTCTTCTTTATTTGTGATCACTGCTTTAATATTATGTTAAAAATGATGACATGTTATCTGATCGGGCAAGTCTAGTTAGCATCTTATAAAAGTGTATCATATACTGTTTGTAACAATATGTAGCATGTGAACTTATTCGCAATATCCGAGCACACAGTGGCTGTAAACAAAGGAAAATTGAAGCTGCGATAGATATCTTCGAAGCGGGCGCGTTACGGCTTACTAACAGCTTTCATCGTATAAGTAATGGAAAAAGGGTATGAATAATATTTTAGGCAAAAGACTATCCGTCAGAAATCGGTGTCGCTCGTCATCGTCAATAGGCTAAATTTTAGCTTCGCTTTCTTTACAACATATGAAGGTGACATTCTAAGATATAAGACGTTCTTAGGCTTTTAAAGAAATACAAATAAGTATAATATAAAAATTGCTGATATAAGTGAGAGGTTAGTGTTCAATTAGCCCGCTCGCTCGTGTAGAACCGTAAATATGAGAGATGGTCTCACCAGATATCGGAGACATTAATCTTACGACGTTAATCGGTTTGCACTGATCCAGCCATTCCCAGATAATCCTTTACAAGTTTGATTGTCTTGTTTGAAAATGTTGTTTGCGATAGATATTACCTCAACCGATGTTATTGTGAAGTTAAAACATTTCCCGAGCTCAGCAGTTATATTGAACAAATAATAATCCATCTAAAACTTTATACGTTTACACGATTCTCGTCTGTTTAAACCTGATTTTTACTAATTTTAAATGAGTTAATAAAATCATATTTGTATAATGTATAAAGCCTGTCAAAGCGGACGTGTGTGGGCGGCGTGTGGACATCACTTTCGCATTACGGGATTATCACCCGCCATTACCCGCCGATATCTTCACTACGCTCGACATTTGTACAATCTTGACCCGGGAACGTTCGATTACCATTAACATATTGTCCGGGGAACGCTTCTCGGTTCGGATCGGATCTAACGGCTGTTTTAATTGTGTTTATAATCTATTCGATTTCGGATAGAAGTGCCTCTAACTAAGTGCCGGTTTAGTACCAAGTAGATATAATCGAACAATCTTCCACAACTTTTGAAGTGTTTGAGATAACTTAGCTAGCTTGCAAGAATGTGTAGTTTTTTTTAAGAAAAACACTTTTTGAACGGATTAAAGCTATGTATTATTTTTAAAACTTATAGTTATTTACATAATTCTAAATTGACATTTAACACCTTTCGTCTTCAGTCACCGTGACCACACTGAAAAGTACGCGAAACGTCGGAAATTTTTTAAAATTTAGAATTATGTAAATAACTATAAGTTTTTAAAATAATACATAGCTTTTAATCCGTTCAAAAAGTGTTTTTCTTTATGTGAAAAGCTATTTTAACAAAAGACAATACTATGTGCATGTTTTTGTTATGTGTGTGTGTTTTTTTTAATTTTCTAGAGTTTTATTTTATATATAATGAACCTTTTATAAATTAAATAATAAATTTTGTATAAATTTATATCCTGTTTCTGTATTATTATTTGATTTCGCTCGTCGTGTTCATCATGTTATAGGAATAGCTGGTTGTTTAGTTTGTGTAAAACGTCTCTTTTTTGTCAGAAAAAGAATAATATTTTTACTTAAAGAGAAGTGAGTTGACACAGTTACGGCGATCATGTCGATCTGTGCGATGTGAACCCAGCGATTTATGCGGCTGTCATCAAAGGCAGCCTCCGGCAATAGTTGAACTATGAGTTACAGCCGTCTTCCTGATAGTTCTGCTCACTTTACTCCTCTATTGTTCCACTGTACGCAAAATTAAATATTTCAAATTCCGTTCCAACCGTAAACCCCTGAGGTTTAAACTAGGTTAAAAGTATATAAGTTTATTGTTGTCACTGATTTAAGCGAGTTTTGATATGTCAGCTATCGTGGCTAGTGAGAGACTTTGCTGAAAAGCACAAACATCGAGTTATGTAAACAACTGTATAATGTATCTGAGGGGATTGCTAAGGCTGTATGACAGTCACGGATCTTGACGAGTCAAGCTTAAAATATTCGGCTGCTCTTTGGGTGTGAAACGTGGAAGGTCACTAAGGACATCTAGCACTGACTTCGTCATCCGCTCTCTTCGCTGTATTCTGGGTATGTAAAGACTTGGAGCGAGATGAAATACGAGGGTCTAGACCGACAGCGATGGAGACTCATTCTGGACGCCCTCTGCCCCATCTAGGGCTAATAGGACATTAAGTCAAGTGAGGGGATTACAAAATAAACGATATATTATAGTTTAGGGGATTAGAAAAAAACTTTAACCATTGTAAATTAGTAACATTGTAAATATGAAATTTTAATGCTAACAATGACTAAAATTTTAATAATACAAAATACAAAGTATTTACATTTAGTTAGATCCCATTAAGTGTAAAGCTCCATACAGTATCCATTGTAGCGAGTTAATTTGATAAAAACGAATAAAAATAAAAGAAAAAAGGGAACAGAACACGGAAAACTCATTACTCGGTTTGAAAAGGCAAGGAAATAAAGACTCTTTTTGAGACAGAGGTAACGCGATCCGGATTAGAGGAACAAACAAACACACAGACAATAGCCTGACGAGGGTGCCATATCATTTCGCGACCACCAGAGGCACAAGCTACATTTGTTACTTACATTACCGCCTAGAGGTTAACGGTAAACGTGTTATTTTATCAGTATTTTAAATCATATTACTAATGCCTCTTTTCAATCCCTCATACCAAGTTTCCAGGTAAAGTACGTGGAAGAAAATGTGTGGCCGATTAAGATACTCAGGCTTAGCAGAATGGTAGAAAAGGTATGTATTATTAGTTAATGTATGTATATATTCATTCATACGTTGTTCAAAAAACTGTCCTCCTTAGTTTATTAGAAAAGCGCGACCTGTTATCAGAATGTCAGATTAAATGTGAAAAAATGCAGGAGTTGCCACTTGCCAACCGTTTCGCTTAATCGTTTCAATGCTCCGATACCCGTTACTTCTGTTATATAGCGTCAACGTATGATAGTTAATCTTTAAAGGTGAGTGCAGTTAAAGAGTACTTCTTTCGTGATACTTTGGGAATTTTCAGATTATGGTTAAATAAATAAACCTTTACCGAATACGGAAACTTGTGAACTTGATTCTGGAGAGGTAACGCAATTGTTTTTTTTACTTGTTATTTTCTTTAGAGTTCAAGAACACCAGAGCTAACAACACCATATATTATCTGATCTGATGTTTCTTCATAGAATATTAATTAATATACGTAATATAAAAGTTGTGTGTCTGTTTCTTGTAGTTTGAATGAACCTAAGTATAATTTGCGCAGTAGCACAGAGCGATTTTCGTTTCGGAGGTCGAGATACACTGTGCGTCGCAGAACCAGCGGAGTTATTTTGAAGTGAAACTTCTTTATCGGCGTTGGAAACAAATTATTCACTCATCACTTTTTTCGGTTACGCGCCATCTTTTTCTTGTCCCTTCCACGGTTGATTCGAAGAGAGTTGATTAATAACAAAAATATATAATAACGATAACAATGATAGTAATATTTCTATTACAATTAATTAAATTCTGTAATAATCTTAGTAGTAATGAGGTAAAATGAAATAATTGTATTATTTGTATTCATGTCTATGATAATAAAAGCCTTTTGTTAAAGTTTATCTAATTTAACTTTATTTAACCAATTTATGTTAAGCTGCATACAGTAGTTCTTTTTCCGAAAAATAAGATGATAAAGAAGTTTCACTTCTTACGTGTGTAGTACACGCACTCATTTTTTAATTGATAAAAGTTTGCCAACACTCAACACTGATACATTGGTAAAATAACCGCAATATAATTTTTTTTAAGTAACACTTATATGCAAAAATGTCATACATGAAGAGATAATATAAACAAAACAATTAAAATTACTAAAACTAAACGAAAATCGATTTTAAAGGGGAGCAAGTATGGTTATCCAGAATTAGCTTCTTTATCAGAATGCTCAATCTGGATATGAGTGAGCTTTTACCAAAAGGAATGATGGGATGCCTGGGGTCTCCAGAGGTATGTATTTTATCGACAACACTATTATTGCATGAATGAACGCGAGGGATTTATCTTTGACCTAAAAATAAACCTCGAATCACTCGTCGAGTTAAAAACTAAAGCGCATGAACGATAAGATTATTCAAATAGCGGTCGGCGGTTTTCGTAATATAAAATATGAATATATAGGAGCTGATAGCTCAACGGATTATGATAATAATGAATTGCTCTCACAGGATTATCACTGTTATATTTTTCGGGTAGGAATATTAACTTTCAATATTCAATCAATGTAAGAAAAATAGTTAAATTATGATTCATATCAAAGTAATTAAGTCCGCGACCTCTGTACCACTAGTCGTACTTTACGATCGTCATGAATTTGAAATAAAAATACATTAATGCACCACACAATTTTTCGTTTATAACATAAAATATAAATAGTTAGTAGACAATAATGTTCGTAGCTCATTATTATCATAAGTGCTATAATGTATACATGAGTCTTATAATTAGTCTGTTTAGTTTGTTAATATGAATGGCCACGGGTCGCAATTGCCTGTCAAAGCTAAAAGGCAACTTGCAATGTGTACGTTGACTACAAATTAGTTGGTAACTATCGAACACTTTGCGTCCCGTACCAGACTTCAATTTAATACGCGGTTTTAAGTAAAATCAAATTACATTTAGTGAATAACATCCAAATTTGAAATTTTAGTAATATCATAAGCACTTTGATTTTTGGTATTTCAAAAGAGGTTTTTCATATTTGATATTCCCGTAGAGAGGTAGTGCGTGACCTGCACGCGGTGAAACTGTGTCAAAGCCGAGCCGAGTTGCGAGTTGTTGTCGAGTTAGCGACAAATTACCTACTTTGATAGTTATACCGCTTAATGTGACAAACTTTTCAAACCAATTATAGTTACATTAAGCATTTATTAGTCAAATTATATATTTTAACACCTAATACGAAATAGTAGTATAAAAATACAATATAACCCCTTTATGTGTGGAGCACATGATAATGTATTGCATGCCACAAACACTGGGATATTTCTACAATAAATGAATTCCATCACAAATCGCTTCTCTGAGCCGGAAATAAGGTCTTTGTGTCCCTTGTATGCTGGTCCCTGTGTTGTTCGTCCCCTGGGGCTCGAACCGAAACTCATTCCGTTTAGACTTAGGCCTTTGAAAAATTGCACCGCTCACTCACGTCTCGTACGTAAGTACGTGTATTGTCTATATACAAACTTATATGAAGTTCAATTAATCATATTCATTGATAGTTTTCAAATAGATATAAATCAAATGAAAATTCATTTTGTTATAGCAGATTAATAAAAACGGCACACGTTCTGCAATTTTCGAAATAAATAAAACCAATTAATTGATAAATAAATTGGCCAAATATCACCAGGTCACGAGCGTGTCCGGGTGAGAACTGGGAGAGATTTTGTGCAAACACAACGCTATTCCGGTAATTGCTTTAGGATTTAGCTTCCACTCATAATTCAATTAGAAGCGAGTTCGGAGCACTTAACATCTGGGAAGGTGCCAGCCTGGCCTGACTGATGTCTTCGCGGTATGTATTGTTCCTGTCTGTATGCTTCTTGGTCTTTTATCGAGCGTATTTTATGCATTAAATGAATTACTACGTTCACGTTTTATTGGAGCAACAGGGTGTAACACTACGCCAAAATACGCAAACAAGACGGTATTTTTTATTTCATGATAATCGTGCCTAGCTAGTTAATTTGTTTTGAATGTGATACTTATCATAAATTTTTAAATTGATAACACTCATTACGCTATTATTTAAAAGCAGCTTTTATTAAAAAATAATAGGTCAAAAGCGAGGAAAATTTAAGAGACATTACCGAAATTGGAAAATCGTTTGCCGTGAAAATTGGTAATTTAAGTGAGGTAATATTTCCAATTTTTAATCGAACAATTAAACGTAACTTTAAACTTTAATCACGCACATAAACCAACGGCCGGTCTCGGTTTACTCCACCGCAGCTTAACCCTACTTTACGCGTTCATTTAACATGCTTCTGAGGCTAATTTATTATTTAAGAGTGCGAAAAATATTGAGCTTTTTTATGATTTACAAGCATTAAAATCATTCGTATTTGTAAATAGCATCATAATCCGGTTTTCATTTCCGAATACAAAATTAATCAGTTCCATATTATTAAAAGCTTCGAAGATTTCACTGAACTATTCTTCAAGAAACTATTAAAAGTGAGTAAACACTTCGTTATGTAGTAGAGCGTCCGCAGTGCAATTTATCACGAGCCAGTGTCGGCGGGCGGGCGGTGCAATCCACTTGATCGAGCCACGAATTAGCATAAGTTTAGTTTAGCTCCACGTCCGCCTTCGTTACCACCTAGGGTGTAGTACAGTAAAAACAGTAGAAATTTCAAGATAAAGGACAACACTTTACATGGTTATAGATCTTATATTTTATTATTTATTAGTTATGCTAGACTCCTGTTTGAATAAGAGCGATGTAGATATTTTCTGAACTTATGTTGTAATATGTTAACTTTTTTAATCCATGAATTCTTTTTAATCTCTCTAAATATTTTGATAAAATTTTTGTTACATAGCATAAAACTTGTTGAGACGAGCGCTGGGAATAGTTTCTCAAGTGTTTATGGGTGTTTTGCTTACATTGCGGCAGGGAACAGACTCAGTTGGCTTAGTGAGCTTTCATTCACAAAAGAAGGGCCACTCAGGGTTGAACTTCAAGTTTTCAATCAGCGTATTTGCGCTTCTATAATATTTATCAAAATTACAGAACGATAAATGGACAGTTGAATTCTGCGGATTCTGTATTTCATATGACCTTTTTTATATTTGCTTCTTTGAGCACAAGCATAAGACGTTGGCATTGTTTAGTGCGGCTACATCTCATTACGCCAAGTGACGGGAGATATATCCTAGCGGTAATCTCGTAAATCTACGAACAAAACCAACTCGCCTTTTTGTGATATAAATCTTTGCGAGAGAACCTTAGACGTTTGTATTATACCATTGGATTCAGTCACACGCCACTTTAGTCTTATAAGTTCCTGCTATTCGTAGGTTTAGTATACAACATTATTTTCATTCAATTACTTTAGTCTATTGCTCTGACCAACCGATCACACTCTTTATAGATATGACTTTACTTGATATTCTTAATTCTGAGTTGAATATAAATGTACATCTTAGTATTCTCAACATAATATTGTCCATATGTTAAACCTGTTTGAACGTTGGAGTACTTTACCTAAGCTGATGTCGAAGTGAGTTTGATTGCAAATAAATACAAATCATTCTTACAATATCAAGTGTTGGAACTCGGTCAGGGCCGTATCTAGTATTGCTTTAGGGTTGTCTACATTGACAACAAATAGAATTTCTAATATATCAAAAATATACTTACTACGAAAGTACTACGTTCCAATTTTGCGCCACTTTATTGGCATTCGTGATAAAAATATGCTATTATAAACTATATATAATAAATAGTACTATAAACTCGTTAAAGTTATAGGTCATAGCCTATTGATTAACTATTTTTTCGTTGGTCTCGTGAAAGTATCAATTCTAGAATTCCAGCGACAACGCTGAGAGGTATACAGTACAAAGACGCCGTCCCAGATCAGTGGGAGATCGTCTATTGCCGCTAATTTATTTATTTCATCTACTAGTCTAGTCTGCTATTATTATTCTTATACTAATATAAAGGCTTACAAAAGCATCATATTAAAAGCACAGAGCTGATCTATTTTCATTTAATGAATCGCATTCGTTGTATTAAAACGCAGAAATGTTCTTCTATTCATATGCCAAAAGTTACATTACTTTAATAATACGACAGTTCTAGAATTTCATATACTCAATTTTCCTAATGTTAATAAATGTATTTGAGTTAAAATAAGTAAGGTTTATTTAAATAACAGTGAATTTAAATTGAACCATATTTATTGTGTACTCTAGCCTCAATCGTGTCAGCAATTTGTTTGTGCGATACGTAATTTATAATTATAAAATTTAATTTAATTCATTTGGTTTCACTGCGGTTTTATTAAGTGAGCTATGTTTTAGCTTGTGCTAAATTTATGATTTCACTTCACAATTTTCACGCACAAAGATTAAATAAATGATCGTTATATTGTACGCATTTTGTTCTATTTCCAGTGATTGTTAGTTGCTTATACGTATATATATTAGGTCCTTACGTATGAAATTGTCGTTTTGTCTTACTGGCCACTTTGATCTCAAATATCTCCTCTTTGGTTAGAAAGTCCAAACAGCTCTTACAGCTATTTACTCGGGCATTTGTTTTTCGAAAACCATGATTCATTTCATTTTCGCATTTTATTTTTTGTTTTTTGCGTCACTCCATTTATAAATTGTAAAACATGAAGTATCGCGTTATTTACGAGTACGAGTTCCACCGACCTATAGAAATAGCTCGAAGGATGAATGACGTGTATGACGGCAGTGTCGCAAAAGAAAACACAGTGCGTTTTTGGTTTCAACGTTTTCGTTCTGGAAATTATTACCTGCAGAACAAGCTCCGAGGACGCCTCGAGACCAAAGTTGATAACTAAGAATTTAAGGATATTGTGGAAGTGGATCCATCGCAAACTTCGTCCGAGTTACCTTCAGGCTGCGGTGTTAGTAATAAAACTGTATGAATCCACTTAAAGCAGATTGGGAAGGTGAAAAAGGTTACAAAATACCTCACGAATTGAGTAAAACAATTCGACAAACTCGCGTCGACTCTTGCGTTATATTACTCAACCGGCACAATAATGAAGGGATTTAAAATCGAATCATTACCTGTGATGAAAATTGGATCTTGTACAATAATCGGAAGAGCTCATCGCAATGGCTGAACCAGCCAAATCGTGCCCCAATTTAAAATTTACTCCGAAAAAGTTACTTGTGAGCGCTTGGTGAACTAGTGTCGGGGTCGTTCACTACAACTATTTTTAATCTGGCGAGTCGATTACGACAGATGTCTATTGCCAGTAGCTGCCAACCATGATGGAAAAGCTAGCTGCTAAACAACCAAGGCTGGTCAATCGCTCTAGGCCACTGCTGTTTCACGACAACGCTAGACCAAATTGGAAAAGCTTCAATTGTATTGTCTAAGACATCCACCGTACTACCCAGATCTCGGTCCAACATATTACTTATAAATACTGTAGGTATATTTGATTTTACTGATAAATATATAACTAGTCTGACCATAAATACAGTTACACAAATCCTGCAATATGGAATGGGGTGTTAAAGAAAATAGGATTGCCGTGATCGCCTTGGACAAAGTGGGTATGGAGCCGTCGTCGGTCATATTCCAGACACCTCAAAAGCTTGTTATCAGCCGTATGTTCGTATATCATACAATCAACAGATTAAACAACACTTACGTCTGTCGAAGACCAGAATAGATCAGGGCGTCCGTGTGCTGTTAGAACTACTTATACAAAGGCTGAAAATTATGAAAAACATACAGGATTTAATTTTTTTTGAATTTGAATAAGAATTAGTAAAAAAAGTCAATTTTCTTATGAAAATGCAAAATAAATTATACTCTGCAGTGGTTGAGCTTAAGGACCTCCCGTATAACAATTTCTTGCAGCTCATGACTCCATCTAACCTCTAGTTGCGTTTGATACACGACTTTTTAGACATTAAAAAGGACAATTTTAGAAACTATGGAAATTGTCTATACTGCCATTGGGAAATGATCAGATATCAAAATAAAAGCGGCATTAGATATTTCAAAAGACCGAAAACGGAGTGGAAGAGTGAAATAGTTTTCCAATGATAATAAACTAAAATCCGTTACTTGCCAAGTTTTTTGGCAGCGCTTTTCAATTTCCTACGGATCTGTAAAGATATAGAATCGCCAAAACGCTATCGTAGAACAATCGGTTCGTAAATCTAATATAATTTGTGCTCGACTTAAATTGGGCACCTTTATTCGACTTGGCTAAGTCTACATTCATTATGATTACACTTTGTTGATCAAACTATGAAATTGTTCAGCAACTTTTATTAGATTTGTTTGGAAGTTAAACGAAGATTCACTGAAAATTATATTTCATAAAAATTTAAATTGAATCATTTTCTATTACACCTTTTTTCAACTTTATTGCGAATTTTATCAGCTATTGAAATTTAATTAAAGGCAGCTTCATTTTATTATTTGTAAGTTATACTTAATTATCAAAGATGTAAATTATATGTGGTATCCGGTAAATATTTTACGTATGAGAATGACAATTTCGCGAAAAAATAAATCTCATGTGAGATGGTAATTGTCGATAATGAAATAAAAAAGGTATCTTGACCCGACGCGGCATTATGTAATGAAACAAACGGCATGAAAGCATTCATTTTCGAGATAAAAAGCATTGAATGTAATTTTAGCGCGAACGATAAAAATTTACGGAGAGAGCTAAATGAGATTCGGAGCAAATATTTCGCGAGTGCCATTCCGCTTGTGTGTAAATTTTTATGTCACTGCTCATATGTATTGGGAACTGCTATGTATTAACGAAATATTCAGGTCGTTTGCGACTAGATCTTTTAAAGGTTTCAACTTTGTCTTCATGAAGCTCATGTGTGCTCGTGTAACAAGTGTTTTTGTTCTGAGGACACACACAACTTTTTTATGTCGGTTTAACATAAAGTAAAACTGTAAAGACTGAATACTGACTAAATATGTTTATTAGTCTCGTTAAATGAAATATTATTTCGGTTTCAGAAAATAAATAAGAATTGAAAATCTTTTAAACATATACGTTTTAAACATATACTTTGAGAAGTCGTCTTCATTTGTTTCAGATGTTTGTAAAATATTTTAACTACTTTTCCGAAAAACGTTATAAATAGTAAATGTAAACTGAGAGTTACCAACATTCATATTTTTTGCCTTCAAAAAGTTGGACGAAATTAAAATAATAAACCTCAATTAAGATTTTAATTAATTGTTAGCTTGCTTACATAAACACTGTCAACACCTAACTGACTGTAAAGATTCAAAACTCTTTTTTTCTATGACATAGTAATGACGATGGTTTAATTTAGATGTATTGTATTGTTTTGTAACATAATTTAGTTAAAAATCGCATTATATAAATATAGATGATATGAAAACATAAACAATAATAACGTCAGATTGTAACTGGGTAACAGTAACAGTAATTATTTTATCCCTGGATACTGTTATTATGTCTATGATACATGAATATATTTACTATTTGGCAAACAAATGAAATAACTTTTATACATAGTGGAATACTTATTATGTAACTATATTACCTTAGAAAAAGTTGTTATAAAAACTAGAACAAAACTGTATTTGAAATATAACCAGTAGGTATTATCTGAAAATACTATGCAAATTTGTAGGAGTAAATCTCGTTAGCTTTCACCGAGTTAAAGTAAACTTTAAATTCAACTATTAAAGTTTAAATTGCAACAAAGCTCTCCGGAAGCTGTGCAATACATTCATTGTTATGTATGGGAAAACTTTAAGAATTCGTTTCAAGAAACCAATACTTTGATATGTGCTAAAGGTGGATGTTTTTTTATATAATATATGTATTATTAGAACATAAATCAAACTGAACTCAGAGCAGAGGTTGTTCTGCACCTACTAATCTTTCATCCACAACAGCTTGTACTATTTCCAGCCTTAATTAGTATTGCAATGAAAACTTTTGAATATATAATTTAGGTAAAGAAATCGTCTAGAGGTGATGAAAGCAATGTAGTCATTATAAAACACGAAACGGTAATCGTTAATTCAACAAATGCCGTATTTGTTTCGTTGTCGCGCTTTCCGTCGCGGTGTAATGGAGGTAATATCTCATCGGTTCCGGATTACCTCTCGTGTTTCAGTTTAATTCTACTTCCACCCCCTCTCCCCCTGCCGTCCAACCCCCCACTTAGCTTGATTGATGACAGACAATCTGTTGTATAAGGATCTAGCGATCATGCTGCGACCTATCGATTGTGAAGTCCTTTATTCTACTTCCTTCCCGTCTCTACTCTCTGTACAATTATTTTATTCTGTAAATGCAACATTTTGCAGAAATAAAATTACTAAGCATTACCTAAGAAATGTGAATGTGTGTGAAGACATTTGTGAGTTGTTTTCATCTTGGCCATTATGAACTTGTACCTGTATTCTGTATCAAAATAATTCTATTTAGTAGAAAACACACTTAAAAAAATACTGAAAATTTATTAAATAAAGGATTACCCAACTTCTGATGATGAATGATTTCAAATATATATATTTAACGATAGATTTTGTAGTAGATATCACGCTACTGCTATAATCTAAATCTAATTTGATTTATAACAATCAGAGTTTAATTACCGTTTAATTTTACTACGAAAATAAAATTATCGTAGTAAAATTAAAAAACTTTTTTATGAAAATTGTTTTTTTATAGAAAACACATTTTTTAAATATTAGATTAACATGGTCTCTTTGTATAATGTGTGCATAGATCGCAAATTTTTCATATGTAAAACTGCGTATTTGGTAGTTAGTCTGCATATTTCCGTTATACAAGTGTAAAACCAATCACACCTCATAATCGAAATTATTATGACAGCATTTGTGAAATTACAATCTATAAATTTACGGCTATCGTGACGATAATAAGCACTGTACTAATTGCAATAATTCTCTCATTTCCCGATCCCAATACTATTTTGTCACACTGATATAACTAGTTCATATAACACTACGGATTAGAACACCCGCAGTGTGATATTATTTCGTACTAATACCGTGCAATAACAAGTACATATATCGTTTTTAACATTAGTTTAGTACAAAACAAAAAAATAAAATATTGTAGGAGCATGTAATGATCACATACTAGTAGTAAGCAATATACTCGTATAAGTATATGCATTGTTACAGAAGCTGGTATTGCATGAATTTTTGCTGTCAAGACATCAAGCTTAGCGACAAATAACTTTAATAGCCGGGCGCTGTACATAAATAGTGAAAAGGAGGTCAGAATAAACCTGGAGGTAACAAGAGGCACTCCGGGCGAGAGGTCGCGGCCTCAGAGTTTACATAATTAATTAAAGGAAATCTTCCAAAGTGCAGTAAAAGATGTTTTACGTGCAATCACCTCGCTGTTGGTAATTTTATTGGCATTTATAATATTCATAACCGGCCCGGTTCATGTTTATTATCCGGCTTGAGTTAGTTTTATGGTTCTGTCGGGGTTTCGCAGGGAAACGATCCGAGGATCGCCGGCAATGCCAGTATTTGTGTTTCTTTTTTCTATGTTTTAAGTAATTAAATATGATTATATACGTCAATTAATTGAAATTCTATGCCGCATTGTTACTCTATGTTACACAGAGAAGACGTCTCTAAGCGAGATTTTTCAGCTTTAATGGGATGTTGTTCGCTTGTTCCGCAACGGATCAATGAATTGGCTTTATCAATAACTCTGCCTATATTATATTATAGACGCGTTTTAAAATCTGATCGATTGTGATTATTTTTAAGCATGAAAAGATCTGGTCTTCGGTTATATGACAAAGGTAAGTTTTATAAAATGTGTTGTCATAGAATTAAAGATGTACTTTGTACAGGTGTTGTATTTGTATAGAACTATTCATAAGAAAGTAGAAGTCGCTATGATAGTATTTCGTCTGAGTGTATTTTAACCAACAATATATCCAGGATGCTGAAGAGTATAAGAATCATAATACAGGTTAAGCATACTTCTGTAGATTTTCTTTATTTAGCTGATTACTATTTTAATTAATGTTATAAACATTCTTGACACGTTTTTGTTTACTAATGAACCGATGAGTATTCAATCGTAAATGAGGAAGTTCAATGAACGTAATAATGAGGTCATAGCTAAGCATTGAGATGGAATGCAGCAAGACATGTCACGGCACCAGGCGGTCGATGGATTCCGACCCGATTGTGGTTTAATTACAGCGGCCGGTCCTCTCGACCCCTCGCACTGTTTGCTCGCAATATAATTGGACTTTTCAAGGTTCGAAATGAATAGATACTCAAACGTTTTTTAAGTATTAAAGCAATAAAAGGAGATCTGTACGTAAAAGGTAAAATCCAAGAAAATCTGAGAAAAGATAAATTATATTTGCGGAAAAATTATGAAAAAGAGAGTTAAAGGAATCTTAGATCTACGAATATTGGTGTTTCGTAATGGTTTCAAGGGAATATTTATCGAACGCACAAACCGGTCAAGCGAGACAATGAGTCTACAGCTTGCGTTCATTCAATTCTATACTCAATGGCTCCAAACATAAAATGTTTTGACACCATTCTTTGTTTGAACTCTTTGTTTGAAACTGGGTAGCTTCACCAACTGACTTTCATCATCATCAACAATTATACAGCCGCTTGAAGACTTTAGCCTCCTAATGTACTTCGCAATCTATCCAGTGCTTCCCGCGTCCAATTGCAAACCCCTATTATTTCGAGGTCCTTGGCAATTCCATCCCATCAAAGCAGCCTCGGTCTACCGGGTTGTGAGTTCAGTAAGGACCTTAGAGTTCTGTCATTCGCTATTCGGTACACATGTCTCAGCCACTTGAGCCTGTTGTACTTTATGAATTGGTTATTAGAAAGTTCTTCATTGTAGCGAATATGCCAAACACCGTCGTCGCAAACAGGACCAAAGATTCATCGAAGAATCTTCAACTCGAAAATAAGGCAAGGGCATCTGCTTGATAAGGGCCAGGTTTCAGAACCATAAGTGAACACTGGTCACAGGAGAGTTATGTACAGAAAAAGCTTGGTATTCTCTCTGAGAAGTCGTGATCGAAAATATGTACGAAGGCCAAAGTAGCAGCGATTTGCTCGCATGATGCGTTGACTGATCTGCCGGCTGGAATTATTATCACTAGTACTGACTGTAATGGTTATAAATATGAGCTTATAACTAACACAAACAAACACAAACAGCTATCAAAAACAAACATGGCTTATCTAAGAGTTCATAAATCCTAATGACACATATACTAGAAAAAGTAAAGGGCTCATATTGGCTTCAACTATGCGATGATTGCTTACATCTGTTTACGCTTCTAATTTTGAACTAAAATATATAGATGTAACTTAAGTAATGTTGGGTTACGTAACTCAAGATTTATACAAAAACATTCTTAATGGATTTTGATCTTCTTAGGGATGATTAATTGTCATTACGTAATTTATTGAAGGTGACAGCTTTAAATTCTTTGTGTGAGAGAGCTTTTATGACTACTTTCAGAGTTCTTTTGAGACCGTTTTTTCATGTTTAAAGTTATGCAATTTTGTCGATATAAAATGTAGAACGAAGTGACAGCGTTCATCAATCATCCAGTGTCTACGACGTAGCGCAGTGTTTGCTTCGAGCGTGCTACGAACATTGATTAAATACCGGACTAACTGTACCTCGAATATCGCTGGTATTATAAAAACAACTTAATTAAATAAATGTCATGGCCCATCGCTAGCTGCAAGGAGCATGCGTTTCTAAGCACCATTTCTGTTAAATAAAATCGTGCTGTACAGTATATTGACCCTTAATACATTTCATTTTATAAAATATATTTCCAGTTTCTATCTCCACAAAATCGTCCATCAGAGTTCAAGAAATACATTAAAAACACTTGACCAGTCGTCTTCAAGAAATAAAGATTTCTTTTTAATTTAAGTACAATGCCTTTAATGAATCTAATAAAGTTATCTACGTGAAATGTAGCCGAAGTCATAGAGTTGAAGAATAAGGAAATCAAATAACACCAGTTCAATAAAAACGAGCTCAGTTAATCCCGTGATAATGAAGCAGAAATCTCGAAAATACTTTTATTTGTAAATCTCTTAATCCAGTCATTTAAACTTGGCTGCGTTTTCATCTTGCGCTTTTAACACGTTTTTACATTTTGTAATAATTTGGATCTCTTTAAAAATAAAAGATTACTCGGAAATTGAAGACAACACCATGATAATGTAATTAAATTCATAAATTGAATAGTCGACTTCAGATGGCAAATTAAACGTAGCGAGATTCTTCAGCAAGTTAACAACATCAAAGCAATATCAAGCAACAAATTAGTTACAAGTATTATTCAAATAATTGTTTTGAAAGAACCCTGCTTGTATCGAGACCCGTGATTTTGCCAAATTTGGGCCAAAAATGTTCAAAATAAACTAAGTTATTTGGCGGTGCTTTCGAGCGAGTTGAAAAGTGGATCAGAGCCTTCTCGACGAGGGATAAATAAAACATTCACATAAAGAAGTACAATTTGTGGAAACAGAAGGGCACGCGTTACGCCCGTATTTTCCAAATGGACAGCTGTATACGATTGGGCCTCGCCATAGACGCGAAATTGTAAAGATTCTATGATAAAAAGGCTGAGAATAGCAGTTGGAAAATTGTAAACACCATGTGCGTATATCATTACTTAGCATGATTTTATTTATCATTTGTGTTACATAATATAAAATTAACTCATATTTACAACCAAGTTATGATCGTGAATTATTACTTATTTAATCTAATCAGCTTTAAAAAAGAATAAAAAACTAATTTTAGTTCAAATGAAATTTAACCCGTACCGCCATACTGTTGGAATTAATCTGTGGCCGCGATACTCGTGTACGGCTCATTATCGGTTAAAACGTGAGTTGAATCTGCAAAGATTCGATGGGAATATTTTTTAACAAATGAAACAAAGAGATGAAAGGAACAATGGTGAGCCGCTATCTTCCGAACGCCGACTCTCAATTGAAAGGGTTTGTTTTGTTTCATTATCGGCTAATGGAAAACAACGCTTTGTGATATTATTAATTGTACGATAAATGAGACTACGATGTAGAAATGGTGTCGGCTAATATGGCCAACACCATTTCTACAGAGATTTAGAGAAAGATATTGACATGGTACCTATATCTCTTATTGTGATAAAATTGCTAAAAGATTCATTTATAAGAAAAATATAATAAAAACACTGAATGCTCTCGATGTCGAAACTGAGTTAGAGGATTAATGTCGATAATGCCTCCTGGTGCCAACAAAACTTGTAATTGTGAACGACTCCTAAAAGTGCTCTTACAATACGATAAAAATATTTGCACTTTTCGGGTATGGAGTTCTGTAAGAAGCGATTCGAATTGACTAAACGGTTCAAGCAAGTCCGCTAGGATGCGTGGCGTGACGTGGCGAACGGCGAAGGTTTCATCCCTGTCAAATTACGCTTCCATGATACGAAATTCTTGTGTGTTGAAATATTTTTTAGAAACTGTACTAGAGTTTTCCCACTAGAGAGGACCTCCAGTAAAAAGAAACATGATAAGACCACAAAAGCGTGACTACATAGTTGTGGTTTCTGAGGAGAAATGGATGGAGGAAACTTCAGAAGGAGGCCAAAAGGAGTCAATACTGCAGAACACAAAGTAACGTAAATATATAGACTGTCAAAACTAACACCCATTTGGTATGAAATTTTAGACAGTGTGGAATTGAAGTGGCTTTAATTCCAATTCAACTGAATGTAAATGTACAAAATTATTTAATACTAAAGTTAGTGAAAACCTACTTACTTATAATGGACGCATGTTAGGAAATATCTGGAGTATTTCATCAGACTAAAATATTAATTATCTCGTATTTGTAGCATTGTCGGCCATTTATCAGCTGCGGTGGCGCGGTGAAGGGTACATTTGCCGATACGCCGGCAGATTTACGGCGCCTGCCCTTCGCTGCGATGTCTGCTACCTTCATTGATGGAGGTAAAGCCGCGCTAACACACACTGATCTTCGAAGATCCTTCATCTGTATTTAATTTATGCTTTCTCACCATTCCTATTGGAAGTGTTAAGAACATAGCTAATAATAATAGTATATCGTTTTATTTTGATTCTATAATTTAATAAAACATTAAATATGCTTTCGGCAAATAATAAAAAATGTTGACCAGTTAGTTGACGGTTTTCGTTAATAAATGGTTTGTATAGAATAACATAACACTTCAGATTAAAGGTTTTAATGACTACAATAGTTTAGATAAACCTTTATTTTTTTTGGTGCAGGACAAATTGGGATATTTTTAGATATTCGAGCCCTACTGTGTAAACAAGTGAAATACGAGGCCTCGTTACTCAGCAAATTGAATTATAAGAGAGGAAATTCGAGGGAAGGAAAACACTAGTGGTGCGTGTGCTAACACATTGCTAATGAACAAAATAACTAACTATTTACAACGAGATGAGCACACAAATTCGTAGTACTCATTTAAAATCAATCAATTTGTATCTCTTATAAGCAAATATACTGTTAACCACGGTATTACAAAATGAAATCAATGAAGCATTAAGCATATTTACGTGTAAAACGGAAAAGTAATATTTAGTTATCTAAAAATACAATATACCTTTGTTTTCCTCGAAATGAATTCGTAACTATTGTAATTGAATTTTGAGCCGTGTCAGTTTATCCATGCTGGCAACTCTGGTAAAAATCTTTTAATTATAAAACTTCACAAAACTTAATTTTAAAAGTTATTATCTATGATGAATTTAAAGTTTTTAATTAAACTTCCTGAAATTGGATTGAGAGGTACCACAATGAGGGCAGGTGAGTCACTTTGCAAGTTCTTTGCCTTGTGATCTTGAAAAGACAGCCTCAAACTTTTACAATTCAAATTGACAATATTATGTATTTTTTTTATCTATATGATAATAACTGCAAACTTCTGTCATTCAGAAATGTATGACAAAAGAGTAATGAAACAAATAGTCGAATAAAAATGATAATAGTCAATCACGATAGCTTATGAGTCCTCTACTTAGTATACTTAGTATTGTAGATGAACTACATATTATATTTTAATCTGAGAGCTCCTCTTATCACAATAACCTATTCAACTTTGGAAACAGCCTACTAATTATACATGGACGAAATCAAGATCATCCGCTCTTATGACAATTTTAGCGATTTCATCGATTGCAATTGTCAAAGAAGCCAAACATCATATCATTATTTAATCAATGACAAGCCACTTTAAAATACTTCCAAACAAACTTCAATATTTTACGAAAATTCAAAAGAGGAAAAAGTTTGGAAAGGAAAGAAAATTGAATAAAGCATTCCATTAACAAAAATAACACCAAAGGAAAGCGAATTAGAACCCGAGCGTAATAAAGTTGAAATGAAAGCTGTTTGATAAGCCGCTTAGCAGTCTTCGCCGGTCGGCGGTAGCCTATGCCTCGTATGTACAGTCATTGTGGTTTTTCAGCCTTTTTTAAAGGTGAGACGAGAAAGGAATTCGGTAAACATAAAACAAAGATAAAATAGCAGACACAGTCGTATTGAAATACATATGTGAATCAGAACGTATTTTACAAATTACGAGAAGCTTAATGTTAGTCCTTTTCTACTATTGTTTATATCTGCTAGCTACTTATCAATATTAAAAGAACTAATAGGGTTAAAATCTCCATTCTCCATGTAATCACATAAAATACTGCTACTAGCCTGACTCAATGGAATTCTTTTTCAGTTGATATGTCGCGGACAAACGGTCTTTATCTAAAGATAATGACCTTATTTCTTCGACTCGTTGCTTCACAAGGGCGTAACAAGACACTGCTTACATGTTTTACCATTTATCTCGACTTTATGGTGCTAATCTCTTTTCTCAAACATATACGAGTGCCCTTTATCACAAAACGTTTTATTAACATGAAAAATCCGAATATTTTATTCGAAAACGATTGAATTTCTAAAAGGCATCTTACATGTAAATTCCACATAGAGTTGAATCTTTTAACTCGGCAACTCGAAGCGAAAGTATTAAAGAAAACAACAATAAAGTCGAATTCCGCGTGCGCCGATAAATCATCCTCGTCTCAAGTTATTGTAATCTCAGCGCATTCAATAAAACCCATAAACGACTTGTCTGTTTGTCGCACGCAACTTTCGCCTTTATTGACTTAGTTATAAAACTGATGACAGATCGAAACGAATTGCCGCTCGGAAAAATCTCAGTAATTGTGTTTTTATTGAATTAGCATGAATCGAGAATTTTATTTGACTTATATTCGTATTTAAAATGTTTGTTTGACTCTATTTTTGTTGCCGGAAAGATTGGCGATTTCCCTTTTGTTTTCAACAATTTCTTTACGATATTTTATTGCTTGTGTAGGTTTATAGGGCTTAAAGAGGTCTTATATTGTTAATGTTAAAAAAACAAAGCACCGAAGCGACAGCCAGAAGCGTTTGCTGTAAACATTCGCAAACTTTCGCCAAATCGGCTGAAAAGGTTTAGTAAACTTTCAGTGGAATTTTCTACGATGTTTATTTACAATAAACAGCAAAAACGCTATTTTGGAGAGCGGCCAGCTCGCTACTCGTACCGATCGCGTTGCAAACCGAATGAACTGCATTCGATTTACACAAACTCCACCGCCAAACGATTTATCAATGATTTCTGGTCAACCGTGTTGCGAGTCTCTGCCTCTGATATTTACCTATCATATTTATGTAAACGCGTCGTTGGACTATTTTAAATTTTAATAATAAATAACAGCGCAGCGCTTTATGAGTCTTCGCAAAACAGTTGCGCAAGGATCGGTGATATTTTTTTTAATTAGTTTTTTTTAACACAATAGCTATGTTTATGTAATACCTAAAGTTGTGTTCAGTCACAATTCTTTAATATACCGTTACAGATCACAACCGAGGTTTAAACTGGTTAAAGACTTGACCTCTTGAGAAATAATAAAAAGTTGAAAATTTTAGAAATACCGTATTTTAGTTTGATATATTCGTATTTATTTCGTGCAAGAGAATCTTATTTCGACAAATTGACTCTGATCCTAGTTAAAATGTAATAAAAGGTTGACGTAAAGCTGAAAACTGTCGAGCACCCTTCAGCCTACTGCGGAACACGATAGACCAAATTATTTCCCTGCAGTGCTCAATAAAACTTAATTTCCAAACAATACAATGACGGGAGGGGGAAACATAATTCGGAACGGTTATGGTAATGTCATTCCACAACTTTGTTTGCAGAGGCCAATGTAGGATTGCTAGTCAAAAAGCAGTTAAAATAAATTTTTAACTTTATTAAGGCCATTTAAACTTTTTTCATTGTAATCAAAACATTGGCCATTAGTGTGGACAAATGTCGCTTTTTTATTCATAAGATGAGGACCCGACAGATTTCTTTATAAAAACAAAAAAAAATATTGTAAATAATCTGAACCATTCTCGAATACCTTTGAGCACTCATAAAAATCGGTTCAGCCATATAGGAGTTTAATTACAAACAGAGAATACTTATTTATATAAATAAACAACAGACATCAATCATCATTTACATGTGCAGTTTTTTTATTCCAATGAAGGATTCCATAAAAAATGTGTGCGTGTACTAGTGTACACACGTAAGAAGTTAAACTTCTTTATAACCTTATTTATCGAAAAATTATCTATTATAAGCAACTTTACAGAAATTCGTTAAATAATGTTAAACTAGATAACAAAAAGCTTTTTTTTATCATAGACATGAATACAAATAATACAATTATTTCATTTTACCCTATTACTACTAAAATTATTACAAAATTTCATTAATTGTAATATAATTATTAGCCTTAGTATTCTATGTACATTATCACATTATTATTATATATTTTTGTTATTAATGGCTAAGATACTCTTCGAATTCTTCTCTTACAACCATGGTTGGGACAAGACAACGTGTAACGGAAAAATGTGACGAGTAACCGAAAAATGTTACGTTATTTTTTTTTCCAACGCCGATAAAAAAGTTTCACTTCAAAAAGGTTACTGCAAAAAAATTGAATCCACCACACATACAATACGAAGAAAAAACGTAGTAGGTACAATTCGTTTTACCGCAACATCTAACACCTTTGATGCTTTAAAAAGACGAATGAAAATTAACCTTTTGTAATATCATTACTCGGCAGCGCCAGGGTTAACGAGTTAACTTGCGCTGTATAATTAAAAATAATAAATCATCTTAATCACCTGGCTAAGAACACTTTGCCGGCGCCCAAACATACACGGAATCACAATATTATTATGTCCTGTATAAATATAATACTTGTATACTTACTTAACGTTTGAAGACAAAACACAATTTGAAATATATGTAATTTACATTTTCGCTAAAATACTTGTAATATATCAGAGAACCGATGTATAAATTACCACGCATTAATTAAATAATAAAGTTGTATGAGTTTTACAGTAGCTACTTTCATTAATAAGGTCAATCGCAAACAAACACAATAGACTAAAATGTAAAAAAATCCATTAGAGCATAAGAACAAAGCTCGACACGTTTGTGTGGTGAAACGAAAGCATTAGCCACAAAAGCAGGCTGGTAAACAGGCTCTCATGAATATTCACGGGGTGATTACCATCAACAAATGCCTCCGTGTAAGAACTCCAGTCTCAAATCATTTTACGAGTTTACGTCACAGCGCCCGCGACCTTACCTTCATTTATTTTCACTGCGCTCTGAATCTCAGCTAATCACTTATACAATGCTGGTAAATATTATATAAAGGTTTTATATAGATGTTATGTTATTGGCCTAAAATACAAGAATTCTCCTTTTTACAAATAGGCACTACACTTAGAATTCATTCTCTCAGCTGAACAGTTGATAAATTCGACATTATTTCGGTTCAAGCAGTGTACAAATGTCAATTTGTAGGTCTAACCGACCAGTAAAAGACAATATTTTTCCTTTAGTTGAAAGACTTACTTTAAATTAATATTGATGTACTTAATTGGGCCAAGCGGCATTTTTGAGGTTTGGTGGTTTTAATTATTTTCCTATTTTTAAAGAAATGCTGAGTTTAAATATAAAAATAATAAAACTAAAAGTTTCTGTTTATGTTTCTCTCGTCACATACAAAATTTCCGGATAAAGTTAGTCCGCTTTAAGTTGGAAGGTCTGGTCCGCTCTAAGCCATTAACAGCCAAACTTACTGTTCTTTAATTAAAAAACATAAAGTATTATTCCAGTTGATAACAGAATGTGAAATACTAACCTTATTTAGTCAACGTCTTAACATTGAAATTAAATGAAAAGATATTATATGAAATAACCGTTTATATTGCTGTTTTTATTAAAATCACTAACTGATTGATATTTTATAAATTAGACTATCTAATAAAAATACACTTTGGTTAGCTCTTAACAATACCAAAAAATAAACAGTTTTCCGCGCCAGAGCCAAGCTGCGAACTTGAAGTCGATTCAGCGCGTGTTCAAAGACACAAACGTTAGAGACGAGACACCCTTTGCCATTGCACGCTTGCTGAATCACGTACCACTCCATCAACGCCATTATTTCACGCACAAAACACCCACTACAGCCGTGATGCGTTTAGACATCTCTGCGCTAAGTGCCAGTGTCGGGATTCAAATTACTCCTCGCTATTGTGAATTTACCATAGGGAAGAATGCATTCTCCATTTAAAATAATTATGATACCATTTGTATCAAATCACTGAAGCTTGAAAGACAGTTTTAAATGACGATCATATAAAATTTACTACTTCAATACCTGCGTTTCAAAAAAATATTTTAAAAAAACTTTACCTAGAACAACTTCAATGTTTCTTAGCTCATTAAAGCGTAGACCTATACGCTTCGTTCTTTGAATTTTTATTTTCTGTACGTTGGGCCGCACTGAGTTTCTCATGTGGAAAATAGTTTCTTTACTCCACAAATGAGGTGGCGAGCTGAACATACCGCTCTACAAAAATTTTAATAACAAGTTCAAATATTGTGAGCGAGCTTCCTACTGCCTCCACTCGTCACTCCAACCACTCCGCTGCTTTCACAAAAACTGAGATAGAGTTGTTTTGTTTTTTAATTGCGGTGTGTTTGCGAAATTGACACGATTATATTCGCTCGAGTTTTGTTATGTTAACCTACATTTTTTAATCTTGAATGCTTGACATACATTTTATTTTGATAAAAGTTACCCGCTAAAGAAATTTTTAATTACTTGACAATGAATAGCTAAAATTTTCCACGTTTTGTTATGTTATACTGATGTGAACCACGGACTTTACAAATATAAACCTGCAGAACTGGTCAAAGACTAAAACTTGCTCATCTGGCAACTAAAGATTTTATATATTTTTTTAATTATAAATTACAAATACGAAGGAACGACCTACAAGATGCAATGTCGTTAAGCACAGCGAAATCGCAAAAGGGCAATTGGCATGTTATTATCTTAATTCGAGTTCATTTCCAGCATGGTAACATAAACTCTTAATACGACGAAATAACTTACGAGTTCGGAGCTGGCTTGCCAAACTCTTGCTCAAAGTGAGAGGCGAATGCCAATTTTTTTGTGGAAGTGGGTCACCTATTGTTGCAGCGGTTTATTGCATTCCTAGTTTATGGAGCAGCGGTGACTGAAACATATTGCCGTCTATGTCGATTTTATACCTATTGTAAATCATTCGCATTTTTATAGTTTTACGAGGCTTCCCGCATTATAATGAATATTCAAATTTACATGGATATTAATTATAAGAATAGCCAATTTTATTATATTGAGTAGTGTGCCTGCGAAGTATTATGTTTAAACGCATTTTGCGCTTCATATAAGTGCTTTCAACCAAAGTATTACCTACTATTGAAGGAGACTCAACAAAGATCCTTTTCGTCTTCAAAATAGGATTGTATCGGGCTCCCAAAGGGTTTCCTTTTCTCTACAATATGGTATCTGTCAGGTGTATTTGTAGGACCGGGTAGACTGTGTTTCCAGAGGATAATATTTTTTCTCAAATAACTTTTACAAGAAATATTACGTATTAGTACTTACCGTTCTATTCCCAAGATTTCTGACACGGCAGCTGAGGTAGGCGGATTTCCCGACGAGAGCCGTAACGTTCTTCGGCGTGGCAGCGTCAAAAGATGGCGCCAGTCGTGCGCTTCCGGCTGCCGGCAAAGAGTTTACCGACCCCGCACCGCCTGCTACGTCGCACGCTCCTGGAAATTGCCAAATCTACTTAAACCTTCTGTCAGGTTCATATATTTCGAAACGTTTTATCAGGGTACTAGTATCAACGTACTGACCCCGTGTGACATGCTGCAGCAATTTGTTTGCCCCGTGTTTCAGTGTGAGTCTGCCACTCTGAGTCTGAAACACGCTGATGTGACTAGGGTATGTTGCGATTATTCTATAATTGCATATAATTTATTAATTATAAACTAAAATTATCGTTTCATTTCGCATCAAATGCTTGATTAACTCAATATATTATAACGAATTGACTGTTAAGATCAAAACACTTAAGGGTACTAACTTGCTAGGCTTATTTTTCTATCAATTTGACAAACGCTAAATTAATAATAATATATATTTATAGTGATATTCGATCGGTCGATATTGGGATGGAAGGAGCTCTAAACGTTTTTGATTAAAATTTTCCAATCCGTCGATTTAATAGCAACTTATATATCAAAATTTTATTCTACCTTACAATATGGCTGTCTTATCGTTCATCACTTTGCCCCTGACGAAAAAGTTCTACGTGTGCGTAGCTGTGCCTACTGGAATGAAACTATTATGATTTTTCTTAGAATACTGAGGTGATCGAGAAAGTTCGTAGTTAAAAACCTATTCAGGTGTTTCAAGGTTCATTGCTGCAACTGTTAGCTGCCGTAGAGATCTAGTATAAAGTAAGATTAAATATACATTTAATTTATTTTTAAATCCCACTAAATTCACATATAATGAAGTGTGGTAGGGGGAATAGATTAAAGAGCGAGGAGTCACTGAAACGAGGGCAGCACCTAAGTAATGGTACAAGAAGTTCCTCAAGCATTACGCGTGGAGAAAGGATAGTAGAAAGTTAGTGGGAGTAACTGACAAAGAACTATAGGAATTTTGTTCAATTCAACCGAGGGCTGCACCAACCAGTTCCTGTATTTATAGCAATCTGAACATGTGATAAACAAGTTTAGTGACATTTCGTGTACTAGTTTCGAAACCAAACCTGCAACGACTATAGGGTCAAACGGTAGTCATAGGAACGAGTGTCAAAGATTACTTTAATATTGATTGTCTTTAGGTTTCAAAGGTTTAAATTAACTCTATTAATCCTGAAGTTTAATTACTTCAGGCTTTAGGTATTCATAATTAATATCGACCAATGAAAGTACTATTACTACAGACTACCAAACAGTCTGTTAATTTGGAGATCTAGCAACATTGACAAATGAAATAAACCACTAGTATTAAAGGAGCTTAAACTAATTTGACTTTGATGTTATTAAATTGTAATGACAATGGCAGCTGACACTAACGCCTTTGATCCAGCATTAACAATAGTAACTATAAAGTACTACGAAGGAAGTTAAAAGAATTACATATTTTTACTTTCTACAAGTCAATGAGAATATTTTGTATGTGAAGAAAAATATTTAATCTTTGAAAAGAATAGTAGTTTCTATAATTATAGTACTCATAATAAATATAAAATTAGCGCACCAACCATAAGGCGGCATAAAACGAGTAATTTTTTCCAAGGCAATTATAGGTATAGGTGTTGTCAATAAATAAATTCAAATCGTACGTTAAAGTAAAGCTACTGGCTAATATTATAACACAAATGAATATTTAAATGATCCTAGTGCTTGGATATGATTTGCTTCAGTATAAAAAAATAACGCGACTGAATCTCTCGGCTGCATTTCCAGACTCGGGGGCGATGCTCAACATCCACGACTGTTTTAATATAAAGTGGGAGCAAACCGTTGTCCATGTGGTATCAAATTATTTCAGTATAACTAGTATTATTATAATTTTGTTATGTAGCCAAGTTCACATTTCAAGGTTCGTCATGCTTGCATGTCATTGGTTGTGGTGGCGCCCATGCGTCAAGTTGTCTCTCCCTAAAATATGGCGAGAGGGCCTATGGCTGGCCATGCGTCATACTCATGACCGGGTGCTACCTGTGGTGAATGGTCGGACTTGAATTCGTGTATGCGATGATGTTACTTATTTCAACTATGTATTGCCGTGTTGTTTCCACGAGAATGTAAGTAAGTGGTGGTGGAGCATTTATTGCCAGTCCTTCTTGTCCGTTCTACACCGACCTTGATTTGAAAACTGGCAGTAAATGTAAAGTTTAGAAGCATTAAGCATTTAATATCTACTTCTTTATTGACGATCATAAGTGTACATTGTGTTACCTAAATTAATAAATGATTTTGAGTTGGACTCGACTTGACTATTATTACATACTATCAAATATTCTGTTAATAGATCTGATAATAGTCTGTTAATTTTTAAATTTAGCAACATTGACAAATCAAATAAACCAGTAGTATTATTATCAATATTGTTAAACACTAGGTGTCAATATTTAAGATGCAGCAATAATGTATCGTAAATGTGACCATCTAATATGAATAACGTAATAGTCAGGGTATAAGATTCTACGGTAACGATATTGAAAGTCTTATTACCGTTTTTATTATCTTGAGTAGCTAAATGAGTCAGTGAATTTTTAAATTTCATGAGAAAATGATCTTAATTAACGATGCATTAAGATTATGATTTAACCTAAATTTGATTTAAATATGATATTAAAAAGCTAAACCCTCGTAATGTTATTTTGATGATATAATAGACAGCTGGTATGAATTAAATTAAGAGAGTACTAAACATCTCACTATTCCGTGGAAATAATGCTTTATGGTACACATTAAGTCATACATACAGGGAAGTCTAATTTTTATCTGATGTCACTTCTGTTATTTACTTACTTCTTTTTATTGTTAATAAGTTAAATGCCTTAATTATTAGAAGAAACGTGCTAATAAATTTTCTAAATTACCTAAAATAAAAGAAATACTACTACGTCTCGGGATGCTTCTTACTAAGAAAAATAATGACTCACCAAAGACAATTAAAGTAAAATTCAGTTTATGTCTATGTACATTGCGTGTTTTGTCTTGCTTTGGCACGCATACGAAAAACGTTAACAAAGTAACAATCTGATATCTATATATTTTATGAAACCGTGTCTAGTCCAAAGCCTTATTCATAAAAAACTCAATCGGTGTTATTGCACTATTTTAGCTAAAATAGTCCAACGCTTTGATGAAAAGAAAACGAAGAGTGCGTTTTAACCGAGCACAGAAATACGGTGTAAGAAGACTGATCTAGTTTTAATGTATGGTAGTTTATATGTAGCGAGGTGACTATATAAGGTAGGTGAGGTAAATAATTGGTAAATGTGCTATGTGTAAATTTATTTGAAGAGCTTGGCTACGTAGGTATTCATAACAATAGTTATTTATCAAGAGTCCAAAGATGTTAACCACAATAATAAGTCATTACGCGTTGATTATCCGCAATTGTGTGAACATTCAGACGACACTTAAGTCGTACTTAGCATTTACAATTAAGTGCTGGTCTGAGTTGACGCAAGTGACTCTTATCTCGGCCATTTCAAAGCTAATTTAATAAACTGCTCTTTGAGGACATGCATCTTGAATTATTAAGATAGGATCTTAATGTTATGATCACAAATTAGCTTTGTTAAAGCAAAGCCTTAATTAGTAATGATGACGTAGACACGTCACAAAAATCATTTATCTGCAGATTTGTTGTTACAAGAATTGATGCACTACACGAGGAGTTGCATTTAGCTAATTAAAAATAGTGTGATAAATCTATTGCTTTGTTGTAATACATCGGAGCCTCGTTAATTATAGGGTTGAGTGGTTACAACTAAAAGCTAAGACAAATTGGTTTCACTTAGTAAATGCCATCGAAAGTGCGACGCATCGATCATAACTCAATTCAAGGGTTATTTCCATGTCCCCTAAAATAGATACAGAGCTTTCAATTAATAATTCCAAGTTCATGGCTTAAGTGTGTGGCATTAGGTTGTCTAGCGTCAAAGGTAAACTGAAAAACACAAATAGTAAATTTCCTATGTATGTATATCAAAGTTTTTACTCCTTGCATACTTCCTGTATATTTTTTTGGTTTAAGGGTTGCTATTAATTCACGATTTTCAAACAACATATTTGTTTGAGGGTTCGGTGTAAGACATTATAATGTAGTACGGCGATAATCGCGTGTAAATGCCAAACGTTGGCGTCTTAGCGCAGGCGGCGCACACAATGTGCAGCGAGGCAGCGGTAGTGGGCTTAAGCATTAACAATGACAGATGTGCATTGTAAAGTGTAGGAAAGTGCTCATATTAGTCGAGCCATTTGGCTTACTGAAGCGCTAATCCTTATACGTCCCGGGACGTGGAACTTTGCGAATAATTTGTGTTTGAACAGACTTAAGATAATTAAGGATGCTTAAATCGTAGCCAACGAATTCATAATTAGACGTTATTCTTGGTACGTTAGCTCCGCATATAAATGAGGTTATTATTCGCGTTTAGTAAAAGTGAAAAATGTCGTAAATAATGGAGTTTCGTCGAGGAATTCTTGAATTGTCGCAAATTTATTGCAGAAGGGAAACAAAGGCATCAAAATGTAGGGTGCATTACTAATGGTAAGAGTCCAGAGTGGAGAATTACCGTTATGACTTTGTATAACAAAAATGGATGGGAGTTATAGTTCGCATTTTCTTACCTGTACTTATATACATATAATATTTAATTGGCATTAAAATGAAGCCAAACAATAATGTAAAACAATTTATTACTAAAATTCAAACATATCTCGCCAATAACGAATATGTATTGAGATCAGGGTTAGCATGAATAACATTTTTCATTAAAGCCGACTTAAAAATAGTAATATTTTTTTATTGACAGCTCAATTTTATACGTTTGTTAAAAAGCTTCGAATAAAGCGGAAAAATAATTATCAACTATTGACAATTTAAAATACAGTGATCATACGCCGCCATTTTATAAGTACATATTATTTATTTATTTATTCATTAAGGAAACAAAAAAAAACATCTCTATAGAATAAAATAAAAATAAAAACATAAAATTAACACATTGGATATATCCACAAAAAGTTTCCATAGAATGTTATTTAAGTAGACAATACAACACAAAAAATTTAAATCAGGAGAACGAAAAATAGGCTTTATTTATAATCAAGCCTATGGTGCTTATCTAGTGATAATTTGGAGTCAAGAAGGACCCCAAGATCCCTTACAGAGCCCACACGTTCAAGGGATACCATACCATACCAAGGGTGAAGTTGGCCGTGATTATATTATGTGTTTTTCTTGTAAACACGATACGCTGACATTAACCGTATTTTAACAATAATTTGTTAATTTTACAGTAGTCATCTAGTATTGTCTTTTGTTAACATAGCTTTTACATATTAAGAAAAACACTTTTTTTCTTGTCACCGTGACCACGCACACTGAAAAGCACGCGAAACGTCGGAAAAAAATTAAAATTTAGAGTTATGTAAATAGTTATAAGTTTTTAATAATAATACATAGCTTCAATCCGTTCAAAAAGTGTTTTTCTTAGTAGTCACCTAGCCAATCGAGATCTTCCTGAAGTTCCATGTCAGAAAGTGCAACTACCTTTTTATATAACTTAAGTCGTCCGCGTATAACAAGTACTTGCAGTGTAAAAAACATTTAGATATGTCATTAATAAATAAGTAAAAGAGCAACGGTCCAAGGGTTGAGCCCTGGGGGACGGCGGATGTCACTACTATTTGAGAAGAAGTAAACCCATTTATTACCACCGAATTGAACACGATTAGATAGATATGCTGTAAACCATCTTAAGAGATTACCCTTAATACCATTAAAAGACAGCTTTTGTAAAAGCATCATATGGTCAACCTTTCAAAAGCCTTCTTAACATCCACGTAGATGGTGTCTATCTGATGTTTATCATCCCAACTGCTAAAAATATAATTAGTAAAAACAAGGAGGTTAGAGATAGTAGATTTACCAGCTGCGAATCCATGCTGTTGTTCTAACGTATCTTAGGCTGAAATAAATTCGTTGTTTAACTAATCTTTAAAGGACCTTATGGATTGCAGAACGTATTCAAATCGGTCGGTATTTTGCTACATCACTCCTTTCACCAGTCTTAAAGATTATTATTATAGGCGTTATTTAAGATAATTTCCAGCAATCAGGAAAGTGCCACTGGACATATACTTATAGAATATAATCTGTAAAGGGACACTTAATGAACGATATGTATGCTTGAGAAAAACTGGTCTAATTTGATCTGGACCAGGACCTTTACTTGGATCAAGCTATTATAGTTCCTTGCTGATCTCATCTTCATCGAAATAAAAAATATGCACAAGGATCTGAGACTGTGAAGGCTCTCTTCAACTGTGTACACAGCGTCTCCATCCGAGTCAGTTTGAGGTTCAAATACTGACTGAAAATAATTTGAGAACAACTCGACTATTTGTTTGGGATCGTCGTTGAAATGCTGCCATATTTCATTAGTTTAGGGTGTCCTAAATGACTTTGCTTTAGAATAGACGTGTATTTCCAAAAATGTTTGATGTTTGTTTTTAGCGATAGTTCAATCCCTTCTATATGGCGATTTTAACACGCGGTCTTAATAAAGAAAACTCTTGATAATCAAGCAAGCCTTTGTAGATCTTCCAGCGTCACGAGAGTTTCTTCTTACGATTATCAGCCATCTGCTAAACCACACTGGATACTTACGGGATTAAATACACATACATACACAGGGAAACAGCAATAATTGCATTTATTTTTGAGTAAAAGACGGTAACAGTATCTTCAGAATAGGACGAGGCTAGTAGTGTCACCCAATCTACCTTATCAATAGCATTATTTATTAAGTCATAATCTGCATTTAAGTCTTTGTCTAATGTCTTTGATGGAAAATAGTTGATTTCATAACAATTAACCTATTAACAGTACTAAGAATATCTAAAGGCGGGGAATAAATAAGGAACAGGACTAAGCAATGGATCATCGGAGCAATCAACACGCCCGGGAAGTGTTGTTAGGACTAGGTCCAGGAGCCCATTGTTATTGTGGACAACGTTACTTTGTTTTAAATTCATAAAAGATTGGTATGCAACAATTTCATCCAAATCCGGAGCTTCAAACTCTTCTATGAATGGACAGGGAAGAGGAGCTCATGACAGCCGCTGATTCAACTTGAACTACCCTTCCCCATTCCCATGCTCATACGATTTTCTAGGGCACTTATATCGTTCCGGAATGTTCCCGAAACCTCCAAGATAGCAGAGTTAAGATCATCACGCCACTGTTGACTTAACTTTGCAAATTTTGAGTCCATATATCTAGTCAAAGCCTCCGTGTCCACATTCAAGGGCGAACTCGAGGTAAGTGTAGATGAGGTGGTCGTCGAGGGCATAACTTTCTTGTCAGTCTTACATGCAGAAAACTTCGATTTTATTCTGTCCATACGTAAAATTTTCTTTAAGTCTGATTCCGTCAATTCAGCACAATAGAAATGCAACCATGCTAGGCAGGAGGTACATTTGATGCCCTCCGCATCAGGTGCAATTTATAAACAGTTACGGCAATCCATTATTATAGTTTCTACTCAAAACCTAATATAGGAATAATCCAAAGAGTATGTTATAATAATTAGGTCCAAAATCCTTGTATCCAGCAGATGTATAGGTCTACGAGGTATGGCAATAGTGCCACTGTCAGATGTCAGTTGCCAAAAATCAAATTTAACAATGACGTTTACTGACGTGTTTGGATGTTTCTATTTTTATGGACATTTATTTTATTTTAAGAATGATTTATAAAATGTGTCGCATATATTTCTATAGTTTATTCAGTAATTCGGGATGTGTCGGAAGAATCTCCAATATATTAGGTCCTTACATATGAAATTAGCGTTTTGTCGTACTGGCCACTTTGACCTCAAATACCTCATCTTTGGTTAGGAATTTCAAATTCAAATTTGTACAGCTATTTACTCATGTATTTGTGCTTCGATTACCGTCATTCATTTGTTTTTTTTTCTGTTTGCGTCACTCATTTTACAAAATGGAAAACTTAAAGTATCGCATTATTTACGAGTACGAGTTCCACCGTGGCACTAGAGCTGCGGAAACGACTCGAAGGGTGAATGATGTGTATGGCGGTCATGTTGCAAAAGAAAACACAGTTCATTTTTGGTTGGTTGGATCCTGGCCAGCCAGCCAAACCCTGCCCCAAGCGAAAATTAACCCCAAAGAAGTTACTTGTAAGCGTTTGGTGGACTAGTGCCGGTATTGTTCATTGCAGTTTTCTCAAATCTGGCCAGACTATGATGATGGCTGAATATATAGGCTGATGTCTATTGTCAGCAATTGCAAACCATGATGGAAAAGCTAGCGGCTAAACAACCTAGGCTGGTCAATCGCTCCACGCCACTGCTACTTCACGACAATGCTAGACCACACACTGCACAACAGATGGCTACCAAATTAGAAGAGCTTCAATTGGAATGTCTAAGACATCCTCCGTACACCCCGGACCTTGCTCCAACAGAATACCATTTTTTTGAAATTTGGACAACTTCTTGCAAGGGAAAAAATGTAACTCTGATGGGGCAGTCCAAATCACCTTCACAGATTTTATTGATTCCCGTCCGACTGGTTTTTTTAGTAAAGGGATCAATGAACTACCTATGAGATGGCAAAAGTGCATAGAAAACAATGGTTCATACTTTGATTAATTAAATATATTATATTTAAAAATATTCGACTTTTTGTATCTCCCATACAAAACGCCAATTTCATATGTAAGGACCTAATATATGGTTCACAGTACCTTTATAAAGTATTAAATACACTTTGTTGGGATTCACTCGGTGTTTACTAGGTAATTAAACAAAACATCACATACAATGATACCGCTGTCACTATCACATTACACATTATATGCTTATTTCATGTCAAATATTTTTATGTGTATATGTTTAATAATGGACAAATTAGCACTTTAGTTGAAATTGCGCATTTAGACATATCCGTTGAAGACGTTTTATAGTAACGTTAAATTCGTGGTAAAATCACATTATCGCAGTTACAAATTTAAAATATAATTTTAGTTTAATCAAAATGGTAAGTAGGGCCACGACTGCGTGATTTATTCTTAATTGCGCCAACTTGCGATCAGCGATGTTCCCAAAAAATGACAACGTCCTAACTTAATCAATCCCCTATCAGTGGCCAAGCCATGATGGATGTTCTCTTAATTGGCTACGCGATGCTCCAATTTTATCGGTTATCGCAAAAGGGGACTTATTCTATTCTGCACAGAAGCTATTGCGATCTGGATAAAACAAATGAAAGAAAAGACAACGTGTTACACGACAATAGATTTTAGGCACACAGGCTTAAAGTTGCATATGTCGCATTTGTCAACAAAAGAGCACATTGACACGAATGAGAGAACAAGAGTGATAAAGTGAGTATGGGAAGTGACGTTCTTGAGAAAGCCATCGAAAAAACGATTAACCTAGTATACTTCGGCTATAAATTGAAGTAAGGGCATTTCGGCTTGATTTAATTGCATCGAGTGGATATAAAACTAAGGCAAAGCCAAAAGCTAAGGAAAAATCGTATAAGAAGAACACGTATGTTAATTAACCAGTGTCTTTACAGCTCTATATGGACATTGGGCTCGGATTGTATTTCTTTTGGTCATATTTATAAGGACTAGTTCAGGAACAAAAAGGGGCAATTAATAACTTTGATGTATTGTAATTCATATCGCCTTATCAATAAGCGTGGTGCCAAATTAACCATTGTTATATTATAACGATGAGGCAGGAGCCTCATAATGTGATTGTTCAATTAGGTGGACTATTTATGACGCATTGATCAGGTTAGCGCCATTTGATTGGAAATGCATTATTCATTAAATATGTCGTATTCATATAACGTCGTTTTTCAAATTAAAATATTGAATTTACATATTTAGCTAGCAATTTCTATGTACTGAAGATAAATTTTAACAGGTTTCGTGTAGTGCGGGTATTATCATCCAGTTTGTGTTTGGATGGTTGAACAATACCGAACATGGACACGTGTTGTGTATATAGAGTTCACGTTATAAGTCTGTTGTTAATATCAGTCATCTGTCCGTCTGTTTGTTGTCTAATGGTTAGCAGTAAATCTGTCAGCGAGTCTATTGGCGCAAGCGACCCTAGTGAGCTTTCGACGAGTCACAAATCATACTTCTCGTTTTATTTTTCAAAAATGACGGTACAAAACTAGAAAATATTTTTGAGATAGTTATACTTGGTGGTGGTAAAGTTTTAAATTATCATTTACACATCCCATATTTTTGAAAACGTTCATTTAAGCATTGTATATCTCTATCTCTATCTGTGTAATAACACATGCAACAAGATATAATATGATTTAAATTATTCGTCGGATTTTCATCTTCCTATTTTGATTTATTCCAAGTCAGCTCAAATCTATTATATATATACACAAAACAAAGTCGTGTAAGTTATAATATTTATCACTCAAGAACGGCTGAGCCGGTTTGGTTGAAAATTGGTGAGGTAGCTTAGAGTTAGGACACGGATATAGGATACTTTTATATCCTGTATCAGTGAGACGTGAATAAAAAGTGGTATAACAAAATGCAACAAACATAAAAACGTATCGCCTGAAAATAACAAAACAAAATAGTCCTCTATAAGCACACGAGGTGCTCTGGAGTACAACCTACGCACCAAAATCATTAAAATACTTGATTATTGTTAATTTATATTTATTATCCTAATAAATGATTCGACTGAATAAAATACAAAATATGCTCATTTATTGCTTCTAAGGCGGAACAAAGTTTACCGGGTACCAGCTTGTTAAGTATAAAGTAAAAATAATAGGCTATAAACTTCTAAGATTTTTTAAAATATCTTTAGTTTTTGTTAGAATAAACTTGGTATACATTTGGTAACGACGAGTTTTTTGTTGAATCCCTTTTTATTGGGCTTAACAAAACGAAAGAAAACTTTAAAAACTAGGATTAAATTGAGTCTAACAGGAGTTTAGCAAAGGTGTTTCCCAATGTTTTCCCGATGCGAGGAATAAATAAACTGACTTCGTCTAAATAAAACTTTTAAAACAGAAAATACGAAAATTGCTTATTTTACTTCCACATTCGATGCGATGTTGTAGGAAATCAGGCGAATCGCTGCTGTATTCATTTCTCTTTTTCAATACGCTACGAAATAACTGTTAAATTTTATTTATTGGAAAAAACGGAGTTACTTGTTTGAAATACCGGTAGACTCATCAATTTCTCTAAAAATTATTGATTCGCCCTGGTTGATTGATTGATAATAAGCGTACTTGAATATAGTAATAGCGGTAAATAATGTTGCGGCAAATGGGTGGTTCCGTGTAAATGCGAACATAACATTTCAATCAGAGCGCAGGGTGAGGCGTGTCCGCGTAATGGACTATTGTGCACGAATCACGAAATATATTATAATGATGTTTTTATAAAAGATTTTCACTAGTTCATTATCAGTTTATTCATCCTTTGTAAGCCATAGTAAGGTAGAAACTTGGAACATCCCACCCAAGAGTTACAAAGGAAAATAAAAAGCAAAGTTCATTAGAAGCCGCTTTGACAGGCCCAAAGCCGGATTCTAACTTGAGCACGTTTCGAAGTACGAGTGTGTCGTATCGATCTTTAAATTTCAAGAAATATAATTTGAATGTCAGCAACATTTTTAATGTCAATTCCAAATGTAGCAGAAAATTTACATTTATATTTCAGGTTTTCAGAAGTGTTTGTTAGACAGAGCGAAATATTCGAAACGTCGTTCTGCATAATGATGCAAAAAAAGAAATACTTGGTGAAATGTAATTATGAAAAAGTCCGAGTCATATCCACATCAGCAACACGCGGGGTGTAAGGGATTAGTTAACAGGCAATTAAACTTTTATTCCTAGAGATAATGAGCCGCGCTCGCCCACTTGACAATGATGGATGCGTCGCACCCGCCTGAATGCACGGCCCGGCGTTTCAGAAGTATTTTTTACATAACTTCAAAAAAGGGTTTTTAGAATAGCAATGCTTATAACGGGAAGGTCTCCAATTCATGTTATTCCTGGTTAAAGGTTTAAATTTGTATTAATGGGAAGTTGAAATGCGATTGAAGAGCGATTATTTTAAAATGTATTAAAAATGAAATATTCATTAAAAAAATTGTTTTTTTTTTTTAAATATAAGTATGTGTATATTAATTGAATAAAATGACCTTCCATATTATTCCGTTCCTTTTTGATAGAGGGTGAAAAATAATAGAACATTTTTAAAACAAATATCTAGGTTCTAGTGAAAAGCTGTTGCTAATTATTTTGAATAAAAAAGGTTAATTCATTAAAGGGTATTTAAATTCTGTGATAAATTAATTTTGGATCAATAAGATTCGTTAGGATTCGTGCTTTATAATTTGCTTTTTTTGAAAAAGTCTATTCTCACCACTTCGTTTTTTTTTCGGGAGTAATAATATAACTATACAAAATACTACTACACTAAAATAATAACTTATTTAAACAGTAGATTTTCCATTATTTCCTCTGGTTTTCTTTGTTGTTCGTCTGAAATTCATCGCAACACATTTCTTATCACGCTTCATGCGGCTTTGTCAAGGTGAAATGCCAATTAATGATTATACCTCAATTTGCGTCATACGTTATATTTATAGAACAAAACTTGTAAATTTTTCACGCAAATATTTAAATTAAACTAGTTAACACTAAACATAGCATGTGACGGAGTTAAAATTAAAAAATACTGTGCACTAATGACTCGCGATCAGGCGACGTTAGGGAACCTAATTAAAAAACAACGACAGGCTTTAAATTGTAAATATTTCCTTAATTAATTATAGCTTTGCTTTTATTTATTATTGTATTTGCGGCTTAAACATATTTTTTATTCAATACAACGCAATTTCAGGTCTTAGTTATATCCTTAGAGCTGAAAGCATTTGCTTAATAACCAGGTAAACACTAGTGAGATTAATAAATTTTCCATTCAGAGTAATATCCTGCCTCCTCCCTCCGCTTACCTCCTTGTGGAGATAACCCAATACGTGCTGAGATCTACAATCATTGCCGATGCAAATTGTAAGGAAGCTACGTCTGAAGATTATTTAGGACCCTTAATAAAATTCCTCACTTACTCCGCTGTGTGAGCGAGCGAGCCTTGATGTCCGAAACTAGAGAACGAAGTATTATTTTTAATTCTTTATTTGAAACTATACAAAAATAATTTAGGTTTCACTTTGATGTTCTATATTGAAAAACGTACATAAAGCCATAAAAAGTTGAGTAACAGAAAGAACAAACAAAGTTGTCCGCGACCGCAATGCGCGGAGACCTTCCCACAATCTCATACTCATATAACTTGGGCCGTAATTCCTGCGGATTGGCATACGGATGTAAATTTCAATTGCTTTGCGAGCGGAACAAAACAACAAATCATTTCAGACTTTATTAGGATCATGTTAAAGTGCATTTTCATTCGTCGCCGAACACTGCAGGTACTGTTGTCGGAAGGAAATTCAGCAGCGTATTAATGTCTAACTGCAGACAAAAGCGGCTCAGTTGTTGTAATGAGACGGTGTGCGATTATTAAGTTCTTGTGTGAATAAAATTGTTCATACAATTTACTAAGCAGTTTCAGAATAACGCGGTGTTACGCTTCATTGCGACTCACTTTACACCTCAAAGTGAGCTTCGGAGCTCTAACGTTTATTCTTCCCACTTATGCTTTTATATAAGATAATAGTTTTAGTATTAGGTAAGCGTGAACGGCAATTGCCACAAAACTAAGTACTCAGGTGTTTTTTTAAAATACGAGTTTCACAATATTAGACATGAACAGAATGCCGTTAGAGAAACTAAACTACTACTGAAAGTGTAAAGCGGGCGCTGATATTAAGTTATTATAGATGGGGAAACTTCTTCAGGCTGGCCTGGCTTTACTATCTATAAATTAATATGAGATTTACATTATTACTACGTGGCTTAGAAAAATGCGTATTTGGTTTGTCAGCGACTTATCACAAATATGCATTCAGTTGGTTTTGTCGATTTATTCGATTTATATTATCTTTTCATCCTATTTTTAAATGTGAATTTTATATTTATTTTCTTAAATAATCATAATCGATAAATTCATTAACGTTATTTTCGTTCTATTATATTTTTTTGAATAATTTAAATCAGAACAGTGTTGCGGCTGTGTACCAATGGATTTTGCTTTCTTTGTGCAAAATTAGACCTTTCTTGGACGGTTAGGACGGATCGTAACACCGGAAAGTCTTAGACCTAACATTCAATGACAAGTGTCCATCAAACAAGCCTTATTACATTTTTGTTTATAAAAAAGCTTTATTGGTTTTGTAGTTATGCGTAGAAATATATGAAGACATAAATTTTAAACAAGTGGATTTACCTCACTTTAAATATAAGTATGTTCACACTTGTAATAAAAAATCAGTAGCGTTCAATAAACAGTTAAAATCAAAAAGAAATCAGTAATTACAGAAAGTGTTTACATCAAAGAGTGGCTCTCGATGCGGGTAATAAAAGGCTCAAAGGGCCTCATCTACATAGGTAAATTAGAATTCCGGAATTTCTCCTTAACAGCCTTAACTATGTGCTAACTGATTTTAGCCTAAATCTCGTTTCATCCATTGAGTTTGAGGTGACTAACCTTTCAAAGGAATTATTCTCCATACCCAATATTATATTTACATTAACAAGACCAACGTTTCAAATAATATATGCGACTTATGGCTCTTGTTTAGTAGTGTGTGCTATACTTAGAATCAGGAGTGATTGACGGTCGCTTTGTGAGGATTTGTAGTAATCCCTTTAGAGCGGTCACTGGACGTAACTCGTGGTCATATGTCAGATCATTTGTATTATGCTGACTAATTGCTAAAAAATAAAGGTTAGACCCCAAAGCAATGTCCAGGGAACTGGATATAGACCTTTAATATCTAGGCTAAGGAGACAGTCAGGGACTGTCGCGTTCAAACATAGGTAATGTTTTCAAACCAAGACAAGGCGATGAATTACTGCAACGCTTAATACCCATACTACTATATTATAACAAGATTGCAAGTAGGTCCAAGTACTGAATTGCTGACGGCGCTATTGTCTCTTTGATATATGTGTGCACCTCTGCAGTTAATCTCACATTTGTATTCTATGAGAGCATTCTCTGGTCACTAAAAAGAATGTCAATCCTAATGTTGGACTTAAGGATTCATTTTAATACTTTGTTTAGCGGTCAAAATATTTAATCCATATAAAAAGTTTCATCAAGAATCAAAATGTATGTGTTATCCTTAAACGCATATTTATAAAAAAAATATCCTACTTATTTTATTATCCCAATTACGGAAATGATTATGATTATGATTATGAACTTATCATTTGGGAGTTGTAGTCAGTTACGCTACTCGGTATGGAAATAACGAGATAACAGGAAAAATTAGAGTAAACAAAGCGGCATTAATCCCGATTAGGTAGTCGAAGACCGGGGTCCAATTTCAAGTTCGTTTAACTGTCAGAGATGATTTAAGCGAAGACAAAACAAGACAAGAAGCGAATCAGTCATTGCATGATTATATTCAAATATAATTAGGCAATATTCATTACCTGTAATTAATGAATTTATGAAAAATCGTTTGAATGAATCAAATATTTAAATATTTTTACACAATATTTACTTTACAGAAATGTAAAAAATACAAAAAAACAGTGTTGTGTCTAGTGATTGCAGTATGTGACTATCAACAATGATTTAGAGTGTTAATACAACGCATCAATAGATTTTTCTGTTGGTCATTTTTATGGGGTCATATAATAATCACGTTGGGGTAAGCAAAAAGGAATTCGGCATGTATTAGACACAAAAACAACGAGAGACGATCCATCTCAGGCCTAGAGAGAACCTACTTGCGTAAAGATTATCAAAGAAAATATACAATTTAATAGCTAATATATATAAAAGGTCGCATTATTACAATTATTAATAAATACGAAATAAAAACTGATTATTCCTAGCTGTATTACTAGGTGTATTAAATAGATTTCTATGGGTACATAACATAACATTGTATATAAAAATAGATTGTAAATAATACCTTTTCCAACAAACAGTGCCGATGAAATTGTGTCAATTACCAACCAATTAGTTAAGACCCGTGGCTCTGCAGCCGCTTCAGGTGTCCGGGGCTCAAGTGCCACTAGGCATGTGGGTCACAAAGCACAATAACCTCAATTAGACCGAAATATTATATTTTCTTTCGACCTTACTATTGTGCAACATAATATGGACTCTCAGCCTATTTATAGTAGTACTAAAATAAGTTTTTCTTCTCGAGACGAACTGTTGTGAACATTTGTGTTTAAGTACACGGCGACTTAAGAACCAAAAAAAACCAAGCCATTATCACCAAATTCCCTACTAGTGCAGTAAGCTCTACTTAAATAAATAAAGCATAAATTAGTCGCAACAAATGGGAGTAGCATGAGCAGCAAGATGAGCTGTGTTCATATTAGATGACGGATACGGAAGCTCGTGTCTAACTCTCCCGTGGGAACACAACTTAACTCATTGCAAACTCCGCAAGATGATGTTACAGACTAATTATTATTATATGCCATGCTCCGAACAAAATTGCTTTGAATCAAAACGTTTTAAAATACAACTTTTATAAATCTGAGCTAAAAAATATGTGTAAAAGTTACGGCAGAGAACGGCAAAGGAAACAACACAAAACTGAGTTTCAAAAAATATGGTCCTTTGGTTAAAATTAGCTTGCTTTGCTGACATTGCAGAGCATTAGATATTAAAATATATTCGCATGTCCTTTAAGTTTTTTCATTAGACTAGAATATATTATTGAAATACTTTTGATTTCGTTTTTAATTAGTACAAAACGTTATTCTCTAAGCTACCAGCTGAGCTGATAAATGAAATATTGTTCGCTCTTTTGCTTTAGCATCCAACCGCAAATTTAAAAGAGAAACATTGATCAATAGCTGCAACTGATGGTTGTTTGTTGTCAAGGCAAGAAATCAAAGCAAGAGACAAGCAGTGAGCGTGTGCAGTATGCAGTGTCGTCGTGTCCTCACTATTTATGCTGCAATATCTCTCAGAATAACGTCACTCGCACGCGCTACTTGGGAGCACATTGCACAAACTAGTTACGGCATTGGAGATGAGAAAAAGCGTTTCAAAATTTCATTGTTTACTTCTTCTTATTGAATAATTCAATATAACATTTATTAAAACAAAACTGTACAATTTCTCTATTACTTTAACATATATTTTACTTCTTTCATCAGATAGGTAAATTTTAAAGATTGAGAATATTAAAAACTGCGGAGCGATGTTAACAATGAGTTATATATAACTTGTAAAAACGATATAGCTTGCGAAAACGTAATGACAGATAATCAGTTAATACGAACTATATAATTTCTTCGTTTTTGCACTAGCAAATACAATATCCGCTTAAGTCTTTTACTTTGGGCCCATCTTAAAGCGTACTCAGTACCTCTGAGTCTCCCGAAGTTAGCAAGTTGGAAGGGACACAGAAAAATTTCATTTAAAATGCGAATCAAACAAGTTCTAAATAAAGCGAGTGAGCGCAGCTCCTTTTATATTTAGTTAAAAATTTTCTTTTGACTGTTTCAGAAAACAAGATTAGGATACATTTTATCTTTCAAAACTCTCGTGTACTTAGAAGATTCTCGATTCTTTTTCAAAATAATGTACATTTACAGAATCACAATGACATTATGTTACCTGACGGGCAATTCACGTGAATCCAACAATTGAACTCCTTTCTTCTCTTTCGAATTACTTGAAAGAATTGTAGAATATTGAGCTTTTGAACCATTCTAGTTAATCGAATTAAATAACCAACAGGAGGACTGAATTAATCACAAAGTGAACAACACCATAACAAAATAAGTAGCTGTTTAAAAAAATTCAAATATGTATATATTTTTCCAAAAATACAATTTATCTTTTGAATTTCGTACGTTTCAATCACATGAAATACGTAAAGTTTTAGAATATGCATATTGTATTCAAATCAATATCAATAAAAAGCAGCCGCTAGATTTTTTTTTATTTTCAATTTTTTGCGAACCGCTCTCGACAACGTTAATTGAACCTTCACACAAGAACCGCAAACGCAGATATAATTTATTATAAAAAAGCGTTTTTAGCGGTCTACCGAGAAAGGCTCCGGGAGAACTGTGTCTTCTATATATTTCATAGTTCAAAAATAACACGTAAGAACCAGACATCGACTCAAGTAAATTTATCTATTTAAAATGGACGTTTCCTGTACTATCACTATTACGAACCTTCAAGCGGGATTCAATGTGAGTATAACATTGCCGCGGGGATATGAAAGAAATTCCAATATCGTCTAATATTACATGGAAACTACTTGTTATCCCGACTCGCTTCGATATCATAACATTGTTTTGTATTCTAGTCCACTGCGGTCCCATATAAATTCTAAACTAAACAAATTCTTATTCAATTCAAGTATTTGTCCCGAACATTGCACGGGTCGTATATGATCGTCGTATTTTTGTTTTAAATTGAAATATTCAGGTCACGAACATACACATAGTGCGTTACAAACCGAGGTCTATAGTTACAATTTTTATTAGTTACAACCGAACCAAAATCAAAACTAGAATTTCCACAATTAAGGCATTTAATGAGCTGCGACGTCTGATTACGATTTAATGAAGATATTGCCCAATTTCATTGATAAACGAGTGTATATATTACTTGTATGTTTATTTTTAAGGGTGTTTGTTTATCACTAGCTAGCAATAAAACTTTGTTGCGGCTGCAATCCAATTTTATTTACAATTATGTAATACCCCATTTTCTTTGAATACTATCATATTAGCTCATTTTTATAATCGTTAGTTATGTATTTTTTTAAACCAAAACACGTGTAAACCTCGTTAGACATTTTAGTACATCAACATTAATTCAAATTTGTTTGAAGAGGCTGTACACGTAGCGGACTGTAACCGAATTCAGAAAGTTTTTACGTTCAAAGTTGCGAATATTGGTTTGTACAAATGTGTTTATGTCTATCACGGGATTTATTTGTAGGTAAGAAGAGGTCGTCAACTTTCGCTTTGAATAACATACAAACATCGGGTAACCCTAACTTTAACCATAAAAATTAAGTCTTGTTAATTGTAAATGTGTTTCTCAGCCACAAATAATAAAAAAAATTACGACGAGTAAGTATATTTTCTAAAATTTATTCAAGTTCTTCTCAAACATCCTCATAATGTGGTAAAAAGACGTAAGGTTACCGCGCAGATATTATAATTGCCACTTGAAGATGCTAAATGCGCGTTTATCTAGATTCTAGTAGTAACTGTAGTTGTCAGCCATACAAACTAAGACAAAGTGCGATTAAAAACAAAGGTACATGGACACAATTAGAATGAATCTTTGTAAATTTTAGTATTTTGTTCAAGACATCAAATGTAAAATATAAATGTATTGAAGTGTTAAACTATTGAACCAATATAGTGCAATAACGCTCAGTTCTCGAGTTCAAAAGTCAGAATCAAAGTGACATCACAAGTTGAGTGTAATCAGGCATTACTCCAATACACCAAGTTTTGTCCTAAGAGAGTGTAGGAAATAATTCCAGCGGCATAGTTGATAACTTACAGAGGTTTAAATTAATTCCTCCGTCCAATTAGTGACCGCAGATGGTTAAATCAAATAATAACATTTAAAGTGGAAGGTTGTATTTACAGAGGACACTTGTCTTGATTTGTATAATTAGTTTTCAGGCGTGGGCCAACTGTATTCATTGAACTGAAGGGCCAATGGCTGGTCATGCGTCGAACTCGTGAACAGTGTGTGATGAATTATATGGCACGTATATCTGCAGGTGGGTATATTATTATCAATGTCTACCTTGATTCACCTTGATACTACTATTTTTGTATTGTTTTCACGCTAATGTTGCACGCTCTTATTTCACTATAACTTGAGCACATAACGTTTGTTGTAATGGTTGCAGTTGCTTGAGAACATTTAGTTAAAGAAAAATCTTGACTTTCATTAGCCGGTGATTCGTTTGTTGTCTTTTCGCTTTTCAACAGTTACAGCTCTTTTGACTTTGATGAAGAGTACATAGTTTGCTAATATAATAGCTCACTGATAAGGGTTATCTCAGTTATACTCCTGTTTGTTTACTATATACCTGGTCGTATCTGCTGTCTCCGTATATCTGGCAGACATCATGTAAATAAAATGCAGATTTATACTTATTAATTGTGCACTGTTCTATGTTTATGATTTATTACAAATAAATTTATTACTTTCAATTCCCATACTGACATTATTAATAAATAACCAGACAAACCTGTGGCAATTCGTTTTGATGTTAGCAGTATTGTTAAAATTCATACCAAATTGTTTTTTGACTTTAGATAGCGTTAGTCTACAAAATGAGAACTTTCCAATTAATGTTGAAATCATCAACTAAATAAGGGAAATTTATCTGCCGTAGTTGACATGTACTTACATGTAACGTTTTTTTTATATATTTTGGATTTTTGGATATTTTGTAGATATACAAGTTACATAAGCCCAAAATTATGAAATAACCATAAAAATACGAAATAAAGACGTACACGATAAATTTTTGATAAATTAAGTTTAATAGTTAAATAAAACCACACCAAACTTAAACAAACAAACATAAACTAATAGATGCAAGCAGAAGTAGTCCTGTCTTAATTTTATCGGCAAACTTTCTGGTGAAGCGTTACGTACGGGCTTAGGAAGGATTTTGAGGCTTACTCGGACTACGAGTAAGCCTCTCAGAGATTTGCATTCGTATATTGACCAAAAGCTCACTCCACCCTTCAATTTTCTGCAATGATGCAGATATTAAAGATTATCTTCATAACAAAATAAAATTTACTAAAGTCAATATTGCCTTTTATGTTGTTTTATATTTATATTTATTTACAGAATGTTGATACTGAGTTGATAACATTCCAGACCTGATTTACACACGTTAAGTTTGCTATTAAGTGAAAAAAAAGGTTGAAGGTAGCAGGGTCACGGATGTTTTGAACGAACAAGTGAAACTCGTTAATTAAGCCGCCCGCCCTCGGGCCTTGCCGCCCACCCCGCATTCACTGATCTTCTGCCAATAAAAATAAAAGCTCTTTTTGCCTTGCCCATCCTAACTTACAGAAGAACTTATAAAATAAAGGAACCGTGCGATGATAATTCAAAAGAATTAAATAAGTAAAATTAACAAAACAACTCGTTACAACGACTTTTCTTTATTTTTTAAACAGTGTTTTATTAATCACAACCTTAACATTGTATTATTATGAAATTAAATTGGGAAAGAATTTTACAGAAAACTTAAGTTTTATTTACTCACAATGTAAATACTATAGCTAAGTGTAGATTACGATACCGAATACTCAAAAAAGCTCTTAAAGGCGTGCATAAGGAAATAATTAAACAATTTACAAATATACACAAATAAATTAAAGCAAAACTCGACAGAAAGGAGGTGCCGAGATTTATTGCCAACATAAATTATTTGAACCACCGAATAATTGCAGGGCGATGACCGAAAACATTTTCACTGTATTTTGTAATATGTTTATAGACAAATAAATGTAAATCCGCTAGAGGTAACATTCATTATTGAAATTAATTGAAATTATACCGGGACGTAATATGATATTTTGGTAACAATGGGTTCAGAAAATTCATAGTCACTTTGAGATAGTATTCAATCAGTTTTAAATTATTTTATTTTGAATTGTATTTCTCCTATTCAATACCGAAACAGATAAGCAAAATCCACAATTCTAATTAAATACAATTAATTTTTACATAGTTCATTATTTTACACTAATGAGCACGCTGACACGAATCCTCTCAAAAGCAGCCTGAATACAGCATAAATTAGATTTAATTACAGCGGCCCTTACGCCACCCTGTACTCACGCATAAATAAAATTTCTCGACTTATATCACTGGTTAGTTTATAAATATAATTAAAAATCTTACTTTAATTTCGATACAATATTTTTATGTCAATTTATGTGCATTTATTAATAAATTACTACAACAGCGTTTAATTTTCTGCACGGGATTCGCAGTTTTACAAAAAGCTTAAATAAACAAATATGTCATTATAGCCATTTGTAACGCTGTTAATATGAAAATACTGTATGGGTTTCCGGAAGCTATATCCAGGATGCGTATATCGTATATCCGTATCAGTATAATAAAAAAAGGAATCCAATTATCGATCCGACTAGAATAGTTATGAAGATGATTAAAAAAAAAATTGTGCCTAGAAATTCAATAAAGTAATAAAAATGTAGCATAAAATTCTTTTGGTTTTAATATTTTTTTAATAGCGATGATGTTCGGTGCGGCTTATTTTGTCCATGTTCCATTTCAGTAAACTAACGTCACTCCCTTGATTCGTTACGAGTTTATGGCCAACGTCTTTTATGTTTACCTAAATATTTTCTTTATTTTTGTGTATTGTGTATTTTTAGTCTTCTTATCTAAACATTAATTATGGAATTCATTCAAATATTAGGTCCCTACATATGAAATTGGTAAGGAATTACAAATTCAAATTGTATATGTACATATAATATGTATTTGTGCTTCGATGACCGTCATTCATTTGTTTTTTTCTGTTTGCGTCACGCATTTTTCAAAATGGAAAACTTAAAGTATCACTTTATGGACGAGTACGAGTTCCGCCGTGGCACTAGTGCTGCGGAAACGACTCGAAGGGTGAATGATGTGTATGGCGGTCATGTTGCAAAAGAAAACACAGTTTGTTTTTGGTTCCAACGTTTTCGTTCTGGAAATTTCGACCTGCAGAACAAGCCCCGTGGACGGCCTGAGACCCAAGTTGATAATGAAGTATTGAAGGCTATTGTGGAAGCGGATCCATCGCAAACCACGTCCGAGTTAGCTGCAGGCTGCGGTGTTAGTGATAAAACTGTTTTAATTGACTTGAAGCAAATTAGGAAGATTAAAAAGCTTGAAAGGTGGGTACCTCACGAGCTGACTGAAGCAAACCGGCAAACGCGCGTCGATTGCTGTGTTACATTACTTAACCGGCACAATAATGAAGGTATTTTAAACAGAATCATTACCTGTGATGAAAAATGGATTCTTTACGATAATCGGAAGCGCTCAGCGCAATGGTTGGATCTTGGCCAGCCAGCCAAATCCTGCCCCAAGCGAAAATTAACCCCAAAAAAGTTACTTGTAAGCGTTTGGTGCACTAGTGCCGGTATTGTTAATGAACAAGAGCAGATTTCTCAAATCTGGCCAGACAGACTATTACGGCTGATGTCTATTGTCAGCAATTGCAAACCATGATGGAAAAGCTAGCGGCTAAACAACCTAGGCTGGTCAATCGCTCCACGCCACTGCTACTTCACGACAACGCTAGACCACACACTGCACAACAGATGGCTACCAAATTAGAAGAGCTTCAATTGGAATGTCTAAGACATCCTCCGTACTCCCCGGACCTTGCTCCAACAGATTACCATTTTTTACGAAATTTGGACAACTTCTTGCAAGGGAAAAAATTTAACTCTGATGGGGCAGTCCATATCGCCTTCACAGATTTTATTGATTCCCGCCCGACTTGTTTTTTTAGTAAAGGGATCAATGAACTACCTATGAGATGGCAAAAGTGCATAGAAAACAATGGTTCATACTTTGATTAATTTAATATATTATATTTAAAAATATTCGACTTTTTGTTCCTCCCATACAAAACGCCAATTTCGTATGTAAGGACCTAATACATCGTTATTTTTTCAATCAATCATCAATATAAAGGAAGACTTAAGCTTTAAGATTATATCTAAGTAATTATATAATACGTAGGCACATTGGTCAAGCTTTTACCAATAAAAAACAATATCCTCGTAATATTTACAATTAGTTTCCATGTTTTTCGTCTGCTTACTCCCTAGCCAGGCCCCATTAAAAGTAATGTCTACCAACTCCATAAAAAAATCTTATGATCGGATGTCGAAAATTGATATTTTGAAAAACAAGACCAGAATTTGCTTCAGTTTATTAAAAGTGGAAAAATCAAGGCCGCAAATAAAAAGCTATATCCACATCGCAACATGTTTGTGGAGTTTTGATTACATATCTATTTTTGATCGCTACAAAGAGCCGATGGCGTTTATTATTCACAACTGGAATTTGTACTAATATCCAAAAGAATATTATTATATTTTTATAGAAAAATGCTTTTCTATTTAATTAAAACTGTTAATATATATACTTCTTTCAAATTCTAAAAACAAACCATAACCATAACCCAGAGGGAGAGAAGAAAAAGAGGGTTTAACTCGTTTGAATATCAAATTAATTATAAAGGTTCGAATAATTATAATTAAGTTACATGATATAAGTTACACGAAATATCTGAATTTATTAAAAGAAATGCGAAATTGATGCAATTTGATAAACTTAATTGTTCGTGTGAATGCTGAAATAGCATTTTCTACTTAAATGTCGATAAACATAAAACTGCCTCATAAACAAGATTTAGAATAAAACCAAATTAGTTTTATATGGTAGGTACGAATATAAGCCTCGATAACAGTAAAAGAAATAAGCCTGGAAACCTTTTTACGGACGTCAATTCTATTTTGAATAAAAATTACTCTTTTTAGCAAAATGTTTAGTAGTAAGAATATTTTCATTATTGTTATGATAAATGAGTTCCGTTGTGTGTTATGGATAATGAAAATATGATATTACTGGTGCATACATGGTATTAAAAAAGAACCTCCTGAGCTTTTGGGGGCTACTTTCCGTAGAACACTTTTTTTGAAGTTTTCCTTCCAAATTTTTTTCCACGTCACATCACTTTGCGAAATCAGTTGCCACTTGTTAGATATCCGAACTGATACAACTTAGGATATAGTATTGTCTTTTGTTTACATAGCTTTTACACATTAAGAAAACACTTTTTAAACGGATTGAAGCTATGTATTATAATATTAAATAATAATTTTAAATTTAATTTTTTTTCCGACGTTTCGCGTGCTTTTTTTAAATAATAATACATAGCTTCAATCCGTTTAATTGTGTTTTCTTAACTTAGGATATATCAAGAAAACAACGTATCTCTAAAGGCCGTCAACGCATTTTTTACACGTTGCAGGTGTCAAGTTCTTAGAGACCTGGTGGTTTGCATCTCTCATCAAAGTTTAAATTAACTTAAAGATAACATAACAATATTCTGCCTATACCTATAGATAGGTACCTAGCAGTATCTGTGATATGTACACACACAACAGCCACGTTATATAAATAATTAAGTAATAGGAACCTAACAGCTTTTGTAAATCGTGTTTGGGTGAGTGTATGTTTGTTTATCCGTGAATCGTGAATGTGAGGCCGGACGGAATTAGTCGGCGGTTTGACGTGCCTGTTGTCACAAATATCAACACATCGCGTTTGTCTGTCTCATTGTTGCTTGTTGACATTCGCGGTTTCCTTTGAACTTTCAGGACGTTGAAGGTTACCCAAGAATGCTCCGTGTCCGACTACGCCATAAAACTGGTTAAATCGGAAGAATAGTATTCCTCATTGAAGAGATTTGTCACGAAATATATGTTTCGTACGTAAACTATCAATGTACATGCTACGTTTGTATCTGCGAACGTTTTAAAGAAAACGATTACTTCATCGGATTACAGAAGTTGTCCTCATATTTATTTGTGTGAGAGTCAAAATAAATAAATCATTAAAATATGTATATGAATAAGTTAAAAAGGAAAATGTGAAACAACGCCTAGCTACTCAGTCTGAAATTATGGACTATAATAATTTGTACAATACTCTCAAAATTATTTAAAGTGGCTCTTTGATGAAAGGTTTACTTCGTAAGACAATTGTAAAGCTCGTTACACGATCATCTAAATAAAGCTGAAAAATCTTCTACTTTAGATATTTCGCATATTAATTTATTATTTTCATGAAATATTATATTTTTATTGGTATTTCATTATATTATATATATATGTATGGTATATTATATATATGTATGGTATATTATATATATATGTATATATATAATATGGTATATTCATCTTAAGGATTCCATCGCATAAATTCGAAATGAATTTAGGTACTATAAGAGATATGGATATTAATCCATAAAACGAATGCAAAGAGATATAAAAATGTCTTGGAATACTGTGAAGCTCATTTAAAACGTCATACGTTGAAGTAATTCCCGTTCGCATAAAAATGTTATAAAATTTAAGCGACACTAATTCCTGAGCTAGTGAGCTCAAGGTATATTTTTATGTCCGGTATTAAACGCATCTGCCTTCAAAGTGAGTGAACGAAATTACGAGTGGTCGTCAAGAGTAAGTAGACAGAAAATATTAGCTAATATACTACAAGGGATGAGGATTTCGTGAAGTGCTTTTAGGTTCCAGACATAAACTTAACTAGAAAACTTTTTGCGAAGCCTGCTCGTATTTTATTTTGTATACGATTTATGCCTGTATCCCTTTATAATTTGTATTGATTACAGAAAGATTACGACTTATAGGAAGTGAACAAAATGTAGTCTATCTTTTCGGTTTAGTATTTACTTTCTCTCGATAACTGTATGTAAAAATTTATAAGCAAACAAATATCTACAATTATTTCTAAAGCCTTTGTATAATGATAATGATTTTTTTAATATTATGGGCTAGTACATTAACTTACAAACTTATTTAATACTGGACTAATTGTAACCCAAATCAAGTCATTCATTCATGAATCCCTAAAATATGTATAATTGAATGTAATGAGTAATTAGAAGTATGTATTAGAGCATGATGTTCCTTAGAGCGTTGTTTGGTTCGCATCAAAGGACACCCGACTCGGAGTTATCTGATGTCAACCCTCATATGACCTCAGGTTTCAGGGAATTAAAACTTACACCCAGACGACGTATTAACACTTTGTCCAAGACCCGGATAATCCCCACTTTTAGATTATTAAAAGGGCGAGGAGATTATGGTATTAAAAATAAGTTACGTACCTACATTAATTTAACCAACAATTTCAAATGACATTAGTTTTTGCTGTTTTGTTTATATGTATATCCTTTCTTGTATGTCGCTTTATTCTAATACAATTAATAATGTATTAAAATTATTTATACAAATTTTCTTGTATTTTTTTAAAATACATGTTTTCGTTTTTAAATCTTAAAGAAATAGTGAGTAAGAAATAAATTAACATTGAAATACCAAATGTTACAATATTGACGTTTATGGAACGCATGACGTAATCCTTTTAAGTGGTAACGTTTTCAAATCCTTTTCGGTAGACTTGGAAATATTTATAATTGATTTAATTATTGTTTCCAATTAAAATAGCAATTAATTCCGATACAGGGGATCGGAATTGGAATTATTAATTCACAACAATCCCAGCTGTTATTATGTTTGTTTAGCAAATTAAATTATATAACTTTACTTGAGAATTAACGAGTATATCTGTTTGTTTTCGAACGAGCCGGGCTATTTGTGATAAAGTTATAACAAACGAAACTTTTACAATTTATAACTGAGCACTTCACCGCTCAGATTCCATTTGTTATCATATCAAATTTGCCAAAAGCTTTGATCTACGAAAGGAATTTCTATGCAGATTCTTACAAATTCATGATTTTTGATTTGCGATTAACAAGAGAGTCGGAGAGTTTCTTGCCACTTCTTTTACACCTCTGATGAGAATTGGCAGTAAATGTAAATATAGAGTAGTTTTGTAAGTTGTTTAAGTTAATTATGCAAGTAAATTTAATTGTTAACAGGAACACTAATTATTAAGAACTACAATTTACGGATAAAATCAATTCAGTACAATTAAATATAGTACCGTATTATTTCTATCATAAACTCAATTTCAAAGCGACATAATTTGTTTAAAATGTGATTTAGGACTTACTTTGTTTATGGATTATTATATTATTTATAGGACTATTATGTACATGGATTTAGTTTTTAATCAAAAGGTATATATCCTTTGCAGCACTAGTTATGAATGGGCATAGCGATTGGTCTCTTGTATTGCCAAAATATAAAGCTTGCAGTAGAACTAATCCAGCAAAACAATTATTGGAAAAGTCAGTGAAGCGAATTTAAAAGTCCTAAAACAAAACTGACCCCGGCATTTACATAAACAAAGCTTCGGAACGGATTTGTGTGGAAGGTAAGCCCAGGTTTTATGAATGCCTACGTGGCTGCACAGCAATCCCTCCGCCGCCTCGCCGACTCCCGATAGCCGCTTATGCTGAGCCACTCCTAGAATATGCGATACGGCTCCCGCCTCGTTGGCTCCTCGCTGACTGCACTCGAATAGCCACGCACATTTTAGTTTCCAAACCATTTATGGCTAAATCTTCAATTGAATTGTCTTACCAACTAACAATAAAGACTCGACAATACATCGATACGTATTGAATCACAAAAAATCGCGAGGGCATTGAATCTCTCTGACAATAGCCTTCCATAAAATGTTCAACTTCAATGTATAAGCGATAAAGTTATCTGGTTTCAATTTCTTCGCAAAGCCGGACAAAGAAATGAAAAAATCAAACTTTGACGAAAACGATGAAGTCGTATTTAGATTATTTCTTATAAATTACTTTACTAATAATATAAGATATATCTGTCTATAATATATATCTTGTATGTTATATAATATGTATATCTAGAAAAAATACTTTTTTACTATTCACCCAATTTAACATTTTTATTTTATATTTTCTGTGTTAAAATGTTGTTTGATGACAAAAATTATCGCGAGCTACGGATCTCCAACGGCTTCGAGTAAAATTGTAAGTCGAGGGACGATCTTATTGAAATTGAGGGACAAGAAAGGTCCAAATGAATAACTAAACTCCGCTGAATTTTTCGCAATGTTTGAAAGTTAGATGGCGAGCCGTGTTGTGCTCCGACGCGGTACTCGTTACGTATTTATGTAGGTACGATGTGACCACATTCACTTGGCCACCTTTTATTCGCTTTTAGTCATTCATATCTTAATACAAGCTGTATTACTTATATATGCGATGCAAACCGTTACTTATAAGATAACATTGAAGTAGTACATACCAGGCGGCGATAGGTGGGTCAGCCAGAGCAGCAGCAGGTGCGCAAGAGGCTGCGCACGAACCATCGCTCGCTAACGCCGCGTGCGAACGCCGCGCATACCAAACACCACACCTGGAACCGTCCACAACTATTTGTTAGAACATTATTCACTTTCATTTTACATCTTAATACTGAAGTACTGGTTCATCCAGCTATGGAAACAGAAACATCCTAGGAAAACTATTAATTAAAGTTAGCTGGACCCAAAACGATAATTTATTGGCCGTTTAGTAATAAAAACTAAACCTTTCATAATAGTATTAAAAAAAAACATTTTATAAAGTTACTACATTGGCTGTGATGACGTATATAATATTGCACAGGTCATTTGTTTCCCGTGATCTCGCTTTCGATATAAAACGCTGCAAGCTTTATTGTCATTATAATTTACTTTGCAAATTAAAATCGTCAATAACTGCACAAATTAATCCGCAATATGATTACACAAAATTTATTACACCTGAAATTAAAGTCACCATGCTATAAGCACATTATTTTAAAACGTTCCCAATTTCATAGTGGAAATCGCTATTTCCTTAAAACCGCAGATGCATAATATACTGAATGGCTCGGTGTGTTATTAATGTAACGCCATAACCGGTACAAAAACACTGAGCTACAACAATAAAGCCAAACAAACTTGGCATAAATGATAATCTCAAAGCGAAAATGCTCAAAGTATGACATCGCTCCCATTCTTCAGTTTTGGGACAAAGATTAAAAACTTTATTCGTACAGAGAATCGCTTAATCAAAACGTCCTCAGACAAAAGCTGTGAAAACAAGCAAAATATTATTTTAATGCTCTAAGCGAATCTTCAAGCATCTTTCGCTCAATTCTTACATTATAAATTACGCCGACTTAATGCTATTTCAGAATGCTAATTAACCTAGAATCGTGAAATCTTCACATGATTTTCTAAATATGTCTGCGAAAGATAATTAGATGGTCCTTTTTCAAGGTAAGTTTCCTCATTAGAATGTCATGAAAGTGTCTTGACAGCGCGTGTCTATTCCTCTCTCGGCTTTGTCGCGCGAAATGAGGGACCGATCTTTATTTGAATTGAAAACACCTTTTTCTCAACTGAGGTACTTTCATCTTCGACTAGGCCTACTTCGTTAAGTGTTTATTATTTTTAATGTCATATTATAAATATTATAAAATCACTTTCCTGCGAACATGCAGATCACATAGATGCCTGGCATATATTGTGAAAAATACATGTGTTGAATTTCCAAGAATCCTTAACGTACCCCGTAAAATACCTCACTTTTTAAGAAAATTATTATCAATGATAAGACACAGCACTGCACAGAAAATTCATATTTAGATTTTGTTTATATTTAAATTTACTAGATCTAATTTATTTTGGTCATAGGCATTAATAAAGTACCAAAGCCTAAAGTAAAAAATAAAATTAAATATTTTATTTTCTAACTTGAGAGATATGAAGCCACACGGATCGATAGCCGAACTTTCCACTTTCCTAGAGGTTTCCCGTTTCCGAACTCATTACCGCTAAAAATAAACTTTATGAAAGGATTCACTGGCCCCACTTATTTGAGGGACTTTTCAACTCTTCTTCTACACGATACTCGATCTCAAAACTGTGAACTTAACGAGAACTCAGACGGACTTTCATAATTTACTTACTACTGGGAAACAGTTACGAATCATTCACAACGTAAGGATGGTTCTTGACGTTACATCTAGGCTAAAATAAACTTTTGAAATATTTTGTTTACAATTTAGATAACAGGTCTAATATTACTCAACGGTTAAGAAGCCGTTGATGAGATATTGATTATAACTTCACAGTATATGTACACCTTACACAAAAAAGCACTCAAATTTCAGGGATCAGGGAACAAGTGATATTGGAAGAATGGGAAAGATAAAGTCAATCTTTTTATACAAATCTTTTATTCACCTAAACAACTGGACCAATTTTGTTTATAATTATGATTTTTTGTGAGTTCGCCATTATTCAACAATTAGTTTTTTGTTGTATTTAAGACGTACACACGTGTACATGACAACGTCTGTCGGCTCCCCTTGTAATACACTTGCCCTGCCTTGCCTTGCACTTTGCCTTTCGGTAAAAACACACAAAGTTCATAGCAAGCCCAAAAAACCATTAAATATTATTACACTGTCTAGTCAAGCGATACGAAAATGCAAAAGGGACTGTGAAATGAAACGTGGCGATCGGCTTCGTCAATAATTATGCATTATCCTCAACAAATTTATAAACAAAACTTTACGAACAATTAGTACTTGTAACAAACTTAAAAATCGTGAGGCGTAAACCCTTGGGACTGGTTTTGTAAGAGTATTGACTTCAATACACAAGTTAATTAAAAGTGTTTTTAGATTTTACATCTCAAATATCATGTTTATAAATGGAATACATAAGAAATATTAGGATATTATATGTATTTGTGGCTTGAACTTTGTATTACTGGAGTGCCATTGAACGGAATCCAAACATGATGAATGACTCAATATAATATTTCATATATAAAATATATTGCCTAGTGTTTTCCTTAAGCTTTGGTATTTTATAGAGACAAGGAAATATACTTAACGCTTTTGTGAGACGTATTATTTCTGACCCATTTGTTCACGAGACCATTGATCTGCTAACCGTATTATAACAAATTTGCGTTTAAATAATATAGTTAACAGGTATTTTACAATCAATTATTCCTGATAGATGCGACGAAACGTCACTCGATAATCTTACGGCCGGCAACGCACTCGCGAGACCTCTGGTATTGAGAGTGTCCATGGGCGGCGGTATAATTTAACATCTGGTGAGCCTCCTGCCCGTTTGCCGTTTCGTATAAAAAAACCTGTTTGTGGCAAACTGTGTACATTATGAAATGCGAGGTTTTTAGAAAATGTTATTACACCGACACAATTTTCGTTCAGTTGCAACGAGTTGAACAGTAGTGTAGTTGTTTTGTTTCTCTCATTTTGCCGCAGCCTGAGTGATTCTTTGGCAGCGTATATGGGTCAAGGGCACAGCAAACTTTTCAACGGCTACAATCAAAATCGAAAAATCACACGAAACCATTCTTTGAGTCGAATGTTGACTTTTAAACAGAATATTCAGATTAAGGTGAACCTCGGAATCATATAAGTGCGTATATTGTGTAAAACAAATAAAATATCCACCAAAATTAAAGTTTCGTGAACTCATTTAAAGTCGGTACAAAACAAGTACTACTTGTCGATATTAGGATAAGTTATATAAGATGAATATTTTATTTGTAATTCTTAAATTGCTTCAGATGAACGGCGATGTATGGAAGTTTTGAAGCAAACTTTCACCGTATTACCTTGAGACAAAACTGGAGGAGTTACGTTAACCCACGCAATAAATTGTACAAATTCATGTGATTCTGAATGTGCGAGTGAGTGGAAGACGGAAACACGAAGAATGCGAGCTATTTCGTGTTTATTACTCAGTGTTAATGTTTAATTCGCAAACATTATAGCCCATTCGGACAAATTATTTGTTTAACGCACCTATGTTTTATAGGAGAAAAGTAATTTAAGTAACAAACAAATGGTATTCTACCTTCTCGTGCAATTTTCTTACTAAACAATATTAATATAGAACATCAGTCTTAATATTACTTATACAGTTTCATCTTAGGTCTGAAGTATAAATTACTTTTAATAGAGGTGTATCGATACACAAAGCCTCGTCTTTCAGACAAAAGAAAAATTATTGATAACTTCAATAATGAAGATTATCTGTTTCATCAGATACACATTGGCATAGTAACGCGTCGTCTACGCCGTAGAGGTCATGGTGGCGACCGATTCGAATACTTTCACTAAGGAAAATAACATTATTTATATAATTGCGTAGATATTCTGGCATTAAGATTGTACGTAAAAATTGTGCTTACATGTATTTTACAATTAAACAACCAGGTGATGTTAACATAGTAAATATTGGTGGTATAAATACTTTATGTAGCACATGCTCAATTCCCATCTTCCATTGTCTGTATTCAATGAATTAATCATACGAATTTTAATGATTTCATTTTACTGCCGGTTGTACTTTTGTCCTTTAAAAATTAAAAACATTCTCACGCTGATTCGAAGTAACAGTCTTGTAAAACGAAGTTGAACATTTTTTCATAATTTTAATATGATTAAAACTAGTCTGGCTACATATAGTTACATAATAACTTTGCTTTTTTCAACTTATTAAATATTTCGAATTTGGTAAACGTATTATATATATTATTTTTAAAAAATTATTTTGATTTTGCGTCATTTCATATATTTTTTCGTGTTTATTATCAAATTAAAATATGGAATGGGATTTTTAAGAAAATAGGATTACAGTAATCGCCTTGCCCAAAGTGGGTATGGAGCCGTCGGTCATATTCCAGACACTTCAAAAGCTTGGTATCAGCCGTTTGTTCGTATACTACGTACTATCAACAGATACAACAACACATCGTCTGACAAAGACCAGGTAACATCAGGGGGCCGCATGCTGTTAGAACTACAAAGGCTGTTAATGATGATAAGCTAGTATTCGTCGAAACCCAATTAGGCAGCAAAAAATCTTATGCGAGAAATGAAGATTGCCGCTAGGACTCTCTCGTGTACCTAGGTAACACTGAAAATGTTTATAGAATGAAAAACGGATTAATGTAGGAAGGTGCCAATACTTTTATTGTTGTTTGAAGTAATCTCCTTTCCTCTCTACATATCGTCACATTCGATGGAACCACTGAGAAAAGTAGTGGGCCCAGTCTTCCTTAGGGGTCTATTCTATGGCATTTTCGTACGTTTCGACGTATATTATAGTCAAATATTTATCAGTCCGTTTTGCGGAGTGCGCTGAAGAATTATTGTCGTGGTGAAGCAGCCATTGACATAGCAGTCTGCAGTAACTGTCCTTCCATCTTCTAGAACAATTGTCGCGAAATGACCTTTCTGACCAAAGAATGGGAAAATCATATTTTTCCTTTCTTTACCTTAGTTGGCCGATCCTCGAAGGGAAACACCCACTGAGCTGATTGTCTTTTGGTTTCGGTTTCGAAGCAATATATCCAGCTGTCATCACCTGCGACGATATCAAATACAGCTTCTCAGTCACCGCCGTTGAACTTATCTAACATTTGGTGACACCAGTCTATGCGAAGGTGTTTCTGGTCGTCGGTTAAAGAATGGGGAATCCATCTGGTATAAAGCTTCCTGACGACTAAATGTTCGCGTAATATTTTTTGAACTTGACTCATATCAATGCCTATGTTTGCCCGTATCTGCTTAAAGGTTACTCTCTTATCTTCCTCTATTATGCGTCTCACGATGTTATCTTCAATAGTCGTTGTTAAAGAACGTCCCTCACGTGGATCATCATTGAGATCGCTACGTCCACGCTCAAATTCGTTAAACCAATTGTAAATAGTGGCACGAGGTGGAGCTTCATTAAGAAATGCTAATCAAAGCCTATCATAGCTTTGTTGTTGAGTTAGCCCACAAGTCATAATAAATCATTGAGCGAAAATTTTCTCACGTTAGGTTCATTTTCACGTGTAACAAGTGTTTTAGATTTACAAAAACAAAGGATAAATGAATGCAATACTATAAAAAGTTATAAAATTGAAATTCAAAAAATGTTTTCATTTGGTATGTTTCTCACTGGCCAGTTCTAAACATTTTCAGTGTTACCCACGTATTATAAAACGTGGTTATCATCCTGCATCAGTCATGGTTTGGTGGGGCGTGTGACTTATCAATGAGTCATAAAACTAAATTTTGTGAAATTGGAGTGAAATGTTCAGCCAAAGTGTGATTCTCCACCTGGTCACAAGGCACGAACTACCTAAGCCAAATTGAAACCAACGTTTCGTACAATATAAGAGCTGAAGACTGGCCCTCATCTAGCCCAGACTTTAATGCTTTATATTTCTAATTATTATATAAAAATCCTTGGAGCAAGCAGTGGCGAAATTTCCCTCTGAAACACAGCGTAAATCCATAGATTCGTGGCCAATCAGATTAAAGGCCTGTATAAAATTAACTTAAATTTTAATAATATTACATTACTTCATTACTAATACATTTTCATCTGTAACTGAACTTATGGCCGGACTAAGTATATAGCATAGACAATATGAAACGTATCCTAACTTATTGTAATAGTAAATAGATGATAGTAATATTTGGATTAAGTGTCACATTCATTTAATTATTTATCCGTGATAGAGCTGAATGATAAACAAATGCAGCATTTATCTCTGTATAAATGGTCAATTTTTTTTTGTTGAAACCAAGTAGACTTGGACCAAAGAGACTAGTAAAATTTTGCAAAGATATGTTAGTGCTTTTATATATATGTACTACATAATCTTTGCAAAATTTAATATAGTTGCGGCATAATCCATGTACCAGTAATAAATAAATAGTCAACAATGCGACCGGATAAGCGGATCAGTGGATGAGCTACATTTATGATCTATTTATGATCCTTGGATCGCCATCATTCATCTTGTACTTAATTAACTACCCTCGTAACTCGAACAGATTGAGTTCTTGTCTTTATGAATCGATCCGTCAATAAAAAAGGTCCCTTCTGAACCGCGTATGCGATACACAAACTTTATGATGAAATCACGCTTTATAACTTGTAATGAGAGGACAATTTTAACGAGTAAGTGATCCTTTTTGATTTGCTATTGAAAATTTATAAGGAACTTTTGTCTTTTTATAAATTAACCTTAACATCAATGACACGTAAATAGTAGGTAACATTTTATTTAGCGATAGTGAATATTGTTGAGGAAAAATATTGTATCATAAACCGAAGGGTAGATGAATTCATTAACTTGTAGTTCTACCCCCTTGGGTCGGGTTTCTAATATTGATGTGCTCATATTACTCGAAGGATTTTTTTTATATTGCAGATGAAAAATTATTTCATACAAAATCTTTCTATCCTCTCTTCAAATTTACAAATATAAAATTATTAAAAAAATACATTTTGCTCCGCATTTAATACTTTCCTTTAATAATTCCTTACAAGAATTCTAAAGACATTTGAGTTTTAAAATTTCCTTTTAAAGTCCTGAGTATTAATATAACTATTTGAGCGCGTACTTGTTAGTTAAGCTTAACAACGGCAGTTCTCAGCGGCGATGAAAAAATCTTAATAAAATTGTAAGTTTACTGTAAATTAAAGCCTCGGAGGTTTTTCATCCATTGTTCCGAAAGTGGACAATAAAAGTGCTTTGTGTTCACGACGAATAAGTGGTTGGAAAAATGTGAAAGCAAAACATAACTTGACGGTAACTTTGTTTGAGTCGCCTTTGACTTCGTCGACAATGCACTTGCACTTTTGTAAAATTTGTCAATGGATTACGTTTAAAAGCGAAACGAACAGTGCAGTCTCGTCGCACACAACCGGGCCTGTGATACCTTCGTAACATGAAAATTCTGAATTTAACGTGTACATCACATATCATTCCCGTCTAAAATACATTATTGATATAAACTGGCATAGAGTAATAGAAAAGTAATAAATCCGTGCAAGTATGTTACGAGACGTCGGACAGGATTCGAACCTGCGATTGATTGATGGTGCTCGCTTCGAGACTCTTTCCAATATTCGAAGCTATTCTAGAATGTTCCTGACTTTTATCTTTAAACTTGTATTGCACAGGAATACGTAATGTACAATACAGAATATGAAATGTATGATCAAATTCTTCCTGCATATGTGATTTTTATAGTTTATTAAAAATATACATGCTACATGTCTTAATATATTTTTGTCTGTGAAAGACAAAGACGATTTACTTTCGATGTTGACATGTAATTTTGGTATTGGTCAGTGTAGAATGTTTAGTGCAATTCACTTTGTTTATTTAAATAATTTAGAATTTCATAGTAGAACAATTTTCATATGACTCAAACAAACACAACAAACGTACAAAGTGTCATCCATCATACTACTTCAGAGAGCAGACATGGAATTTTGTCAAGATACACTCTCTAACGGAATTGTTAGAGAAAACAACTTTATACTCTTTAATTATATAATCGACATTTGTACTTTGAGGTATCCTAAAAAAATAATAATATCGTAATTAGCGTTATTATAGAACGGGTGAGGTGATATTAATAGGTGTGATAAATTGTCATAAAAAATCATTATTTTTTCTTAATATAGTATAACTACAACTTAGTTCGTGATCAAAAATTATCAAAGTCCCACCAATCGAAGCTAAGAAAATATTTTTACTATTTAGTCAAGTCAGTTTGTTAAGTATCTGCGTGACAAAGCTCGAACTATTCCGTGTTCCGGCTCGTTTACTTAGCATTTGATCTCGTTTCGCAAGCGGAATGAGGGCAGAAAACAAAAAAGCGAAATATTTCCGTAAGACACCCGTCGCGATACTCGTAATGAACTCTATTAATTGACATGATGCTTTATTTACAAAGCATATTTTAAAATTGCTGTTGCTCGGATAGACGCTTAAAAGCTGATTTATTTTAAACAAGTGGCTTTCAAATTGTGCTAATTTTAATCGTGTTCTGTATTAATCGCTTTGATGGTTTGCGAATTGTTGGCCGACTGTAATTTAAGAGAAAGAGAACCACTACAGTTCAAAATTGTTAGGTTCAATAGATACTTAATTTCTGAATAAAATAATAAAATGTAACAGAATTGTACTTAATGTCCTGAAAGGCTCAAGAGCATTCATACTGGCCATTTTTTTTACAAACAGGGGTCAAACGAGCAAGAGGCTCTGGTGGATCTGATGTTAAGTGATACCGCTGCCCATGGATACTCTTAACGCAAGTGCGTTGTCAGCTATTTAAGAATTGGTACGCTCTTTTCTTAAAGGACCCTAAGTCTAATTGGTTCGGAAATACTCAAATTGGCAGCTTCCACATAGTGGTGGAGCCTGGCAAAAAATGACTTAAGAAACGCTCTGTTGTGGAATAATGGACGTCGAGGTGATATGTTCGATGGCCATGTTCACGAGAACGAAGCGCATTACGTGCTCACCGCCAATTATAAGCTACTAATGTTTTTTTTTCTTATATTTTGATTTTCACCCTAACACGGGAATTGAACCAGAGAACTTATAATCTAAAGTTAACCATTCCATCCATATTACCTCTACAATAAGCCAAGGTGTTGTGAAGGCCTCTTATTAAATTAGTGTAATAATTTAACAAAAATTCCTTCGCTCGTAACCGTCCTAATGATAAACATTAATCTTGAATGATGTCATTAACTTTGCCGTACCCAGGTACACTCAGCCAGATAAATGTTTTTACCGAAAGAAATATACATATAATTCTAGAATTTTTCTTTATATGTGAGCTACAAAAAATATGTAACTTAATTTATTTATTACTGTGGTGTATTTGTACCCGGAAGAAAGCAAAGGAGCAGTTGGCTCATTCAAATCTAGGTGCCGGTTTTTAGGCGTGCTGCTTTTTGAAGGCACTCTACTCGTATTAAAAACAATATGATTCTCATATATCACCAAACATTTTGGATAAGGCGATCTAAAATATAATTCGTATAGTCGCATAATCCAAATTAACAAAACTGTTTTAACGAATTCAAGATAAAAATAACCTTCGTTGATGAATGAAGAATATTTTTATAAAGTTATTTTGAGTGCGTGTGTGTTAACATTATAAGTCTAACAGTTTGTTTTAACGGGCTAATCTCTGTAACTACTGGTTATAATTAATCGATATATTTGTCTTGGATAATCTATTTATAAAGCAAAGCCATGATTTTTTAAAAATCCACCATCACATTTCGTAAACCCGGCTACTGTGTGCATAGTGTGAACTTTAAATAATATCAATTTTATTTTTAAACAGAACAGGACAGAAGTTTGGCCACAATCCCATTTGATGTTCAATGAGATGTGGCCTGTGTTGTGGAGGGCACCTCTATCCAGAAGACGGCTGTTGGATCGCGAATTGTTAAGCTTTTCATAAGTTAACATGACTTTCGACGCCACGCATCTGTTAACTATCTCCAACTTAAAAAACTCGAATTGTTATTTTTAACGATAACTGTGCTCACCGGAAGTGTAATGTTTACCTACACAAATAGACCACTGACTCATGACTGTAACACTTAACAATACTATGTAAATTATGATCAACTATAAATTTTGTTTAATGTCGGCCATTGTATTGTCTTAGTTTGCGATTGACGCTCGTAAAATCCGTTACTCCTCTGATATATTGTTTTAAGTTTCAGCTCACGGCCTTTTTAATTTCTTACTTATTGTAAAGCAAAGCGATAGTGAATTATTTCCAGGCGGTTTGGCGTGGAAGTTTACATTAATTATTAATACACATTATAGAAGATAATTTTACACTATGATAGCACGATCGCGGTCGCGAATAAATCTAATGTACGCAGGATAACAATAATAATTAATGATCCCAAAATACGCACGTTTATTTATAAAGCAATTATAGTACGCCGCTTCGTACCGCGGTGCTGCTACATTTATTCCAGCCCTTGTTCCTGTACAATTATTGAAATCGTTAGCATATATAATTTTTTTAATAATGACATAAATATGATCAGTATATATTGTATTAATATAACAAATAATACGTATCACCCAATTGTTTTCTTACTTGTTAGATATGTACCACCAAAGTAAACGAGTAAAAGTTATAATTAAATTGTTATAGTTTATATATATATATATATATATATACACATTAAAAAAAGGTAAACGGTAATTATATTTAATAAAAAATCACCGAGAAATGCTAAATATACACCATTATTTACTCGGCGTTCTATGCATTAGAATTCTTAATTGTGTTTGTCCTGAATTTTTAACCCAATTTAACATGAACAAAGAGGTTTTTCGCTTAAGTATAGGTAGATAAAAACTTTAACACTACTACGACTCTTTTACTACTTTTTAGTAGAATAGTAGTCAAATCAAAATATTTTACCTTCCTTCTAAGTTCGTTGCAAAGTTATATTGCTATTATAACTTTATAATGAGTTGATTATAAGTACAAGTTTAATTTAGACAAGTAACTTTACTCGTTAATCTGTACATAAATTACAATTACATTATACAAGCTAATTATTTGATCTAAGATGCTTATTCCTTAATACTTACTATATTTTACATTATTAGTCCTTCATTTAAAGGGATTTAAAAGTTATTAATTCCATACGAATGAATGATATTTATGCAATGGATTTTATTTAATTCCACTTGGAGTTATTTAATAAAACATGTTTTAATTAAAATTACGTGAAGGCGTATAAAGTGTTGTTTATTAATAAAGTTAAATGATGTATTGAATAAGATTACTTAGAATTTCCTCAACAAAGTGTGAACAGTAAGGGTATGGTGCAAAATATATAAGTTTATGACAGTTCGCGTTTCTTAGAAAGCTCATACGAGTTTTGCGAACTAAGAGCTATTTCGAAGCAGGTATTATTTCTTTGTGGCGAAAATAGACCGGGCCGCAGGAATAGCACAGGATATTGCTCAGAACTATCAACACACATAAAAGTACTAGGGTTCAACGTATTACCTGAATTTCTGTTGAAATTCCGGTACTACGTACGACCCGATTTATTTAAAACTATAATGTATGTCAATAAATCCGAAAAAAACCCAAATGTCTATCAAAATCCACCTATAATATTCTCACCAAAACTTATAAAACACAGAGACCAGATTTCGTTTCAATGTCATCATCATTCATGACATATGTCAACCTTCGAACTTCTCTTTGAGTCGCAATATTAAATATTTATCACACACCTCTTCAAATATAATAAGAAAGTCACAATACGAATTTTATATGTGGCCTCTCTGTAGCTTAAATTTTTCCATTTATTAAACCTTTATAATATTATAATGTACATACAATCCCATGCAGATATGGAAGTCTAATGAGTATTCCTTTGAACCGGCACCGCTAACTTCATTTTATAATAGAAGGCGAACTTAGATGCTCAATAAACAAACATATGTTTATTAATACAGAACCTATAAATTTTTTGGTATTATTATAATGGAAGAAAATAATTTGATTATTACATTTACGACAATCTGAGGAGTAACTTTACAGCGTCTTACATGAATTTATTACTTAACAAGTATAAAAATTTGAAAACATGTTTATTTGAAATATTTTACGCGTCGTAGAAACACCGTAGAATGAGATTGAAACTGCAAGAATTTGTAAGCGCAATCAATAACATTCTTAGAAACATTCCGATGCGCAGTGGCGTTCGATTGCTCCGGTGCCACCCAGGGAAGACGCGTTGTTATCTATGCACTAAGGCATTTCTTCATTTCGCTCACTTCCCACTGACCCAGTCAATGCTTTAGGTAATATACAAAGTATAGTATTTACCTTTTCAATCTATATTCGACCGTGGTATTAAAGTAGCAACGTGTTGGCGGTAAACAAACGCGAAAAGCCTCTACACAAATTCCATCCTACTTTCAATAGAATCTCTCATTTAGCGAGATTCGCAGAGCTATGAATTTCATTGAAAACCCAATATCTGATATTAGCCCGCTTTACCATTAATACGATGCTTTGAATATGGACAGAAAATATCAATAAATTGTATCGATTTTTTATATTTGGTATAACCTTAGGTAAGTAATGTTATCTGTTCATACACTGTTCATTCATTCAATGTGACAGATTTTTCTAAAGAATATTGTACATTATATTGAAATGTACAAAAGCAAAATCGTCGCGATGTAAGCCATCAATTAAAGTACAAAACCATTACCATATAAAAACAATAATAGTATACTTTAAAACCCAGATGTCGGTGTCAAAGCAAGTGATTTAAAATTCCGCTGTGATTAAAGCGATGACAACGCTAAGAGCAAAGAATAACAACGATTAAATCGTATTCGAGCGTCGCTTTCAAACCACTACCGACAATTTATGACTAAACAAATGTTTTAAGCACTTCAGCCCCCAGTGCCTGACAGCGTGAGACTGACACTTTCAACACCAGTAAAACATAATGCATACGGCTGGATACATGTTCATACATATTAATGAAAGCAAAACACGCATTAAGGGGGAACAAAAATGTATTGGGCTTTTTAACCACATGAGATATATATCTGTGTGGGTATATTTTTTAAAGTTTTTGCTTTTCTAAATTTATTTCACCGGACACTTTATGTAGAACGAAATGGTCAGGACTTTGTGCCTGACACGCGAAAAAGATTTCGGACTTAAGAAATACGCACAAATAACATAAAACTCAGCTGTGCATAGTCCCAGTTCGAACTCACGATCCTAAGTTACAACGGGGTGCATTCACGGATACTTCAGTATATACTTACGGTATGGAACGTACGGTCTTAATGCATATCACATTTATACAATCATTAAATCAGATTGCTGCAGTTCTATCAAAGAGCTGTATGACTGTGGGCCACCCACTAACTCCTTACCCAATGTCCTGTTACCTGTTATAACCCAATACGGTCTTCAGAGTGAACTTGCCGAAATCTGCAGCTGAAACAAAGGCTTTGTCCGACATATACGTCTACCAATATATTTCATGTTTATCGCTTAGTACAATAGGAAGCAACAATAAAATATTGAATGTTAAATAATATTACTTTTTGTTAAAGAAATTAAAATTCGACCGTATATTATATTTTAATGCCATTACCATTAATATATAATCAAAAGTATTAAATGCTTTATCATATTTGAAATTGTTATGATTCATACATACATTAATATTTACTGATTAACAAACTCGATTACAAGCTTGCACTAGAGTAATAAAGAGTCGAATCAAATGTTAAAATTAACAGTATCAGGGATGTGTGTGGAATGCAAATAATAAAACACATACTAAGTCGTCGATTACACTAATCATCATTACTAAACTCTTGCCACTTAAATATATAGTAGATACATTAGTATAACATACCTCAACATACATATCACCATATAACCTATCAAATCAGCCCGTCTTTGTCACTAATTGACTGGAAACACTGCATCTGTTTAGCTTAAAATATTTCTTTAAGGGCGAATTGGTGACTTACATTTTACTTTTCTCAGCGGGTTGTTTTCTACGGTGTTTACCTTGAGTAGCTAGTGTTAAGTGCGCAATATGGGTTAGCAAGCATAGAGTTGAAATTTACGCTACGCTACTATGCTAACCTATTATTATATGGCACTACACGCGAAGCTTTGCTGCATAAAGTGCGAATGGTATAATGATGTAATGATGCGCCGTGCACCGACGGGAGTTGATTATGACGCATGACTACTCAAACGATCGCTAATACGTGCTAGGGCCATTCATTAACCGCTTTGTGTTTGCCGCAAATACACATATTGCTTTTAAATTTTAAGGTTTTTACTGTTTTCCTTCATAGTTGTAAGATTTGATTGAACTTTGTTTATGTGACATAAAAATGATGTTAAGTTGAGTGCAAGTGATCTTTCGTTTTTGAATTTAGTTCGATAATTTAAAGTGCAACCTATTATTGTATAACCGATTATAGTCAATTTAATGAAGCCCGAGTGAAATATATTAATGCAAATGTATTCAATGCAACAATCATAGCGGCACGCCTCTCGAAATTGCTTCGTTAAGCAACATTGAAGCGCCGAATTCATTCCGTATAACGTAGGTGACAAAAACAATAGACAGAATTTAATTTCCTGCTCAGAGAATTATCATTTTTATCCCTCGGATTTTGTGCTTCGAGAGCTGGATTTGAAATATTTCATTATTTCATATTAAACATTAAAATTTGAAAGAAATCGAATTAAATCCTAATATTATTTAGCAATAACGAAATAACGATGCGAATAGAAGAAACATAATACATGGCATATTCACTTTTAATAAACAACTAAATAAACGCTGGTAATGTTTTATGAATAATAATTCTGCAGTTTGTGTCCATTTCGTACCGTATTTTCTTCTTCTTTTCTGCAATGGCGGAGTTTTCACAATCAAGTTTTTATAGAATTTTTAATTTCATTGTTTGGTAGCTCTCGGTCTATCGATGGAATGCAATTTTTATTCCAGTTTTAATGTAAGATTCGTTTAAAGCTGAAAGGGCCGGTTTTTAATCAGGAGCCTATTTCCTTATTGCATTATGGCGGTTTTTATTAAATTTTATCGGTTCTTTTAAACGAATTTTTGAAATATGACTGTTACTTTCTGTCGCATTGAATTTCAAACAATATTATGATGTTAATGCTAAAACAAACGCCTTTTGTCATTACGAGTTTTAAATTGTTATTCAAAGTAATATAAATTTTATTAGCTTCATCGCGCGTGACGCGTGACTTTGTAATTGTTAATATTATAGCTATGAAAAAGTGTTTATTTATACGGTATATAACTTAACAGTGTTCAAACCTATTTTGTAGAAATCTGATACAGCGACTTGCGAGTTTTTTTGTAGTATAGAATTCCGAACCGATTTGTATCAGTTCGAACATTTTAAAGGGTTTTCTATTTATTAGTAGTTACAAATAATTGTGAAGCTTTTATACGTATTCTTTTGACGCTTTTAATACATACATTTTCAAATTACAATAATTCTTGTTTAACTATAGTTAAAGTAATTTGAGTAATAGTAGTTGGTGTAATTACGAGGGTAAGAAGACTTTAAGAGAATTAGGTATTAGGTGCCACAAAAGTTAACAAAGAAAGCGAGGAGACATAAAAGGATAGAGTAGAGGGAGGGAAGTGACCTCTGAGAGTGCTCACGTGAGGATTTATCGTCCGACTGTAACGAGACGCCTACCTTCGAGTTACCATATTATCGTTAAATTCAAATATTCAGTTGAAGGTTACACGAGTTAAGGAAACATTTTGTTGCTTTCCATGATTACTATCGGAATATATATAAATTAGTAGATAATTAATGACTTGCTTTCATACGCTAGTACACAAGAAGGCATTTTTCTGTTTACCAAAACCTATAAACGTATTTAATGTAAGCATAGAATATTTCCATGAAAACATCTTAGTTTTACCCATGGCCCGGTATCTGCTCGGGATCTCTTACCAATTTTATTGTGTATATGTGTTATTATAACATAAATACATGTAACCTGCATTGAAAATCTAATTGAGATATGAAAAGAAGGAATGAAAAATCTTTGTAAAGAGATGGTAATCCGGAGAGCCTACCAACCTGTTATAGTTAATGGTAATGCGCATGATTAATAAAATGGTAAATGTTAGTGAATTTTATATTTTTGGGCACTTAAATGTTATACGTTGCTGCAGTATTTTGTTAATACTTCAAAGGCCTAAGTGCTGCCTTCATTTATTTTTTAACGGGCGTCTCCGAGTCAATAAAGAACACATAAATAAGTCGATGTCGTAAAGTGATATTTACTGCTGGCTATGCGGTTAATTTAATAGTATATAAACGTAACCCGCCTGGGGATTAGAATAGCTTTATATTAAATTATCAAAAAGATATTTAATATTTAAAAAATGTCTTCAGGCCTTCTACGAAACGTCGATGTAAATCTTTTACGGTATTTTTATTGAATTATCACGAAATCGTACCCGTAATTGTTTAAGATCATATCCACAATTAAACAAGAAATTGTACTAGTATATGACTTCTTTTCTATCATATATGTTAGGTAGGTATCAAGGCCTGCAGTTGGGAAGCTTTGATTTTTATCGATATAACTAATACGACAAGACAGGGCCGAGAGGTTATAATTGGGTTTAGAAATCCTAAGACATAGCACAGTTCCACGCTTCCTACGCAATAGCACAGTCTTCCGTTAATAAAGGAACAGAACTTTATACTCGTAAGCTACTTTTGATAGCATAACAAATGTGTAGAGAAAACCTAAAATACGAAACCAACGTTACTCCGTAAAATAATATCCTTCCTTAATATACTTCTGTACCACAAAGAACGGTTCTGTGGCCGCCGGTACACAATATTATACTAGAATAATAAGTCCTGAGTACATACCTCGTTACAATATCTTCTTACCAGGAAGAAAGGCACACAATATTATCAGACGTAAGGATTAGGAGAAATTCTATTAATTTCGGAACAAAGAGAGGTTAGACTGATGCTAATACCTTGCCTCACGATAGTTCTCAAAAACGCACTAAACACTCACTATACAATTCTAAATAGTGGACGTAGCTATTATCAATTATAATTAACAAAAAGATATATCAAAATAAAAATCTGTCTAACGTAGCCCGAGTAAATCTCAACAATGATTCAACTAACAAATGTGACGGTCGGCCGAGAAAAAATATTTGGGATCACCATCAAAAATTATTAAATTTAAATTATGTATTTCGAACAACTTCGATTGACCTATTTTACGAAATAGTGAAGTCATACAATTGAATGATTTATGTATTAATTTAGATAATATTGCGATAAATAGCTAAAAGTTAATTCCTTTGTTCACTTTTTATACATACGGGTAGATAAAAAAAGATGCAATTTTGCACTAAATAACAAATTTCCGTGTATAAAACGCTGTAAAACTTGTCTAATAACACTTAATTTACTCAAATGACGAACGATTTTGAATATTATAACAAAAATAGTACCTACATCTTTAGGTTACAAAAATGAAAAAAAAAATATTTCGCATACCTCGTGGGCGTAAATCCTTTACAACAAGGATATGATACACCGTATCAGTTTCTTCGCTGCATCCCGTTCTTCTGAATTGTTAGCGGTAGTTGATTTAGTTCTTAGGGTAGGAAATTAATTCACTATAATTTACTTCACTGATTTTACGTGCACTGTATAACTTCAAACTTGTACGAAGAAAAGGCCCGTGCGCATGTGTCACAACCTCTTTTGTAATCACAACTCCCTCCTCCGACTCGACCATCCCACTTCGGGAAAATGGTCGAGTCAATTCGTAACAACTCGTAAACAACCTAACGAGTCAAATGAGTAACTATTGCACTTGTAGCAAGATTCTTAAGAATATGTTTCATAAAAATGTTTAGAATTTAATTAAATTAATATCAGAAGCTAACAGTCGGCCTTTCCTGACAATGTTTGCGTCTCGCAAAAAAAAGAATGCTTTGTAACATACAACTCAAATTAGAAACTAAATTTTAACTTTAACTTTTGAATTACATCTATAACTACAGAGAGTTAAATTTAATCCATTGTGACGTTACTAATTATTTATGTTTATTTATTATGGGATATATGAATTTGTCTCGGTAGACATTCCTACTCATCGGCAAAGAAGACACAGGGTGTAGGCCGAGAGAAAAAGCCGGCGTAAAAAACTCTCGGTACTCTTTTAAAATATCAAGTCATCAATTTTATCAATAATTTACAATAGTCTTACTAACTAAATCTATTGTGACCTCTTAATATTCACAATAGTTTTACATAACCAAATCTATTGTGACCTCTTCACATTCACAATAGTGTTACATAACCAAATCTATTGTGACCTCTTCACATTCACAATAGTTTTAAATATCGAAATCTGCTGTAACCTCTTCATATTCACAATAAAGTTTCCATAACTAAATCTATTGTGATCCCTTTATATTCACAAAAGTGCATTTATCATGTAAAATTGATATTCTAGTCTGTGTTCAAAACATAAATTTAACAAAAACTTATCGTAAGCACAACAATTACTTGAAGCACTTTCATTTATCACAAAATACCTAATTATATTAATAACACCAACTACTACTACAACCCTACTTGTTCTTAGTATTATGTTTCAACAACATATTTTAATTCACTCAAAACTTACTTATTATATTCAGCCATCGCTTTTATTAGGATACTATTACTTCTGGATATGACGTAAATTTGACATTACTTTATCAAATAATTAGTCAAATACAAACTCATTGGTAACCGATCAAATTGATACAATAATTTCCTTACATTCAATTTCATTACAATATCTTATCAATTCTGTTGAACGATATTTTTATCATCAGACATAAATAAAAGTATTTCATATCCACTATTAAGATCAATAATAAAAAGAAAACTATTGTTAGTGTAAGTCAAGTATTGATTATGCACAGGGAAAATATATATGTAGAAAAGTCATATGTAATTTTACTATAAACATACTACTTTTAATATAAAAATGAGGCTTAAATATTATTATAAATAAACAAATAAACTGTATGGCGGCATAGACACCATTTATCAATTTGAAATGAACTTACATATTAATATATCAGTACAATGAAACAAACAATGAAACTAAGACAACATAAATTTCCAAACTTTGACTAAACGAAACCTAAGTAACTCCATCCTATACTTTTTAATTAAGGCTTATAATACTTCAAAGAGCATGTCTTACTGCTCAAAAGCTTCCCTTTTAGCCTTACATGAAACTAGACCTTTTGAAAGAGATACATAAATATAATATAACAAAATACACACCATTGTAAAATGTAAAGGTACCTTCAAACAAAGCGCGTTAGGCGGTTGGGTTATTTTAATGCGAAGATTAGTGAATTCGGGCGTACTTATTAAGTAGAGTTAGTCTTGTCCAAGTTGTACCTAATACTTGAAATTGTATTTGAATTAAACCTTATTTTATCTTTGGAATTATCGTTGAATGTGATCAATTGCTGTGGTGAAACAATTGGAACATAGTATTGTCTTTTGTTAACATGGCTTTTACACATTAAGAAAACACTTTTAAACGGATTGAAGCTATGTATTATTATTATAAACTTATAATTATTTACATAATTTTAAATTTAAATTTTTCCAACGTTTCGCGTGCTTTTTAGCGTGCGTGGTCACGGTGACCTTTGGAAGAACAAACAAACACAAATGTTAATTACAATTCGTTCTTTACTTTTAATTACTGATAATATTAGCTATCAAGATCTGGTATATAATAATTACTGTTAATATTTATTCAGCTATTAGAAGTCAGGACAGCGAGGATTAACATTGACTTTAATATTGACATTTTTAAATTATACTTGAAATAAACAAAACATGACGAACAGAAGCCTATGCTGAAAATTCCGTTCGTTTCCGGCGGCTTTATATAATTACGACAACTTAATTCAGTCAACTCAAATAAAATTATTCAATTACTTAACATTTCACCTTTGCTATTAATATTTTGAATGAAGGAAACGCTTATTTCGTCAGTGACTTTTTATGACGAAACCTCACAGCTCCAGTAATTAATTGTTTACTAATAAAGAAAAATAACCATACCTAACTTTACTTTAAGTTAATATAAGTAAGATGATTATGGAAATGTTTTATCATAAAAACGAGACATAATGGTTTTTGGTCGCCGAATGTTGACGATTCGTTCAGGAAGCATACAAAAAAACAACTCAATGGCGCTACAACTTTTTAAGGTTTGGGCCTCAGATTTCTGTATATGTTTCATAATCATTTGTTAATCTAGAAGGCAAGTAGGTGATCAGCCTGCTGTGGCTGACACACTCAGTAAATGTTTTGGGTCTAAGGCAAACCGGTTGCCTCACGATGTTTTCCTACACCATTCGAGCGAATGTTAAATGCGCATATAGCAAAAAGTCTATTGGTGCACAGCCGGGGATCAAACCTACGAGCTCAGGGATGAGTGTCGAACGCTGAAGCCACTAGGCCAACACTGCTCAGGAAGCATGCATAGCACCGAATATCGACTCTTAAGGTCTAATAATACACCGCTAATATGGCCGCGCAAACGGCGCACTCAATTATCCCGGTTGGATGCACCCGCCCTGCCGCCGGGTACACGCCCTATATCCTTTATTTTTATCCTACCATAATTGGATAAACATCATGTATTAATACTCCACTGACTCTAAATAAAGCCTTGCCTGCTTCATCTTTTACATTTCGACACAAGAAATAGGAAACCAATTATGTCCCTTTCACCTATTAGAAAACCAATCGGAGAATGGGGTAAAAGGTGAACAGAAACCGATACCTGCAAAATATATTTTAACCCGATATAGGATAAGCTCAATATAAGAAAATAAAATATTTAAAAAAAGTTTGAACCTCATTACAAGTGAAATATTATCTTATAAATTTCATAATTTTCCTTACTAGGGTTCCCTGAAAGCGATCGCTTGTTGCCGGCCGGCCAAGATCGGCCATTCCTTCCTTAATTTATGTTGTATGAATGTAGTACCTAGGTAACACTGAAAATATTTAGAAATTGAAAAACGTCTTAATGTAGAAAGGTGCCAATACTTTCATTGCTTTTCGAAGTAATCTCCGTTTATTAATTGTATAGAGGATACACATCGTCGCATTCGATGGAACCACTGAGAAATGCAGTGGGCCCATGCTTCCTTAGGGGTCTTTTTTATGTCATTTTCGTACGCTTTCACCGCATCTTCAGGTCTCGTAAAGCGAATACCTCGAATTTTATCTTTAGTTCTTGGATATAAATGAAAGTCACAGGGCGCCAGGTCAGGACTGTATGGCGGATGACTCATTATTTCGACACCTGCCATAGTCAAATATTCACCAGGCCATGCGAAGGTGTTTCTGGTCGTCGGTTAAAGTATAAGGAATAGATCTGGTATAAAGCTTCCTGAAGCCTAAATGTTCATGTAATATTTTTTGAACTTGACTCATACTAATGCCTAGGCTTGCCCATATCTGCTGATAGGTCACTCTCTTATCTTCCTCTGTCATGCGACGCACAGCACTGATGTTGTCTTCGTAGTCGTCGTCGAGGACGGCTCTCACGCGGATCATCATTGAGATTGCTACGTCCACGCTTAAACTCGTCAAACCAATTGTAAATAGTGGCACGAGATGGGGCTTCATTAATAAATGCTAATCGTACCCTATCATAGGTTTGTGAGTAAGGTTTGTTGAGTAAGCCCACAACGAAAGTCATAATAAATTATTGAACGAAAATTTTCTCGAGTTCATTTTCAACTTGTAACTAGAGTTTCATTTCATTTATATATATTATGGCAATAGCTTTAACTTTTTGCCAGTTTCAGTAACTAGAGTTTTAGATTTGCCACCAATTCGAAAAACAAATGACAAATGAATGCAATACTTACTACATTAGATTACCAATGAGTTCTACATTTGAAATTCAAAATAGTTTTCATTAGCAATGTTTTAAACTGGCCAGTTCTAAACATTTTCAGTGTTACCCACGTACCAAAGATGTAATGAAACAAAGTGGTGATACATATAATATTAAAACATCTACCCGGAAATGGTATTGTAATGTCAGCGTGTCCAATTAATGCTGTTGTTGTAATACCTAAACCAAATATCATATAGACCGATATCACTACTACCTGTTATATTTAAAAAATTTCCTCTAAAAAGAGTTGTGCCGGATATTGAATAAAAGACGCTAATTCCAAACCACCAATTTAGATTTAAATAGAAGTAGCTAGCCATCGACCAAGTGCATAGAATAACTAATATAAGAGAACAAGCCATAGAAAGAAAGTCCCAAGTCTATGGGATATCAAGGGAAAGTACCATAAATATCGTAAGTATTACTGAAAGAAGACTTTATTTTATTTTGAAAAGTAAGTAGTAAATGTGAAAAAAACCCTTATTTTTTATATCAATCAAGAGAATGGACTAAAAATAATATTCCTTCTTAAGTAACATAGTATTGTAAAAGAAAGGAACAACGTGAAATTAATCATTTTAATCAAATGAAAAATGTACATGAAACGTACATATTGGTAAAAATTTGCCAGGAAGGGTTATTAGAAAAATTCAAAATACTGCTACGCAATTCACAAATGTACTCGAGTGATATATTTCTAATACAATTGTACGCATTACACAAGGGGAGGTTTCTTTACCTCAAACCTATGATATTCTAGTACTAGAAAAAACATAATTGCTACATTTGTTGAGGTCATGGCTTAAGTAAGAGTTCAAGACAGCCACCAAAGGGCAACTCAAAGTGTGCTACTAATAAGATTTGTGAACGGGTATAAAAATTAAAGATTTAATTAAACGCATCTAAATCAGTATATATCTATTTTACTGATTAAGCCTTAAACTACAATCCTGTTTATGTAAATAAGAAGGTCGTCCCATATTCAAACACAGCAAAGTATATTAGCATCATAATCATCAAGACATCAAAAGCGAGAGAAATTAACATTAATATATAAAGAAATAACTGCCTACTCGGGAGGATCTCTTAATAGTCTACAAATTATTCGTTTTAAGCAAGCTCTGAAACCAATTTGCTTTTACAGTATCCAACTATGGGGTTGCCTCTGCAAAAGGAACGTTGAAATTATACAAATATTCCTGAATAAAGTATTCCGAAACATAGGAAATTCCTGACTTGGTATGCCGGCAATGTCGGCATCCATAGTGGCCAAACACAGAAAGGGTCGATAATGAAATGAAAAATCACGCCAAATCCTACCAACAGAGACTTCTACATCACGTGCATGTCAATTTCACGTCTTTGTACCTAGTGAACACTGTAAACATTAGTGCTAGGTTTATAAACAGATAATAAACACTAGTGGGTACACTTTAAATTAAAAAAACAGTATTTTATATTAGACTCTAACGGTTTATAAGCTCGAATAGGCTAGTTACAGTAGAATTAAAACTAAAAAGAACATTAGAAATAAATGGCTGGCCATGCATCGTGCTGAGGGCTGCTACTTGCGGTGACAAGTTGTGCTACGTTTACTACCTAATATATTTATTAATTTCAACCAGTCCTTTTACTCGTTTATCGTTGACATAGATTATGTTTACGTTTTGTACTCACTATAATGCAAATGCGTCCTCGTATTCCGCCATACCTGCTGCTGATAAGGGTTTGGTCTTTTATTATTGTCTAATTGTTTCAGTATGTCAAGTGGAGCCTGGTTGCCTTTCCCCACAATTAAATAAACCAAATAAACCAAAAGCCATTTAAAAAGGTATAGCTAGCTAATTTCTCGATTTGAGAACTGGTAGTAAATAAAGATGGAGAAACTTCTATTATTTTATCAATATTGACGTTTACAAGTGTACACAGTTATCTATGTTAATAAGTGAGTTATTTTGTATTTACAAGCAACAGAGAGTTTTATATAATACATAATTATTGTATTTATTTATATATGTGTAAAAGACATGAATGTAAAATGGTAATAAATATAATGTTAATACTACAACATACAAAAACTTTACAAGGACTTTACCATTAAATTGCCGAATAGCCAATCTTAAAATTTAATGCAACGATTGAAATATTGCCGAACGTGAGAAATCTCGCGAGCCAATGGCGGCGGGTTCCGGTGGTCACTTGTCAGCGAGGCGTGAAATCGTGTAAGGTGCTTGTGGCAGCTCGAGTGCTTTCCCAATCCCCGGATATGCTTGCGATTGCGATGCGATGCGATTTTTTGCACGAGACATGTATCAAATTGGTTTTAACGTTTTTACATTCGAACAGTGATTTATTTTAAATTTTGTTATATTTTTACTTATACAACCGTACGAATCTCCGACTATGAAGTAGAAATTCCCAATACAATAGTAAGGTATATTTTACGATGCGTAAATCATAGGTGTAAGTTACATATGTATAATTAAATAAATATACATTTATTTAATTATTCCGATACCGGAAACAGAGGACAATCGTTTATTTCCCTAGGGAAATAGCTCGTGTCAGTCCCCGACAGCACCGCTCCGGGCTCTACCATCAGTTAATTTGACCATAAAACATAAAATAATCACGGTTAATGAATGTGCGATTAATGAAATTCATTTTGTTTACTGTGCTGGGTCACGAATTGCCATCTTGCTTTAATACTCTTTAACAAATAAATCATGATAAGTGTATATTTAACTGTTTACAGAGCAAAAAATTTGTAATAAGAAACATAAAGTATTATACACATTTTTACTATTATGATGATTTTCTTTTTTTGTATTTGTACGAATCTTACTAGACCTATTATTTTTTATTTTCATCAACGTAACCTATTGCTCAGCCGTAGCACTGTACGGTCAGACGGCTGTAGATAATTATGTGGCTGTGTGGAAGTGAGAAATGTTAGTGAAAAATGTCTTTGGAGAGAATGCATTTGTATAAATATAATTCGCATGTAAAATAACTAGAAATATATATAAACATAATAAATGACGTATTTTTGTCTCAATTACGCTTACCTTTCATGTGGAATTTTAAATATATTCTCATTTATCATATATGTATAGTTAATATTGTTTACATTTAATAAAATAAGTAGCAATGATTCCCAAAAGTGTCTTAAGATACATACCTACGGTGTTCCCTGAAGTACACACACAAAAGTAACACACTCACATCTCAGTAAAGGCACGATACACTAGACCTAGTCACCAGGTCACCTAGTCACACAGAACTGGTTTCCGATATACAAACGTTCAGGAGACGCGCGCCTTAACGCGACACCGGCTCGGGACTGCCGGAGGTAAGTCCGAGGGACGCATTCTCTACCCTCCCTCTCGCCTCTCTAAAGCTTCGATACTGTTTTAGGACGAACATCATACATAATTTTTCAATGAACTATGAACTGAATTCGCAATTAACCAATTTTTAATGGAGTGTAAAAGGTGTTCGGGAAATGTGTTAACTTTATTAAATGTAAACATTAATAAGCTTCACTTTTGAAAACTGTCAGTTTATGTAAAATTTGAAAAAGCTAAACCCTACTATAACGATATACGTATACAAGCGATTATTGTTTATTGTATGTCCTATTTGGCCAGATGGTAATAGTAATTTCCTATAAAAATGACGGAACCCTTTCTCCATTAGAACGTTATTACGAAGCAAAAACGAGGACACTTAAAAAGCCAGCACTTGCCAGTTCTTATTTTATTAGGAAATTGGAGATCAACTTGGAGTTCAGAGAAACTAGGACTTAAAGTGGATATAAAAATGAAAAAGAAATGTAAAATTAGTTGGAAGCCTGACGTCGCACTTCATTTGTGCCATTTTACTACATTTCATAATTTAATGTCGTTTAACCACACCACAGGGCATAACTTACCAAGATCTCCATAGACTTCATTGTGAAAACATTGCACTTTCGGGTGCTCGCGCGACGACGTCGCGTTTGTCAACTATAGACTTATAATCGTTACGTTATTGACTTATTAAAATAATCTATTATTATGCATCTTAACGCAAGATCTTAGTCGAACATTAAAGTGAACACTGTGCCTATTTTGATCTAACCTCATCTTTTCCATAATTAATTAAAATAAATATTAACTGGTTTGTGTATGTGGATATTTGTCTTTAACTCATCAAGTTGCAGAACTGAGGGAGCTGTAAGTGTATTGAAATTAATTTGGAGGTCATTACAACCGTTCTTCGGAGCAATTATTCTAGTGGTGAATATTATGTCCCTTCTTCATGTAAAACTTTTATAGATTTCCTTAATGCTAATGATCTAAAACAACACAATGCTATACTTAATAATTGTGACAAATTCTTGACCTTGCACTTACCAATATGCCATTGTGTACGGTGACTCACTCGTGTAGTGTTTTGAATGTTGTGGACAAACTACATCCTCCCTTGGAAATTGAAATCTCCCTGGTCAGCAATCCTAAATTACGTTTTAACATAGTCACGACTAACCGTAACTTCCGTAACTTAAATTATATTTTTATTGAGTTAACAAAGTGCGATTGGGATATGCTATTCGCTGGGATTGACGACGTCAACTCAATGGTAAATATTTTACACTATAAATACTTTTGGTGCTATGTAATAAACAAACGCAGCGGCTCTAATGGATATACTTGTACCTAAGATGGTTACCAAGTCTGTGAACTTTTTTCCACGTACTTTAAAACATTATACGCTCCTAGTTACAACTTTCAAATTTAGCGAAAATAAGGAACAGAATGTTTTCTTTTCTAAACTACTTTATTAATTAGTACTCTTTACACGTGTCCGCTGGCTTTGAATTATGAAACTCTTCTTATGACTAAATGTAAACTAATACACCTGGACTTGGAGGTACTGATGACATCCCACCCATATTTATAAGAGAATGTGTTAAATGTTTGGTAGAAGCCTTACTTATGAATAAAACATTTTTTGACTTTGACTTTGACGACATATAACAAATCTCTTTCGTAAGGAGTATTTCCTGACAAATGGAAAACGGCAAAAGTGGTATATATTTATAAGTAAAATACTGTAAATAGCCTTATCACAACATGGGGTTATGCAACGTAGATCAACCACAACTAGCATAGAAGTACTCTCCTACTCTACTGAATTTATAAGTGATGCATTAGATTGTAGTCTCCAAGTTGACACGATTTACACAGCAAAGCATTCGAGTTCCTCGCTCAGTACTTTTGAGTAAGTTATCTAGCTACGGCTTATCGGCACCTTTTCTTAAATTAATTGAATGTTACTCGTTAATAGCTTTAGTTCGGCTTTTCAAAATATATTTGTAAATGATATAAAAATGATTGTGATAAAAATGATCATGTTTTATGAATAATTTATTCTAATGAGTATACAGATGATCTCACGTTTTGTCGTCTTATAACTTAACTTATAACCTAACTTAGTAACTTCGAAAATTGCGGGTTGCTCCAATCAGTTCTGAATGATATGACTTTACACCATGAATTTCCAATGGTATGGAGCTGAATGTCCAAAAATATATTTTCGTTCGTTTTTCTAGGAAACGGGACATTATAATTCACAATTATCAGATAGGTAGCATAATAATTCAGGAAGAAAGAGTAATTCGGTACTTTTTGACAATTAACTATTGTTTACAGATCACATTACAATAAAATCAGCATCTTAGATGCTTGGTTTTGTCCTGAGAAACATTAAAGGGTTCCGTATCACCAAAACTAAAATACTATACAATAGTCTCGTTCGGTGCATACTAGAATACTGAACAGTTGTATGGAGGCATTACGCGATGCAATTGTTACGACTAGAGCGTTTACAAAAAGATTACCGTGGCATCTCGACCAAACCAGACTAGAGCACTTTAAGATGTTGTCATTGGAGAATCGCAGAAAAGTTAATTGATGTATCGTTTGCAATTAAGATACTTAATAATCAGGTGGATTGCCCTAACCTCTTAACGATTTTTAAATTTCGTGGGTACACGAATATCCCAGGCATCCCATCATCTCTTAAACGAGCTGGGTCTGGATATCCATAGTTTCTCCCCTCACTCTTTAAAATCGATGTTCGTTTAGATTTTATGTAAATTATATTATTATTTTGTTTAATTTATTTTAATTATCTCTTGTATGATATTTTTATCGGCCTATGAGTGCTTGTCATATTATAATTTTTATTTTATTTTTCTTGTACAATTGTATCAGTGTGCCGAGCGTTGGCAAGCTTTTGATAAATAAATAAACTACGGTCAAATATCGTGAGTTATCAATCGGGCTATTTATATCTAATGCTCGTTACATACTTAATATATTTTTACCCAATGGCAAATGCATTCATTCTTCCCAGATGCTTATTAATAACATAGGGAACATAGACTATATACCAGCTTTGTAATATAAGAAGAACTGTAAGTAGGTGTTCCAATTACATAAGTGCGTCGCATCTACTTTGATAATATCTTTATGGAGTGTCTATTGTCTTAATATGCGACTGAAAGGTTGGATGATAATTCTAATATTATAAATGCAAGAATTGCATTTGTTTACGCCGTTTTTATAGTAATGATTTTTATAAATTTTGCCATAGATAGAAATAGGAACTGTTTGGATTATCGTTAATAATGTTGAGTCATTTTTTACACAGATATATACTAAAAATCTCTTTAATGTTTTGGTTCTATGATCAGTAACGTCGTCAATCTGTTGAATTACAAAATCTATAATTGTTATTATAATCTGTAATTGTGATGATAGTTAATTAATAACTAGTCGTTAGAAAAACAGGCTACTTCCCGTGACCCCTTGTTCGATTTTAATCAAATACCATACCCAATGTCTGCATTTTTCTATACTCTGCTGTATAATGTGGAAAGTGATTTCTTTTGAATCATGATTGAAATGAGTTGAACTTTGAATGTTATCTCGGATAACGCCAGATATATGCATGACCGTTACATATACATTATTTATTACGCTTCATATGTGCGAGTAATGAGTATGCAGATACGACGTCACTCTCAAATTCATTAATCATATGAAATTTAACTTGAGCCGTTACTTGTTTTTAGCTGCCAAACAAATTAGAATTTGAAAAAAAATTCTTCTCTTTAATAAGATTTGACATACTTTTTGGACTGGAACGATTTGATTGAAGTTTAATTGATATCTTTGCGCCTTCTTAGAACTAGCAATGTATAGCTATAATCAGAACATCAAACTTTGGAGATTGTGCAATCATTACGCCTTACAAATGAAATTAAATATTCGTATTAGGATTAATAACGAATAGATTGCTAATATTAAAGTAAACGGATACTTGATATAATTTAGATAATATTTAAAAAATACGTGACGTAGTTTGGTTGATTTGTTAATACTTTATAGTTTTAAAGCAAGCTTACAATGTTTGAATTAGTTTAATACATTTTTATAATAAATGTCTCGGGCAGCAAAAACCAAATAAAAATACTTTGTAACATAAGTATGTAAAGGATATCCAACAAAATATAATGCCCTGAAACAAATAAAATATGAAATCTCAATTTTACAATCGAGTGTCAAAGAAGATTCACACGCGAATAGGTTTGCGAATAAATCAAATACAAGTCAGATGATGCAGAATACTCTTGTTTGGCGTGAGGCGGTGGGTCATCGGGAAACGGGGAGCAGAGCGGAGCGCACTAGTTCAAAAACTATGAAACACTGCCAAGGAGAAATGTTCAAAAGATATATGATCCGTGTTGTTTGAATTTTAAACGGATTCGATTTCATTTTTGCCAATTTTATTTTGTTTTGTGCAGAATTTTATACAGAAAAAGCCAAAGGAAAGAGGTCACTTAATGGGCCCAAAACGTAATTAGCAATACGCACGATTATTTAAATTTCCATAAAAACCAACAGACGTTTACTAATATTATCATAAAATAATATGAACAACAAATATTTAAATTAAATATAAAAATGTCGATAGAAAGGCCAGAACCCTCGAAGTTTTACTGAAAACGATTTTCATTTTATACGTTGTTGGAAACTTGAAAATTCTAAGACTTTACGTACACTTCACTGAGGATTTGGGAGATGTTTAATGTATAGTCACGTCAGATTCTTTGCCAAAAAACAAGCATTATAAAGTCCGAGTATAAATAAAAGTGTCTACGTCCAATGTTTGTGCGCTGTATAAAATTCCTCAATATATTAAAACGTACATAATTTTTACAAATAAACGCATTAAAATACGGTAAGTTATATTAGGAAGTCTTCAGATTAACACCTAAGCAAAACAATCCATACATGGGATACTAAATACTATTATTTTTTTCTCTAATATTCAGCATGTACCACACAAGCAACAATAATAAGGGAGCAGGAGCTAAAGTCTTAAATTATTCATTAAACTTGCGTGCCCTCTAATAATTGCATGTCCCAACTAATGATATAGTTCATAAGGTATCACGATCCTTATAATTTGTAGAAAAATAATTAGAACTTTCGATTTATAAATTTTTATATTCTATATGTCATATGGGAGCCATTATAATATAACATTCACATGTTCTTTTTATTAATATGAAAGGTCAGGACAAATAGCCCATGGAGGCCAAAAAAGAATTCTTTAAGCCTAAACAAATTAAATCTGAAATAAAACTTTATGTATCTAAGCCACATAAATAATAGTTTAGATTTCCTGTTACATATAATAATATTGTCTCGTAATTATGTCCGCAAAGTGCGGACGTGGTCAAAACTTACGATGTTGTACTCAATGAAAACTTAAAGGCGCTCGTAACTCTTGCGGTTTCTTTAAACTAGGTAACGACGAATTTTATACGTTACGTAATGGATGTAGTTGGTAGTTACTTTTATATTTTATTCACATAAGTATTTTTACATTTCTATATATATATATATATATTTTAGGAGAATTAAAAAAACCACAACCGTTTATAATGTAAAAAAAATACTTATGTGAATGACTTAATTATAACTATATTCGAGTAAAATATTTGTGTAATAGCGATGTTAAAATATAAATATCTGGCTGAAAGTAAGTCATCAATCGTCATCAATCACACGACAAAATTGAGAAGTAATTAAAACAAACTTGGCTGTTCAGATCAAAATGGCTATTTTCATTTCACTTCCAATTTATTGTCGTTAGACCGTTTAAAATTGTATCTATATTATAACTGTATGAGTTTAATAAATGTAGATGCGGCCTTTTATTACAAGCGCTTTCTATAGGGACTTTTTCCGTATTACTTCAATTGTGGTTTCAAATCTCTTTACCGAATTTTTAAGGAGATTGTAAGTTAGAGATATGACCAATATCAATGTTTATAATTATTTAAATCGTAAAGTAAGGTTAATATAATGATAATGATTACTTTAAAAGGGGTTTTCTCATGCCAAGTCGACAACAAGTTAGTCTTTGATTTTAATATTACAATATTTAAATTACACTAGAACATTGAATCTGAATAAAATTGGACTCCAAAGCTCTCGTCAATTATTCAAAGATGGATTTATCAAATAAGATAATAGTTACTCATAATGAATTAAGTAAATTAGTCAATTCGTTTAAGTTGAATGTATAAAACGGCAATATATGGTACATAGCTAATGCAGAAAACTGCAAGTAAATCCCCTGTAAACAGATCGTAGCATTAAATTCAAAGCAGGTGCATGCACGTTACTTTGTATGCAAACTTTTATTATTTTCCCAAGAGATTGTGTCATATACCTGCCTAGACCACAGGTTACTGCCAGCAGTTTCTACTTAATAGAATATTGTAGTATCGTCACAATTTCAAAATGTTTATGTCACAGAATCAGCAAGTACAATAGTATTTACGCGTGTTTCAACTAACGTTAATTAAGAGATTATTAGCATATTTTACACAGTAGTACTTACCATTCTTACTGTTGTGATTATATTCTATGGTCACATGTATATATAAACGGTATATTAAAAGCAGAAAGAGATACATTCGAGTCGCCGCTGTCCGTCTTTGTACATGTTTAATAACTCCGTTCTATTTTTTATCTAGGACAAACTTTAATGTGTTTAAAGAAAACAATACCCGAAGTTTTAAATTCTATGTATTATTCTGAATATGATTTTTAAACTGAAACTGTACAACCAGAAAGTATTTGACACAATCAAATAGCAAGTTATAAAAATGGCGCCCTCGAAATTAATATACAGACTACAGCAACAGAGATCTATCTAGTAGCTAGAATAGATAAGTAGCTCAAAAGGTAGTGTAATGTTAAAATGGCGCCCTCGAAATTAATATACAGACTACAGCAACAGAGATCTATCTAGTAGCTAGAATAGATAAGTAGCTCAATAGGTAGTGTAATGTTAAAATGGCGCCCTCGAAATTAACATACAGACTACAGCAACAGAGATCTATCTAGTAGCTAGAATAGATAAGTAGCTCAAAAGGTAGTGTAATGTTAAAATGGCGACTGTCGAAATAAATATGCAACTTAGTAGTAGTTGATGTTATGAACCAAAGCGAGTTCAAAGAGCTATCAAATAGTTTTGAGATGGAAATCTACAGTGAGTAGCTGACATAAAGAACATTCGCGAATCTTAAAATTGCATATGAGTTGCAAAGACAAACCTACCTCTTCAGTCGCTTAAGTCAACTACAACTTTGATTATAATACTTCCGAAGAAATCCAAGAATTCTATTTAATATTGTTTAGTGAAGTTTCTTTCAAGAATAAGATAAAATTAAAGATTTAAATATTGTTTCTTAACTCTATCTGGTGTTCAGTTGGAAAGATTCTTCGGAACATTTTATTTCACGCGGTGGAGATGTCAAAAAAACATTTTCAAGAGCCGAAAATTTAAAATTACTTGAAATGCCTGCAATATCACAATTTCAGTCCAAAAATCGAGAATTCAGCGACAAGTGAAGTGTATGATTTATACCGATTTCTTTCGACTGTAATCCAATTATCACGGCTCGCCAGAAACATTCTTTTGCCATGAAATCCCCGGACAAAACTTTGTCTTCATTTCGGAATTAATTGCAGACTTAAGTTATTATTTTTCTTTCGCACTAAATCATCTTATGATAATCGCCACTAAGAGCCATAGATAGCGTGACTTACTTTCGAAAGAAGATAGTTATTTACATCAATTTGTTATTATATAAAATAAAGATCTATTATCTAAGAGAGATATTTTAATGCGTTATACAATTGTATCGATTGTGCTGCATCGTATTGGGGTTACTGACTTTCAATGTACATCCGAATAATACATGTAAATATTTAATAACATCATGAAATGGTCGATCAAAGAGCGTGAGATGTTGCTTTGAAAGCTGTTTAGTAAACGCTTATTTGATGTTGCATTTGGACTGTCTCCAACAGGATACCTTAACTATTTATACATCAAAACCTGTTTAAAGCTAAAGACTAACTAATAACTGAAGGTCTATTAAATTCATTACATCAAAAAAAAATTAATGCCCTATTGGAGGTTAGAATATAGTATGTTTGATTGAAATTATTGATTATTCCGTACTAGACGTGTAGAGCGAAAATTTGCTAACAGTAACGTACATCTAGAAACCGAAGACTAAATGAAAGTTGTCTACATATAAAACACACGAAAGATAAGTAAACCGGCAGCGCTTACAACATAACAGAGTGTTTCGGAAGAGTTGGTAGGCGTCCAAGCCTATTTGTTAGAGTTAAGCCGGCCACAATGAGACTTGAAGAGATGTTAGTGCATTCATTCAGACCTCTTGGAACAACTAATTAAATTCTTCATTCATAAACTTGCCATTTAAACAGTTTATTACTGTATTTATATCATTTCACAGTTTATTATCTTCCATTTTAATATATATTTTTGAGGCTACACTGAATCGGCTTCACTTATAATATTATTAGGGTAATTGAACGGTTATTACGCCTACATTCATTACTCAATTTAACTTAAATTTCAGTCTACGCTGTGATTTGAAAACGAGAGATTAGTTTAAACAGTAAACTAATCTATCTTTTTTATAAATCTGCTGAGCCAATACTTTTTCCTTTGCGGAAATATTAATGTTACATAACTTACCTACCGAATAACAAGCATCATAATTATTAGTGACCAAGGTCCGTGTTAATTAGCGCTTACAAAGAAGCCAAGGATGATGTTACACATGACTTTAGCCATCAACGCTATCATCATAATGGAATAATAAGGTATTATAAAGAGATCCCTTCGCACATTTTGCGCCAACCTTTTGTCCAGTAATGAAGGCAGCCGGCAGCGATAAAACTGTTTTATTTCAGGCGACGACATTAACGTAATTAGAGATCGCAATAAATTCCTTCCGATTGTTTCGTTTATCTGAATCTTTTGCTGTGATTTAGAGAATCTACTTCCATTTTAATACGGTTTTTCATTATTTTAGGAAAATTAATGTCTACGAGGCTTTAGAAATTAGAAATTTATCGGACCAATAAAAACAAATACAAAAATGGGTCCAAAAATACAATGGCACTTATACAAAAATATCTTATTTCTAAAGCGAAAATAGCAAATATAGCAAGTTGTATCGAGAGTCGGGACTCAAGAAGTTAATAAAAGAAAAACACAGTGTTTATTTAGAACTTTATGAAATTTATTAATTAAGAAACTTGCTTCAAACGGAAAACTGCAGCGCAAACAAAAGACAGGAGTCATATTGCTTCTTGATTTCTTAGAAAATAATAAGATTTGTTTCTAATTAAAATTAAACTCGTTTTAAACAGATTAACGTGAGATGAGACGTGAATAATTTAGTCTGAATGGCGCAAATAGAAAAAAATAACTTCTAATTTTATATTAACGAAGCAAATGAGATTTCCTTGTATTAAGCCCAAGCTCTTTCCCATTTTCTATATTTAAATATAATCATGTAAAATACGTTTATTTCTTCTATATCGGGAAATATTATGTCAAACAAGATTTCATTGAAGATAATTGACAATATTTTTTTACAATATCCACGCAATATTTATTGTTAAATAAACTCGCGAGTCTCCTATCAGTATGAGTATGCATGAGAGGCGATACGTAGCGACATGTGGCAACAGCTGGACCTCCTGACTGTTTGGCCCTGTTCATTAAAAACAGACATTTGTCACTGATCATAGTTCTTATGACATCGTTACATACTTTTACTGTGAGTTTTTAGAAAGAAAGAAAAATATAATAATTGTTTAAAGCACAAACATTTTAATCAAAAAACTTTCAATGAGGTTTCCAAAATACCAAGCCTCGTAAAGTTTAATTAGTCAAAGTACATTATTATACACTCCTTACAAAATAATAGCAAAATGTACGCCTTAACAAAGCGGCTGTAATTAACAGAAGTAAAAAGAAATAAAGGCGGGGTCGGTGTTTATACCTATAGGAACGGACGATTTAACAGCCAACTCCATTGCTGCATTTGCCTTAATACAATGTTGTAACAACAGTGTATTTCAATTAATGGAAGTTTTTTATAGAATTTCTTAAATATATTCGCGCCAATTTCGAGTCAAACATAGTGCATGTATACATATCCAGTTTTTCCATATCCTGCCGAGGCAAGTTGACTAACAACAACTTGTTGATTACACTAGTTTTGTTATATTTTTACTGTTTAAATGAATAGTATCAGTAGATATATCTTTCAAATATCCAGGTTGTCATTCTACGATCGCTATTTTGCTTTTAATTTTTTAAGGAAATGATTTTATAGATTGTATCGATATCTCTAGTTCATTCTTATAATACACTGAAAAACAATTTAATGCATTTTTAATTCATTTTCTGTACTGTAAGTGGTAAAAGATAATATCGCTTGGGAGGTCGCGCTTAAGCAAGGGCGGGCGGCGATAGGAGTGTAGCTGTAAACGCCTCGCAACTGATCGCTGATAGAAGAGATAGCTAGCATTGATTTACGGTTAGCCCGTAATATAACTCGACGAAAAAGCAGGGAAATAGATGTAAGTTTAACAGTTTTACAAGCGAATTTACTATGTAAGTGGAACGCGATGAATTTCAACGAGCAAGAGTTGTATAAATGTCAGTTTACAACCAACGACAGTGCGAAATAAACAATACAACTTTATTTTCAGCGTACAAATAGGTTCTAATCACAGAGTTCCTTGTGAATATCATTCTACTTTGGACTGTAAAATTATATAAAAAATATAATTTAGATATATAAAACTAATGAGTACTCATTGATACAAAAAGTCAATCAATGGTATTGTATACGTTTGAATAAAATAATAAAAAAGATAGTCTACCCTTATGTATGTTTCAGATTTGATAATTTACGTATGATGGAATGTTTGTGAAAATCTCGTGTACAAAGCTGCAAATATAGGAATCGTTCACAATAGCTATCGAACACTCAGTGGGGCTATTAATAAAAACGCGGGAATGAAAGACGATAAAACACAATGTGCGTCAAATATTTCAACTACAACACACCTTGCCTCGGGGATGAAGGCTAGGAGCTGAACTATTGTCAATAATATGGATCAAAATGATTCGGTCGGATTCAAGGATTTTTGAAATGATCTATCAAACTATTGATGCTTAATTTATCAGAATGAATGTAAAAATATTTGTTCATATTCCTTCTTGTCTGTTAACTTACTAATTGATACTCACCAACAGACAAAAAAACATAATACATAATTTATTTTCAAGTTCGTTGCATATATCGTCATCGCCTCCAAATGGTTTTTTCTTTTTTTATGTAATAGGAAGCAAACGGGCAGGAGGCTCACCTGATGTTAAGTGATATCGCCATCCGTGGACATTCACTTTACCAGTAGGCTCGCAAGTGCGTTGCCGGCCTTTCAAGAATTGGTACGCTCTTTTCTTGAAGGACCCTGAGTCGAATTAGTTATTACTATGAATATGTATTAGTAAAATTTTTCAATCATCTGATTTCATTAAAATAAAACTTGCATCATAGTTCTTAAAATATTACACTAATATGTTGGAGTAATAATTACTTAAATTTATTTTTAATAACATACAAATATTTAGTGGAAATCATTATTTATTGGCTTTATAGACGAATGTTAATAAAAGCCAGCTGTGACAAAGGAAAAAACTAAGTACAAGAATTTTATGAAAATGCCATCTCCGTGTCTACAATATGTTCTGAGGTGGAAAATATGTAACACACGACACGATAGCGAATAGGTTTTTTGTAAGAGGAATATTATTATCTTTGTAAATACATTTGCATACTGTACTGTGTTTTGCTTTTCTCCATACACTTGGATATGATTCGAAAATTTGTATTGTGCAAATCTTTAATAAATTAGGAATCAAATTTTATACAGTGACTTTATAGTTTTTTTTTAATCCAGCTTATAATAGATGTTTAGACTTTACTTTTTATGATCATCGTAGTTGTATGTTTAATTTACAATCGCTGTGTGGGCCTGAGTATCCGGAAGCTATATCTAGGGTGCTGGGATTCTCTCAATACAATACTATGCGCTGGTTCGGCTGACGCGTGTCAGTATAAGAAATAAAAGGAATCTAATAATCGTTCAGATTAAGACTCGCACGTACCGCTGGCGTACTCCAAACACTAGATCCTTTAATAATGGTACAAAGAAAACGTGGTACGATATGCGGTCAATAATTAGTGCGCAGGCGACAGCGGTTAATCTTTTAACTCATCCATTGCGCCATTAAGCCGGAACAAAACCTAACATTTCCGGTTCGTGTGTCGAAGTCAAAATCGACAATTGTCATCCGTCATCGACTAACACGAATCAAGCGCAAACATAGCCCCTGCCTTAAAAGATCATCTTTCAAAAGAGGGGATTACGGATAGAAAAAAAATATTATAAAAATAAAACTAAATTACGATGATAAACTAAACGATAAGATAAAACGGGTAAGGGACATAAACATATGATAGGATGTTTAAATGTTTCTGGGGCCTTAGACAAGATACCTTAACAGTATTTATTATGTAGAAAGTCGAAAAGTAAATTTGTATGTAATGACAGTTCGTGTCCACAGTCGGCGTCAGTCGATACACATAGCGACGGCATGACAGTGCTACGAAAATACACACATTAACGCTCACGCTTTTCAGTAGTCAACGGCCAATTCATGTTTCAACAGTGTAGAAAAAACAGCGTTTATCCACCATGTTTTCGCGTGATCGCAAAAGATGCTATTTACTGTAATTCGGTGGCCCTGTTGCCATCTTTAATGGCTACCGTTTTAAATACATGTTATATTTTTGATGTTTTAACGAAATGTTTTTTTTTATATTTCAGCAAATTATTACTATTTTAAAGTTTAGAGTTACTAGTATGTGTGCATCAATTTTACAAATTTTAATTTCAAATTTTGAAGTGAATCTTATTTATCGGCGATGGAAAAAAAATACCGTCTCATTTTTTGGTTACGCGTCACATTTTTCGGTTATGCGCCATCTTTTTCTTGTCCCTATCACGGTTGATTCGAAGAGATTCGAATTAGGCATTAATAACAAATTATATAATAACGACAACATAGAATTATAACTAATAATTCTATTACAATTAATGAAATTCTATTATAATCTTAGTAGTAATAAGGTAAAATGAAATAATTGTATTATTTGTATTCATAGAATCCTTTTGTTAATGTTTATCTTATTTAACTTTATTTAACCAATTTCTGAAAAGTTGCATATAGTAGATCATTTTTCTAAAAATAAGGTCATAAAGAAGTTTCACTTCTTACGTGTTACCTAGTGAATTAACCTTGGTGCGATCTTTAACAAGTTTGTCAGTTTTCTATTTCATCAAAGTACTAACAAAATAACTATTTTCTTATCGCAAAAGAGAAGATAATTAGACAACTAAAAGTATTAACAGAAACTATGGACCATGGACACATGGAGTAAGAAATCATGGTTGGTTAAGGTAACATTACCTCAAGAACAGGAGACAGTAACTCAAACTATGTCCTTCCAAATGTAATCTTAATAAGTTCAGCAATTTTAACGTGAATGAGATATTTATTACAAACAAAATGTAATTGTAGATTTTGAGAAGAATTATATCTTTACAATAACTATTATTATTTACAATTATTTTAAGGAAACAATCACATTTTTTTAAATGGCCCAGGATGTGTTTTATTTGCACAATATTTTTACGATGATTATCATAGTCACTGGATGGTTTTTTTCTATGTTATGTATCAAATGTATGTAGGTATACAATCTTACAAAGTACCCAAACAATTTTATGAAATCATCACAACACCTAACGTTAAGTTTTATCAATTGAACAATTTTTTTTATAGAACAACACGCAAACGAGATGTTAAATTTTCTCGCTGCCCATTAACACTTACATTTATTAGTTAATAATTATTTTTTGGTTTTTAACTACATCCATAAATATTATTAATGCTGCAGTTATAATGCACTGGTGAATCAAATTAATATAATAATGCATTTAATTTGATTCACCAGTGTGTGTTCAGTGGTAATGTTTGTAATATAACAACTTATATACCATAAGTTGTTATATTTGCTTATTTTACTATTTAAGAAAGATAATCAAACTCAAACTCAAAATAACTTTATTCATATAAGTAAACAAGTACACTTATGACCGTCATAATAGAAATTGATCCAACCTTGCTCGCTTTCTTATGTCCATTTTGCAGCCGGCTATTGCAAATTTAAAATAATATAGTGATGTTTTAATTTTTATTAGGTTTAAAAATTAAAACAACATTAAATGTGACATTAGGAATACATTTAATCCAGATAATAAAGACAGAATAAAGTGCTACGAACAGCAGCTCGGAGCTACGCTGTCGACTTTTCGGTAGTGTAGTAACAAGTCTCTTAGCTGCGAACGAAGCGTTTTCGACAATACAATAACGCTTTTGCTTGGTGTAATTGGATTTGGTACGAATTCATACGTTAAGTATGAGTAATTGCTTAAATTAGTTGTGGTTTCTATGTATATTGCTCTTGGTACTAGACATTTTAATACACAGGTATATATTTTTTTACTTCTACTACGAATAGGGGTATATAATAAAGGTTCACCGAAATAAACGCCAACACGAGTTAAATGTTTATAAAACATTAATCTACATTTTGGTATCAGCCATTATTAGCGATGTTACAGCTCTCGGGCGCAATTTAAAACAATAATTACATTGATAAACCCTTGATCTAACGTCTTACAGATAAAATCCAAAATCTTTATCGTAGTAACGAAATTAAATGTCGAGGAGTAGTTACACCACGGGATAAACCATCAGCAGGATTGCTTTTGCTGGAAATGTTCTAGAAGTTTCTAAGAGATAAAGTCTTTTAACGGTGGGAGCTGGAGTTTATCCAGTTTAATGCAGTCGTTGAATCAGACATACCGACTACTAGATGCACATAATTTTTTTTAAAAGGCACGTGTCACGGCAGATATTAAATTTATTTTTTAAATTCAAGTCGAGCTAAACAACTTTCAGCGGTGAAATTTTAGATTTACTATACAATGGACGAATAGTATTATTTCCACCAGATTGTACACAAAAATAAATTACGGTACCATATTGGCATCACAAAATGCTAACAGTATGGGAGAAGTTTTAGTTACCCCTACATGTCGTGGTACTTGTAGATTAGATAGGATGGGTAGATCACCATAGAATTTCTTCCATGCTTGAATAATATGAGGAGGAGAAATCTCATCCCTGTCCAGGTTTAAAAGCCCCTTATTAGAAGTTTTACGAATAGTATAAAAGGTGCGGCTAAACCTAAAACGTCCCATAAACGGATAAGGATAGAAAGTATAATACGCTATGTTGCTTACTTCGAACGAGTAAGCAACTTAGCGTATTATACTAGTTTTAGGTCTGGGTCCCATTTCACACTTAAAACTTTATGACACTCATTTGAGTCAAAATCAGCTACTTGCGGATGCAAATAATTGGAGGGTAAAAAACAGAGTAACTTTTCAGAATTTCTTGACCATTTTAAAAGATTAAACCCAACTTAAAGCATTTTAATGAGTTGATAGGGTACTTTAACTGCTTCGGACATCGAATCGCAACTACAGCAAATATCATCCATATAATAATTAAATTATCCATAAAATAATAATTACCACGATTAATAACGTCAGCAGCCAAAGTATATTTTCCCCTTTTCATCATCGGCTAGTTGTTTCAAAGTCCGAAGCGCTATATATGGGCTTGAAAATAATCCCGCTTAAATTCAAATAATTGTAACAGATCAGATGGATCAAATCTATAATAAACGCGTTGATATTTTTTCAGGTAGGGTTTTCAATTGTGGATCTATTAAGGTCAGCGCAAAATGCGATAGGAAACGTTCTAAACCGAAATAGAACTGCGAATAAGTCAGGCTGTAAGTTGGGACCGACATGTAACATATCATTAATTGATATGTTATCATGAGTCTTGGCGCTGGAATCGAGGAAAATTCTGAATTTGGTGCTTATAGATGACTCACGAATTACGCCGTGATGCGGAATAATATTAGGTCCTTACATATGAAATTGGCGTTTTGGAAAACTTAAAGTATCGCATTATTTACGAGTACGAGTTCCGCCGTGGCACTAGTGCTGCGGAAACGACTCGAAGGGTGAATGATGTGTATGGCGGTCATGTTGCAAAAGAAAACACAGTTCGTTTTTGGTTCCAAAGTTTTCGTTCTGGAAATTTCGACCTGCAGAACAAGCCCCGTGGACGGCCTGAGAGCCAAGTTGATAATGAAGTATTGAAGGCTATTGTGAAAGCGGATCCATCGCAAACCACGTCCGAGTTAGCTGCATGCTGCGGTGTTAGTGATAAAACTGTTTTAATTCACTTGAAGCAAATTAGGAAGATTAAAAGGCTTGAAAGGTGGGTACCTCACGAATTGACTGAAGCAAACCGGCAAACGCGCGTCGACTGCTGCGTTACATTACTGAACCGGCACAATAATGAAGGTATTTTAAACAGAATCATTACCTGTGATGAAAAATGGATTCTTTACGATAATCGGAAGCGCTCAGCGCAATGGTTGGATCTTGGCCAGCCAGCCAAATCCTGCCCCAAGCGAAAATTAACCCCAAAAAAGTTACTTGTAAGCGTTTGGTGCACTAGTGCCGGTATTGTTAATGAACAAGAGCAGATTTCTCAAATCTGGCCAGACAGACTATTACGGCTGATGTCTATTGTCAGCAATTGCAAACCATGATGGAAAAGCTAGCGGCTAAACAACCTAGGCTGGTCAATCGCTCCACGCCACTGCTACTTCACGACAACGCTAGACCACACACTGCACAACAGATGGCTACCAAATTAGAAGAGCTTCAATTGGAATGTCTAAGACATCCTCCGTACTCCCCGGACCTTGCTCCAACAGATTACCATTTTTTACGAAATTTGGACAACTTCTTGCAAGGGAAAAAATTTAACTCTGATGGGGCAGTCCATATCGCCTTCACAGATTTTATTGATTCCCGTCCGACTAGTTTTTTTAGTAAAGGGATCAATGAACTACCTATGAGATGGCAAAAGTGCATAGAAAACAATGGTTCATACTTTGATTAATTAAATTTATTATATATAAAAATATTCGACTTTTTGTTCCTCCCATACAAAATGCCAATTTCTTATGTAAGGACCTAATATATTATATATTGTTGCACCGATCTACAGGAGAAATATCATAATTTTCCAGATATTCAATTAATATCTTGTCATAAGCCTGTCATAAGTAGTCGATGACTGTAATTTACGTTCGAGTGACATAAACCGCCTTTTAGCCATGTCCATAGACGAACCTAAATTATGAGGGCTTTTCTGGAATAGGTGCGACAACATATCGACCTGACGAATCACGATACGTTGTAGTTTTATATACTCACTTCCTTATACTCACTAAGGAAATACTTAGATGGCGGCTCCTCAAGCTCCCAGAATTTCCTAAAGGGATACCCGAGTAAGAGCATAACGCCGACGAACCTTTTATATCCAACTTTGAAGATAAAATAGGCGCTACACCCATTCAAATAAAACGAAATGTGGTTTGAACAGCATCAGACATACCAGGCGGTCTCTGAATACGACCCTGCATGAGTAGTTTCGAAAACAGCTGTGCACTGATCAACATATCAACCACACTGGGTTCATAAAATGTATCATCGGCGAGCTGTACGTTAAACGAATATTCTATTAATAAGAGTTGAAAGATTTAACATTTTTTGCCAATAACAAGGTATTTTTTCTTATTCTATAAGAATATATGGAAAATTGTGACATAATTATAGTCATTTTAAGAGCTAAAAATAAAAATAAAAAATCCAATTTATTAGGTATTTCTAGTTTTTCAAAAGCTGCGATTGATATAACTAAATTAAATTAAATCAAGAAAACTATTTAAACCTTCTATAGAAGACGTTGTTAATGTTTTATAATAAAAAAAATTATCTTGATAATTGATTGCAATCATAATTATTTGCCGTTGGGTTACCACAAAGGTAGAACACCTTTCTGGGTATCCGGAAGCTACATATATTTCCAAGGGGTTCCCTTCCCTCGGCTGTCGCGTGTCAATATCATATAAACAAGAAATTACCATCAACGGTGGTGTGCCCCAGTCTAAAGACCTTTAATGAAGGTAAAAAGAAAACGCGGTACTATATTTTTAACTCAATCTTGCACACATTACGCCAGAACACAACCTCCCATTTCTGGTTCATGTGTGTCACAATGATGGCGCACAGCTTAACTGATGGACGTTAAATCTTTCACGTTTCGACTCATAATGAGGCAATGACGTATTTTAGCTCATTAAGTTATTTGTTCGATAAATTAAATATATTCTAGTTATCGTTAACAAGAGATAATAATATTCCAACAAAATATACAGAAATGTCACCCACGTTTCATTATGGGCTTCTGGGATGCTTCAAAAGATGTTTTTGATTCCTAAATAAAGTTGAATCACTAAAGAAAACACTACGAGATTAGCATTACAACCGAAATTAAAGGAGAAACTAATTAATCTGCTTTATCTTGGATATTTGCGACTATTTAGTAGTTGAACTCATAAAAAATTAAGTTTTTAACGGAAACCTCTTAAAACTCACACATTTGTGTCAAAGAATTTGACAGTCGACTAGCAAAAACCCCATTTCGAAATTATCTATAAAAACTTCAAATAATAATTTAACAATAACTTTTTAATTACTTAGCAGATACAGTATGGAGCTCCATTTGCGGTCATAAATGTTTAATAATCTTTGTGATCCTTTCATACAACTGTTTAACATTTTTATTAAAACATCACCGATCCTGCAAATAAAGTTTACGACTGGGAATACACCCCGAGTAATTAAATGCATAACAAGTACAATAATGGTGTGTCAGTCAACATTGTAGGAGTTGAATGTCGCTCCCACAAAGTTACTCGCAATCTGCTCCACGTTACTCAAACTTTAAGATCGTGATTCGTGCTTGTTGACTTTCGCAAAACACGCTGTATATGACACTGATATCTACACTAGGATCGTAGAAATACAGTTTCTTAAAGGATATTACAGACATTTGAATCGTCTACACTTAACACATAATTCTCCTGAACTATCGTAAATAATCGGTAACAAAATATAAGGACAGTATTTTTTTTGCTTTGCTGAAGAGCATATCGTAAGTTACATTTACAACTTTTAAACGAAAACAAAAATATATTTTTTGCAGTTTACTTTAATGTAACTTTGCTACAGAGTTTTGTCCTCGCACGAGTATACGAGTAGTACGAAGTTACGAATTGTACTGTTCTGAACTTCTAACTTAACATAATGTATATTTATAAATGTCAATAAAACCTAAATTTTTATTTACGACCACTTCTCAAATCGATACGCCCTTGCGTAGAACAGTCTTTCGGACGGTTCTTCTCGACTGCATACTGCACTACTCCCTATGCGTTGCCTGTTATTTAATCACGGTCTCTCTCTTATATGACGCATAGTTTATGTATTTTATAGAACAGGGGCAATTGGGCAGGAGGCTTACCTGATGTTAAGTGATACCGCCGCCCATGGACACTCTCAATGCCAGACGGCTCGCGACTGCGTTGCCGGCCTTAAAATATATGAATGTAAGTACGTGTAAACTTAACAAATAACAGAAACATTAGAGGCATAACAGTAAGAAGTAAATGTTAAAAAGTGATATTGAATGTCAGTTAAACTAAGTGCTATTGTTATACATATATTCGAAAAGAAAAGTTTTTTTTAAATATCGTTACAGAAAGTAGGCACTAATATAACGTAATCTTACCTATAAAGTTGTATGATTAAAGGCAGCTATGATTTCCGACCGCGGAGGTATTTTCTTTGACATCCGATGAGCAGTGGAAGCCTTTCAACTGAGATTAACTCAACGTAATCTTTAGGAAATACCCCGCAGACTAATAAAATGAGATGTTTGAATATTAACGTCTTCATTTTCTGCTAAAGACACCGGGATAATGACTTTCAAACGGCGTTAATGATGCTTTGGAAAAGAATTTAGATATTTTTTTAAAGGTAAACGAGTCGCGATTCAAAACCTATATATCAGATAATTTTATTCTGAGCTAAACTCTCAGATAAATTTTAGTATATTATATTATTTAATAGTTAAATAAACTAAGTACACAATAATTCCACAGGCCTTCAAGGAAGCGCAGTGAAGTAGTTTTCAACTAAATACCATAAATCTCGAAAGAATTCATTGTTAATCGTTTCTAGTTCATCACGATCTACTACTTTATCCAAGTGTTTAATTGAAATCTTTAATCATGATTATCTACAGGACAACTGGGTGATTCGTCAATTTCAGATAATCTAGATCAAACGATCAGTCGGACCTTTAGTGAAAATGAAAATTGGACTTCTGAATTTCGGCATTTTTATTACAATTTCCTTTAGCAAACATTAAATAATAACTTGCTGTTTCGAAATAAAAGGATGCATAGATAGCGTGTATAATGCAGGTAGAATAATTAAAGTGTGCAAGCAGAGATCTGGCCCGCATCGGCATAAATTGCGGAATTAGGTCGCCGATAACCCGTCCGACTGGCCGCACGATGGATCAGAGCCCTTTGTTGTTGTTTTCTATCGGAAAACACGTGATTATTCAACCGAAACTATAGTAATTGAGAGGTAAAAAGCCACTATGGACCTGTATGTGCATCGGAACGGGCAGGGACGCCAGTTATGTAAGGTGCCGGAACTCGCCTGCAGTTTGTACTGTTTGCCAAATACTCAATTTACGCACTAGTTAGGTGCTTGTTAGGATCACTTTGTTGTCGTAATAAAACTGGTAATTAGGAAATTTTACACAGTTAGTATTTGGCAAATACATTTATTACATAGTCCGTTAACTTTCAATAATATCGTCTCAGAGGCGATTTTAAACTTTAAATATTTAAGAAGAAAAAAACAAATTGTATTTGTGATATTATAATTGCAGCCCATTGTAATGTCTCAGTGCATTAGTGATTTTATGCTGTGTAATGCTTTCCGATGTTTTTGTTTTGGATTTCTTAATGACCAGTAACGGCAATTTTGACGATTGACGTACCTTTCTAGGTGGAAGTGTGACTTATCACTAAAATAAAGACTGTCCATCGCATTTTCCTCTGAAAAAATATCTAACATCATCTGACAGTAAAATTTTCAATGGTTGTAGTCTTCTGGTTAGATTTTTTTGGACTATTTAGATCTTATAAGGATGTAATCTTAAGTCTACGGTCAGAATTTGTTGAAGACTTGTACTTGGTGGAGGCTCAAAGAGGCAGCATGTTTTCTAACTGATCGTCGTAGATGCTCCGCGATCGCAGCAGCGACGCGGTCGATTTCAGTCGATCGCACAGTTCTATTTCGTGGGCGACTTGAATGACTCGAATGAATAAACGTCCTGTCGCTCTGAACTATTCTACCTACGACTTAATTACCTGATTGCTGAGGGAGTCACTTACATTGCGGATTTTAAAGCGATTACAAAGCGTACGTTGTGCTTCACTCAATGAAAACTTATTGCAAAGGTATGCCACTACTGTGTACGTGCGGTCCGCATCCGTGATTGAAAAAAATCCGCACTCATCACGTACCGAACGCTACCACTCCCCTCCCGCTAGCCCCACGCGTTACCGAAAAATTTGTGCTTAAAGTTTAAAAACGGCGCTGAGAGACCCTTTATAATATACAATATGTATTGACAAAATTTAAGTTTTGGTGAATTTTTGTCGTAACATGAAAATTCGAGTTTTCCCCGATTTATTCGTCACAGATCTGACGATTTTTAAAACTTGTACCGGCGATATAGATATAAATTGAAAAACCGTCCGTTTTACAGCTTTTTAAACTTTAGCTAAAATATTAGGCGTGTGGTCAAAAAGCTTACAACGTATAACGATACATTGAAATTTATTTTTGCATCACGAACATTATATAAACGTTTTCGCAATATTATAATTTTAATAACATTATATTTTCATTGCATTGATAGTTAACGGCAAAGAACTTATAGAATTATTGGAATATCACGTTTATTTAGCTATTTTGTTTTTATTGTGTTTTATGTTCGTTGTCGTCTTGGCGCATCATTCAACATAGCCATTGCAGTAATCAAAAGGATTAAAATATTGGGTTTAGAGACACTCTAACCGTTGATGTAAACTGATTTAAAAAAAATCTATTATATAAATAGCTGATCCGTACTTCGTACCGCCGAGCAGTAAATGAATGTCGTTTTACAGGTGAGCTATATTCAATTTATATTTTTAAGAAAGTAACGGTATGAATTCAAAACAAATATTAGGTCAATAATTTATTAGGTAATTGACACAAAGAGAAATAAGTATGTCAATCCAATTACTGATATAATTCTACATTTTTTAAATCTTAAATACGCCATTCATCCGAGAATTGTGGACATATATTGTCGAGTCGGAACTATTGAATACGTTCTTTAAATTAACGAGAGGATTCACCGTATCGACGAACTTGATTAGCCAATAATCAAGACTTTTTACCATGACGAACAAAGGTAATTGGCAACTTACTGCAGATGTCGTTAGTAAATAAAATCTTAACGTAGAACTCCCAACCTGGTGGCAAGAGAAAACTCGGTGGTTGGTGGGTTGGAGTTGTCTAAGACGTCTAAAGAGTGAACAGAGTGTCATACCTTTAATAGAGACTATAATAGGTTAGACTTAAATTACTTATTAGTCTTAAGTTAGGCTAGATCGTAATGTTCCATGATGTCGTAGTAAAGACACATGTATATATATATATATACATGTGTCTTATATATATATATATGTATAAAAAAACTAGTCAAACAATTATTATAAAAGACGTATTATAGTATATTAAGCAATCATGATAAAATATTATCGTTACAAAAGTATTGGTTATATCTTTGCTTATTAATCAAACGAAGCCATAAAAAATACCTATAGTCTAAATAAATGAAAATTTAAATGTAAATTATGCATCAGAAATATCTAAGCGAGCCCAATAAGCCAGGCTATACATCAAAAGCTCAGATTAAATTAAAAAGTTCGTTGAACAGTAGGTAGTTACCGTGTACCGGGCGCCCCTCACCGGACCCTCGTCAATCCAACTTCAGTCGTTTCTTGATACAAACCTTTCACTTTGCAAATTAAACAATATCGCATTTCATTTAGAAGTCACCATTTTGATGGGTCGAATTAGATGTTCGTTAAAGAAAAATAATAGCTTTATGAATCATACCTTTATTATGAATATATTTTCATGATCGACCTGTCAATTGTTGTATTGTGCCAATTGTTACGAGTGCGGTTCTATTCATGAGTGATTGGTGAGTAAAAGAAAGAATATTGAAGAAAAGTACACAATAGTTTACGACGAGCAACTTCGAACATAAAACTTAGTGACACGAGCGAATTTAATTATGCTAATGGTTCGCCTCGGGTGTTTCCTATCTCATGATTTATTCTTAATCTGATGTAACGTTACAAGTTGAGGCCGTATTTGGATTTAGAGAATATCGAATTCGTTATGCGGTAGTCTCAGAAGTGGATATGAATTATCTTTTCTTTATAGTCTTGCTTTCCCTAAAACGATTTTGTTGTTGTTCAGTTGTATACTTTTGGAATGTATCTACTTACTGATTACAAAAAGCTCCAAGATGAATTTGTGCAAAAGTTTATTTAAATAATATTCAGGTTAAATAGGTATGTATATAAATAGAAATAATATATTTAAAAATATACTTTCAAGTGTAAAGGTCAACCTTTACAATTCTCACCTCTCAAATAAATTTAATTGTAAAACGTGAACGGGGAGCTAACGAAGCTAAGTCTTGCTGAAAAATGCTTCTCTCGGAGAATAGTTGTTAGTTTTAATTCATTTATGTAAATAGAAGTCGCCCTCATTACCGCAGCACTCGAAACAAATTTCTAAAAGACTTACGCCCTTTACCTTGTGTAAATTGTATATATACATAGATACCTACAGAATATGTATTATTTTTATATATTTCATCGATTTACCAAAGACTAATTATTTATATATAACGTATAATCAAAATCAATTAATCAATGAATTAATTTTGATTGAGTTCTAATAATTCTATTTAATTGTGATATGAGTTATGACAAACTAAATGACTATGAAGCTGTATGAGTTATTTTAGGGCGAGTGCTAAATTTAATCAATTATAAGTAATATAACATAGTATTGACAATTTCTTAACCGTAATAATAAATACTTAGTGAACGACATAGCGAGTTAAAATTGTTCTGAACTCTGTACCAGAGTGAGATACATTTGTCATACATTAATACAAACCATACACCGTACTAAACGTATATAAAAATGGTTATTGCTGCTACAAATAAAATCAAATATTATTTATAATCTTATCAAGTGGCTGTATTCTCAGTAACTTTGATTATTCGAAAAGTTTCACCGCGCTGCAAATGTAACTTTTTGGCAGTTTAATGAAAAGTAATGTTCATTGTAATAGGAAGTTTGTGCGTGAATAAAAAACTTTTTAAATAACTGTCTTCTTGACTATCGCACCTGTCGGCTAGTGTCCGCAGCCGTGAGAGTGTCGGCAAAAACATCACCAAGGACCGGACATTGTATAATAAATAAATATGCCTAAGTTATTTTAAGTCTACCTGTTTATAAGATAACCTGATTCTCCAAGTTGGTGACTTGTATAGGTACCTACTTTATAGCAATTCGAAATTTATATATTTGTTAAATAAGTTTTGTGATGCAGTACGCTCTTTCTTTAGACAATCAGGATTTCGCGACATGAAAGTTCTGAAGTAGACTGACAATGACTGACGAGATGTTAAAAGAAAAAAATTGAACTGTTATTGCAAATTATTATTTTCAAATTCAAATGAAAAGAAATCTGCGCTTCTTGACATTGCAATTAGTTGTAGTAAAATAGCTCGTGCAATCCACGCTCACTAGCGCTAGCGAAACCGCAAAGATTTATTGACGCCTCGAATTAGCAAGGCAATAAAGTTTTTCATGCGACTTCCTTATACTTGTACCAAAGTGAAATACTTTAACTTATTGGTTTTCTTTCAAGTCAACTTTCCTTTGACGTTTTTTGAACTGATTTCTAAGGACTCCTTGCTTAAGAGAATTTGTGCTAAGTAATGTGAAAAACTAAAGTGGGCCTGGGTATCCGGAAGCTTTATCCAGGAAACATCTTGAGGGAAGGGTGCTCCCTTCCCTCGGTAAAATAATATGCGCTGGTTCGGATGTCGCGTGTCAGAATAATAAAAAAAAGAAATCCAATATTCAATCAAATGCATTATTGTTGTTGTTACGTTATCTATTAAAGTTCTTGGCGAAGCATTTAATCTTATCTACTGTTTTCAAAAGAATAAGCACTAGAATAAAACGAATTCAATACAGTGTTATTTCCATTTACAGTGTTATTTTTGTTATAAATTATCATTGCTATTTAATATTATGAAACTATCTGTATTTTTGTAATAACTCTTGTAATGATGTGATTCTGGTGTAAAAAAAGACAATATTTATGTTATATTATAATTTCAATGCCATCTATTGCTATTAATAACCTCATTACATAAATAAAAAAGTTAAACTGTTGCAATCAACACACGAATCGTAGTTTCAGCACAGTTCCTTCATTTGCTACTAGATGGCGCCCAAACACAATTTTGTAGCGATCTTTTAATTTTCGTAGTACAGAAAGTCCTGAAAAGAATATAGGAATTGTAAATTATCTATTTATTAACTAATATACAGAAACATGTGATTTTGACCTATACAATCGAAATACGGAGGAACATATTATTCGACAAGTTGGCGATTAGCTCTGTTTGGGACTCAAGACAGGATATTTACAGGTACACAGGTACATATTATTGTAGTTAAACTAAATGATTTACTGTTACTATTCCTGTGGCTCTTACACTTAACAAAATCAGCCACTGTTATTTTTATAAGAGTTTGTTTTAATTGTCTCATAATTACTACTGAGACAAATATGTACATGTGAAACGTAAGACGAAACGCACCAATTATTTCCCATTATTGTGTGGCCATTTTGGATGACACTTCGTGTCGCGGGCTAATCATGAACAAGCGAAACGCGCCATCTTTTCGTTTTTCGTTCTTTTAGTTCTCTATGAGTCTTACAATGAGAAAGCAAGTCCCTAAAACAGCAGCTTTGTAGGAAGCATCCATCTGTGGTAAGTGTATGACAAAGTTATCCCTATCACCATGACCGCGAGTTAGACCGTTCCAGCGTTTGCAAATGGCACCAATACGTTTCTTCTCATTGGAATACAACTGAAATTAAAAATATATTGTTTAAAATAACGTTTCCAAACAGGTTCCAAAATTATTTCGTCAGATAAGTTCACATATTATGGCCACTATCAATACCAGCTAGTGACATGCTAATGTATTGAAAGCCTCGTCGATTGGACCGCTCGGTTCTTCTCAAATTGGTTATACATAAAATATATGGGCTTAGAGTATTTTTATCAACAATTAGGTTTTAACATTTGTTGCTTCTTTATATTGTCGCAGAATTTTTTTAACAATTTCTTACATAGAATTACTAAATACAACATCTTTAAAGTACCGTTCGTCTAAAACTTTATCCTAAAGAGCGCATAAAACTTCTAATTTACATTAAAATTATGTGCGGTAAAAACACACTACTCCTTTTTAAGTTATCCAAAACGGAGAAGATCTCGCTGCTCTTATAACTAAATTACGAAATACTTTTACCCTAAAATCAAGATTTTTTCTTGATCAACTCTCACCTCAAAATCACACTGAGAAGTTGTAGAGACGGGGCCCTTGACCCGTATGACCTGTCGATCGTTAGTGTCATTTATGGTGAGGACGGGCTTGAAGAAGGTCACCTCTTTACGAACGATGGCAGCGAGCTGACCGCAAACACTTACATCCATTTTGTCCTGACCCACGCTGTAGGGACGGCGAAGTTTTATTACCTGCAATATAATGTAACGGAAAACGTATGAAGCTCCGGACACTCGTCTATAACAAAGTTAATATATAAATATCCTCACTAAAGTGTTAATTTAACCTACTGTATAAACAAATAGCGCAAAGACGACAGTGAACTCGATATTCCTACTAAAAGCTGACATTTTGTAAACATTCTGTTATTTACGTTAGTTGTACAAGTACATATTTGATTTTATTTACTATTTACTTCGCAAGCCAGTGGTAAATAATAATTGTGGAGATATACATTTCAGTTGGTAATAATTAGGTTAGTTTGAATTAATTAACAAAAATAGGGTAGGTTACGTAGATAACTTTCGTTCATTAATCATGTTAATATACACCAGTATATTATACAGATCCACATAGCAATGTATACTTTTTCCTATACGCCGTTTTTTATTAGAATGGGTACTGAACTGAAGTCCATACAGTCCTGCGATGTAGCTGAATAAGTATTCCACGCAAATTTTTTTTGGATAAAATGTTTTGTTATAGACATTACAGTTTGAGTGTTCGTGAATAACGCTTCCTTGCTGACCCCTAAGCGTTAATTACAAAATCGCTTTAACGCACGAAAAACTTATGTTACAGCAAAATCTACAAGGGTCGTGAGAATTGACAAGGGTCCGTCTTATATACAGGTCTATTTGATGATTCTTTAATGTTATTAAATCGTGTATCCGTTATATTTATCTCTTTATTTAATAATTAGGCGCATCGAAGATACATGTTACATGAAGTTGCAAGATAGAATAGAAAACTTATAAAACCAAAATCTTTGCAATCAATTTTGAAATTTTGTGTAATACCAAATTCAGTCTTAAAACGATTTGTAAATCGAGTTTTAGTTCTTTACGTATACCTACCTATTATTGAGCGCAAAATGAGCTTGTAAGATAAAGTTTTAAATAGAAAATATTATAAATGTCGGTAATAAAATATTCGTTATTTCGAGACAAGATATTCTCTAACTAATAAAATAACAAGTCAAGAGAGGAAACCTATAAAATAAACCAACATTATGATATAACTGCGACATGAAGGAGCGATAAAACACTTTCTGTAATAAAATCACCATAAATATAACACGCGAGGGTTCACGGTTATTGTCATTAAACTCCAATAAACCAGAGTTACTCAAAAAACTTGTGGTCCCACCGCTCTAACCCTTTCTTCTATTTGCGTAACTAGTACGTGCAAGGTTCGGTGTTTCACAACTATATTCTCTAAATTGATACGCCTGGCCGCATATTCCTAATACGTCTACTACGTATCAGCAAGTGCGTTGAAGTATATTATATATGATTTACATTTTTATAGATGTAGTTAAGCTTATGAGTGGTTTATATAAATCTCACCTCTCTATCGTTTGTGTCGAAGACATCAATCTGGAACGTCCTAGTCTTTCCTGCTAGAACCTTGTTTACAATACCACAGTCTTCCTTGGCGTAAAGCAACACCACGCCCTCACTGCTTGTCACCACATACTTGCAGTTAGGATAATCTGCCGTCTTTTCACGAACCACCACACGGTCTAGGGAACTTAGCTGTTCAAGGGCTGCAAACGGTAATTGTTTATTATTCGGCATTATTCGACATACCATTCATTTGTAAATAAAATCTTAGGGTAAATAAACACGTCGATTATGTCCGTTTCGATACAATTTACTCATTTCATTTAGGTACTACGTTGATTAAAATGGGGTATTTTTCGAAGGGATATACTTTTGTCGCGATGAACGCTTACTGAATATATTTTCGATCATACGACTTTCATTACATGACAATGATCCTTCTTTACCTGACGTACACGATCGATGTTTATCGTAGACTTTGTTGTAAGTGTTAATACAAGTACCAAATTGGTTTAACTGAACGAATAACTAAGTAATTAAGGCAAATAATGCGTAACATGAGGCTTGCAATTCAATAGCCTAAGCTGATACCGCTCTTATGTAAAGTTCAATCTCTTTCCATAATTAATTGAAAAAAGAAAATGTTTAGACAAGACTTTCATTTAATACATTTTCGTACCAGACCTAGGTGATTATTCGATAACTTACAACGAACAGTCTAAATAAAAATAATCATTGATCAGCGCCAACGCACCTGCCATGGGGTACTTTATGATATTTTCATTCGAAATTAGTATTTCTAGTTTCGTCTGCTAAAATAATCTTATGTTCCAAATACATGCAAATATTATAAAAGTCGATAAACGCGAGTGTTTTAATACATAACGTATAAATTTTTCATGCGATTTTTCTAACAAAAATTAGAGTTATCAAGAGATTTTAATAATAACATCTGTAAAACTTACCATTACTTTCTTCCGGCGACGACATTGAAATTTATATTTAATGAAAATTGATTTTAAAAACTTTGGCCTGAATTTATAATTAATTCCTGACAAAATGTTTAATTCTTCAAACTCAACCTTTCAAACGATGTTACTAGAATACAAATATTAAGAAGTACAGAGATTCTCAAGAAATAGTATAAAAAATACATTTGTTAATTTCGATCAGCGAATTTATCATCTCATAATAATAATACAAAAAAATTGCAACACTATTTTCATCTTGTTAAATGGAAATTGGTTAAGTATAGAGTATCGAAAATTAACTACTAAACACGATTTATCACGCTTGTAATGTTTATTATTTCTTCCTTACTATTTACAGTGTTCAACATTTATTGATTTTACTCATCCGTTATTAGTTGAACAGCTCTATTAAATAAATAATGACCACATGTTTCAGCTTTTATTTAAATCTAAAATCCTTCAACCGTTTTAAATTATTAAACATACTATGATTACTGCAGTCAAACTTAAATTTAGTAAAAAAATTTAAGTGTACACAAAGCAGATTAATTTAGAAAATATATTACTTCACATTACTATTATAATGATAAATACGCAGTTACTCTCAATATCAAAGAAACTAAATTGTTAGTAATTTATATCGAGATAAAACCGAACTCCCGCCTGAAGGCAAGCGCTACGATTCAACCACTGAAAACCCATTTTCGTAGACGCACAAACTTTTCGTACTTAGGCACAGTTCATAATAAGATCAATACTGTAATACTTTACGTGTTATTTATAATAATTTCGATTATTATTTTAATGTGCAATAAATGGCAAACAAGGCGTAATTTATCATTAATTTTAATTATTATGTTACAGTTTGTATATTGTATGTTCAATACTTATCAAATTTCGTATTTAAACTTGATATATTAGTAGCTTTCTAGTAATCGATGCACAAATATGTATTGTAATTTTAACAAATTTAATTGTCATTTGTAATTAGTTATACACAATTTAACTAAATATATTTTAAATCGTGATTGTGTACACGGCCTTACTCGTTAATGGCAATACTTACGTGTTAGGTATGAACCGTGGTTTCAACTGGTGGCTTGTTATGTAGGTGGGTGTAACGTTTATGTTTTGTTTTCACCTCTATATTTAATTTGTTGTCGATCTATTATTACGTTAGAAATACATAGTTTATTTTATAAGGTAAAGGACACAAGTAGTTTCAATATATTATGATAATTTTAATCTTTGAAAGATATAAACTCAATAAAAAAAATAACATTTGTGTCTTTAAATTTAACTGTATTAATTAAATGAATTCATTAAAATTGTAGTCAATTACTTACTTAATATCAAGTTGATAAGGACAATTGTGTTAATGTAGCCCACAATCAGCATTATGTATACTTATGAAAACAGTAAAAAATTATATATTTATTAATTTACATATTAATAAATATATTTTATCGATTTCGACGACCTGAGATTCAATTCCTCACCAGCTCTTTATCCGTGAAGGTCAGCGAGCAACAAATAGAAATAATCAGTTGAATCTGTTTATCATCAAGTGGCTGTGAAATTATGGTATGCTTTTGATGAACTCTTGATGTTTAGTGTGAGGTGATTGTATAATGTATATCCAGGGTGGTCTACTGTATTGTGTTTATGTAGACTTTATCATTACTATGACAACTAGCTATTGCCAACGATGTCGATCGCGGGATACTATCGGATAATAATACAGAGATCAAGCCATTCCAGCTTTAAGAAATAATTTTTTAATTATGCGATAAATGCACTGATCTTTGTTTGGATCGACATGGTTTTTTCGATATTACTAATATAATTAGAATTTTTGAATCAATCCTCTTTATTCTCAATAAAATTATATATGCTTTTTTTACCGTTGTTACGTTTATAACTTTTTAGTTATTTCATTGCCATTAAAATACAATCATTTGCTTTATTGGACCTAGTATGTACACTACATCTCAATGCAAAATCAAATTCTCACACCGACAATTTTGTTACTACTATTTCATTTAACCATTGGAAGAGCGGGGTACCCTGATGTACAGGTCTCCCTAGACTTAGTTCAGAAGCTCTAATGCCTGCTAAAACTTGCTATTGAATAAAGAAATATTTTTTTTTTCAATAATAATATAAATGTCTATAACTGCAGATGGTCAAAAACGGTAACGGAATGGACTGACCCAAAAGGAAAAGAAACAAGAGTAGAACAATAGAGCGATGGGCCGACGAGATTTAAATGATAGCTGGAAAAAATTGGATGACGACGGCAAAAAATAAAATAGGGTGGAAAAGTCGGCCTTGGAGGCCTTCTCCCGGACAGGGGCCACCCACATCTTAGAGTAATAAAATTCTATATATGTATGTATATCTATTTTTGTATAATGTATGTGAATAAGCAGTGGATGAATAAAAGCTTATTATTATTATTATAATCTACGTACGATATACTGTATATCTAAATAATAATAATCCCGAGGCCCTTTATCATTTTTACTATATAGACAAGTAGGACTATAGGAAAATTAGTTTTACATTATAATTAAAAATACTTGCATCCTGTATTTTTTTTTAGTTTTCCTGTTAAGTCTGGTCTGGTAAAGCTGGGCTCAATATCTCTGAGATTTATAATTCGCTTAAATAGCTCGAATTCGCTCGTCCTAACCATCCTACATATATATTATGCATTAGTTCAGTAGAAAAAAAAACAATTTTCAAATCAGTTGATTGTTTATTAAATACAAAACCACAAAATTATATTAACCTAATCAGTCAAATGAACCTATCACTAATCTGAAGTAGTATTGCACGATGATTCCAAATAAAAAAGTACGGTACGATTCCTGTGAAAGTTTACGATTTTCCAGTGTCGCTGGACTTATCTTGGATCGGAATTGTCCTTTCTTGCAATGGTTCTGATCGGAACGCTACCAGCTTCAGCTTGCCTTTGTCGAGATGGCACTCTACGCGCTCTGGAGGGAATCCTTCTGGAAGAAAAAATCGTCTCTCAAAGTGGCTCCTGGTCCAGCCGTCCTCTCGTTTTATCTCTTTCTTCCCTTCTACCATGATCTCGTTACCAACCGTCTTGACCTGGATTTGTTCTGGCGTAAAATTCTGAACGTCTAAATGTACTTCAACCTTTTTTCCGTCGATCTTTACCTCGGAATCGGAGTAGACACCTTCGATTCCGTGAGGTTCGCCCTCCAAAGGAGTCGACACTTGCTTGATATATTTTACGGGGTCTCGGAAAAACGGATCCTTAGAGAACACTGTAAACGGATCCTCCAAAACCCTCACGAAGGGATCCCGATACGTGAGATTTCTCAGATGACGCAACCAATACGGCACAAGAGACATTTCGCTTTGTTTTGTTCACACTACGTTCCACACAAAGATATTGTTTGTTTTCAACTGATGCAAGTGACGCGCTCTGTCGTTTATATAGTGGCCGCGACTGGCGCAATCTATCGTCGCGAGTTTGCATGATGTTTCGCGAAGTTTCTAGTGTAATCACGAATTAACTGTATAGTAACGCCATCTGTTGTTAAGTAGTATTCTATTGTTTATGTTCTTGTACCTTCTGTGCCGTCTATCGTTGCTAACCGATAGGCGTTTTAGTGCCATCTATTGTTCAATAGCATTTATTAATAATGTCTTTGAAATGAAGTTTTGATAAATTGTTCAAATGAAAAAAATAATAAAAAATTAGCTTCAGAATTACTTCCGTGAAAAAAGGGGTTCGTTATTTAACTGATCCATGCGTTTGTCGAAGTATTAAGCACACACGTCTGTGTAAAATATTTAGAAGAAAATCTTACATCACGGTTAGTCTTAAAACAATTCTTCATTTTCAGTCATATATTATAAAAAAAAATACCTCATCGACAATTGATCATACCGTGAGAAATTGTTGACAAATTTTCAGATTTTCTTACTATCTCTTTTAATCTACTACGAAACCTATACACTTAGGTTTATTGCAGACGGGAAATGATGAAATATTATACGTCTAAGCTTAAGCGGGGATTAACCAAAGTTACTCGTCGTAGATTTTATTTTATGTAAGTAGGTATGTGTTCAAATGAAACAAGAAATGGGTCTCGTAAAAACAATATATAAGTTTATCGATAATATTCTACACCTCTAATTTTTGACTAATTTCGTTTTTATTCAATCATGGCTGATATTATGAAGTCAAAATTTAATTGAATTACATTAATTGTTTGGTCTGGAGCCGTTACTAGCGATTTTATAAAATATTGTATATTTTACGAGATATTTAAATATAAAGAATTTGGCGCTTACTTCATTTTTTCTCCACGAAACACTGTATCGTCCGGCTCATGTCACGCGAACTTTGTTTCACCAGTCAGTCTTATAACTTATCATAGAAAGTGTATCGAAATAATATTAGTTTTAAGTTTTTATAATATTTATTAGTATAGATAATATTCGGTTCTGATAACTACACTTAGGCCCAGGGTAGTAAATTTGGACGCGGTGCCCCTTTTGATATAGGGCTTCTCTTTCCACGTGGTTAAGCACTGTTAAAGCTGGCACTCGTTAAGCAAACCGCATATTAATAATTTGCCTAATTGTATTGCATATATATAAATGCCCTTGAGTAACCCTTGGTGCAGAAAATTCGTAATTATGTTACTACAGATCAGAAACCGTTGCCCCTCGGTGATTACATTTTTCACTACAACGGGCGGAAAAAGACGCGCGTGTGGAATCATAAATTTTGCTAACTTTAGGACTGCTCTTAACTTTGCTTATCTAGACGTTAAAAATAACCATCTTACGCATCGAAAGCTTACTTAAACTGGTACGAAATCGTCACTGTACACAAATAATTGTTATGTAGCGGATGCTAATCGCTCTGATACATTTATATAAATCATTACCAAGTGTCAATGACGCACGCAGAGTCACTGTGGAAGGGATTTTCGCTGGCATTTAAAGACATGTTTCTTTTATTGATAAGCTATAGTAAGTTATTCCGAAAACCTATACTAAAATGGAAGCCAAACTATTTGTATTATTAGCACTTTGTTACACAGTGTCCAGTGTTCCCATAAACACTGATTTCAGTAAGTAATTTTCCCGGCATATTTAATATTTCTTAAGAATAAGTCCTTAATTCATGTTGAAATTTTGTTTTAGTATCTGAAGAAGTAGCTGCGAATGATCATATAATCATGAAGAGATTTGTAAACCCTTCGTTGCCGTTGGGCGAATTTTCAAGTGATAGTCTCAGTCGAGTACGAACAAGGAGAAGGTACAATCAAACCTAAAAATCCTTGATGATTGATGAAAAAAGATGATTTGTTTTTTCTATCTATGTATAGTTTTTGACATTATATATCCTACACTTATGGGACTAACCGGAAATGCAAAGGGCCATTTCGCTCACACAGGTCACTGCTGACAATAAATTGGATGGGTCCCCGTTATGCCTGTATTTTGTACCTATTTAGAATTTAACTTTTTCTTAATATATTTTTTTGCTGTACGACCTTGTTCGCATGGAAGCAGGAAAACACAAATACTTATCACAATATGTCACTTTATTTAATACAGAGATTACAGATTCATCTTCTTATAACATTTTATTCTTTATTTCAGTGAGGAAGACGAATGTGAAAAACTCAATTTATGCAAGTTGCACGCCAGATCTCAACACAATTTTATGGCGGCATTTCAATTGTATTTTGTCAAGTAAGTTATCATTTAAATGCTTATTTCATAGACCCAAGTGTTTTGGAAATGTACTTAGTATTCTATTCAATAATAATTTATAACGTTTCAGCAAGGAGAACGCAAGACTTTGGGACCACCGGGCTCATACAATGTCGGAGTGTTATCAACTCTACAACTGCTATAGATAATAATAAGATTCCCTTGTTATTATTCATTAAGACACAAAAACAGGCAAAAGCCTATATATAACAATATCATCATTACTTTTCGTAAGTACGAGAGAGTAGTCATCTGGAGGAAATCACCTGGCGATAAAGCAAGAAATATAGTGGGAATTAACATAGAAATACGTGAAAGTATTTTTTAATACAGTTGCTCAAAAAGTGGCGTATTGCTGGGACGTATAGCGTTCGGGATATGTGACATACTCGAGCTTTTTCTTTACTTTTTCCGAACTCGTGCGTTCTCTTTTCCAATTGTCAAAACAATGTCTATTAAAAAGAAAAAAACAACCACGAAGTTTTTCCTAAAAAAATCGTTTTACAAAAAGGAAAACAATTATACGAAATTAATAACAGTTTATCTTAAACAGTAAATATGCAAATATAATATATAATACCTAAAACTTCCCTAGTTAGTATAAAAAACTGTACCAATTTCAATGTATATGTGAATTTTAAGTTTTGTAAGAAATAAATGATTAGTTATTTGAGTTTATTGTGATTACTTTTTTATTAAATTTCGCAATTGTATTAAAAATAGGTAGTAACTTGTTCCAACTGTCAACCCTCACCTTTGGCTGCGCCTCGACTCGGGTAGACCTTTGTCGGAACTCTTTGCAATGACAGGCTTTCCGCAATTGTAATGAAATATACTTATATATATATATATATATATATATATATATATATATTATTATAACTATTACTGCAAAATAAAATATCCCGTACAATACGATTCCTTCCCTCCCTCATAATTAGTAAGTCTAAATGAAACCGTTAAGGATAATTAAAAATATTTTAAAATAACACACAAAGTACCAACAATCCGTTTTATTTCACAAACACACAACTTAAATGCACCAATATACTTTATAAATTAATAAGTTTCACGAAATATCAATAATTTCATATCATGCAGTCGATCTTCTTATTTATAACAATTTTAACACAATAACCTTTAATACTTATTTAAAATAAAATAATTAAATGTATAGGAATGCACAACAGCTGTAATTATACTTCAACCTACTTTGAGAATAAAAAAAAGAAAACATTTCAGATGTCAAAAATTGTACTATTTACTATTGAATTATTTACTAAGTGGGAATAGACAATAGATGAAAACAAATAAGCTAAATTCTATTACAATATAAATAAATGGTATCTGTATAAAATTAGTTTTTTATATAAAATAGTAAGCAATACTTCTCTAGAGAAACTTATGAAAATCGGAAAATGAATTACTGGATAAATACAGAATATTATATCAACCCGCTTTTGAAGAATGAGCACGACCATATTCACGATTACCAGTTTCTTCCGACGACAGAACGTTTCACTGTACCTTCTTCCTGGGCAGCTTCTTCGTGGCGTAGTCGGCTTTGATCTTGGCCAAGATCTTATCGCGATGGAAGTACGCGGCCGCCAAAGCGAGCAGCAGCGGAACCAGCAGAAAGGAGCTGGCACGGAGCTCTTGTTCCGACGATTTTACCTTGACGGATTTATCGGGAATTTTATTACCATAATCGAGATTCAAATATTATTATTATCGAACGACAGGAATATTCAGAAATAAGCGATGTTTTTTATTACGCGGTAAAGATCAGAACTAAGAATAGACACAAGAGAAAACATGAAAACTGACCTTGGCCACGAAGTGTATGTCGAAATGTTTGTATTTCCCGTCCGAGAAGAAGTAGACGGCCGGTTCCTCGTACGAGTGCGTGCCTTTGGAGAGCGAGGACTCCACGTTCACGACGTACGACTTGTTGTCGGCTTGGAGACGAGGCAGAACGAACATGACGCCCGGGTTGGAGGACGCACTGCGAGAGACGACTCTCAAGTTTCAGATTTGCTAATTAAATTATATTAATATTCTTCACATTGCTAGATTTCAATTTACCTAAATCCCGAGGGATCCACCTTCGTGGAGTAGACGGGCTGCTTGGTGTCGTCCAAGGCCAGCGTGAGCTTCAGGGTGCGATAGTGCTCGAAGTCCGCGTGCACGAGCACGCTCGCGTCCGTCAACTGCGTCGGTTGCATCACGATCAGTTGCACGTTCTCTACGTCTTTGCCGTGGACCTAAATTTGTCGAGGAATGACGCAAATCTGAATATCATCTCTCGCATACCGATGGACCCAATGGCAGCTTCGCGTGATCATCGGAGCGCGGGATGTTCAAACTTCTCAACTTTCTTAGTAACTTTGAAGGTTGTGATTTTTTAATATTATTATTTTGTGTATATTGTAAAGTTTGCATATATAAAAATTAAATAATAGGGGCAACGGGTGACTTTAAGAAAAAAAGGAAAGGAAATAAGGTGTGAAAAACATTAAAGATAATATTTGAATAGTGACCTCTATGGGCGGATGGGCGCGTACTAGTCTGGTGCCCGCGAGGGCGGGCGACGCGGAGTCCTTCAGCTCCAGGACGTACACACAGGACGGAACCAGCCCCCGGATCCTAAACATTTATTTATGTTCGAGAATTAGTCAAGTTTCAACAGATCCGACACACACACACTTTACTATATTAATCAAAAGTTCATATTTAGCAGTCGGTTGAGATATAGACGTAAAATCTATTACAAACGTATATACTTTTTATTTCATTCATTTAAAGTTAATAATATTGCAAGTGATTCACCTGAAGTCCCCGGAGTCGGAGGCCGTGGCGTCCTGCGAGAGGCACCGCGACGACGCCTCGGAGGCCTTAGCCCTCACGGCCACGCCCCCGGCGCCCGCCCCGCCCAACGACACCACGCGACCCGATACCGACCATGCCACACGGGAACCGCTGAAGGTAAAAAATATATTCACTTTGTTAAAGTAGCTGAGAAGTAAAAACCGGTCGTAAAAAGTTTTTCCATTGCAAAGTTAAAGCATAATAATCATAAATAGATATCAAGCAATAACAATAAAATAAAAGTGAGGAATGAAGTTTCTAAACTTCATTCACCGCTAGTTCTCAAATCAAAGGCAAAGTGAGTGAGAATGAGAAGAGCTGCCAATAAACCCTCGGTTACTTTTTTAAATCATTAAGATTTTTTATGCCATTATATCTTTGAATTAATCTAGTTATAATAAAAAACATTAAATTTCATGGAACATAACGCTGATTCATGGTCCGTATCAGGTAATTGAATTAAATTTTGGGAACAAATTCGATTAGATCTTCTAATATGTAAGACTCATTACTGCTGTGACCGTGAACAATATTATTTTATACCGCTTTTATAAATTGTAAAGAAAACTTTAAATTTCCCAACTCATATAACGAAATTCGCGAATATTTGTTATTCTCACCGGAAGACCAACTGCGAGGTCTGCATCTGCGGCTGATCGATAACGGCGAGGATGTGATGTGGAGGAGTGAAGCGGTACTCCTTCATGTTGGCCTTGACGTAGTACTGCGCCGCGGGCAGAGAGCCGAACGCGATCCGGCCCGAAGGACCGCTGGCCACGTTGCGACGGTACGACCCTCCGGACACGGACACCAACGCCCCCTGCCGAGTCGGAGACGCTTAATTAGATTTCTATTAGGAAAGGATATTTTGACAACACGTAATAAACTACCGCCACCATACCTCGAGCGGGGTCTCATCGGCGTCGTCGACCAACAGCACTTGTATTTCGGCCAATTTGTGTGCGGCGATGATTCCCTCCGCGTCGGGCTCGCCGAACGAATAGGACTCCTTTTCGGCACTGACGCTGTAACGCTTGTCCGCGGCCAACGGACCGAAACCGTACACGCCGTCCTCTTTTGTTATTTGGGTCAGCTTTATGTCGTCTGTAATTCATTTTAATTTATTGAATATGAATCGTATCAAGTCAAATAACTATCTAACCATAGATATAGAATATTGGGGCAAAGGACCGACAGGCTCCTTAGCCTTTCGACTCTATATATGTAATACACCCAAATTCCTTCTAGGCTTCACTGACCGGAAGTGAGAGTAACAGTGGCCCCCGCCACGGGTGGGTCAATGCGACCGGACACGGTGAGCGCAGGAGCAGCCCGCACCGTGAGGGCCACTTCACATCGGCCGGAGCCCACCAGGCGTTCCTCGCTCGGGGTGAAGAGCAGATCGCTCGACTGGGGCACCACGGTCACCACTTCACCCTATCGTTTCAACATCATTGTGTAATTATTTTTATTTTAATCAAAACAGTGTTTTAAAATTTGTCTAATTTAATTGAAATCCAATTACAAGTAGCGAGGAATGGCCACTTCTAAATCAAAAGGTGTACCTGAGCCAAGAACAGGGTGTGTTCGTAGACATGTCCGGCATCGGTTTTGGTGTGCGCCGGTTTGACGATTGCCGGTTCCGCGTCAGACTCGAGTCGGAGCGTCAGCTCTGCCGCCTTCGGAGATATGACGCGCACCGTGGCCGAGTGAGAACGGGCGGTGAACTCCACTGACTGCAAAAAAATATTGTATAATGCCTAACTTGCACAATTTTATAAATATACTTTAATTAAATAAAATAGTTAAGCACATCTGGATATGTAATATGCTACAAACATTCATATCAAGTTCGTCCTTCACTCACGGGTACTTGGCTCCGTTGGAAGGTGACAGTCGCCTGCGCAGGTTCTACTCTGTGGCAACCGCGCGGCGTCAACTCGTAAGAGCGGGCTCGAGGCAGACATTGCTCACTCGGCCCGGCCGAGATCGACAGCACGCCCTGCGTGTCTCCGCTTTTGTATTCCACCTGAAGAGTGGGATTTAGAATGTTGAGTTAACGACGTCTCTTACAAATCAACTTCGCTCTTTGAGTCGATCCACGATGTGACCTACCTCGATATCGTGCGAGCTGTGCACTCCGAGCACCAGTCCGCTCATGACGAAGTCGGGCACGGTCGCCTGAGCGGACACCACGGCCACGTTGTGCGCCGAGTCCTGCCAGCACACCGCGGAGCCCTCCACCGACACCTCCACGCTGCCCGGGAGCACTTCCGAGAACGAGTACGAGCCGTCTGCCACGAACGGCGTATGAGAAGACGCGAAAGCTTTTATTAATTTAGACAACCTTTAAACACTCGTATACTAACCCTCCTGGATAGGTACGTGGGTGGGATTTCCGACGTAGCGGCCGTCGGGGGCCAACGCTCGCAGAGCCGCCCGGAGTCCCTTGCAGTCGTCGCCGCACAGGGCACGACCCGTCACCTGCGCTCGCAGCTGAGAGAAGGACACGCCCGACACGGCTTCGCCCTCCACCGCCACTTGCGACCATTCCGGGTAGAATCTGAAATTTTCATGTGTAGGATGACCCTTAGAGCCTCTAAAGGGAATACGAAGACGTACATCATGTCGTTAAGTTTTATATTAATTTAGAAATAATAGACAATAGATTGTTTTATTAAATTGATATGTGTGCGATACTTGTATAAAGGTCTGCTTTTATACATTCATATAGAAATGACCTCCCCCTTAGTGACCAAAAATTTATATACATATATGGTATCTTGACAACAGTATTAACAGTTTTCAACGGTGAGACTTATTTATTTTACATGATAATAATGTGGTATCACAAACTTACTGTAACCCATCTCTATGCTCTTGTTCGGAGACGTCTACGCGCGCCGAGTACGTGCCTGTCGGTAGAAACGTACACCACTTGCCTGGAATATATTAAATTCAACTATTAATTTCGATTTTGTGTAAAATAAATATAATATACAGAAACAACTTTTGTTAACCTGGCCCTATTGACATAAAAAATAATTATCATCTTAATAATACTTTGAAATTAGATAACAGAAATGTTTGTATTTTTTAATATATGAATATAATTAAGTCTGTACAAGGAAGAATGTACAGCATCACCTAGAATCCAGTAACCATTTTAGTATGGGCCAGACACACTTGTCTGTTTCAATGGTACCGACCATTGAAACCATTTACTTAAAATAGGGTAAATTCAAAGTCAAACTCACCTCACCCTTATATAGTCCTAATATAGAAAATATTTAAGTAGAAATAGTTAATTATGTAGATTTCTAAATTGAATTACCATCAGCATCACTAGAAACGAGTACAGTGGTGGCCGTGGAGCGCAGAGTGACAGTGCGGGGGGGAGAGGGGGCGGGGGTGATGGAACCGCACACTCGCCAACGGGACACCACCGCCTGAACACTACCACTCACACCGCTCGACGTCACTACCACTTCGAGGGGCTCCCACTCACAGTGCTCTGTGGATTATTTAAAGCAAACAAATTTATAGAATTATGATCCACACTGTGTATGTCATTAATAATGTTTATAAGTACTAAATTTACTTATAAACATTATTAATTACTTTATAACTGTTTCTACAGCTAACATAAATTATATTTCATAAGCAGCAATTAAACATTAAATATAGCCAAATGTGGAATACAAAAATTTTACAGTATTCAAACCTTACAAATCCTCTGAAGATATAACTATTCATGAAACTTTACTTACTTGTATGTAGTTGTGGTAGTCAAAGATTTCAGATATTTCTAATTTCTTACTTTTATATACTAACCATGTTGCAAAGTGACAGTATAAACACCAGGAGTCATCGAGGTAAGTGTGAATTTTCCAGCAGAGTCCGTTGTCCCTACAGCTTCACCATTCACAGACACACGAGCTCCAGGTACTGATTTACCTCCCTTTGAGGCTATGACAGACCCCACGACTGTGAATCCTGTAACCTGATAAATAATATTTCAACTTCATATGATAATTGACATAACACACACACAAATATATAGGAAGATAAATTGTTTAAAGAATTTATCTGCCTTACTTCATTTTCAGTATCAATGAACTTATTTAGATTTAAAAAAAATTATGAACTATTAGGCCAAAGTAAGAGTATGCATTTGTAAACACAAAATTGTAATACAAATCATTACCACTTTTCAACTCACTTCAAATGCATTCTTGATGTATTGACTGTCATGATTAACATCAAATGAAACACTTTCTGGTTTGATATTGTAAGTTATAGAAGCTTGCCCTGGAGACTTGCTCATTGCTAACAGTTTATATTTCCCGGCTGGCACCAGTCCAAAGCTGAATTCTCCTAATTGATCAGTAATAGAATAACATATTGGTGAATCTGGAACACCTTGGAGTAAAGCTGTTTTACAACCTTCCACTCTGAATTTAGGGTTCTCCTGAAACAGTGAAAATAAAGCTGTGTGTGAATTTCTATACAATGCCATTTTATTGTTGATATCAAAATTTATAAACTTGCTTTTGATCCTCTTTAAATGTAATAGCAAAGATTCCATTGTTTGCAATGCATTGTTTTGCTTTAAGGAGTATATATAAATATATATATATATATATATATATATAGTTTAGAAGAAAACGAATGTATATACAACATTAGTCCTCTTCATATTATTTAGCATGGTGGTTATGGTTTTTCCAAGTTTTCTGCTATATAATAAAGTACAGTCAGTTTTTATGTATTGACAAGTTCTCACCTCTTTAGAATACAAGAGTACGTGAACACCAGGTATGGGGTTACCAAAAGATAAAATAGAACCAGTGACATCATAGCCTTTCACAGCTAGTACTCCAACTGGCAGCACTGTGTTACCTTCTTTTACATGCACATCAGCTTGAGCTGGTTCTAGTTTCCATCTACAATATTTTGTGAAATATGAAAGATTTGAAACAGTAGTCCTTACCAAAAATAAATACTAACACATACTTTAAGTAAAAATGTTGAAACATACTAGTTACTTCAATCTTAATGCTTTATTTAAAATTTTACTATTAATTCCATATAATATGTCAGACAAAATCATGTTTAAAGCTATTTTTTAAACTAATAACTTTGACTTTATAAATACAAGTCCAAATTAGGTTCTATTTACCTGCTATGAGAAGCTTTTAACACATATTTGCCGGGTATTACTGGGGTGAAGTGAAAATCTCCACCAGAGCTGGTAACCGTGTTTCTTATTTCTTCTTTATCATTTACTAACTGTACAGAAATACCACTGGGACCAGACACTTTGCCTGCGGTGATTACTTTACCCGTAATTCCAAAACCATTGAAAGAAAAGTTAACATCCTGGCCTTTTGAACATTGGTCTGTTTCTCCATCAACCGATAATTCAACTTCAGATGGCTCAAAGCTCCAACCAGCTGGAGGGTGAACTTTTAGCACGTAATCTCCTTTTTCATAGAGTGGTACAAAATAGTACCCATTTGTGGGTGCACATTCTGTTTTTTCCAACAAAATTCCTTCTTTGGTATACCTATAATGTGAAAACCGTTCCTGTAGCCAATTTATCATAAAATTAAATTAGATTAATCTGTTTGGAGGTTAACTTACAGTCCAATTTCAATATTAGATACGTCTAAAACTACGTGACTTTTAACAAAACCTCCACATCCTAAGATATCATTTGCAAAGCATAGATTTGCACTTAACATTAGAATACATAGTACAGTAACAGAATTCATTATACTTGTAAAATTAATAAATTTAAAGGAACATTTTTATTGCTATAGCCAGCGCCAAACTAGAGTGCGAAGTTCGAACTATAGCCAGTACCAAAGTCAACTAAAAAGCAAAAATTGAAGGTTGACATCACAAACCAGATAAATTATATTAAACTCCCAAGCATAGAATGAAAATCTTCTAATGTTACCAGACCTAAAGAATATAATTATTTCAGTAAGTCATTCATAAGATTTTTCATTTATAATTCCCAATTTTTTTTCAGTTAGCATTCAGAATACATATTTTAAAAAAATCGTTTTGGCTTAAAAAAAAAAAAACAAACGCATACAGCTATCATATGGTTTTGTCACCCTTTGACGCTTTTCTTGCAATCAAGTGTCACTTTTAACTTCTGTCTATTGTTTCTTTTTGTCTTATGTTTTTACTTTCAAAATCAAAATATCTACTTACGCGTTTTAGTCGCTTTTAATTACAAGATTGTAATAATTTGTGGTGTCCATTGATCGTTTGTGTTTTTTCATATTCTTGTGAAAGTGCAGTAAACACTATCGGAATAATAGAGACTGGACACGACAAAAGTAAGTTATAATATTATGTTCTAGCGTAACCAGCCACCCGATCGATATCGAAGATTTATGTTTTCTGACTACTCTTACAAGATATTTAAATACCTTCATACGAATAGTAAAAAACCATATTGTGTTTATACGCTTTATTTATTAGTTCAAATGCCTTTATTTAACAATCAGATTTAATAAATTAATTATGGAAAAGGCAAAATTGAAAAGGAAAACCTCTGTTGAAATTTACATCATATACTTTACACTTCATCTACTGCCTGCATTAACAAACATAATACATGTATGACATAGTTGAACAAAATGGCATGTAGTAATAACTTTCTACTAAAACTAGAAACCTCTTATATTAAATTTCATTGGAAACTTCTATTTACATAAAAATACAATTGTTTCACAACCATTAATGTTTGTGGCATATGAAATTTAACCCAGCATTGGGTATTATGGTTGTATTATTTCTAGCAAAACAATAATAGTTCTAGATAGATAGGCACAATATGCTGATACTTCACTTAAAACTTTATTATATTAGTGTACTCTGGTACTCTAAAAAACAGTACCAGTGAAACTGTTTTTATTTTTAGAGAATAACTGTCATTGGGTATAAGCAATTTGAAGTATAACCACAATATTAAGAAATATGTCTCTTACATTCTGAATGCCTAGTTAAATAGCTAATAAATATAATTTTAATTTTCTGAATTACCACTTTCAGAAAAAATATGTATTCCATTTCAAAATTTAAATAATCTTGTCTAGTTTTACATGGTGCATAATATATGTACCTACATCTTGTAGATTATATTTATGCCCTTTGTCTTGGAAACAACTTTTTTTTCTGCCATTATCACACATTTCAGGTAATTAAGGAACCCGTAAAATAAGTGCAACCATATGAACTATTAAGGCAGGTATAGTTTGAATATTAAACAATAAATACAATGTATTTTCCAGCCACTAAATTTTATAAAAAAATATTATTATTATCAACTTTTCAAGACCTAACATATGTATAAGTGCGGGAATTTTATATAACTTAACAAAATGTTCATGGATGAAGTGACAAGTAATTTAAACACTTTTCATTCCTCTTTTTCAATAATACTTGGTTAATTGCTTTTTGATGACATGGAGCATTAGCAAATTATTTACCAACCAATTACCATTCCAGGCCAAATTTCTTCATTTTTATTGAAAAAGCAATAATACCTATAATTTACATTAATGATCATCAATGTTTTTTGTTATTAATACAAATTTTTCAAAGGTAATATATTTATCTCTATTAATAAAACATCTTCATTAGTCTTCATCATCTACATTAAAAAGGTTTTAGAGCAAGTAGCAGGTGCGCGGTCTGATCGTTTTCCGAAGTGCGGTGTTCACGTTAAATTTGAATAAGCCATTATTCGCCGCCCTGTTATTGCTCGAGTGGTTCTTTTATAAATCTCGAGCCACTGATGCCGCCTACGTTTCGTTTTATTTAAATCATTTAATTCCCTACCAATTTGAAATATAGATGAGATTGAAACTTTGGTTACAATAACGAGACATTATTGTCGTCTCGGTATTTTGGAGATGTTTGTATTTCAATTTATCGGTTAAAGTCTGTGTCCTTCATTGCAAGTTTTGATTAAATACTAAACTCTCTAGATTATATTTCATTTATTGTATATTTTTTTTATGAAATATTATGTAGAAGAATAATTATGAGAAAGTGTTTAATTTAGTGTGTGAGTGGTTAACATAACATGTGTATTTGTAATATTGTAAGGGGTTTTAAGGGGTTTTTTAAAAACATAGCACTATACATATTTGTTTATCTCGCTAAAACTAATGTTAGAAAACTTATTTACAATATTTACCACTAATATCCAATTCCCTCCGATTTACCCTAAAGGAAGGAGGTATGTTACGAAGCATGTTTGTAACAATCAAACTTTAATTGAATACGTGACTAGTGAAAACCCGGTACGTTTACTAATGAGAATTGTTAATAGTTATTAATTAATATTAATGCTACAAATCATCAGAACAAACGCTCAATGTCTACAAAGTTATAAATCATAAATTGCTTTATATTGAGTTTCATAAATGGATTTAATTTTCTTATTATTTTTGGTAATTCTATTTATTTTGTAAAGTCGTCATCTTCAAAACGTAACAGTAAAGCCGTGTATGTTTTAAATTTGGTACGTTCTTTTATTTTGTAATAAGTTCGGTCTCGCGTAAGTAATTTGCGTGATCTAAACCAGTTTGGCCCGAAACTTGTTTCGTTCCGGCAAGTACAGCCCAGATTCCAAGGTGTACCGATTTTAATTCATTTTGTATTGGAAGTTCCGCTGAAGTATCGTGGAAATAATCATTAATTTGCTATTAAAGCCTCCCAGCAACATAAACAATGCTTTTTAAGTAATTTTGTTTCTTCATTACTTAAGAAAACTTTGATCTTGTTAATCGAGATAGAGATTCTTACTTTTGCAAGAGCTAACTGTATTTTCTTAAGCACAATGTCCTTTAATCTTCGCATTAGTAATTTACCAAAGCCGCGAACTCTCTGTCAGTAATAAATTGTTTCGAGAAACAAGATTAATAGTTGATGGCTGACATGTGCTAAATGAAAGCACCACTTAAACTTGTCGAATTAATTTGAAGGCATTTCGAGAAGCCATTGGGATAATGGCGGCCATATATTAATGTTTTCTTTTTACCTGAAATAGATAAAAGATTTTAGTTTTAACTGTTACTACACCAGTTCTAGCCAGCAACGCATAACATAAAGTTATGACGTTAAAGCTTTTCCGCACCAACAGACTTTCACATTCATATATAATAATGGAAATGTATTCTAGACTACCGGTAGTTTTTTTAAGGTGATCAGATATAAATTATAGAATTTAATTAACTAGCTTTATTTGACCATGGTATTTGACAGTTTCCAGACAAGCAAAGCTTAGTTGTTGGGCCAACACATACGTAGTCTATACATATGTAATGGTGGTTGACAAGGTCACTGTCTTAATTTTAAAGACAACTGACCATATTTGTTATCAGTTATAATTTATATTTTTGGCATCGGGACGAGACGACCCCATCGCCCACTGGCGAAATAATCTGTGATAGAGGTTATTTCACTAGCGCAATCAGTCAACTCCTTCCTAGTGGGAGTGCCATACTGTTGCCTTCGGGCTTCAACCAAATGGCAGTACCACTGTCTCTCACAAAACCGGCGTGAAGTGATGCAATAAGTTCGCCTTATTGTACTTGCGTTTCGTCCGGTGAGAGAGATTCCCGGAGTCTAGCCCCAACGAAAAAAAAATTAGGTGGAGACGAAAAAAAAAGCTACCCAGTACCACACGCGCTCGCGGTGAAGAATCCCCCTCTGGGCGTCTCCACAGGGACGCTCAGCACCCGCTGGTGGACACACAGGCTGCTCCTTCAAATTTCGGGGGGGATCAATTAATTATTTAATTAATGCTATGTATTAAAATTAGTACTTGGAAACATTAAGAGCTTTATACTTTCCGAGAATGATAATCACAACATTTATTTTTAGTATAAATTGCTAACGATAGTCGATACTTCACGTGAGTTAATGATTGACCTTGAAGAAATTATTTCTTGCATATGCAGACACAAAGTAATGTTCCCTCCTAACCCTCCCCAACAATTAAAGAAAACCTTATCAAGAGCATTATTCGAATTTATTTCGTTTTCTCCCAACCTCCATTTTCTCGGAGTATAAAGCTTAAAGTAATTGGATAGAAGTATGGGAGCCAGGTGGCTCAAGACGACGATAAATAATGTTTAAATAAACCCATAAAAGTTACTTTGAATAATATGATACACCCTCCGGATAGTACATTATTGTTTATTCAAGAGACGTGGTCTCCGTAATTCGCAGACGCCTTAGAACGTACAGCCAAATTATATTGTTTACATTTATATTTTAACATTTTCCAGAGCAAATATACATTTAAGTTGCTGCTGTCGGCTTGTTCCCATAAATATTGCACCAATGATAAGTATTATACATTACATTGGTACATTAATTTTAGTGCAATTTCTGTAAGCAATCAACTTTAGAAATTTGAATGTCGATCACCGTGCGGCAGGATTAACATTTTGATCACGTCTGCGAAGCTTGTAATGTACCTCACAGCGGAAATACTGCGGCGGCTGCTTTATTAGTGTTCGAGTATGAATCATTCATGTTGTATGTTTCACTTTATTTTGGTGGTGACAAGTTCCTGGGGTGGCTGCGAAAATAATTTACTATGGGTAGTATTGTTTAAGATTATTTTACGAAAATTATGTATTATGTAATTTTTTTTACCCACTAAATCGCGCAGAGTATACAAATATAATTGAAATAGATATAACTTTTTTTCGATACCATAGTTTCTTTTGACTTCTCTACTTTAGAATGCAATAGCATTATATTTTAAACATGTCAAATTTGTGTTTCTTGACCTTTTTCCGTCTTGATAATAATTCAATTCATTCAAACTATAAATTTATGCTAGTATTATCAAATGTATAACAAGTTGCAATTTCTCTAGAAACTATTAAGTTTGATTTGATTTTCACCGACTTCAAATAAAATGAAAGAGGAGGTTATCAATTCGACGTGTAGATTCTTTGTTATTGAACATTAATATTAAGAATAGAGGTCTTTAATATAATTGTATCCGTGAGTATAAAAGTGCCTAATTTGCACTTAGTTAAGCGTAACTTCTACATTTCTCTAAGTGCAGTTCGTCGTTGATTGAGTTAGGCGGGTTTACTAGCCACTTGAAAGAACCAACAAATGAACACTCCCTAAAGATTAACAATGACTATTCATTTGGCCACTCTCACAATTGATCATTCTTTCCTGAGTGCAAAGTCTTGTTCTGCGATAAGCTTACTAACATATTAGGAAAGTTTATAAATATAATCCGTATAAGGATTTAATTCTATATCTTGTTTTCGGTTGACAAATAATATACATAAAATCGTACGAAAAAGGTAATTCATGACTATTACAGCCTTAGATTTCGTTATTGTACCTCTTTAGGACAACAATGGTGGGTGTGCTAATTTTATTTTGGTTTTTAACAAGATTTTGACGCTTGAAGATACCTCGGTACATTCCAATATAGAAATCTTCACACACACGTTATGCAGAAGTTATTTCCATTTAAATTCTCTAGTGGAATACTCAGCTATTTGGTTCAACACTGGATTACCGAGCGTTTTATATTCGAGTGTCGAGTGTGATCGATACGGAAGTATTCGATTACGAATTCATATTCGGTGTTGAGTGATGTATTAAACCGATTATGTTTGACGAATTGCAGTATCGATATGTGACAGAATGGTTTTCAGGAAATAAATATGAATTTCGTTTTTCAGAGTCTTCAAACATGTACCTGTTTGAGCCGATACTATTTGTAAATCACCATCCGCGTTTTAATTATTTAATTAAAAAATAAAGCCACTATAATAGTTCTATTTAAGATCTCGTATATTTTGTTTTAATTTACTTTATAAATTATGTAGGCAATATAAGAAATGCCTTTTTCTTTAGCGTAATCAGAAACAGCTCTGGTGGCGTGACTCCTGTCTTGCTTAGCAGCTATAATTTATCGTAACCTACATACAAACTTATTACAAAGCATTAGCGGAAAATGTACGACCGTATTACGAGTAATTATTTTTAAAAGGGGTAAATAGGAGGTGAACTTAGACATGCAAGCGTTCTGTTAATTTCTTTTAATTATAAAATTCCTTTGCGCGGAATTTAGGTCTGGCGAGGAATGACTTAAGTTTTTTGATTAATTTACAAAGGGATAGCGACCCTGAACGCCGTGTCTATACCTCGTGGTTCATTGTCGTAAACATTTTTCGGCAAAAATGTGTAATGAGGAATTTAGTTTTTGTAATATGTGTGATCGGTGCTTAGAGGAAGTACAGAGATTTGTTAACAATGAATCAGTTTAGCGCGTAAATGTAAAAGATAAAACATACAAACTTAATAGACACTTAAGTAAATTATGAAAACCAGATTTATGGCCAACAGCCAATACGCTGGTTTCAACCAATGAGAAAATGTAATTCCGTATTAAACCTCGTCTCGATAATAAACCTTCCAAAAGATTTTATCATTCGGAATGATCACACGTAATTGTTACCGTTCTAACATTTTGTAAGCGCTGAAGGTGTAAAAGCTTAAAGCACAGAACATGGTAGCATATAAAGTATGTACTACGAACCGCTACGAAGTGCTACGAAATTCGGCTTAACTGATGATTCATATATCATTCAAAACCCGTGCTCTGTTACATTAAACAAATATTTACTGCTTATATAGTCAATATAATAAATTCTATTATACAACAATAATATTTTGTTATTATGGTATGTTTTTATGTCTCATTCTTTGTTGATACTTTGTTTAAATTTTAATAACAAGTACAAAAATGTACCTATTCCAAGTTATGAGTGAAATTTTAAAATTCTAGAATGAGCATTGTATAACAGCGTCATTGAGCCTATAAGTCAATCAATATACATAATTAAATTTCATTACACAAACGAGATCTTCTAGAGTTTAAGTTTAATAACAGCAACAAGTTATAACTTCTAATACGCATTAGCTTGGGATTAAATTGAGGCACATTGTTTTCAAGAGGCAATGTTCTACAAAGTTGCACCTGGAACTTTCATATTAGCACAACAACGGGACGTATTAGTCTCCTTAACTTTGCCTTGCGGTGCAGTAAAGGGGAAACGAGAAAAGTAAATTAGTGCGGTCTCTACCTTTAGTAATGAGAGCTACGTTTACTCACCGATATTTCATAATTGGTTTTTACTTCAAGTAATAACACATATATTTGTTAGTAATTAAGTTCACTATCAAGTTAAGTGTATGTTTACAGATACAGTTAAAAGGTATATGTTTCCCTAATTCGAAAATTTATTTGTATTAAAAAAGTTTATAGAAAGACCTTACTAGGTCTATGTCTTACTGACATACCTAAAACACTGTATAATGGAGTTATCTGTCTGGAGATAAACATACTAAAACAATTAAGGTGTAAATTGAACTCAGGATGAAGTTTCAAGTTAGAGGTGGCAAGTCAGCACGAGGCGATCTCTGGAGCATACACCGTCTTAGTTCCAAAGCTGCTAAGTTTGTCTTGCTTGTGATAAAACTTTCTAGTTGTAAAGACATTTAAATAAATTCGCTCGCTCCGGGGAATTTCTGTGGTTAGATCCTTTGTTATCAGACAGGATAAAGACATTATGTTAAATGTGTATCTCATCCTATCAAAATGACGTAAAAGAAATAATTTAAATGTTCTCTTTTAAAGTGTTACAATATCAAAAAAGCGTCAAAGCAGGGACAGCAAAACACGAAAGTTATTATCCGGCAAAGTTTAACTTCCCTTAATAAAATCGTAAAATGTAGCGAAGCTGAATGCTCTTAAAGCACGGCCACAATTACACCCAACTCCATTCCACTGTGATAAGCCGCTGAAAGGCTTCATAATCAAGACTTAGACCACAGTTGATGTATTGAACCAGTGATTCAATTGCACTAACACTTTCTGATTACAGATCGTACCATGTCATTGTTTGTTCACAAGTTTGGGAATTAATAATTTTGCACAGAGTTGTATATTTGAAGCCAATACGTAAATCAATGTTTCGGTGTTTTAAAAGTGGATAATTGATCAATAAAACGTTATGTATGGTTGCCATAATGGTACGAATACCCACTTAAGATTTTCCAGTACTTCAGGAATTCTAATATAACGTAAAATATCGAATGAAAGAATTATTATCCGGGCGTTTTCAATTAAGCAGTTATTTCGTTCGTTCGTTATATTTCATGTTTAAATATTAAAACTGCTTTACGAAATATTATTTATCGTTAACCTTATTCAGAAACTGGGTGTATAATATTAAGTTTAGCGACTGCAGTAAGAAGAGCTGTGTAAAGATTAAGCCCACATTAACAGATGCAGTTTTACGAGAGGTTCGGAGAGGCTTACCGCTCGCGCCTTGTACTCGCTTTGTCCATTGAATGCTCCATAGATTAATATCGGAAGTTTCCACCGCTGCTGTGGATTATCCTCTATCGAGCTTTTTATTAGCCGTGCATTTTAATTATCTCCAGCTGAGCGGAGGAGCTGTCTTTACCAAGACTTTATAGAAATAATTTTTAAAAGAACGACATACTAGTCGAGTAAGTTACTCATATTAGCTAATATATGGCTATATCTATGTCTAGTCTAGTCAACGTATCTCATCATATCTTAATTGAATCGGACTATAATTAGACATTTATGTCCGTTATTCATTCGATATTTATGTCTATAGTAGGTATTTATTGAGCCTTGTATTTCTATACTTTCAAATAACTACACTGTATTTAATAGTATAATTAAACGAAAATGGAACATAAATATTGTAGCAAGCTCGTACTTTGTTCAAGCTTTTTGAATTGTAGACAATGCATAATAATTCATATACATCGTGTTTTGAAAACGACCGTCCGTCCTTTAAATAGGTCAAGTAGAAAGATTATCGCGGCCTAGAATGAAGGCTATTTTTAAGATTTTTCATTTAAAAGATAACTATCTCGTCATTGAGTTAAGAGATATTTTTATCACGCACTTTTCTAATATCAAAATAAGTGTCGGATAAACTCATATATCGATAGTGGTGTTCATCACACAATTTCAGACATTATTTATAAAATGTGTATAGAATGAAAATGTGTGTAGGCCAAAGTTTGCGAGCATAAAATTATGCACATGATAAATTAAGATCCTAGTAAAATTTGAATATCTATGTATATGTATTCTGTTTTCATTTTATATCATATAACATGTATTAGGTCAAGAAACAATGTCCATGGGTTGTACCTAATAATTTTCATTATTTATTTAACTAGCGAAGATTAATTGATATTCATTGTTTTTCTCACACTATACAAGTCATCAATCCATGAATCCGCTTTAAAACCTATCACTATTGGTACTCATTATGATGTCAGCCAAATTGCGGCCAAGTCACGTTTTCATTTTGAAAAAATTAAACCTTCATTTTAACCCGTAGAGCTCTTAAGGTTTTATCATTGTAATAAACAAAGGACAAACGTCGTGTTTCGAATGTTTTTATTACGATTTTAATATTCTGCTCCCTTTGAAAGTGCCCTGATAAGGTATAATGTTTTTTCCTAAATTTTATTAAGTTTAGGCTTCATAATTACGTTCTGTAGGTGAGAAATGTTTACTCAATTTAGTATAATATAAAATACTGATAATGTAAATCAGTAGATAAACTAACCATCTTTTCATTTCAGGTATCTTACTGAAACAGTTTGTGATAAAATATTACAAGAGTACAATATTGATGTAAGTATACATTATAATTATCGATTTTATATTGATGATTATTAATTGAACACTTGTTCGAGCTGTTTTTATCGTGAAATAATAAAACAAAAATAGTATTTTGATGAAACTATGACAAAAGAGATAAATAAGCAATTTAGTTTAGTTCAAATAACTCACAAGATCAATGGGTGGAAAATAGAACTCGTCTATCTTACGATGAATTCAGCGGCACGTAAAGTAATGAATGCCCTTTGCTTATATACTTTGTATTTGGTTAATAAGTAGAGATATAAGACAAATATATATATTTGTTTAATCTAGTTAACCAGGAACTGAGCTTGATCAGTATATTTTGGTAAAATAGCGTAGCAAAGCTAGAAATAGCTATTTGCCTCGACAACACTTGAATAGGTTGGACAGGAAATACATGGCAATCTCCGGTGCTAGGTAATGCCCGGCAGATTAGCGGCGTTATGGACGCGTGCGGTCGCCGTCATTTGCAACTCATTTCATTTCAATGATTACGAACGCTTTTAGTGTACGGGATTGGAAACGGGAATCGTTTGTTTATTTCCACATTTCTTACTGTTATTTGTATGTAATAAGTAGGAGATGAAATAGTGTTATTGGCAGGAGTTGTTAATTTTCTAAGGTTTAATTGATTTAGATAGGTTTTACTTCTAAATTTAAACATGTATTTTTTAATAATACCAATTCTACAGTATACAATTGCTTGTTTATATAGTTGATGTATAATATAACTTATGTGACTATGAGAAAGTAGTTACCTAACAAGTGAGTAATTGCTTCAAACTCCGCAAGGCACGCTTTCAACTCCTCTGTAAAGTTATGTCGGCGCCTGCGAGTCGAGGGTAGAACGGACGCAAATTGGTCAATAACTATACTACTAATAAGTGTGGGTTACCAAATTCCTATTACAACTTTTTCAATGATATGACGATTGCTTAAAAATCCTGTTGCTCTAGACTTTTATTGGAAACATTGAAATACACATTAGAACGATAAAATTTCTCTTTGTATAGAAAATTCTGTGTCAAAATAAGATTGACTGTGAAGCAACAAAAGGAATCAGATTGAATATTGAATAAACACAGGGTAAACGATAAAGTACCGAGAATTAGATGCGAAAGCTCTTTCGCCTTTGACAAAATGAATTCTGCCCGTGTTTGTGACTTAGAAATGTTGACTACATATTGACGATGTTTTTTAAATATATTTATTTTGAGATAATGGCTCGAATAAAAATAAAAATATGTTTCTTCCAAATTGTTCTTATATTATTTTCTATTCGTTTGCGAACCACAGTAGACGAAGAGTTGATTTGAAAAAATATAAAAGAAAATCTGAATCAGGAGTTATGTAACCTAACCTAATCATCGTACACTTGAAGCCAATATTGAATATTTTTACCACACTTATACATTCTCTTTTCCGATAATATCCAAGCAATGTTAGTTTTTTTTATGATAGCGTCGCAACCCCACTACCCATAATTTTGTGTTTGTTATAAGCTCATGCTTGAAACAATTAAAGACAGTTGACACCCAGCTTCAACAACCGCCACCGAACTTAACTCGGGTTTTGATAAATTAAGTTAGACGCGCCATTTCAACCATTCCCTCATTGCACTCACGAAATTTTCCTTCATAGATTTACAAAGTTTCAACGACATTCTGAATAAGCTGCGAAGATATTATAAAATTTTACTCGTAAGGTTATACTTGTATTGTATTACGGCCAGTTTAAATCGAAAATTTGAACGTTAAGATTGAACCATCAACTTGTAAACGATAGTATGTCGGGGATTTTCATTCTTTGAGCTACAGTATCTTGTATACATTGCATATGATATTTTTTCGATACTGTTGCGGGTGATGGAAAAAAATGTTACCCTTTTCGAATAATTTATCTTTATCTAAAAGTAAAACCGACTTCACAATGTATATTAATGAGATGTACAAACCATGAGCTACGTAAATATTAAGTATGGCCAGACGAGATAAACTTCATTATAATACGTCTATTACGTCTGGTTTCTACTTCGTGTTTTTAAAATTGTGCTTGTGCTCCTGCTCATGCTTTTGCTTTTGTTCCCGCTTGAGCTTGGCCCCTACTTGCTTGTGTTTTTGCTTAGCGCTTTGCGTTTTCCTTCCTTTGTTGTCCTATTTTAAGTGTTTTTATTTAGTATTTTTCAAAATCCCGGAGTACATATGGATAACTTGACTTGTAACCTATGTCAAAAATATTTTATATCCGGTGTTTTCAAATACGGTGCTTAAAAATATATAACACAAAGATACTGTTAAAAAATCACAACTTCCTAATAGACAAGCAACACCAGACCACATAAAACTTCAAAATTACTTGTTGTTTTCAAATGTTTTCCAGTTGTAAGAACCATATCATGTTGTGCCCATTTCCATCGCTTCCTCATTGGAATCATACATTTCACTTTGCATCACAGAACACACATACTCATGTAAAAAACGCAAAACAAACAAAACAATAAGTAAATTATGGAGATCTCTTTTGAACCCTTCTTTTAAAAGAACTAATGAACCTGGTTGGTGCGGGGAGATAACCCAGGCTGACTTTTTTATTGCAATCTTACTAAGTGTTACTAAGAGACATCACTTACACAACTACGAACGAACAAGGATATTATTTATATTCGGCTATTTTTATTCTCGCTATAAATTCCTGGATACATATTGTAACGTCTGGTATCTTCATGATATGATACTCTAGGAGGTAATGCAGATGTTGATCACATCTGTCTAAGATTATATCAGATTTTAATTCAATAATTTTAAATTTAGGTAAAGGTGAGAATTTGGACTCCGACGACATAATAACAAAAAATAATACATTAGCCCCAAATACAAAATTAAAACATCACCTTACCTCTTAGGGGCTCTGACTTTTTAAGAATACATTACTTAACCAATGCCAACCCGCAATTACAGCCGATTATTGGCTTCATGCCTTCATCCATTGCCTAACACTGCCAACATTTTGGACCCTGAATTTCTTCGAATTGCCATCAGCCTTCGCGTAGGAGTACTCCCCATAAGTGTCCCTGTGGCATTGTAGCCAGGCAAGGTAGCCTTGGACACCATGGCTTCTATTCGATTTCGATCAAACAAATGAAATATTAAAAGACCTTGATAACTTTACCGTAGCTTATTCCTCTAATTGTGAAGTAGAAGACTTACAGACCTTAATTAAACATCCTGAAAATTGTTTGAAAATGATTCACCAAAATATTCGATAACTAAATAGGAACTTCCCAGACTTATTAACACTATTAGATAGATCTAAAACTGAATGGGACCTTATTGTGCTCACTGAGTGCTGGCTACGCCACACAAATATTATTCCCCGTATTGACGGATATTATCATGCCCTTACCGAACACAACCTGACTCAAAATGAAGGTGTTGTAGTTTACTTCAAAAATTGCCTAAACATAAAAATATCTGAACCAAAAGTACTCGAGTCCAATTTTCTTGTAATAAAATAAATGACAATACTGCCGTCATTGCCATTTACAGACCGCCAGGGTATAAAGACGTCTCCCAATTTATAGAGTCGCTAAACGAAATTCTTACCAATCTAAAATTATCTTCAGTCATAATTATTGGTGATATCAATATCGATATTATGCCAAACACTAAGGATGTGAATTCTCAATTTTACTTAAATCTACTAGCTTCTCATGATCTGTTACCCGCACATACAATATCCACTCACAACAAGACGTGCCTTGATCACGCTTTTATGAAAGTGCTTTTCTTCCGCTTGTTATGTAGTTGAATCATCTGTAACTGATCATGACAGCGTAGTTCTCATAATAGAAGACCAGCAATCTCACAAACAAAATAAAGACTTCATCCATCGTAAAATTGATTATGTAGACCTAGATAATGATATGAAAAACCTTTGCTTTGAACCGATCTATCGGGTTTCAGACGCAAATATTGCTACTTCTTTTCTCATCTCGGAGATTAATGCTAAAATAAAATCTAATACTCAAAATCACACCGTACCTAATCGCAAGAGGCTAAAGAAGCCTTGGATGACTTCTGGTCTTCTAAGATGTGTACGAAATCGAGATAAACTTTATAAAAGATATAAAAAAGACCTGAACAATGAAATTAAGAAAATAACCTACAGGCACAGAAATTTTTGCAACTGGCTCCTTAAGAAACTTAAAAGGGAATATGAGGCGAAAGAGTTAAAAGCGGCGGCAAACACAAATAATAAAGCACTCTGGGACACTATTAGGAAATTAACGCATACATCAAAACTCTGCAGACCTGCTGAGCAACTTATTTCTCCTGATAACCCCTCTGAATCGGTCAATTTTATTAATAAATTCTTTGTTTCTATTGGTAAAGATCTGGCTGAAAAGGCATATTCCTCTGGTAGGGGTTGTATATCCTCAATGGCCAATCCACTATCATCCTTAGTTTTGGATAGTACCGATGAAAATGAAGTTCGTAACTGTATTCTCAACTTAAAAAAAGATAAATGTACTGGACGGCATAATATTTCAGGTGCTATATTACAACGGTATCATCAAATAATAGTCCCACCATTGACATTCATTGTAAATTTGATTTTTTCCACAGGCGTTTTTCCGGATCAGCTTAAGCTGGCTGATATTGTTCCGATTTTCAAGGGTGGTGACAGAGGATGTGTCAATAATTATAGACCAATATCTAAACTACCCACGATTGCAAAAGTAATTGAGAAACTTATAAACAAACGTACTTGGCCCAACGTTGTTTCTAACATTCATTAATGAGTTATGTAACCTCCAGTTGCCAAATGGTAAGATAATATCTTTTGCAGATGACACTGCCCTTGTCTTCTCTGGCAATAATTGGAATGAGGTGTATAATTCTGCTCAGTTTGGTTTTGGCCTTGTTAATGAATGGTTGAGAGGCAACGGCCTTACGCTTAATGTTGATAAAACAAAATTTATGCCCTTCTCTATTAAAAACGTTCCGTCTCACATTCATGATTATTTTTCTATCACAGCCCATACTTGCTCTTCAAATCAACTCTGCAATTGCAAAAGCATTTCCATTGCCTATAGTGTTAAGTATTTGGGTGTAGTTATCGATAGTAACTTGAGTTTTAATTCTCACGTGGATCTTCTCTCATGCAGAACTCGTAAACTCATTGTCAAACTGTCAAACTTTAAAACTTTAAGACTTATAGCAGACAAAAGAATTGTTAAAGTAGTATATCAGGCTTTATGTCAGTCAATTTTAAGCTATTGTATCACTGTGTGGGGAGGTACTTTCAAAACCAATCTACTAAAACTTGAAAGAGCCCAACGAGCAGTGTTAAAAGTAAGTCATTCCTTACCGTTTCTTTTTCCCACTAAAGAGCTTTATGCCCTAGCCGATGTGTTAACAATTCGTCAATTATTTATTCTCAACACAGTTTTAAAACAACATTATAAAACTAGTTACGACCCCGAATTAAATATAAGCAAGCGGATTAAACATAAAGTTTGCTGTCGTATTACACGATGGACAACTTCTTTCTCGCAAAGATTCTTTGGTTTCCTAGGCTGTTACCTGTATAATAAACTAAATGAAAAAAATAACATTTACCCACTATCGAAATATGAATGTAAAAAAACGGTTACTAATTACGTTGAGTTATGATGAAACAGAAGATTTAATAACTGTTACTCTGTAACACACCCACTCGCCCACACATGCACACACACACGCACGCGCACACACACACACACACACGCGCGCACATACACAGACACACGCGCGCACACACACAGACACAAACACACCAAATTTATTTTTACGACTCCGTTTCCATTTTTTTTTCCTTTAGCACTTGCTTATTTTCTTCTATTGTATCTTATGACAATGACCTGATTGTACGTGTTCCGGTCCGGTGGTGGAGAGGCTGGCTATCTGTCACTCAGGTCTCCTGTAACAGAGACCAGTCTCTCACATACACTTCCAAATGTTATCATCTTAGTTTAATCATAATAACCTGCTATGTATGTATATGTGAGAGAAGAAATAAAGATTATTATTATTATTATTATTATTATTGAGTGCCTTGGACGTATGGCACGGGCCTCACAGAAGCGGTAGCGCGGAAGCAGAGCAGGCGGAAAATAATAAATGGCAAAGATATAAGTATCTTTCATCCAACTCTGATTGTGTTCCCTTTGGGTCGTGGCCAAGTGCAGATCCTGCAATTAAAGATTTTAGTTGGCACCTGGATTTAGGTAGCACTGGTGACCCTAAAGTACACTGCGACAGGGACCAAACTTTTAAAATTTATTTTAGTTTTCTATTTATCTATTTTTAATTATTAAACTTATTACTTCGTAAGTTACGTGTCAGTTATTACTCTATATTTGTGTGTTATTAAATATATTTTAATTGTTATAAATGTATGTGAAATAAGTAATAAAATGAACGTACGTATAAGAATTATTGTAACCAGTAACCAGTAGGTTCTATGTCCCTGAAACTAAACATTGAGAGCTTTTCCTATCATCCTGAATGTAAAACATCAAAAAATTATTCATCCATGTAGATCCATCAACTTACAAGCTACAAATTGCGACGCAGTATGGTTTGAGATTTTTCATGCGACATTTTGCGTTATATCCTGAAAACTATTAATCTGATTACATTCCTATCTATGGGACCAATTCGCTGCAAATCAGAATAATTTGACACTTCAATCATCCAGATCGGTGCACGGCTGGAGCGGCTATACGTGCACATAAGCAAAAAAATATTACACGTCGAATATATAACATCCTCCTTCAGATTTTTTGAAAGCTATTAATACATTGTTCATTCGTTTGATTAAGTGATCGTGTTTTATATTTTTAAAACTTAAAATTCAAGTAACAGATTGAATGTCTAATGTCTCCCTCTCAGGTTAGTAAAAAAATTGGCAACCGAACAGGTACTCTTGGGTACTTGAAATAAGTACCACCGTACTTTTAGCATTGTTGCCTGCAGCAACACAACAGTGGTTTGTTAACGCCTAAAATGAAAAAAAAACCGCCCCTTAATTGGATCAACTGGAAAAGGTTTCCAGGGCAAAAATTTGGAAACGTGTCAGACGAGTTTTGTTTTCATAATAATGTTAGTATTGACGTAAACTCATTTACTATGACGTCGCTTAGAGATTAAAATTTAAAGTGCGACAGCTCTGTTAGATCCGTGACGGTTCAAGATTTAATATCTAACAAAAATGAATGGTGAAAATGGTTATTACAATTTTCCCAAAATGGCACTTACACAAATTGCTCTCGAAAGATCTTTAAAATTGCTATGAAGCTATAATGAAGGTCCCAGACCCTTTTAATGGCTAAGAGTACTGCACAGAGGATCTCGAGAGGCGAGGCGAATGAAAACGCTCTAATCATGTTACAATAACGAAAGAAATTATATCCAAAAAATCCAGATTTTTAACAAGATACCATTGCATAATACAACCTACTATCTTAGAAACTATTTGGAAGGTTAGGCTAAGACGCGGCAATTTTTTCCTGGAAAATTAAACGCAGTCGTTTGAATTCTTTGAAGCTCGCCTAATTGCGAGCCAAATATTGTATCCGTCGAGCTTAAATTTGTTATTGCTTGGAAATGGGATTTCCTATTAATTACTCGATGTTAATAAAGGATTCGATTGATATTATCCGCTGACAGTGATTGCTTTTTAATAAATGCGTAACATCCTTATTTTTATATAACAACTCATGATTATGATCCATTATTTTTTCGTTTCAATTTATCATATTTGAAATTTAACACATAACTCCTTTCAGAGAGAAATTGTACAAATAATATAACAATTACCTTAGTCTGACCAATAAATCGACGACAACATATTTTCGTTAAAAATGAAGGTAATCGTTTAGAAGACTTAAATAGTGAGCTTAGTAATTGCGTGTTTTACATATATAGACGTAACAGTAATTAGTATTGACCGTTCTCCACGGGGTTATCAGGAGGCCAGTGACCGGCCCGCGGCTGTCGACGTCGACTTGTCATTTGCAAGCCATTTCACCTGCTGATTGCATCGGTACCTGCCATGCGGTTAATTGCAGCTATCTCGTTTTCATATCGAATGTATTATTTTAGTAGTTGCTTTCTCTTGTCTTTGTTTATTTTTAAATCATGCTTACTGTGCTTTTTCTATAGTAAATGAACCTTAAGTTGTTATATAATAAAGCCGAATGCATAACACCTCATTGGCGGTAGACAAATATGTGGCAGTTGATCTTTTTACATTTTTCATAGACAGAAGTTGATCAGCTTGTCTGCATACAACATTGTCGATTTCAACTAAAGTAAAGTATTAAAACCTGCAATAAGGCTTTATCTATAAAGTATGACGACCGCGCCTCAAATGCTACACTTTTGCATGTAGCATTAAAACGATTTATTGCAGGAGATTAAATAACCAACGTAAAGTAGGGCATAAGGACGATGACCGCAAACCAAAGTACCTTTCAAAATAATAGGTATTATGTACTGGGACCTCAGGATGGGCACATTGTTTAACAGTGGAGCCGCTCTGGCGTGAGGCTAAATCGGATTGCGATCCTGCTTCTGTTAGATAGTATGCTATTTTGTACCAAGTTTTTGGATTTTGCAGTATTCTATTTATGTAACTTCGGAAACGTTATATTTTGCGTTTAAAACTGGGAATGTTATTCATTCAATCTTGCGATTAAGCGTCTTCGTTGTTCTTCGTGTGTTTGATATCCGCATTTTCATATCAATATTGTTAATGATATTCTCAAGAAGGCAAGCCATCGTATGATCATGAAACATACTTGTCTCTCCGTTAATAATTAGGGGGCTATATCAGGTAGGCAGTAAGTATACAATATAACAGAACTATGTTTCGAAATGGAAGTCTAAACTCAATAAAGCGAATACATCCCTATAAGTATATGTTCTTTGTCGTTTGTTATCTAATTTGGAACTCATTACATTCATAAGTGTTCGTCGCGTTTACGAGCCGTTAATCACGATGTCGATCTATAAACAGTTGACATTTGACAACAACGGAATTTTGATTCTTTATGTAATAAGACGCTTAATTTGTATTGCCACTGTAAACATTGTAATTGGGTGAATTGTTTGACAGTTTGTGTTGACACGAAGAAAATACAACTGATAATATTATTCTAGAGCAGCTATGTAACGATGTAACATAATTATAGTTAAGTTAAATAAAATAGTGTGACTTGTGATTCCAAAGCCAAGAAAAATATTATTTACTTTAAATAATTAAAAAAAAACATTTGGTTTATTACTTAGAGTTTTATTTTTAGATTTTATATTAATTAACGAATATTGATTGTAACACTGGCAACGAAGAAGCCATGCAAGAACATTAACATGTACAAACAATTCCAGGCACCTTGACTCCTTCTTGAATTCAAAAATGCTGATTGAACAATGACAATCACATTCATTTGTCTTAATTAACTTTAAATTTGTATTTTTTATTGTAATAGGTATAAATAACGTATAAAGTTCTTTACAACAGCACAATTCAAATTAACACGTTATATAATTTTTTGTCACGTTGTAATGTCTAGGCAAGTTCGGGGTTAATCTAATTGAGCTACGTTTCAATGGGATAATTCTAAAGCTAATTTGTGGAAATGAAAGAGCAGTCGTATCAAAGGCGAGCAAATTGTTCCTTGTATTCAGTATGTATCAGTCATCCTCCGCTACTGGAATATATATATTTCTTTTTGGTTGACATTGATTTCTCAGCTATATAGAAATAGTGCGTACTGTTGTACTGTACTGTTTCTATTGAGCTTTTACTTTTAACTTAATGTTAGTCAAATATTATGTGAATAATATATAGAAATTTAAGTATATAAGTCGGTATCGTACAATCGAAACGTACTTGTAGATTCTGTATAACTAGTAGTTTTATTAAGGAAATATTATACATACAATATATTACAAAATCACTACCACACCTAAATATGCATTTGACGGATCATTAAAAATGTTTGTTTTTTTTTATTTTCATGTATCTTTTGTAAGAATACCGTAGGTTTAATAGTAAATGTATATAAAGATGTTCCAACCTAGTTTTACAGTTCTGAATGAGAGATAACATTTTATTAAAGTCTTAAAAGTATAGTGGACGCGTGAATTTTAAAAACGATGTGGGGATTTACGCGTCATATTTGCAAAATATTAAATTACGTCACCCAAGTGCCGCACGGTCCACAACAGTATTATATTTTCATTATTTGTAAAATAATAAATTTTAAATCAGACGTCAGACGTCAGACATCATTGGTTTTCCTTTAATGATAATATAATATTAAAATACGTATCCCATAGCGCGTCGTAAAAATATATATTAAACGTGAAATCACTACGATGAAATATAACTACGTGAAAAGAGATTATATACAATCCGTTTTCCACGGTGAGAAAAATACCATCGTCTTAAGATTTCTTAATCGTTCAAGTATACTGAGCTATTGATGTTTTCAATGCGATAAGTTGTTTGCATTTGCATGTGGAAACCAAAATAGCGTTGAATAAAATTTTATGTCATCTTGAAATGAAAAATAAAACGCAATGTACTATTGTGAACGTCAATAAAAATAACATCTTCTACGTGTATTTACACCAGTTCTCCAATAAAGTGCGTGGAACTCAAAAATCGTGGAGCTTTCGCCGCTATGTATCTGCAAGGAGCTGTTATCTTTACACCACCATAAATATATATTTCATCACATCCTGAAGCGATTAATTACAATAATAACTATATCCAATAATAGTTCAATATTGTCACTAAAGTTTAACCCGTTAAGTTATAAATATAGTCAAAAGAAATAAAAACGCGCAAATGGAAAACTAAATGGAAGACAATAAAAAGGCATTAGTGTCGTGTATATAGAGGCGTCAATTGCTTAACAGAATAAATTAACAATAAACATTGATCCACCTGAGCATTCCTGAAAGCGGAGTTTCATTAGAGAAGCCATTAGGGTGATAGTTGCGAGTATCGACGTGGCTCGATTTATGGCGGACAAAATTTATCGAGTTACTTTGAGAAGGATGCCTACGTGCTCGTTTTATACTGTGTATTATGTGGGTTCAAAGGGATTTTTGTTTACGCTACAGGACATTAAATCGTGTAACAAAAACAGCTCGGCCTGTCAGAATTACAAATCTTGTAAGGATATCGGTATATCTTTTATTTATTTTAGACTAGCTGCAGTTTCACTCGCGTGAGTTTCTTGTATTTTGAGATGATTTCTGCGACTTTAAAATCTACATGAAACCATATACAATAATTATACATTATACATGTAAACCCTTCTGTATAAATATTCCAATAATAGACATATCAGACGCTTGTCCGGGCACTTGATTTCGTGAGAATTAAGAACATTGTGTTGCGTCTATTAGTTATTCATGAGCGAATTCTAAAGTCATTAAGATCGTCATTGCCAATTACGTGTAAACCCAACGCAGCAAAGCATTTAATTCAAAGTTTATTGTGATGAATGTCTCGTATAATTAAATCTAAACAGGAGGTCTTCCATTATGCACGTAGACGATTTGAAGCTATTATAGCGCTGACCGAGTACACAACCCAAGGCTATGTCATATGGTAGGATTACAGGACCGCATGAGCATAGACAATTTATCTTTTAATTAACATATAAAAATATTACATTACTTAGGTATATAATAAGAGACTCTTAACCATAGAAGTAGTTACGTACTTACCCGACGATTTAAATTGTGTCATACGCAATGAATATGATTTAAATATAAACACTATATACGGCTCTGTATTTAATAACAGATGCAACTCATCGATTCAAAAATAAACAATTCATCCATTCCCGATACTTGTTTCTTTTTTAATTACATATTTTAGATAAAATATAAGCTTAAGATACCTAATGTGATAAAAACAAAACATTTAGCTATTTGAGCCGTCTATTACTAGTAGCAAATACTCAATATGTACTTTAATCAGAAATATACTCTCAATTAATGAAATATTCACGTCATCATAAACATACAATATATATTAGCTATTATATTAGTCTTATATGTAAATAGACAATTAAGAAAAAACCTCCATTAGAATATAATTACTCTTTGAAGATACTGCAGTGTCCTTGTAGATTGTGAATAGGGTTAAATATTCATGAGTCTAGCTTAGAGCCACGAGGGTTTTTATAAGAGCACTAGTCTCGTCGCTCCATTGATGAAAATGCTTATGAATGTTTATAACAATATCATTTCAAAGGTACTATGCGCACTCTATGTATTTGATTATTTATATATAGTTGAGTGGAAAGAGTGGATGTTCTAATAATTGTTCCGGAAGACCAAAAAACACATTTTGATACATATTTACGAGTTGCTACCAACATCGTATTGCCTTGCAAAGTTGTGGCACGTAAATAATACTCATAATATTTTATGTCCAGGAATATTCTCCGATGATAACTTTATATATTCCAAGTTATGTAAGTTGTATGTAGACAGCGGCTCATCCGATGTGGATAATCTCATTATAGGGCGTTGAACTGGGCTCATATGTATCACGTTTAACATTATTACTTTATACACTGCCCTCATATTCCTGTGTAACGCGCGAGTTCGTATAACATAGTCAGTTTTGGATCCACGCTCACAAAAAAATTATATCGATACTAGGTGGACGATTTTTTATTATAAAAAATAATACATATAATATAGCTTAAGATACCACTATCAAATGCTATAAGTCTTTATCTGGCAATACATATATCAAACTCGAACTCAAACTCAAAATAACTTTATTCATATAGGTAAACAAGTACACTTAAGAACGTCAAAAAAGTGGCGGAATGTTTCTTTTAATCGCCATGTTTTGAGTTATACAAATTGTTTGTACTGGAGCAAATCTATCCCAAGGATTTGGACCATTTAAATACTCGTCAAATTTATAAAAAGCTTAATTGATTAATTTACGTTTAACGTCACTTGAGATTTTCCTTATGATAAACGTTCGTCTATCATCATACAGTGGCAGATGCAAAACCTCGCTGGACTTTTATTAATTACTGGCTTTAACTGGTTAAATTATAATATATCTATATAAAGTTTATTATAAATACGAATATATGTTCTTGTATAACAACTTCAACTAGTGTAAAAATATTGTTTAATAGGCTAATAATATGTAAAATAATATCCATAATGTTTATAGGAAGTGTAAAAAGTTTACGTCACCAAAGGCTGTAATCAATAGTAACAAGCAGTTGTATTATAGGGGCCCATTCTGATTGCATAATTCATGAACATCATTTGCATTTTATCACATGCAAAATTTAACGAAGCCTACATTACTGATATTCGTTTGAAAATTTTAAAAAATAAAGATAAAATTCTAAATGGTGATATTTGTAAATTTATTTAATAACATCATTTGAATTTTCAAGCAGACGTTTCGAAAAGCATTTACCCCTTAAAACTTCTAAAGTTTTATAAATTATGTGTAGAGAATCCTGCCATTTGTAAACGAACCCAATCTGAGGCCTCTGCGGTGTCTGAGTTCCGAACCGCTTTTATCGTTTGAGACGTTTCAAACGCTAAAACACAGATAGCGGCACTTCTATTTGAAATTAAGTACCTACAGGAATGTGTATTTATGTACATATGATTCAATAGACTTTCTCTATAAATAAATTGGTACTTATAATACCAAAATTCTGAGAATTTATGATAGCAAACAGTATTTGGTATTTAAATATTTTTTTTCCCATTTTTTTCTCATTTAAAGTATATCTTCGTATGGATTATAATTTCGTTCGCGTTACGGCGTCATCTAATTTATTGCAACGCTCCATTGCCAAATTTAATTTGGTGCTGAAATGGCTCGCGTTATCAGAGGATTTAATATTAAATAACGTTGCCATACCGCTAACAGCATACTAGATTCCTTCTATATTAAATTGTTTTAACTAAACAAAGCGTAATTACAATTATGCTTTAGCGTAAATATCATTATGCGACAACATTCATTTAATAAACACAACAGTCGTTACTGGTATTGCAATTGAACAGTTTAAGTTGGGAAATTAAAGCGATAAACTACGTTCATCAATCACTACAAAGATTTATTAAAGTTTATGTATATTAAATAAAATATTAATTCAGGGGTATGGCATTTATAATATTTGGCTATTCCAAATATTATAATGGAATTTATAATATTTGGCTATTCCAAATAATATAAATTTCTCATATATTTTTAATATTATACTTATGTATACTCATAAATACTCATGTATTTTTCCATCCTTTTATTGCTTTTATAGCTAAAAAAATAAAATTCTACTAACAAATACTACAACTAAACTAACAAGATTGTTGTTTTGAAATCGGAGCCGCTTTGCAATACTCCTGGGTGAAATTAGATTGTATGCAGATTTCATATCATCCAATGTCTCCTTGCTATTGCTCCAGGGTTCTTCAATTTATGCAGTCATTTGTTTGCTTAATTGCTTTGTTCTCGCAAATGAACTGGGAAAATTGTGCAAACACGAAGACACATAGCACCTATTTAGAGTATTTATTATTTTTACCTATTCCATTTTCAATTCTCTCTGGACAAATGCATTGCATATGCCGCCCCTATAGTAAACAATCTGCGGCTGGCAACATAAAACAAAGCTAACATTCCCACAATGCTCAAAAGCTCGTTTGGCCTCGTACAATCAATACCGTCACGTGCCAGCGTTGATTTTTTTGTTGGTACAGCGCCCCGGGGAAATTATATGGCCACCTCGATTACTGTAAGTCATGGACATGCTACAATGGTTCTTGAACGATTGTTGTTAATGGCAAAAACATTTGTATATAGACATTATTTTTAATTACGATTACGATACTTTCACATGATCGTCGATTTTATTACAATATTAATATAGTAATGAAAACATTTATTTTACTAAATTGCAGTCAAGTCAAAAATCATTTATTCATATAAGTAACGCAATGTACACTTATGAGCGTCAAAAAAGAAATATTTATTAAATGCTTCTAATTTAACATTTACTACCAGTTCTCTCCGTTCCGTTCAGTCTCAGAAGCGACGAACTGGCAATAAAATAGGAGCACGCAGTTTCATTCTCGTGGGAACAAAACGCAAATACATAGTCAAAATAACTAACATCACCACATACGCTAATTCAAGTAGGACCAGTCACCACAAGTAGCACGGGTATCACGCATGGCCAGCCATCGGCCCTCTCGCCATATTTTAGGGAGAGAGACACTACCTACACAGACTGACAAAGATTTGTTCAATCTATTAGTAATGATCTATCATCTCTCTACTCTAGTAGATGCAGTGTTTGACACCTTAATTCCTTCGTTGTAATGTTACTAAGCCGTTATTACTGATGTGATAAGTCTTTGTACACTGCGGTGTCGTGTGGCCTACATTTAAGTACGACAATAGTACTTGTACTGTAATTGTAACAAACGTTCGGCGTAGGACGTTTTTCTTGTCTGGTTCAGTGACCCCAGACTTCTGGGAAGGGGTTGTATCCAAATACCCTAGACGCATATTTTATGCATGTCACGGCATTAGCTCACTAAAAACTTTCGTTTGTTTGTTGAAACTATGATTTCTTGGATTCATTATAACTCTTTGTTTGATTAGTATAATAAGGAAGGGCCACAGATATATTTAAGTTTTGCAAATGCTGTGAGGTTTCTATTAAAGTATAGTTTAATTTTATGACTCGATTTATTATTTGATCAAACTTTCTTAAAAAACCCTGAGATTTTGGATTAAAAGTAAATCTAGTACATGCAAGGCCTGCCTTAAAGAGAGCCGCCGAAATGTATATTAGCGACCAACTTCGCAGACTATCGAAGTTAGAAAGAAATCCCCTGAGTGCAATAATTGATGTGGCTCGAGGCTTGCGGTTTTCCATTACTAACAAAGCCTAAGTTGAAAGGAAGTAGTCTTAAATAGACTATCTGTGTGAAAGTGGGACATCGCGACTGGCTCACCACCAAACAGAGCACTCGAACTTCCCCCTCCTCTTTTGTAGCCTCGAGCCAACTCTCTTAAACCAGACCTAGCTGAGGAGCCGCCGAGGCTTAGTGTTGAGCCAGGCTTATCTATTATCTGGTTAGAATATGAATTCTATTATTGTGATGTACTTGTGATGAGTTTTCTATGAAGTGTTTTAAATGTCAAAACAGCACTTAAGAACAGTGGTTCAGTTTTCATTAAACAAGAATACTGAGATGAAATTTCGAAGTTTAACAAGTGTTTAGCTCTTAGTGTTGTGTTGAGTCCGTGTAACGAAACTAAGATACGCTGCGAAGTTTTAACAGTACAACTTGGAGTCTTCTTAGTTATAAACAAAATGTAGATCATTGCTATCAAAATTTAATGAAGTTGCTCTCAAGAGCAGTTTTGTGAAGGTCTGCCCTAGAAACTTTAAATATTTTTTAAAATTAATTAATTTATAAAGTAATTTGGTTCGCGTTTACATAACGATGGCATTTTGAATTTAAGCATAAAAAGATAGAAGATCTGTTCTATTGTATTGATATATGTCTATATCAACAGGTATCGTAAAAGTCATACGCTCGTAAATTACCAAAGCAGTAAATTATGTAAGTTACCTTCAACCAAACCAAACCCCCTGGGGTTAGTTCTAGAGGAATAAAAGCCATCGAGGGGTATTGAATGACGTCACCACCGGCTCCAACGTACAGCTTAATCGTCCGTGAAGTTGTTAACGTGCGCCACTATGTAAACGACTAACGTTAATTAAGCGTTTGTTAAAAGCCTCTATGTTTCTCTCAACTCGATATAGCCAGTTATGCTGGAAAATTATAAAGGGAGTGTGTACGAAGGGATTGGACAGTACGGGCATCGTCCAGGCTAAGGGCTGTTTACGAAGATAAAACAGTGTTATTAGTTAATTAATTTCGGTATCTAGTTGTAATTACATGGAAATCGCAGTTTCTTCAGGAAAAAAATAATTGATATTTATGTACCTACACTAAATTAGTTACTAATCTTTTTAAATAGTAACAATAAAAGATAACAATAATGAGTTTTTAATTTTTCTTAATACATAGAAGATACAAGTTTATTAGAACAGTGACATCTCGAAGGTTTGTGTCCTAAGTTAGGCGTAATCGCAATCATTAACTTTCTAATTAAATTACCTTCAGGAAGTATTTTAATCGAACTCTCTTCGACATACGACATGCGAAATACAACTTTCGTGTTGAATTACAAAAGCCATATGGCCTGCTGAGTCATACGGAACGTACCGAAACGTGAAAGGTCGGCTGAAACAAAGGAAATCATGTTTTTGTTATATTGTCTCGAGATTTTGAAGTCTGGCCTTTATCTATCTGCCAGTTGTTTTGTATATTATTTTAATATGATGAAATCTGTCATTTGCACTAGTGTTGGTAAATAACGACCGCACAGTAGTCTAAAATCGACGAAACTAAGGAAGATGGCCATGTTCAACTCATGGGTATGCAGTGTAAGGTGTTTACTTTCACAAATCCAGCTTGAAGCAGTAGCTAGGTGCTATTTCCTGATTGAGGTAAGCTTATAGGATCGTGCACTGGTGAACGTGACAATGCCTAAAAATCCCTTTATATTTTGACGTCACACAATTTGAAGTGTTCCTTTGATAAAATTTTGTAGTAATTTGAATAACATGTAGTTCAGATGGTTGGACATAGGTTTAGTAGGTTGTATAGCAGTAAGTGAGGTCGCGTGGAATCGATGTCGGACGGCGCCGTGGGGCCGACGACCGCTGACATTAGGGGTGACTAAAACTGCATTTAATTAAGTTTGGCAAATAATACTGAACTTAAATGCCCTTAAGTGATGTTCATAAAATAAATTGTTATAGTGAGTAAGAATTTGAGATACATTAATGCCTTTCACGGTTTTTTTTCCTATAAAGTTCACAAAAAAGAGTGCGATTTTACATAAATTACAATCTAGCCTATACAATGTGTCCGAGATACCGCACTTGCACATATATTCACTACACTATCTTTATTAACTCAAAAGGTTCAGTTCTCTTTAGACGTCTTATTCCTGTCTTGTCACGAAGTAGGATTGCCTCAGCATTCACATGGCTATGTAGCCTGTTTAAGTGAGCTAAAGCAAACTGTTTCGCCGTATTTAGGACTGTATCCACATTAATATCCTTGTAGATACTTTCATTTTTAATGTACAATGGTGCATTGACAATGCCCTTGTTCTGAAACCGTTGTATTATTTCTAAATTGCTCTTCGCTGTACAGCCAAAGCTAAATGCCATATTGCCACAGATGCATTATCAGTTGTTTATAAAGAAGTAATTTGTTATGTATTGACAGGGGCGATTGCCTTCCTATTAGCCAGTACATTTGTTTGAATCTTATATCTAATTCATCTCTTTTCTTATTCACGTGTTCTTTCCATCGCAATTTAGCATCCAGGGTCATTCCTAAGTATTTAGCGGTATCGGCATATGGAAGTGTTTTTTTGGTATTAAATAATGGTATGTACTGTATGGCTCGATTAGTAATATCGCAATGAACAGATCTCGAATGGTTCAGCTTTATTTGCCACTTAGTTGTCCAATCAGTGATAAAATAAGTGGAATTTTGTGTAATTTCGATGGCTTTTGCATAATTGTCATTGGTAGACATTATTGTAGTATCATCAGCAAATGTAGCTATAGTACTGTAGGAGTTGTGGTAAGTCATATGAATTTTCGCATCTTACCCTTAACATTCGGTTTTCTATATAAGACTGTAGTATATTTGAAAATTGCAGAGGTAAATACTTATACTTCTAAGTTGTATCAAACCTTCGTGTCAAACTTTGTCAAAAGCTTGTGACATCAAGAAATATAGTCGTACAAACCTTTTTCTCTCCAAGTGCCTGATCTATGATGTTAGTAATCATATGAACTTGATCAATAGTCGAGTGTTCTTATCTAAATCCAAATTGATGGTTTAATATAAGTCTTCCATCTTCTAATACTGGCTTAAGCCTTTTTAGTAATAATCTTTCGAATAATTTTTACATTATAGGGAGTAGCGAGATAGGTCTATATGAACTTGTCACATGTGGTGGTGGAATCATGATGACTTCTATTATTTTCCATAATCCTGGAACATACCTTAGCCTTAACGAAGCATAAATGATATTTGTTAGTTTTACAATTCCCTTTCTAGGCAAATATCTTAAGACATGTCCTGTTAGATTTGTGCCACTTACGTCTTTGTTTTCTTTTTTCTTGTATTAGGCACATTATATATGTCTATGGGATACCATTTGTTCGATATCCTCTTTGTTATATTTTTTGTGTTGTTCCAAACCATCGTTTGTATGTTAGATATCATATTTTCAGTTTCTCTGTAAATATCTTCTTTAGTCTTTAATGGTACTCTGAGATTAATGGTATTATCCAAATGGTTATAAAAATAATGATAATTTCCTTTTTTTAATGTAATAGGCGAATGATCGTAGTTCATACCTCATCCGTCTTCAATGTCAATATATGTAGGTGAATTATTTGTGTATAAAAAAGTCCTTCCTTTCCTTTTTGGATCAGTTGGATCACATACTGGATGTTGGGTTTGCTGTTAATATTTCATCGCACTGCATTGTTACAATTGCTTCGAAAAGTTATTTTCCTTTTGATGTGGTAAGCGTTAAGCCCCAATAGGTATTCTTTGCATTGAAATCACCTCCGAGTATGAATCTATTTCCTAAGTGATGAAACAATTGATAAGCCTTGCCGATCTAAGACATTTAAGGTGAGAGGAACGTCATCATATAATTATTGGGCAAAGTAACTTTATAATACACAATTTTATTATTTTGCAGCCAGCCCTATTTTGAAGCTAATATTTCATATTTCGCGTACCTTTATAGTTTTCTGTGCTTCCAGTTTATAGGTAAAGTTTGACTGTAGTGAAAAATATATATAAGACGTTTCTCTGCAACTTTAGAATGTACGTTGTTTGTATTAAAAAATAGCTTGTGTAAAAACTTTTGTCCCATAAATAATATAACTTAATAATAACCGAATCGATACCAATTATAATGAACTTTCTTTTGTTGTCTAGCGTTTTCATAAATCGAATTAAATATTTATTAAAATTGAATACGTCAATTCAAATTAGCGTTGTGTGCCTTTGCAATAAAAGCTTTTAAAAGTTCAAATTTATGATAGGTATTTCTTAATATAAGTCGCGCGAAGTTGAAATGCATCGAGCTTTTTGTAAATACATTTCCGCACTTCCAGAAAGCTTTTAGTACTCAAAACTGAGAATAAAACAGTCGTTTCATATAAAGGCTTAGTATAAAATGTATATCGACAATTTCTTTGAAGATGCTGAACACCTGATGTAGTTCGAAATTCCCATCACGTCAGCATAATCGTTTGGCGTAGGGCGCCTGCGATGCTCGCTACTCTCGGAACATTTCTTTGCATCTGTCAAATTAATGTCATAGGCGAAATTTAGGGACTGTTCACCTTAAACACTCTGAATATTCAGTGGTTATGCATTTGACAGAAAGATTGTGTGCTTGTGAATTAATAAATCAGCGTTATAGGGCACGATACTATATATCAACTCCATTCAAGCATTCTTTGTAATGTGATATGTACCTTAAAAAGCCATCTGAGCGTTAGAGGTGAATCTTCTTATGAATTATTGTTATTTAAAAATATTTAGAAGACTCTGTACAGAGGCTTCCAGGTACTTATTGCTCCACCAGGCACTAAGTGCACTCTGATCACAGGTGAGCTTATAAACGCATTATGCAGTGTTACATAATCATGGAAACCGAGGGAAGATATAATCAATTTTCCTGCGGTGTAGTTAACTTATGATAATTAATATTCTGTAGCCTTTTTATGAATACTTCTCGCAATGAATTGATAGTGCACATTTTCTAATTAAATACGGTAATGAGTGTCTGTCGAGTGCAGTGCAATTGTTTCATTAGCATCTCGGCGAAATGCGGCCAGAGGTCCTTTATATTGCCACTGAAAGAACTTCCTTACCGTTCATTATTACAGCAGAATATTCAGCGGAATACAAAACATTTTGTAAATTAAAAGCCGTGAGGCGGTTATGGTGCACTGAAAATGACGGGTTGCTCCACTTAAAATATGGGCTTGCTTTGTCCAAGGACAATAATTGTGGTATCATTCTTTCGAATAAAACTGTTAACGCGGTGTGTTGAGGTTGTTAAGCAAGCAAATTGTTTGCTTAACAACCTCAGGTGTGACGTTGGTTATGTTCTTCCTTCATAAAATAAAACCCCATTGGGTAACTTTTCCATTTGACTGCAAAATAGAAATTGTATTAATTAACAAACAAATCACTAATGGAACAGACTGGCTGTTTGCTCTTTATATTGAAGTATATTAGCAAACAACAATGGTAAACCAGCGCGATGCTCTTTGTTTTTCAAATGATAATTTCTCTATTGTTTTATAATTAATAGTCGCTGTCACAGCTCAAGAACTGTTTCGTACTACAGCCTTAAACGGAGTGGAAGAAGTACTAAGATTGAGATTTTTTGACTTGGTATTTTTTTTGTTCATGTCCCTAAATTAATGTTGAATATCCTAGCCTAAAAAAAATATTAATACGTATAGGTATAGGTTGGTGGACTCAGTTTCCGCACGTAGAAGCTTAATAGGTCCGTTGTACGTAAAGTCCTGGCTAACTAAGCCAGCCTAACTCCTTCCAAAAACACAGAAGCCTCATGGGCACTTCGCAGGCTTCACGGAGCGACCTGACTGTTGCAAGGATTACTGCACGTTGTTTAGTCACAGCCTCGCATTCCATGACTTCGTGGGTGACTGATTCCTCTGCGCTGAAACAGCCTCTGCACAAGGGGCTATCTGTCGCGCCTAGAACAAAGAGATGTTTATTAAGGAGACCGTAATTCTCCCTATCATTGTTTAGAGATTGGTTCTATTCAAGCTTAGAAGTCGCTTTGTCAGTGCATAATACGTATATATACGTATTCGCGAGATAATCCTCGTTACATTTAAAATATAGTATGGCATTTGTAAAAGCCAGTTCTATATATCGTCCTAGTTTGACGAATATCCGATACGTGCTAGGATTATTTATTTAGCCTGTTGTTGATTTGTGAAAAACAATTAAATCGTATCCGATATTTCATACAGAATATTGTTACAAACGTATTTGTTAATATATTCTTCCCGTATGTGTAAATCCCGTAGTAGGTATGCTCACATACACAACAGCTAATTTAAATGTTAAGAATCCTATCAGATAACGAATTACGATGAACGACCTAACTTACACTAGTGTGTCTTTTGTGTAAATAAGAGAGATTAATATTTTATTTTGTGTATAATTTTTATAAGAGGCCTTGGTTGTTTTATTAAAATCAGAAATAGGACGTTTTCACTTAATATTCATCACTAGCAGGTGTGTGTAGACACATCTTAAATGCAGAATTTCAAACTTTAAAAAAAACAAACAAAAAACATCTAATTGTAATCAATCAATCTATTCTATTCTCGAATCGTCGTGAAACACTCAATATTTGTATGTGTCAGCTGTTTATTGTATTATGGCTTTGTCGTGCCTTGTACATTTAGTTACCTATATGAATAAATTATTTTGACTTTGATTGTCTTGGTCGTGGCATTGTAAATGATGAGAAACTCGAAATCCTATGTGCGCCTCTAAGCGCCAACCAAAACTCACTCAAAATCATTAATTGATATAGGTAACTTTATGTACACTTATCAGTAAAGAATAATGCTCCTTAATTTACATTTCAATGTCAGTTTTCAGGGCGTAAAGGACGAGAAAAACCGTTAATAAACTTTTTTTAAACTCGAAGTCGAACATTCTAACTCCTGAAACAATGTGAGTATGTAATGAGTCTGCATTATCTGCTTTTTCCACATTTGATTCAAGAATGTTTATTTATTTCGATTGTAAAATTCTGAGGTGACTGAGGTATGGGAGGAGGTAAAAATAGTGTATTATATATCTTATTGTAGTGTATTGATAGAGTATTATCTAGTCTATAGTATAATCCTTTCGCATAAGGTAGGGCGAAGTAAGCTTCCCTTCCCAACCGCTTCCCAACAAAATGTAAATAATCTAAATATATAGTATTGTTTGCTAACACCGTGGTGCCTTGAAATGAATAAATAACTCATTTCATTGTGAAGAATTTTTCCTTTACCCCAAAATTTGGTCCTAGAAACTGTGATAAATTATTGTTTTTAATAAGTCCATCACAGCGTTCTGCGTGTTCTTTGTGATGTTAAGTCATTCAAGATAATTATATCGATAATGTAGGCGACACTTCTTGGAATGTCAAGCGGTCCGCAGTGGTACGACCTGAACTGCGGTTCATATTTCGTAATGTAACCGTTGCGTGCTAACATAATCAATATTTCTAACCGCCTACATATTACCTCTAAACAATAGTTTTATTTAAAAAAATATACATAAAGTTGTGTATTCAACAATTTAATGCAGGAGTATTTTATAATCATAGATACAGTTATAGAGCAATTGTAAATTGACAATATTTAAGAATATGGAAGAAAACAACAAGCTCATGCTGTGATATAATAGGTCGCAATATACTTAGTTTCGAGTTGAATGACATTAAATTTTATGATTTACGCAACAAATTGTATGTCGGGATATATAGACCAACAACACCTAATCATATACCTAAAGTAGTATTTGGCTCCTAAATATTATGTGTATTGAATATTTAAAGTTCTAAGAGTACAAATTGAAAATCGATAATAATAATAAATAAATAATACAAAGCTGATGGCATTAACGTATTCTAAGAACATCTTAGACTTCATAATAATAACACAATTTCATTACCTAAATAAGGAAAAAGTTCTGTGTCAAAAAATGTTATTTGTTCAAAAGGCATATTTTTGATATCAATATTTGTTTATTTGTATAAACCTGCTTAAATTTTAATTATGTTAGAGCTCTTCTGTTTTAGTATATACATCATATGTCTGTAGGTACCTTGTCGTATCTTCTGTCAGTGATCTTGGTACAATTTTCATCGTTGCATACACGTTTTACTATCATACAAGCGAATCTCTAACTAGACCAGTTTCAAAACATTTAAAATAATTGACATCATAAATAACCGGTACATATTAATTATGTACAAATATTTCCTACACAAGACTTTAATCAAACGATTTTTCAAATAATTGTGTAAGTTTAATAAAACGCAACGTTAACGTGTTGCCCAACAACCTCCTAAAATGTATTCTGAAATTGAGGGTTCGAAGAGAAAACATAGAAGCAATAAAAACGTATCGATTTCGATACTTGTTTATTTTACAACACATACGTAAATGTGCGCGTAGAAAATTCTGGTTCTATCACAATGTAAAGAGGATAGAATTTTACTCTCTGGTAAAATGTATGTCACGCTGTATCAGGTATCTTGTCTCTAGGTCCTTCGGTGCAATGTTTACTGTAAGGCACTCGAAACGTAATCAATGTGTTCACTTTTTCTTCTTTCTTTCTCTTTGTATCTCAGTGAAGTAACTATATATAACTTAATACGATTTACACTTTTTTGTGTGCTTTTATTAATTTCAAAAAGCACACAAATACATAAAAAGCATTATATATATATATATATATATATATCTTATAAATATTAATAAAGATTACCTCGTCGACACTGTGTCTGTACATAAAGTTTTATATTACTAATACCGTATTACAGCGATATACGACAGCCATGTAAAAGCTTAATTTAATGTTGTTGAAACAATGTAATATAAAGCGATGGTGAAATCTTTCCCGACTCCCGGCCCCATGTGACGCATATCATAATACCGTTTCTGGATTGAGCTGTAATAACGCAGGATTTGTTTGACACTTTACATATGATATGTTTTAATAATTCTGCAATGACTGAAACGTTAAATGTGTTGATAGGGGATGTGTAACGAGAGTGTACGAAATCGTGTATTCGTGTTTTGTGGCGTCGCTTTAATATGACAACAGTGAGACTATACTTTTTAACCAGCCACTATAGTAGTCTAGAACGTTTAACTCCCTAACGCTGTATTTACAAGATCACGAGGCGCACTCGTTCAGAGGCGTCGTTCGAGTGCTCAGCCCTTGTGAGGGCTGCCTCTAACCGAATTCCCTCAGCGCGCTGAGTGCTAATAACAACGTGTGACCATCCCTGAAAGGTTACATCAGCGTTGTGTTAAAGATTGAATAATATCATTGTTTTAGTTCCATTATTTTAAATGAGACAGCTTTTTAGCCGCTTCCCCTTAAAAAAACACAGCGATAAGCTTAACCGTAAAGCGTAAAGGAAATCTTAGGTAGGGTACAAATAGAAATAATTTGTATTATATTGTCTTTTGTTAACATAGCTTTTACACATTTAAAGAAAACACTCTTTTACCGTCATGGTCACCGTGACCACGCACGCTGTAAAGCACACGAATCGTCGGAAGAAATTTAAAATTATGTAAAATTATTATAAGTTATAATAATAAATAACTTCAATCCGGTAAAAAAGTGTTTTCTTTAAATAATTTGTATAAATTTAACATGTTAAAATTATTTCGTCTTTTATATAAATTGTATTATGTTAATTTATAAACATCACATTTAGATAAAGCGTGCACGCGATACGATGCCTGACTTAAGTCAATATAAATCCTAAAATACATTTAGGCTTTGGCGCTAAGGCTCCGTGATGTCATAAATCTTAATAATAATCTGTGTTGTTTTGTTATGATTATTATACCATTCCTCGATATGCTTTTAAAGTAATAAAGTCTTGTATGACTGTCAGAAGGTCTCAAAGAAACTGATAAATATACAATGGTCGCGTCAAAACGTCAGGGAATTCGAAAAAGTTTTCTATATATTATGTAAGAGATCCCTTTATTGTTGACGAGCGTAGGACATCGGAACTTGACTATTCCACTTGTACAGTACGGCTAAATACTACAAATTCCACCAAAGGTTTCCAAAACTTTACGCCTCCAAAATTAGGCCTGCAAATGAAGTGTAATTTTCGCAAACAACTTTACCATTCATCACGCGAACAATCACAGTTATTTCGCGATAGTTTGAAAACTGTAGGATACTAAGGTTTTTCGCGATCCATCCCCCAAATGGAAGTGCGCATGTGCGTGGACGGCGCGTCCCGCAGTGTCACTGAGGGTGCTCGCAAGGCCGTACGTCACCCGCAGTCGAGCCGCAGTGACGGTCCAAATCGAGTAATCGAATTGGTGTTGTGAAGTGCAATGTAGCATCGATTTTGCGTGATCTCGATTGTGTCTACTCGCAAGGAGGCAACGTTTCTATTCAGCGGGGTATGCCGATATTTATGTAAGTCATAAGCTAGGCACGTGACACGTCATTCGCCTATTACCGAATAGCTCAATTAGAAATAACATAAAAATTCATAAATCTTTAACAATTGTATGTTAATACATAACAACATATTAACATTGTGTGAATAATGTTCACCAAATACTTCTGGTATCGGTTAGAATTTCTTTTAATTATATATGCAGTTGTAACATATCTTAAAAGTTACTTAATCTACTAACTCGACCCGTTTTATATTAATAAAGAAATCAATAGTCTAGTCTGGACAAACGTTACGTGTTACCTAATAAGTATTCTGAAGGTTATGGAAATCAGAACAGTCACGAGACTGCTCATGGTATTTTGATACGTATTATTCATATTTTTAACGAATAAATTACCAATCAAACCAGAAGTTAGGTACAATAGCTTCATGATTAATAAATGATTCCCCGCTGAGTGTAAATATGCTTGCGGCAAATATGCCTAGTATTTTTAATTTGAAGTAATAAACAAACTTTTTAATCTGAGAATTGACATCGTTAATACCATAAACATAAGATTATGCATTGTATTGCACTACAATATAAGAATGTAACGTCTTGTGAATAGGTTACGTCAACTAAGATTACTTGTAAGTATCGATTTATTGTAGGAAATAAAATGAGTCATGAGGGGTCATCCCTTGCGATTATTAGCACGAGGGCGACACCCCTGGATCTTGAATGAATTGATTAGTGAGGGAACACACGAGTCCCAACACGTCATGGAATTATTTTTATTTTTGCTCTTTTGGCGAAGGGCGCGACGTGATAAAATTCACCAAGTTACAGTGTGGGTATGTCTCTGAATGAAAAGAGTTTATCGTTAAAATAAAAAAAACCATTTGAGCAATAGGTAAAGTTTTCTTATGAAAGCTATTATTCATTTGAAATCTAAAAAAAATATATTGAGACGCACAAGGTATTATTTTTTCGTATGTATTTCACATGTGCATTTATAGACTTATTATATATATATATATATTAAGTCAATAGTAAGTAAGTCAGTCAATATATATATATTGACTGACAAAGTTCTCATTTTTTCAGGTTTGTTAGAAATGCTAATCCTTGAGAAATCCTACAGTTATGTAGAACGTTGAACATTCAAAATTAGTCTCTTGTGGAAGCTTAGAGTAAATAGCCTTATTTAAAACGTCACTCTCCAGACAATTAGCCAACCACCAATTCTAGACTAGACCCTGTCTAGGTTAATGGATAGCTTTATCAGTACCGCTAAATACTACAAGGTTTTATTTGATCTCTGTAGATGATTGATTTAAATAAAATAGTCTTCTGAAAACTGAACATTCTGTTCTGAATAATCCGTGTTACAGGCACTGTTTCCATTTCTTGAACCTCTTAAGTCATACGTCGTCTTTGCCGTCTTCGCGTTGGCGTCGTCGCCTCTTAGTCAGTCACTAGTAAAGCAATACGGGCAGACGCCTTACATAATGTTAACTGATAACAGCCTTACATTACTAGAAGCCTCTTGATTATATAGTCGTCTTTTTAAAAAGTTGTCTTTTGTTAGCTTGTTGGATGTGTAACAAAAGCAAAATTCTGCCTTATGCTCTTAAAAACGCTAGCTCTATACTAGTTATTTATAATTATTATTATATATATTATATGGTAAAAACCTTCTATAAATGGTTGCAGACTTACAAGTGTCGTGCTAAATGTATATCTCGTGCGGTAGTTACTGTTCGTTGACCCCATTCAATACCTGATAAATCGTCTTCACTCTTGACTGCTCTACAAATGGCTAACTCTATTCATGTTTAAACGACTGGCGGAGAATAACTTCAAGGAAACTATTAAATTGTATGTGATCGTTCAGGATCTCCGGTTAACATAAAATATATTTCTTTAGAACTCTCATATACCTTTTAGTGTGAAAAGTTATAGACAGACAGTAAGCATTTACAAAGTAACTGTCAAAGTCAATCTTCCGTAATTCGAAAATCGAATCTAAAGCTTGGCGTGTAAAGTTGAATAATTCTAAGAACGCTAACGCATAATGTCGCTAATTTAGGACAGCTTAAATCCCTCAACATACGATTCATAGAGCTTTTATTGTATTAAAATACGAGTTCAAGTGAGTTCAGAACTTTACCGTTTTTATTTGTCTATGAATAGGCCGGTATTATGCGATACGGTTATCGTTGACAGCCGACACTCGGCAGACCACATTGTTCTAGAATCTATTAATTTTAAGCTAAAAATACAATAATCTACCGTTTATTCCTTGTTTTATAACTCATGGTGTTTTCCTTCCCATAAGTTATTATAAAATCTACGTACTACTACACACATATATATACTTCACGTATATACGTGGAGTTAATTAAGAAATCTCGTGTATTGCTATTCTGATATGTATTTTAAATTATAGTTTTTAATTCAAATTAATTTTTATACTAAGATTTTCAGGTGAGTTGCGCAAATCACATGGAGACGTAAACTGTATTAATAATAGCTTCATATTGTGAAATTAAAAACTTAGCATAATGCAGAACAGAGGACTAGCGAGCAGGCGGGTCACTAAGAATTAAATGCTGTCAAACTTGGCGAATGCGTTGCCGGCCTTTAAAGGAGTGGTACGGTGGTGGTACTTAAACGCCCTTTAGTTGTATTAGTACTGAATTTGTGGAAGTTTGCGTAGAATTATATAAAATGGTTGTCTGTCTTTTATGTGTCTGAAATTTATACGATCGATAAGACAACATACAAAAAACAGATCACTAACGAAACAGGATTTTCGTTGTATTTACTTAAAGAAGCGTCATTACCACCCCAAAGGCGGTGTGGAGACAGTCCATTCACCCTGTATTTGCGGTTGGCCACCGGTGCAAAAGACACTATTACTGCTGTGGTATTTGTCGCATCTCATATAGGTGGGACAGCCTTCATGGCTTAGTTGGCGCACTTGCTCTATTAAAAAGCTTTGGTGCTATATCCCGATAGAAAACAAATAAATATTCGAGTCAAAAGGGCTAAGGGTCATGTACAAATACGGTACATTAGACTATTTTCACAAGCACAATTCAAGTCTCAATCTGTTTTTGATTCTTATCAATAGTTAAAAAATCATTAAGAATTCACGGTAATATTAAAACATATTTGTCTTTGTCGGTACTCCTATTTTTTATCATTACCTTTGTACAAAAGTGATCGGGACTGGTGAATAGCAAGAGTGGTATTAGCGCTTCAAACCAGATTCCTGTGTTATCGACGTTTAAAAATACACGTATGGCAACACAATGAAAGGCTTCAATGGTTTAGCATTCTAGAGATCTCCAGCATCCCACTAATACCGCCATTCAACGCCGATACAAAAGGATTTCCACTGTAATAGAAAATCTTTGTTTTACTATCGTTGTAGTCGGGAAAGCTTAGCTCTAATTAAAAATAGATAACTGTGTACTGGAACTTTTGTGATTGTGCTTGGTACTTGTTAGTACCGTGAAAAATTGTATCGATAACAACGTAAATCTAAACTTAAAAATAATATAATAGTAATGCTTATATTATATCAAAAGGAATGTCAGTAACAGCTAATATAGAATTCGGCAGTCTGCCTTTTTTGTACTTTTGTACACTCCATGTTCAGAAAGCCTTTAATCTAGATGCTTACATTACACACACACACAAATGTACGTACTCATACGTTTTCATCATTCGATAAAATCAAGTAAATCTAATTGTAAATCGGAAGTTAAGTAGGGTTGATCATAGAAAAGTAGGATTCATAGTTATTACCTCAAATTATCATAATTAGATTCCGCTCCCTCCTCCGCTTTCATGAGCATATACTTCGATAAAATCCCTCACGGTACAAGATATCTCAGGTATCTTGCAAAGCATTCCAACCCTCTTTTGCTATGATTAATGAAGCGAATGGAATGGTCGGCGGAAATGATACGAACTTACCGGAAAAACCCAGGCTACATAGGGGCTTTATCAAAACGTATATAAATCATTAGGTGTTAAAAACATTCAAAATAAAAATGCATTAAATGCTAAGCGATGATGAAATGGTAAAGGAATAATAATGTTTCATTGTTCAGTTTCATATAGAAAGTGAGCCTACTAAATCAAAAATGCTTTGTAAGAAATTTTTCATGAACAAAATTAACTGCAACAACAGAATGGTAATGTTTTTTTGTTGGTAATAATTAAAAACGTAATAGAAAATTAAAAGCAAAAGATAGTCTAGTTTATTTATAACAACCTACATGCTGTAATCGAAAGCCATGTATAGGAAATACCTAGCCATAGGTTCTGTTACAAATGAAAATGCATTTTTAATGAAATAATGTTATACTATTCATATTATCCCTACTTTTTATATTATTGGCCACCTTTGTCTTTTATACAGGCCTCATCTGTTAGGCCACGAATCTATGAATGTACGCATTGTTTCCAAGGGACATTTAGCCACTGCTCCACCTTACTCCAAAGATTTTTTAAGAGACTCATGTTGCCGTGTAGTTTAGGACAGGCCATGTCCTCTAAAACTAATCATAATTTGAAGTCTTCAGCTCTTATAAAGACCGGAATGTTGGTTTCAAGCCAGGCTTGGTTAGTTCATGCCTTGTGTCCAGGGACAGAATCCAGAATCCTGCTAGAAAGGTATATTGCTGCAAGGTTTCACAACATGATCCAAGACTGATACAAAATTTATTAAGATAATAAATTTTGGCTGAAGTTTTCACTCCTTTTTCACAAAAATTTAGTTTAGTGACTCATCAAAGCATCTCTTTACACCCCTTTCCATATTGTAATTTGAGAATGAACACTAAAAAATATGTGAAATGTCACAAAATCGAAATAAGTTTTCAATATAATATACGTGTTCCAAATTCAAAATAATGAAACAGTTGGAAAAAAAAGTTTTTACGTAACAGCATTTATGGCCAGACCAGTTACATTTACTATATTTTCATAGTGTTGAATCACAATAAACTTTATAACATCCTTCTAGAAGTATAGACTGTCGCTAACACGAATCGATATGAAAAACCGATAAAATGTTATACAATCCGCTGAATCGAGTTTTCCTTAACTCAATATGTACTCCGTTGTTTGCTTTTCGGCTCTTTATGAGCGTAATAAATACACTGTATCTATTGTACAAATCCATTTACTTACATAGTGTTCATGTTCAGTCAATGGTTTTATTTGGCCGACATTGATGATATACCTCTTTTATCATTACTTATTACACTCTTTAAATTAAAATACTCATATCCTTTTGTAAAATTAAACGACGTTAATAAGCAGCTTAAACTTTTTTAAATTATTCATTAATCTCTCAAACCAAAAATATATTAGATTTCGTAGCTGTAGAGTAGTGTAATGTATACATTTAGGGCAATACTGTGTAAGCTATATTAAAAAGGGAACACAGAAATCTTGCCTGATAGAGATATAAAATATCTCCTTTGAGAAATATATGTTGAGGTTTAATGCGTTTCCGGAATAAGATTTGGTCCATTCCCTCAGATTTTAAGATTATCCTCTGATTATATACCGATAATAGAATTTGGATCCAACAGATTATGTTTCCTAAATATTAAAAATTAATTGTTTCTTGTATTAGGTTTCTTATTTATCAGGATTAATATTGAGATGAATATAAATGCAGATTATCATCATTACATAACAGACAACCACTTCTCGGAATAGTTACAGTGAAGTTAGGATTACTTAATGTGAATAAAGTTGATGACTTTTCTAAGCTATATAATTATCAATTTGCGGCTCTAAATGAATGTTTGACGAAGTTAAGTATCGCCACCAACCTCCGAGTGGCATTGTTCCTTATTATGATAAAGTAATTAATTTGTACCGAAACTTGTTCATTTAAAGGGACTTTAAGGGGATCATTATTTATTCACTTCATTTCTTGACGAGTGATTACAATACGTTACCTATTTTCTTTGAAGTTAAATTGTGATCGTGGTTTGACATATACAAGACTTAGTGTAATTAAAAGATGTGCATTTACATGCTTTAAAGTATAATCATAAATTATATAAAAGTCCATGATAAAAATAGTGTAAACTGCTACAAAATGAGAGCTCTTAAACACTTATTTAAACCTCTGCCGGAATGGAGGGAAGGCTCTGACGAGAGGAATGCAATTTATGTGCGTGGCCTATTTACATTGATTTTATATGTACGCCGTGGCCCGTTGCCTGTTTTCCATCACGGGGAAATGATTTGCGCTTCAGATTCTTAAATAGAATTTATTCACTTCAATTTTATGAGATTGAATATAAAACCTTGAAATTTATTTCTTTTTCGCTTTCACAGGTTGTCAATCGTAAAGAAAACTCATCGACCTCTTCTATGTAAATTTGCTTAATGGAGCCGTATGTATTAAAAACACATATATGTTTACCCCAATATGAAGGAAAAACCATTATATAAAAGCATGTCTAAATTTGTTGCACTATAAATTTTAACTCTTTTTTTTATCGTTCTTTAAAAGTGACGTGTTTTGTGCTACGCGTAAAGCCTGTTTACTTTGCCTACGCGAAGCTTATGCTGTAAATGCCTCGTACGCAGCTTATTCGTTAATTTACAATATTAAACTTGTTGAAAATTGTATTTCGTAATATGTTTGTTCAAAAGCATATTGTCGATTATATTGACATGAATGCAAAATACTTAATTAAAACTCTTCAACGGGCCAATTTTAACTCCTCGTCAGCCCATTAATTTCATCATTAACATTAATATTCTCGTTACGGATTATGTATAGCTTTTTTATTTTGTCGTTACTGCATTTATCTTTTATATGATGTATAACAGTTTTCATATTTCATCACTTCCTTTTTTGCGACTGTTGCAAAATTAAGATGGTTAGTAAAAATCATTTAAGTAGCAACATCATCAATAAATAAATTAAATGTCTATGTCTATGCGTATACTTGTCTCTTAGAGCCTAAAAAAATATGCACAAACTTCCTAACAATTTGCTAAAGTCCTCTATTGTACTGTTTCTACTACCTCGCAATCTGCGTAAAAGTGATGGCGTGCGTTTCTGATGCCCAGAAGTAATCGGTATGAGCCTGGGTAAACGTGCTTGAGGAACTGCAAAAGTGTGGCAGTCTTAACAGCATTCTAAAGGCGTTATTATCATGAACGCGCAAGGCACCCTTGTGTAGAAGTTTTTACAGTAAGCCTTATAAATGATTTGATTTTAAAAATCTCTGATGATAAATTGGAAAAAAGTGAAAGTGAATTCGTCAGCTTCAGCAATTAAATCGAATGACAAGCATTGCCATAAGTTGGGCGTTTAATTTGAGAGTCCTCCTAACAATTGGAGGCTCGGAGAGTTCGTGACCTCGATAACAGACAAGTTTTAGACTGTTTCATGAATTAATTTCATAATCGCATTCACGTTCGGCTTATTTGAATTGTTTTGAGTTGATTTGACAGAATAAATGTTATTGTGTGACGTATATGTAGGACGTTAATTGTTTACCCAGATGGTTTGATACGTGGTAGTCTAGTACATGATTGACTTTTGAAGTTTTGTCGCGAGTGAAAATATACGAGCCCCGATGCAAAATAGTTCGTCTAGTATACAATTTTCTCATTGAGAATTTTTCTAACTTCATTATTTTTGTATATCTATATAAAATATTAAGCGGTTCTACTATCACATGTCCCGTTATTTATGCCATTTTTAATTATGAACCAATAAACTATTTTAGCTTTTTAAATTTATATATATCCTGTTTTAAACTTGAAGTTATAAGCAAAAGTGTTCGTCTATCGGTGAGTTTAATTTGTACAATTATGTTGTTGTAATTTAAATTTGTAAAAGTAATTGTGTCATTTGTCAAGTGAGACGGTATAAATTGTGAAAATATCTGGGTTTTTTTTCATTAGTTTTCAAATAACAATGGGTCGTGGCAAACCCGTGTGTTCGAAAGCGAATAGTTTGTGGGTTCGATGCTGGCAAATCAAGTTACCAAGTATCGAAAGACTTGATACTTACCAGGTCTACAGTCCGATCTATCATTCGCCGTTATAAAAGGAATAGAACGACTTCTTGTTTGAGGAAAACTGGTCGACAACGCACCACGACGGAAGTAGAAAACAGAATCCTGAAGAAAATGATCAAAAATAATCGTCGTGCTTGAGCTGGAGCTGGAACTCACGGTGCCAATGGAAGGACAGGTTTCACAAAGACATCTCAGTTGATACTTGCAAAAGAGTCCTTAAAAGAATGGGTTACGGATTTTACACCGCTAAGGAGAAACCTCTGTTGACTACTGTACAAAAGAAAAAGAGGTTGAAGTTTGCTCGCGTTCTCATTTAAATTGGACTTTCGACCAAATTTAAAGTGACAGTCGGCGATGAAAGGAAGAAAGTGATTCGGAACAAAAATGAGGCATTTCATACTGATTGCCTCAAACGCAAAGTGAAGTTTCCGGCGTCTCTTATGATATGGCATGTCTGCACAAGGTGTTTGTGGATGGTTCTATCAATGCTGCAGCATTAATAAAGGCAGGCATAACAACCTTTTTGAAGAGAATTTACTGCTCTCTATTCGGTCGCTTAAACATCAAGTTTCCTTCATTTTTTAACAGGATGGTGCCTCCTGCCAAACTGCAAGGACAACAAAAAGGTGGCTACTGGCGAAAAGCATCCCTCCAATCGAATGGTCATCTAACAGCCCCGGCTTGTTACCGATCGAAACCATGTGGTGGAAAATGAAAAATAGTTCTCCGTAAAAATCCATCAAGATCGAAGAGCGACTTAAAGGCTAAACTCTTGGCTGTCAGGGAGTCAATTACGCCTTAGGAGTGTGCAGCCTTGGTTGCAACCATGCCTCTTCGCATTAAAGCTGTCATTGAGAGCAAAGGCGACAACTAAGTGGTAGACGAATACGATTGCGTTGCTTTTTGAATATTTTTTTTTTAAATTTTATCTAATGTAAATTCATGAAAGAATTTCAGTTATGTAAAAGAAAACTTTAAAATGTTCCTCAAATTGTGGATACTTTTTATTAAACCTTATAAATATTTTACGCTTTGCACTTCTTTCGATACTAGACGGACTATTTTGCATCGGGGCTCGTAGTACATTATTCACATTTGTAGTTTTGTCTCGATTGAAAACATAATTGAATAAAAAAAAATTCAAACATTGTTTTCTTATACATTAAAATTTTCTACGACTTTCTCTTGTCAATTACAATTTAGAAGTTCAAATGCATTTTAGTTTATTTATTTTATTGTGTAAAAGTTTTATTAAATAAACATCTTATATGTATTTGGTTTCGGAGAGTACAAGTCGGTTGGTTTAATATATTAAAAACAATCTCCTTGTGTCTATAATATTTTCCCGCTCAACGGTAATACAGTTGATAGATTTTTCTTAACGAGTTTTTAATATGAAGCGCGTGTTCCTGCATGAATATTGTAGAAATATTTTTTCATCACTGAGGACCCGTTTTATCATTTTGTATTTTTATCACTTGTATTTTATAGGAAAATTGTTGCAATACGCTATATACTACTACTGTACTATTCTTATTCTTAACTTATAGGTTGTAATAAATCTTTAGATTTGTAAATAAAACTTGAAGTCGACATAAAGTGTAAATGCGTAACTCGCTTTAAGCCGTTAATAAAAATGAACTGCTGCAGAAGCCATTCTTATAATTAAGCGGAAGAAATGGTGTATTTTATCAAGGCAATAAACGTCGCCGTGCCAGCCTTCGTACCTTTTTCGCGGCAGAATTCCGAAATTTTAAACAAAACATCCATGGCGATAGAAGCTTAATTTGTCCTTATTCCTTTGGATTTCTTTAACAGTATGAACGGCTCATAAACATAACATACAACAATATTAATATAAATAGTTACGTAAGGAATACAATATTATATGTATGTATTTCGTTTAAAATTATAAAGGACAAGGTCTCTCAGAAAAAACATCTAATACATATCGATGATATTTTATAAGGGTGTATCGAACCAGCTCATTCCCTCGGGCATATCTTGAAGAAAATGTTTTTCCATAAGCACCTCTCCTTCATATAAAATTTATTTACTTTGAGTATTTTCCTGTTATTAACATTCGCTCGAACGGTGAACGAAAATATCGTGGGGAAACCGGCTTGCCTTAAACCCAAAAAGTCGACGGCATGTGTCAGGTACAGAAAGCTGATCACCTACTTGCCTATTAGATTAACAAATGATCATGAAACAGATACAAAAATCTGAGGCCCAAACCCTTTTAGGGTTGTAGCGCCATTGATTTATTTTTTATTTTCCTGTTATTAGATACTTATTTATTTATAACTAAACATTCAGCTATAAAAAGACAAAATAATCTTAAAATAGTACAAATTAAACTAAAGCATAAGTATGCTTTAGTTTAATGTCGAAAATGTAGTGTTAACGAGAAATCAACATATATGCCATATACGTATCCAGTTAAATAACGCGCATTTTTTGAGCATTAAATTTGCCTTAATAATTGCACCGTTGCAAGGTCAAACATTAAAGAGCAAAGCGAAATTGTTCAAAGCGGTAACAGATTGCAATATTCATCTAAAATGCGGAAGTCCTCGACGGGAGTGCACTCGAATCGTTGCCACGAGAAATACTGGAACGACTGTTTCGGATTTGTAGGTTACGCAATACTACTTGTAGTTTTATATTAACGTAGTTTTTGACCAAATATTAACTACACACCAAGAAATTTATCAATGTTAGCTTCCCATCAAGTATAAACAATGATGAAATAGGTGTCTCGAACCTCCTCCACTTAATTTATACATACAAATAAAACATGTCTATATTTAGCACTCCTGGGATGTAATATATGCATATGATATATTCAAAGGCCTTAATCTTGTACTGAATGCCCTTCTAACCATGCTTTAGTAATGTCACATTAATATCCGTCTGTAAGTGTACAGTTTATGAATGGAATTGATGAACCAAAAGCAATAGTTTTCTGAAACTGTAGGCGCCCTTGACTTAAGGGCACTTGACCCACTGCACGAGATATATTAACTGCGGAACATACTCGCTAGGGCTGATGTTTTTCTAGAATATTCTAAAAAGAGAGGAATGTATAGTAATGACTTAAAACAACATCTTTATGATAATCGTAATGTGTATAGTTTTCGTGATCTTGCAACCTAGTGGTAGCCCTAAAATAGGTTAACGAATGTGAAAAATAGTGTCAAGGAAGTTTTTAACGAGATTTATGTAAGGAAAGTGGAACAGCAATTACTTAGAAATGCAAACGTGCACTGCAATCATTTAATATATGCCGAGAAAAAGTATTAGCTCTAATACTGAGAACAGTTTTGACGGACGATTGATTGTGAAAAGTAATGTATTTTGTTTTATTAACGATAAAGCAGGTTGCTTACTGAATTTAATAAGGCTTACAAGGCATGAAATATTTGTATAGGTTAATGCAATGATACAAGGCAGTGTTGGCCTAGTGGCTTCAGTGTGCGACTCTCATCTCTGACGCCGTAGGTTCGAACCCCGGCTGTTCCAGACCAATGTATTTTCTTTCTATGTGCGCATTTAACATTCGGAATGGTGGAGGAAAACATCGTGAGGAAACCGGCTTACCTTATACCCAAAATGTCGACGGCGTGTGTCATCAACGCAGGTATATTAATAAATGATTATGAAACAGATACAGAAATCTGAAGCCCAGACCTAAAGAAAAGGTTGTAGCGCCACTATTTATTTTATTTTTATTTTAAATACAAAGATACATGTGTCAATTTGGGTTGTTTTTCATATCCTATACTAATTATTAATGATATTATAAATATGTAATGACAAATATTAGAATAACGTAAGCTCTTCTTCACGTTTGTACATTAAATCATCACTAAAGCTAAACACATAAATAATAAAAAGGTCGTATTTATTCTGCCTGCCTCTAATAAGCACCACCGACAGCACTTAAACCCTCGAATGATGTAATAAAGTGACAATCCCTTTTTGTTAACAAGCATTAAGCCTGCTAATATTAAATACAATTAGTTTGTACATCATTAATGATTAAAGGTCTGTAAAGTTTTGCACACTAGACCTCTTCATATACAAAAATAAAACACTCTTACGATGTTTCTTCTAAAATGTAGTTTTATGTATTAAAGTACAACTCATCATAGATTATTTATTTTCTACAGTATAAGTTACAATATATTTATTCCAAAATACATGATGTTTACGTTAAACATTAAATTTACGACAAATATTAAATGTAATTCCTTATCCCTTAATTTACTTAACTGGTATTAATGTTGATATAGTTTTTATGAACTTTCATCTTAATCGTGTTTAACCAAAGAATCACTTTTTTTAGTTTATTAGATTTTAATTTGTATTAATTAATTTGTGTAGTAAGGCTTTCTTTATAGTTAATTGAATCAGTGGTATGTAATTATGTTTTGACAAAGGTTATATTATGGTAATTGCTCGCTTGCTTCATCTGCGTGTTTGCTTAACAAACACTAGCCATACAGCTTCATTAAGTCATTATAAAATGCGGTTACTTTGGTATTTTTATCCTATACAAATATTATACCAGCAATAGTACCGATCGAATACACACCTTAAAGTGTGTCATCTCTTTCAGAATTGGAAAATCTCAATAGAGATATACGGCCGTCGTAATAGTCCTGGAGACCGTACTGAACTGTCCTGATTCGGATATGATTGAGGCACTTTCACGTAACTCGTTTATTGTCAGCACATCACCTACCTCTTTTTAAATTTAAATTACACACAGTGACCGTTATTCAATTACGGATCTACATTATCTCGATCTATGCCAAAATATTATAACTATCTAAGTTTGTAAGATGACAGTTTCACCGCAATCAAACTGAGCTAAACCATCTCCAATCAGCTCGGTTTAGTTTGAGTACATCGCACGCTGTTTACTATCGCTGATCAAAGATAGAATATTCTGAGCTTTCAACTTCGCGGATAGATTCAATTACATTTCAACATGGAAAAACTTTAAACTTAATTTATGGATATGATCGATTTAAGATTTATTATTAATATCTTCACATGTTCATACGTTATGGTTAAGTACTAGTTATGATGGTGCTTAAGCGTAACTTTCAAAGAATGGATTCATTTCCTACTAACATATTTTGCTCGAACGTGAAACGTATTACGATATACGTGAGAAAAACCGCTGACGTTTGTGCGTCACAGAAGACTTGTCAACTACATATACAAAAATAGTAAAAATTATACTAAATAACTTATATTTCGTATAGGTTTATTCATGCTTTTGTTGTTATATAACAAATATTCTCATTATATACTAGCCTATTTATATGTACAATTGTGGTACTCGCATGTTTATAACATTTGTAAAAGAAAATATGATTTATAGTACGCTCGCATGTTCGCTACGGTGTACTTACGTTTATACAGAAATGCCTAATGATGTCATCTCGCCAGTCGTAAAAAGAGGGCTTTGAATTTGATGAGACATTCCTGCCGATATGAATGTATCAAAGAAAATACTTACATTCACGTTTCCTTTAAATTAGAAAGCAAAGGAAGTAGTAAGCCTATAATGAGGGACTCTGTCCCTTATCTTATATATACAATTCTGGCAGACCACATAACAGAGGTATAATTGAGGTTTTTTTAAAGTACTAACGTACAATTTAGCTTTCATTTTATACATTCCTTTGCTCGTCTAATTATATTAATATTTAATTGTACACAATTCTTGCTCCATATAAAGCATGCTTTACGTAAACCCTTAAATACAATACGATATGTAAGGTATTTGAAATGTAATGCGTTAAAGGATTAGAAACATCGAGATTCGGTCACATTTAGAAAAGCCGTAGCAGTCGTTTCCTTGACCGCATGTATTAAAGTTAAAGCCCTAGTAATCAGAGATATTAAACGCAATATTTCATATCAAAGCTACTTGGATAAAGCTCAGGGGGAATTAGGGCGAGTGGTTTGGTCCAAGTGAAATGAAAACTCCAACTTCTAAACTCAAGTGTTTGTTATTACGTGTTTTCTCTGATGTCGTTCACAAATATTTTCAATTTTCCTTTTATGAATGTTAATATAATGTTAAGCTCTCTTGATAATTTTTTTTGTGATATTTCGTCTTGTGAAAATAGTAAAGGTACCTGGTATTAAATGAAGACTACGGCAAATGGGCCAAATTAAATGGATAAGTGGGTCGTTGTTGCTTTATGTTGGTTCTAGGGACAGCCCCAAAAGTCACAATCTATGTAATAGAACCTACAACATTATATGTAGTTTATGGCATTTTAAACCAATGTTAGATGTTCCGACGGAATTAATACACATGAATATAATACGCCAAAGTTTGGAGTATGTAAACAAACTCAAATGAAAACACATTTGAGCCCAATTATTAGCTACGTATTTGTGTCAGCGTCACGCCACAAAATAAACATTTTCAGCATACATTTCTTTGATAAGTGAGCCGAGAGCTCTCAGTCATCTTACGAAAACTGATTTTCTGAGGAAAAGTGTCATATTCAGGCCCTTTTGAATCTGTCAGCAGAAAGCGTTTGAAAATATGTCTAATAACTGTATAAGATGTTCGCGCTTAAAGCGCTTTTTTATCATATGCTAAAGTAGCTTTATACCGAAGAGTACCGATTGATGTAAATGTACCGTGTTTTTTACACCGAACTATATTTTTTTTGTTTTTAACTATAGCTTTAAAAAGTTTATATATATTCAAACGTATACCGTAGATTTACTGTCTTTTTTTCTTACAATATTTGCGTATTTGCAAAAAGTGTTATGCACGGCAAAGCTCTTTACATCTACACTGGACGTTGTATTTACATAACTTGAAAGCGCTGCTTTTGCTAAAATTGAAAGAAATTGGGGCGTCATTTTATCTGTGTGAGAAAATAAACCGCCTATTGTCTTTGCCGGCCATTGTTGTTTGGAATGGAAGCCTCTCGGCTGAAGAATTGTTATATTGCATCACTTCATATTAAACAAGTCATTATTAAAATGTAATTTAATTTTACATAATTGTCGGTTTAATTTAAAAGTTTTCAATATGCCAGACATTGTTAAAAATTATCAATGTTATATCAACTAGTAATCATTTTTTTATGGTTTTCGTAAAACAATCATTGCTAAACGGGCCGTTGGTCGTTTGGCATTAAATATATATAAATTGTCTGACATATTAAATTAAAACCCCGAACAAAACATGTGTTTAAAAATAAACAGATTCTTTAGATGTACAAAGAAAGGTTATTGTACAAAATTGTAATGGTTAATATTTTTGTTCCAGGCATAATTACGACACGATGATAACCGAAGGTTAGTAATTTCGAATGCTCTTGATGACGTCTATACTTAATAAATGCATGAATAATACTTCTATTTTACTTGCAATGAGAGCTTTCCAGAGTAATTACAAATGCAATGCAAAGTTAGCTCTCAGCGGCAGAGCGTATGTAATGATGAGCATAAGTCTAAGTATAATATCACATTGTTTTTGCAATTTTTGCACTTGCTCAGCTAAAGTTAATATTTGTATCTACAATTGATTTGTGATAAAATACCGTTTTATCGTATACAATTAAATCAAATGTATACGCACTTTCTTTTTACTTACAATTTTATTTGTTTTTCAAATGCACATGCACGACAGAACACTTATTTATATTATTACTTATTATAGTTGCTAGTATTGAATAAATATTTGTTCTTGTAATATAAGATTTTATTTTCTCTCAAATAACAAGAATAAAGTGCTCAATGGCTACGGCGTAACACCACGAAGAACTACGCCGTAGGCACTTCCACTCGCTACTGCATGATAAATTCGCGTTCTCATCTGCTAATGTTTTTAGATTTATAGTTTTTATATACTTGTTCTGTGATATTTTATTATCAGAAGCTTATTTGAAAATGTAAATGTTAAAAAGCAATCAATAAATAGTACCAGTTAATTTAAAATTATACATCTACAAATATACGAAGAAGCAACATTTATAAAAAACAAGTCGTAAAACTCCAAAAGTAACGAAATTTCTATTTAAAAGTTTTGTAACTAAATAATTACAATGTAGCTGGTATAAAAAGTTTTACAAAAATTTGTGGATTTTCGTAATTTACTGCGGTGTTCCCCTTTCATGTTAAAGTTCCTTAGAAGGCTTCTCTTGTTCGAACTTTATGACAGCTTTCACTGACCCCCTCAAATTGTATTTACATCGTTAAAGAGTTTTTCCATAGACGTACAATGGTTGTTTAAATTGTTTTTCAATGTTCGTATTATTATAATTTCCTTTTTCGTAGTTATAATAGCTAGTTAGTAGTTATAGGTAGTAATTTATACGTGTTGTATTGAATAGTAAGTAGCATTTTCTATATTTGTGTAATGGATAATTAAAAGTTCATATCTATCATACTGCCTTATTTTAACGTATATTTGTATGATATTTGTGCGACTAAGAGGCAAAACCAAGAATTTTGTTTCTTTATAAAATAATATCCGTTTAAAGATATACTCAATTGTCGTTTTTATCTTAAAGTACCTCATGCACTGATAAGTTTATCAAGAGCAGGGTTCGTGTAACCTAAGAATTGTCACGGTGTTAGCTGATCGATAACTATTGTGTTTCCACGACAATAGGGTTTGGAAGTTATACTGTTTGATCTTTAATGAAAATACTGCGGCATATTAACTATTTATTTCAGTCGAATCCATTATAATGTTGTCAAGATTGCGTTATACTTGTCATGTTACCTTGTACATTAATATTTATTCTATTATAAAATTACTTGTAAATGTTTATACCTAATTGGAAGTCGTTACTTAGCTGCTGTAACTTATGTTTATTATAAACTGTAGTCCAGTGACCGCTTTATCTTCATGCGTTAAACAAACTACTTTCGTTACTTGTATGGGTGCCTAGCAACATATATTGCTTCGCTCTTTTCCTAGGGGACGAATCATGTATTTAAATGTATATTAACCAAAAAAATTAAAAGTCTAATTTTAAGACACGCCCACAACTTTTTAGTCGCGTAACAATAATACGTAGGATGTGTCCGTAGCGACGTATGTAGCTGCAGGACAGACATTACAATAGGAGCTTTATCCAAGTGTCTGATGACGCATGTCTCGCATTTCCTCATGGATATAACTTTTCACCGGATGTACATGAAGCACTCACGTGCCGGATATAATTAAAACTCCATTTGCAAAATAACTCGCCTTCCCGTTCCATATGAAATAGTTTTATATAACAGATGGTATATTAAACATTCCGACCACTGGAGTGAAAAATGCTTGCTCAGCATTTCGTATCTCCGACTTTTTAAATTATTCCGGCATATTGTTTTATAATTCAGAGTTCCAGGCTTTCGTAAACGTTGAGAGCTTTATAGAAGTTTAGCTTTGTTGCATTTGTATAATTTATTTATTTACGAACATCATTTTGTAGCAAGTTTTTGATCAAAAGTTATTTGCTGTTTGTTTATGTAATTATTTCTACGTGCTTCTAAGATTTTACAATAACAAAGATTTTGTATAAAAATATTTTTAATCAAATCTTTATTAGAAACACGTAATTGGATCTTTTAAGGCTTTGACACTTCGGACAGTCAATTAAATATTCTCATAAAATATTCTACCTTATCCTTATAAAGTTAAGGCCCATTCTCAAAGGAACGCTCTGAGCTTACAAGGATTGATGCTAAAATAACGTTACTTCAAAGAAAAGTCATTGAATAAGATTCTATTTAGTATTGTAATTAATACCATGCCCTGGTTTAGATGAGTCTAAAGTATTTGGTATTGATAGGCTGCTACAATGATAATCCAATAATACTTGATAGATTTTCACGTAGTTTTCACGAGCCACGTGACAGAGTGCAAAATAATCTACCATGGAATTTATTTTATTGATTTCGGATTTTAGAATGCTCATTTTCGTAATTTCATTAATGCGTGAATTTTCGTTCGTTGTTTCCATTTATATATACTTTACTAATAATTTAAATTGCCAATAGATAGGTATTATTATATCTTATAGGATCGCAGAGGCTCTGCGGTAAAAGTACTGAAGCTGTAAGATAGGGTTATATAACATTATTCAAGTTATATGTATAATCGTAAATCGAACTGTATGCGTATATCGTAAAGAGCCTTAACGGGAGACGTTTATAGATAACGTAAAAGAGCTACTGTGGCTGGGTGCAATGTTCGTCTATAAGAGTACATTAAATAAACATAACATGAAGCAGAATAGAAATGCGGCAGGCAATAAAAGTGTTTGCTTAAACTCACCCCAGACACAGAACGTTGTATTGACGTGTCATTGTGTGGCCACACGGATAGCGGTATTGGAGTAACGAAACTAAATGAGATCTAAAAGAGAAATAAAATAAACCCGGTTGGATTTATCGAAAGTTCTATTTATAGCAGGGCTCTGTTATCATTAAGCCTGCTATATACGCCGCACTATCTGCGAACCCTCGCAGTATTCATGACCAACCAAGTAATTTATTTTTGGTGTTTTTGTTGTTTAACGCGATACCAGTTAAAATGATCGCTGTTGAAATTAATATAAACTTTTAAAAAATAATGAATAGTCATTGATGTCTTTTTGTCTCATGGCCACAATGTTAATGCTGTATCGATCTAATAGTCATAGATCTAATAGCGACCGGTCGGTGCCATGCCGGTCGCGTCGTCGTTTCTGCTGACTAATGAAAGCTTCCTAACATATTCCGCTCACAGAGAATTAAACATGAGCGTCGTCTCACAATAATCGTTTAATATTAATACACATTTTTATCCGCAAAAAGCACGACGGAATTAAATTGTATTTCTATTTTCGTTGCATAATTTACAAGTTGTGATTTTTCGATTTATCTCACGCTCCGAATGTCTAGCACAATTATATCCCAAATTCATATTGTTTATATTTTTTTTCTTACAAATGGTTGCTTGTTTTAATAATCTTTTATATCTTAGGAAAAAATATATTAAATTCGTTCGTTAAATACGCTCATTATTTACATGAGAATATAGTTAAAATGACGTAACTAAGGTAGTGGCGATTGCCGGCAGAGGCGGTGGCGTGAGGGTGTTGGGGCCATGAGCGCTGGCGCGGCTCGGCCTGCCGCCGGCGACTCCACGCCCGGCTCCGACGGCGACCGTATCACCAGCCTGTTCCCCAAGTGCAGGCCGCGCGCCATGCATCACCACCACGACAGGTTAGGATGGCAACCCATAGTGAAGACTATAACAAAGTTAATATTGTTTATTTGAGGCTTGGAATAAATATTTTCCAATAATCCGAATCGTAAAGTATTAGCATTAGTTACAACGAATTACTAAACAGGAATAACGATGAATTCATATTTAAAATCTACATTTCATTAGAATATGTGTATCATAGTTTTATAACTCTTAATATTTACATTAATTTTGGGACGGAAACATTTTGAGCTTTATGCTCTATAAAATATATAATTATATATCGCTACTTTCGACATAAGATAACGGTGTTACGTTTTATGTTAAATAGTTCATTGAAATATTTATACTTTAGTGTGAACCATATTTTATTTACATGGAATTTAAGTCTAAATATTGCTCATACAAATGTACGTTGAAGGCATTAGAACTACTAAACGCAAATATAATTCTAAGTTCAAATTAACGCGTATCACGATAAGCATAGCCGATGGAAGGCTTGCGGTGAGGTAAGGAGACGCAACTAGGTCATTACTTGGCAGAAGCCGGGCTGACACGCGAAACGGCGATTAAACTGATTACAGAAACAGTTATAAGAAAACTATTGGGTGCGATGTACTCTTGATAACTTACGGGCCCTTTATATGGTATTTGTTTTTCGTACAATTTTTACTAGAACCAGTGGGTATCGGGCCGTTCAAGTATTACGTAACACTATAGGGAGGGGGGGGGGATTTGATTTTCTTATTTGGTGATTACTTTTGCTGACAAGAGGAGGGGGAGGGGGTAAATGACAGTCTGCAGGAAGATCTACTTACGTAACACTTGAACTTGATCTATGAAGTTGGAAATAGATGGAAATCGCAAATTAATTTTATTATAAATGTACACATTCGAAGGATCCTCCATAAAACGACATTTAAAAAACGAATTGACTGTATGCCTTTGTTAATAATAAAATCCCATGATTACAGATTGAATACTGCCATAGAGGGCAGGGAAATGAACAATATGAACAACATGTCCTCAGACGAGGAGCGGGAGAACGACGCTCAGGTTATACCCAATTCTAAAGGACCCTATAAGCTAAGAGATTCTAGGTAAATATATAATTTCTTTAATTGTTTTTCTTTATAAGCAAGTAGACAGTGAATTGTGCTCCATTGAATTTTTATTACACTGAATAGAAACAACAAAAAATCATCTTAATAGTCCCTACCCCCGTTATTCAATTCAATAAATATTTATTGGCGTGGTATTTTACAAAACTGTACTGAAAACAAGTTTTGTTCAGTCTTTAATAATACCTCCTTTAAGCTAACATCTATATACCTAGATACAATTTAAAATAAGCATGAAGCTGACTGACTGAACATTTCTTCATTAATTCTTCTAACATTTAAATTGCAGAATAATAGAAATCGCCGGTGGAAGGGAGCTGTACTCGCAAAGTAGAACAAAAGCTGTGCGGAAGTTACGTCACAACAACACGCACAAGCACAACCTGCGGAACAAAATACGATCAATTAGCAAAGATGCGGTCGACTACGGCGCGGATAATCTCACAAACGAGGTATTTATACTCATTAATCGATAATTATAATAAGCATGTTAAAAGTCATCCTAAAGCATTAGCAAAGGTATAGGCATTTGTAATTTTTAAAGGGTTGTGAATAAATGAAATAAATGTGATAATTATCCGTAATTTTCAGATATCTTTGCATAGGATAAACAGTGAGCCCAAGAAGATGATTTCGAGGCATACATCGCCGACGTACACAAATGGCGATAGGGATATTTTAGAACAAACTATGGGTATACCCAAAAACAGCTCACCGATCCTGGATCCCCACAAGATTGCCGATGTCAGCGCTAAGAGCAGCCCCATCGCGGTGGTGGCCGATGGACAGGTTGTGGTTTTTGACGACAATGACGATTGGAAAGGTATAGCAAAAACGTTTTAACATGTTCGTTTTAATTTAATAATTATTTTATTAGTTCGTTTATTAAAAATGCTTGCATCACCTAAATCCTTTCATTATCTTTTTGTTTGACGTTTTTATACATAGCTGGCATAAGCCTTTAACGATATCGTTTTAACTATATTACAAAGTGAACTCTTTTATTTTCAGTTATATTGAATTCTGTGTCTCTAGGTTTGAGGACGGACCCGGACGTTAGTGATGACGAAATCGATGTGAGTGTTAAGAGGACTTTAGACAATTTGAAAAATGGTGATAGTGAGGTGAATAAGAGTGACAGTGAAAGTGAGTCGAGCTCGCGGGGCGTGAGACTGAGCGAGGGGAGCCCCACGGCGGTCTGGCTGTCCGACGACGATAAGACCAGGGTCACCAGGGTCATCGGCGAGCTGCCCATAGCCGAGTACGAGGGCTCGCCGCGCCGATACGGCATAGGGCAGTCGACGCAGAAGACTCAACTTCGATCGCCCAGACCAGGGTTTCCTCAGGTATTTTAAAGACCTTTGATTCGAATGTGACCGTCTCGATCGCTCGCATGTTAAATAGGTTTTTTTTTAAATTATAAATTTGTTTTATTTCAGCGAATAATAACCGAGAGCCGAGACGAGACTCCGCCGCCGTCTTCGGCCTTTGACTACCTGTACGAGTTTTCGGAGACGAGGAAAGTCCTCGAAGAGTTCTTCAAGTGCCCACAACAGCAGAACTCCAACGATGAAATTGTCAACTTTCAAGTGAGTCGTCTAACAATAGACTTACTAGTCTACAATTACCTAAGTCCCACGAGTATGGGGCATTTCTTCGCAGAGCAGTTTTTTATTAGGAGTGTAAAAAACAATGATGTCTTTTAATATGTTTCAAATACTTGCCAGAATTTAAATTTTTTGTTAATTCACCGAACTAGATTTGATTATAAATCTACATTTTAAATGTCATAATTGATGCATTGTATCGTATCCGTGTTTGAAGCTGCGTTAGAGAGAGCACGCATTTCTTCATTTTTAATGAAATATTTAGAACACCACGGGATCAAAGCCGTTGTGTCGCTATCGCGTTGTTAAACTATGTTAAAAAGCAGGTTTTGAATTTAAAAAAAAAATATATTCTGTTGATTTTCCAGGACTTGGACTACGAGCTCCGTCGCCAGACGCACGAATGTCCGTCGGAGAACGGGATGGAGGAGAGCGAGGGGGACTGGGCTCCGGCCGACGCGCTCCATTCGCCTCACACGGTGCACAACCACACCAACTTCCTCGGCCTGCAGGTGCCCGTCTATTCGTCTGTTCGATAGTTGTGGTCGTCATTGGTACAGTACGTAACGCAGGCACGTAACGTCGTTTTCCAGCAACAACGCGGTCGCTACGGCGCGCCCGACGTGTCCGCGCTTCGGGCGGGTCCGGGCGAGACGGAGACGGCCGACAGTGTGTGCCCTTCCCCCGCGTTGCCCGCGCACGCTCTGGCTCTCTCGTCCGCGAGCGACACGCCCAGCGACCTCTCGCTCGCACTTATGGAGAACGAGCTCTCTGAGATGAAAGGTGAGACGTTTCTTCTGATAAATCTGTTTTTAAATGTTCTGTATTATTCGTTACTTAATAAAATAATACACTTTTTACGCCTCTTCACAATATTGCATCTTACGGATTGACATGTTGCGGGTGTTATAGTAAATACGATTAAAATGCTGCTAAAGTGAAAAATACCGTTTTTCTTACATATTATTTTGATGTGTCTCGAGAAGTTTACTTTTAAGTTATAATTCATGACATTCTTATTATTTGTCATTTTACTGGTTTAAGAAATTTGTGTTATAAAAGGAATGTACCTAGTCAAGCCATAAGTTCTGTTACAAATGAAAATGCATTTCTTTAATGAAGTAATGTTATATCAATAATATTATACCTACTTCTTTATTGAGGTCTCAGCAATAAATAAAAAAGTATTCTATTCGAAAAGACCACCTTTGTCTTTTATAGAGGTCTTCACTGTGTTTGGCCACGAATCTATAAATTTACGCACTGGTTCCAAGATACATTTCGCCACTGCTTGCTCCAGATTTTTTAAGAGACTCAATGTCGCCGTGTCGAATAGAGTAGGCCATGTAAGTTCTCTAAGACTGACCATAATTTAAAGTCTAAAGGGTTCAACTCTAACAAAATCAGTTGGTTTTAAGCTAAGCTTGGGTAGTTCGTGCCTTGTAACCAGGTACAGAATCCATAATCCTGCTGGAAAGTCCACAGTTTATTTTCTAAAAATTTATTGCTGAGAGGTTTCTCAACATGATCCAAGACTGTATCTTGATACACTGGCTGAAATTTTCACTTCTTATTCACAAAAATATAGTTTTGTGACTCCTTGATAAGACACGCCACACCATAGCATCTCTTTAAACCCCATTCCATATTGTAATTTGATAATGAACACCTAAAAATTTATAAAATGGCGCAAAATCGATAGAAGTTTCTAAAATTATATACGTGTTCCAAATTGAAAATAATAAAAAAGTTAAAAAAAAAGAAAAGTTTTTATATAACACTATCTATGGCCAGACTAGTAAGAGCGAATTGAATATATACAGCCGTGTTTGTTCCAGTACAAATGGAGTTGAACCGAGTGGTGGGGGCCCACATGCCCATGGTGGAAGACGGTCTCTCCTCAGGACACGTCTCCGACACTGACAATAACAATCAGATTATGTCGTTGCCGGTACTTATGACATCTCGATTCATTCTACTTTTGTCCTTGAAGTCTTATAATTGACTTAGTTATAATAAATAGAAAATAATTATTTAAATGTAAACAGTTTAAGAAAAACACTTTTTGAACAGATTGAAGCTATGTATTATTATTAAAAACTTATAATTATTAGTCACCGTGACCATGCACGCTGAAAAGCACGCGAAACGGGAAAAAATTAAAATTATGTAAATTATAAGTTTTTAATAATAATACATAGCTTCAATCCGTTCAAAAAGTGTTTTTCTTAATGTGTAAAAGCTATGTTTACAAAAGACAATACTATGGAAACAGTTTAACACAAAATTTAGATCATTATTTTAAAGATAACATTCCTAATCTAAAAGTAAGGAAATCCGTCTTTTCGTCACAGTTTAACAGAAAGAGACGAGCGATCACTCTGATGTTTAGTGTGTATTTCGTGAGGAATAATTAATTAGGTATTTATAATTCCGTAGACCCATTCGCCAATGAAAATAGAAGAAATAGTCGACAGTGGAAATAATACGGATCCTCATCTCCTCTCCGACGCGGATCTTCACTCTCTCGACCCGTTAGGTAGGACTGCTTTTTTGTAAAGTTTACCTAAAATGTATAAGGTTCAATTTAAACGTTTGTCGAAATATGAGTGCAAGTAGTTAATGTATTGCCACATCGCAAAAGTTATGAAACTAAAAGTTAATGACGTCAGAGTAGAGAGAATAAAAAGAGTCGTCTCTTGCGCAGCCGTGCCTCCCCCCGCGCCGGCCCCTCACCGGCCTCTGGACCGTTCGCCGCATCACCACCACGGTCACCACGACGACGTCTATCCCAGGTCTATATTTATCTTGTTTCATAGAACTGCTTTAACTATTTAAACGTGGGACGTGACGACTCAGTCGCCACTTGTCAGTATGATAGAGGTTCTTCCACCTCCTCCACCAGCGCAATCGGTCGACCTCCTTCCTGTGTGAGTGCCTTGCCGTTGCTTTCAAGCTTCAGCCCAATGTGCAGGCACGACCGGAGCGAGATTGGCCCATCCCCCTTTAAACGTTGCCTTTTTACTTGCGAACCCTTATGGTATCACGGAACATCAGGTGAGCCTCGAGCCCGTTTGCCCCGTTATAAAAAAAATAGTACCATACTAATGTGGACACCACTAGTGATTGTCTATGATTCCGCCCGGCACCGCTATGTCCGGACTCGTCCGAGACACAAACTGCAGTCTGTTGTTTTTTTTTTTAGGACCACATAATTAGGACAAACACATTATTATAATGTATGGTTTAGGGAGCGTTCAAGTATTACGTAACAAATTTGGGGGGGTGGGTGTCCTCTTGTAAAACGCTACGATGCAGTGCGGGGATTGAATTATGCGTTATTGTTCAAGAATCTCTAAAAATTACCTGACAAAAATACATGAACGCTCCCTTATTAATAAACCAAGTGTACCATAAATAGTATATTTCATCACTCCAACAAATATAATTCTATGTCAGAAGTGGGATTCGAATCCAAGCCCTCACAGAGGTGTGTGAGTCACGTTACAACTGAGTCCACAGATGTAGTCTATCTGAATTCTAAATTGTTTTGTGAATCGTTTCCATGACTATGCTTTCAGAAAGCGACCGACGTCGGCGCAGAGCAATGATTCGGTGGAGATTAAACCTGTCAGTGGAGACGAAGGTTCGTTGGTTGTAAATGAAGTACGGCTTCTTTTTATTCTTTTTTTGGTTTGTAAAAATATGAATGTCGATAGATGAAGCGGACACGGATCTCGAAACGGACAGGCTGCTGGGTCAGCAGAGGACGGATGACCAGGGTTTTTTTGACGACAAAGTGAGTTAAACTAATTTATAATGAAAGATTACTAAAGATTATATATATAGTTAAAAAAATCATATTTTTGTCCTTCTAGAAAACGTCTCACTTTGACTAGAAAGGGTTTTAAAGAAAGCGTATTAAACAAAGGAATATGTTAAGGACCTATCCGGTCGCCAAACTCCAAAAAAGTACATTGTTTCTTTCCATTTCTTGTCATCGCTTCTTGAAGTATGGCGAATGGAATGAAAAAAATATATGGGCGGTTGAGTAGTTTATGTATCCATTTTGAAAGATCGATTCGCGATTTAAATAACTTTGCTCGATAGAAAAAAATCCAAACATAGCCAATTTTTGACATTTTGAATTCATTTTATGCCGAAAATGTATATAGAACATGGTTTTGAAATTTACACGATATATTTAATCCAAGCCAAGTATCCAAGTAATCGACTCCAGAAAAAAATGATAAAATTACGATAATTTAATGTTTTACATAACTAATTGTTATTACGAGCCGGCGCGCCTCAATGCTCCAGCTCTCCACTGCGCACCGCAGTCCACCCCGAGACACTGATACAGCAATTCCTGCTGGGATAGGACCTTAATAAAAATAAGTCCAACTTATTTATAAATACCAAAAACTATAGACCTTCCTCAATATCTCATACAATTACTTTGAACCTGATCAAGATTTACTGTTATTTGTAATTGAGCAAGAGTACAATATGGTAATAAAATTAACATAAAAACAATATCACATGCGACTACGTGATGACCAATAGCGATCCCGATCCAATCAATTATTTATTGAGCTCTGATTTTTCACAACAAAATGTTTGATGTACATTTAAAATGTAAAGTCGAAGGTCGTTTTGATTAAGCACGTATAGATAAAAACCAATAATTTCTAAACAGTTATAAATGTGTTTCTCTAATCAGTTGTTTGTATACGATATTTTTTTATTGTCATCCATAGCCCCCTACATAGAATTTTACAACAGAGCTTCAGGCAGTTTGATAATTTAAATTGAGCGCGGTGATTCATTGAATGAAGTAATACTCACATACGTCCTACTCGAATAAACGCTCCGACTCGAACTGACCTTGCCCTCTTATTGTGTCGGCCAAAGACTATTAATGTTATTGCATTTTATTTTATGCCACATCGTTTGGTGACTCTAGGAGTTGTTAATCATTCGTTAAAGATAGAGCGCGTTATGTTACTTATAAATTAAAAACAACGTTAGCTATTTAATAAAATATGACATATTATAAGAACGTCAAACGAATTAACAAACTTAAAATGACATCCTTTCAAACTAATATTGCATAAGATTCACCAATACGTTTTAATATCGTTTTATACACAAACTAAAAAAAATATTAAAAAATTTAATTATTATGGAATATAGTCTGTGGCAACTGGCAAGATTACGAGTAATTGGTATATACTCAGATATAACATGTTAACTAGAACGCAAATATATTGGAATTATTAAAGACGTCGATTGAACATACGTGTTATATGTATCGAATTATTATTCGAACAATATTGTATATAGGTATTATCTTTGTGTAAACAGTAAACATCTGTATCGCAGTGAGTGCCAACGCTCGTATTAACATAACGTGTTCATTTACGTTTACGAATAGTTATCGCGCGAGAAAATACCATATGTCCTTTTTTAAATATGATTGAAAGTGACAACTACATTTTGATTGAAGTTCAAAAACAATATCGTATTTAAAAAATATGTGGTTTAAGTATATTTTACTATGCAACATGGTCTATTAGCATTATTCTAATGTATTGTTTGATGAGCCGAAGTGAAGTTGCGTTATTAAAATGAGCGATTTCGTGCCTGAATGTGACTTTAATATTGGCAGCGAAAAGTCGCCAATTTCCGATTATGAAACTAAAATAAGTGATAGCGATAATGCGGATTGTGGTATTAAAAATATTGATAACAATTCTAATATGACTTTAACACTTGATAAAAATACAGATATAAATATAAATAAGGAAATAGACAGTAAGAGTGTTCACGAAATTAGTGCTAGTGTGGAAGAACTAAGTTTGAATGAAGACAGTGATGTTTATAGTGATTCTAGTTTGAAAAGTGATAATTCGGATACAAAGAACAAGGTATATAATTGATAAATCTATTTAGAATTCGTTATAGTAATTAAGATTATTAGATAATTAAGAATGAATTATCATTGGGCGGTAAGGGGTACAAACTTAATTATGTCAATTGTAATCATTATGCAACGAAGCGTTAATAAATAAATAAATCAAATTTATTTAATTATGTCCTTCACTAATTATTTAATATTATTTCACATTAGCTACGTCCAAATGTTTTGATCTTGCTAGATAGATGCGTAATGTGTGACTGACGAAGACTGTTCATCTCAAAGCTTTTAACTCCCAATCATTTTGACAATTGCGTCGTTTATAAAACATTAGGTTCATACATTAAGTTTTGTAATGGAATGTTATATTTTTTTTCAGGGTTGGCGCAAACCTAAGTCCAGAACCGTGATGCCCATCGTCGGCTCCGCGGCATCGAACAGAGAAACTCATGCGCACGACATCACTGATCACAGGGACGACGAGGCACTTCATAATGGAAAGGTTAAATTTTTGATTTTCCTCAAAAGATGACGAAAGGCACATGTAAATTTAGTCATTTCAAAATGTACTTTTGTAAGTCCTTTTATTCTATTTTATTGTTGCACGTAAGCGTTTTTGAAAAAAAAAAACAAAACGATGTTTCGTATTGTACGATTGTTAATACATAATTTTTATGTATTATTTTGTTTCAGGATAAAGACGCGAAGAAGAAAAGCAAAAACAAAGAAGGTAACTATTTTTATTTTTATTTTCATAATTATGAAACAATAACTTGTATTAATGCGTAATTTCTTTCACGCGTCCCTGGGTTGTCCTGGTGAGTTAAATTTTTATCACTTAACCTTAACCAGGTTTAGTAAGAAAATATTGGTTATAATTTCAATATAAGTGAATCGCAATGGTAATATTCATTTTTGCATTCGAGTTGAGTAAATGTTGAATTTCAGATATCGCTTCAGTGCTGATAGAAGGCGTGCTGTTCCGAGCGAGGTACCTCGGCTCCACTCAATTGGCCTGCGAAGGTCAACCCACCAAAGCCACCAGGATGCTTCAGGCCGAGGAGGCCGTTTCGAGGATTAAGGTGATAAATTGCAATCGATTAACTGCATTATGAGCTCAGTATTGGCATTTTTACTTTTTTGTTAATCTTAAGGGATTCTATATAGTCTGTGGATTTTAGGTAAAACACCTTGTTAAAGTTACTATAAATATATTCGATTTATGATCATCTAGTCCTTATTAAGCGATGAAGCAAATCATCAAAAAGCCTTTAACAATCCCCCACTATTTGTTCAAACACTACACTAACGATCAGATAACCTCTCAATTCACCGTATGAAATGATAATTTGAGTCTACGCCCGTCAAGAGATCGGCATTCTCATAATTCACGATCACTCAAAGCCCGTGTGAATCGGTTTTACATTATTATTTTTACCTGTATTTATACCTTGTAGTAAATGTAGTTAAAGAAGCATACGAGAGCATGAAATTAATCTACAAATGTATATCTTAAACCGTTGTAAGTTTCCTTTGTTCGAAGTATTTATCCTTTATTAGTTATAAACAAAGTAATCTTAATGTATGTATCGGAGAGTAGAAGTATTGTTTGGAATTCAGTAAAAGCAGTTTTTATTAGAAATTGTTCTCCGTCCCGATTTCATGCTCGTCAGCCTCTAGTCCAGAACGCTAGCGGGAACCCCTCCGCCCCGTCCTCCCGAGCGGATCGGACGGGCCGGGCTACTTTCGCTCTCATTGACTCGGCCCTAGAGTATTTTTTCAGCGTTCCTCACCCTCGACCCGACCCGAGAAGACGTCGGACGACGGCCGGCTAGCCTCCTCCGTTTACTTTCTGTCGCTTCTTATCGCTCGCTTTTGGCTTTTGCATCCCCGAGGGGCGGTCGGCTCCGCCCGTGGCTCTAAGCCTCGGACGGGGTCCGCCTCGCGTAGTTGCATGGAATGTTATCACTAGCGTCGTCCCTCACCCTCCGCACGTAGCTCGACGTGCTCCGATTCACACCGGCTCAGGGGCCCGACTCCCCCCGAACACCGTACACTTTCGACTCCGCTTTCGTCCGACGACGGCTTCTCGCGCGTCGTCCTCGACGTGTGTCGCGTTGTTTTGCTTGCTTTTGCGCAAAAACCGATCGGCTATCGTCACTCGTTCGGCGGGAGAAATTGGGGCGTCGGGGACAAGCAAAACGACGGGTCGCGTGAAGGGGTCGGGATGAGTGAGGAGGTTAGCCGGTTTTGCAGTGGGGGTGCGATGGGCCCTACGGCGGGGTGTACGCGGCCCCCGCGGCCGTCTTCAGGCTCGCCTTCCTCGGGTCGGTCGAGGTGGACGAGGACTCGCGCCGCAGGAAGAGACGCCCCAAGAAGAACATGGTCGAGGAGGCCGTCACCAAGATCAAGGTGGTTTGGTCCGATACATTACACGTTTGTTGATTACCGATTGAGTTGAGCGTTCGAGCGTTTACGAAATATTTAAAATTACGAAAATTCGAAGTAGAGTACAACTAGAGTGGCTTGGCTCGTATCGTTTGCAATGTTCGCGACCACGCCCCATTCATAGACGTGACTCTGAAACCCATTCGCTACTAAATAAAATGTTATAATTTGACCGTTTCATTTCTTCACGCTTTCCTCGGATCGCTACAGGCTTTGGTAAGTCGCGATATTATATTATACGTACATGATACACGACACGCTTGAGTTGCTACGATGTACTTTGTATTCACACAATTGTACAAAACGGGAGTTCGGGAGAACGGGAATGTTATGAAAGTATTTTCCAAATACTCAGTTACTCGTTCACAACGATAGAGCACAGTTTGAATAACGTCGTTTCGATCGGAAACGACTCTGCAGAGATACCGAACGAAGTATATTTTTGTCTTCAGGCACCGGAGGGTGAAAACCAACCCAGCACCGAAGTCGACCTGTTCATATCGACGGAGAAAATAATGGTCCTAAACACGGAACTGAAGGAAATCATGATGGACCACGCGTTGAGGACCATCTCATACATCGCCGACATCGGAGACCTCGTGGTGTTGATGGCGAGGAGGCGGTTCGTGCCTCACGAGAGTGAGTCGGATCAACCGAAGTTGAACCGTACGCCCAAGATGATATGTCACGTCTTTGAAAGCGAAGAGGTAAGAGAGTCACATGGAGGCCCGGGAATTCTAAAGGTTCGACGTTTCCTGTCATCGCTCAGGGCTATCGATTTCGTTAATTCCAGGCGCAATTCATCGCTCAGTCGATCGGGCAGGCGTTCCAAGTGGCCTACATGGAGTTCCTGAAGGCGAACGGCATCGAAGATCATAGTTTCGTCAAAGAAATGGATTATCAAGAGGTGTTAAACAGTCAAGAGATATTTGGTGATGAGTTGCAAATGTTCGCCAAAAAGGTATGTCAAGGTTCTGTCTTCACTTTCCGGTGTTACGATTGGTGCCATTTTGTTTTTACATAGAATATTGTACAAAAATATTATATAAGTATAGTTCGTCCGCAAGGAGAGAGCTGTAAACAGCCGGCAGTGGGGAGTGGCGAATGTGAATCAACGTGAATGTTTATGATCAGGAGTTACAGAAGGAAGTGGTGGTGCCGAAGAGCAAGGGCGAGATCCTGGGCGTGGTGGTGGTGGAGTCGGGCTGGGGCTCCATGCTGCCCACCGTCGTCATCGCCAACCTGGCGCCGGCCGGGGCGGCGGCCCGCTGCTCGCAGCTCAACATCGGTACGCCGCCACGTCACTTCCGGCCGCTCGTGAAACGTTGCAATATTAAACCTCGAAATCCAATTACAGGCGATCAAATAATCGCGATCAACGGCGTGAGTCTCGTCGGTCTGCCGCTGTCGACCTGTCAGACGTACATAAAGAACTCGAAAAACCAGACCGTGGTGAAATTGACTGTGGTCCCTTGTGCACCCGTCGTCGAAGTCAAGATTAAGAGACCCGATACCAAATACCAGTTGGGATTCAGCGTGCAGAACGGTGTGGTGAGTGATAACTAATTAGCCTAGTGTCTAAGTAAATATAAAAAATAAAAGTATAAAAATATCCGGCATTTTTCAGCCATTTTACGAATCAAACAATGATTATTAAGTGACAATAATTTTTCGAAGCGCCGATTCGTGGACACATTTGGAACTTTTACATTACCGTTTCTCAATTTGAACCCGATCTCAATATGAACAGATCTGCAGCCTCCTCCGAGGCGGAATCGCCGAACGAGGCGGCGTGAGGGTGGGGCACCGCATCATCGAGATCAACTCGCAGAGCGTGGTGGCCGTGCCTCACGAACGGATCGTCAATCTACTGGCGACATCTGTCGGCGAGGTAACTTAGTGATATTACTGTCACGTTCCACTCTCGTGTCTGTACATTGATGGCACAAACTGTTAACGGCGGTAGTTAAATGATGACTCTTTTACTAACCATATTTTCAAATTAGTATTTGTGCGTTTTATACGTTTAATACATTCACTTGTGTTCGTGACACACGTTGTCAAAACTTTGGCTACTAGGTGTGCCGGTTCTTCATGCCGTATCAAGATCTTTTACTTCACCGTACGTCCGATTGTTAAATGCGCACATGGACAGAAAGCCTATTGGTGTCGAGCCGGGATCGAACCTACGACCTCGGCGATAAGAATGATACGCTGAAGCCGCGAGTCCAACGCCGCCCCAATGTTCTATTGGCTGACTGATATTCGTATAGTAATATGTTTTATGTTTAATACTCTTTTTTGCAGATTTTAATGAAAACGATGCCGACGTCCATGTTCCGTCTGTTGACGGGACAAGAGAATCCCGTGTTTATCTGAACTCGCCTCGACACTCGTGCCTCACTGCCGCTTGCCCACACTCGCTCCCTTTTACGCGCCATTCCCACCTCGTAAGGTTCAATTTACTCTGTACTTGCCATGTGTCACCTTCATCGCTAAACTTTATTAATAACCTCTAAGTGTTTGACAGTTGACAGTTGGCAGGAATAATTAAGTCGTCGTCAAATAGTGGTGGAGTAATAGCGTCGACGAAGGCGTATCTCGAATGAAAGCCAAAACACCGGACTCATTTCTAACTTCTAGTCTCACAATACATCATTGTTATCAGAGGTGTAAGATTTGAGACCTACGTTTGGCTTTATATAATACTCAAAACCCACAAAAGCTACACTATGTGATGTCTCACTTCGGAATCGCTTATATGCTTAGGTGATAAAATAAGTATATAGCGTAAGATGTAAATGCATAGTGGTAATTGTCGCCATTTTATCAAAATTAAATTTTAAATTTTGTTAAACTTTTCACTATTACGTTTGTCATTGCTCATATATCAATTCTCAGACAAAATGCTTTTTTTTGTTTTCATTGTAAAGTATAGACTTTTGTACTTTGGCAGCAGTTACTACTGTTTGCCCCTAACATAACAAAATGTATACATAAATTATCACATATTCCATTTTCTTATTTATTACAAGTACACTGTCACTATTTAATTGTGAAGAACTCATATCTGCTTAGATGTTATCGATATAATAAATGTCATGGTTTTATTATTACATCATTTATTAATTTTATGAGGTCCAGGGGTGTGCGTAATCTACTATCTCACTCAGTACCATTTACATTTTAAGTTTCATATGAACTTGAGAGGTTTATTAACATTCCAAAAATAATAAGAATGGTGTCTCTGGACCAACATTTCCTTTCTTATATTTGCCATAAAAAGATTTATTTGTTATTTGATATATGTATTAACATTCCACTTTGATGTTATAAATCCCTGAATCATCACTGCACCATAGTCCAAACAAGTTTATTTTATTTATATATAGCTACTGTAGAAGTGTATTGGTGTATTTTGATACTTGTAGCTCAAAAGTTAAGTATCAGATCATCTGTCTGTGACGAAGTATAACGAGACAGTGAATCTCAAGTGATCATTGATAACTAAAGAATTGATTAGTGGATAATATTATAATAAAACTTATTTCGTGTAGTGTTTCAAAAGATATGTCATATTTTGTAAATTTTATAGTGTGGCTATAGCAGTACTATAATCTATGTGTCTCATAGTCATAGCTTAGCGCCAATGTTTATTTATGTAAAGTATAAAAATGATATTTTAAAACATTGTATGGTGTAATTCTTGAAGTAATCCTTGCTTTAGTAAGTAATCCACTTGTTCAAGAGCTGACAAATTCTTAGATTTTGTATTTATAATAATATTATTACATGTTACATAATTATTTAGATCATCCTATTTTTTAACAAGTATATTATCTATGATTTTGATATCTAGCTGTCCTTGTTTGTTGTAGTGGTTTGGATGGTATGGTTTGAAAGTGTCTTTAGTCAACATTTAACACCAAAATTAAATCCCCGCTAAGTATAAAATTATAGATTTAATACAGTATGATGTACTTTTGTATTGCTAGCTGTGAATAAGATTTATTTACATTGAAATAACAGATGATAAAGCGTTTTATTGTAAAAGCTGGTATATTATAGGTACACTGTAACATGTGAAAAACTATTGTTGTTCTCATTTCTAAGAGTATTATTCTAGTCTGCATTAAAGTTAAGAAATTGAACAAATTTTGTCTTTTATTTGGATATCATTTACACATTAAATACACTATAATTTCCAGCACCTCCCACTACCTTATATGAGTCAGTCATTGTTTGCTGCCGAGATTTAGATGCATCAACTTTTCTCCACCTTGCCAAAATGTTGGCAAATCAATATTAATTAAACAGTTTGGGACTCTATTGGAAAATCAACCAAAACACCACGAATTTAGTGGATAATGTGGCTATTTGAATTCCACGAAATAGAAATAATTTCAGTTATAGTTTGACTTTCTGGACTCGATGCACGACAAAACAGCCTTTAGGACTTATTAGAATTCAAACACAAGACAAACATAGGGGTGAGTCTGATTCCCGAACATCAGAAATAACTTGGATTTTGACATACGAGATTCGCCAAGTCTCGTTCCTGAAGCTCGCCTTATGGTTAAGTTAAAGTTGGAAGTAATAAATGAACAAATCACAAGAGACTAAATTTACATATATTCCAAATAATTACAACTTCACTAGTTTAAAAAAAGGTGAATTATAACATTCAGTTCAAATGAAATAGCAATTAGCAATATGAAGAAATACACTGTTTCAGTTTCACTACATACATTTTTATATATTATATTTTCTATGTAATGAGTATGTGTATAGATTTCTGGAATTGTGGATTGACATCTATTGTCAAATAATTATATTATGTTAAAAGCAAACTGGATAGATGGCGTTTTATACAATCTAGAATATGTCATATAGTTACATATGTACTATTCAAATTAATTATTCACTGCATCCAAAAAGTACAACATCAAGGCCTAAAATATGAAATAAGTAATTTACTTTAATAACTTTCCAAATTAAATATCTTAGGTTGAAAATTTATTTATTGCACTCACACACTAGGTAATTCAAAGATCATTTATAACAGATGATGCATTTATATGGCACAAGCTAAACTTGTAAAAAAAAAATCTGCCAACTAAAACCTTAACTAAACTCTACAAATGTTGTAGAGATAGATATGTTATATGGTTTGGTAACTTTTTCACATATCTCATGAATTATCCACACAGAAAAGAATGAACAATGCCGAGTTTTGTAAAATTGCTATACTATATAATAAATCTGTGCTTATACAAATGATGCAGGCAAAAATCAGTGTTAATGAAGCCTTTGAAATGTGAAAATTGGATAAACTTAACTTGATTTCTCCAAGTTACATAGCATGTTACCACCTATTTAAATAAATTTTAAACAAAAACAACAGATTGGCTCATGCATACAGTTCCAGCTAAGATCATTGCTGTAAGTATCCATTTACATCATCTATAGCAATAATTTTTGGTGAGTTTCACAGGTTTGAATGAGTAACTTTACTTTGTTCTAATTGCATTAAATATGTACAAGTGGTGGATAATGTGAAGGTAGTATTTTTGGCTTAATCATACTTGAAGGAGCGGAAAGAATTAATGTTTCATAAATGTCCAGCAAATTACTCTGTTTAACATGTTTCATAATTCATTCTATAAATATTGTTGCTTAAAATAAAAATTTAATCACATATCCTAAAAAAGATCCATTATATTAACCAATACAAAGAATTTAATACTTAATAAACATAGCAAATAGGTATTAAATAAATGAGATTACATAAATAAAATAAGGGTTAGCTTTTGTATATTATGTATTTTGAAGTTGCTCACAAAGCCAAATGAAATTTACATAAATACAATTTAATCATAACTTTTATACAATAAAAATAGTACACTTAAGATTCTCAGAAAAATAAAAGATGATCACTGAAATAAATTATTTAATATCCTTCAACTGTCTACCATGAAAATCATTCAGTATCACTAGAGATCAGGGAACTGATTGCATTTACAGAACTTATTAATAAGATTCCAGCAAAGGCAATGAACTTTGTGACAATACACACTATCCTTGTATAAAATTAACCAAATTTCATAAACATTGAATATATATACATTCTCCCGATGTTAAATTTGCTATTTTTATTACAGTAAAAAAATATGCATACCTAATATCATAATGAAGCTACAAGTGAGTGGGTAAACAGTGGGCTGTCGATCGTGCCTATACAGTATAAGGGTCTACATGCAAATGCAAGATAAGGGCTGCGATGGTCAGCAACCTTAGCAATAATTTCACAATTGTCTCTTCACAAGTTAATGGTCTAGGTAAACATAACTTGCACTCTTAAATCATGATAATAATATAATTATGTTAGTTTCTTCCACGTCTTTCGAGTGTGGGGAGGCACTGGTTGCAATTGCATACGCTCAGTTGTCCATTGCATATCTCCTGGTCCAGTCCTTGGCATTACGGATTGCCTCGCTTTCGTTTACTTTCCACAGTTCTGCAACGTCGTTCGCAAGTGGGTCGTCTGGATTCGGCGCGGATAGTAACGCCTGGATAGATAGAAGCACCGTACGAATTTGAAGCGCCGGACTCCACTTGTCTTTCAATATGTCCAGGCATATACGACCAAGCCGGTCTATGTTCGGGTGATATATTTTAGTTATAAATCTAACCTTCGGTGCTGACATGGGGTAATCTTCTGGTAGAAATAGTTCTAATTTGAATAGTCCACCTTCAAATGGCGAATCCTCAGGACCCGTTACAATCACATGGAAATAGCGTGCATTGGACTCGCTAGGCACCGCACTTATTCCCGGCACAGGTTCTTGCATCAATCGCTGTGTCTCTTTGATTATTCTACGTGGTAGGGCTGCCATTTTAAATATGCGGTCTAGCGCAATTTGTCAAATGGAACAAAGTAATCATATAATTTCAAAAAAGTATCTAACCGTCTTTGCACTTTACGCGTTTTTAAAGATTAATGAGGCACGTGTGTTTAATACTTATATTATAGCAGCATTTTAAACGTGATTATATGAAAAACGCGATTACAAAAACGAAGTTTCAGAGCTCACTTCAATTTTTAACTAAACCATAGATAAAGAACGATTTTTTTTCACAGACTATATACGGTATTAATACAGACTATACTAAAATTCCATTGCTATATTTGATCAATAAATTTTTAAGATACTATTGAAAATCTTGCATTGCCGATTGTATAATGTTCTTTAATTTTTATATGTTACATCCATAGTATTTGAGTATTTTTAAATCACCATCGAGACCTTGAATAGAATACCAAGTCGACAAAATTTAAATACGATGTTACTCAAAAGATGGCATTAAAACTTATTTGTAACTAACCCAAGAAAAGCTTCAAGAATAATTGTAAAACTAGAAGTTTATACTTTATCTGTATAGTTATAGTATTTTTAGTATAAGTATTCTGTGGATCAGTACCTCTACGTAATCTGGGACAACTGTAGTATCGTACTACGTATTTGTAATTTTATTCATACAAATTTAGTTTTCGACTTTCTACATACACTACTGGTATCATGGCATCTTGACTGAACGTGTGACCCTCGTACGTGTGGTCTAAAATGCGATGGTTAACCATCGAGAAAATAACCACCAAGTAGTAATACTATTAATAACGCAGTACGTACGGAATATTTGTATAACCGTGCTTCTCTATCAGGGAGTCGGGGGGGGACAGTCTCATGCAACGTGATTTTTCTTTCGGTGGTAGCGCCCTCTATAGACGATCTCCTAGATTCTACTATGCTCAAGAGATGCCGCTTAAATGAAAAATATGATTACCATTTCAAACGTTCAAAAACTACTTTGATTTATTTTTACGGGCACGAGGCAGATTAAGTAAATAAATAATTCAATTTAACTAAATTATGCAATTTAGCAAAATATTTCTAAAAGATATTTCCTAAAATTTTCACATGAAAAATAATGTTATATCAGGTATTTGAAATTTGAATGCCAACTCCCAACCGCAAAAGTGTCAAAACAAAAATTTCCAATTACAAACTGACTCCTGCTTGTTGCGTTACCATTTTGCTGTAGTTCATTTTGTATTTTATCCTGTTTTCTGTATTGTGAGATACTCTAGTAAGTACGTCGAGTCGAGCTTTTAGTTTCTCTGGCATACTGTCGGGATTCTGCACTCGGTGGTACAGTACACTGTACCACCGAGTGCAGAATCCCGAATTGGTGTTTTAAGACTTCGAAAGGACGCTATTTCGTGATATTTTTGTGATTTCGGTCACAATGCCTAAACGATGTGTGTTTGGTTGTTCACCTAATGGTAAGTGATGCATTTACTATAATAGAAAGTATAGAAGTGTAAACTAAGCGATAGAAATACCACGGAAAATGGAGACCCATATATAGATAATATATACTTGCAGGAGACAGTCTTACTAGCATACTTTACGAAATATGATTGCATGCAGATATAGGTAAGACAGCCTTTAAGGCATGGCATGCCTCTCCTAGCGATCCGCCACCCCAAAGGGCTCATTTCGATGTGCAAAAACTTCGGACTATTCTATGGATACTACCTGTGATACATCACAAATCACATAATCGATTCCTTGCCTAAATATATATATATATATATAGCCCTTTATAGGGCTATTATATAATAAATTAACTGACAAAGTAACGAAAATACCTGGAAATAAATTTAAGATATACATCTTAAGCGAACTCGTTGTAATAAAGCAATGCACCCCTGCCTATCCCATAAGTGCTTATGTCTATGAATGTATTGTTTAAATACATATTAACAGAACAGATTATTAAAATTACGGAATCGTGTGGTCTTATCCATCTCAGCAACAACAGAAATTAAATTTTATTTATTTCTGTACACAAAGCCACTATGAAACATTATTTCATGATTAAATGTTGAATCTTAAAACTTTATCAACATATTGACATGCATATTTTATCTTATTTTTCAGATATTGACTGACTAATGAACAGATTTTCAAAAAGAAAAAAGTTTGTGATGTTCATTTCACCAACAGAGATTGTAATTGTAATAGCCTATTGAATGTTTTAGCCATTCCATCTCTTCATTTGAATTGTAAGTAATTGAAATATTAATTAATTTACTTAACCCTTGGATGGTTGAGAAACCAATATATCGTCAATAGCAATTGAATTTGAATTTATGTCTTACATATTCCTCCATGAAAAGGTTAACTATTTTCTGTTACTCAATGTCTTATAAATATTTTAGTGGTAAATTGTTTAACTTTTTTCAGGCTTTCATGGAAAACCTCCTTACCCAAAGTCATCCATATCAGGTAATAACAATATAGCTTTTTGAATGAGTTCTGAGAGACAACTGACTGCTACTGTACTTGTAGACGAGTTCTTATGTAGGGAACTCAAACAAGCATGTCCCCTCGATGAATGCCTGTGAAACAGGTGGCTGGTAGAGTCTGGATAAAGAAGGCAGAGGACAGATTGTTCTAACTATATATTGGAGGATTCATATAGGGAATACAAATCCTCGATTTTGTCCATTTTGTGTAGACAAAAACATGCCGAAGTCCAACTGCCCCTTTCGCTACATGATTGTTTAGCTATAGAGGTCATTGCGACAGCAATACTTTCGTAAAACACCTGTTTTTCAAAAGTATCATATCATTTACGGGTTTATTTAAGGGGCATACCATACCATAGACATTACTTTTTTGCTGTTTTTGTAGATACAGAATCCTTATTGCGCGAGAATGACTTGCAATTGGCTGATTTTATTTAATTATATTTTTTGTTACAGCTTCGGAAAGAACGGCGCCGTCCGAATTGACAGTAAATAGGTATAGCACTTACCAAAAACAAATTTGGAACTTGAGAAGAGAAATCTACAGACTGCGAAAAAGTGGTCATTCATTTAAGGCGCGGCTTGCAAAAGCCGAAAAACTGGATGCCAACACAACTTTTGAAAAGTAAGTAAGTCAGTAAAGTAAGTAATTGAAGGTATGACATCACAAGCCAAATTTTTTACCGCCATGCAAATGCAAACGGTGAAAAAACAAAAGGGTCGTCGTTTTTTGTTTGAAAGAAAAGTATTGTCCTTGTCTTTGTATAAGAGGAGTCCCAAGTGTTATGCCTTGATGGCAAAATATTTTACATTGCCATCAGCACAATGTTTAAAAAGATTAATTACTAAAATAAAACTAAAGCCGGGCATCAATAGTCATTTATGAAAAATTAAAAAAAAAATGTGCATGATTTGTCTCGCGAAAATAAACTGTCTTTATTATTAATAATATTATATTAATATGAAAATAAATAAATCTTTGACGAAACGTCACTTACGCCGCAAGTGCATTACGATGCAGCAACCTGTCGCTTATTATTTCACGGGTAACCTGAACAAAAATGAATTGAAAGTAATAATACAGGAAGTTATCAAAAATGTGCAAGCAACTGGCTTGACCGTTTTATGTACTGTGTGTGACCAGAGCACAGTAAACTGTTGCGACGGAGCATTTGGCAGCCCGAGGAGTACTACCGCAGGCATGCCGACAAATAATTCCGTTCCTCCTTATAATTGACAATTTGTTTGATTCTCTGAATTATAGCTCTCTTCATGTGCCAAATGGAAAAATCTTTAAAGGGCCTGTGAAAAGAAATTCATGTCATCATCAGCTGTGGCAAAAAGCACTCCAACTTAAAGTGTCAAATTTATAGCTAAAAAAAGAAGGAAATAAAATATGTGTGGTTGGTACATCAATTAAAAAATTCATTAAAACGAATGAAGGTATGCAAGAGCTATGGAAAATTTTGTCACAACATTATTATAGCTTTTACGACGTTTCGCGTGCTTTACAGGGTGCGTGGTCACGGTGACTGAAGACAAAAGGTGTTGAATGTCAGAAGTATCACAGTTGTAGAGAAAGTTGTGTTATCTGTATTTATTACCCCGAAGTTGATATCGACTTTTGTCTTCAGTCACCGTGACCACGCACGCTGTAAAGCACGCGAAACGAATTTAAAATTATGTAAATAATTATAAGTTTATATTAATACATAGCTTCAATCCGTTTAAAAAGTGTTTTCTTGACATATTTGTGTCATTTCCCTTTAAATGTGTAACACATAAAGAGGCTCTCACTGAATGTCTTAATATACAGTTGGTGCAGGTCAATCAACCGAATATTAGGTGGAAAATTGACCTACTTCGATGATGATGAAATGAAATCTTTCGCCCAAGAATATTTCAACAAAAAAACATTTTAAGAAATAAATATTTCGTTTTTGTTAATGGTCTTTTATTTAATTAATTGTATCATGTAGGTAAATAAATATTTTTGTCAGTTTATGGGTATTGAAGTAAAGCAGTTACAAATACTGTAATACAACCAATATGAGTTCCTCTATTCTCTAATATTGATTAAACTAATAAGAACTAGGTACAAGTACTACTATGGTCTAGATTATATAATATATTCCTATATAATCTATACCATTGTAGTACTTGTACCTAATTCTCTACCTTTTATAGTGCATTGCTGTGTTGTGGTACACACACACATACATATAGTTAGTTTTCGATATCGATAAGAGATGGCGATGTATGTTCACAATGACGAATATATTAAGATATGACAAAAAAATCTGTAAGATGGCTCTATTTCCATTATTTATTATTTCTCTATTGATCCAGTGTTTGGAGTGAGATACGCCACCGTTGTAAGTGCTAGTTTTAGTCTTATCGATTATTGGATTCCTTTTTTATTATACTGACACGCGACAGCCGATCCAGCGCATATTATTTCACCAAGGGTAGGGAGCATCCTGGATATAGCTTCCGGATACCCAGGCCCACAAACCTTCCATTCCACGAATTAAGAACAGGAGCAACACATTTCCCAGCACTTATCATATGTAAATAAATATATTATAGATATTACAAGAAAAACAAAATCAGGCCTTGTTTTCTAGTCGATATATTTATTATCAACATGAGTCAAGTTTAGACTCTAATATGGAAAGTAGACACGAAATCTGGGGCCCTAGCCACTACATGTTCAAAGTCCATGAAGGAGAGTTTCCCATCTCCGTCTACATCAGCCTCATCCAACACACTTGTGACTATCTCCTCTCGTTCATCTTCATGCAGCTGCCCGGCTGTGAGGAGCTTGGTAGCTTCCAGTAGGTCCTCGCGCCCAATATACTTGTCGTCATCTAGATCGTAAATCCTGAACGCATACCTAATATAGAATATACGTATTTAAGGGCGCATAATGCCAATGTCTACATATGATACACATTTACATAATAACTTAATTAGTTTAGTTTAAATCTCTGGATTATATCCAGGCAAATTTAAACGCCTGATATGAAATGTAATTGAAATATATCAATATTTTTGGAAATAATATAAAAATACGAATTAGTTGTATGAAAAGCTTTTGTTTCACTTGTGCTATTTTGTATGAACTCATATGAATCTTAATTTTTTTTTTTTATAAAATAGGGGACAAACGGGCAGGAGGCTCACCTGATGTTAAGTGATACCGCCGCCCATGGACACTCTCAATGCCAGAGGGCTCGCGAGTGCGTTGCCGGCCTTTTAAGAATTTGTACGCTCTTTTCTTGAAGGACCCTAAGTCGAATTGGTTCGGAAATACTTCAGTGGGCAGCTGGTTCCACATAGCGGTGGTGCGCGGCAAAAATTGCCTTGAAAAACGCTCAGTCGTGGAGCGGCGGACGTCGAGGTGATACGGGTGGAATTTTGTATTCTGCCTCGACGTCCGATGATGAAACTCAGCTGCAGGTATTAATCCGAACAACTCTGAACACTCTCCATGGTAAATGCGGTAGAAGATGCAGAGTGACCCCACATCTCTACGCAACGCCAAAGGATCGAGCCGCTCGGAGAGGGATTGGTCATCGACGATTCGAACCGAGCGGTTCGTTGGATACGGTCAAGTGGAAGGAGCTGGTTCTGGGGAGCCCCCGCCCAGAGGTGAGAACAGTATTCCATGTGGGGCCGTATTTGCGCTATTGTACTATATATATTGCGTAATTTGGTAGCAGAGCGAATAAAAACTAAAAATGACTTCTGCATTCGTCGTCACTTGGTTCAAGCAACTCTTATAAAGGGGACATAACCATATCGGTTTCTTAAATAGATATTATTATTTAAGTAATAATTGGCGTACGCGTAGGTAGAATCAGATCTCTTTTGAAACGAAAAACCCATAAGTTTTCACTGACACGACTTTTTGTTTTATTTTTGTCCCGTGGTATACTAAAATATAAGAGTAATCGTTAAATAATAGCCCATTTCCGAAAGATGTAACGATTAATGGGTCTTATTCAGTCGATTATGACTAAAACTTTGTCGTCATCAATCTTGGAATTGAAATTGACGAGTTTAGTTAAAACCCTATTATTATTGCCAGGAGATTACTTTTGATTACTCAAATATTTTAATAACATCTTCATTATAAAGTATTCTTATTAATTTACAAAGAACCGTTTTTTTTAATAAAAATATGACGACTACCTCGGTATCGGGTGTACAATACTATTGTTATGTAGGTATGAGGTGATTAAAAATATGATTATATGTACCAAATTTTTATAGAACTCAACATAGAATTATATAAACGCTGTATTTTTACTTCAAATTTGTTAAAGTCAAAATCTTTATATCAAAATATAACTAGCTGTGCTATGCGGTTTCATCCGCATTATTTCGATTGTCGCATGGACTTATATAGGCTTCCTCAATAAACGCATATTCTTCAATTTTTTTAGATTGATTATATCTCCGCGTCTTCCATCTTACATCTCATTCACTCGCTTATAAAATTATGAAATCTAATGATGGAATCATAGAAGTAAAAATAATAACTTGACTTTGGTAAATTTCCAGAATACTATATAGGGGAATAGAATACTTTGATAGGTATAGATTAGTCACATGCCATACCATGCCTTAATATCCCGTGGCGCGGCTTCACTAAACACCGACATCATGTCCAGAAAGTCTTCAAATGTGAGGTTACCAGAACCATCATGAGAGAAAACCTGGCAGATTCTTCTTTTGAATGGATTTTCCTGCAAATCAATTGTCCCTAGAAAGGAATCCTAAACATTGTGCAACAGTTGTTAAAATAATAAAATCATGTATTTCATCCTAATACTTCACTCTATGAAATAATTTATAAGTACTAATTTACACAACTCTCTATTTTTCTAGTTTTTGTTTCAACTTGAAGTTTCACTTACTTTTAGTTCAGGCAATTTTTCTATTTCTTCAACTGGTAAAATAATAGTGTGAGCTTGGTTTTCGGTCATGTTCTTTGGAATCAATTCGGGATTTACGTCTCGAAACCGCTTGAAAACTCTAAAAAGATCAACATTAAAATATTACTAAACTAAGTTTGTTTTCAAATCAAAATTTGAGGACACTTCTGGCCTCAGTTCAAATCTGTCGCTATGTACACTTCACCGTAGCTATTAACTTACTTCTTACCCATAATGAGCCTTGGCTTCCGAAACTGGACAACGCCATCTTTGCCGATCGGACATTTGGAGATCGCTTAGGTCAAAAGCGTAGCTTACGCAACAATTCCTTAATTGAAATTGCCGCGCCCTATTTTGACCGGGATTTACAGGGAAATTATTGTCACAACGTAAATGTTTCAAATGAATACACAACTCTTGACAACATATTTTGAACAGGATTTTAATGTAAGCCTCGGAACTGTGTCGAAAGCTTTCAAACGTTCAATTTGATATTCCTTTTGTTATTCTAGATGGAGTTAAAAACATATTTAATATTGAAAACAAAACTGTGTTCTCTTCTAGCAATATTCAAAGCATATTAAATATTGGATACAATTTTCGCTCATATTTATTTACTTTTCGAGTTCGCTTAAATGACGTTTTTAATTAAAATCTATCAATTTGAAATGAATGTCAAATGTTGTCTTTTTACATGGAGTTTACCTTAATATTTCCTTCCTCGTGAAAAATGTGCAGTCCTGGTAAAGTTAAATACATCATGTTTCTTATATAAATTTAAATATTTTATACTGCTACATAAAAAAACAAAACCTCAAGTAGAGTACCTGATAGTCCTCGAGTTGTTGTTCCGTGGATGTCACAACTTTGTTTCCCATTGTGAAAATAAAAAGTCCAAGGAAGTCGTGGGCTTGTCAGGTGGATACTGCCAATGCCGCGCTAGTTCAGTCTCGCAAACACTCGTAAAAATAGTCCATAGATTACTTACTTTCGTGGAGTATTCGCCAGCATGAAAGGAAATTGTGACATGAAAGATTAACTATATGAAGAACGACAGAGTTAATCACAATTGCAAGCAACACTATTAATTAAAACGTATGAATAGAAGAAAATAATTACATTAAACTATAATTATATACGTATAGTTTAGTGATTTTCATCGTTTTCAATATGAACCTTTCTACTTTCTCTGGTATATATTGTGTTTATTATTATATAACCGTGATACTAATATAAAATCAAATATTAAGTAAACTAATATGAATCTCTGGACAATATTAATCTATGAGGAAAGAGGGTGGAGCTGCCACACCTTTGCCTCCGCGCAGTCAATTACATTTTGTTAATCATGCAGCGATATACATTGTACATGAAATAACATAATAACCTAAATACTTATCTGTGATTCACTTACTTTTCATGTGTTGTATTGTTAAAGTTGTTTACATAACTAGTGCGTAAATACTTTTAAAATACCAAATACTTTATTTGTGTAGTAGTGACTTATAAGACTTAATAAAAAGTACCTAATCGACTCAAATGTTTAATTGTGTATTATTTAGTTAGTTAAGCCCACCCCCCACATTCTGAATAGCAAAGTTCTTCACTATCAAAGTTGTTCGTGTCTGGTAGAGGTGCTCCACAATATTTCGCCCAGCGAATTAGCAGGCATTTCCGTCTATCCCATTTATACGTGTGTCTGGAGAATAGTGTGTCACTATTATTATTATGTTTACAAACCCCGATATGGACCTATAAAAGTAATAAACGTAACAAGATTCCTTAAAATACTGAAAAAAACCCTTCGAAGACATAGACGTAACTTATAATTATTTACGTACATTTGAAGTGGTATCTATCGATCTGTGTCAGTTGTAGGTATGTGTTATTTTCCTTTGCATAGTTTACCTTTCTGTGTGAGCCCATCTCTCTCGTGACATCCATTCAATGATACAATGCCGTTGACTTGGGTACTTTTGACATAACTTTGAATCCACTGATAAGAAACTATATTTTTAATAAATAAATCCTTATAACTAAATAAAAAATGAAGACTGGGAAAGTATTTATAATATTAACAATTAAGTAAAATGACTTACATTGAAATGACAAGTTTGTACACACCAATAAAATTATGATAAGTACGATCATTGTCGTGAGAGGTTATCAATTAATTCGTATTCATTAGTCTCGATACACAAAAACATGTAATGCTAATACGTAGATAAATAATTACATTGTTTTAAATATGGCGGAAATATATAAATAATACTATATAGAGTTTTTAACAATTGTATTCAATACGCGTATCATTAATTGTCAAATAAAGAAAACGGGAAGAAGGTAGAGTATGTGGGTAACGATATTAATATATAATTTATTATTTGCATTAGATAGTCTGCATCGATGAGTAATTGAGCCATCTCCTTATTCAGTTATATTTCTTTCTGTTCACAAATCAGGTAATGGATAGATCAGATAGTTTATTGTTATTAACTACCTTAATCTGCATCTACATCTTCTAATAAGTGGAATATTCCTATCAATATCAACATCTTTATAGGCAATGTACCCCGAAGTTATGTATCTGCGAGATATAAATAACCAGATGATTATACAAATAGTTTTCTGGACTTTGGTTTAAATAAATACACAAAGTAGGTTTACGACTAAATTGCAAACAAAGATTTTTCATATGAACATTATACTAAAAACTATCTTAGTTATTATGCTGTATTATTTTTAAAGGAAATTTTAATTAACAAAACGCAATATTGTGGATATGTCGCAGCCAACTAGCTTAATTAACCGTTCAGTTAACAGCTTAGCCGTTTAACTAAACGGTCTGAAAGATGTTCAGCCAGTTGATCAAACACCTAGACAAATGACTTGGATCGATGTTGTTTCATTACTTGCCTAGCCTGTTGACTGTTAATTTGAATTTAATTCCACTTTCTGCCACTATCAAATTCAAAACGAAAGTCTTCAATACTCTCAATTTAGCGTCGGCAAACCACAACTTTGATGGTATTTTCCATGAAAATCTTTCATGAAAAACAACAAGTTCAATGTAAGAGTGTAGTGACAATAATAGTGTGAATTTGACTCAAACGATTTAATTTTAAAAGAAATATTTTTTATGTCATGTTTCATCTTCCATGTCAAAAAGAAGTGCGAAGAGTTGGATCTCCGTTACTCTAAATTGTACTGGTTGCTCGGAAGGCATTCCACGTTATCAGTACAATATAAATTACTGATCTACAAACAAGTCCTGACACCTGTATGGACTTATGGTTGCCAGCTGTGGGGCTTTACCAGTAATAGTAACATCCAAGTAATCCAACGATTGCAAAACAAAGTGCTCAGGAGAATAGTCAATGCTCCCTGGTACATTCGCAATTACGACCTCCATCGGGGCCAATAAAGTAGAGGACGTCACCACATTAATGAAAAAGACTGCTGGCGCACACGAACAGAGGCTCCACCAACACGTGAATGTCGAGGCTATTCAACTCTCTGACACCATGGGCTTAGTGAGAAGATTGAAAACGACAAACCCATTTGAACTAGTGAATTAGTGTATACTTTTATATTAAGTGCTACACAGTGAATGAAAAAATTGAACACAAGAACAGAGTGTCTTTTATGCATTTTACTGTAACTCCACACAACTATTCCAAATAATAAAATAATTGTTTTAACTCCAGCGTAACAGCTTTCACTGCCGTGACCAGGATTCGGACCTGGGTTACTACGGCCACAACGTAGGGTCCTAACCACTAGACGATCACGGCTATCGGAGCAGATACCTTTCACCGCTTATCACCCAAAAGGTATCGTGAGTTGTATTACTAAGCTAAATTAAAATGACCAACTACCCGTTCCTTAGTTAAGTGATAGTGTAACTTCTTAAATCTTTCGTATAACCGTTGTGAAATAAGAAAAACGAGAACAACCAAATTGTGTCTTTTTATGTAAGTTTCAAGAGCGCTTGCGGCGACCGGAACCAATCTAATATTGATAATGTCCGGCTTCAATTTAACTCTTATCGCTTGCGATGGCTGTGTATTTTATGTCCGAATAAAATTAATCTCTTGTAATTTCATTTCTGATCCAATCTAAATATGGGCTGACGGGCATATCTATACTCGCATAGTTAAATCTTCCAAAAAGCGGGCTATTCTGTTGTAGAAAACACCTTAAACTGGCAGAATGGACACCAATGACTCCCGAACTATGTAAAACTGTGCCTCCTGAATCTCCTGGACACAGGAACTCTGATACGCCGCACTTAGGTACTGTGCACATTCTTGTATATATCTTTATAAACGGAATATGTTTACATTTCATCAACATAACATCCATCATTTTTAAAGTATAGTTTGTTCCTGGATCCTTTTGATAAATAGTATGCGTTTGTCCATAACCTAAGAGTATCGCTTCTTGACCAATGAGAGTTGTGTAGTCGACTGAGCTGAGTTTCGCGTAAAATGGAAGTTGAATACTATCAGTTTTCACTAAACTTATATCATTTGCTATAGCAACATTATGAAGTTGCAGGTTTGGACTTAAGATCACTTTCATAATTTTTTTTCGTTGCAGCTCACCTGCTGTATTATAACGAATAAATAGTGATTCCGTTTCAAGCGCCTCGTTCTCATTGTCAAGGCAGTGCGAGGCTGTTAACGTCCAAGTGGAAGAGAGAGCAGTGCCGGAACACAATGGAACATAATTCAATTTCCAGACCCCCTGGTGTGTTATATTAATGTGTTTTTCCATAAAGACTACAAAAAGATATTTTTCCATATCCGCGTCTTTACCTCCATAAATTCGAAGATCCGACCCATGATGGCTAAAATTAAGACCATGCAATAGTGTTAACACATGCAAAACTCGATTAATCATTATATTAAATATATTGGAAACAAAAAATAAAATAAAGCAATTTAACGTGAAACCCCTTAACGTTTGTGTAGGAAAATAAAAAGCAATTCGATTTTATATTTTATGATAAGGCATTATGGTAACTACTTTGCTACAATATAATGAATCATAAATCACCTATTGAGATATAAATAGAAATTCGTAAATGAAAATAAGTGGAATTTTTGTTAATAATAATAATTTTAAGAATATCATTTTGTTTAATCCAAATACAGTCCGTATTACAAAAATGCAAACAGTTTCCGTAGGGAAAAATATATTTCATAATTCCTTTAATTTTTTCCAAAATGACAAATGTAAATTCAACATTGAGATATATATTACAGAATCTAATTGGCCATTTAGAATGTATTGCTATTAGTATTATATTAGTATTGCTATGCTGTATTGCTGACTAGTTTAATCAGACATTTAAAAGAAATCCATATTTAGAATTATAGAAAATATAATTTGTTTACTGAGAATAAATTGTTAAAATCAAAAGGTATCGTAAGGTATGTACAATTTAAAAAGGATACTCCACCGTAACAGCTTTCGCTGCCGTGACCAGGATTCGAACCTGGGTTACTACGGCCACAACGTAGGGTCCTAACCACTAGACGATCACGGCTATCGGAGTTAATATTGGCTGATTCGAAACACAGTATTTAAAGATTGCTTTGATATAATATTGAAAGTTTGGAAGGTACCTTTATAAAACTTTTAAGTTGAACGCTGGTCCGTTCTAATTTAATCGTGTAATACCAATAACTAAAGCACTTTCACTATTACTCGGTGGTTTCTACGAGAGTGTCAGTACGATGACCTTGATATAGATAACTTTGTCATGGTGGATATTCAATTGTGAAATTATACTGTATAGCTATTTGAAACAGCTACTACTGACAATTATATAAACCACGAAGAATATAGCAATAAATGAAAGCTGAGTATTTTTCGTAACAACATTAATGGTTTGCGTATCTTTTCCAGCATAAAAGGACCAAGATTCGACTTAATGAAATAAATCTAAAACGTTCACGAATCGCAGCGCAATAACATTTCATAATTGTGTTGATCAAATGTCACCGTACGTACTGTAATCATTGTGGTTGTGCCGGATTCGTTAAAATACTACTATGTACTGTGGAATCCGAAGATTTCACTTAATCATATTAAAGATGATAAATAACTGTCAGAATCGTCATAATTTCATAACCATCATTTATATAAATAGAAAGATCTTTTCGGTATCAAATTTCCGCTGAATGAAAAATATATTGGAATGAATATTAAGAAAGATAAAATATGGTTCGGATAATCTCAGGATCTGCAAAAATCTACGTCAGAATTCAAATTTTTCTGAATAAAGATGCGATACATTTATTAAAATTTCAATATATATTTGTATAGTTCATTTTGCATAAAGTGCAGATGTAATTCTTAGGAATATAAAAAAAGTCTTAAGTTACTATTACAACTGAATATTTCATAAGTTTTTAAAAGATGCTATTTTTATTGTTATATTGAATAATTGTTATATACGAATATGTATATAACACTATATTATTTAATGATCATGTGTCTGTTATCTCTGTAATGTAAAGCCGAGGCAACTATTGAGCTTTTTTTATAGATATGTCTTTACTGGGACGTCATGGCACACATTAGCCCAACTTAAGACTAATAACTATTTTACTAAAAATGTTATTTAAGCTATTGATCTATTTGAAAAAAAGTTTATATAATAATTACACTTTTGACTAATTAAAAATACACAATTTAAATCGAATAACGAATTGTCGCGAGTCATCTTACTTTATAACAGGGATGTGACGGCTTTGGGGAATGGATGGATAGACGAATGGTCATGCGGTGGTGTCGCTGTGATAATGCTTTATTACTTTTATTGGCATATATTGGAGATATCTCAAAAATAATATTTTATAAAGAGACAAAATGGTAACTCAATAACTATTTTTGAATACATAATTCAAAATATGTCTGGCGTTAGCAAGCTTTGATCTTACCTGAACTTGTACTTGTGCAAGTGACGTCTTAGGTTATTGTTTTGTACAACGTCTATCCTATTATTATATTAATACCACTTCGCTAGAAGTTTACTTTGTTTAAGTTGTCCCTGTATCCTCAATGAAGTTGTACCTTTATTATTTGTACTAACAATACTAAATCAGGGATGTAGTAGATACCGTCCAGCCTTCGGTAGCATTTTCTTAACTTTTCAAACAGGAAGTGTTAACTGCAGATGACAAGGAATTCTTACTCAGGAAATATTTAAAGGATGATAGAATTCCATAGCCTTACTGCGGAAACCCTATTTTCGCCATGAACGGAAAAGATTTGTGATGGGATTTCAAAGATATATATATATCTCTCGAAATAGCGTAGACTAAAGATGTGAGGAACCATACATTTAAAATAGTACTTTAGATAAGAAAGAGTTTTAGGATGGGGTATAAAAGATGGCGAATGTAAGCATTGCACCACTGACGAATGCAGATATGTACAGATGTAAGACATATTAATAGAACGAAGCAACCCTAGCAAAACTTCAAAGTTTACTGTATTAAAAGCGTTGCTGGAACCTTACTATTAATAAATTGTAGTAACTGTAAGTTGTTTGATGTCCATGCCTCAACCACTGTCATCGGCGACCCTATTTTAATTTCAGTAAGATAGTTTACTATATGTGGTGTTGTAGTTAAATCGAATGATACCAGCCATTAGAATAATAATATTTTCTTTCAATCAAACTCTTTTAACGATTAACCTTTAGGCTTATTCTGTTTTTGTTTTTTTTTAGGACACATTGCTTAAAATAGTATCTTGCCTTCTGACTAATAATACCCGGAATACAACGAATCGTCTCGCCGCACACTCAAGTCTGTAAGCAGCCAATATTTATATAACAAGCCGAATAGTTGGCACTTAAAATAACTAATGGTTTTAAATAAAGCATGATAACTCAAAAGGAGTATAGTTGCAAGTTGTTATGTAAATCTCAATTTTCCACCATAATATTATGTCTCAATTGTGAGGGACAAAAATGTGAAAATGTTTGTAAGCCTCCCCCTTTCGTTGTGACTTTAACCCTCTTCACTATAATTTATTGTGACCTTTTCTTCGCACATTCTGCAACAATATTAATTTTGATAGCTATGTTACGTTTATAAAAATAACAATAGCATTTTTGTAGCGTAATCTTAATTTAAGCTTTTCATTAGGTGTAGTTATTTTTACTTTAATATTGCATATTTATATGACGTACTTAATAAGAATCTATATGTAAAATAAGATGAGGTTTGCCCCAAGAGCGACCTTCTGAGTGAAAAAAAAATTGCTATCGCAAGTGTTGTTCTCTGTTTATTCGTTTATCACCTCATTACTTACTTATGGCGCCATTAACGAGCAATAAAACAAAAACCAGTGTTTCATACACTTTATTGCTTCACGGATATTATTCTCCATAAAATCTTATACAACCATGTTTATAACGATGAATAGAGCACGCTCATGCGAGTAGACTATACGAGGCACTGAAAGACAGGAATCACAGATCAAAGAGTTTAGAAAAGTAGTATCAATAGAGGAAACTGGAAGGAGGGGGCCGCGGGGAGGGAGCAGGACGAGCGAGGCGAGGGTGAAACGCTCCCAACGCTGCCTCGTTTGTTGATGACGGCCTTTCTTCTCTTACCCTCAACTGAGGAATACGCCATGCAGCACAAGCTGCAGTGAGCGCATGTCTATTTAATACCCAATAAGCTGCGGCATTCATAGCGGAATGTGCATGGCCTAATAACAAGGCATACTGCGACATCACTAAGGGAGCATTTAGACCGAACGCGCTGCATATCACTATGGCTGCAAACGGACACCAGCAGGCTGCGAATATAGCAGCGATTCCTATGAGAACATTTCCCAATCTTCTACGGGATCGAAGCGTTGACGTTTGCGGTTGTGGACCGAGGAGACTCGGCTGCAGTTTCTTGGATCTGACATCACCGACGTCAACTGCGTCTCGTCTTTCCCGAGGGCCGACGCCAGCTACTATAATCACATGTGTCGGTCGTCGAATCAAAGGAACTGGTAGGGGCAATTCTCCATGCGCTGCCCGCGCCGTGAGGGACAGAGCTGTGAGCTTCACGCGGACACTCCAATGACATCTTGTGACTGCAATCACTGGCACGCAGAATGTGACTACTGCGTGCGCTGCGGCCAGCGGTGGGCATGATAGACATGTCGCTATTACGGTTACTCCACCTGCAATTTTTACAAAAATAAGTTATCATGCTTTTATACAAGAGAGCATCAATATGCGACATATGTTAAAAAGATGCGAATTACTAATTGTGGTTTGTAAAATACATCTGGCCAAAATATCAGAGAATGTTATATTCATTTGTTCTACAATACTTACCCAGTATGAGAGCGGATATCCAAACAACAGCCACAGCGAGGAAAGGTCTGTCACATAAAGAGCCGCGACCCCGCCTCACCGCACCACATCGGTCCGCTGCCATGGCAACCAGAGATAGAGTACTGGCCGCCACAGGGAACGACTGGCCACCAGCGAATACAACCAAATTATTGTGTTAGATTACAATAGACAGTGCCTTTTAAAAGTACATACATATTGCATTCTCAAATCGGTATTGTTAAGATTTTCTTTTCTTTAAAATATTAATAATTGCGTTATAACGAAAATAAGTTTGGAATTTAATTCAACAACTAACGACGCAACGTCAACAAGTCAAACATCATTAAAAATACGTCATAGAATTATGAAGTAAAATATTTTTCAGAAAACCATTACAAAATGCATTCAATATAAATGAAATTTGCGTCATTTCAATAAGATAATATTAATGAAAGATAAATTTTCCCGCGACTCTCTAAAATTAATTGAATTAAAATGAAATGTCTTCAGAATAAACGCCGCACCGGACTGAAAACTATTAAGTGGCTGTTTCAGCTTAATACCTAAAGAGCTTGCTTTTAAACTCGTTTCTTAATATGTTTAAACTTATACAGGTCTCAAGTAAAACTTGATAATGTATAGAGCTGCAGGATTCAACTTTTACACTGCACCGATTACTATTTGAAATATTTATTTATTAAATATTCTATGATTACTTTTCATTTTATTAAATATGTATACCTCAATATAAAATGTAAAATGGCAAGGGGTTTGCTGGTGATGCACTGCTCGTGTAGCGGCCAGTGGAGCGCTAGCTGCGCACACCAAAAGGTCAGCTGCGCACGCGCTTAGTAATTGCGGTGTGCGCAGTCTGGATGCGCCGCCACTTGCCAATGCTGCCATTAGACTTACATTTCCTGAAAAAACAACATTAATTTATTCTGAAAATAAGAAGTATGTTTCGCACGTCTCCTAAGCGTGATTAAACAGTCTTTTGGACATCAATCTATATTGGAATGTATTGATCACCACAGGACGATAATTGTGATGAACTCTAACTGAACAATTAATAACGTTCGAAGGTTATAAAATGGTCAAATATTTTTTTTTACTAATGTTATATTCCCATAGTGAAAACGATTGGAAAAGCCGCACTCATAATGAACGAACTATCTATTGTAAAGTGTATTTCATATTCAGAACATAACGGATAAAGATAAATGGATATATTTCCCTAAAGATAATCAGTGTTATTTTATTTAAACATGATTTCCTACCATGTTATTACACCAAAACAAAGACCTATTTTTTGTTTGTTACGCCGTCGTTTCAAAGTCGCAAATTATATTCAAATTTGTATTTATCATAAATATACACTGTAATACGTCTAGAGACACAAATTAAATAACTTAAAATAGGTACTGACCAATAATGCCAATGACAGACACTAGCACATAGAGCACGATCAGCACGGCTACATGGGCCGGCGTCCGATCCTCGTCCGCTCCCTCCGCGCTCCAGTTACCGTACATTGCGATGCATCACTGGAATCTGAAAAATTTGATAGATAAAAGTCGAAATTTACTAAACCTTGCTTTTTCATATTATTATTATTACACTTCCTAAACGCATCATATTCGTTTTACATTTTTATTCAAAGTCAAAGATCATTTATTAATATAGGTAACACAATGTACACCTATGAACGTCAAAAAGAAATATACATTAAATGCTTCTAATTTTACATTTACTGCCAGTTCTCAAATCGAGGGCGTAGAACGGAAGAGACGAACTGGCAATAAACTCTCCGCCACTCTTTTTAATCGCTACGTTGTTTTTTTTATTACACAACGTTTGTAAGGAGCTGCAACCATTGCACCATGTTCCACATGACATCTTAAGTAATAAATAATAATAAAATAAATTAAAAACTCAGGTTGTCAAAGATCCTCTATCAGCAAGAGGCATGGTGAAATAGGAACAGAAACTTACGTGGCACTTCGTGGGAACAACACGCAAATACATAGTCGAAATAACTAACATCACTGCATACACGAATTCAAGTACGACCAATCACCACAAGTAGCACCCGTTCATGAGTTTGACGCATGGCCAGCCATCAGCCCCGTCGCCATATTTTAGGGAGAGAGACGTCACATTGACACAAGCAATGACATTTAAGCGAGCATGACGATCCTTGAAATGTGAACTTGGCTACGTAAGAAATGGATGCATTCACGTTACCTCTTTATCCTGGAGCAATTTATATCCAAGCACTAGGATCGTTTAAATATTCATTTATATTATATTAGGCCTTAGCAAGCACTTTTACTTTAATGAACGATTTAAATTTATTTATTGACCACACTTGTATCTCACTAGGAATTTTCTTGAAAAAACGTATATAATTGACTTTCACATTCTATATTATCGTTTTCGCCAGAAATCAAATTAAAAATATCAAGGTAATGCCCACTATGCGTTATCTTCTATATTAGATTAAAACGATAATATATGTAATGTGATGAGTTTGTTTACTATGGCTCAATGGTGACTAGTGACAATAATCCCAGCTGATAGATGAGTAGACGCATCATGGTGGCAAATCGCTGCTACTTATCCCTTCGTAGATATTTCCGATCACGACTTCTGAAAAAGAATACCAAGTTTGTTCTGTACAAAACTCTTCTGCGACCAGTGCTCACTTATGGCTCTGAAACCTGGCCCCTTATTAAGAAAGACGAGATTTCTCTCCTTATTGTCGAGCGGAAGATTCTTCGAAGAATCTTTGGTCCTGTTTGACGACTAAAGGACTGGCTTATAAATACACCCTACGCAGTGTTAGGATTTCTTCTGAGATTCCTATGTTGTGTGTAACTACATCCTTTTTAGTATGTAGTTACCCACTTTATTCATTCACCCACTGACTCACTCACTCACACATTTGCACCCACACACTCACTCATGCACTCAAGCGTGTTGATAACAGTTGAAAAATCAAAAACAAAAATAAATAAAATAAAGTATTTCGGAGAGTAGTTTCAGATGTAATTAAATTATATGAAAATATTCTAAGGAATGTATAATTAAGTTTGTTATGGAAGAGCTGGGAACCCTGACACAGGTATTTTTTACTTGAAAGGTTTCCCAAATTTGTAATGCATATGTACTTAAAATGAATAAACACATTTTTATTTATTATGTTTGCGACAACGGTGTTTGGCATATTCGCTACAATGAAGAACTTTATAACATCCTAGACGACGCCAACATCGTCCAATTCATAAATTGCAACAGGCTCAAGTGGCGGGGACATGTGCACCGAATGGCGAACGATAGAAGCCCAAGGTTACTGAACTACAACCCAGTGGCAATAGAAAATCCGATTGACCGAGGCTGCGTGGGATGGAGTTGTGAAGGACCTCGAAACAATACGTTCGGAGGTTCAGAGGTTCGCAAGCGGAAGCTGGAAGCACTGGATAGTTTGCGATGATGAAGTGTACTTGAGGAGGCTAGAGCCCACAAGCCTATATATATATATATGTATAACCAACCATTGATGATGATATAACCTAACAAACAAAATTTCAATAAAATAAAAAAGTTTTTAATAATGTATTTAAATTTTGCTGTATTTATTAATGGCGACGGCCGTTATGATACCCGAAAAATACAATCACATCGTCATCTTTTTTCTTTAAAAAACCAAAGAATGCTGACTGATTTCTATTTACTCTATTTATACATTGTTTGTTTGATTGCTTGTGGTGTAAATTGTGCGAAATAAGTCTATTAAAACATACTTTCTAGTTGAATAATTACAAGAAGTTCACAACACTGCGACGTTGCCGGACCGTGCAAAGATAATAAATCAACATCGACATGTTTTTAATTTAATTTAGTTTGAAAATTCTTTTTTAGAAAGAAAAAACTTTTTTACCGGATTGAAGCTATGTAAAATTATAAACTTATAATTATTTTACATAAATTTAAATTTTTCCGACATTTCGCGTGCTTTACAGCGCTCGTGGTCACGGTGACTGAAGACAAAAGGTGTTGAATGTCAAAAAGTATCACAGCTGTTAAGAAAGTTGTATTATCTGTATTTATTACCCCGGATGTCGAAGAATTCTTTTTTTAAATTTTAACTTATATTATTTTAATATTTGCAACGTTGTAGTACGAATAGTAACAGGCAGTTTAATTTATTCATATTGTCTTTAAAAAAATGTAAATACATGCTGAGAATACCGCGAGAATATAATAGAAGTATATATATATATTGCTATAAAAATCAAAAGATGTCTTCTCAACGTAGTGAAAATGAATCTAAAAGGGTTTTCTAATCGTGAATCCCAAGAGGAAAATCGCAAAGATAACGACGTAACGAATGAATCGCTTTGTCTAGACAACATCGCGCTGCAGTTTTAGATTTCCCTCGCTTTTCTAAATTCTCACACCCGCCAATAACCTTGCGGTAATTTTGCGACGTAGCTATTTAATGTTAACTTTATTTTATTTGTGAGTAGTGTTGGCTTAGTGGCTTTAGCGTGTGACTTATCCCTGAGGTCGTAGTTTCTATCCCCGAGTGTGCAAAAAAGGATTTTCTTTCTATGTGCGCATTAAACATTAGCTCGAACGGTGAAGGAAAACATCGTGACGAAACCGACTTGCCTTAGTCCCAAAAAGTCGACGGCGTGCGTTAGGCACGTCAGATTAACAAATGATCATGAAACAGATACAGAAATCTGAGGCTCAGACCTAAAAAGGCTGTAGAGCCATTGATTTATTTTTATGTTATTTGTAGTATACTTAGATAATACTAGCTGCCCCCGCGAACTTCGTTTCTCCTTAATGTGGTTTTAGTTAGCTTAATATCGTGACACAAAAGAATAATTTAAGTGTATTATCGTCACTATAATTTGAATTTGATTTACACTTCGGTCTAAGTAACACGTGGTTGGCTATGCTAACACCAAAAATTAAATAACTAGAAATAATTGAATTTCACGGTATTTCGTTTACTACAAAATAAATTTCATTTATACTTTAGCCTCAATAACAGGTGGTAATCATGATATTTAATTGTAGTTTATATGACACGTTTGTCGGTTTACCATAGCAGTTGATTACTTACTCAATCCAGTCGAAAAGTATCGACATCTATTAGAATCTTTTGGAGTTAACAGATAATTGTGACTATCAATTAATTATAAACAAATAATTTGCAATAAAATAAAATTGCGACTATAATTAAAGATCTAAGCTATTAGTGTCAGCTCGATGTAAGAACAAACCGTCATATTCTTAAAACATTCTGTAAAAATCATTTGACCTTTGTGGTACTGAATTCATGATCGCGATCAGTTTATAAACGGAGCAGCGTCAGTACTCTGTTTCAAAATAATAGTATTCTCAATATCGGTGGCGCTGATGTTGCAACCTCGAATGCGCGCAAGTCGGAATGTCAATTGAAACTACAGAGTACCCGCAGTAACATCTCGAGTGAGACTGAAAATTACCAATCAAATTGTAAATCTACTCCTCCGAGATTTTCGACGTCAGCTTGAAACACAAATATAATATATAATTTTTCTGTACTGATCGTTATAGATTATAATAATATTTTTGTTTGTAATACTTATAAATCTATTAATTTGTCTACAAAGACTTTAAAAAAAATTATAATCTCTATCCACGTCTTTCAAAGTAATTAGTTTTTCGAGTCTTCAACGTATACGCACTTAAGAACTTCATTAACCTCACGTATTACGAACGCACCTAATTGAAAAATCATTAAATATGTGTAGGATACCTTAATAATTAAGACAAAGAATCATCTCTAAAACCACTACCGTGTTCATGAAGATTCCATCGATTTATAACCATTTATAACCATCTTCCTTATTTCATCATTAGTCACAATGGCATTCATAATTCGTCTATAAAAGCCTGACTAACGATTTAAAATTGAAAACAATTTTAATTTTACGTATGTCAACAATTTTGCAAGTACAAACTTTAGAAAAATTAAAGCGCCGTAACTTATTCCAACGCGAAAAGTTTCGCAAAAATTATTTTCTTAAATGCTATTATCGTTGTTATTTTTTCTTAAGTGTCTTTTTATGAAATATTATACATTGAACTTTTTAAGTATGACGTTATGGCGACATTATTCAGGAATCGTAAATACCTTATGTATTATAACTGTGTATATTTTCTCAATCGCGCTACCTAGAGTGGTAGCAATTTGTACTCGTTGGTTTGTAATTACGTAAAAGGTTGAGGTAAGTATGTCCAGTTTTATGTTAAAAATAGTAAATACTTTTATGAGAAAATAAGATAGAAATTTTTCGCTTTTGTCTCCCTATACAAAAAGATAGTTTAAAACCCACGTTTCACGACACGTAACTAGAAATTCAAATCTAATTTTCTTGTGACCTTCATCAAAAAAGGGAATTTATATGTTTTCGAATCACGTACGTCTTAGAACGCCTCCTCAATGCAAATAAGTATATAAATAAGCGAGGGAATATATTAGCGAAGAAGGTCTAAAGATGAATTGGGCCTTTAGCCCTGACACTTGCAAATAATGTGATCATTATTACAATATTGTACCTTTTACATTCGTTCGTTTTGGAAGAAAAATTCCCAACTGTATTGCTCCTGTTTAAATATGTGATGTCCATTTTAAATACCAACTAACAGATATACGTGGTATTTCTTACGAATAATGCTTGCCTTGCACTTTGTAGATTATATTCCTAAGTCCATAGAAAGGTTTTTACGCATTTGCAAAAAACATCCTGAGTTAGAGTCTGAATACACGGCCTCAGAGTAATACACAAACACAAAATACATAATATACACGTTTTTCAAAATGTATAATAATAGTGTAGTAAGTATCATGAAGTGCGCTCAAAGCTGCTTTGAGTAATGGAATCTCTGAAGTGTTCTCTTTCAAAAGAGTTTAAAATGTAATTTTATAAAGGCTTCAGCTCTAGTTTAATTAATATTCTGATGAGTTTAATAAAACAATCATGAATAAATTCCAAAGTTTATAATAGAAGTTTGCGCTTTTCGTTTAAAAAAAAATTCCGAGCTCAAAGAATAATTGAAGTAGAAACAGAAGTATACCTCATGGCCGGCAACGTATTCGCTGTCTTGCATTCCTGCCTTGCGATTAAATAACTCACTTATTTAACTCTCAAAGCGGATTCTGCTCTTTGGCATTCTGATAACCACTACAAAAGTGCCGATCGAGTGATGTTGTTACATTTGGAACTAAAGTTTGACATTCATAATACTTATGCGCAAAAAAAATTAGGCATTTGGTATTCTAATAATGTCAATTGACATCTCATGTATTTTAAATTAAGCAGTAAAGTCGAATTTTTACGTCAAATTAAAAGTTGCTCTTTCCTTGGTGATTTACAAGTGACATGGCAATTTTTTGCGAATAAAACTTGTTTTATGTGAAAATGTTCTAACATAGGGCCTGTATGAATGAATGAATATGTACTTTCGGCGTTAGGTTACAAAATAATATTTACAAATACAGCATACAGCATGTAAAAAACACATCTATAAGCTTAGTGAAATAGAACTTTGTTGCTGTTACAGAAGACACGTTTCCAATTTAAACCTCTATTTCAAGAAACAAACGATGTAAACACTTAAAATAGATAGGTATATGTATATCTATAGATGGCGAAGAAAATGTAGTCAGGAAACGACCAATTGGTTTCGCGGCATTTTTACTTTCGCTTTTTTCCAATAACTAAGAAATTGGTATTGACGAAACCTACAATATTCATCTATTTAATATCTATCTTCTGTCTGTCTATCTCATTATTATTATCTGATAAACAGATGAATAAAGAAAAAGATAAAATTATAATTTTATCTCGGGTCCAATTTTTCGATGCATACTTGATCGTGCCTTGTCTCCAACAGACACAAGACGAGAAATAGTGAAATAGTGTGTTAAAAGATATTTTTATTATTTTGTATTTTTATTAACCAATCAAATAACAGCGCACAACAATGTATATTTTTAATGTCTGCTTAGCCATTATTATTATTATTATTATTTTACGCGGTTATTCCATAAATTGGTAGTATGACGGGCATACGCTACGTTAATCATTAAACCTGGTAGTCTTAAAATGAATAGTAGATTTAATTTTTATAACAGAACAATATTATTAGATATATATATATAATAATCATTATAATCTTAAATACGGTAATACAATTTTTCATATTAAAATCATAGTGAAAAAATCAACTATAACAAGTTGTAATCATTGTTGTTTGAACTGTATTCAAAAATTAGAAATAGAAAAATTAGATTTTAATTGATTCGGTTTAATACCTCTTCTTAACAATGATTCTGTTACGCTGGTATAATTGACAGGGTGGTAAGTAGTGAGCTCTCTTCCTCGTTCTTGACGACTACCACTGATGGCTGTAATACAATGGTTTTCTGTTTAAATTGTAAATTGTGAGATGTACTGCCACATGGCAAATAAATTTTAAACGACGAAAATTATATATTTAACTAGTTTGATTAGGATAAACTTAAGTGGCGAGTAGTATCTTAGTGTAAGTTTAAAGAAACTTAGGTATATAGTTTTTGTTAATATTGAGTGCTAGCAATTTCACTTTTCAACTTGATGATAAAATCAATGTTGATCTCTTGAATGTATACTGTCTGGGTTTCGTCCTGGCCATATCACGACGACTGTGTTAGTCAGAGTTGAGAAATTCTAATGGGACTTAGATCTATTAATATTTCTGGTTCTCTATCTAATGGGCGCGATCAGTGCATTAAGATCAGCGATTGCATGTCTAAGTGGAGTTCGATTGAATCCGCAGGGAACCCCAGACTCTTCCAGATTCTCGGGGTAGTTCTCTTTTTGTCTTTCAACTAATTTTCATTTTTACGCAAATGATCTTCAAATTTATGTTCAATCAAGTCACGATGAGCTCCCGCAAGTCATACTCAAACTAACAAACAAAATAATTTTATTCATATAGGTAAACAAGTACACTTATGAACGTCAGAAAAGAAGTTAAATTAATTGAAAATATACATTTACTACCAGTTCGCAAGTCAATGGCGAAGAGCGGGCAAAAAGAACTGGCAAGAAACCTTTCGCCACTCTTTTTTAATAGCTAAGTTTTGAGTCGCACAACTTGTTTGAATTGAAGCAAATCAATCCAAAGGTTTAGGATCATTTAAATTTTAAATATTCTGTTTTATATTTGGTCTAAGAAAGTACGACCATATCTCGGCGTTCCGTAAGTGTCTAGGCTGTTTCACAATATTCTACAGTTTACTATTATTCGATTTATTTAATCCAACGAGACCAGCAACTTACCATCTCTTATCGTCTAAAGATTTTAACCTAAAAGTGTTTTCAATCCAATATATATATATATATATATATATATATATATATATAATCTTATAATATATAAATACATATTTACAATCCATTTTGAAAAAACATTCCAAGCAAAAACTGTCGACCACTCTTATTACACTGTAGTCTTTTAAGGTTATATGTTTAAAAATATGAATTTAGCCGTACACGCAAGTTTGCTGGAACCTCAGGAGAATTTTTCTCATAGATTATACTCAATCACTGTCCAAATTTGACTCATTACTTCCCTAACATTAAACATCTATCGCTAAAACCTCTTCGGGATGTCCCCTTGGGATTTGAAACGAACCAACAAATTTTCAGGCGTCCTTTCACAATACAATTTAGACTAAACTTTACAAACGACACATTCACTACCCTATTATGTTGACATAGAGTTTGAAATTGAATATATTATGCAATTTTAAGACGTTTACAAGTGTAAGGATTAAGTGGAGGTCCCTTAATTTGTAGGACCCAAGAGTACTGTTACGTAAAGTAGCTGTTACCTTAGGACGGATTTAATTTGAATAAGATTTTTGGTATAACTTGAAACTTAATTAATCTTCGCTGTTTTAGAAGTTCTATTTAATTCGTGATTGATATAGTAGCAAGTGCCACGAGAGTTGCTCTTTTTGTTGTTAAGTTTAGTTTAAATTGGGCTGTTAAAAAAAATATTTTCTTTTTAATGAATAATTTACAAGCTTAAGAAGAAATACTTAATAATAAATCACTACAATAGGGTTTAATGTTGTCCTTTTTGTAGAAATAATTTTATTACAATATGATCTTATTATTCAAATTCATTATTACTATACAACGTTTATGTAATTGTTAAATTATTCTTTTTTTATTTTTATGTTAAAGGAGACAAACGGGCAGAGAACCTGATGTTAAGTAATACCGCCCATGGCCAAAAGGCTCGCAATCGCGCTGCCAGTCTTTTTATAATTGGTACACTGTTTTCTCGAAGGAAAAATTGGTTCGGTGGGCAGCTTGTTCCACAAAGTGGCGTTGTAAAGGTTTGTTAAGGATATAAATTGTGTTTAAATCCTTTACAAAGGCTTTATATAAATTTTATGTGAATTATTAACATATTTTATATGCCTTCTATTCTCTCTTCCTATTTCTATTTAATCCATACCAAGAGCAGAATTCTTACATCGTGAAATTCGTGTGCGTAACGTTAACCTAATAGAGCCTTCCTTTGAGAGCCAAGAGGGTTGTGACGAAATAGTTAACACAGTTCAGCAGTCAACAATGAGATCAATAGCGTCTATTGGTCTTCTAACTCCATTCATAGGGTGACAATGATTATTAAAATCCCTTGAATTTTGATGGATTCTATGTTGTCGAGACCTTTTAAACTCTGTGTCTAGTTTTAAATGTAACGTTGTCATCTTCTATGATAATTCTCTATAAGAAGCCTTAATTGGATATTATAATAAGCCTTAGTTTTCTATTTATACAATTTTTAATTATTACGGACTTTAAGGTCTATAATATTATAATAATTTATGCTTAAAGTACTCAGGTTCAAGTGCATAGTCGTTAATAAAGATTTAGGTTGGCGCATGGTAGATAGTATTGGTGACCCAGAGATGGTGCTTTCTCCCTCAACGTGTAGCTATCGCGATACAGCTTGGAAAAACTGCCAACGTAGAGGTATACTGCCACAGAGACTAAAGTTTACACATATATTTTAGTCTTCTATTTATCCATTTTTAAATATTATTATTACTAGGTAAGGTAATATTTAGGTAAAAGGTAACATAATATTTGCAAATCTAATACTATTTGTTTACATAGACATAAAAATTATTCTACGACTTTTTTTAATGAATTGCGTAATTATTTGAACATAAAGAATCTACGTTACGCGTTTACAATAATAACTATAGTCATAATATTTTTGGTTTTTACGTAATATCGAATAAGATTTACTTTAACTCTAAGATAGAGAGCTGTGAGTAAGATTAGGTGTATCTGGTGTTTTACAGAAAAGTTACATTAACCATATGTTTTTTTAGGTGAAGTGAAGTGAAAATTGTTTTAGGTCTGCATTCGTAAACGTATTAAATTTTTCCACGAATACTTAAAAGTCTTGTCGCCTAACTGCCACACTCACTTCTTCATTTTGTCGCCGCCAACGAATTCAATTACGACGCACGAAAGAAAAAGCCCAGTGGAATAGGTCACACATTTAATCGAACAATTAGTACTGTGTTAAAACAAGATATTTTAGTATCAAATATAAATCGTCTCTGAGTTTTGACTAAGTCAAAGACAAAGCTATAACCTAATTATTAGATAGTGAGAAAATAAATTTTTTTTTAGAATAATATCAGATACATAATTTCGTTCAATATATTAGAATTCGCAGCTAGTGGACGTCATCGTATGATTAATTGGAGTTGCCAATAGTTTCTCCTGTAAATTGGCAATGACGCGCGCCGTTGATATAATTTATAAACTTTGTAAAGAAACTTTCTTAACAGCCTTATACGAGCGGAGAATATGGCGTTTAAGGTTTGCTATACACGCACAATCTATAGAAATAATTTAATAATTTTTCACTTATAAATATAACTGTATATAATAATAAAGTGTATAAAATTACATATAATAATATTCATAAAAAATATTTATTCATATAGGTTACACAATTTATATACACTTACGAGGATACATAAAAAAATGTTTGTAAGGAGCTGTAACCATTACTAATTAACTATTAAAAAATCATAAACACCTACGAATACACTCTCACCCCACAGATAACATTGGGAACAACACACAAACACGTAGATTGATGCTTCCGTGAATCAAAGTAGAAATAATAAATACACGACTTTAAATCTATAAAAATGGTTCTTATGTTTTGACAGTATCTTTCTCGAGCTCCGTTTTCTAAAAAGATAATAAATTATACTTTACGCGTTTTGTGTACTCTTATATCTCTTACGAATGTAAAGAACTTGATAACAAACGTTTCTATGTGTTGAGGCAATTAGGACTAATGCGGGATAATTATACTGAGATTACGTAAGGGATATCTTCGAGATGATCAATAATTACAAGCAGGTTTGCTTTACACTTGATAACTAAGATTGAGGGACGTCCGCAGATATTTACTACTGAACGCTATTTTCTTTCCCACGTATTCTGCCCTAGAACAAATCTAAAAGCATTATGTTTCAACTTATAAGGGAACTGTATTAAAAATACATGTAATTATAAAATTGTTTTTTTTTTGCGTAAATATTGTTTAATCCAGTTGAATGAAATTGAAGGGAATGAATTGAGAATGTTTTTTTTATATTTCTTGAGTATTAGTGAGTTTCGTTAGTAATAAAAGTTATATTTATGCCGCTATTGATACCATGTGCTATTGAGGTGATTACAAATAGTTATACCTTAAACATTTTATTCCTAGTCGTCTGGATGTAGAATCGTCATAATCCGCAAAGAGTAATGAAATTCGAAAATTTACGTTTACGAGATGAGGCCATAAACGTTGTTTTATCATGCATAATATACGTAACACAGAAATATAAAATACAAACGTACTAATGTGTTAGTAGTTTTCATAGCTGTTATAACTTTTTAATTACTAACATTATTAAATACTTTAAAAGGAACGTACTCTCTTTCTGTTATTATTAGGTTATACCTAGTACTATTCAATATTTTTTATTGCTTCTTTAGCTACACTAATGACAGTATTGACCAGTTAACTACACTTGTTAATAATAATATAAATTAGTGGCCAATAATAAAAGTTCACTTATAACTTTAGTGAAGTGCTCTGTGCTTATATTCTTTAATAATTATTAATGATAGTATTGAGCTGAAGAATATATACCATAAAAAACTTATCACTTTAGCTTCATCTCATGTCTATATCTAATTGCATAATAAAATTAAAGTGGTATATTTTATTTTATTCAATCGCAAATGAAGCTAAGTTCAGATTTTCAACCAATGAGTGGAAGCATTTCATTTCAACTAAACCGTCACAAAAAGAGAAATAAAGAAATTGAAAATACAAATTCAATTAACGATCATTGTTTGGGCTTTTAAAAATACAGAATCCATCTGTTCAGCGTATATCAAATGTGAACAATTGGGTGAATATGGTTTAAATAATAGGGATTGCATTATTCAAACTGTATTAAATGTGTTTTGTCACTCATTGTTCATTTCGAAATACAGTTTTTGCACATAACGCATATTACGTATACGAATATACTATTATAAAGGCTTCATCACACCGAAAACCCTTGCTGACCCTTGCCGACCCTGCCGGTCAAGTGTCAAGAGAGGAGTTAAAGCAGAGTCTGTTAGACATTACTTCATTGTATATGAAAATGAATTAAGAAAAATTAAACCGACTTTAAATACCGGCCAATTTACTTAGTGGAAGGTATATATAGAAAAATCTCTGTATCTCTTTGTAACTTTTAGTTTCCGAGAAAACTAGTGGAGAAACAATTCGCATACGAAATTTAGCACACGCAGAAGCCCAAAGAACTAATCTTATTTTTTATAGCACAGGGGTCAAACGTGCAGGAAGCTCATCTGATGTTAAGTGATACCATCGTCCATTGACACTCTCAATACCTGCAAGCTCGCAATTGCGTTGCCGGCCTTTTAAGAATTGGTATGCTCTTTTCTTGAAGGAATCTTTGTCCAAATAAGCGCGAAAATAACTTCAACTTTGGATAATATCTGTAATTTTTTATTTAGTCTAATTTATTTAGTAATAGTAATGTTTTGATGACTTCACAAAAATATCAAAATATTTAAAATTCTTTAGTTTGAATTGAATAAGAAATTAATTTATGGCTTTTATCTTGTAGAAAATTCCAAACTTATTTCTAAAGTGCGTATGAAAAAGTTCTCTAATTTCGTCGGTTAGCAAATGCTAAAGTAGCAATTTTCATCCAAGTTCTGAGCCAGTTGACTATTTGTTAACACGACTTTCACAAAAAGTAATTGATTCAACAGAACGTGACCAAATTATTTGTGAGCCAAGTAATGAACCTTTGGTATCCGTCGCAAATCAAATAAACCCCGGGCAAATGGTTTAACAGGGTTCTTTTATAATTATTATTTGTAATTGTAATGAAGCAAATAGAGTGTTTGATTACAGATTTTTTATGGTTCAGCGTTATACATTATTTGAATGTTACTTAAAAGTAAAAGAAAAATATATTTCTTTCGTTAAATATACTATTGAACTCGTCGTATGGCGCTGACCTCGCCCAACTGTAAAATCAATAGTGATTTCAGTTTAATGACTGAATAACTGGTTATTAATTAGTTTGTCTATAATTAAATATACACAACGTCATGTAGGGACGAAACCAAATTATGGCAAAGCTCTCTTGATGCCCATGGCGTTGCAAATATAGAATCGCTGTCAATATTGACCTGCGTTCTTGCATCTTTTATTAATTGAATTTACGATATGCAAAAGCACGCCAAATTAATATGTATCACCAGCACTAAAAGTGATAGATATAGAAGCTCTTTTGTAGCCTTATAATTTATAGCACATATATGTATATGTATGTGTAGCACACTGAAGGCATTTCTTATGACATGATTATACATTTATAAGTTATTTCGCACACAAGACTCATTATGCTTTTAAAATATTACTTCAAGGCATGTCTAGCTTTTTAACACGCAGCTTTAAGGGCTTAGGGCTTTGGTGCGCTGTCCATGCACCTTTGTTTACTAACCAATACTAATATAAAAAAACTAAATCTGAATTGTTACGAGCCCATTAAACAAAATATGGATTAATGTTGTAAAATGAATAAGTATCATGTATTACTAAAACGGTCTGATATTTGTAACACAACGTTTAAAATCTGATGTTATATCGACGATGGATATATTTTGCTCCATGTAAAAGTTAAAGTCATACACTTAAGGGCATTTGGATTGATGCCAAAACATTTATCTCAAATGCGCTAGAGAGATACTATATTTTCAGGTCGTTTTTCCAAAATCCTATCTCCATTACCATGAAACATTAGGATTAGATGGGTATAGGTTAGGTTTTGAATATAAGGGTCAGTATCCAAATTGGAAAACGATATTATCAAGTTTATGAATGCTGAAATTATTTTACTAGCGAAATATTTTTTTCACTCTTTTTATATTTTAACAGACTTTGATTAATAAAAACGCTGAAGGATAAATCTATCTACCAGTAAATAAATTCGTCTGGAAACGAATTGAAAACAATCTTTAATTACGGTAAAAAGGATTTTGGATAAAAAGGTTTGTTAGATAGATGTTCGAACAGTAATTGGTAACTTTGTTTAAGCCACCTGATAACGGTGCTATATCAAGCCGAAGTTTTTTTTAATTTTATCGCTTATTAGTTTAATAGTAAACTTTTAATTAATAGGATTTTAATTATTCTTAGAATTTACATGCAATACCATAGTAAAGTTCCATTCAAAAACGACAATCAAACTTTTGTCTAACTTCAAGTCATCTTAAATCACATTTTTAAATATATTTGTCAGTGCCCGAGACGAGATTGTATCTTAAGATACAGATTAGGTAGGTAAAAAATAATTAGTATTGTATGTACTAAGGTCATTTATTTTATTAATTAGCAATAAGTAGATTACTACTAATTGTAACATTTACATCAAAATATAATATTATTATTATATTAAGAAATCCGTAAGGACTTACCGCGTCTAATTGAACATGAACTCGTTTGAAGTTAATACGAGAATACAAATTGAACAAATTATATCCGTGGTTTCATTATTCGCACACAAAACTCCTTTGTGTTTCAACTAGGTCAATGTATTTGATACTCCAGTTTCAACAGGTATTGCGTGGCAGAAATATTTCAAAATTCAGACAAAATTTAATCCCATATTTTTATTAGAGGCTGTATGTCCAACGTAATTGAGATGAGTGGGCTGGGTCTGTCGGGGCTAAGATCGTGACAGATTAATTTAATTTTGTTTAGAATTGGTTTTTCTATGAGAACAGGAACAGACCAAATATTTTAAGTGAACGTTTTCTTTAACTCCTCAGTATTGAGAGCTTTTCTTACTACATTGAATTTTACCATAAGAAATTGATGCAACTGAATGCCTATAACTAAGAATGAGAAAAAAAATACAAATAACGAGGTATTTTTTTATAAAGTTGGTATAAAATCACAGGTTAACAAAGTATTAGAATAATTTTAAAGAGAAAATTACCCTAACTACTGACGGAATCGATATCTATATTGTTGATTCACTGGGTAATAAAACTTTTAGCATTGGAAAACGTACTTTTAACAGATATCTTTAACTACAACATTGTGTCATAATATACGAAGGCCCAAAACTATATGTAACATTAAGTACTCAATTATAAATAAAATATATATCTACGAATAACCTTGTAGATCAATGCCTTTAAGTACTTTATTGAATTTATGGTGAAGCGATTTAATGGAAGTACAGCTTTACATTGAAGTGCGACACATACGACGCCTACGGCACTCTCCTGTGTTGTTTTCCCTATTATTCCTATGTTATATATATATAAATATTCAAAGAGTTCACGCACTGTGTTTGTACGAGCCAAGGCTGTACATTTTGCTCACTCAGGCTTTCTTAGTTTTATAAGCGTGATGATCCCTATGTACGTGCCAAGGCTCGCAGATTTTGCTCATTTACAAGCATGACAATTTCCTATATATGTGCCATGGCTGTACATTTTGACAACTTATAAGCTTGACGATTTCCTAAATCGTCGGAGTTACGCCCCGAGAGTATAGCCAGATGCAGGCACTCTTTTCTACATTACATTTATTCGTTTCATAGCAATTAACTAAGTCATGGAAGTTACACCCCGAGAGCATAGCCAGACGTAGGCACTTTCTTTGACTGTTAAAATTGCATTTATTCGGTACATAGCAATTAGCACGTCAGTATTTCGCTCATATTCTAATATAGAGTAAACCAATAAACCTCTATTATTTAAAGCCCCCGGTGACCCAGGAGCCGTTCAGTGTTCTTATATCTATTAGCGTTTCTCAGAAACAAGAAAAATATTGGGATAATTGAACATAAGTAACAACTTCTTCCAGACGCCGTAATTTTTTTGGGTCTAACGCAAACTGGTTTCCCAAAGATGTATTCCTTCCGAATATTAAATGCGCACATAGAAAGAAAGTCCATTGTTGCACAGCCGGGAATCGAACCTATGACCTCAGGGATGAGAGTCCCTCGCTGAAGATACTAAGCGATACTGCTCTTTTAAATTAGATACTGTTGTTATACATTTGTCACGATATACAGATTGCATTGATGGTTAATACCTAATTCTAGGTTTCTCATGCATATTCAATAGGCAGAACAAACAACAAACGGGAGCAATTTGAAATTGTGATCCACAATAATCACACGAAGAGAGTGTCACCGAGCTTCAGTTATCCAAAGTTTGGTTGATTAAATTTAGCCTTTTTGGTCAACGAAAATTTAATTTAAAAAATAATAATATTTTTCTAAAAATCGTGACTCGAATATATGCTTGTGTGCCATATTATGGAAAAAAATGGAATACTATATTTAAAGAATGATTCAACTTAGACAGGAAATTTTATACGCGGATAGGTAGTAAGCGACTGTTAATTAAGCAAGCGCAATGAGAGATCTTTATAATTCCGACTGAATATATTTTAATTATATATTCTTAATACGATTGTAATTATATTGACAAATATATGCACTTTAAGGTGAACCTAGCTTAAGTTATGTTTTTACTAGATTATAATATTTTTATTCACTTACGTAAATCCAATAACAGTGAATTTAATTGAATAAATCAATATATCATTCAAGAGTATAAAATCCTTTTTTTATTTTATATCATATCGTATAGATATTTGGAAAAATACCACATGTTCCTTATCCTATTTTATTTATCCTAAACAGCGAAAAGAAATTGTATATGCTAAGTATGAGATAAGCTCAAAGTTTTACTTTTTTACTTTCTACATTGCTAATACCGCTTTTGTATATGTGACATTTAGATAAGTGTCATGTTCACTCTCCAAAGCGTGAAACATTTTCATGTATCAACTGAAAGCAAGCCATTAGAAGAAAAATAAAACGTGAAAAGCGTTGTCATAAAATACTTACACTTTTCGATGTTTGTGTGATCTATAATATTGATGAATAAAAAATAGCATTGAAAACAACCGAATGTTATATGGAGACATCTGTAGCTATCCCCAGTGTATTACGAGGCAAAATCATTTATGTGATGGTTTCGAAAGTAAAAGACTTTTTGCAGCAACAAACGGATGACGGCCTTGCGACTAAATAGCAATAGAGCTATAGCAATAACTTCTTTTTTAAATTTCAATTCATCTTTAAATCATATCTCTTAATGTTAGATCCAAGTTCAATTCCCAAACCCCATTTGTAGAATATCTAGAATACTGGGTCCTGTCCATCACACTTAAATATTTGTACCTATGGCGCGTATATAAGCGCGTAGGCGCTGTCTCCGACACTTTTGACATATTTTTATGTTTTCAGAGTGAATTCACAGTAGCAATATTGTGTGTTATGTGTTTAATATTATAAACTTTATTATATATTTTTTTCTTGATACTATCTTATTGGCATAGTCTGTAAGGATAATGTATTTATTTATTTCTGTAAATAAATATTTTTTATTTGTGAGCTGGTATAATTTAACCTTTTCTATTCGATTGACATTTAAATAAAAACTTCTGAATCACCCCTCGTTGATGAAAATTGTAAAGCACTCGAAGCAAGTTATATAAGTAATTTAATAAATTCGCTTCTTTATATTTATTCTTTAGAGAAACTGGCAAAACTCGCTCTGTCTCGGTCTGTGTCTTCTTAATACAACATTAATTTATCATCATTTACACCGCAATATTGGGGCAGTTATGCTAATTGGTTTTATATATTATTAATTGTAAGCAAAATATTATTTACCCAATATTTGTAACAAGTTATACCGAACGCTCTTGCTGAATTATCGCTGTTTGAGAGGTTAACGAGATCTTAATTACATTGCCCATGTAAATTTTCATTACATTAATTACATTAAATTAATTATGACACAGTGGAAGTTTAATTTGGGTTTAAATTCAACAAAATCATTGGAAAATCTTTCTTTGTAATGGAGTTCTTTTTCACAATGTTGTTCATAAACTAGTTTAACGTATTTTTTATAAGATTCACTTATTTAAAAATCCTGGTAATTACAGTAACTAAAATATATCGTAGAAACTAAAATAATGTAACTAATTATATTATCAATTCAGAAAGTAAAATTCGTAATTACAAAAAGTTGGTATAATTTCATAAATAGCTTGTTTCAAAATGAATTAATTAACACGTTATTCAACATCCCTTTTTTATTCTGCTTAAAACTTTTCCGGGATTCTGTCAAAACTTTACTTACATTCGACTAATAAACATCCTTTTTTCAGTTAGTTTATCCAACGGGTATAAAAAAGAATTAATTAATAAAATATACCACTATATGACTGTATACGAGCCCTGATGCAAAATAGAACGTGTAGTGTGAAATTTTCTCTGTGAGATTATTCTAACTTCATTATTTTTGTATATTTAAAATAGAAAAAAATCATGTTTTAAATTTCTATTATTCGAACCTTGAACATAAGGAAATCACGACCACTTTGATATGTTATATTCTTTAACTTCAACAATAAAAGGAGTGCAAAATCGGAAACATTTGGATCGAAAATACCGATGGAAAGTTACATTAGTTATGACCCTGAGCGACATAAATTATTTTTATTAATGTAATCAAGCTACCAAATTTCATGTTCAGGGATTAACAAAGAATATGTTATGGATATATAAAACATATTTTAATAAATTAAGATAGATTGATAGATTTTATTATTATTTGTATAGAGATTTTACTATTTATTAATTTTTAATTAATATTATTAGTACTATGTAGGTTAAGACATTTTTAAAACGATCGGTAAGAATAAAGTTTAAATAGATGTCAGAAGAAATATACATAGTACATGATAGTGATGTGATCATCATGGAATCTCATGGAAGATCAAAAATATCGCTTTACTGAATTGACCCCGAGGGTGCATGCCCCCTAGCGACGTAGACAGCGAAGCTACTTTGTATTGTGCTGCTGTGTATTGTGTAGTAAGTAACCTTTACACATTAATGCTTTTTTGAATGTGAATAATATGTGTTTTGAATCTGTTTAAAGGTAGTTCTAATATTTGACAAGGAATCATGTTATAGCAATATATACTTAACCAATAAGTGAAGTATTTATTTTCTGCAACCTGTAAGATGTCTGGAAATGTTACCCTTGTTTCTTGTATAGTATTGTGAATGTCACAGTTCTGTAAATCAGAACATTACTACGCACAGAAACGATACAGTTGTAGGTACTAAGTGAAGTGCCTGGTTTTAAGCAATAAATTGACCTAATAAGTTTTTGTAAGATAAAAATCGATTGTAAATCTGCTGCTTTGCCCCATAAAAGAATTCCATACAACTTAACGCTGAAAAGTAACTAAAATATCAACTGATAGATATTCATTGGACAAAATAAAATATGAACAAAAATTATTGAGATTTTCCGTTTTCAGTCGAACAACCTTTTCAGGTCTTGCAATAAACAGTTTAAGATAAATAAAAAGTCACAAGTGATGAATAAACGGGGAGAATTTTCACGTTTGGAAAAGGATAAACTCAAAATGGTTGAATATCTTAATTCCCTTTAGAAGTAGGTAACCTGCTGCCGCAGTGGTAAAACTTTTCAGCGTTCGTAATTCACGAGCTATATTAAAATAAATAGTAACTTCGATTGACTGCGGCTGAGAAATTTGAAGATTAAGTTTCTTTTATTATATTTGTTTTGAAATAACTGCTAATTCGACATTCCAGTAAAATTTGTAGGTCTATAGAAATACGTCAAAATTTTATTTATTGAGTTGGACATTATAAGTATAATAATTGTGTGCATTGTAATCCACAAGATTGTTTAGTGTGGTACATACATACATTGATGTGCTAGCGTTTTCTAGGTTTCTAATTCTAATACAGGGTAGGTAGGCTTCTGCCCTAAAGTCCATTTGTCATGTTCAACAAATTCAAATTGTAATTATTATAACTTCTAAAAACATCAACAGCTAACAAGTTTTACAAATAAAAAAAGCAAAGACGCAAAATAAATTAAAAGACCAATGTTGGCATAAAATTACTTAACGAATTCAAAAGAGAATATATTAAAATGTTCTCCATAATTAAATACTGTAGAATAATTTATCGCGAAATTTAAAATGTAGGTTATTTTATCATGTTTATGAAAACGAAGCTTTATGACTGAGTGAAAAGTTTTATACGGGTTTGGGCACGACTGGGCGACGCCGGTTACGCCATTGTTTGCTAGTCCTACTAAATTAAGCTTTATAAGGTACACCATCGGTTTCATTTATGAATTTTGTCAGTTACCTAGATAGCATTAGAGTTTTAATAGCTTCAACAAAAGCTCATTTCATAATAAACTCGCATAGTCGATTGTAAAAAACAAGTGATAATGTTGTAACAAGAGCGGTATCGGCCATGCGACTTAGGCATGCCGTAGTCCTTCAAGCTCGAAGTTGTGGATTTTCGGACTATGTGTACAAATACCTTACATCTTGCTGGTGGTGGTGCTTGTTTTAAATCTAAAAGTCAACAACATGAGTCACGCATAAAAGCCTTATCGCCTACTTTTCTATTAGGTTTACTAATCAAAAACAGTTATTAAATTATTAAGCCTGTATTTGTTAATGTTGAGTACAGTATAAAGTGTTTTACGACTGCAAAACAATTTTTTTCTCTTTACCTTTAGGCAAGGCGAAATCTTTGTTATGTGTAAATCACTTAAAACCCCTGGTGGATACACAAACAAAATAATCGCTATGATGATGATTATAAACTTCTATCTTAATTGATACAGTGGTTTTAGCTGCCAAATGAAACATCCAAAAGAGTAGGTTTATCATATTAGTAGCTTCAGGCACAAGCTCTTTAATGCCAGGTTAAGCGTGAACCACACTGAATGCAACGTTGAATCACACAATACTAACGTTATCCGAAGTTATCCTAAGAATATATGAAACAAAAGATGACCATGAAGCCCTATTTCATCCAAATCAAATAAATTTACAAACGTTTTACAATGTCGATGTTCCCTCAAGACATTTAATTGAGATTTCTTATAAAGATATGAGAGCAATTTTTTTTACCACGATGTTACAGAGCTTAGCAGCAATGTCGAGTTATGTAAATAATTTAAATATTCGCATTTACATCAGCAAAAGAACTTTTATTTTAATGACTACTTTATACGCGGATTTGTTTTATACAATATTTTTGAAATATTGCCCAAACAACTTCTTTTCTATATATTATTAGCATAGATTCTTCTAACATCGACAATTTCCAAAGAAATACTCTCTTATTAAAAATATTATACTACTATTTTTTTCCACGGAATATACATAATTCAAATACATAATATGATTTATTATTTAGTTTCGGCTAATTCGCACCCAAAATGAATATAAATATAATACAAGTTGTCTATATCCGCAAGCCGTTGCTACGACCTATTTTCATACTGTATTTATATTATCGACGTCTTAGTCATTTTCTTCCCTTTAGTACCAAAACCTCACTGGCGCAATCTCTCCTCCTGCCTTTACTGGACTACGCCGATTCTTGCTCCTCCGATCTTAACGAGGAATTGCTAAATAGACTGGATCGTCTCCAAAATTTCTGTATCAGATTTATATTCGGTCTAAGAAAGTACGATCATATCTCTGCGTTCCGTAAGCGGCTAGGCTGGTTGCCAATTCGTCAGCGACGTGATGCTCTTGTTCTTCATCTCTTATATTCCATCCTGTTCAACCCTAAAACTCCTTCCTATCTCAAAAATAATTTCAATTTTTTGGGAGCCCATAACTATAGCTTACGCTCTTCCGAAAACTATACCCTTGAAATCCCATCTCATAACTCCTCCTTTCTTGGCGATTCCTTTAAGGTCTCCGCAGTTAGGCTATGGAATTCACTTCCCGTCCCTATTCGCTTAGCTCCTTCTTTATCTTCCTTTAAATTTCTTCTGTACAAACATTACCTGTCCACATCGTATCCCTAACTTTCTTACTAACTACTAACTGACGTGAGACTTATCTTAAATTATCGTGATTTATGTGTCTTTTTACTCTTTAATGTATCTTTAATATTTTATTCCTGTTTAGTTTTTGTTTTAATAACTGTGTATTACATGTATTTTGCACTACTTGCCTATCTTATTTAATACATTTCTTTTTTCTTTACTCACAGTGGTTGCCTGGAAGAGATCGCTCGTAAGCGATAAGGCCGCCAGTTGCCCTCCTTTTGATTTAATTATGTTAATTTTTATTTTTATTTTGTAGTGTAACGAAGTGTAAATAAATATTGTATTTTGTATTTTGTATTGTAAAATTGTAAATTTATTTTTGTAAATTTATAATTGTAAATTTATTTTTTCTGTTTCATTCGAAGAAACATTCTACGCGCTATGTTAAAAAATATTGTTATTCTAGTAAATAAAATAATTAAAGCATAAAGAAGTGAATAAAATAAAATAAAAAATCATAATAATTTCTAATAAATAATATAATTTTCTCCAGGCCAAGGTTAAGCTTATTGAGGCGAGCGATTAACGAGAAAATGTGTTCATAAATATGTGTGCAAGACACAAATCCAAGATGTAAGGGCAATCAAACACCCCCAACTTATTATTGCTACCATTTAAATTTTGCTTAAAAAAATAACAATGATAATTTTTAGTTGAGGCCTTACCCGAGATCTGATCCAGCCAACTCAAGATCTTCAACTACTACATTCGTATTAATAAATACAAGAAATATAATTATTATGTCACGGATTACAATTACATATATCATTTCGTTTATTGTTTTGAATGATATGCTATACAAACTATATAAGAATTAACGTGATTATTAATGAGTATTGAAATTAACTAAACAATTTGATTCTATAATAAGAATGCTATATCTACTAACCGTTATTTGACCACGAACCACAAAGTCCAAATAATCATATTGTGGTTTTATCAGAAAACTGATTACTATTTTTGAACCTATTTACTGTACTATGAGTTTCACTTTAACAAGTAAATGTATTCTAGCCTTTCAGTAAAGTACTAATTAGTGGAGGTTTCTTTCTTTATTCTATTCAAAATCCTTAACTTATTTTACTTTCTGAGAACTTATAACTCAATGAAATTCATTAAGTTTTCAATATCTTTTTCGTAAAAGCCATTTTAGAATTGTAACTCACTAAAATAATAATGAAATTAAAGATAGATTTTAATATTTACTTTAATATTATATATATATATATATTTTGCATATTTTATTCATTTAAATGTTTCTTATAACTTACAACTATAAGATATTTATACGAGTCAAAACAAAAAACCGATGATAGTAATGGCTGTCACATGATTGATCGCAAAGCCGCTGCTGCTGGTCTCCATAAACTAATACATAACATACCATTACGTGGCATATCCCATATGAATATGTAATAAATGTTGGACCGTTTTTCATGACACGCTTCCGAACACAGTTGCCTACGCCCTTCGGCTCTACGGTGCTACGGTGCTATGGCCCTCTAAAGAAAAACCTATTTACCCTTTAGAGTACCTCTCGAAATTGAATTTCACACATGCCTTAACAATCACGCTTGCTATTCATCTAAGGATTTCAAATCGGGTAATCTCGCTTTTACAATATTGATTACTTTTTATAAAGAAAGTAATATTAGATCCCTTAGAAAGAGATGCAATTTATTTAGAAATGGCCAAGAAATCCGTAACATCCTAAAGGCCTGGATTCACTTTGATACTTGATTGGTGCAGGTGATAAGTGATTTCTAATCATTTGCATTTGCACTGATCAAAGTGAATACAGGCCTTTACCAGACTGGGAAATTTATAGTTAAACTCTCGAACAAAAACATGTACAAAGTCAATAAAAACATCAATAAGTGATAAATTCCACTTATAACGTTTAATAAGATACGCTAGTACTAAGCAGCTTAAAATATCTTATCTTAATATATCTTTGCTAAGTTTGAAGCCAATTTTTAATAAAAGGGCCTTTAAAGCTCTTAAGCCCTCTTCTAAGGAGCTTATCTAAGAATGTCGATGTGCTTCGGGATGGATTAACCCGTATGAAACATGTAAAAATAAAAAGATGCCGATTTAAGTTGGATTTTTTAGTTTAGTTGGTAATAATCTTATTCTAAATTAACGAATCGAAAACACTTAACATACACTATTATTGTTATTATTCTTTTTTCTGAAAATCGATTTAGTATACATTTTGCCTATTAATAAGAGTGTATGTGTGAACTAAGCATGTCAAGTATTGGCAAACACGCAATTCTACAATTCTTGATGATTTATAAATACTATGTGGTTATGTTGTATACGGTTATAATATATTTTAGAGAAATTAAACAATTCAGGTTATGTCTTCATGTATGCCACTATGGATAACACTGTCTAAACCATGCAACTAGTATCCAAGCTTCTATTAACATACTATTCATACCGTAAAAAAATATAACAAGGTGCTGTTACAGATAATCGAAAGTATTACAAACTGGTTGTCAATGGGACAATTCGCTCAAATTGACAAATCGAAGCGGTTCAGTGAGAGCTCTCCAATCCAATAACTTGCTCTTTGACGGATAAACTGTTGGAGGGGGCTTCGCAATACTATAGTATACTAGCTGCCCCCGCGAACTTCGTTTCTCCTTAATGTGGTTTTAGTTAGCCTTAATACCGTGACACGAAAGAATAATTTCACTGTATTATCGTCACTATAATTTGAATTTGATTTACACTTCGGTCTAAGTAACACGTGGTTGGCTATGCTAACACCAAAAAGTAGAAATAATTGAATTTCACGGCATTTCGTTTAGTACAAAAAAAACTTAATTTATACTTTAGCCTCAATAACACATGGTAATCATAATATTGAATTGTAGCTTATATGACGCGATTGTCGGTTTACCATAGCAGTGCCATCTATTGAGTACTTACTCAATCCAGTCGAAAAGTATCGACATCTTTTAGAATCTTTTGGAGTACAGATAATTGTGACTGTCAATTAATTATAGACAAATAATTTGCAATAAAATAAAATTGCGACTATAATTAAAGATCTAAGCTATCCTATCTCATATGTTGGACCAGACTGTTCACGGTGTGCCAATTTAATTTAAAATCGGTTAAGTAGTTTAGGAGTCCATCGCGGACAAACATCGTGACAGGAGATTTATATATATTAAGATTGTTGGAACTGGATATAGCGATGTTGATATAAAATTAGACCGTATAATAGAGGATGATATAAAAACACCTCACTACCAGTAACCGATATCCCTTTACATGAAGGAGATATTAAACATACATATATATGTACTAAAATTTTCTGGGACTTCTACTTTATATGGGATACCAAACCACCGTGTCACCGCAGGCAGCAAAACTGTTGAATTTCCATTTCTCATTTGAAGTGGCTATCGGTTACTGTATAGTAACTGCCATAATATAACACGTTAATAAAATATCATGACGTTATTAAAGATTATAATTTGTACTGATTTTCTACATTCCCGTTATGTTTTCATTTATATGAAGACCCATTACCTCTTCCTCAATGACACTGGAAACCGATAAGTATTAAATTACGCATCAATAAAACACGCCAACAATATAAGCTCGGAACTCTTGTTTTTATATATACGCCAACATGAAAAAGGTTTCTCTTCGTTTAAACAAGAAATTTTGCCTAATGTTGTATTGTTATGTGAAATTACTTGGATAATTAATACATCCTGTATTAAATGTTTTCAGAGTTACTCAAATCATCACCACGGTTTTGTATTGCCTATTTTGAAATGTAGTACACAAAAGGGCAATTACTAGATTGCTTGCCAAATGTAAATAATGGTTGCTTTTACTGAGTAGAGCAAATATTTAGCAGTAAACGAAATTGGCAATAATATTGATTTATATTAATTTAGAACAATAATATAATTGAAATTGAAAAAAATAAACTTAAATTGGTACGCTGAAAGTTCGTTCATAGAATTTTTTTAATAGAATTTGATTTGATTAATTATAAATTAATAGATATAATTATTAAAAATAGTTTGCCTTCGAGATCGAAACAACGATTTTTAATTATTAAAAATAGTTTGCCTACGAGATCGAGATTAGAGATTTATTTTTAGGTAAGCTTAATTAAGCACATTAATATGCTATAATCAGCTCATTCATGTTTTTTAAATACTAATTTCAAACCATTTCATTATTTTATTGTACGCCACAACTTTGTTTATAACTTTTTGTGTGTTTCAAAGTATATATATATTTTTAATAACGTCATGATATTTTATTAACGTCTTATGTTATAGCTGTTACCAGCCCCCTTAAATACATAAAATCCTAAAGTTACTCAAAAGAATCTTGAAAGGAAATTTTATTCCTTCAAACTTATCATAATCCATAAATTCTTGTGTTACTTTCGCCATCACCGTTGACGGTGATGATCAGTCGCCCGCGAAAATCTTTTCGAGATTAAATATTGTGAATAGTTAAGTGAAATCGTCTCGGACTGGGTTAGACTAAACCTAATCCAATTTAACTCCAAGAAGACATAAGTTTGCGCGTTTTCCGCGAAAAAAACATCCTTTGTCGCTACTCCAATTTCAATTTCTTAAAGCCACAATCAGTATCAGAATACTTGTTCACATATCGAACGACGTTCAGTTTCGCGGTCATTTAGAACTAAATTAGCCTCCTTGGTGTGCTAAGCAAGGCCGTCCCGTCTCGGTACTTTACTCCGGGCCACTCTGCATCTTCCACTTTTACCATGGAGAGTGTTCAGAGGAGTTGTTCGGATTAATACTTGTAGCTGAGTTTCATCATCGGACGTCGAGGCAGAATACAAAATTCCACTCGTGTCACCTCGACGTCCGCCGTTTCACGACTGAGCGTTTTTCAAAGCAATTTTTGCCACGCACCACCGCTATGTGGGACCAGCTGCCCACTGAAGTATTCCGAACCCATTCGACTTAGGGTCCTTCAAGAAAAGAGCGTACCAATTCTTAAAAGGCCGAGCCCTCTGGCATTTAGAGTGTCCATGGGCGGCGATATGACTTAACATCAGGTGAGCCTCATGCCCATTTGCCCCCTGTTCTTTAAAAAAAAATATAGCTCAATAAGCGTTACAATAACCTGATAAAATTAATAGTAAAAATGAATATATTAAGATAGAATTAGAAATCGCGAAGCAATAACTCGAAACAATGATTTTTGTTTGCAATTTAATTTATAGCACATTCAGGAGGAATAATTAAGCGAATCCAACGCAATGCTGTAAACAACTTCGAGCACTTTGTGTTGATTGAGGGCTTTCAAATGGAATCGAACAGATTGTTACTTTAAAATAGTCAAAATATTTTCATAGTTTGACGCGTAACGTAACAACTAGGTAATTAAAAATATTCCGTTCTTCCGTCTAAATTTGAATAACGCTTTCGTTATTACGTAAAATCAAGTAAACTACGGTAACTATGGTCACGTCTAGAAACAAAAAATACAAACAAAATGCAGGCAAAATTTTAACTAGTTGCTTAGAAAATATTCTTTATAAAATACTAAAGCTTGAATCTGGAATAGCTCAGTCTGCGCTCGCTGCGGTCGTAGCAAGGTGCATCTGCTGGCTTTTGTCGGATTATTGCCGCCCCACAACGACAACGCAATTTGTTTCAGTAATCGCCACTATTCAGCTCTGAGCTATGTAATCTCCTTAAAATATTCCAGTAACTTATAGAAACTGCTGCGGAAAAAATCTTCGCTTTATTCTCAATACACCTCCATCAAATTCGCTTCAATAACGACAAAAACTTAAAATATAACAATATTATCTTCTTTTCGCTAGTATAAATAAATAAAACTTGACAACCTCTCATACCGGGAGACTACTACAGATGTCAAGTTGAGAGACTATTTGGTATTAAAATTAGAATCATATTAACGCCATCTATTGCAGCGATTTCATGTTTATAATAATATGCTTGATTTTATGTAAATAACTAGCGGACCCGACAGACGTTGTACTGTCTTAACTATGAATATTGATTTTGAGTTGGTATAATTAACTATAAATGCATTATGATATACAACATTCTTTTTGTTTTTCTGGCGCGTATATAAATAATTTTGTTGGTATTCCGACATATAACTGTGTAAATATGGATTTTCAAGATTAATGCCACAAACAATTAGCGAATAATTTTTCATCTCATCCTCTCAAAAGTTTCAATTGTAAAAGCGCTATGTAAAGAATTAGCAAAATAGGTTCAACCGTTCACGCGTGATGCCGTGACCAAGGGAAATAGGGATTCATTTTTATATATAGATATAGTAAACTGGAATTAAGAAGTTCTAATTGAAAATTCCGCGTTAATAAAAGACTGTTTTATATTATTCTATTCTGCTTATTATCCAGGCCCTATTTACAGGCCTTAAAATCAATAGGACTTTTATCTCATCAAAATGGTACAGCCTCACTATTATTTGACCAGAAATTCATTAACTTATATGAATGTGATTAGGATACTATAAGTTTTTGACGTCAAAGAAAGAGTTAGTACAGAGTATGTATCTATAATAAATACAGCTATAACCTTTCAGTATACTAGTAATCACTGTTAAAATTTTCTTTTTCGAGAGTTTCAGTGCCAACAAGATATGAACATTTATTGCGCAGTTACAAAGAAAATATGCAACATCAGGTGGTATTGCGAAATCGTTCTTTATTAGATTTTTCTCACCCTTACTTTATTGTCAAGTAAAACGAGAAAGTATCAAGTAACATCTACATTTAGCTCACAATATGTACATGGTGTGTTGTCGTTTTCTGCCAACGTTCCTTACTCATAAAATATTAATGTCACAATTACTTCCGTATCTCAGTTTTATTATCTTTATATCGTCTTAATATGATCCTTCCAGTGGCCTGTATTGTGTACAAAACGTTAACAGTAATAGGATTTTCTTTTGTTTAAGTAAATCCTCGTAATGTTGACGTTAGGCTTACTTACAAGCTACTACTATAGCGTTTTGTAGTAATGAAAGATGTGGTTTAGTACCACCCATAATACGAAATATATTGTTGGATAAATAATAATAACACATCACATCACATAAGACATCACAAAGACTAAAACTAAAATAATTAAATGTCATGATTGAAATCAATTGGATTTCCAATGAGTAATTATAGCATTTAGGAAAGCCTAAAACAGCCTAATACTTGCTTTTTGACTCTTACTAAACGACTATGTACGCTCAAGACCATTCTTAAAAAAATCAAAGCTTTTATACATATAACTATTGTTATATGTATTCTTTTCCGAAAACAAATGCTGACGCACTGTTTCCTCAAATCAGTGCGTCACAAAAGTTGTTGAATTTTCGCGTTATCTCATTAGGGGAAAGTTCCTTCGTTATATATAGCAACGTCAATCCGTACGATCTGTCGACCTTTTACATTTGTTATCTTAATAAAAACTTGACTGGCTTATATATTTGGGAGAACACTTTCCAATAAAATGTCAATAAACAAAGTTTTGGACATGGGCGGCATTACGAATTCAATGACGATCCACGGTAAAAGATGAAATCTAAACAATCCATCTTATTACAGGCTACGCAATATTTATTATGAAAATATTTTTTCAGTAAGAATGGGAAAGAGAGCAATTTCTGGGGACGAAAGTATCTTATATATCAGTTAGTAATCTTATATTTTCTTAGTGCTAGCCAACTCGTTTGTCTTCGTGAAGCTTTTCGTATCTCTGTTAGAAGATAGAGCATTAGCTTATATACTTTTTCTGTGTTTTCTTTAGTACGATAATTGATATTAAACGTTATACCTACCATTAGAATCCACTTATGTAATGGTAGGTATAACGTTAAATATTTTATTTTAAACAATACATACACAAGCAAGCACATGTAAATCTTCGAGATACAAACGTCAAAATTAGCATGTAGTATATTCATCTCACATTAGTAAATAACAAATTTTGTTTAGTAAATAATAAGCCAATTAAAGCAATCCATTTCTGTTTTGTTAGGAATAATGTACAGTATTATATGCTTAATTGATTTGGAAAGTAAGTGATCCGTTAAATGCGTGGGAGGAAGCTTATTGCAATTAACAATGAATATAATCTTGACACTAATGAATATATGTAATTGAGAAATAATTGAATGCCTTAATTAGGGTGGTTAAGAGTTGATAATTCGATTTAAGAGGCGTCGAAATAATTAGAAATCGTTAGTAATACTTAGATTTCATTATTATATAAAAGTATATTAATAATAGTATCATATATTACTAAAATTATATAAAATCTCTTTTGTCTTAAAGGATTTTTTTGTTATGTATAGAGGAAAATCTCTGTGCTATCTGAATCAAAGTATTTTTAGGGCACATATTTTTAAACATTTTTAATTTTAATTATAGTATTTCATTAATAATTATTACAGAAATCAGTCTTACCTTACAGCAACCAATAAACTTGCTTCTTGCTTGCTAAATTCATTTTAACGTCCTCAACTTCACACATTTAAAAACCTAATAAAGCACTAAATTTATCATTTATTTGAAGAAAACGCACCAAAATATCAGTAAAGGGATAAAATGTTTTAGCAAAATACGTCGGCGTTTTTTGCGCGACCCTTAAAGCGGTTTTTCAGATAACGTCGTGTCACGGCGAGTGTCGTGGCTACACTGAAGTCCTGAACACCCCGTTACTGAAACATTGTACGTAAACAAACCCTTTCGTATATGGGTCGCTTAATAGCTCTTCATAAAAGTCGTTTTTCTTGCTCGCTGTTGATTTTCGCACGTATTAAAAGGTTCAATCCGCTTGACTGGGCCTTCACGTGTGAATGGATCGAGATTTTGGTTATGCAATGTCGACACGTGTGGGTTGCTTAAACGATCGAAATTGACATGAAAAGCGATGTTTGCTATAACAATGGCTGCAACGTTGTGTCGTACACGAGTATTTGTTGTGATATTGGTCGGGCGAAATTTGAACTAGACAAGAGTTATGTAAACAAACTTTAGTTAAATTACATATTTTAGTTAAGAATTTGGACCGTAAACCAAATGTTAGCAACCATCGTACACTTACTTGTAACCAATAAATTGTAAAACGTCAGCTAAGTAATAATCTGCCCTTTAGTTTTTCCCACACTCATAAATTGTATAATATATAACATTCTTGTTTCCGATTACGTACAATAGGTCGACTACACTTATATTGAAGTGTTTTTTTTGTTATTTATTAGTTCATATTTAAACGATTAAATCCAGTTGACTCGCAGCTTCAAACAAATAGTTTAATTTAACATTTATTTCAACATTCCTTCAACTAGCCACCTAACACAAGTCAACTCAAGTCTTGAGTTTTTTTTCGAAACTAATATCTTACGTAGAAAGTACATTTTTATACGAGTATAAACAATCGATTAGTATCACATTTATTCGTATAGTCTGATGGAATCAAAATGTAAAGGGAGCCTCTGTCAAATATAGCTTAGAGAACGTTTACGAGTAAATTTTGAATCATATTGTAGTGTGAGGAATGAAGCTGTGAAGAGAACCTGTGCATGCGGTCTGTTTTGCGGTGGCGATTTCTAAAGCATTGTGTGGTGCATGTGGTATTTAGTCCTTAACATTTAATTTGAATTCTTGCACTGGTCGACGTTCTTGCAGAGCTGTGTTTTTATTATACATGGCTATGAACAAAACTTAAATAATTCTTGCCGTAGGTATATACCAACATATTAAGGAAAATAAAAAAAATATTTTTAAATACATTATATTTACTTCATACAAATATGTGGGGATGTTTTGATAAATTACATCAATCTAATTAAATCAAAAACAAATGCACCGCCGCAACAGCTTTCGCTGCCGTGACCAGGATTCGAACCTGGGTTACTACGGCCACAACGTAGGGTCCTAACCACTAGACGATCACGGCTATCGGAGCAGATACCTTTCACCGCTTATCACTCAAAAGGTATCGTGAGTTGTATTACTAAGCCAACTTAAAATGATCAACTACCCGTTCCTTAGTTAAGTGATAGTGTAACTTCTTAAATCGTTCGTATAACCGTTGTGAAATAAGAAAAACGAGAACAACCAAATTGTGTCTTTTTATGTAACTTTCAAGAGCGCTTGCGGCGACCGGAACCAATCAAAAACCTATAATGAAGCACAATTTCAATACAATTCTTATCTGCTCCGATAGCCGTGATCGTCTAGTGGTTAGGACCCTACGTTGTGGCCGTAGTAACCCAGGTTCGAATCCTGGTCACGGCAGCGAATAGCTGTTACGGCGGAGTATTTTATTTTAATTCTGCGTAAAAATCCTTTAATTTAAACAATTTATTCGAAATAATCAAATTACATTTTATATAATATGTAATAGATGAGATATTGTTTACGTTTGAATTTAATCATGTTAAAGTAAAATTGCTGATTCCTTCAGAATTCTTATGATTTCCATCATTACATTAAGAAAAAACTCTTTAATACTTTTCACAATGTAAAATATTTTTTTTATTGTAAACCAATTTATAAATAAACATAAAATCACTACTAATTTTTAAATCCATAATAAGCGTGAACGACTTTTATTTTATATCACAATCGATTATTTGTTATCATAATTCAATATGTTTTAAACAATAAAAATCGAATTGCTTTTTATTTTCCTATACAAACGTTTCACGTAAAAATGGCTTTATTTTATTTTTTGATTCTTATTTATTTAATATAATGATTAATCGAATTTTTCCTGTGTTGACACTATTGCATGGTCTTAGTTTTAGCCATCTTAGGTCGGATCTTCGAATTTATGGAGGTAAAGACGCGGATATGGGAAAATTTCCTTTCGTAGTCTTTATGGAAAAACTCATATATACAACACACAATGGGGTCCGGATATTAAAATATGTTCCAAGGTGTTCCGCCACTGCTCTCACTTCCACTTGGACGTTAACTCATTGACAATGAGAAAATCACTATTTATTCATTATAATACAACAGATGAGCCGCAACGAAAAAATATTTTTAAAATGATCTTAAATCCAAACCAATTAACGAAGCCATAACAATTTTTTATTTATTTATTGTATAAATAATAATAATCAATGGCGCTACAACCTGTTCTAGTCTGGGCCTCAGATTTCTGTACTGTTTCATAATCATTTGTAAATTGAATATGCAAGTAGGTGATCAGCCCTTCTGTGCCTGACGCACTGACGATGCTTTCCTTCACCGTTCGAGCGAATCTTAAATGCGCACATAGAAAGAAAATCAATTGGTGCATAGCCGGGGATCGAACCTACGACGTCAGGGATGAGCGTCACACGCTGAACCACTAGGCCAATACTGCTCTTGTTTATTGTATAAATAATCTAAAATGGAAAAGTAGTTGGTGTGGTGGTAACACAAACTGGACACAGTTTTTCTGTCCACCAGGACGTTGAACATATTTAAATAATTAACTTATATACTAAGGCCAGTGACATATACACTATAACATTAAAACCATTAACATTGCTTAAAGTATCGCATTATTTACGAGTACGAGTTCCGACGTGGCACTAGTGCTGCGGAAACGACTCGAAGGGTGAATGATGTGTATGGCGGTCATGTTGCAAAAGAAAACACGGTTCGTTTTTGGTTCCAACGTTTTCGTTCTGGAAATTTCGACCTGCAGAACAAGCCCCGTGGACGGCCTGAGACCCAAGTTGATAATGAAGTATTGAAGGCTATTGTGGAAGCGGATCCATCGTTAACCACGTCCGAGTCAGCTGCAAGCTGCGGTGTTAGTGATAAAACGGTTTTAATTCACTTGAAGCAAATTGGGAAGATTAAAAAGCTTGAAAGGTGGGTACCTCACGAATTGACTGAAGCAAACCGGCAAACGCGCGTCGACTGCTGCGTTACATTACTGAACCGGCACAATAATGAAGGTATTTTAAACCGAATCATTACCTGTGATGAAAAATGGATTCTTTACGATAATCGGAAGCGCTCACCGCAATGGTTGGATCCGGGCCAGCCAGCCAAATCCTGCCCCAAGCGAAAATTAACCCCGAAAAAGAGACTTGTAAGCGTTTGGTGTACTAGTGCCGGTATTGTTCATTGCAGTTTTCTCAAATCTGGCCAGACTATTACGGCTGATGTCTATTATCAGCAATTGCAAACCATGATGTAAAAGCTAGCAGCTAAACAACCTAGGCTGGTCAATCGCTCCACGCCACTGCTACTTCACGACAACGCTAGACCACACACTGCACAACAGACGGCTACCAAATTAGAAGAGCTTCAATTGGAATGTCTAAAACATCCTCCGTACTCCCCGGACCTTGCTCCAACAGACTACCATTTTTTTTTCGAAATTTGGACAACTTCTTGCAAGGGAAAAAATTTAACTCTGATGGGGCAGTCCAATTTTCACAGATTTTATTGATTCCCGTCCGACTGGTTTTTTTAGTAAAGGGATCAATGAACTACCTATGAGATGGCAAAAGTGCATAGAAAACAATGGTTTGTAGATGTGGGGGATGCCGGGGTATGTTGCCTCCGGGTGACTACCCGGATGACTCCAAAGGAAACAATGCGATTGTGAATGACATCTTTATTTGACGTGCTTTTGCGTCAATCGCTAAGTACAGACTGTCGCACTTATAAAACTATGCTCAGAACTATATAGTATATATATATATATATATACCCCTACAACTACTCCCCCCTTTTACAAAAAAAAATGTTTCTTCTAAACATTTTAAAACATAAATACACAGTTAAAATGAAATACAAGAATTCATAACACACAATTCTACAACACAATCTAGTAATAACTACGAGCAATCACGCGTCCTGCACTGTAGGTTGCATTGCCTGTGCCTTATCGGTAGGCGGCATCTCCATCGACACAACCTTCATGGTAAACTTCTTTAAACTCTTATTTATCTTCTTATATAGAAAGTAAACACCAATTACTAGTAATAACACCAATACTGCTGCTATAAATGTGCCGTATTTTTCGTTTTTTTCTTCCAACGTAGTAGCCTGGTTGGCACCATTTTGAGCTATAACTATACTTTTCTCTTCTTGTTTGCTCTGATTTTTACCCATTCTTTTAATATAATTTGACAAACAAATGAATTGAATACCTACTATAATAATATAAATAATAAATTTAATCTTATATATTTAATTGCAGTGCTCAAATTGCAAAAAACTAACCTACTTACGTATGTCCATAAAGTAAACGCTACAGTGCAGTATCGTAACAATATCTTACATCGCTAGCTATAACTTAAGCAAAAATACTTAATCTTAACATAGCATTTTGTAATTAGCTTGGCTTATATAGCATAGCTAAAACTGAGCGCTTAGCTTTAATTCGCGAATCGTACCGGCTTTTTAATAATACGTCCCGAACGCGTCTTTTTAACAGGCTTGGGTTCGACTTCTATGCTGGGTTCAACGTCGGGCATTTGAACTAGGGGTGCCGGTTCGATGTTTTTCTGACATTCTATCTCCGGCAACACATAAGCGGGCTTCAATCTATCTATAGATATACTAGCTGTACGATTAGGAAATTGTATGACAAATACTTTGGGACCTCTCTTAATTACTCGATATGGACCATCGTATGGCGGTTTCAACGGCTTGCGCACCGAATCGTCTCTGATAAATACAAATTCTGCATCTTTTAAATCGGGATGCACGAAATATGGACGGGAATTACTATGCGATTTCGGGACCGATTTTAACGATTTTATATGCTTTCGGATACCTTCTACTAATCGTTGGGGCTCTGCAGACCCTACCTGCGTAGAAGAATCGTAAAAATCACCTGGTAATCTAAGAGTACGCCCAAAGGTCAATTCAGCAGCTGACACGCCAGAGTCGGTCCGCTGAGCTGCTCGTAACCCTAATAAGACTGTGGGCAGCTCTTCGACCCATGACTTATTTGACAATCGAGCCATTAGGGCTGCCTTCAATGTCCTGTGCCAGCGCTCCACCGCTCCGTTAGCCTGCGGGTGGTAACTAGTTGTTCGGATTCTGTTTATGCCTAATAAGTTCATGAGTTCCCTAAATAACGAACTTTCGAACTGACGACCTTGATCGCTCGTGAGCTTTATTGGACAAACATAACGGCATATCCAGTTTACATATAACGCTCTAGCAACCATCTCCGCGTTCATATCCCGCAATGGCAAAGCCTCGGGCCATCGCGTACAACGGTCTATCAAGGTTAAACAATATTTAAATCCGTCTTCAGTATAGGCAAAGGACCTACTAAATCTATGTGCACATGCTCGAAACGATCGGCATGTGGGAAACTGCCCACTCCGGTCATCAAATGCCCGTCTACTTTAGCTCGCTGACAACTGATACACGTTTTGGCCCAAAGATTGATGTCAGAATTCATTTTTGGCCAAAAGAACTTTTCCGTTATTAACTTCCGGGTGGCTCGAATGCCCGGGTGACTAATATTGTGTATGCTATTAAAAACTGTTCGTCTGAACTCGCTAGGTGTATATGGCCTCGCTACATTTGACGAAAAATCACAATAAATTGTTTTATTACATGTAGGTAAAAAGACTTTTTTAAAATTATCATTGCAACACAGTTCACTTGCATACTCGTCGGTTAATTGCGATTCGGCAATTTTTTCATAATCTAGAACATTCGGACAGTACAAAGTCTCAATGCGTGACAGCGAATCTGCCACAGTATTATTACTGCCAGTAACGAAACGAATATCTGTAGTAAACTCACTAATATACGCTAACTGCCTAACACGCCTCGGTAGCTCTTTCTCGCATTTAGTTTTATTAAATGCGTAAGTTAAGGGCTTATGATCGGTATATACTATAAGCTCTCTTCCTTCTATGACATCCTGAAAATAACGAATAGATAAATAGATAGCTAAAAGTTCTCTGTCGAAAGTAGAATATTTCCTCTGAGCCTCACTCAATTTCTGAGAAAAGTATCCTAAAGGTTTCCAACTGTTGTCAATATACTGTTGCAAAACGCCTCCGATCGCGATATTTGATGCGTCTACGACGAGAGAGATAGGTATATCGGTTCGTGGATGCGCTAACATCGCTGAATTTTGCAAGCTAAGTTTGCATCGCTCGAATGCTTCGTCAGCCTCAGGTGTCCAAGCTATACTAGTTTTATCACGCTTCTTCGCGTTATGCAAATAACGATTTAAAACTATTTGATGTGTAACTGCATTTGGAATATGCGCCCTATAAAAATTAGGCATACCTAAAAATCGGCGTAATTGTTCTATCGTTTAGGTTTCGGGAAATTTTTAATGGCTTCTATTTTATGTTCTAACGGCTTAATACCATCCAGAGACACCTCGTATCCTAAGAATTCTAACTTTGTCTGACCAAAACTACATTTACTTAAATTTATCGATATACCGTATTTATTAAAACGCTCAAACACTAACTCTAAATGTTCTTTATGTTCTTCAACGGACGAACTAGCAATAAGTACATCGTCTATATACGTAAATAAGAAATCTAAACCACTTAATACTGTATGACTCATAAAACGTTGATATGTTTGTGCAGCATTACGCAACCCGAATGTCATGCGAGGAAACTCGAATAACCCGAAAGGAGTTGTGATCGCTGTTTTCTCAATATGCTCTGGAAATATAGGAACTCCGTGGTAGGCTCGAACCACATCAATTCGGGACATAATTGACTTCCCTTCTAAAATATATGTAAAATCACGTATACGCGGTAAAGAATACCTATCTGGCTTCGTGATCGCATTTAATTGTCTAAAGTCGCCGCAAGGACGTATTTCCCCATTCTTCTTGGGTACTACGTCTAACGGACTAGACCAACAACTCTTAGAAGGCCTACAAATCCCTAACTCCTGCATTATTCAAAATTCCTCCATAACTTTTTTATACTTGTCGGGTGCTAATTGTCGAGCGCGGGAATGGACAGGAGGACCCGTCGTCTCTATATAGTGATATACGTCATGTGACGGCGGATCGTTAAAATTGCATGGTTTAGTAATGTTAGGAAACTTACTTATGACGTCACACTACGGGTGATCTTTATTAATAGTATTTAAACTAGAGCAACTAGTGTTAACTATGGATGCCAAGGAATTAAAATTAGTTAATTTATCTATTAATTTCCGGGACTTTAAATCTACCAATAACCCAAAATGTGTTAAAAAATCAGCTCCAATGATTGCCTGTTTCACATCGGCTATAATAAAATTCCAACGAAATGCCCTCCTTAACTTAAAATTTACAACTTACATTTTTGAACCAAAAGTATTAATAACCGTACCATTAGCAGCATATAACTTAAAATCACTACATTTTGATCTGGCACTGTTTTTATCTCCTGGAATGACGGATACGTTTGCGCCGGTATCTATTAAAAAAATTATATCCACTATTACTGTCCAAGATGCATAGGCGTTGTGCTGGGGCGATGGTGCAGGCATCCGCCTCCGTGACTCCGCACCTCTAGGGGTTTCCCTTCTTAAAAGCGCAAGAGGGCACACATTTGGTAGCACGGTCTTTGAAACGGTAAAGGTAAAAAGAGATTGGGTATGCCCAATCACTCGGCGCACGGGACTGCGAACGCCGTCCCTGCCCACGGCTGTTACCTCTATAGGGCGGGCGAGATGATGTACGGCTCCTCAGCAACTGGTCGAACTTGTGGCTCAGCTCCGCGATGGCCGCATGCTCGTCGTTGTCCTGGTCTTGCCGAAGACCGCCACTTGTCTTGACCTCCGCCAATTGAGGTGGCTGGATGGGTTCTGCTACCTTGTCTGCGACGTTGGCCAGTTGATCCAGGTTCTTGGTTTCCGTGACTGCCAGAACTGCACGGACTGCTTGCGGTAAATGCGTCTGCCACAAAATACGGAGAGTATCGTCCGGAAGCTTCTCCCGAGCCAGGTCCTTCATCCTGCGTAACAACTGAGACGGTTTCTGTTCTCCCAAGTCCATCTCGCTGATGAGCTTCTGCAGCTGCCTCGTTTCTGATTCCTCAAAAATTTCCAGCAGCTTCTTCTTAAGAGCTCCATATTTGTCTTGTTCGGGAGGTGAGAAAAGGATGTCTGTGATTTGTTGTCCTTTCCCAATTTCGACACCACGATGTTGAATTTAGTATCATCTCCCATCTTTTGTGGTAACAGCACGGATTCAGCCCTGACAAACCATACACGGGGCTGATCTGTCCAGAAATCAGGAATCCGGGAGGTGACTGACGTCACCGCTGCGATTTCTTGCGTGACCGCCGCGTGCGATTGTGGCAATGCCATCCTATCGTCTGAATTTCGGAGTCTGGGTTTCTTGTACCGTCGGGGTTGCTTGTGTAGTCGGGGTCACCAATGTAGATGTGGGGGATGCCGGGGTATGTTGCCTCCGGGTGATTACCCGGATGACTCCAAAGGAAACAATGCGATTGTGAATGACATCTTTATTTGACGTGCTTTCGCGTCAATCGCTAAATAGACTGTCGCACTTAAAAAACTATGCTCACAACTATATTGTATATATATATATACCCCTACAGGTTCATACTTTGATTAATTAAATATATTATATTTAAAAATATTCGACTTTTTGTTCCTCCCATACAAAACGCCAATTTCATATGTAAGGACCTAATATAAGGAATGGGAAGTTGGTAATTTTAATTTGGATTAGTAATAAAATTCACGATACCTTTTGAGTGATAAACTGTACATAGAAATCACCTACGAAACATTTGATTTTAACAAACTCAAAACTCAACCGCCAAATAACTTTACTCATATAGGTAAATAAGTAGGTACATTTATGAACGTCAACAGAAAATATGTTAAATTGATTATTAATTTACTACCAGTTCGCAAGTCAAAGGTGTAAAGCGGGCAAGAAACATTTTAATCGCTAAGTTTTGAGTCATATAAATTATTTGAACTGGAGCAAATCAATCCCAAGGCCTAATCATTTAAATATTCCTCAAATTTATAAAAAGCTTTATTGATAAATTTAGGTTTAACGAGAGCTATGAATTGATTTAGTGATAATTCTCCAATTTCTGGGAGTTTTTTGTATAAACGAATCCAATTTCCATATCCAGGAGTGATTTATCTTCTGGAGCCTGGTTGGCTTAGATTAGTTCTTCTTCGAGTATTATACTGATAATTAATTTACCTTAAAATTTTAACGATATAATTACAAATTATATGTTTTTATCGATTGAAATTTTATATAACGTTTAGTTACACATTTTTCTAGTAATGATATCGCAGCAACAGATGAAGAAACCAGGGACTTACTTGGCCGTATTCAGTCAAAGTCAAGTCAAAGTCAAAAATCTTCATATAAGTAACACAATGTACACTTATGAACGTAACACTGTGCTATATTTGTGAAAAAAATATTATTTCCCCTTTAACTTTTTAACATATAGTTGGTTTGTTTGTCACACGTTTTACCTGATTCTTCATTTATTATTTTCCAGGTAGTTTTTACTTTAACCATTCAATTTTTTCATTTTGTGCTTAAATATTGTGACTAAGCAATTTTGTAAACTTTTTTGAAATTATTTGAATTCCACACTAGTGTTATACCTGGGTAATACTGAAAATGTTTAGAAATTGAAACACGGCTTAATGTAGGAAGTTGGCGATACTTTTATTGTTTTTCAAAGTAATCTCTGATCCTCTCTACACATTGTCGCATTCGATGGAACCACTGAGAAAAGAAGTGGGCCCATGCTTCCTTAGGGGTCTCTACTATGGCATTTTCGTACGCGTTCACCGCATCTTCAGGGCTCGTAAAGCGAATACCTCGAATTTTATCTTTAGTTCTTGGGTATAAATGAAAGTCACAGGACGCCAGGTAGGCAGGACTGTATGGCGGATGACTCATTATCTCGACACCTGCCATAGTCAAATCCAGTCCATGCGAAGGTGTTTCTGGTCGTGTGTTAAAGTATGGGGATTCCAGCTGGTACAAAGCTTTCTGACGTCTAAATTTTTTGAACTTGACTCATACCACTGCCCAGGCTTGCCCGTATCTGCTGATAGATCACTCTCTTATCTTCGTCTATCATGCGTCGCATAGCACTGATGTTATCTTCAGTAGTCGCTGTTAAAGGATGTCCCTCACGCGGATCATCATTGAGATTGCTTTCTCAAAATTTTTTAAACTCGTTAAACCAATTATAAATAGTGGCACGAGATAGGGCTTTGTTAAGAAATGCTAATTGCAGCCTACCATAGCTTTGTTTTTGAGTAAGATCACAACAAAAGTCATAATAAATCATTAACGGAAATTTTCCGGCGTTAGATTCATTTTCACGTGTAACAAGAGTTTTAGATTTGCCACCAATTCACAAAAACAAATTAATGCAATATCCTACATTAGGTTACCAAAGAGTTTTAAAATTGAAATTCAATAAAAGTTTTCACTAGCAATGTTTCTAACTGGCCAGTTTTAAACATTTTCTGTGTTACCCACGTATTGCTTTTCATAATACATATCATATAATTTTAACCTTTTTCTGTGTAACTCCTCATTTGCCCAGTCACAGAAAGTTGTTTTCTCAGAAACGAAAAAAGTCTTTTGAGTAAACACTTTCTTGATTTCATCATTAAATGATCAAAAAAAAGTATAAATTGTTAGGGGATGAGTTGTCACACAGAAATGGCACATGTACACCAATGCTTCCCTAAATCTGCCCAAACGGTCATCTGTAATATGAGTTTTCTTATTTTTACATGGTTTTTGTTGCCTTACTTGGAATTCAAACCATTGACCAGTGTGATCAGATTTAAATCTATTGAAAATACAAACATTTAAAGGGGCTATGTCACTATATATATTATCTATACAAGTTGCAGTGCTGGCTGTTATTCTTGTGCGTGAATGAAATAGATATATTAAATTGTATGAATGAAAAAGACTGCGTATACCTGAAAATTCTTTATTTGTTTAGCTATATGTACAATAGAATTCAGATTTAGGCCTCCCTAGTAAGTCAGAGACCTGTGACAGGGAAGATTCCCTCTTCTTTAATTTTACAAAGTTTCACAATTGGTTTAAAAAACAAGGGTACTATAAAAATAATAAATATATAAATATATTATGATGACTGTGTAATTGTGTGTATTTGTGGAAGACGAAACAAATCTAAGCGAAAGTGTGCATGAAAAGATGGATTAAGGCAAAAAATTATATTAGAGGATTTAACAATGCTTCTGTTTTGTTATAGTTGAGTGTACCGAGCCAATGGTTTAAAGTTGTTTTACATTTGTGGTATGTAAGATTATGCAAGCTAAGGGTTTCATTTAATCTATTATATAGATAAGCTGAGCGATTGTTGAATAGATTACGTGCAAAGTCGATAGTCTTGCAAATTGTGTAGTTAATTAAATTATGTTGAGTCCTTTTTTGAGGTGTGTCTGGACTATGTGGAGAGGTTGCGAGCCTCCTAAGGACACAACGGAGAATATAGAGCTAGCGTATAGTCAGTATTTTGCAAGACTTGTACAACTCTTCAGTTGAAAAACTTTTTTTGTTTGTAACATTATTTTTATAATTGCTCTCTGAGCTCTTCCTAGTGCTAGAACTTTGGTTTTCGCACAAACACCCCACACTGTGATACAATAGGTGATAACAGACTGAACTAATGTTTTATACACGGTATATATGAGGTTTGGTTCCACTGCATGACGTAAATTGCATAAAATCCAGCTTAATCTACGTAGTTTTTTTTATAACTGCATCAACATGAGCGTACCAGTTTAAATTTTGGTCAATAATCACATATAAGTATTTACTCTGTTTCACCTTAAGCAGCGTGTCACATACGCAATCTTCACTACAATTGCAATTTAGTTTGTGTAATTTAATGTTAAAATTAGAGGGGAGTTGGCTCTTATCATGTATAGCAAAAGTAATGAACATAGTTTTATATGGGTTAATAGTTAGCTGACTGCTGGTTAAGTATGGGAAAATTTTGTGAAGATCAGCCAATATTATCCAGGCGCTTAATCAGAGAGAGTTAAAACAAAAACAGTGCCAAATGCCTTTTTGAGATCGATAATCAGTGTAAGACACTTTTGTTTCCGGTCAAGGTGTCAAACAAGGTAATTTATAACGGCTAGGACAGCATCTTCAGTACTGCAATTTAACCTAAACCCAAATTGAGTTGGTGAGAGGAGATTGTATTTATTAAGGTAGGATATTATTCTTGAGTTAATAGTTTTTCTAGGATTTTTGATATAGCTGTTAAGATTGAGATTGGGCGGTAGTTACTTTTATCAACACTATTAAAATGACTTATATTTGATATAAACTAAATATGGATTTCTTTTAAATGTCAGCAATAAAAACAAGTTAGCAATAAAATTATGTCTAAATTCCCAATTAGATTCTGTAATATATATCTCAATGTTGAATTTACATTTGTCTATTTGGAAAAATTTAAAGGAATTATGAAATATATTTTTCCCTACGTATTAAAAATGCAAAATTTTTGCGTTTTTGTAATACGTATTGTATTTGGATTAAACAAAATGATATTCTTAAAATTATTATTATTAACAAATATTCCACTTATTTTCATGTACGAATTTCTATTTATATCTCAATAGGTGATTTATGATTCATTATATTGTAGCAAAGTAGTTACCATAATGCCTTATCATATAATATAAAATCGAATTGCTTTTTATTTTCCTACACAAACGTTAAGGGGTTTCACGTAAAAATTTCTTTATTTTATTTGTTGTTTCCAATTTATTTAATGTAATGATTAATCGAATTTTTCCTGTGTTGACACTATTGCATGGTCTTAGTTTTAGCCATCATAGGCCGGATCTTCGAATTTATGGAGGTAAAGACGCGGATATGGAAAAATTTCCTTTCGTAGTCTTTATGGAAAAACTATACAAATATACAACACACAAGGGGGTCCAGAAATTAAAATATCTTCCAAAGTGTTCCGCCACTGCTCTCTCTTCCACTTGGACGTTAACAGCCGCGCACTGCGTTAATAATGAGAACGTGGCGCTTGAAACGGAATCACTATTTATTCGTTATAATACAACAGGTGAGCTGCAACGAAAAAAAATTCTTAAAGGGATCTTGAGTCCAAACCGGCAACGTCGCAATATTGCAAATGATATAAGTTTAGTGAAAACTGATAGTATTCAACTTCCATTTTACGCGAAACTCAGCTCAGTCGACTATACCACTCTCATTGGTCAAGAAGCGATACTCTTAGGTTATGGAAAAACGCATACTTCTTATGAAAAGGATCCAGGAACAAACTATACTTTAAAAATGATGGATGTTATGTTGATGAAATGTAAAAGTCTTCCGTTTATAAAGATATATATAAGAATATGCACAGTACCTAAGTGCGGCGTATCAGAGTTTCTGTGTCCAGGAGATTCAGGAGGCACAGTTTTACATAGTTCGGGAGTCATTGGTGTCCATTCTGCCAGTTTAAGGTGTTTTCAACCAAAGAATAGCCCGCTTTTTGGAAGATTTAACTATGCTAGTATAGATATACCCGTTAGCCCATATTTAGATTGGATCAGAAATGAAATTACAAGAGATTAATTTTATTCGGACATAAAATACACAGCCATCGCAAGCGATAAGAGTTAAATTGAAGCCGGACATTATCAATATTAGATTGGTTCCGGTCGCCGCAAGCGCTCTTGAAACTTACATAAAAAGACACAATTTGGTTGTTCTCGTTTTTCTTATTTCACAACGGTTATACGAAAGATTTAAGAAGTTACACTATCACTTAACTAAGGAACGGGTAGTTGATCATTTTAAGTTGGCTTAGTAATACAACTCACGATACCTTTTGAGTGATAAGCGGTGAAAGGTATCTGCTCCGATAGCCGTGATCGTCTAGTGGTTAGGACCCTACGTTGTGGCCGTAGTAACCCAGTTTCGAATCCTGGTCACGGCAGCGAAAGCTGTTATGATGGAGTTAAAAAAAATATTTTATTGTTTGGAATAGTTGTGTGGTGTTTTATTAATTAACATTTTATTTTTATTTATTTTCTTATTTCCTATTTTTACAGTAACTTAATACTAATGCAGAAAACTAAACTAAAAACATAATATATATAAACATAACAAGTAAAAACTTAAAATCTAAACCATTTTATAACTAATTTTAAATAATGCAATTCTTGTGAATTCAGCCAGTGTGCAAATAAAAACATCTGTCTCATCTCTCAATAATATTTAGGGTGCACAAGACACGCGTAAATGGTGCTTCTCTGAGTAAGTTCGTACGCGCCCGAGGCCAGAGGGCACTGCCAGCAATTGCGATCGCTTACCACGTCGAGAGTGGTTATTTGGCAAACGCAGCCCCAGTCTCTCCTACATTTCCGCATTATATATTTTGCCTCTAAGGACCTTAAAAAATACAATGTGATAGTTAGGTTCCTCCTTACCTCTAACTTGTTGTATCCCACCATACCCAACACAAACAAAGTTGGATAATTTACTGGGTAAAGTGGGTACACTCCATACAACCTCATGTAAATGTATCTCGTAAATTTATTTTGAATACGCTCCCCCATTAGAGAATATTTCTTTTCTTGTGGGGCCCAAATCATAGAGTTACATTCCAAGTGGCTCCTAACAAGTGCATTATACAATGCCATTACCGCTTTTATATTAAAAAAACCTTTGGCCATGCGCAAAATAAACCCTAAATTCCTATAAGCTTTTTTTACAAATTTTATTAATCAACACAGTAAAATCTGTAAATGAATTCATTGGAAAGCTTATTTTATGATAATAAAAAAAAACAAAAATTGTAATTTACTTATAACTTATTCCTCTGTGTTTTAAACTTGCATAAAAGTCCCTTTGATGCAATTAACACATTTTATGAGACAAAACCATAAAATACAATTCTTTACAAAACGAGTTAAATTGCGTTTATCGGTAATTAAATTAGTGCATTAGTTCGGTCGACTGATCCTTAATTAATTTGTTTTAAACTCGAATTCGATTTTGTGAAATTGATTTAAGCGATAAGAGACATCTTCAATTACATTTTGGACTTCATAATACTACCAAATATTACTAATACCAAATAAAATAGGTATCAAAGGTGAAGATTAATGCGCCAAAAGAATATCTTTGAAAAATAAATTGAAAATTCCGTTATGTTTGCAAACTTATTTTCACTCTTAACGGGCCTGCTTCGCGTCGCCTATTCGGCTGTATGAAATAATGTCTTCTTCCGTGCATACCTTGTATTTGAATACACCCCCTCATATTTGAGAATGCCATAACTAACCACTTGGCTAACATCCATCAGTCCAAGCCATTTACGTTAAGATAATATGTTGCCTAGTCGTTACAATCACTGCAATTTCCTCAGTAGAATTCAACTTAATCATAGGATTTCAAGAAAACTAATCTACGAAGCACATTTCAAACGTTTTACATCATGTATTAAAGTTTAAAGGGTTAATTGCTCCTTTCCCGAGCTCATGAAACTTTTGTAATATAAAACCGAGGTTTAAGAGAATGTTATTACATGGTTTCGCTTTTAATAACCACAATGAATATACCAGTCCTGTATGCATTCATCAAAAGTTTTTGAAGTGAAACTTCTTTATCGGCGTTGGAAAGAAAATTACCGTTACATTTTTCGGTTATGCGCCATCTTTTTCTTGTCCCTACCACGGTTGATTCGAAGAGATTCAAAGCCATTAATAACAAAAATATATAATAACGATAACAATGATAGTAATAATACTACTAAAATTAATGAAATTCTGCAATAATCTTTGTAGTAATAAGGTAAAATGAAATAATTGTATTATTTGTATTGATGTCTATGATAATAAAAGCCTTTTCTTAAACTTTATCTTATTTAACTTTATTTAAGCAATTTCTGTAAAGTTGCATACACTAGAGAATTTTTCGAAAAATAAGGTCATAAAGAGTTTTCACTTCTTACGTGTACACTAGTACACGCACTTTTTTTTAAATAAATAATCTTATCTATTTCTGTCCTTCAATATCCGTCGTTGATAAGATAAGTGTAATTCCGTGGCATCTCCAAGGAGAGCCATCCACTGCAGGCATACGATTTGCGGATATTTCCTCCCGGCATTGATCGATCGAGGATGAAGCCTGCTTATTATTTCTTGCTTTATTTAAACTCCTTTTGATCCATAGATAATGGATTTAAGATAAGCAAAATTCCTTTAGATATAAACTAACTTAGAGAACTGTGAAAACGATGTAAGTTTTTGGCGCAACTTTTAATAAAAAAAGTTAATTTTAAATTTCTGATACAATTACACAAATTAAATACAATTGTACATTTTGAATTCTTCTTTATCCGCGACATTCTGTTGATTTGTTTTCTTTCACCATAGAAAGAAAGGTCTACTTTATTTTTGATTACTAGAACAATTTAATATTCCAAATACCTTGGAGATGCTTGGGTATAGAACTATCTACAGACATAGTTACCGTCATCAGCTAGTAAATATTAATCTTCTTGAATGAATAGAGGCAATTATTGCTGCGTAATTTAAATTCAGATGAGACGCCAAAGTAATCTCGGGTAGGTTAAAAGTTTAGGGGAAATTGGAATGCTCTGATTGCAAAGACTGATTATTAGGCAGCCAATAATATTTTGTTTATATATTATTAAAGACTTGAGAAGACGTTCTTCAACCGTACCTAAACCTCTGTGTCTGGGGGGGGGATAAAAAAGATTTATATACCTTACTACCACTACTAGCCACACACACATAACCTTATACGAGTAGTTTATCATATTTAAACTTTTATGACAAATCTAGATATTTGCCGCTTTGTGTCCGCTGTGAATTTACCAAGGTATTTTTACTAAAAAAAAAACAGTCGGACGGGAATCAATAAAATCTGTGAAGGCGATTTGGACTGCCCCATCAGAGTTAAATTTTTTTCCTTGCAAGAAGCTGTCCAAATTTCAAAAAAAATGGTAATCTGTTGGAGCAAGGTCCGGGGAGTACGGAGGATGTCTTAAACATTCCAATTGAAGCTCTTCTAATTTGGTAGCCGTCTGTTGTGCAGTGTGTGGTCTAGCGTTGTCGTGAAGTAGCAGTGGCGTGGAGCGATTGACCAGCCTAGGTTGTTTAGCTGCTAGCTTTTCCATCATGGTTTGCAATTGCTGATAATAGACATCAGCCGTAATATTCTGGCCAGATTTGAGAAAACTGCAATTAACAATACCGGCACTAGTCCACCAAACGCTTACAAGTACCTTTTTCGGGGTTAATTTTCGCTTGGGGCAGGATTTGGCTGGCTGGCCCGGATCCAACCATTGCGCTGAGCGTTTCCGATTATCGTAAAGAATCCATTTTTCATCACAGGTAATGATTCGGTTTATACCTTCATTATTGTGCTAGTTCAGTAATGTAACGCAGCAGTCGACGCGCTTTTGCCGGTTTGCTTCAGTCAGTTCGTGAGGTACCCACCTTTCAAGCTTTTTAATCTTCCTAATTTGCTTCAAGTCAATTAAAACAGTTTTATCACTAACACCGCAGCCTGCAGCTAACTCGGACGTGGTTTGCGATGAATCCGCTTCCACAATAGCCTTCAATACTTCATTATCAACTTGGGTCTCAGGACGTTCACTGTTTTCTTTTGCAACATGACCGCCATACACATCATTCACCCTTCGAGTCGTTTCCGCAGCACTAGTGCCACGGCGGAACTCGTACTCGTAAATAATGCGATACTTTAAGTTTTCCATTTTGTAAAATGAGTGACGCAAACAGAAAAATACAAATGAATGACGGTCATCGAAGCACAAATTTGAATTTGAAATTAGAGAACAAACCAAAGAGGAGGTATTTGAGGTCAATGTGGCCAGTACGACAAAACGAAAATTTCATATGTAAGGAATTCTATAATTTAAAATGTAGGCAATCTCTGAGAGATAAATATAAGGAAATTAATATACATACCTTTTCCTTGCAATATATTTATGAAAATATTATGTGTGTACTATTTATACAGAAATAGTGATAAGTTTACTACACATACGCATAATGTTAATACCCGGAACTAACGCCGGCTGCAATTTCCTATCGTACTAGACTATCTAAAGTTAGTAATTCTCTTTTGGGAAAAGGCATACTTTTCTTTAATAAAATTCCAGAGGCTCTTCTATCTCTGCCTTTTAATAAATTTAAGAAATGCTGTGTAAAAAGACTTACTATAAAGTTAACGATTATCTAGTTAAATAAAAGAACCTGGGACTAGTGCTAGATAATGTTGGATGTGATTTATCTCATAACTAAACTTCATACCGAATCGTATACTTTTTACTAATGCATGAATAAATTTCATTTAATTAAGGAAAATATATAGATTGGTGTTACGTACATATAAGCGTCATGATACTCTAAGACATAGTTAAGGAATGTTCTATGGTAATGAGAATAAATATTGTAAAAATATCAAGAGCCTGGCGAAAGAACTTCGACATCTTTTCTAATAAAAGTGATCGGTAAATTGGTTTTTAAAATATTTAAACGTCGTGCAATTTGAAGAGGTTGTTTAATTGAAGCTTATATTTCAGAAACTTTCTCCTTTATCTTGTCTGTTAATTATTATAAGGAAAAATGGCTAACTCTAAAAGTAGTTGGAATCTTTAACACGTAACAACATAAGTAAGTAAAGATTTTCAGAATTATATTGCAATTACTGGGAGTTAAACTGGATTGCATCGGGGAATACACACAAATCTAGCAGCTAAAAGTAAATCAATTAAAAAATCGTGGTGTTTCCATAGCAACAGTTCACACCTAACGTATGGAAAGTCATTTGTCGAGCCAATCCCAGCATTTTTTCTCTAAATCCGAGTAACTATTTAAGTAAATATTTCTTTTATTACTTTACTTTTGGATACAAGTTGCCTTGGGCTATAAGGACATAACAAAGTAATGAGATTTTTGCTCTTTTTGATAATTCATTTATGTATTGTATTATATTCTATACAAGTTATTCAATATATGTATAGCTATTCAATATATATATAGGTAACGATAGGGAAAATATAAGGTCATATTACAGATCTCTAGCATCTGCACTGGCTTATTGATCCAGTGTATAAAATACACTGCAAATCAGGTAGATTAAAATACTGACGGAAGGTTTTAACGACCTTTATTACACACGTAATATATATACACTACATTAGAATGTTTTATATGAAAGCGCTCTCAAACTGTGATAAAGGTAGCTGTGATAAAAATACCAGGAGATAAAAGAATTATTTTATGTTCGATACTTACAAATTTAATAACTTTGATAGTTATCATTACTTAATGATAATATGAATATATATACAAGACAAGACTATAGATATACAAGGTGTCTCAAAAGAAAGTTCCTATTTAGTTGATTGATTTTTAAAAAAGTATGTCGTGTATCAAAAAAGTATTTATTCATTATTAAAGTACAGATTTTGGGAATTTATTTATTGAATATAATACCGTCGAAATGTAGACCCTCGCGTTCGCGGCACTCATCAACAATGAAATTACTTATGACGGCTAGACCGGTGGACTCAGTGATGGCTGCCATTGCCTGACCGATATTTTCTTTCAATTAGCCAGAGAAGTTAGCTTATTGACGTATATTTTACATTTAAGATAATCCCATAAGAAAACATCCATAGGGGTTAAATCAGGACTGGGTGGAGGTTAACTTATGTCACCTCTCCTGGAGATCAGTTTGCCTGAGAAAACTCGTGGCAGAGGCGTATTGGACGTGTGTGACGTTGCTCCGTAGAACACATAACGCTCCGAATTTACTGTAACTGTGCACCCCCTTTCGTTTACAAAAAAGTAAGGGGCGATAATTCCTCGTGCTGCATCGCAGCCCATACCGTCACTATAGGCGAATGCGATTCGTTGCACTCCAGTAGCGGCAATTTTGCTTGTTTACGAGTCCATTAAGATAAAAAAGAGCTTCATCCGAAAAGATAAGTTGATAAACGTCGAAAAGCGCTCAGTTACCTGATTTACGAAGTCAAGCCTTTGACTCGCATCTTGAGGCTTATATTCTTGCACTAATTGAATTTTGTAGGGGTGCAGCTTTAGGTCTTTGCGTAAAATGCGGTGTAATGAAACCTATGCACATTTAAAGCACTAGCACGCTTCCGAATTGAATGTTAACTTTATTTTGAAACACCTGTTACTTAAGATGCCTCAATACCATATGATTCCGAAGTTGTTCCTCTATACTGGTGATAGGAAATAGACCAAACAATCTCGGCGAACTGAGTATGCACCTGTGGAAATTGCATTAGGGCGAGGCATGCATCATGTATGAGATATTGCTAGAGACAGTGAATACACCACGAGTGATCTCGAATTAGGAGTTAAAATAGCATTGGTGTGACCTCTTGAGCATTCTTTGAAGTGGCAATGACATAACATATGGGTATGTTATGTCATAGCCATAATATAAACATAACATAATTAGTTTTTACTTTTAGTTTGTTATTAATATTTTTTGTTTGTATTACTTTAGATTTTATATAACATTTGGTTCTACACTCGTCATTTTTCTTTTTATAGTTTTTCTCTTACTAGGGTTGCCTGGGTGAGATCGCTTATTAGCGAAAACGCCGCGTGTTGCATCTCTTATGTATTGTGTTAGTTGTGTTTCTTTTATTTTATTGCAACGAAGTCTGAATAAATAAATAAAATAACCAAGACATGAAAACCATTTTAAATTAAAATTGAATTAACGCATTCTTCATTTAAAATAGAGATGATTAAGACTGTAGAAATAATCTTCGTGTATAATTTGGATTCGAACAGAACTAGACTGTATTATTATAACTAGACTGTAAAGCACGCATTGTATTTCAATTTCATAATGTTTTACAAGACTGGATCGAAATCGAAACTTAAACGGCATTATAGTGCAGACCCAGTCTAAGATGTTACTAGGATCCTCTTGTAAAAATTTATACGTTGTATTTATACGTTTATAATTTTTTTTCAAATGAGTTAAATACTTAACGGGATGTAAAGATTGTTGTTTAACATTAACTAAACTTGTAAAATTTAGTTAAAGAGAATAACAAATCTAGAAAAACTATCTCGCAAATGTAACAATATACTAATTAGCTAATAATTATTATGGCCAAAAAGGCCAGTCATCGCAGCCTATGAACACCCATTTTAGTGCGTGCGTTGGCTATCTTTGAGGTAGAAGTATCCTCTCCTTTTTAACGCAATGCCTCTGCGTAGAGAGTGATAACCACTCAGATCGGTAATACATTTAGTAATTCGACAAGCCCTTCGCTGAATTCGGTTCTGCCTAGAGATGTGAAAGTATTTTATATGAAGTCGTACTTGAGCCTTGTAGAGCTGCATACGTTGTACTTCAGTGAAATACATCAAACTTTTTGGAAGCCAGTTCAAGGGTTCATTGATACCCATAAACAGGATGGGCGAGAGAAGACAACCTTGCGGAACCAGCCCAGCTACCTGTATACTGACTATCACTTCCAGATATTGCAGAAGCTGCCTATTGATGATAGACTCTATTAGTTTGAAAATATAGAAGTGATTGCAATAGGTTTGTAGTTGAATGGGTCCCAACGGTCGTGCGACAGTTTTAGACTTGGGGTGAACCCTGGGCAGTCTTCCATGAGCTTACTACGCCCGAGGAGTACGATAGTTGGAGTAACCATGTGAGCACTCGAGTCAACTCCGCCCTTGCCTCATAACTTATGCAACCTGCTTTTTTGTTTTTTTTATATATATATGATTTTGTATATTATGGTGACGAAGTGTAAATATATAAATAAAGGCATTAAAAACCCGCAATTATTCGTTTGTATTTGTTTTAATTGACACAAATCCATATTGCCATCAAATATATTGCCACAGACTTCCTCTTAGAGTATTAGCAACAGACAAGTATACACAAACATTGCTCAATTTGAAACAGTCTGGAAGCACTCCAAGCTTTGTAATGAAGCGACAGCAATTTAGTTTCACTACAAGTGACGTGCAGTGTCGAGACAAATTATGTTTGCAATTTAAAACGGAGTTTAATAAGAATCTAATGTATTTTGTAAAGACTTAAATTTCAGTTAAGTAAAGGTACAGTTTAAGAAAGAAATTCATTTAAATGAAAATAATGGACATAATATGGCAAATACTATCTATGCAGTTACCAATAGTAAAATACTCCCTATGAAACTCTGCATATTGGGTTATATGTAAAATGGCTCGTACTTTTTTCAAAGGCGCTTTAAAATTTTCGTCGTGGCGATGATATCATAATAAATTTCGTTCCGTACCAAACTAAGTTAAATCCTTTAGCTTCTTAACTCCATAACGAAACGCTAATATTTGATTTTCTCTCTCCCAAATTTTCCAACTCAGTGACATACTAGTAATGAGAGCAATGTTTGAATGATTTAATATTATTATCTTTTTCTACATCTAGGTAGAACCTAGTTTTACTATTTTTAATTTATTATTTCTCGTTGTTCCATGTTTTATAATTATAAAACAGTGCTTTATTTTCTCAAAGAAAATTATATTTTATATACAAATTACGCTTTGAAGCGTTCCTTTTTTACATATATTTTATTATTATATTATACTTAGTTTCTTTCGTAGTATATAATCAATTGAATTTTTAATAATAAAAATTTATATAAGTTGGAAATAAAACCACAGAATACATTTGGTTATAAAATCTATCAAGCGGATAAACGCGTAAAATTAATATATCATAATGAAGTTCGTTATAACGAAAATGTAAGCAAAGACAATTTGGGGCATAAATTCATAAAGTTGTCTCAGCCGCGGGCCCACGGCTTACAAAGGCAGGCAATTATTCTACTGTGTAAATACAGAGACTTTCATTGTTAATTCGCTAAGAGATTTTGAGACGTCTGTTATACCTTTTAGAATCTTTGTTAATCCCTGTAGCCATACATTTTAGCAAAACCTATCAATATTAGCCATTAGTTGCGAACTAGTCCTGTCAGTTACGAAATGACGCCACTAAGGTTGTGGCTGTATTGTTGAAATATCGCATTCATAATTAAAGCCGCATAAAATCTTAAAATAAAGTTTAAATTTGTAAATGCACTTTCTTCATTACTAAAAAACCAAATAACGAACGTGCTTTGTCGGAAACTACTTGATTATCCGAAATTCAATTACCTCTGAGCTCTCGGGAATTAAAAAAATAGCAATTTCCTGTGCAAGTAGAGAATTACTTTGAGAAATGTGTGTTTCAATTTTATTTACGAACTCTAATTGAAGTCGAGCGATATTCAAGAACTTGAGGGAGAGTCTTAAACGCGTGGTGCGTGGTGTATTATTGCAATGATACGACGCTTTTAATATTATATTTATTAACGACTCCACGTCTCACCTGTAGATTTATAGACAGATGTTTAAGTACTTTTATATATATAGTTGCGAATAAAAGGTAACTACCCTTAAGGAGAAATAAATCTTATTCTTATGATCTAGGAGGGATCTCAAAGTTTATCTTTTAAGTATAACTTTATATTTACGAACACGTCAAAAATATCAGTTTAAAATAGTTTCGTTTATATCAGGGTGTACTAAGTGTGTACCTACATTCAAGTATATAAATTTTAAAAATGCTGTTCGCGTTATTGTAATACATATTTCGTAGTCAATATTGTATCTTCCCGTAACGTAATTTACAAACGTATTTGACAAATTTATATCAAACACAGAAAACAAATGAATTCTTTCCATAATATTATTCGTAGTACTATTTAGATTGTCGGATTGTAGCCGACAGGTGTAGACAACAGCTTCGCTTGATGGTGAAATATACCTATCTACTATTGACTAATTTTGTATTTCTGGAAATGCTGAAATGGTTGAAAACAACCGTAAAATAATGTATAAAAGCAATACTTTTTATGGTTTATTTATTTATCAACTAGAATTTTTGGGTATCTTATGTATAAAGATACCAGAAATAATACTTTAAAATATAAAATATGGCATTCTTGTGGTGGCTTATAGAATTTTGTATGGTAACTTGCAGCTGACAGTAACGCAGTTTTTGTAGTTCCTTCAATGGTAATAACGAGTTTATTTCTTATAAAATTGGTGAACCATACATATCAGATGATTTACTTAAATAACTGAACAATAAACTATACTTCTAAGATGTGAAGCGATATTAAGGAAAAAGCAACACGTGATGTCTAATTAATTACATTGAAACAAGTCAGTTTCACAACGTGTAGCAGCGAGGGAAACATTCCTTGCTCAATTAGGTATAGTATAATTTATATAGTATAATTTATAAGATATTGTTAGTTTGTTTAAAGTTTCTCGGTCTACTTACGATGACTGGAATTAGGTTCAAATGTTATTAGTACAACAATTCAATACAAAATAGGTATAAATTAATTAAACAAATTTACCCATTCAAAAATTGTTAACCGCCATGAAACAAAAACCGTAGGGAACGATATGTCAAACAATCAATATATCTATATAAAGAATAAAAATATATTTAATGACACACAAATATAAAGTACTTACAATATTTTTCACGTACATAATAATGATATACGGATAGATATACATTTCTTCTTGCTATAAATCAATATTAGGAGAGCGGAAGAACTTTTATTCGAATTTTACAAAAAATTATTCACATTTATTAACAGATTAATTATCTTTGGCCATCAGCACAAATCAATTGCATGATACATCTTATTTATTACATAAAATAATGTATACGTATATTTTCCAAATAAAAGCCTTCGTAAATTTAGTCGAAACTTCTAAATCTTCCTATGATCTTGATATGATGCTATTAGATGGTTCTTAACTCCGGTAACCTAGCTTTATGATGTCAAAATACTCATACAGCTAGATAACCAAAGACAATTAGCCAATCTATATAATCTTCTTTCGACGAAACTCTTCACTTCCTATGTTAGGGTCGTCGTTCTTCATAGTTAATATGTTCCGTAATACACTGTATTAGTATCCATCTGAAAAAATAATATTTTTTATAATATTAATAGTTTATACTCGTATATATATTATATACCGTTTCGTTATAATCTTAAGTATGAAGCATTAAGCTTTTAAGTCAAACATTAAAAGCTTGCGGTGTGTTGGATTAAGATTTATGCTCGTAGTGTGAACGACATTAAACTTATATTTTATACGTTTTCAAAAAACAGATTTTTTTTGGAAAGTACGCTTCTTTGATATATTTTGTTTCTCAATCGTTTTATACACCTGAAATAATGGAGACCTTCGAAAAATTTAATTGTAAAGAGGGTAACAAAGATTTTTAGAAGCTAAAATCATCGTTTTTGGCAAGTACAATATTTTGTTTAGGTATATACGTATACCTTACACACATTGACAAAAATGTTTTATAACAATGTTTATAATTTTAGCCAAAACTTATCTTTGTTTAGGCTACACTTTAGTATTGATATACATTAAAGGCAAATATTTTGGTTTTCGTAACAGTGCAATGTTTAAGACTAATACTTGTTTGTATTAAAAATCGAAATGACCTTTTTATTATTAGGTCGAAACGTGTAATTAACTTAAACTTAAAACTTTGACAAAAAATAAACTCTCAATAATTTTTAACCTGTATCGAAAATTAGCAAATCTGTCAGATTTCACGTTACTGATTCTCATCTATTTATCTATAAAAATCGTGTTTTTAACTTTAAGGATCATACAAAAAATCTAATTATTAAATGTTTATTTTTTATGGACCAGAAATTTATCTCATGAATTTTTCCTCTTGCAGTCTCAAGTTTCCACTTTCTTGATTGTACCACGTATTGAATGTGAATTGTTTGACTTTGTTCGTTTTCTCGATAGCCGGCAATCTGAAATTGAGAAAAGATGTTTTTAATATTCAATTTTAACATAAAGGTACAGGATACATACAGACATACAGATATTAACTCATTGCATATAATAATGTATTTCTGAAATAAGCAATGTTTCGATACATCCTACAGGGGCATAATTGATTCATGGAAACTTATCCAAACGGTCAGTAAATGAGGTCCAAACTAAATAAATTTTTGTTCGGAAACTAAAACAGAGCTTGATCGTAATCTTATAATTTTTATATAGGCAGACATTTATTGCTTACAAGCGTGAGATAGTAAACTCTTTAATTGTTTTAGAAAGATCTTTGGAATTTAGCTTATAGACAATACAAATGCGTATAAATAAATCATGAAACGTTTTAAACAAAATTGGAAAGAGTGTACAAAGGAAACAATGACCAAAAGTTTCATTAAAGGCGATTAGATTTTGAGTCCTGTAGATCAATTAAAGGATGCCTCGTAAAGAGCCCGAAGCCATTGTAATTTCATCCTTTACATAATAAAGGATCAATCGAAATCTCTTTTGCGTTTGATATTTATCGCTATAGAGTAACCTTTATTAGGTATATGAATTTGTAAAGGCTTAAAGCATAACATGTTTTACCTTTATTCATATTTCATTAAGAGATATCCCATGAACAAGTACCTATTATTCTATTAACGTACACAAATATAATCAGAGTATCCCTACCAAAGTTTCATCTTAATTAACTAAACAATTACTAATATAAATACATTAAGGTTGACGTTTATATGAAGAAGATAAAGAAGTATTGTAAACTGACAGCTAAGTATAAACAGCAAATATATTAATTCAAGAACGTAGCATTAAAAAACGTTTCCTAGAATTCAAATAGCGGATGACCTTAAACACATTTCTGATAAACATTTCAAAACAAACAACAAGAAAAATCGCATGAATCGACTAAAAATGAACGTTAAATAAGACATCGCATTTACCTCTAAGTGCTAATGAGTTGTGTCAAGATTCAAGTGTTCATAACATTGTTAACCAAATATATCAGTAACCAGAATACATAGACCTTGCTCCTAGAGTAACTCGTTAAAGGTCACAGCGATATACAGCGGTGTTGTGATCCAAGGATGTTAACAGTGATTAACCACTCTGTTAAAACCTCACATGTCACTTTCGTAGTCTTTATATTATAGCGGTTAAGCGATTAATTATGTGCGGGGAAAATGTTGTCTCTATTCTAGTTTTATAAAAAAGGTTTCGAGAGGTCAAACTACGTTGGTGTACAAATGACCGTGACTGGCGGAAAGGAAATAACTGTTGAATTTTCCGCAAAACTTTTTAATATATTTGAGGCTGTCGGCATTAAGGTTGTTTCCTTGTTTCAATATAGTCAAGTTTTGATGTAATTACTTTATATTACTGATTCGATCTACATAAACGTAATAGATTATAAGATTATAGATATTAGATAAATTACTACATTTTGAATAGTTAACATTACTTTAGCATTCTAAATATATGTTTCTAACTGTAAATGTAATACAATTTTAAACGTCTGAATTCTACCAAGAAAGATTTACGTGTCCGACTATCACGTTATTACCATGAAGAGCCATAACCGTTACATCTAGATAGACTTTATAATAGGCTAAAACCTAGATTCAGATGAACGTGACTTAACTCAGTTTGCAAACTTCCCACGATTTCCAATTAATTCCTTGCTCTAGGTATTTGAAATGCAAAACATATTGTTATCATTTCATACTGCAACTTTGTCAGTATGGTACCAATATTTTTCTTCGCTGCATCTTAATTTAAATATTAATGTTATTTATTGATGTAATATTTATCCGACATTTTCATTCTTATAGTAAATACAAACAAATAAAGCTTAGTAAAATGTATACCAGCTAAAATTTAGAAAAGATTTTAAAATGAGAATAGGAAGCATCTCAAATGGAATACAAGAGTCTTTTCACCCGTAATTTTTTCCTAAGATTACGGGCCGTAGCATTTGTTTTCTTCCTGCCACATAATTGTAGCTAAGGCATTCAAGTGACAGAGCAATTACAGTTCAATTTATTTCTATTTATACATACGCTATTCAATTCCTACAAGTTATCGAAATGGAACTCCGTCGTCACGTCCCCACAAGGCAATTCCGGCAAAAACGCCTTATTCAAGTAACGTTCGCATTGAATACAAATAAACACTGTTCACAGAGTCGAATTCAAATCGTACCTTTTAAAACACACTTCACGCAAAGCGAAGGACGAAATGCGTAACGCCACTCGTGATATCCTGCTATTCTGGAATATGGCCATTGTCTTAACTATTAAGGTACATTATTTATTCATTACGGCTAATTCATATACTGAGTAATATAGAAAGTTTAAACGTGGAACAAATTAAGTAACATGTAGCAACTGTTTTTATAGAACTTCTATCTTATGTTTTACGGTAGAAGGCAGAATTTAACTTCTTTTTTCAACCAGAATCAGTGTTAGTGAAAACTACACATGCCAATTTACTTACAAACGTTTAATGCTTCACGATAAACCGGGAATATGATGCTTTATAATACAATGTGGAATTTACCATTCAATATATTAACTGTTTAAATAAGATATATAATTCTTAGACTGCATTACGTTCATAACACGAAATCAGGACGGTTGCTACACCGATTCTGTAACATAAATAATTGGCCAATTCCGAGCTGTGCAATATAACTTTGTGACGAGATCGCGACGGAAGATAAACTTATTGGTAACATCGTACGTCTTATGTTTGTGTCATATTTGTACAACCCGAATAATAGCTCAGGTCTGCTAATCTAATATTTGTACAAGATGCAAATTCTAATAAAATGAGCTATGGAATATAATTGCCATTTTATTAGTTGTATTTAATTAAACATAGCTTCTGTAAGGCTAAAATTGATAGGAGGTTCGTAATCTCTCGCTAATAAAGAAAATCCATAAATTAAAAAGATGCCGTGCTTTCTGTCAAGGAATATCTATTTTTTTATAGAAAAGAGGGCAAACGGGCAGGAAAGTCACCCAAAGTAAGTGATACGGGTGCCCTTGGACATTCATACTGCCAGATAGCTCGTAAATGCGTTGCTGGCCTTTTAAGAATTGGTACGATTTTTTCTTAAAAGACCCTATGTCGAATTGTTGATTTTATTACTTTACTGGGCAGCTATATCCCGTGGTGGGCGGGAAATTTTCAGCTCATCATGTCACTTGCGAGTTTTTACTATGTGCACGAAAACGTGCACATAGTAAATGGTTTTGAATAAAAATATTCAAAACCACCGAAATGTATAGGAAAACTATTAAAAAGTAAATGAATAATGAACAATTTATTTATTTCTCTCAACAAACGTTGTTGGCTGTTAGAGTGTTCTTTTCTTAAATAAAATCAAATGAGATTTTTCTATATACCATATAATTTATGAGCGTAAACCTCGCCCCAGGTACCAGTCTAGACAGACAAGAATGAGAACAGTCGGCCAGTTATCGTCGTTATTGGAAAAGTGCCTTAAAAGGCGGAGCAATTGATGGTGAAACTCGTTATGGCTAACCAGTTTACAGGCGTTGCCATGAAACATTTTAAATTCGGTTAACACACCCAAAGCTTAATGTTATAAACAGTGATTTTATAAACAATTTACGAAACGATGTAACGTAGAAACAAAATTATTAATTGTGTACGTATAGTAGTAGGACTATTTCTAACTGTTTCAGACTTGTACAATTATGTAAATAATGTGTTGTAGATTAAATTGTACTCAGATGAGATGCTATTACTAAGATCATAAGAATATTGGACGATGGTAAATTTGGATCTAAGAATTTCTTCACTATACGTTCACGTGAATTATGATGCAAAGATACAAGGAAAATATTAACGAAAATTAACAAGTAAATTGGAATGGATTGTATCTACGACAATTAACGTTGGATGGAATATTTTAACATTATATTAGCACGCAATATCGTTCATTCATCATATAACTTAATGTTAACAGATGACTCATTCGCTGGCGTATAGTTTCTTACGTTCCTAGGGCACATGCACTTTCATACAATTTCTACTAAAGCGTGAGGAAAGAGTACTGCCATAACCTTTTAAATTTAGCGAAACTGCCACTGATTATATTGTATTTAGATAAATATTCATAGGTGGACACAAGATTGAATTTAATGATTAATCCATTTTATTTCAATATAATACACTTTTACTAAAATTTATTATGGCATATTTCTTACCATTAAGTCGCTGACAGAAGCTTATTATAAAATAAATGTTCACATCTATTCGAGTTAAAATATGCAATATGTCAGAATATATGAAGTGAGCGCCTCCGAGCATAAAAAACTCAGTCACGCTCTAAAGAACTGAACACAGCCTTATGAAAAAACGAATTCCTAAATGGAATTAACGTTTTTGCTACGTTTAAATATCTTTATGACAACAAGCTCAATATAGCTTTTGTTTTTAATGCGTTCCGACCACATTTTTCAATGGCGTACCAGGTGGTTGGAGCGAACGGAAACAGGTGAAACGTAAAATTATCAATTACGTGTTAATATTTGAACCTGTTTTCATAACATTTTTAGGCATCATACACAAAAGGTGGCGGCGGATTACGGTGTAGAAGTAACTTTAAAAACTCAAGCTGAGTGGAAGATAATAACAATACTACGTATTATGTTTTAAACTACATATTTAAAGACTATGCAAACAAAAGGCACCTAGATTAACATTTTGTTTTTTGACACTGTTTTATATAATAATAAAAATAAAATTTTATATATAATAACTTCATGTAACGCCGAAAAAGTAAACACACACACGTACCCAATTGCACTATTTCACTAAATAAACGGTGTAAACTTCACTAGTGTTTGAACAAGACTGACCGAAAATCTTGTCCTGCCTCGGCCATGCGGTAAATAGCCATCAAGGTAAAAGAGGGGAAGAATAATACGCTTGCAAGGATCCCGTGAAGGCACATTTTGTCGGCAGGTGTACTCGTATACCTGCGCCAAATAAAGAGATACCTGCGGACTATTCGTGATTTACATCGAATATTCTCGAAGAACTTTTTTACTGATTGTAAGAGATACACATTTTGTAACAATATAAAACACATAAGAAAGCCTCTTCTGTGTTCTATATAAGTATATATACCAATTATATTTACTCCCGAATAAAACATAATATATAATATTAAATAAACACAAATGTTACCTTTATAATATCGCTAAAGAACGGGTAACTTTTAAATTTCAATACACGTAAAACAATTCATCTAATGGAAAAATTAAATTCTTATTCCCGAAAATTCTTACATTAGGTAGGCCTTCAGCCTCTATGATGTCGTTTCTGGTCATTAGATGAGTTAAATAGCAGAAATAAGCTCACGAAAGCTCACATAGGTAATAAACTAAATTTATCCATCAAATTAAATTAAAATTTTAATCGTTTTGAAATAAAGACATTTAACATTCAAAACATTATGTCCTTAATAAAAACCAAGTTTTATACAAATTAAAATAATATAAAATTCATTATTTATGATAAGGATAAAATACAGTAATAAATAAGTTTCCTTCTAAACTTGTCAACAGTTTGAAAGTCAAACAAAAACATTTCTGCAATGGCCCTGAGCTAAAATGTTAGAATAAAAATGCATGTGACACTCAGGTCACCCAGTATTAGGACAAATTCAAGGCAAACTACGCCGGTGACAAAATCTTAATGACATTATTTGCATATATTTATTTTTCATGACTATTTTGCAACTTGATGCATCTGCTACTCAGAAAACGTTCACTTAATCATGTACGGCCTCGCAAAATGATAAACACGAACGGTTTCCATGAATTTATATAAATATGTATCTTATTTTTCACTATTATGGTTTTGTATTTGTAACGTATGTATTTTCTTTCATAAATTATTAAAAATAATCCATTTATGAAAGTGTGTTACGTTTATATTGTTGATGTAACTATGTGTTCTTTTAACAGCCTTCATAACATCGTTCTATAGAATACGATTTGACATTGTCAGAACAAGAACCTTATAACGAATATAACAACGTGTCAATAATCCATTGTAAGCTCAAAAATCGCAATACGACTTATCTTCAGGTTTTACGATCACTCGAAGGAGCGAGGAGTCCTTAATTGTTGTCTTTTGTTCAAAGTCACAATTTAACCGCGCAGTTGACGGGCTTTCTTTTAAATAATGACAATAGGACGTAAAGCAGGTAGTAACTTTGAAAGCTCTTAAGAAGGATAATGTTTGCTTTAGGGATACGTAATTAAAGTTTCCGTGTTGTGAAGTGTGTAGAGACAAAAGATCTGCCCGTTCAAAATGTACATAAAGAATAATTTCATACCTGTGCAATTTTTTAAGAAATATGATAGCCATAGGAACTCTAATGGAGTCCTATTTAGGGTCTTTAAAATGTTTAACGATAAAAATGAGGTTAAGAGAAATCTTGGGAGATCCTTCCTAGAAATTTACATCCGTATAGATTTTATCAATTCAAATTACAATAGACTTTTATATATATTTAGATTTAGTTAAAGCTGTAAATTATTATATGACAATCCAAAAGATTATACCAAAGCGAAATAAAACTCAGTTTATAGTTTTTAACTATTCTGATACCTTATACAATTCAGGTCTTCAAATACCAACTCAAAACGTGTATTAAAGAATCATAAATTTTAATGTATCAGAAGATGATCAAATGCAACCTTATTGCGTCGACATAAAGGTCACGACAGCCAGCGTGCGAACAGCCGATTCAGACATAGATATGACTGTATTCAGCCAGCCCGTCCTCAGATCGTGATCATACTTCTAATGCACTATGAGAAACTGAGCTATCCATTTTTTAACATTGTTAAAGGATAAAAAAATTTTGTATTTTTAAACTTAGAAAATTGTAATGGAGAATATAGACTAAAACGATCCAATCCTTGTGTCCCAGTGCATTTCAGTATCTTAAAAAGGCAATTAAATATCAAACTAATGCAAATGAGAAAAAAATTAAAGCAATTTGAATTAAATTTTGTTAGACAATGCTAAGGCAGTTTCACATGTTCGTTCACGGTCGGTGGCTATGTAAATGGTGTGTACTAGTTGATTCTTCACGAAAATACTGTTAGTACAGAACATTGACATTAAACAATAGAATAGAAGGCTCCAACTTATTCATTTCGTAATAACAAAGATGTTTGGCGCGGGTCGACGCACTCGAAGAAGAAACATATACGAATAATATTATTCTCTATTCACAAATAAATAGTGCTATGCATTTACAAAATTACTTTATTTCACAACTTAACAATATCGTTTAATTTTATTTAAAAAATCTATAAAAATGTACTAATAACCCTAGGCTTATCACTGAAATGGAGTAAATAAAATAAGTTCGATGTTTAATATTTTTTTCTTGTAGATTCTTAAACCACATGGTATATATGAACATAAAGGAATGAAAAGCTTGAAAAATTAACTATTTTAAGAAAAAAATACATCACATTTAACTCCTGTAATACGAAAAAACACAAATGACAAGAGGAAGCAATTTGCCGAGTCAAAGAACGAGGTTTAATTAGAAAAATCCTCAGATCTCATGTCACAAAGGAATATCTTAAACGTAATTTTCCCAAAACCTTTAGAAAAGAATGATAATACTATCAGACGTTACCGTTTTTCTGCTTATCCGCATTGATTAATCTATATAAATTTTGGTGTAATTATAATAATACGTATACAGGAAAATATTTTGAAAGCGTAATATCTTCTTATTTCCAACCGGTTTTATTATCTAACTCTCAAGTTCTTTAGAATATTAACATTTTCCTAACAAATTTTTAAGTTTTGAAGTTATAAGTCCAGTGTATTTATTGAAAATCTACATATTATTTATAGACAGCGTCAATTAATATATAAACAACCATTATTGGCTATTCATATTTACATATTTTTTACAAGTGCACGAAATGTATGGTCACTGCACGGCTAGTTAAAGTTTTCCAGACATTCTTTGGTGGTTTCACACGGATACTCACACACGTTCACGGTCACTGAGTATGTAAATACACACACAAATATACGATAACTACGAACAATAGCGTAACGGGACGTTTCCTTCTCGAGAAATTAGATAATCACTACCTTGATGGATAATAATTAGAATATAGCATTCTCTCCTTGCAATTGTGAATAATATATGGCTATTTACAGACTAACCTAACATCCGAGAACTCAAAAACTTCTTGTGTGTGTCACATTTCGTATATATTTTCCGATTTATATAATTATAAACAAATCATAAATTCCAGTAGTAGATATGGTTATGCATTCTAAAATAGTTAATTATAAGGCTTAAATAGATAACAATTAATAGTACTATTCATAAATTTAGACACGAGGTATTGCGTATTTGATAAATAGCCGTTATAAGGATCTCTTGCTGTTATAAATTCAGGATTAATTACTAACATGGACATTATTACATATAAGTGCATACAACGTAACTCTAGGCTATTATTAAAACTGGTTTGTTCTATTAATATTGCTTGCAACGTTGTAATGATATAAGCATATTAATTTTATATATTTTAAAACCAACTAAACCTATTTATTTATTCATCATAGTTCCTGTCTACATAGCAATAAAAATTAATTCCGTATCTTGGTGCAATTTGTGACGTTTTCCTTATAAATAATATATAAATATCTTTTATAACATTATTTTTATAGTACTGATATATGAAAAACCGAAATTCTTCTCCGCGTAGAGTCCAGAATCAACCCCATGTAAAAGACTTCAACGCGCTCAAATTAGCTTTACGCAGGACGCATGCCAAGTAATATCTGCTACTTAGTCTTCTTTGATTTATAGGGAATTTCAATATAGTAGTAATAACCAACTTTCAATTTAAGACTAACTTTTTAGAAGAAATATATTTGATAACGTTGGTATAGCTTTCAGTCCACAGGAAGCTAACCACTTTTCTTTAACAATAATAATATACGCGATATCTCTGTAGTTAGTATACAGCTTCAAGTTTCACAAGTTATTCATTAAAGTGTCGGCCGGAATTAGTTTCCAACTTTCTAATATCGTTTGCTGTCTCGGCGACTATCAAATGTCTCAGGTTACGTTACAATCTATACAGTATACACTTTTCCATTTAAGTATACCTTACAAAGTTGCAATGTACTAGGTTTTATGGACTTGCAATCTTTTAAGATTTATCAGCTTAATTATGAATTTATAAAAATACAATGTAATCGTAATAACTTCTGAAATTTGTTGTACAGTTCTTTTAGCTTCATCGGCACACTGAAGTGATTTCCGAGTCTAACATCTCTTTCTCAAAAAATATAAAAAGATGTAAATTGTGTGGACAGCCACGATGTGGATGACTCGAGTTTACTACAACTACTTTTTGCTACTAAGAATAACTCTATCAATCATACCATATTATACCAAATCGATTTAATAATTATTTTCTTAGGGAATATTTAACAATATTACAAACAGGTGTAAAATGAACAAAGGTTTTATTGAATGTAAAACTAATGCGTGCGTCATACGTAGCACGTAAGATTTCGGCGAGTTCATAGCGGTCAAGGTCTGTCGTGGGCAGTCTTACCTACCCGGATATAGCCTAATAATAATACCTAGCACCTAAATTGAGATTGTGAAACAAGTTTGAAATGGTTATTGGTAATTTTCCTGTTTTTTATTAGTAAGACTAAACTTAACGAAACATTGATACCGAGTGAACAGAAAATTAAATAATATGTATTGGGAGGAAGTCGTCCACCAGGACCATATCAATTACCTCATCAATGTAATACGCATTGTCAATATTTTCTTACCTCAAAAGATTATTAAAATTTGATTTATTTGTTAATATTGAAAAAATATATGACATTCGTTACGTAATATTGTAACTATTATGAAATATCGAAAGATAATATTGTATGTCATATGATACGTATATAAATGTATATACACTTTTTATATAAATATTTAAACTACTCGTACTATAAAGAATGCAAAGTTTACGTAACATAAGTAACTGTCAATTGTTTTATGCGATGTCGATAAAATATAAAGTTTTGAGAAATTTGAAATAAAAAGATGCAACTTACCAAAAAAATGATTTATCCGACGAGCAGTCGATCGGAAAACTTATAAGACGCCGGTACACGTTTTTAACGAGCCGACTACGTACCGGTCACTGGTAAACGTAAACGTGCCAAAATAACCAAAAACGCAGTAACACGTCCCTGTATACACCCAGGGCACATGTAAACTGTGAGGATGATAGTTACCGCGCTTTTGGCTGTATAGGTTTTGATTGAGCGCGCGGCAATGCGCGTGCGGCGGCAACCGGCGACTGCCTGAGCGGCTCCCTCCTTCCCCCGCGCCATGGCCCGCCCCTCCAGAGCATCACCGGCCACGATGACCACAGACAAACCATCCCAACGATTCAGAATTCAAATTTTAATTGCTTATACGACGGTTACGTCGGCGAAACATGGCCGAAATTCCATGATGGCGGCGCGAGTGGTGTGATTCGCGAACTTTCCGTATATGAATCGTATCGTACGTCCTCCCAATTCAGGAGATATCATGCTACTGAAATAACCGGTTCTAATGAAATGGCTTGACGGTTTATACAAATTGCTGAACCGTTGACTTATTTAGGAGTAATTACATATGAATATGGAGTGGTTACACTGGTTTTGAGATAGAATCAAGATCTTTGGTATCGCCAGGAGTCGGCGTCTCTGAAGATCGTTGTAAGAACTTGAAGCGATCGTTAGAATACATACATTCTTTTTAAATTAACGGATATAACTTGATTGTACTTTCGCGTGTCACCGCCGTCTTATGTCAGCAGTTGAGTTATGCTTACATTATTTAGGGTGGGCCTAGGGTGGATTACTTTCTTGATTACATACAAATACATAGTTAATATAACATAATAACAGGTGTAGATTATTTTTAAGATATATACTCAATCTAAAATACGATTGATTGATGATTTGATGATTTTTTCTGCGTCTGTATCACTCTATTTTTATAGGCAAGTGTCGATCAATCTGTCATATAGTTAAAATAAAACATCCCCCAGACATCGTAAAATTATTATATATCAAAAACGCTAACGGCGCCAATAGGAAAATAGCTTAAATGCTCGATTTTTTGCTACACTTTCTTAATGAGAGCCAAAGTACGGAACTTGATTGATTTACCATCTACCATTTTACATTTTAATTATTTTGGATCGTGAGAACGTTGTCGTTGGTAGCTACTTGGAGTTATGTAGCAGGTTACATAATGATTATAAATATGCCAAATGAAGCAGAATAACAAATAATTTGGTTGATACTGAAGCATAAAATAGACGCACATATCTGCGTCTGCACATAGGGGTGTCAGGATTTCAAACGATTACGGTTTTTGCCTAATACCGTATTCTATAATCAAAAATAATTCCTAATTGTCAAATGCTGCTGTAAAATGTACTTTATAAATAAATATTCAACCTCCTAACCAGGATCCTAAATTCTTATATTTGAATACAATATCTCTAGTTCGATCGTGCCACTGAATTGCGGCATTAAGACCCAATGACCTAAGTTCTACGTTTGTGTCACCATTTCGCAACTTCCGCAAAGGAATAAGGTCGTATGAGTCAGTCAGTCACGACACGCCACTCCGCCCTCTATTGTACTCAGCTTGATAGATTTTACATAATACAGGTATATATTGTGCTAAGATATTCTCGTACTAACAGCGATGATATTTAAAAAAAACTTAATCATTACATCATTATATCACGGCAGACGCTAAGAGTTTAATCACAGCTAGATAACACTCTATCGCCTTGTTAACATGCTACATGCAACTTGTTAACTTGTATAACAATAATTTAAAATAAATTTTTTGAAATCGTTGCAATTACGACAGTTATCCTGCATATGGAACTCGGAAATACTATACATAAAGAACGAGACCTTTTCTACCGTTTAAGAAGAAAGCGAGATAGTTTTTTAGATAATATAAATTTTTTACATTAAAAAACACTTTGTTGGCATGACAAATAAATGTATTAATGTCATATTGAAGGAAAACTAACTTAACCTAAGTATGCATACAAAATACGCAAATCATGGCCGGCTGTTGGTCTCGAGTTAACGGTATTATCTTATGTACCCAAGCTAATGCGAAGATGTTATGTGCACTTTTCAAAGATTATAAGCATAAAATCAACTGCTTTTTAATGGAACGTTTTTGCTAAATGTTAATCCAGCGAGTCGTCAATTAAATAATACGAATGTTTTCCTTAATGGTCATATATGGAAATGGCATTTCAAATATGGCGACCGATAGCTGCGGAACAGACATAAAGACATAGATTTTCTGAATTTCTCCAAGTTTATAAGTTTTTAACCGATTTGTTTGTAACCGATACCCGCGATTTACAAGCAGCTACAAACGAACATCAATTAAAAATTTACAAATCATTGCGATATCATATTTCAAACATTATTAAAATATCTTTCCTTATTTCCTTAGAAAAATGCATGGATTACTCGTGCTCTTTCAATCAAATTGTGTTTACGCCATGATGAAAAGACAGATGAGCTAAAACGATGCAATAAGACGGATTTATTTTTATGATTGTGAAAAATCTTATACCACAGAATATATAGATGTTTACATCATTCATTATCAATATTATAAAAATCATACTAGTGAGTTATACCTACTCTACATAATAAAACTTTGAATTCTCGAAGGAATACGCCTGTCATCCTATCATGTTTATGACGAAGATTAAAAATAAAAAACACGATAGAAAGGCGGTCCTAGAAATGTTTAAGCTTTCTCGCAAAGGTGATATGGGGTGTTCTCGATCGTGACTCGCTCTTACTTATACTTTATGGCTACACGGATATAACTGTTGTAGTTACATTATTATAGATATAAATAATTTCTTGTTGCTTCAACACTACACCTTCTGTTCGCGCTGCGATATAATTGCTATTTTATTAGTTAAATTGTAAACGTTGACTTATTCAGGAGTATGAAATGAAAAACATCTTAACTTACATTTGTAAGGGAGATAGCATTAAATTCTATTTTTACTCTAAATGACTAAAATCTGAAAATTTATTTTCAGTGATATATTTAATTTTTATATTATTTTAATAAATTTTGGTTACTATATTATTATTATCATAGGGCGAACTTCCAGTTTAGTTTGTGTCTTACACTTCGTTATTCAAAAAAGATAACTGTGGTTCATGTCGCTTAAGTTACGATTGGTCTAAACACGCTCTCAATAAATCGCAGTTAAGTGACACGGACCACAGTTTCCTTTTAATCCCAGGTAATTGGAGTGACATGATATTATAAATAGATGAAAAATTCTAACTCACAAGAGAATAAGGTTAACAACTCCGAATATTAGCATTTATGTAGCGCACATTTTTGCGACCCTTGTTCTTTAAGCTTTCTCGTTATAAACTTAATATTGGTTAAATAATACGGCAGAATATATAATCTTATTATAAACAATATTTATAAATACTATCTATTAATGGATTTTAAGGACGATCTTGTATCATTGTAACGAATCTGTGCCTGCAATTAGTACCATGACGTTAGACCCTGAATCACGCTATCAAAGTAATTTCGACCACTAAAAATATATATAACCTCTACGACCTGACCGACTGGAGCCTTTGGAGCGGCCAGACCGTAGGTAGACTCGTTGAGGATCCTTTAACTTTGTTGGAAAAGCCGTAGCTTATTTCCTCTACAGCATTACGTTAAGGCTGTACGCCTGATTGTGGAGTATGTACCATGAGACAAAATTAATTTAATAAAATACTCGTATGACTTAACTATTTCAGATAGTGAAATGATTATGTATTCTTGATCCTGCCACCGAGGATATAGGGTTATTATTAACTTACCTGGAGACTTAGCACAGTCCCTGACAAAAATAAATTCTGGAGTAGGTAGCCACATAAGTCTGTTCACCTACTTTCCTCCAAAACTGCTTAGAGATAAGTTACTGCGTTGAAAAAAATTGGTATATTTATTGAACATAATATTGTAATTTTTTTCTATAGTTCATGAATATGTAACAACTACACACGGAGTAACTTTCTGCATTTATATGAGAGAACTATTCTAAATTATTGTGACTCGTTGTCTGAGTCATGCCTTATTGTGAATATGCACGGATATGGTATGATACCAACTATTTTACATATAATTTTACTAGGAATTGTTCTGAATGTCCATAATTTACCAAGAAATGTGTTCCTAATTATTAAGATAAACGGATTTAAATGTATATAATGGATCGTTTGAGGTTTAAATTTGTAAACATCTCTAGGAAATTGTAACGTAAAATATCTTACTATATATATTTTTTTATGAATACCAGTATCAATGGTTTTACGACAGTAATAAATTGTATTATCAATTTCAACACTTGCTTCAATCTGTTATTATTATCATTATATGGGCTCAATGTTCGTGTAATATAACATTATAAATTAGTTACACCGTTACTGGACCACAGAATATAAATTAACAGTAGCTTCCATTATTTCAAGTGATCATATGAATTCGATTACAAATATTTATTTAAGATTATCATAATTGCGTAATCAGATGGCGTAATTATTCGAATAATTAGAGCTAGTGTCATTATAATGACGAGTTGCGGTTAAAGCGATACCACAGTATACGTTTATCAATACTGTTATTTAAGAATATATACTATGGTAATAAATTAAGGGTCGAAATGGTATGCGGTGAATTGTGAACTTGTTTAATATCTCTTATAGAATCGAGGTTAGCTACAAGCGGTTGTTAACCTTAGGTCATTCAGAACATGATGTTCAGATCTAGATTGATTAGTTATGCTACACCTTGGAATTTGAGGAATTTTCTTCCGTAACATATTATTCGCAACAATGGAGAACACTTAAGCCATATGTTTATTTTTAAATAGTTTTACATTCTAAAGCAGTGTTTATTGCGCCAAGCCCCACCTTAGTCTTTCTTAACTCTTATGTCTATCTCCCTTTGTAACTTACGTTATTTGTGATATCAAATTGAATTGTTATCTTAAGAAACTTAAATGATAGATTTTAGGAAGAAATCACTAGGAAGTTTATCACGCTGAAATGCAAACTCCAAATAATTTTTCTTTTTAACTTAATTTTAATTTAATTTGTTTTAAATAATTATTTGAATTAATAAAAAATAAAAACAACACATTACTCAGATATCATTCTAAGAATCGAAGAAGAATGTTTCTGTACATTTGTAGTCATAAGAAATAGTTATAGGAAATAGGAAGAATATATATAAAAATAATTTCATATACGTTAGGATTAATTTTTTTTTAGCTATGACTATATTCCCTTAATTATGTTACTTGGTAACGAGTATCCGATTTTAATACTCGACAAAAAGTACCAAACCAAGTCGGATTTAAATCGAAAAGTCATCGTGTAGGCGGACTTCTTTAAAGAGTATGGCGTAATTTGTAAGATTATAGGCAAGAGTAAAAAACATTTATTCAAGTTTCAAGTTCAAGTATAAAGTACTAAATAATGATTTTCCCTCAGAATATTTAAGTATTTTTTCTCATTATACGTCGTATTTTACCTTATTTAGACTGTCAACAACATTACCAATAATTCTTTTAGGGCGACTTACAATTTACGTTCTACATAATATTATTGTGTTTAGCTCCTTAAACGAGCGGCTTTTTATTTCGTGTTTCCATTTTATCAAACATATATTCAATGTGTATTTTTGTAGCCATTTTATTTCTTAGAATATAATATTTACTTTAAACTGATCATTTGAATGCAGTTGGAATAAAATATAAGTTAAGAAAACTATGACTAAGAACCGATAATGAACTTACTTCATCGGTATTTCATTATATTGACATACGTAATTTCCCTATAAATACTATAATCTCATTAACAAACATGATCTCATGTTGGTCGAAATATTTATTTAGCATAACTATTTTAACTTACAGGAAATCGTTATTATCTAAATAAGATAATATATTTTCCTTCCTTCTTGTTTTTAATATATTGTAATAAACACAAGGAAAATTTTATAACATATAATATAGTCTTTTTCAACGAAATTTATCCGATCTAATGTAGTCTATATTAGACCTAATTCAGCCAGCAGGTAAGCCAACCTCTATATTTTCACTAGGATCAATAAAGTCTACTTAATACTTAATACTTAGTGAAAGGCTTGACGCCTTTCACTAAGTATTTGAAAAATAACGTATTAATCAAAATGATAAGATGTAAAAAAATCAACTTAAACAATACTAATTGAATAGATAATATACCAAATATTTACTAAATAGAGGGGTTTCAATCAATGATTTTAAAACTTTATCAAAACTTAGGCTTATAAAAGAAGTTTTCTCACCAAATGAAGCTATCATTCTTCGTAGTTATAAGAATATAAGAATGTCTTCTGGTTGAACAAGTTTTTAAAAACAATCATAGTATACTACATCCAATCGCGGCGTCTGGCGAGAATGATTTTAACTTTAAAACCGATTCTCACGCAGACTGTAATCGTAACTTAAAACCTAACGGTGTTATTTTTAAACGACAAATCAGTCTATACTAAAAAGATATAGTGATTATAAAAGCTTCTAGCCCCCCGCTAACGCTCATAAGCGACACCACAAACACGTGGGCGGTTGTAGTTACATGTGAACCGTCCAACGCATCTGCATCGCTCAGGCCATCGACCCCCGGATTAAAACCTCTGTGAGAGCGTGACGTAAGTTTCGCTAACCGAAATACCTCTCCGACGTTTCAATTTAAATCTCAAATGTTTGTTTTATTTTAATTTCGTACGTTACATTTTCAAGGTTAGTTTTTTCGTTTGATCTGCGGTTGGTCGCTTTTTTATTATAATCGAGTTATGATTGAAATTTCGTTTATGGACTGTTTAGTAAAACTTTACAAATTGTTTTGGAAATACAAATGCCTCCGTATTCTTTATTAACTGACTTGCAACAGTAATTTTGTTTTGGATTGTACCTAAATTTATTTTTTCTATAACTGAAAATTACTGTTTTTTACTACCAGTAAGAATAATTGAGAAAGGGCAGTGTTGGTTTTAAAGTGCGAATCTCATCTCAGATCGTAGGTTCGATTCTCGGCCGGGAATTTAATCGGAAAGAGGTTGAATGTTATATTGAAAGTTACATTGGTATTCTTGTAAAGTAACCTACCCTTTTTAACCGATATCAAAGAAATATCAATATGTTTTTTTAAATACGGACCACAATATATACTTCCAACAATAAATACGTCTTAATTACCAATGTACCGTCGTACTAGCCAGCTCTCGTTGAACATCTCTAAATTTTAAGTCTAACCATGGTCAGTAGACGTCCATAGATAAGTTAAAAGAGACAATGTCATTATAATGGTAAATACTTCGATATAATATAAGTAAAGTCTACTTTATCAGTAATATAAGATATATTAAATAGGGGAGCTTAGTCGCTATTCCGTCGTCTAACAAATGAGGTTCTATGAAATTGGGACTATGAATAATGACAGCTTTGACTTTAATCTTGTCTGTCCCTCGAAAAATAATCCAGAACTTGAAAGATTTTATCATTAAAATGCATTATTATCAACTGACACTAATCGGAATGAATTACCTATTTTTTAGTTAATATTTTAACAAAGTTAGAAAAATAATATTTAAAAAAAGTTCATAAGATGCAATTGAAATATTTTCGACTTTACGTCGGTTAAACTAGGTACAATAGAAATATAAATATAATAAAGGTATAATTTTATTATAGGTCTAGTTCATGTCAGTTCCTATACTGTAAGAAATACTCTCTTTCTAAATATTTTAAATGTTATGATATTTTTTGCTATGTGTTTGTTTTGTATTGGAGTAATCTGTACTGGAAGCTTATCTTGTAAAAAATGTTGTTGTTGTTCTTTAGTGCAATTATAATAATCAAAAACCAATCATTAGTAAGAAACTCGAACACTAATCATATTTTCTATAAGTTATGAGATTTCTTTGATAAAAAAAATATTAATTGGCGTCCAAACGCAATAAAAACACACCTCTCAGGGTTGTAAAAAGGATTGTTCACTAGCCACTAGATTTTTACTTCATTTGGTGTATTATTTAATACAAATTTGTATTTGGAACAAAATATGCCTCGATTTTGCTTACCAATATATAGTTGTTCATGTACAAATATAAAATTGAGTTATTTTAATTTTAAATGTTACTTTTTATACCTGGACAGGTATAAAAATACTTTCCTATAACAAATGAACCTTGATACTAATAGGCAATACGATCTTGATTGCTACACGCTGAGATCATTAGCTAAACTTTAATTAATGGAGAAAATGTTCATTTAACTTACCTAATGACGTACCACTATTTCAAGCTTAATGTTCTAAACTTATTATGAATATGGCTCAAAATAGCTCGGAAAAGTTGTTCAAAGCTTTTGTTATTTTAGAGTTTTGTTAGTAATATGCAAACTTTTTCAACGTGTATTTATATGACGGTGTGCAAAAAAGTGATTAACGGTCTATGTTCTAAAATTGATTGTTAAAGGCTCTAAATTAGAAGTACGAAATTATAATGAAAGGATATAACTTAATTTTCACTCTACTACGCAATGGTTCGATTTTAGTACCATAATATTAGGTTCTATATATATATTTGCTAAGAAAATTTATTAAATTTTATGTTTTGCTTTGAGAGGTAACTGTTATACGATTCCAATATTGTCTTTGTATGCTCTTAATATTTTCAATTTTCTCAATATTTCCAAGGAAATTCTTTGCAACAATATGGGATTATTATGAGCTCGTTTTGAAGAACATAAAAAGATGAATTTCCCTCGGGCTAAATTCTTGTTGAAAACTAATACCTGTAGGAATTCAATTAACTTGTAACGTTTTCACATCAAGTTTCTGTCCGTTTCAGTGATTATTTTTCAATTCATAATATTTATACAATTATTTATTTATTTTTTTGAATTACACAAATCTATGTCTTATGCCTCCCTACATCCCTCGTACTAAAAAGGGAACACAGACTTGGTGAAATCTTTCTTGCCTATTGTTGTACTCGTAATTGCTCTTTGTAATCAAGAAACTTAAGCGTGACAGATAGGATCTTTCTACCCCTTGAAAAGCGATAGTAAATGTTAATTGGTAGTATTACCTAATAGAAAAGAATTAATTCATGTTACCATAAATTTAATATATTCGATTTCATCTACTAATAATGCCTGTGACTGTGGTAGCTTTCAAATATAGTGTCTTTTCTAACCTCCTATTCCAACATAAGGTAAAACAAAAGCATTTCCCGAATAAGACGGACATAGTCAATATTAAACAAAAAAATATATTCATTTGTTCACAATTTTCTTTACAGCTGTATTAACAGATCAAATACTTTTGCGTAACACCAATAATGGTTATGTTTCGCGCTTAAGCTCTGTCTAAACACATACATTTTAAAAGTTAACTGTAGGAATAATAGTTACGATACGATTAGCAAAAAAATATCTTCTATTTAGAATTTCACATATTTTTGGAACGAAAAAGCTTGCACTTATCGCAGTGTGATGTGTTCCTTAAATGGGACCGTAATCATTGCGACACACGTGACGATCCGCGATGTCAATGAACAGCCCTAGACGTGATGACAAAGATTAATTTAATATATAGATCTGGCAATTGAAGAATTCATATCAGAATGAATAATCAATCAGATCGATCAGACTGGATAATTTTTATAATGTATACCAACAAACCACTATATAGCATTGTATGTACACTACAAACACTTATTTTCATAATTAAATTGGGAAGAACAACATTTGACTTGATTTTTAAATTGATTCATGAAAAGAGGAAAAAGTAGCGAATAGGCATCAGCCTAGAGCATCACTGAAGACCTATTAGTCTAACGCCAATGTGCTTCATTTAAAGTCGCTATCTTTACTGTTGTTTGATGTTCAACAACATTTCTGAAGAATAACATAATGTCTTAGAATTGATATGTAATTAGTGTAGATTAAAATAGTCTGTAATCTCTGTTAGATTGAAGACAAAGAAACCCCACAGAGTAAAATGCAAAATAGGCATTAGTGTAAACAATTAATTCTTTAATCTCGAACCTATATCGGTCCATGCAAATTTACACGCCACTGTTTATCTATAAACATGGGCCCTGCATCTACGAGACACACTGGTTGTCTTTTAACTAACTGAAAGAAACATTTATAAAGTAAAGATTTTATAAGTATTTTCCGTCTGTGCGTAATAAGTTTAAGTTAAAACATCTTTATATAAAGTTGAAAGTTAAGTTCTTTGGTTTTCTCTCTTTTTTAGTGAAGTGATTTTTTCAATACTAAGTTTAAATTAAGTTTTCGCTCTATGTTTGCAGACAATGATAACTGATTTGATTTCCCGCGACACTACTCGGTTAGAGTTGAGAAAAAAAGTAATTGAAACATAACCATAAATATCTACTCATCATGATATTTATAATGATATTTACTCGATCGAAAATATAATAATTATATTTGAAGACAGCGAGGAAATGCTGCCAGCATTATAAGTTATAAGTACATTGCCACAGGGACCAAACTTTTTTTTAAAATTTATAATCATGTATTTGTCAAATTTTTATTATTATACATTTGAAAAAGAAATTTAAATATCATAATGTATGACAAGGGCTTTATATATTTGTGTGGCATATCTAATGTTGTTTTATAAATATAAATCTGTAATCTATAAACACTACAATAAAAAATTACCTAAAAGTGACTTTTACATTTTTTTGTGATTTAAAAACATTAAATAATCGAAACGATACTTAAATACCAAAAGCAATGAACAATTTCGCGTTTCTTTAGTCGCATATTCTCGAGAGGAAACCGGGTTTCGCCAAATATGGCGCGGAATGTCACAATAGCCTCAAAAACTGGCTTTCGGCTCGCATTCGAGTATCATTGGATATTAACTTTCGTAACAGTTCAATGGTGGCTGGATGTTTCGATATCTTTTTTAACTTAAACAGGATTTTACGACATTATTTTGAAGTAGTGGTCATCAAAGTATTTTCGGCTTCAAAAGTATTACTACTGCAATCCTTTTTATGTTTAAATTACCCAAAAAAGACAAATCATTAGAAAAAATACTAAATATATTATATATGAGTATAAAAATGAATCGTAAAATAACTAAGCCAAGCTCAAAGGTCAAAGATGGCCGTACCAGACAGAGTACTTTTTATACATTCTTGAAAAGGTTTTTGACGAAAAGAAAAATTTGAATAAAATATTTTAAATTTAAAATAAAAATTTAGTTTTATTTAGGTTATTCCTAAGTAAAGTCAGTGTGGGGTAGCATAGCAAAATGTTCGCAAACTCAGCTAGTAGAAAATAGTAAAGATTTTCGAATTGTAAGCGTTACACTTACCGTAGTTTATGGGCCGAATCTCAAAGTGAGAGTTAACCTAGTGATTGAGAATACCATTTCCTACCTTGCACCAATTGCTTATCGCAAAGAAAGCAATTTGTATAGTTTTATAAAATTTACAATTCTGTGTTAGATCCAAAAACTAATAAAAGATCAGCGATAGAAGGAGCATGTATATGAAGAAAAGAATTATCAATAAATCACTAAGGTTGCAGAACATTTTACGTTATAGCCTAACTATTGAATTCAACACTATTTCGTGATTACATATCTTTAGATTTTGTATTAAATATATTTTGCAAAGAAGGATTTATGTAGATGCTGCCAGTTTTACAAATAATAAACAACAACAAAAATATACATGGGTATTGCATACAAACAAGATCGATGCCATTATTAAATTGTGTTTACCTACTGTATTTAACAAAAATATTGTAGTGTACAGTGAATGATTTAATGAATACATTAAATGTTTTAAGGTTATTTCAAAAGGCTGCAAGAAACGGAAATCAACAGTTACTTTTGTACTATATATCTACAGCAACTATTTATAATTAACGATCTCAATAGGTACAAACGTATATTGGCTATAATATTTTGTATTAGCTTACCTTTTCATGAAGGTTAGACACGCAATATCGTGGAATGTATGTAAAATAGCCCTACAGATAATTTTACATTAAATCGTATTAGTATCCTGTTACAAAACTCCTTTGTAAAATTTCTTTCTTCGATTTCACCAAATTGTGTTTTGAAAGCTGATTAAAATAAACCTGACTCGCTTTGCGTACGCCTTTATTCCTTATGGATATTTCAAGAATGATGTTTATGACTAGTCTGGCCATAAATACTGTTACATAAAAACTTTTCTTTTTTTAAACGTTTATATTACTTTAACAGAGGATATCCCCTTTACCGATGAAAAATTTCCACAACTGAAGAACACTGCAATAAGCAAAATGATAAAGTGTACGCTCGTCGTTCTAAAGAAGCTGCTCAAGTGGTCGGAAAAATCCAACGTCATCATCCTGCGTCAGCGATAGTTTGTTGGGTCGTGTATTAACAAGGAGTCACAAAACTACATTTTTGTGAAAGAAAGAGTAAAAAATTCAGCCAAACTGTATCAAGATACAGTCTTGGATCATGTTGTGAAACCTCTCAGCAATACACATTTAAAAAATACACCGTGGACATTCCAGCAGGATTCTGCGCCTGGTCACTAAGTATGAACTACCCAAGCCTGGTTTGAAACCAATGTTCCAGACTTTATGAGAGTTGAAGACTGGCCCTCATTAAGGCGAGCAAGCAGTGGCGTAATTTCTTTTTGAAACAGCGCGTAGATTCATAGATTCGTAGCCAAACAGATAAAAGCCAAAGGTGGCCTATTGGTGGTGGTGGAGGTACTTGGAATAGAATTCTTTTTTATTTTTTGCTGAGACTTTAATAAATATGTAGGTATACATTTTAATTTACAATTTAAAGAGCAGTGTTGGCCTAGTGGCTTCAGCGTGCGACGCTCATCCCTGAGGTCGTAGGTTCGATTCCCGGCTGTGCACCAATGGATTTTCTTTCTATGTGCGCATTTAACATCAGCTCTAACGGTGAAGGAAAACATCGTGAGGATACCGACTTGCCTTAGACCCAAAAAGTCGACGGCATGCGTCAGGCACAGAAGGCTGATCGCCTACTTGCCTATTCCATTAAATAAAATGATCATGAAACAGATACAGAAATCTGAGGCTCAGACCTGAAAAGGTTGTAGCGCCATTGATTTATTTTTTATACCTTTTAATAATATTTACTTAATTAAAAAATCAATGCATTTTCATTTGTAACAGAACTTATGGCTGGACTAGGTATGTGTCTTCTTGTACTAATTAAGCTTTACATTTAATGTATAGAGAATCGTTAAATTCTATTCTCGTATAAAAAGCTGGCGCCGATGTTTAGGCGAACTAATCAATAAACCAGTTTACTAATGTAGCCTTTGTACCGAAACTGGCTGGCGGCCATTTCCTTTTAATTCCAGTTAGCTAAACGACGATAATGTTTTGTAAGATTGATCGTCTCGGCTCAATGTTGTTGACCCCTCTTTTGTTCAACTAGTAACAAATTTAAACAAAAACTTTTGGGAAGGGAGAAAGAGAATTAAAATTGTCATCTGCCAATTTTCGTAATAAACTTAAAATATACCTAATCAAACTAATAAAATTGTTTTATAATACAAAAATAGTATCGTTGAATCTGAACTATTTCAAACGAAACTGACAACGTAAACGCTCTCAAGATACTACGTATATTTTTAATATATTTAAAGCAAACTTATCGGCTATCTGATAAAATGTTTCCTGAGCCATTTCTACTCTTAGCAACTCATGAATTTTTACAGTATGTAAATAACATTTGTAAAATACGTTCATGTATTGTGAACCCACAAACTCCGAATACAACACACTAATATGCGTACGTGAGTATATTTTATTTGCTAGAATATTTTATGAACGTTGACAGATGACAAGGAGCACACAATCCTGGAGGATGGCTTCACCCACGCGGCTTAAACATCTTTGAGTGTTGTCACCAACATATTGAGAAACTTCCGAGACCCGTAATTATGTACATGATTTATGTGCCCGGCTTATTTGTAGTATGAACTATCCATTTATTTTACACTGTCTTGTTGTTCAACTTTAAGAGGCTTATCCTATTACTATATATTTAATTAGTTATGTATATAAGACAGTTATCTTGAATACATAACTAATTAAGTGTACGAAAAGATCTTAAGACAAGTTCACGTAGATGAAATTAGTAATAATAAACGGCTCAAATGTAAGAGTCTTTCCTCCAACTTCGATTTTGTTCCCTTTGGAGTAGAGACGCTTGGGCCGTGAAAGATTTAAGTTGACGACTGGTAGATAGTACCGGTGACTCCAGAGCTGGTACTTTTCTCTCTCAACGAACAAGTATCACAATACAGCAAAGAAACGCTGCCAGCGTTTAAGGTACACTGCCACAGAGACCAAACTTTTTGTTTCTTTTTGTTTTTATTGTTATGGTGGCCGTACACCCTCTTTAAGTCTGGGCCTCAGATTTCTGTATCTGTTTCGTTATCATTTGTTAATCTAATAGGCAAGTAGGTCATCAGCCATGTTCCCAACATACGACGTCGACTTTTTGGTTCTAAGGCTAGCCGGTTTCCTCACGATGATGGATCGAACGTACGACCCCAGGCCAACAACTGGCCTGACCTGAGACATTCTTTTGCCAAAGCTAAATTATTTTGACGGTGAAATATTTTACTGTGATCGACTATCGTGTGGGAAATTACTTTATTTAAATTTGTATTTGTAATACTTTTAGCTGTTATACTTAAAATATCTCAGTTTCTGACTTGGTCTTATACCACGAATTTTTGGGATTCTTGAAGGATGGCACAAAAAGTAGAATAAATGAAAACGTAAGGTTATGGTAGTTCACTTTTTACACTAAAAGTCAATTCTTTCCCATATAAAGTATACATGTAATATAAAAGTTTGAAGGTGAACAAATCTACCGTCACACTGACGCCATTGTTGTAGAATTGAGCACGAAAAACAATTCGTGCCGGTCAAACATTCGACACCGTCCGAATACGCACGCGTCTAAACACAAACCAACACAAATATATTTCTTTTCTCTTAAAATAGTGTCCTAATAGACAGATTTCCGTTAAATATTTACCTTGATACACTCAAGCATTGCACCAGGTGTAAGTGTAAAAATTTGTAAAATTATTTTCATAATATAATTTATTAAATAAAGTTTACGACATCATACATATGTACATGGTGTATGTTACAAACTCTTGTATCTAAAAAATTGTCATATTCGTTATTTCCATCATTTTTACCATCTTTTACGTATAAAAACAGCCTTACCATGGTAACAAAATAGAAAATTACATGGTTAACATTTCCTAAGACTGTTTAAGTTTTAACTTTTCATATCAAATAAAATAGTTAATAATGGATAAAATATATAAAATGAAAACTAACACTTTTATTTAAATTACTTACATTATACAAATTTAAACAAAGGCTGGCTCCAAACACAAATTATGTCAGATAAAACTGCGCATATCTCAGCGCATTTTAAAAAGCAAAGAAGATCCTTTTCATCAATTTCCTCATTATTATAAATCTATAAATTCGTGTGGAATTCGATCAATTATAACATAACATAACTTTATTGCAAAAGTTCAACGTACATTGGCACACGCAGACTCCTAACGGTACAATAATGAATTATAAATCATAATGACAGAAGTGCAAGGCACGTACTCAAAAGACTAAACATTTGTCATTGTACTCGGTTGATATGAAATGAGCAGTATGTTCAGGGCAATATGACTTGTATTGTTGTGAATATGTTTATCGCAATTGTAACTGACAAATATTTTGGTCTCACCGAATTTCTGTTTTGTTGCTCAAAGTCACCAATAATCAAAATAAATGATGACAGCCAAGTTAGTTCAAGCTTTTCTTCTAAACGCTGCAACAAATGATAATTTATATATTATGTTTGCCGTTCGACCGCCATACCTCCTCATTATTAGGTGACAGCTAAAAATTATAAAATATATTTATTAAAATCGTAAAATCGTTAAAATGTACAATACAAGTTGTTTGTTGTAACTCCCCTGCACCGCAGGTTCGTAAATTTATTTGGTGTAGGAATTCATGGACTTGAAAAGGCAATAGAAGGCTGATCCAAAGAAAATGTCTAGAAAGCAGAAATATGTTTTGTAACATATGTATATGTTTATACCATCAAACAACAAACAGTGACTGGCTTTGTTTATTCAAAAGGGAAATAGTATTTTAAAGGAATTAGTTTACTGCTTACTGCTAAACATTTACTAATATAATAAATAAACATTTTATATATAAAATAAATAAAAAAATTATAATTAATTAAATCAGCTAAAAGTATACGTAAATACAAAAAAAAATACAAGTTCAGACAGTGATATTTACAAAATAGCTTATAGCTAAATACATTTAGGTATCAAATAACTCGTGTGAAGGTCGGCCGTTATACAAAGACGCCGATAGTTCCCGAAAACACTCGATAAAAAACTTATAGCCGAAGTTACTATTGTCTGCTATTCAGAAAACAATGACCTCTCAAATGGTATTATTATATCTCGTAGACGACCGGCGTAAAAGTTCGAGAAGTGATTTAAGTAAGATTATAACCTATTCTTGATCTTTGAACTCGTGTTACAAACTTTGATACTGGAATATAAATACATTCCAGCATTAAAATGTTCGTGAGTTCGATGTATAGCGAGTTTTTGCTTTAATACAAGAGCTTGACACTCTGACTCTTCAAGCCCTTAGTTCCCGTGAAAGTCCGGAGTTTATACGCGATTAATTACGATCAGAAACATACGTAGAAACGTTACCAAGGTACACACAAAGTGATATCATTTAATATAGTCAGAGAAAAAAGCTGATAATTAAAAGTTGAAAGTTTCGGGGGTAATTCAGCGGAGTGTAACCTAGCTCATTGAAAAAACACTTGTCCCTTCCTAATTGTGTATGCCCCAGTGAACTACAGTCGTCACGGAAGGTGCCTCACCTTGCCTTGATGCGCTACACTTGCCACTTTATTAAATCGTTCTTAGACTCTTCAAGGTTCCGCAAAAAATACGAGTCTGACTTATGTGTCAAGAATGTGTCATTCTGATTCATTAAACTAAAGTTTAATAAGTATTTGCGTTATAATTTGTATGAAAAACTTTATCAAACGCCATTAATTGGCCATTATGCCAATTTACATTCAATTATTCAGAAACTATCGGAATATAAAAATAATTTTTGAATCATTATAAGTGCAGGAAATCGATACTTCAAACTTCCCGAAAAATGTATTTATTTACTAAATAAAATGCATTTTTCATGTTGGAAAAAAATTAATGAGCTCATTTCTAATCGTAGGATAAGTAATGATTTCGTCATCCTGGTTAATTTTCTATAAACATTTAGGTACCAAACCAGCTTTCTGTGTGAAATTCTTTAATCTTCATAATAACGTTTTAGGGTAACAATAAAAACTAATTACAAAACCTCATAAAATGTGTGATTGAAGTCGTAAATTGTTAAGAACGGAACCCCAAAAACAAATTGGTCCGAAATCCGAGAACAAATCAGAGTTTGAACTCGTGGGAGCCGCCACCAGCACACGCTCCATGTAATTTTCTAACCGCCCACTTCAAAACAACTCATTTGTATTATTATGTTAAACTAGACTTTTTATCAAATTATAACTTATAACTCTGTGGTTTCACGAATTAATAGCTAATGTCAGAGGTAGAAAACAGCTTCTGCGAAGTCACTAAATGTCTAAATAATAACGCCGTAAACCCATTTCTACTAATAATTTTTACATACAAGGTTAGGGGATACAAATATGTACTCTATGTCTATGTCCTATTTCTATTAGATTTTTCAACCTACAAGTTGTGTAGTTATCCTACAAAAATATCTAAAGCAACACAACACAAGTAAAATAAACTTTAATTATGTTTTTAAGATAACTCAAAATGATATGTACTACACGTTTCCAATGTATCATAAAAAGTTATTTTCCATGAAAAGCCTTTTGGTGAGGTAAAATTGTACGAAAACTTTGTAAGTCCTAAACTGAATATTCATAAAACGCTCTATAGATCATATTATGGAGAAGGGTCGAAAGTTTATTACATCATCAAAAATTCAATATGGCGGACCGCTTGATAGCCAGTAACTTTTTGTTTGGGTAAAGTTTATTGTGCAGTTGTGGCTCAATTATGGGTTATTATGGGCAGCTGACGAAAAATTACGTCTAGGTTAATATTCCGAGAGACAGCACGTGATTAAATATTGATAAGAAAACAAAACTATTGTATTTTAATTCCAAATAGCAAAATCACGTTACTAAGATATGTAGGAATATTTCTTTATAAGCTTATATCAAGTCCCTCGCAACAAAATAAAATTAGAAACAATATTCAAAGCTTTTGCTTTATTTTCTCCGACATCTTCGTGCACCTTTGTCCCTAGGCAAAAGAAAAGACTATCGTAGGAATTTGTATTCATCCCGTGTATGATTTCAAAATAAACGTCTTAGAATACAATGGTCTCCTAGCGCGTAGGCTGACTCATGTCCTAGTAAAGTTAAACTGTAGGCGGTAATTAATAGAAGGAACTTCAAATTGTCTTATACTCTTTCGTAGTAATCTCTTTAGTAGTTTTCGCCTTTGTAGCTTTTCGCATGAATCAACCTGAGATATCCTAGGTAAACTCAAAATAATTTTATTCATATAGGTAAACAAGTACACTTTTGAACGTCAGAAAAGAAGTTAAAGTAATTGTAAATTTAAATTTACTAGCAGTTCGCAAGTCAAGGGTCGTAGAGCGGTCAAGAAGAACTGGCAAAAAACTTTCCGCCACTCTTTTTAATCTCTAAGTTTTGAATCATACATATTGTTTGAACTGGAGCAAATCAATCCCAAGGATTAGGATCATTTAAATATTCGTCAAATTTATAAAAAGGTTTATTGATTAATTTACGTTTAACAAGGGCTTTGAATTTATTTAGTGATAATTCTCTAATTTCGCTTGGCAGTTTGTTTCGGGTACCAAGCTAGTACCTAGGTCTTAAGAAAGTTGCGATATGAAAACAAAAGACTGCTTAAAAACAGTTTTGCGTTTACTTTGACTAAATACTTAGTCCCAGCCTATATAAAATCAGCATATCTAAAACCGATGCCAATTAAAGCAGTTTCTCTGAATTGTCAGCATCGTACTAAAATTGTTACTGCACGTATAAATCATAACGGATATAAAAAACATTTAATCCTTGTTATATCTATCCATTTACGAATGTATCAATACATAATTATATTTTCTAATCTATGCCTCAGAGCTTACACATAATATACTGGCATCAGCTATCCATTAGGTACTTTAGATTGAAACCTAATTAATCACTCTGTCTATAATATAATTGTAATTAAAGAGCTTTGTTAATCAATAATAATGCTACATTTAGTCCGTCGTTAATATAAAGGACAGACACACGTACATTGCGGATAGAAAACACAAAATTAAGGATCATTTGGCATATCCTTGCATAATATAATTTGAATGCGATAAACTTAAAAAGTAATAATAATTATCCATGACTCAAACGCACGACAAAAGGGATGGGGGTTTCACGCTTAAGGTACTACTACTTAAACCATTAGATAAAGCTTGATTGAAATTTAGCGATTAATATAATGATCCGATCCGAAATCGAAACAGATGCCATTTTCCTTTACTCATTAAATGTTTCCATTTGACAAAAGTATAATAATATGTATAATTCGTTTGCAAATCAATATATTCTAAACCTTGTTATTTGACGTAGAAATATGACCTTACTACGAGGCCCATAATCTCATTTAAATTGAAATCTTTTCTGACCACATGAAATCACTTGTGTATGTATGATATTTCGTATCCAATTAGATGTAACGACAAACAAGCCTCATTTGAATGGAGACGTCGAGTTCTATCATCGTATGTGAGGAATAAAGAATTAAGCTGTGGAGGCACGAACGACTTTTAGCCGTAATTGGATACTTATAAATTTCACATCAATCATTATTATACCTGTAGTTATTTGAGAAGTTATTTTATTTAACAATATAAGCTACCATTACAGATTAAAGTAGCAACTATTTACATCACAAATAATGTATATAGTTACACATACTAGAGTAGACATTCTTACCCACTAAATCCAAAAATATTTAGTAATTGTTAGTAAATTTATTGTTTCAAATATCTCGGTTCATGCATCGGTTCCCTAATAACATCGATCAAGTTGAGGTCCATTTTACTTTCCTGTAATTTAAATGATCCACTTCGTTTAAAATAGAACCTCGGAACGCGGCCTCCCGCGGCTCACCACAGGCCCTAATCACCAGAGATACCCTACAGGGCTGCAGAAACACATGCGATGTATATCGATCGAATTTTAATAGGCCTATTAATTTCGTATTCATTTTTGGGTTTTTTATAATTTATCACATCTATTTCACAATTCACACAAAGAATTATCTAAAGAAATAATAATAATAAAACTAATTTTCCTTAGAATATTATCTGATATTTTTAAAAGAAGTTTTGTTTTCATTAATTCCGTAAAAGGAATAAATTATTACACTTCAAAATATACGTTTTGATTCATCGAAATGTATCAACGTAAGCAATATTATTGAAACTAGTCTACCCACAAGATCCGGTTGTATACCATACCTAGCCTTAAAAAACAAAGTTGAAATACCGTTAGGCTAAATTATCCTCTTTAACCATGGCAGAAGAGTAGAAAGTTGCTTGAAGCTTATATATTACGTTATTATTATTATGGGTATCCTGTTTAAGGCTTATTACTCGAGGCATCGTAGGCGGCACATAGAAAGACCTAGATTATATTTCAATGGTAATATCTTGTGACTCGTAGTAGCGTTTCTTATGAGTTATTTATGAAACCACTCCTAAGAACAGCAGTTGCCATACATTTAGATTGAAGAAGTCGTAAATTCAGTTTATCCAAGTAGATTTATTCCCCCGTTTTCATTTCGGAATTTTAGTACCACAAGATAAAATTTAAATTAACTAATCTAAATGACTCGAAAAGGAATAAGGAAAAATATGTTTAATTGTTTCTTTTAATTAATTGTATTTTCTGATTTATTCGTGTCGTATTAAGATATGATTTTGACCATAGACTCGAGTCATTGACTGAATTGAGATTTTAGTGTTACCATATTAGATTTACTTAACATCACACAGAACTATAATTTAAATATTGTGTATGAAATGCATCTGTTTTTCTATATTTCAGAAAATATGTTTGCACTAAAATTAGGTCTATACATATAAGAAATTTAAAGGCCTCTGAGTAAAAAGTAAGGCTGGTGCCATATTATCGAAAATATGACAATTTCAATTAGCTGTGAGGTATACGCATACTTGACTCGTAACTATCGTAAATTGTAAAGAGTACAAAAGTGTCGCGTAAACGTATTAAGAAAAATATCGATTTAATTTCTGATGCATCCTAGCGTATAAATTTACGATGTTTTAGTCTAGATAGGACTTAATATCCTGAGAACATGTCCGTAATATACCTTTATGAATAGAAGAATATTCATCCATAAGGAAATCCACGATGACGGCAGATGTCACGAAGAGAAACATTTCTTCGAATAACTAATCTATACTAATATTATAAACAGGAAAGATTTGTATGTAAGTATGTTTGTAACGAATTGGCTCAAAAAGTACTGGACGGATTATAAAAATTCTTTTACCATTTTTATGCTACATTATCACTGATTTATATAAAAAATGAGGATCAGTACTAAAACTACAATAATGTTAACCAATGTGTAAAAAACATGCCTATAAAATATCGTTCATCGCTTGCGCTGCGAAAACTATTGATGGTAGAACAAAAAAAAATATTCCACAATGTTAAAGAACATATCAATATCTACAAAAAATGTCGCGATAGCATGTGTCTAACTATTGTAGTTATGGCACTATATGTACTTTTTAACATTTTAAAATTTAATAAAATTTAATTTAGCAAAATCATACCAAGTTATTTATACTCTCAGTTGAATATAGGTTATATGTTTATATGCTGTTATATGTATTTTAATATACAGCACTAAAAATATTAATTTCAGTGGTTGACAATTTTGACATTTATGTATCATTATCTATTTTGAAAACTACCATATGCATTTTCTTTTTAGTTTAAGGCAGTCAATCTACAGAATAACGTCTCTCAGTGTTTTTCTTATTACCTTATTAGCTTAATTTAAAACACCGCGTAATGCTAAGCCGGCACAAAAACGCAGACCTCCTGATTACAAAGTTTAAATCTACTCATGTAGTTGTACTATTATTTATTTAGGTAGCCTACAGCTTTTATCCAAAGAATGCCATGGCGGGCAGGAGGTTCATCTGATGTTAAGTGTAACCGCCGCCAATGGACACTCACATTGCCAAAAGGCTCACAAGTGCGTTGCCGGCCTTTCAAGAATGGGTACGTTCTTTTCTTAACCCCCCTAAGTCGAATTGGTTCGGAAATACTTCAGTGGTCAGCTGTTTCCATATAGTGGTGATGCGCGGCAATTAGAATAACCTTAGGAAACGCTCAGTTGTGGAACGACAGACGTCGAGGTGATACGGATGGTATTTTATATTTTGCCTTGACGTCCGATACTGAAACTCAGCTGCAGCTATTAGGCCGAACAACTCCTCTGAACACTCTCCATGGTAAATGCGGTAGAAGATGCAGAGAGGTCTCACATCTCTAAGCAACGCCAAGGAATCAAGCCGCACGGAAAGTCGAGTACAGGGCAGCTTCCGCCCAGAGGTGAGAACAGTATGCAATGTGGGGCGCTTTATAGAGTTGGTGTATCTGTGCGTACCTATGTGTTCATTACAAATACATGAAAACATATGCTTTTTATGTTTGTAACAATTAAACTCAAAAACAACAAAATTGCAAAAATCTTTCAGCATTTCAGATATGTAGAAGATATGTCCAAGCCTGTGTTGGTAGTAAATATTAAATAAATTAGGAGCCTTGTTTCTTGTGTCCTCTGGTTTGTCAACCAGATTATTTCTAAAACTAAAATAGTTAAGATTTAGTATAAGATGTAATATAATATGTAGGCGCAAAATCGTTAATATGTTTAGATATCTTTTAGAATTTCGGAGTTTTGGTTATCCTCGAGTGCTGCGTTTATTTAGATTCCAATCGGATTAGTAAACAATGGAATCCTTTTCCATATATTGATTCCAATTATAATTGTCTTTTATGGTAGATCCCGTACAATCCTTACGCTCGTTATATTCAAATTGTTCTGTCCAGTAGTCGAAAGTTTTATTTTAAGTTGTTATTTCAAAATAAAAGTTTTTTTCACGTATTACACATTGTAGTTGACTTGATAAAAATTTTGGCTAGGCTGCTTCTATTATTTGTTTTTTACGCCATTGAATAACAGAATATAAATAATAACTATGTCTAACCCTAGTCTGTGTTGTTGTAGGTTTTTATTTACTTCAATTCAAACAAAATCTCTAAAGAATTATGGCAATTCTTCATACTAATCTGGAACTAGCGAAGTTATCATATATTTCAAGATGTAAGTCGAATAATCGATAAAGGGTGAATCGTAAAAGCTGGGTAAGCGCAAATTTACGGCGTCTGGAGTACGGAGCCATAACTCAAGTGGACAATGCATGTCAAGATTATAATCTGTGGACTTGTAGCTAGCTATAATATCTATAATAGCTCATTGTCGGACCCGCGGTTATAGGGGTTTATTAAGTAGTCATTTAGTCAATCGACATTATACAAAAATATCGCAAGAAAAATGTGACAACAAGTCTGTATGAAGTTCAGTTTTTGCAGGATTGTCTGCATATTTAAGTATATTTTAACACATACATTTATTGTTCTACAAAAAAATTGGCATCTGTGCCTTATAGTAATATAATATATATTAATAATGTAAAGAATCTTATTATAATATTTAAAATTGCTTACCTGCATATACTATCTTTCACCCATAAACACACTTAAATCAACCTTTACAAAGACTCCTCGTACTATCATTTATTTTCTTTCATAGTTTACACACTTCTTCACAGTTTTCTAAAACTAATAAAATGTCTAAGTGAACATAACGCTAAAACTATCGAATCTTTCAGAATAGCCAATCTATCACTATCGGGGCCTATCTCTAGCGAGCCAGGTTGCCTCTGTTAGCCGCTTATCTATCAAACAATACTTCATTTTGTTCCATTGAAAGTTTACTCTATAGAAAATGTCTGTGGAACTCTAATTATATACCTTACTTACGTAGCTATTTATCGATAAACGTAATTACGCTGTGGATATAAAAAAAAACAATAGACAATCGATATAAGTTCCATACTCATGTGTTTTTTTATGTTTGTCTCCGAGGTACACGTAAAGATTCCATTGCAGGCATGTTATTCAAGAATATTTCTAGTAGTCTATACAAAATTGTAACGCAACTACTGAAATAAGTATTTGAGAATAAAGACTTATAAAATATGGCTTCGTATTATGAAGCAATAAGTGCTATTCAACGCTATTATAAGCAATTTAATAGTTAAGAATAGATAAAAAGAAAATTAAAAAAAAAAAGTTTGGTCCCTTTACCTTTAGCCAGTTTACCTTTAATGCTGGCAGCATTTTGCTGTTTTGCGATACCTATACGTTGAGAGGGAAACAACCAGCTCTGGGGTCACCGTTGTCAAGCTGGCGCCAACCCAAATCTTTAATCTCTGCAAAAGGAACAAAAAAACTATTGAGGTGTTGCTTAATTTAATCAAGATAAAATGAAAAAGAAAGATTGATTAATACATTGATTTGTACTCTTGATTATCACATATGTATTCAAAAGAGTTGCATTTTCCATTGTTAGTTATGGTTTAGGTTAAGTTTTTTTCTCTTTACTATCGAGTTAGTAAGTTTCCTGTAATGTTAGAAAATAAGGTTTTAATTAAGTTTGAGGCATTTTGAGTATATCACATAAACATTAACCAAAGTTATGCGTATCCAACAAACCTTACTATAATTCTAATTCTACAGAGCATTTTTTCTGGTGGCTGGTATCCTGGCTTTCCTATGTAGATTCCATAATACAGTTGCTGTCTATAAAATCGCATATTCCACTTGCAAGACGGCAAACAATTAAAAATAACAAGTAATCTCGAACATTCTTCTCCTTTGAGAGGCGAACTTCAACTTAAAAATATGCGAAAAAATTTGCATAAAACTCAAAAGGAAAGAAAGGAATGGCGGACGAAGGTATGCACTTTTTCGTATAAATAAGAGGTTTATTTTGTTCCGTCGGTCATTTTGTTTGAATGCCCTCTTTTATTTATGATACGTCACTTTTGACGCTTGAATAAGTGGATTAAAGTCGATGCACTTTAATGCTTGAGAGTACTTAATGTGAGTACAAGTGGTGACGAGGGAAAAAACTGTTGATTTTGTACATAACGTAGTAAAACATATGGGTATATTATATAGTTTGAATTGTATTTATTTCTTTTATTATTATCGTGCATGCCTGTTTTACAATTAATCATGTTTGGTTCTCACTTGTTGTTTCTTACTTCTTCCGCCATATGGCGCTCTCGGCCCAATCACGCACAGTATCAGTGCTAATTGATAGTTGCATTAGCGTTAATGAATAAAATGTCAATTATTTTATTTTTAAAAGATTCCCGCTCATGTAATATTCTTAGATTGCTCCCTAAATTGTGGATAAATGATAATTAAGTTGATAACTCTTGTTTTTACTTGGTAGATCAAGCGACAATTGATATCAACAATCTTAAAGATATGCTACATAAATCAATTATAGAATAATAACAATTCAATAAAACTTAATTTATCCTACAGTCTACATGAGATACGAGCTTAAAAATAAAACATACACAAAAATCTGAATTCTAGTCGCTAAGTAAAAATCTTTAACTATAAAAAAAATATTAAGAAGCGATATCTTCACACTTGATCCACTATCTCGTAATTATCTTTATGAATAGGTAAAGGCACCCCATGATTCGTGATATCAATAAATGATAGACCACACACAGCGCACAATCGGGAATCGATGATCGAAAAGGCTACTCCAGAACGTGAATCAAAATCAAAGTAAATTTGGATTTTTTCTTTTTTTCTTAACTGTTTACTTTTAAGTGGAGCGATGTCTCCTTCTTAGTATATCGGTCTAAAATCTAAATCAAGACTAGATTAACTTGAAAATTATTTTGACATTTAATTTCCCACATATTTATTATATCTATAAAATTATTAATATTATAAAATTATTGCATATCAGAGGGGTATAGAACGCAGTATGCTGAACATTAGAAAGATTCAAAAAATAATATATCAAAATTAGAAACATAATCCATAGGGAAAAAGAAAGAGAGGTGGACCTGTGGCTAGCTGGGAAGACAACATCATAAAAACATCTGGTTACAACTGTATTCAAGTAGCCCAATCTAGAGAGGACTTGCTATCTTTGGAGGAGGCCTTCACCTACAGAGGAGTTCTTATAGAATCATAATTACTAACAAAAATGAATTATTGTATGTAAGTAAACTAACTTCTTGTTTTATAAGCTGTAAGAATTCAAAGGCTTTTTTATTTTATTATTTATACAATTATTGAAAGTGCATAAAGCCGACACCGGATAATTCTGAAAATATAAATAATTGAAAGTTTTGATTTGATAATTATTTTTATAATTACTTGAGATGTTGGCAGTTTCCTATCATAAATAAAATATAATGAATAGATAGAAACCATGAGTATACCTGGCATATGTAATGTTATGTAAAAATTCGTGCACTAATCAATATATTACTTACAAATTTGCACGCACTGTAAATCGTACAAACATTCATCTTATGTCTGGGAACGTATTACCACATTTTATTATTGTAAATGAAATAAAAGAATACCCAAGAATCTATCAATTAAAGTTGCGTATTGTTGAAAACTCAAACTAATCTAGAAAAGTTGTGGGATTACAAAACTACACAAATCTTTGTATAGATATATCTTCTAGGCCTTTAGAAAACCTCAATAAATTAAGAGAATGTGACAGGTCAGGTACTTCATGTAAGTGCACACATTGAGGGCATGGGACGATACTGACCTTTGGAGATGTCTCCGCATTCATTTCAATACCATCTTCTCTGAGATTTTCATTTTGCCAATTTAGCATTTACCCATTTTACTGTAAATTTACACAATAGATTTCAAGTAAAATAATGTGAATTGTGACTGTATCTAAGGTATCAGAAGGAAATTCCTATCCTTTCTTTAAACGTCATCTATAACTTCAAAATAAAAATAACTATAAAATTAAGATAAGATTTCATATCTTATTGTATTTAAAAACACTCCAATTGCAATATAAACATAGAAAGAAATTCAATATTTGCCTACTGTGAACAAAAGGTATCATAAAATACTAATAGATTTTTGAATCGTCTCTAAGACAAAGGATTGACGTGTAGTTGAAACAAACTGCCTATAAATAAAACAATATTATGAACAAAATGTTGTTCGTTAGAAATGTGAGTTTATCCTGAGATAAAATAGCAGATAATTCACGTTCCACCCTAAAGTACCTGTTAGTGAAATCACGCGGCTATTGCAGCTATTTATAAATAAATTCCAATGTAAATTCTCCTGTCTCGCACTTACTCTTATTTATAATACAGCATGAGTTAGCTGTACTGAACATTTGGTCCATCTGTTAACATTATGGAACTTTCTTTAACTTAATGTCCTAGAGTATCCATGGCGTTCATTCTTTAGCCTCGTATTTCACTTCGCTCCAAGTCTTTACGGCCCTATTTTTCTCATCTGCAACTGTACGGCGCCAGGCGGGTTCTATGGCCATACGGGTGGTTGGCCTCTCCATTTCCATTGAGATCGCTTGATCTGTTGGCTTATCGGAGTTTCTCGGCAGCGCTCCCAAAGTTGTTCCTTAGAGATGTTTACAGGCCAGTAGATGCAAAGAATACGGCGAAGACAGCGGTTGACGAAGACTTAGAGTGGGTGCGAGATTTCTTTGGGGACCTTCAACGTTTCACAGTTGACGTTAGATCCGACTAAATTAACCTTTATTCGACGCGTAAATATCCGTGACTGACATTCAGGCCGAAGTTGTGCGGAGAAGGACTTTCTTTACTACTCTTTAATTATATTTTCAATGATATGATGCTTCTAAGAATACTTAGGATCCTGCCCTGCTCTACAATAGGTAGTTATCAATATAAACATATTAACAACAACATAATTAACCGGGACATATCTATGGTCACATAAAAAAACCAAATTTTATAAAAAAGACACTAATTTAGCTGTCCCTTGGAGAGTGACATGAGCTCAGTTAGAGCACCAAATGGCTATGATGTGGTGATAAACAAAGTGCCTATATCAATAATTTAAGTTAACTAACTACATGTTAAGGCAATTTAAATAGTTGGAATTTAAATATAACTTCTCTAAATAATTATAATTGTACGTTTGTTCGATGAGCAGGATTTCAGGACTTTTAAGCAGTCTACTTGATGGGAGACTGCTAAATTTATTTTCAAGACTCTTCTTTGGGACTTCGAGCCGAAACCTCATAGATTACAGTAGAAGATGCTAATAAGTAGCAGTTTTTTTTATATATTTTGGAATATGATTAAAATTATAAATCGGAATATAATTAAAAAAGGTTCATAACATCTGAATCAAACATTGTTGGCTTGTATCGGATCGTTGATGTCTTTTACACCCGATACTATCGCATAACGAGTGTCTTTGCGTGAACTATGCAATTTACCTTAACTACATTTTGATTCATTTGCTTTGTTTACTGTTAGGACAATGTAAAATGTACTGGGATTATGTATATCTTATTATTATTAGGGTAATGTTTGATAGAAAAATATATAAATAATCATTTTACAATTATTTTTAATCTGTGTTCTGGGGATGGAGCTCTGTTGTAGTTGAAGCTATCATATATCACTTTCTAGTATCAGTTTTAGTTCACAAAGTATGATAAATTAAAGCCATCAATTAACCTAGAATGATAAAGTGTTATATAAATTGGCATATTAGTAACAGGTATTGAAGCGTTCGAATAAAGATTAAATATTAGTCTTGTTGAGTTTCTTAATAACACATAATCCGCTTTACCTCATTTGTTGCGAACATTGCGACACAAACACGAGAGCTTTGAACTTATTTATAATTCCATTTCAGATAAAGCTGTTTCTTTTTATAGATGCAAATGCAGTAATAATAAAAGCTTGTAATTAGATGGTGATGGATCAAACTAGCGAGGCTTCTTTCTAGTTCATTTCATCTTTCTGTGTCGAATAAAGGTTGTCATTATTATGAAATATATTTAAAGATAAACACTAGAAACCACGATTCTAACTTGATACGGATTACACGATTGGCTTGATATTTAAAAATATATTTTATTTCTATTAACGTATACCGGTGTCAAAATTCCGAAATCCTTCGAAATTGGTGTAAAAACAATCAATGCAAAAGTGCCTTTTACCCAAAATAAATGTTTTTCCGGACACTAAATCATCTAAGACTACGCGACTGAGTCGATGACCGAATTACTGCAATTATAAAATTGATTGGAGCCTAAATAGATTATATACATACATATTCGTTCATTCAATCATTTTGGCTTAGTCAAATTGTGTATATGATATCATCCTATAGTACAGTTTAAAGCTTAATATTTACCTGCATTCAAATTACACACCTACCATTTATGACCTGGATTCCGACTCCGATGAGTGGTATTTTTTTATTTAGTCTCACTTTTACTACTCGGCTGACCTCAGCCAGGGAACGTAAAAATAAACGCTTTGTCGGTCCCGACTGACTTAAGGAGCTTGACTCGTTTATTTATTTAAACTGAAGGCGAGCTTTAAAACAATCACACGAGATTAAAAATCGCATATATTTTATCTTCGAACGCAAATTGGTAATACATAGTCAAGGCCAAGTGTGACAGGTTGAATTTATAGCTTGTATTTTTATTTTTTATCTGTATTTTTCCATAGAAACAAATTATAAGGTCTCCACTTCTTACAGGCATATATATATAGGCCATAGGAATTCTATCTCAATTCAAAAAAAGTTATAAAATAAGATAAAGCTGTCCAGTTGTTTGGTAATAAAGACATATAATTAGACTCTAGATCTCACTATACTAATTAATTTTACGTCCGATTGAGAATATATAGGGAAGATGGGACGTTAATTATACAACAAGAAATTAGCTTCGGAATTAATTACGAAGCTGGATAGTAACGATTTTCTAGAATCAATAAAGGATGACTTCGAACAATTTATAGCGACTTTTACTGAATGAATTGTGGGCTTAGTATATAAATACATAGGATCATATGTACAAATATTCTATAAGCCATGCAGTTGTATTAATGGAAGACGACGGCCTCATAAAGTATCTTGTTGCTTGAAAATTCTCGCAACTTTTTTCTATGTTACTTTGGGACTGAGAGATACCGCTTATTTTCTCGCTCAAGATTATATTTGTATGGAAATATATCTATTGAAATTTATATTATGTGTAAAAATATTTCCTTGATTTGGAATAGTACTTTGTTAATTTAATAAACTACTTCATACATATCAAACAACAACTTAAAGAAACTTATAAACATCAATCTAATAAAGGATCTTAACTTTTCCGGCAACATAAAAGGGAAGTAATTCACACAAATAAAACCGCGAGCAAAAGTAAGTCAACACGAATAGAATGCCGGGTCCGGCCCGTAGCAACGGTGAGAGGGAGGGACGCGCCTACCTGCGCAGACGCTACCCAAAACGAAAAAGAGCCCGCATTCCTTGCCACACCCCACCTCGACTACGCCACTGGCTATAGGGATGACCAAACTTTTAATATAATATATTCTATTACCAATATAACAGCAAATGAAGTACAGATATTCTTACTAATGTTTTCCTATCTCACTCAATTTAATGTGATCACATTATAGAATATTCGGAACATAATAAAATTATAGCTATATTTTCTATAGGGCTTACATAACTTTTGAATTTGTTCATTCCCCCATGAGTTATTTAATAGTTTTTTTCCTATATGGAGTCTGCTAGAACACGTGCACAAAGAGAGAAATCAGGTAATCGAGACGAAACTACACTTGTTTATTACAGCAATTAGCTTTCTTTATGTAACACTAAAGGGGAGTCCGCGTAACCAGCCAACCAATCAAGAAATAAGTCCGATAACAACATTCCGCTATTCTCATTACAGGTGACGCTAATAAGTTGACATCCCGTTTCGCCTGTCCTGCCTTGTCGCCATAATTGCACTACGGCTTAATTAATAAGACATAATTCCTTTGAGAAGAACGCCCGAGTACCAACCCTAGCTCATCCCTTTAGCCCAACAATGCAGACCTGTTGCGTTCCCTCTCCCGACGTACTATAAATAATTCAATATAGCGATTAATTCGTGTCTGATACCGATTCAACTGTCAATTAATGGAGATAGGTACTGTGGTTACTTTGTATAGGTTTTGTTCATTAGATCTTGGGTGGTAAATGCAAGTAAATATAAAATACAAACTATTATCCTTAATAAGTGTTGTAATTTACAAACAAAACGAGGGTCAACTAGATTTTTAAGTGAAAACTGTTGCAAGTACAAGCCGTCAGAATACCGAACCTATAAAAATGCATATAAATTGCAAGAAACCTACACACAGGAAGATCAAGAAAGTCGTGGAAGCAATTTTCATTCAAACAACATAAGTAGTGACATTTTACTAAACTTATTATAACTACTAAAATCACATACAATATTTAATAGTGTAATAATTGTAGATTTTTATACAATTTATTAAATTTGCCGGAAAGAAGACTTTATATTTTATTCTCTCGAACGTTGGATTATAAATTTATCTGGTTCATATCAAAAGGAAGTTAGTTTTGATAAAATATCTCTTGTTCAATTGACAAAATTCTTGGAAGCGCTTCAAAGACATTCCTAAGCGAAAATGTTTAGGGAATCAGGAAAATATCTCGACTGGTTTTCTTTGTTTTTTTTTATTTTAAGCTTATTTTTTTAGTACAACTAACGCACTTTATAGTACAAATAACGAATAATAAGTGTTTGATAATTTTGAAATGTTAGAATTTTAACCGCTAAACAAATTTTTATAAACATTAAATTCACAATAATCAAAAATCATCTGCTTGGTAAACGTAAAAAAATAAAATAAGGGACTACATAAATGAAATGTATGGAATTAATATTTTAACAATTCAGGTAAGTCTCGTAATTGATAGTTTAGAACATTAAATAAGGGTACATAAAATACCATTGATTTAGCCACGAAGTTAACCTCCTAAGAATCAAATTTAAACATGAATTGTTTTATAATGTCTTAATAACGAGACGTAACGAAAAATTCGCCTCGGTTTTTGCTTGCAAATCGATGCGATTGCCGTCATAAATTACGAAAAAATCAAAATAATACTTCATTCCTTACAACGGCACTTTTATAGGTAGTCATAAACGTATGGCCGATGTCAGATTTTCTTTTCTTTTATCGTAAATACAGGAAAATTCCAGACTCAAAATACAAGGACACATAATCTATATAGCGATGTATCAATCAACCCAGGGATTTGTTTATTTTTTCCAGGTTTATATTTCTCTGTGTGAACACGAACTGGCTTATATTTCTCACTGTAAACTGCGAGCCTTATTAATTCAGTAAGCTTTCGTATTTTAGCATAGATCTGATTCATAGCGCCCTAAATAGCCGCACGACTAGGGCTCATTATAATAAAGCACGCTTCTATATAACTATTACATGAACTAGACTAGACAAGGGAAGACTGGGCTGGCCTTAATGTCGGATCGTGACCAAACTCGATCGCACATGTGTGCTGTGATTTGTTGCCGAATCTCGCAATGTGTGTGTAGCTTTTGTTTCCACTGGTGAATAAATAACTTTATATCATACATAGTTTTAAATTAAGTAAGGGAATTTGAAGTTGTCTGACTTATATGTACTAATACTATACGCAAGTATGATTTGTAGTTTTTATTACCTTGCTACACAATATCCTTTTATATTAAACTATTTTTTTAAAAGTGCAAAAAGCTTAGTTCATCTGAAATGACACATTGGTAATGTGTACCTTTAATAATGAATTTAGAATCTTAATATTCAGTAAGTATAACGCAAATATAATAGTCATAGTTATATGGCATTTCTTTTAATAAAACCATTAAAATAAAACACTTGCATTATTAATACAATGGAAACAGCTAAAAACTCGTTTATACACAAGCTGTATACTTCGGCTAAATTGTTCATCTGTGGAGTCAATGTACTCCGCAAATTCGTTCGCGGTTTTTTTGTTAACCTCAATAATAATAATTATAGACATACATTTTACTACGAACGTAATCTTAAGATAATTTAAAACATTTATCGAACGCTTGCAATGAACGTACCTTATTTAGCCGGCCATTTTGTTATTTAATTAAGTTGTGACTTTCGGCGAAATAGTGGGAAATCGTTTGGTTTTATTTTTTGTTAATACTTTGTAGAAATAACAGCTCTGACACGAAATATAATCATTTTATTTACAACGATGTTTTTGTATATAAAAACATAATCTTTATCACGTTTAATTACCACCCGATCCCTTATAAATGTCAATTCAACCTATGTTTAAAGGATATTCAAAAACGCGCCCAGAAAAAAATTGCGTAACTAAAATAATTTAAATATTGAACTAGCCTTCGTTTAACTAACGCCTATAATTCGTGAGATCATATTCGCCGATAAAATCTGACACCTTAGTTTCTTCGTAATATAGATACACAATTATTATACCACCTTCGATATCGAGTCGTGTGAGAACAGGGCACGGGCAGGAAGAGTTATATTGCAAAAAAACCAACGCTCTCCCAACTTGTCTAACCGGTCCAACCGAATCTCCGATATTCGAACGAAAATATCCAGAAACTGTATTTTGTAATTTGGTTCTTATTGCATAATAATAAAGGCGAATATAGTCTAATCATTTCGATGTAATGCCTTTTGGTAACGGGTTGTAAGATACTATAACATGGTCGCTTAAAAACACTAAGCCGTCTTTAAAATTAAATAAAACAAGTTGGTACGTCCTGTAATTTGATTGTTTCTTAAGCTGTTAAATCTTATATTAAATGTATAAAATAAATAATTAAATGTATAAAGAGCTAATTGAAATATTAAAAATATTCAAAGCTGACTGACCTAATGACTCTTATTATAATATTACACACACCCAAATGCACACAGTCTATAATTCACATTATATACGTACATTTATTACAATAAAATTTACGGATGAGCTGGGTTCCCATTAATTGGTATTCACGTGAAATTATTAAGTGAGTATTTGTATATCTGCTGCAAAGATAGGCTTTGTTCATACTAGACACCATATATCGGCATAACCTAAAACGGTGCATCTTTGCAACAATACCACAAATTCTTCTCGTGTATTCTCAGCTTTATATGCATTGAAAAGCCATACTTAGCATACATCGAATTGGCCTTATCCGCTTATCGAAATTTTCTCATACTCGCCTGTTATAGTCACAATTTCCATACCAAAGGTGCAAGACTTGATTCTATTTGCGCGGGTTGACTTGGCACCCATATAGGGAATAGTGACGTCATAATTAACGAATGCCTAATTATCCTAGCTCCAATGAGGAGCCGGTTAGCTCATTATAACACCATCTTGGGCATTTCAACTTAGTTACAAGCGGCAATGTTTTATAAAAATCACTTTTTTAGATGCATTTATTTTTTACTAATTAATTTAATTTATACTTTACAACTGCGTATAGCTCCATATGGGTATGACAGAGACAGTAATTCCTGTCGAATAGTTGTGGCTTTTTAAGTTCCTGCCACGTAGAAAAAGTGTTTGCAAATTAAATATAAGATTAAGACAATTATATATTCTGCAACGTAATCGTTAATTACATTTGCACGATTTCGCTTAAAGGAAAATAGTTAGACTCAGGCAAGAATTAGTATCGGTGTCGTAAACAAATAAATTCAATTTATCTTTATGTGTGCCCTTTACTTCCTGTATCGAAGATTTACAGTAACGATCTAGATTCTAGCATCTACACCGAATGTACATTACTTGTATCGTGTTATCGCCTAAGCGTCTCCATTTTAAACGCGTTATATTGAAAATATGTTATAAAATGTCTAGTCCTTGGTAGGGAAAATACTGAGGAAAGTGCTACTTAATATGCACAACCTCTTCTAACTATATTCTACACATCTAGGGTGTGTATATTTGAGCATGGCATTCTTAATAATCATGACAACGAGTCGGTTAAGAGGAGAAAAATGTAGCCAATGTGTTGCATATAATGTGATGCAAATTTAATATTCACATCTGTTTTTGCAGCTATGGTGCAGGAGATTAAAACTATAGACTTTAGAAGTGGTCTGTAGTGGTTGTGTATAAACTATCAGAAACTATAGAACTATTGTGTGTATTACTAGAACTGCAATTGTTTGTGCTCTGCTAACTTCACAGACTCGTAGTCGCAGCCATCAATAAAACATGATATTATTATTCAATTAAGCAATTAATATATTATTAAATCTATTATTGATACAATTTATATTACAATTTCTGTATATGAATTTGTCTCCACCTCACAGGTCATCCTTTTTAGGCAAGTTTTTTAGGATCTCCGCCATTAAGTTGTGGAATGGGCTGCCCGAAATACGTTTGGCTACCTCCCTAACATCTTTTAAAACTCTTCTTAATAAACATTTCTTAACCATATCCTCTCCTGCTCTATCGTGACTTTTTTAATTCTTGTATTTCTTATTCATTTGTACTGAATTGCAATTTATGAATCCGTCAGATTAGCTTTATATTTATTAGATTATTTTATGAAATTTTTAATGATTATATATTATTTATAAGATTTGGTTAAGCACTTATTGCACTTTACCTATCATTTTTCTTTTTTTAGTTTCTATCGTTACTAGGGTTGCCTGGAAGAGATAGCTTGTTAGCGAGAGGGCCGCCCGTTGCATCCCTTATAATATATATTATGATATTTGTATTTGTATTTCTATAAATGTAATGTAGTGTAAATAAATAAATACAGCATGTTTAATAACATTCCGTAGATAAAACAAACATTGCGATAAGAGCTGTTAGTTAAGTCATAATTACCGCCATACAAGTCTTGTAAACTAATTTGATTTAACATACATTTACTCACAAGAAATAATATTTTAATACGAATATGTTACGTACGGAGGAATGTTTAATATATCAGAAAATGTAACATTCAGTTACATTAGAAAAATTTGTTTTCGTCCTTAACAAAACACATTAGAAATACGAGTTGAGACGAGGCTGGTATAATACATTATTTATTTTGTTAGCTGGTTTTTCAATTACGGGTTACGGTTAATTAAAAATATATAAAAAAACTTCATAGTAACTGAAGTTTTTGTTTGTGGCTTACAAAATGATTTTTTTTAGAGTATTTGTAATACATCACTTCAGCGGTCAGCACTAAACATGACTGAATACATTTATACGTAGGTACAATACGAACATAGGTGTATACGGAATATGATGATGCATAAGAACTATTGTGAGCCAATATCCAATTTTATTCAATTCACATTGCAGAAATATTGTATCATTTTTCATAACTTCGTTGTATATTATAGGGTTGTCAAATATATGTTCATCCAATAAAAACTCATGTGCTCTCAGAGCCCCGTCTTGTAAATATTAAAAAAAAAACCAGTAGCTTAATGAAAAAACATGATTGTCTACAATAGTATGCCTGTCTACCTATGTAGTTTGTATACGTAGTATCTTAAATGTGTCGTGTGCACTTGAAAGGGACTTGAAAAATTCACCTGCTTAGTCGTGAAAAGAAACCAGTTTGATTGCACTGTATTAATAAAAGTATTGCTTTTTTATCAAAGTTCAAATTATATAAAGATATGAAAACGTTTTCTAACTAACCGTATGTAAAATATCGTCGAAATTGTTCAAAGAGCAACCCTACCAAAGCCGTCAGAATATTGAATACACATTTCTAAATTATTGTGGTAGTAAAGTAGTGAGATATGGGTTTGATTAATGATTTATTTCGCGTCCTCTACCATCGATCACTTCTGTATTGCGAATAGCATTAAGGTGTATTGCTATAATATATAAAAAGAACTAGCTGCCCCCGCGAACTTCGTTTCTCCTTAATGTGGTTTTAGTTAGCCTTAATACCGTGACACGAAAGAATAATTTCACTGTATTATCGTCACTATATTTTGAATTTGATTTGCACTTCGGTCTAAGTAACACGTGGTTGGCTATGCTAACACCAAAAATTAAAAAAAGTAGAAATAATTGAATTTCACGGTATTTCGTTTACTACAAAATAAATTTAATTTATAATTTAGCCTCAATAACACGTGGTAATCATGATATTGAATTGTACTTAACTACTTAATTTGGTTTACCATAGCAGTGCCATCTATTACTTACTCAAGCCAGTCGAAAAGTATCGATATCTGTTAGAATCTTTTGGAGTTAACAGATAATTGTTACTGTCAATTAATTATTGACAAATAATTTGCAATAAGAGAGAGATTTATATATATATATTAAGAATATTAATTTGTATTACCATATTACACCTTAGGCGTCGGGACGTGACTACCCCATCGCTCACTGGTGAAATAACCTGTGACAGAGGTTATTTCACCAGTGCAGTCAGTCAACCCCCTTCCTAGTGGGAGTGCCATGCTGTTGCTTTCGGGCTTCAGCCAAACGGGCAGGCACGACCGGGGCAGTACCACTGTCTCACAGAAAACCGGCGTGAAGTGATCACCACCGACGATTTCGCGGTGTGATTATTCAATGCCGGAAATCACATTCCGGCAACGTGCTGTTTGCAAGGCACTATCTTCCTTAGACATTCATAAGTCGAGCGGGCCGGATGGTATCCCTCCAATTGTGCTGCGTACTTGTGCTCCTGAGTTGGCTCCTGACGCGCCTATTCCGGTACCTGTACTCGCTCGGCACTGTCCCGAAGTGCTGGAAGACCGCTTCGATACATCCGATCCCTTAAAAAGGCGATCGCTCTGATCCGTCCAACTATCGTCCAATAGCTATAACCTCCTTGTTCTCCAAAATAATGGAATCCATTATTAATGGCCAGCTCTTGAGGTATCTAGAGGGCCACCAGCTAATTAGCGATTATCAGTACGGCTTTCGTCGTGGTCGTTCGGCTGGTGACCTTCTAGTATACCTTACACATAGATGGGCAGAGGCAATTGAGTCCAAGAGGGAGGCGCTAGCGGTTACTTTGGACATAGCGAAAGCCTTCGATCGGGTGTGGCACAGAGCACTGCTCTCGAAGCTTCCAGCCTACGGGCTTCCTGAGAAATTATGCGACTGGATCTCCAGCTTTCTGGCCGATCGGAGCATCAAGGTCGTCGTCGACGGAGCATGTTCCGACCTTAAACCCGTGAATGCTGGGGTCCCACAAGGCTGTGTTCTATCCCCGACCCTGTTTCTTCTGCATATCAATGACATGTTGCAACTTAGCAACATTCATTGCTATGCGAACGACAGCACTGGGGATACTTTTTACACTGGCCGGGCAGGTATTTCTCGGGCAGTTGTCGATGAGTACCGGAACAAACTTGTGTCTGAAGTCGTAACTCTACTACGTGGAGTCTCGGACTGGGGTAGACTAAACCTAGTCCAATTTAACCCCAAGAAGACACAAGTTTGCGCGTTTTCCGCGAAAAAAATACCCTTTGTCGCTACTCCTCTTTTCGAAAACACTCTTCTTGAAGCCACAACCAGAATCGGAATACTTAGCGTTGACATATCGAACGACGTTCAGTTTCGCCGTCATTTGGAGGGAAAGGCTAAATTAGCCTCCAAAAAGCTTGGTGTGCTCAGCAAGGCGAGACGGTACTTCACTCCGGGCCACCGCTTGCAACTCTATAAAGCGCAAATACGGCCCCACATGGAATACTGTTCTCACCTCTGGGCGGGGGCTCCCCAGTACCAGCTCCTTCCACTTGACCGTATCCAACGAAGAGCGGTTCGAATCGTCGATGACCAATCCCTCTCCGAGCGGCTCGATCCTTTGGCGTTGCGTAGAGATGTGGGGTCACTCTGCATCTTCTACCGCATTTACCATGGAGAGTGTTCAGAGGAGTTGTTCGGTTTAATTCCTGCAGCTGAGTTTCATCATCGGACGTCGAGGCAGAATACAAAATTCTACCCGTATCACCTCGACGTCCGCCGTTCCACGACTGAGCGTTTTTCAAGGCAATTTTTGCCGCGCACCACCGCTATGTGGAACCAGCTGCCCACTGAAGTATTTCCGAACCAATTCGACTTAGGGTCCTTCAAGAAAAGAGCGTACAAATTCTTAAAAGGCCGGCAACGCACTCGCGATCCCTCTGGCATTGAGAGTGTCCATGGGCGGCGGTATCACTTAACATCAGGTGAGCCTCCTGCCCGTTTGCCCCCTATTTTATAAAAAAAAATTCATCTTAAACTCTGTGCTGATGTTATTTTTTTGGGAAATTATAGAAAATAAGATTTTAAAACCATATTCTATCATATGCAAAACTGTGTATAGTCCATAATTTGGTATGGCGGTCTGGTATTATCGTTCAATTATTGATTACTTTTAGGAAATAAATGTCAAATAATTCTGATTTAATGTTTCGTGTCATAATAAAAGTATGTTTATTCAAACTTGTTAGTTTGTTACACGAGTTAAGATTTGTTCAGATTACTAAAAACCAAGTTACCATTTTACAACTACTACTTACATATAAAAATAATTAAATATAAAATTTAAATATAATATAAATATTTATCAATCTAAAAAACAATAGAATACTTACCTACTATAGAAATATTTTGATACAACGCAGCTTTCAACTGAAAGTAGAATTTACATTTGAAACAAATAATATATTTATTTTTTGAAATAAAGCTCATTCCTAACAAAGACCTCACAACTAGCCATTCTAAACATTATTTACATTCTATCGTGTATGCTATTATATGCAATAACCATTTATAATAAGAGCTATAATTGTGTAAGTCGTTTCTCTAAGTTATGGTGTCTTCTAGGAACTCGTAATGGTATATGCAAATACTACTACATCGTAACCGTAATTCACGAATGCATGCGTTGAAAGAGTTTGAATTATGAAGCTAGTTCGTTTTAATAACTGCAAGTCTGACAGCCACTAAGGCGATAAAAACAATCATACATTTTGTTGGATATATATGTACATATATACTATCTATATGTGTTCTTATACTGCACCAGTGGGCTGTGACATTTCCGTAACCCCATTCAAAGCTGCGAGCAGACGCATTTCTGTGCCTATTTCTTTGATAATATTCAGGCTGAATTGACACTTTCCAACGCTGGGTTGAACGAGCGAGTTTCTTCACAATGTTTTCCTTTACTTCAAACAATAAAAGACCATTTATCGGGTTCGAATGCACGAGATCATGTTTTAGAAACACTTGCTTAGCAAAATAACTTAGATACGGCTTATACCAAAGTCAATATCGTGTGAAAAATCTTTTTAAATTCTCCTTGAACCATCAAATATTATAATTGATTTTGTTTATATGTAGCCCTATTCTTTAACATTAATATGTTTGGGTTAAATTGAGAGCCTGTTCGAATATCTGGTTTGTCAATTGTTACAAGTGGGTCGTTGACTCTGTGCAAATGCAAAAACGGCACCCAATTACAGAACATTAAAAGTTGACTTAATAAAGTTCATTAATTTATTACTTCAATGATATATAATTCTTCAACAAAAATATCAATGAAAAGGTCGATTAATTAGATAAAGCAAATCGGATATTAAAAAACGTTTATAATCAGCATGCGGTAGAATATTATGAACACTTATATAAGTTCAATATTTGTTTTTAATATTATAATTAAATCCACACTCAATAACAATAACGTTCCAGGGCGCCGCGTATTCTTTAAAATTTTAATCCGGCTAATTTCCACTCCTATCTCTTAATCCAAGAAACTCATCCTTTTGGAGTCTGTAAAAGCGAGAGAAAAGTATTACATGGTCACGACAGAGATATATATGTGTTAACAACCTTCGATACTATGTACCACAGCCTACGGGGTCCGCTGGACCGCATTCCTGCACCCAGCCCGACTCAACCCGATTGCCGACTAATAAAAAACTATCTCTCAAACAATACTTGAACTTTAAAACAAGGTACTAGAGTCACTTTTCCCATGTAGACGTCTTTTCTGTCTGATATCGAATGTGGTACAACGCTTGCTCATTAAAAACAATATCTGTCTAGACCTTAATACGTGGTGTTAAAGTTCTGTTTTGCAAATTTAAACAATTATTGTGGCCAGCTTCACGTTGCTATGCAATTATAATACCGCCTTTAATTAACATACAATAAGCCTTAAACCCCATTGATAAGGTTAAATCTACATTGGCAAGTCATTTTAAAACTAAAACTGCAACACTTTTGTCCACAAACCGACTTGTATCGTTATTTTTCCTATGTGGAGAAGAGAACGTGACTATTCACGTAATGCCATAAAATAAAGTAACGCAAAAATATTTGTTTGGTTCCACTCATTTTTTTATTGTTAATTTATTGCTTATTTTATTAAAGATGATAAACAAATTGTTATAACGTTTCATTCAATTACTCTTCGTCTACAATTACATCCCTGCCTAAAGAGAAAAATCCACAAACAATGTAATAAAATACGTAATTCTCTATTAGTAATCGATTTAACCTTTACACTTTAGACTAAATAAAAAAATCCCAGACGTTGTTAAATATTAATGTCACTTTTTAATATATAGACCAGTATAATATTTTTGTTTTGTATATGTATTGATCTTTTCAATACTTAGTCTATAAATAAACAACAGCTCACACAAAGTATAAAATATGGCACGTTACTTATTCCTAACTTATGTTTAAGTTGTAAAATTATGTTAAGCTTAACGATGATGAAAGTTGATTGTACATTGTTAGAACCATTCCGCATCCATCGCGTTATTATTCCACCATAGTTTTATAGCTCTATGAATTTCCGAACTCTAACGGCGCTCGCTATCATAACCGATGTTTAGTGTATGGTCTGGAGCGATAGAAAGAATCAAACTTGAATTTTTCATTGAAATTCTATTTAATACTGTTTTTAATGGGAAAGTTTTCATAAGAAACACAGATTGGAAACTGTTTTAACCTGTAGTATGTGTGATTGTCAGCTACAAGTAATTAAACCAATTATTTTATTCAGACTGATCAAAATGTTCGTATCGTTTTGATTATCGATCATTGAATAGTCGTAAACTTGTAGATCTAAAAAAATGGCATTTCAAATAAACTAGTATTAACGGTTTTGAATTGATTTGGCTTTGACGTTAACCCTGTATAAGTTACTGAGGAACAATGACAATGGCAATTGACAGTAACGCCATTGCTCCGGTATAGCTTTTTGGTCATTGGACCAAAATTGGAATTAAGGATTAAGACTTATTGTGTATCAATCTTACAGATGAAATGGTAATGTTATAGCTAGCATTGCTAGAATTACCCTTGAAGTAGCTTAAACACTAGGTCGAGTGTACATGTATTTTTTTTAGAAAATATTATTAAACACTAGCCCCAGCTAATCTTAATATGGTTTTCTTGATAAGCTTCCGAAAAAAAATGGTTTCATAATTTTTCTGTGCAAAAGAAAAAGGTTTTCGTCTCCAAAAGGGAGAAAGGGCTCAGAGTTCAAGGAATAAATAAAAAAATACTCAAATTGGTCCAGCCGTGTTCAAATTTTGCGCTTAGCAACATATTTTGCAATTAATTTTCGTTAATTACAATCAATTACGAAACGTTGTTCGTTTAAAATCTTCTTGGTAGATTCTAGAATTCTATGGAAAAGATTTTGTTTGTAATCTTTGGTTTAAAATTACAGAATGAGTCAGTCAATTGACTGTTTGTTCAGAACCTCTTCAGACATGCTCGAGGGCCTTATGCTAACGCACACACTGTGAATAAACTATTGAGCCTATTGATATTAATTTTACCAAACTGGAAAATAGACGAGTTTATAATATATACTCAATCTTGTCTGTTATCTTTTACTCTTGAGTTTGCGCAAACAATTCAAACATTTTGTTATTATAATTACTATTTATTTTAATAAGAATTCTTTAACGAATATAAAGGCGAATTTATTGCGTTATGTACACAATTAGATGTCCCGGAATGGCTATCTCTTGCTGGCCACGAACGCTTAACGTCGGGAATAAATAATGTTACTCCTTTGATGTATTTGTTTATTTTTTCACGTGAAACTGGCATAAAGTTACAACTATTGCCATTAAGAAAAACATAATAGACATAGACATAGTGTGACTTTTTTTATCTATCCGTAAAAGAGGTTTTATTTAAAGATGCAGTACTCGTATAAACCAAAGACAATATTAGTATCTTAAGTTACTAAATGCGTACGTACCCGCAATCAAATACTGCCGTATTTTGTAAACCTATTTGTCTTATGTTTTCATTTAAAGATTTTTTTTCCATAAAATATTTGTGTTTTAACGACTATTCCATTTTTAAATATTATATTTTGTGTAATTGTATAGGTATTACTTTATAACTAGATGTAGAAACACTAAATCGAAAGAATAACAAAAAAAATCGAAATCATGTTTATAATTTTATCACCTATCAAAATCAGTATTATGCTTACTTAATTTTAATTAAAAAAATAATATCCTAATTGCACTGTATTATGAACATGTTTGGGTTTTTTTGTCAGTGGTTGAATATGAAGTAAACTTTCAACAAATACATTTCTAAATAAATTTTAGCGTGTAACTTTAAATTCGATTCTTGAACAGCACAATTTACTGATGTTTGTGAGATATAGGAGGTACAAAGTAAAATGGGAGTATTACTCGCTTTATTGACCAATCATTATATTCACAAGTTCGGAGTGTAGTTAAATTTATGATACTTAATGGTACCTTGCTAAGAAGAAGGAATTTTTACTCGTGTTTTGTTAAAATACCTATAATTGGTGTTGTATTTACGTAATAAATATTACCTACCTTAAAAAATACTATAAAAATCGAATAACAATTTACTTACTTATTAAATTAAATTTAAGTAATAAAAATATTTAATAAGGAGTTTTAGTTTCTGCGGTAATTAATATTTTGTACATTCAAATAATGAAAAACACTAGTCTTTAAACGTGTAAACTTTCGTTACCATAATTGACGAGCAATAACATTAATTTCATCTATCTATGAGTTTTATTAAGAGTGTTTATATTAAATTTTATATTTGCGTAATGTACGATTCCTAGTAAGTAAAAATGGTTTAACCCTACATTCATTGCGCACGCGCAGCATAGCTCGTTGAAGTCTTTTGTATGATACTAGCGTGTGTGAATTTAAGATGAAAATAGGTAAATGATTAGATTCTCTTTCGTCGTTAATTCTTAAAATATATTTAAAAATCATTGTAACCATGGTAACAAACATCGAAAGTTTACGCACTTATTTATTACAAGACCAACAGAGTCTGAATTCGCACCGAGTATCTCCATTCATATAAACTACCTCCAAACAAATTAAACTTTTATTTATCAATTAATGTAAAGGCTCGTGAGAGGAATTCGTTGACCCTTTAAGAACATTAACGATATAAAATTAAATTAAATTTGACACATTTTGCATACATTATTGCAACCGCGCTGTTTAGTAGTGTTGTTCTTTATCAATGCACATTACGTATAATTTTATTGTATTGATTCAATTATTAAATACCTTTGATTAAAATATCAAACACTATATAGATAACCCTAATATTTAGTATTATTGCTTCTAGGTTAGTTAGTTAAAATGTTTTATAAATATGTATATAAAAAATCAGTGGCCTCAGATTTCTGTATTTGTTTCATGATCATTTGTCAATCGAATAGGTGATCAGACTGTCACGTCGTTGATTTTCTGGGTTAAAGGCAAGCCGATTTCCTCACGATATTTTCTTTCACCGTTAGAGCAAATGTTAAATGCGCACATAGACAGAAAGTTGATTGATTCACAGCCGGGGATTGAACCTACGACCTCAAGGATCAAAGTCACTCGCTAAAGCCTAGGCCTTGGCCAATACTGCTTCATTTATTTTTACTATATATGAATTTTACACGTGATTATTGCATTAAGTTACGCACTTATAAAGCCGACGTTGATTTCATCGATATACAAAGTTTGGACAGCACTAATATTTAAGTTCGATAACCTCGACTTAATAAGACCGTACTCTAACGTAAGTGATGATGATGTGTGACTTTTCTTAAAAATTTGTGTTTGTTAAACAAACTTCCAGTCATCAGTGAAACAATGTTTTGAAATCATTATGACGGACCCAAATCAAGACGTTTTTCTCGTTTAAGTGATAAACAGAGAATCTGGGTTTAATTATTTCAACAACCGTGGTGTAATTTATGTAGATAACTTCTAATTAACTCTTTAAAGAATGAATCCTATAAATCATAATTCTACGCAGTAATTTTATATAATGTAGGCAAAGCATATTGGTATCGCTGTCTTATTATTTTCCGCTTTTTCGCTAAATCTCATTTATTATAAACTGTTCTGTATTACAAATGATTATCGGGCGTTTGTTTGAATTTTTTAACTTTGACCGCAATTATTTAAATAGTATCTATGATGCATACAATGTATAAATAATAAAAGTGACACGCTTAAAATAGTACAGTACAAAGCCTTCATTAAACCCAGTGAGGGTTACATTTTTTATAAACCTTTAAACGGATATCTCACGAATCATAATCAATATAAATGTTGATATAAGCTAATTAATAACGCAAAAGCTGATTAAATAAGATCGAAATACATTTTAAATAATTTAAAGCGATAGTTGTTTATTGTAGAACTGATAAGTTAATTACAATGAAAGCTTATCAAAAAGTTAAATAAAAATAACTAACCTTACCAACCGACTAAAACTATCTATGCATTTATTTATTTGGGTCGAGCAATAAGAGTTCTTCATTTGGTTCATAGATTATATCTCTTCTCACTATCATTTATGACTTATAGACTCTCCGGTATTTCATTCACCACAGCTACGAGTACAAATTAATTTAGTACATTGAAATAAAACTCCGTCCGTGCAGCTAGGACTTATAAGGGGACAAAAGCATTATCTAAATTTTAGCTAGAAGATTTATTTATCGCATAGAATTTACTGTTTCCTGTATGAAATGATCTTGAGTCATGTAAATTAATTTATAGGACGTGAATCGTGACCGCAAATAATGCGCTGGGAGACCGCTGGCAGTAATTAAGAGCTAAGCTTCCCGACAATTTACTGTACAAATTATAATATTACTTACGTAGCTAGAGTACCTACTGTAGTTGCTAGCTTTTCTTTCTGTTGCTTGTATCATCATCCTACGACGATAGTTTAATTTTATAAACTCTTTGAACAATATATCTTTTTTAAATTTTCGTTCCATTTTTCCGTTATCCAAATATATAGACCTGGTTTGATAAAAAATACATTTCTACAAAGCTTTAAGAATGTTTTAAAAAGACGCTGACAGCTGAAGCTTAAAGCTCCGCCCAAAAATACGTTACAACCTGCAAGGTCCCATTTACGCTACTAAACCGATCTTATACCATAACGCATTAATTGCCGCGATCTCAAAGTTTTTTTCCCTTTTTATTGACCGAGCACCTGTGCCCCAAACGGACCCAAGATGATTTCGATGACTGGTTAGTTTGTGTACAAATAAAAAACAAAACTACATTCGAATTGACACTTTATTGTTGATAGCATAAAGTCCACTAATCAACTTTAAAATAACTTGGGCATTATTTTTTTACTGTCTTCTTTTTAGACGGAGGGTGAGAAGATGACTTTACTGACAAGCCAAAAGCAGGCAGGTAGAAAATCGATTGTATCATCTGTGTAATAATAATACTGGATTCTTGCAGATTGTAGGAATAAAACTTGAATAGTGGTACAAAGAGCTGTTTTTATCGCGTCATAAATAGCGTCGATATCGCTATAAATCTATCATGCTATATAATTCCAGTTTACTTTTTATGTACAGAGTCAATCTTTCAACGTGGCAGTTAAGCCTAAGGGTAGACTATTTCGAAGGCGTCTTAAGTTATTATTTCCATGGTACAATTGGTAAATATATATGATAGAGGTATGTGTTATTATGGTACGAAAACATCGAGAAAGATACAAAACATAAGAACGTTTCCTGATATGATTTGCAATGCAATTTTATTCTAAATCGAACTGAATGGCGGTGCGTTTTGAAAGCCACTACTCGTAATTATAGTTGTATTAGTATCTCGTAATTGATACATTTTCAGGAAAATTTAAGTACGCCTGTGCAAAGAACAATGTAACTACTACTAGTCAGGTATTAATTTTTTTTAATAAAAAACTGTTACTACATCTGGCGCAGAACAAGACACGCTTCACGAGACTGAAACGTGGCCAACCTCCAGTAAAATGATGTATATTTAAAGTCTTATATGCTATATTCTTTGATCTCCTCTAACCCTACTAATATCAAGGACATTTAAAACATGGATGTTGTGTTTAGTTGTCTTTACCACAATTATACCAAATGCAGTTGTATATTTATGATCAAGATGTGAAAATAATTAATTATAAACTATTGTTACCGTTCATAGTTCACGAAATAAACGCAAAATTATCTTATAGAAAACTAGTCGATCGTATCTAGTGACAGAACAAGAACCCCACGAACGAAGAAAATTACTGGTATTAAACGAAAATCGCCTCGAAATTGCACTGGAGATGTGAGCATAAATTGCAATTAGCCGTGATCCACTGACGCCTCTACACGAAATTAATTTTATTACATTATTACCGTGAAATACGGAGAGTATCGCCACAAAATTGCTTCATGATTCCTTATAGAATAGATCAATATTGTGGTGAATACATTTAAGTTTCCTAGAACATTTATCACAATTTCTGTAGGTCGGTTCTCAAAAAATTATTTATGTTTTTTACATATTATTTCTTATGAACATCACTAAAAATAATACTCATTAAAAAAAACAGTTTAATTGCATTCTTTTGACAAAAGTATTGTCTCGTATGTCAAATTGTGTTTACGCTGCGTATAAAGATATATGTAGAAACTTTACTTAAAACGATTTAAGTCGTAGTAGAACTAGTCTGATTTAGTTTTTAAAGATAAGGGTGTACGTTCACAGAATTGGTATCAGGTAGACTGAAACTAAAACTTATTTATGACACCAGGTATTATATTGTATTTTAGTTTTTAATCGTAATTTTAAAAGCTAGTTTTAGATTTAGTTTACCTTTCCATTAAGTAAATGCTCGTAACATTGCTTATATTAAAGTAAATATTTAGCGACATGATAAAGTCGTGTTGTTAATTTTAAGACTAGAAGTACGTAATTAACTACCGTTGTTTAACTAAGCAGGGCCACGCCATGTTTGATGTTAATAGAATGAATTATTGTTCCGTAAATGATATAGTCAAATTTATCGACATTGCTTTTTGAAAGTAATCCTTATGCAATTGAAGTTAAATGTGTTATTGTATCAAGTAAAAATAATGGGGAGAATAATTGACAGTATCGAGTCTGCTTGCTGGCAGAATCGGCCGCTGGGTGCTCAAGTACGATCCAGCTCGAACGACACGTTCTATTTTAATAAAGATATTGTCTCTTTGGTAATTTTCCACAGAATATACAAATTAAAAAAAGGCAATATTTTTCAAACATAGTCCAAATTACTATTTGATTCCAAATAAGTGGAAATATCTATACTTGACGAGTATATGCATAGCTACAAATATAAGCAAGGTTGGTTTGTATTAATTTCAGAATTTTATTCATTGTGTTTAATTCTATGTAAAACGAAATATCGACTATAAGTAAGGTGAAAGCTAAAATAACCAAGTTTTATGCGAGCTGGATCGTGCACCAATCAGACGGAAGAAAGTATGTCTGGCAAGAATCGAGATGATAGCTCGTGGCGGGCTGGAGGCTGCCCAACCGGTTATGCTAAACCCCATTGTGGTCACTTTTTGTACTAGTCCTCTCACACCGCCACGTTTTCAACCCGCCAACCCTGCTAAGTTGCCAAAATTTACGTTTATGACGCCCATAATTTTATTCTTGTAGGGTAATACATAACAGTTTTGACTAATTTAAACGTATGAGTTGATCTTTGTTAACCAAAATATCATATTATGACGTCTATGAATTGAGACTACAGAAACAACTTATAATTACTACTACTGGTTTTATTTTTTCAAAAGATGCAATCTATATCAGTACTGTAAAATACACTTTACGAATTTATTGTAGTCAAATACGTGGTGTATTTAAGACTGAGTTTTTTTTTATTCTAGAAGTTCGACAAATGCAATTTGCCTAAATAATCAGAATAAAGCGCCATCTATCGTAAAATAGATTAACTTTAGTACATATTGTTTTAGTTATTTCACATTCGAGACAAAAAAAAATATACAAATATTACGTGTAAAATTATGTTGTTAATTTTTAATATGATATTGATAATAATTATTAATCAAATCTACGAACTTCTGTAAAATGCAGCAGGACTGTGACAATTTATTGCATATTTGACAAAAAGATACTTGTCAATGTCAGAAATAATTTACTGAAGTCTGAAAGATCCTGAATAGAGATCCTTCAGATTTCCTTGTATCTCTGACAAAAATGTCTTTTTGACGTGATTTGCCGATAAATTTTCCGAAACTTTTAATTTTTTCTAAATATGGGAGGCTCGCAAAGCACTCGCAAGCTTAGTGTGGACAATGAAAATGCTATTCAAGTGTCCCAAGAAGCATTAGACCGAATACAGTCACAACTGTCCGCCAAAGTAACTTTTTTGTGAATTACATAATTTGGATCAATGTCAAGTTATTAAACAAATTATATTTATTACATCTTGAGAAAATGAACATCGTATATACTTAATAATTACATAGTGAACTTTAATGATTCTATAACGTAAACATTTGCAATGTTATAGGTTATAATCGTATCATTCTATTCAATGTTGTCTCAGATTCATTGTAATTTGTATTTTCTATATTGTAATAATCACACTATATAATTATTTTTCTTCTTTTTGTTCAAAAGGATATTATAGTATAGCAGTTACTCTAATATTTTACAATTTCGCATTATAATAAAATTGATTTCCTATGGTAGCATTGATTGTTACAACTTACAATTTTAGACAGCTGAGCAACTTCCCTCACCACCACCACAATATGCTCCTTCGCCTCCAATGTATGACCCGCAAAAGCGGCAAGAAGCAGCTGCTGAGGAAGCATATTGGGCACGCCGAATTGAAAATTTAAAGAGAGCTCATGAAAAAATTAATAGTGGAATGGTTGTGGAATATGAAAAAACATTAAAAGAAGCGAATGAATTATTCGAATTGGTTAAAGCAGATAAAATTGTAAATAAACTTCCTCCATGTGAACAAGAGAAAGCAAAGGTAAATATTTTTTTTATGTAATACAGTTCTTATTTCACTTATTACTTAGTATGTGAGTCATGTAGACACATTTTCCATCTAATGAATCTCTAATAAGTGTTGAACTTTTTAGATATATTTGACAAATCTGGATTTTTGAAAAGATTTTAATACAATGACTATTTCAGGTTCTTGAATGCTACAGTGCAAATCCAAATAAATCCTTGTTGTGTTCAGTGCTAGTGAATGAATTTAATGACTGTGTTTGCAAGAGCAGAATTGCAGCAGTATCAGCAAGCTCTTGAACCACTGTACATTTCATAGAAACTGCATATAATACAATCAGTGGTGTAATGTTTGAACAACATGGAAACGTAGATAATATATTATTGATGTATGAATAAACTGTTAATTTATTACTGTCCTTTTATTAATAATAATTTTATATAGGAGTATATAATATTATTATTCCTCTATGTCAAAATCCAATACAATATGACATACTTGAAGCTAATAATGTGCCACCTTGTGTCCACCTTAAGTCTCAACACTCAAATCTCATCCTGTTATCTATTTCCATGGCAACAGTTATTTAAGGCAGACACCTCTCATTCCTTTTTCCTACAATTTTGTTTCATGTAGCATATTAATACATTTACAAAACAAATTTTTTTAACTGAGCAAGCTAGGAAGAGACATGGCAAATAAAGAAGATAAGCCTACAGAGGAAAGGAAAAGAAGAGTGCCTTTATATCCAGGATTCCCAGAACTGGCTCGTTCAGATGTCAGTGTCTATCCCAGTTATTCTGTACTAGGTGTTGCTTAGTAAGTATTAGAAGCACATTTCATTTTTTTAGATTTAAAGTTCTATATAAACAAAACATGTATACTTTTAGTAGAGTTGTCTGTCGTCATCGTTACCACTGGGCTAAAGTTGCACAGCGTAAGCAATTTATGTGTGAACTTCATAGTTTTGAAAAGCTACAACCTAACGCCCTTGGTGGTGTAAGAGTACACAGGGAATTTTCACAAGGAATATTGTCTCACAAGATTCCATCACGCCGCTACATACAAAAACTTACTCCAGATCCACTAAATATGAATCAAAGAATGAGAGTTGAGGAAATTATTAGTGGAAGAGCAACCTTCGGTAAAAAATGATTACAGAAATATTTTTGTGATTAATTGTATATTAATTATCACCAATCTAATTACTAGATCTAATATTTTTATTCAAGACAATGTTTAATTAAAGTATATATATATACTGTGGTTAATATTTTTATTTAAAAAACCTATAACAATTATCAAATTAAACATAAGTTTTAGTCAGTGTTATTAGCTTGAGTTATAGCAACAGGTTTCTTATTTTTAAACTTTTTACTCTTTTCAACATTGCTTTGCAGATAGTGAGCTTCTCTCTTTGCTTGAGATATTTCAGCCCTGAGTCTCTGTTTCATAGCTGCCTTCTCATAAGCTAGCCTTTCACTTAAATGAACCCACTTGAATCTAGGAATATACTTGATGTTCCATATCATATCATAATACCGTGATTTCTTCCTAGTTCCTATTTGCGTATTATTTAAACTAGCGGCAACACTTTTGGCAACTTTTTTCTTCTTAAATTCTACCCAGCCCTCCGTAAACTGATTAGGAACGCGTTTTCGTTTTTCTCCAGGTTCTGAAAATAAATTTAATTTATATTAATCATTAGTAAATAACAACACAACAGCATTATAAACATAACCTCAAAGCACATACTTGCACTTGATTGTAAGTAAATCCTTCCTATTTCACCAAACTCACTAAAAATTTCTCTTATTTTGGCAACATTCATGTAAGGAGGGATCGTGGACAGATAAATTATTCCTCGCTTTCTCTTTTTTTTTAATTTATCCGAATCTGAACCCACAGTACTATCCATACTATTTTCATTTCTGTCTCCATCGCAATCTGAACCATTTTCTGGAACCCTTTCCACTATCTCAGGCATCGTGTTTCAGGAATTACTAACACGTGAAAATTATAACATTAACAATTTTAGACAAATTCGCGACTATTTATACATGTAACTAGTACTTACTAGACACTAGTTAGTAGTAACTAGTAAGTAATTACTACCACATTCCACAACCACACAGTGCCAACGACCAAGTACAAAGTAGCAACAATAGTAAACAATTATATACCATAGACAATATATACAGACCCCAGCTGTCAGCTAGAAGTAGAAAGTGTAGTGATTATATTATTTAACATAAAATTAGTACATTTTTGATCGCAATTCGTTAGTGAGTCGTCGCACGATACTTTTCTGAGTTATTCATCTAAAATACTAGTTTTCAAAAAAAGAATAAACTGTAGCAAGGTTTGGTATCATTTTACTTTAATAATACGAGCACATTAGGGATATGTCATAGTTTGAGATAAAATAGTCTTCAGCATAGACTAAGTAATATTTAAGGTATGGAATTGAGGTTTGACCTCTACTTAAACTGTGGTATTGACTATTGACATCATTGAGAGTTGAGACACAAATATGAATACAATCGGTTTTCTTGGCGGGAAATTGAAAAAGCGCGGTACTATTTTTTTCTAAAATAATACTTTAATTAAAATAAAGATTATTTCTTTGTAAATAACAGTATTAATAGACAAATTAAATATAAACATAGTGTATAAATAATACAAATGGAAGGAAACGAGGGGGGCGGGCTTGACCCGCCCAACTCAAAAAAGAGACCACGACGGCGGCTCGAAGATCCCCAAAATGTTTCTGATGCTGGCGGCGGAGGCGGTGAGAAAGACTCGTATATCCCATATCTCAAGCCTAATTATAAAAGACTTTATCCTGAAAATTCTATTAATATGGAATTTAAGGTTTTTATTGAAAACAAAAATATTCAGGACAGGCTGGGAAATAAAAGCCCAATATATTTAAACCACATATTCTCCGAAATTAAAGGCGTGGTGGCAATAAGGCGAATTAGCGCAAATAAAATTGTTGTCATATTTAAACAACATAATACAGCTAATAACTTGATACACAATATACATTTTCTTGAGAAACATGATATGAAAGCATACATTCCAGCAGCTCAAATTGAAAAAACTGGTATTATCAGATTTGTGCCTGCAAGTATATCAAATAAAGAACTATTTACGAAATTAACTTCTACAAATGAAATAATTGCAGTTAGGAGATTTATGAAAAAAATTGGCAATGAATTAGTCGGAACACAAACTGTTAGTATCACATTTTTGGCAAACTCTTTACCTGAGAGTGTCCAATATGATTTATTTTTTTACAGAGTGTTTGAATATATACCTCCTCTCCAACAATGTTTCAAATGTATGAAATTTAATCATTATGCTAAAATTTGTAATGGCAAACAGCGTTGCTCTATTTGTTCAGGTGAACATTCTTATAAAGACTGCAATAAACAAAATGAGATTTGCTGTGTAAATTGCAGTGGACCTCATTTAGCAATATCCAAAATGTGTCCAATAAAAATGAATAAAATCCTAGAAAAGAAAAATAAAATAACATATGCAAGCATTGCCAGCACAAAAGATAACAATGAGTTCCCTCCCCTTCCACCACGCTCCAACCCTGTAAATAAAAAAGTGATTAGTGAAAATAATGCACCCAAATATGTAAATAAATCTGTAAATATTAAGCCTGCCTCACAGGCTGTAAGTATTAATGATATAAAATCACAAATAATTGCAAACAGTGATGTACTTATGGCCCTGGTACAAACACTGGTTCAAATAGGTAATAAGAATGATAATGAGCCTATAACTACAACATTTATTAAAGATATACTTATTAAAAATTTGTCAATATAATGGATACACAACCATATACAACATCATCTCTACGTATTGCGCAATTTAATGTTCAAGGTGCAAATCATAAAAAACATCTTCTTACAAAATTCTTAAATGAAAATAATATTGATATTTGTTTACTAAATGAGACATGGTTAAAAGACCATCAATCTTTTTATATTTCCGGTTATAATTTCTACAATAAAAATTCAAAAAATCCTCGTAATGGTGTAGGAATATTAATTAAACCATATTTGAAACACAATGTTATAAATACTACTTTTTATGAAGATATTCAAACTATAGCCATAAGTATATACACAGAAAATACTACACTGTCTATTCTTTGTGTGTACTGTCCTCCGTCACGTAGGAGTATAAGAATGAATAGATTGCACAATATTATAAGAGAATTACCGAAGCCTCTTTTTGTAAGTGGTGATTTCAATGCACATCATATTGCTTTTGGATGTATGTCTATGAAAAGTCGAGGGAATAACTTATATAATATAATTGATGAATGTGATTTATGTATTTTGAATAATGGTAGCTTTACTACAGTAAATTATCCTACACGCAACCCCTCAGCAATAGATGTAAGCTTTGTTAGTCCATGTGTGGCTCCTCTTTGTGAATGGTCAGTACATGATGATGCTATGGGTAGTTATCATTATCCAACCATAACAAACATTACAATGTGCATTGAAAGATACACAATTAATAAACATGTTGACAGATTTTTATATGATAAAACAGATTGGACAAAGTATAGTGAATTGTCTGGTTTGGTCTTCCATGACATGATGGTTAGCGTAGAGAGTCCAATAAAATCTTATGATGAGTTTTGTAACCGGCTCAATAAACTCAAACTCATGGCAGTTCCTAGATTCACTAGGACTAACTTTAGGAGTAGACCACCAGCCCCTTGGTGGAACAGTATATGTGAACAAGCCGTAATACAATCTTACAAAGCCTTGAAATTGTATAGAAATGATTCAACAGAATATAATTACATCAACTATAAAAGATTAGATGCTTTAAAAAAACGCACTATAAAGGAGCAAAAAAGAATCAGTTGGAATGGTTTTTGCAATAGTTTCAATAGAACTACACCCATCAGTAAAATTTGGAATCTCATTAAAAAGTTTAAGGGTATCAGAATTGGTAATAAATCATATAGGGATGAATTTGTAGAGCCACTTTTAGATAAGTTATCAGATAGTAACAATTTACTTGACCCAAATTCATTAGACAATTATTTTAATATTAACAATGAAAATCCTCAATCTAATTTTTTATTGGATTCTTTTTCATGGTCTGAACTTTTAATGAGTATACAATCTAGAAGAAATACTAGTCCTGGTTTAGATGATTTTCCATATTTATTAATAAAACATCTATCTGAATCTGTACAAAAGCTATTTTTGAATGTTCTTAATAATCTATGGCATAAAAAACTCATGGCAAACTCAATGTGTAATACCTATATTAAAACCAGATAAGTCACCTGAACAGATCAGTTCTTATCGTCCAATCTCGTTATCATCATGTATTGGAAAAATATTTGAAAATATGGTGAAATCTCGACTTGACTGGTATGCAGAATCCAATAATGTCATTCCACACATTCAATATGGATTTCGCAGAGGAAGAAGTTGTGTTGATAGCTTCATTTCTCTCATATCTGATCTGAAAAATGCAAAAAACAATAAATTACACACAGTTTGTGTATTTCTAGATGTGCAAGGTGCATTTGACAGTGTGGATCCTGGCATACTGGTGAAGGTACTCAGTAATTCTGGTATACCTGGACAATTATGTAAATGGATTTATGATTTCCTCAATAACAGAATACTATATGTTAGGCATAACAATATCTTATATGGCCCTAGAACTGCATCAAAAGGTACTATACAAGGTGCCACATTATCACCCTTGTTGTATAATTTGTATACTTGTGAGATATGTAAATATGTTAATACTAAAAATGTAAATATACTTCAATTTGCAGATGATTTAGTGTTGTATAGTTCAGATGTAAATTTAACAGTAGCCATTGAAAATGGTAACACTGCCTTAAGACAGTTAAATAATTATTATCAACACACATTAAAATTGAAAATAAATGCTGGCAAAAGTAATTTAATGCTATTTGGAAAGGACACACCAGTAGTGGATGTTGTCTATAATGGTGATGTCATTCAAAGAGTCACCTCACACAAATTTTTAGGTATTATCATTGACCAGAAATTGTCATTTGAAGAACATATTAAATATGTATCTAGAAATGCATTAAATGGTGTTAACATTTTAAGATGTCTAGCAGGTGTTACATGGGGTGCAGATCCCAAAATACTTTCATTATTATATAAATCTATTGTAAGAAGTCATTTTGATTATAGTTCTTTAGCTTATTTAAATAGCACTCATGTACATAAATTGGATATATTGCAGAACAGAGCTTTGAGGATCATATCAGGAGCAATGTGTTCGACTCCCATAAGGGCCATGGAAGTCGAAACAAATATTATGCCATTGATATTGAGACGACTTATGCTTGCAGAAAACTGCCTGAAACTATTATCATCAAATAATATCCAAATTATAAATAGGATAATACCTCACCCAATCAATATAGATGGTCCACTCACTTCACCAAATGATCTCCTGAGAGGTACATCTCCAACTCTGTGCCAGATCTTCTTAGAAATACAATCTCATTATTCGAACATCAAAAAACTTTCACACTGGTCGTGTTACACTCATTCATACAGTTGTATCACTCATCCTATTACGATTTTATCCAATTTAATCGAAAATAATTCAGATTTACTGGCTTTTATAGAAGAAAATAACAAGTATTATACAATCTACACTGATGGCAGTAAAGGCAATTATTTTGTGAGAAGTGCGGTATATGATTCTCAAAAAGATGTCGCTCAAAGCTTTGCTCTCGATAAAAAGTGCTCCATATTTACAGCAGAGGCATATGCAGTTTTTGCCGCTTTAAAATCTATAATTTCTATAAATAATTGTAAATATTTTCTAATTTTGACAGACTCTTTGAGTCTTTTAAATAGCCTTAAGCATTCTAATATTAATAATTTTAAAACTAATTATATTATTTATTTAATTAAAGATACTGTCTTACGGTTGCATAAAAAAGATATAACTGTTGCCTTTATGTGGGTACCCTCACATAAAGGTATTACTGGTAACGAAAAAGCAGACAAAGCAACACTCTTAATGTCAGAAATGTGGTACAGGTTCCTATGACTGATTATTATTATTATATCAATAACTCGATAAAAATTTTATGGACAGCATTATGGGAAGAAGATCAAAAATTGAAAGGAAAATGGTATGGTAGTATACAGGAAAATTTACATATAAGACCCTGGTATGATGAGTTGAATACTAGCTGTATCGTGAGTCGTGAGTTCGTTACCACAATCAACAGATTGCGCTTTGGGCATAACACTGCACCCGCGCACCTCGCTAAACTTAATATTATAACTAACAATATTTGCTCTTTCTGTAATAATAACGAGATCGCAGATATCAACCATATCTTTTTTAAATGCCAAAACCAAATATTCATTTTTAATAGACTAATATTGGCAAGTGAAATAATGGAAATTAGTGATCCCTCCCGCCGCCAGTTGTGTGATTTGCTCAAAAACAAAAAGTGTTATAGTGCATTATATATATACATCAAAAATACCGTGGGGAAGATTTAAGAAAACAAGTGAAACGATAGAATAACATGTGAATTAGTGACCGTAAATAAGACTTGGCTTAAAGGTCTCGTTACCAGGCCATAAAATTATTAATAAAAAAAAAAAAATGATTACAATCAGTCAATACTCATTACTCACTCCTACAATCAAAACTCGAGTCACCAAGGGTTAAAGAATAAATCCGTATTAAAAGTGATCATCGTCCAATAATCATATCTGAATTATATTCAGTGTGTTGAAGGTTTCAGATTCAATATTTTATATTACCGTACACGCTTTTCCTTGCGATTTTATCTTTGAGCAATCTGCAAAATGGGTTGTGATGGTGGAACTATTCCCCGTCGTGATGAACTTGTCCGCTTAAAAAAGAAACCAGAACAGGTAAGTTAAGAGTTTATATTGTGTAAATTTTGTATTAATTAACAGTAATCAATGAACTACTTTACTTTGGTATTTACAACTTATGTCCGTATTACAGAAAGACAAAGATGCTGAACGTTCTTTCAAGTGGCGTAATTGTGCATTATCTCAGCAACCATTGCAAGAACCGATAGCCGCATGTGGCCTTGGCAGATTGTACAGCAAAAGTTCAGTATTAGAAACTCTACTGGATAAAGAAAGCAAGCCCGAATCAATAAGTCATATTAAAAATCTCAAGGTAATTACATATATATTAAGTGTTCATCGAAATAAACATGAGTAGTGACTACGATTGTGTTAACACATTCACTTGTATTGAATTTGTTATGTTACCATGGAATAGGTTTGTAAACATAATTAATCATTACAGGATATAAGGGATCTAAATCTGACAAAGAATCCGGCATACAAACAAACTGAACATACCAATGGTGAAGTGGGTGATGGCAGTGCTCCTTATATATGCCCCATAAGTGGTTTAGAGATGACAGGAAAGTTTCGATTCATATTTTTATGGAGCTGTGGCTGTGTGCTAGCTGAAAGAGCATTAAAGGAAGTGAAACAGAACCTTTGTCATATGGTAAGAATTTTTTATTTAAAAATAAAATAGATAAAGTTCTGTCATGCTTTGAATGATGAAGGAAAAAATGGCGAGGAAATTAGTAGGTATCACACTTAACAGTCCACAGTGTGTCAGTTTTTTTTATAAATCAACTTAACATGTGGTACACATTGTATTTCCATGAAAAAAGAATTCAATTAGATTTTCAAGACACATATTCAAGAAATCTTAATGTATTATTTACATTTGATTGTTCTACTAGTTATTTTTATTTGCTTAACAACACTATTTCTTTTTAGTGTCAGAATCCTTTCACTGATAATGATGTAGTGGTTCTCAATGGAAATGAGGAAGATATTGAAAAACTCGTGGAACAGATGTCAATAAGAGTATCTAACAGAAAGACTAAAAAATCTAAAACTGAAAAGAAAGAAAAGGTTGAAATAAAAAAAGAGGAACCTTCAACATCCCAAGAACCTCAACCTTGCAGTAGTCAAGTTACAAAGGAAGATGATAAGAGTCAACTGAAAAAAGAAATGTCAGATACAATACCACTAACATTACCAAAATTTAATCCAAACAAACAAGCAAGAGGACATTTTGGATCATTCAAAAGGGCTCATCCGAATGCATTGCAGCAAGATCCATCCTATAAAAAGACAAAGAAAGATTACAGTATAGCCAAAGATCCTCAATCAAGTGAAGTCTATAAATCATTATTTACAACACACAAAAGTGAAGAAGACCAAAAACGAGCTCACTGGGTTACATACAATCCATTCTATAATTAATATATTTTAATAAAAAATGTTGATATGATGATCAATTATTGGTATATATTGGTATTGGTATATATATATGAAAATAAAAGTAATAAAAAAATAATGTTTTTTTTTAAATTTTTAATTAGATTACTACAATAAATTATATTGCACATTGAGACCCTTACATTAAACATTTTGTGCTGTTAAATAATATTAGATAATACTTGCAAGAATAACTTATCTAAGAGATCATGCATAAAATCAGTGTGTAAGTCATGTTTTAAAAACTAAGGCCAGTGGTAAGTCAGAATGTCACAATTTGAAACATGATATCTATGCATTATTATTAATTCAAATCCAACTTTGTATTTTCATGTTACACACAATTCGCTATCCACCAGCGCCTTTAAGACTTCCCTTATTCTAAATTAACTATGTTGTACAATAGTAATATAAATACTAAAAGATTATATTTATTATAGTTAGTCTGGTTTGTGGTTATGTTGGTTAATTTGAGTTAAAACAGTATTAAGTAATTTCATTAATGGATGACCATTACCCTGAATAAGAATTCATAAATGTTCTATTAGGGGAATAGCTATATCTCTCTCCTTCATGGTTCTTGTTTAAACTATTATAAAATTAGACAGTCTATTAATAAAAAATGACATACTATTTGCTACAGTAATAAAAATGGAATGTTTTACTTAATGATTAAAATTCCACTACAAATTCTCTTTTTTTAATCATTCAAGCAGTAGTATCTTGCTGTACAGATGCCAATGTGGCTTCTATGATAAGATTAAAGTCTAGTTCATTAAGGCTAGCTTTAGCTGTCAACAAATCTAGAAAAGTATCCAGAGGTGAGAGACGTTCTCCTGATGGAAGCGCTGCAATACCTGCAAAAAGAACTTCGGAGTAATATATATATTTTAAAGTTTATGCAATCTTATCTCATAAAAAGTTTGGATATGAAAAGCCAAACTAAAAGAAATGGCAACATTTTTTAATATATTATTTTTATTCTACATAAACATGGAACCGTATCACGAGAGGCATTTACCAAAATCATGCGATTGCAATTCGAAATTTTATATCATTTTTCAAAAAATAGTACGAAAGGTTTAGGTTTTTTTTACGCAATTCTCGTCTCACCGGAAATCGAATCTAGATCATGTTTCATACATCCTCATTCCTCAGGCAATTTGTCTTCAGCACGAGGTCGAGGAGACAGTTCATTGACTGGAGAAATTTTCTTACCAATTTATTTCACAAACAAACCCTACTAAAATAATTTAGATATAAATGTCAGTCTTCAAAGCCTAATGTTTCCCTTATCGATGACCTAAAGATGTACTAACCAGTGTCCTTGACAGGTCGATGCGGATGATGGTCCCTGGCAGGTGGAGTGACGCCACTGAGCAGGGCGGCTGCATGGTCCCGGGCTCGAAGGACCAAAGCCTGCTTATGAGGCCACGAGGCTAAGGCGCGACGTCCTCGCCCTTCGCCCGCTAACTGGATCAGACGCAGCTTATTGTTCACAGTGCGCTTGCTGTCGTCGTCTTTACCTGTATATTTTAGATATTGGAATACCACAAAAACAGTAATATATACAAAAAATATATATAACCTCTCTGTTAATAAGTCCGAAAAATAGATATATCAAAATATATATTGAATATAGCGAAGCAGCCCGTTGCTGGGAGGGGGGATGTAGAAAGAGATGACAGTTTTATGTATTTGCTGTCGTAAATTTGTAACACTGAATTCGACAGTAAACCGATTTTATTTCACTCTCAGTTTTACAAATGTCAAAAATAAATAACAGATTTAATATTTTTAGAGTAGAATTATTGTTATGCCGGTAATATTCTTATATCTTCATCATGCTGACTGATTGGTAACAGAGTAGTTAGAAATATACATATATAATAACTATATTTGTATGAAGAATATTTCTACTAATAGAATCCTCGAGTTTGAAACGGATTTACATAAAACTTACTAGCAACAATCGCCTTAAGCACATCAATCTGCAATTCGAGTACGTTCCTATGCACGTACTGTACGAACGCGTGGAACGGCAACGTACGATATCCCAGATATGTAAAGAACGAGCTGAAACCTTGCGGCAGTGGGTAAGCGACCGAGTCCGCTGCCACGTAATACTGCTCCAGAAGTTTGAACAGGACTAACCCGTGCGAAGAGTCCAGTTCATCCCTATACAAATCAATAAATTTATAATATAATCTTTCCTTTGCGTCTTAAATACAAGCCATACGAAAAACGAACAAAACAATGAACTGAAAAGTCGATGTAACCCAAATAACAAAGCAAAATAACCAATGATGAAACAAAGTGAAAAACGCTATGAACCAAACGGGATCGAGTGATACACACGTGAATTCGAAACAAACCAAACGAAAAACAGCCAAAGAAAATAACGAACTGGGCGCAGATCCATTCTTTAACTTTAAATAGATTCTCGAGTATAACGGCGTTCACAACGCCACAGCACCATTTCTATTTTACTTCAGCACTGGACCTTATTCTAAAACGGGTACTACAGGGAGTATTGTGTCGGTTTTTACGGCTACCATTTCTTTAAATATAAAAAGACCAAATTGACCAAAAGGAGAAATATCTATTAAGTTACTACTGAAACGCATTTGCTATTTAAACAATAAAGATTATGGGCTTAAATACAGATCTAAGAATAAGCTTTTTATTTTCTCTATATTTGTTAGTTGATTTATCTTTTTGAAGTTTGGATCTACGCCCGCAACAGACACACAATCATACACGTAAGCGAAACCGCGTGGCTGATGTGCGAGCGGAACGGCAGCAGCGGCGCGCACGACTGCGCGACAGAGAGCGCGCGATGCGTCCAGTTGCGCGGCCGCCCAACGAGTGGCCAACGCGTGTACACCGCTCTCTAACGCGCCATTCGATCCACTGCTCTCGCGCATTAGGTGAACGCTTACGGCGCGTAGATTCTGCATTTTAAGTCTATTGTGCATATTATATATTACCAGTGACGTTCTATGTTGAATATCCCTTCTCCTTTTTGGTATCTTTATGGTGAAGAAACAACGAACAATATCTAAGGGAACACTGAAGGTTTAAAACGGAATTGATGTGGATTATATGTCATCTTTAATTACTCAATATGTGTTGTATTGACTCTGAAAGTACCGTGATGACGTCATAACGAACACCAACTTTGATGTTCTTTCAGTATCCGTAGCGCATTCGCATTGGAATTATATTTTACAGAAATTATATATTGAAATGGCTATTCATAGTATATGGTAGCCATACATGACAATGTACGACTTTGAATGTCCTTAGTTCAAAGCAAACACTGATAGACAAATACTTTCTCCATTTACTTGTCTAATTGCTTTATGCTACTAGTCATCGGTCTTTTTTTATCACAGCTGAAAAGTAACTCGACAGAAAGAGAAAGAGAGATGCTCTTTCTCTTTCTGTCTGATTTTCGGGAATATTATATATTTTATAATTCTGTAAATAAAGTTAAAAACATGAATAAATACCGCAGCGATGACGTGTTCCTGTTTGCTTGCAGTGCAGACGTCTAGTTCAAAGAAAGGTAACGCGTCGTGGGTGACAAGCGAAGGCCGACGGGGCAAAGGACCCGCCGTTGGGGACATTGGAGTGCTGCAGCGAGATAGGGCTTCGGGCTGATAGACAAATTAATTTTATATCATTGAAATTAACTTTAAAATAGAATAAAACATCTTCTGTTCTATGGTCTTCATCGTAAACCCTACATAAATTTGAGCTTTCTTAAATCAAATTCCGCCTCTAATTCTCTTAAATATCTATTATCTAGATACTAATTACAATTAAAATATTAAAGATGGATTTATGTCCTATAACAATTGAAATATGGAATTTAAAATGAAAGTAATCGTTACTAATATATATTTTTTACATATATACAGGTGGTGGTGGTATAATTAGAAACACTTCTTATGAATAAAGTGTAACTTCAAAGTACAAGTTCGTAAAAAGATATACATAAAATAATATTAATAATCATGCAATAATATCGCCACTCAAATAAAAAACTCATTATCTGCATAAAATATAAAACATATCTTACTTTTAATGACAAAATCAGTCTCATATCTTACACATGAGTTTATATTTTGTTACTGGCCGCTTGGGCGCCTAATTAGAAAGACTTAAAAAAGTAAGAAAGTTTTTAATGATCATAATGTTTAATAATCATTATATAACACATGGAACTGCTGAAAATGTTCTCAGAAAGGCTCGGCCGAGAAAAACCTTACCCAGAGAAGATACACAAATCGTTCGTATTGCTAAAAACACCCAAGTAACGGTTTAACCAGATTAAAAATTAAGTATTTTCGTCTGACCTATGACCGCCGCCTCGATGACCCGAGAAATATCGCGTCGTCTCGAAGATTAGTAAAAGCGTAAAATTGTTTGGAACAATATTTAGAAAGGTACCTTTTATTTCTTACCAAGCAAAACCGAAAGAAGCGATTATTATTCTCTGAAAAAATACGTTAATTGGACGGTTCGACAATGGGAAGTGTTATTTTCAGATAAAAGAACAGTAATTACGGTAAATTCCTATGTAAACCATGCTTTTAATTATAAACACACAAGGAGTGGTGTAGTCAAGCATCGTGGCGGTAACATTCAAAGTTTGGGGTGTTTTTCCGCATGTGGAGTTGGACCCATTCGGAAGATTGAAGGTACAATAGATCAATGGCAATACAAAACTACCTTAGAGCACACAATGATGAACCTGGATCCTTCAGCATGACAATTACCCTAAACACACGGACAATATCGTCAAATATTTAATTAGGGAACAGCGAATATCTGTTTTAGACTGGCCAGCAAATGGTCCGGATTTAAACCCGATAGAAAATCTCAGGTATATTGTTAAAAAGAAAGTCTCAAACAAACGTTACGAAAAATGTATAAAATTGATTGAATCAATGCTACGTCGTTGCAGTGCTGTCATTGGATAAGGGATACTCCACTAAATATTAATTATAACTATTGGTAGGTAGCTATTTCATAAATAACAATACTCATTACTACACTTAAAAAGGATATTATTTTTAATACATTCTTGTTGTTTTTTCTAATTAGTTGACCATTATTGTTCATATCTTGAAACCAACTAAAATGTTTGTCTGTAATGTAATATTGAAACTGCACTTGTGTAATGGAATATAAAAATGAAAACGATTCCGGTGAAGTCTCTTATTTAATGGACCGTTTGTAGTGTTTCTAATTATACGACCACCACTGCATTTATATATTTATATTTGTATATCTCTCTACAGACATAAAAATCGTTAACCTGATAGCAATGAAGGCTGACCCTCAACTTCTCCAGCACCTGCGAGGGCTGTAGCCTCTCCTTGGGCGTAGCGAGGGCACACAAAGTAGCCCATAGGCGCGTCCAAGCATCTTCAGCGAATTGGCTGACGCGCTGCCTGGGAGATAGTACCACAGCTGATACTGCGGTGCGCCACAAAGCCGCTTGGCTCACTGAGACTGATATTGAGCCGGCCTAGGGTTAAGAATAATCTACTTTATTGCTCATATAACCCCTAAGCGATCTCTTCCATGCGACCTACATTATTAAAGATTGTGAAGTGTATTTATTAGAGGTAACTTTTTTATTGGCACTTGAAAACAAAAAAATAAGAGACACCAAGAAGAATAAAAAAAGAAAACAGAAGTTTATTAGTATACCTTAGAAGAGAAAAGAAATATAAATTGTATTGTTACAATTCGAATAGGTATACTTAATTAATAAAAAATATTATTCAAAAACTCATTTCTATGTTTATTCTGTCAATCTCTAAAAGTTATTTCTAACAACTGACATTAATATAAAATAAATATTATCGTTAGGTAATCTTTTTTTTTTAAATATCCGCTCAACTTAATATAATAACTCCGCATAAAGTATCTTTCATAAACTGATAAATATAAACACCACAATGAAAATAGTAAGCGCAATTGGTTCATTTTTATATATTTATACTAGCTGACCCGGCAAACGTCGTCTTGCCATGTATATTATTTATATAGGAAACATTTTTAAAATTCAATAAAACTAACCTATCTGCTATAATTAAAAATAGGAGTTGATCGTGAGTATGTATAATTGTTTCATAAAAAAGTAACAAAAAAATGTTTTGTCTGAAAAATATTTTTTTTTTGGCGTGGACACCCCTGGTCACTAAGGGGTTTGAAATATAGATAGTAGCCGATTCTCAGACTTACTGAATATGCATAAAAAAATTCATAAGCATCGGTCGAGCCGTTTCGGAGGAGTATGGGAACGAACATTATGACACGATAATTTTATACATATACAATATAGCACAGAACATATAACTACGTAATAACTAGATTCTATAATTTATAGAAAAAAATCTTATGTGTCAAAAGAGAAAATAATACCATTCACCACATACCTTTATATCAGTGAACTTCAAATGTATAGAGAAAGGCAACCAATTCATGAGACTGATCGCAGACGTCGGCAGAGAACGCCGGGTCACCGCATACGTGGTACTTATGAGATATTCCTGCATCACTTTATGTAAGGCTACGACGCCGTCCTGCTGGTTCACGCAGAGCCATGATATTAGCTGAAATTTTTTATTAAACCGTTTTCAGAGCTATAAATGGCAATAAGGATAGCCATGTTCATTTTCTACGTTCTTCTTCTTCTTTTTCTACTTTCTGTCAGTTTTTTTAAAACTTTTAAGTATTTTTTTAGAGAATGACGTAGAAGTAAAACTATTCAATTCTTATTGACTGGTGCAAAAGGTCCCTCCAAAAAATAGCGTTTTAATGAAGATCGCAGAATCTGGATTGGTATATATTTTTTTATAAAAGAGATAACATTCTATTTTTTTGAGTTTCTTCTTTTTTTATAAACCCTCTTACCTCTTCAGCCAAATCCATGTTCCCCTCGTGTTGAATCAAAAAGTGTAACACGCCCAATCTGTTTTCCACCACTGTGTCACACTTAAACGTTGCTGCCAGATCTTTATCTGCTACTGTCATAGTAACCACGTCTAAAGTATTCAAATCCACCGTAGCGTGTGTTCCGAAACCCAAAAGTGGGGCAAGACTGGGTCCACTCTCTGAACTCTCAATCGGCATAACGATGTGGCAGCAGGGCTCGTGATGGGGACTTATGTCTATCAAGTGTGTGAATAGCATTGGTATATGGACGAGAAGATGGTGTTCTGTGGAAGTACAAACGTCATTTGCTAATGCATGAGACAGTCGAGAATAATGTGCGGCAAACAGATTTTCCTGTGTGCCATTGTTAATTTGCTTTAGGCGGGAAGGATGATGCGATGTTTTCCTTCATCGTATGAGGAAGTTGGCGCACATGGAAATATAAAAAATCATTCGTCGGTGAATATCAATATCAAAAGTCGGAGTTGTAGACTACTCGATTCTAACTAACTAAGCACATAGGAAATTATTATTCAAATTTTTGTGATGTGATGACCTTTCCCATTATGAACTTTTTTAGATTAAAATTATAAAGAAGTTTCCGTAGAAATAGAATTTAAAAATCCAAATAAAAATGTAAAAAAAATGCGAAAAAATATTCAGAAATCTTACCAGCATACAGCATGTAGGAAGGTCTAAGAGACTTCGCTAAGGACCACGGGATGTCTGGTACCACGTTATGCACCACGCAGCCGTGATGCAGTAGAGTCACAGAGTACGCAAAATTGACTCCCGAGTCCTTTAAATCTACATCGTCTAGTACTAGAGAGCTGGTTGAATCGTCTAGAGGCTGGAGATTAATAGATTTCGGTAAGGTTTTGTGCTACTAATGTGTGTAATAAGAAAAAAATAGGTAGAAAATTTTGTTCATTTAAATTAATGGAATTGTTTCCAATTCAAAACCATTTTAAAAATTAATTTTACTGACCTAGATTTTATTTCAATAAGACCTGTAGCCCTATGAGTTTGGCAAATATTTGTCATTAGCCTAAAGCGCTTGAGTAACGTATTTTTTTTTTAATGTAATAGCAGGCAAACGGGCAAGAGGCTCACCTGATGTGAAGCGATACCGCCGCCCATGGACGCTCACATTGCCAGAAGGCTCGCTATAGTGAAGCTGTCGGCAGACCTTTGTGTACATGGGCTTTAAGATAGGCCGGTTGGCACCTCCAAAGCATAGGTGCATTTGGCAACAGGCAAACGAAGATAAAGATTTTAAAAGAATGTCAAAGTGCTTTTCAAAAAGCAACTTGAGTTTATCTCGCGTCTTAAAAGTTAAATCGCATTAGGAACAGCAAAGAATAAACATTTCTAAGGCATTACGCATAATATAATTTCTATATCAATTATTCTTCATCACCAAATAAACATCTTACCTTATACAGGTAATGATGGCAGACACAAAGCACACCCCGTTGGTCACATATTATATAAAGATCGAGGCTGCAATCGTGTACCCTTAGTGGCACAGGATCGTCCTCGTATGAGCCACAGGCTGAAGCAGCTCCGTGAGCGCCTGGCATATGAGGGAGGCTTAGAGGAATGTTTAACTGTAATAATTAATATTTTGAAGATTAATAATTTTTATTAGTTACAACACTTTTTCCATCAGGAGTTATAAGGAGGTCAACTATTTCCGACATAAATTTAGTAAAAAAAGTATACTCTTTAAATTTCATAATATACAAGTCATGTATGTAATGTTAAGTATTTTTTAATGTAAGACCGTTTTACGACCGGAAATGGCAAGTACATTTCAGTTAAAGTTCGGGGAAAACGTCCATAGTGCATATCAATGTGACTTGTTAAAATTATTTCTGCATCATCAAAATAGGCTTCTATGTGATTTACCCTTTTCTTTAATATATTTTGATAGAATTAAACGCAAACCTCAGAAAATCTCATATGTAACTCATATAACTTGAACACAAAATAGCATATTATCAAAGTTCAAAATTTGGGAATAAAATAATATCGATAAGCTTGATTTCATAATATCCGCAATGTATCTTTGGTCTTTGTAAACTCAATTTGCTATCATCTGAATTAGGACATGCAGTTATCTTAATTGCTTACATGACATTAAAACGCATTCAAAATTATCGTCAGACAATTATTACCTATTAATTATGGCAAACAATATATATCCATATATAACTTTGTAATCAATTACCCATTAACTGGAACTACCATAACAAACCGCTCAGTTTTAGTTTTCAACGAAATATTCACTTAAATAAAAAATATATTTCATAAGCATAACAAATTCTTTGGATTAAAAATCTCATGGTACATACACCATAGTTAATCGGGCTCCCTAAGTGATCCCCCTTACCATACTAGGCTCCTGGATGAATAAAATATTATGGCGAGGTCAATAGGAGTCGCAGGTGAACTCATCGAAATTCCATAATCTTGCAAATGTGATAAGATAAACGATGTTGTCTTCATAAAAATACATTATAAAGGGAGATTGTCCAATTTGCAGTTTATCTTTTATACTGAATATTTTTTTTATATTCTATTATTTCATTTTAAAGTGTAATATAGGTATATCTTATTCAGAAATAACTTACACACCCATCGTCTTACACTACTTAATAAGTTCGCATTTTTATTAAAAAATAAGTATATAAATCGATCAAGTAGTTTATACGTCTGTATTACGCGAATGTTATTACGCAACACGATTTAAACGCTGTATAATTATAGTTACACACATGGAATAAAATGCATAATTTACAATGAATATGAAGATGACGTGTAGTAAAGATATAACAATAAAAACCCATACATTTTGATATGTTGGTAGGTACTTCAACTGCAATTTTTTTGCGTTTATCCAGCTTGAAAATATCATAAGCTTATCCATGTTTGCACAATAAGAAATAACGTTGTAATTAATTGCTCTTAAGCAAATATTATTTTAGCTGTAGTTATGTCAAACAGCTACACTGAATAATTTATGTGTTTCATGTCTCTACAATAAAAACCAGTAGTATTAACTGGGAAACGATAGTTCCGCAAATAAATATAGTTTTATAAACAACGAATTTCAATTATTCATGAAATATATTTTATCTCAAACTCACCTGTCCCTTTCTGTCACAGTGTAAATACATTTAGATAGAAAGCGACGAAATAATATTTTAGTTAAAAGAGTGCAAATAAGTAGGGTTATTCGGAAATAATTGATGTAACAGTTATTGCTGGAATTAAGGAAAGGAAAATCAATGCTAAGCAACTAAATATCAGAAGAAATCATAATTTGTTTTCCATAACATAAACCTAACATTTCTTTACCATTATTAATTCCAAACATTACATAAACATAGTGTGGAGATGTCACCCATACGTATCTTCGCATATTTAACATAGTGAACGTCAATGACATTGTCTACTCATAGTGAATAGTTTAAAAATAAATTTATTCCGTCTGACTTGGATATTTTAATAAACAGCAAAAGTATTATAATGAGGCGCCTATTTTCATAGAAACGATCATTCTACGCACTTGAACAAGAAAAAGATCATTATCTCAGTATCGTTAAGGCAATATGGTTTTTCAACATAAAACGTCGTACCACCGTCTCGTGAGGCAGATCAGCGTGAAACTGGAGCGCAGACAACATTGGAGTCAGTTCCGTTGGAGTCTTCACATCTTCCTCCTCTGCGAAACTTGGGGCTGGTGCACGGTAGTGGATATAGAATAGGACCTACAACATACATCAAGGGTTATTTTTAATTATAATATAAAATATAATCCATCAACAAACTAACAACTCTTTAAAATGTTGATTAGTTTAAAACACTTGAAATATAAATTTGGTGTCATTTAACAACAGATTTTAACATGTTAAGATAATTTAGCAATTACTTACATCTATTGATTTACTTGAGCATTAAAACAATATTAAATTACAATACCAATTACTCAAGATGGACAAACATAATCAAGTCATTAAACCATTAATCAATATTGCTATGATAAATTAAAATGAAAGTTCAATGCACTACTAAGAACAGAATCCCATTGAATTAGACTATTTATAAGTACTCTGTATTACTTAAATGTCGGAAATAAGCAGTATTGTGGTGGTCATTAAAGACTCTCTTAATTAATTTATGGCACTGGTGTAATAATAGCTATGCATTAACTAATATATATCATTTAGAACTGAGTAAATATAAAACCATATGTTTAAATAAATTTGCAAAAGAAATGTAAAGAAGGCAAATTCTATAGATTGTTTTTTTTTTATAATACGGAGAATTACTGTGGTTAGATTAAGCAAGATAAAATAAAACCAATAAATCCTTTATTCTAAAACTGGTATATAAGATGGATCCATTACAAAAAACCATACAATCTGATAGGTCAACATATAGCATATAGATGATTAAATCATTCCTGCCTTATAGAAAGGTGTCTATAAATATATATAACTTACTTGATTCAAGCAATCCCATTGAGACCATGAAAAAACATTTACAATTTTTTCTGGATTTGGATAAATTCCATCAAATCCCCACTTCTCTGACCCATCATCACATTCATTAAGAAACATTGGTGTTCTGTAGATTTTAATGCCTGTAATGACCAACACACCTTTTTTACACTAGTTTTTAAAAAAATACAATTTTCTTGATAAAGTATTAAGCATAGGCCATATTTATGTATAAATGGAAATCCAAATACTTACATTCCAAGTGTTTAAAGAGAATGAATCTGTCATTTCTAATCCCAGGGCTGTACTTGATGCTCTTTCCATAAACATACTGAACCATTATTTGTTTAGTTGAACCTTCCTCAATCTCTTCGGGGCCTGTTATTTTATCTGGTAAAACACCAACTAAGAATGGACAGTAAAGAGCTTCATCATTTAAATCCGCAGGAAAAACTTTTACTACATATGCAACCAAAGTATGTGAAGAATTTACAGAAGCCTGTATAATATTGATTTTATGTTCAAATGTATAGAGGTTTTTTAATGTTTTTGTCTTGTTAGTATACACGCCAATATTCAACACATCTTTGCTTTGTCGATTCGAAATCCATGTCAACATTTGCGACCCATCTTGTTCTTGACCAACTAAGCGCCATTCACGTGCAGTTACTTCTACAATTAAATAAATAAAAACAATTAGAAAGCCATAGAGAAATATAAATAAACATTCGTATAAGAAAACCCACCTTCCTCAGTTTGTGATTGTAAGACACCACAAAGCTTCACAGCTAAGTTTTGAATTGACATCTTTAAAAATTAAGTATGATTTGTGGTGAAAAAAAATTACTGTAATAAATAGCACCAGTAAATTACAATACCATGAAATATGTTTGATATTTAACAGAATGTATATGATATCGATTAGCAGCTACGCTCTTCGATTTCCTATCAGCTGGTCCCCAGCTGAGCACAAACGTGAATATAGGCCCAAACAGTGCTACCAACAATGTAAACCGATGCCAAGCAATAAGCAGTAGAGCCAACATCACCATTGACCAATGAATGATATCTATTAAGCTATGAAAAATGTTTCAATATACGTGGTTATCGTGGCGTGTATTTATATTATTATTTAAGAACATTTAAAACATTTCAAATTATCCTCTAAAGGAAAAGCTAAGAAATAATTTATGCAATTCTTAGTTAAAATATTTTATTTCAATGTGTTTAATTCCTTTATTTGAATTATTTCATAATAAAAAAAAAACAAAATAACATACAATATTTATTAAAAGATTTTATAATTTATTATCATGAACTAATTTTTATATAATTTTGTGTCATAGTTGTCGCTATTATTGTCGAGTCTTGTATAACGGAACAGATTTGTTGTGACATATGTTTTCAGGGAGAAACAAATGTGAAGTTAGGAAACGGTTAGGTTCTAGGAGGCCAAAGTTTTACCGCGACATTTTCGCGCGGAATGCCGGGCGTTATCGATCCGTAAAAAACTGAATAAAGGTTTAAAGTAATAAAAATTACATTGAAAGTAATATTTTTGGAATCATTCTTACATAGGACAGTCTTAGTGGTAAACATTTGGATAAAAGCTTGTGAGTTAGTGCCAAAAAGTGAATCTCCAAGTGTAGTGATTAAGGAAATTTTTCTTTAAGGATTTACTTTGAATTTGTGAATGACAAGGTACTGTTGTAATCATCAATTAAGTTCTTTAATAATTCGCTAATCAATATGTGAAGTTAATTCAAAATGATTTGTGGTCATTACTGCATAATTAGGTTAAAAACCTTTGGAGGTCGATAAGCCAAGCCAATTATACTTGCAATGATTGTGGTTTTCTTATAGTGATTAGGGGTTGTTAGTAGTGATTAAATTACCAACTAGTATTATAATGATCAGGTAACGGCTGGGATGTTCTATTTTTATCAATTTCCTAATGTGGATGGGCACAGAAACCCAAGCTAGCGACGTGTCTAATGGCGCTGACGGGAGGATTTCGCGCGCGATTGTGACGGATTCGTGGCATTTTTTACGCCAGCTGATTAACAAGATTTCACATTTTCTTCGCAATAAACGTTAAATCAAGTATCGAAGCGACTATAAATAACATAATTATAAAATTAAAGTGGTAATAACGTACTAAAATGTGTCTTGAAAAATTTTCTCCCGCCAACCTCCAGGGGGCACGCTGCCTGTAGACCCGCATACAGCCCTTATTTTTTCAATGTTGTGAACGCCTATTTAAATAAATTAATAGTTTCTTAAACGTGTAGCTTAAGGACGTTTAATAATTTGAGGCAAAGTACACATTAAACTGGTTGTCAAATGACATAACCCTATTTTAAATTTGGTTGGTGACATGCGGTATATTTTGACCTATTATTTCTAAATCTTCTTAACAATATTCTATCTAAGTCTTTCAGTTGATTAGTGAACTATGTGTTTCTTTCAGTAAAGGCCCCAGTTTGTAAATCAACATCTACAATGGCCCAAGCAGGGTATGTATAAGTGAACAAGTACAGTGCAGTTAAGTTCGTTTTTGGTGAACTTTGTTTACTTATTTCTTTTCTTGCAGTTCTTCCTGTGATACAGAGGATAAGAGATTAAATTTAAAAAGAAAAAGAAATTCTACAGATGATGAGGTAAGGCAAATTGTTTGTCTCAATATTACTTACTTCACACTTGAACATTATATTTAAAATTGAATTTTTTACAGGTTGAGAACATGCCCCCCATGAAACTATCATATAAAGAAGTTGAAGAGCTCTTTGACCAGCCTGCTCATAATGTAGTTGTGGAATCATCATCCTGCTCCAGTGATGAAGATGGAAGCGCAGACCAGTCCAATCATGTCTACACGGACATAGATTATAATGCAGACAGTTTTCTTAGCCCACCAAGTATATCTGACCTACCAAACTGTGTCCTTAGCCCTCTTGAAAATGTAGCTAGAGGAGACTCTACACCACACTCTAATAAAAGATCCAGGTAAACATAAAGAAATTTTATAAATACCCTTTGGCATTAAAAGATTACAATTCAAAAGAAATAAATTCCTTTCCTTTAAACATTATCATTTATTTTTTAATAATTCAGGATCTTAAAGGATTATTTATTATCTTCTTTTTCTGAAACTTCATGAGGAGTCAAATTCATTGATGCAGTGTAGAATAATATGGTGATTGATAATTCTTACAGCAGTAATAAAATACTATGTCCATCACCTCCAAAACGCAAGTGCCCATTGCCTGGGTTGTCCTGGGCAGACCCGGCTGATGTGTGGAAAAATATGTGTGAATGTGATGCTAGATCAGCCATGAAGAAGAATCCTAATATGTTTGACAATCACCCTAATCTCCAACCAAGGATGAGAGCCATCTTACTGGACTGGCTGAATGAGGTAAGGATTTATAATCCTATGTGATCTTTTTAAGTTTCTCTCTTATATTATTTTGTGTAATGTGTAAACAGGTGAAATGGGTAATGTCAAAAGTCAAGTCAATAATGTACTCATTTGAGTGGTTTAAACACCTTATTATTATTAAGTTTTATCATTTTAAAACATGTGATAAACAATAATCACTTTTTATCTGTGTCATGTATTATTAGTACTAGAAATTCCATAAATTCAGGAAGTAAATGAGAGGATTGGGGCTCCCTCCAGTATCATGAAATATACTTTGTATTATGAAGTCTATTTTAATGTCTAAACTACAATAGATGTTTCAAGTGGTCTCTCATTAATTAAATTACCTCTATGCCACATTAATGTGTGGTCAGGACGAAGTTTCACAATTTCTATAGCTAAGGGTGTAGTGAAAATTTTGGTTTTCATTTGGTGTGAGGTACTTACTTACTTACTTAATTATTTTGTTTCATGCTGCTTTTTAGGCAAGGTGAGTTTCGCTTTAAGGATCTAGATTAACTTGCGTGGTGACACGAGAACGTTTTTTGTGGACTATTAACGTATACAATTTGTCTGACACAATAGATAGTATTATTCGTCATTTAAATAGGCCTCATTTTAAAAATATCGTTAACTATGGCACGAAGTTGTCTCTCCACCACGACTAAGAAATATATTATTTAAGCTTTATAGGACAATTTACGTGATAATTTCGTGTTGCGCATTTGGGTGATAAAGTTGTTGATCGTGCTATAAAAAAACTTGTGAAACCTTGAGAAATAATCGTTCTTCATAATAAAATATTTTAAGTAGTCGATGAACAAGACTGCTTAAATATCAATGAGCCTATGCTTTCATAAGCCAAATTTATAAAAGAGCTTCGTTCTCTTCCTAAAATGTACCGCAAACGTATAACCATAACCTACCTAGAGGATTATTTCTTTAATGTGTTTTTCTTAATCCAACTGCTAGACAAATGTTCCTTTAAGTATTAAACTTCATATTAGTTACATTGAATGACGAATCGCTGTAAGGCGTAGGATTTTGTCTAACGTCATTTCTTGTAAAAAATCCACTTGATTTCAATGTCGTCATTAATTTAATAGATTTAAATGAAAGCCTTATACATTTTATTTGGAGATTCATAATTCGAGAAATTATGATTTCAGTGGATTTGTAGATACTACACTTTTTTCGTGTAGTGGTTTATAATAATTAATGCTGTCCGCATATCCGAAAGTCAAGCAGTATAAAAATTGGCTCTTTAGAGCCAAATGCATAACTGTATTCTTTACTGTTAGTATATTCGTAGACCTTGGTTTTGGTATCTGAAAGATTTAATAACTTTAATCGTGAATAACCCCATAAGGTCTTGAAGAATATATTTGTCTAATGTTACTTAGTCAAACATGGGATGATTTTAAAAGTCTAGGGTACAGTAATATACGGAGCAATGACCCCTTTTTGCGCCGTTCAATGACCTGAAGCACCAGCTATATATTTGCAAGTTCTATTGCTATTGGCTTAAAAATATAGTTTTTACTTCATGGAAGTAATTAATTCTACCGTTTATCGCACTCTGTACCCATGATCACGATTCCTGTCTTGAATCGTTTTAAGTTGTTCGTACTATTAAAACCGCGACTAATTTGGCTATCTTCACGCTAAGACGATTTTCATTAATTTGGAAGCTTTTCAAAATTTCCAGTGCGATTCTAACGCTAATAATATTTTAATATATATACGGTCTGTTACAGGTTTGTGTAAATTGCCAACGGTACAATAATAATTATATTATATTCGTGACAAACAAATCAAATGTGTTTATTAGACATGAAATCTAACATTTTTGATTCTTATATTATTTTTCTTAAAACACAATATTTATTTTAATCATCAATAATAATTTTCAATGCATTGCAATGACCTCATTTATTTGTTAACGTAACTAACCTCATTTAAGATTTTATTTTGCTGATGTTCGACATTTCATCACTTAAAAGTAAAATTACATTTATTATAAAAATATTAATTTATTTATTCACATCTATTTTACATACAATATACAAACGGAACAATAAATATATATGTATTATTCTAAGATGCGGCCTCTTCAAATTTTATTCATATATTTTATTATTTGCCGTCTGTATCCAATATTATTTATCTGCTAATCTTTTAATCGCTCGTTTAGTATGCGTTTGTTTGGACCAGTCTATTATGACATATATAAAAAATGAGCTCATGAAGGGGGACATATATCGAAAGAAATGATTTTCCAGCACTGCCTATGCTGCCCCATTAAACATACTATTCTTAGTTGTATATCGATACAGGAAATACTAAAATCACCATTCTATCGTCCATTTCTTATTCCAACATTAATCGTTAAAACTTGAGTAACGGTCTCTGACCTTCGCAGAAACGGTGTCTTTGTACCATTTTTTACAGCGTTATACCCAAAACCCAAGATCCCTATTGTTATTTACTGGAACGGCCATCTGTTTCTCAACTCTCCCTTGTAAAAGCGATTACGTACGTACTTCTTAGCCATATAATAATTTTTATATTATTATACGTATTGTCACGATACCCAGTGAGGCAGAAAGCCACGCATATGTCTGTTATAAACGAGTTAGCAGGATGCGTACTTAACCAATATGTTAAGTACAAGAAAAAATCAATAAATGCTCGTGAAATTCATAATTTCAGCTTACGAAATATGTCGATAATAGTTTAATGCAAGTTAATCCAAATATTCAACGTTAATTTCCGTTTTGTTTAATATAGAAGAAACTAATGCTTGACAAGTTATAAAAACATAACAACAACATACAACCTTGCATATCATCTAAACCATCCGGTTTTAAACGATGGGGTTGCTGCGAAGAGGGTTGACTTGGTATGGGGCGAAACTAACGAAATTTTTGTGATACGATCTTGAGTCACATTCTTATAATTATATGCTTAATTAATTACGTGGGAATACGAAAAGATATTTGTCTGAATTGCATAAAAACGGGATCTTTTTTTTTTAATCTACTCAGACCGGCGTCTCTAGTTAGGCGTTAGATTTACGTAAAATATTTCGATTTTATAGTTATGGCTAAATCTATCTATGATCGTTATAACCATAATATATAAAGTTTACACCAGTGTTGAATGTGGAATTCGGAATGTATTTAAATACTATTATTATATGGAGCATACGATATCATAATAATATGAAGAACAAATGTAGCAACTCATAATTATATTATAGAAAGTACTAATAAGTGTCGTATTATTGGCGACCAACAAGCCTTCTCCCGTAGGGTAAAGTCAGTCTTAAACTTAGACAACTTCGGTTTGTTACAATGTTTTTTTTAACCAATTAATGACCCGGTAAAAATCTAAATCTAATCTAAAATTTATTTGTGTTTTAAGTATATTTTAAGTTCTCCTGTTACTGACTATGTCAGTCTCTGTTATGAGTTTAAACCTGACTAAATGTGCGTTCTGTGCAATGAATACTACGCATAGCCGGGATTCGAACGCACGAACTCAGGACTAAGGATCGTGCGCCCAGCCAAGCTAACACTGCTGCGTAGCATATATTTTGTAACCCCAAATATGGTGTACATTACATAGCAAAAACGTCATATGGAGCCATTTTAATGCCTAATTTGTAATTCACCACTGTTGGCGGCGCGAGAGCCCCCGAATTATGAATAAATTCTTTTCATTTTCAAACTAGCTTTTTAGTGCTTTCTAATATCGAACAAGTTTTTACACGTATAAGGCTTTAGAGAAAACGGATTATTATTTTTATGACTAATTTAGATTTTATAGAGTTTACTATGGCTTTTAAATTTCGTAGTTATAAAAAATTAATAATGTTACTATCAATAAATGCCATTCGATACTACTATTCACAAATAATTATATAATATTCGCATACCTTATTATACATTATTGACTTCGCGAGGATATACATCTTAAAATAAAGCAATTTATATTACGTTTCCAAGTTCCCTTTGACCTAATTTTTTTTTCTTCAAAAATTACACATCGAATTTAAAGTTATCATCATTCAATTCTACAATCGAATACTCAATATTTACTATGAAGTTTCTTGCCTTATCGTATGAACCTACTATTCGAAGAGGTGGTATAAAAATACTGACGTATTCGTCGCGTTCAATTAAAATGTGTAATGGCCTAATTATTTTGATTGTTCGTAAAACTGCTATCACATACTAAACTTGCAAAAAATCGACCTTGTGATTATTTCCGGATGATACCAAGTACCCAGGTCTCCACTCGAATCGTATTCGCGCGTTCTAAATATAAATTGCAATTAATTGTCCGAAGTATTTTACGTAATTGCAGTAACTTTACGCTATATTCCAAAATATTTATAAAATGATTCTTATATTATGTATAATGCCGGTTTTTGTTTTTAATAAAATAATTCAGATTTCAATATAAATAGTGCTTCCAGTCTTCAATTAGATAGAGTTGTATAATCGAGAGTCGAGTTAAATTTATTTGTGACGTTAATCATGAATATTATAATTTAATGTATAATATAACGCATACTCAAATATATTACTGTATGGAAGGTTCGAGATGTTAAATAGCTAATACTACGTTCAATTTATGTTTTTTTGAAAAAAAATTATCTTAAACTGTATTGCTTACACAATACTGCCTCGTATATAAACTTATCTCTTTAGTTTTGTCAAAAATAGATAATTAATTATTGTGTGAGAGCGGACACGAGTGTGGTTTTGATCGAGTTCGAGTGTGGTGTGATAACATCACATAGTTCCTTCATAGTCCATACTTATGTTTTAGGCGTTTGTCAATTAAACGTTTTAACAGCCTAATCAAATTATTATTACGTACTCTTTTATACAGATTTATGAATATTAATATAGTTTTTTATAAAAGAAATTAATTTCAATTGGGGACTCATCTCTATGTATTTTTATATTGCAAGCTACGATTCGTAGCCTCGTAGCATTTCGTAGAACATGTATTTAAGACTTGCAAAGCTACAGATACAGAGGTGGGGATGAATATTTTCGGTTCCAACGAAATATTTAATAAATATTAAAAATATATTATAGTCTAGACTAGTCTATTTAGACACATACATGAAGCGACAGCTATTTATTATATTTTACACACGATATTTATGTCGTTTATTTAAATTATATATGTAGCAGTAAAGTAGTTCAGAGAATTAATTGAATCTCTAGACAGTTAACTAAAATTCGATACTCAATCAAGTCGCTAAAGTTCTGTCTGACAAGTGAGTGAACGAAACGTTTAACGAGTTTCCAAGGCAACAAGACTAACCTAACCTAACCATTTACAATAAAGCAAAACACGGAATTTCCAAGCTCTCAGTTCTTCACGATCACACCGAAATATCAATAACAAGTTAAATAATCATCTTCTTATACATTGTTAATCAACACGCTGGCTTTCGGTCAGACAGATAGTTAAACGTTTTCGACGCTGCTTTATTTAAATCAAAATGCTAGCGACTTGATTGATTATCAACATTTAAGTAACTGTCTAGAGATTCATTTAACTCTCTGATTTAACTACTTTACTACATAATATACATAACTTTGATGTTTAACACTCAACTAGCTACTACTGCTACTTTAAGCTGAGATAATAGCTAGAAATAATCATACTTATTTACAGGTATGTGCAGTTTATAAACTTCACCGAGAAACATTTCATCTGACAGTGGATTATATAGATAGATATCTTTCAAACACTGCAGACGTGCAAAAGGGATGTTTGCAGTTAATAGGTAAGTGATGTGTATTTGAACATAACGAAATATATATGATTTGAGCATACTAAACGGCCAGATACTTCGATAAACATCTCGTTCAAAAAACGGGACGACTCAATGTATGACGATGTTATTAAAACTAAAACACACATACTCCCACAGATTGCAAATTAATTACACACACACCTTAACACAGTAATATGTACTTATTAGTACATTGTCTTTGTTGGTACATAATGTTATGTTAATATTTTTTTTTGTAAAGTTGTGGATTATCGATAAAGTAATAAATTAAATCATTTTAATTAACAAACTCTTGTTTCAGGTATAACCTGTTTATTTATAGCAGCCAAAATAGAAGAAGTTTACCCACCAAAGATTACAGAGTTCGCATACGTCACTGATGGCTCGTGTACCACAGATGAAATACTTTTAGAGGAACAACTTGTACTCAAAATTTTATCGTGGAGTCTTACACCAATAACTATTAATAGCTGGCTTAATATTTACTTACAACTCGCCAGTGAAGGACGCAGCGCGAAAAGAAGACTGATAGGTACTATTTTAAAAGAATTACTTTACTTCCGTTTCATTTCGTGATACTCAAATTCAAACTGTTGATTATTTTGTCTCTACAATTAAAATTTACAGCAACAGTTGTAAGTAGGATAAGTTAACAGTTGTTTTGTTTAAACATGCGTTAATATAAAATTTGTCAAGAATCTCCAAAAATTGCGTGACGTATACGCTCCCTAACCGGTTATGATGAAATTTCCATTGTTTCTTATGTTCGTGTATACCCGATTCAAATCCAAAATTTAAGAAATTGATGTACAAACATGCATTTACGAAATTTAGCACACATGGTCGTTACATCAATCATCATACTCGAATGTTATCCGATTCCAAAAAATATTACATACAAGTCAAACGAACGCTTAACCCCATAATTCGTTATTTCTATGTGCACAATAAACACCTCGTAGTAAATAGTTTTTCAACTAAAACTTGAAAGTGTAATGTTAAATTATTTTGAAACGTATTGTGGTTAGTTAAAACTCTAACGTTGTCGTTAATTTTACAGGTGAAAAAGAAGTAGGCGTGAACGCGTTACGGGGCTACACGTTCGTATTCCCGCAGTATTCGTCTCTGGAATTCGTCATTTGCGGTCAACTGGTCGACCTCGCAGTGTTGCACGTGGACGTAAATAAGTTCGCGAATAGTGCGATCGCGGCTGCGGCCATCGCGCACGCGTTTTCACGGGACTTGGCTTTGAGGGTGTCAGGTATTCGTATTTACGATTTTTTTAAGTTAAATTTTACATATACATATTTTTTTATTTATTTACATGAATTTAGCTATTTAAATTTTGATATTATATATAATAGATTTTTAATAACTTTAATCGAATTTGAGTCTTGATAGAAATTGTTAAGTGGTCTGTTGCCTTTAATTATAATGATTCGACTAATTGTTATATTTGAATTGAACCAGTGTTTAGAGATGTAATTATCTTGTTTGTCAGCCGTATCCCTTAAATTTAATAGGTATGATACTGAACATATCGCGAATTGCTCTGTAATTCGTAGATCTATTGCTATCACTGTACAATAATGTTCTGAATGTGAATCCAGGCTACAGCTGGGAAGCGCTGGAGAGCTGCCACCGCTGGATGGCGGCGTTCGCGGCGGGGGTGAGGGCGGAGGGGGCGGAGTGTGTAGTGCGGGGAGGGGACGGAGAGCACGTCCAGAGAGCGGCAGAGCTGTCGCTCATCTGCCCCGACCTTAACATGGACGAGAGCCATCGCATCCAGGCGCACAACGTCACCTTGGACATGTTTGTGAGTATCGTCGACTTCAATATCACTACAATATAACTGTTAAATTGTATGTACGTTATTTTGTTAAGGAATTAATCACTTTAATAGCAAATTTGAAATAATGAAAATATTCTAAACTCAGTCCTGCTTTTACTTTTACTAAGACTGCGATAGTGGTATCGCGATAAGATTTTATTAACACCTATTAATCTCCATGGATTCACATTCAGAATATTAACGTTTTGCACTAATTATTATTATATTAATCGGATAGTACCCTCGATCAAAATAATAATGCATTACTAAAATATATTTTATTATTATTACCATACAAGGTTTGGTTAGCTATTAGTTAAGCAAACGTTCCATACATACGCTTCTAAAAGATTCGAATATTTTATATTTTCATAATGTTCCAGGACAAAGTGTTTCAACAGCTGCAAGAACATACAAGTACACAGGACACGTGTTCATCATCGCAAGATCACTTGTACCCTCCGACCCCGCCCCAGTCCGACCACAAGAGCCCCAAAACTCCGGCGGCTAAGACCCCCTCGACGAGGCATATTTCCCCCTTACCGGAGATGAGACTGACTGAAGTGTGACTTAGTGAAGTGTCAAAGTGACTGAGTGAAAAAAGTTTCAAGTATTTTTCACTATTTATTGTTCCTACGTTCCAAAGGGGAACGACATTATTGCAATGTTTTTTATACTGAACTGCATCTCTTGAATTGCTTCATACATTTGCTATTTTAATTAGAACCAAATTTATTAACTATTAGTTACATTTCTCAACTCGCTGATATAAAAATGAGCGAAAGATAGCCAGTGACCGCGTGGTACGGGAAAGCTCGCGTCTTCCGTTAAAATAAACTTTCGTCGAATGACAACATTTCTGACACTTTCATGAACTTCTAAACCTATTAGTTGATTATATACTTGTACCTATTAAATTTAATGCGAAGTTATTATTTAGTAGACAGAGCTGTCCCAAGTTCACTCACGCGCTTCTTCGAATAAAACTAAATTATTCAAAGAAAAAAAATTCAGGCAATAAAAATACTAACCATTGGCAATGTTTAGCTTTTTCTCAAAATCTCATTTATCATTTATACTATCTTTTTGCATATCGTATAACTAGGATTTGTTTGTGCCGAGTATTTTCTAAAGCATTTGGCGAAGCAATGGATATTACTTAAATAAATAAAACTTGTAATTGAAAAAGCAATAAATTACCAAAACAGTTTGTTACTACCAACAGAATTCTTGACGTAGAAATAGCTATATGCTCATAATTATATATCATTTCTGTACAAATAAACCTATGTTTACGTAGGCTCGAGTAGGTATCCTTAGGTAACTAATGTACATTTGTATCTGCATAATATTATAGATTAACAACATCTTAACTGTACATTTACTAGTATTGTTTGTAAATAACTAGATAATAAGAATTAACTAATTTGTAAATTATATAAGGTAATTTAATAGGTTCATTATCTAATTAATCATTAATATGGGCTATGAAGGATAATTTCACAAATTATTCAGTCGTCCTTTTAAAAATTTAAGATATACCGAATATACAGGTAACACAAAATGAACACATTTCCCGTCTTAAAATAGCTTAATGGAACTTGAAAAAAAAAAACGGTAAAATGTATAGTGCAAAAACAGTGTTCTATTCAAGCTTTTTAGACCTGAAAATGTTTGCAAATATAAAAAATACCTTAATGCTACCTATTTTTAGGACGTTCAGTGCCCATAACTATTGTAATTTTTTTTTAATTCAATTCATTAAGTGAATCTAATCAAAATATTGCTTATGTAATAAAAAATCGTAACTGATATACTTCCTTCCACGAAATATAAATACAGTAGTTTTTAAATACATTCCAAATAGAAATCGATAGTCTAAAAGCTTATTCAAATTGCTCGTAAATGGACTGATATAACTGAATGTATAAGAGACTTGTGAATGTTCCTACGAATATTTATTTATTGTTCTGATGTACATAGATGAGATATTTTAGAAGTATGAGAAATCTAAATTAGCCGTTTAACAATCCTTATTAAACATACCATCCAGTTGCACTGTTTTAACTGGAATCTCTTCATCGCAGCGTAAAGACTTTGACAGAGAGAGATACAAAATTACTTTAAAGAACTTAATTCCAATCGATTAAATCGTATAATTGTGGTGTATTTTTAAATGTTACACTTGCGTCAATCGATAAATTTAAATTAAGCCTATGAGTTGTTACAAAATGTATTTCATCGACTGCTAAATTGGAAAATTGCTGTACAGAATTTGTACACCGGAGAGAACTTGTAATCAAAACAAATAATTTGCATCGCATATAATATTTAATACATATAAATTTAAATGAGTCCAAAAATAATATATTTTTAAACTATAAATGTAGAATTTAGTGTTTTATAATTTAAATCACTACATCATTTTTTTTTCATTATTATATAAGTGATATAATAAAAATGTACTGTATTATTTTAATTCGGAATAGATCTTCTAGGAAAATTTTCTATTTTAATTGTAATTTAATAGAAATTCATATGAGATTCTATCGGCGCGCTAAAGCACTACGGGCTTAATCATAAATGTACTAAAGCCGGCACAATTTATTTATTTTTATAAGACCTAACAAAATTATTGGCTTAGTGTAATTATGAATGAGACCGTCACTGTGTTTTAATTTTTATAGTAAATGTTAATTCTAGCATTAAGGAGCACTAGCTATAGGGAATTCGTGAACTTAGCTTGCTTTGTGAAGCAAATAACTAAAAACTCCTTTGTCTTGGTTATATCTGTGCCGGACGAAAAAAAATCTAAACCTACTTAAATGACTCTTTAATACGCAAAGTAAATTTATCCATTTTCTTTCCTCGTAACCATAATTTAGTCGAGTCAGTTATTCAACTGTTAATAATTATTAATTTGTTAACTTAATTAACTTTCAATTAAATTCTACGACAAATTTGATGTGTTCCCCTTTGTTAAACTACACTTTTTAACTTTTAAAGTAAGATGTCGAGACTTAGCACAGACTATGACTTTTGCATGTCAAAAACGTAGATTTGACACAAGTCATACTTAGCGCTATGTTATGACACTTAACCTAATAGAATTGTAGCATTAATTTTCCATACAGAAAAAAAACGTTCGAATATGATATAACAGCGAATTGTATGAAAAACTGCGTGAATAGTTTCATAAACTGATATTGTTGCAAGTGTATCACATTTTTTGTACATTGTTTGAAAAGTTCTAAAGGCTAGCCTTAAAAAGTCGGAATTACTTTCAAATTGATAATCTGAATAAAGGAATCTCGGAACTGCATACAAATGAATTTTATTTCATTGCAATGCTTTCTTCATTTAGATTATGAATTCAGAAAGAAATTCTTTTTGAAGCCAGTCCTCATCATTTTAAAACACTTAGCACTTCAGCCCCAACCAAGATAGAGTACCTTAGACTAGCGAACGCGCCACCGATAGAACTCGCATATTAGTTTAAGTCCAATAATTACGCTTATCACAGGCGAGTTCGCCTCGTAAGACTAGATGTTAATATATAACAGACATAGGTTAAGTTATTTTATATTTGATTATTAAAGCGTGACTCGGCCACCGTCTTTTCCCGAGAATTAGACGAATTGTAACGTTAATTTGGTGTTATTTTTATAGAATCTTGAGAGCTCGAGTGTAGAATTTCATAGTTTTTATAGCATAAACGGTATGTTCAGTGTTTATGATAAAATAGTTACGAGGCGCCGGTGATGTTGTTATTTATGAATAATTCTTGTTCTACAATCGGGTTACGGCATGGACATAACGCGGGATTTAAGTTAATCTCAGACATTTGAATTATATGGCTCTATATTCGATAAACTGCTTGTAAATTATCATTTTGATAATTCGCAGTAAATACCATTATAAAAATATAAATTTTGATTGTTATGGCCGCTTCGTTTAACGCTTTGAGCGTGTGTGATCTCAGAGTGGACGCATACTGCAATATGCAGTCCACTACCATGGCAAATTCTATTCAATAAATGGTGTTTATGACGAAGGCTTTTTATTCAAATTTCAAAAATATCTTATTTTTTTCTATATTTAACCATGTCATACAAATTGAGGTAATTTTAACATACATTACAAAATATATATACATAATTATTATCTAAGAGGTATACAATTGTATCAAAAATACATACTCCACTTGGACGAAGACTAGTCTCTTGGGTTTGCCATCCTGCAACAACATTATTTAATATAAGTAACACTTCCAAAGAGAGATTTTGGCTTTTATTCTTAAAAACTCACTCACTCTAAATTAAAAAAAGCATAAAAGATCACGTCATCCTTGCCAAACAGAACCGATTTCCATGAAACTTTAAATCGTATTTTTGCAACAACAGATGGCGCTGATTACCAGAATTTTTTTTAATGTAATAGGAGGCTTCTCTTATGCGATACCACCGCCCATGGACACTCACTTTGCCTGAAGGCTCGCAAATGCGTTGCCGGCCTAAACTACCAGGTACTTACACGTGTATGGTGACATTTGGTCCAGCCGTCACTGAGGATGCGTCTTGAGGCGTTAGGAATACAAACTGACGATTCTTGTTGATCCGTGCGTGTTCTAACAGCAACTCTATTGTTGTTTTGCGATTTATATTATCCTGAAAAAGATACACAAAATTATTGAACCGCTTTAGTGAAAATATTACGTAACTCATTTTTTTGGAGATTTTTGATTCCATATAATGCGCCGCAAAGGTCTTAATCTCCACTAATACCACAATTTAAAACATTCAAGTGGAATCATTCCATTTAAAACTTGACGAAAAAAATATAAAAATGAGTAAGGGAATCTCTCAAAGCGACTGTTCTGAAGGGTTAAAAAAACAAAGTATGCGTAGTCCAAAACCTGTGACGCATCGTAACGTTAATCCTTCACTATAATTTCAATAGTTGACTTCAATGAAAAACACAATATGAAATAAAATCCCTTCTAATTTTTGTCTAATTTCGTTTTTATTTAAAATAAATATGGCGTAATATATTTTAAATATTTAAATATATATAAATATTTAAAATAAAAAAGGAGGTAAAAATTTATTGAAATCACTTTAGGATGATTCAGTCTAGCAATTTCATAAAATATTGTTTATTTATGAGTAAGTTAATTAAAAAGCATTTGGCGATTACGTCATTTTTGTTACGCGAAACACTGTATCGTCTATCATGTCACGCGAACTTGGGCCATGCGTTTGTCTCACCAGACAGTCGCTATCGCTCCATTGAGACGAGAACAGCCAGCAATTTGAGCAAGCGCAATTTGAGCCAGCGCTCGACATAATATTGACATAACAGGTATTTCTCGGGCTGTTGTTGATGAGTGCCGGAACAAACGTGTGTCTGAAGTCGAAACTCTTTTACGTGGAGTCTCGGGCTGGGGTAGACTAAATCTAGTCCAATTTAACCCCAAGAAGACACAAGTATGCGCGTTTCCCTTTGTCGCTACTCCCCTGTTTGAAGGCACTCTCCTTAAAGCCTCAGCTAACATCGGAATATTGGGCGTTGACATATCGAATAACGTCCAGTTTCGCGGTCATTTGGAAGGGAAGGCTAAATTAGCCTCCAAAAAGCTTGGTGTGCTCAGCAAGGCGAGACGGTACTTCACTCCGGGCCACCGCTTGCAACTCTATAAAGCGCAAATTCGGCCCCACATAGAATACTGTTCTCATCTCTGGGCGGGAGGGAGCTCCCCAGTACCAGCTCCTTCCACTTGACCGTATTCAACGAAGAGCGGTTCGAATCGTCGACGACCAATCACTTTCCGTGCGGCTTGATCCCTTGGCGTTGCGTAGAGATGTTGGGTCCCTCTGCATCTTCTACCGCATTTACCATGGGGAGTGTTCAGAAGAGTTGTTCGCTCTAATACCCGCAGCTGAGTTTCATTATCGGACGTCAAGGCAAAATACAAAATACCATCCGTGTCACCTCGACGTCCGTCGTTCCACAACTGAGCGTTTTCTAAGGCAGTTTTTGCCGCGCACCACCACTATGTGGGACCAGCTGCCCACTGAAGTATTTCCGAACCAATTCGACTTAGGGTCCTTCAAGAAAAGAGCGTACCAATTCTTGAAAGGCCGGCAACGCACTTGCGAGCCTTCTGGCAATGTGAGTGTCCATGGGCGGCGGTATCGCTTCACATCAGGTGAGCCTCTTGCCCGTTTGCCTGCTATTACATTAAAAAAAAAAAACACGAACAAATTAAATACCAATACCAAAAAGTAAACCAAAACACCATCGCAAACATTAGTAAGAATATAATATAACACGTAATTATTTAATGAAATAACAAATAATAATAATACGTCTAAATTAATCATATCTTAGGTCATAATGTTTAAACCTTTATTTTATTTGCCGCTGTTAGGTGCCAATAAATAGATAAAACAAATCATCTAATGCAAACACTGGTTAAAAATATTAGAAGAAACTCGTAATAGACTTACATTATCCACAAAAAGAATCGGCTTAGTAGTTTTAGAGATATCTCTTAGAATCAAAATAAAACATTTATAAGTAATATTTTTATATAATAAATTTCTATAATATTGGTATAGAATATAGATGATCCCAACGTCTCGCCATTTTACATAATATAATTGATATATTACAATTGACACAAATCACAGAACTAATCATTAGTAAAAGCCCTGTTAGGCTCTCACGAACGTTGTGAAAAACAAAAAGAGTGGCGGAGAGTTTATTGCCAGTTCTTCTTCTTTCGTTCTACGCCCTTGATTTGAGAAATGGCAGTAAATGTAAAATTAGAAGCATTTAATGTATATTTCTCTTTTTTGACGCTCATAAGTGTGTATTGTATTACCTATATGAATAAATGTTTTATGAGTTTGACTACGCGAAAATGCCCTCTGTACTATATAGATGCACGACAGTTGCGCTGCGGTGACGTGCTTTCGTCACTAAAGACTCGAAAATCAGAAAGTTTGCTAGCTTTAAGTGCTTCCTTACGTACGATGATGAATCAAATTATACATACCATAAAAACATCAAACTCGTCCATAATATAAAAAGGCAGCTCGACACAATCCCACAGAGCGAGCATAAACGCCACAGTGGCGTATGATCGTTCGCCACCCGACAGCGATGCGGTAGATGTCGCGTGTTCCTTTTCACTTTCCTCTACTCTCTTGCATTCCATGTCTAGTCTACCCGTAGCCAAGTCTATGGTCATTTTGCCCTACGATAGATATAATTGAATATTTTATGCGGTTTTTAAGTTGTTCTTCAATGCATAAAGAAATTCTATCCAATATTATCGCGCAGTATTATGGAGACTTAGAATAAAATCCAGAGTCGAGACCTAAGGGAACTAATATTCGATACCTTTATGGAATCTTAACCTTGAATCCCAAATGTTTGACTTTGGTCTGGTATACTTACAATTCCATTCATTTAAAAAGTGACTCAACATTCATTACTTTTGTCTAGTGCATTGCCGTGGCCATTTAAATAATATTACATACATACATCCATTGACATTTCTGATCACAAAGTAATTTGATTAACATATGGGTGTCTTTTATTATGGAGGCATCCATAAGGCTAACGCTTCGGTTGTTGCACTGGTCGTGTCATAGTCACGGACAGAGAACTCTTCCAAATCTTATTCTCATCTCTTTACCTTTTCGAACTTATATTAACTAACTAACTTAAGGGCCAAAGGAAAAAAAATATAAAATGCTAATAAAATGAGACAGGACTTCGCACCCCAGGTCTTTTAACTTTAATGGGTTATATTAAAATATTAGAAATACTTACCGAGTAATTCCGTAATGAGAGTATAACTTGAAAGTGGTACTGCACTCGGCGAGCAATGAATGTTTGCACTTTGTGACAAAACTCCAAATGTTTATTGGAAGTTGTCTTTATCTGGTTCATGAAAAGTCAATTATTAAAACCTTACTTTATCATCTAAATAACATACTAGTCAAGCCCTTGTGAATTTGGTATGAAAACATACTGACAAAATAAATAAGCGCTTACACAAATCGCTTATTTAAATATAGAGCCTCTAACGCCCAAGACTAGGACTTTCGGCAAAGACATTTTGCATATTTTTTTTTACTGAATCGATGAAAACCAGTGAATAAAAACCACTGTATATAATATTTCAAAAATACTTTAGAAATAGAAGCTCCTTTTCGTTCTGACAAGAATTTATTAAATTGGTATTATTTAAGTAGGGTTATTCTTTTCATAAATTAAGATGCGGGCAATTTAATATCAATATAAATAAAACACCTTTAATTTAATTAAAATAATAGTCAAAAAAAATTAATGGAAGATGGACAAAACGAGTCAAATCAAGGACGAAAGGCAAATGGCGCAAAAGATGGGGTCTTTGCGACGGGGACTTCAAAACTTCTTGTCCTTCTAGCATTCCTAAAAGAAGGCCTATTCCTATTAAATGTTCAACCTATAATATATTATAGCTTATTTGTATGTAGTAACAAAATGATCATTTTAGCAGGAAATTAAAAGCTTATATTGCTTAGGTAAACGGAGAAATTGCGATCAATTTGTGTTCCACTATCACATAAATTTATGTATTTTTTACATAATAAATAAAAAAATAAAAACTTACATCTCGTATCAACGCATTCAGCCTCTGCAACACATCTTGCGTGCGTTTATAACTCCGTCCCACCTGTAACAGCTTCTCCGCGACTTGCGCCCGATCCATACCCGACGACGAGAGTGAACTTAGCTTCATTTGAGTCTTCTTTAACTCGCTTGTTACTTCGGCTCGCTCCCTATTTATTATAAACAATACATATTTAGGACCACAAAGAAAATATTTGACTCAGCATTTCCATAACCTATATAAATTGAATTATATACAGTGGTGGTCGTATAATTAGAAACACTACCAACGGTCCTTGACATTATGTTCATGTCATGTTACGACTCGGTTTTAAATATAAACAATAATGGTCAACTAATTAGAAACAACAACAAGAATGTATTAAAAATAATATCCTTTTTAAGTATAGTAATGAGTATTGTTATTTATGAAATAGCTACCTACCAATAGTTATAATTAATATTTAGTGGAGTATCCCTTATTTCCAATGACAGCACTGCAACGAGGTGGCATTGATTAAAAAAAAAATTTCATACATATTTCTGGAGTAATTGAATTCCATGCTTCGACAAATGCTTCATATAGTTCGTTTTAACTGGTGTTACGCTTGTTTGAGAAATTATTTTGTTGTTTAAATCCGGACTATTTATTGGCTAATCTAAAACGTATATACGCTGTACGCTAGAGAAACATTTGACGCTATTGGCGGTGAGCTCAGGTTCATTGTAAAGCTGAAAGCTCCAGGTTACATGCAAATGATTGTCCGAGTAAGGAGTTATTGTACCTTCAATCTTCCGAATGGGTACAACTCCACATCCGGAACAACACCTCAAACTTTAATGTTACCGCCACCGTGCTAGACTAATTGCTTATTTATAATTAAAAGCATTGTTTACAGGACGTCTAACATAGCGCCTTCCATCAGAATTTACCTTATATATTTTAGTTTCTTTTGAAAATAACACTTTTTCCCATTCTCGTACCGTCCAATTAACGTATTTTTCAGCGAATAATAATCGCTTCTTTCGGTGATGCTTGGTAAGAAGTGGTACCTTTCTTAAGCTTCTTCCAAACAATTTAGCTGCCACTAATCGTCGAGAGAACGAGTCGTTTCTCGGGTCATCAGGCGAAAAAACTCCCTTTTAAATCTGGTTAAACCTTTTCTTGGGTGTTTCTTTAGCAATACGAACGATTAGCGAATCTCTGGGTGAGGGTTTTCTTCGCTCGGCGTATCTAAGAACATTTTCAGTTCCATGTGTTTCTTTAAAACATTCTTGCTTTTTTAAAATGTTTCTAACAGAATATGAACTCATGTGTAAGATGTAAGACTCATTTTGTAATTTAATGTAAGATATTGTTACAAAGACGGGTCGACTACAATGTTTCTAGGTTTTTCCAATACTTAGAGAACTTTTCAGCAGGCTGTAATATGATTTCTGACCGTTTCAGGAGAGGGTCAATCACATATTAGAAAATTATAATTTCCATAATGTTACCCTAGTTTTCAGGAAGCTGAAACCTTTTTTCAGTCGGTTTCAGAACATGTGTAGTAGAGTGGTGCAGTTTTCAGGAGACCCATTTTCAGGCGTTTTCAGGCCTAGGTATACCCCTTTGATGAAGGAATATTCTAGACCGAACTTTCTAGGTGTGAGACAAGGACGAAATGATACGAGAGAGAGAGAAGATCAGAACTTTCTCGAAACTAGACTGAGCACTCTAGAACGCCGTACGACAAGGACGGAGCAACGTGCGAAAGAGACAAAGAGTGCGGACGTTCTAGAATTGCGCAATCGCTACTCAGTAGCAAGCTCGCCTAGAGAGTTCTCGAATATTGTTTAGAATTATTCCCAAGGATATATAAGCGAGCCAAAACGCGACTAATCGCCTTTAGTTTTGAATGCGATAACAAGAGAGAAACACCGAAGCGATAAAGTGCGAATAAAGTGAATATAAGTGATAAAGTACTGTGTGTAGTGTGCATAAGTGAAGTAATTAGTGACTGTGTTGTTGTGTTATAAGTGCATTTCTGCAATTAATTTGCGCCCATAAATTCCTCATTGATTTATCAAGAAATAAACCCTTGAATAAATCCATGGCATTTTCTATCCGATCCCCTAGCTCGTAACAATATGTTAGTAAAGTAAAGTATTTTATATTTTATGTATTTATTAGTTTTGGATTTGAGTGGCTATATTATTTCATGATTATTATTGAAGTTATACTTTCTGTATTCATAAGAAGTGATTCTAATTATATGACCACCACTGTATTAATATTTTGTGTATTGTTATTTAATATTTTGTTCTCTCCACACAAATATAACATTGTATATAAACGAACGAGACAAAATCCTTACTTAAGTTGCTATTTCACTTCATTATTTCACTGTTACTAATACAGAGTGACTCCAGCTATAAAAATGTATTATAACTATTATTATTATTGCTGAAGAGGTCTCAAAAATACACGAAATAGGGTGACAAAACAGAGTGAGGAAACTAGTTTTTTTTTTTTTTGAAAAGGCTATTTCACAAGATTTTAAAAACCATTTTAAATTATTTATAAGTAAGTATAGAACCTATACAAAATAAGTTAATTTTAATTCTGTTAAGTATTGGCTTTAAAATTAAAAAGTCCGACGAAATTATTTGATTTGTAATCCACAGTAAAAGGGTCGCTGTCATAAGGGGAATAATTTGTGCTCTTAATAATTTATTGAAATGTCTTAATTATTGATGCATACTAGATAATACATATCTAGTCTAAAATAAAGGTCACACGAACTTAGGACCAACGAATATGATAGGTTTTAGTAACTTTACTCTTAATATATCAGAACCGTTCGATAATTGAAACTTTGCCAATGTAATTAATAATGCAAGGAATAAAAATAAATGCATTTTAGCTGGATTTTCCCTAGATGTTGGTAGATAGTTGTATTTGAGAGCTAACTGTCGAGTGTCAGTCTGACATTTCAAAATGGCGATGGTAGTACCAATTTCAGCCACCGGCCAAGAAAAGTATGTGGCACAGTATACAAATGTAGATGTTTTTAAACAGATAACACATTATCTTTTATGCTGTCAAATAGCACATTTTGACATACCTGGGATTCTCCACTCTGGGACACAACTTAAGAGCCTCTTGCACTTTCTTATCAGCGACTTCTTTCTTCTCTGCCAAAATGACTTCCACTTGCTGCAACTTGCTTTGGTCCTCACTTAATCTCTGTTCGCATGTCTGCCTCTCTATAACACCTTGCTCCATTTTGAGGTGTTCTTGCTCGATTTCTTCCTAAAAACCATTTATGTACACATTTAAAAAAATCAGATTATAGAAACATGATGAACTGTCTATTCGATATAAGATAACTGTTCCAGGTTCGGTTTTTTATTTGTACGTATCAAAGTAGAAATTGATACGTACAAATAAAAAACATGTTTGCTAGCTTCTGGCTACTCATTTCAGTTCTTTACCTGATATACATTTTATATTTCTATTTTACGTTTCAATTTTGATATTTTTTATAACAATGGTTGCCTGTATGAGAACAAGCGACTTAACAAGAACTTCGGATATTTTCGATTTGTAGAGTAATAACATTTTGTTTGAGTTACAAGAGAAATAACATTTTGTTCGGGTTCAGCGGAAGGGAATGGCAATTTTCGACTTAACGAGGTTCGAGTTATAGAGATTCCACTGTACCATGTTTTACGTTTATGTTATGTGTAGTGCGTTAATTTAATAAATAAAAATACGATTAAGGTATTTATTAACAAACAATAAATAAAACACAATAGCAATAACGTAATCCTATAAATCATTAAAAAAAGTGTTTCGTATATTAGTCTTGCACGTTTCCGATATTTTTCTTAACCACACGAGCGATTGTTTATTTCGATAGAAGAACCCATTGGTGCAAAGCCGTGATTCGAATGGACGATCTCAGGGTGCCAGCCACTAGGGAAATACTGCTTATGTTTTTTTTAAATTTTAACTCACCCTGAAATTCCTACACTGACCGGCTACTTTGTCTCTCTTTTTCCGAAGATTTCTTATCTTCTCTTCAATGTCATTTACTCGATCATTTAACTCTTGTGCTTGTCCATTATGACTTTTTACTTGATCACTCAATGAACACACTTTCTCTTTGCTGATTTTCAGTTCATCGACCTGAATTTTAATTTAATTTTTGAAAATCCACACATAATAAATGTACTTATAAAAACTAGCCTAAATATATGTTAAAGAAATTTGTGATTTTAATTTATAACTTAAATGTTTATGATTGTCACTGTAATAAAAAATATTTTAAGTTATAGTCAATATCAAATTGTTATGTATAAGTTTGATTTTATTGGCTTATTTAACAAACCGAAACTTTTTTTGCTCCATATCACAACACGGAGACTTCATCAGATGCCATGTTATTTTGATTAAGTGAAACTAACCAAAACGGCGTGGTGCGGTGCCTGTTGCTGATTAAGCGCTGCAGTAGCTTGACGTGCTTCCTCCTCCTTTCTTCTCAAATCGACAAGTAACGCTTGTAGTGCTTGCGCCGCTTTTCGCTCAATGTCTCGCGCCCGCGACGCTTCTTCGTTTAACTCTTTTGCGTCTGCTTCGTAGGAACGTAATGTTTGCTCTGCTTCTTTTATGTTCCCTTGTAATTGTCTACAAAAATTAATATCATAACATACATTAAAAGTGGACCCATTTTGTTTTTTTCGTTTGGTCCAGAAGTCGATGTCGAAGGAATAAAAATGTTTCGAAAGGCACCAACGTATACACAAACAAGATTATTTTACATCTCTCTCTCTTTACAATGTTCTGGGCTCACGACCTAGTTAAAATTATAACTCCAAATAAAAATATTTCTAGGTCCGCTGCAATATATTTTCAATTTATCTTACCAATAAAATAACTTTTTCTACTCATTTTTAAAACAACATATATATGCCTTACATCGGAAGAGATTAGAGCATTTACATTTTAGAGACCTATTTTCAGCGCGTTAAATAAAACAAATGTAATAATTTAAAATTAATATTTCTCTATCTAAATAAGTCTCAGCTATAACTTTGTGGGTAAATATATTTAGGAATTGAATCAACTCACGCTTTCCTCTGAGCAGTGCTTGTCTGGAGATAAACGGGTTGTCGGTCTGCGCCTCCATAGCAACGGTAGTTAGGCGCCGGCCTATATTCCGTGCTATCCAATGTCACTATCTTTATACAATTCTCGGGAACGTTCTCGCGGGTGTCGGACAGGCGCATAGCGTCCTCTACAAAAATATACATATCTTAAATTTACATTTAAAGTAAGCCACTTTTTAAGGAAACCTTTGACTCTGGTAAAATACCAGTGGCGCCACGACTCTTAGTATTATTTATATAACTGTTCCGTGATCATTTATTTTTGTTAATAGGCAAATATGTGCTTGACACACGCCGTTGACTTTTTAGGTCCAAGGCATTTCGGTTTCCTCACGATGAAGGGAAGAGAAGTTCAAGATGTACAGTTGGAGAGTTGAGATTTCACCGAGGCCATTAGACCAACAGTACTACTAGAACGGCCTGTTCCTGTGCTATACCGGAAATGCGAATTTGTAATTTTAAAGCAAAATAATATTATTAAGAATACTATTAAGTACTGCAAGGTCTCAAATGAAGCGCCGTACAACGGACGAGTATTGACTCCGTCACTACCAACATGCTCCTCATAACACCTTGCAGCAATTACAAAAATCAAGTTATATTTACCATGATCAGGCACCAGCAATATTTTCTCCAGACTTTTATTGTCAATAAGATAATTGGCTACGATTGGATCCTTTACGTCCAACGCATCCAAGGCCGAAGTAAAGCTGCCCGCGCGCACGGAACGTCTGCTAACATTGTGCACTTGGCTCAGGAATTTGCTACAGGTTACACCCGGCTTCGCTTCCCTTCCATAACGTATCTGAGACAATTAATATTTTTTTAATGAATATAGAGTTAAATGTACCTAATAATCTTCTATATATATATAATTATATCTGTTGTTTGTCCGATATAGACTCCCAAACTACTTAACCGAATTCAATCAAATTTGCACACCGTGTACAGTTTTATCTTACTTAAAAGATAGGAGTAGAATTATATACAGCTTACATACATTATATAATGCTACTGTACGTCTGTATGTCACTGAAGTCCTCTTAAACGTCTGGACCAATTAGTTTTTTTTTGTATACGTTTGGGTGGAGCCCTGGATGGTTTGGATTCAAAAATCAGCCCGGCAGGTGGCAGATGTAGTCCGTACTTTCATACTTTGTTTAATATCCTAATCGTGCAGGACAACGTCTGTTAGATCCGCTGGTACAATATAAAAACTTAGTTTTCTTAATAATAAAATGACTATTAACTTCTAAAAATATTAAGTGATTGGCCTAGGTATAGATCGACGGAGTGTAGGAAGACCTCATGCAGGGGCACAGGACGGGGAGCGCTGGAAGTTTCTCATTTTGGAGGCCAAGAGACGCAAAAAACATCTAGTTTTTTAATTACAAATATGTACAAAAAGTGATTTTGTCAAAAATAGCCTTATTAGACTTTTAATATCTTGAAGACTTACGAGTTCCCTCAATTTCTCATTGGAGTTTGATAAATGATAAATCAAAACAAATAATTACGAAAACATTACCTTTCTCATGATTTCAAACAACTTCCTGGAATCCTCTGGCGTGTTGACGCAAAACGTTCTTAGAGACCCCTTGATTATATGCTCTAAGGCCCCACCCCACTTCTTATCTTTTACTTTTAAATATATACCTGCAATGTGATGATATTTTCGTATTGACAATACCCTTGGTTGAATTCTAACATAATAATCCTCACATTCGAGTTAACTGCTAATAACTGTAGTGATTATACCTAGGTAACACTGAAAGTGTTTAGAAAATGAAAAACGGCTTACTGTTAAAATTTGCCAATACTTTTATTGTTTTTCGAAGTAATCTCCGTTTCTCTCTACACATCGTCGAACCACTCAGAGAAGCAGTAGGCCCTTTCTTCCTTAGGGGTCTCTTCTATGGCATTTTCGTACGCTTTCAGCGCATCTTGAGGGATCGTAAAGCGGACCGGAGAGGACTCATTATCTCGACACATGCCATAGTCAAATATTCACCAGTCTATGCGAAGGTGTTTCTGGTCGTCGGTTAAAGAATGGGGAATCCATCTGGTACAAAGCTGCCTGACGCCTAAATGTTCGCGTAATATTTTTTGAACTTGACTCATATCAATGCCTAAGTTTGCCCGTATCTGCTGATAGGTCACTCTCTTATCTTCCTCTATCATGCGTCGCACAGCACTGATGTTATCTTCAATAGTCGCTGTTAAAGAACGTTCCTCACGCGATTCATCATTGAGATTGCTACGTCCACGCTTAAATTCGTTAAACCAATAACTAAATTGGTAAATAGTGGCACGAGATGGGGGATCATTAAGAAATGCTAATCGCAGCCTAATGCTAGCCAGCTTTGTTGTTGAGTAAGCCCACATGACTTTCGTCATAATAAATCATTGAGCGAAAATTTTCTCGCGTTAGCTTCATTTTCACGCGTAACAAGAGTTTTAGATTTGCCGCCAATTCACAAAAACAAATGACAAATGAATGCATTAGATAACCAGACTTCTAAAAAAAAATTTTTTTTCATTAGCAATGTTTCTAACTGGCTTGTCCTAAATATTTTCAGTGTTACCCACGTACAATGCATAATATTAAAAAAATATATAGTTTACACAATTGTCACGGATTTTAAATGTATACAATTTCTAATACTTAAGGTTGTTTATTTTATAATGACTTTCATTTAAGTTGACCTGTTTAGGCTCTACCTGAGTTCACAAGAATAGAATAGAAAGAATAAATAAAAGTTAAGAAATTATGTGAATAATATATATTAGGTCCTTACATATGAAATTGGCGTTTACAGGGCCCATACAGGGAGGAACAAAAAGTCGAATATTTTTAAATATAATATATTTAATTAATCAAAGTATGAACCATTGTTTTCTATGCACTTTTGCCATCTCATAGGTAGTTCATTGATCCCTTTACTAAAAAAACCAGTCGGACGGGAATCAATAAAATCTGTGAAGGCGATTTGGACTGCCCCATCAGAGTTAAATTTTTTCCCTTGCAAGAAGTTGTCCAAATTTCGAAAAAAATGGTAATCTGTTGGAGCAATGTCCGGGGAGTACGGAGGATGTCTTAGACATTCCAATTGAAGCTCTTCTAATTTGGTACCCGTCTGTTGTGCAGTGTGTGGTCTAGCGTTGTCGTGAAGTAGCAGTGGCGTGGAGAGATTGACCAGCCTAGGTTGTTTAGCCGCTAGCTTTTCCATCTTGGTTTACAATTGCTGACAATAGACATCAGCCGTAATAGTCTGGCCAAATTTGAGAAAACTGCAATGAACAATACCGGCACTAGTCCACCAAACGCTTACAAGTAACTTTTTTGGGGGTTAATTTTCGCTTGGGGCAAAATTTGGCTGGCTGGCCAGGATCCAACCATTGCGCTGAGCGCTTCCGATTATCGTAAAGAATCTATTTTTCATCACAGGTAATGATTCGATTTAAAATACCGTCATTATTGTGCCAGTTCAGTAATGTAACGCAGCAGTCGACGCGCGTTTGCGGTTTGCTTCAGTCAATTCGTGAGGTACCCACCTTTCAAGCTTTTAAATCTTCCCAATTTGCTTCAAGTGAATTAAAACAGTTTTATCACTAACACCGCAGCCTGCAGCTTACTCGGACGTGGTTTGCGATGGATCCGCTTCCACAATAGCCTTAAATACTTCATTATCAACTTGGGTCTCAGGCCGTCCACGGGGCTTGTTCTGCAGGTCGAAATTTCCAGAACCAAAAACGAACTGTGTTTTCTTTTGCAACATGACCGCCATACACATCATTCACCCTTCGAGTCGTTTCCGCAGCACTAGTACCACGGCGGAACTCGTACTCGTAAATAATGCGATACTTTTAAGTTTTCCATTTTGTAAAATGAGGGACGCAAACAGAAAAAAACAAATGAATGACGGTCATCGAAGCACAAATACATGAGTAAATAGCTGTACAAATTTGAATTTGGAATTCCTTACCAAAGAGGAGAACATCGTGATTAAAGTGACCAGTACGAAATACGCCAATTTCATATGTAAGGACCTAATATTTCCGTTTCTTACCAACGGGCCCACGCGGTGGGGCACTAAACTCTCCCTTCGCGACGGCGGCCTTAACCAGTTGACACAGCTCCACCATATTCCCCCCGTACACCGCCAGTGAGTCATCCCCACGAGATTCTAGTTCACGGAGTTGTTGTTTCAGTTGAACTACGCATGAAATCAAATAATAGATAAGACTGGTCATTTAGGGTCAAGGCAAATGACGCAAGCATGATGCGGCGTTCCACGCGATTAACCGTACGTATGACTGAGAACGTATTGAATTTGACGTACCGAAGCCATACTTAGCGCTACGTGTCGTCTCTGATTCTAAGGAATTAGAAGCCCTTTTTGTTTTTAAATTTAATATGAATTTAGGCGACATGGATTTTTTAGATATTAGTTAACAATCCAATATAATTGATAGTAATATTTTTAAGATTTACACAATATATAATCATAGTCCGTTATATCCACCGATAAACAGCTTTAAAACCTGGACTAAGATTTTACATATAAAAGTATGCCCACAGTTTCCTTACCAAGTCGACTCCTCTGCGCCCTTACACGTTCATCCGCTCGGTCGGCTTTGGGCTGCGCATGCGCTGCGTGGCTTCTTGACTGCCCAGTATCGTTCTGCTGCGTCTCATAACGCGCTCGGGCCGCCGTTTCTGCAGATTGACACTTCTCTGCCCTTGCCTCTAGTTCTGAGCGTTGGGAGGCACAACTGCCGGATCTGTGGAGAGCCATCCAGCCTCAATTTTTAGAGTAATTTATTTTTTTTTACTTTTTTGGTGTTGAATTTCAAACTCTAAGCAGTTTCAAGAGTTAACTTAACTACAAAGCCTATTTCAAAATATTATACTGTTCATTGTTAATTTAGAACAATAGAGGAAGTTTCCATTTTTATGGAAACTTCCTCTATTGTTCAGAAACAGAAAGCGAATAATTTTTTTTTAAATAATTTAATTACATATAGCGTTACACGTGATCACGTACGTAGAAATGTCTTAGGCCAAATTCGGAGAGGTCTAATGACGTTACATTCTAACATATTACTAATAAAAAACACTTTATTTATATCACAAAAAAAGGTAAAAATAAACTAGACAGTGGATGTATATGGGCGGTCTCACTGCTAACGGAAGTTTCTTTAATACATATAATAATATATATATATATTAAAGAATATAAATGTATGTATATATACATTGCATAATATTAGCAGGACATAAAATCCCTATTAATTAATTCATTTTTAGGAGTGATATAAAAAAACAACTTACTCTATATTGTGTATCTCCCGCTCCAGGTCATCGACCTTTCTCTTTTCACGAGCTAACAGTTCATTTAATTTATGCCCTGTGTGTTGAGCACTCCGTTGAGAGCTCTGCTCAGTCCGTAAATTATTCTCCAACTCCTGTAACTCTTGTTCAAGAGTTAATTTCTTTTGAGTACACTCTTCCAGGGTTTTTTTTAATGAACTAAAATTAAATAAGTATAATAAACACATTAATATACATACAGGTATGTAGGTAAAAAAAATGTTTACAGAATGAAACAAAGCATGAAGATTTAAGAGCGTGTTCTATATAATAAACAATATTATGTAACAAAGCACAAAGTATAAAGTAAAGTTAAACATAAGTTTATGGTACGTGTTTAGCTTGAAGTAAACTTACTCAATAGCAGAGGTATTTGTTCCATAACTTTGCTCCATATTTTTGAGTCTGTCCATCAATCGCTGAACCTTAAGTTTTTGCTTTTCACATTGTGTGTGTATAGTGTTCACCTCGTGTTCAAATTCAGCTATCTCACTCCAGTAGTACTCATTTTGAAGAGCCTTTTTCTTAGCTTCAATCTCATCCCGGAACTGCATTTGTTCATGTATGTTTTTCCACTTGTTATACTCGTTTTTAAGCTCCTGGGCCGCCTGGGATGAATAAGTTATACAAAGGTATATAATTTAAAAAAATATGCAGAGGAGAGAATACTCTACATCGTAATAATTGTAATAATAAGTACACCGTGTGATACTCTAAGTCTCTGATACACGTTATAAAAGATAAACTAAAAGCTCACAGACGTTGGAAAATGTATAAGAACCCATAAGACTATGACGAGTTCTGATTGCTGCGTAATACGTAAAAACGTATATCCGAAAAGTGCATGCTTTCTGTCGAACAGCATATACAAAATAACTGGGCTAAAAATCGTGGCGTTAAAAGGCGTTGGGTCATACATAAGAAATAAGAGGCAATGTAAATCTGAGTCTAATAAGTCCTTCAAATAGGAGCCTGAGATTTGTGATATTTATAAATTCTTCAAGAGCGTCTTCCACTCTCCCGACGATACTTATGACCTACCTGATTACCCGAGTCAGATATTATATATAACAGCATTCATATAACGGGAACATGATGTCTTTAAAGCTATAAAAACATTAAATATAAACAAGGTTCCAGGTTGTGACGGAATACCTGCAGTTTTCCTACAAAGATGTAGGAAGGATCTTGCAACACCACTGATACATATCTATAATCTCTCCCTTAACACATTCTGTACATTCCCTTAAAATGGAAAGAAGCACATGTAGTTGCCAATTCATAAAAAAAGGTTCCAAAAACAAATTTGACCACTACCGACCTATCTCAATCCTTAATTATTTTAGCAAACTTTTCGAAAAACTAGTACATAATGTTATAAGTCCATTAATCACTAAACAGCTACCGGAACAACAACACGGATTTACTAAACAAACATATTACCAAATATAGACAAACTCAACTATTTCTATTTTCAAGAATATATATATTGACAATATTGTTAGCTTCTAATATTTATTTAATTAAATTCTAAACATTTTTATGAAACATATTCTTAAGAATCTTGCTACAAGTGCACATGTGCAATAGTTATTCATTTGACTCGTTCGGTTGTTTACGAGTTGTTACGAATTGACTCGACCATCTTCCCGAAGTGGGATGGTCGAGTCGGAGGAGGGAGTTGTGATTATAAAAGAGGTTGTGACACATGCGCACGGGCCTTTTCTTTGTACAAGTTTGAAGTTATACAGTTCACGTAAAATCAGTGAAGTAAATTATAGTGAATTAAGTCATCATTGAAGTGTTTAATTTCCTCCCCTCCCATCAACTACCGCTAACAATATACTGCGAGGTATGGACAAGGGTGACCAAATTGATGCTATCTACACGGATATAGAAAAAGCTTTTGTACGCTTTGATAATATTATCCTGTTACATAAACTTTACTCTCTTGGAAGACGTGGCGATCTTTACAGATGGATTAAGTCATACATAACTAATAGACGGCAAGCAACAGTAATATGCGGATCCAAAAGCATGTTCACTAACATTACATCAGGAATACCCCAAGGGTCAATACTTGGCCCATTATTATTTAATGGTTATTTATATGATATAAAATACTGTTTTCACGGAAGACAAAAAAAATTTAAGAATAAAATCCATAGATAACTGTGATCAAATTCAACAAGATCTTAGAATATATTACAAACAAAATAAACTTTCAATCAATATAAACAAATGTAATAAGATAACTGTTTCGCGTACTAATAAAAAAATACAATACATTTACAAAATCGGTAAAACCCCAATGAAACAAGTAAAATTAGTAAAAGACCTTGGATTATTATTAGATGAAAAAATGGGCCTATCAGAACATATCAATGACATAACAAGCAACTAGGATTTGTCAAGCGGCAATGCCAGTCATAATTGCAGTTTGCAAGTATTATCTGGTCTCCATATTATATAAAATAAAAAAAGCTGTAGAAAATATACAATAATACAGTTTCGATAGCTATTCAGGTTCTTGCAAATATTTTAATTTAGATTCACTAGAACGTCGGCGGAGTCAACAAGACTTGCTATTTTTACATGCTTTTATTAATGGGCGGATAGATAGCCTCTATTAGTTGTCGTTAATTTCTCATAAAATCCCTCCTCCTTATGCGACAAGAAACATAAAATTGTTCCATGTGCCTCGTACGAAATCGAATTACCTACATAATTCGCCAATGTTTCTGGTTTTATCTAACTATGACACCAACTATGAGAATATTGACATTTTCCACCTCACCATAGAAGATGAGAGGAAGTTTTTGAAGAGACAGGAAGTCTTTGATTTTGTTGAAGCAGTAATTTGATATAATAATAATTATTTTTTAAATGTTGAATTTCAGTTTTCTTTAGTTTAATTTTTTTAAATATATTTTGTCAGAAAACAAGTAAGTACATTTACTTGTTTTCTGTTACATATATTATATTGTTAATTAATGTAATCTGTTTTGGCTTTCTATATTGACTAAGTGTTTAGTTTTATAATGTGTATGTTAGCTGTAAGATTACTAGTAATTAAATTAATTTAAAAAAATGTTAAGTAAATTTAGTATGTAGATTATCTAATCAATATAAACTCATGTATGACCGTGTGCCTGACTTTGACTGATCTTACCCTTATTAAACTAAATGAATGAAGGATGAATCTTGCCCTAATAACTGTTAGCCCCTATAGTACAGATAGAACTGGAGAAACAGATAAAAGAGAAGAATAATAATATTTTACTACAAAAATCCAGTATACATTACCTCATTTTTTCTATTCCAAATATCAACAGCCTTGGTACAGTTCTCAAGAGCATGTTTATAATTTTTTTCTGTCTGTTCTAAGTTTGTAGCTTGTCTAAATAGCTCATATTTTTTCTTAGCATCGCAGGTGTGAAATGTACGAGCTGTATCCTGATTTAACACAGAAATTGGATTGTTCACTTGAATGTCATGTGCTAAGATAACTGTTTTTACTTCATCAAACTTTGTTGAAATCACCTCCCCTAAAAAATACAAAATTAAACCATATAAATAGATCCCTAAAATATAGTCTTCACATAATATCCATATATACAGTGTAAACTCTATATAACAACTGGTATTTATGGTGTTATAGAGAGATGTCATTAAATGGTGAGAAAAAAAATATATAGATAATCCATAACTCCTTATTATTCATGTCAAAATAGTCAAAAGAATTAATTTGATCATCATGAATTTCTTAGAATGTACTGTAATGTTTGTACATTCTAAGAAATTCATGATGATCATACAAATGCATGATGCCACAGTTAAATTTATTGCGGGCTAGGATAATACAGCGGAATAAGAATGTACACAGATGTGCAGTTTTTACTACATTAAGCAACTTAAAAAGTACTTTATTACTCAATTGTTGTTGTTATTGAGAGTGAATGTAATGCTTTGTAGAGTATATCATTTTATGGAAGACCAGCTATATTTTGGAAATAAATAGTTAAATCCGACACAAATGTTGAAAGAAGTATATAGTAGCTAATAAAATCTCAATCCTTAGATAATAAATCTCATATATACCTGAAGCTGATTTCACTTTATAGCTGGATCCACCAGAAGCATTAAGTGTTCTCACAATTGTAATGAAGTCTCCATAAATATCATGTTTAAAAGCTCTTGGGCTACTATTCCTGAGTTTTATTTCTACTGTTGCTGAGTTTGTCCCTTTCTTGATAAATGCTACAATACCAATACAAAAACTAAGATACTCCAGCAACTGAGACAATGTAAATTATTAAATATATACTAGCTAAAGTAAGCCAAGGTATAGTTGTAAAATAAATAACTAAATAAATAGGTTATGAATCCAAATAATATGTTTATTTGTTTATTAAGGTAGCCATCAGCTTATACAAATACAGAATCAGGATAAAAAAAATGAATATTTTCAATAATGTCACAAAATATTTTCTTATTTGTAATGCAATACAGTTGTAGATCAGGCAAAGAGAGCCGAAAAGAGGTTAAAGACCGATCGCGATGGAGATTCAATGTGGACTCCCTCTGCCCCATGGAGGGGTTATAGAACCTTAAGTCAAATATAATATATAATACCTTAGTCAATGCAATTAGTACTTACAGTGAAGATTGCTTCCCCTGTCTGTGACAGAAGCTCTAGCTCCTAAACCGACCACCAAAGCCGTTAATAATGCACTTTTTCCACTGCCATTGCGTCCAACGATAAAGTTTACGTTGCGGTTAAATTTAATTTCTAAATTATCATGGCAGAAAAAATTTCGAACATGAATACTGTGAATTGATCCATCGATTTCTTCTTCGACATTTTCAGTTTCCATATTTATCAAAAATAACTAACCACGGTTAATAATAATATCATTAAAATAATAAACAAATTCCAACCGGCAATCTAACTCTGTACCCTGTAATAGATCATTCTTATACATATGCTATTATAATGTAACGTTTTATACTCATAGAATACCGTGCGGTCAACTTTCATTCATTAAGCATTATTGCTCGCGGGCTTTTCCCACAAATGTCAATTTAAATTCTAAATATCATATTAATTATCAGTCATAGTAATGGTTGTCAGTTGTCTCTACAGTGACAAAGAACTTGAAGGAGTCCATACATATATTATCAATTCTAATTTTGTCTTCGACAAAAAATTGTTGCACTTCACCATCATTAGACATCTTAACAATAAAAACGTATAATACATTAATGTTCTCAACATTATTGTAGTTATTTAGTGCCTACCATATTGGATTGTCAATAGTCAATTTTGGCATATAAATTATATTATTTCTATAAAATCTCAATGTGATTTGACATTCCTTCCTTCCTTCCCATTTCCTCCCAATGTCAATTCTCTTTACTTTCAAGTAATAAGTATCAACTATCACATTATCAATACTGTACTCTGAATGCCGACTTAACATTTTATAATAGTACTTTATTTATAATAATTTATGTGATATTTAATTTATCATAGGTAGGTCAAACACATAACCTTTCGTTTGATACTTTTAAACACAAAATGACAGACATTTAATTGCAGTTGTATCTCTAGTATTCACAAAGACACAGGCACTGTATTGTAGATAATTGTTAGAGCGCGCGTTTGCCTAATAATGTCTGACAACGATGACGATTACATGTGTGAAGAGGAGGAGGACTATGGCTTGGTAAATATCCCATGCATTCTTTGAATACAGAATATCATATTTGTATTATGATATTCTAAACCAATATCTGTTGCATTCGAGCTCTGATTAATAAAGCTAACACAGCTTTTGAGTTATCTTTCTTATGAGGAAAAGATATTTATACCTTCACTATTTTTAAGGAGTATTCTGAGGACAGTAACTCAGAACCAGATGTAGACCTTGAGAACCAATACTACAACAGTAAAGCTCTAAAAGAAGATGAACCAGCTGCGGCATTACTCAGTTTCCAAAAGGTTTTAGAGCTTGAAGGCGGGGAGAAGGGAGAATGGGGTTTTAAGGCTCTTAAGCAAATGATTAAAATAAATTTTAAATTGGTAAGTGATATTATTTACTTAAGATCTAAATAGTTTACTTAAATTGTATGTCAATAATAACACTTGTATTTTTATAGGGAAATTTCATGGAGATGATGACAAGATATAAACAACTTCTTACATATATTAAGAGTGCGGTAACAAGAAATCATTCTGAAAAATCAATTAATTCAATCCTTGATTACATCTCCACCTCTAGAAATGTATGTATATAGACCAATTATACAATATATAATAAATATGTAACACTATAAGTATAGTAGTCTTTTAAAATATTATATTAAATCAACAAGAGACAGACATAACATCGCGGTGCTGTTACCACTTCAAAATGCCTGTGTACCTTCTATATCCTAATTATTTTTACTTATCCATATTTACTATTGCAATACAGTCAAACTCTGTTAAAATGACATCATAGAGACTACTAAACAGTGTCGTCATAAACTGATTTTTAGACTATAAATTGATTAAATGTATGTAAACATATTATTCATAGCTTTTACAGATGGAACTATTTCTTACAGATGGAGCTTCTTCAAGACTTCTATGAAACTACTCTTGAAGCATTAAAGGATGCAAAAAATGATAGGCTTTGGTTTAAAACAAATACTAAGTTGGGAAAATTGTATTATGACAGAGGAGATTTTAATAAATTAGCTAAGATTCTTAAGCAACTACATCAGAGTTGTCAGGTATATTGAACATTTATTGATTTACTTCATGATTGATTCAAAAAGACTCCAATATAGATTTATAGCCCTAATATAATATCAGAAATTTACCTATTACAAATATAAGTATTTTATTTGAATATGTTTTTATTTTGTAATAGTATTAACACTTAACCACTTTAAATTTTCAGACTGATGATGGTGAGGATGACCTTAAGAAAGGCACACAACTTTTAGAAATCTATGCTTTAGAAATACAAATGTACACAGCACAAAAGAATAATAAGAAATTAAAAGCGCTTTATGAACAATCACTGCATATCAAATCGGCCATACCACATCCACTCATCATGGGAGTAATAAGAGGTATGCAATTGAAGTTGGGTAGAAGGAAATCTTTAAGTAAATTTTTGAAAAGGTTAGATGTACTGTATAAGTTTAGAGACTTTTAACAAAAAAAACTGCAAAAGAAGTTCATTTTGGATTGTTAAGTTTTATATATTAATCAGCATATAATGCATATATAGAATGTGGTGGTAAAATGCACCTGCGTGAAGGAGAGTTTGAAAAAGCCCATACAGACTTTTTTGAGGCATTTAAAAATTATGATGAATCAGGAAGTCCACGTCGTACAACCTGTCTCAAGTATTTAGTACTGGCTAACATGTAAGTTATCTTAATTACACTAGTATACAATCTTTTCTATTTATTACAGTATTATATCGTATACATCACACATCATATATTATAAACTTGCTCATATAATTTACACATAGCGAAACATATTTTTACAAATAGACATATTTTTATTTATTATTTAGTTGAATTTACAAAAGTTTTTCTTTCCTAGGCTTATGAAATCTGGCATTAATCCATTTGATTCTCAAGAAGCAAAACCATACAAAAATGATCCAGAAATACTCGCAATGACAAATTTAGTGATGGCATATCAGAATAATGACATAAATGAATTTGAGTCTATTCTAAAACATAATAGAAACAATATAATGGATGATCCTTTTATCCGAGAACACATTGAGGATCTTTTACGAAACATCAGAACTCAAGTTTTGATTAAGCTAATTGGTCCATACACTAGGATTCATATTCCTTTTATATCTAAAGAATTAAATATTGATGAGAAAGAGGTGGAGAACCTACTTGTGACATGCATTCTTGATAAGTAAGTGTATATGTATAGTACTAGTATATATTATATAGAATCATTCAATAACATTTAATTTTTACCTGATTATTGCAGTAACTGTTTCAAATATTAAATAAGTATATTCATGCAAAAGTAACCCCTTATATAATATATAGCCAATTTAAAAATATGTAACTGAGTTAGCAGTCTGCTAATTCTATGTAATTTAAGCGCTTGTTTCGAGTTGAAAATAACATGATTATAGATGCTTCTGATTTCCGAATGTCACTTTTCAGTACTATTAGTGGTCGTATCGATCAAGTGAACTCAGTGCTGGAACTAGCAAGTAGTACCCGCGGCGCAGCGCGATATTCCGCCCTTGATAAGTGGACTACGCAACTCGCCGGCCTTCACTTGGCTCTGGCTAACAAGCTCGCTTGACTTTTGTAACTACCCTTCTTTTTACAATGCCTACACTCATGCCGTTGGCAGAAGAGGTACACCTTTGTTACTAAAGTTCAGTTTTAAGAAAAATCAGTAGAAATGATGATAGCTCAGTTGTACAAAAAAACAATTTTATTTTGTAATTACTATACAACCTGTCTCTAATTGACAATATTATGATTCCCAATAAGTATCTTCTGAAGAAAACAATTGTAAAATAAAGTTTGAGTTATTTGTAAATTACATCTTTTCTAGAACTTTATCTTATTGTTCTTTAAAAACCTTTTTAAATACACATTAACATTTGAATTGTTGCCTTAATAAAATAAGCAGTTCACAGTTGCTTCTTTCATTAAATTAAAATTACGTAAATATAAAAATAGATCTTTTATTTCTTGTCATTAAGAAAAATACTGTGATTTCAATATAATTGTTAAAGTAGTGGTTTCTCATTAAAATAAAACTATTTTTATAAAATTAGTAATAATATTTATTATTTAATAAAAAATCTTATTTAAATAAGCTGAGTACAATAAATGGACGGACAATATATCACAGGTTAATATACAATGTCATTAGAAAACTATAAAATTCCAATAAATGATTTAATCATATAAGTACATCATTAATATTATCATACCTCTAAAGAGAATATAAAAAAATGTTATCTAACTAAATGGCACTAGGTCTAAATATTGGAAATCTTTAAATTATTGGAATGTTAAACATAACAAATTCCTATGATATGTAAACATATGCCAACATAGTATTAAAAAACTTAGGGCTAAAATGTAAATAAGATTCTGAATTGTGTTTTTTTAAACAGTTCCAGTCATTTGCAAAATCAACCTCTTTTGTTAAGGTGAGGTTTTCATATAATTATGTTTGTTTCTCATTAAGCCAGGGTCTAAAAATGGGTAGAGTGCTAGGGTAGTGAGTAGGAGGATGTGCCTCTTCATCATCATCACGGAATGGATAGGTGCCCAGCAATATAGGTAACTGTAGTTTAATTTCTTTTTCTAAACTTTTCGGCTCAATAATAAACTGTAATTTTAAAAAAAATTTACAATGAATAAACATCTAAGCTACACTCTCATATTCATATATTAATTATACAAAATTAATATTGCAAAATACTAATGGTGAATATATGGGAAAAGTTTTACCCTTCAACATATTGCATACTATTTTGTGTTATAATCTATTGAATGTGTTTGTAGATTATGTAATAGATATATATATAGATTATGTTATGTAAAACTCCATCTGGCTTTGGACTAGAAATATTAGATATTTGCTTTCTTACATTTATTTAACAAACATAAGCATAATACTTACAAAGACGTCATACTGCACTGATATTAAATGACACCCACGGAGATTAGTAGGCGGCAGGGGTGGTACATAGAGTAATTCCCCTCGCCACCGATCTGTTTCACCTGCCCGAGTCTTGCCGTGCGCAAGACGAGACAATTCGCGGACCTCACGCGCTGCCACCTTGCCATGGGCTATGTATTGAATTGTCTGCAAAATATGTTATTAGTAAGAAGCATACACACTAGATGCTTAACTGATACTCGTACCTGTCCATGTAATTTGAGGAAATAAGCACTTTAAAAAAATAAAAGAAACATTTACTTTACTGATTTACTGAGTAACATATTATTAAATATATGATATCTCAACAAGAATTATTATAAATATGAAATGCCATTTTTATCCATTCATTCATAAACTACATGTTTAAATTCGGTACTTTGTTGACCGAAGTGCATTGCTCTTAAAAATGAATGGAAATTAATAGTGGTATTACATTAATATTCCTCTTATTGTAAATATGTAAGTCACACTAAACTACCTCTGTGAGCGCTGCTCTTGTACACCTTAATGCTGTTCTTGAATTGTTGACAATATGTGCCGATAGCACAACACTCTGCCCTGGTATATATGCACCACGATCCAAAGAAACACGACAACGGACCGACCCACCGCCCACACAACCCACACCAAGCTTATGCTCTACTTCCAACTCAAATTCTTGCTAAAATATAAAGGAAATCCTGCAGTTATTTATATGCACTTATTAACTATGTTGGTTACAACAACAAATATTGGTTTTATTTTCATAATATACATTTGTATTTGTTTATATTATGAATCATTTCAGAAAATCAGTCGTATTTTTTTACATAATTTATACGTGACATGGCTATATGAACATTTAACAGTCTGGAACAAATTACCTGCTGCATAAAACAAAATGCAATAATTTGAAAACAATTATTACTTTCACCAGTAATAATGTAAGGCTATTATCAGTTTTACAATGAATTTGTAATGCCTCAGAGAATATTTTTAAAAAATGTTACGTGGGTAACTGAAAATGTTTAGAACTGGCCAGTTAGACATTGCTAATGAACTTTTTTGAATTTCAATTGTAGAACTCTTTGGTAACTTGTAGTATATTGCATTCATTTGTTTTTGTGAAATGGCGGTAAATCTAAAACTCTTGTTACACGTGAAAATGAACTCGAGAAAATTTTCCACGAACATTAAGGCATCAGGAATCGTTGTACCAGATGGATTCCTCATACTTTAACCGACGACCGGAAACATCATGGCATGGACTGGTGTCGCCAAATGTTAGATAAGTTGATCGGCGGTGAGTCAAATGCTGTGACGATGTCATCATAGGTGATGAAAGCTGCCGAAACCAAAAGACAATCAGCTCAGTGGGTGTTTTATTTCGAGGATCGGCCAACTAAGGTAAAGAAAGGAAGAAGTGAAGGAAACAAGATGATTGCCTCAATCTTTGGTCGGAATTTTGCGACAGTTGTGCTAGAAGATGGAAGGACAGTTAATGCAAACTGGTATGCCAATCGCTGTTTGCATGTTGTCTTGGAAAAATTTCGACAGCAGCGCCCTCAAAGCAGGATCCTCCTTTACCACAATGCTTCAGCGCACTCCGCAAAACGGACTGATGAATATTTGACTATGGCAAGTGTCGAGATAATGAGTCATCCCCCATACAGTCCTGACCTGGGGCCTACTTTCATTTATTCCCAAGAACTAAAGATAAAATTCGAGGTATTCGCTTTTACGAGGCCTGAAGAAGCGGTGAAAGCATACAGAAATACCAATAATAATAATACGGAGATTACTTCGAAAAAGAATAAAAGTATTTACAACTTTCTACATTAAGCCGTTTTTCATTTTCTAAACATTTTTAGTGTTACCTGTATACTATTCAAGACAATAATCTTGAATGCGATATCAAAAAATCAAAATCAAAATTCTTTATTTGTTCAGATATCAGATGTACAATAGAATTCAGATTGAGGCCTCCCTAGTAAGTCAGAGACCTGAGACAGGGAAGCTTCGCTCTTCTTTAAATTTACAAAGTTTCATCAACCAACACAATTGGTTTAAAAATAAATAAATATATGAATATATTATGATGACTATGTAATGTGTTTGTGAAAGACGAAATAAATGTGTGCGCGTGTTGCATGAAAAGATAGATTAAGGAAAAAATTATATTAGATGATTTAACAATGCTTCTGTTTTGTTGTAGTTGAGTGTACCGAGCCAATGGTTTAAAGTTGTTTTACATTTGTGGTATGTAAGATTATGAAAGCTAAGGGTTTTATTTAAACTATTATAGAGATAAGCTGAGCGATTGTTGATTTGATTGCGTGCAAAGATAGTCTTGCAAATTGTGTAGCTTATTATATTATGTTGGGTCCTTTTTTGAGGTGTGTTTGTTCTATGTGGAGAGGTTGCGTGTCTCCTAAGGACACAACGGAGAATATAGAGCTGGCGTATGGTCAGTAGTTTGCAAGACTTGTAAAACTCTTCAGTTGGAAAACTTTTATTTTTTAGTAACATTATTTTTATAATTGCTCTTCGAGCTCTTTCAAGTGCTAGAACTTTGGTTTTCGCACAACCACCCCACACTGTGATACAGTAGGTGATAACAGATTGAACTAATGTTTTATATACGGTATATATGATGTTTGGTTCCGCTACATAACGTAGATTGCAAAAAATCCAACTTAACCTACGTATCCTTTTTATTACTGCATCAACATGGGCGTTTAGATTTTGGTCAATAATCACACCTTAGTATTTAATCTGTTTCACCCTAAGCAGCGTGTCACAGCCGCAGTCTTCACTATAATTGCAATTTAGTTCGTGTAATTTTATGTTAAGATTAGAGGGGGGTTGGCTCTTATCACATATAGTAAAAGTTATGAAGTTAGTTTTAGATGGGTTAATAGTTAGCTGACTGCTGGTTAAGTGCGCGTTAAGTTTGTGAAGATCTGCTTCTGCATTTTTATAAGTTTTCTCCCATGTATCCCCAATATGATAGAAAGTACTTACAGACAAAACAGGAGGTTCCAAATTAAGATCAATAGGATTCATAACTATAAAAACTTGTTGATTCTTGTGTGTTAATCCATTTGGCTCTCTCAATGCAGCCTTGCAGAAATACTGTACCCATCCATGAGTTCCAAGAAATGTGGAAGGGAGGCCCATTGGCAAACCTAATTTAAATGGAAAGCTGTGGATGCCTGGTGACAATATAGATGCACTATGACCTGTGGGTAAGGAAGTTCTACTGTGATATAGAAAGCTTTGTAAAGCTATTGAGATATTCGAATGGAATATTTATTACCTGGTTCCCCTAACAACCTCATTCTAAAATCAATATAATTTTCTTTGTCAAATAATCTCTCATGTCTACCAGAGCCCACTCGTACTACTCCTTCCCCAATCACATGGAAATGCAATCCTAAAATTGTAATTTTTTATTATCAATCTAAACATAAATCATAATATAGTATAACTATGTAATTAAATTTGACTTTAGATAAATTATTTTATCTATCTTTTCAAGTAGTTAACCTTCCACCACCCACATAATATTTTGTTAATACAGTAACTAATTGATCAAATAGCTAACTTAAAAACATTACAAAGTTAACATAAAATCAAAACAATAAAAGTCATACATACTTTTTATGTAAAATATTTGATGTTATAAAATTAAAGTCTAAACATTAGCAATGTTTGTAGTCACTAGTGGAAAAGTACCACTATCTTATATGCTTACCCAATACAGGAGTGTCATCTTGTAATTCCATCAACACTTTTCCTGATAAGAATTGTCCAGGAAAATAAAGTAAAGAAGTATTATCAAACACTATTAAAAATTTTAACAGCTTTTTTGGCATTTTTGATCGGAAGGTGTGGTAAGGTTTAAATTATACACAAGTTTTAGATTTCACACTTAAAAAGTATGCGGATGAAACAATATCTAATTAACTTCGAATAAAATAGACACTACACGGCAACTAGCGACTTAATTGTATAAGTTGATTAGGTAATTACGAGTTACTTTAATTACAATTTAACGCACATACAAACATAGGATGACATTATTCAAATAACTTTTCATTTCTCAAGTCTACTTGTAGGTGGAGATTGAGAAATAGCTGTGAAGGTCAGATAAAACTTCACTATAAACAATAGAAGTTCAAAACACCAAAAGATTAAAGTTTTTTAAAATAGAATTAGTAATATTTATATTCTACAATAATACCCATTGAATTTACTTAAAAATTATATTAAAAAGTAAATATGTTTAATGTTCACAGTTCACACTAAATGATAAACCTTAACTTGTTGACTATTGACTAAGTTTTAACTTTAAACTAAAATGCACAGACCAATTTGAAACTGGAAACATCTAAAAAAATTTAAATACATACAAATTTAGTTTACTCTACAATTTCGATGACGGTTCGTTCGTGGTCCGATCTGTCTGGTAAAAAAATAAAATATTAAATGGTAAAATCTATTAACCTAACATAATCATTGTTATTTTGTATAGGTATTCAACGAACGAACGTACATGAACATTGACCGAATAAGCCTAGTTGCTCCACTGAATCCGACTCTTTTACTAAGGTGACCTACGAGTATACTCATTTTCTGAGCTTTGTACTTTTCTTCAAACGCAAACCGTACTCTTTTCAAATCCTGTACTCGAAAAGTACTCATTTGTATTACTACAACATTTTTAGATTATTTTATTTAAATTTTATTAAATTAAATATTTAAAATGATTTCGACAGTGATTTGAATTTCGCGCGCACATATGTCTGCCGTTTCCTATCACAATTAAGAGGCCGTTTTATGATTATAGATACTACAGACCTCCTTTTCTAACGTCAAAATTACATTTGTGAAAAGAGATGGATATATCTATCTTAGCAAAAAAAACATACGAACATCCTCATTTAGCAAAAAAGGTCTAGTCTGAAGAAAAATATGTTTTTAAAAGAAAATAAAATTTACTCTTAATGAAGAAAAAATAATTGGTTACCTTACTTTTACACTTTCTCATGACTGGTTATACTCTTCTTACACCTGACCATTAATTTAACATTGAAATTGTTTCATTAATTTTTACCGAAATTTATTCATTACTTTTTGTTCAATATAAGATACAGATTTATAACAACTACATAATTTATAATTTTTATTTTAATAATTAAAAATATATATCATAGGAGAAGCTTAAAATATTATTTCATGAAAAACAAGGCGGCATTCATACTATCCGTTCATGTTCCGATCGAATCTAAATTATATTTTAAAATATTTCATCAGTCCGAGAACGAACTGTAGTATTTTAGTGTGTACCCAGATTTAATAATTTAATACTATTTAAAGGTTCTAGAATCTAATAAAAGGACACACTGAAACTCGAAACACAAACTGTAGGAATGTCAGTTGTAATCGTATCATTGAACCATACTTATGTTGTCAATTGTCAGTAATTATACATTATAGTAGTTAAAATATGACGGTTAAACAAAAACATTTAAGCAATTTTAGCGATACATAGTTTGTTTCAGATTACAGTCACTAAAACAAAAATTATATATAAAAATCTGAAAAAATGCCGAGTGAAATGATAACTCTACAACTTGGCCAATGTGGCAATCAAAGTAAGAAATATAGCACTGTTTATGAACTCGTTCTTTTTAGTAACATAAACAATTATTTATTTTCACAGTTGGTTTTGAATTTTGGAAGCAGCTTTGTATAGAACATGGAATATCTCCGGAGGGAATATTGGAGGAGTTTGCATCTGCGGGTTCTGATCGTAAAGATGTTTTCTTTTATCAAGCAGATGATGACCATTACATTCCTAGAGCAGTGCTTTTGGATTTGGAGCCTCGAGTCATTCACACTATAATGAACTCCCCTTACGCAAAGGTATTTTTTTTTCAAATTTATAGTTATTGTAATATATAATTAATTTAATTATGTTAAAAACTTTAGCCTTAACAAGACTATATAGTTGTATTGTATTGTATCAATTAATATATTTTTCAGCTTTATAATCCAGAGAATGTTTACTTATCAAAGCATGGTGGTGGGGCTGGAAACAACTGGGCATCTGGCTATGCTCAGGGTGAGAAATTGAATGAAGAAGTCTTTGATATCATTAACAGAGAAGCTGATGGAAGTGATAACTTAGAGGTAGTTTTTAATATATACAACCTTACTAATGTTGTACAAAAACATGTTAAATCTAAGGAAATATAGAATTATAGCCTTATAAAATTATGAATAACCAAACTGAGGTATACTACTGATGAAAGGAGAAAATTTGTAATGATATATAGTTTTGATCAACAGGGTTTTGTTTTGTGCCACTCCATAGCTGGAGGAACCGGATCAGGTATGGGATCATACATATTGGAGCACCTATCAGATAGGTTCCCTAAGAAGCTGGTACAAACATACAGTGTGTTTCCTAACTTGGATGAAATCAGGTATTAAATATGATATATCTATAATATAATATATCTAATTGAAATCAGGTATTAAATAGAAATGTCTATACAGTAATATACTCCATATTATTTATAATAATACATGTAAATAAAGTCTGTAGTTTCAATAAAACTGCAAATTCAATATACTAATTACATCTCACTCATTTTATTTAATATTAAACTTATTGATATCCTTACTGCAATAGTTTACGGAATGCTTTAACCATTGAAAACAAATATTATTAAAAAAACCTACACTAAAATAATTACATTAATAAATAATACAACTTTAATAATCCATACCATTTTAGTGATGTGGTTGTCCAACCGTACAACTCTTTATTAACTTTGAAGAGATTGACAGAAAGTGCTGACTGTGTGATGGTGTTGGACAACACTGCTCTCAACAGGATTGCTAGTGACAGATTGCATATACAAAACCCATCATTTGCACAAATTAATACACTTGTGTCAACAATTATGAGTGCTAGTACAGCTACATTGAGGTAAATTCTACAATGGGTATTTTTGTAAGATGAACACTAATAAAAATAATTATATTAAATATTTTTATACCCCTAGTCATTTAAGTCAGGGAAGCTGGACCCTTATCAATTAACCCTTAAAAAAGAATGTGATGATCAAGCCAAAAAAATTGTTTAAGATACTACAATTGTGTAAATATATTAAGTTACCTTAATTATTATTTTTTACAGGTATCCATCCTACATGAACAATGACCTAATAAGCCTAGTGGCTCCACTGATACCTACTCCACGTTTACATTTCCTCATGACTGGTTATACTCCTCTCACAGCTGACCATGAACTTAATACTGTATGTATTTTTAAAATATGAATTTTCAAAATTTTTATCACTTTAACCATTTGTTGTTTATTGTTAATTACTTGTTGTTCAATGTAAGATTCTAATTTATAACAACATATTTTATGATTATTAAATTGCTTTAAATAATCAAAATCATATCAATACTTTCCATTTAATAACATACTTGGGGCACCTCAAAATTAAATAAAAATATATGCACAATGTTATGCTACATGACTACAGTATCTATATACACATTAGTAGATAGAAATTACAGAGTGGATTGATCCTAAATATCTAGTGGTATGAAATGATTGTCAATATATTTCTTAACCATTTTATACAGCAACCTTGACAGCAAAAACATTCAATAAAATATTTTGTATTTTAGGCTCCAAAGATTCGAAAGACAACTGTGCTGGATGTAATGCAGAGACTTCTTCAACCAAAGAACATGATGGTATCACTGAGCCCTGATAGAGCAAACCAACACTGCTACATCTCCATTCTGAATATCATTCAGGTATTTACCTTGATTTAAATATTTGTTACCATAATAAAATAATAAAAAATTGCTTTTATTTACTGTTGCCATAATGGTAGTTTTTCTAAATTTAGAATCTTAACAAAAGAATATTTACATTTTAAGGTATTCGAAATTAATTCAAATCGTTTTATTCAAGTTGTTTCAAAAGTTATTTCAATTTAAAAGCCTAAAGTTTTTTTAGGGAGAGGTAGACCCATCTCAAGTGCATAAGTCTCTTCAACGCATCCGCGAACGGAAACTGGCATCGTTTATTCCGTGGGGTCCAGCCTCCATACAAGTAGCTTTGTCTCGACGTTCGCCCTACGTCACAGCGTCGCACAAAGTGTCTGGCCTACTTCTTGCTAATCACACAAATATTTCTTCAGTAAGTAATAATTACTAAAGTAAATTATTAAAGTATCTATTCTACAGTAACTTTTTGGCAGCTAATTGATAAAATACAAATTCCATAAAGTTAAGAAAATTATTATAATATATATTTACTGGTCATATTATATTAAACACATTATTGAAATTGAATCGGGCAAATCTGATAAAAAATATCATTTTTTTTACAATTCAAAATATGTGGACAAATCTTTTCTTGATCTTTGATGTTGATTTAAGTTGACCTTTTTTACTTAAAATATGTAACTTGTTTGCAGTTGTTTGACCGGTGTCTACAACAATTCGATAAACTGCGCAAGCGCGAGGCTTTTATAGATGTATTCCGCAAAGAGCCTATGTTCCAGGACTCACTAGAGGAGTTTGATGAATCCCGTTCGGTTGTAGATGAATTAGTTCGGGAGTACCAGGCAGCCGCTACACCTGATTATGTCCATTGGAACCCAGGTTGGTATCAAGTTACCCTGAATGGGGCATGGTACAGACATTCCTTTCACATAGACAAATTTGTTTTCAGTTAAATACACATATTTTTTTACCTAAGGCATGGCAGTTTCTTCAGGATGTAGAATGTAGAACACACAACCTCAATACAGTTATCCAACTGGATAATGACAAAATCTCTACTTCCAAGACAACCAGTAATATGAAGGTGTTTAGAATATATGCCCTTGAAGGATTACATGTTTTATAGTAAGTCTTCCTAATAATGTATGGAAACAAATTTTGTATATTTTATTTTTTTATTTTCAGAAAGCAGCATCTAAGGAAAACCAAAGTGTCAGTGAATGACATCAAGTAGAGACTGATGCTGAAGTATTCTTAAGTTACATTTAACCAGTGTCATTAACTGCATGTCTCGAATTTGTTAATCTGATAATGCCATATGTATATACATACTCTTACATAGTTTTAGGATTTTACTAACTTCTTGTGATATAAAGTATTGAAGTGCATATCAATTTACTTTGTACAAATTGATAGATCTGATTGTTGGAGCAGGTTATAAAATAAAAACTACATTTTATTACGTTTTTATTTGTATAAGTCTTATTGTAAGTCTAAATCTCAATATTCTTTACATCAATCGCGTGCTGAGTGATAGGATTTTGATATAAATCATATGAAAACAACCATAATTACAATTAGCTTTTTAAAGTCTAGTGTTACATTTTAACTTAACAAAAGTCTAAATTTCTTCTTAAAACATTTTATCCATGATAATGTAGTTAATGATTTTGCACATATTTCCAAAATTAGCTATTATGTATAGCACCATTTTATGAATGAGCGCTAAATGAGTTAAGGTGTTGTAATGTACATATTCATTAAGTTTTAAAATATCTGCATAGTCAAATTGAAATATTAAAATCATTATTTTATACAATGACAATAGAGAAATTATAGATGGACTACAATAAAGTTCAGGCTTTGATAATTATATTTTGGAAATAGTCAATATTTAAAAAAATGCTTTTTAATACAATAAATGGATGAACTGCCAAAAGTATTCATTTTCACTTTTGTTTTTTTATATTAATGTTATCAATAATCTATGGCAACACTACTTTTAAATATAACATACAGCCACCTAAAAAGTGATCATGGATAACAAATGTTAGTAGAAAATTCAGATCCCTGTCACATAGGTTACTGTTAACTATTAAAGGTTAGTAGGCATAAGACATGTAACTTAGCAGGAGGAACTAAATGTTAACAGCACATTTTTATCACTCACCCACTCATGCATTTAACAAATGTTTATACATAAATATAACAGTTGTTTTAAACACTTGTCTCATTTCCAACATTACATGAAAAAGTGCAGTGTGAAAGCAATTCAGAAAAGATGTCTCATAAATAATAAGGCCTCAATGTAAGCAACTTAATGTTGTGATAAATAGTTTTAGAAAAAAGTATCTTTATTAAAAACTATGATGTAACAATAATAACATTACATCACTTGTACCATTGTTATTGGTGAACATTGCAATGTATACAAGTGAAGAATGATCACAATGGAGTTGGAATGCAAGTTACACATCTATGAGGCCAAAATATTGATCTGACAGCAAGGCTAGGATGTCTGACTGGAGGGCTGGTATTTTGGCTGAATTATGGATGTTTTCCGTAAGGGCACAGTCTCAGGCGTAGGGATAGCATCTCCTGTTGGCAGCTTGGCTGGTGCTGCTGGTGCCTTGAATGGTGCAGCTAAGTTTCCTGGCCTTTGCTTAGCCATTTGATAGTCACCAGAATCAAAGAACTTTTGCTGCAAGAATTAAAAAAAAAAATAAGATTAGTCAATATCAAATCTTATAACCAGTTCATTATAATAATTTAAGACAAACCTTGTTTAGTTAATAATTGGTAGCTTAAACCAAAAATTTAAATTATTGATAACATGTACAAGAATAATTCTTGTTTTAGTCACAATAGATTGTAGGTTGTGTCACCTGTCCATGATTATTCTTAAAAGTATCTTTGCCACAGAATAACTAAATACAGTAAGTAAATATAAGTGAGTAAGTAAAAAATACATTTAAAAAGTAATATCTACTTACTCCTTTTGCAAGTCTCTTCTGTAAAAAGGCAGAATGTGAACCACCTCTTCCTAGCATTGCATTTGGAAATTTAGCCTTTAGTTTTGCTTCTTCCAATTTTTCCAACTCTTGGGGCTAGATAATATTAATAAGTAAAAAAAATACCTGTTTGTTAATGAATATACTATATAACCAAAAAAATACAAATACTAAAGATGAACATGTAATGTACCATTGTGATACTGGTTAGACTGGTAATTACCAAGTTTTAAAGAATTATATATTTATATAACTTTAACCACAATTGGTACCTAATTACTATAGCTTCTATGATTAGTGCTTGTATATTTTCAGTAAGGATTTTGGACTATTCGAAGTAGGGCTATTTTTATACAATTATAACTTACATCCTTTGGGGGATCATACTGGTCTGGTGTGTCACTCATTGTGTATCTAAGAAGAAGAAAACTGTTTGATATTTTAGATAAACTTTTATAAGCATGCAATATGAGGTGAAACCAAGACCATTACTAAACAACAAAAACAAAATATTGCATGTCTAGAATATAAAAGATTACCCTCTATTGCATCCTATTATTACTAAATTAATGAAATAATTCTTAATTTCACGAATGCATATACCCTCAACAAATAAAAAAAAATGATTATACATTTAAGTGTTATTTAAACAAGTTACAAAGTAAAATTTTAAGAATTTGGTTATTTTAAACTATACATTACCTGTAATAATGATACAATAATTTTAAGTTCAAAAAAATCAAAAATATTATTGTTACCGAAAAGTTGTTTACCTTGATTGGTCACAAGAAAGACAATGTCGCGTGTCCTTATATAGTCAACTAGTTACATCTATAAATTAACGATGATAACTTAATCAATTGTGTAGTAAAACAAAGGAATCAGATTTTCAATTCGACAATGGAACGTCTGATAAATTTTATACAAAATCGGCTGTTCGTCTTTAACTTTCAAGAAATCATGCATCAAAAAATATGGCGTTCAAAACTTCAAACCATAAGTCAATTGTTATTTGTTAGATTAAAACCTATTGACAAATGAATGTCAATTGTACAGAAATTCTAATTTGTATTGCTTATGGTTACTAAATAGCCAATAGGGAATTAGGCTCATTTGGCGGTAAAACATGTACAAGCGAAATTCTTAAATAAAATAACTAGAAGGCCACACTAATCACTACTAATAGATTAACATTTGAATCATAATCAGTATACTTAATAAATAAAAAGATTTGCTCGAATGGATGAAATATAATTATTATTCCCGCCACTATTTTCTCAAATACTATCGGTAATGTCAAGAGAAGAATATTTGTTCAGAAATAACGAAAAAACCATAGATGCTGATAATAAGCTGAGAGAGTTTATAAGTTTTTTTAATTATATTTCATTGACAGAAACTAATTTAAATGCAAGTATTATTAATTCTAATGGTTTTTTTGTCTAAAACATCGGAGAATCTTTTTAATAGTATACAATCCTTACTGTTAATACTATGTATTTACTAACTTCTTGTTTATTCTCGAACGATTTCTATTTCCCTCCAAAATTGAGATGACATTTGTTATTTTATTACGGATAACGTAATTTCTGTCTTGCGGTTGATTATTTCGCGCATATAAGTGTCCCGAATATCACGCACGCTCATTTATTTTACATTTTAGTGAATTCATATTTAATCTAATATCATGGCTCATTTAAACGAGAAAGAAAATCTTAACGACGGAATAAACAACGTGCACATTAGGGTAAGTAAAGTTAGTTTAGCAAACACAAAGTTTTGTAACGTAGCACATAGACATGCGCTTTTTATTAATAACATTGTTTTATTTAGTCTCCTGTGAAAAATGTGCTGACTTCTCGTAACAACAATGTTGTTGAGACAATGGATGTTGAAAAGACGGACAAGGTAGAATTCGACCCTCAACTGGAACCGCTATTACGCGAAAATCCTCGCCGTTTTGTTATGTTTCCTATTCAATACCCGGACATATGGCAAATGTATAAAAAAGCAGAAGCTTCTTTCTGGACAGTTGAAGAAGTGGACTTATCGAAGGTATTGTTTTGCGTTGTTCTGCTATATTTACTTATTTTCTTAATAATTTACCTCACAAGCCAATAGCCAATATCCTACTTTGGTTGAGTTAAAAAGTAAATTTCTATTTGAGTAAATTAAGCATGCTTTTTCGACTAAATATTTTTTTTTTGTTACTAGGATTTGTCTGATTGGGACAGTCTTAAGGACTGTGAGAGGCACTTCATCAAGCATGTCTTGGCGTTCTTTGCTGCATCAGATGGCATAGTCAATGAAAATCTGGTTGAAAGGTTCTCCCAAGAGGTACAAGTGACAGAAGCTAGGTGTTTCTATGGTTTCCAGATTGCAATGGAAAATGTACATTCAGAAATGTACTCCCTACTTATTGATACATACATTAGGGACCCTAAGGAGAGGTAAGATTGCCCTTTCATCAAGTTACATTTATCCTGCTAAGTTAACTATTCTTATATCTTATATTTTCAAGTCTAAAAAGAAATTTATTACAGTATTTATATTTTTAGGGACTTCTTATTCAATGCTGTAGAGACTCTTCCTTGTGTAAAGAAGAAGGCAGACTGGGCTCTCCAGTGGATAGCCAGCAAATCTGCTACATTTGGTGAAAGGATTGTTGCATTTGCTGCTGTTGAGGGAATTTTCTTCTCTGGAAGTTTTGCTTCAATCTTTTGGCTGAAGAAGAGAGGACTAATGCCTGGTCTAACTTTCAGCAATGAAATGATTTCAAGGGATGAGGTATGTAATGTATAGATAGGATTTTACAAGAACTCTTGATAACCTTTTTTTTTATTTTGGTCTATTGAGTTGTGGTTTGATAGTCCAGTCCCTATTTTTATATATGCATGCATATGTTTCTTTTTCTTTCATAGGAATTCTAATTGGATGTATATTTAGTGAACAAATGATAAATGTATTAGTTTATCAGTAAACTTTGCTGATTCTTGTCTGATGCTTGACCTACATATTTTATTTACTTATACAAGTCATTGAACTTATGTTTACTGTACCATCAGTTATAGCTGCAAAACGTTTTAATTTTATCAGTAATTTAAATGAGAATTGAACCATTGGAAATTGAATCACATATTATCATTCATGTACATTAATTCTCGGCATTCTCCCCAAGCTTTAACATAATAACATTAAGTTTAATAACACCTGCTATTTAACTAAAACATCTGTTCTCCAGACTTTATTAAGTGACTTGTGAAGATCAAAGTTCAAAGTTCAATTGTTAACATCTTTAGATGTGAAACTAGTGTTTGTGCTACAAATTATCTCATGGGATTCGGTTCATATTGTAGCCCTAAGTGATGCTTACGACATCGCAACCTTTTAGTTTAATTTTTTTATCAGTGGCCCTACCACCTCTACGTCTGGGCCTCAGATTTCTGCAACTTTTCCATGTTCATTTTTAAATCTAATAGGCAAGTAGGTGATCAGCCTTATGTTCCTGACACACGCCATCGACTTTTTGGGTCTAAAATATGCCGGTTTCCTCACGACAGTCACCAATCGAGCGAATGTTAAATGCGCACATAGAAAGAAAGTCCATTCCGGGGTCCGGGGATCGAACCTAGTTCCTCAGGGATTTGAGTCGCACGCTGAAGCCACTAGGTCAACACTGCACTGCAATTACGAAACCTTACTTTTCCAAATATTATCGTGTCGAAAAAAGTTATTATTTCAATATTTTCCAGCAGTTTCTTCCCAGGTCTTTATGCAATTTTATCCAAGTGTAATCAGTAATTTCTATTATTAATAAGGAAATAGATTTTCCTCATTTGTGATAACAGATAACGGTACCAAAACGTGGTCTATCGCGTGTTATTCTACTTGTATTATTGTATGCTTTATATTGCAAGTGTGTTACATTATGCTCTTTATTAACCTTTAGTTTCAAGTACCGATTGATAACTAAATTCACATTTATGTCTAATTATATTAAAACATTCAGAATGAGACTGAAACTTAATATAATACATTTTAATGTTATTTTATCAAAAAAAAGATAAAATTGTTGCAATACAATTGTTACCTTTTTCACCATTTTTTTATATTTTAGAAATCTATTATCTCATGTTTCACAAGGATATAATATAATATATTAGACACGAGGTATAAGTCACTTTCAGCTAATATCACAATGAACAACATTACAGGGCCTCCACACTGACTTCGCATGCCTAATGTTCAAGCACTTGGTTCAAAAACCTCCTCCATCGCAAGTACTGAAAATAATTCGTGATGCAGTAGTTATTGAACAGGAGTTTCTCACTGACGCATTACCAGTTAGGCTATTGGGCATGAACTGCGACCTCATGTCCGAATATATTCAGTTTGTCGCTGACCGGCTTCTTGTGGACCTTATCGGAGAAAAGGTAAATTGTATAATTTTGCCTTTATTTTTCTGCCTTGCTTTTGTATTTCATCAGTTTAATTATGACCTATATCCGCCGCATTACTTTCTTTATTAGTTTCAAAACTAACAATGCAATAATTTGGTATTTGCATTAAAATTGCCTTGATATTGTTTTAGAATTAAGATTTCCTAGCCTAAGCCTTTAATTAATACAATCATTTTTACAGCACTACCACACTAAGAATCCATTTGACTTCATGAATTTGATCTCTCTTGAGGGAAAAACAAACTTCTTTGAAAAGAAGGTCGGAGAGTACCAAAAGTGGGGGGTCATGTCAAATCCTAACGATAATGTGTTTACATTGGATGCAGAGTTCTGATTGACAATTTATAGACTAATTCCAGTATTAAAACATCGAATAATTGACCAAATTACCAGTCCTATCTGGTATTTAATTTATAAGCTAGGCTAATTTTATTTTCGTAAGAGTAATTATGTACTATAATTTATCATTTTTGTAAGCATAATGGAATTGATTCTCAAACCGTGTTTTGAAGTGATTCTTGTGAGCAATGTTTTGTATGTTTGCAGAGTTTTATAAACTAGAATAATTGTTGTGATATATACTACTTAAGACTTTTTATAAAGATTATAAGATTTTAAATTTATTGTAGTTTTATTTTCCTATTCCTGTGATAAGTGAGTGGGTCTCTATAAAAACTGTTTTTTTTTATTTATTCCTTTGATTCACTAGGTTATAAATCGATATTTATTATTAGTTAGGTAGAATGACCAAACATGTCATGTAATCTAACTTTAACTATGTTACATACATTTATACATTATATTTAAAAATTATAAGCACAAACCAAATTTGGGTAAACATTGCACAATTGAAGCCAAAATGAGTCCTAGAGTTTTGCCCATACTCTTAAATTGTCTTTATAACATTATCGTCTTAGTTAATGTCTAATAGGAGGCATACACTCATATATTCTTTGTAGGTAACACTAGGCATTCCGGGCACTGTTTCCAGCCTTAGCTTTAATAAAAAGTCAAGTTCGTTTTTTGTTAGTCTAGGGTCGCAACACATTTGAACATCCCTACGACTGCCACTGAACTTAACTCACGTTCAAAAAAAGGTTTAAGTGGATATTAGCTAAGTCCAATTTTTTTACAACGGTACTGGACCTGGAATTTGCGCTTTATAGAGTTGCGAGCGGTGGCCTGGATATGTGAAATTTGATTCTTTTTAGGGTTAAATTGGATTGGACTAGATTAAGTTGACCCCAGTGGGAAACTCCATGTACAACTTTTCATTTCAGACATAAGTACACTGATCGAGAAATACCTGCACGGCCAGTGTAGAGTTGCCTAATTTCGCTCTAAGAGAGATCGCCCTTTTTAGTGATCCGATGTATTATAGTTGTCCCGCAACTTTTCAAAATAATACCGAGCGAGTACAAGTACCGCAAAAGCCTATTCTGGAGCACAAGAACACAGAACAATTGGGAGATGCCATCAGGCTAGTTCGACTAATAAATGTTTAATGTAGTATTGTCTTTTGTTAACATAGCTTTTACACATATAAAGAAAACACTTTTTTACCGGATTGAAGCTATACATGCAATATTATACATAGCTTCAATCCGGTAAAAAAGTGTTCTCATTAAATGTTTAATGACCAATGATAGCACGTTGCCGGAATATAATTTTAGACATGGAAGTATCACACCGCAATAATGTCGATTGGGCCTTCCCCCGACGCTAAGATCAGCTTTCTCCTTCGCGGCGTGGGCCAGCGAGTTATATTCCCTGTGCAGTAGTGGAATGCAGGACTGACAGAATTTCCCATGGATAACTTTGGCATAAGACGAGAAGGCGCCGATACCCGAAGGAAGGCGGGCCTATCTTTCGCCAAATCCGAATGTCCTCTGACATTGCCTTAGTGACGTCCCGTTTGTAGGTCATAGAAGCCGAGTTATATGCTTAATTAAGTTCGTCGATAGTCGCCTTCCAAGAGCGTTTGGGTTGGAATAATGCTCCAGACCCTGCAGGATCACCTCGGTGACAGAGTCAGAAACTTGATCTGGAGAACCCGAAATTACTATACATAAATAAACAAATAGTAAGGAGCATAATAAAGAGAAAGAAATAAGAATATTAATTTATTTAATTGCTACAATAGTCTAGAGCACCTAGCGCTTCTTGTCTTGCTTGTCTTGCGCGAGGCGGCGCAGAAGGCTGTGACCTGAAAGGAATGTGACAACCGCAAGAGGCGCCAAATAACGCAGCGTCGCGAACATTGAAAGCTGCAGCCAGAATAAGCCGTACAGCGCCAGGGAACCTGTGGGATACAATTTATTACATGTTAATTTTACTTTTGGAATGTAATATATCATAACTAATTGAGAAATCTCAGAAAAAGCTTGTCTTCGCATACATGATTATAGTTACTTGGAATAGGAGTCATGTGTCGAGACCCGCACAGCAGACTAGACAGCATACACTTACCACTTTTAGAAAACGAGCAACTACATACTTTAACGTGTCCATCTCTCTTTAAGGGGCTTAGAAGGGAAGGTTATCAGATCAAGTAGTATTCAGAATATCTGATCTCTGACATTTGAATGACCAAGGTCATATGTTGAACGTTACCTCCGAGCGCAAGATGGAAGACGAGCGCAGCCGGTGTAAAAGGCAGGTTTCCGAAATTGATTCCGATCCTTGCCCAGAGCAAGAGCAAGATAAGCAAGGGCGCGGCACATGCGGCCGCGAACACATCGGAGACCAGCCTCGGGGGACGTGCGTCTGGCTCCCGGAACTTGTGAGAAATCTCAGGTAATGGTCCTCTGTTGACCGAATTGGCCCGGGATTTATCTTCACCTACAAATATCATATCTCAAATGGCAGATAGGCTTCGTTCTATGTAGAAATTATTAATGCATTATTGATGCCAACTGAGTTTTTTTTGGAAATTACACTAAACCCAAAATGTAAATGTATAATTATATATCACAGAGAATGAAATTATTGCCCCAGTAAAAGTCAATTTCCATAATTTTAATACATAAATCATTTTTGGAGAAATTTTATTTATATACAAAGAAATATTTGCAATCACCAATAGCTACAGCATCCTTTCCAAAGTTAAATGCTATCTCCCCGAGGTCCCAGAGCAATGGGTTGGAGACAGCACTATCACCGAGGTAGACGCTTAAGGAGTGACGACCTGATTTCTGCTGTACCAACTTTCCAACAGCTGCTACGTTCTGAAAACAATATTTATTTTATCAGATAAAATCCTAGTTTAGCAGGTTTCAAAATAATTCAGATATAGAAATTATCAGTGAACACATACTTAATTAAAAAATATTTGTATACAATTACTGTCACTCACCAAGTCAACCTTATAAGCCTTAGTATTGTCAGGTTCTGCAACAAAGATTGCCTCATCATCTCCACTAGATGGAGCTACTCGCACAAACGCCTGCTGAACTAAGACTGGCTTGCCCCATTTGTCCTTTACACTGAACTTCAATGATACCCTGTGTTAAAATTGTTCATCACATATGTATAAAAATAGGGCATGCTTTACAGTTCAGGGCTCTCACAAGTGTAATTTATATTATTACATTAAATATAGATAAACTACATGCTCATATTCAGCATGAACTAATTTTCCATTTGATATTATTTTCAGTTTGTAGAATTGATTCTACCTTATTAAACTATCAAATAAAGCTCAACCATTTTAATGAGTATTTTTTAAAATATTCAACACCAAACAGAAAATGTAATTGTTGGCCATGAAGGAACTATATTTTCAAAGAAACATATACAAACGAATTCAACTTTTTTCAAGTATAAAACTAACGAAGCTCAGAAATTAAAACTTTAGGTATATATTGAATTAGCCATATAGATTAATAGATTATGATAAAAAATTAGAAGAAGCTATTAGGAGTTACTTACTTCTGTAAATGATCAGCCTGCAGTACATCAGTAAGTTTATTGGGGAAGGCAAGAGTAGTCACCTTGGGGCTGGTTGTTCCATCGACATCTCCAATACCAAGTTCCAAATTACCCAATTGGATTTCACCCAACACAGCAACATTAAAGTTAGCTGATTTAGTTCCCGCGGCCAAGGAGATTTTGTACATGCCATATTGTGTTTTAATTTTATTTAGATTGAGGATGTAAGTTGTTTGATCATTTTGTTTTTGAGTTAAAGGTTGCTTGGAAAGAACAACTACATCATCAGCCAATCTGGTGCCAGATTGTGCAACAACTTCCTCCGGTTTAAGGGATGAGATGGCCCTGCCAATTATGTCAGTGACAGAGAACTCAATGGTGTCTAATTCAGAGGTGATGTACTTCCTGTCCTTGAATGCTACACTGATTGGAGTTGGCTGAAATATAACAAATTACTATTAGACATATAATCTTATGACATGCAGAATAACAAGTATCTAACCACTTCTGAGACGAAAGAAGAAATTGACATAGATATATTTTCCTGGAGTCACCAGTGCCAAGTTGTAAATGTAAATTGGCTAAATATCCAACTCTCAAAAAATATTTTTTTAGTTCTACCTGGTCATCAGCAACTGCTACAGCAGCTTCTAGTAATAGGGCAGCCCCACGTGGAGTGTTCACTGAACGCCTAGACACCAAGTATGTGGCAAACTTGTAGCGCTGGTCTAAAGTCAGTGGGGCTGGCTTCTTAAGGCTTTTGTATGATCTATAAAGTTTAAAAGTTAGCATTAACAGAACAAAGCTGGAAAATTAATATTACCTTTCCATGTGATATATTTACTTTTTAAAACCATAAAGTAAACTATTCAAGTCATACCTGAGAATAGTTGTTAAAAGGAAGGAAGTAACAGGGAGGCCACCTTCAAAGTGAAGAGATTTGGAGTCACTCTCGTCAGCTGATAGCAACACTCCTTCGGAGTGCTGTGCTGTCCAAGCTTCACATCCCATATGCTCACATAAAGCAAACACATATCCATAACTGCAATAAATAGTTTTAAGTTGAATAATGACCATTATAATGTTTCTATAAAATTGGTATTGATGGAACTTTTATATGACAAAATTTTATAAGAGCTTACTTAGCTGGCGTGTCATCTTTCTTCAATAATTGAATTAGATTTTTAAGGGCCTCTTCTTTTTCAAATGTTTGACCTTTTCCAATTGCTTTAAGAGAATACACTGCATGGTACATCTCTATAAGAGAAACATCTTTCTTGTCTAGTGTCCTCGCTGGGGCAGTTAATACATCAGGTTTTAAGAAATTCTGGCACCCAGAAAGGGAAGCAGCATTTGTAAGGTAGAATATTTGTTCAATGTTATTTAAATCATAGTTTGCAGATTTAATAACCTGCAACACAATGCTAATTTAGGATTGTAAATATTTATAAAAAATAATATGTTAAATGTGTGTTATGGTAAAAAACTTGATTTTAAGGCCCAATGTTATAAGCCTGGGTAAGTTCCAAAGTTTCCTAAGGTGCAAATTGTATCATGGTCACCAAAATCAAAGTACACTTATATTTAACATACAATCTGAAGATATTGAAGTCACAAACAAATTGTGTAATTTTTTGATGTTCATGTGCAAAAGCAGTAATAAGAACTAATAGGATCAGCCAAGTAAACAGCTCTAAGCTGAGCTAGTTCACACTTTCACATTATTGTGTACAAGAAGCTTAGTTATTTAAATCCATTCAACTTAATTAGACTCTTACTTTTCTAATGCAGCTTTCTATTAAATAAATTTAAAAAAGATACCTGACAAATATCTGGAATTTTGGCATTAATTTCTTTCAGTCCTTTGACTGAATAGTAAATAGAGCTCAAATCTTTACTTCCAAGACCTTCTTGTAATATGCCTTGTAGTCTATTAACATCTATTGTCCCTTGAAGTATGGCAGAACATGCTGCCACAGTGCTAATGAAAGCCAAAGCTACTGAAAATATATAAACTTTTATTTATATATATAACAAGCAACGTGATTATAGAAACCTTGGGTGCAAATTTCTCGTCGCATTTTAATTCAGAAAAATAATCGAAATGTAAAAGCGAGTCGTTTTATCTCTTATATTAAAAAAAATAAGTTAACTTTTATAATAACCTCAGAAATACACCTACAAATAAACCGCCGGTAACATGACGTGTCCCGAAACATTTACATTGAATCGTAAGAATAGAGTATTTGGTGTATGTGTAATGGTGAAATTATTGAACTATTGCCACAATTATAAATGAATAGTAGCACTCGAGTACTTTGTAATTGTTATATTTTAATATTTTGTAAGCAATGCAAGTATTCGAGGGCAGTTACACAGCATCACTTCCTAAAATTGGATAATATTTACCTTTAAAAATCATTTTGAAGTATTAAAATAGGTTACTAAAACAATATTAATTCTTATTTATTATTTAATCATCTAAATTTATTTAATTTTAACAAATTTCAGCCGGCAAATAATAATTTCGTTTCTCTGGGTAGACGATCAGAGAACCGCAATAGCTGTCACTTATTGACTATCAACAAGCTGTAGTCGTTAACGTCTAGCATGACATAAAAAGACAACGTAGCAAATTGGCTATGGAACTTCCAATTTCTAGAGTAGCAGAATTTGACGTTTTTATGTAATCGACATTCGCCACAGAAAATAATACTCTTTTGTCAATTAAATCTTGACACTTGACTGACAAAACCATTTTAAAATTCGAGTTCAATATTCCGAAATCAAAAAGGGCTCGTTTCACGGTTTTCCGTACTGTGCAGTTTTAGTGTTCACTTGTTTAAATTAATTATTGAAAATGGCTGGAGCTGTAGCTAAAATACCGTCGTTAATTAACAGTATGTATTTGTATATCTCATCAAAACACTTAAGACATACGTTATGTAATAACGCAGGTTATATCTTGATACTTCTCTTATTCAGGGATAATTTTTAATTTATCTTATTTTTTACAGCGGCCATCTCTGAAGCTAGACCTAAATTTGCAATTTTTATGAAATACGCCAAGGTCGAGCTTGCACCTCCTAAGCTAAGCGAGATCCCTCAGATTAAAGCTGGTATTAGTAAATTATTGTCCAGTGCTAGGTCTGGTGCATGGAAGCAGCAAACTGTAAAACAGGCTACACTCAACACCTTGGTTGGAGCTGAAGTGCTTTTCTGGTTCTATGTCGGAGAATGTATTGGAAAGCGTCACATTGTTGGATACAATGTCTAATTTATTCTAACTTATGCACTGTAGATATTATGTTCGATTAAATTGCTAAAACACGTAACTGTATTATTTTAACTATATATATATATATATATATACTTTGTGTATGAACATTTAAGAATAAAGAAAATGTGTAATTTTTAAAATAAAAAACTTACTATTTACAACTATTTAATATTTAACATAAATATAATTTATAATGGTGCACACTGTTCCATAAATTTAAATGGATTACATGCACTAGTAAGCTTAAGTTCTGTCTCCATGTCCAGTGGTCCTCTTATCCAGAGCCTGTCCCTGTAGTAATTTGCACAAGTGAGAAATTCTCTATCAGTGTAACGGTCAACTTTTACTGGAACAAAGGGATCTAAGTGATCAAAGCCCTGAAAAGTAAGTTAGTACTATGTTATGCCTCATACTCTATTAATAATAAATTTAAATTAATTAATATGTATATAACATATGTGTGAAACCTCAGTACTCATGAAATACTATTTTACACATATACATTAACAAAATTACAAACCTTTCTATATAATAAATGTTGTGGCAGATAATTTTTAGTGTCATCATCGGGATTTGCGATTGAGTCTGCGCTAAGCACCATAACAGCATTTGTCTAAAAAAAATGTTATCTTAATGGACTTATCAAACCAACAATAACATATATTTTTCAAGAGCAAACTCTTAAAATATTGATATTATATTAAAATTAAACATTACCCAGTCATTTTTGGTAAGCTCCAAAATAGATGTAGTCAGCGTGACCTCTTCTGGTGCAACTTTTTTCTTTGTGGGAGTTTTTAGACGAGTCAGAGGATTAAAGAACCCATTGTACCCATCCACAGCAACAAAGGTTTTACACCTAAAACAAGAATCTATAAATTTTAAGCATTATACAAGATTACAATAATATTATAGTTTTCAGTTATGAAATTTCGAATGAAACCAAAGAGTTGTCAACAATTTTTTGTATATATAAACCTAAATGAATTTAAGGCTAATAAATCATTAATTTAAAAGCTAAGCAACTATCATACTTTTTAGAATTTGAAAGGAGTTTAACTTCATTAACAATGGCATCAACCACATCACATGCATATTTTACTCTGGCAATGCCCAGTTCAACAAGTTCATGTAATGGTGCACCAGCTTCCGTTTTCTCTCTTTTACTCCAAACATATTCCTTCGATACAATGAACTGTAAAGGCAAATTTTCTATTATTATTAAACAAAGCAATAATTTAAAAATGCATTTTAAAAATAGAACATAATTATAAAAACAATCTGTACTTAAAATTAGATCAGCCATTGCTGAATTACTCACTTCTGGTGACTTCAATAAGTGTTGATTTTGAGTTTTAAAATGCAACAACCAAGCAGCTGCATCAAGAGGTAGGTCTACAAGACCTTCACGAGTAAGTGAATTTGCCATTTCCTTATGACGTAAAACACGTCGCAACCAGTCCGAAACTGGAATTTATTTATGTAGTATTATACATTGTTCCATATTATGTTATTATGCTACAATATATCTTACCCCAAGGAACATGAACAATCAAGTATCCCTCTTCAAATGCATAGTGCAATAAATGAGCAATAGTCATAGATTTGCCTGTGCCATCCTCACCATCTATTTTATCAGACACAACAGTCAAGGAAAGTAAGTAAAAAGACAATACAGAAGCTTTTTCTTCTATAAACCTACACCTTAATGCACAATCTACTCGTGACATCGTTTTCCAAAAGGTATTCACTCACTATTCTTAGTCATAACAAAATATTATGCTTGAAAATTGATTTCAGAATAAAAAAACAAATTTTAAAAGGATACATAAAACATATCTGATGGCAGGTTTATTTAAGTCTGTGGCTTTTATGCAGTTGATTATATCCAAAGCAGGTCGTCGCACCATTATTGCAGTTTCAGCAAAGGTTTTTGACTGCTTCATATAAGACTTAGGAAGTCCACCGTGACCATAAAGTTGTTTACATAAATCTTTGTTTACTGTATAGAATAAACCGAATTGATTATCAGTCTGTTGTGTCTGAAATAAGACAAAAATCGAAAACTAAATATAAAATGCAACTTAAATTGGTATAAATAATACGTTTGTTTAATATATGAAATACTTACGGGGGAAGATTCAGTTGTTCTGAAAGTTACAGCATGACTATACCGTCGACATGCATACCGTATGTTACGGGATAGCATTATGGAATTTTATTTATTTTTAATTATTCACTTCTTTCTGAAGAAATAAAAATCAGTAAATAAATTCAATACTCAATTTGAGGTTATAAATTAAAAAACTTACAGACTATGAACTAACTGACTCATGACTTATTGTGTTAGTTGTTGGCCTGACGTTATATATTTGACATTGATAGTGTTGCTATAGTTAAGATGTACAGTAGTGTGTGTATAATGACTTTCTTAAAAAAAAAACATTGTTTCCGCCCTATTTAAAGAAGAAATTTATAAACGTAAAAATATTTGAAGTCACAATTAGTGCAGTCCGCTCTGAATTACCCAGTTTTCAGTTTCCGTAGCTTCAATTGCATAGCTCTCAAATACGAAATTTCATTTAAATTTGTCAAGCGACGCATAATTATTATTTTTGGGTTCAAAATAATTATTAAAAGCAATGTCGTAGCGATAATTTAATAACTTAATAGACATACATTATACAAAGTTTATATGATTTAGTTAAGCACGTTTCTACAAGACCGCACGGCCTGCGTGAAACCACGTAAGGGTATAGGGACACCTATAGACAATAATTTAAGATGTCCGGCTTCCGCTAAATAATGTTCTTGTATTAAATCATTGATCGCCTGTTCTGCGGTGTACAGTGATGGTTCCTCAGCTGTTCCACCAAGTATGTAGTTTATCATATGAGTGTACAACGGAGTCGAAACTAGTGTTACGAAAAGCCTTTGCTCCAACATTTCCTTAATAAGATCCTCACCAATTTTTTGATGTACCAAAGCTTCCTGAAATAAGATTATGTGATAAGTGCTGCCAATTAATATATATATATTAATTATATATATAATTTTTATTTATCTTTATGCTTCTCTGTAAGCAAGTAGGTGATCTGTCTGTACATTCTGAGAATTGAAAAAAATATGTAGGAAAAATTCTAGTTTATAAATCGTTACCTATTCAACTTAAAACATATGCATAGAGTTAATATATACTGTGACCTATAATTACTGTGAAACAAACAAAAGTGATTTATGTAATAAAAATTTCTATACCCTGTGCTTGTCAATGAGGTCATACAACATGGACACGAAGTTGTCGCATTTCGTAAGTAGTAACACCCACATAGCTCCAATTGCTGAATTAGCACTTACATCACGGAGAACATGTCGCACTTCCTATAATTCAATTAAAAATAATGATTATTATTAAAAACAGAAGAATAGATAATCTTAATGCACATTATGTTATTTAAGCGCTAAGTCTCGTTTCTGGATCTTACGTCAAATATATATTGGTTTTTACTGTTTCAGTAACGGTATTTGCCTAACCCAGCTTTCATTTAAGAAAACGGTCTACTAAAAAATACTTAAATAAAGCTAACTTTTGAGATCCCGTAAAGTGATACTAATATTAGGTACGCTCTAAATATTTTATATTATTTCTTAAACTTTTAATAGTAAAGTAGTAAATAGTTGTGAGATCTATGTAACACCAAGTCGGTCTATTTATTAAGTGCCTACTTAAGGGACCTTCGGTCTTAACTTATTACGTAATTAGCTAACCTAACAACATCAACCGTAACCATATCAATTATACAAATCTTACATGTAGTCCCATGTAAGGATACAGATAAATTTATATATGCAGTTAGTAAACCGTACCGAAATTGCAAAATATTTTTGTTTTACAATGCCTGTCTGCCAATTTGGTTACCGAAAATTGTTCGATTGAGCGGGCGCACTGCCATGCCAAACATTACTTGTTTTATTTTATCTATGGTCATAGATCAGACAATGATAATTACATTTTTGCTCAGTATGACTTATTAATATATAGAGTGTTGTATATTTTAATAGTGCTAGATTTCTTAATAATTTAAATGCTTGTCCTGTAAAGTAATTAAATTACATTTATCAATTTCTGAACTATGGACACAGATATATACAAGATTATTATTTATAAACATATAATAATTGGGTAAATTATTGAATTATTTAGTCTATATCAATATTGAATTTTCTAGAATCTTGTATGCAAACTTCCAGTATATAACACAAACCTTAAAGCTAGAATAAATGTTTAAAATAAATATCTATACCATTTCATTAAGTATCGGTCTGCCGAGTAGTTGTTTGATTAGTACCAAGTTCTCTGCATACTCAGACACTTTCTCTAGTAGTTTCTCAATGTATTCACTGTGCAAGCTCCGGCCACCACTGGAAATAAGTTCTTATTAATACCGGCTAAGTTTTGTGTATTTAGAAAGTGTTAATACCTTCTTAAATGAAAAACAAAGGCGAATAGGTAACAAAGGTTTGCAGAATTTTAAATAAATACAGTATATATATATATGTCGGCGCCACTATCAATGTTTTGTAAAACAACGTGCAACGGGCGATTAGTCGAACGATCGTACGATGTGTCACTCGATCCCCACTACAGAACCAATATAAAGCAGCGCGCGCGCACAACTCAGGCAGTCGTTCATCGACCATTGCCCGGTGCACACGTTACGTAATTACCGAATAGCCTTTGAAATCTTTACCTATTGAATTTGTTTATTAAAATAGTATTGAAATTAATCGGATTGAATTAAGAGACTGAAATTAGAATTGGAATAAATCAAGTGATTGGGAGAATTCTTTGTGTTTGTTATCTTAACAATGTCGGGGCCTGACGCTACATATATATAACTCGGAACTCTTACTCATATAATTCATTTTCATATTACGCGTATAACTCAGGTAATTCCCCATATATAACGTGGGAATTGCACACATTGTATTTATGTACTGTGGTCTGTGATATTTATGATTTATGCACATGTTTCGTTCATAACATAGTTTTTTCTATATTCGATTTAAATCACTTTTTTTGTTCATTCGATTGAATTCTCATATAACACGGAACTACCGTGTTATAGGAGGGTTTACCGTATACCAGTTTTCTTCAATTATCACCTAATACTGATGAAACATTAAAATAATAATATTAATAGTATTGTATTTTGTTAACATAGCTTTTACACATTGAAAGCAAACACTTTTTTAACCGGATTAAAGCTATTTGTACTATTATAAACTTATAATTATTTTACATAATTTTAGTCACCGTGACCACGCACGCTGTTAAGCACGCGAAACGTCGGAAAAAATTATAAGTTTATAATAATAAATTGCTTCAATTCGGTAAAAAAGTGTTTTCTTACATTAAAAGGATACCAATTTAAAGGTGCTCGATTAACCTAAATGAGAAATAACATAAAAAACGAGGTCAGACCTGTTGAAAGTGACAGGCCAGCAGTTGAGGACATCGGCGAGTGCCTTCTTCCTTTGCCAGGTGTCGCTCATTCGTAGGAATTTCCCAAACACTTCGTTTCGCCCTTCTTCTGTTAACACCATGTCATCTAAAATTCATTATTAAATTTATCAAAATGTCATTTTCCGCATTTAAGCCGATTAAATTTTCTAATGTGTCAGGAGTATTTTCAATATCGGTTGAAAGTATTATATTTTATAAAAAAAAAATTAAACTGTTTTTGTCTCATGTCAATAGAAAAAGTTCGTTCCTTATTAGTTATAAGGACCCAATTCTATTTAATATGCCTATAATTTATATATATTATAGACATAAAGTTACCTGTCAGACCCTTGGCGTATTCACTGTCGGGCCATTCGGTTCGAAATAGGTCAATGGTGGAAGCGGCGACTTTGAGCAGGTCGTTGGCGTCTTGGAATCTCGACTTTTGGCTCAAAGACAGTAGACCGAGCTGTTTGTGAGGCGGAAGACCGAAGTGCGAAGACTTTTGAAGGACACCGTCTAGGAAATCTTCCGGAAACTTTGTGCCGTCCTTGTGATATTGTGTCATACGGGACACTAGTATTTGTGTGTCTCTAAAAATAAGTAAATACATACGTCATTTGTTTGATTAAATTTCGAACAAATGTCAGAAAAGTCATGAAAAAGTAAAGTAAAGTAATGTGTATTTCCTGTAACTATAAATAAATTGTCTTTGTATATTTCTTTTTATATTTAAAAAAATGAGCTCCCATAACAGATTACTCCAAAGCGTTCGGTTTGAAGCAGTCGTTAAATTTATATTCGAGATTATATTGGTGACTTAACATATGCAAATAAATAAACATTATTATACGGTCATTTCCTTTTAGTTAAATACAGCACATTAGGACGACATTTATTTATTTCTCCCATATTTATTTATTTTCTCCCATATAACATTTACAACATATATAAGATTACAGTTAAGAAGTTATTGGGAGACTGGTTTCCAAACTAGGTAAGAACCCGTGATATGGATAACCAGGCTTCTTATGGATTTATTTAGGTACAAGTACGAATTATTTTCAACAAGGAGGTCAAATAACTTTGATCTTAGTCAAAAATGCCTAATTAGATGTACTGCTAAACTACATTCCCGTAAATAAAAATATGCTTACTCTAAACAATTAAGATATTTGTCAGCGGCATATTGGAATAGTTGGTACACGTCGAGCTTCAGATTCAAGCATTGGAGCAAAGAGTCCAAAGCACTCGCCTTTATTGTCGATTGGCAAACCAGTCGACTCGCTACTGGCAACACTTTCTCTACGTCCCCATGAGTCATTTCTAGCTCACTGAAACACATTAATGTTTAAAGAACTTTATTTTTCATTACAAAATTGTATTTTATTTACCTGAGAAACTTAATATTATGTATATGTCGCAGTAAAGTAGTTAAATCAGAGAGTTAATTAATTCTCTAGACAGTTAACTAAATGTCGATATTAAATCGCTAGCATTTGGATTTAAATAAAGCAACGTCAAACACGTTAAACTATCTGTCTGACCGAAAGCCAGCGTATTGATTAACAATGATATATGAATAAATAGATAATTAATAAAAACTTACGGCCAGATACATCCCGGTGCTAAGTCGATATTGTTCCGTATCGCTTGTAACGTGGATGACTGGTAGTTCTCGAGGAATCGGGCCCATCTTTTTAACTCTTGCTCCACTTGGGACCATGACTGACTACTGAAAATTCATTATTTACTTATTACCCTTTTTAAATTTTAATTACATGTATTAAAGGGCTAGTAGGATGACTAACAAAAAAAAAACTAAAACCGAAATAAATGTGATTGATATTTTTTTACGGAATAGGCCCTTAAGGCCAATAGCGAGTATTGGCCTTAAGGGCCTTTACAGCTCAGCTCGGCCTGAAATTGCGTTTTATCCCGCGGCTAGCGCAAGGGCGTTTCCTGTGAGACTCGAACCTCGGCTTGGGCCGTCGCGGGATGGTCAATCGCCTGAAGGGTTGGAAGCTCACTGGAGTGACCGAAGTGCGAAGTAATGGCCCTCGCCTTCCCCGGTGAAGGCGGTTTTTTACCCTAATCTTGTACAATGTCACCTTGTGTCTAAGGGACATGTGAATCTTTTTATTTAGGAGGAAATGGAGGCGAGAGAAGACAAAAGAGGCCTTCTTACGAAAAAAATTCATTGACAGTAGGAATGCGCACGCAATGCAACCTGTTATCGCTACTTGCGTACGCGGGGTCGATGCGTCATCGCGAACTTCATTAGCACTCTGGCTCCTGATTGGTCGTTACGAGTAAGGGTTGTTTTTTTTCTATAAATGTAAGATGTTTTGTTATGACACTTATTAAATTACTTACGCTTCGTTACGCAAAACGAACACTGGGGAATTTGTTTTATACCACGGTTTTGAAAAAATTATATTGATAATTAACATAATCTCGATATCGATATGCACCTCTACAATTCTTACGAACTTCACCACACCTCTCCATAAGACTTGTAAGTGCGAGCGAGACCGACAGATAAATATGATTTATGACCCGCCTCAGTTCATAATGCTACAGGGATCGCTACGGCTTAAGAAGAAATAAAAGCTCATAAAATTACCTTTTATTGATTTTGATTTCGTTCTCATGTTCCTGATGACAATAATCCACGGCTTGCATTATCATCAAGATTCGAGTCGCGCCTGGCACTCTGTAGAATTTAAAATAGCCTTAATTAATTTAAATTTATTTATTTTTTAAGTTTTGCATTTGAAAAATATCTATCATTTACGACCGTTGAAGATTGTCAATATTTTTTATTCAAACAGGCAGGTGGCTCACCTGATGTTAAGTGATACCAATGCCAGAGGGCTCGCAAGTGTGTTGCAGACTTTTGAAGAATATAAAGATAATATACACATTTGTGTTATCACGTAACTTTAAACGTCACGTCTTTCTTGCTGAAGTTATATAGCTGATAGAGCAATATTCATTTCTCGCTTCCTCCCAAGACGAATCCCCCTTTATCGTGGTCGGCCTGCCCGAAAGCTTTGAGATAATCCCACTACCATGAAACTTTCATCCTACACGTAGGGCTCCGTCTGTTACCTTACGTCTCTTGGTGCAGACATTACTTATTTATATGTTAGGGTACATCTGTAGGGCTTAGGGACCCGTAGGGTTGTTAGGTTCTTATGTCTCAACCACTCATATATTTAGTTATCTAGTGCAGATTTCTAACATACACTACATATACTATACAAATAGTCCTGTCATTTATTACATATAATTTTAAATATTTATTTCTCAGTCCACTGGCTATAGGTATAGGTATAGGCTATAGGTATCGAATACAACATTTGATATACGGGAGTCAAAGTCGACTCTGAATATTGCCCAGAAAATATTTTCTAACCGAACCATGCAAGTAGTCGTATATCATACAATTTTACGAATTTATTCAAAACATATAATAAAATTTAAATCCAATATGAGGTAAAATAAGTCGTCGAATTTCTGTATTATTTATAAGTCCTAGTGCAAATTGTGTTACAGAAAGACTCTTTTAGGACTCATTCAGACGAACGGCACGCGCCAACTGCAAGCGTCGACGGCTGCCGTCGACTGCCGTCAACGGCATTCGATGGCAGACGTCAACGTTTCGGCGGCAGCCGTCGATGGGTTTTTGTGCTTGCAGTTATTGCGTGCTACGTAACTAATATAGACAGGGAGCCAGTTGCAAAATGGCTTCCGATGAAGAAACACTGTTATTGCTTCTACTTCGCCGTCGTCGCCGACAAAAGTGAAGAAGGCAGACACGTTCATTATGGGTTGAAGAAATATTGATGTACGGAGAACAAGATGGAAAGTTTTTTACACTCTATACACGTATACTAAGAAACGAAAATAATTTTTTCAATTATTTTCGAATGTCAACAACACACAGCCGCCCATGCCCTGTTTTTTATTGTTTTTTTGCTATAGTCTCGTAATTTATTATTCCAAATACAAGCTCTTTTTTTTACTGCAACTATCAGCAATTCAATATCAATCTCTTCACTGGAGCTCATTGTGTGGACGCGCGAGTCGCGACGCTTGCGCACTCTTGGACTATTTGCAGTCGACTGACAAAATGGCGGTCGTGGCACGCTACAACTACGGCTGCCGTCGACTACCGTTAACGACAGTCGTCTGTGCGTCGACAGCAAACGCCAACGTGTCGGCGGCAGCCGTTGACGTTTGTCGACGCTTGCAGTTGGCGCGTGCCGTTCGTCTGAATGAGCCCTTATAAGTAAGCTAGATATTTATTTTGTTTTTGTTATTTATTTACATTTTTCGCATAGGAGTGGTAAAGAAATTGTGCAAAACACGGCCTTATTTAACCAAAACAGTAAAAAATGTTAAATGCATGAATGCGAAATTTAATTTATAATACGTAAAAAACTTTATTGCTTTGGTAATTATTAATCATATGGAGATACACTAAATGTGTAGTTTTCTTATGTACACAAAGTAGCGTAAATTTACCGGTCGATGCCGTCCCGTGAGAAGCAAGTGTTCTCGACGAATGTGACGATATCGTCTTTGGAAAGTTTATTGAAATAGCTGACACACTCGCGATACTGCTGCATCCATTTCTTATTGTTCACGTTCGATGTGGGTACCTATGAATATTCAATTATTAATAACAGTATTTATTTATGTAGTACGAAGAACATCGTAGATTATATATAACAAAAAACAATTATACTACAGATGTAACCAAAGAATGAATATATAATACATATATAAAAAGGTTCTAATATTTACATACGGAAAAATTCAATAAAATTGTTAAATGTAATTAATTCGGCTAAAGCAAATTCGGGTGCGTTGAGTCATGGTGTGAAAGTGAGGTGAGTTTGTCTTGGTGTGGTGGTGTGCTCACGATTTAAGTTATTCAGCGCTATGGATATTCTTAATACGACTTTTAAGCATATTCCACGATAGCTTAAACAAGTCATAGACATAACATTTATTACTAACAAAACACACACACAGGAACACATTAAATTACAATAATCAAAGATAAAAAAAAGAATGAGAGATAACATTTTTTTTTAAAGAAAAAGATACATTTTAATGCGTGTGCTTAGAATTATGCTGACTTTAATATTGGCGGTTTATGACAGGGCTGTGCGATACAAAACGGAGGTTTTTTTTGCATAGTTGGTGTTGATGTGAAAAACGTGAAACAAAGCACGATCACGAGCCCGGTAGGCCGGAATATGGAAGGGCAATTTTTCTAGAACTGAGCTGAAATTCATTTTATTAGAGATGTCATGAAGTAGCATTATACCGTATTCCTATGAATCTTTAGGAAGAAACTTTTTTAAAGTAAGTTACGCATAGTGAAAGTTCAAATGCACTACTTCAGGGTTGAATATTAACCGTTGATTAAGATTACAAATCTTTTTTTTTGTGAGAGACTTACATTCATTATTTAATTATATTGTAATTAATAATTACGTATGGTTTTATTACTGCGATAGTTTGTGGCGTACAATTAGTAGCGCCGGTATGTTTAATTTCCTACACTCTTTTAACTAGGTGACCGCAATATATGGATCACCTAAAATTATCTTAACTTAGATAAGATAAAAAAAATCCAACACTATCAAAAACTTTAACTTTAGACTAAGAGAAAATCAAATTAGAACTTATAGGAACTTACTTGAAATAAGTTAAAATAACTTACGTCAAAGAAGTACTTAGTAAGCCATTTGGTGTACAGCTGGTTGACGGATAGTGGAATCTTAAAGGCCGGGGGCAGAGTTCTCAAAAACTTGGTGAGAAGCCCGGCGTTATCCGGTTTTATTATGTTCAAGATGTGGGAAGTAAATTTTTCTTCCGATGGCTGCTCTAACAGGAGTTTATAGTCGAGCTCTAAAATGTTTTATAAATAAGCCCTCGTGTGCTTTTGTGCATAAAACAGACCCGAAGATCTGAGAGACCGAGTATGTTTCATTTCTGACGAAACAATTATAACCTACTTAATAAAAAATATTTGGACAATAACTGAATGCCATAAAAACATAACGTATTAAAAAAAATCTCGCGACTCTGTTGTACCGTAAAATATCCATGTTATACCAAGGCTGTCTATTTATTAAGTGCCTACTAAAGGATCTGTCTTGCCTTAGACCTAAAAAAGTCGGCGGCGTCAGGTATAGAAGGACGATCACCTACTTGCCTATTAGATTGACAAATGATCATGAAACATATACAGAAGTTTGAGGCCTAGACCTAAAAAAGTTGTAGCGCCACTGATTTTTTAAAATTTATTTTACCTGGCGAAGCGGATTTAGCCTTCTTCAGCAGTTTTATATGTTCAGTTGCGTTCAGACCGAATATGAGCGCCTTTTCGTCTACTTTCTTGAGTAATGTAAAATAATTTATCAATGCCACGTAATTGTTGCCAGTTATCTCGGGCCATAGGACTTCGCGAATTCTTAAAAAAAAAAGATTTATATTTAACATTAAAGAATAAAAAAATTTTTTTTTTAATATCATTCATCATTTAGTTGTATTGACATTTAGATAAAACAAAATACTTTGACATTTACCACTGGCGTTATGTTTAATAGCAATAGTAAACATTCTAAAACAGAACATCCTAGTGGCAATATAAACAAGTTAAAATTGTAACTTATAGAAACTTAGTATAAAAACATACTTTTTACACATTGAAAGAAAACAATTTTTTAACCGGATTAAAGCTACTTGTATTATTATAAACTTATAATTATTTTACATAATTATATCAGTCACCGTGACCAGGCACGCTGTAAATAACGCGAAATGTCGAAAAATTTAAAATTATGTAGAATAATTATAAGTTTATAATAATACAAATAGCTTTAATCCGGTTGAAAAATTGTTATAGAAACTTACTCAAAATAAGTTAAAATAAATTACATCAAAAATGTACTTAATAAGTTTAGTAGTCATTGACATTTAGAGTTCCCGTTTTAATACAAATTAAAAAAAATCAGATTTTGAATATTTTATTGCAATTACCGTGAGTGTGCATTGGGCCTCCTCGCGATGTCTTCAATGGCGTCAGGTGCGATATGTGATAAGGTAGGATCAGATGCGACATGATGAAGCCACACGTCCAGCAAATCTAATCGATACTTTAATGCCAGACCACACGCCAGACGCGCGTGTTCCTCAGAGTTTGACCTATATTAAAATCACGCATTAACAGACATTTACCATATATGTTTGTCTTTGGTTGACTTTTATTGCGCAAAATAATATTTTATATAAGAGCGTATGACAGAGCCACACGGTACTTGGTACTGTCGAAAAGCATTTAATAAATGTTCTGTCTTTATCCGAAAAACAATTGAACAGACACATTCAATTGTAAGACTCAAATTTAATCAGCTTTCAATTTTATGTATGTAATTAAAAACCAAAGATTTAGACCGCGATCGTATTCAAATATGATTGATGAATATTACCAGCTATATGGGAACTAAGATGAACTTAAATATTTCATAAAATTTAAATAACAACACACGAGACTTTCCTTATCAGACAACAGACAGATATAATAAAAATAGATAATAATTTTGAAATAATCGAATACATATTACAATTTTGATCATAACAGCAACGCCGAAATAGCTCAGTTGGGAGAGCGTTAGACTGAAGATCTAAAGGTCCCTGGTTCGATCCCTGGTTTCGGCAGATATTTTTATATTTTTTTCAGAAACGACATAATGCGGAAATTAATACATTACATACAAAACTACTTTAAAAACAAACTTTTCGTATAACAAATTATATTTTGGCAAATGTCAACTCAATTTAGTGACGAAAGCTATGTTATACTACAAGATGTTTAAAATCTTTTTAATTATATTTCTGTAATTTAAATTGATATTTAATTTATAGTATTGTTACGAAGACGGGTCGACTGCACTGTTTCTAGATTTTTCCACTGCTTAGAGAACTTTTCAGCAGGCTGTAATATGATTTCTGACCGTTTCAGGAGAGGGTCAATCACATATTAGAAAATTGTAATTTCCATAATGTTACCCTAGTTTCAGTCAGATTCAGAACATGTGTAGTCGAGTGGTGCAGTTTTCAGGAGACCCGTTTTCAGGCGTTTTCAGGCCTAGGTATAACCCTTTGATGAAGGAATATTCTAGACCAAACTTTCTAGGTGTGAGACAAGGACGAAATGATACGAGAGAGAGAGAAGATCAGAACTTTCTCGAAACTAGACTGAGCACTCTAGAACGCCGTACGACAAGGACAGAGTAACGTGCGAAAGAGACAAAGAGTGCGGACGTTCTAGAATTGTGCAATCGCTACTCAGTAGCAAGCCCGCCTAGAGAGTTCTCGAATATTGTTCAGAATTATTCCCAGGGAATATAGTTTTGAATGCGATAACAAGAGGGAAACACCGAAGCGATAAAGTGATTACAAGTGATAAAGAACTGTGTGAAGTGTGCATAAGTGAAGAAATTAGTGACTGTGTTTTTGCGTGCATCTCTGCAATTAATTTGTGCCCATAAATTCCTCATTGATTTATCAAGAAATAAACCCTTGAATAAATCCACGGCATTTTCTATCCGATCCCCTAGCTCGTAACAGTATCATAAATATATACAAGTGTTTAAATCGTCTGTAATTCGTAATTAATAACGTTATTTTAACTTACTTGGCAAGCCTATAGATAACTTCTCTCCTATAATCCTCGTCAGCATTAAACATGAGCGCATTGACACTGACTCCGAGCGCCCTCAAACGGTTCACTTCGCTCATGGCGCTCAACTTCTCAATGCATTCACGTATCAGGGCCATTTGCTCTTCGGTACCGTTATTTTGTTTCAGCGACGATATAGCCATCTGAAATGATATGAAAAATATTAAATAACTACAACAATAACGCGAGTTATATTTTTAATTTATTAAAATTTGTTAGTCGCATTTAATTAGGCATTAAAGATTTTTTAAATAGCATCAAGAAGATTTTTGAGTAATTCGGACGTATTGGAATCTGAGTCGTGTAGGCGTTAAAGGACCTCGAAAGTTTAAATAGTTAAAGCTATATTGAATATTCAAATTAAAAGTCACAAAACATTTATTCATATAGGTAACACATAACAAAGAAATATACATTAAATGCTTCTAATTTTACATTGAGTGCCAATTCTCAAATCAAGGGCGTAGAACGGAAGAGAAGAACTGGCAATAAACTCTCCGCCACTCTTTTTCATCACCAAGTTTTTTAACGTTTGTAAGCTGCAACCATTACACCATGTTCCACATGACATCTGAAGTAATGAATAATAATAAAATAAATTAAAAACAAAGATTTGTCTCAGATTGTCAATGATCCTCTATCAGCAGGAGGCATGGTTAAATAGGAGCACGCACTTACATTCTCGTGGGAACAACACGCAAATGTCGAATACATAGTCGAAATATTTTTAGTTTGACTGAAATAAAATTATTCCTTTGATACATGGCAACACCAAATTAAAAATGTTCAACTCACGTCGCGTGGTTTCGCCAAATACACGTTGTCACGTAATTCGGGCGCGTTACATTTGACGAGCGTGGCGTACAGAGCCGCGGACACGGCCGCCTCAGTGAACAGCGTTTGTAAATATTGCTTGCACAGAGCCGAGTCTTGAGTGGACCTCAAGAGACAGGCCGCGCTCAGTGCCGTGTCTTTATACAGGGTGTCTTCAGCGCATTTTTGTACCACTAAAATTGTTTATTTTAGTATTAATGTCGAACATATTTATAATTTAATAAACTTAACAGTTCCAAACTGTTATTTCGATACCATCATTCGTTGGGGACACAGGACCGTTAGAATAAAATTAATCATTAATATACATTTTCAATTACTCGCAGCTATTTAATGGTTAAAAAAAATTAACTATTTAAAAAAAATATTTGAGATTAAGATTTTAATAGTTTAAAATCATAATAGGTTCAAATTGTTACTGTTACCAATAACAGTCGTAATTATTAAGACACGTATATAATACCATATTAAGGGACAAACATTCTTTTCAAAAATCTCTTAGTAGCAATTACGAATAGATTATAGTTAAAATTAAGTAGGAAACTTACCCGGAGCCTCATTATCATTACTAGGATTAACGTTTAGGCAGTTTTGTATGTAATAAATCTTCAGATTCGTGTGAGGTGAGTCGACAGCGTCGAGTTGGTTCTCGATCGAAAAGCGGTCGTAACGATAGAAGTTTTGTGATACTTCTAGATCTGGATAAAGGGTTGAATAGAACTCTTGGCAGTGGACTTTGCGCTGAATTATTTCAGACTCACTTTCGACTTCCTTTTCTCTGTAAATTAAAAACAACTTATTAATTCACTGGTATAGACATTATTATTGATAGTATTTTGTCGTATTGAAAAACTAAGAAATTGGTTACAAAAACGTTAAAATTTTATATATATTAATTTCTAAATAAACGTTATTTATTTTTTCCAAACGGGCAGGCGGCGTATAATGTTAAGTAATACGCATGAACAATCACATTACCAGAAGAATATTGATTGCGTTGGCGGCCTTTTTAAGATTTTGTTGTAGATTAGCAAGTCAATTTTCAATAACAAGTAAGCTTTTAACATTTATTTAATTAAATTCTTAACATTTCTATGAAACATATTTTTAACAATCTTGCTGTAAGTGCGCATGTGCCATAGTTGCTCATTTGCCTCGTTCGGATGTTTGTGAATTGACGTCGAACATCCGCCATATGTAGGAAAATAGAAAATAAAACAAGTTGTTGCACATGCGCAGGAGTATTCTTCTTTAACTATGAAGTAATACTATTTAAATGAATTATAGTAATCAAGTAATTAATGGAGTGTTTAATTTCCTACCTTTGATCTAGTCTTTATTGCAATTAATACCTGATGAATGTTGGTCAAGACAAAGAGAAATGGAAAAGGAGAAAGGGTAGGGGCCAAACAAAAACTAGACCACAAAAAAGAAAACAGAAATCTATTTTTTTTTAGAACTTATACTATCACAACTAACACTCATATTAAGAAATGTTAACTAACCAATTGTTAACAATACATTAATAAATAAATGCTACTGGGATTATTAAAAAATACTGAAACATACCCTGCCACAAATTTATTCTGTATGGTGTCCACTAAATAATTAAGAAGCGGTTTCTTCTCTTGAACCGGCGTTAAGAAATCTTTCTTTTCGGTAACGGGCTGCAAAAGATATTTCATTCAAGCTAACATTTTCATCTCCCATAGAGTAGACACATTTCTAAGTTTGTTTAATTGGTAATAAATCTATACAAACATGTCCTGGTCCAGTGAGGTGGGGTGAATATACACACAAAACACGTATACTCGCTTGGAATGTGCACGCAACAACCACGACACCGGTCGTACTAGTAAACTGATTTTATTTTTTTATAGATTAGACAAATCTAACAGTGTAATGAAAAAATGTGGTTTAAAACTTTAACGTACCGTGCTAAGAGCATCAGAATATTCATCGTCAGTGGACGGCCATCGGTAGCCGTAATAGTTTGGTTCAACTGGTTTTGGTTTAAGATTCTCCAGCTCCAAATTCAGCCTAAAAAATATCTTTAAATAAAAATTTATTTAAGTACCAAATTACAATTTTCTCTTCTTTCTTTTCCGTAAATATTGGAATAGAAAACTTAACACAAAACGTTAGTACGAGTTTTAGTCGATCAAGTTATAAAAAAACATAAATATACCTAGAAATAAGTGTTTTTTCAAGATCCTCCGGCGTACAAAAAGTAAGTGCGGCGGCTAAAAGATCGCGTCTAAGTGGCGCGGCCGTATGCGGTTTGGCTGCGCGTGCGACGCTCGCAAGTATGTGCGGTGCGCCCGAGTAGCGCAAGGCCGCGAGTCTCCTGGCGCCCGCCACGGCTGTCTGCCCGCCCGCCGCGTCCGCACGCATCGCGTACTCGCACACGCGTGTTAGAACCATACCTTCCCTGGTTTTTAGTTTTAATTAGCGATTAGATTTTTGAGTAATCTTTTTTTGCTCCTCGCCATTATTTGATTAATTAGAGTATATTTTAATTATTGGTAACAAATTAATTTCTTTTTTTTAAATCCAAACTGAATGTAAATTTTTAACAGTATAATAAAGTATAACGAGAGTGAAACACTTTACAATACAAATTCGAAGAATTAGACTTGAGCAACGGCTTGAGACTAGATATTTAGATGGAGAGACTTTCGGAAATCGTACGCGATTGTCACCAGCAATAATCTCCATAGCATTATCGTATCAAAATGTTGAATGAACTAAATTCTCACCTATGATTATGTCATACGAGATTCGCCAGTGTTTTATCGCTAGGCGATAATTTCCTAAGTCTGTTTATACATTTTAGTAATAAGATTCTTACTTACGAAATCTCGACTAGTATAAACACGATCTCGTATGACATTTTTTCATGTTTATAAGAGTATCGTGCAAATCGGTTTGAACCGTTTTGAGTGTGAGATGTTTCATTCGAGTTTAGTGATTACTAGGGTATTGATCTCAAAAATCCTTTACATTTGGCGCTGCCGATAATATTAAGTTCATTGAACTTTATAGAAGTTACGAGTGTTTGTGGAATACGAAAAATGAAAATTAATCAACATATTTTTTTTCCTGTCCATTCTTGTCTTAGCAGACATAATAAAAACACCCTCATGCACTGCAATCATAGCAACTGGCCGAAACCTCGACTTACGATTATTGCTTTTGAAATTCTGTTTACACGGACACAATAAATTTTCCAATGCGAGGCAATTGTCGCCGATTTATATACGAAGAAACAACCTCTCTCTCCATCTAAATGGGCCTTAAAATTAAACAAGTGACAACTGAATTAAACTTTTAAAGAAGAAATATTTAAAAGCCAAACACGTTTCTATATCTCTTTCACTTATTATTTATAGAAGGCCTTCTATGACTAATAAAAAAATATAAAAAAATATGAAGCACATAACTGGTTTTCCGAAGGATAAATTTTAAATATAATGTAAAAGTAAATGTTTAAAAGGGTTTTTATTCACCTGGCCTCGTCATCATTGCCGCCAACCCGCAACAATTGAGCAATTTGCAGAAGCTTCTCGCTCGATAAGAACGCGCTAGGCTCAGCCTTTAAACAGTCCTCTATCAGTTTCATACGATCTTCACATAGTCGCACTAAAAATAATCTCATATAAGTTTTATAAAGAAAATAAATTTAATAGAGATGGATATTCTGGGAATTATTAAGAAAAAATAAACCTGTAAGACTTAGACGTATGACGATCGTATCCTTGTGTCAAAATTTGTGAAATTACTTAGTCTGGAATCTGAGCTTACCCTAAAACTAGATTTTTCTTAATTTTTTTATTTCCCTCTTAAAACAGTCAATTTAGCAAGCGAATCCTGGAGTTGAGAATTCCACTAGGATAATATTGCCAATAAAAGATCACAAAATTGGCTCAAACGCTTAGAAGCAGAAATATCAAATCAGCAGACAATAACCTACCTTGAATAGGCAGAAGTTTAATTCGAAAAGCATTGAGAGTGAGCAAAGCTTCGATCAGATCAATCTCTTGCTGCACTTCAACATTGCCACGCTCGATTAGTTTCAAACATAACCTAAAAGTATTAGTATATTAATAATACAATCAAAAAATATATTTTCATTCGCTGTAAAATATGGTACAATTAAAGGGAAAGGGAAATTTCTTAAAAATGCACTAAAAAGACGATTTGAGGAATTCTCTGGATATTCCTCTAGGTTGTTCTTAAGACAACGATAAACTTACTATTCAAGATAAGTTAAAATTAAATATATTATAATTTAAAAAAAATGGCCAGACACCCTCCTGTTATCGGAAACAATAAAAAACGGAGATGCCAAAATACACCTGAAGTTAGTAAACGTCACAGATTCTATATATATATATATATATATATATATATATATATATATATATATGCATAATAAATTTATAAACATCTTACGTAGCAAGTTGCAAAGCGGGATCTATGAGAGACGAAGCCGAGTTGAAGTACTCCCTGGCTGCATTGAGTACTAATTTCACCGTATTCTCATAGTTGATCATATGCGAACCATATTGCATTAGGGGCGTGCACGTTAACACGTCCGCAGACATGCGTATACTGTCGGGATCGCCCGATGTAAGGAGGGCTGATGCGTAAACCTATTTTTTTAATAGGAACTAAATTATTTAAAAAAAGTCTCGATTAACATGACAACCTTTCCAAGCAAACATATAAAATAATTAAAAAGGCGGTTATAACTTTCGCCAGTATTATATTTCTTCTATTTATGGCCTCGATGGATTTCTTTCATTTCGATATGCTAGCCCATGTATATAGAAGTACTTGATTGATTTTAAATGTCTAGATTCTGTTTGATAGAATGATAGAATCTGTTTGATTCATAAATGTAAATTAAACAATAAGTGTTTCAGATAAATTGAATCGCTGTATCAGGGTTATAGTACGTTAAATAAATAACGATAACTTCCAAACTATGAATCACAAAAACAAACAATATTAGTTATTAATACTAATAGTAATGTAATGTAGTAATGTAAATAATACTAATACTAATAGTAATGGTCCAATGAAATTAAAAAATAACCTCATAGCATTCCTCCCGAGTGACACATCCAAAGATTGTGGTCTGGAGATCCAGCATATCTTTGAGAATATTATTCCATTCCCTCTGCTTTGCTTTTTCAGTTCTAAAAATAATTTAGTTTTAGAAAACTAAATATCTTTAATTGATAATACAGTGATTTGGAATGAACAATAAAAGGAACATAATAAAAACTATCTGTGGCGGAAATAACTAAAATAATACCACCCTATTTTTAATGAAAAAATAATCATTTTCGGAAACAAAAAAGTCATGTAATAATTGAATCACATACATTGAAAGTAAAAACTAGAAATTAAAGAATTGTATACAATTATTTCCATTTCAAAACTCTTAGCAGCTAGTGGTCTGTGGTTGGGAAAGGAGAGTAAGAGGACACTCACATCAAAGGGTCCACCTGATGCGACCTCGCCAGCCTTGTTAACAGCCTTATACAATGATCCCTATCGTTAAGCACGTCCCTTAGGTCCCTTGGCGCAACGGCCACGCCCCGCCAAGTGAGCTTCGAGCAGCCCGCTACTATCTTTTCTAACTCGGACACTTTGCGCAATAGGCACGTATTGGAAATTGTGCCGTCGCTGTAATAAATATTTACATGAAAAATATATGCGATCTTAATGTTATTTTTTATTTATTTATATAAAGAAATAAAAAAAAAATTGAGAAGGAATTTTAGCTCTGAGTTCGCGTAAATCTTGCGCACACAACGCGTACGCACGCTTGGTTTGTACGGTGGAAGCCAACATTAGGAGGAAACTGGAAAGTATTCCAAAATTATCGTCAAGATAAGAGTAAAGCAAGCAAAAAATATCACAGGTGCAGATGCAATCTGAGATCAAGAACTCAGGGTTTAAAATTTTATCGATTTAATGATGTGTGAACTTATAGCACTAGGCATGGCGTTACATGTGATCATAGTGAAACATTTTCCAATTTTTAGTTGACTAATTGCAGTATGTGACTGTTTTTTTTCTGGGCGAATAATTTTTGAATGTAGTGTTGAGTTTGGAACCAGGAACGAAACAATGTGTTACATTTTTTTTTTATTTCTCCATCAAGCCGTCTATCTATACTACTTACGACTCCCTGAGTATGCAATGCAGTAAGTCACAGGCCAAATTTAACTGGTGCGTGTGCGCATGAGCCATAATACACCGCTCCGCCAATTCCACTATTGTAGACATATCTAACGATAACTCACGTTTTGACTTGAATACCTAAAATAATTACTTATTTAAACCTCATTCCCCAGATAACAATTAAACATAACATAACAGAAAACATTTGTATTGAATCTTTGTAAGTCTAACTCAGCCTACTATTTCAAATATCTTATTTCAATAGAATGCTTAACTATCTCTGAGTAACCTATATTTGTTTTTATAATATTTTAATAACCAAAAATGTAGATCTGAGAAACTACTAGTATTTTCCACTTTTAATAGATTTGGGTATAGTTAACTATGCGGAAGCAACTTCAAAGCGAATATATGCTTAGATTTTTTAGTTCTAATTACGTCCAAGGAGCGCTGGTCAAAATTTCGTAGTTTAGTTCGTTACTTCCATATAATATTTGCATTCCATTACGTCAAAATCACTTAGGTATTCCTCTCGATAAACTTAAGTTGGAGATATCTCATCCCTGAGGTCGTAGGTTCGAGCCCCGGCTGTGCACCAATTGACTATTTTCTGCATTTGGATCATCAAACATCGTGAGGAAAACGGCTTGCCTTAGACCCAAAAAGTCGAAGGCGTGCGTCAGACACAGAAGGCTGATCACCTACTTGCCTATTCGATTGACAAATGATCATGAAACAGATGCAGAAATCTGAGGCCCACACCTAAAAAGGTTGTAGCGACATTGTTTTTTTTATCTCAAATGAACAAAGCTCAATAAAACTCCGAACTCAAGTAGCATCAGGGGTTGTAATTTTTTTATAGATTTGACATATTTGCCAGTTGCCAAGACGAACTCGTAACTTGAGAACCTAATATGGAATGATCACTTACCATCAATGTTAAAGTAAGGTCGTCCGTACTTAATGTCTCAAGAAACGTAATAAGATTGGACACGGTTAGTCCCTCTTGGCGCGCGAACGATTCGTGACGTTGCAGAAACGGCGTTACGTACGAACGTAAATCTGCTACGAACGTCTCCGTTGTTGACTGAAAATATCAAAGTTTTAAATACTTTATATAGTCCAGACTATAAATCGATTTGCAAAATAATTTTATGTCATAAATTGACAGATAATTTGCGTCGTAACAATAACTACAAATGTAAAAATTATTTAAATAAAAGATCATCTCACGCAACTTACAAATTTTGTCAGCATTTTACAGGTTTCAATCACATCCATCTGTTCCAACTGGGCCAGGGTTACTCCTTCCAAATTAATATCGTATAGCAAAGTGTCCAACGTTAAAAGATTATAAAGTATCGCGTCTAAGCCCTTGATTCCGCCCCCCGAAGTCGCGATAGAAACGAGCATCAGCGCGTGCGAAACGAGCCCACTGCGCTCTTCTATCTCCCTCGCACGCCGTTCGTACCAACTCGCGATTTTTTCTTCGGGAAGGTTCGGTTCGGACTCAGTTGTGTCTTCCGACCAGTTCGAGCTCCAGATCGATCTTAAAATAAACGTATATTTTGTGGAGTGAAATAAAACTCTGCCAATCAGCACTACTTAAAAAAATATTTATCAAAGCCAATGACTATATATAGGATAAGAGTTATTATTCCTAATCTTGCGGCCTATTCCAATTTAGCAAGACTAGTCATATTTTGTTTTAAATAAAATAGGGGCAAACGGGCAGGAGGCTCACCTGATGTTAAGTGATACCGCCGCCCATGGATACTCTCAATGCCAGAGGGCTCGCGAGTGCGTTGCCGGCCTTTTAAGAATTTGTACGCTCTTTTCTTGAAGGACCCTAAGTCGAATTGGTTCGGAAATACTTCAGTGGGCAGCTGGTTCCACCAGGCGGTGGTGCGGCGCAAAAATTGCCTTGAAAAACGCTCAGTCGTGGAACGGCGGACGTCGAGGTGATACGGGTGGAATTTTGGTCTTGGTGGTCTTCTTGGGGTTAAATTGGACTAGGTTTAATCTACCCCAGTCCGAGACTCCACGTAGTAGAGTTTCGACTTCAGACACAAGTTTGTTCCGGTACTCATCGACAATACCTGCCCGGCCAGTGTAAAAAGTATCCCCAGTGCTGTCGTCCGCATAGCAATGAATGTTGCTAAGTTGCAACATGTCATTGATATGCAGAAGAAACAGGGTCGGGGATAGAACACAGCCTTGTGGGACCCCAGCATTCACGGGTTTAAGGTCGGAACATGCTCCGTCGACGACGACCTTGATGCTCCGATCGGCCAGAAAGCTGGAGATCCAGTCGCATAATTTCTCGGGAAGCCCGTAGGCTGGAAGCTTCGAGAGCAGTGCTCTGTGCCACACCCGATCGAAGGCTTTCGCTATGTCCAAACTAACCGCTAGCGCCTCCCCCTTGGACTCAATTGCCTCTGCCATCTATGTGTAAGGTATACTAGAAGGTCACCAGCCGAACGACCACGACGAAAGCCGTACTGATAATCGCTAATTAGCTGGTGGCCCTCTAGATACCTCAAGATCTGGCCATTAATAATGGATTTCATTATTTTGGAGAACAAGGGGGTTATACCTATTGGACGATAGTTGGACGGATCAGAGCGATCGCCTTTTTTAGGGATCGGATGTATCGAAGCGGTCTTCCAGCACTTCGGGACAGTGCCGAGCGAGTACAGGTACCGGAATAGGCGCGTCAGGACCGGAGCCAACTCAGGAGCACAAGTACGCAGCACAATTGGAGAATACCATCCGGCCCGCTCGACTTATGAATGTCTAAGGAAGATAGTGCCTTGCGAACAGCACGTTGCCGGAATGTGATTTCCGGCATGGAATAATCACACCGCGAAATCGTCGGTGGTGATCTCCCTCGGTCATCCAAAGTCGAGTTGGACGCGAAGAGACAGCCCAAGAGGTCGGCCTTCTCCTTCGCAGTGTGGGCGAGCGAGTCATCCTCCCCGTGCGGCGGTGGAATGGATGGCTGACAAAAATTCCCTTGTACAGCTTTGGCGAGAGACCAGAAGGCTCGAGTCCCCGAAGGGAGTTGGGCCAATCGCTCGCCAAATCTGGCGATGTGCTCTGACTTTGCCTTAGCGATTTCCCGTTTGAAGGACCTGGAGGCTGAGTTATATGCTTTTTTATGTTCGCTGGTATTAGCATCACGAGATATTGCCGCTTCCGCCCATGCATTAAAGCATTCTCGCTTTCGACGCGATGCTGCCTTGCAAGAACGCTTAAACCAGGGCTGTGACTTGCCACCGATCGGCACCGCAGAAAATGGAATAAAGAGTTCCATGCCCTGCAGAACCACTTCGGCGACAGAGGCAGCGACGGAATCTAGAGCTTCCGACGAAAAGCACATAGGCCCCCAAGGGTAGGACGTAAAGAAAGACCGCATCCCATCCCAATCTGCTGACCGATAGTGCCAAATACGGCGACAACCCGAAAAACGGGGCCGAGGAGGGCGCGTAGTAGGCACAGTACTCCGGACCACACAATGATCCGATGAACCCAATGGCGGGTCAACAGAGACTTGATAGGTCTCCGGATGTGAGGTCAGCAGAAGGTCCAACAAAGAGAGTTTATGACCATCCACATCTGGTATTCGCTTAATCGCACGGACCATTTGTGACAGGTCGTAAGCTAAAGCAAAGTCGTGAAAGGATCTTCCCGCGTGATCGGTGGTTTCCGAGCCGAGCCAATCGGCATGGTGAGCGTTAAAATCGCCAAGTATCACGATTTCAGCGGTAGGAACCCCTTCGAGCAGGGAATCTGTAGCCATTTGGATGTGCTCAATGAGTCGGTCAGTTTCGGTATTTCCGCTATGGGACCTATACAGGCATGCGTAGAATCGCGGATGGTCATCGCAGTCTACGCGCAGCCAGAGGCTAGATAGGTCCCTTCCTTCAAGCGACTCGAGGCGACGAGAACTCCTCTCTGACGTACACGCCAGCTCCCGCCCGCGGCACAAATGAATGTTCCAATTTGTACCCCGGGTAGGAGAGGTAGGAAGTATCAGCCGGGGAGGATATCTGAGTCTCAGTAAGGAAGAATAAAGCCGGCTTCGCAGTTTCGAGGTGAAAGTGAACCGCGTTAAGATTAGAGTTGAGCCCCCTAACATTGGTAAAGTCCAGCGTGGAAGGGGATGCCTTCGGTAAATTCTTCCGTTTGCCCCGAGATGGAAACCTAAAGTTAAAGTTTTTTGCGCAGTTTTTGCCCACCCCAGAATACGAAGGGCAGCCTGTGCATCCACCACCGAATACTGATTGTTCCGGTGATGGACGCTCAGAGGGGGATTCTCCACAGCGGAAACGTGTGGTACCCCCCTGGGGTAATCTCTGTTTAAACTGCATCTTCATATTCTGGGGGGGGGGGGGGAATTGATGGGCTGGGCTCCGGGAATCTCACTCACCGCACGAAACGCGAGTACAATAAGATGAACCTATTGCATCACTTCACGCCGGTTTTCTGTGAGACAGTGGTACTGCCCCGGTCGTGCCTGCCCGTTTGGCTGAAGCCCGAAAGCAACAGCATGGCACTCCCACTAGGAAGGGGGTTGACTGACTGCACTGGTGAAATAACCTCTGTCACAGGTTATTTCACCAGTGGGCGATGGGGTCGTCACGTCCCGACGCCGGGACTGTTATGTTTTATAATATTTTGGAAATAAAAATAGTCTATGTTAATCAAGACAATATAGCAATCTAAAGGCCCAAGATTATTTAGTCCAGTTTATTCATTTTGGAATACGTTTGGAATACAAAATCTTTCTCCTTTACATTTATTTTTAAATTTTCTTGGTTTTCGTTTCCATAAAGGTTAGTCATAGAATTTATACAGTCTTTTGAAGTCTTAACTTAAGTCTTGTGTGCCTTTAATGATAGAAAGCCTTAAGGGTAAATATAAACTTGGATCTGCAATAATTAACGTGTAAAATCTACCTGAAAGTCTCCTTCTTACACCAATCGTGCTCATGTTCCGATGGCTTGATCTTAATCGGAGATTTCTGCTCAAACCATGTCATTGGAGCGTTTGTGGGCAATAAATGCTGATACTCCAAGGGAGTGGTGGATTCTGGTAAGTTGTCGAGTACCGCCAATTGCATAGACAAGCTTTTTATGTATGGCCATAGACACGTCAACGCCTCGATACGGCCTTCTTTGGCAATTTCCATAGCACTATGGACTATGCTGTTGCTCCGTAGGCGATGATACTCGTCTTTAACGTATGTTGATTTCTCGCATTTTAATATGGCCTGAAATATTTAGTTAGAAATTGAATTAATTTAGATTTAAACAAAACCTCCGAGTCTAACCAGGCGGGCTTTTAAGAATAAAAAAAAAACAAAATATCACAGATAAATTTTAGTAACTCTGGATAAATCATGAAACTAATACAACTAAGTGATTAGTTTAAAATTTTTTCGACAAGTTTAAATTAAATCCGCCCCATTATAAAACACGGAATATAGATAGTATAACGTGTATTACCTCAGTTATTTATTAATTTAATTATGATAAATTTGTTTCGATACAAACAATTGTATTGAACTCTTAAGATTAGTTTTTTTTAATTATATAAGTTAGCAATCTTATCTGTAATTTTATTTAAGTTATCCTCTTTTTGAACGTAACCCTTAGTATATATATATACGTGGATACCTGGAAAAGCCCGCTTGTTAGCGAAAAAGGCCGCCCGTTGCCTCCCTAATAGTTTATGTCATCTGAACATGAATTAAGTAATTCAACAAAGTGTATTAATAAATAACCATGACAACGAACACTGATTCATCTCTAGTCCACGTTCATTAATACGGAATATTTAAAATGAACTTACCTCATACAAATTTAGCCTCTCCTTATAAAATATCATAACGTGTCTGCAACGAAGCAATTCACTTGTGTACCCATTTAGATCCTCAACTGTGACGTCATCGGCAGATTTCCACTCGTCTTCGGGAAGGTCTTTGTTAATTTCTGAAGACAATAAGTAATTATTTATAAAAAAGAGAATGACTTACAAGTTGGTGCGTTTCGATTTCTTAGTAAAAAAGTCATTTCTCAAGCGGTGCGATAAGACATAGACATAACATTCATTACTAACAAAAACACACACAGAAACACAAAAATAATGGGTGAACTTATGTACACGCGTTAGAAGTTATTATTCTTTGGCGTAACAAGATAAAAATCTATTTAAAATTTTATCTTTCAGCTTATTCGCGTTTGTAGAAAAAAACGACACTAACAATAGAAAAAAGGTATTTAATACATTAAAAGTTTTATTATAACGTATCTAGTTAAATAAAGTTTATTTAAATATCACACAAAAATATTTTTACATAATTAAAGATATGGACATTTTTATTTTCAAATGTTGACTACGCTAACTTCAGGGTGTCGGTTTTATGTGAAGGTATGCGCGCGCATGGTAAAAATTTACTCTCATCATTTTTCCCTGACGCGGCAAAAGAAGAATAACTTCAATAACAATTACAAAGTTAAGTGTGTACTGTGGTTGTAATTGGCCCTGGCTCAGCATTATGCTGAGGAGCAGAGTTGTTCCACAGCGCTGGTCATTCTGCCAGAGACCACAGCAGCTAGTTTGCGCAAATTAGGTTAAACAATTTTGATATGTATACCCTAGCTTTGAGCCATTGAAAGATCGTCAGGTGAGCTTTGCCCGTTTAGTCCCTGTTGCATTAAAAAGGAACCCACCATTTAGAATCTCGGAACATGTGAGCGTAAGTCCGAAGTCCAATAAGTCCCTCGCAGCACTCAAGCTCTCGGGAAGACGATCCACGCACTGATGTACCGCCCATATCTTCTTAGACACCTTACTCTACATGAATTCAACTGTTATTAATGTTTTATAAAATAAACTCAAACTCAAAATAACTTTATTCATATAGCTAAACAAGTACACGTATGAACGTCAAAAAGAAGTTAAATTAATTGTAAATTTACATTTACTACCAGTTCGCAAGTCAAGGGCGTAGAGCGGGCATTAAACTTTTCGACACTCATTAAAGGTTCAGAGTCATACAATTTTTTTGAACTGGGATTTGGGTCTTTTAAATATTCGTCAAATTTATAAAAAGCTTTATTGATTAATTTACGTTTAACGAGGGTCTTGAATTTATTTAGTGATAATTCTTTAATTTCGCTTGGGAGTTTGTTGTAAAAACGAATACAATTTCGTAGTATTTTCTTTTGTTAACATAGCTTTTACACATTAAGAAAACACATATTAAACGGATTGAAGCTATCGTATTATTATAAACTTATAATTATTTACATATTTTTATTTTAAAATTTTCCGACGTTTCACGTGCTTTACAGCGTGCGTGGTCACGGTGACTAAAGACAAAAGGTGTCGAATGTCAAAAGTATCACAGCTGTAGAGAAAGTTGTGTTATCTGTGTTTATTTGATATCGACTAAAGATGACGGGTTTTTGCATAAATGACTCACGGTGTCCTCTATTTCAAATTCCTCAATACAATACAATTTCCTCAAATACTTAGAGACATAAACGTTAATTTATTGCATGAAGAGTATACAGCAATGGTCAACGCAAGGGCCAGGGGTCTTGGGGATCTTGGTCCTCCTGGGCCGTAGACTTTTAATATACCGAACAGCTGTTGTTGAGCAGAGTCTGTATATAAACAAACCAAAACTAGGTTTGACTAGTGAATTGTAAAAAAGCTTCGCGAATTCCGCCCTTGGAAGATACATTATAAAGACAAAGAGACACTCAAATACATTATAAAAGATATATTATACCTATGTACATATAACATAACACGGTTACGTGGCACTTAAGTTTAAATTAAACATACCACTGCCAAAACCTAGACTAATACGGCATTACAAAAAATCGTCAGTTACCATGGTTACGACGAAATAACGGTTACCACAGTAATTTTATTTCACGTTTAATTCCGTTTATATTTATATCCCTTACCAAATAATTCTGAATGGCATCTGTGGAGACAGGGTTCTTCCTCCATTGCTGTTGATAGACGAGATCACTGTCCAAGTCAAACGTCTCCGCGAGGGTCAAAGCTTCGGAATACTTTCCACCTTCAATCTAAAAAATATGGAATTAATTTAAAAATAAAACAATGAACGGAACTGTACCTTTGAAGTAGCTTTAGATCCATGGGTGTTGAGCCCCGAAATGTTTATTCCGGGACTTTTTCACTTATAAAGTTTAACATAACTAATATGGAATGGAAAACTAATCTATGAAATTAAAAAAAAATACCTTTCTAGAGAAAAGTTCGCCCGGCGTAGTACTTTTCACACCTAGAAGTCGGTATACCCGCGATACAATAGTTATCTTCTTCGGTTTGGGCTGAAAAGTCTCCATATCTGTGATCGCATAGAGAACCGACTTCATCAACTCTTTTGTCACCTCTAGCATAGAGTCGTCCACTTCCACTTCCTCTTTTACAACTGCCACCTGCTGAGGATAATATATAGAAGTAATAACCGTGCTGCTGTTACTCAACTCTTTTAGGTTATGGCGTGATATTATATAACCCGTTGGTCAAAAAAGAAGAAAAAACTTTTGATTTGGATACTAAGAATGAGATTTATAGACACAACCTTTAGGTACGGGAGTCAGACTTAGCGATAAGTCTCGTTTCTTTCTTACCATCTATTCTTATACCTAAAAAATCATCAAAATTGGCGAACCTTTAGAAGTGGATAAAGGAATCTTTACCCAATTATATTTCAATAGAAACCAAATTAAGGTAAAAGTTTCTTTGACAATATGCGCTATTTTCATCTCATTCATTCGCTGTTGTTGTGAATTTTAAGTTTTAGTTGTGAGTTTTATATAATTTTAAGTTATTATTATAATCGTAACCGCGTTTATTAACTATAACATCCTAAACAAATCTTACGTCGTCATTGACTTTTTATATTTTTACATTTTTTATGTCTGCGAAAGTATAATGGCAGTTTTCTATCTTTACATCTTTGTAATTAGATATTGTGAAAAATAAATTAGAAATCTTAAATCGATTTTGATAAAACTGTACGGGAACGGTCAATTGGAACATAACTTTCTCCACACAATAAAATATATTACCGAATCATCAGCTCTGGTCTTATTTGGCGGCAACACGTCACTCTCGCACTCCAACGCCACGAACGCGCCGTCGTGTGCGCATCTCACCTGGAATTAAAAACAACCCTTAAAACTATATCGTAACTGATGATTTTTCCCCATTTCGGACGTCGAGATCGTTGGAAATTTGAAATATATTTTTAAAACTGATGTGGGGACAACTGTCGACGTGTGAAAATTACGAGTCGCGAGTCAGTTGTCTCCGGGCCCCGTTGCGCTTAGACGAGTGTTAGGCAATAAATAATAGTCACGTAATTACTCGTTTAATTTAATCCTGGCCCATAAGGAGATGACTCACCATTGGTGACCCCGACGAACCCAGACCCCTGATATATTAAAAATCAAGTGACATTAGTGAACTTCAGTGGACAAATTAAGTGCCAATTTTGATGATGAATCCGGTACCAGGACTTTCATCTCAGACTGCCGCTCAGCAGGGACCATCGCAATTCAAGCCGGAGTTTAGTGATGTGTCGGCAATTTCTGTGACTAGCCGTATTCCTGAATTTTGGACTGACCAGCCAAGAGTATGGTTCATCAGAGCGGAAGCGGTAATAGGCCCTCAAAAGATTGCTGATGAAGCGCAGTTCCAGATTGTTGTGTCAAAACTGGGTAAAGAGGCTATTCAGCAGGTAACTGATTTATTGATCAAGCCCCCTGACAGTAAAAAATACGAAGCGCTTAAGAGTAGGTTGCTGACAATTTATGAGGAATCGGAGAATCGCCAGATACAAAAACTGATTGGCGAAATGGAGCTAGGCGACCAAAAACCGTCACAACTTCTTCGCCGTATGCGCGATCTGGGACGGGAGAAAATACCTGACGATACGTTGAGGATACTGTGGCAGTGTCATCTTCCCACTGCCGTGCGAGCCGTGCTAGCCGTAACGGAAACTAAGGATATAGATAATCTGGCCACTGTGGCTGACAAAATCATGGAGACTTCGCAGCCACAGGTTTCTGAGTTATCATCGCCTCAACCTATTAGAGGGGACGATAAGATTTTGGTTGAAATTGCGAAACTGAGCGTTAGGTTAGCTAACTTAGAGAGATCTCACAGCACTTCGCGGAGGAGAGACTCCAGTAGTTTTCGTCAACGTTCCCGGTCTCGCAATCATAGCCAGACCCGTCGCAGCGCTCAGAACGAGGATTGGCTCTGTTTCTACCACTTCCGTTTCAAGGAGCGCGCCAACAAGTGTGTGCAGCCCTGTTCCTGGAAGAAGGGAAACTAGAATGTGCGCAGGTATATGAGGCGGATATCTGTGCTGTTTCCCCAACGCATCGCCTACGTGTTATAGACTACAATAGTGGTTATAATTTTTTAGTAGACACAGGTGCGAATGTTCTTCTGTTCTTCCGGTAAGAAAACGTTCTTGTAATAATTATTCTAAGTTATCCGATTACAAACTATACGCAGCTAACGGTGCCGAAATTCGAACCTTCGGTGTTAAGTCACTAGAGCTCAATTTGCGTTTACGTCGTCCGTACCGCTGGGATTTTATCGTAGCCGAGGTAAAACAGCCAATTCTCGGTGCCGATTTTTTAAGCGCATATAGTTTGTTACTGGATGTAAGGTCACGCAAGTTGATAGATAAGGTGACTAATTTAAATTTCAGCATCTATTGTGAATTGTAACTTAGCTTCTGTGACCACTATTGACAAAAGTCATCCATACTGGGATGTAATTTGTAAATACCCAGATATTACTAGACCTGTTTATTATAAGAATAGTCCTAAGCATAATGTGTATCACTACATCGAAACTACAGGTTCTCCAGTTCACGCTCGTGCTCGACAACTTCCGCCAGATAAGTACAAACGTGTAAGGGAAGAATTCAAGGTAATGCAGGAGATGGGGATATGCCGCCCATCGAAAAGCCCATGGTCTAGTCCACTGCACGTAGTTCCTAAGAAAAATGGCCAGATTAGGCCATGCGGAGACTATAGGCGATTAAACGCAATAACGAAGCCGGATCGTTATACCGTACCGCGTTTACACGATTTTGCTTATCTGTTGGATGGTAAGACGATTTTTACTCGACTTGACGTTATTAGAGCTTACCATTGCATACCTATTTTCCGGATGACATTGAAAAGACAGCGATCACGACACCCTTTGGACTTTTTGAATTTCCAATGATGACTTTCGGTTTACGTAACGCAAGTCAAACTGATCAACGGTTTATGGACCATTCGGTACTTCAAGGTTTTGAGTTTTTTATTTACTTTTGTCGACGACGTAATCATAGCTTCGGAGTCAGTAGAACAACATAAAGAACATTTAGACAAAGTTTTTGAACGTTTTAGTCAATTCGGTTTATCTATTAATCTCAGTAAATGTTGTTTTGGAAAATCAGAAATTGAATTTTTAGGGCATACAGTATGTAAGAATGGCATTCGACCTTTGGACAGCAAAATCGAAATTATTAAAAATTATCCTAAGCCTAAAACGATTGATGAGTTACGTCGTTTCTTAGGAATGGTTAATTTTTATCGTTCTCATATTCCCAACGCAGTTAGGTATCAAATAGTTTTAAATAAATATTTACGTGGTGCGAAGAAAAAAGACAAAACACCCATTGTGTGGACATTCGGTGCCGACGAAGCTTTTGATCGGTACAAGGCGTGTTTACAAGAAGCGGTCACTTTGTCCGCCCCACGTTGCGAGGTTCCAATTTCATTAATGACTGACGCTTCAAATTCTTGCGTTGGAGCAGTTTTACAACAATATGTAGATAATAAGTGGAAACCGTTAGGTTATTTTTCGCAAAAAAATTCAGATGCTCAAACCAAGTATTCCACTTATGATCGCGAATTACTAGCAATTTACTTAGCGATTCGTCATTTTAAAGATTTAATAGAAGGCCGTAAGTTACACATTTACACAGATCATAAGCCCTTAATTTACGCTTTTAAAAAAACGAGGTGCGAAAAAGAAACACCTAGACGCATAAGACAGCTAGCATTCATTAGCGAGTATACTACCGATTAGACATATTACAGGTTCCGAAAATGTGGTAGCAGATTCCTTATCACGCATAGAGACAATACACTGTCCTACCTCTATTAATTATGAGGAGTTGGCAGACGCTCAAGGTGGGGATGAGGAGCTCTCACACATCATCAACGATGTTAATAGGCGAACTCAATTCAAGAAAATAGTTATGCCCATGTGTAGCAAACCTATTTTCTGTGAAATATCGACAAACAACATTAGGCCGTATTTACCTAAGCATTTTCGTAGATTAGCTTTTGACACAATACATAATTTAGGACATCCAGGCATACGCTCATCTAGAAAAATGGTGTCTAGTAATTTTTTTTGGCCATGTATGAATCGTGACATTGGGATTTGGTCTAAGAACTGTTTAGCATGTCAACGCACTAAAGTAGTTAGACACACTAATTCAGCCGTGCAAGCCTTTCCAACTTGTGGAAGATTTGAACACGTGCACATAGATCTCGTTGGACCTCTTCCAATAACGTCAGAAGGATTCAGGTATTGCCTGACTATGATAGACAGACGCACGCACTGGCCGGAAGCATTTCCTCTTAAGGATATTACCGCGGAAACTGTAGCCAAGTATGTGTATGATGGTTGGATATCGCATTTCGGTTGTCCTTTAAGGATAACAAGCGATCAGGGACGCCAGTTCGAGAGCGACTTATTTGCTAAGCTTATGGTGTTGCTAGGTATCAATAAAATCCGAACAACTCCATGTCACCCACAAAGCAATGGCGCCATAGAAAGGTGGCATAGATGTTTAAAAGTTTCATTAACAGCGCGTTTAATTCAAAAATCATCATCCTGGGTTGACGAATTATCAACCGTATTGTTAGGTCTTAGAGCAGCTATTCGAACGGACAGTAAACTTAGTGCAGCAGAGATGACGTACGGTCAAACACTTCGCCTGCCGTCCGATATTTTTAATAAGGAGTAAATCACAACAGGTGATGATTTCACCTACGTTCAAAAGTTGCGTGGCATTTTGAACAGTTTTAGACCTGATCACAAGTCTCATAGTAATTCGTCATTTTTTGTTCATTCTGATCTGAAAGACTGTGAATATGTTTTCGTTCGTAACGAGGTACATAAACCATTAAAGCCAACGTATGATGGTCCGTACCGTGTGTTGAGTCGTAAATCTGAGGTGTATAAAGTTGAGTTTCCTAACAGAAATGTTCAAATATCTATTGACCGATTGAAACCAGCATATTTCTTATCGAATTCAAGTGCGACAGTTAAACATGACGACGAACATGACACCGACTTACGGACTACGCCGACACGGTCGTGTTACGCGGAGACCTGTACGTTTTGCTGATGTTAAGTTTAAGTGCACGTTGTATCAAAATATGTTTAAGCAATCGAATAACATTTTTATTATTATTGTTTGTGAAACTACTAGATCTATACGTTATGTTTTATACACATTTTTTGTACCCATATTATGGTTATTTCTACATACACTTTTACACTTATTCATTTTTGTGTAAACAGAAAAGATTAAAAAATGTAATTTATTAAAAATGTATTAATTATGTAATTTTTTTTAAGAAGGGGGATGTTGTGGGGACTACTGTCGACGTGTGAAAATTACGAGTCGCGAGTCAGTTGTCTCCGGGCCCCGTTGCGCTTAGACGAGTGTTAGGCAATAAATAATAGTCACGTAATTACTCGTTTAATTTAATCCTGGCCCATAAGGAGATGACTCAACACTGATAATAATTATAAACGTATTGGATTGATATTTTGTCATATAATTATATACAAAATTTGTACATGTTATGATCCCAGATTGTATTTAATCTGAATAAAAAAATATATTAAAACTCAAAGACAGCTGGACCAATTCCAGTATTTTCTTTTTCTTAGGAAGATTTTTATGGAAAGAAATTTTTTAAAAGGAAATTGAAAATCTTAGTTTTATTTAGTACTTCGGTTTTGATTCCGAAAAAGCAAATAGTCTCTAAGGGGTAGCATAGCTAAACGTATTTATTGTATAAATGATCTTAAATATAAAGGAAGTTCGTGTGGTGGAAACACAAACTGTACGCAGTTTTTCTGTCCACCAGGACGTTTAAATGTTCCATATGTTGGTAGTAGTAGTTGAAAGTATAAGTAAAGGGCGAAGTTTGCGGGGACACCTAGTAAATAAAAAAAACTAATATTTACTTGAGGCGAACCCTGGAAGAACTCCGGCCGCTTCCCCAATATATTGATCATATCTTCAATTCCGCAAATCGACACCGCTCCACTAAATCTTGATACTATAATTTCCTGAAAAGAAAAAGATATCTTATCTTATATATCTATCAGGCCGCTAGGTAAACGGCGCTGTTTAGTTAAAAGGCCAGGCTGTTAACTGAACGGCGTATTAAGCTAGTAGGCTGCGTCATATACACAAAGTATATAATTTTGTAGCGAATATAGGATTGGCGGAATAATATTAATGTATTGAACGTGTGATTAAGGTGAGAAAGGAATATAAAGGGGAATAAATATTGTTATTTAACCTGAAGTTCCTATATGCCTGTTGATAACAATTTAAACTTGCTTATAGTCGCATTTGACATAGCAGTCGTCGCTTTGTTCTTTGCTTTGCCAAATAAGTTCAATTTTCAATCAATTTTATCCTTCGTAAAATATTGATTGGAGCAATAATAAGGAAAGCTCGATTACAAGAATTTCATAGTTTTCTTTTACAGCTAAGTAATATATGAATATTTTGTTTGTTACCTGATTACTCCACCAATCTACATCAGCGGGGAAATGGAGCATTTGGTCTTTATTATTCTGGTCCTTACTTAACGGGTTTTGTAAGGCATGATTGTCTTGTTCATTAACTTTGTATCGATATTCGCCCGTTAATACGGGAAGACGCCATACTGATACATCACCGTTGCAATGCATGCATAATAGTTTGGTAGAGTCTGGAGATGGTACCATACGTATGATAAAATTCTGAAATAAATTATAAAGTTAGCTTTCGATTCTCCGTACTAAGGTCGTACGTTCAAACCGAATCTGCCACTTTGGGTTTCAACAATAATGTTTCACGTTAGCTAATGCTAAGCATAGATATTTTTTTTAATAACAACATAATAGCAGAGAGCGGATACTTGTTAATTTGTAGCTCTTTATTGTTATTATTTACTATTACGTTTTAGTTTTATTATTAAATCTTACTAAGGATGAAGATGGCAATAGCAAAGATTTTTGTTTATATTTGTTCCAAATTAGCTTTAAGAGTTCAGAGATAGAAGGGTTCTGTTTCGCTCTGAGTAATTTTCAGATGTGGATGTCACGCTTAGCGCCAAGTCTCAACTTTGAGTCTCTCAGCGCCGCTTTCCAATACGTCACTCAAAATTAAATGTATTTTCATGTATGAAGTTTGACATATTTGACAGCGCTCAAGATTTTGAATTACAATATGAACCTAAGTGTTTCAGTGACATATAGGGTGTTTTTGCTTCATAATAATTTTAATCTTGACACATTTGTTTATCAAATTCTTCGTCGATTTTGTCAAATCTCATCTAGTAAAGCATATATATTACCTATGTTGATATACGTTATATTGACGACCCATTTTTTACAATGTTCATTTCTAAAATTACATATTATTTGAATAATACTCACCATATTCTTTGAATATACAAATGGTATGTAGAGTTTAAATCTCTCCTGGGCGAGTTTTGCCTGCAACTCGTCTGATACAACTGATAGCTTATAGAATGGTTCATCGTTTAGAATACGCCACGCGCTTAACCCCGCACATAACGAAGAACTATCATCCTGAAAAACTAAACTTATAAATCATTATTGTATTAGATTATTTACAACGTACATTTTATTTACGGTTTTATAAAGATAATTTGATTTATAACATTAAATTTTTTGTGAAAATACACATCTTAATGATTCTATAGCAAGGTATATTAGGTATTCTATAGCAATTATATTTATTACAACTTTAGATTTTATTTAAAAAAATACTTCTTGTCTAGGACTTTACTGAACGTTTCTTTATTTAGGCACACAATCTCGTGGAACAAATACATTTAGCAACCTCTTAATTTTAAAGCGACTCAGTCCGCCTTTTATTAGAAATAAGAAAATGTCTAGTATAGTTAATGATATAGAGTATAGACAATGATAAAAAAACATATTTAGTAAGGAAATAATATAGAAATTGGTTTTGAATTTATGTGTCCAATTAATGCGTCGGTCATACCTTATACACAGCCTGTGGCACACCTGCAACATAGAGTATGCCGTGAGGCGCGCAATAGGCAGCTGCCGAAACTCCACCCGTAAAGTGGAAAGTGTGATGTAGTTTAAAGCCTTCTGTCTGAGACACAAGAAACCCGCGGAGTTTGCCATCATACGTTATAACCAGGACTTCCCAATTCCTACATTAAAATAATTCTCAGATACATATGATCGATCATTTTTAATTTGTAAATGCCTTTATAGTGACAAAATGAAAATAGAATTTCAAAATTCACTGGCCAGCCAGTGTTAAAAGTATCCCTAGCGCTGTCGTCCGTAACGCAGCAATATATCATTGATATGCATTTGGAGAAGAAGGAGGTTGGGGGGTATGGCGCGATCATATCATCTGCCTTCTCCTTCACGGTACTGGCCAGCGAGTCGTTGTACCTTTGGAGAGGTAGATGGAATGGAATGGACAGCTCTGGCAAGGGACCACACTCGAGTCCCGAAAAGGAGGTGGGCCAATTTATCGCCAAATTTTGCAATATGCTCTGATTTTGGTGTAACGATTTCGGACGGATATTGTTGAATAGTCTGCTTGTTTATCAGTGTTACACCAAGAGCTTGAATCTAGAGAAAGCTAACATCCAGTTAGGAAGTTTTGTTTGAATGTTAAGTAATTGTGTTAATCAAATCAAATCAGACAATATAAAATCTAAGTACATATATTCATAATATTAAAATGGTTGTCAGCTTGTAAAATTTTACTAGATTAATTGAACTTTACAGAAAATTTAGACTATATGATTAGAGAGAAAAACTATTTTTAAGATAAATACAACTCACCATTTGGTATCCTTTACTCTGAGCGGCATGAATATAATCTCTGAGACGGCATGAGTGTTATCAGTGCACTCCAATCCACCTGGTCTTGAGCAATCCTAAAAAACCTCTCAACTTTAATGATTTGAAGAATAAAGCATTGTCACTACAATTTATTCCACTAACAAAAACTTTATAAAATTTCTCTAACTAAAATTATATTACTCAAATAATTAAGATTGTATAGCTATTTTCCATTCACCTAGTAAGGGGCAGTAGCCACAAATAATTAAATATTTCAGCACAAAGAAAAAAAATGTCTAAAAATATATGTATACAGGGATTATTAGATTAGATATTATGTCTACTTACAATAGGGATATTAAATAGGTTTGATGCGGTTAGATCAAAAAAGCTGACTACTCCATTTCCATAAGTGATGACTAAGAAAGAGCAATCTGGACTCCAAACTACCTTTCGCCATTGAGGATATGGGTCCCTTGAAACTAATAAATAAATCCTGTAATACCACATATGTGTTATATTTTCCAATATCTATTTTCTTAAACTTTACTATTACCTGTAGTTCTGGCAGCAATGGTAGCATAATCAGATCTCTTAGTTCTAATCTCCAATATATTGTCAGTAAGTACAGCTATAACTTTCCCTTCATCACCTAAAGCTATATGCCATTTTTGTTGTTTTTCAGTGTGCCTAAAAAGTAATAAACATAACAAAATTGTAAAAAATCTAGGCAATAAAGAAATAAATATCTTGTAATCATTAACTCGTCTGAAGACACAAAATAAATATTTTTATTATTGTTTATACTTACGCAGTTACACTGTCAAGCAAGCTTTTTTTTGGTCCAAAAAATTTAAGACATTTCCATAAAGCTGATATATTTTCCGGAAATATATTGTCAGGCTTTTGCTGTAAAACAATATTGTATGAAAGATGAGTAAAACCAAGTATTCGTGTGTATATTAGGTGATATAAATTCTTACCAAGTATTCAGGCTCTGGTTTCCACTCAGAGAATACGTAGAGTTCGTGTAAAATCGATTTCTGATCTGCCATCGCAGATTTTACACTATTTAAATTTTTAGTTTTTAAGGACAGCGGGTTATAATTAAACGTTAAATGCACTGTTCTTAAAAAGTCTTAATATTTTCTGTATTCTCTCTGCATTCAAGATTGGACGTAGTCAATACGTACACATCTGTGTTGTGTGTATCGACTATCAAATAGTTTGATGACAAATTATCAATAATCAATACTTCTTATCAGTGGCACGATTTGATAGTATTGACATCTGACAAATCTTAAGTGCCATGTGTGCATAGGTGGTCTATTTTCTGAATATCACCGATGTTCAACTACATAAAGATGAACTCTATGGTCTTTGTTTTGGTTATTTTATTTGACTGTTTGGCTTAAAGGTCTCGTTACCAGGCCATAAAATTATTTAAAAAAAAAAAAATATTTGACTGTTCATCAAATAACTGTTGAATTTTTTAAGTCGTAAAAAAATATTGCTTACTGTTTATTATTATATTATAAACAATGAATTTCTTACATAATGTTTATACAAAGGCAAGTAAGGTTCTTTATTGACTACCTGGTTAAAATTTAAGGTTATTTAATTATTGTTGTTTATTGTGTTTTCAGAGTTTAGAGGAAAATAAACGTAATATACATTTCTGGGAGGCTTATGTCGAAGATCTTAACGCTCTAGACTTTAGTATATTTAGTGATAAGCTTACAGTACCTGTTTTGGTGCCAATTGGGAATAAAATATTCTATAGAGGTTTGTTGAAACACACAAATGAAGTAACTGTTTCACTTGGTGCTGATTACTTTGCAAAGTGTTCCATTAAACAAGCTGAAATAATTAAACAACATAGAATCAAAGGTAAGAGAGTATATATTATAAATGGCTACATATTTAGTTCGACTAATGTAAACTTATACTTATTTGTACCATTTATAGATGCGCAATCCAAACTTGAATTATATAGAAAAGAGGCAGGGTATTTGGAAAATCAGCTTATATTAAATAACAGTACTAATGACACCTTGGGTCAAGATATTATTGAAACTTGTACTGAAGAAGAAGACAGGATATGGAAAGAAAAACACAAAGAAAAAGTTAAACAATACAATCAGAGTAAAGAAAAGCATTTAGATCATTGTGATAATGAATTAACAGATAATGAACTTTGGAGTAGGTTAGAAGAACTAGAACTACAAGAAGAGTTAGAAGAAGAATACTTGAGCATGACAAATAGGAACAATTATATAGAGGCAGATAATTCATTGATTATAAAAAATGATATACCTACAAAACCAAACCCTGTTAGCATGTCTAAACAATTACCTGAAGTTCCAGACCACAGCAATAATTCTGAATCTAAAGAACAAATTTTAGAACAAATAATGATCAGGCAAAAAAATCTTGAATTAAAACTAACGGAATTACAAAATAAAAAGGGAGGAAACAGTAAAACTGAGGATGACTTACTTGAAAAACTAAATGAAATTGATCAACTTGATGAACTTGAAGATGAAATGAACAGGTATAATTTTTTTTAATCTTGTAAGTTGTATTAACTAAAGAAAGAAAGCTAAGAGATAATTAGTTGTTATGTTTATACATTTAGTACCTAATAGTGATATATTTCTAACATAATTCTTTAGTAAAAATGTCTTTAATTAAAATAAATGTTATTATTGTTTTAGATTAGATGATATCTTAAATGAAGATTCAGAAGACTCAGAAAAATCTACTAAAGAAATTACTACTCTTAGTTCAAAGAAAACTGTAACATTTGCTAATGATGATGAAGCCAAAACTTTAGAAATATGTATGAAACATTCAGATGTAGAACCTGATACTGTACCTTACAACCCTACTAATGGAATTAAAAAACCAAGTGATATCTATGAGGCATTCTCCACAAAGTTTCTTAATGAAACTACATCTATTTTAAAAAAGACAAAATATGGAATTATTAATGATTTAAAGCATTTGGACGAAAATAAAACTATAGTATCACCTGAAATTGAAACACAGAGAGAAACAATTGTTGTAAAAGATGTGTTAGAGACAGCGGATAAAAATAACAAATTACATAATCTGCATAGACCAGTTAGCTTATTTAAAAAGAGGAGACAGATACAAAGGAAAAATTAAAATATATATTCTTGTTTTATTTTATAACTTAATTATATTTTTAGAAAGTATTGTAATTTTTTTTAAGTTTAAATAAATTGTCGCAACTCTAACCCTTGCGCAGCTTTTTAACGCCGCATCATCTGTAACAAGTATTATTTATTACAGTCGCAGAAACTAAAATTATTATTTATTTATTTACACTTCGTTACACCACAATATAAAAAAATTAACATAATTAAATCAAAAGGAGGGCAACTGGCGGCCTTATCGCTTGCGAGCGATCTCTTCCAGGCAACCACTGTGAGTAAAGAAAAAAAATGTATTAAATTACATAAGATAGGCAAGTAGTGCAAAAATACATCTTATACACATTTATTAAGACAAAACTAAACAGGAACAAAAGGGTTAGTGAGTGACAACTATGGTTGCCACCTCTCTTGCAACTAAAGTACTTTGTTATACATACACAAGAGAAAAAAATGTGTGCGTGTACTATTTTGTATACTTAACTCAAAACTATTATGTATACATAGCAATTACTAGAAATAACTTGCAATACTTTATTTGAAACCTTGTGACAAATAACACGTAAGAAAATAGTTGAATATTTAAAATTCTGCATTTCCATACAGAATACAGATGCTTATCTGTGGTAGATTAAGTGCTTTAGGTTATGTGTTAATACATAATATGCCAATTGAAAAGTTATAAATATAAACAACAATTTAAAATTAATATTTAGTCTAAACAGTTTACAAAATGCTTAGTGCATTAAGAAATAAGTTTCGTGTATCCGTCAATACTTTCGTAAGATCGTTTCAAACCACAGCACCAGTAGCTACGGAGCGTTTTGATCTTAAAAGAATCCCAGCTGACGATGAAGGTGTACAGGGAGAAAAGATAATAGATCTAGACTCTGTCTTAAAACAGTAAGTACAATAGAGTAATCATTTCGAGTTTCTTACTTATACATATTTATTAATATATAATTATATCATTACCTTTTAGAAAACGAAATATTTTCCCTACACCTGAATCTGATAAAGAATTACATGATGGTATACTTTACAAAGATCTGCCAATTTGTAACATAAGAGTAACACATAATAACACCATCTTTACTCTAACAAGTGCAGAAGGGGCTGTAAAAATAATACGGTCTTGTGGCATGGAAGGTTTCAAAAATACAAAAAAAGGAACTAACATTGCTGCACAGACTACTGCTATAAGTATTGCATCAGTAAGTACTTTGTTTATATTACAATCTAACAAAACAAGCCTGACATATAGATATACATAAGAGTTTCAAATAATTATTTCCTTTGTAGAAAGCTATTGACAAGGGATATAAAACTATTAAAGTACGAGTGAGGGGCTTGGGTCCTGGAAGATTAGTAAGTATTTTTTCATTCTTAAGGCATATATGCTTTGAAATGTTAATAAATTTATAGAAGTATGTTTCAGCTAAAAAGTTAATATAATTTTTTTTCAGTCTGCTGTAAAAGGTTTGACAATGGGTGGTTTACAAGTTGTATCAGTGACAGATGCAACTCATGTTTCATGGAATCCTCCTAGACCAAGAAAAGCAAGAAGATTGTAGATAACTTTGTTTAATAGACATATTTAGTTTTAATTATAACTTTGTTAGAAATAAATATTTCTTTTATTTCTTCTATAACTATGAACATTCTACCTCTTAACAATTAAACTCATAATTGTAAGACAATGTACACTTATGAATGTCAGTAAAAATTAATGGTACTAAATTAATCATGCTCCTCACCACATTTAAAGTAATTTAATATATCAGCAATAAGTATAGTGAAATAGGAGAATGCAAATGTGGTAACTACATATATGCAAACATAAGATTATGAAGGTAGAAATAACAGTACTCTACAAATGAAAAGTAAAAAAAAGCAACTGCCATGGCTATGACCTAAAATGTCCAATTGGCTAATATGGTACATATAGAAATAGTTTAAATAAAAAAGGTTTTTATTTTCAAGGTAATGTGATAAGTCTACATAACTAACTATTTTTAAGATTTTCTTTTTACTCATGTATTTATTGAATTCTGTATTATTTTGCCTTTTTAGGAACCAACAATAATTCCACATAGTTTCAGGAACTGGGACCCTAATATCCGTTACATAATTTAAATATCTTAATGGAATCCTCTCTCCCTGCCCCCATCATTAAACAAACCTAAATTTTGTGGAAAAAACGAAAATTGTGATATGTATAAAAAAATTGTAACACATTATGTGGGGTAAATGTCGTAATTTATCATTAAGTAATTTGTTCTTTGATATTTAGAACATACATATGTTTAAACACCTTGAATAAAAACTAAATAAAATAACGTCGCTTTCTATCAATTCAAAAAGATACTTAGATACTAGGCGCTAAATCGCCTTAAATAACATAATGGTTATTTACTGCCGTAATTGGGGCAACAACGCCAAAGGTATCGATGGAGATAGCCCTGCAAATCGTACCTCTTCACCTCATACAGGCTACAGCAGGAGGCGGCGTTAGCTGCCATCAGAATTGTGCACTTAGATTTATGGGGAAAATTCAATAGTATACACACAGCTATTTAGAATACTGTTTTAAATAGGGCGATAGAGTACCAATTGCTTACAGCCGCGCCATGTGATAGGATCGCTAACTCATACATTTTCAACGGGAACAGTGCAGGACAAACGAGAGAAGAGGAACATGAAACGACCCAGCATAAGCTATTTATGTTCAAATTTAAAATCGTTTATTAATTTAGGTAAAACAACGTACACTTATAAACGTGAAAAAAGAAATACATATAAAATGCTCGTAATTTTACACTATACTGCCAGTTCTCAAATCAAGGGCTTAGAACCAAGAATTAATAACTTTAGTATTAAATTTGTATCTGATATTGTCTGTGCCGATAATATTAGAAAACAAAAATACTAACAACAAACAAATATTGGAGTTCCCTCCTGGCTGCAGAGGAGCTTGCAAAGAGAGGATCCGGAGAGCTTATGACTGTTCTGTACTAGCTACTTCCCTTGATCTTCTTGCATGTGCTCCTGTATTTAATAAAGATTCACAGAACGACAAAATGACAGTTGGTCGCAAAATGCGGATTTCAGACAGTCCAAAATGGCTAAGCCGCGAGTGGCAAAGCTATTTGTAAGTTTCTGTTTCTGCCTGTAGTCTAGTAATAATTAATATATATGATTATAGTTAAAATTTATAAAATGATTACAATATTACATGATAATATTTATTAACTTTATTAAAATAAAGAGTATTTTTTAAAATTCAATTACCATTATCTTAAAAGCCATATTTAGATTGCGTTTGTCTCTTTGTCATTCTATTGTTTGCCCATTGATTCTGTAACTCTGCTTCATTTGCTTTAGCCTAAAAGACAAAAAAATTATATCCTTATATTGTCACTTGTAATCAGGGGTGATACTAAATTACCTTTAGTTAATAATTTGTAGCTTTACATCTAAGCATATAAGTGTTATAATAATTACTTGATGTGCTAAGTAGGTAATTTGATGTTTTCTCTTCTGTTGACTTGTTGGTTCATTGCCCTTTTTCTTACTGTGGGATTGCCTCTTAGTAGTGTCATCCATAAGTCCCTTGAGTAACATTTCTCTTGCATCTCTAAGCACTTCTTGTTGATTTACATCAACAATCTGAATTTCTTCCCTTTTGCGTTTGCCTCTAGCACCACAAAGTTTTAAGATCTGAAATATAAATATTATTACGGTAAAAATACATCCATAAAAGGATGATTATGATATTTTATTACTTTTATCAGCATATAAAATTTAATAACATATATCAGTTCAAGTGTAAACTAATTGCATGAAATTAACAATTCTAAATTTAAAAATACTTCTTAATAACTTACAGCTTCTTCGTCCAATACATCTCTATTACTGACACAATCAACTGGGATAAAATCTGATTGATTACTGCTATATTCAGACTGTTCTTGTACTAATTGAGGTTCTAAACTTTGATAATCTGGTTCCAATGTAACATGATCATCTTTTTTGAAATATGACTGAAGGGACCGAGGTTCCTTTTGAGATTGTTCAACCTTAACGTCAATATTGAAAGGTACATTTTCTGGGATCAGTTCTACAGGTTTATTTATTGAGAAGAAATCATTCTGAAGATCATCATTATCGCTTTCATCTGAATAGTCAGTTTTAACTACACTTTTTGTTTCAACCTTTGCTTTTTTTAAATTATTTGGAACAGAGTCTATCTTCTTTACAGTTGCAGATGGCTTGTTAGATACAGATTGTGGTATTAGCATTTTTGTGGATACTATAGCACTGTTTTTGGGCTGTGGAAGAATACTTAAGAGCCCAGATTTTTTCTGAAATAAAAATGGAATATGGTAGTTATGATGATGGATTGTTACCAATATAGTATGTTATCTTTATAGTTAAAAATTTACCTCTTTGCTAACTTTTCTTTTTGCACTTGGAACTGTATCTTCCATATCTTTAAACTGAAACAGAATTATATTTTTAAATAGATTTAAATATCTCTATTCTTATATATTTTGTCTGTAATTATAAAATGTTACATACATCACCTAGAGATGGTACAGTAATTCTTGATTTAGGTTTAACTTCACTTATTATCTCTTTTTTGAGCAATATTTCATCTTCATCCTCCTTTAATGTTATTTTTTGTTTAGTTGGCTTAGGAAGGAGGTTAAAAAGATTTTTTTCATTCCTAACTTCTGTTCCATTGCCCGATGGCAAATCAGGTAGTATAGCTGAAACGACAATACATCAAGTAATGTAACGTTAGAACTGCATGTAAGTAAGTAGTACCTTGTAGTTTTGAAGTGTCTCCAGTACTTTCAGGTTCATCATAATCACTTGAGTCACTGTTATCATACGCAACTAAAGCCATTGTAACTAACAATTAAATACGTAAATGGTATTTGGTACTGTTTCTTATCCTATTTAATAAATCATAGCCACAGTTTGTACCATAGAGTACCTTTACTTATAGACTACCGAGTAACATAGATGAAGTTGTTAGATGTCAATTTATACCAACTGGCGCGTCAAGAAATATGATCACACTAATTTAGTAACTTTGATATCACTGATTTAATTCTCAAAAAATATTTCTTTAGCTTGTCTGGTCGGTGTAGTAGTTAACAATATTGTTTGTTAATACAAAAATAATACTAGGGTTTCCTTTGATTTAATTGAGCTAGTACGCAAAAAAATTCTTCTCGACTGGTTATGGTACTGTATTGGTATAAAATTAATTTATAAATAATTTTAGGCAAATACTAAACGAAGATGCCTAAAAAATTTGCGGGAGAAAATAGCAAAGCGGTCGCGGCACGACAGCGTAAAGAGAACGCTAAACAAGAGAAGGACCAAAAGATACAAAAAATGGTAGACGATGCCGAGTGGGAAGATAACGACGAAAAACTAAAGAAAAAACAACAGAAAAAGGTATACCAATAATTTTTGTATTGAAAGCGAATAATAAATGAAAGGTTTAAACAATGGGAGAAATTATTTCAGGATGAACAAGAAAAAAAGCGACAAGAACAGTTACAAAAGAAAGCAGAAGCCAAGGCATTATTAGAAAAAGAGATGGAATCTATAAAGGGAAAAGCACTTCCACCACCACCAAAGATCACCCGCGCACAAATATCCCAAATAAAAGAAAAGACTATTCGACATGAACCTACTGTAAAAACAGTGGTAAAAAGATTTGTTTTATTTATAAATTATGCTATTATGTCTGAATTTTTAGTTGATAAGTTTAGTCTTCATTACAATATTATTTCAGCCTGCTAGAGTGGTTGTTGAGGAACCACCTCTACAAGAAAATCTCAACCGGTTACAAATCGATGGCGAGTTAGCACAAACTGTTGACGAGGCTATCTCAATACTAAGGTAAGTTAAGTAATATTGTTGTATATTGAAAATGTATAAAAGCAGTAAAATATTGTTAAATCTTTTACATTAATTATTTCTGTTTTAGTGAAAAGTCAGATGTAGACAAACATCCTGAAAAGAGATTGAAGGCAGCTTACACCGCATTTGAGGAAATAAACCTCCCTAGATTAAAAGCTGAAAACCCTAGTTTGCGGCTCTCACAGCTTAAACAGATGCTTAGGAAAGAATGGTTGAAATCACCACAAAACCCTTTGAACCAGGCTTAGGCTAACAAAAAGGATATATAGGATCCAGAGATAACAAAAACTCTTTTTTGCTTATATTGCATAAAACATGGTAAAAATAGTATACAGTTTAACTTATGTATTTAACATATTGTCATAATTGTAAATAAATATTTTAAATTACTCCGGTTCATTTAAGTACTGTAAAGGAATTCCTTTTCTCCCCTCTTCTACTTGTTTTACATCAGATTCCCCAAGTTTCTGTTCTAATCCTTTCCATGACCTTTTGCTAAGGCTATGCCCAATATTTTCTAATTGCCAATTCTGTTTTTGAACCAGATCTGTACTAGAACTTGCTGCTGTCACTTTTGTTTCCCTGATCTTTCCAGTTATTAAACTAACATCAGTGCTATCACAAATATCATTGATATCTTTATAATGTAGGTTTCCTGGTAGTAAGTCTTCATAATTGGTAATATGAGAGGTAAAGTAGAAATCTCTGTTGGTGTTAAGAGCTACTTCTAATTCATAAGGGTAAACTAATGCCTGATAAAAGTCTCTGCTATCATATAAATCATTTTCAGGACATGCAATCATAACATAAATATCAATCTGCAACAATATGCAGTGTTTATATTTGTAATAAACATAACTTAATTAATAGGAAATAAACTATAAACAGCAGATTAATAAAAGCATAAGTTACCTCTGGAAAATTAGCCAGCTTTGCCACATTTGGTTTGCCAACTGACACAATATAACATTTTTTACCATTGGCTTTGCATAATTGCTTCATTCTATTAATAATTTGTTTTGTCTGATCCCCAGCCAGTTTACATACAAGAATACCAACAACATTTGCATCCTTACACTTTTCTATCAAAAACCTCCTGCGTTTGAACCAAATAGTTTCTTGTATGACATCTAATTGATTTGACGCAGGATCCAATAAGTACCATTTCTCAGCTATAAACAGAGATCATAGTAGTTTAAAAAAAAGATACACACAAAATATATAAATAGCTATCCATGCCTCAATCACGAAATGACCAGTAAGTTAGTTCCAGTTATTTCAGAACAGTGTAACTTAGTTGCTAAATTTAAAGCCCAAATTATAACTAATGTTTTTATATACAGCAACCTTTTTGAAATAATTACTAGATAACTTATGTATGCAAGAAACATTAATAGTTATAACAGTGTATTGCTACTTTTAATATGATTTAAAGATTATCAACTATCCTAGAAGGGCATAATTATTATTATTTGATATGTAATAATACACCTTTCATCAGTAGATAGCTTTTTCGTCTTAAGCAGCAGCATAGGTTGTTCATATTTTTAATTTCTGTTACAATAAATAACTGAATAATTAAATCATTTCTTACAAGATCTGAATTTTATAATGTAGTAATTGTAATATAGTTCCCATACCTTCTACTGATACTGTAAAATTAAAAAAAGTTCGTCCTCTTGAACCAACATATATACAAACACAGTCCTTAAGGATTTCACTAGAAAAATTTTCACTGGATGCATTTTTAACTACTCTGCCAAAGAATCTTTGTTTGCTTTCTTTCATAGATATAGATGCAATATAGCTATTGGGATATTGTTGGAACCACTTCTCAGTTAGGTCATCTGAAAATGAGTTAATAAAATATGGTCAAACATTCTGAAAAAAAAAACATGTTATAGACATAAAGCAAAACATAAAATGCCAATTCTTTTTTACTTTACAGACATTTGGCCTCAATCACTCCTGATGTCAAGTGACATGCAGCCTATTGGAGGGCATGCATGTCCAGGAGATGCCTATCTTATTTCCACAGAAAAATCCTTTGCTGTTTTTACAAGACAACTACAATCCAAATTGTGCAGTGCAGCACCTGGGGATGTCAACAAGGGGTAGAAAACCAGCATGCTTCAATGAAGGGGTAAAACATCAGCATGCCTCAATGAGCATTGTTTGTAAGTGACGATGAAATCAGATTCTGTAATTTGATGGAGCATTCTCCAGACTGCAATCTATAGATGACTGGCAAAATTAAGACTTAAGAGTTGAGATTAAAAAACTGAATCATCATCTATAATTTGCTTCGGCTGCTTCTCAATAACATCCAAGGTATCCAGATGACATTAGGCAGAATCTGCCAAGAGATAACAGCAGTAATTCACACACCAATGGACTCGAGTTTGATAATGGCTAAGAACTGTCAGAGGATCCCCAAACTACCAAGCATTTCACCTGCCACCTAGGTTGAAGAATGAATATAAAGCCCACGGCTGAGATTAGCTGTCAGGGACACACCAAGCTACTTTAATTTAATTTGGAAACAATTCTTAGTCAAATTAAATTACTTAAGGCATTTCTAAAGAATAAACAACACAGGACATGGAACTTATAGTTTAAGTGTTTTCTAGACCCTATATTAATTACCTTTTAGATGATTAAAATCACAATCATACAATAAGCACATTTTTTTAAGATTAAAGTCTGTCAAGTTTTCTCTTAATATTTTCATAGTAAAGTCTATATCTAATGACTTTTGATTCAGTACTATATATACTGGAATGTTGGTTTTACTGAAGCATGTATGCCCATAATGTACTATGGCATCACTTTGGACATGCATGGAAGCAACAACATCAGCACAGCAACTGAAATGTAGATGACAACATAACAATTTTAATTGAATTACATATATATTTAATATATCTTTGTGTATATAATGTAACTTTGTGATTGAGTCAAAATATAATGCACCTCTTATTTGTATTGAAATAAATAAACCATATTATTTTTTACCTGGCATAGGAAGTATCACCTAGAATATAGAGATCTGCTTCTGTCCCCTTTTTCAATTCCTCATATACTTTGGAACTTATGCCCAACAACTCGTCTGGAAATTGTAAACATACCTAAAAAGTTAAAGTAAAGGTGTAAGTTATTAAGCAAAAGGAATTATGCATTAATTAATTTATAATTGAAACTTAGTTAGTTAGGAACTTTAGTTTTTGAACCTTGGTATATTTGTTAGAATTTATCCAGTTGCAAGTGTCTGCAATCGAGTATCGGGATGTCATTTCAGTTTCATCGTTTTCAATTATTTGAACATCTATTTCTCGTTCTATGCACAGCTTTCCATCCGTAGTTAAGTTAGCCATGATAAAAAGTATGTGATTTCATATGAAATATGAAGGGTTTACAAATAAAATTCCACAACACTACAATACAATCGTTTTGTCGTCGCACAGATTTTGTACTCAACTTCTCAAGTCTCAGTACATGCTCATTTCTCAGTGAATAGTGATAAGGGAGATTGTCAATGTCGACTTCGAACTTTCGAAAGTTAATGTCGATCTGACTCACAGACTATGAATGAGAGACAAGTTGAAGAAAACTGAAAAAATCCTAGAAAATATTGCTATAGTTAGTTAATGCTACACCCTCCCTCGCGAGGGGGATGTTTTATCCTGTTCGGGGCGTATGCCCCCTTCAGGTGGTGTTATTATATCAGCAGGCTGATACAGAGCGGTACGGGGGCGGGTATATAGCCCTTGGCTAGGGCTTGAGGGCTGCGGCGCGCGGGCAGCTTGCGCGGCTCGCGGTCAAGCACCGCCGGGTGGTACTCCCGGTGGACCCGGGGGAGGCCAAGCGAGGCGACCAGCGGTCGAAGCCGCGGTTGCTGCCCTGGTGTCGTCGGGACCCGCGGAGAAGAGCTCACGCGGGTACTTGTATTGGTCGGGCGGCCTGGAGTGCCACGGCGCGATGTTTTGGAGGTGAGGATGTTGAGAGGCGTCCGCTCGATCAAACATCCTCATCGCGAGCCATGCGACGAACTCGTCGATCGACTCCATCCGCAAGTCTCGCGCTATGGTGGCGTTCCTCACGTAGCGTGGTGCCTTTACTGCGCGCCGTAAGACGGTGTTTTGTACGGCGCGCAGTCTTCGGCGGTTGGTCTCCTTGGCGTAGGAGAACCACGCCGGTGCCGCGTACGTGAGGTGAGGGCGCACATACAGTTTGTGTAGCGCGAGCTTGGTGCGGAGAGGTAGGTTGCCTGTGAAGAGTGGGCGAAGCGTGTGCGCCGCCCACTTGGCTCTCCCTACAGCCCTGGAGATGTGGTGCGTCATAGTCAGACTCCGGTTTATGGTGACCCCTAGATAGGTGACCGGCGTCTTCCACGGCACGTCTCGATCCAGGAAGCGTAGGGGTGGTGGCAACCTACCCCGGCCACCAGGAATATTGTTTCTGTAGACATGGAGTCTATATTCTACTATTCACTCGATACTATGGGTGTCCCGAAGTTTCAAATTTTACGCGCGTTAATTTTAGACCCGAGTCCCGACCCGCGAGCAGTGGGCAATTAATAATTTTCTAGCTCAACTGCGACATACATTTACAATTTGCATTATATGTTCAAAGCGCATGTGCTATTTCTTTTAAAATTGCGGATATTTTTTAAAAAACTTTTAATGAGGAAAATTCCGTTTTCGTAACTCTAATTGTAAACACAACGTATGAGACGAACGCGCCCGGCGGCGTTTTGCATACTTTGAGGGACTGCCCAGCATGGAAGGTGGAAAGAAAGGCCATGTTAGGTGTACTCTAGGGCGAGGACGTAAACAGCCTACCGAAAGTAGTAACAGTGATATTAAACGCGAACAGGGAAAAGAAATCTACAATTTCTACAAGGCCGTCTTGAACTAGAAAGAAGGGTAGACAGTGCCAGGGAGCCCATTCGCGACGGCAACCAAATAAACTGCAGTGCCGTCGCGTAATAACGTAACGTGCTCACCAAATCCTCGCCACCTAAAAAGTGCCCAAGCGGGGAAGCAGGGGTCCATACGTTTTAAAGAAAAAAAGAGGCTGATCAATCCCTACAAGCACTGGATCGGATCTTCCCAACTTCTATTAAAGCGAACAACACGGTCTGGTAAGGATAGGTACTTGCTTTGTCGGGTATCTATTTATTTATTAAAGTTTACCTCATCGTACATAGTACTAAACCTACTGCATATTTTACAAAATCATCCATCTAAAATGTATGACAATTGAAGTAAACATTAATGTTTCAAAAAAGAAATTAAAAGTTATATAATGCAACCAAAACATATATAAGATAAAATAAGCACACAATAAAATTAGCAGAAATTTTTGGTAAAGTAGAAAAAAAATCATCAGCAAATTTTTTTCGAAGTCGCTGATCGTACGGGTGTCTATGTGCGAATCATCTACTTATAAAGGCTAGGTGTTGCGGATGGATCACATATAGTAGATTCTGCGCACCAGAGAGTTGTACAGAAGTGTTTAGACGTACAACCACAACAATCTGCATCCCGTTTAAGAAATCCGAGCATTCGTGCTGATGTGGTGACTACTTTATTATCCTGAGATATGAACGTAATTTTTTTGTAAATAATTACACTCAAGTCACGAATCTCTTGAACCTCCTTCAATGGCGCGTCAAGCTCATACACAGTAACAAGTGGTTTATAATTAGGATCATAACCATTTAAAAAGCACAATTGTTTTACACCATTAGGTTTACTTTGAACTAAAACAACATCACAGCTAATAACTTTATAAATCTTTAATTCATCAGCGAAGAGAGACGCTTTACAGTTCTTTATATGATTCCTAACGTCGTTGACAAATAATAAAAATAGCAACGGCCCCAAATGGGATCCTTGGGGAACACCAGATCGCGCAACGTAGGGAGTAGACTCAGCGCCTCCAACGACTACTGACTGGTGCCTGGTACGACTAGATATGACTTAAACCAGATCAGTAAATTTTCTCCTATTCCATACCCACGTAACTTCCGAATCAGTAACACGTGACTGACTTTGTCAAAGGCATTGCTAAAGTCAGTATATATTGCAAGAATCTGGCGCCCACGGTCTAATCCCTGACATATTTTAGTCACAAAAAACATGAAGTTCGTTTGAATTGAACGGCCTCTCCTAAAACCATGTTGCTCATCAATGATTCATCCGTCAACACTTTTGGTGATTGTGGGATACAGGACAGACTCAAACAGCTTGGAAAAACAAGATAGAGTACAAATAGGACGGATTTTTTTTACGTCGGTACAAAAAGGGGGTGTACAGGTGTTGTACCTGTGATACACAGGTACAACACAAGACCTTTTCCATTTCGATGGAAGAAGTGTTTTAGAGATCTATTATAAATAATAGTTAGGGATAAAGTATCACCCCAATCTAACAATGGACGTGGTAAGGAGAATACAACAGTCATATCGCGTGTTAGTTCAGCTCTGCTTTTAATGCATGTCCCTTGTTAGGGGCATCATGGTGTGTTAGTGGGTACCTATGCACAATAATTCCCACGGGAAGTTTAAGCGCAATCCATTTTTACCATTTGGATCAAGCAAGTTCCGACGCTGCGATGTAAAAACACTTGGATAGCTGGTTGTGGCATTGTATTATTAAAGCAAATTAGTGTATTTTACTTGTTATGTATAAGTTTATATACATAGGTAATAATAAAAATAATGCAACATTCCTTGATGCTAATGTAAAAGATAAGCTATTACTTTATTATTTAATTGACTGTCTATAATCTGGTGTGTTAAAAAAGAAACGTAATATTATTACAGTTAGTTTAACTTGAACAGAATCTTGAAACACAGATCACGACATCCAAATCTGTTTACATTACAAAAGTATTTGAATAGGTATTTATTAATTTCGGTCGTTTCATATTGTTGCTCCAATACTTAATTTATTGCAATCTTTCCACAACAACAAATTTCTTTAGTTCCATTTTCATTTACTTGACTGCAACAGAGATATAATGGTAAGAAATAAAAAATATTTACAATATTCTTAACCTAGATAAAACATAGAAAAAACTTCTTCCTGTAGCTCTTTACCTTTAATGCTGGCAGCATTTCCTCGCACTAGGTTTGGGATCGCCGGCACTATCTACCAGGCGCCAACTTAATTCTCTTTACTTAGAAAGCACATCACAAGAGAACGGTGTGGCGAGAATTAATTTCCAATTTCTTAAAGCAATTTCTGTCGTGCACCACCACACTATATGGAACCAGCCCTCCACTGAAGTATTTCCAAACCAATTCGAGTTAGGGTCCTTCAAGGAAAGAGCGTACCAATTCTTAAAAGGCCGCTAAAGGCGCTTGCGAGCTTTGTGGCAGTGCGAGTGTCCATGGGCGGCGGTGTCACTTAACATCAGGTAAGCCTCCTGTAAGATAAAAAAAATACTACAGGGACACTTATATGGGCACACCTAAGCGAAGACTAATGGCAATGCAAAGTGATGTGGGGCAAAAAGGGTGTGGCATATATTTCTGGAATGTTTTAAAAAGTCTTTGTCATCTTTCGACAACACAATTTTTCATTGGTCTCACTCCATCATCTGTTTTGATGAGAGCCACCAAGTTTAAAATAGGGGAAATAACTGGTTTGATCTCACAGTAAGGCATTTTATTAAAAAGGTCTCTTAGTCTTTCCAAAAGACGAGCACCTGTATATTCAACAGTGTATGATATGAAATCATATAGATGTTGGAGTGACAGCCCATCAGATCCTGGTTTAAAGAAATTGGTGTATAGAACTTTTCAGTTGACTGAATTTGAAAGCAGGCTTAGACATCTGTCGGAGAGTCTGAAGAAAAAGGGATATCTGGAGCAGTGCATGGAGGGGCCAGAACATCCTTTGAGAAAAGAAGCCCTGCGGCCTTTAGATCCCCATTGTTGATTTTCTGTTCTGTTATTTTTGTTAAATATTTTAGTCTTTTTTTAAATGTTTTATTAGCCAGATTTAAATTGCTAATAAAAATATAAAACATAGTAAATAATTGTCCTTAAATTTTATTTCTAAATGGGTAGGTAGGTAGTTTTAGTACCCTTCATCACTGATGGTAATTGTATACTCGGGAAAAGCTGCCTTGATTAGTTTTGCAGTGATCTCATGATCAGCTTTTCCGTAACCTTGTGAGTAACCATAAATATGAATTTTCTTATTTTCTGGGTCATGTGAAATTCTTCCCCCTCCTAGAGGCTCACAATCTAGAGGAGAGAGCTTAGCTTGAACCTGTAATAGAAATATAGTACTAAGTTCAATGTTATATAAAAATATATTAAATAGTGTTAAAAATTTACCTCATCATAAATATCTGAATGATAATTACATCTTTTATAACCTCTGGCTATAGTCATTTTCGGCTCTTGACCACTTTTCACCTCTTCATAGACATTAATTAGTATGTATTTAAAAACACCGCTCGGATCGATATCCACGACAGGAACGTTACTCAATGAGGACATGTTTTTATTTACTTTAGAGTCTGAAAAAAAACAATTATTACACAATTCTATATTGGACTACATTATTAGGTATAAAGTTTTTATTTACTGTGATAAATTAAAAGTCTTTTAAAGGAACTTTGGCACGACGTAGATAATATTCTGGGTATTTGTTGCACTATAATCATTTGTTGCCTTTATATCTACTGCAAAATTTTAGTTGTAATTTTAATTTAGAATCTTGATCTGGACAGATCAGATTTGTTTTTAGTTTTGTTGACCGCGGAAGATTGCGAATTGTCAAAAATCTATGTTTTAAAAACTGAAAAATTCTGTGATTTTACTTGAAACTGGCATAAAGTTAAAACTATTGCCATAATATAAAAAAAATAAAGATTCATTGTATTATTATTATCATTGTTAATTGACAAGCGTATTTTTAAAACTAACATCTTTATAATCTGTGGTGACACTTGACATTTTTAAACTTAAATTAAAGTCTTCAATTCCATATTGGGCTATTGTGTGTTTATTATGTAGTAGTGGTCTTTACAGTTTTAAGCTTTAAAATTTAAGCTATGCTGTGTTCATACAGTAATATAATTTAATCGTCTACAGCTATTAAGTATAAGATAAATACATACTAAAATACAAAACGGTAAATTGAGTGAAGGACAAAGTTGGCGTTGCCGTAGGCGTAGTGTTGAGATATGAATTCTGGCACGAAGAAAATGGATTTAAATCCCACAGGTATGTTTAGATTTTCCGAGCGTCGTCGGACTCGTCATTATCCGGGCATAGTAAGGCTTGATCCCGTGTCTGTTTTTTGTTACGCTTTTTACATTTCGATAGGTCAGCAATGGTCAAAATAACGCAACAGATTACTAGTTGACACTAGCTTAAATTTTGGTTGCGGAGTTTAATTTAAAACATTTTGACGTATAAGGATTTTAACAACTGCATTTTGTAAGAAACCGCTTTTAAAGCCAACTAAAAATATGACTGATTTAAAGTGAATTTGATTACCCACTTTAATTTTTGTTGTACCAATTGAAAAAGCTAAACTTAATTTGTTATTTTTTTAACATTTTCAGCCGCACCATAGGAATTTTGGATGTTGGTTTTGGCTTAATTAAAACAAACCATTGCTTACATTTTCAGGTTTGTGGGTGACCTTTTTTACAGCTGCAGGTATTCCATCTGAGGTAGCAGCAACATATGCCCTAACATTTACTGAAAACAGAATTCAGAATGATATGTTGTTAGATTTAAACAAAGAGTACCTCAGGGACATGGGCATTGTAAGAATGGGAGATATTATTGCCATATTGAGGTAAAATGATCTTCTTTTTAACCTATAATCATTAATAACAAGTAAGTTACACAAAAAAATTGTAGGAGAAAATTAGTTAAATAACTAATCCTTATTTCTATAGAAATATGGCAATTAAATAAAGTTTGGCAAATTTTTAAAGATTTTCAATTTATGAGTAGTACCAGTAGTAGTTGTAGGGTCCTCAATTATTTTATGAAATAAAGATGTTGGACATTATTTCTTAAATTTTATAATTTATAGAAAAATAAGTTAGGATTAAAAATATAGTTTCTCCATTTTAAAGGCTTTTCAGTTAGGAAAAAATAAGTAATAAATTTCAGGATGAAAATTTCAGGCATGCCAAGCAAGTACATGAAAATACAGCTAGGGATAAAGTGCTAAGCACAACAAATGTTGCAAACAAAGTCCCCGTAGCTACTGTTGCAGGCCGGTCTACTGTATCACAGCCATCATCACGTGAGTTATATTTAAATTTAGATGTAAGAGGTTTTTCATTATTTGTGACAATAGATCAAAATTCACTTTGGATAATAAATTATTTGATGGGCAAGATTTCCTTATAATAATTGGTTCTGGTGGGATGGCATAGGATTGAGAACTTTTTTTGGAAATACTTTCACTACTGTAACTTGTCATTACTTCATTGAATTCTATAAAAAAAGCACATATATATAGCAACCTTTTTAATTTTTTTTGTTGTTAATTATTTTAAATTTAGTCTCAATTGTCCCATACCATACCATTACCAAGTAATTATATATATTTCAGCAGCAACCCGAATGCTGGAGCACTATACACGTAATTGTGACCCTGCACCCATTGCAGTTGTGCAAAACAAAAGAAAGTCAGATGAGTTTGCGTAAGTATTTTTATTGGAATGCCGATCTTGTTCAATAAAACAATTTTTTTACTTTATAAAAAAAAATTATTTGGTTTTTTCAGACCGCAAGAATCGGCCGTAAACAATAAAAAAGCTAGGCTTATAAGGTTTGCTAACCCTCCTAAAGCCCTAGCTACATTGCCTATTAAACTAGGTAAGTTTAATTTACTATTTTTTATTTTTTTAATAAAAAAATATATATTTAAAATTCTTCCTTAGGTCAAATTTTATCATAATAGTAAGATGCTTCACAGCCCAATTAATTTATGACCATTAAAAAGTTGTAGATAATAAATCATCAATTTTCCCATGGCCTGGGCTAGATTCTCAGCAATTAATTTGTTCTTTCGGGCTTGTGTGATGACAACTTAAAAATGGAAGCCCTACAAGACTTGGTGTTGCCAACAGATTCCTATATGTCGATTTTTTTTAAATAGCCTTCGGTTTTAAAAACTTCTACCCAAGAAGGTGGTGTGGCCGCTAACGATGTTATCCTTTATGATATAAGCAGTTTTGTGTAAATAAATTCATGGTTTATAAGCTGTGGTACGAACGCACGATCACGGGGTTGAGTGTAGCGGCCCTATACTGTTAAGACGATCACCGTAAAATTGTCAATGAAACGGACACAGTCGTGTCCGCCTTAATATTATTAAACTACATAATTGATTTATAAAATTATAATACAGTAATTTAAATTATATTAAGTTTTTATAAAAAAGGGGTGGCATTTTCATAGAAACAATATAAGTTTAAGAACACTGCTTTCAACTTTTTTCCTCTCAGTTAAATCACAGAGAATGCCAATAAATAGTATTTAAAATAAATGTTTTTCAGTTTTAGCATCTCCAAGTAAAACAGTGTTTGCTCGACTCGGTTCATCAGATCCTAAACCCGAACAAACACAAAAGGAAACAAAACAAGTGTTTGCTCGTCTCGGTTCCAAAAATGCAATTACCGAACCGATACCCAAAGATGCATTAAAATATGAAGGAATATTAAAAAGCCCACCAGTAGCAAAGCGTACCTTTACAGTTACAACAAACAAGAATAATACAAGAACTTGTGTGGGAACAATGAGGGCCGATGAGACACCTGTCAGTGCTAAGGAAAAATTGACATTGTCCGGAGCTAAGTCAGTTAAATTCTCAAACCGTGTAGAATATAAAGAAATAGAAAATGTGCAAAAGCCTCCGGTTAAATTTACTTCAGTTTTTAATAAACCGGAGAGACGGTTATCCATGCCCGTCACAAATACTGTCAAGGCCAGGCTCGGTGTTAAAAAGGATAAGATTACAAATAGTTTGTTTAATAGGTTAGGTGCTGGATTTATTTAAAAAAGTGCTTCATTCTGATATTTTTTTATCTAATCCTAAGTCAGAAAAATTTAATGTTTTCTTTAATATACCGCAATAAATTCGTTTCTATGAAAGGAAGTGTATAAACGCGGATTTCTTTCTTATAATTTATGTGAGGCATTTAATACTTATCTTTATACTATTTCAAGTTATTTCACTTTAATTATTTGAAGCTCAAAAAGCAGTTATTAAAACATCTGACTTATGTCAGAGTAATTAAATTATACAATACTGTTGAAAATACTTTTTGTTGGTTTTGTACTTGATGTATTACTAGAACAAATATTTATTCTAATGTTGCTTGGTTTCTGTATATTAAAATTGTGTGTTTTTCATTGCTTTGATTGTAAAAAAAATCTGTGTAGACCATGTGTTGCCGTACCATAAAATTTTTGTTTCATATTTTTACAAAATCATTGGTAGTTATATAATTTAACCTGATTTTTAAATAATAACAAAAGATCTTAAGTATATGTTTCTTTATAATTAAAATAACTTATGTTGACTGGTAGCTTTTCGGCCTTTAAATCGCCTTCTGGCATTAAAAATATTTATGTAAATATTATATACATATATAGACCATGCCTGATTTCCGTATCAAAATAGGAGAAGAAATTGGTTCGAGTTGTATATTTTCCACAAGAGTATTGGCTTTCATTAGCAAGAGGTCTCTCTATTTTTTAAATTTTAACAGCAACTAAATATAGAAATAAATGCCATTGGACAGTAATTTTAAATTAAATGGTGCATAACTGCCTTTTTTTATTTAAGTTATATAATGTAAATAAATTAATATTGGTTGATAACAATCATATAACATTTTCACCTCAGCGTAAATAACATTTACCAGTAAGGGGGCACAAAAGTACTTTATATCTGAGAACAACCACCATCCTTTATAGGTATGAGAATAATGAGGAAATACATAAATATCATGTTAAAAGTATACTCAGGATCAACTAATAGCTATCACAATGTTAACAGTTTTGATTGCTAATAATCTAGATTAGAATTAAAAATATGACAAAAATAGTCAATATATGTTGAGTGTGCCTCGAATTTTCTTCTTATTCTAATGTTTTCTCATTAATATGTAAATAGTTTGTTAATTAAAGTGCTATAAAATAAAATTTTACTTTGTTTTACTTTATCCAAAATGTTTTGTTTTTTTATATATTAGGTGGGGAAAATGTGTTTTCACATCATATGAACTATTGTATGAATGAACTTGTAATGAAATCTCTTTGGCTATGCTATTTGTATCTGGCTGGTTTTGGTATCATTAAAAGTTTAATTTTTAAAGAACTCCAAATTCAAATTAGGAAAATGTGTGATTTTTATTTATTTTTCAAATAGTCAATATGAGTGAATCTAATGAAAAAATTCGATACATTTTAAAATTTTCCTACAAAAAAGGTAAAAATGCAACGCATGCCGCGAAAAAAAATTGCGATGTTTATGGATCTAGTGTAGTGTCTGTGAGAGTAGCACAAAATTGGTTTAAGCGTTTTCAATCCGGAAATATTGCGGATACTATGGATGCCATTTTTGAAAACGTGGAGCAAGATCGGCATATCAGTAGTTGACGTAACTGAAGAACTGGGAATTAACAACAAAACAGTTTTGGCGCATTGGACAAACACTGGGTACACAAAAAAGCTTGCTATTTGTATATATAAAACCACATTAAATATACATCATTGTATCTATTTTAAGTACTAATAATTTAAGATATTAATAATACAAATCATATTTTTATTAAATTACGTGATTTATAACAAACTTGTATTTATTGTTAAAATATCCGGATATTGTTGTATAAAGCATAAAGTGTCACAGACCAAGCAGTTTTATGATTGGCTAGCGTCTCCGCGGGAAATACTGAGGACAATTATTGTGAGGCATATAATAGAAGTGTTATTTATATTCTAATTTATAAATACAATATGTATAAATCAACAATTTCGATATAAACTAAACATAAATATAAACATTAATTATGGTAAATATAGCAACGTTTTCATTATACTAATTAGGAACCCTAACAATCGATCATCCTGATAACGTGGGCGTCCCCGCCTACGGTACCAGATAGAAACCCTAACATTTGGGTACCTCACGAGCTCACTGAAAGAAACCTAAAAACCGTTTGTGATTCTTTATTACGACGTAATGAAACTGAACTATTTTTGAAGTCAAAGGCCGGTCAGGCTTCACAAACTGTGGGGAAATCCGGATTAACTCGCAACTAGGCGATGCTGTGTGTATGGTGGGATTGGAATGGCATTATTACTTATGACTTGTTACCACTAGGCAGGACCATCGATTCGTAACTCAACTGTGAACAACTGATGAGATTAAAGCAAGAAGTTGAGAGAATGTGGCCGGAATTAATCAACAGAAGGGGTGTGGTTTTTCATCATAACGCTAGGCCTCACACACCTATAGCCACTCAGCAAAAAGTAGGGGAACTTGGCTGGAAGGTGTTAATGCATCCGCCGTATAAGTCCTGACCTTGCACTTTCAGATTTCCACCTGTTTCGATCTTTTCAGAATTATTTAGGCATTGTCAGGTTAATATCTCGAGGATTGCCGAAACCAATTGTCACGGTATTTTTATCAGAAGTCCCAAAATGTCTATAGCAATGGAGCCATGTACAAGATGGCAAAAATTTATCGAACAAAATTGTACATATACTTTTGTTAAATGTAAATAAACTATATTAAATAAATGTTGTCAGTTTTGTTAAGAAATGCGAAAAAACTTATCCCCAACCTATTACTACAAGTCAGTGGGCACCCACAGTATCCTAAGATTCCTTGACGCGTTGCCGATCGACCAAGAGAAATCCTTCAGCTTGTAACTAATCACTGAGCTGGTAAATAAATAGCTAACGGAACTGCCTACAATGCAAATCTGTTTTTATAATTATTTTTGGAACGAATTTGTGTGACGTGATGATTCATTTCGACTTTCTTCGGCTCATTTGTGCTATGAGGCAGCGGAAATAATATCAGCGGCAGCGGAACGTCGCTGATTTATTAGACCTGCATCCTTTGATGTGCAATGAAAGAAAGTGTGACACTGAAATACGATACATGCACTTTCTTACAGTGGCTTTGCTCACTTGGTCATGGTCACCGCGCACGGGGGATGGCGGTTTAGCGAAAGTTCTATGATTAATTACAAGAATGTTTAATCATTATTAAAATATCAGCAAATTATACGACTTGGAAATCAGCAGACTGCGAAAGATTTTGGCATAGTGGGGAAAAGTTCACGCATGTAGTCTTTTCTGAGAAGAGGCAAAAATCGATGAAGCATTTCCATTTTACATGCCAAGGACGATACTTTTTATAGCATTTATAGGTAGATAGAATATATCTTATAAATCAAGCATTTCTGTAATTCAAAGTCGGAGACGTAGCGCGAAGTCAAATCCAATAGTTTTTGGCGTACGAAAGTCACACTTATGCCTGACATGCGCTGGAATGTGTAGTGGAATAATTTTCAATGAGTCCAACTTTTTAACGACCTCTTAAAAATATACATATATTTTGACTTGTTTAGTTTTTTAATTTATATATTTAGGGGTTTCAAAAGTAAGAATTGTCTTAAGATTTATATTTTTTTGAAATACTGACGTTCATAAGACCATATTTTTAAATAAATTATTTGATTAAAAAATTGTAAAGTCTGCAATGAGGCTATTAATTATAATTATCTTTAAATGCTGTAGCTGTCAAGACTAAGACTAAGACAAAAAGATCATCAAGACCTAAGAAGTGAAATATTACAACACTTGCAAACTATCTTTCAACATAAGGTAAGACCTGCCATCTGAAACCGGCCTTCATAGCGATTTTATTACTTTAAATTAAAAAAAGCCTTTGCTTCACCATTTACATTATAATATATTTAGTTTTGACCAACGCATTTTTTTAAATATAAACTATTATATTATACTAGTCTGTCTACGAATTAATTATAACAAATTTTTACTTAATTCTGAGATTGTATTGAATAAAATCGTTCATGTAATATTCTAATTGATAAGTTCACTGTAAATGGCGGGTTTCACGTCGCGCGGAAAAAGTGGTCCAGAGTTCACATCAATATAAGAACGAGGCATTGACGCGTTGGCGCAGTGTCTCTCACAGTCTTGTAGACTTAGGGTCTCCTACAATGGGGACAAAGGTAAATATATTTATCAATAAAATATGTAGTATCAAATTCAAACTTTACGGAGTTTACTTTAATCTCTGTAAAAACTGTAGTCTTTGGAGTTTTGTTAGTGTTTAGAAATGGTATTGACAGTATTTTTGTTGTTTTCAGGTACTTATAGTTCTGTCGTTACTGAGAATCGCTGAATCTGTAAAGTCTGACAATATTGTGACGAAACCAGTAGCGGACAATATTAGTGCGGAAAGTGTATCCCGACTTTATCGAAACGGTCCTGTGGGTGTTTACGCTGGTGCTGCCCCCTATGCCGCGTATTCTTTTCACGTGCCCTCAGTGATAGCACCGAATAATATCCCAGTTAAGGAAGAAACTATTCTCTTACAGAATACAAATGGATTTTTAAAAGATTCTTATGGAAACAAATATTTACAGACACCACAAGCTCTGGCGTATAGAACAACGTTTCCGAGGCAATACGTGCAATTGCAAAATCTGCCAGCCCATTTAAGCCAGCCACTGGTATCACCCAGCAGTCAGTTCAAGCAGCTGACACCACATTTCTTCTCAACATCTCAGTATAATTTGCAAGGTGTACAGTCGTTGCCACAAACAACCCTTGGTCGATACACTGTACAACAACAACCGCTTGCTTATGGTAACATACAAACGTTATCTCCCAATTCAATAGTATATACTCAGTATCAACACCAAGCTGCTCAACCGCAGTCAACTGGTAACAAAAATGTATACGCTAATGCAGCTGCCTCAGAAAATTCAAACAATATTCAGACTGATCCCAAATTTCAACGCTTACAGCAAGGAGGCCAGGAGAATTTTCACAACATAGATAAAAATCCATCTTTTCAACATACGGCACAAACTGATAATGTTCAAAAACTGCAACAGGCGCCAAAGCAAACAACTTTTACAACATTGTCTAATGGCCAAAAGATATCCTTAAATTTGGTAACAAAACCACCTCTTCCTCTATTGGACTTAAATCTTTTACAACCTCTAACATTTGCAAATCCTGTGGTACCTCAAGTGCAGCACTACTTACCTAGGATAAACGACGATACGTTTCACAAGATTCCAAATAAAAACGTAAACGTAATCAAAACTCATCAGATGGAATTTGTTGTACAGAATACGAAATCTTATGACAGTGACGATAAACCCAAAAATAATATAAATAAAGTGACTCAGGGTGATGAGTCTACTGAAAATAACGAAAGCTTAAATCCAACTCACACTGCAGAGAATGAGTCTTCAAATGAGGGTCCCGAATTTACTTACGAAATTAATTCCCCGAATTACAAGGAAACGTATACGGAACAAAAAATTAATTACAATAAAGAAAGTGAGTCAGAGCCTGAAACTCATAACTATGAAACTAAATTAGAAGGTAAGCCAATACATTATAGTTATGAAAAAAATACTAACAAGAAGCCTATTATTGTTAGTTATGAACGACATATAGAAAAGGTCCCAGTTCATCATTCCTATGAGGAACATACAGAAAAGAAGCCTATTCACTATACTTATTTTAGAACTGTCAAAGAACCCATTCATTATACTACTAGAAATACTCAAAGTCCTAAAAATTTAGTGTATACCATCAAACCAGAGGATCAAGACCGCTTTGAACAAAACAAAGGATCTCGCCATCATAATAGGGAAAACTCCGAAGTTAACTCTGAGGAGTCTGATAAAAAAAGAGAGATTCAAGACTATGAAGATAGGAACAAGGAGAAAAATCATGGCCATCATGTACGTTTTATAGAATCTACTAAAGATACCCACCAATTTAAACCAGAAGACAAGAATATCCAGTATTACCATACTAAAAATCAACAAGATCCCAATATTGTAAAACACTACCACGTACCACAGTTATTTATTAATCACGTTCATAAAAATGTCGCTCCAAAGCAACGTGAACAGGAACACTTTCAACCAGTAGTTCCTGAATATGAAGAAAACACAAAACATTTTCATACAGGCAATGATCAAATAAGGGTAGATCCTAATCAACACATTCAAACGTCAAGAAATTCTCCTTCACCTCAAAACCACCCGGTGACTTATGAATATACACGATCCCACCATTCTGCAGCGCCAATCGTGAAAGGGACACAAGCACAAAATGAACAAGCTGAGGAAGATAAGGAACCAGAAGATACATATAAAGTACAAGAAAATAGCGAAGAAAATTTCGAAAAGAGTTATAAAGACGCTGCCTATGGTTTCGCTGCATATGATTCCCCACGTGATGATTCTGAAAGAGACTTGTATAATCCGGAATCGTATGGTGCACCCCGTTATTATTCTGAGTACAATATAGAGAAGAGCCCATTTAAACAATACGAAAGTGAAGGGGATGATTTCCCAAAAACAACAAGATCAAATTACAAAGATGAGAGGGACAAAATACATGAAGATTATTTTCTGGATTACGCTGTCAGTAAACCGACAAGCCTTCGAGGTAGTTTCAGAAATAAAGAGAGTTACTATAAAATGTTTAAAAATAATAAACCCAAAAGTTACTATCATAACGTAGATGAAGACAAAAAGCAGTACGCGAAATACACTGTTCCGACTTATGAATTTTATGTGCCGAAACAAAGGCAACATGGCGCAAACCAGAAATCGAATCCTCATGTATATGAACATAATTATTCGAGTGATAAACCTCGAGATGCATCTGCTTATGCAACCCGACCTCTACATATGTATAAGAGTAAAACCCAATTTGTAGAACCACAGTTTCAGTATGGCTTTGAACCCATATCTCTACCACAACTGTTAGACAGCGAGCTAGCAGCGATGGCTTCTAATAATAACCCTAAAAGCGAGAAACAAGGAACGCGGAAAAAGATTTACAAAGAAAACTTATTCATTAAAAAAACTAGCACGAAAGGTGGAAAGAAAATAAGTCGATAGATATAAGAATAATTATTGTATTAGACCAAAACCAATGTTAGTTAAGTTTTTGTAAAGTAGGTTTAAGCATTATATTTGTGACTGTTATTAAAATAATATAAAATATTGTTTTTCGTTTATAAAATGACATCACTTTTTGTTCAGTACTTGTGCAACAAAACTTTCGCTATCAATACGTTACGTGACGAACTTTTTTTGCCTCCTGGAAACAGATTCAAATAAAAACATCGTTAACAAAGTCACTGACCGTAGCAAGTGGCTCTGCATTGAGCGAATTGTGACACCTGTGTAAACCTTAGGAAACGATTCTTGAGTTGTTACTTAACTTATAATAAGATACACATAGATTGTCCATAATTGTTTTAAGATCAGCCCATAAATTTATTTTTGTGTAATTAAGAGTATCCAAACAAAGAGAACCAATGTTCACTTCAATAAAAAATACATAACACCCCGTATTAACGCGTTGATAACAAAGTTGAAAATTTATATTCGTAGAGTAACTTTCAATTAATCTCATTTGTTTCTCTTTAATACCGAACTGTGAAAGAGGTTGGACAATAACATTTCATTACAAAGATTATACTATAGAAGAATAAATCAATTTATTTACCTATTTTTTTAAGATATTGAAAAATACTGTAGGTAATTATTTTGTGTATTACATAGAGATTTCCAGTGACCCCATAGTTTCTTCGCTCAACGAATAAACTCAAGTATCGCAAAACAGCGAGGACATGCTGCCAGCGTTAAAGATACACTGCCACAGGAACCAAAATTTGTTTTAATTTTTACTTATAAATAATTATATATTTTGATAATAACTATGTACTATGTAGGTTAAGAATAAATAAGTAGTTCTCGCTAAGTCTCGTTTCTGAATCCCTCAGATATAACCGAAACGACACGCTTATCAAATCTAATACGTACACCTTGCTTGCTTAAATATTATAAAAGGGGTCAATGAAATGAAATATATTATATATGGTATATGTATTTATTATAAGCCATGTCCCATCAGTTAGGGGGCACCGTGCTTTCTGACCTCAAAGTAATTTAACATTTGATTCCAAAAACTGCTTCGTCTTTCGTGTCTCGTCTTACTTTTTCACGGGATTCTTTTAGGACGCAATGTCCTAGAGGTACAAATATTGAGTAGTCATTAAAGAGACAGGTTCACGTATGAAGATTAATCTTTATTATCGAAGCAAAACTCAATACATAAAACAAAAAATACTGAAAATTACTTACATTTATAAGACTAAACTACAATCTAACAGGGAAGATTTTAGTATATTTTTCGAATTTGACTAGTAATAAATTATTATGTTAATTACAAAATCACTTTTTATATATTCAGCGTTGTCACGATATAACTACAAAGCTTTAAATACATAACTCGTACTTTGCAGTTGTATGTGCTTAACAATTACAAAGTACGCTTAACTGCTCTTTCTGTGGTTCTCTGTGTCGATTTCAAATTTTTTTCGCCTCTGGAACAGTCTCCAAGTCATAACCACTGTAGCAGCACCAAGAAGAATAGCTACAAAAGCTAAAGACAAAGCGGTAATTGAAATATTATCCTTGTCCTCAGTAAAGACGTCGGCCACTAGCGCGACTGGCCGTAGTATTTTAACCACAGGCTCACATCCAGATTCTCTCACATACTTTGCCCAGGTTCTATTGGCATAGGTGATTTCTCTATGCCTTGCGAAAGGCCTTCTACCAGGGACAGTTTTGTTTGCGGTGATCGTAATATTACGTAGTTCTTTGTAATGACAGTAAAGGTTTTTCTTCTTCTTGTTTCCTTTGACAACAATGTCTTTCTCGGCGCTCTTAGCTCCGATGAGTACATCGAGATCTCCCTTGATCATGTTAGCCCAGTCCCACATCTCGGCAATTTTACAGTCACATATAAACGGATTTCCTATTAATTTCAGCGAGTGTAGTTTGGGATTGTGTGCGAACACCTGTGGTTCTATCGTGGTCAAGTTGTTGTTACTGAGGTTTATTTTCTCAAGGTGATGAAGGATTTCTAAAAAGGCTAAATCGCCTTCCGCAGAACAAATTTTGTTTCCTGCTAAATTTAAATCAGTTATATTTTCAGTGTTTTTGAAAGCATCCGGATTTAATGACGATATATTGCTGTTGCTTAAATCTAGGACTGTCACTTGCGACAGAGCCTTCGGGAATAATGGGCCAACTTCAGGGATTATTAAAGGATTGCCCCCAAGTTTGATTTCTCTTAAGTCGGTATACGTGAGGTTTTTAAAGAAAGCGTTTGCATTTAATGGTCTCTTGAGTCCACAAAATTCTAACTCTAATGTTGTCAATTGTGTAAGGTTGCCGAAAAGCCCAGCCTCTAATGACAATAAGTCGTTGCCTGATAAGACCAGCCTCTTCATGGAGGTCATATGTGAGAAAGTATCTGGTCCAACAAATGACAAATTACTGTAACCCATATTAAGATATTCTAATTTGTCAAGTGGGGCAAGTAATCTTGTAAATACATTGGCCAACGGGTTATGTGAAATATCAAGTTCAATCAGATTTTCGAACACATTGAAATTATCTGGAAGGTTTCGAAGACCGCAATTTCCCAAGAAGAGTTTTTCTAACTTAGGTAAAGGTGCCAGTGCCTCTTGTAAGTCAGGAGCGAAAAGTGGATTGCCTGAGAGATATAGAGACTTTAACCTCGTTGCATTTGCGAAAGCTTCCCCAGAAATAGGTCCCTTTATATGGCAATTTGATAGATCCAGCAATTCTAAATGGTTGACGCTGTTTCCCAATGTCGCAGCCACATCTAAATCGAGCAATTTGTTGTCAGCTAAAACAAGCGTGACCAAGTTTGTGCAGTTCGAGAACGTATCTTGCGACAAGTAAGTGATTTGCGATTTTCGCAGATTCAAATACTCCAGTCTTGGCAGGTTTCCTAAAACTTCAGGCCAGTTTGTTTCCGTTAAAAAGTTTCCAGCTAGCTCTAGGTTCTTCAAATTTACCAATGCTTCAAAAATGTTTTCAGGTAGGTATTTTAGTTTACAATCATTTAACTTGAGTGTTTCTAAGCTTGTTAAATTATCAAAAACAGCAGCGTCTAGACTAACCAAAGGGTTATTTGAGAGATCGAGTGTTGTAATAGAGGTAATATTAGTAAAGAACACCGGGTTGATGCTAGAAATGTTACAGTTGCTGATGTCTAGGTATTGAAGTGTTCCGGATATAAGAAAGGGTCCCTCAATGACTCCCAAAGGATTGTCTTGCAACTCGACATTAAGTAGGCCTCGGGAATCTCTGTAATTGAAAAAGAAAAGTTATAATTCGTAATTTTATATTAAACCCAGCGGCGCTACAACCCTTGGTCTTGGCCTCAGATTTCTGTATAATTTTCGTGATCATTATTTACTAGTGGGTAAGTAGGTGATCACCCGCCTGTGTCACACACATGTCGTCGACGTTTTGGATTCAAAGCATGCCTATATCCGTAGTGTTATATACGCACAAAGACAAGTGCACACACATGGACATAAATCCATTTGTGCACAGCCCAGGTTCGAACCTACGATGTCATGGGTAACAGTCACAACGCTCAGGCCACTAAGCCAACACTGCTCTAATTCAATAGTAAGTATTCAATAAATTAGGTACGTTATTAAAGTAACTTATCTATAAAACTTATTGCAATCTTTATAACTTTGCAAGTGAGATATGGTCAGTAATTCAATCCACATTTTGCGTGGCCATTATCTAATATTGACATCACGAGTGCCAATTGTAGCTCGGGTAGACCGCAACAAGTTAGAATAAATTGCTATAATTTTGTCATCACTTCCATTATACAGTGATTGAACCGAACAATGGAACGTGAGAAAATATAACTTATGTAAACAATGGGCGTAATAATTTTTATGACGGCATTACAGTCTATTAGCGTAAATATTAATATATTAATTACTTATCTTAATTAATAAAAGGGAGGAATATCGTACATGGATTTGTAGAGGCAGATAAAGTCATTAAAATTGTGTTAAAAAAAATTTCTAAACACAATTTGATTTTACTCACAAGAAGGTCTCGGGATCCACATAAGAGATGTTATTGCCAGACAAATCAACGTCTATCAGATACTCAAGTCCTTTGAATGCCTGCCGCTCGACTCTTGTCAGCCTATTATCCGCAATTTGCAATCTTCTCATCTTAATATCACTAGGGAATGATTTAAGACTCGTTATATTGTTTCCATTTAGATCTAAAATGTAGACGCTGAGACTCAGCTCATCGTATGGAACTTCTGTGAGGTTACTCTCAGAACAGTCCGTGACCCAGTTTATCCTAAAGTAGTGGCAGTCGCATTCGTCTGGGCATTCTAGTTCAAAACTGTCTCCGTTGAAACTGTAGCCAAGATGCAGAGCAATCAGACATAGAAATAATACCGCTGTGTTTGCCATTTTATTTGAGTGAATCTTCAATGTCTTGGTTCACCCATGTTATTAAATCTGAAACAGTAAAAAACATGTATTTCACAATAAAATATCTGGGGTAATGTAGGGAAGTAGTAACTATTTTGAAAAGGAAATTCCAGGTTTCAATGAACATGAATCATTTGTGATTGTCTCGGGAGGAAAACAAAGGTACCATTATGTACTTTAGACATTGCAAGTAACGATTGTCATGTGCAACGTGATGTATCGATTAGCGATTGTTTAGAACTATCACGACAATGCAATGTATACAAAGTCATCCTATTAACTACTGCAGATGCACTTTGTTGGCGTATTCTTTATTAAATCTCGATTACAGATTTAAAATTCTTAATTGTATTAGTAACATTATCAGACTTATCATTATCAGATCTAAAGAGTTATTGTTCGTTTATTATAAATCTTCTAAAGTTAGTCCAATTTGAACTGAGATCTAGAATCGACAAAGACCAGTGCCCTTTAATTGAATTTTTTACAATGAGGTGAGTCCACAATACAAGTAATCTGACAAATAGCGACTCAATCGTTGTAATGGTCGCATCCTGCTGACCGACTCTAACTGTTTCCCGCCAGAATTTTCCAGAAGCGCAATGGAATATAGTAATAGAATAGGCATGTTAAGCTTGTTATTTGATACAAATAATCCTCCAAAGCATTACAGATAGCGATAGCACTGATGATGGATCATTGCAGCCGAAGTGATATGCGAACTTTATCGCTATGAACTTTCTATTGGGTATGTATATGTGGCGCAAGTACCCATCGACTACGTATGTATTAAAATAGATTGCCACGAGATATCACTCCTACATATTTTTAGATAAATATAGAAAATTAAATTATGCAACGTTTGCAAATAGTAGGCAATTCGTCTAATAAATAAAATATTCGTATATTTCTAATTCTTAACAAGAACGACGAACGAAATAATGACTAAAAAGTATTCTTGCTACTCCGTTTTAACAGAACAGAAATACTATTTTAGTGGTAGTTTCATTTTATTAATGTGATTACCGGGCACGCCTGTTGAGTGATCCACTTAAGTAAACAAGCAATTTTGTTCATCAATTTCAAAGACTCGTTACAAATGGGTAGATTACAGAAGATAAATTGCACCTGCAATGGTTAGTAGAATATTCATTATCTGTGGCCCATGACTGGGTTGAAATGTGTCCAATGGTAAAGTTTATGTTAGACATAAGAAGTTTAAACTTACATGAAACAAATTCCATCCCGTATTTCTGTTTATAAAAACAATGCGATAACAATATTTAGACTGCAATTGAAAAGTATCGCGGATTGTTTCGTATTGCTGATATTAACACCAAGTTTGTTCTAGATCTATGGATATTTGATTTGATAATTATATGAACTACTTATGTATTCATTAACTAGACAAGTGGCTTTAAAAGACACTGTAAAAATATTTTTTTGTTTTTGTAATAAATAATTTAAATTTAACATCGGGAGCTTTCTTGGTACATTTGGTAATCGTAAACTAAATATACTTTGGTTTTGATGATTATGTTATCTAAATATTTTACTATAAGTTGTAATACGTTAATATATCAATGTTCGTTAGACATTAAAAGACATTTTAGATATATTTTCAGCAGCAGTTCTAGAGAAATTTGAATATAATAGAAAATTAAGTTAGTTGAAGAAAAAAAAACACATGCTTTGGGTGGGGATATGAAACATATATAATATATTAAAATAGAGATGCACAAATAAAACGGCTCCTTCTGTTGTTATGAGTCAGCATGTGTGATTCAAATCTATTAATAATACGAAACATCTATAAAATTAAAATTGTCTGTTAATCGAGTGTTATACATTTAAACAACACTGTTTGGCTTGTTTTGTAAAGTCTCAATCAACATGATTGTTGAAGAATAATGGAAACGTCGAGATATTTTAAAATTAATAGAACACTAACATGCTGATTAATTACTTTAAAAATGTACGAACAATATTTTTGAACTGAAACTTCATTATGGACATTGAAAATTTTTCGGTTACGCGTCACATTTTGTTGTCCCTACCACGGTTGATTCGATAAAATTCGAAGCCATTAATAACAAAAATATATAATAACGATAACAATGATAGTAATAATTCTATTACAATGCATGAAATTCTGTAATAATCTTAGTAGTATTAAGGTAAAATGAAATCATTATATTATTCGTATTCATGTCTATGATAATAAAAGCCTTTTGTTAAACTTAATGTAATTTAACTTTATTTAACTAATTTGAGTAAAGTAGCATATAGTAGATCATTTTTCGAAAAATAAGGTCATAAAGTTTCACTTCTTACGTGTGTACACTAGTACACGCACACATTTTTTACTTACGCCATTACCACACATTTGCAAGATATAGAAATGATTTTTTTCAGAAATGTGTAATAACGCCAAGCCAAAACCAAGCCTGATGTAAAGCAAAATACTTATCTCTAGACTCTTCTAGAATAATTTTAAAATCAAAATATATAATATGAACCACATGTGCTATATTATGTTAGTGTTTATTTAAATAGTTGGTAAAATTATATCCATTAAAACTCGAATTCAAAATCAAACAAGCCCATAAAAAGGCGCCTAATACAAAAAAAAGTAGCAAATTATAGTCGCAATTTGTATCGTAAAGAATAAATAACATTATATATACAAAATAAATAAATATTTATCAAAATTAAGTTTATTATTTGTAGTAAGTAGTATTACGTGTAGTAAAAGTGAGCTTGTCTATTGCGCCTATAAATGGATTTCAGTTAATTTCGACCACGGCCACGTACCTTAACAGATGAAACCCAAAGGAAGGGGTATAAATGACTCATAATATATTTTTCACTCAAAGTCGCAGACAAAATGACATAAAGACATGTTTTACAAACCCTTCTGTCGATGTCGTGTGGACTCGTACAACAGGTTTGAAGTTAACATATTAAGTAACTTTATGAAATTTTGTACATATCAATAGTAACTTTAAAGATACGATGCATTTTACACTTATGTCATACTATTTATCCTAAGAAATCAACCAAGTTTGCTATAAATATTATTTTTATCAGTAACTACGCATTAGGATTTTGAAATTCAAAATATTTTGAGCATTTGAAAGTGCATCGGTACGATATACGATTTTTACAATTCTGCTTCACTAAATAAAATTGAGCAACTTACCTACGAGATCGTTGTACGATTGAATTCCAAGGAAAATTGTTTTGAATCCCGAAAACGTGACTAACACAACTTGTATCAAGTCTGTTTTACACACAAGTCCGAGGTCGCATAAAGTATTATCCTGGCCCGCTGTTTACGTGATTGTAATCTGCCTACATGTATGCACACAGTATTTTACGTGCACTCTTACTGCCATAGAATATTCTACTAAGTTATAAACATAATGTCGATAGCGTTCCACGGCAACGTAATAATACCCTAGTTGATGACCTGCTTTATGTAGCTCAACTTTTGTAAAGTTTATATCAATATATGTTTATATTTTAATTATTCCAATGGTGATCAATTAATTGGAACATCTTAGTTGTGAAAATGAAAATACTAAAGACTTAAACGATAGGCGATTAGCGAAGCAAAATATTCCCAATATAAAGTATATAGTAAGATTCTGAGTCTATATTTAGCGTGAACTATGATTCCTGCATAACAAAATCCAATACTGAGCTAAAGTTTTTGATCTAATCTTACATTTAGACTCTTACTGAACAATACTTATTTACTTAAATACTACTAATACATTATGTTCTATACACTTTAGTACTTATATCACACCTAATGAACCGAGAAAAATGTACAAATGACCTGTTCTCCAATGTTTTCAATTAAGATTTCGTCTAGTGTTACATCTCCTAGCGACTGGCGACAATTTTATTTTGCGATTATGAAAACCCTTAGTTTTTAGATTTAGAATAGGATTATACGAAAATATCAATTGTCAATATATTCTGAACGTCAGATTAAAATGTCAGCTGATTTCTAAATTGTGTTTTTTCAGTTTTCAGGCCAGTGCAGAATAGTAATACAATTTACACAAAAAATAATCATAATTGAATTCTTTAACCATGGCGCAAAACGAGCCAACAAATTCCAATGACGATGAATCCTTAAAGAGTGTGTTTGATAGTGCAATGAAATTGTTCGATAAAGTGGAAACCGGTAGCGAAGCCACCAACAGTGTTGCGGTGCAGGTAAGAAAGTTTTATAAATTTAAATCCTATCAATGGAAAACTTGAATGATATATCTAAATACTATGAGGTTAAAATATTTAATTATGGTATCAGAATGTGGTTTAACATTAAGTTCATAATACTATTCGGAGCCTCAATCTCTCAAAAAACTGAAGCAGATGCAATGAATACTGGTAAATGTTTAATGTATATGTAATTTTTAAATTATGGTTATAATTAGAAATTAAGTGCATTATGATTGTTTATAATTATGGACTATGTAATTGTTATTTCAGATGACTGTAAAAACAGCAATAGCCAACTTTGAGAAAGCAACCAACTTAGTATCCATGTCAGGCATGTTTAGTAAAAATGAAGCCCTAGAGGAATTACCAACCGAGACTCTTCAATATCTTCTATTGCCTGCATTATTAGGATCTCTTACATTAAAACTTTGCAATCAGCCTAGAAAAGATATAATTAATGTGGCTGAAATTTACTTCAAGTAAGTTTTTGTTATTGATTTAAAGAAAATTGCAAGTTATAATCACTAATTTATTTTATTATTAAGGTTTCATCCATCTAGTTTACAAAAAGTACACAAATTATAAAAGTATACAAAACTAAAGCTTAATTATTGTAATCACATATAATAATTGTCTTAGTCTTCAATGCACATTAATTACCTGAAAAGCCTGAATTTGATTCCTCATAAAATGATGGTTGTTTTGGGTTGGTAGGCACAGAAGGGTGACAAGCGATAATAAAATCTTCAAACATATGTAGACCCATTTCTCTTTAGGACAAGACTTACAATTTACTTTTAAATTACAGGGACTTTATACAGCGATGCAAAGATTATGGAGTTACAGATGTTGAAATTCCACAAACTGCTAGTGATGATAGTATTGCTACTAGATCTCAAACAGAACAGGCTAAAATAGCTACCATGGTAAGTTATTTTATTTAATATTAAACAAGCCCACATTTAAAGTAATTGCTTTTTAACCAATTGGTTACTACAGGTGATTGACATCTCAATAATTGTAAATGTGCTGTCTGAGTTTTGTAAAAAATCTTTGTTTTTGTGTTTAACCGAAATTTATGTTTGGTTAAAAGGGTGCTGTGACATTTTCTTAATATTTTGCTTGTTGCTTAAATCTATATAGTTTTTGTACTATGTATTTATATATTACGACCTTAAGGCCATGCATTATTAATATATAAAACATTTCACAATCTAATTAATAATTTTTTGGGAGATTGCTTTGTTACAGATAATACAATTATTTGTTTGATATTGTAATTTTGCTTACATGGAATACTAAAGGTGGTTTCACGTGAGGCGAAAATAAAGAGATACAAAGAGTTGAAGGAGCTCAAAGACAAATTAAGCACCTTATCAAAATCCATGGAATCTCCGAATGTAGATGATCATACAAAGAGAGAATATTTCACAACCCTCTTATTGAATTATGTGAACCAAGCCTTGGATGAACTTAACAGTATTGAACAGGAAAAGCCAATTTTGGAGTATATGTCTAAACATGCAGGAGGTGAGAATAAATGTAATTAAAATAACCGAATTAAAATACAAACAAACAAAGTATTAAATACCTATCAACTAAATAAGAAAATGTGTCTATACTCATATCTTAAAAACTATTGACCAGATTTTGATGAAACTGGAATGTTCCCTGCAATATAATATGCTTGTGAATCTATGCTGTACCACAGCCTACCTACCTTAGGTAGGGTGTGGTAGGTCTTTCATGTTTTCTCCATAGAGAGGGTGTGGAGAACCCGTTAAAATGTACTCTAGTTACATTCATTAATTAAACAGCAGTATTTAGGAATAACCCAAGCGGTCCAAATCTAAAAAAAATTATATATTGTTTTTAATTGTGTCTGGGTCTTGGTTAATGGTTTTTTTTTATTTTCATACATAATTATTTATTTGTTAGTTACAACATTGTCCTAAATATTTATATTAGTAAGTTGATTATTTAGTTATTATTTCTATTTATTAATATTCAACATTAATGTTTTTTATTCCAGAAATAAAACCAAAACAACGCGAGCGTGCCCCGCCCCTAAAGCCAGTTATAATAACACGTGATGCGATTCAAAAGGCCGTATATGGGGCCGGATACCCTTCATTGCATACTTATACCATTGAGGAATTCTATGACAAGCGAGTCCGGGAGGGAACGTTAGTATATTTTTATACATTAGTTTTCTGAGTGAGAAATATGGGTCGTTTAAGTTGTATGTTTCTTTATATTTGGTTTTCATCTATGCTACTTTTGATAAATATGTATGCTACTTTTGATAAATATGTATGCTACTTCATCTATGCTACTTTTGATAAATATGTATGCTACTTCATCTATGCTACTTTTGATAAATATGTTACTCTAAATTCTAAACAGAGTGAAGCTTTAAGGTTATATAAAATATTGTATTTCTTTTTTACTAATTCCAGGTTTCCAGCCGCGTCAAATATTCCACACACAACAATTCAAAATACAGAAACAGATGGAGATGACGCCGAGCAAATAAAAAAGGTAATGAATATATTAGAATATTATGCTCCAGGACGGGTTATTTTTTATAAAAAATAATATGTTATCAATAATGTTATAATGGTGAAAAATATTATACGTAATGTTGAATCTGTTACTCTATCTTTTTGTGAAGATTGACATAAGCACTTAATAAAAGTTCGTCAGTTAATTTAAAAATTACAGGTTCAACCAACATGGGACAGTTTTTTAGTCTTACATGTTGGAATATTGCACTTTTTTTATTTTTATATATGCTTTTTTTAGTTTAGTTTTGTCTTAATAACTATGTGTTATGTGTGTGTATGTGTAATATGTATTTTTGCACTTCTTCAAAATTTTTGATCAATCTTGTTCTAAAGAATAACTGGTTAAATATATTTTGTGTAGGAGGAATTAGCAGAAGATGACGATCCCGAAGAGTTAGCGCGCCAACGTAGTATGGACGAATACAAGGACGACCACAGACGTGGATGGGGCAACAGACATAACAGGAGCTAGCCGAATAGAAATGATATTCTCTTAAAAATAAAACTCGCATTGACGTTGACAGCTGACAGTTGACTGATTTTTATCTTACAGATTTGTGAATAAAATCTTGTATGATCAATTTAAGTCTTATTACAAGTCTCGGTAAAAAATGAATTCATTTAAGAAGTTAAAATGTCAAATTGACAAATTACAGTACATGTGACAGGTTGCCAAGAGTGCTCTTCGGGTTGCTTGGTCTGATCCCTGTATAGTTAAAAGTTAATTACTAAATATGAATTAGAAGGAATTATTGTCTAATTAGTTAAATAAATGCTGTATGATCAAATATCAGATATTTGAAGTTACATTTGCCACTAAGGACTTCCTAATGACACATTTCCTGTTTTTATCTTGTTTACAGCATAACTAACGCAAGAATTTATATATTTAAAATAATTTGCATTGTATTTTAATTAAAAAGTATAGAAAAAATACTAGGGCTGTGTCACGTGAATAAAATATTTTGCTTTGTTTATTAGATTAAAGCTGCCTCTAGTGGCTATGGTAAAAAGCTATCGGTGTGGTCACTCATGAAATGTATTTTGCGATCTTATAAAGAATTTAAACAAAAATGTATTTTTATTTTACACCAATTTTAGATTTCTTCGATCCTTAACGTGTAACGTGCCAATATTTCTGCGTGTGTTTCAATAATATCATAATATGCGTGCCACCCGTAGAGTTTTATTTTCCTTGGACATCCATAAGTCGAGCGGGCCTGATGGCATCCCCCCAATTGTGCTGTGTACTTGTGCTCCTGAGTTGTCTCCGGTACGTGTACTCGCTGGGCACTGTTCCGATGTGCTGGAAGATCGCTTCGATACATCCGATCCCTAAATAGGGCGATCGCTCTGATCCGTCCAACCATCGCCCAATAGCTATAACCTTGTTTTACAAAATAATGCAGTCCATTATTAACGGCCAGCTCTTGAGGTATCTAGAGGGTCACCAGCTGATTAGCAATTCTCAGTACGGCTTTCGTCGTGGTCGCTCATCTGGTGATCTCCTTGTCATTTGGAAGGGAAGGCTAAATTTGCCTTCTAAAAGCTTGGTTTCTTCAGCAAGGCGAGGGGGTACTTCACTTCGGGCCACCGATGCAACACTATAAAGCGCAAATTTGGCCCCACATGGAATACTGTTCTCACCTCTGGGCGGGAGCTCCCCAGTACCAGCTCCTTCCACTTGACCGTATTCAACTGAAAGCGATCCGAATCGTCGACGACCAATAACTTTCCGTGCGGCTTGTTCCCTAGGCGTTGCGTAGAGATGTGGGGCTCTCTGCATTTACGATGGAGAGTGTTCAGAAGAGTTGTTCGGCAGCTGAGTTTCATTATCGGACTTCAAGACAAAATACCATCCGTATCACCTCGACTTCCGTCGTTCCACAACTGAGCGGTTTCTAAGGCAATTTTTGCCGCGCACCACCACTATGTGGAACCAGCTGCCCACTGAAGTATTTCCGAACCAATTCGACTTAGGTCCTTCAAAGAGCCAATTCAATACCAATTCTTGAATGGTCGGAAATGCACTTGCAAGCCTTCTGGCAATGTGAGTGTCCATGGGCGGCGGTTAAACTTAACATCAGGTGAGTCTCCTGCCCGTTTGCCACCTATTACATAAAAAAAATATTCAGGTGTAGTTTGTGCAAATCTTCCTTATTAAAGTCTTGGAACTGACACTGTAAAATGAAAGCCGAAACTTCACCATCTTCCGTTTGATTGTGATTGGTCAATAGTTAGTAGGTTAACTCGCGCCATGACATTGCGTTAGTCAAATCAAACGCACAGATTCGTCTATCGCTTTACATTCTCACACCAAAACACTGTTAAAGAATAAGGAGAAATCTGTGATCTAGAATTATAATAGTTTGTATGCAGATTGATTTGGTTTTTATTAACGGGTCAAGCTTAGATCGACCAGTACCGTTACCCCAAGGAATAAGTCAAAGAATGTCTGCCTAATCCCGTGCCTGGTGGTTTATTACCCAAAATCATCGGCTAAACCGTCTAACAAAGAGAAATGAAACTAATAATAAGTGAGGCAACTTATTGTGGAGAAATTATATTCTATCATTACAATTAGCTAATTCCAAAGATAGCAAGCATCTGTAAGAGAAAGTTTTCGCACGGTTAAGACGTCAATCAAAATAGATATTACATGTAATGCTTTCTTATTATCACATCACTGTCATAGCCACTTGCTCTCGCGTAAGTGTCGTAGAAAACTTCATGGGTGACCATACTTTATACAATTATGGAACTTCAATTTCCACAATATTTTTTGTATATATTATAACATGTATTATATTCATAAGCTTGGCGTATAAATGAAGATTTTGTTGGGAAGGAACGCATATAAAAGAAATTGGCTTGTTAAATATTTTCGCAGACTCGGATGAATTAAATTCTCTTCCAAGGAAATTTGGAGTCTCACAAGGTTTTTAGTAGTTTCCTTACAGACGTAAAATTTAAGAGGTCCGAAATCTCATTGTCACAAAGCTATCTTCAGCCAGGGTTTTGGCTTTCACTGCCCGCGGCTAACAAAATCGAAAGTGCAATTTTATTCGTCATTACTGATACGATGTGCCGTAATACGGTCATTTTTCTCTATGACACAACGCGAAGGTCAAGAACCTAGACTTCAAATTATTTGCTTCAAGATGTCATGAGAATCACATGTAATGGTAGAATTAGCCAAATATTCTGTGAAACAAAATATTTATTTATTTATTAACACTTCGTTACATTATAATATAAAAAATGAACATAATTAAATTAAAAGGAATCGCTTTCGAGCGATCTCTTCCAGGCAGCCACTGTGAGTAAAGAAAAAAAAAAGTATTAAATTACATAAGATCTACTATCTTATGTAATTTAATACGTTTTTTTTAGGAGTAGATAGAAAATATTTGGTGACTGAAAAATTGTCAGAGTATTGCCAGTTCTTAATTCTACCGTCATTTGATAACTGGAAATAAATTCAGAACCATTAATTTTTTTATAGATATATAAATATTGTGTGTAACGGTACGTTGTGTTACCTACTTATATTTTTAGGTGTTATTTAGATATGACTTAAAGTTGATCAACTTATTGCTTATACCCGGCACATATGTCTTAAATATACCGAAAATTATTCTCCACTACTGTCAGCCTTAATCGCTACACTAATACCGCTCTTAAAGCATGCATTAAAAAACTTAGTAGAAATTATTAGAGCAACATTTAAAGTCTCCGATAACAAATTTTATTAACAGGCGTTATATTTTCAAAGGTAATTTAACAATCTGTTAACCTTTTATTACTCTTTATAATTAGTTTCTTCCTTATATGGAAGACCTAGTTGTAGGTGATACTAAAAAGTTTTATGTCACGGCATTTGTCATTGCCTTTATTTTTTACCGCATATGGTTATACTATGTCTACTATAATCGATATTATTCTCTAATTAATCTGGGGTAAGGCTTGATTGAAACGTATTTAAGTAATTCATAATAATAATAGTATTTTATATAATAGATACTTTAACATTTAAACACGTTTCTATTATATTTCGATCTTCTTTTAAGTATCTGTGTGCCCGTTTTTGGCAAAGGTCTCCTCCAAATCCCGCCAATTCTCTCCGCAATGTGCCACTCTCTTGCCATGTACCACCTGCTGTGTCTAATTTGGTTTATTCACCTTCTAAGTTGTCTTCCTCTTCTTCGTTTGCTATACCATGAGCACCAGTTTGGTATTTTTTTGCTCCACTTTTCTGGTCCTCTTACCATGTGCCCCACCCATTTTAGTAATTCATAGTATGAAAGAAATTGAAGTTTTTTGTCGTAATGTAGAGAAGACGTTTTAAGGCAAGATATGATTATAAAAAATCTGCTCAAACATATTTGGTCAATCTTTAATAGTCCCTTAAAAAGTGACAGGCACAGTAGGTGTAGTAGTATCACCTATTTGTCGATAAATAATGATCAAAGAAACAGTTACCAGCTGATGCTGATAACCTGTAGAAATAGTTGCCCTCTAAAGTATTTCCAAACCAATTCGACTTAGGGTCCTTCAAGAAAGTAGCGTACCAATTCTTAATAGGTCGGAATGCACTCGCGAACCCTTTGGTCTCAGTGTCCATGGATGAGTGAAAGTGAAACGATAACATCAGGTGATGCCTCCCACCCATTTGCGCCCTTTTTTATTAAAAAAATATACAGTTAGCCTTTCAGGCTATCATATAAGTTAAATAATTACTAAACAGTTTTAGATTGACTATGGTAATAATACAATAAAATTATCCAACTAGCGCGAAGCTCGTGTGCACTTCTACGGCGTGTGTTTGCTAGTTTGCCAGTAGCCCACATGACCTACAGATTTATGCAAATCTCGCCGGTTCTATCACCCGTTCTAACGACATAGACTATAGAGAATCCTGTTACAGATACCACGTATTGAGGTTGTTTAAAGGATTATCTCATTAAGAAGTGCTTTAGTTACTATAGAAATCCGATTTATTATTGACATAATTTAATAAAATTAATAACATAAAGTAACAATTGAAAATCCATATTTTAAATCTGTAGTCTTTTACCACGTCTATACAGGAGGTTGATACCGTAGAGTGGATTCGCCACAACTCTATCATAATATGATGTATAAATATAATCTTACAATTATTATCTTTTATTAAAATTATTGATATTGAATTACATTTGACAATAAAACGCGTTAACACCCAGAATAATATAATATCACTTAACAAATTCAAAACTCTCGTTAAACGGAAATTAATCAATAGAGCTTTTTATAAATTTGACGATTATTTAAATGATCCTAATCCTTGGGATTGATTTACTCCAGTTCAAACAATTTGTATGACTTAATGACATGTAGATTAAACAGAGTGGCGAAGAGTTTCTTGCCAGTTCCCTTGACTTACGAATCAATTTATTAATATTATAATAATATTTATTTAATAATAAATATTAATAAATATTATTATAATAATATTTATTTAATAATAAATATTATTAAGCATATCAGTACCAATTAAGGCTTGATTTACGGAAGTGATCGCACGTGTGACGGCCGACCTAATGGCAGGAAGTGGTTTCACCGGCTTCAGATATCTCTCTCTAAAAGGCAAGTATGTCTATGGTAGACTACTCGCGTCGTATGTTATTTGTGAATTAATGGGGAAAACATTTTCTACCTCTATATTAAAGTAAGACACAAACAAGACCTTATTGCCAATCGAACTTTTCCGGGCAATTTTATTTCTTAAATTATAGATTTAAGTCTCAACAGTCAACTTTAAATGTCCAATTAGTTAACGTTTTAACCAACGGTGGTAATAGCGCTATATCTCGTTGTTTTAATATTACCCAGAATGTATATATAGCGAGAATATCAAAGATTTGGGTCGTCCTTGATACCTACTGGTTAAAGATACAGTATCTATTATCTTACTCTCGCGTTTGCTCCCAGTGTTGTTTAAATATTGTTTTAGTGCGATTGTGTTGTATTTTTAATATCTGCTGCACAGTTTCAAGGTGAGATTATTTTTTTGTATTTAAAATATCGGACTCCATTTGACATGTGCCTATCAATAAAGGAATGAAGAATCAAAGACATGAGTCTTTGATTCTTTAAAGTATTAGTAAGTAAAGAGTCTCGTAAATTATTCACTTGTTGTTCATAATATAAGTTTATGATGTCCGAATTGGTAATAATTTGTTTAAGCTTATAATTTTTATAATGACCAAATTACGATTAGTAATTTCGAAATCGTAATTCTAAAACAATATTGTATTGTATATCTCATTATAGTATGATAGTATAAGGCTCCGGTATTAAAACCATGTAAAATAAGAGCAATAGAGACGACAATTTACATAAATAATTATAATGATATATACTGTATGTGACAAAGACAAAACATATTAAATGTTTATGGTAAACATATGTTACGTAATTCACAAGTAGACCCGATATATTTTATATAACGAAGTTAATTACGCGTTCAGTATTTTAAATTATTTTTGAATTTATTAAATTAATGTTATGTTAATTTGAAATTAGAAAACAGCCTCACAAGGAAGGGTGTTGTAAGTTTGACATCTGTTAATTCAGTGTGTTCTGTGAGAGGCATCGTAGATCCTGAACCGATGATACAATTTGGAACAGCACAACATCAGTGCTACCAGCAAACGTGGGTTCTTAGCACTGTCTTAATTTAGTTGTGGATAAAATTAGAAGCATAAAGTCAATGTATTTATTAAAAACAAAAAAAGGTATCGATATAGACAGTATAACATGTTGTTAGTTTCGCTAATTACGTAAAAACTTAAGACTACATTGATATTAATACATGGATCTCACATCTTTGTAGAAGAACTGAGTTGGGAGACTTGTATTTTACAAGTTTCTTTTTTGATGGCAACCTAATAAAAACTTTACCTCATCACTAAAAATGGTCTGAAATGTATTAACTTCATATAAAGTTCATAGATAGGGTTATTTTTATTATTATATTAGTGTAATATAAAGTGACTTGACGAGATATAAGGATAAAGAGATTAGTCACGTTTTATCTTAAACAGTGGAAAATAACATGAATGGACTTTTTACGAAAACATAACAATTTTTTATCTGGGATAACGAAATATTTTTGAATGATACGCAAGACGTCGTAGGCTAATTTAAAAATATTTATCTTATAAAGAAAACATTTGAAGTTATTACGTACGTATACGTATTATCTATTGTAAAGTGAAGAAATTATCGTACGTTATTGGATATTTGTGTTGCTCACCTGTAGATCAATTAAATTGTGTTTTTGATTCTCAACTTAAAATACCTAATGCTTCATTTGTTAGTTGAGTCTATAAGGAAGAATGGAAATTAACTTTTTTCATATTGATTGGAACTTATTTAATAAACTGATAAAGATGACGGACGGATATAGGAGTCTGTTTTACGTATAAAAGATTACGTTTACACGGTGATGAAAATACTGATTTTCTATATTTATGGCTTGTAAAATATATATAAAAAAACATACTAGGAGTAACCTAGTGGTGGTACACAAATTATTATTTACCGGTAAATTTTCATAGTTATAATGTATAATTCAAAAATAAACACTGAACTAAGGGAGAGTTTTGAAACCTGTTAAGTGTATAAGATGTAGAAGCAAACAATGCTTGTTTTAAGCCATTGACTGGAAGAGGTTAATGATAAACACAGCAAGGTCGACGTGGGAAGGCTGCGGTTCTCACGTTCATGTTATAGCTAAACCATCATTTGTATCTCCTATACGTAGAACGAAAGAAAATATGGAAAGTATGAATGCGAGTGAAAAACTTTATGAACTGTAAACTCAACTGAAAATAGAAGATATTTTATCAATTGTCTCTGGCGGCAGTATTCTACAGTAGTGTAAACGCTTGTAAAAAGCCAGTAAAAAAGGAGTAAAATCAAATTTCGATATAATATATTCAAATTAGACAGATTGTTCTATGCCTGCGGCAATTACTAAAAATGTGAAATTTTCTCATTATTGTTGAACTTAGGTAATTAAATAGTTATAAGTTTGACATCTGTTAATTATGTGAGTTCTGCGAGATGCGTAGCTCCTGAACGAATGGACTGATGATCCAATTTGGAACAGTGGTACCAGCATACGTGGGTTCTGGTAGCACTGTCCTAATCTAATGATGGACCTCGAACGTTGTCTGGGTTTAATTATATCTTCGCACATCGAGCGCACAATTCGAGCAAAAAAGTGGATATCTTTTTCTCGAGTTCACGCCATTTTACCCCATATAACTTCGTCGTGGATAAAATTAGGAGGCTGAATTTACTGAACTGAATGAAGTTAATTTATATATTACAAATTAAAAAAAAAACATATAATATTGATATGGTCAGTAATCCAATAAAGGATGTTTTTAGGTTAGATAATTAAATATTCTCTTAAGAAGTCTTAGTGTTACATGGATCTCACAACTTTTTAATGTCATAGTGTTTACGTTATGACTGCCGCAGTAGTTATTCCTGAAAATGAGAATTTTCAATCATTACCGGCAACGCTTCTCCTACCCGCTTAAAATGTAATCATGTGTAGATGAGCATTATCTATTCAGTAATCTGTTCAACATTGAACCTGACATTAAGCCTAAGATAGTACTATAAAGGCAATACCTATACAAGACCATATAATAATAACAATTTCATAGGTAGATTCTTTCATAGACGAAATAACTTGATACTAGACGGGGTTGCAATTATTAGAGATGTTACCTATTTTAATGTGCTTTTGGGAGAATACCTGATTTAAAAAAAAAAATTGTTTTATCTAAAACCTTATTAAAGACATTATAACTGAGCATTATATCCTTTCAGTTTCTCAAACGTTTCTAACGTTATCATTAAGTTTCACTTTTTAAACAATTTTGGCTTTGCACTTTCCATGCATATATTATGGTTAATGTTGCATTTAATTCGGTCTAAAGTAACAGCTACTATTCAGATATAAAGAGATTTATAATGAGTTGAAAACGCTGCATCCCGATTTTGATTGATGTCCTCCAAACCAATGCGGTAAACGACCCGAGATGTTATCTCACGACGAGTTTTTTGTTTTATTTTAACCAACAAAGGAGTTTCGTCTTCGGCCAGGTTTTACCAAACATTTACAGCTACTCGTTTGAAATGAACTTATTGATGTTGAACCTTAAATTAATATGTATTCATTAGTATATGTGCTATTGCTTATAAAATAAAATGCTGATAATTGAGCCTATCTGTATTCGCTCATAGTGTTATCTCTTCTCTCATACTACATGCATGACATAAACGGAATAAATTTAAGTTTGCGAATACCAATCCTGAATATTTTAAATAATAATCTTAAAATATAAATTTGCTAGTCTTCGCATATGTTAGAAATTAACTTGAAGCATGACGTCAGTCGTCCTCCAGTGATAAGCGCACGCGCATATTTTGACATACGACCACAATACATCGCTAATTTAGCTCTATTAGCGTTGCACTTGCAATCCTCGTACATTTTACAAAATACTAATTTAATTTATCGTAATATTATGTATCTAAATAAAAGCTTTCTAAAAATAACATTTTATTTAAGTTTATCGAATAATTAACTGCCATTAGTCGGCGCGAACATTGTGCCCTCACAAAAAATACTAAGTAAATAGTTTTCCTTAAAATATTTAGTCTTTAAGTGCTTATCGGGATGCAATAGACGAGGTCCTATACCAACTATTGCTGTTCACCTCATCGATTGCAGAATATAGTGAATAAGTTAAAATCGTGTCTCGTGGTTGTATGACTTAACATTTCTTTTCTTCAATTTGAAACCAAGTTCATGTTAACAGTGATATTAGAGACACGGATTTTAATTACCAAAACTTCTAGGACTCGGTGTAAAGTGAAATCTTGCATTAAGCACTTAACTAACGAGATATTTTGTCTCTTTTCAGTATACTTAATAACGATTTTATGGAAAGAGACGAAACAGTAATAACACTGGTTGCGATTTTTAAAATATTTGTCTAAATAGTTTCGTATTTTTAACACATGTTCGCATACGTTCATTTTTTATAATGTACTAACGCCTATTATTACCTATCTGTAAGTTATCTAGTAAGTATCTATTAGAAAGGCAATATTTTTTTAATGACACAATGTTAATGAACATAATACTTTATAATAGAAAATGCCTCCTCAAGCCAATCAAAGATACGTTTAATATTAAACCATAGTGAAAGAGATATGGTTTACACTCCAATTAATTCACAAGATTTCTCGAATATGGATAACCGGTAGTTAAGAAATAATCTTGTTTTAGAAAAGTTAACATGTCCAAGTTCTGGGTTTATCGGGCAAGACCTCGACCTTTCGTTATGTTACGTTATGCGGTTTTGTTGGATGCTCGTTTCATAACGGACATTTAGGTTGCATTAACAGGTAGATCTGAGGCTTGCAAAAGTCGAGATTACAAATTTCTATTGTGTAGTAGTGATTAGTGCAAATAATTAGATGATCACTGGCCATATATTTCTTTTATTTTAGTCATACTCCTCTGAAATGTATCAATTCATATATAACACTTATTGTATAAAGTATGGCAACAGTCAGCTTTATTCCATGGGCAGAAGCATCACTTAATCAGGTGAGCCCACTGCCCGTTTACACCGTGCTATTAAAAAAGGATATTTGTTGTATAAAAAGGCAAATTTCTTGGCCACATAAGTATCAACAAAATGCACGAATAAGGAATAGCCAAATGCCTGTCCACTTTATGGTAAGGCTGCCCATTAGCGATCAAATATTATAACTGTTATGAACCGTTAGCACCCGGATATAATTTTGTTATAATAACGAGTCGTAGCAGCAACAAGAAGTGAATCTAAGAAAATAGGCTATACTAAAAGTAATCGTCTCTTTCTGTCAAAATGTATTTATGGTAGGTAGGTATGGTAGGTAATGTATTTATTTACTAGCACTAGTCCCAGGACCTTTTATCAACTACATAATCGTTAATTCCGTAGTAAGCCTTTTTACACAGCTTTTCTTTAATACATTTATTTTTTTAAAAGGCAGAGATAAAAGAGCCTCTAGGATTTTATCAAAGAAGAGTATCCCTTTTCCACAAAAAAAGAATTACTAACTTTAAATAGTTTAGTACTGGGAAATTGCAGCCTGGTTTTGTTCCGAGTATTAACATTGTGCGTATGTTCTATTCTAGCAAACCTATCACTATTTTTGTATACATACATAATATTTTCATAAATATATTGCGAGGGAAAGGTAAGCATATTAATTTTCTTGAATTTATCTCTCAGAGATTCCCTACATTATAAAATATAGATTGCACGAATAGCCCTCTTCAGGATGAAAATATTTTCGACATCAGGAGCATGACCCCACAATAATAAGCCATAAGTCATTAAGCTGTGAAAGTAACTAAAATAAACAAGTCTAGTTGTATCGACATCAGTTAGTGAGCTAATTTTTTTAACCGCGTAGACTGCAGAACTAAGTTTCTTCGCCAATCCGTTAATGAGGGAACCACTGAAGTTTTTAATCCATGGTGATTCCAAGAAATACAGTTGTATTCTATTATACTACTTAACAAAATCAATGTCCTCTTCAAATATTTCCGCATATCCCATTTGTGAGATGGAAAATATCAAAATCGTCATAATTAGTGTGTTTGTGAATAAGAAGTCTAGGATACGTTTCCCATATATGTTCCTCCATATAAATAGCTCACAACAACAACATATTTCTCAATGCTAAACTACGTAAATAATGTAATCATGTATTACGATTTATCTACGCCTTGCTGTCAATGCAAAGTGCATATAGAATTCTTAATGTGATCACATTCCATCATACTATGTAAATGTCTCATAATGTTAATTAAAACATTATATCACATGTACTTTAATACATCCGTTGTAATACTTATTATTATGGTATCTGTGTACAGGTTATTTAAAAACTAATTATTATATAATGCTGTCACAGGGACCAAACTTTTTATTTCAATTTTATATTTATATAGGTCAAGAAAATTGTGAATAATGTATATTTTATTGTTATGATTACTTATAAACATTATGTAATGTCTACATAAACTAAAAATGCTTATATAATTTTACATATGTAAACCAAGTGAAGGTACGACAGTCTATCTAATAAATATAGGTCGTTAGGCGGGAATATTGAAACGCTCCATAAAAAGTCTTATATGTATATTAAATAAGCCAATTAGAGGTACTATTTGTATACCCTTAAACGTAAGACCCTTCATATGTTCATATTTACATGATCGAGTTATGTATTACACTAAAGCTTATCTATGTAAACTAATTCGTATCAGTGACATACGTTTTATATCCTTAATATATGTGGTGACTAGTGAACCATCAAAGCCAACGTAGTACTTGTATAGGAAGAAGCTGAAACTGATTCAGAAATATCTAAACAACGTATTTCTCTTAACATTGTATAGAAAAGGGATTCAAACCTCAAAGTGTAAGAATCTATGAAGACATTTGTCATACATCTCATGAATACCACAAAACAAAGAACTGCATTTGTAACGTATGTACATATGCAGGAACGTCCATATTTCATTATTGACAGAGCATTCATATGGAATTTCCTTGCTCAAGTATGTAAGTCTTTATAAACATGAATAAAGCGAATAAACAGTTTTAAGTCGATTACGGATGAAATTCATGATGACAATATTAAATCAGACGAATATTTTATTATTATTGATTGAAGTTTGTGGCCTCTCTCTCTTACAAAATGAGTGCAAAAGCTGCACGTTTAAGTGCTCTGTACCATATTCTACGCATAGTGCTTAAGCAAGCAGCTGTTGACTTTGGTGTTTTTGTTTTGGTTTACGGTGAAACATCGTGAGGAAATCGGATAGTGTTAGACAATCAACGACGACTCAGCCGTAATTGTCTAATAATTTAAATAGATATTTATTGGTTCATAACTCCGGATTAGAAGTTCTTTCAGCCTATATTAGTTTAAAATTCTTATCTCAGATTTATTTTAAGCGTTTTTAACTTTTTCTAGCGGTTCACGAATACGCTTAAAATATGGTTGTTATTGTCTGTATGAAGCCTAAACGTCATGGTGCTAAATTATCATGCAAATAGTTTGTATCACACAATTAAGTCGTGATGTGTACCTTGCGACGGCTTGAAGTTTCCTTAGGACGTGATGGAAATAGTAATACTCTTTGTTTTATAAATAAGAGCACTGCGCCATTTGCAGGAAAATTGAGTCCAAGATGAGGCATAGTTTTGATGTTACTACATATCTAATTTTTGAGGCATTTAATTAAAAAAGAATTGGATAAGAATGTAAAATAAAAGTTGTAACGATAGCGCGTTTCGTTTGATTGTGGTTGGTAAACAGTATCTCTCATCCAATCAGTAACACGCCACACTAAACGTTTTCTCAATCCAACAAAACGCCACCAATTTGTCTAGTGTAACACACAAAAGAAGGCTTCAAATGTGTGTGTTTGACACTAACTATTAAAATAAGTAAAATTTCCATCTCCATGCTTCAAAGATACAATGCTTTGTGAATTCATTGCATTTTCCTGGGGGGCTCTGATCGGGGCTCGATTCCCAAAAACAAAATAATAATTTAAGGTTGAAAGGCACTTTAGGAATCGTGTCTACAAATAGAGGCAGTTTATACAACCATCACACACAAACACAAAATTGTCGAAGTATTCATAAGTTGAGGATAAACTCCGAGTAAAATTCCACGTTAGTTATATAATACTACTATTTGTATAGTAGTATTATTTATGAAATTGTATTCTAATACTATTCATTTTTAAATGAGCTATAACGCCAATAACTGAGTGCCTTTTACAGTTTGTTCTTCGTAATAAAGAGGCGTAGAGGCATGTAGATGTACTATAAATGTAGCCACATATTTTATAATAAAGCGTTGCTCCGTACTTAAGTAGGACTGCACGCGTCATTCAAATAACAACAATATCATGTCAGGGTTGTCAGTTTGCTATTTGAATATAATATTAAATTAATTTAAAACTATATATAATTATATTAAAAGGGAAACTTATTAACTTATCGTCGAATTGTCGACCACCAGTCACTTTTCGAGCGGCTTGATCCCTTGGCGTTGCGTAGAGAAGTGGGGTCTCTCTGAATCTTCAACCGCATTTACCACGAAGAGTGTTCTGAGGAGTTGTTCGGATTACCTGCAGCTGAATTTCATCATCGGACGTCAGAAAACAAAATACCATCCGTATCACCTCAACGTCCGTCGTTCCACAACTGAGCGTTTTTATGGCAGTTTTTGCGGCGCACCACCACTATGTGAAACCAGCTATAGTTAAAATAATGGCATTTGTGAGTCTGACAATGTGAGTGTCTATGAGAGATGGTATCACATAACATCGGGTGAGACACCTGCCCGTTGGCCCCCCGTTCATTACATTAGAACTTAGATGATAAAGTATAATGAGTAATTTACTAAGGCTTCTTTCTTGACTTTGACAATGTAAATAATGCCTAAAAATATTTTCATTTATTAAGAGCAACTGGCAGCCCTATAATTATAAGCTTAATGTAGTCGCATACTTTGCTAGGAATGGCGCATGTCATCTAATGGACGCCATGATTTGTGAATAATACTTTATTGGTTATTTTCCATGTATTAAAGCCGTTGAAAATCGTATAACACACCATTGAAGAGAAATTTCATATAACTGTTAAAATCATAATTCAGAAGTCATTTGTATGTAACACTCAAATACTTAGTATTTTCATTAATAATCTTGTGGCTACTTAAACGTATAACTCCTAAATTAAACTAAACATTGTTAAAATCACTGTTCACTTCACGTACATTTTACACATTCAATTTCTATGTCTTGAGACAAAGAGATACTCTTATATAAGTATTCAAAAATTATTATTATTATTATATTACTTGGTGTATTACTTTTGGAAAAAATGTATTATTCAATAAATGATTATTTGCGTGAGACACTGTAGTTGATATAAATTTAATAAGGTTTGATATGATATGTAAAATACAAATAAAATAAGTATTTACCAATTCATACGACTAATAATGTAAAACTCCTTTAAAGTCAAATTTGCGCGCCATTGTGTGCGGCAGAATATGCGAACTTACTATTGTACCACCTTACACATTTTTGTACCAAATTCTTGCAATAAATAATTATTATAAGTATAATTAATTCTTCTAGGTACTCATATGAACAGCAAGTGTTGAGTAGCAAGTGTTAATTTCTGATACCTTAAAAATAAATTCTTTATAGAAAACGGATTGAATGAAATATTGAATTGATATCATCTCTGTCAGTTGCTGCTTGCAAAAGCCGCTAAGCCGACGGAATATTATTCTGATATTAATGGTATAAATCAAAAAATTGCCCCAAGAAAAGCCATGGCTGAAATCTGTCTCAAATCTTACCTACATAAATGATTTATTTTAACACACTCTTGGTACTGATTACGAAACGTTAAGTGGAACCGCGTGTAAGTTTTGCTAACGATTTTTATAAAATAATGCTGAGTTGTTGTAACAACTTCGTAACAAGTGACGCAATCATTAGGAAATAAAACACTGTCGGACTATCAATTAATTCTTTTTCCCGTCAAATGTATGGCAATATATTTTGCTTTGTGGGTTTGGCAGTGGTTAGCTCACGTCTAAGCGTCGCGTTGGGGTCATCTGTTTCCACAGGTTTGCGTCCAGCGTCTACAGTGTACAGTATTGAGGACGACAGTTTGTTGGCATATGGTAGACGGGCGAGTATGCAGAGCTAGGTCAGGCTCGATGTATTGGTGCAGTTCGCAGTCCACGGTAACATTCGCCTCCTAAACAACATCTCAAAAGCTGTTCTTAGGGTTTAACATTTGCCTTTCTCGAATCAAGTAGAAACGTGTGTAATAGCCAGACCAATATATAGGCCAATAGTCAGCCTACAGGAAGATAGGGAATACTAGGGCTCGTATAAATCTAATTTTGGTTTTGATACCAATTCCTCTTTTCTTCTAGACATTGCTTAAATGTGTCATGGCGTTTTTAAACATGCTGATGTACCTTTTTATCTCGGGGACTCTAGTGCTACTTTGGTAAGAGATAAGTCGTTCTTCGTCGACCTCGGCTAGATAAAGTTAAGTAATAGTTTAATTATCACGGTTGTTATTTGCGTGATCACGTAATAAAGCTAGGATATATAGAAGATTTTAATGAGCTATTATTTGTATGCCGCATTGTGAAATTTGTAATTTAAAGGACTAATAACAAACCTGGTAACCAATGAAATCTTGTAGATATTATTATAGTACGATCCGCTTGATAAAATAAATACAGGGTGGGCCTCGGAATTTTGCGATTTTGAAAAAAATATAAAAAAGGAACCAAAAGTAATACTTAAACAAATTTATTTTTAAATTAATGTTACCATTTGGGAAATTCACTTTTTAAAAATAACATCATCTAGATGGGCACCATCGCAGTGCAAACACTCTTCGTTACGTGATAGAAATGGTACTAAGGCTAGATATTTCACCATTATCATTTAATCAAAGTAAATTTTAGTTCAAAAGGAAATTTGATATATGTTTAGTGCTTTAATGCATGTTTTGATTCATAAAAATATTTTGAAACGTCAATTTTAAACTAAAACGAAACAACCTACTATAATAAGAATTTCTTCTTTTGTACGCCCTTTCTAAGCTCTTTTCTCTTTCTAAACGCTATAAAACCGCAGAATTTACTTTCAAACAGTATAGACCACATTCATAAATGATTTCTGGGCTATTTGCCTTCGTCTATTACGGTAATTTCAAAAACAAATTTGCGGAACAGAATTACTATTGACTGATTGAAATCTCTTGTCACAGACTTCACGGTTGTGCTCTGCGGAATGGGTTTAGATGAATTGAAAAATTATCTTGGCTTTTGTTTTCAATAACAATTCATTTGATATGTGGCTTTTACGAACAGTATAATGAAAATACGGCGATTTTGTTTCAAGGTTTATCCTGAAAATTATGAATGGCTTACGAACGTTCTAAGGAGTACAACCAAAAAAATTATAAATAAGCCCGTATAACAATGAGTTACGGATCCCTCAGATTTATACAGGTATTTAAATAAAATGTTAGTTACTAACCTACTGTAATTTTTCTCGCTAAGTGAATGTAATTCTTTGGTAAATAAAGTATGTTTGAACCGAACATTTTATTTAAATACCTGTATAAATCTGAGGGATACAGGGGTACATGTGTTATGAAATATTTTTAAATAAGCTATATAAAATAAAAATATTAGTTTCTAACAATATGTACAATATTATTTACAAAAGTGCAGGTAGGTCGCATTGATGTTACAACGTGCATTATGTGACTATCGAATAGAAATAATTTCTTAGACTCTCGTTCACAGATATAAATAAATAAATGCCAGAAGGGCCTTTTTGATGTTTTATAAATACATATTTATACCGTTAATATATGTATATTTTTATTATTGTTATTTTATAGGTATGTTGTTAATTATATGTACTTTTAAAAGTTTTTTTTAAATTTGTAAAAAGGTTTATTTCTTTTAAACTGGAAGGCATTGTATTTTTATGTGACGATTTCAATACTTTTTTATGCTATAAAATATAAGTTAGGTCTCATAAAAAGATAGAGAAAACGCTTAATTAGAATAAATAACTAATGAAATGTATACGTATACAGCCACAGAGACTCGTTAAATTAGTTTTAGTTTTATATTTATTCCTGTTTAAACTAATTTTATTATTATTTTATAACTTAGTTACAATAATTAATTAGTTAGGTTAGTTAGGTTAGGTAATTTTGCAACTGTTCTATGTTTGTGAGTTTTGAAATAAATATATTATGAAACATGTAATAAAATATAAATCGTCATAACAATAACAGATGTGTGGTCTGTTGTGAAAAAAAATAAAGCCATAGAATCGTCTAGACAAAGACAATTTTTCAGTCTTCCGCAAAAAACTAAACATCAGAATACTAATATGTAGGAGATATTTACTAAGTTCAAGAATTAGAGCAAAAAGGCAGTACGAATTGGCCGTGCATCGAGGAAGTGTTTTGTTATGCGGTCGTCGTCCACACTTTCAATGCAAATAGCTGTTCTAACTGTAATCACCTGTGATGCCAATTCGGATACGCACGTATCTCTATTGTGAATATAATTAAATACTCTTTTCTCAGGTTAAAATTGCCTCGTAAAGATCTGATGCTATTTTGCGCATTAAAATTTTGTCAGTCGGTTTAAAATGTCATATTAATTCGAGTCGTGTTAACTCACCCTGTTCTTGATACATTATCAAAATTGCATTACAAACTAAGTATTGTTTTTAAATAATAATTATTTTTAATAATTAAATAATTTATTTTATTTAAAGCGTTACCACAAATGGATAAAAAGAGAATAAATAGTAGATTAAAGAGCGCAAAAAGACTGATGGCACTAATAGATACGTCTCACTTATTAAATATAGCATATATATTTTACAATAAGTGTTTGCCATTTTTTATGATGATTTGCTATTTTAAAAGAGTACCGAGAGTTTTTTTTACGCCGGGATTTTCTCTCGACTCGATGAGTATGGATGTGATAAAAATTTAATGTCGTGGAATAAGTGATACCTGTATCTTATATTCCATAATAAACATTTTTTTTTATAAAGGACCACACAATAACCTATATCTTACGTACAAAAGTTTTTTTTTTAATTATCTAAGCTCACTTGAGTAATTTATCGTGGGTTCATTTTAAAATCGTGGGCTCCCCAGTTACTGTAAGTACTGACGGTTAAATAATTAATAAAAAATAATGCAGGGTAAATCATTAAGCTCCTTTTATTTTTGTCGTTATTGTGTCAATTATATAATCACGAGAATGTGTAATTGTGGTGATTTTAATCAGTTAGTGAACACAGAGAGTTAACTTTTTTAACTATGGCCCATAGGTCTCGCCTGTTATTTTGTATTTAAACTATATATACATGAAACGCTCCAGCAGCTCAAACGAATGTCCATGGCTTCACTAACATTTTAAATTAAGATACTTTGTTGTCGCAAAAAAAGATACTAAAATAGTTTTATTCATAACTTTATTGCTATTTAAATTTCGAATGCTACAGTTTCACAATGTTTTATTATAAACTATTTATTTATTACTTATTATTTATCTTAAGAAACGAGGTGTTATTCATGTACCTATTCCAGCCATAACTTCTGTAACAAATGAAAATGCTATTTTATTAAATGAAGTAATGTAATATGTATTATAAAAAATTATACCTACATATTTATTAAACTCTTAGCTGAAAAGAAAAAAATATTCTATACTAAATGACCACTATTAATCTGTTTGGCAACGAATCTATGGAATTATGCACAATTTCCAAGGGAAATTTCTGTTTCTCCAAAGTCCAAAACCAAAGACTCAATGTCGCCGTGTCGTTTAGAGTATGTCATGTCCTCTAAAACTGACCATAACTTGAACTCTAAGGGGTTGATCAGTCTGGTAGGTCTGGACTAGATGAGAGCCAGTCTTTAGCTCTTTAAAAGTCAGTTGGTATCAAGCCAGGCTTGGATAGTTCCCTACTAAAATCCTACTGGAAAGTCCACGGTATATTTTTGAATAATGTTTACTTTGACTGAAGTTTTCACTCCTTATTCACAAGAATGTAGTTTATGTATGTAGTTGACTCCACTGATAAGCCACGCCCCACCAAAGCATCGCATTCCATATTTTAATTTGAAAATGAACACGAAAAAATATGTGAAATGGCGCAAAATCGAGAGGAGTTTTTAAAAGTTCCATATTCAAAATAATAAAAAAGTTGAACAGTATTAATGGCAAGACTAGTTATGATCCTACATGAAATATTTGTCTAAAAAATCTATTGGTTATGCTGGAATAGAGCACACGACCTCAGGGTTATATTTGTGGTCGGTTCAGTAAGGTCCTGAAAGTAAATTTACAGCTAATAACAACCGATTGTATGCACTTTCAAAATCATTCTCATCATTAATTTCATAAAATAAGAAATTGTTAATCGGAATGTCACAAAGTAGAGTAATGTGTAACGGAGGCACATACAACACAAATTATGCGTGAAAGCTTTTTAAAAGGCTTTATGTATTAAATTGATACATAACTAAATAAACTTTTTTCATAATCATCAAAACAAGAAAGCATGTATGTTGAGAATATTATATTTTTGAACATTCTACGCAATTTTCTTTTTCTTTATAATCTACTGTATTTTATGTAACAGTCAAATTAAAGTAGATCTACTTGAATCATATCAAGCCTGGAAGCACCGACGTATTGGCGCGCTTTCACGACTTTCACGAGTTTAATATTCTGCGCAGACGAAGGCTTTAACTTCGTTCTGGCTAGTTAGCACGTGTGTGATCATTTCGGTTTCCGGATAAATATTTAATCGTACCGCCTCAATAAATAACTTAACTTCGAATTAACACTTTGTCACCACAAAATGAAATGTTTTGCTTTGATCAAACCGTTTCATTTGGTACTAACCACCTTACGGTGGCAGTCAGATGTCGTTAGTACCAACAACCAACGCGACGGAGTTAATTAATTTGGGTTTAAACACACTTCCCATGACTTACTTGCCTTACTGTCCTATAACTCTTTAGATAGGGCAGAGGGCGATCGGTCTTGAGCCTCGAGATTCACCTCGCTCAAAGTCTTTCTGGCTCTCTTTGCCTGGTCTGCAATTGTTCACCGCCAGGTTTGCTTGGGACGGCCAGGCTTCCGCTTTCCTTGCGGATTCCAATGAAGAGCCTGCTTGGGAATATAGTTGGGAGTGTATGGCCTATCCAATCCATTTGTGTCGCTTGATCTGCTGGCTGACCGGGTTTTCTCGGCAGGGCTCCCAAAGTAGCTCGTTAGAGATCTGACAAACCTTAAACACTTCCTATGCAAAACCTTAATCTTAAATAAAGACTCAAGATGACTTAAGAGTTGATCCAGTTTGAATTTGACATACCGAAATCATATTGGTTTTGTGTGGCATTTTAGTAGCTAATGTAGGCCATGATAACATAAAGAAACCACAGATTGTTATATATGTCAAGTATGTTGATATCAATTTATCAAAAACAGATGAAATAATTGACTTTTAATCTTATCTGAAATTTGATATTTATTAATTAAATTTATTTGTGAAAGTATCACATATGACATATTTCTAGAATTGTATTGTATGCGGAGTAATGTTTAGTAGTTAATACAAAATTTACATTATTAACTGTTACCTCTGTTTAGGCTGGTTTTGTATAAAAATAATTAAACATATATTTATTGTGTATTTGGTTTTATTTTTTTTCAGATTGCATCATAATGTCCAAACACGTTGCGACAAATCTCCAGAGGAGCAATAGTTTGTCATGGCGTTCTCTCAATACCGAATGCGTAAGTCGCTTTTAATCTTTGACTAGACATAAGGTCATAATGCATAATGCCATAAAAAAGATAACTTGTAAAAAAAAAAAACTCGTAACTCAGTTCTTCTACCATAAAAAGTTATTGAGTCCCTACTCAAGAAGCTGTTTTAAGTTATTACGAAATTAGTTATTACAACATCTTATAGTATATCAATATTACAAATATGAATTATAATATCCTTTCCTTGATTTATACACTAAACACTAATTGTATTCTGAATTTGAAGCTCCTATGTCTGCTAGAAGTGCCTTCGAGTTTTGATGATCGGTCAGTCAGTGAGTTAGTTGCAAAATTATGAAATTTTACTAGTTATTGTAAAACTACTGGTGCAAATTTTAAATATACCGTGTTAATACAATCCCAGCTTGGTAACTTCAGCCTTAATAGCAGTCTTCAGTAACTGCTTGAAAAGCAAGGTACAGCCGTGCTGCTTTTTTGCTCGACTTGGCGGGCGCACTGCCGTACCCCCAATACAATAAACACTACATAAACTATCTTCGTCCATAATTACCTTAATACTGTCAAGGTTCAACAGCTAAACAAAAGAAGGAAGTATGGCAGTTTATCACATTTCATGTCCAACAGACGCGTCGCGATCGGCGCGTGAGTGTGATTGGTCAAAAGTATCTCTGGATTCAATTATATTTCGTTTAACTTCTAACCTGACACAAAACAATAATGAATATTGCAACAAAAAGTAATTGTCAGTTCTGTCTTCACGACTAGTGTGTTTAACACTAACTTTTTGCTAGTCAATTAAAAGTAATTGATGCGGTTTTACTTTCTATCAGAAAGTCGCGTTTACACTGATTTATTACTGGACAAATGAAAATATAGTTTTGTTATATATCAACAGCTTTCCTCTCATTTCCACGCGATTCGTATGAAATATTAAACTTTTTCTGCGATGTAATCTTTACGCGAATGATGAAGTATTGTTTTGTTAGATTTAATATTGTGACTTGAATATACGAATTACTTAATATTTTTATCGTACAGTCATGAATGATAGGTAAAAATCAACATTATAATAAATAGATATATAGACTCAATACAATACATTTTACATTCAGTATTACTTTAATAATAGAAGCAGAGAATATCAGAAGTTAAATTTCTTTGGATATTTTCAAGTTCTTTAATCTAGATTTCCACACTTTATTTTGCAATATAGCTCATCATAGGTTTAAATGTGGACCGTGATCCCAAAACCGTAATCTTTCCCCTGCTAGGGCCTTTGTAATCTTTAAATAAATATAAGTCTTCAGATAAAGAGTATACTTTTTGTTTGTATCAAAATGTTTAATTTTAAAGCCTAAAGCGACGGATAAGCACGTGAAGGTGTCGATCATGTCCTGATTTCGAAATGTTGGAAGCAACCGACTCATTGGGTTACTACAGTTATGGTATCACAGGTGCATATCTCTGCAAAATAATTTCATTAGCGTGGCCAGTCTCGATATAGATTAACAACTGGAATTGTAATGCGCCAATTCTTCTCAGTATTTGTTTTTAATCGTTAAACCGACAGCCCGTTTCCTTTTAAAGCCATTAACATTATTCTGAGCAAATTTTCAGAGGTGTCAAGGCACGCAAACAATTAAAGGAAGCTCTGAATGGGAGGAAATCGCAGATGTCAACAGCATTGTTACTGTTTGACGGAAACCGTAAAAACACTTATACTTAATTGTTTAATTTTGGTTAAACAGTAAAGTTAAAGTCCAAAATGTTTTGTCAATTATTGTAAAAGACGACAGTAGTTATATCTATAATGAATATTGTAGAGGGAATCGAATTATATACATTCTAGTGGCTTAGTGATTACTGACCGAGCCCTGTACATTTTTAGAAATTTACTTAAAAACTCAGCAAATCTATACTGTTTATAATATTAGAAGATGGGCAGTGGGAGGAACAGTCTTTCACGTCACGACAATAAGAATGGATTTTAAACTATAATTATTTTTATTTAAACGTTAAAAGAGTCTACAAATGTCTTCCAGTACTTAGTGTTATCGTAGAATGTGTCGTGTTGGATTCCTCGGTAACAATTCATGTGTGTTTTCTTATATTTATACTTAGTCATTGATTTATTTTTCATAAAAAAGATGATTCCTATAGAACGGTATGGCTATCACAGATCACTATACTGTGATACCACTCCCTGAGAAACATTTCTAAGTTTCCTTACATAAAGAAATATTCAACATCAAAAAGAAACAATCCTGTTACGATTACTCATACAAATGGAGATAGCTGATTAAGCGGAGTTTATTTTTTGTGAAACGTGTACGAGGGACGAGTTGAGTGCATTGACTTCAACTGAGGTCATTTTCAGGGTTAGGTCTGGTCCTCCAGTAAAGAGTGCGTGTAAAATTTGTCGTTAATTTTGTTACACAATTTTAAACTGTACTTTTATATTATTATTCTTTAACAATTTTTGTCCATGGGCGGTATCACCGTATCATCAGTTTGCCGTTCTATAAAAAATAATGTTAATATAATCAAATTTTCAAGAATATAACTTGTTTGAATGACGGCAGCGGTCCTGCTCTACCCATGTTATATTTAATATATTTCAAATTCAGGAAACTGCGGTACTAATAAAGGTAATAAATACGTTCGTTATCATTGGTGGATTTCAATAAAATAAATTGTACTACAGCCTCAGCTTACCAAATTTTATAAGTAAAATCTTTTTTAGTTGATTACCAACGAAACTACAGTAGCAAAATGTACGTTTCCAAAGGCAACATAGCCTTAAACTCCTATAACATTACTCTGGAACTGCTAACAGTGACGGCGATACCGATCTCGAGATTTTTGTATGAAAGTTGGTTGTAGTTTTTCTCAATAAAGATATAATAAAGATCCAAAAAATTAATTAAGAATTATCTATAATCCTAATATCAGTGGACCAGATGCCAAACGTGTCTGCCATCTTTAGTGGTTTATGAATAACGTGACCAGAGGTCCCGTTTTGTACGTCCCTTTTTCCAATCACGTCTTGGTGTCTGTGGGACGCAAAATTGTCCCGTTTTCAGAAACCGAGCGAAAGTTAGAGCAGCAGATTACGAAAAAAACATGCAAAGAGTTTCATTCTTATTTGAAATCATCACCAGCTACATAAAACAAATGTTCTTCTGATAAATATAACTAAACACTTTAGGTACCTATATTTTATGATCCGTAACTTTTAAGCCAACTAACTACTTTTTCTAAATAATTAACTTTAAAAAAAATGTTTTTTTTTATTTACTACTTATCCCGCACCCGTTTAAGTCAAAGAATAAATAGTCTTTATTTTTGAAGTGACTTGCCTTCATTTGAATATTTTTAAAAAGGAATTGCTATCTCTCCTCTACTAACATGATGCAAATGCTTTAAACCAATTATATTTTAATCCATAGTTCCGTGTGGTCAGTCGATTTGTTCCAACGATCAATGAACTAAGATGACTTCAGTTTTTACTTTGCATTTGTTGATTTCTCAGAAATCATTATGATTGCGTGGAGCCTAAAGGAACTAGTTCATTTGAAGCCTATTTTCTTTAATGATTTTATAAATTGGATCCTGATCGTTAAAACTGTTTTTGTTTTGTTATATTTTTAATGATATAGCATCCCAATATAACGATGAAATGACAAGCTTGCTTATTTTTTAAATATTCTATAATATAACAAAGACGGAAGCGATAATAATTTGAATTAAGAATAAAAACAGAATGTCGTTTTGCACAGATAAAGCGAATGCAACAATAGAAAATTTACCCACTCGCAAATGTTGTCACAGACTTATCCATATGTATATTATTAATGTTATATAGACTATATAATAATAATGAGTTGTTCAACCTTATTAGAAAACGTAGTCTACGGAAAGTATGGCATACTTTTTATATGGATAACCAGCCCGATACTGATTCACGTATTGTAGCGATTGGAGCGATTGATATTTAAGTTTAAGAAACTCGCCCGTTGACTACCCATCTAAATATAGCTGTAGTTTCACATGTTTTTCTGCTTATTTTCTCATGGTTCGGCCTATATAAGGAATGAGAGATGCAGCTTTCTATCAATCATTGGCGGGAAACGGAAATGCAGAGGAAGTCTCAAGTTTAACTTCCTTTATCAGTTTTCCTATACTAACTAATAGCGTGGCTTCTTTAAATGCGTTAACATACTTGATTTTAAAGATACTATGGATGTCTACGGTACGGTTTTTGATTAAAACATACCAATTACCATTTTATTAAACAAGAAATTACTCGTTGAATTTATAACCTCTTTGGTTTTATCAAAGGTTAAAAATATAAAGTATCTTGGGTATTCAGCATTTTATGTCTATGAAGACGTAATACGAGTTTACTCCATGGTACTAATAATTAATTGTTATATTTATGTAAAAATAAAGATTTTAATTAATTTTACATTAAATTAATGTAATTCTTAATCAATTCTACTCACTATTACCATTTGTTATATTAGATAACGTTTATATAATAGTGTAAATTTTATAACCATGTATTAAAAACCTATATATTTTATTAAATGGTTTATGATTCATTTGTTAATTCAAGTGTTATTGCGTATTTGTCATAAGCGAAATTTCGTAATATTGTATTTTAACTAGAGCAAGAGTTCATTGTTGTAAATATCTTCCATATCATTGCGGGAAATACGATAAAAATGGGTAAGGTATGAATAACACAAGTTAATACAAGAATACTTAATGTTCCTACTTTGAATTGAAATGTTATATGAATATACGAATAGGTATGTTAAAATAGAAATGATGGAAGAAACGGATGCAATCTTAGGCCAAGACCCATTTAGGGTTCTACTTTTAGCGCCACTAGATTATTATTATTAATGTTAAATCTTACTTTGACGAATAGATGTTCTAATCGCCTAATTTTATCGGGGATAATTGTAATTTTGGTTTAATATAAGTTAAATACGAGAGTCGAAAACCTAGTTTCCTTTGCTAAACTAAGAAATTAACGAACTTGTAAATTGTATGATAATCTAAATAATCATAATTTTTCTTACTCATAGTTATATAGCAAGAAACAGATATGTATAAAGTTTTCGAAAAGGACAAGCCGTTGCTAAACTTGGATCTCCAATTCCAATGTATTTGTTTACCGAGTCTCACAGCAAGACCCCAAGTGGCTTTGTCGCTGACAGTTAGTGTGACCACTTAAGAGCAGGTCGTTTTGTTTTGGAACTATTGTGGTTAAATATGTGCAGATTGAGTCAAATTTAAATAGCTGCATTTGTTTTATGTTTTTTTGAAGAACTTCAGTATAAAACAAATGTCATGATTGTTAATCGCGTTAGTTTAACTATTTTAAAGCAAAGATTCAATTGATACTGCACTTATCAAAAAGTTACTTTTTAACAGAAACATTTAATCTTTTAATCGTTATCAGTTAAATAAAAATAAGAATACATTTCATAAAAGTGTATGTATCAAAATCTGACACTATTTCAGATTTCTATAATATTATTTTAATTAAAGTGTTTCAAATTTTATGTATTATGTATTTGGCAGATTCTTTATCTTACAAATGGTCACACTACCACCTGCCGCCATCCGACTGCCGACATTTCATTCATTTCAGTGTCGCGCCGGCTGTTGTAATGATAGTGTGTGTCATTCATTATCCACTTAAACTTTCGCGTTTATTATCTCAATAAAGTTGATTGATAAATATTGAAAACCGAATCACATGTTGTGACAGTGCATACGGCTGGTATTTGTAAATATCCGCAACCAAACGGACGAGTAGCGATAAAATAAAACTGACTTGTGTGGTTTGAAGTTTGACGAAAGTGAGTGTGTGCTTGTGTTGTGAACATTTAACTTAATGTTCAAATCAGAACTAATTTAAGCAAGCAATTTAATGTCCTCCGCTAAACTGGAATCCCAGATGTTGAAGTTGGTCGGTATTTTATATATTTCATTCTTAAATTGCGCATCAGAAGTTTTGTTAATAGGTATTTAATAAACACGATATTCCTTTTTAATTGACAATAAATAGCGTATGAAATAGATAAGATAACATATATTCACCGAACTTGATGTTCAATGATTTGTGTATAATCAGATTTGACGATGTTAACGTAAGTGTATTTAATCTCACTCGATGTCAAGCTACTGATGTCATCAAGTTAGTCGTATTAATCCGAAGGTAAACCAGTTACTAAAAGGATAAAAATTCACAAGTTTAGAGTAAACATAACTAGTATGATGCTCAAGTAAAAAAAAAATTGATTCCCGCCATACGCCGGAAAGTTATTTAAAAAAACTACAGTGGTATTATAGGTTAAAAACGTCAGCTAGTCTCGCAATGTTTGGTATCGATAGCTCATTCTTGTGGTTAGTAATTTTATATTTTGTTCAAGTTTAGTATTGTTTACCTGCGATAAAGCGATAGAATTTTAATTGAAAACCGTGCAAACTGGAAAGTGAATTTTGTGTAACGTTCATCGTATTTTGCATGCATCATTGGTTGCGACGTTTTTCTTAACATTCAATCTTAATTTGTGATTTCCATTTCAATGTCGACTTCAATATTAATGTATAAATGTGGTTTGTGTAGTTAATCATAATTAGTTGACGATGTATTAAATGCGGTCTCATAAAAATATTTCAAATACACCGCAGGCAATACATTAGTCTAGTGCCTTTGTAAATTTATACAATTATTACCTTGTAATTCATCGTTGGAGTAAACTTTTAACTGATTTATAACTGGTTTCTAAACGTAACAAAATATTGTGTCAATATAAGATATGATATCAATTAGGAAATATTTATAACAGACATGTCTTTCTTCTGGTTTACACTTAATTGTAACGATTGGAATTAGTAAAATTATTGCATTCTTTATACTATTAGAGGTAAATACAGCTTAAAACGCTTTGCTCCGTTTAAGATTATGTAATAAATCTTACGACATTTACATACATAGTATGCTTAAGATTATTTAAAATATGTTGCGATTTAGACTTATCTATATACTTTATATTATATATAAAAGCATCCAGTTATTACTATATCTTGACAAAACTTTTTTAAAGAATTCCTTTTTGACGTTTTTTATTAACCTCGCTGTTCTCGTCATACAGCTTCTTTGTAAGTTTTATTATGTTTAATAACATGAATCATCGAATGCTATAATAATTTTCATACATTAAGTTTCCTTATTCGTGAATATAATGACGTCTTAATAAAAATAGGGAAGTAATCATTACATTTTTGGATGGGTTTTACAGTTGCTGGGCGATATTGTGATTGCAATTCGCTTCTTTGATACAAGAACGATAGGGCTTCATCATTTTATGGCAGTAGAAGAATTAAATAAATCAGTCTTATAACACTGGTATTAAATGATTTAGTGTTAGTTAGATTTATAAATGAGTCTCAGCCTGACTTACGACTTTGTATGTTAAAATCCATTTAATTTTGCACGTACAGAAGCCGGACTTATCCATCAGCCTCGTGTCTGAATGGGACCCTCAGATAACGAAGTAGTAGGCTTTCGGATAGGAGTGTAAAAGTTGCATGCAATAAAAGTACCCGATGAACTTGAATTTAAGTATGAGTTACAGATGACACCGCAGTGTAATGCATAAGTCAATTGGCGAAATAAAGACGAAATTGTCGGCTTTCTTTTGCTCGAGGATTTGGCCCACTTACCCATATACTGAGTTTTATTGCGTGCAACCTCGGCGGCAAATCGCTACATTAATCATCTGATTTTCTCCTGTCACTTTAACTGATTGTCCATTTTTTTAAGGCATTTAATCTTTCGGCACGCACTAAAAGAATTAAGCTTAATTCTCTAATAAACCTTAGGCCATCGTGCGATATACATTATATATTTGTAGGTCAGTATTAATCTGTCATGTTGTTGAAGTATTTCACCAAGAATATTTGACTAAAGTTATTTATTTTAGTATAGTAGTTTGTTTTTCTCTGGTCTTCACATGTAATTATCAAATCAATGTATAAAAAATATTGTAAAACTATTTTAAAAAAGTAAGTATGGAGTTTCTTGCCAATTATTCTTCATATGAAACTAAGTTTTGCATGGGCAACTATAGTATTTTTTTAAAATATATTTAACTTGTAATTTTGACTTTTAAATCTTGAAATTTATCCTTATTGAAATACACGATTTGACTTCATTTCTTGATACGTTTAAGAATCTCTACCGTAGACTTTGGAAATGTCTATTTTTATTTAAATAGGTGGTATAAACTATACAGTCTACGCTATCCTCTAAATATTTGAAAATTAATTTAGAAATCAAAAATGTTTGATAAAAAAATGTCACGCAAGTTATTAACGAGGCCGAGTGCCTTAGGCCTTTCGTGCTCAAATAGCGCAAATTAACGCATACATGCGAAAAACGAAACTTGAAGTATTATCTATAAATGGGCACTACACTACATTATGTTGGTTAAAATTTCAAGTTACCAGAAAAAAGGAAACAGCCACTATTTTCTGTTCTAAACACACGACTACTATATAGATTACTTTCCTTCCTAGACGCAATCTGTCCAGTATTACATCGACGCATTAGAAGGCCGTAGAAGGCATCTATATTACATTATATGATCCTGGCATCGCATGTCACCTTGAACTTAGGATAGAGGCTATCGCAGTTATAACATACGATAAAATAGCTTTATTGTTTTATGTAATAAGTGCTGTTATAGTATAAAGTATATGTACATTATATGGTTTTTTGCTGCGTAAACATAAGGCTTGTTTGGGTTTGTGTGGATTTTAATGCCAGATTTATTGCTTGAAGTCGACGTTTATAAAAAAGACTTAATTGTTTCTTTGAAATTAGTTGGAGATAAAAGTTTTCTCTTTTTATCTTTCGACTGATGCGCGGAAGCGACACTGGAACAGGGGTACTTTGTAAATATGACTAACTACGAAGCCTAATTTTGAAAATTTCTTTGATTATGTAATAAAAAAAATTAAGCAAATACTTTAAGTTATAGGTATTTTATGTTGAGAGGTTTCTAAGAAATAAAACAAAAATAATGTTCTAAGACTATTATCAACTAATTGTTATACAGTATTATTATAAAGTCTCTAAATCTTTTCTAGATTTGATGTTTTGTTTTGTGTTTGTCTGTAATGAATACAATTATTCTTCTAATATTGAGATACCGTAGCGATTACTATATAACATGATAGATCTTCGTTCTTGATAATATCAATGGAGATGTTACAATATAAGAATCTCTCAAAAACGAAAAAAATTGTTTTGACATATTCCCTCTGCTTGATTGGTTCTCAAGTTGAATTAAATAATATTTCAGTTCTAGATCGATTCGAAACAGCTAGCCGTAAATAACACAGCATTTGTAGTAATTTCCTATCTAAGATCATGGAAAGAAGAATCACATGATACAAGATAAAAACTGTATGTAAAAAACATGACGCACGTATTATCACAAGGACTTAAACAATCTAGTAATCTTAACAATGATTTTCGGTTCATGTTTATTTTCAAAACGGTGATAAATAATATGGTTCTGATAAAGTATGAATCAAGCAATAAACCATTGCATAATTTGGCCTAAAATTGAAATCCCAGGGAGGAGATGGACCACAACTTCACGACGATATTTATCATATAATGTATTTAATATAAATCATAACAATCAAATATACATTATTTACAATTTTCTTAACCTACGTAGTAATAATAAAAATAATAATAATTTACTGTCATAGAAATATTGATTTAAGTTTGACATTTAAAATTAAATTAATAATTTGGAACCTATTTGACTTAGGGTCCTTCAAGAAAAGAGCGTACCAATTCTTGAAAGGCCGGCAACGTACGAGCCTTCTGCCTGTTTGCCCCCTATTTCATAAAAAAAAAACTTTAACTGGATTGTTTTAATACATATTATATAGTTTGGTCTATTTGCGCAATTAGCATTTGGTTGTAATTTACATAATTAGTATAAAAGTTGCTTTTTCGTCGTCCTGCTGACTTCATGACGCAATGTGTTTAGTTTTTGTTTACTATTTTCTATTTACTATATACTATTTACTAACTATTTTTTTATAAACTAAACGATGTATTTGAAGAAATAACTTTGAAATTCGCGAACTTATACTACATCTCATAGCGGAGTCGAATGTCGGACGCTATTGTTTTATTTCATCTTAGGTTAGACATTCTTGTCTCATGATAAGATAATGCTCTTGCATTTTTCTATACATTTGGAGACCTTTCTCTCGGTGAATTATAACCGGATTAGTATTGTAAGAATGTCGGTGTGATGTCAGCGTGAATCAGGTTTTACAATATCCTTCGTTCGTCATAAAGGATAATCCTTTTAGTGATGCTTCTTTTAATTATGTACAAATACAACTAAACTGCAATAACCTGATTATGTCGTGATAATTTTTAAACCGGAAAGTAGGTGTTTAGGCTTCTTATCTGACACAAGCTCTCTATTTTTAGGTCTAAAGCTGGTTTAATCACGATGCTTTCCAGTACCGTCCAGTAAAGTCCATTGGTGCACAGTGGGAGATCGATCTTACGACATCACGGTTGATAAAATATCCTAAAGGCAAAAATATAATTAATAAATAAATTTTTATTTCAATAGGACCAGGGGTGCGAATGATTGATTGATGATTGCCTAACTACGACTCTAGACACTTGCAACACGAGTCCTCTTTGAAATCGAACGAAACTTTAGTTAGACACTCACGTTATCATTACACGAATAAGTCATGATAACTGAAAGGGAATTCTAGATGAAAAATACAAAGGTTAACTTTACTTTGACGGTTACTGGTATTTTTATTTAATTGCATAATGAACCATGAACTAGATCGATTTAATTAAAATTAACTCCAAATTAAACAGTGAAAGTAGAGATAAATCTTGTGTTTTTAAATGATATCGAATTTGTACTTAATTAAATAATAATAAGTATATTTGACATCAATTTACAATTGATTTATTTATAAGTTTTCTTACAGCTACACATATGTGTATACCTACATATCAAAATAAAGACTTGACTTACACAATATACAAAGTCAAAACAGATTACATTGACAAACAAAATATTTGATGGCTTGATTTGTCCTTGTAGTTTTTGTATATAATCGTCACACATATTTCATGTCTGTATTAATATACATAAATGCAATATAAATCATTACAATATTTGGTATATATATATATATGTTTAATAGTATAGTGAACGCGATATCCAGCGTAATTAGTATGAACCGATAAAATAATGTTTACACAAATATTACAAACGAGATTTTTGATATGTGCTTATGGATTAGTACTGACCCCATTTCACCAGAATATTTTTAGTGGCATTTGTTGAACAAAATTTTTGAAGGTTGCTCAATTTGTAGGCTCGCGATAAGACCTAATAAAAGTGTTAGCAAACACGATAGAGCCTGAAATTATGCAGAGAGGTGTTTTGGCATTACGGTTTGATAATATAGGATGTCAAAACCTTAAACTCCTTTGGCCATCTGCAAACAAAGTGTCAACTTTAGCTAATAACAAAGATAACTTTTCTGATAGATAAACAGGAATTTATAACAGTACTTGCTTACTTGACAGACTTCCTAAACTATGAATATTGAATTCCTCATCTTTGAGGTGGTAGGTTCGATTTCCGGCTGTGCACCAATGGATTTTCTTTCTATGTCCGCATTTAACATTAGCTCGAACGGTGAAGGAAAACATCGTGAGGACCGAAGACCGTGCGTCAGGCACATAAGACTGATCACCTACTTGCCTGATAGATTAACAAATGATCATGAAACAGATACAGAAATCTGAGGCCCCGACCTAAAAAAGGTTGTAGCACCATTGATTGATTGATTTATTTTTTATCTACATAAATAAAAATGAATCGCAAAATATGTTGGTAAGCGCAAAACACGATACCGCTGGACAATTTGGTATTTTTTGAATTTATCCCTTGAACTCCGAGGAAGGATTTTATGGATAGAGAAATATAAAAAAGGAAACAAAATAGTTTTTATTCACACAGGTTTTATTCCGAAATATCGAACAGTCTCTATGGGGTTGCAAAGCAAAATGTTCCATATGTGTACTAATAAGGGTAGCCTAAGTAAAATATAATGTTATCCAAAAACGTGTTAAACGATTTTTGCTTTCTCATTCAGTCAATCGCTGACAGCTATTTCAAACAATTGACAGTTGTGTAAAATTAATAGTCGTTAAGTTTTCTAATACGTCTCTCAACTTCCCTAATTTTTTCTTTCATAAGAACCTCCAATAAACAAAACAATAACTTCCGTCCTTCCACGCGGGATATATATATTATATATGTATATAGATTCACATAACTTTACGTTGTATCTGATTGTTTTGTCTAATGACGTATTCATGAATTGTAGAAAAAGACGTATTTAAAGTCGTAGTACCAAAGTAAAAACTAGTATAGTGAATGACGCAATAGTTTTTTTTGTACTGATTCGTCTCGTAAATTTCGTTAATTATAAAAATCTTCTTTTATTAGTAGTCTAAGTATAGAAACGGTTAACTAATGCGGATACACCTCGCAACAACTTGTAATTCAACGCGTTAAATGTGACATATATACTAATTGTAATTATCCAATTATCGAATCTTTATTCTAAAATTTATCAATATGGGTTTACGCGTAATTCCCTAACAAACAAACAAAACCCACTTCTGCATTAATATTAGGATTACGTCAAAGAGAAACTGCGTTTCTATTCTGTTGGTCAATTTATAAATTTTTAAGATTAAGATAAATGACGATATTACGCAATTTATTACAAAATACACTTTTATATATAATTTTAATATTACCATGTCTTATAGTAAGCAACAAGAAATTATTAATAACATGCATACGCCATGCCAGAAGGCTCGCGTTGCTGGCCTTTTAAGAGTTGTTACGGTCTTTTCTTGATAGAGGTTCGGAAATACTTCAGTGGGCAGCGTTCTACATAGAGAGGTGAGAACAGTACTCTTTGTGATTCTGAATTCGCGGTTTATAGAGATGAATGCGGTGGTCCGGAGTGAAAAACTCCTTGCTGAGTACACTAACTTCTTAGAGGCTACTTTAGCCTTTCCTTCCAAATGATCGTGACACTGAACGTCATTCGATTTGTCCACACCAGTATTCCGATACTCTTCTTTTTGCGGAAAAGTCGCAAACTGCCCTTATTTTTGTATCTTTTCCAATGGTGAGGATTATTTGCCGAAGCCGGTACTCCAAGTGTACGCACATGGCGTATACGAGTATATACGAGTACGAGATACATACATATTTAGTACGGATGCAGTTCCTTTCGGATATATTACAGACCGCAGATGCACCGTATAAGAGAACAGGTAACTGCCCATACTTTTTTCTATGGAAGCAGGTGACGTAAAATGTAAAGACTAAAAAATAAATATCGGTAAAGGTCGCCGGTCTTTACCATTTTCTTATCTAAACCGGATATAATATAGAGCTCCATAGCCGAATCGAATTTCATAAACATTATTTTTGAAAGTGTTCGACTCGTATGTATTACGAGTCGTAAATAGCCATTTGAGTAATTCAGATTGAGAATCTTATCGACACATTGTGTTCTAAAGCTGCTAACTGTTCTTAATGCATAATTGTCTTAAACCATAAAATTATCCATACACTAACTTAATATCTAATGTATTGTTGCACAATGTGTTTACACTTTATTGCATATTTACAATAATACAATTATTACTCAGTGTAAGAAACGGGCATTACATTATTAAGCGTTTCCTTGCAGGCAACTAACAAAAAACAGTAATAAAAAAGAAATGATTATAGATTGTTTTTTGAAGCTCATGCGGCTTTAAATCGGAGGTCGTGAGTTCGAATTACGACTTTGATTTTTGTTTCTAAATGCCCATTTAACGGAAATGATACAGATACAGAATTTTCTTCTTTTAGTAGTAAGTAGAACACGAGGCAAAGATATTTCTGCACGTTTCATTAATTTTGATAAACCATTTAAGACCAGCGTTGGCACTCTACAACTTGTAAAATTCACACCAAGAACTATTACGAAAATATTATTTTCAATTTGGAGTAACGGCACAGGTTTCATGAGCCTCGAATCTCCATCCATATGGCATATTATGTAGTAATAAAACGACATTAATGATCAAGCAGGCCTGACGTATTATATAAGGGGCGTAATCAGATAAACTAATTACATTACGTATCAAGTGTGAAGTCAGGCTAATTAGTGTCTAGATTCAATTAGTAACAATATTTGTTCTACACCGTTTGTTTTGTTACAAAATCAAAAATAATTGTCTTGCGTCATGTTCATTTCACTTTCGGTGGGTCGATGGGGCCATTTTCTAATGCCGCGACCACTTTTTTATTCGACTTCCGTGTTTGTTTTTAGTAGAACTCCTGTTTGCCTTTATTGCTAGCATAGAAAAAATGATAAAAATGAGTGAAATTATAAGTTTAGCAAACAAAAAGAACTGTCGCATTGTATGGCAAATCGAGTAGTTTACACACATACTCGTACTTCGCGTATCTATCGCAAGATTCGTGCTATGAGCCGCCCTCGAACTAAATTTAGTGGCTAAAAGATGGACTCACCGCAGTTATAAAGCCCAATGTTAACTAATGTATATAAAGTTAAGGAAATATTTTACATATGCATTTGTCACGCTCGCAAACAAGACTGCAATGGTTACATTAATACAAAACCACAGTGGTTTTTAAATATCACATGATTTGGATTATATTATTCTGTTAAATAAATAAATAAAAACACATATACATATGTATCCCTCCGCCTTCATTTTAAAGCCCGTAAATGGAAGCGCCGACTCGCCCATAAACATTATGAGGATATTTCCGGAGTAGTCTGTAAGTTAACAAAGTCCCTTTTTAGGAAATATTTCGACAGTCCTCTACCGCTTAGCCACTCGGTCACATACCTGCCTGATGTAGGGGTCCCTGTTTATAGAAAAAAATGAACGCCAAATGAAACAAGATCAAAGTTATAGTTCTGCCGCTAATTTACTCGTTGATTCAAAATTCTCGATATAGGTCAGTGTTTAATATCTAAAATTGAATTGCTCATTTAAGATTAACTTAAATGATAGTTTTTATAAATAAATTACTTCCAAATTATTAACGAAACACAGTAAGTAAACGTTAAAACATGAAAAAATGAAATTACAAATTATTAAAAAAAAACGAATCCCTTCACTATCCAATTGCCTATTGCCTTATTTGTCCTTATTTCTATTGCCTTATTTGTCATTATTTCTATTGGCCCCACATTGGGAGACGCTATTGATGATTCTGCCCAGACTGTATACATTGTAACATTTTCTAACAAAATTGTTAAAGTATTTATAGTGATTAAATCAGGAAGTAGGGAAACAGGTGTATCAGATAAATGGCATTACAAGGGCTTACGTAACAATCTTCTTACGAATCAGCGTTTTATGAATATGAACATGAGTTGTATAATCGTAATTGATGTACTTACTTTCCATTTTAGCTTATTGAATTACGAAATTATTTGTCATTTACCCGTTAAGTGGGGAATTTAGTATTATCCATACAAAAGACGAAGAACTATTGTAATAGTACATATTGTTATTAACTGTATATTTTATGCTGCATCATAAGCGTAGTACTGTTGTCACTTTTAAATAAAACGACGTGAGAGATAAGGACAAAACATTCAATGACCAAAAACTCCGAGATTTTCCATATCACCAATCTCCCAAACGTCAATTGTCAGTTCAACTGCATAACGTATGAACATGAGTTGGATTTTGTTCACTTTTGAATTGACACTTCGGCCGGTCAGATTTTATAGATCTCATAAGTACCTATTGTGTTGTGAGGGTCGTCAACAAGAAATAAGTGACGCTTGGCAGAACTCGACTTATCGGTTCATGTTACAATAAGCGCTTACGCACGTACGACCGTGTTGCAAATCGAATGTATTGATTATATGTATATGTCGCAGCCAACTAGTTTAATTAGCCGTTCAATTATTAGCCTAGCCGTTTAACAAAACGGTGCCGTTTAACTAGCGGCCTGAAAGATGTTCTGAATATATTTAAGGCCGTTAGTTAAACGGCGCTGTTTAGTTAAAAGGCTAGGCTGTTAATTGAACAGCTAATTAAAGTAATTAGCTGCGACATGTATCTTAAGTAATACGTTGTAAATCTTTTTCATCTGGCTGGAATTATAAATCAAGAGTTATATTGTAATATTAGTTAGTTATTTCGACTACGTATTTGCGTGTTATTCCCACGACAATGTAAGTGCGTGCTCGTATTTCACCATGCCTACAGCTGATAGAGGATCTTTGACAATCGGAGACAAACCTTTGTTTTTAATTTATTTTATTATTATTCATTACTTCAGATGTCATGTGGAATATGGTGTAATGGTTTCAGCTCCTTACAAACGTTGTGTAATACAAAAAAACTTGGCGATGAAAAAGAGTGGCGGAGAGTTTATTGCCAGTTCTTCTCTTCCGTTGTACACCCTTGATTTGAGAACTGGCAGTAAATGTAAAATTAGAAGCATTTAATGTATATTTCTTTTGTGTAAATTGTGTTACCTATAATTGTATTTTACCTAAATTGTATATAATAAATGATTTTTGACTTTGACATTGAAACACAATCATATCATACTAAAAACGGATGTGGGTTTTAAAAACGATTTTAATTTTGTTAAATTCTTTGATTAAATTAGAGGGGGTTTAAGTTCTGTGGAATTTGACTCAGAATCACTTTAAATGGTGGCTTCAAAAAGCCATGCAAATAAATCATTACGACATAGAACCTTAACGAGTTTCACTCTATTTGCCGCGTACAATAAGTAGGTATGGCGCAAGAGTATCTAGCATTGACAGTTACTATAATACATATAATTGTTTGTTATGTATTGCTTTATATAAATTTGAGATATATGAATATGACGTAAGTTATTTAATAGTTTATTATATTTTATATTTATTTTGCAGTTAAAAATAAATTAATATGTAATCGTGATAAATAAACGATTTAGTATTGTAAAATTGTGTTTACTCAAATTATGTCCATGATTTATTAAGCAAATTTCGAATTAAATGTAAGAATTTTAATGTAATAACATCTTCATGAATATTTAGAATCAACTCGTAAACGGAAATATCTTTGAAATCTTGACATTCGCCTTGAAGGGATTGGCTTTATATGCAAATTATTATAATGGAATTTAGTGCTTTATTTACATTTCTATGTGAGGTTGTTTGGAATTAGAAAAATATGGAATTCATTTTTTTTTATGTAATAGCAGGCAAACGGGCAAGTGGCTCACCTGATGTGAAGCGATACCGCCGCCCATGGACACTCACATTGCCAGAAGGCTCGCAAGTGCGTTGCCGGCCTTTCAAGAATTGGTACGCTCTTTTCTTGAAGGACCCTAAGTCGAATTGGTTCGGAAATACTTCAGTGGGCAGCTGGTTCCACATAGTGGTGGTGCGCGGCAAAAACTGCCTTAGAAAACGCTCAGTTGTGGAACGACGGACGTCGAGGTGATACGGATGGTATTTTGTATTTTGCCTTGACGTCCGATAATGAAACTCAGCTGCGGGTATTAGACCGAACAACTCTTCTGAACACTCCCCATGGTAAATGCGGTAGAAGATGCAGAGGGACCCAATATCTCTACGCAACGCCAAGGGATCAAGCCGCACGGTAAGTGATTGGTCGTCGACGATTCGAACCGCTCTTCTTTGAATACGGTCAAGTGGAAGGAGCTGGTACTGGGGAGCTCCCGCCCAGAGGTGAGAACAGTATTCCATGTGGGGCCGAATTTGCGCTTTATAGAGTTGCAAGCGGTGGCCCGGAGTCAAGTACCGTCTCGCCTTGCTGAGCACACCAAGCTTTTTGGAGGCTAATTTAGCCTTCCCTTCCAAATGACCGCGAAACTGGACGTTATTCGATATGTCAACGCCCAATATTCCGATGTTAGCTGAGGCTTTAAGGAGAGTGCCTTCAAAGAGGGGAGTAGCGACAAAGGGAGTTTTTTTTGCGGAAAACGCGCATACTTGTGTCTTCTTGGGGTTAAATTGGACTAGATTTAGTCTACCCCAGTTCGAGACTCCACGTAAAAGAGTTTCGACTTCAGACACAAGTTTGTTCCGGCACTCATCAACAACAGCCCGAGAAATACCTGCCCGGCCCGTGTAAAAGGTATCCCCAGTGCTGTCGTCCGCATAGCAATGAAGGTTGCCAAGTTGCAACATATCATTAATATGCAGAATAAACAGGGTCGGGGATAGGACACAGCCTTGTGGGACACCAGCATTGACGGGTTTAAGGTCGGAGCATGCTCCGTCGATGACGACCTTAATGCTCCGATCAGCGAGAAAGCTGGAAATCCAGTTGCATCTTTTCTCGGGGAGCCCATAGGCTGGAAGCTTCGAGAGCAGTGCTCTGTGCCACACCCGATCGAAGGCTTTCGCTACCTCAAGAGCTGGCCGTTAATAATGGTTTCCATTATTTTGGAGAACAAGGAGGTTATTGCGATTGGGCGATAGTTGAACGGATCAGAGCGATCGCCTTTTTTAGGGATCGGATGTATCAAAGGTGTCTTCCAGCACTTCGGAGCAGTGTTGATGGAGTACAGGTACCGGAAAAGGCGCGTTAGGACCGGAGCCAACTCAGGAGCACAAGTACGCAGCACAATTGGGGGGATGCCATCAGGCCCGCTCGACTTATGGATGTCCAGGGAAAATAAATGTTTACGGATAGCACGTTGCCGGAATGTAACTTCAGGCATCGTAGTATCACACCGCAATAATGTCGGTGGTTCCTTCCCCTGATCATCCAAAGTTGAGTTCGACGCAAAGAGACAGCCTAGAAGATCGGCCTTCTCTTTTGCAGTATGGGCCAGTGAGTCATCCTCCCTATGCAGTGGTGGAATAGAGGGCTGACAGAAATTACCTTGGACAGCTTTGGCAAGAGACCAGAAGGCTCGAGTTCCCGAAGGAAGGTGGGCCAATTTCTCACCAAACCTGGCAATATGCTCTGACTTTGCCTTAGCGATTTCCCGTTTGAAGGACCTAGAGGCTGAATTGTATGCTTTTTTACGTTCGCCGATAGCCGCATCACAGGATGTCGCCGCTTCTGCCCAGGCTTTAAAGCATTCACGCTTACGGCGCAAAGCCTCTTTGCACGAACGCCTAAACCAAGGCTGGGACTTGCCACCGACCGGCACCGCAGAGAATGGAATAAAAAGTTCCATGCCCTGCAGGACCACATCAGCGACAGAGTCAGCGATGGCATCCGGAGTACTCAACGAAAAGCAAATGGGCCCCCAAGGGTAGGACGCAAAAAAAGACCGCATCCCGTCCCAATCTGCTGACTTATAGTGCCACACACGGCGACAGCCCGCAAAGCTAGGCCGTAAAGGGCGCGTGAACGGCACAATGCTCCGTACCACACAATGATCTGATGAACCCAATGGCGGGTCAACAGAGACTTGGTAGGTCTCCGGATGTGAAGTCAGCAGAAGGTCCAACAAAGAAGGTTTATGACCATCCACATCTGGCATTCGCGTAATCGCAGGGACCATTTGCGTCAAGTCGTAGGCTAAAGCAAAGTCGTGAAAGGATCTTCCCGCGTGATCGGTGGTTTCAGAGCCGAGCCAATCGGCATGGTGGGCGTTAAAATCGCCAAGTATCACGATTTCAGCGGTAGGAATCCTATCAAGCAGGGAATCTGTAGCCATTTGGATGTGCTCAATGAGTCGGTCAGTTTCGGTATTTCTGCTATGGGACTCTTTCTCACCGCACGAAACGCGAGTACAAGAAGGCGAACCTTTTGTATCACTTTACGCCGGTTTACACTAGGAAGGGATTGACTGATTGCGCTGTGACAGAGGTTATTTCACCAGTGGGCGATGGGGTCGTCACGTCCCGACGCCGGTAATGGAATTCATATTTATACGCTTCATGAAAACTGTAATTCCACACAAATTGATTAAATAAATTGTAACTAAATCAATTTACATTTTGTAATTGTTCACATACGAAAAATATTATCGTTGACTTTAAACATTTGGGTTCTCTCTGTCTCTAATACAAAGTTTAAGTCTCAGAAACGAAACTCAGCTAACTGTAACTGCCGTATGACAATACATATCTCTGAAGCCTGACTGACTTCGAATCCTTACCTTTTGTTTGACATAACAAAACATCGTAACAACAAAAAAAAGTCTCCATAGTTCACGTTTTATGAAAACCTGTCCTCTTATATGTAAATATAGAAAATCTAGATATATTAAGCGTTTTTTTACTTTACGTATCGACCTTGTAACGACAAAAAAGTAAAAATTTTAAGTTTAATATTCAAAATTAACCGTAAAGGTCATGATTTCCTAACCCGCCTCTAATCTCAAGTTTAACCTTAACGCAATATAACTTATTAAGGTTATATTTTAAGTGCTAGGTGTGTCAGTATTCTGCTTGACCACTCCTTGACAAACATCAAGATCAATGTTTTATGAACTGCGCAATTAACCTCCATGTTAACCGATTACAATAAAGTCACGGAATAGATAATACGAATGGGTATTGTACCGCAAGCATTGTAAAAACTGGCGCTACAAACTCTTTTAGGTCTGGGCCTCAGATTTCTGTATCTGTTTCCTGATCAATAATTTTTCCTTACTGGTACATACCTGCCTTCTGTCCCTGACACTCGCCGTCAGCTTTTTGGGTCCAAGGTACCTCAATTCACGATGTTTGCCATCACTGAGATAGTGTTTAGTGCACAACCGTGATTAGAACGCATGATCTCAGGGTTGAGAGGCGCATGCTCACTATTTCATCATACCTCCTGCTGATAGAGAATCTTTGACAATCTGAGACAAATATGTGTTTTTAGTTTATTTTATTATTATTAATTACTTAAGATGTCATGTGGAACATGGTATAATGGTTGCATCTCCTTACAAACTTTGTCTAAAACAAAAACTTTGGCGATCAAAAAGAGTGGCGGAGAGTTTATTGCCAGTTCTTCTTCTTCCGTTCTACGCCCTTAATTTGAAAACTGGCAGTACATGTAAAATTGGAAGCATATTATGTATATTTATTGTTTTTGACGTTCATAAGTGTACATTGTGTTGCCTATATGAATAAATGATTTTTGATTTTACTTTACCAATACAGCTCTTACGGCAAGCATTATACTTCGTACTTCATAGTTTTTAACAAAGGAAATTATCAAACCGGCGACAACATTCGATCGAAACCTTAATTATGTCGTGAATTAAGCTATGGTTATGATTTTGAATGTCTGAAGTGATACTGTTCTCCGTACCTCTTGTAGCATAGCTGTTTTAAGAGAAAAATTACGATTTAATTTTTAAATATTGTCTTTTATACGTACATCTCATCTATACTAAATATGTATAACGTGTAAAGGAGTCGGCCGAGAAATTGATTTTAGGTTAATAGTTGTAATGATCATGAACGTTCAAAGTCACACAGTGTAATGAATGATTTACATACTTAACAAAAAGTCAATGGTGCTACAATCTTTTTAGGTCTGGGCCTCAAATTTCTGTATTTGTGTCATGATCATTTGTTAATCTAATAGCCAAGTAGGTGATCAGTCACTGTGCCTGACATATGCCGTTAACTTATTGTGTCTAAGGCATGCCGGTTTCCTCACGACGTTTTCCTTCACCGTTCGAGCGAATGTTAAATGGGGATCGAACCTACGACCTCAGCGATGCGAGTCGCAGGTTGAAGCCACTAGTCCAACACTGCTCTGATTTATATACTTAGCTGAGAAATATATTTTTAAATCGGACTAAGGCTTATACTTTCTAGTTTTAAATTTCATTTCAAGCTATCATCGTATAATTATACAACTGTTTTAATTGCTTGTTATATACATAATTATAAGTTTCTTAATTTGTTAATATACATTTATTTTGAAAAAAAAAAACTTAAGTTATATAACATTTTTATGTATAATAAATAGAAATAAAACTTCAATTACGAAGCAACGAATGCGTTGTTAACTTGTTAGCCAGTAGTTTGTACTTGTGCGTTTGTGTATATAAAAGTAATTTATACTATAAAACAATTAAATTATTAAAGACAACGTGAAAGAGTATTATTACAATAATAATTTCTCATTAATATTATTTTGGTTTGTTTGTGAATAATAATTCTATTATGTATTTGTAATAGTTCTTAATCCTGTTGAGTTTAAGTAAATCAAGAAAATTATATTGTAAATGATTGTTCTAGTCGTCGCGGAATATGTTAAAAATGAGTATTAAAAATATCCATAGCGCTAAATAACCTGCATCATGAGCACACCCCACATACACACCCTTACGTACATACACTCACACACCATGACTAAACACAGCCGAATTAGGCTTTACTTATTTGAATGTATTGAATATTTTTATTTAATTTTTTCCTTGTGTAAACGCTTGAACCTTTTTACATGCATTATAATAACCTTTGGTTACTTCTGTAGTATAATTGTTTTTTGTTATATATAATTTATGTTACTTGTAGGATTGCGAAATAAGTTTTTATATAAGTATGGGTATGTAGTTTGTAGTGATTAGAAAAGGATATAAAGGATTAGGTATGTTGTATCTACTAATTTCGCGTTTATATAAGAATTTTTGTTATAAAATATAATACTATAGTCCAATGAGTTTTTTTTACAAATACTAGTTTAAGAATAATTTCAAAACATACAAATATAATAATAGAATAACTTAGTAAATTCTATGATAATATGGAGTTGCGGCAGTTTTCTTTTATATATTATTGATGTAGATTTCAAGATGATTATGAATTTGAGTTGTTGTATTCATATGTCGAGTTTATATGCAATACATAATACGAACTTGGTTGATAATATAGAACTATTAGTTTATTATATAGAAGTAATTATTTAAACAACGTTAACTTGTACTTCTAAATTTAAATTTTTTAACACTAGTAATAACATAATATAATTTTATATAATGTTTTTAGGGTCTTGGTATGTACGAATATTTATAAAGTTTCATATATTTTAAAACAGGAGTCGCCGGAAGTCCGGATGTCCCTTCCATTGCCGCCACGTGCGCCTGATCCTTCCGCATTAGCAGCTTATTGGGCGGAGTACGAAGACCTCTGTCGACAGATCAGCACTGCACACCACACCGATGACGACGACAACCATTACGAAGGTAATTTAGGCTAATTGCTCGTTTATCTAAGAGTAAGAACTGAGAATGTTGCCATGGAAACCGTATTGATACCCATTTGAATACTTAGAAGCATATATATATATATTTTTTTGTAATTCTGCTTTTTGCCTTTACACATTAACGGGGAAAATAGACGGGAATATATAGATTATGTAGAAATTCAATAAATTGTCTACTTATTTGACAAATTTTTATTTTAGATATAATTTTAATAAAATGACAAAGAACTAATTTATCGAATATATTCCTTATGTACCAAATGTTGTAATGTTCTAATTATACAACAAATTAGTCTTTATTTTGAAATGAAGTATGCAATGTTGCTAATATTATATTTAAATATATGAATATGAATAAAGTTTATAATGCAGATGTTACTGCAATAATATCCATTGGAGGAAATTGCAAATTTTATGTCAATCATTGGGAATTCGAGCATTAGGCATCTTACGATTCAAGTCAAATCAACGTTTATTTAATCATATTGGTACATATACGTATCAACGTCAATATTGAACAAAAGAAAGATCTCAATATACAGTTACTAAATGCAATGAAAAACATTTCAAAACTAGTCTTTTAAAATAAAGATTCAATGTAATAATATTCGATCCTAAACCCAATTCTAATTGTGAATCGCAACAAAAACATTATTTGTCTAAACAAAACTGTGACAAAATTTTCTATGCCATCAAATAAAAACCCAATATTTATATAATTAAAATGCCTCATCTCATTACAATATTGCGCCAACAATAATAATCATACGACAATGCAATGCTAATCAAAACTTGGATTGATTTTAAATAAAAGCTTCAATCACAGTAAAATAAAACTTTTTATTATGTGATTACGAATTCTAGAAACGTAAACAAACTCGCGGAGCGATGCTTCCTGCTTGACGACATTTAAGGCGTAATCGTAAACAATGAATAGGTTTCTAGGCCTTATTGGCCCAAATTTATGAAAGTTACATTCGTAAAAAAACAAAACTAACTTACCTAAAGTATTGTTTAGCCTAGATATCAAGATTGAGAGCAGTCGTAAAGATAGATTATGTTAAACAAAGCTTATCAAGGCAAGCCCTTTGTGATGAAAGTTTAATAAATTTTCGGATTTTTCTTCACAATCTGTTATGGAGTTTGTTAATCGGTTGCGATTTTATCGACTTTCATACGTCAGCCTTGAGCCTGCATTCCACGTTGCGACAGGTTTCGTTGAGAAAACCGGACGTTTCCACGAACCTACCTTTCCTTACTATCTTTGTTATTTAAATGTGAGTAGGACAGAGTTAAATTGTGGGCTTTGAATTGTTGCAGCTACAGACAACATAGGTTTATAAATACACTTCTAAGTAAAATACGTTTTTTACGTATATATGACACATGATATGCCAAAGCTAACAATGAGATTTAATATTGACATGATAATCGTTATAAACAGACGGGGCACAGCTCCGGAATTTGATAAAAGCTTTTTATGTCGTGTATATTTAAATGTAGTAGAAGAATCAACTCAGAGCAAATTTTGGACTGGTACTTAAAGTTAACCGCAAATAAAATTACTATATCCGTAACAACTTATTTTTACATATTAAAAAGTTACTATATATCACGCATATAAGCCAATGAACAAGACAAATGTTGGTCAAGTGCTGTTTAATTTTGTTTAGACGGCATTCACTAACTGTAAAACCATCGCCTACTATTAACATTGGAATGTAAAGCCTCGGCAATTATTGTATTTAATTCGTACTTTATAGAGACTGGAATGTTCGCTGATTATTTCCGTGATTCTTAATTCCATCTCACTCTTCGGTCGGTTGCTCATGTCTGAGCGTAGTGGTCAGCAAGGTAACACCTGGACTGTTTCCACCAGTTTCTTTTTTTACCCCCCTCTTATAACAGAATACAGTTTTGAGGAATATGAGTCTTTCAGTCCAACTGGTTGGTGATCCTTTCATCTTCTGTGTTACCATCCAGGTTCTATTAGGTAATTTGTTGTCGCGATATGATAGACGAGTGTAAATTCCAAACTATGTGTTTGACAAAGTTTTTAACGTCAGTGTCATAATTATTTAGTTGCGTTAGTCTTATTTAGGTCATTTATATTATTTCTTTTAGACAAGACGATGAGAGGTAACGAGTCCGTTACATGTTACATGTTAAGACATGCCGGTTTTATTACTATGTCGACCAACCTTTTTCCACTGTAGTAGCCAATGCAGCCGTGATATATAGATATACGAACGACTTCAGGCTTTCGACGCTGAAGCTAGGCCAAGACAGCTATGCGACATATATTCGTATGTAATTTTTTTTTGCAGTGTTTCATTTACAACGAAATGTTCTAATAAAAGGACCCCAGACTCGTGCAGCTTAAATACGAAAACGATATCTTCCCGTTATACGTTACCACTGGCTGAATTATTATTTGTACTAAAACATTTTGTTTTATATATTTTTTTATTTGATTCATTTTGTTAACTAAGTAAAGCTTTGTTTATTATTATTGAATCTTCTTTTTCGGAGCTTTTTATATTTTAGTTCTAGATTTAAAAAATTGTACTTACTGACTTTTACCTGCTACTTACAGTAGGTACTGGACGTTCAGACATTAATTAAATAAAATAAACAAATACTGAACGTGTATAAATTAGCCCATTCAAAACCAGAAAGCGACCTTAACTCGAGGTCGGCAATGGTAACTTAGGCGATGGTCGCACACGACACGGGTCCCGTTACGTACCTCATAACGGACGGATGCGCACGAGTTGATGCACTTCACGCAAATTGATCAACTGTAAAACAGTCAACTCCTCAATGAGATCCTATATACTGATATGAATTATGAACACAGAGTATGGTATACTTATTATTTTTATTTCAAAGCTTAAAATTTCTCTGGATCTTCCTGAGTTTTTTTGTAAGTTAACATTGTATATTCGCGGATGATTGGTGAGCCCATGCGACTTCTTCAATACAAAGAGTCATCTCGTGAGTTGTGGGCAGGTATTGCGGGCTACTCGATTCTGAGGAAGTTGCATGCCTTGTTTAGTACTCATGTCATTTTCACACGTGTGTATATATTAAGTATATATAATTTTTTGTCGTAGATATGTGTTTTGTTAACAAGGTGATAATGCGCCCTTACAGACTAATACCACGGATACCCTTGATGCGTTTTTTCCGGTGTTGGGCCTACACCGAAAGTTTGTTAGAATATTTATACATATACCGGGTATGTATAGTCGTATATAGCTAAGAGCAGATTTAGCCTAATGGCTAATTCTAAACAGTGATTGTGATTATGGATTTTCCAACTATTTGCATCGTAAAGAAAAAAATTGGACTAAAACGTTTTATTACTTTAATGAAATGAATTTATTTATTCATATACACCGTACAGTACAAAGCCAATACGACAATGGCAAAATTAAAATATAATATTCAACAAATATATACACTATCGCTACTGTGGACTCATAAAGACGTCGATAGTGTCAGAGACAGCATTCAGTAAGCGCAACGTCTTTATTTACAATTCGCAAGCAACCTTGGCCTTTGCCGTTGTACATATACCCTAGGTACAAATAATCCAAGCTGTTGAAGAACACTTGACTTGCTCACCATTCCCAAAATGTATTGTATTAAACAATCATAAGTTGATTTATATATGAGAATGTGGCTCTGTGATTCTGGAAATGTGGTGTCGGAGGCGGATGCTAGAGTGTTCCTGGACAGCGAAGGAAACAATCCATACTAAGACGGAAACAAGTAAAAAAGTCTTTCGACACTTTGTAACCAATGCATCCTGTAACACGCAGAGATGCAGAGAGTCTAGAAAAACTCATCGTGGCTGGCAGAGTGGAGGGCACCTCGAGGCCTATCAACTCGCTGGACTGATTAAGTTTACAAGTAAAGGCCATTACGGGTCTTAAGCTCACCCAGCCGCAGAGGCTTGCCGAAGACGGGGAAGAGTGGAGGAAGTTTTGCGTCGCTACTAACACAACCTTCAGAAATGAAGAGTGCGACTGAAGAAGAAGATGCGGTATGAAGTAGCTTAAAATATAGGAAACAAATACATCTGACCAAGTCCACCTGGTATATAACAACGAAAGATAATAAAAGAAATCTGCACGGTTTAAGAGTTGTATGACCACTTTCTTCAAAACACGTTTTTGTACGAAATTTTCATACTTGCTTCTAGTCTGCATATGTATATTTATATATGTAGCATTATCTACTTTTAGTAGTTATTGTTTTGAATATAGACACTTATTTATCAATCTAACTGCAACGATAAAAAGAAGATTGACCTGTCCCTATCCATGAAAAAAAATTGTTTATGGGACCGCATCTCAACAACCAAAAGAAGTTGAGTCAACCAACAAAACAAAAAGGCCCTTTGGGTAAAAGAAAACCAGATTTAGGAGGTTTAAACAAAGGAAAATAGGTAATTATTCGAGGAGGCCGTCAATTCATTCACATATTATCTCTTCTCTAATACTAGACATAATAATTATATACTACTATACATTAAGATAAATTTATTATATAACAAACCAATTGAGTCAATTCTTAGTAGAAATTCAAAATTTTAATTTAATTTATTTATGGTTAAAACATATTTTATATCAGTTTATGGTATTGAACCAAACCATCATAATCGTAAGACATTTTTTGCCCACGTTTTTATTACTTAAAATATATAAATAAACTCAACCATTATTTTCTCTAACATTAATTTAATCTTGAGTACACTTTTGAGTACAGCATCACAAAAAAAAGTAACACTACGGGGCATCTTGGTGCCTTAGGGCCACAGAACACACACTGATGATGATGACAGCCTATTAATATATTTCAATGTTTTTAAATTATACAAGAAAAATATGTAATATTAGTTTCTGTTAATTTACATTTAGGTCTATCATTAACTAGTTAAACTATCTTTAGTAAAGGCATGCCAAGGTTACAACCTGACCGTGTGTTTAGAAAGTTAAGTGAAGTTGCCTCTTTAAACCTGTGGTTATCAATGATCGAGTCATTCAACGAATTGCTTCACGTCTTGTCTAATCATGTCTTACCGGTTCAAAATATCACTTATTATTAATATATACATATTAAGCGTTGTGTGTAGCGCAGTAATTATAATTTTATGTATTGCTATGCATGCGTCCTCCCTTATGTTCCTATTTTTTCCTGTCTAATACCTTCCTCCATCAAATGTAAATTTTTCTAACAAGTCGCAATTTTATTTTATTTTTGGATCGCCCCCTTTTAACTTTGATTATAGTGCTGAGGTATCTATTTCGCAATGGTCTTTCCGGAAAAGCTATTTTAAAACGGATTGTCGCCTTACGCAATTCAGAACAAGACCGAATTCTCGCCATTTAATTTTTTACTAAATGTATTGAGACTATTATTTCTATATCGTTAGTTGAAAACCTCTTTTAACACGTCACTACACAATGCTTTTACCGGTAAAATCGTATCGAATCTCAACAAACACACTTTTTACCACTTTATACATGATATATATGCTATACGTAAAATAATGGGCCATTGTATTTTTAAAAGTCGCACCAGCATTTTTTAAGGTTCAAAATCATTGACAGTTGGGGTCATAGATCGCGCTAGTTCGTACGATTTTTCATTAGAGAACAGCTTGGGTTCTAATACACCCCAGCTTTGATAATCGTAAACACTTGCCCAGTAAATAAAGTGGATGATGAGGATAAAAACAATTTTGATTACTTTTTACGATCTTGATTGTATATTGTTGCGTTAATTTTGTCATCCTTATCGCTAAAACAATTTTGATGTTAGAAATTTTATCACGGTGCGCAAAATATATTACTTATTACTCGATTATTTTCCAATCAATTTCAAATGGAATGATGCTTCAGAGATGCTTTTAATTGCGTATGTAATTACAACACTATATTCGTTTGAGTCAGACTTGATAAGAAATTAATTGGCTTTTTATACGAGTTTCTAAGGCACGTAACGCGACGCCTGAGATCTTACCATGTAACTTCAATAGCGATTTTGAAGTCAAATAAGTTTAATTTGTTCCGTCGTCAATGACATTATAGCTGTTTGTAAAACAGTGCGAATGCCAGTTAACTATTGTGTCAATCTATGATATAAAATCGCGTGGTAAGCTTGCTGTAAACAATAATACGATATCGCCGTTGTCGCTGGATTTACTTTGCAATAAATTGGGTTTTTAAATTGGTCTGTTATAGTTTTAATAGTAATACGTAATACTAAATAACATGTATTACGTAGAAAGTGTAATAAATTAGGAATTAGCCTGGTGAAAGGAAAATTGGTTTCTCAATTGAATGTTTTATGTGGAAGGTTAGGTGATGCTTGGTCGTTTAGTTTATTAATAAGACTTAGTTTTAAGTAAACAACCATTGTGACACGACTGGTTCTTGATTAGGTAGTATCATAACACGACGTTTTGGGAGATTTTCATCCATTGTTCAGCGACTTCACATCAGTTATTACATACATACACAACTATTTGACATTAAAGATTTATTACCTGGCAAAACGGCGTAGTCATGGCAACAGTTATGGTTCTATCTTTAGTCCCCGATTAGGGAATCTAATTATGCTCCTGTCGGTGCCTAAATACTTCTTGCTGTAATATCGGCCAGACTGGAGTGCTTTCACTGTTTATTCTTCTGAACGACATGGGCAGTAAAAGCGCGAGTGACCTATTTACAACTCACACTGCTGACATTTTCTTCGCTTCTCTGCCCAAGTGTACGCCACAACCGATTGTAATAAACAAAAAACTAACAAAACTTAGAAGTATGGAAACATAAATAAATGTACACACTTTCCTTGGAGAAGAAGATTGGTTCAGCTATTGCTCCATCACCAAAGAGCACAAGATGAGGCACCCAAATACAATTCAATAAATAAATATAAGGTGTCAAACAAAACCAGTTTTTAATACAAGACATACGCTTTCTCAAAGATTACGTAAAGTCTAAAACATTGCTACATGAGTTGTATGAAATAAACATAGATATGAATCTGAGCAACGAGAGCAATGCTATGAATCTGGTTTTGTTTGACATTTTTTGCACGACGCTCGGAATGTAACGGTCATCTTAATCCGACTAGCGGGACCCTTCAGCCTGACCCCCGTTATGATTTAATAACACACTGTATACATAACTGAATAGTAAATAAGAGGAGGATGTATTCCTAGGAGGCTTTTAAAACGCGAAATCAAAGGCCAGTTAAAAAAAATTGCAGAATTGACTAGTCAAAATATGTAGACTTTTAGTACAATAATCATTATTCTAATATCATTCTATTATATTCTAATCTCACTGATTGATACAAATGTTGTAACCCCACCTAAATAATAGCATTTAATATAATTCTACTGTAGGTGTGTGTGTCACTGATCTCGTCTTAAACGGCTGGACCGATGTGAAGAAATTTATACGCCCTGGATGGCTTAGATTCACAAATCAGCCCGGCAGATAGCGCTGCAGTTGGTACATGAAAGTAGTTTGTTTTATATCCTAATCGCTTAAAATATCTTGCAGGACAATGTCTGTCGGGTCCTCTAGCCTTATATATAATTTTACTTATATATTTTTTACGACTTGCCGTGTACAGTATTTAATAGTGAGATATTCCTTCTCTTCTTTTCCTAAACTTAGCTTATAAAGTCTTTAAAACAAACAGATTCATTTAACTACTTTATAATAGGTTAGATAACTCAGCAATGTCTTGATTTTTTAATTCAAATTACACGTTCAACTGAAAAGCACTTAGAAATATAAACATGAAAAACTATTTGTTTTATATAACCAACCTTTGCTCTTTGGAAATACCACACATAATATTTGCTAATTAGCTACGAAATATTTGCTTATTTATGAAATGTTCTTTATGAACAAATTTGAACGAGAAATCTTATAGAATCCATCATTCAGGCCTATAAATCTTATAGGCCTGAATGATGCATTGTATTAAAGTCCTCCAGCTTACTGACAGGAAGTAGATACGATTTCAAAGAGGCTTTGGTGCGTTAGGCATGCGTCATGGTTCATATGGTGCAAGAAATTTAAAAATATCCGTAGTTTTCAAGGCAATTTTTGCCGTTCATCACCGCTATGTGGAACCAGCTGCCCTCTGAAGTATTTCCGAACCTATTCGACTTAGGGTCCTTCAAGAAAAGAGCGTACCAATTTTTAAAAGGTCGGCAACGCATTGGCGAGCCCTCTGGCATTGAGAGTGTCCATTGGCGGCGATCACTTAACATCAGATGAGCCTCCTGCCCGTTTGCCCTTGTTTAAAAAAAAATGTGTATGGTCGCGTAAAAAAATTATCATCATCATCAAGGGTTATACAGCTCCTTGTGGGGCGTAGCCTCAAATACACTTCGCCATCGCAATCTATCCAGTGTTTCCCGCGTCCAATTTCGAACCCCTATTGTTTCGAGGTCATACCAACGCAGCCTCGGTCTACCGGGTTTACTCTTGCCACTGGGTTGTGAGTTCAGTAACCTTAGGGTTCTGTCGTTCGCCATTCGGTGCAGCCCTGTAATCTACACCCACGTATACCCTGGTAACTCCCAGCAACTTGAGCCTGTTACACACAAAATTTCTATAGTGGACGAATTAAAAGCACTGTTGATTATGCTCTACGGACCTTGTAACGTGCCTTCAGCATATATGCATTAATATAGACTAATTTTAATAAGGTGAAGATCATCATGACCTTTGTCTATGACATCATTATATCTAAGCTAGCACTTCCGAAGCGAATAATTTGTTGGTGACATAATCTTTGATAACCTACAACTAACAGGCTTGGTTTAACACTTTATTGATATAGCTGTTTAAAGGTCTCTGAGGAATGTATCATAGAAATTCATTTATTAATGCTTTTAATGATGATTATAGTACAATAGCTGACCCGGCAAACGTCGCTTTGCCATGTATATCATTTCCAGGAAAAAAAAATTAGTTTAATAAAAATAACCTATATCCTATAATAAAAAATAAGCGTTGATCGTAGAGGGGAAACAAAGCGTTGTATGTATTTTGTATGCTGTATTATAAAAAAATAAAAACAAAAGAAATTGTCTTAAAAAAAATGTTTTTGGGGTGAACACCCCTTATCACTTAGGGGGTTGAAAGATAGTAGCCAATTCTCAGAATTACTGAATATGCATAACAAAATTCATAAGCATCGGTCGAGCCGTTTCGGAGAAGTATGGGAACGAACATTGTGGCACGAGAATTTTATGTATAGTATATTATGAGTACGAATCCTCATATATATCTAAAATAAGTAAATAACGTAAGGAATGAGATTTTTGTGCCTAACTTAAAACAATTCACCCAAAATCAAATTCAAGATTTTCGGAAAATGTTATAAATTATTTGTTTTGAATAAACGTATTTGAGTATCACAAATTAAAAAAAAAACACACTTTACCATATTAAATAGATTCTTAAATTAAAATGTACTTAAACAAGTATAAAATTATTTTTTAAAGTGTAGTCACTGGCAGAGATTTTAATGCTGGTAGAATTTCCGTACGTAATAAATTTGACTATACTTCAAATAAAACAATTGTATGAAATGTCGGGTTCGTTTGACAATTATACAAGTGGGTCCAACCTACTTATTCAAATTGTAGCAATTGCTTAATTTATGTTATTACACGCCGCCTCTGCTGTATTTTGAGCAGTGACATATCTGTGTGGGCTAAACGAATACTCATAATAATTAATATATGTCATCATCTGTACTGGTTTTCATTCCAAAATTCAAATACTTTATGTCAAAAGTCACGCAAATATAAAATTAGTGAAATGGGAAATGGGTATCTGTGTTGCAGTGATCCATAAAGGTATTTCATAATCAGCTAACTTCTAGTGATGCTGATAATACTAATTTATTTGCCATCACGTTCGCGCATACAATGCCGTACAAATTTGTCTTAAAAGGTAAAATAGAAAAATTATATTATGAGTCATATCATTATAGTCAATACTTACATCATCACATTAAACATATATTATTACGTTATCAAATTAATATCATTTATAATGTTTCACGCAAATAATAATTAATAGAAAATACATGTTTTTCCGAAAGTAGTACATTAATATTATATATGGTACAGATTTCATACGAATATTATTCTCGAGTTCTCTTTTATATTATATTTTACCTAGTTCTAAAAGTACCGTTTTAAATTTGATGGTAAAATCTAGACCTTTTTTGTTTTCAAAATGATTCTATAAAACAAATTTGACCTGGATATAACTTAAGATTAGTATAAGTAGGTAACATATTATCGTTCTACTGTATATCTAGATCTTATTGTTAGTAATGGACCTTGTTCGTGCAACGATTTTAATTGAAGCTTGGTTCATTGTGTCATGATCTAAATTTGATGTGAATGTGTTACTTAGAACCTAGATCAAGGTTCTTTATATTTTGTTCCTTTTATACGTCGGTGTTTATAATGCTTAGATATTGTAAACGCGGCCGTACAGTACAAAGTATTGTTTCTATATGGGCTGTACAAAGTACCTAGTAATAGTTTACCGCGGATACTTTGGAATGTAGATAACGCGTAAAGCTGGTAATATGGTAAGCACTTCTCGCTAGTTCTTCTCGTCTTTTACGCCCTTGATTTAACTTATATGTAATATAAATTAGTTCAAATATGTTTTTACGTTTATAAGTGTACCATAGTTTAACTCTATACGCGTACAAACGCGTGCTCCCAGTGGTGCGTGAATGCTTAAAATACTGCTAAGCTCCGGTTTAGGAACTTACATCTTCTATTGATATACTGAGGGGTAAATTCGTCCAGCATCGCTGACTAATGCAATATATTTATTTATTATTTGTTGAAGTTTACCTCATCGTACATAGTAGTAAATCTACGGTATATGTAACTAACTATTTTTGATAACTCTTATCAAAAATGTTACACAATTTTGGTTAAAAAAAAATTATAAATATACAATTTAAAAAAATATAGATCTTACAAATAATCGACTTAAGTATCTACAAAAAAAGGTTAGAACTTTTCCTTAAAAAGTTATAAAAACTTGTTTCTTTGCAGTTGCCTTTCTGTCGCTGGATCGTTTATTCTAAACAATAAAACCAAAACACGCATGACTAATTCAAGAATATCAACAAACCGGTACATTCGAGAGAGTCATCAATTGTTCCCTGACAATGCTTATTGTTTCTAATCTCGACATTGTACGCTTTTCCCGACTCCATTGGTTATCATTTATATGATTGAACAATTTTAAAGATACAAGTACAAAGTGTGATCTCCATAACGGCGCGTTTGTCGAGTCGAGCTTTTTTTATTAACAACAGCAAACCATAAAGCCGGCGCTTGAGAGATTTAACTTAAATCGAGTGATGTGACCAAAGAGAATCCGTGGCCACTTGGACTTCTACTTCGTTGTGGATAAAACTAAAAGCATGAAAACAATGTATCTCACGATACTCACGATCTCACTCTAATTTAATGTAAAATTAAATAAGATTGTTTAGCGTGAAAAGTCACGTTTCTTTATTTAAACCAAAAATGATTTGTAATATTGATATGGTCACTATGATGTGTTGTTAGGTTACCTAATTACGTAATAACTTAAAACAGAAGGTAGGTAGGGACTGAATAATTAATAGACTTGGTATGACATGGCTCACTCTCTTTACGGTAGAAGAACTGTTTTTTTTTACAAATTATGTTTTTGATTGCATTAGATATTTATGAATAGGCTTTTTTTCTTATGTTGGGGAAACGCTAGCCTTCTGACAATGTGAGTGTCCATGGGCGGCGGTATCACTTAACATCAGGTGAGCCTCCTGCCCATTTGCCTCCGCTCCTATTACATAAAAAAAAACTTTTAAATAAAAACGTATTTATCATTTACGCAGTACGTATCAACGCAGTAGTAGCAGTGGTGTGATCGAATCCGCTTGGAAGACGTAGTTAGTATTTGCGTGTGCACGTAGTATATTGATCTAGTCTCAGTTGCATTTTAATAATATCTTGACTATATGCAAGCAAGATAACTTGTTTGACATTTCGAAACAGAACAAATGCGATTGAACAGACACATAAAAAACTATAACTAACCTTGAATAATTATTTTGAAATCAATTAAAATTATAGATATTTAAATTAAAAAAAGTCCACAAAAACACTAATTTCACTTGTCCTTGGTGTTATCTGTGGTATGTTTTGTTGCATTGCCTTTTGTCTAGTATAACTGTTACAAAATGCTCTATTTCTATGTTTGATTAATATATGGTTTACTAACGCTGAGGATATCCCTAAGAGGAATACATAAACTTTCTTGGCTTTGCCTATATTATTCGTGGATTGCCAACTCAACCAAATCCATACATAATTCTCCCAGACACGATCTTTAGCAATGCTTGACTTGTATGGAAATTTATAGTATTACTTTAATTTCACTAATAATATAGTTATTTCTTGGATTTGCTGTAAAAGTCATAAAAAAAAGTTGTTAATAGAAATAGATAGTAGTGTTTAATCATCCGGGTTAGCAATACCATACGTAAGCTATTTAATAATGATTATAAAAAAAATATAGTAACTCCGCATGATTAAGTAATGATGGTTATGAATTGTACAAAAGAATAACTTGTACACTTGTACTTATTTCCGCAAATAAATAGCAAATTCTCACAATGCAGCAAATAATCTTAAATAAAACGGAAAACAACGTAAAATGTTTCTTTTACCTTTTCACTTCTATAAAAGACTTTCAATCAATACAGATAATTAAATATCACTTATAACTTCTCAGAAGGTACGTACACAATACGTCTCCCACACAACTTCGCTTCGAAGCACTTTCACGCTGCCTTTGTTTGATATATTCAACGAATATTTGTTTTTTAAGTACGTTTCTAAGCAGGTTTGAATACGAATTAGAGATTCAATTGCAGCAATTTAGCTATTATATATATAATACTACTGGTATAATAATATTCATATTAAAAAATAATTAGCGTTCACTTCCGATATTTATTTGATTCAAAACTAGCTGCTCCTGCAAACTTCATTTCGCCTTATATGATTTTTAACGTATATGTTTTCCCGTTCAATTTTAGAATTTTTCTTCCTTTTCTAAGATGTAATGGATAATGGCATCGCTGACTTTTTCGTAGATATTGATGTCTTACATAAAACTGTACATCACTTTGCTCTATTGAATATACTCTATAATATCCGCAGCGTACAATATATAGGCATTTTTATTTGTATTTTTTTACACCTTGATTTACATTATTGGTTTTCTTATGGATCGATATTTTTTTTAATGTTCTATAGCCTATGTTCATCAGGGATAATGTAGGATTATAATGATGGAAGAATTATTTTTAATCGGCCAATAAACAAAGTTATATTAATAAAGAGGAAAGCTTCAAATCTTTCCTATTTATAATATTAGTGTAGATAAGTTTTGTGAACTTTGTCGTGTTGTGAACTTCCAATTAAGAAAATTATGTAGTCTATATCATTATTGCATTTACACTTGTGGCACGCTTGCGATGCCTTCATATTAGTTTTCTTTTTAATTTCTACTCTGTGGTCCAAACTTAGATACATATATAAATAATATTTCTGAATTCATGTAAACCTATTATAGTGTTAAGTGTTAACCGTTTCAATTTGATTTCAGCTCGATGTTAACAATGCAAAGGCTCTTTCTATATTCAGGGTCGTCTTTAAGGCCATTACAGTCATCGGCGCATCCGTTACTTTTTGCTATATCTTAATCCTTGACTACTTTCTACTTTAAACATTGAGGAATTTTACACGAACACTCCGTCCTAACACTGTAATATCAGAGTGCTTTTGTAGTGACTCATATATTGAGATAATCCTCTATTGTTTTTACTTATCTGAAAAATAAAGAATCTAGGAACTTCCCAAATTCAATAGTATTACTGACGTTCGCTTGTTCTGCTGTAAAACACTCTAAACTTCACATTTGTATTAACTAATTTTATTTATTTATTATTGCCTTAACATAGACGTCTTTATGAGCTATTTGTATACAGTTTACTTTAATGCTTATATTTTTAAAGTGCTAAATCTTTGTGTATATAACAAGTCTGAACAAAATTTGTCGACACCTTACGAAGTTTCAATTAAGTATAATACTAGTTGCAATCAAATGTGTGGTCTATGGAACGTATATAGGACTATTTACAGGTAATATATTCACAATCGATCAAATTTCACAATGAGATGTCGAGATAATGGGTGCCAATCAGACATACGTTTGTCTTGTTTAAACAACCCGTCAAAATAAACTATGATGGATCTTGCACTGCTGACGTTAGCGGTGACTAATGATTCCAGTTTTGGCAAATTTACGGATACGCGAGAATTCTTCGTATAAAGGTAAAGAGTATAAGAAGGATGTAGGGTCCAGTTTCGATCTAACAATAAGTTTGCACTATATAAGAACTCATATTTTTGTGATTAAATAATATAAAAATAGATGTTAAATGATATGTCTGTATAAAAAGAGAAACGACGTGGCAGTTAAGCGAACCCTTATTTCTTTATTTACAAAAATTAAAAAAAAATAGTGGTATAGTGGAGTCTGTTCTATGATCATTTGTCAATCTAATTGACAAGTAGGTGGTCTGTCTCCTGTGCCTGACATAGGCCATCGACTTTTTGGGTTTACGGCAAGCGGGTTCTCTGAATACATTTTCCACCAACGTTCGAACAAATGTTAAATGCGCATAAAACACCACTCATTGGTTCACAGCCAGATCGAACCTACGACCTCAGCAAAGACTGGCGCACCCTGAAGCCACTAGGCCAGTTATGCTGTGAGCATTCACAATAATTACATTCAATTTTAATTGGTGATTGATTAGATTAAATTAACAAAAAAGGTCCATCACAGCTGAGACCTCAAATCTTAAAACGGTTATCTTTCGGCACAGACTCAGAAGGGCGCCAAAAATGATTATATGTCAAAATTTAATATGTTTTACATGCAGGAGTCATACTTAGTTATTCACTATGTTTTAGTCGAAAATCAATCTATTTATCTGGGGTTTTCTTACATTTTTTATCTCCGTCTTCATGCGTCATAGAATTTATGTAACAGCAACTTAAATACATTTACATAATACGTCTATAATTCTGTTTAATTGAGATTTGTTATTGGTTTTATATATATGCATCCATATATTACAGCTACAGATTTTTTTAATTATACGACAAACAAAAATAAAGCGTTTAGCGTAAATAATTTTAATGACACCAACGCTTCCAAAATGAGAAAAGAAAACAAATAATCTTCCAATGTTACACGCAAAAGCTCGTATATTTAAGTTTTTGAAGTTATACTTTTTTTGGCGCGTTAAGGAAAAATGTTTTTTTATGTGATATTTGAATAAACTTTATTAAACTAGATAATGCGTTATAATAAAACTTTTCAATATATTGTAAGTGTAGTTTTTTCTACAAACGTAGAATAAGGCGAAAGATAAAAGATTTTTACGCCAAAGAAGTAACATCCAACGCGTGTACGTAAGTACACACATATTTTTTTTACGTTAAAAGCATCAAACACAATCAGTACATTATAGATAACCGTTATCGGACATGTATGTTTATCATTAATTTATTTTGGAGTGACTCAAAATGTTGTCAATTATTCCGGGAATGTCCATTACTCGTAATCGGCCTTTAAGCTTATGCATCTAATAATTAATCAAAGATGGAAATCTATTACGTTTGATATGTTATCAGATCTATGATATTGTATATTTAGATTATATAATTTAAAAGGAAAGTTTCAAATTAGTAAATTTCTAATAAAAAGGTTGTAGTTTTTTATAAAACAGGGTGCAAACGAGCTGAAGGCTCATCTGATTTAGTTAAGTGACACGCCGCTCATGGGCACTCGCGTGAGATTTGTAGTTTATTAAGAGTCGCAACGTCATTACTTGAAGGATTACGAAAGAAATACTATCGGCATCGGCAATACGCTTAAGGCTCATGATCTACGATGCATCTGATGAATATAAGTCCCTAAGGGTTTATTTATTATAGCAAGACTTTGATAAATTACTTTTGTACACCTAAATATAACAGAAACCTAAGCTATAAAGTCGCTTATACAATTAAGAATATTATTATTATTAGAACCATGATTTTCAAAGAAAACATCTGTGTAGAAAAGCGTGAAATCTATTATATATATAAAAAAGTCTTGTAGCATATACTAGTTATTGATCACGTCTATGTATTCTGGATCATTATAAGTAAAATAATATGTCTAGTTAACCAATCATTCCTTACTGTCAACTAATACTAACAGGAAGTCAGATCACGTTCGCCAGTTACATTTATATGTAGACGTCGTTCCATTCTATAACCATTCAAGAGTTTATTACTTATATGGTCATTGAATATGTCTTTAGGTTACGTATAATGGTCATACAAAGGACTGATTGTACTTTTCCTGACTGACATATTATGGTAAAAATGTTTAATAAGCAGTAACTTAAGCAAATGTGAAAAATAATGATTTTGTTTTTTCTAATTTTTATAACAGTTTCAGCTGTTGATAACATACTATGCTCATACAAGTACTAGGTACTGCTGTACTTATTAGTACTAAGTAGGGCCTAACTATGGTACAAAAATAATTTCGAACCCCCAGGGCCCATGCTGCATGGCCCATATTTAGACCCAGCCCCGCAGTCCCCGCGTCAAGCTCGATATCCTTGGCGCGGGCTTGTGTAAGCTCATTTTCACCTCATTTAAAAAAATGGTACAAAAATAATTTAGGAGAAATGTTAAGGAAATTAGTGGCGATCGTTATAAAGTTAAAAAGGCTTTGGCTGCTGTTTCGACCGGAAATATGTGAATCTGAATTTCCGGTTGGAAATATATAGTATTTACAATATTTTTAATCTATATAGTAATATTAATTACATAATGAGATGTTGATGTAAAATATAGTTGAATTTTTAAAAAATATGTTCTTACAAAATTAAACATAATAATATATGAAGCGTCCGTAAGCGCTTTTAGAATATAAGCAAACTTCTTAAACAATTTGTCATGCGTTAACATTACAAAAATGTTATAGTTAGTTTTAATATAAGAGGAATAAAGTAAAGAATAATGATTTTAATTTGCATTGACATGTAGCGATATATAAGCCTGTGGTCATCCGCGAATGAAAATATTTCTAAAAAATATAACTAATCAATAATGTTAGCAGCAGCCCGTAATCCAGAATCTTGATATTGTGATTACAATTCTTATCGTACCTACTGAGATTTATAGAATCAGTGTGACAGTAACTCTAAAACCATTGTAGTTGTTGTTTGTATATAGTTATTGTCAAAATATTAAGATATGATATTTTTATTTTTTAAATTTTGTATCAATGCACTTTTTAAACTAAATTTTAATCAAAATTAAAAGTTTTTATTTCAAATAGGCCTTTGCAGGCTCTTATGAAACGTCTAGTTGCATGGTTCCAAAAAGTGGGTCTCATGGAGAAGAACCGGCAAGAAACTCCATGGACACTCTTTTCAACAATGGTTTAGCTTACAAAGACTCGGTTACAATAGTAATAATCGGCTGAGAAGTTTATATAATGCAAGGTATACAGAGATTCTATACAATGCAAAAGAAAATTGAGTTTTTACTATTAGTGTAAAATGAGATACACACACTTGCACAGCGCAAGTTGCTAGGGAAGCCGCACATGCAGAGATGAATTAGCGCCATACATCTTTATCGTCAACATAGTCTTGGATTTTATAATACGCTTTTTTAATTAGGATTCCTTTGATGACGTTTTTGAACTTTTTAGTCGTAAGATCAGTTACACACTTCGGTAGCCTGTTGTAGAATCTGACACAATTCCCAAGAAACGATTTATTCGATTTTGTTAATCTGTATTTTGGGACTACTATTTTATGCTTATTCCTGGTATTTATAGAATGAATAACACTTTTGACAGTGAATTGATGCAAATTTTTACGAACAAACATGATATTCTCTAGAATGTAAAGGGAAGGCAACGTGAGTATATTAATTTCTTTAAATAATTCTCTCAGAGACTCGCGGGGGCCAAGATTGTAAATTGCACGAATTGCCCTTTTCTGGAGAATGAATATGGCATCTACGTCAGCCGCTGCGCCCCACAGTAGAATACCATAGGACATTATGCTATGAAAGTAAGCAATCGTTTTGCATGGGTATTATGTTTAGCTAATAGTTATCTTATATTCTGATTTGTAAAGTCTTGTATGTCACTATTAAAATTACCAAAACTGACTATCTGTAATGTGGTCTTTTAAATCTATATAAATAAAAATAATAGCAAAACTCTTAACGGTTGAACCAATTCGAGTAATATGTTTTTATATAATGATGATATATGCTGGAAAAGCAAAAGATCAGTCCCTATGGGGTAGCATAGCAAATATATTCCAAATGTTGGTATGTAGCTACTTAAATGGAAGGCTAAGTAAAAAAATACATATTAAGACGAAAAGAAGTTTGCGGGGGAATAAAAATGAGTACAAAATTGTTTATCCATTTATTAAATTTATATTGAAAGTTAAACCTGTAAAATCAGTGTCTTATTTATTTAAATAATAGCAATCTTACAGCTAACATACATATTATAAAACAAAACACTTATACAATACACAAAGCCGAAACAGATTACATAGAAAAACACCATATGTAACAGAAAGCAAGTAATTACATTAATGGACATAAATATATTTAAACTAAAGAAAACTGAAACAACAAATAATATATATATATATATATATATATATATATATATATATATATATATATATATATATATAGATCAGAGTCTTCCCGCCTCTTAAAATACTTCCTACATCTTCTTTGGTGAGGTCTTCTAAATCATATATGGTCAGAGTTTGATAAAAACACTTTATACTTGTCCCAGACTTTAAAACAGCCCTTTCCCAAACGTACGAGCCACGAAAATGATGGACATTTACATAATACTCATTATATAATGCGACCGTGTGAACTAATTAACATTAATTAGGGTCTTATCCAATTAAATCTTTTATCTTCGTTACAGTACAATTGTAAAAGAGCTGCTATATTTGGCAACACTGGAGGACCATCATAATTCTAGATACCTATTAAGATAAGTAGGCAATCTTGTTCGTTATGCAATTTGATGGTTTGACTTTTCACTCTACACTCAAAGACGTGACTTAAACAAAGTTTGTCTGCAGCTGTCAATATTGTATGATATTGTTGTTTCTTATACTAAATTAATTCCAATTAATATAAGTTATCCAAACCAAATGATTAAGATTACGCATGTTAAGTTAAATGTAAATAAATAAATTAGGGTTTTCAACTTTTCATTTATCTATAAATGAGATAAAATTTAAAATAAATATTTTGATCTTGTAAAGCGTTGTAGTCAATTTTTTAAAGTCTATTATTATAAAGTGTTTTTACGGAATAACCCGTTCTATAAATAAACTTATCTGAATTAAAAATAGTCCGTGATCGACAAGCAAGGATGTCGTAAAGAGAACACGTTAATATCATTGTTCTTTATCTGTGCTCAATCTGTCATCTATCAGCGTTATGTAAATTTATACATGACAACATCTATGTCTTCATGAATGTAGAAATGTTACAGATTCATTTAGAGATAGAGAAATGTGTTTTATAAAATTTTAAAAGGGATTTTTCAAACTTATATGATATTTATAGTCGTATTACAATTTAATTATTATAACACCTTATCTATTTTTTTTAAATTAAGACGAGATAATTCTGAGAAACACATAGAAACGCGAATGTTCAATGCAACCGTACTATTGACAACCTAAGACAAATTCTCTTTAATTGATTTGCCTTAAGTCTATATTATTAATAAGCTACGTCTCACAATAATTGTAATCTTGGTTGGATACATCGATAAGATGTCTTATTTAAATGCGTAGAAATAAGAGCAACGCTCAGTGTACATATTTCAGTCATACTTGTTTATACATTATTTCTGCTTTTAATGAGTCCTTACAATGTTGATATTGCCTCCAGCACCGTATTATATAAGTGAGTATTATTTCTTTGTATTTAGATTATTTAGACTTCATTATCTATGCCTTAAATCAATAATGGATTGAAACGATCGAATAATTCTTCATTATTAAAAATGTTAATATTTTTTTTAATTTTAAACAGATTCTTTGTCTATTGATAATTATGTTTAGATTTTTGTAGATTTCTTAATTTTTTATACTGGCTGACGGACAAACCATGCAGGCCAAGAAAGGAAAAAAAAAATTTTTATACAAGAACTGTATCCCGATTACAATATTTTTTTCTTGTTATGCGTGAATAAGTACTATTTGGTTCGGATTGTAACAGCTGACATCGAAACGGCATGTCCTAGACCAAATCGTCGACATGTTAGGCACAGAAGGTTGATGATTTTTATTTTTAATCATCATCAATTAAACTTCAAATTGAGATAAATAATCAAATCCATAGAATTACATAGCACTACTGGACTCTTATTTTTGACTGAAAAACGGTAATAATATAAATCTGTCCGATGAAACGTGCTAATTGCCAAGGCTTATTTATTACTTACAGTATATTAGCAAACAGGTATTCTTTAAATGTTTCAACTATTTGGACAAAAACAACCCTTTTAATCTACAAAACATTGGACTCATTAGCTAATTGTGTTTAGAGTACTTATCTTACATTTATCCGTAGTTAGTTTTGCTTAGTGCAGTGAATAGGGTGGACCTATGTAGAAAAATTGTGACAATGGTTGTTATATTGCGGTTTAGGCTTGCGAGAGACCTACTTTCGCGTCATACTGGTGAGTTAATTGTATACAATTCGTGAAACACCTTTTACTTTGCGTTTATCGAAGGAATTTTAATCGTTATGAACTAAATAGTGTTCTGCCCTAAACAGATAAAAGAACTGCATTTTTTAACACCAAAAACAAAACGTTTTTCGTAACTTGTGTAACAATACAATGAGTTTCGGTTAGTTAATTTCTCACATTAAAAGCTTTTATTATTAAGCCGCCTCGGTTAATTGTGTACCGCTTGATAGTCAATGAATGTTGTGAATTAAATGACATAACACATACATTTAAAAATCTTAAATACGAATATATCTTGTCAAGTCGAAACCACCGTCACCGTCACCCACAATTGGAGTTTAGAGTATACCGCATCGACGCGACGGGCTGAACATTAAATGTATGTTACGGAACAAAACGATGGCATTTTGTATAGGATTTATTTTTTCGTAAATTTATTAACGTTTTAATAGTCATTTTGCTATTTAGACGGAGAGAAGTACAACTAAAAAAACATGAAAATCGCTCGAATTGTTCTCGAGTTATAAATGTTTAAACGAACCCGACTTTTTTTGTACATTACAGATTATATGTAAGTAATATTAAGTATACAATCACACATACGTATGCAGACACAAATTTAGTTTATTACTATGGACAGTTCATGGTTTTTTCCATACATTTGGATTTTAATATAACCTTTTGGCTACATAATAAAAAAAAGTTTTAAACCGACCTCAAAAATAACATAAAGACGAGGTCATCAATTCGACGTGTAAACAATGTTTTGACAGTTACTCAAGCCATGATACTTTCTGTATGTGAAATCAATCGCGCTATAACCTTTATAGGTCTGGTCCTCAGATTTGTGTATCTGTTTCATGATCATTTGTTAATCTAATAGGCAAGTAGGTGATCAGCCTTCTGTGCCTAACGCACCCCTTCGACTCTTTGGGTCTAAGGCAAGCCGGTTTCCTCACAATGATTTCCTTTACCGTTCGAGCGAATGTTAAATGCACATAGAATGAAAGTCAGTTGGTGCACAGCCGGGGATCGAACCTACTACCTCAGGGCTGAGAGTCGTACGCTGACGCCACTAGGCCAACACTTTCTATATATAACTACGAATAAATAATCGCTTAATGTAAATATATATTTAGTTCCGATACAGAAATAGACTTCAAGTTGTGACGCCATACTCTTACTACATATAAACATCGATTCCCACGTGATGTTTCATTCATTAATATTTAGACTGAGTGACGTTGAAGCCTCCACGTGTTAATCATTTATAGTAAATATGTATCGGTTTGAAGGTCCATATTGAGGGGCGCAAATGGCTATCGACCGAAACGTTTATATTTAAGATTTTTTGCGCCCGGAATCAAAGCAGTTTCATATTGCAACAGTATTTTATATCAAATCAAAGAAATCAAGGATTTTGTACAATAGTATATGTTTATACGTTCAATGATTTTCTCTAAATGTAATACAAACAATAAATATAATATAATTTATACAACTGTTTAAATTTAATGTTGTTGTACAAAATAAACGAAAATAATTTTCAAACTAATGCATAAACTCTACCTAAAAAATTTGTTTGTGATCTCGCCTCTCTCGAACAAAGTGGAGGTTTATTTTTATCTTAAAATACCACGATAATTAGTAAGACAAATATTTTTACCTATGCCACTCATTTGGCAAGCCATTAGTCTAAAACTGAAAATAAAATGAACGAGTTATTAATAGAACGAAGATGTTGAATGAAGACACGTGAATTTGTGATATTTATGATTATGACGTCAGTGAAGTGAAGTGTTTACATCATAACTTTGATAGTGAACGAAATTAATGGTAATGTCAAATCCGGGCAGTTTTCGTTTTCATGTTCACAAGGTGACCCGTGATTACCAATGTCATTATAAATTCCAATATCCATTTAAAATCCGGTAGATTCTCCTGAATCCAGTCGTTCTATAGATCTATTAGTTTAATCATATACGAAAAATTTGCTAGTTAAAAAACTAAGAACGTTAAGAATAAGGTAACATTTTAACGTTGGAAGAATTTTTTCAATAGGCTCAGTCGTATTTGACCTTGTTTGTTTTAAATATATAAAAATACTATTACTTTTATATATATAAAAATTGTCTTGACAAATCACGGACTCTCCTAAGTGTGTTTATAAAATTACATCAATTAAATGCCACCGTATGAGGCTTACTTAACTAATTCTAGGATAAATTAAAGGATTTAAACAAAGTAAAAAGGAGGTGCGGGCTTATCACATATACGTTAAAATTGTATAATTGACAATGTATTAAAAATAGCTAGTCTAGACAGCTGCAGTGCATTGACACAGATAACATTCAATTTCCTACTACTCCTAGCCTTCCAAATTTAAACGTAACTTTTGAAATGACGCTCTACTGAAATAACCTACGTAATTAAAAACTAGAACGTGATTCTAGAACTTTGTAATTTAGTTATGGGGGTGTTAAACCTATCGGAAATACTATTTATTATATTGAGTTTTCGATCGAGTCTAAATATAAGTCCATAATAAACTCAGTGAAAACTGTAAGCTTACATGTACGCAGTCTGGAACGGACATCGGAGCGCGATGCTCCGAAGCTCATAATTGCAGCGACAAAATAGATTTTACCATACAATAGTAGTAGAAAAATATGAGTGAATGATGTGAATAGTGCAGAACGAAATATGGTTTGTGAACGAAATGAGTGAATTAGCACGCGTTCTACATAGTAATAATATTGTTCATTGACTCAACCCACCCACTTATCTTATCTTAGATCTAAATACAAAAACATCCCACCTATCTATTATTCATTAATGACGAAAATATTAGTAATCTAATAGTTGCATGTTAGTTTTGTTTTGTCGTCCTAAGAGGTGCCTCAAGTTGTGTTTTTTTAAATGTTACAACCAAAATAGCCGTATTGAGCTTTTGGAACGCAGCCAACAATTCCTTTTTCAAATTTTACCAAAGTCTATAAAATGGCGCGACGCGAAGAAAATTCTAATGACAATTGACAATAATATGAGAGCTAAATGTGTGTTATGCGAGCACTATGCCGATTTCACGCCAAATACGATGTCGGTGAGTACAATAAATACATGATTATCTATATCGGCGACCGGGTTATTTGGATGATTTGTTTTCATTTCACATTTGAAAACAAAAAAATAAACAATCTGCCATTGTGTTCTTTGTGTAGATAAAATGATATTGTTGTCTATTTTTTGATGATAAGCAAAACTTTTGTGTTTTTGACTTTTTATAAATGTAAATATATTTTTAATAAAACAAAGTGCAAGATTGTTCCTACAATATAGTGTTGATGTTTTAGAGTTGGTAGTCTAGATTATAGTAGGTACTCACTCTTTCCTGTGTTGATTTGCTTATTGTTTTGGTTACGTGCTTCATTATTTGACGGAAATGAACATTAGGTTCACTGAATTTGGCTTATTAACTAACCAAGCGAAAGAAACTCCAAAAAGAGCGAAAAAAAAATCTTAAGCAAAAATTAAATGAATTCATATGGAACGACGACCAAAAAAAGAAGACTGGTGTAGTGTATTACAAATTGAGTGACTGTAGGTGGTCTAATAGCGCAGGCAATCTGTCTGTCTGTCAGGCTCGTTAATGTTAACAGCTTAATGTTGTGGAGGCTCCATGTAATTGAACTATCAAGCGATAGAAATTCTTCGTGCTTAGATATACTTTTAGTTCTCAGAATTAAATATCAGACGGAACCTGTATATAGTATATGAACTGTTTAAAGTCAATTTGTAATCGGAAACTTCAGAAATAAGACAAAAATGTCTGCACATCACAGACCTATATATATATATAGATAGGAGGCGGAGAACAGCTGATGCTAAAGTTTTATCACAGCTATCGGATACTCATGATAATAACAGCTACTACTGCCAGTGGTTTTGTAATTTAAGAACGATTACTTACCACAAACTAACGCGACGCCCATATCTTTGAACATAAATATAATATATTGTATTTAATAATACTACGTGTTCATTCATCTTTCATTAGTTAGATATACGGACATAAAGCATCCTTACCATGAGGTTAAAATGACTTGTCCGAGAAGCGCAATTGTATTGTTAATAGTTAATCTTAAAATTTGTTACCGTGTTTGTGATTTTAACAATAAAAATAATCATTTATCTTGGTTACTTATGATTCTATAAAACACTTGCCACAGCAAAGTTATAACTGCCAGTAACATTTAACCTAAACCCTTTAGTTAAATTTAAACCAAACTAAGCGTGCGTTAACCGCTGACTCAAAATGTATATTTAGAAACGTAGCTGCATCCTCGTTAGACAATAATTAATTGAAATTTACTGCTTCTGGTAAAACTAGACTTATTTTACTTTGTCACGGCCTAAATAAACACACGACGGATCAGTTTTAATTTATATATCCTTTGTTTAACTTAATTAATGATTCATAAAATAACACAATATTTATAATTTATATTGTTTTTTAAAATTTTATTCCACTATAACATTCATACTATCTAATGGCATCAATACACATGTACAACCGCGAACTTTTATTTATTATTAGCCTCATTTCAGGATTAAGGAACGAAAACAATAGTATCGTATTAGAAATACCGATTGACAAACAAACGAATAGATAAAAAATGCACAATACTGTACAACGTGGGCGGTAATACGTTTTTAAGCTTCATGATAAAAATTTAGAACAAAAGAATTGTACAATTTCAAATAACGCTCGCCTCCGCCTAGCCTAGATAAAGCATACAATTATTATATTTTTTGTCATCCTTATTTAGATGACCATTTCGATAACGGTGGTTTCGTACTATTAACAATTATGAAGTGTGGGTCTTTGAAACAGTTATTTTGAATGACCTCATCTTAAGATCACGTAGAATTCGAGTGATGCACGCGGAATGAGAAGTTGATTTTAATACGATAAGTATAAACTCTTTGAATGTTATATTCTGAATATTTGTGATAACTACGTATAAGGCTTTTGCTGTGCCTTTACTTGGGTAAAACAATGGAAAATTATATTTACGGATATAACGCGATTTTATAACATTATCGTTTCGGTTAAACAACCGACGGGTCATCATTAAGAAGTCTGTCATTAAGTTGACAAACAGATTTAAAACATTGCAGAAGGAAATAAATTGCTGTTCGTTTGTCTCAAGTTTGTATCAAGAATGGCTGGAACGTTTTGGATAATTTTGATCTTTAAATATTTTTGGAAGTTCGTCGAAGTTTTAAGAGGAAAAACATAAATAATAAGTAATTATAAATACTACAAATGACAAATAAATTTTCCAGTAAAAACTCTTCCCAGTTCGGTTTTTTTTTAATTTTTTATAAAACAAAAACTGTCAAACAGGCATGTACACTCTCAACGCCAGAGGGCTCGCGAGTGCGTTGCCGGCCTTTTAATGTCTTTTTTGAAATAAAAAATTGTCAATCTGTTGATTTTATATATTATAGATGCCTTCAGAAACTTGTGTTTCATAGTTGTAGTATGAGGTCGGATATCTATGGCCTGTTTTAAAAAAATGAATTACTGTTTTATACAAAAATCTGTAGGTGATACGATGTTAACCGGGTCCTCTAGTATAGAAATAAATATGTGTATATTAAAGAACTAAAAAGTAGCTATGTAAATAATGTAATACATTCTCTTTCAAGAAGTTTAATTAAAAAAGTATTAAACCAAAGTTCTTATTGTATTAAGGAAATATTTAGTTTTAATAATAATTAGTAATAACGTTTTTACGTGAATTTCATTCATTTTCAAATTTAACAATGAAATATAATTTCATAACCAGCAACATCACGAGTTTCTTAACCTATGTCAGGTTTTTTGTTAAATGTTTTACTTTGTGCTGATTTGATACATCATCGAAAAAACTTTTATTCGCACAGAATTAGGACCTTTATTGCGATAAGTTACGGTTGACTTTTGATTGAAAATATAAGATAATAGTTTAGAAAAAATACTAATTGTACCCGAAAAACATCTGAAGGACGATATTATAATGGTTTTTGTTGGATACTGTAAAAAGTGTATCATTATTGTATTATGGTTCCAGTACACTTAGATATGATTCGTTTCCTGTGCAATTTTTAAATCATTAATTTTAAATGTACTAAAGGTTTTTCGAGGCACGATTTTATTATAATAAGTCCTTTACAAAAACGCTTTATATGTTTTAAGGTTTGTTGATACCGTAATCTTTCATAATGTGGAATGATACTGCCTTATACTCTATATATGTCCTCTGGATGAGGGCCTGCACAATGATATTACAAACTTAAATATCAATACAATTATGAACATATTTCTAATAAATTATAATAACTAAATTGTACTATTAAAGTATAAATAACTGTCGGATAGGTTTCATTAAATCTATATACAAATCTGTGATAGGTATTGTGAGCTCTGTTCATACCTAAAAAAGCATTATATGCTTCTATTAACAGTGTTATTTCTTTAACAGAAGGCGAATTAGAAACAGAATGGCTCCAGGCGGCTGGTCTAGGATCTCTCGCGGCGCCATTCCAGGCTGGCCTGGAGGTGACGGAGGCCCAGTTGGGTGAGGCTGTCCGGCCCTTGCCGCGGGAACAAGCGGCCGCCGTGAGGCGAAGAGTCAGACGTCTCAATAGAACTGTTAGACGAAAAAAGGCTGCTACACGCGCCAGGAAACCTGATATAAGGGATGTCTTCCGTGATTTAGAGGTGAGTGGTATACATATATTCATTTAATAAAACGAAAGAAATTACTCAATCGAAATCGTAATAGACAAGTCGTTTGGATGAAATATAAAGTGAAAATTTATAACAAAATAAAGAATAATTTTGAATTTCTAATTTATTGACCAGTGGCACCTTGGCCCCCTTTTCTTTTTAAAGAATACGAATCTGAGAATTGTCATGAATACTTATTTTATTTAGATTTCAATAAAACGGTTAAATTCTTTAAATTTCTATCAAATGAGAGGTCTTAAATGAGAAAGTTGAATTAAAAGTTGACACTATCTTAATTTTATAGTCTACGTGAAACAAAATCTCATTTCACTGTTATCTGATATCTTGAATAAACAATAGTGACCTCTGTTGTGAATTTTCAGGCTAAGAGAAGCTACAACTCATTCAATACATATTAATTAAAATGTTATATTGTTTGTGGATACGTGGTGTCTGGTCTGTAGCGAAATCTCTCGAGTAGATAATTCTTGATGCCTATAAAAATATTGCCAATTCATCTACGAGGTAGCGTCCAGCTCTTCGGTCTAATGTGATGTTACTACTTGTGACTAACCTTTTAGTTATTCCCTTAAAAAGCCTTATAGCACCCTAGTGCTATGAGGCTGTCGAGACCCTTGGTTAGGACCAAGGGTCTCGACACCGTATGGTATTTACTTTTTATTTGCATCCTTTTTCTTGAAGTTTATAACATTTATACCTATATAAACAAATAATATTTTGATTTTGAGGTTTTAGCCGCATTTTTCTCACATCAAAATGTTAATTTCAGTTTAGTTGACTAAGGGTCTTTTCCCAATGTATCGATAAAGTACCAAATAGCTTTGCAACACATAAATTATTTGGAAGATAAAAGTTCTTATAAGTCACTTCGCGTTTCATGGGACTCATCATAAGTTGGACTTTATGTGACGAGTAACGCTATCCGACAGTCATGAAACGCAACAATAATGTTTATCCTACCAATAAGTAATAAATAGCTTATGTGGAACTTATGTAGAACTTATCCATATACTGTGAAATAGACCCTACATTAAGTAAAAAGTTGATAAGCTATAAGTGATATATGTATAACTTAAAAGTCAATGTAACAAGGTAGCAACCAAATTCTTCGTTAATTTAACCTTTTTCAACTAGACGCCTCGGTGTCTGGTTAAATAAACCATTATATAAACTGTTGACACTCAATTTTACACCTGTGACTTTCAAAAGCGAGGTGAAATAGTCACGAATCACTTTCTAGTATTTTCGTGTATTTTATTGTTTATTGCGGTAATTTTGCAGTTATTTTTTAAGTGCATAATCTTGGGAGGTCAATATCAAAATCGAATAAGGTTAGATATGTTCTCCAGACTGATACAGACCCGTCGACTAATCACTATTGAAATTGCTATTTGTCCATCTTCGTGACATAGGGTTCAGTCAAACACTGACCACTAAGTTATAATGGCAAATGCATGACACGCTTTGTCATATAAATGTTCCGTGACAAGAAACGTTCTTAGAACATACAAAATATTTGACCGAATTTCAAGTGAACTAAAATAAAAGCATTATACTGACATACTCCACAAATGTAAGTGTCATTACGCTAAGTATTTCACGATGCTTCACGTGAATCGCTCATTTTAATGGTATATTGCGCCAAATCGTCTTAACACTGGGTTAATCGGTGAAAATATGCGATTTTGCAAGTCAGCACTTTGCGAGATGTCTTTTTATTGTACCTTATAACGTAAAAGTAGGATGCAAGACAACACTGTTTGTGCTTCCGTCGGCTGATGAACAAGTACCAGTGTGTAACTGTGTTTTACTATACGTAACTTACTAACGCACAGTAGTTCAATAAAATCAAATTTATTACAACGGGACCTATTAATCGCCTCATAAAACTTTTTATAATCGATTCCTTTAATTCTGTCAGGCACCAGAAATATTTCCAGGTGGTAATGGACTCATTAGACTGTCATTAGAATCAATTTGTTGTCTATGTCAGCCGAGGACGGTCGTCCAAATATCCCTTTTAATTACGTAAAAATTATTGTGTTAACGGACGTTGAAAATTGCCTGGCGTCCGGCGAATTTCAAAACGCAATATTACCAGTGTTTGTTGTGCGGAGTGGATGTGTGTTGTGACAATGATTTGTGATACAATGAGACATAAGGTTTGCGAGAAGATGGGGAATTGTCGGGGATTGGCGTTGGTGCGGTCGTATCTTGATATAATGGTATGGCGTCAACAATTATTCCTTTCATTTTCTTAATCTTCTGTATATTACAATGTTATAGCAACGTTAGCGTTTCATTATCAGTTAATGCAATATCATTTCATCAGTAATTATATCAGCTAAGTTAGCTATGCCATTAATATTTTACAATGTTTGGATGACTGTCTTCGCTTGCTGCTTTTATATTATTCTTCTGTTCATTCATATCTTGATAAGGTTAAGTTTTAGAATCACTGGTAAACGGTTTAGGCATTTTGTTATTTTTTTATGGTTACTTGTTTCTCAGACGCACTCGCCATAAATTACTTTTTTAAATTCTGCTATGCTGGGATCTTCGATAGTAGGACAGTCCAATTAGAGACTTGTACGTAAATCTTAACCCATTAAGATAAACAAAAGTGGTAAAGAATTATGCGCTGATAACAAGAATTAGAAATAGCTCTTAGTGATAACTTATTGGAAATCCTTTAAAAGATAATAGATTAATCAAAGGTTATTATGTGGGTACTGTAGGTACTTGAACTATGAAAAAAAATTACAAGCTATTTTTAAATATTCACGATATTGTTTTTATTTACATGTTTTTTTCTGAAACGTATAATTATATATTATATCGGACAGTGTTGGTAATAGGAATTTATTTAATTAAATAAAAGATATAACTGTAAATTGCCAGTAATATGAACAATTTAAGTATGATATGACAATGCTAATACAAAAAGTCTATTAGAAAAATTTGGCGCTTTGAAAATTCCATCTCAGAGTAATAATAAAAAAAAACTTGTTCAGTGATTATTATAAAGCTATAGTGAAAATATATAATCCTGTACATGTAGTGCGAAAATTAACGAATTAGTTTAATTATATACGAAGGAAATAATGTTTTCATTTTTCGAAGGTTTTGTTTCGCTTCAACTGCACGCGAGCAATATGCATATCGATTATACGATACCACCGTATCTTGGTTGATGACGTATTGAAACTGCTATGGACTGGAACCAAGGTTCGATTCCGGGGAAAATAGAAATTATGAAAACAAGTAACCCAGACTAGATCCAAATAAAGAAATGATTTCTCGCTACTGAGGTCGTAAATTTTTCCTTAAAACATTTCTATTCTAAAGTTATGTATGTTACGAATAAGAAACATGAATACCCGTTTATATAGACATAAAAACTAAGGTCTATGGTCAAATTTGACCGGTGATTTTTCACGTTATAACTGTTATAAATTAAATTTGAGTTACCTTGTGCGGCGGAGAAGGGATAATACTAATTTTATCTAACCTCGATTTATTAATTCGGAATGGGTAATTAAATGTAGGTCAAATAACTCGAAACGGTTAATTTTATTAGTTTACTAATTTGATAATCAACACGGAAGCCGTCATGATAAATGATTTGTGTAAAGTTAGAGTCTTGAAAATGAAATAAATAAATTTTCTCTCTGCATCTTCTATCGCATTTACCATGGGGAGTGTTCAGAGCAGTTGTTCCGTCTAATACCTGCAGCTGAGTTTCATCATCGGACGTCAAGTCAATATATAAAATACCATCCGTATCATATCGACGTCCGTCGTTCTACAACTGAGACAGTTCTTGCCACGCTCCACCACTGTGTGGAACCAGATGCCCACTGAAGCATTTCCAAACCAATTCTTAAAAGGCCGGCAACGCACTTGCGGTTCTTCTGGCAATGTCGGTGTCCATGGGCGGCGGTATCACTTAACATCAGGTGAGCCTCCTGCCGGTTTGCCTCCTATTACAAAAAAAAACACTTAGTTATTAACCAGTTATCATGGATGTCTTAATTAATAATTATTTTATAGAGAATCGAACCGAAGAGCTCCTTATTTTGCGCCAATTAACCATTAAGCTTCTAAGGCAAATATTTTTAATAATAACATAAATCGGAAAGGCGTTATTTACCATGTAACCAAAAGTTCAATACATTTTTAATCATTTCTCGCTCTTCGAGGAGAAAAAACTGAAAGCGGATTAAAGGGCGCTTAACTTAGAAAGCCGACTAGTACCACACAGATGTTCGTTGTGGTTGTGTGCACTCGCAACAATAACATTATAATTCAACTGCAGTACGTAAGTTCCAGTTAAAAACATGGCGTTATTCACGTATCCTCTTCCCAGAACAGTCATTCACCCTTAGAATACAAAAAGGAATGCTTGTGATTTAATTAAACACGAGGTTGGCCGCGTCATGTTTTAATTGCCACGCTGCGTTATGTATTTCGATATACAAAAAAATCAATGGCGCAACAGCTTTTTTAGGGCCTCAGATTTCTGTATCTGTTACATGATCATTTGTTAATCTAATAGGCAAGTAGGTGATCAGCCTTCTGTGGGTCTAAGGCAAGCCAGTTTCCTCACCATGTTTTCCTTCAACGTTCGAGCCAATGTTAAATGCGCTCATAGAAAGTCCATTGGTGCACAGGCAGGGATCGAACCTACGACCTCAGGGATGAGAGTCATACACACATATATGTGTATGTGTGTATTTAAAAAAAATCATTTTTATTCGAATACCGAATTGTAAACCTCGGTAGGTTAGATGCCGATCAAAATGTAACAAGAATATTCCTTCCAATTATGTTATTGCATAAATTGTAAACATTAATTCTATACAACTATTATTTTAAACTTGATTTCAAAAGAACAAGGGCCGCTGGTTCACGACTTCAGGGAACAGGAGAATTGCTCGGATTGCTTGCTTTTTCCTTACCACAATATGTCCATAAACATCTTGAATGAAACAAAAACAAAATTGCTATTAATAGTACAGAAATCTATTAAAATATAGATTATTTTAATCAAAACTCGTATGATCAAGGTCGTATTGACAAGGTTGTATTGCAGCCGGCGTGTCTCCTAATCAGTGGACACTGGTTTTTCGACATATCCGCTGTGACCGGATGTTTAGTTGCTTTTTGCTGGACCATAATTCTTACATGTGCGATTGTATGATTGTTTTTTATTAAATTTAGAATTTGCATACTACTAAGCAAACTTTTTTCATTTATGTAATTCCACCGTCCTAGAATGCCATTACTGAGTATCAATGTCCTTTGTTTTTTTTAATAAAAATGCCAGGAACGCACTTGCGAGCCCTCTGGTAATGTGTGTCTATGGCGGTATCATTTAACATCACCTAAAAAAAATTCACCACATAAATAAAAATTCAACTCAAAGATATATATACGTATAGACTTTAAAGCCACATAATTTTTTCTTAAATGTGATTCGCGTTAAACGTACAACAGGATACACATGTGGGTTAACATCCTATATTGAAAGGAAAACATAATTGCTGAAATTCAACAAATAACGCAAAATTTATTCGTTTAATTGTTATTTAATCGGTCTCACGACACAAACTATTATCTTTATTGCTGGGACAAGCGCACCAGACTTTCAAAATAATATAAATTCGCGTGAACATCACACATTTACATATTTACAAAATCAAATATATAATGTATTATTTAATATTTTAAGAATAGTATTCAATTACTTTTTGGAGTACTATAATTGCTTCATTACAGAGCATTCAGATTGAATAATACGGCCTATGAATTACATTATCGCTGTAACTTTATTCATATAGGTAACCAAGTAGGTACACTTATGACAGAGATGATGTTAAATTGATTCTAAATTTACATTTACTACCAGTTCGCAAGTCAAGGGCGTATTAGTAGGGGACCCCAGGGATTTCGGGATTTACTACAGCGTCACAGATTAATATACAGGGGGATACCTTGTACCCAGTAAAGTACCTCCACCAAATATGAACCCCATATATACGGCCGCCCGTCAAGGATAAAGGATCAGACTAGTATAAAAAAAGAGGAATTCTCGAGCGCGTCAGATTAAAGTAGGGGGAGTTAATAACATGTTGAAAAGTGTATATTTCACTAATCTGACAATTTGCAAGTGACATAAAGAATGAGGAGGGCTGCAAAATTGTAAAAAAATATATTTTTTATTTCGAAGGAAATAATTCAAGGATTGCGAAAAATATATAAAGACGATTTCCACAGACCGAAAGTAAGAAAAATTCGTCGATAAAGTTAGTATGTGCGGCTGCATGATGCCTATATTCGTTTAAAAATATTAACTATAAGTAATATTAACATAAAGTATGTATATTGTGGTGAAACTACTTTGCAAAAATCAATAAAATTTACATTAGAATCGTTAGAAAAATGTATAAATATCGTTTTAGAATATCGTCAATGTAAACCGGTTCTTCCGGTTACTGATTTTTTAAATCATTTTTTAAATCATTATATAATAAATACAAGTTCTACTTGAACAACATACATTTTTTGCTATTTCCTGAGCTTATTAATGAATTAAGTTCAATGATTTAATAAATATTTTGATACAAAAATACGAGATCGTTTTTGTTGGTTCACTTAACATCCCCTTAGAAAATCTGGGCTCCTCTACTAAAGAGCGGACTAGAAGAACTGGCAAGAAACTCTCCGCCCCTCTTTTTAATCGCCAAGTTTTGAGTCATACACGTTGTTTAAACTGGAGCAAATCAATCCCAAGGCCTAATCCTTTAATTATTCGTCAAATTTATTAAAGCTTTATTGATTAATTTACGATTAAGAGGTTTTGTTTGAGTTTTGTGTGATAATTGGGAGTTAGTTGTAAAAACGAATACAATTTCCATATAAGGAGTGGTTTATCTTCTGGAGCCTGGTTGGACGTACGCTTTGATTAGTTCTGTTTCGAGTATTATACTGGTGAAGGTTACTAATTGTTGTATAATCGTTTATATTTTTTTATACATACAACGAGGCTATTATATATAATATAATATATTCATCATAGTGTCATAAAAGGATGATAAATACAAAATGTAATGTAGTAATTACATGCTATATACATTTCGGTAGCAAAGTGAATGTTTTGTAAAGTGTTCTCACGTGTGATGAACGCTCGTTTCCAACAAAATAACAATTACTCGTATTCAGTGAGTTTAACTTTTGTTGGCTGTGTTTTAAAACTAATGTTTCATTTTGCTATAAAATTGGAAAGTGTTATACATGTGTGTATTTTAATGGGTTAAAAAGTTATGTTAGTTTTCCATTCCAACCTACAGTTAGAGTTGAACATATAAGGTATCGTATATCCTGTCTATCAATGATAGATTAACAAGATTACTGAACTTTCGTTACAGAACTCAAGTGGCAGCGAGCCTAGGTCGCGTAGTGCGACCCCGGATTCTCTGGACTCGCTGCCGAGCGGCGGATCAGGCAGTCCCCCAACTGAATGGGCAGATGCTGCCACACCGCCTGACTTTGTGTAAGTAAATTCCTCTTATATTATTTTAGTTCTTATAACTTTATAACCCTGGAAATAAGTGCAAGATGAAGGCTTATTCGACTGTAAACCAAACTGAATAATTTAATATTGTAGATTTCCAGATTTGAAGTTAAGATGCTACAACGTTCTGTTATTTCTATATATAAGGCACTAGTAGTTAATACGCTTCTTTATAGATTACACAGTTTTTGTTTCGTTATTCTGTGAAATTGTGTCTTCGCTCCAAAAGGAGATAAGTCAGTCAGTTAACGCTGTAAAAGGACTGTTTATGTGTCTATGAATAAATGCGTGTAAGAATACTAATAGCATAACACAATCCCGTAGTAGTAAGTCATTACTTAATATTTTATACCACAGTGACAGTTACCCAACGGGCACGCACGCACCGATCGCGCGAACTCCGTCGGCTCCGAGCGGGCGACGCGCGCGCCTCTCCCCTCCCGCGCCGAATTCCCCACCTCGGCCCGGCCACGAGTTGTTCAAGCCCAACGAGCTGCATTGGGCTGATATCGCTTCTAATACTGGTCAGTATATCACATAGCCATTATTTCATTACTTCAAACGTGTAGTAACAGTGAGGTCGCTCCGTGAAGCCTGCGAAGTACCCAGGAGGCTTCTGTGCTTTTGGAAGGCTGGCTTAGTTAGCCAGGACTTTACGCACAACGGACCTATTGAGAGTCTACAGTCCACATACATACATACGTGTAGTAAATGACGATCAACAAACAGAGTATATTACTAATTTACGCAGACTATTTATTAAAATGCAACAATAAGAAACCATTCAGATTTCTATGCACGTAACGAATAACATACAGTCGAACATTGATATGTGTCCAAGGACCTTCGCCTGGGTTGGATTCTTAGGGAAGTAAACCTATTTTGATATGCCTTTGGTTTAATATAAACCTATATTATAATTATAATTCCTTTATCGTTTAGTATGAAGTTTTAGTACAGTTTCGTTAATAATAATGTGTTTAATTACAGAAGGCATAGAGCTCCTTGGCTACCAACGCTATGGGACCGTACAAGGCCCTAGGATTGGCAAGGAGCGGATTAATGGCTCCATACTCAAAGAAAACGATGTTTTTATGTAAGTAATTTTACTAGGCTCAAGCTAAATATAACCTTCTATCTTTTAGCTATGACATTGTAAAATAATTTTAAAGATATTCATTCGTATTTTAGCTTATTATTTAATTGAATTCTAAAAAAAAAACATAATCATATTCTTAAGCTACAAGCGCGCATGTGCCATAGTTTCTTATTTGACTCGTTCGGTTGTTTATGCATTGACGTCAAACATTCGCTCGAAGTGGGATGGTCGAGTCGCAGTAGAGAATAGAACAACAAGTTGTGGCACATGCGCACGGGCATTCTTCTTTTATCGTTGAAGTAATACAGTTAATAAAGAAATGAATTATAGTAAATCAAGTAATTAATGGAGTGTTTAATTTCCTACCCTCGATCTAGTTTTTATAATATACTTCAACATACAATTTTCCATAGTTTTTATAACAGAAACCGCTCAGTATATATAGTAAAACAACATCGGAGATTGCTGCTCTTAAAATTGATTTATATCTTTTTAGGAAGCACGCGCCTGTATCTCGCACGAAGAGCGCGGCGTCTTCGCAGCCTCTCAGCTTCGAACACAAGTTCAACCTCGACCGACGGATGCTCGAACACGACGAAGTAAGCTTTGATAAAAACGACATCAATCGCCTACGCTCAATAGAAAAACTATTATATAAATCGAGCAGATTATGCTTGGTTCATAACCACTATCCGGAATTGGCGCAGTTATTAAACCGACTCATTTATTATTATTATTTATTTGTTTAGATAAAAAATCCACCATTATGTTAGTATAAACTTACAGACTTAGTGGTAGTATATTATTATTAACGCCATCTGTTGCCGTGAGTTGGTATTTACGATATGAAGCTGCTTTTTTAACTAGACTTATTCTGTCCCCTTGTTTTTCTGTATGACATAAGTTATTTACATGTTTTTGTAAGTAAGCATGCTAATTACAGGAATGGCCCGAACACGATAGCACCGTGGACATCGAGAGTTTAGTAGAGTCACAGTTCAAGAAGCTCCAGCCTCTACTCTGGCTCGAATTGACTGCGTTATTCGACAAGTTCTCGCTCCCATTCCACAAGAGAAAACCTCCGAAGAAGAAGAGGAAAGAAGGTATAAATAAACCATCTGGTAATTATAGGATTATCGAGCAGTTGACTGTTAGGCTCTAGTCATTGTCGCCAAGTATGATTTATCTTAATGAATCGGATAGTACTTTGGGTTTGAGAGGTAGTGAGCCTGGATAAGGATGTACAATCCAGGCAGAGACCATAAGTCCTTAATTCTACAGTTGTTAGCCGTATAAGTTCACAAACTAATCTTATACTTATAAATATTGGTAGTACTGAAAACTATAATATTCACTTTTTTGTCTTGTTTTTGATAACCAAATTAAAATTAAAGATAAATTGCGCAAAAGGCGCTTCGGGAAGAAACATTTCGGCCTAGTAACTATATCAGCTTCTGCTTTGTCTCTTTTCGTCACAACGGAAACACAATTTGACAGAAAGAGACCAAAGAGTACAGTGAAAAAAGCGCAATTGTACTATGTGGCTAATTTTATTGTTGTAAATATTATAATCTCCGTGTATATTTTCAGACGGCGCCGTTTTTGGAGTGGCCCTTGAAACACTCCTTCGAAAGGATATGATCATTTGGGAAGAAACTTGGAGCTCCGTTCCAGCTATAATTAGGACTCTCATTGAGGCGCTACGGGACAGGACTAGAGATGAAGGACTGCTTCGGGTCCCTGGGAATAAGCATAAGGTTTGTAATAAAGATATACTATAATCTTTACTGGGAATCGTTGCCAAAATCCAGTTAAAATAGTTTTGAACATATAATAGAAAATACAGTTCATCAATAATATCACAAATTTTTACAAATGTCGAAAAATACTTATACATCTCAGTAAATGTAATACGTTCGTCAAATCGTGCTCCATATGACAATTACAGACCCTTGACAAAATCAAGTTGATTGCTGATCTAATTTTGTATAAATTTGTCGACACCAACTGTCATTCTCATACAAATTTAGTTTTCGACTCTCTGCACACACTACTGTTAAGGCATCTTGACTAAGCCCCCTGATATTGTAAATCCTATTTGAAAAGAATAAGTATGGAGTTTCTTGCCTATTCTTCTCGACACGAAACTACCTTTTGGAAGGGGCAACTAGAATCATCTTTATATTTGATTTAACCTTCAAAAGTGCCATTTTAAGTGGTCTAATTGGAATAAATGACTTGACCAGTTCCGATTCTAAAAATCTATAGTGATCCCGACAATACAGTAAAATCGATTTATATTTTCTTATAATTTATCCATAGTTCCTAATAAATAATTACATTTCAGATCGAATCGCTCTGTCAACTGATAGAGCAGCAGTGGTACAGCGAGCGTGGCGGTGTCCAGTCGGCCCTGTCCCGAGCCACTGGACACGATCTTGCAGCAGTCTTCAAGAGATTACTCCGCGCGCTTCCGCAGCCTCCGCTGACACAGGAATTGGCCAGGCTGTTCTATCACACGTATGGTATGTGCCAAACAAATTTATATTTAAGTTCATAAGCGATTAATGATCAAGAAACAGAAACGTAATTACGAGAACGAGAGTATAGCGCCACTTCGATGAATACCTTGCCACCGGGAGATAAATTAAAATAATTAACTCAATCAACTCAATTAATTAAACCCTTATTTTAAGTAATTTTACATTGATACATACAAAAACATTTAAAACACAAATGTATACAAATTCAAATTATATATAAATTCTTTCCTTGTCTCGATTTCTCTATTACATGCCTTGCTATACTTTTTTTGTTTCATAAATATCGACACGCACATTTTAGTTGTGGCCAACTTGTTAGACGGTAATCATTCCTTCGAATACAATCTGTTGAATAAATAATAAATATGTACATAATTTAGATATACAAAAGATAGTGGGTTCCGACTTTTCGCGTAGTTTCTTTCACTATTCCATTTTTATAATATAACTATTCATTTTGTATAATACAACTATTCTTTTTTATTATATTTCTATTGCTTTTTTATAATATTACTCTTCCATTTTTAAATTATAACTATTCCTTTTTTAAATATTACAGCATTATCTGGCAGCACCCAAGGCCGTGCACTAAATCTCCTAGTTTTACTTCTGCCGGCTGAACAACGTGCAACATTACGGGAGATATTACGGCTAGTTCGAGAGATAGTGGAGATGAGTGATACAAACAAAATGAGCGAACATAATGTGGCTATGATTATTGCACCGGCGCTTTTTCCACCCAGGTATATGGTTTTTAATTCTCACTCACCTTATTAATTCACCAACTAACCTGGCTTCTGATAAAATCTAGTCTAAGTTTATACGACGCCACTTTGCAAGTGTTTAAGGAAACTTGTTTCACTATATTTTTGAGACAAGGATACATTTCTGTCATACAGTCTATCTTAAGATGATCTTCCTGTAATATTATCCAAAATTGTTGAATAAAAACATCGAACCTAGGAGTATTTGCCTGCACTTAAAAACTTACAGATACATTTGTAAATCAAATTTGTTAGCAATTGAACTCTTAAACCTATATTGTTAGACTTGTTGAAACTATACAGTTAATATACCATTATAAAATAGTCACGGCAATTGCATATTTAGAGGTATCAAATAATATAATCAATATTTTTAATTTATGAAACAGGTTTTGGCATTTTTATGAAGAAAACTTAATTATGTTTATTTTCCAGTCTTCTCCTGAAGCCGACGGACAGTCTGGAAACACAGTTAGCGACAGCGGCAAACAGCTGTCATGTCACAGAAGCGTTAATGCGATGGAACGACCAACTATGGACGGTTCCTGCCTCACTTCTCGCTGCCTCTCAGAGGAAACCGCACCAACACAGACGAAATAATCACACTTGATTTTACTTTAATTAAATTTGTGACTAGTTGAATGGACCGGAAGGTGCTTGAATTGTGCTGTGCTTATTTGCATGTTAGATGAAAAGATACTTAAATATGTTGATAGTTTAAGTATACCTGATTCGATTTGAATGACTATGACGTAGACTATTCGAATCTAACTTTAAGATACGATATTGAGTGATATTGTTTATTGTATACTCCATATGTTAAGGTATAGTGGTATATGAAGCCAAATAACTTATATTATAATTTAGTATAAATATTCCAGTTGAGGCTAAGCCATTGCGTGTTAGGGACTGTATTAGGCATGACTAGGTAACTTCCAATCACATATTCTTAATTCTTTACGATTTATCTTATTTGTTAACGATTAAACTAACAGAATATTCTGATTACTATAATTTTTCTTTACTTGAAAAATGTTTATATACCTCCACTAATACACTAGTTAAGCCAATGTTTGTGGTGCCATTTGAGTGATCGGTTACCATTTGGAAAAGGCGTTGTAATGTGGTACCAATGTTTATTACAATGTAATTTAATACAAAAGTTCAAGTAACTGGGAAAATAATGAAAATTAACAATTGTCTAGGCAAGCAAAGACTGACTTGTTATGTATATTATATGTAAGCATATTTACTTCCAATTATAAAAAAATATATTATTATTTCAAATTGAGTTATTTTTTAAATCCTGTCTGTTTTAAATTATTTGGCCTGTGTGGGTATTTTATTTTTATGCCTTTAGTACTCATCTTTCACGACTTTATTTTAGATGTCTCTCTAGCAACATCATGGACATAACATATTCTGGGCTGTGACTATGAATGAATTCAAATGTTTATATTTCTAACTATTGAGAGAATATCTAGGTCACTGTTTTCTAATGTGGGTTCACGCCCCACTGAGGGGGCAGTTTGATTATTAAAGGGGGCTATTTGAAAACTCTTTAAAATTAATGAATTTGAATTTCCTAGTGATTTCTATAATTTAAGCTTCTTAAATGACCAATTTTATTTTTTGTATGTTAAAAACTTTGGTCTAGCTTGTACCTCAGAATCAGCTTTACTGCAAAAAAACACCAATTTTTCATCAGATTTTTAATTTATGTTTTCTTAAAACAAACTCATATATATAACAAGAAGAACTAATATTTCAGATTTTTGATCAGATATATGGCTTCATTATCAGCAGCACACAATACTCTTCCTTTACTACAGTGGATTGAATTAACTGCCTTATGTAAAGTGGGGATTAGCGAGGTCACATTCATTGTAGCTTTGTCATCTAGGGGTACATAGCTATCACCAGATTTCTTTGTCAATGATTCCATATTCCAGTCCCATACATCACCATACAACGAGCATGTTATTAATTTGTTTGGGTTTTCTGGATGAAATTGCATTTCAGTAACACCGGATGAATGTGCACTTAATTGGGAAGTAGGGAATTTGTTCATACGTAAATCCCATACTGCCAAAGAGCCACATTCACTACCAGCTAAAATTATATGCGGTTGAGTTGGATGTTGGACAATGCAGGTTGCTGCCACTTCTTCGCCAGGAAAATGGAATGACGCCACAGGTTTGTTGCTATCTCTTTTGATATCCCAAATCTTCATATGTCCTCTTAGATTTCCTGTTATGACCTAAATCATAATACTTATAAATATAATATAAAAATATATGTTGTAAATTGTTAAAATATATATTTGGATATACAAAAGTTGGTAAAAAATATATTAAAAAAAAACAGCAGCTTATAAATTTGGGAAGTATTATTATAGATTGGAAGTTTTAAATTAATACTTTCATATTTAATAAAGACAAAATATAGTAATATTTAATATGTAGAATTCCCAGTAAATACATTAAAGGAGTGTAGCTTTATAGCAATATGGTGTTACTTCATGACACCTGCCTTAAGTAACCGATATTCCTAAACCTGGATGGCAAACTATTTGTTGCGATTGATATTATAACATTTAAGCTATTTACCTCATTTAATTTAAGAAAACAGACAGAATGAATAGAACAACTGTCAGTATCTGAAATTGATCTAGTTACATCCCCCCTTCTGCCGTTGAGTATGTTCACTTTCTCATCTTCACCTACAGTTACTATATCACCTTCAAAGGTGTCCAGGGCAGTACAAGAACATCTTTCGGAACTAAAAACACCATCAGAATACATTATACAAATATATAATGCAATTACCAATACACAAAAAAATAGAACTAATTCTAATACAATTCAAGAGTAAATTAGGAAAATTTTAAAATAATAGGTTTCTTTAAAATTATCTTTTAACAGAGTATTTTGTCTTGGTATTCTAGTTTCAAATATTTTCTGTGACAGTCTAACATATTTGGGTAGGTTATAAAGGATAGAAAATCATTTTTTTGTTGTTGTTTGTTGTCCAACAAAGTTGTAAATAGAAATAAATAATGCTACACAATATTTAAGCAGTCTTTCACCTAATCTCAGTCAATAATACTGGTTCAACACAAATCATGGTTGTAGAAACTTACTTAATATGATGTAATTTGCTCCATGTGTATATTTCTCTCAGTGGGCTGTTTCTTTCGTAAGCACTGATCTCTAGCAACCTTACTTCCCCGTTGGATAAAGACACAGCAATTTTGTTTTTATCAGTTAGCTTTATTTCCGTAACATCTCCCGCCACTTTATATTCTGACAACTCGCGCGGATTTTCCACATTTTCATCATCATGGACACTCTCAAATGTCCAAACTTTTACAGAGTTTTCATCGTCGTCCCAACTGCCAGTAAAAAAGTGTTTAGTTTCCACATATTCTTCAGGTATCCATCGAATTTTATTAATTTTTTGTGACACAAATGTTCCTTCAATGTTGATAGACATTGTTTCCTATTTAAAAATCTTATCTGACAAATAACTGAAAAAGTTTAAGTGTCTTGAATTGTTTTGTACAGGATTTACAAATATTATTATTAAATAAAACTCATGCGGTAGTATTAAGTATTGTTGGTTGTTGATTGTTGATTTTGATTTTTGACTAACTTCGCATAGGTTAGAGTACAAGCGGATGTCAGGAGTCAGATCATAGATAACAGCTGTTATCTGCTATTTGGTTGGCTGATCTGTTGCAAGCTTAATGTTGTAAGAAAATGTAGGTAAAGTAAGGTTTAGAATTATTTTAGATTAAAATTAACATTTTACCTAACGCCGAACAGAAAAATAATTTAGTAAAATTAACAAAAAATCTTTATTATTTATACTTTTTAAACATACGTTAAAATATAAGCTACTTATATTATTAATGTTAATTGGCGTAGGATAAATAGTAAAAGCAAGGGTTTTGAACCCTTTCCTGAACTCATAAATAGTTGGAGACGGACGAGTTTCAAAACCAATCACAGGACAGGAGTCTAGACAGTTAGGTACAAATGTCCGAGGGATAACTTCACAGGGTCGTCAGAAGGGAGGCGTTCCCCATTTATCACGAGTTTGGTTTCGCAGATGACACAGCGCAACATACTTTACAGGTTTATCCGGCATGGAGCTCTGATCGTAGCTCCCTAGCCACCACCTTTGAATTGGATCTAGCGCTTCTCGTCATACTATATGGTGGGTGCATACATAGCTATGGTGGAGGCTGACATCGCCGTCGATGTACCGCCTACGGAACACTTAAAGAGAATGCTGTGAGTGTAACCCAGATGCCGAACCTCAATGCAATAAAGGCCTGGTAGACAGCGACGCGATTACGCACGTACTCCACTGTGACCTTCGTACCGGATTGGGCTCGCAGTAGCGTAATTGTGTACAATTGTGTTAATTAATCTAATATGTAGAAAAACATGTGTTTTACACCACTTCTGCATATATCTTATTTTGGTTGTATTTAAAGAAAACGGGTTACAGAGTTAGAGTTATCATTTACTGTCTCATCGTAATACGAAGTGTATTATCCTGAACTCGGTAAGAATAGTCGTAGTAGCCGTTGGTTTTCCATTGCACCTAGTGTATTACGGCTTTAGAACTCCTTTTTTTCACTGACTTCTTCAAGGAAGAATTATAATTGAAATATTTTCTAAAAGTTGAATGAAGTTTATGGATTTTTTTTCTAGAGATTTGAAAGTGACGAAGTCACTTGTAGTCGGTCGTTTTACTTAGTAGTAATTTTTCCGATCGGTTTTAATTACTTCGTTCTAGTTGTCTGGAACGTATAAATCCGTTCTCTCTTCTACATACTTTTGAACATGTTAAATTAAAAGACGAAATATTTTTATTTGTTTATGATCACCCATTGAACAACACCCCCTCGAAAAATATCTATCTTATTTCAATAAGTTCATTATCACATTTCATACTTTATGGGGGTTTTTATAATTATTGCACACACCAATATTTAGCCATAGTATTGCTAGTTATAAATTATTGGATGATAAGATGTCATTAAATCGCAATTTTTGTTTATTTTTTTACTCTAGCAATACTTTGACTAGAAGTATATATAAAAATTACTTCAATAGACACAACCACTAATTTTATTGGAATGTTCCTATTTACAACTTTGGCATACACTAAACAATGATTATAAAATGGCACTATTCTATTTATTTACACCATTCATAAGTTATAAAATATATTAACCCCTGATAATATATGCCTAAACTAAAAGCACCTTTAATAATAGAATTATTGCAATAATGTTTTCAGCTGATTTTTAAATAAGCTACACATTTGTCATTTACATTCAAGTGTTTTATGTCAAAAACAAGAGTATGAATGAAATATTCTCCAAATAAATTACTGTATTAAATTAATTATTAATTTCTATTTTTTGTTATTAGCTCTGTCTCTATTCATAATCGACTTCGTACTGTGACATAACTACAAAACAAGTTTATGATGATCTAAACATGTAGTAGTTATATACCTATGAAACCCATTTACAAAATTAATTGTCAAAATTCTGTTAATAAGTTAATAAACATTTAAGACATTTTATCAATAATTTTGCTGCTATTTGCTGCTAAACTTAGATTTTAAACTTTCAAAAAAGGCTAATTTTGTCTTAATTGTGCCAGGCACGGGGACTGGGCTGGGCGGTCTTTCTGGACTATACTCCTTAACAACCTCGTCTGCACCTTCTGGGATTTCGTTGGCCCCTCCGGGAACCTTTATGCTTGTAGGCTTTGATAATTTTAGTTCTTCGCGAAATTGCTTAGAAATGCTTCTAGCAGTAAGACTGTGCATGTATAATTGTTTCGACTTATCTTTTGTATCAAGAAGGTTCTCTTTACTCCTTTGTCGCCATAGTTGGTGTGGTAGCTGAAAATATGAATATGTCGCATGTAGATTTTATTTCAAAACAAAATATTTCATAAATATTTAAAAATAATAATGTTCTATAAATAGCCATTCGGTATGTATGTTTATAGTACTTTTTTTTACACTTTTACGGTTAAAATTGGGAATCGCGATTAAAAACCTTAAAATATGTTTAGTTTAATTTTTGTGTCGATTGAAATACTGAAAAATGTTATATTTACTGATTTATAATTAAGGTGCCAACATCTATTCAGAAAAATACAGGACGCTTAAGATAACGGATACCAGATTACTGTAAGTGTCTACCCTCTTAATATGATAAATGATATAAAAATGTCTAACAATTATTGTTTATTTACTACATAAATTAATGTTATTAAAGAATTTATCACAAAATAAACACAGGTGTTAACTAATTAAGTACGCGTCATGGTGTATTGAAATTTCGTATATTTTCGTATATTATGAATCACATAAAACTCACCTTAGTAGGTTCGTTAAGATTATCCATGCTGACAAACTTTTTCGCGAGTTCCTTTACTTTAGGTAATTGCGGTATTATTTCGTCTATTTCACTGATTTTTTCGAGTTTACTTTCTGACTGTTTCAAATCTGTTACGACGCCGGCGTCGTCTCGGAGTTGAACGTTTTGACTGAGCCTATCGATAATTTCGCCGGAGATCTTGTTATCAACTGAGTGTATATTGTCGTTTTCGTCACACTCGTATCGCGATACCTTATCTTCTGGTTTGCATTTGACTATCTCGCCAGTTTGAATATTATATATTTTGATGGAATCTTCAATGCTGCTGGAACTAAAAGAATTTTCTATACTTCGTGTAGGTGATTTTTCTGGTTCAGTTGACTGCGTGCTTGAGTCAACTGAGTCAAGTATGTCTTCGAATTGTTTGTCGATCTGATCCTCTACCATAACCGGTTTCGCAACAAATACCTCATTTGTATCTTCGTATTCTATTAATATTTCATTTTTACCCTCTATTGGAACTGTAGTTACTGATTTATTGTTTGACTCTTTACCATTGAATTTTGTATAGTCTTGATTAGCGGCAATGGAATTAAATTGCTGTATTAGCAATTCCTGAAATTAGGCATGATATTAATTTGTTATTTTATGTTTGAAATAAATATATTGTCATGATAATATGAAGATGAAAATGAAACTAAGCCCCGTTTTTTCTACAGACGATTTTTTTATTTATTTATAAAAATTATCATTTTACATCTAATCGGGTTAATTAGTAATTGCTAAGGCGTTTAAGTGTTATAAGTCGGAAGCGGATGCTGTGAATGCAGTAGAATGAGAGGTTTGTGCGATGTTAAAAGAAACAGTTTTCTTAGAATAGTTAGTTCGCAGTAAGCGTTGTTAGTCAAATCATTCACCGTAAACTTACAACACTCACCACTAAGTTCTTGGTGGATTACTGTTGGCATACTGAAACTTAATCAGAAGGGCACAACTATTACGTGCAGTACTAGTATATTAATAAAGTGCGGAGTGCTGTTAGTCAGCTGAAATCACCATGCTAACTTTTATCACTCAACAGGCGTTTTGTTTGTGTTAAAACGAAGATATATCCAGAAATATGTGATGAATCATATGATTTGTGTTTAAAGAGAGTTTAATTCCTAAGTCTATGCACGTGTTGTACACAGTAAAAATTAAATAAGAGACTGAGATCTAACTACTTATTTAAAGGAGGTGTACGGAATGTTATGGTGATTCACCATATGTCGGCGTGAAAGCCTTTGTTTAATCTGAGGCTCCCACCGAACGCGTAATTGAGGGCAGGTCGTCGCTTTACCCGCGCGTACATATCTCCACTGCGCAGCGTATTACTCCGCCTAACATTATGATACGTCTCAAAAAGGTCCTCGGTTATTTCTGGCATTTTTGGTATTTTTAGTCTAACTATATCCTCGTTTTCCACATAACCGTCACCTCCATATTTATTGTGATCTCTTACATTGGTGCGGCTGACGTTGCGCCGATACGCAATGTCATCGGAATCTATGGGATTTTCGAAAATGGGGTTTATGGCAAAATTGGGGCTAGCGTTTCTAGGGCTGAATACGGCACGGACGATGTTCTGATGAAGGGCGCAGGCTTCCAGATCGCTCAGTGAGCTGCTGGCACTTACGGGGGAGGCGAATTCAGTATCGAAATTGTCTAAGCTGCTCGATTTGTTGATCGAACTCGATATTGAACTTGTATCGCTAAACGTCTTCTCTCGTCCTCCTGACGAATGTTTTGCTTCTTTAATATAATAATCTCTGCCGTAACTGTGTAACAAATATAATAATTAGCAAAGGGTAAAAATAATTATACAATAATCGTAATCTAAATATATCTTTATACCGTTTGTATTGTGGAACTTCTTCTGCCAAAACATCTTTTAACATTTTCGGCGATGGACTCGGTGATCGATCGTTAACTTTCAAACATTCTGTACTTTGGCTAGAATAATTTTTTTTATATGTATCTTCATTATTCGTGGATTTGGTTACGTCCTCATCTGAAGCGAATTTATCGTCTAAATTATTTCTAGACGTCAAACTATCGAAAAGGGAGGATGTACTTTTCGCTGACAATCTCTTCTGGATCGCCTCTGGTGAATAAGGATTATTTGGCATTTCGACGTAATTCAACCATTTTTTCCGCTCTCTGTAAGCTATGGTTCCTGAAATAATAAATGTACTTACATTATTAAATACCATTAGCGTAATATTTGTGTCAATATGTCATATCAAACCTAGATCCGTTAAATCTTTAGGACAATCTAAGAGGAAAGATATGACATTAACAGTGTTATTATTTCCTTTGTAACGCATTACAGAAAATATCCTTACCTGGCATAAGTTCATCGTCGATTTCGTTTGATACTGGTTTACTAAAATCAAAAAGATGTTTGAATATATTTGTATGTCGTAATTTGATCATATTGGAAATGTAAGTTTGAAGTAGTAAGTATTTTGTAGGATTACATTACACGATGAAGAAAAATTTTCTTACCCACTAAGTTCACGTAATTCCATTACAACTCAATTATTATATTATGGTTTGAATAAAGGGTGACAATAAAAAAAGTATGGAGTTGGCTAAAAAAAGCTATAGCATCTCGAAAGTAAGTATGTCATTTTTAGTCTTGACTTACATTTGAGGTTCATCTTCAAAGTGTTTCCTCCGTAAACTATCAGCGTACCGTTGTACTGGGACCGTTACTGTCTCTTCATATTCACCTTCACGTTCGTGGTTGCTCAGCGTGTTTGTCGACTCTAAAATGTATGAAATATTCTTTAAGTAAAAAGTTATTTGTAACTTTTCTTAAAACGCCCATAGATTAGAAAATACATTTATCCTCAATTCCGTTGATTTATATGACAGAAACAGAAATATATCCGTCCACCCCCATGGGGATCCCGAATTAACTTCCAGCTCATATACAAAATAATAAAACAATACCTTTTTCGTTAGGAATTCCATCCATTTCCAGACTGTCAATGGACATCTCTTTTATATTCCTTAAATCTTCAAACATGGCGTGACCATTTCTAGCGGTTCTGTGGATTTCTTCTTTTAAATTGAATTCAGTTTTTGGTAATGGACCGCTATCTACGCCGATTAACAATATTGAGTCTTCATGGCGATCTATTTCTTGTAATTCCCCTACATTTTTTACTTCTACTGCATCGACTGTGTCTTCGCTTTTAGAATATTCATTATAAATTTTCTCAAATTCCTCTGATCCGTTAACAGACATAAGACTGTCTGGTTCAAAGTCACACACTTCGTCTACTTTAGGTTTACCTCCGATAACGTGTTTTGATTCTAGAACCTTTTTTATATCACTCTGATATGTTTCGTTCTCTTCAGTATCACTCGCATTATCAGAAAGGTCTGTTGTATCGTCCGCATCCCTGTCGCCAATTAAAACTCTGTACTCTGTATTAGAGTTTGGGACTAGCATAGGAACCGGAACTGATTGAATATTTTTGATTTTCTTCTTTTGGAAAAGCCAGTTCTCCTCCCATGAACCGTCGATTGCTTGGATGTCACTTCCGGAAACTTCGTCGAAGTCTCGGTCAATGTTTTCTGAAATTTCGAAATATTAATTTGTATTATTATATATTTAATATAACAATTTACAACACCACTACATAAAATTATGAATTTAACATAACTAATATAAATAATCACAAAAGGTTATCTTTTTCATATTTTTTAAGCGACCTTTCGGCTTGAATTGCTTTTTGGGGTTTCTCTTTTACATTTTTAATGGATAAGTTTTTAATGGATCTTAAAAAAAACGGAAATTTAACCCCTGAGCTATTATAAATAAGGGCTCTTAGTAAGATCTGATGAACTCCTTAATATGATGTGATGATACCTTGTGCTGAGTTAAAGACATAGTTAAATCTAGAGCATTATGATATGTATTACCTGTTGGGTGGACAATATCTCCACCAAATTCGGGGAAAGGTACGCGTCGTGGCAGCTCCACGGCATCGTCGGTGGCTTCGCCTTCTTCCCAATCTGAGACATCATCATCACCACGAATCTGAAATTTAAGCATTTACAATTATGGTTAATTGTATATTTTATAATTACAAAGTATGTCATTCATCGGTGAAAGTATTTCATTCAACTCTTAGTTTATGACAGTTATTGTTAGCCAGAATTTAAAATAATTGTTTATATTCAGAATACTATTTTGTTTTGATTTAGTGCCGATAACTTTTATTTATTAACGAATCCTGACAAAATAAAATAAAATAGGTAATCATACGTATATGCGAAAAAAATAACACTGTATAATGATTTGCTGATTTAATAAATAATAAATGCAACTGTATCCAACAGTCACTTGTTTTTTAGCGCCAATCAGCAACAGATACATTTACAAAAATAATGACAAGAGATTGTATAGGTTTCCCTACAATTATTTTTATAAAATTCCTCAATTGAATTCTGATACGTTTGAAGTGACCCATCTCATATAATATAATCAAACAATAAATATTTTTTAGGCTGTCCATATTATATATAAAAAAACACGTGCGTGCGTATAAAGTACACATGTCAAAAGTGAAACTTCATTGTAAATTAATTATTACTAAGGTAAAAGCCCCAATAGATGATCATGTACCAGTATATGATCACTCCATTTATTTGTATATCAACATTCACTCGGTTTACACACTGTATATGTGCTAATGATAACATAAATAAATAAATAAAAAGTCGGCGTTAATTTTATTTACTGCACAAGACGTTAAGCGACATAATTGCCATCTAAAGAATACATCAACCAATAGCGTGTATTGTTTCTCGATCTTCCCTTTCTCACTCTCTCTCAATCCGTCTCAATCGCTTCTCTTCGACAATGACGCTCGACATCTATATCGAGATGCTTCCGTCAAAATTTTACCCTCATTATCCGCCTAAGGAAGTCACATCAAAAACATTACAGACTACCTTGGAATCCTTTCTATGAACTATATTATCCTAAATGCGCAAGTAAGGAAACTTTATAATTCCATATAGTTACAGGTAGCTAGCATATAATAAATTTGTAATCGTCCGGTTACTTATAAAGTAAGGTAAACATCTTGTTTGACAAGTAAACTTACAGCACTGACAGATGGTGAAATTTCCCTTGTGTTACGTGAGTTAAGTTCCAATGACCGCGGAGATGATCTTTCGGAAGGCGATGGACTGGCACTAGCTGAGTGGATCCCGCTGCTGCGACCACCGGAGCCGCTCTCCGTCTGGTAGCGTTCTATGACCTGTAATTGCTTATTAATAATTATCTGTTCATAACACTGAATTCTTACTAAGTTGGATTATATGTGTTAACTGAAACCTGGGTTTACATTTGAGCCCCATGCAAGCCTGAACTATTTCATCTTATTTTTATTCCAAATAAATTATACATTTAGGAAATTTATAGGTTTTCTAAAAAAATCTGGTACAGACATGTAACACCGAATAAAATAATTTATAATTTGTACCTACCATTCCTACCTCTAAATATAGTATGTATATATTTCTTCTATAGTCATTCTATTAAACCAAAGTAAAAGGCTAGATAACTTTGTAGAAATTTGAGTAAAAAGATAAGATTCAGTTTTAACTTAGATTAACATTAGGAACATGACGGACAAGATACACGACAGACTATGTAATTAAGAAGCATTTTTCCTTAGCGTTGCTTAAAGAAACATTCTAAATGAGTATGTTATCTTTCACATACAGAATGAGTTAATAACGAGAGAAGTATTTTAAATATGAATAAAAGTATGCACACCTAAAGTTTAGCTGGCCCTTCGAGAGGAAAACCCTATTGCTGCATCATAACCAAAACAATCGCCTTGATATAATCATTTTCGGATGCACCGGTTTATAGCCACTACAATTAATTAGATAGAATAATGAAATTTTTTACATTAAATCAGAAATTTCATTATAAGAGAGATGAGATCATATTGTATTGTTGTCAAACGAATAAACACATTTTTTGTAAGATAACAATTAAGATAATTTACATTACACAACTATTTAGTAAAATCAGAATATATGTATAAACTTGGTGAATTTAGCACACGTCAAAAAACTATGAATTGACTCTAAATTTACTGCCAGTTCTCAGTCTGTGATGAAATTAAGTAACTAATTAAATTTAATATATAAGAAGCTGCAACCATAAAATCGTTTCACGTGATAAGGAGTGAAACATTACAATAAAAAATTATTACACATTAAAATAGAAGCCAGTGATAAAATCTGCAAATCAGTTGTCAAGCTGTCGTTAAATGATATATTATCAGATTATAGTGATTTTAAGTACTCTGCTTTGGGCCTTGATCTCTGTAATCTTATCATTATCAACATACGCCAATAATTAGCAAATTTGCATGCTTTTATAATATTATATTTTATTAAAACTGGATTAGTTAGATTTGAAATTTCTATAGAACGTTACGAACACATTACATTAAGAATTTATATGGAGTAAAAAAACAACTTACAATGTATGATAGTAATAGAAAAATCAAACTAGATGTAAAATATCAATAATATTAAACTCTATAATCTATCTATTTGTTTTGAACACTTGTTTTTATTTTAGTTATATTACAATAAAATAACTTAAAAGTCGAATGTAGGTACTAGAAACATTTAGTATTTTATTCATTAATGAAATAAATTTATGAAAGTGGTTAATTTATGGTATTTATATTAATAATTATTTAGTAATTATTAGTAATTATTTAGTGGTAAATTTATGGTTAGTAATTAAAATAAAACTGTAACACAAATCCCGCTTTGAACTCCGTTAAGAATTTTCCAACAATAGCTATCAAAGCAAATTAAATGACAAGTTACCTGTGTATCTTGACTGGAGTCAAAAGAACCGTTCATAGTTTCGATGCTCACCAAGATAATATTAATACAGCTATTTAAAATTAATTGTAGAAATTATACAATGAAATTCACACGGTGATGCACGGTTTTCACTAGAACACTGGCTTGTGTCGGAGCCACGGACGCTGTAGGGTTGTACATTTACGCAATAATCAAAATAAAAATTAATTACTTAATCAAAAACCACTGAATTCTCTATTCAGTGTTTTATTAACCAAAGTATAAGTTGTTTTAGGAAACCACAGTTAATATAAAATTGTGTATGAAACGGAGAGAAATTTGTTAATTTTATTTAATAAATACATTAATAGCGAAGAACCTAAATCAACGTGATAACTTAACTATCATTCCCTACGTAGAAGTTTTCTTTATAATCTAGTCACTCACTTAAAAAAGATATATATTAAAAATAAATATCATATACACATAAATCATTACATCAGTATATCACGTTCACGAAATTTATCACGTATAGAAACAGACAAGCAGACCTTACCCAGCTTAATACATACAAGAAGAAAACGAAAAGAAAACCGTCGACTGTCGATATCATTATGGCGAAAAACACATGATCTCAACAGTAATTAACGAATAATGAGCTTACCATTTCTTTACACGGCTTGGACATCGAACATACTAAATTGTTATCACGATAACAGCGCTATCGGTATTGATAACGATAAATAAATCGGATGGATGTTTATAAAGTTCTTGATCCTGTTGTAACATGTGCGCAAAGTTAATATGAATTTACATTACATAATGATATATCTATAAATCTTCTTCATTCGGTATGTATTCAGAATTTTTCTGTTTGCTTTTTGTTGTCCATTTGGTTTAATTTTTTGGCGAAACCCAGAACTCCAAATTTAGTGAATTAATTAACAGCATAATCATAAAGATATGCCGATAGTGACAATGAGTGCCTGTGACATAATACAGAACTTATAAATTTACAAATGTAGCTGTTGCTTATTTAGTCCGAACAACTCTAAAACACTCTCCATGGTAAATGCGGTAGAAGATGCAGAGAGAACCCACATCTCTACGCAACGCCAAGGGATCAAGCCGCTTACTGTTAAAATGTAATAAAATATATTTTTAAACGTACTTTGATTCTTATAAGTTTTATTTTTTAACAATCAATAGGGTGATAGCCCTAAATAAATGATAATCTAGCTGACGATAGTATGTAGTTGCAACTTGTATGGATTCATCTTCTATTGTATAATACGAGTGCAATGTCCACGGAACATAACAACGTAGAGCGCCGTATTTCAGTGCGTAAAGATTAAGCCAAAACAACTGTCAGTTTATCCTGGACAACTGAATTATCGATAATAATATATATATAAAAACCTTTTTCCCTTGGACACGGCATCTCGCTAATTCTATTTTTTGTGTTTGTTATTATCAGGAGAAGATTCTTATGGAAGAAAAGATTTAGAAAATTTAAGAATAACTAACCACAAATTAAGTAATCATGACATTTGTTAACGTAACCTAACGTTGTGACAGAATGCGTGCTGCAAATATCGTCAAAGAGGATGTAAGAAAACTGAATATCGTTAAAAACAAATGCTTCAATCGGAGTTATGGTTGATAAAATACATATAAAATAATTAATTTATGATTTCTAATAAAAAATGAATTTCTTAGTGCTGTGCTTGTCACTGTTAGTTCAATTAAATATGGAGTTTTAGTAAGTTCGAAATATTTTTTTAGTTAATTATACCAATTCGAATTTAATATTCAGAGTTAAGTCAGAACAACGTCTGTTGGGTCCGCTAGTTTATAATATTTTTAAATTTCCATAGTAGGTTAACCCTAAACGTATGAAACGCAAAACTCGCGTAAACATATGCTCCAATATACTGTGATAGTATTAATGTAATTGGTCAAGCTAATAAAATGTATGATCCTCGTGTTATAAAATGGTAAATTATTTACTGATATTATCTTCCACGCGCATTCTACTAATAATTCAATCAAAATCATACGTTCTTCATTCACAACTTAATGGCAAAACAAATTTTTACGTTGACCGAATTGTTTTTGTTAGAATTTTTATTATCCTATTGCTAAAAATCACCGACATCAGATTATAAATATATCACATTTCTAGTAGAGATTAATAATAATCATTTTTAATTCGGATTTCATAGATTACCGATAAACACAAAAGAAGAAAGAAAAAAGATTAAAAACAAGGTTAGATGACAAAAGACAGTGCAGTGCATTGCCGGCAATTCTATCAAATATATCCTAGCCGACAGCAGCTAATAACTTGCTACAATTGCCAAATCTGAACATAAATATTAGGTTGGCCTTCCTATGTATTCAGCCAATCCAGAATCCGGTTCCGTTATAAAAATGACAAACACAGAACATGCGAAACCTGCTATCAGGATGCGCATAACCGCGCGTGTAAATACGTAAGCAATATTTACGTGTAATGATATCAATACATAATTGTTGTACTTTGATCTACTTTTTCAATCAATTATAACTGTATTGTTACATGAATTAACAAGATTATGTATGATTACATAATTCGGATTTCTATCGAATTATTTATGATGTGTTGTGAAAACCGAATCAATGTATTTATCCAACTAGGTTTAAGAATTAAAAATATGTTTGTGATTTTTCATTCTAGCAGAATTTTTAGCTTTCAGCTTTAGCGTAATCAGTACTACCATGAGCCAACTTTAACTTTTGATTAATGCACTTGAACCCCATGGCCCAAGGGTTTCTACTATGAGAGTTTATAATATTGTAATAACTGAAAGAACACTTTTTAACCGGATTGAAGCTATGTATTATTATAAACTTCTAATTGTAATACTAACGTAAAGACTAAACTATTGTAATAACTGTATATTGTAGGGATTGAATATATTTCTGTGTAAAGCAGTTAGGGTGGCATATAAAATACAACAAAAAAATGTGTGCGTGTACTTGTTTACAGACGTAAGAAGTGAACCTTCTTTATGATCTTAAATTTCTAAAAATGATCTACTATATGCAACTTTACAGAAATTGGTTAAATAAAGTTAAATTAGATAAAGTTTAACAAAATGCTTTTATTATCACAGACATGAATACAAAAAATAAAATTATTTAATTTTACCTTATTACTACTAAGATTATTACAGAATTTCATTAATTGTAATAGAATGATTACTATCATTTTTATCGTTATTATTTATTTTTTGTTATTAATGGCTTCAAACCTTTTCGAATCAACCTTGGTAGGGACAAAAACAGGTGGTGCGTAACCGAAAAATGTGACGGTAATTTTTTTCCAACGCCGATAAAGAAGTTTCACTTCAAAAAAACTTGAGGGCGTAGGAAAGGTATGCTTACACTGGCACGTTAGTTGAGTTTTAGTACCGCGCGATGAGAAGTTTAAAACAGCGGTGCGGAAATTGAGAGAGTCAATACTTCCATGATTGCTATTAGTAGTTCCCAACGCTATAGACAGAAATACGCAAGGACACACAAATGTGTAGCAAAGCACTGATTTGAGCACTACAATATATTTTATTGCGCATATGGCAATCCGAAATTGAAAGAACATTATGGGTAAGGCGGATGAGATTTCCGGTATTGTGTCTATGGGCGTCGGTATCGTCGTGTCTTTGCTTAATAGAAAAAAATGGCGAAGGGACTATGAAAATAAGTCAAAGTACCTTGTTAAGTATAGCTGTAGCTAGAAGATCTTCGTAAGAAGACTCTGTGGGTGTTGACGGTTCTGCTGCATATCTGGCTAGCGCTGGAAGAGCTGCAGCTTCCTCAACCACTCTCGCTACTAGGCGTTTCAGTTGCGCGTGCGCACCACTAGCACCGATCGTCCGGTTATTGTGCGCTGCCTGTGGTTTTGGTAAGTCTGTGGAGAGAATAAGTTGAATACGTTTTAATTGGATAGTACTAATAAGTTAGTTGTTTTTTGTTTGAACAAGAAATCATTTTTTATACAGATGGTATTTATAATCCTTCCACAGACAATAAGAAGAAGGTGCACTTTATGTTATTTTACAAAAGCTATGAATTTCTCTAGTTTCATTTATGATTGATAATACAAGATTGTAACAATTATAGTACGTTAACAATATCATAAACTTTCACCTAAGTGCTATAAGTGTCGCAAAACATTCCGTGAAAGCAACGTGAGTCTCAAATTAAAATAATTAATTATTACTATTGTTGTGCAAAGAAAAACAATAGAATTGTAAAAATATGCATATCTCTACGAGGAATTACTTGACCAATTATTGTTGCAAGAGAGAACTGAAAATTATTGCAAATTATAAAAGATATTAAATATTAAAAATCTAATCAGGCCTATGTCTGATACGCTAACAATCGTTCCTGAACCCTGACAATAAGAGCGTGGGATGGTACGTGTCTAAACAGCCAATACTGAAAAAAACAGGAATACCGACATTTTTGTATGATATAGTTCGTAACGTAACTTAAGTTTCGCAATGCTATTGATGTTGGGATTCCTGGATAGAAGAAATATAGTAGGAATACCAAAATGCCGGAGAAAACAAAAAGTTTATAACATATCGGTGGCTAATCTTTGTAAACAAAATTGTAATTTAAAAAAAAATGTATAAACTTTGTTATTGAATTAACTATTAAGTTGGCTATAGAAGAGGTGGGAACTCTAACGCAGTTATATTTCCTTAAACGGTTATTAAATCTTACGTATTTTAATGCATTGTTATAATGGATAAACACATTTTATTTATCTTTTTAATTAAATAAATAGCTATCCTTAACCATTGTAAAGTAGTCACGAAGCTTATAAAGGAGAAAATGACACTTGATATTTCTATAAAAGGTGTTTCTTAAGAATAAATAAATACCTTTTCTATATACTTAGTATATCTATGAAAACCCATTACGTATATAATTATATATACGTAATTGTTTTTAAAGTTTGGTAAGGCGGAAGCCCTGACATAATTACCTATAGTTTGTTTCTTCAAAGTTATTATGTATAATGACGTCAACTTTGACCGTAATTTTATGAGTTCGCTACGAAATGTAAATTGTCATAAAAATAAAATTAATGAGAGTTAAGTTCGGTGGTGATTGTTGTAGGGATTTTGGAATATATGAAGCACTTTATTTGAAGCTTACTTTAATCGTTTAAAACATGGGCTTATAAGTAACATAAGTGTAGTCAACCTATTGGATATTATCGTAAACAAGAATGTTAAATGTATTAAAATTTATGGGTGCGGAAAAAACTAAAGGGCTCATTTTGGCTTCAAGTAATTTTCACTTCTAATGATTAACTAAAATCATTAGGATGACATATATATATGTAACTTCTTTAACTATAATAATACATTTATATTATGCTTATCTTATTTTCACAATAGCATATTTTTTTAAGTAAATCTAGGTCTGTAATGAGAAAGAGTGAGAGTTACAAAAACTAAGCAGAAAACACTAGAGCAGTCTACTCGTAGAAATCTGTTATTAGAAAATCTCACAATATTAATTATCTTGAGTAAATTGAACGACTATTTAATGACTCTATGGCCTTTGCCTTTGCCTAACATCGCTATAAAAAACAACATAACTTGTGTATTTACTTTGCAATGAACATTTTAATATATGTACATTTAGTTTTAATGGTTTATAATTCTTATTAAAATTATTGAATGGCAGATAAACGTTTTTTTTTAAACGTTAAAGAATAAATGTGATTTTAAATATTATATTTCCAGGTTGTGACGGATAAAAACTGGAGACCTGCTTTTTCAGAAGGCATACCGCTGGTTATTATTAAGAAATATATTGAATTTTAGATAACGGAAAACTATTTGTACAAATTATATTAATCCAAATATAACGAGCAATCTTTGTTATCAATCGAGTAAGAACGGATGTGCTTTAACTTAGATGGATTATACATAGATTCAGACTAATATTTTTGTTTATAAGTTGTGTCCCACGGAAAACCGTACTATAGACATAAATAGAAGTCAATCCAAATTATCATGACCGTAGAATCAAATCTTGTTATGAAAGAACCGAAAATTGGAAATGTCTACCATTAGTTTCATAAGGCAACCATTGGTGCTGCAAGCCTCGCCTCAGATTGGCATCAGGTAAGTCCGTTTTTCTTTTACGGGCAGCTGCCCCTGCCATAACTGTCAGTAATGAATCGGTACTCAACCGGAGTTGGATGTATTTTACAAGGGCGTCACCAGACTCATGGTTAAAGAATAGTTATCTCAAATCATACGAATATGGCAATGCATTAGATTATTTCCTTTAAAGGTTCGAACTTCTACGAAGTAATTCAAGCCATATATGCACTCGTTGCAAGAAAAAGAAAATTATCCAACGACCTTTCTCTGTTGAAATGACATTATGCAACTGGTTTACCTTCCTTGCGAAAATTATTGGTTGAGAGCTAACGTGTAGATAGTATTATTTCTATTATAACATATTTAATGAGCGCTGAGATCATTTTAACACGCCTTCAAGGCAGCTTCAAAACGCTGGTTGACAAATTTTATAGCGAGAAGCTAGTTTGGGTGTAACAAACACTTCATAAAATACATTTTATATTAATGACGAAGGTGACTGATGGTCCTGCTGCACTCTTCGTATAAGCTTATTTCCTTTGAAATGGTCGATCAACGCATTTCTGTTTTATATCTAAACTCTCGATTACTAATTTAAATGTACTTAAGTCGTTTTTATAGAAGATATAGCTTGATTGCGATAAGTCCACCTGCTTGTAATTATTTTGCGAGGTAGGTGTATTAGGTAATAAGAAAACAACTGTTTAAGTGTGTCCGCGTTCAAATCATTTTCAGTTTAATTGTAACTGACTTACCAAAAGCATAATAACTTACCTAGTATCTCCTCAAGCCAATAACATGACACGTACAGAAATATGGCGACACCAAGCCAGAAGCCGAACAGAAGCACAACTAGATATTCCAACATTTTGTTATCACTTTCAAGTCATTGCTCACTGAGTTTACATTATATTTCAATCTATTTCTAATCACTGGTTATAATGTATAGTTTATACTAATGTTACAACTTTTAAAGCTAATCGAGCATATTTGGTCCAAATTCCAGAATTGTAAGGAATCAAATAAATCTATAATAAGAATGTAGCGGACATTATATATTACCTAAATAAAAGTATGTATATACTGATCATACAATACAAATTAGTCTTATCGCGCCGTTTTAACTACAGTACACAGCTGTCTCTTTTTATCACAGTGTAAATAGAAATTGACAGAAAGAGGCAAAAGAGTATATTAGTTTTTATGAATAAGTTACATTCTAGTCTCTCCTGCTACTACTACTGCTATACCAATGGTTACTAATAAGTTTAAGTGCGTACAAGATTCTCCCTATCGTGATCTTATTACCATTTGAGAGATGGAAGAGCTGCTTGAAACTCACTGCATGTAATCTCTAGTATACAAAATTCTCTATAAATCTACGATCTTTACAGCTAAGGGCCACCCGCCACTATAGTGTGGCATTATGAATAAAAAAACAATGTGTAATGTTAGCCGTTTTCAATAAAGGCACGCGCAGATCACGTGGCCAGACATAAATTTTACACGTTATCACTTGTTTGTTAATAAGTTATTCTGAATAACCAAACAGTGATAAAGTATTGTAATACATACTAAACTCATTGTATTCAATTTTTAGCATATGCGAGCAAATTAATTTATAATATATACATAGTCAAAATGTTTTGCTGTTTTCTAAACGGAAGCGAAACAGATATTTTAATTTGTAATATTTTATTATATTAAATAATTTGTATTTGTTAACGTATTTCTCATATTGTATTATTCTTTTATTTGTCTAGCGGTAGTTTTAATAGTTTCATCTATAAAAAAATATTAGTGAAATTGCTTAGTACATCATAGAGAAAGTGTAGGGTCAAGATTGTCTATGACACCATCTCTCCGAGTCTTGCTTTGTCATAATCTGTAATATTCAATTGCTATTGACGATACCAAGACATTTAATCACAATAATAGTATACATTAAACCTCAATAAAGCGAAATCTTTCACGTAACATTAAAATCTATATTTTAAAGATATTTGCTATAATAGATATTTTTTAAAGCTTTAAAGTGTGATTCTCTTATGTCAAAAACTAATTTCGTATTGTGACAATTATAACAAATGCCTCTTAGATTAATAAATTCGTAGAACGAAGTACTGAACTACTAATATTCTGATAAATCAGCTACGAGGTATCTATGTAGCCTGGACTTACGAAATAAATATTTTGGTACATAAGCATAAGCGCACACGCTATTTTATAACTCATACTACGATTGTAAAAATGTCCAATACCAACGAAGTTACTCGAGCGCCTTTCCACCATCACCTCACCAGCCTTTTGTAAAGCTCTGTAGTTGAAAGATCATTCTCGACACGGGTGTTTACATTTCAAGCCAACCTTAGTGCTACTACATATATTAAATTTCGACATGAACCCGAGACCTCAAAATATGCAGTCGAACGCACTGCTAGTCCAATGCGACAATTTAACACATTGTGTGTCTTTACAAATTCTGTTAAACAACCACGAACCACTTATCCAAGTTAAATAACTATTGTATCACGGAATCATTTGCAACCTATAACGATTAGGCGTACATTGTTTGGTTCTAAGAATTACAAACACCGGACGAAGCCAATACATAGAAAGGAAACGCATTAGAAAACCTAGTTTTTCCTTCAACTTGCGTTTTCTATGTATTTCCAAACAAAGTACAGTTTCCTGCACTGCCCATATGGACACGTAGGGCTACTGCTTCACTTTCGCTTTGCAGTTCAATGGCATTCGTGTACATACATGTACTTGGTTATGGTTAGCTTTGGTGTTGAAGAAAGTTTCCTAGTAGCAATTTCTTTATAATGTTTACTAAAACTAGATAGAAATTTAGACAGCAAATTTCCTTAATCTTGGCAACAGTTTTTTATGTCATACTTTTATAATTAGCCCTAAAACTAGAACTCAAATAATTCCCAATGCTGGAAACAATAGTAAAACAAATCTTAGCCGAAAACAGACTCTTTAAGTAGATAACTGGACCAGAGACGACCGACTTCTAGATTTTAAATCATTTCTGTGGTAGCGGTTAAGACATATATTTCATACACAGGTTGAAATATTTGAATATCGAACAAACCCCGAGAAATGTAATTATTACGTCGAAGGCCAACATTGCAAGTTTTCACTTATGTAAAGGGCAAACCTGTTCGTCACCAACTGACAAGTGGCGACTGCGCAAATATTGAGTAATGCTCACACATTCTATGCAACAGGCCTACTTATCGTAATTAGATAAAGATGGTTGAAATCTAGGTGACAATATATGAAGTACCAATATATTTGTGTCTAATGTTTACTGTATGTGGGAACAACAATTGTATGTCAGTAAGAAATAACATAGCTTTACCCGTTATTCTCATTATAATACTAATCATAAAAAGTGAATTTGATTACGGGTAAAGTATATTTTATAAGCGTTACTAAAAGTACGAAAATAATACTGTTCTTGTTTCATGCTATGCTATAAACCGAATTAAATTATAAATTCACTTTTATCTCTTACTAGAACAAAGAATGAGAGGTATTTCTGACAAATATACATATAACACCTATCTATCTAACTCTTGAACTGGTCTTATGAAGAAAATGTGGTCATTTCTATATAAGTTCAATACGTTACGGGTCATCCAAATTCTGGTTAGCATTAATGTGTTACATATTCTTTTACATCGTATTTGGATCTGTATTTTTAAATCGACTGTAAAACGGGTATATTGAGATTCCTATGAAATATCTTCATACTTCTTTCTATATCTAATAGGGAAATAATTTAATTGGACATATACAGTGTTTAATGTTGATAGCGGTGATAATAAGTTTGTTTTATACCGGTAAATTATGTAGAAATTAATTTAAATATAAATTTGTCTCCATGCCCCTTCCATTCTATTTAACTTGCTCGTCGGCTTGGTTATGAAAATGATGAGAAAAAGTAAGTAATTCTCACTTACCACTCACGCGCAGTCATGCGCATTTTACATTAGAATGTAGGTTTATAGATGTAAAAGTAATTCAATATTCGTACTTATCGCCGTTTGAGGTGCCGTTACTGGGTCACATACATATATAATATATAAGAACTTTGGTATTAGAACGAGTTTTAATTACTTAATGCAAGTTTAAACAGTAGTTTGGTAACTCGCTTAGTACCACATTTTTGTTAAGTATTGGTCAATTTGTACATATGTCACGGACAATGTAATTAAGTTCAGAATAGGTAATTAATATATTTCTATTCCAATTGAAACCCATCCATCCTATTTATTGGATTGTTTTATACTAAGCTTCTTTCTTTACTGCTAAAGGTAGATTTAGCGTAACTATTTACGTTTGAAGGAGAATTTCAACGCCGATAGGACGTATCACAGATTGGCTGACTTCAAAAAAGCACTTGATTAGTTTATTGACAACCCGATAATAAAGGCCGTGCCGAATAAGAACCATCGAGGGATTTGGCGGCAGTGCTATACGACCTTTTTGTTATGTTGGCAACACTGTTACATCATTATAGTTTGACAGTTACCACTGTAATGAGAAAAAAATAAGACGTATTTTTGTGAATTAATTAAATTACGTGTAGCAAATACAAACTGGTATCTTTTCGCCTAGAAACATGACCAGATACGCAGGCTGACCATGAACATCCTGTAATCCTATAACTTCATTATTTTATACTACGATTTTGTATGAAAGATATAATATCTTGCGTAAAGTTACATGTATAAAATCCTAATTACATAAAGGTAGTAATTAGGATTTTTTATATTGTTAAAACGATCGACAACAATAATACGTATGCTGTTTACATTCAGAAATATCGGGATATGTTTCTGGTTTAACTGATGATCTCATACAAAGTTTTTACGTTACTTGATTTACGTTGTTATTTTGTTCGTGAAGTATGTATTTGTTTGAGTTTAACAGATCCTTATCATTTGTTAGTAACAATATTAAAACACTAATTGCTGGTCTGAAAATTATTGCTAAGATCCTACAGTTGGCGTGTGTCTTCAAAAATAATATATTTAAAAATTACTTAATTATTTAAGCACTTGAACCAAGAGGCACTAATGGAATTGCTCCATACTACTGTAGAATGTTTGTATAGAAACTATAATTTCTTATTCAATTTCACGCAGATAGTCCGATATTTCTGTTTCTATATTTTTTATTGTTATATAACAGTAAGTGATACTAGATTTTCTATTAAATGTTAATCTTTATTTCCTAAAAATTCTCTTTTTACGTCGATTAAAAGTTTTCCAAAAAATATGACATAACTGAGCGTTTTTAAGGCAGTTATGCCGCGCACCACCACTATGTGGAACCAGCCACTGAAGTATTTCCGAACCAATTCGACTTAGGGTCCTTCAAGAAAAGAGCGTACCACTTCTTGAAAGGCCGGCAACGTACTTACGAGCCTTCTGTCAATGTCAGCGTCCATGGGCGATGGTATTACTTAACATCAGATGAGCCTCCTGGCCGCTGGGGCCGATGGCTGGCCATGCGTGATACTCGTGAACGGGTGCTACTTGTGGTGACTGGTCGTACATGAATTAGTGTATGCGGTGATGTTAGTTATTTCGGCTATGTATTTGCGTTTTGTTCCCACAAGAATGTAGGTGCGTGCCCCTATTTCATCATACCTCCTGCTGATAGAGGATCTTTGACAATCTGAGACAAATCTTTGTTTTTAATTTATTTTATTATTATTTATTACTTGAGATTCATGTGGAACATGGTATAAAGGTTGCAGCTCCTTACAAACGTTGTGTAATACAGAAAAACTTGGCGATTAGAAAGAGTGGCAGAGAGTTTATTGCCAGTTCTTCTCTTCCGTTCTAGTAAAATTAGAAGCATTTAATGTATATTTCTTTTTTATTTACGTTCATAAGTGTATATTGTGTTACCTGATGATAAATAAATGATTTTTGACTTTGGTTTTGATATAATTGTAAAATAGTACTTGTAATTTTTGTCAAACGACTATTAAAATGTTGTGAATATAGAGATCCTGAAAGCATTGCACAAACTTTAACGCGTAATACTATGAATGAATGTCGCATTAAAATTCTCTAGTGTTATAACACTGGTTTTGCATTGTTGAAGTAGTCAGAACAATCAGTTTTATGTATTATTGTGGGATGATTAAGAAATTCGGTTACGTCTAGACAATTGACATAAATGGTATAAAAACTTTACGACTTAATTAATTGAAAGAAATGCTATGACAGATATCAGAACAATAGAATGCTTTTCCCGAATACTTTCATATTACACAAGCATAATGAGCTAGATTCCGTACTAGCTTTCATCACCCACCTCAGAATATACCATAATACTATTTCTAAGTAGCTTGTTTTAGATAGGTTTCGTTAGGATTTATCTGATTTCTGTAATGAATGATTAAGAATTCATATTCACCTTTCCTCTTTTTTTTTTTTTTAAAGGCTTTTAAAAAATATAACCAAATCATTTGTAAGAAATTCGACTTTTATCTTTAAAAACTGGTCGGTACCAAAAATACCAAGAACGAATGCCAAGTTTCATATTAAAAATACAAATAAACAAATAATTATTTGTTTGTATCTAAGTGACATTACCAGGAGGATATACAAGTCTGCAACGGCCTTTGTCAGTCAAAATAAATGAATTGGTACTGGGTTACAATTTTTTTGTGAAATCTGAGAACTTGGCGTTTGTGTTTATAATAAATTATTGCTATAGATTTCAAAAGACTTTTGTGCTATTAATACCTACTAATTTTGATGTATTATTTATTTATATAAAAGCGTTTTCGAAATAAAATGTTTGATATATTAATTAAACGTGTTGTTTGTCGTTGTCCAAATAAGTCGAATATAGCGCAATATAGCAATTAACAATTTTAATTTTGTCATAACTTGTTTATCTGTTACAATTTTAAGTCTAATATGAGTATTTTGCAGGCTTTGCACACCACCATTGCTACAAATTATTGGAACGATCAAGGTAGTTACATAATAAATCGCGTATATGTTAAAGGAGATTAACTTAAATAAATAGGCGACAGACAAATACTTATTTACTTAAAAATAAGTTCGTTACCAAATACGTTTTTTTAAATAACTTATAAAAATGTAAATTATCTGTATGAATAAGGAAATTAAAAAGAACAAAATACAAGCGTTAATGATGTTGGCAATACAAGAACCGGTACACCGTACAGAGTCCAAGGTACTGCCACTTTTTGTTGGAGTTTTTCGCAGATTTATATGTAAACATGTTTAACATTGTAATTATACCGATAAAACTGCTTAGAAGAGAACCTTGCAATAAAGTCACCCCTTATGGACATTCAATTTAAATATACACTGAAATTTGTTTTGTAATGTACCATAAAACATAACTTGTATTAAAAACCCAGTCTCGCAACGCAAATCTTCTATCGTAAAATGTTGTGTGATCAGTGTTATCCAGTTGGTAAATTTATTCAGTTCCTACTTCAGGGACCTTCTATCTTAAGTTATTACGTCATTAGCTCACATAACAACATCTTATAGCAATATTACAATTTTTATATATTTTTTTCACTTGGCCATCACATGAAAACACAATGTATTTTACAAGTAATCATATGATTTAAGTAAGATTTTTTAGTGGTAAAAAGTAGTAAGATCGGAACTGTTTCGAGAAAAGGATGTTGGTTTTTGGCTCGACTTGCAGGGGACACTGCCGCGCGATATACTCTACAAATATATTAGATAATATCGATTGTATTTCCGTTCCACTAACTCGCATTCCGTGTTTTGCAATATTTATATATAACATTTCTCATAAAATTACACCATAAACATCAAACAAGTAAATCATTTCGCGTGCTTAATATATTCTCTTACTGTTAATATTAAAGTCAGGGATACTTGACGAGAACATTGATCGTTAATTTATTCCAAGAGACCGTCAATGTCGTGAATATAATTAAAACCATCAATCACGTAAACAGCGTGTTCAGAGTATGACACGTACATTTTTGAGTCTAAGACATGCTTAGAACCTACATACTCGGCGTTGCCCACCCCGTAATAAATTACCGTAATCTTTTTTTAAAATAACAGCGGGCTAGCAGGAGGCTCACTTGATGTTAAGTGACACCGCCCATGGACACTCTCAATGCTAGAGGGCTAGCGAGTGCGGTGCCGGCCTTTTGACAATTGGCTCACTCTTTTTTTCAAGGACTCTTAGTAGAATTGGTTCGGAAAAACTTTTCTGTTGTGGAACAACGGATGTCGAGGTGATACGGGTTTTCGTATGCCTCGACGTCCGATGATGATGACGATTGGTTAAAATTGCCAAATACGTCAACGTCACCTGTGTAACCTTGAAGCGTGCTTGAATAAAAATTAGTACATAAAAGTAGGTACGAGTTGTGATTTAAGCCACGTAAAGATCCGTAAATTTAAAAATACCTTACAAATTTGAAAACGTATCTCCCCCACATGTCTTAGCATATGGGAAAGAACAGGTGGTTTGATGATCCGGAAGTAAGGCACGACCGGAAATTAAATAAAGATTAGGCAGAGGATTCTATAAAATATAATCCTATCCTGTTAATAGGCAATTAAGCTCCGTATATAGTTATATTCATATATTGTATTAATATTATAATAATATATTTAATTTAATTTTAAACATATGTTTTTTTCTTGTTTAAGAGCTGTTTTTTCCTTATCAGATGCAGATTTAGAAGGCCTGTTATCTTTTAACAACGTCAAGGTCTTTGAAAGTTGGAAACTATTAAATAGTGCAAACAGATAGATAACAATTGTAAATTTACTTATAGATAGACGCTATGACGTCAACTATGTTTTATTAATTTTAAAAAATGCATCATCATTATGTTTAAACAGGTAAGTTTACTATTTTATTTTCAGTACTGGGAAATTGATATTTATATATTTCCCGATAATTATGCGGTAAAATATATTGTTCCATCACCGTGACTACGCACGCTGTAAAGCACGCGAAACGTCGGAAAATTTAAATTTAAAATTATGTAAATAATTATAAGTTTATAAAATAATACATAACTTCAATCCGGTTAAAAAGTGTTTTCTTAATATATTGTTCCAATCTTTCAATTCTTATTATTCTAACGATTGTAGACTATTCATATTTTATGTATAACATCGTTCTATTATTTATGAACGTATTGTACATATATAAAAATAAACTAAATTTTAATGAAGTACGTACATTTTAGAGTAAATTATGCGGATATGAAAACATTTTGACGGAGAATACAAACTTTGGTACTGGTTTCTACTATTTGGCATATTAATTAACGGCCTAGCAAATATTCTAATTGATGCCTCTACGTGACTAAATATTGAAGTTCTTGTCCGTCATAAGAAAAATGGATGAGTTTTACATTATGCATAATTTATCAACATATTTACTTTTTTAAACATGTATCAATTACGCTATAAGTATCTTTATAAGTCATTATTGACAAGGGTGAAGTTACCTTAGCATCACATCCTTATATCGATTTAAGGCTATAGCGGATCAGTTTCAACCTGCCTCAGGGTCAGTGCTAAGCGCTAACTTAGGCATTACACATATGTAGAAATGGTACTCTAGTAACAATTAAAATTTACTGAGATTTTGCCTAGAGACAATTAAAAAACTCAGTAAAATTGAATTCAAATAAATTTGTATTAATTGTTTTTGACATTTTAAATAAAAACGTATAAGGAAATTTCGTATACTATTATGTTAACTTAATAACATATCTTGAATATTTTATTTATCGTCAATACAAAAAAGGAAATAAAATGTTTAATGAGTGGTTGTGGTTATTCCACACTTAGTATTTTCCACGGCCCTTGAGTGACACATAAGCTAACCAAAAGGTATTTTGCGATTAAAGTAATCCCCTTAAAACTTGTCACTAGGTGTTTTTTTGTGTTTGTTTTGGATTGTAATTATTTGTATGTTAAAAAGATACCCAGTCCATATAATTATTATGATGAAAGTGAGCAGAATCAAGTAATTATAATTTTTCTTGAATACATTCTTAAAATAAACATAATATGTTTTTTAAATAAACCCCTTTTAAAAAGTACCTATGTATAAGTATAACTTAGTCATTAATATTTTATGTGGCCGTATTTTTATTAAAAATAATCATTGAAATCTTGACTTTTAACCATGGAAAATTTACCTATAAACACATTTTAAATAGTCAATACGATAACAATTGGGGTTATCGCAGTAAATGATAAATATTCATCAGCTATTTAACTAAGATTTAATTTTACAAACTTTACCGTAAATGGCAACCTTGAAAATCCTTATCACTTGTTTAAATATAATGTAAACTCAGACACAAGAATCACGTCACTTTTTCCCGCCCAGAAATGACATTGACAAGGGCTTGAATTTTTTCGCGGCGGTTATAGAAGGCACGCGGTGCGCGCGTCGCGTGCCACGGCAGAAGAGTAAATGCGTGTACAGTGTATACAAATACTCTACGGAGACTGAAGTGCACCTTTAACAGATAATTGGTTAAATTATTCACGCATATCTAAACCAGTTGATATCTTAATTTATATATTATAGCGAATTTTAGTGTCATATTTATTATGTAATAGGCTTCTTGATTCTCGATCTTCTTGATTATGTTAGGTTAGCTTAGTTTCCGTTAACTTAGATAGTGAATAATAATTTATTTTGTCTCTTATAGACTATATTCTGAGTCTAAAAATAAAATTATAGCAATAATAAAACGCAATTTTATGTCGGTCATAACCGATTTATAAACTAATTGTTTATACATGTAGAATAAGTATTATAGAACATTTTATTCGTTACGATCTTATACATATACTTGTTGCTTAGAACGGATCGCTTTTAGTTTCTTTGTTTTTTTTTGTTTTTTTACGTATTGTATGTGTTAGGATAGATTTTTTTAAATTAATTTATAAACTAATATTTCGTCAAGGCACGTGTTATGATCCAAAGACAATTCACGTTTAGCAGTCGTGCGAATCGAAATGTTTTCACAAACACTTAATGAGAGATAAATAATAATTAGGAATGTATTTTTAATTGGATGAAATACTTGAAGAACTCGCAATCGTTTCCATTTACGCGTTCGGATAATTGTATAATATATGTAAAATTAACATCCTTACTTAGTTGTACGTTTATACGTTTTGTTGTGCTCATAGTAAGTGCGTTTGACATCCAACGAAAAAGTTAATTGACTTGTCTGTTTCTGTAGTGTCTGTCACATTGTAATGGGAATTTAAATATAATAGACATATAAATATATTATATTTTGATTTCAAATAATTAAATATATGTTATCAGTATGGGAAAGTATGACTGGTGAAATAGCCATGGCCACGAGACACAAGATCGAGAGCCCTTGTGTTCGATGGGCAGATGGAATTACAATGACAGCGGGCAAAGGAAGTCTCCAGACACCAGAGAACATCTAGAATTCCTTGGACATATATTTGATGGTCTTATGTAAAATACTGACAATACTACGTATTATAACTCAAATAATACATTATGTTACACAGAAGAATGACTAAATATTAATCTAACATTTACGGCGTGACGTAAGATAATTTATGAATAATCATAGACTAGCCTTGAATTTTTTCATGATCAAGAGGGGCAAAGTGTCTTTTTAAACAGGGATGTCACTTTACCAAAGATAATCAAAAATCATATAAAAAGCTATAACTAAGTTCATGTTTTTATTAATATGTAAAATAAATGGAATAATAACTTAAGGCTTTGCCTAAACAACCTTTGTATATATTTAAAAAAAAATAAGAAGAATAAATAATAAAGCTTCAACCATCCGTTAACAACTATGGTAATTATGAGTTTATTATAATTATACTACTTAAAGTTTCTCGTAGTTTTATGTAATTTGTAGCTGCTTAAAGCGCTTTAAATATTATAAACTTAATATTTAGTAGTATATCGTAAGTCACCTGGCAGGATTGTCTGTATAAATTAATGTTATGTACTACATGTATATGTCAGCCAAAGCCTAATTAGCCGTTCAATTAACAGCCTAGCCGTTTAACTAAACGGCGCCATTTAACTGGCGGCCTAAATGATGTTCAGCCAGTTGATCAAGCAGCTAGGCAATCGGGTCGATGACGTTTCATTACTTGCCTAGCCTGTGAACTGTCAATATGGCGTCGGCAAACCACAACTTTGATGGTGTTTTCTAAAGGTTCATGAAAAACAACAAGTACAATGGGAGAGTGTAGTGACACCAAAAATGTAAATTTGACTCAAACGATTTAATAATTTTGTATGTCATATGACAGCTTTTTATATGTCAGCCAAAGCCTAATTAGCCGTTCAATTAACAGCCTAGCCGTTTAACTAAACGGCGCCATTTAACTGGCGGCCTAAATGATGTTCAGCCAGTTGATCAAGCAGCTAGGCAATCGGGTCGATGACGTTTCATTACTTGCCTAGCCTGTGAACTGTCAATATGGCGTCGGCAAACCACAACTTTGATGGTGTTTTCTAAAGGTTCATGAAAAACAACAAGTACAATGGGAGAGTGTAGTGACACCAAAAATGTAAATTTGACTCAAACGATTTAATAATTTTGTATGTCATATGACATACAAAATATTTATTTTAAAGTTTCATCTTTTTTATTTCTGACAAATAATGACTGTATCATACGAATGGCCTAAGCATTAGCCAGCCCGTTTATTAAATGTTGTAACAAACGCTACGGCTGAATATCATTCAGGCCGCTAGTTAATTGAATTGCTGATTACCCTAGTTGACTGCGACATATAAACTATTAAATGAAAGTTTACAACCCTATTCTACGTTATTTATAAAATACAGTGATTGTCTGCAAATTGACATGACTAGTTATTTTCTATTGAGGAACAAACGTCAGAAATTACTACCAATTGCTATCGCTTAAACAATCTTTCAATAATGTGTTCGCTTTCCAAAAGCAATCTACGTTGTCTACCTTGATCAAGAATCTATGGGTAAGATTCTTAGGCGAGACACCAAATATGTCTCCTATATATGGAAATTACGTCTTACGTCTTCTCGGGGTTTTTTTTATTAATAAGGGGCCAACAGGAGGCTCACCTGATGTTAAATGATATCGCCGCCAGAGCCAGAGAGAATTGGTATTTGAGTTGTATTCGGGACCTTTGAGCTATTTGTATGGTCCAATTACTACGTACGCTACAATCGCCACAAAATAATAATTTTAACCGAGAAAGCATCATTACTATAATCTCGTTAATAAATAGCAATTGCTTTCCAAGCTACGAAGTGAAAAGATTTGAAAACATTGAAAGTGAGTACGTGTAATCTCCACGTGTATCTAACGAGACTAATCGATTCATTTAATGGTGTCGATCATGGTCGGAAATTTTTCTGTTACATCATTTGGAAAATGTAAGGTATAAAATTTGGACATTGTACTTTCACAAAGGACGAAATCTATTTATCATTTCCATTTGAAGGACCTACACATGGATTCAACTGCCTATTCTACGTAAAATGTGTTATGCGGTATATGTGGTCAGGAGTATTGCATGCAGAGATTGCAATAATCCTCTAAAAGAGAAACCAAGAAAAATTCTTGGTTGCAAGTAGTCGAAACAAATAAGAAGATAGTGTCCAAGTATTACGTATGGATTAAGGAATTGTTCAAGGTGAATACGATTGAGTGATCCACTTTTTGTTTTCGGGTACAAATAGTGAAAAATTATGTAGAACAAGATTGTAAAACTCTCTCTGTTTACTTTTTTATGTTATCGCTTCCGTTTTAAAGTATTTATTACAAAAAATGAATAACGTTCGGCTCTTTCACAATTGAAACGCAATTTTAAAATAAAATTAATCGTATGGATTGTTAGCAGTAAAGTTGTATAACGAAACCGTGTTTACAAATTTTCCGCCCTTTTAAAATTCCTAGTCCATATCAAACAGTAGAAAACAATTGCAATTGAACATTAAATGTTTATCGTTAAACTAAGTGTGTCTAATTTTTGTGAAGTAAATAAAAGGAAAAATATTGCTAAACGATAGTAATATTTTTCATTTTTGATAGCCTCTGTAGATACATCTTATAACCCGTCTCTGCATTCGTTTCTCGGTGAAATGGCCTATGTCAGGGATATTTTACAGCCTATATGTGATGGTGCTGCTAACACGGAAAACCCGCCCGGAACATTAAAATATTTACAGGCATGAAGGAGTACGGATTTATCCTTTCCAGCAGAGTTATCCTTGTAATAATATGTTGCACCTGGCAGCTGCGAACACTGGACATTCTAGAATAAAGTGTAATAAACATTGTGGCACTTTTAGTCATTCTTGAAAATATGGCTTGTTTTTAAATAAAAGCGTTGTAGAAATTCGGCAAAACACAACATGTCATGTCAGAATTTGCACTATGAAGGACTGAACATTCATTCCTTAAGTAGATTTTTACATTCTTTGATGAATATTCTTCATATTCATCAACCACTGTAGTTGTCAACTCATCTGCCCTTTCATTTCCAGGGATTTCAGCGTACGCCATGACCCAGTTTACCTAGATGTTATGGTTTTGGACTGGCTGACTTATGTATGTGTTGACGGATCTCAGGCGATTCATTTTTTAATGTAAAACCACAAGGTGAACCTTAACTCCTCATTCTTGGACATATTTGAGTGGATTCTTACTGTACTTTAGCTGAGTGATGTCCACGCAATTCAATTGGCAATTCTATTGATTCTTGACCGCATGCTTTGGTAGTTCGACTACCTTCTTCCACTCTAGCGTACCTTAATTGTATGTTCTAGGTATGTTGGGTCTATGTAAATTTTAGTAATTTAACCTGCCATATTTAGATTACATTTATTTTTACTGATGACATGTACTGTAAAAAAGTATTAAGTAGGGCTGTCGCAACCAAATTTAAAAAGAGTCCTTATATGACAAGTGCAAGTTAAAATCAGATAAGTTGCGTACGTATAATTAGCCGTTACGCAATCGATTTGAGGCGAACAACTTTAAAATGCATACTTCTCTCACACCGTCGTGTAATCGGTGTTTTTGGGTAACTAGTCCAAACAGCTTTTAGTCGAATGCGCAATTCATACGAGATATCATACTAGGTATGATATATCCAAGCATTTTTTTAATGAAGTAATGTAATATTATTAAAGTCTCACCAAAAAATATTCTATTCGAAAAGGCCACCTTTGGCCAATACAGGCTTTTAATGTGTTTGGCCACGAATCGGATTTACGCACTGTTTCGAAGGGGGATTTCGCCACTGCTTGCTTCACAGATTTTTTTAAGAGACTCAATGTCGCAGTGTCGTTTAGAGTAGACCATGTCCTCTAAAACTGACCTTAATTTAAAGTCTAAATGGTTGAGGTCTGGGCTAGATGAGGGCATTCTTACTCTTATAAAGTCCGGAACGTTGGTTTTACGCCAGGCTTGGGTAGTTCGTGCCTTGTTACCAGGTACAGGTTTATTTTATAGTAAGGTATTGCTGAGAGGTTTCACACATGATCCAAGACTATATCATCATACACTTTGGCTGTAGTTTCCACTACTTTTTCACAAAAAAGTAGTTGTGTGACTCCTTGATAAGACACGCCCTACCGAACCATCACTGACGCAGGATGACCACGTAGTACTTTTTCCGACAAATTGAACAGATTCTTTAGAACTGTAAGCGTACACTTTATAATTTGCTTATTGTAGTGTTCTTCAATCGTGAAATTTTTTTCATCGTTAAAGAGGATATTTCTTGGCTTTTCACCTACGTATCGCGACAGAAGGCGTTTTCGGTCCAATATCGTTAATTGTACAGATTGATTTAGGGCATGTCCTGTATATCGATGATAGGAACCGAGTTTCAGATCTTATTTTATAATAAGAGACTCCAAGCGGGAATCTTCATTTCTCGGGATAAGATTAATGCTTCCTAATGGGATTTAAATGAATTCTGGCTTTAACAACATTAACAGCTTTTGTAGTTCTAACAGCACGCGGCCGCCTCTATCTTTTCTGGTTTTCGACTTAGTACCGCATTCCATATTGTAATTTCATAATGGACACGAAACTATATGTGAAATATCGCAAAGTCGAAAGAAGTTTTTTTAAAAAATATACGTGTTCTAAATTCAAAATAATTAAAAAGTTGAAAAAAAGAAAAGTTTTTAGTAAAGTATTTAGTAGTTTTTAGTTAAGTATTTATGGCCAGACTAGTTATACAAAAAATAAAATGTATTTATCAAATTTAAAAGTCAAAATAATCAGTTGAATGTAATAGTATGGTACGACATTGTTTGTTTAATGGAAAATCCTAATTTATATCTTTTTATTAAATAATAATACAGAAATATATTTATGTAGTCATCGATAAACGTATGAATGTATGAATATACAATATATCAATTATAAAGAAAATTTTATCTGGGCCCCGTATGGTGTGATAGACAATTGTATATTTAGGCAACCTTACATATTTCTCGAAGGGCGGTGTCGTGTTGCATGTTTTTGTTTACTTCGAATGCAAACATTATTTAAACCTATATTACGGAATAAGTTTAAGGAGTTAAATATTATGACACTATCTGGTCAATATGTTCTTGAAGCCTTGTTGTATGTACAAAAATATAAATGATTTTAAAACAATTGGTGACTTTTATCAGTATAATACTCGAAACAGAACTAATTTGAGTGTACGAGCAACCAGGTTCTAGAAGATAAACTACTCCTTATATGGAAATTGACTTCGTTTTTACAACTAACTCCCAAGTGAAATTAGAGAATTATCACTAAATAAATTCAAAACCCTCGTTAAACGTAAAGTAATCAATGAAGCTTTTTATAAATTTGACGAATATTTAAATGATCCTAACCTCTGGGATTGTTTTGCTCCAGTTCAAACAGTCAAAAGTTTCTTGCCAGTGCTTCTTGTTTACGCCCTTGACTTGCGAACTGGGGGCCTATCATGAACTTCCTTAAAACAATCCAGTTGCGATGCAGTTGAGTTTAGGTACCTAAAGTCAATAGCATATTTTCGTACCATGGCCTCCTATAAGCAGAAACGTATTTGCATCGCAAGACCGAATGAACGAACGATAATATTGTTGGAGGTTTCTGTGTAAGTTTTAAAATTTAATTGTCGAACTTGCTTCGACAGATATTTCTATAAAAATAAATACAATATAAAATTATTTTAAATAATTCATCGATCACAATAAGATATTATGTCTTTATATAAATTTATTTAATTTAAAAACTATTCTTTCGATATATATAAAACGTAAAGTTTTCTGGTGCTTTAATAGTTGACACCTATTATTTTTAAACGTTTTCGTAAAATTTTGATAGGAGCTTTCAATATCTTGGTTGCTCAGTCAGTTTTATAAATATAGTTTAACAAATTGTTTAACTTATAAATATGGTGCGGTTAGTATTGTTCACTTTGTTGTCTAAAAATAAATACCTATATGGAAGGTATTTCTGATATCCCTGTCCCTTTGCAAAAGATGTTAAAAGTCATCTTATAACTTAAAAATCATAAGTACTTTAAATGAATTCCTTCACATTGTAGAAAATTAGTTTACATGTTACCATATTCATATAATATAAATAATTATATTTTATTTACAGCTTAACCTGATAAACTCGCTGAATTGAGAGACAATATGAATATATGTTTATATCCAATTGAACACAGCTTGAAGTAGGTCTTCAAGCTATAAAGTACCTATTATAAATGTGAAAAATATCTATGTTTGTTTAAACAACAAAAAGCAGAGTAGAATAATACAATTCATGAACATAATGAGGAAAATATTAATTAAAATAAATACTCGTGATAGCATTCTTATTTACTGTAAAATGAAGAACCAGGCGGCGGTTATTTTACAGTATTTACCTATAACACAGAATCCTTATGAAGGTGTGTCAATAATTATACTATATTTTAATACACGGAATAATCGTTGAAGAAGTTGCTAGAGAATTTGGTAAAGTACACGAAACCAACGCGGGCTTAAATAAAATATTATATATTGGGGAATTATGATTTTGTTAAACTTACCTAATTAATTAAATACACATATTATATACAAATATTATTGAACATAGTGTGTGCAATTATTTGCACTGAATCTTCAAAGAATTAAAGTCGGTGATCTATAGCAAATTCTAAACTCGACATCTACGAATACTATACTATAGAAGTCTAAAGAGGGGGATTGTCGTCTTGTTCCTCATCTCCGTCGATATTTTAATAATTTATTTATAATCACACTTTCTAAACTCAAAATACCCCTAAGAAATATACAAATAATATATTTTTCCTAAATTAGACAGTAGGTACATCTTATTATATTAACTTTATTAACAAGTTTTATCAAAATATAGAATTTAATTTGTTCCAAACTATTATTTGGACACGTTCGACACAAAAAAGTTGAACAAAAAGTATCTTTTTTTGAATCGCTTATTCTGTCATAGTTGGAAGGTGCAACTGTCAAATTTCGGTTCTGCCGAGCGGTCATGTTACGGAATCTTCATACAAATTGAACGAACGAAATCTGATTACCGGTAAGGTCACGTGGGAACAAGTCTCGTTTTTTCGATGTCATGGTACGAATTAGTGATGCATCTCAGTTGTAGGTTGTCAATAGACTCGCATTAAGAGCTCATGGTAGTAAATATAAATTTACAATTAATGTAACTTCTTTTCAGGCGTTCATCAGTGTGCTTGTTTATCTAAGTTATTTTGAGTTTGAGTTATGAAATCGTTGCAAAATTAAGTAAAAATCCAGTGTGGTGGCAGAGGTATTTAAAGGGAAAATATACATTTCACGCGTAATTCACCAGTTAGATTTAAATTACCTTAAAACTCAAATCGAAGTTTTTAAAAGTAAAAGGATCGAAAGAAATCTCTTTTGACTAAAACTAGCTTTGAATTTAAATATTAATCGTTTTATGAGATGATCATGACGCATCATTATCACGTAATATACTATGTTTTAATGTATAAATAATTCAAAACTTTTTAATTACTGAAAGTTGTATAATCTTTGATAACGCTTATTTGAATTGTAAAATTGTAGTTTCGCGATGTTGATAGATGCAATAATGCCAACATGATCTAACCAACCACTTAATGAAACGGTCAGCTTGCCTTTTTATGTATTGAACAGCAGGCAAACGGGCAGGAGGCTCACCTGATGTTAATTGATAGCGCTGCTCATGGACACTCTCAATGCCAGACGGCTTGCGAGTGCGTTGCCAGCCTTTTAATGTCCAGGACAGATCTATAATCAGCGCTTATAAACGCACTCATATGGGCAATATAACAAAAAAACATATAGTTAAAATTGATAAATAGAATTCGAGTAGAAGTAATTAAAATTTAATACGAGACCAAGTTTTTCCATTTTGACAGTACTATTTACCTTAACATTAATAGAAAATCTATGAAGCGTATAATGAAATTCGCCATTTCATTTTTATATACATATTACAACCATTAAAGGAAGTTTAAACCTCTTCCGTTCATCTATACCAAAACCTAGTTAACCTATAGATAATTGAATATTTCCTTTAATAACTATAAAACTTTTCAATCACAAATATCATTAGAATACAATTGTAACAATGAGTCCCACAGCAGAAATGTCTCTTTCTCATAATTGAATTATTTTCTTATTACAATTTCATCGAGAAATGGGACAAAAAGGAAAGTTCATAATCTAATTTCTATAAACTCGGAACATATGGAGAGTTAAACCGAGACATCAAGTAAATAATAATCGTACCTAATCATGCATGTCATTAATAAAACCTTTTGAGCCGATTAGAAGTTAATTTATTAAGTACATTAGTCTCGCTGATTGCTAAAAAGCATTCGAAACGTATAATCTCATGTAAAATTTTCTGTTTACCAAAACCAAAAGTAATGAAAGATACAAATACAAATTGTAATATACACATATTATTATGGGGTCCAATTAGTAACCGAGCCCAGCATTCACTTAGTAACGACTATACCACAGAGACCATATATTTATTTAGTTATTAATATTCTCAATAATTTTAAAGTCATATATTATGCATGTTAAAACCATAAACTTAGGTATTCGCGTTTCGCCTTACCACGGGCGGTTTTACTTCTTTTTAAAACTAAGGCTTACAAGTTCAAGTCGATAACAATATGGTTATTTTTACCTTTTACACAATTATATTTCGCTATCCCACGCTCGGCTGGACACAATAAAAACTGGTCGGGAACGTTTTACGAGTGCATACGAACAACCGTCTCCTATAACTGTGTATAATGGAGATTGCTATATGGGAACAAACGGCTGAGACGGTAGAAGATAAAAAACAAAAAAAAATCTAGCCCGCTCAAGCGTCTAAAGTGCCATTGGGATTCAGTTTAGATATTGTACCAAGTGAGACCGTGTCAGACTTATTTTAATCCGTTCAAGCAAGATAAGCAATAATTACTATAAATTAAATTAGTAATATATACTTCGTAACGATTTAAATAATATATAAAATGTATAAATGATATATTGTTTATAATTTATTGATAATTAATAGTCAATTTGGAATGTGCCAGTGAATTTATCACTAATATTTTACCTCGTTTTGTTAGGAGGTAATAAACGATGGTAATTTGAAACATTATTGAAGAAAATCATTCAAATTGTTTCATACTTGACCCATTGCGTGCAATGATAACTATGGCGTGATTAATCATGAAAATGCTTTATTTCATGTAATGATATCACGAATGGAGATTCTATACTTAAAATTGTATTCTGTATCTGTAATTATTTCTAGGTTTACATTTATAGATTATTTATTTATATTACATATATAACTGATTATGAAGATGTATGTTCATACAGCTTAGTCACGAGTGAACGCAAAATCTAAAATTTGGGTTGCGTACGTAAGTCGTACATATTTTGTAACGCATAGTTCCTAAAACCATTAGAATCCATTAGAAATATTACTCTAGAGCCCACGTAATATATAAGCAATAATATTATATTATATACAAGCAAGTAACAAAGGAATTTTAATTATATTATATTTATTTTTTTATTTCGTAATCCTACAGCAAAAAAATATAAGGATAAGATTGAGTACGTAATATTTACAAAACAGGACAAATAATAAAAATTATTCTATAAATTTTAGTAATTAATTTGGCTTTGTTGTGTGATGGTGTAAATACCATATTCCGCGATTATTTACCTAACTGACTACAGAATTATACTCTTATTCAGAGGTTCCTAGGACACATCACATATAACCTAAAATGTTATATTAGTAGGTTAAGTTGTCTTTAAAAAATGTCTAACGATGGCACAAACATTATCCTGGCATAGGTGTTGGTTTGACTTTTAAATGGTATCAGTATTGGTACCAAGATTTATCTGAGACAATGGCTAATGACCTATACAAGAGGTGGATAACATATTTCCACTTGGGCGATCGTCACGGTCCATTCTATACTAATTATTCATTACCGGACGTTACTAACTTCCTATACACCTGTTCTAAAGGCCAATTTAAAAAGATTATGGTATAATAACAATGTAATTACATAGTTCATACTTTTGTCCTTATTGGAAATCCTATTAGCGGAAATAGGTGATAAAAACTATAAATGTGCAGAGGATGTAAACCATGGTGATCTAAAATAAAAAGAGGACAAATAGAAGGCAATATGGTAAATTGGAAGATATAAGAAATGCCTGGACCGAACTGGGTAAGAAAGAGACTTGGTGAGAATGCTTAGGGCATGACATGTGTGACCGTGTCTAGGCCATTAAATTTATACATATTTTTTGTACTTATGGGTTATTTTGGCTCTTATTGAGGCCAATCAATTAAACAAGTAAGATTTAACGATATTTCTTATCTAGGGTTAAGTTTCCAAAGGATGTAGGAATGGGGACTACCTAATGGCGAAGATCCTAGTTGGTTTGCGAAGCTGTTCAGAAGAAAGTCTCTCTTCTCGGATTACGATTCAGTACTATTAAGAAATAATGTAATGTAGTTCTAAGGGTGTGTACCTTACACTAACCTACGTAATTCAGTTTGTCGTAAGATGGTGTAGTTACTATTATAATTCGGAATATAGGCTAGTCGATAAATGATTAATTTCCATGGATTTAGAAGCTATGAAAAGAAGGAAATTTTTTTTTCGGCAGTTTAAAATATAAACTCATTCACGTAACGATCGTGAACCGTGAAATTGTACCCAATGAAGTATCCAATAAAAAAATTACATGTCGAATTGTACACCTTCTTCTGCAGTCTTTGAACTCATTTGCCAAATTAATCCTATAACACGGGTTCAACTAAAACGCTAATCTTTTTTACATTTAGATGTGCATTGTTATGTTGAAGAACGTAAGCTGTGAACGAGTGTTTGCTCTGTGATATTGCATAAATTAAGAAAGCCCTACATTTAGAAACAAATTGTTTTAATATTATACATGCGAACTGTATTTGTAATTTCTAAAAATGGTACCGATACCGATTTATGGAATGTTGATGTATTTCTGTCAATATTACACATATTATAAATTTACGTCACTGATACCTACCAGGTCGGTACTCGCTTTTCGGAGTTACAGAATATCGGCTTGTTCTAGTGATTGTTTTAATAAGAAAATGATGTCATGATTGACGTAAAGTTATTACAAAAATAGCGGCAGGATCGAAGCAAAAAATACGCAGATAATTTGTTATTACCTTTACGGGCATTGAACTCGGATCCTGTATTCTTCGATGGAAATAAATCTACTTTTTTGCTCTCAACTGAATATGTTTTATAATTTCGTGTTTAAATTTTAACTCGTGTTTATCTCCAAGCAAATTAGGATTAAAAGCTTTGATATTTATACCTGAGATATTTTGAGATTCACGATATTTATAATTTAGTTATAAGAGATATTTTTAAACCGAAATTATTGGTTATTATTAAATTAGCCAATTATAAAGAATAAGCCATATAAAATAGGCACGCTATTGTGATATTAATTTCTATAATTTAACATAATGTCATAGAAATAAATTAAAAAGTATTGATATATTTTTTATAGATAATTTAATGATCTACATTTTTGTCGAAAGTACTTTTATGATAAAATTTACCGTTTTTCTGGAAATCGCAAAAATTAGAAATTAGACCTTTGACATTGAATAAAAAAATTTCATACACTGGGTTGGGTAACTTTTAAATATTATTTATAATTATATTTTGAACAATTTCACTGATTTTTAGCTTGTTTGGACTTTATGTACCTTCACTCTCAATTTTTGGTCTAAATTGACCGGACCATATTGTCATTTTAAGAGGTTTTGATTATAATAACAAGGAATAGACATTATTTTTTCAATTCTATATAATCCCGAATTGTGTGTTTATATAGTGGTTAATGACTCGGTTGACAAACTACTAACAAATATTTTATTGATACCCCTAAGGTAGGATTTCTAGGTCACAACTGGATTTTTTTACAATTGTAAAATGCGACACTCACTGAATTGAAAGCGACGGGGACGGGAATCGTAAGACGGAGGGCTGATTCGCCTGTGAATATTGTAATATTATTGTAGACGAGGCTACGGCAATATTCTCTCAGTATCTCTAAATCAAATAAAAATAGTAAGGTCCCTCACCACAAGCCTCGCAAAGATTTACAATATTGAAAAAACTCAAAGTTAAGAAATTTGTGGTCGTACGATAGTTGTGTAATATAGGATAGTGGTGTGTTATTTATTTTAATTTGTGCTATAATCTAAATAGAAAGTACCAATTCAAAGAAAATTTTTTGCTGACCATGCTCGAGGGTAATCTTTAAGCATCAGATTTGCATCTCCCAAATAAGCAAGAAAAGTGTTACATGCCATTCTCGTGCAAGTCAATCAACGCATCGTGATTAACAAAATGCTTGCTATTTAAGTTGTTACATAGTGCACATGAAGCCTCCAGTGCACTGCGTTATAAGTAGCTTACGTGTAATTGCCTCCCGCAGCGTTGATGAGAGTGTAGCGAGCGTTTCGCGTAGCACAGCGTGGTGTCGCTCAAACATCTCAACATCTATACAAAATTCTGTCTCTAAGGCGTCTTAGCATCTGTATATAACTTATAGACTGCATACCCGCGGTCAGAGAGCGTCACAATAAGGATAAAGTATTAGAATTTAAAGTAATAAAGATAACAATGAAGATAATCACCAGTGGAGCTTTAATTAAAAAAAAATATAAGCGTATTTGTTCCACCTGAAGCTGTTGTTCTAACTTTGTATAAAAGCAAAAGCAGCTGTTTTGGTTAATATTATACAAAAACGCGTATTTTAATGATGAAATACACATATACTTAACTAAGAATAAGATTTATTACACTATTACAATATATTATTTCTATTGTATATTATACAGTTTATCTTTAACTTTAGATTCATTTTAATATGATTAAGAAAAGGCGTCGGGACGTGACGACCCCATCGCCCACTGGTGAAATAACCTGTGACAGAGGTTATTTCACCAGTGCAGTCAGTCAACCCCCTTCCTAGTGGGAGTGCCATGCTGTTGCTTTCGGGCTTCAGCCAAACGGGCAGGCACGACCGGGGCAGTACCACTATCTCACAGAAAACCGGCGTGAAGTGATGCAATAGGTTCATCTTATTGTACTCGCGTTTCGTGCGGTGAGTGAGACTCCCGGAGCCTATCAATTCCCCCCCCCCCCAGAATATGAAGATGCAGTTTAAACAGAGATTACCCCAGGGGGGTACCACACGTTTCCGCTGTGGAGAATCCCCCTCTGAGCGTCCATGATCGGAACAATCAGTATTCGGTGGTGGATGCACAGGCTGCCCTTCGTATTCTGGGGTGGGCAAAAACTGCGCTAAAAACTATAGGTTTCGATCTCGGGGCAAACGGAAGAATTTACCGAAGGCATCCCCTTCCACGCTTTCAGTGGACTTTACCAATGTTAGGGGGCTCAACTCTAATCTTAACGCGGTTCACTTTCACCTCGAAACTGCGAAGCCGGCCTTATTCTTCCTTACTGAGACTCAGATATCCTCCCCGGCTGATACTTCCTACCTCTCCTACCCGGGGTACAAATTGGAACATTCATTTGTGCCGCGGGCGGGAGTTTGCGTGTACGTCAGAGAGGATATCTGTTCTCGTCGCCTCGGGTCGCTTGAAGGAAGGGACCTATCTAGCCTCTGGCTGCGCGTAGACTGCGATGACCATCCGCGATTCTACGCATGCCTGTATAGGTCCCATAGCGGAAATACCGAAACTGACCGACTCATTGAGCACATCCAAATGGCTACAGATTCCCTGCTCGAAGGGGTTCCTACCGCTGAAATCGTGATACTTGGCGATTTTAACGCTCACCATGCCGATTGGCTCGGCTCGGAAACCACCGATCACGCGGGAAGATCCTTTCACGACTTTGCTTTAGCTTACGACCTGTCACAAATGGTCCGTGCGATTAAGCGAATACCAGATGTGGATGGTCATAAACTCTCTTTGTTGGACCTTCTGCTGACCTCACATCCGGAGACCTATCAAGTCTCTGTTGACCCGCCATTGGGTTCATCGGATCATTGTGTGGTCCGGAGTACTGTGCCTACTACGCGCCCTCCTCGGCCCCGTTTTTCGGGTTGTCGCCGTATTTGGCACTATCGGTCAGCAGATTGGGATGGGATGCGGTCTTTCTTTGCGTCCTACCCTTGGGGGCCTATGTGCTTTTCGTCGGAAGCTCCAGATTTCGTCGCTGCCTCTGTCGCCGAAGTGGTTCTGCAGGGCATGGAACTCTTTCTTCCATTTTCTGCGGTGCCGATCGGTGGCAAGTCACAGCCCTGGTTTAAGCGTTCTTGCAAGGCAGCATCGCGTCGAAAGCGAGAATGCTTTAATGCATGGGCGGAAGCGGCGATATCTCGTGATGCCAATACCAGCGAACATAAAAAAGCATATAACTCAGCCTCCAGGTCCTTCAAACGGGAAATCGCTAAGGCAAAGTCAGAGCACATCGCCAGATTTGGCGAGAGATTGGCCCAACTCCCTTCGGGGACTCGAGCCTTCTGGTCTCTCGCCAAAGCTGTACAAGGGAATTTTTGTCAGCCATCCATTCCACCGCCGCACAGGGAGGATGACTCGCTCGCCCACACTGCGAAGGAGAAGGCCGACCGCTTGGGCTGTCTCTTCGCGTCCAACTTCGCGTCTCGACTTTGGATGACCGAGGGGGATCACCACCGACGATTTCGCGGTGTGATTATTTAATGCCGGAAATCACATTCCGGCAACGTGCTGTTCGCAAGGCACTATCTTCCTTAGACATTCATAAGTCGAGCGGGCCGGATGGTATCCCTCCAATTGTGCTGCGTACTTGTGCTCCTGAGTTGGCTCCGGTCCTGACGCGCCTATTCCGGTACCTGTACTCGCTCGGCACTGTCCCGAAGTGCTGGAAGACCGCTTCGATACATCCGATCCCTAAAAAAGGCGATCGCTCTGATCCGTCCAACTATCGTCCAATAGCTATAACCTCCTTGTTCTACAAAATAATGGAATCCATTATTAATGGCCAACTCTTGAGGTATCTAGAGGGCCACCAGCTAATTAGCGATTATCAGTACGGCTTTCGTCGTGGTCGTTCGGCTGGTGACCTTCTAGTATACCTTACACATAGATGGGCAGAGGCAATTGAGTCCAAGGGGGAGGCGCTAGCGGTTAGTTTGGACATAGCGAAAGCCTTCGATCGGGTGTGGCACAGAGCACTGCTCTCGAAGCTTCCAGCCTACGGGCTTCCCGAGAAATTATGTGACTGGATCTCCAGCTTTCTGGCCGATCGGAGCATCAAGGTCGTCGTCGACGGAGCATGTTCCGACCTTAAACCCGTGAATGCTGGGGTCCCACAAGGCTGTGTTCTATCCCCGACCCTGTTTCTTCTGCATATCAATGACATGTTGCAACTTAGCAACATTCATTGCTATGCGGACGACAGCACTGGGGATACTCTTTACACTGGCCGGGCAGGTATTTCTCGGGCAGTTGTCGATGAGTACCGGAACAAACTTGTGTCTGAAGTCGAAACTCTACTACGTGGAGTCTCGGACTGGGGTAGACTAAACCTAGTCCAATTTAACCCCAAGAAGACACAAGTTTGCGCGTTTTCCGCGAAAAAAATACCCTTTGTCGCTACTCCTCTTTTCGAAAACACTCTTCTTGAAGCCACAGCCAGCATCGGAATACTTGGCGTTGACATATTGAACGACGTTCAGTTTCGCGGTCATTTGGAGGGAAAGGCTAAATTAGCCTCCAAAAAGCTTGGTGTGCTCAGCAAGGCGAGACGGTACTTCACTCCGGGCCACCGCTTGCAACTCTATAAAGCGCAAATACGGCCCCACATGGAATACTGTTCTCACCTCTGGGCGGGGGCTCCCCAGTACCAGCTCCTTCTACTTGACCGTATCCAACGAAGAGCGGTTCGAATCGTCGATGACCAATCCCTCTCCGAGCGGCTCGATCCTTTGGCGTTGCGTAGAGATGTGGGGTCACTCTGCATCTTCTACCGCATTTACCATGGAGAGTGTTCAGAGGAGTTATTCGGATTAATACCTGCAGCTGAGTTTCATCATCGGACGTCGAGGCAGAATACAAAATTCCACCCGTATCACCTCGACGTCCGCCGTTCCACGACTGAGCGTTTTTCAAGGCAATTTTTGCCGCGCACCACCGCTATGTGGAACCAGCTGCCCACTGAAGTATTTCCGAACCAATTCGACTTAGGGTCCTTCAAGAAAAGAGCGTACAAATTCTTAAAAGGCCGGCAACGCACTCGCGAGCCCTCTGGCATTGAGAGTGTTCATGGGCGGCGGTATCACTTAACATCAGGTGAGCCTCCTGCCCGTTTGCCCCCTATTTTATATAAAAAAAAAAAAAACAATTCGTTGATTCACTTACGACGAATGTTTGAAGGAATAAGAAAGGCTAAGTAATACAATAAATTATTAACTGTAATAATACATTGCTATTTACTTACATGCTGGATGATCATAAAGAGGTGCAACCCTGATTCCTTCAAGTGGACCACCGGCTAATTTGGAAGATATAGCTTCCAAAAACTCCCTGACATTATGGAGGTCTCGGTTGTCGTTTGTGCCTTCGCATTCTTCGTCTAAAATCGATTAATTGTAAACTTTAATAGTATGAACAAACGAACGATTTTTTAATAAATTAATGGCAAGTATGACCACATATCACTTTGCATAGAAAAATGTAGCAGGCGTTAAAAAATTCTTCTCAGATTTATTACTTCGTTCTCAGATTTACGATAAGTATATATAATATAGAGAAATGCCATAAACACGTTATTTTATCTTGTATAATATTATTAACTTAGATTAAAGGATGATATAGTTAGTTCTTAATGTTTTACAAATTTAGTCTTTAGTAAAATTGTCTGATAAATAATATATTGGGGAGTGAATGAAAACTTAAATACCAATTTGTTCCAGTTTATCAGTGCTGAGAGACCAGGGCATCAGGCTGAGGGCGCGTTGAACTTGTCTCAGAAACCACGCCCCTGACTCAAACTTTACCGGACTGAAAATAATCAAAAATATTGAAATCTCAATTAAAAATTTTATGTAAAAAATACAAACTTTACTAGCGTTTAAGATACAGGCTAGGCCTAGTTTAAACGCTAGTGCTCATAGAAGTATATTATAATAGTATTAAGTATAAGGTTAACTAAAATGAATATTGTATAACCTTTAGAAGTTAAGTAAAAAATGTAATGTTTATGAGTACAATATGATTTTTATTATTCATATATATTATTAAATAATAATAAAAACAAGCGTATTATCTTGTAATATGCCACAGTCACTCATATGCTAAATTACTATCTAAAATTATCTCGATCTTTGGCCTTATAACTCCCAAGTAAAGACACCAACATAATATTTTATTTGTAACTTTTTTAATGGAAATATTTTTTATTATGTAAATAAGAAGTTATAAAGAATGGCACAATCTGCGCGTGCGTTTTTCTCTCATTTCAACAGCGTAGCGCTTAGAAATACTCAGCTAACAAGTGCAGTAACATTGCACAACGATTAATATTCTTGTAACTTACTCGTGGTATTCACAAATGCACGGGACCAAACCGCCTAAAATGTCACCACCACACCGACGGCAGATGTGTTTGTCACTTGCAGCTATAGATTTCTTTGTGTGGACGTCTTTTGTTTCCCTGTAATTAATCAAGGTTTATTTAAAAATAAACACCAAAAAGTTCCATTTTTAAAATCAGTTTTATTTATTAAGTGCAATCCATTAACATCCTGTTCATAGTTAAGAAAGATATATTTTCTTCGATTAAATTTATTATGTGGGCATTTTTAAACACGACAAATATATTTTATCTATTACCTCAACCATGTTATATTTGTTTATCTGACAGTTTTATAAAATTTTCAAAGTGAACTCTTAATGAGGTAGTTTATCCCGGAATGCACAAAATCTTCCTCAGTATACAGTACATTGATAAAATGCACAAAACCTTAAAGTTATCTCCCCCTCATAAACTTTGTATGGTATATCTGTTAGAAAAGAGATGCAAATATAGTATAAAGATTAATTCTAGTTGAAGGAAAAATAACGATAAAGAGTTGTACTTTCATGAATCACAACTGACTCATAGAATCGAATACTATGTATGACATTATTTCCAATCAATACTGGAATCTCGATCATTAAGGTCTAAAATTTAGTAAATAATAATATAAAAATAATGTACACATAATGTTCTTAAAGTTATTTTTACAATAATAGACGCATTATTAATTAAGTATTTAATTACAAGATTAAGAACGAGGAAAAGATCGTGTAAAAATAGGTAGCAACGGAACGCGTTGAACTCATTTGTAGGACGCTTCGTCTTTCTCCCGTATGGCAAGGACTGATCGAATAGGATAGGTGTATTTCAAAAGAAATTGTATGGAAAGTATTTATTTACCTTATAGAAAGAAATACATATAAATAAGCAGGTTAGGCGGCTTATCGTTGATAAGCGATTTCTTCTAGGCAACCTAGTATGGAATTATAAAACAGAAACACCTACAGAGGGTGAAGTACAAGAAGCACATAAATAATTAATAAAAAAAATAAGATAAATAACAATTAATATCTATAATGCGTAAGTAATTACGATGCAGAAGAAAAAATATTAAAAAGAAGAATAAATTTAAAGACTGAGCTCGTCTGCCATCAAGTGGAAAGGAGGATACTTCGCATCGTAAAGGAGAAATGATAGAATTCAGTTTTATGAGTAGGGGTTTTAAGAATAAGATTGTCAAGGGAACTCAAATCAAAACTACCGCCAGAGAGGAACATAAAATTTTGTTATAATGTCGACGAGTTATCTAAAGTAGGGACTAAATATTAAAGTAATGTAAACTAAATGACATTAAGATTGGAATGTACTAAGATAGTTAACATTTTCTAACTTTATTAGATTTATACGTTATAATTTACACTTTAGCAACGTTTCTGTACACGTAATAAACAGTTGGCGTAACAGAATCAAACAATATTAGTACTTTGTTTATTAAAAGCTCTATAAGAAGAAAAGATCAGAGCTTTAAATGAAATTACTCTGTAATTTCATTTAAAGCTCTGATCATATTTCCATTTATTGATTTAAGGAAAAATATAGAAACGTTTTGACTTCCAATCTTAATACTCAAGGATTATTAAAGATATTTATTTCAAAATACATCCTTATACTTTATAATCATTGCGATACCGTCAAAACTTGTTAAAATAACATTATGAAAAAATATCAATTACTGGTTATACTTCGTTATCATCGAATACTATAGTAATAAAATAAAAAAAATGAAGACTTTTCTTTTTGTAAAGAATAAACTTATAACTAATGGAGCAAGTTCAACTCGATATTAGGATGTTTCGCGAGATCTTAAAAGAGCGTAATTCTTTAAAAGCCGGCAACCACTTGCGACCTCTCTGGCATTGAGACTTATGTATATATATACCTTAACATAAGTTTGGCATTTGGCCTTAAAATTGATTAATTAATAATTTTACTACTCAAACACACATCAGAGAAATGCCGTAAAATGTTGGACTGGACTTTATACTGGTTTCCCGTTGTTTATTTTCACAAGCATTAATTATATGAAAAATATATTGACACTGCCTTGTCGTTAAGATTGAGAGTGGAGCGCTCAGCTAATAGGTTCTGCTTCTAATAATGTTTATTTTATGTAAAAATAGGCAAACGGGCAGGAGGCTCACCTGATAGTGATACCGCTGCAGTAAGTGCAAGCAAGTGAGTAGCCGTCCTGTAACAGGCAAGCTGTCTTGTTTTTTGTTGCATTAATACTTTGGTCATCTCCGTCTTTTAAGTACTTAATATAGGGAGAACGTTTGTTGCAACATCAGTTCATTAAGGTACTGTACAGCTAATGTACAATTATTACGGAAACATTCATAAACACAACGAGAGGACGACCTTGCCGATGTGGTTGGGACACTGGTGTGAAGCAAGCCAAATCAAAGCAATCGTTTTGTAACTCGCATATTTTTAAATGACTAAATAAATACACATACACGTGTCCTGTCATGTAAGTTAAGGTTTTATGGCCTTCTTAGAAACCAGGAACATTTAAATAAAGATTTACTGTTTTATTATTAATAATTATTATAATTCTTAAGACATTTATTAATAAAAATATCGCATTTACAAACAGAGTAAACTTCTGTTGCAAGTCGATGATATTTAAAAATGTTTATGACATTTTGTTTTTGTCCTTTATTATGTAGGATATATGTACTTTTATTAAATCAGTTTAAAATATGCAATTTTTTATACCAAAAGTGTTCATAAAAGTTGTCTTAGATATAAAAAAACGGCAGAAAGTCGTTCACTTTTGTAAATGATCCTAACTTAATAAAATAAACAAAGAATTATAGATATGATATCCAGAAGTAACAAAAAATATTTATAATAACTAGACACTCAATATAAACATCAAAATGTTTTTTAAACTTTTGTCCTTATTACTGTTTTCGAAAGAAGAAGAACACACAAAAACTTATCCTTAAAACAGTGCATTATATTACATTTCTAATTATAATTGTCACTTCATACAAGGTTTGCCAAAGTTTTTCCGTACAAAAGCCTGCTGAGATCCTGTATATTGCAAAACACAAATACTTTCATAATTGTTGTCATTTAAAAACAGTGCGTCAAAATACGCCGTAGGGTTTTTTTAAAAGTCCAAAGTACATTCTTAATTATTCAAAACAAATTTACGTATATTTATCATATACCTTTCCTCTAATGGTTTGTAAATATTGTTATGCAGTGAGGTCAAGGTTATGACGTAAGACAAGTTCAAGATTTTATGCTTTTTGTAAGACTACTTTTACGTGAAATTTACATATAAATGCGAAGTAGCTGATTAAATGGAACTATATCTTAATGATATTCATTATTGGAGTCTTTCCTCTAACTTCGAGTTTGTTTCCTTTAGACTCTTGGATGCTAATTAAAGAGTTAAGTTGGCGTCTAGTACCGGACCCCAGAGCTGGTGCTTTCCTCGCTCAACAAATAAGTATCGCGATATAGCGTAGAAATACTCCTAGCGTTAGAGGTAAACTGCCACAGGGACCAAACTTTTTAATGAAATAATGTTTTAATTTTCTTTTTATTCATTATTTTTATTATAACTATTTATGTTAAGAATTATACTGTATATTTGATTATTATGTTAAGTTACATGAAGGTATGGGTTGGTGGGCTCAGTTTCCGCTCTTAGACTCATAGTTGGTCCGTTGTGCGTTAGTTACATGCATAAAATGTCTTTCTTATGTACTAATATTATATTCATATAAATGTATTCGATATCAATATCGTTTGGAATGGACTTTTCGGTAGCGCTGTCGCTTTTCCCTTTTGATATTGCACCGGTAACCTCAAAAACTATAGCGTGATAGATTTATACGTTGACTTAAGTGAAGAGTGAAGAAGAATTTTTATTGTCAACTATTTTCAAATCCTGAAGTTGATACTTTTTTAATTGTATTGGAAAGCGGAAGAAAAGCTTTGTTGTCTAATTCTTTTGTGGAAGGTTTTTGGGGGTTTGTAACATTACCACAACTTATCTTTTACTATCATATCGTTGTGTCCAATGTCATTTGTGTCAGATTCCCTTTATCATTTCTGATTCTATAGTGAGCACAACACGAGGTGCCAAAGAGAAAATTCAGAAAACCAATGAAAATGTATAGAAGCTCAAACACATTTATTTCAAAAGGTCATCACTTCAAGGAAAGTCTTATCTATTAAAAAACAAAATACTTTGCAATTAACAAACATTTACGGCTTGGTCCGACGACTTTATTACGTACTGAGTAATTTATAAATAATTCATTATTTTACTTGCTTAGTATGTGTGGAAGTCAGGTTTGACTAATTTGGTAGGTGTTTAGGTAATAAGAGGTACCTTAACCAGTTTCTAGATTTTATCCAATGACGGAGAGACACTTAGGTTTAGCGATTACATTGAGTTCAATGAACTGAAGCGCTATAATTATTTCTTTGTTAATCCAAAACCTTTATTATTATAATAATAAGTTTTGTTTCATTTTACTGTACTAACTTTGTGAGTGACACCCTAAACTAAGTAATAACCTTATGATGTCTTAAATTTCTGAATCTGTTCCGAAAAAAAAAGTGTTTCTTTGGCTACCGGCATTTGTAAAATTGTACACAGAAAGATTAGATTTTTTCCATATTCTACTACCATCCTGACACAACTATCTCTATTTTTAGTCGTGGTTGCCAAGATTACAGCTGGAGCGGACTATCTGTCTTCATCAGTTTCTGGTTAGCGTCTCTGTTATTGCAGTGTGAAGTTTTGAGGACGACGAGTCACATAATGTAAAAAAGAAATGGTAAAAATAATATTGTTATAGACGGAAAAGACACAACCCGTTTGGATGGGACTGAAACATATTTTAAAATTAGTTTATATTTTTGAAGAAACTTGTTAAGGCTTTGACAATAAGACCCGGAAGGTTTCTGCAAAAACACAAAGAATACAGAATACATATAGGAAGCTTGTCACGGTTTTACACAATTCTAAGATGCCTATTTTAATTTAACCTTGACGGGAATTTCCGCTCAGATTAGACTTATATATATATAATAAATATACTAAACTAACTTTCTTACTAGCTACTAACTGACGTGAGACTGTGCACTTTTTATTTTTCATGTATCCTTTTTTAGTTCAGTTTGTTCTTTTTCCTGTTTAGTTTTGTCTTAATAATTATATATGCGTACCTTATCTAATTTAATACATTTTTTTCTCACAGTGGTTGACTGGAAGAGATCGCCCGAAAGCGATAAGATCAGTTGCCCTCCTTTTAATTTAATTATTTTCATTTTTTATATTATGTACAACGAAGTGTTAATAATGAAATAAATAAACTCTTCTTTATTTAGACTATATCAGTATAGTATCTGTTTAATATTTAGAGTAAATGTAAATCATAAAATCGTTGATTTGTAATTTTATATACAATCTCGTACAAGTTCGTTTCGTGGAAGTTGAGTACTATTTTTAACATACTATTTATATTATTTTACAGCTGCTAGGTGCCTTGTTTTAAATTCTAAATGTTAATTTAAAGAAAAACAGTAGTTGTAATTCAAAGTTTTGTTAAGTTTAGTTTCGTATGTATAGAAGGATCACTGGGCTTGTTTGAGAAATATAGTTATTCATTATAACTTCTCGGTCGTATTCTTTATTGCTGATGGTCGTGTCACTGTAAGTTGCCCGTTGTCCTGTTAGTGTGCTCCACATTGTTCGGTCTATAGATGACTAGCGCAGCTGTTATGTGGAGATCCGTGAGAATCATGACTTGTTGAGATCAGCGGGTTGGCAATTTTCCCGCAATCTTTTGCCTTCCACTTATACTTATTTCAAAAAAGAATTTGATGTACTTTTCTATTCAAACCTCAATATGTTTTTCGTCATAATCATACATTTTGTTGTTTTATAAAATATCTACAATATATAAACGCGGTACAATGTCTAAGTAAACAGAACTTACTTCCTTAGATAAATTACCGTATTATAATAAAAACACAATTTGTTATCATAATATGTTGTAATTGAATTGATTAAAATTACCTTTGATAAGCTAACGCCTTAGATGACTTTAAACAATAGTTGTATAAATATAAAAACAGTTAGATTAGTGTATGTGAAAATTATGATACGAATTTATTTGTAACATCGTAACACAAGTAAATATTCTCTCGCTTCTTTACTTCTGTATGCGACTTCAAAATTGAGGAATAACACGACTGTATATTAGACAAACACAAATCAGATTTTTATCAGTTTGTTCTTGTGTGTTGACATAGCAACCGTATAAATTATACAGTCTTTGTTCGAGCCTCGAAATTGTCTGGTTGATAATGATTTTACTTTTTAAAAACAGATTCTAAGGACTAACCTCGTTATTTATAAATCAATAATTGTACTGATTTAATTATAGTACTGATCTCTCTTTTGATGAGCGTAATCACAATTGGACAAAACGAAAAAGGGTCCTTAAAGTGAAAATAAATTTTAAAAAAATGTACGCTCTCTATTATTAATAAACTGGAAACCAATACTTCTATAATATTTAAATAGGTTTTATTTATATACAATTAATTAATTATCTTTACTCTAGAGTAACTTCGATAAAAAAATCATACGTTCTGTAGATTATTTAATATTAAAAGTTAACGTAAGAAAACAAAACCTTTGTAATGTATAATTTTAATAACTAATATATTTACACGAATTATCACAGTTATTCATCGTCCATATCGAACCACATGGAAGTTACACTTCTCGACTGTTCACGACTGTGGTCCTCTGTCATTATTTTTAGTACGACAACTTCCATCATGCATAGTGCGAATAATATCACAAATATCGCGAAGTTCGAGCCTTGGTGATGAGGTTGGAAGGTATTGGGAATCGGCCCCGGAGGGGGCCAGGCTGCCACACCCGACGCCATCACACTGATTACACCCGACAATGACATTTCATCTACTTGTCATTTTCACTAAATCAAATCACATAAAAAAATTCCACTTATTACAACCGTTCATCGTACAATCTACGACCGCCTAGTATATCTTAATTTTTTATATTAATATATATATATCTAATTTAATTTAATAAATCTCTTGTTTATTTGTGTAGCACTCGCGTACGTCCGCCGCGCTGCTGCTGCGTGTTATGAAATGTGTACGCTTTAGTTAGAAGTTCGTTGGGAAATGGTGAATGCAACCCGGTCAAGGCTGCGCGTTGGCCGATGACCTTTAATGCGATATTGTTTCAGATGCAATTTTCATTCATATTTGATGGCACCGATATAATTATTAAAAATAAGTTTAATTATTTTTCTGCCTTTTTTTCAGTACTATATACCGCCCGCTACTTGTCCGCTCTACGCCCTTGACTGCGAGCTGGTAGTAAATGTAAATTTAGATTTAATTTAAAATATTTTCTGTTGACGTTCATAAGTGTACTTGTTCACCTATATGAATAAAGTTATTTTGAGTTTGAGTTTAAATATAATATGTCGATGTATCTCTTGTTTTATTCATGGTCAATTCTACTAATAGATATCTGTATTTCGATCGTAGTTAATTAACTTCTTATAATCTAATATTATACTTCATAAGTATAATATTACGTATATATATACTACTCTACTATGCTAACTAAACACTAGAGCTATATGTCCTTATCAGGAAAACATTTATTTTTCATTTCTGATGTATATAAGTACCAGTACATTATCTCTATTTGAATGTTTGTTTTATGATAACCTGTTTATGTCAAAAAGTTAATTAATCTTGAAATATTGCCTATCGTTAGAGATAACTTCTGACTATGTTGCATCAACAATAAATTAATTCAAGTACAAAATAATATAATTGTAGTAACAAAACATACGAAACAATATTTATTGACGAAGTTAAAACAGTCTGAAATTATAAGTTCAATGTCTCCTTTTAAGTTTTTGGTTCCTTGTTGAATTCCGGAAATAATTTGTAAGCGTTAAAATACGTCATTCTACTTCCTGACACTGGTAACGCATTTACTCTGTTTCCTGTTTATCAAATTAAATAATTATTTTTTAAGTTTATTTGTCTTTTTTCTTTAAAATGATAAAGTTTGTATGACAATGATAAATATGACTAATAAAATACATGTGTATTATGTAAAATTTTAATAACTAGATAAAATTATAATAACTTAAAAAAAGTTTCCTGAACGATGTTTACCGGGACTGAAAAGTTTATTCGGGAAACATTATTCGTAAATAAACTCAAAAAATTTACATCCTTTAAACTTTCACTAGGTGAAGTTCTGGCTCTACAGTACAATATATATAATATCTATCTGGTTCAGAAATAGACAATCCAAAAAGTATGAATACGTAAGCGGCTGGTAACATTCTACGTTTTAACGTCCAGAATGTGTATATGTATTTTTATTGTCATATAAATGTGACAGATAACAACAATAATGTTTATTTTTATAACATATAAGGATTCGCCGGAATTATCCGTACGAAGAGCGTCAGAAATAGATGATTCCACTGAAAAAATGTTGTTGGTTAATCCTATATGTCCTGTCAGAATCATGTTGGAGTATATACGAAAGAAATGCAGGTTTGTATTACCCGTATAAACATAAGCTATAGTTTGTGGTTTCAATATCAGAAAACATCTTGTTACAAGATTTGTATCGTATATATTAACTTTCACAAAACAAGTCTTTACCTCCTTTTATCCCTGTATTAGTTTACTTATATTGATGATATAATAAATTAAAATATAATGAACGATCTGTTATAAAAAATCCAAATAATTCAAATGTATTTAAATGCCCTTTATTATATAAAAGATATGTATAACTGTCAAAAACAAAGACCGCGGCGTAAATCGCCAACCAGCTGGTGCCACCAAGTCATGATACTCACGGGTTTCCACTTAACATCAGCGCTAAGGGAAGCTATAGACCGAAAATTTTTTATCGCACTTAAGATTACAAGATATATCTAATAATGATACTGTATTTTAGTAATATAGTAGATATGTTTGAAAATAATATTTTCACTGCTTTTCAGGCTTGGTATATTCACACAGTTTGATTTATGTGACGAATCTGGAGCATTAAAAGGACTATTCAATATGCCGACCTATGCATATGTAACTGACCAGTTCGAGCATAAAAAAACATATTACCTCATTGTATTGAAAATGGTTTGCAAAATGTACTTTTACTATGCCTACGATGAGCTGTTGAACTAGTAGTACCGTGCGTCTCTTAACCCTGAGGTTGTTCGTAGGCTCGTTCCCAGCGCGTTCCCAACCAACATTAGCCTAGCCCGTACCATGAAGTACGGACGTATACGCATATCAGGAACAAAAGGCTCAGACCTAGAAGGTTTTAACGCCAGTGGTTCTGTTACTACGCCTACGATACATACATGAAGTCTGTCATATTTTAAACCAAATTTAGTCTTTGTCTTTAGTACGTTAATTGGAACAGTGAGCCATACTTTTGGTCATATCATATTATGATGACGTAGTTTGTGCTGCTTTTTAAAGGTTATAGGTACCTTAAAAATAAAAACTATTAAAGTCTAAAACTAAATAATACTTGTACAATATTAATGAATAACTAAGAAAGTATCTATAGCAAACATGACGATAAAACTGGCTTAAAAAAAGACATAGAATCTACGTCTGCACTTAGTGCTTAATTCTAAATTTCATTTCATTACGTGTAAAATATAATAGTGGTTTGTCTTTGACCTAAAATAGTTGTGGTTTTCATCACAAACCACGCTGTATTTCTTCATTGCTATTTGAACAATTTGTTTTGAATGATGAATAATTAAAACGAAAATCAATAAACATTGTATTAACCTATGTAATTATACACTTGATGTAACGTTGCTTTGTCAAACAATAAAATAAATTCAATGGGTAGCGATCTAATTGATAAAATTTAAGATTTTAATCCATAAAGAATAAACAAATCCAAAAATGGAAAACAATTTTTTCTTGTTCCCTTAGTTAATTATTCACTGATGTACAGAATATCTCGATCGAATATCTATCGAAAAATCTTAAAAAACAGTCATGCCGTTTTGTGAAGGAGCTTGAACTTAAATAATCAATAAGATAAAATATGATCAAAAGATACGGTGAAAACAAAAGTATCGTTAACGATGTTATAATAATTCTTTTAATTATTGAGAACTAGATGTACAGAATATCTCGATCGAATATCTATCGAAAAATCTTAAAAAACAGTCATGTCGTTTTGTGAAGGAGCTTGAACTTAAATAATCAATAAGATAAAATATGATCAAAAGATACGGTGAAAACAAAAGTATCGTTAACGATGTTATAATAATTCTTTTAATTATTGAGAACTAGATGTACAGAATATCTCGATCGAATATCTATCGAAAAATCTTAAAAAACAGTCATGCCGTTTTGTGAAGGAGCTTGAACTTAAATAATCAATAAGATAAAATATGATTAAAAGATACGGTGAAAACAAAAGTATCGTTAACGATGCTATAATAATTCTTTTAATTATTGAGAACTAGATGTACAGAATATCTCGATCGAATATCTATCGAAAAATCTTAAAAAACAGTCATGTCGTTTTGTGAAGGAGCTTGAACTTAAATAATCAATAAGATAAAATATGATCAAAAGATACGGTGAAAACAAAAGTATCGTTAACGATGTTATAATAATTCTTTTAATTATTGAGAACTAGATGTACAGAATATCTCGATCGAATATCTATCGAAAAATCTTAAAAAACAGTCATGTCGTTTTGTGAAGGAGCTTGAACTTAAATAATCAATAAGATAAAATATGATCAAAAGATACGGTGAAAACAAAAGTATCGTTAACGATGTTATAATAATTCTTTTAATTATTGAGAACTAGATGTACAGAATATCTCGATCGAATATCTATCGAAAAATCTTAAAAAACAGTCATGCCGTTTTGTGAAGGAGCTTGAACTTAAATAATCAATAAGATAAAATATGATTAAAAGATACGGTGAAAACAAAAGTATCGTTAACGATGCTATAATAATTCTTTTAATTATTGAGAACTAGATGTACAGAATATCTCGATCGAATATCTATCGAAAAATCTTAAAAAACAGTCATGCCGTTTTGTGAAGGAGCTTGAACTTAAATAATCAATAAGATAAAATATGATCAAAAGATCCGGTGAAAACAAAAGTATCGTTAACGATGTTATAATAATTATTTCAATTATTGAGAACTAGATAAAAACAGCATTGTGCGTGTTATACGAAAATAAATTATTCGTAGTAATTATTTACCGGATTTGTGTATTAGGTAAAACTAGATGCAAAAAATTGCAAGTTATAACGATAACATGCTTTGTTAACTGCAATTTTCCGATCGTGAGATCCGATCAAAAAACAAATTAAGTTTTTTTTGTTATAACTAGAAGAGTTTGTTTGGTTAAAAGTGTTAATCTCAGAAACTACTGATACGAATTAAAATAATTAATTTGTCCTAAGCATTTACTGAGGAAGGCCAACGTTATGCTGTGACAATTTTGACATATTGAAGTCACATCCCTAAGTGTAATCTTCAAAATCGATACATAGCGCTAATCCTAAAAGTCAAATCCACTACGTGATAGGAGCGATAGCTATAAGTATCCTTAGACATACGAACAGATAAACTGATCACATATAAAGAAAAAATATTTACGGCGGAAAGACGTTAGATCGTTCGATCACAAAACATATTACAATATATCATACTAACATATAATAGTTTAATATCGCAGAATTAATGCGTAAACGGAAATTCCTAATTAGATTCCATATTCGGAAGAATTGTTAATTACTCGATAATTATTTATCAGAATTCGGAATAGACAAGGTTATCCTGCGTTTCCATTGGAATATTTAGTTACATAGGGCTATTCCGTGTACACTGATAATTCTACTGTTACATTATTGTTTTCATGTATTCGTGTTGCCTACCATTATTATTATAACTAGAAGAGTTTGTATGGTTAAAAGTGTAAATTTCAGAAACTACTGATTCGAATTAAAATAATTAATTTGTGTCAAACATTTATCAAGGAACGTTATGCTGCGACAAAGGTGACATACGTGAAAGCACGGAACATTGATATACAATAATGCAATAAACAAATATCGAATACATTTTTGACATACAGGAGTCACACTTAGCGCTTAAAGCAATCGATACATATAAAGCACTAACTAAAGAAAGAAACAGGGATGGAAATATTTTATTACAGTTACTGTTCATTATGAAAATTTGCAAAACATTGTTTATAACGCAAATGTTAAGAGATATACAACACACAAACCAAAAAGACTCTTAATTTACTCTGGTTCTTAGAAAAGGTCAATTTATCCTCCACCTTTATTGTTTCACTAACGAAACGTCACATAATGCGTCGATTATATTCAAGTCATGTATCTAATAGTTTGAAGACCTTTGTAGAATCAAGGTAGCGACTATTATCATGTACGGCCCTTGAAAATTAAATTGTTCGTCATCCGTTTAGTTTAGTTTTATATATATGATAGATATATAATATGGAAAGATATGTTTAGTAGGTTTAGGCATGGTTTATAGGGATTAAGTACAATAAACACTTAAATTAACACAAAAATATTACCAATTACGTAAACAAAACAATTAAAAAGAAAGTTAGGGATCTGATGAATACAAAACTGAATAGTTATTATAAATTTATTTTATAGATTTATGTTAACTTTTTTATCATGTAGGGCTAGTTGATTTAGTTAATCTAGTAGTTAGTTAGTAGATCTAGTAAACTGTCACAACCTCTTTTATAATCTCCTCCCTACTCCGACTCGATTATCCTACTTCGGGGAGATGTTCGAGTCAATTCGTAAGCAACCGAACGAGTCAAATGAGTAACTATTGCAAGATTCTTAAGAATATTTTTCATAAAAAATGTTTAGAATTTAATTAAATAAATATTAAAAGCTAACAATCGTGTGTTGTGCGACGCAATTCAGTAAATTGCATAAATAGAAAGTTTTCGGCAACATCTTTCTGATATATATTGTATTCAATTTATTTATTAACACAATAGTTAATTTTTGAAGTGAAACTTTTTTATCGGCGTTGAAAAAAAATTTTCGGTTACGCGTTACATTTTGTTGTCCCTACCACGGTTGATTCAATGAAATTCGGAGCCATTAATAACAAAAATATATAATAACGATAACAATGATAGTAATAATTATATTACAATTAATGTAATTCTGTAATATTCTTAGTAGTAATAAGGTAAAATCAAATAATTGTATAATTTGTATTCATGTCTATGATAATAAAAGCCTTTTGTTAAACTTAATCTTATTTAACTTTATTTAACCAATTTCTGTAAAGTTGCATATAGTAGATCATTTTTCGAAGGTCATAAATAAGTTTCACTTATTACGTGTGTACAATAATACACGCACATATTTTTTCATCTTACTTATGTGTAATTGATATTTAATATTTTTAGGAATTTGACAAAAAGATATCCGTTCTACCACAATTAAACCGGGAGGATGCGCGTTACGAAGACTTAAAGAATAAGGTGACGAATTTTATATCGGGCGAGAGTCCTAATAGATCTCCTCCACCAGCGCCAACTCCTTCAGGGAAGACTACACCAATGTTAAAAGTCGGAGCTAAGAAGAAATAACAAATTCTTTCATGTTTTTTCACGGTTATATAATTGAAACCTATTTTAAACGACTTCCGAATACCCCTAGGTGGTCATTATGAGTGATTGGCCATTTAATTCATTATGTCGGTTGCTTCCTTAAAACAGACATTAAACTTCGTAGCTGGACGCCATTATTTGTTATTATATACTTAATTATATTTATACTAATACAATGTTTGACTTTGAGTACAATAAAGAGGTAAAAAACTATTGTTAGTTGATTAATCTTTTATATGTTAATATTATAAAAAAATTTTACGCCTGCCAATCTAGTACTATTTTGATTTTATTGCTAATATTTTTTATACAGGAACAATATTTAAATTTTTGCCAGTTTTTTATCAAGATATATTCGAGTATGTGAATCATTACTAAATCTTAAAATGTGTTTAAAGGGCGTTTCATATTGTAATTTTTAACGTGTCTCAATGGCCGACGTATGTATTTATTACCAATCAGGCAACATAATCAGTAGTTTGAATTGAATGTTACCTAAAAAAATTGTAACAGCTCGAACAAGCCTTGCCTTTAATTCTTAAGCACCTAGTAGGTACACTAGCAAACTACGCGAGGCAATTAATACGCAATTATCATCTTTGCCAAACGACTTTAAGCTATATTCTTCTACCGTACAATTGTCATAGAATAAGAAAGGCACCCGTCTGAGAGGATTGTCCCAATTTAAAAAATATAAATTGCGGTTCGACTACCATATTAGCCACCGATCTAGCAATATCTTACTTATTTCATATTGCATATATCAGCCCGTGTTCTCTCGAGTCTTATACCGGATACAGGAAGTAACGCACTGGGAATAATAATAGTCACTTGAAGCTAATCTATTTGTCACAGTTCATTCACCGCACAATAATAATTGTCAAAATAATTAATCTTTAACATCAATTATATAAAAGTACTGATACAGATGGCGTATTTATCGCATCTATAAGAAGGAAGAAAGAAATGTGTTTGCGTATTTTAATTCATGTGTTTGTACTTAATTGGACTATAAACTGTATATATAACTAATTTTTTGTAAACGTAAATAGTAAAACGTTTCGTGACCACCTCCAGTGACTCTTTATACCTAAAAGTTACCATTTTGTGGTGTATAGTACTGGAGAGTCAAAAATAATATTATCAATAACGCGTAATTCAATCCCCGCCCCGCACCGTAACGTTTTACAAGATGTACGTACGTACGTACGTTACGTAATAACTGAACGCTCCCTTTCCTGAAATATACTATTTTTTAAATTATTCCCCTTAAATTAATACTTGACTTTGGGCGTTAATAATATCAAAGTAATTTGTTTTGTTTTTGAAAAATAATAGTATGGTATTTCATTTACCTTTTAACATCAGGCTAACATTGATCATAAATATAATATTTCTTAAATATACGGGATGCACTTAAGATGACTTTGGTACTTAATTAGCAAAAATGTTTCTGAATTTCGAAAATTGTAATTTCATTAGTAGTACATTTTATAATATATACTTGAGGTACAACGATACTTTGTTGGCATTAAAACGTATAAGATTTACTATTAACTCAACATGGTGTATATAGTTGGTATTTCATAAATAATATGATTGGTTATCTCAAAAGGCAGACGATGACCTTGAAGATTATTATAAAATCATCGGTCTTCGGAGGCGTTATTTCTTCTCACAAATTACTATAATTTAAAATATTATTTTAAAAATATTTTTTCCGAGTAATGAAAGTTATATTTTATCCAAATCTGATGATGGAACTAATGAGCATTTCTAGACATATCTAGCTTTTACTTTCGTTAATTTAATTAGTTAAGTTCGGCTAATTGCTTAGGTCAGACACCTTTTACTGAGATACGAAATTACAGCTGAGTTTTTATATGTATTTTATAAATAGCTCGGAAAATAAATATAATAGCTTTTCTTACCGGGTATTCATCCAAGTTTTATACTTATGTGTATTTCCTGTTCATGTGGTATTCTTGTATCTAAATGATTATTGAATTTTATATTTTTTTATATCTTAAATTGTCGTTTGTAAATGTCAAATCTTTGAGTGAATACGTCTTACTAAGAAAATATACACAGTCCATAAATGATACTTTTTATTTTTGAGGTAATCAGAATTCAAATTACAACAGTAAACCTAGATTTCTTATAAGATCTCTATACACCTCGTTTTCTACATTATCACGAACGTTAGATATACACAAGAAATCGTATCTCTGTTCAAAAATAAAGTTTGTAATTTTAGATCTACTAGGCCAGGGAAAGTGAAGTAGCTTGTTCTTATAATAATGTTCAATATTCGAGTATATATACAACTCAAAATTATCTAAAAGTCTGTAGAATAAGCCAAATATCTTAATTGACTTCTTTATTAACAAATATAGTTATTACATTAAAGTACTTTAGAATGTGAATTTTATATGATAGGCACGTATTGTTTAGATCATACAATAAAAAGATACTTTAGTAAAAGGCAGTTACGGCAACGGTAAAACCACTAAAGCGAAACGATGAGTCAAAATTACGTGTGCGTTGACAAAATAATACGGATTCTTATGAAAGTAGCGAAATAATTAGTGCGGCTAACACTCCTATCAACGCTTTTAGATGTCCGATGTAATATCCTTTAAATAAATAAAAGTTAAGTAACATGGGAAGTGTTAGTGGCTAGGTGAGAGTATCTTTTGAACAATGTTCACAGTCTTCCAACGGAATCAATGTATGTACCACCGCAGGAAGACATCATAAATGCGGTTGTTAGACTAATTTTGGATCTAAAACCCAGAATGCATTAGGTACAGAAGAATGATCACCAAGTTGCTAATGAAGAAAAAATACGAGCATACAGAAATCCAAGTTACTTTGTAACCAAGATCCCAAGTATTTGCTCTACATTTGACCGTGTTTTAGGGACGACAAAATAAAATTAATAAAATAAAATTAATCTCGTTGGGGTTAAATTAATTATAATCTATTAAATAACATTATCGCGTCGACGTTGAGTGATATCTATTATTTTTATCAATAAAATCAATACTGATTGATGAATGACACCAATCTTTATTCTATTTAAAATAAATAAAGCTTGTGAGTATTAGAATCTGTTGGCCCTAACATTTTTCATATGTAGTGGAATTAAATTTTGATTTTAGTTACTATGTTTATATTAATTTTATTTTATAGAATACACAAAATTTCTGTTGAATACAAAATGGTGGTGTTTTTAATAGCCGCAATAATTTAATTTATATATTATTTAGTTACAATAATGTTTTTAAAAACAATTTTGTATAAACAGATGACAATTCGTCATACAATTATTTACGAAAATCAGGTTAAACTGTGCAGTTACTGGCAACAACAAATTGTTTTCATCAATTTTGTAATCGTCGGCCTTCCATTCGTCACGCTTTTCTCATTCATTACATCTAATTATAGCTAAATATGTACTTTGTTTTGGGTAACAAAGAATATGTTTCTAATATAAACGTTTCTCCCAGGTGTGTAATCCAATAAACTCACTACTACTAAACACATATATGTGGTAATAATTCAAAACACAACCAACCTTTTAAAATCCAAATAAATGTAAAAATTCACTAACACGACCACAGTAATCACAAATACACTGTTTTCGATTTTTCTATTCGAATTTAGAATTATGAAAGTTACGACATCAAACTTCCGCTAAGTTTTGGCAGTGAGTGACAACTGAGTGCGCAGGCGCGGATGTCGGGCCCGGAACTATGCGCAGTGCATTTGTAATTGTATAACCCCATCCAAGGTGATATATCCATTAAGGCTTATCATTTGATGGGGCGAAGGCGCACCTGGTTTTAAAACCGCCATGTCCTGCAGTTGCCACTTGTTTCACCTATTACAATTGAGATATCGATTTGTTTTAGAGAAACTTTCAAACATACACAGATATTTCTGAAAACTTTGTTTCATGATTTTCCTACGTGGCCATTTTTATAATCGTGATCGTTATGTTACGACATTTAGAGTAATAAATAATTCAGCAAACAAACTGCATACTACTTTAGAATATAAGTTTCAGTAATATTTTTATTAAACTAGAAACTTTAAGGTTATTTTTAAAATTCGCGACAAATAATGTTTTGTAAAATGCAAAAATTATAAGGAAGTTGTTATTTCTCTAAGCCCCAAATGCTTCTATATTAACCAATAAAGGCACTTATTTCATTACAATGAAAAGTCTGCATAACATAAGTTATAACCAATATATTTCGACGCGGCTTGTTTATGGTATGTAAAGATTAAAATAATGATTACATGAAATATTTTACGTTGTTACTGCTGAATGTGGGTTAAGTAGCGATGGAACCACTTAAGGGTTCTTCTAGTGCATCATCTTGCGACACAAGTCATGACCTTCTTAACGATTGTTTGTGTTTAAACGTTTACTTAAAACATAATTATATCCATTCTGTACTAAAATTATTAAAATAGGTTATAACCAATAGTTTTCGGACAATAGGAACGTATACGCAGGTCTTTATGTAAGGCGGTAATAACGTCCCAATAGATAGATAGCTATCCAATTATACGAAAGCGGGGTCGAAATCCAAAAAGCTCAGATCATTGATATTGTAAACAAAAATGGATCACACTTATTTTGTCGAAAAAAGTTATTTTTTTGAAATCCACGTACTAGGAGTATTGTAATATGAACATATTAGAATTAAGATTGTACAGACAGAATATGATGTGCTGTTTTGATAACCCACACAGCTCAGGCAGTCAGTTCGATACCGGCGAAAATGTTCTGTAAACAAAACCCTCCACCAAAATTTATGCCAAAACAATGGGCGTAATGTTAATTTTGAGTTATGTTTAGATTCCATTGTCCAGGAATTATAAATATGTAAATCTATATTGTACATTGTATATTATAATACTAGCAATGACCCGCGGTTTTGCTCGCGTAGATACTGATCTAGTGGTAGTGGAAAGTCTACTAAGTCGGACTATAGATATATTTTCGTTATCATAAAAGTTTTATTTTAAGTAGTTTTCTTGTTTTTTAACTACGTCCTTTCAGATTATTAGATACACTGAGATTATTTACATTTCACGTTTACTTTACAGCGAACATATATATAATACAGTCTTAAATTCGTAACATGATTTATAATTATATAATAAATTTATTGATGTATTGATTTTTTTTTATTTCAAGTAGGTAATGAAATATTTTTTTAAATTATTTACTGGAATTTTTAGCTTGAATATTTTAAATATTAGAGAAGAGTTTTATTTGTAGAACTTCCCTATAACCATCATTTGAGGTAGTTTTGTTTCGTGACAGCAAAATAATTTGACGTTATGGAGTTCCGACTCTAATCTATATATAATATAATAATATAGGGATAGGCCAACCCAGGGGAAAAAAAATATGTTGTATACATATATTGATTGATAAGAGCAGTGTTAGCCTAGTGGCTTCAGCGTGCGATTCTCATCCCTGAGGTCGTAGGTTCGATCCCCGGCTGGGCACCAATGGATGTTCTTTCTATGTGCGCATTTAACATAAGCTCGCCTTGCCTTAGACCCAAAAGGTCGACGGCATGCGTCAGGCACAGAAGGCTTGCCTATTCGATAAAAAAAATGATCATGAAGATATAGATACAGAAATCTGAGGCCCAGACCTAAAAAAGGGCTATTTTTTTAATACATATATTGATACGTTCTGTAACATTTTCACATTTTACAACATTTTTTTGTTTTGTTGATGACAGATTTTTTATGGATAAATTATGTATGTGGAGCAAAGTATGTGAGTGGAGCAAAAAAATAAGCTCCAATTAAATATAACAAATGTGCCGTGGTGACATTTAGTCACGCTAAATTGCCTCATCATCATGAGGACAACGTGTCAGGGGTGGTACTCAAGCGAGAATCGTCAGTAAGAAACTTGGGGGTTCGAGTGGATGCCTAACAGAATTTCCGAGATCATGTAGTGGACATTTGCAAGAAAGCATACGCAAAAATGGGATTTATGCTTCGAAGGGAAACAACGTTCACTAATATTAAAGCCACCTCAAGCTTGTACAACGCTCTGGTTAGAAGTATGTTAGAGTGTAACACGTCTGCTTGTGCTCCGCAAGAAGCTAAATCCTGCCTTATGTTGGAGCGCATACAGAATAAATTTACCTCACACAGACTGTGTGGCGTCTATCCCTACTATACTTTAATGTTTTTTTTAATGTAATAGGAGGTAAACGGGCAGGAGGCTCACCTGATGTTACGTGATACCACCGCCCATGGACACAAATTGGCAGCTCACATTGGCAGAAGGCTCGCAAGTGCGTTGCGGGCCATTCAAGAATTGGTACGCTCTTTTCTTGAAGGACCCTAAGTCGAATTGGTTCGGAAATACTTCAGTGGGTGGCTGGTTCCACATAGTGGTGGTGCGCGGCAGAAACTGCCTTAGAAAACGCTCAGTTGTGGAACGTCGGACGTCGAGGTGACACGGATGTTGTAAATTGGAAACCATACGGGACTCACAGTTGGCCTACTACGTACTGAAAATCTTGAGGGGTGTTATATGCAACCCAAGTGTACTCCGAGAGCATGGCTTCTTATGGCATATGTGAGACGGCGAAGGCTAGGTTATTTGCGATACCAAGGGCCAGAAACAGTCTGTTGCAAAGATCCCCGTTATTAAACACTTGGCGCCTACTGAATGCTGTCCCTGTCATGGTCAATTCTATCTGTCTCTGTCAGAGTAAATTCACAGAGATATTGTGTATACTATGCGTTCAATATACTTATTATATTTAATTGATTTTTTCTCGACATTATCGTATTGACATAGTGTGTAAGGATAATGTATGTATTCTGTAATAAATAAATTTTATTGCATGTTTTAGTGATCCCTATTTTTTTTAAATGTGCCTATGTCAGTTATTGAAGATGCAGCGTTCAAATGGTGAAATAATTTTTAAAATCGATCAAGTAGTTTTTGTGCAAAAACATTACAACCATGTTTCCTCTTTATAATACATATTAGTGTAGATAATTTCTTCAACTTGGTTATACAAGAGTGGCTAACGCCATCCGTATAGAGTGGAGGCAAAGGTAAAACCACGATAAGTGTAAAATATTTAATGAGATCTAACGACTTTCACTAGATGGCGCGATTATAAACATGTTTAACAACATTAAAGTAAATACAGGCTATCTAATTATCTGTCTTGAGAAATAGGTGGTAATAATATCAAACTTACTTCGACTTCGTCAGTCCATTGGCGAAAAGGTAACATACTCCCGACACTATCCCAGCCAGCAGCCCCAAGCTGACTCCCGTAGAGAGGGACAGTGTGTCTGGCATTGTCTCTTTGAACCCGGTTCCACTATAGTCTGGAGATCATTATGTACCTGTAACAGAAGTTTATTAATATATTTACTGAGTACAGTAAAAACGTATGTAACGCTAAGTTCAGCCAAAGTAAAACTTTATCTATTTCTATTTTATCGACGTTCATAAGTGTACATTGTGTTACCTATATGAATAAATGATTTTTGACATTGACTTTGAATTACGTCCTTCTAGTTTTTGTAGTAAAATTATTTTTTGTAGCATGCCGTAATATCCGGTATCTCATTGTGGAAGTCAAATCCAACTTTAGATTAACGGACGTTGTTGGTTTGTTATTGGTTTGAAGATTTCGTATTTTCCATACAAACAATAGCTTACGTAGTATTCAATTATAAATTAATGGTTCTGACATATTGTAAGGATATAATATGACCAACAAAGTATAATGTATCATACATTATGCTATTTTTTTTTCCATGATTCAAGGTAACACATAAACTAAAACTTTTCTTATAACAAAACATAATTTGAGACTTAACGTTATTTTTTTGCAAAGGATAATGGATATCCATTTAGATTAACACATATGAAAAATGAACTTAATGAAACTTGGTTAATATAGATCTCATGGGACTAAGGATTTTGTCATTTAAAGAACTGTCATTTATCCAGTTTTTCATTTAGAAAAATAATTAAAATTTTAGTTGTATACCGTCAATCATAATCGGATCGAAATTTTGCAAATGCTGATAATGAGTTATATTTACGTTTGGACGAAAATCTGTCTAACTTGTACAAGGAATTAAGCTACAGAGTCTAAATTATTAAGGTAATCATCCTGATTACAGATACCAAAACACCCATTTACAATGGTAATTCGATGAAAAAGAGACAGGTTCTCATTGCAATTCTCGGTCATAGAGATTTCTCACTTATCCAGGCTTCACTCAACCAGGATTCACAATATTAATTTCCATTCAAGAAGTATTTTGATGAAAGCCGTAAGTATATGCTTATAAGCTTATAGCTTAGGTTTCCGTGAATTTTTTATTGTTTATTCATCTTAAATGGGTTGGGTGTAGACCTTTGTAATACTAGTTAATATTATAATAAGTGTGTGTAGCGAGTACGTAAGATGTAATAACGGTCGGTAAATCATAAGATTTATTTGCGGAATGAATACTTAAGATATAGCGAGAAAACCGGCATATTTTACACCCAATATTGACGACGGGTGAAGCAGCATGCGTACTTCAAGTTGCGAATAGAGAAACGTCAATTAAAACATATAGAAATCATGCACATATGCGGTCTGGGCGTGATTTTTTTATTTTTACTTATCTAGGCATCAACCTAAAATACTGAATAATAAAAATAAACAACGCTGGTTAACTTAAAAATAAGGATAGAGTTTGTTGCCGTGTCCATAAGGTTTGTGCTGTATTTTAATTATTATGCCGTCTGTCATTTGTTATCCAGTTATAAAATCATGCTTAAGTTGTCACTGACAAGCAATGCATAACTGCCTTTCACGAGCGGCACCTTCACACACGACTATTGTATAATAACCAGATTGACCCCTTCAATTAAATCTTAATTAACATTTTAATGATATTCTTAACTAAAATCTTTTCGGCAAATTTATTTCTCATTAATTATAAATGTGGTCTGTTTTTATTTTTATTTATTTCAAGTACAACTTCTTATTTGTATGTGTGTCAGACGGCTATGACTGACTTGCTTGCTGACACTTTTTTTGTCAGGCTGCCTCCATTATGTGTATTTAAGAAGGTAATTTTTTGCGCCGTAGTTAATGTGGGCCGTAAAATGAAAATAATAGTAATGATAAAAAAATGTTTTAAGCCATCAAAAGTGTGTGTTAAATCAAATATTTAAGAGATCGCTACAAAGCAATCGAAACGTCGAGTTATTTTTTTATAGGATAGGGAAGTAAGGCGTACGGGACGCCCAAAAAGGGTAGTCATCGCAGCCCATGGATACACATTTTAGACACGAGCCCTTTTTAAACAATTGGAGGCCGTATCTCCCAGGGAAGACCCCCACAGGTTTGTACCCTGGGACAGGGAGTCGATTTTACAGTGAGCTACTTGGCAAAAGAAAATGTCTTGTGAAGCGGACTGTGGAAGACTTCCAGGCATGAAGGTGATGCTGATAAAATTTCTAGTTAACGGCCCGTACGGTGATGACATAAACAAGTCTTCAGAACTCTCTCCATAGTACTCTATGTAATCGCGTTTATATCTATCAAAAAAGTTTTATTTAAGTTTGTTACTTAAAACAATAAACAAAACATATATTATTCTTTACGTTCTCACAGTTCAGTCTTACTTAACTTAATGTCGGGAATATATTTGGAATGTATGACAAATCCAGTATCACTTGCGTCGCTTAATTTGCTGGCTCATCGTGGTTTCTCGGCATCGCACCAACGGTTACTCGTTGAAGAATCTTCTCAAGAGATGTCGTTGGTGACCTGGGGAGGAAAGTCGGGGTTTGGTCTTTCTGGGAATTGCTGACGTAGTCAGATGAGCATTGCCTAGATAATGCCAAGTATGCCATGGTCTGTTATGTAGTGGAACACTACTGTAATCTGAACCCAAACCTGTCTAGATCATTCACGTCCTGGTTACCATAGAATCAGCTGCAGCCACGCTCAAGAGTCCCTACTAGTTATCATGTTAGTTCTATGTAACAATAACTTAATCTTGAAATCGCATTAAGCGAGGATGCAGTGGTGTGAGGCTCCCACGAAATCCGTTATATTGTAAAGCTTATCGCTGTGAAATATTGGTTTAAGTAATGTATGGGAATGGGCACTAATGCTAATGCTTGCATCCTAACATCTCGACATTGTAATGCAACAAAGAGATCGTGAATTAGGGTGTAAATCATTCATATCACTTTTCATGCTCACCGACATCGTAATGTTGCCTATATTAATTACTCTACACTATAACTCATTTAAAAATACGTCTCTATGGTAGTCAGTAGCCTTAAAGCGAGCTTTAAGGAATAACCACTATTGAATATGACTATGATATATAGAAGTATTATGCGTGGTCATAAACATAGCTGTTTGTCATTATCTTAAATTTAACTGTTTATTATTACAAAGTTTGTATATCTTCAGATATTGTATTGAACCTTATAAATACTTGTTTGCATTAGTGACCAGTTATTTTACCAATAATATACATTAATTAAAAGAAAATACACACTTAACCACATTAAGAAGAGTCAATTTACGACTCTACTACGGTATAGGTACCACAAATTTATTGCAAATAAAATAAACCAATTTTGAAGATTACCTTGAGGTAATGAGGTGAGTCTTAAGATTGAAGTTTTATCTTAAATGAATAAGCTAAGAATAAAGCCTCGAAACTTTTCTCATTAAGACCTGTTTGTTAAAAGGCTTAGTTGAAACGAGGTCTATTGGAAGTTCTAACGATGATCGATGGTAAAGAAAATAATGTGGAAGATGCACTCGATTATAGAAAAATAGCCATCCTATTGTTTACATCCTTCGGGTTTGGCTTTGGTTAGAAATAAACATCGAAGCAATATATAGTATTATAATAATAAATTGAAAGGGAATAATTGTTATAATAAATCAATATTTTCTAAGCAAGTTAATCCAATATGGATTAACATTAATAATATTTTAACTGTTAACTATACCACTCAATACTGGAGTGTGTTTGGTAAATTACTCTCTTAATAGTCGCAATTAATGACAAATTATGCTTTGTTTCTGGGCATAAATAAAGTTTTGTTATACTTGGTTCTTCAATAATCAGAATACGGTCAGTGCTAAAGTAAGTCATTTGATATGCGACATAACGACTGAATGTCATATCTTTAATACCTTTGACACAAAAGCAGGACATATTTATTTTATGCTTAAGAAAAACAGTTTAATTTTTAATAATTCTTGGGGAAAACAAAAATAACGTAGTAGAGTTTTAATGTTAACATATTAAAATTCACTGTTTTCTTAAAGAGATGTTTAGTTAGATTTGTTATAAATACTCATATTATGCAAGTTTTTAATACATTTCAAATAAACGTAAAATTGTGGAACAATGAAGATAAAGCGGACAAATATTGACTCTTAAGATACTACGTTGTGTAAAAATATCTATTTTATGAAAGGGATATTGCCTCAAGATATGATAAAATTCCTGCCCGTAATACCTTTATATGACATTCTATGAATTTTTCAATAAAACGATTTATTTCCATTTAGCTAGCTCTTTTATATATATATAATGTATAATTTAATTTAGGTTTGACTAATCTGAAATGAATATTATAATAAAAACATTTTTGGAGTATTGAGTGTGACAGTGAATAAATACTTTTTCGTTCAAAATAACATTTTGATCCTAATCGTTACGCCTTTATAAAGTTAAAGTTACCAAATTTCTACTGAAATTATTAGGTACTAAGATATGATAAAATACCTGAAAATATTACATGCGATAAAATATTAATTAATGTACACAACTTATAGGTATTTCTTCTTTAGATTTATTATGGTACAGACTTATAATTGTAGTCTCTTAAATAGCTATTGACTTTCTTGCACCTAATTATATACATCTGATATTTTTCTATAATATTCGTTAAGAAAGATATATTTAATTGATTTATACGATGAAAATGATTTCTTATATTCAAATTATAACAAAAAATCTTTATTTAACCCTATTATTGCATAGGCAAGCTCTGGGCAAACAGTATCTGTGGAAATGGGATTTTGCATACGGTATGTACAGGTAACATTTTTAGACAATCATTATTGACGTTTCATTTCACAAGCTTTTTATATTTTTTTTGTATTTATTTTAAATCAATGGCTACTAGTTTATTTCTACAGTGTCTGCTTGGTATGCAATGTAAGGATTTCTCGATCATAGCCGCGGACCAGAACAACACACAAAGTATCATAGTTATGAAAGATGGTGAGTCATGGTAATAATATTTTTTGCATTAATATGTTTATCGATATCTATATTGGCAAAAGTTGTTTAGTGGTATTTCTCTAAAACAAAATACTCCTCACCAAAAAGTAACCTTCTGGTATAAGCCTGCCCATGAGGAGTTTTCGTTTTGGTACAATTATCTAAATCTACAATTTACGAGTAGAAACTTTACGTAACTAATTAGCTTAACTTGTGATCCCTTTTGCTAGCTCGAACTTGTTAAGTTTTAGACGCTCAAACGAATTTATTACATATCGAAACAGATTGGAAAATATATTAAAATTTGATCCCGTTTGGTGTATTTCCCTTTAAAAGCTTAATATTCTAAAAAGTATCTGCAAAGTTTAATTGAATTCAGTTTATTTATCATCACGACAAGGTGGTATTGCCAAAGCGGACCCATGAACTGTTAATGCCACAGTCGGTACGTATCTGTACAAAAATTCATCATTCATTTTGAGTAAATTATAAATTTGTATGTAAAGATTTAAATGCCTTATTGTTTCGTTATATTTCTTTTAAGTAAACATTATTTAAAAGTAATCGCAAAATAGTCCGGTCACACGTGATTCATAAGAATGGGTGAAACGATAAAACTACTCTATTTAGGTAATCGTTTTATAATAGTTGAACAAATTCAAATCACGTTCAGCTAAAGTGTAACACGCACACACTATGCCATAACTATTTAAAACGCTCGCATTGCCTTTTTAGGTACTAAAGATGTAATATCAACATCTTATGTCGTATATTTTTTTCTGTTTACGCTTAATGCAAGGTGCATACTAAGTGTGATAAAAAGAAAAGAAAAAAAAAAACATGTGTGTGTACCTATGTGCACGCGTTAGAAATTATATTTCTTTGGCGTAACAAGATAAAAATCTTTTAATTTTTTTTATCTTTCGCCTTATTCTACTTTTATAGAAAAAAAAAACACTAATAAAAGAAAAAAAAGGTACATTGAAAGTTTTATTATAACGTATCTAGTTAAATAAAGTTTATTTAAATATCACAAAAATAATATTTGTACATAATTGAAGAAATTGACATTTTTTATTTTAAATCTTTATGACGACGGTGTGCCGGTGTCGGTATTTTGTGTGTAAAAATTTACTTTCATAATTTTTCCCTATCGCGCTAAAATAAGTATAACTTCAATAAGAAAATACTCTATTATATACAGTAACAGGATATTTAGGTAAAGTGCACTAGCCTCCACACTAGGTTTCCCTGTGTTGTGGTCAGCCAGTCTCTTCCTTTTAACATGTTAAGTGTATTTTCTTTTATGTTTACTACATAACATAAATTTATAATTAAACTATTTTTACACATTAAGAATATTTTCTGTATTAGCATAGGATAGGTTGAAAATACGTTGTTTGATATTTTTAGTGAACGGATGTAATGTGAATTTTTAAATGGTTGTGAAAATTTTGTTTATAAGGGTCATAGTTCGCGTTAAGAAGTCTGAACTTTAAGGTCTCGACTCTGAATATTACTAAACTGCCTACGCCGTCTACATCGCGTATTGTTAATGCACATGGACCATTTTGATTCTAAGATGGTTTCAAATTTGTAGGCACAGAATGTCTTACTAAATGCTGTAAAACTTCATAACTTGTGGTTAAAACAACACGTTTTGTGGTCGTAGTTTTAAATCCCAACAAAAAAATAATGTTTTGGGTTTGAAAGTACAACTGGAAGAAAGTGGCACAGGTCTGGGATCGGTGAACATTTTATCGTTTCATCATCATATCATAATCATCATACATCATAAATCATCAATAAATAGGCAGTCCCTTTACGTCATATTCACGCCATGTGTAACTCCCGTGCCCAACTGGAAACAAAAAAGACTGCGTAGATGTCTATATCTCTAAAAGTACTAAACCAATTTATATGGACGAACAAGATCATATTTGTCGAATATATTGTATTTCCAATAACACATATAGGTCACAATGATATTCTCTATATACAATAATTTAAAACGTGCGTACAAAGTCACACCAGGTAGAAAGTATAATAATAATAAAAGCTCGTTTATTTTCCAATCATTACAAAAGTAGAATATACAGCTTACATTTGGTACAATTCTTTTTATCCTAATCCTTACTTCAGTACCATTGATTGGAACCCCTTCACGCGTAAAGGCAGCGTTTTGCAAATATCTCTCTCCATGGCTTTCTTTCTCAATTTGCTGCTAACAATTCTTATTTCTTCTATCCACCTGTTTCATGGCGCCCTGTTTTCGTTTTTCCTCTTGGTCCTTTCCATATAGTCTTTAAATTCTTGATACATGGCTAAAATTGTGTATCATAGCTACTTTCACAGCGTTATGTCGTACAGTATTCTACCGTGGGGTGCTGCTGCAGAGCTGCTTCAATCCATATTTGTGCAGAAGCGGGCTGTTCGGGGCATTTGTTGTGATTTTCCGAGGGAGTCGGTACGGCATAGGTTTAAGGAGTTAAATATTATGACACTATCTGGTCAATATATCCTTGAAGCCTTGTGTGTACAAAAGAATATAAACGATTTTAAAACAAATGGTGACTTTCACCAGTATAATACGCGAAATAGAACTAATTTCAGTGTACGACCAACCAGGCTCCAGAAGCTAAACTACTCCTTATATGGAAATTGTATCCGTTTTTACAACAAACTCCCAAGGGAAATTAGAGAATTATCACAAATAAATTCATATTAAATCAATAAAGCTTTTTTATAAATTTAACGAATACTTAAATGATTAGGATCATTTAAGTTATTATAGTATTTATTAATCGTTAATTCGTTATTATAGTATTTATTAATCCTTGGGATTGATTTGCTCCAGTTCAAACAATTTGTATGACTCAATACTTCGCGATTAAAAAGAGTGGTGGAAAGTTTATTGCCAGTTCTTCTTGCCCGCTCTACGCCCTTTACTTGCCAACTGGTAGTAAATGTAAATTTACTATTAATTTCACTTCTTTTTGGCGTTCATAGGTGTACTTGTTTACCTATATGAATAAATATATTTTAAGTTTGAGTTTGAGTATGCCTTGCCCATTGCCACTTCTTTTTTAGGGCATAATGTTAATTTTGGTTTTTGTCTTAATTTTACCCATTTTTATGTTTTTTTCTTATTTGCGTGTTAACGCCTTTTTCTATTGTTTTTCGGCATGCTATAGTAGTTTGGTTTTTATTTTTGTGATGTATGTCCACAGTATATCTATATTATGGTAATTAGTATATTAAATGCTGATGTAACAGATTAGTATCTGATTTTACTAATAAGATTTTAATAATTAAATTAAATGGCAATGTATAATTTTATTTCGTCAAAAGTGAAATGTACTAGCAGTATAATGAAAGTGATTACATATTATTACCATAGTATGTGGGTTGGCGTTTTATACTAGGTCAAATAAGCAATTATAAGATATATTATCACTTCGTAACTGACAAGATGATTGTTAACAAGGTTTATAGGTAAAATAAATTACGTTAAGGTTTTAAAACAAGGTTAATCAATGTGTGTGTTGTTTGACATGGGCTATTGTACAGCTGTTTTATTAGCTTTTTTAAGACATGAGTCACAGGAAAAAGTAATTTACCTACTCTAATAATACTCTACTCAAATTTAGTTGTTTACGTTGTTTTCAGTCCCAGATAATGCTAATCACGCTCTTAAACAATACTTTCCAACGAGACATCATACGAACACTGTGGTTTACAATCGTATACTATATTGTTATTTTCTTATTACATATTTTTTGATATGTTAAATATATAATTAATAATTATATAATTGTGGTGACTATGTCAAGACTTACCCAGCTCCAGCACCCGTACTTTATAAATTCCAATATCATTTGATTGGGTTTTTGTACCACGCAATCCCATGAAATTGTATTTTTCCTTGAATGAAGCCATCAGAACAAATATAAAAAAAAATTACAGACGAAGACAAGTTAATGCAAGTCTCCGATAAATTACTGATGGGTGTAAACGGAGACTCTGGTGATATCGCACAGTTCAGCCAGTTCATCAACAAGAATCTGAAGCTGTATTCCATAAAGAATGGATACCAGTTGGACACAAAGGCAGCGGTTCACTTCACAAGAACTACTATGGCCGATATTTTGCGAAGAGAAGTAGGTAGACCACCTCATTATACTATCAATGCATTTAGAAATTATTTCAGAAGTACCTCGTTCAAAATGGATCAGTAACGAATATTCAATTTCGTAAATTAGGATCAGAAATCTGATATTTATAACAGTTCTGTCTCTATGGTCGATAAAAATGTTACCCCGAATAAACCTTGTATGGACCAACAACTAACATAATTACTGGGTTACTACGTTGGAGAGTATAGTAGATAGTTCTGGGCCGTGACTTCAACGGCTGGTCGCGTGGCAAGATGTAAACCGTGCTACCGTGTCCTGCCTTAGGCGATTGCTAGCGGCGCCGTGGGGTTTGAGTCCCACATAACCCTCTACCACAAGGTAATCACGTCTAGGGAGTGTATACGTAACGTATTTATCCACGCAATATGAAATAAGATGTTATTTTCCAAGAGATTTTACAGTACAATATACAGACCCAATACAACCCAACAGGTTGACAAAGCTTAATCATTAAAATAATTTAGTAATTTAAATAATATCATTCGTTAACAATACTATTGACTACATATTCATTAAAAATAAGTCTAATTGCATCGATTTAACTATACTACTCTGCGTCTTGTCACCACAGCGTTTATACCATTTGACAGAAAGAGACAAGATAGTTTTTAGTGAAAAGATTTTTGTCTTTTTCGTTCTCGTGTCATTTCATATTTTTATTTCACCAGAACCCATTCATATTAAACCTTCTCATCGCTGGGTTTGACGAAAAGGAAGGTGGGCAGTTGTATACAATGGACTTTCTGGCTTCTTGCGTGAGGCTTCCATTCGCTGCTCATGGATTCGGTGGCCTCATGAGTATAGGCATTCTTAGTCAGTATTATAAACCCAGTAAGTAGTACGTTCATAAGGCCAAAGTAAGTATACTGTGTCTAGTAGTTAATGTAAACAGAAAATTTGATTGCGCCGACGCATGATCGACAAGATTGCATTTGTTTATTTGATCTAGTTCTTGGTAGATTTGTAGGTAATCAGCATTCCGTACCTAGTCCTTAGACATGCCGTTTCCTCACGTATACTCTTTTACAGCTCTCAGCGAAGTGGAGGCATTTGAGGTAATTAAGCTCTGTGTTAGAGAAATACACAAGCGACTATTTATGAATCTGCCTAACTTTGGAGTGAAAACTGTGTCTAAAGATGGCATCAAAACTTTACCAACGATAAGCCAAGCCAGCTTTGTTGGAAAATGAGATAATTTGGTAAAACGGTATTAAGATAATACTTCAAATTAATTTTAAAGCTGAGTTTTTGTGAGAATAAGATTTATATTCTTATTATAAAATTGTATGGTATCGTAATATAATAAATTTGCGTTTTTAATACGTTAAAGAAGTTACTTTTAATGTAGAGTAATCGCCTAAAGACATACTAATTACAAAACGGAACGGAACGAAGTTCTAAGTGATATATTGGGCAAAAAAAGTTTAGTGAAGTACATATACATATATGTATTATCATGTTATATATCGAATAATTAGTTACTTTTCTTCTCTTTAAGTTTTATGTTAACTTAAATCAGTTTAATTAAAATAGTGTTGGAGCAGTGTTTGCGTAGTAGCTTCAGCGTCTCTCTTCCTTGAGCTTGAATGGAGGAATGAACTTTCTGCCTATGTCCGCATTTAACATTCGCTCGAACGGTGAAAGAAAACATCGTAAGCATACCAACTTACCTTAGACCCAAAAAGTCGAAAAGGCGTTTGCCAGGAGGCTGATCACCTACTTGACTATTAAAAATGATCACGAAACCGATATAGAAATCAGAGACCCTAACAAGGTTGTCGCACCACTGTGTTTTTTATGTTATTAATTAAAATAAAACCAATAATATAACATTTCTTAACTAGCCTCAAAATAGTTTAAAATATAAGCAGTTATAGTATAAACATATCGCATAATGTGTCCTTTAGATAGCAAAGTAAACATACTCAAGGTGCGAAACTAAGGTGATAAATGCCGTCACGTTGGTTTCTCATTATCACATCAATCTTACGGCAGTGCAGATTTTTTTATGTTTTTACCTAAACAATTTTCTCAGATCCTAATATCATAATTGTTTATTGTTTTGTCGCTTTACCTTGAGAAATATATAATTTATGAAGTACATAAAGAGTCGTTGGTCACACAATTGTTGTGTCGTCTTGATTTGTTTTCCCATTTGAATAATGAATTAACGCTAAGCATATGAGTTCAGTACAGCCTGCTTACTTTATAAAACTAATTAGTTCAATGATTAACTGAATTCGTCTTAAAGCCTAGCGCGTAGCCTAGCGTCATCTAAACGTGAAATTTCAATATCTCAGTAGTACTAGTCCTTAGTCCTTAGTACCCGAGGGTGATTTCTCTCTTGGTTTGTGTAAAAAGGTGTTATGTCGAGCCGCATATAGACCGGCAAACTTAACCGCTACGAGAGGAGCGTAAATGCATTTTCATCCCAGACGTCTAAATGACATATATACCGATTTCTAATCCTTTTTCCAGTTAATTTTACGATAAGTAAAATTAACTGGAGCATAATGCGAATTCGGCATTGTCTTTAGTGAGCTGATAATATTGTTTTTTTTATGTAGAACAGGGGCAAACGGGTAGAAGAACTCATCTGTTGATGTTAAGTGACACCGCCGATTAGACACTCTTTGTGTACGCTCCTTTCTTGAAGGAACTGGTCCCACCTAGTGCTTGGGAAAACTGCCTTAAAAACGCTCAGTTGTGGAACGTCGGACGTCGAGGTTATACAATTGGAATTTCGTATTTTGCCTCGACGTCCGATGATGAAACTCTGCTGCAGGTGTTCATCCAAATAACTCCGTTTCTCTGGAAACCCAACGTTTCTGGTTAAAAAAGCGCTGAGCAGTGGTGTCTCTAGGGTATTTCAGGGTCGAGATTTTGCGATAACTACTGCATTGGAAATCAAATCAAATTTTAGATTATGTCCCTAGACATATCGACTCGTTCTTGTTATATGAAGACAGGCAAAGGCGAGTGATCAAGCTAGCTTATATTATATTTATTACACATTTTAGTTAATCATACTTAATTAATTAACGAAATTATTATTAATGTATAGATGATGTATAATTATGTAAATTAAATGTCGGTGTTATATTGATTTTAATGAAAGTTTAGAAATCGCAAATATCGAAATATTGTTTTTGAGACTTAAAATAAAAAGTGCAAATGTTTGATAATAGGTTCTGTATTGAATACTTCAGTAACAGTGTTTTAATAAACTTGCAATAATTTTCCAAATTAGTAACTGAGACTTAGAAGCATGTATCTGTTTATCAGGTTTTCAGTACCGACTTTAAGTAAAGAGTAATGGGAGGCTTTGGTTTATGGTCACCTATGATCAGACTAGACTCCTGACCGTATTCCCTCTGTTATATAAAATAATTAATTAAAATTTTTGTTACACATGATATCATAGATGCTATATCCCTATACATATTCAATGCTTTTTGAGGAAAACACCTTATAACTAACGACATGTTTCATGTTGTCAAATCCAGTTTTTTATTGTTTTTTTTGTATTTGAATTATTTATACGTTTCTTAAAACCTAACTTGAACTAAATACATTTTAATTGTACGGAACTCCATTCGGTTTTATGAAGTGCGGATATTGACTTGTTTTAAAATACTTTCAAACTAGTTTAATCGATAAATATTACGTCTACTTACATAATGTTATCTTAAGCTAAAAATAAATACATTTTCACGTTAAAAATTAAGAGAAAGGTACTTTTCCTTTTAAGAATGTAGTGGTTGATTTACAGCTAGTTTCTCGTGTCAAATATTTCTTTTCATACAGTGTAAATAAGTTTAGAAAAAGGTTGATAACTAAAAATATTTTTAAACTTAGTCAAAATAAATTTGATTAAAGATTTCATAAAGAACCTCAATACGGCCATACTTGCGTAACATTAAAACAATATTATGTCTGGTCTTTGTGCCAGACCTTTGCCTATAATTCATGACCTTAAAAAAGTTGATGTCGTTAGGTAAGTTCTGTGCCTGCCTTTTTAATATTGTTTTTAGCGAATCGTCGGCAGAAACGCTTTGCACGTAGTACCAAAGGTAGTTAAAATGCAGAAATATGTAGTTTTATTAGTAAGTCAAATGTAAGAGATGTGTTTTTAAGATTAGTGGTTATTTTATATGGTCTGAGGCTGCTCGGAAATGGTCTATTACTACAAAGAGATCTAAACGAAATTTAATAAAAAATATATTGTTTTTAAATGTATACGTATATTTACCGTATGGGTATGAAATTACTGCTTCAAACATGGTATTGTAATAAAATAACCAACAACTTACCTGGTAATAAGATACCAATAATTATCCAGTAATTTTCATTATCTACATTTCACAAAAATTCCATTATTACTCCTAATGGAGGTTTAATGCGAAACAGGTATTAAGTATGATCTTATGCACATTCAAATTAAGAACGTAATAATTTTTAACGTATGTAAAACATTAGTATGGTTATGGTTGCATTAAACATTATGGTTTCTTCGCTAATAAATTATGTAACGATTCATTTGTTCTGACGCTCAGATTCAAGGTTAAGAGGAAAATTATTTTTATTAGTCGCCATTGAGTTGCATAAAGTATAATTCTTTAGTTCATTGTTTCGATTTGTAATTCTCGATATTCACTTGTTAAAGTCTATTTCATTATTGAATTGTTGAAATGTCTTTTCGGAATAAACAACTTTATTACTTCTTTTTAGACAATTTTTCTGAAGAACTGTCAAACTGAGGGTCTTGAAGATTTAACATAAGGCTGTCGCCAGATAAGAACACTTTGTTATGGGACTGTGCAATCATTCTAGATATGCTTTGGGCCGCTCTGATTTTACGTAACTTTAAATATCCTGGGTTCATCGACACAGCCTTGCCTAACATTTCCGCTGCTTCCGCTTCTCCTTCCGCTTGAACAATTTTTTGCTGTCGTTCTTGTTTAGCCCTTTCGACGACAAATGAAGCCCTTTGAGCAGCTTGTTGTGCTATTTGCTTCGCTTCTACAGCCGCTGAATATTCTCTACCAAAACTCATGTCAGTGAGCGATACGTCGTCTAAAATTATATGGAAATCAGCCGCTCTAGCTGCAAGTTCTCTTCTTATAAGAAGTGACACCTGTTGCCGTTGAGTGATGAGTTGAGAAGCATTGAACTTTGCAACAACTGACTTGAGCACTTCATGGCATATGGACGGAAGAACTTTGTCATCGTAATCTTTACCTAATGTCCTGTACATTGTTGGTAAACTCTCGGCGTCCGGTCTTGAGAGGACTCTTAGTGAAATATTGACCATTTGCAAATCTTTCGAGCCGGTTGGGGAGGAAATCTTATGAGGTCGCGACCGGATGTCGTAAATAATGGGGTACTGGAACCATGGGAGGCGGAAATGCATACCTTCAGTCAAAATTTGGGGTTGCACACCTCCTATTCTGTTGAATATAATGGCTCTGTGGCCTCCGTCGACATTGTAGACTGCTTGGGAGAGACCATATGCCGTTGCACTGATAATGGCCGCAGCTCTAAGTCCATTAGCAAGCCCAGGAGGTCCTCCCCTCCCAAGTTTGGAAGCCATTTCGTTGACTCTATTTTGAGCCATAATAGATTCGTTTGTAACTATTCAGAAAGGTTATAAAATTTTCAGCACTATTATACGCGTGTAACGTTACATGACCACATTATCACTGACACGATGATGTATGGCAAGATCCACAAGGCCGTGATTCTGATTTTAATTAGGACGATGTCGTAAAATCGTATAAGGCCATAGTTTGTCTTGTGAATCATAATTCTTCACTTCTTCAAACCAGCTGCGTCACATGGTATTATGGGGAAATGATTGAAAGGGTGCAGAAGATGTTCCTTAGAAATTTATATAAAAGACGATTTATATAAAGTCCTTGATGGGGGTTTTAGGGTACAATTTATTAGAACTTCATAGGGAATTAGATGTGATAAAATTAGGTTTAAGCGTTAATAAAAACGAAACGGAGAGCGCATACTTGCTGGAAGAGATTATGAGACTGTACGTTCCGGACAATTAAACATAACCTTTATGCTGTGCGTTCGGCTCGCACTGTCCCGCGTCAACAAGCTTCCATTCCTCGGTTACTCTCGCTGCTTAATGGGTTTCTCTACTCAACAGATTCTGAGATCAGATTCAGACTCAAAAGATTAAAGGCTAGCAGGAGGTTTACTGTCAATATTGTAGATAGCTTAATTGTATTTTATTTTAGTTTTATGTTATTTTTAGTTAGAATTTGGCCATGCATGGGCTATAAATAAATAATAGTTTGGGTCAAAGACATCAGCCAGATTAGTAAATGTTCGTTGCATAATAGCTAAACTAAGTACTTAACCTACTACTACTTGAACTAAAATATGTCTAGGCATTGCTTAAAATCCACAACAAACGTTCTTAACCTTGTCACGAATATGCCGCAAAGGTATTCGTAGATGTGAGTTGAAATTTAAAAGTTTGTTTATTATCTTTTGCAGTGTTGGCCTAGTGGCTTCGGTATAATCGGACTTCGATCCTCGGCTGTGCACCAATGTAATTTTTATCTAGAGGAATCGGCTCTTACATCGTGAGGAAATGGTTGCCTCATACCCAAAAGTCGACTACTACTACATTTGATATTAATTACAAAAAATAATCAATTGTTATAGTTTCAGTTTATTCGTTTTTTAATTATTGGTGCTTAGTTATAAATATAAATCGGGTTGTGTGACCAAGCGCATCGTCCGTTAGACAGTACAGCCATTATCTTTTATACGTTACACATCTTGATAACTATTTCACACTATTGATTTGTACGTTTATATTACGCACGGTAAAATAATTGCTGAAGACTAACGATTTAAACAATATAATAACATACAATTTGAATCAATTGTATCTGCGTTGTCTATAAGGACGAATTTTTACTTAAGCTTAGACACAAAAATCGTTTAAGCTACAGAAGGACCAGTCACTTATGTAAAATATTCGTCTAATCATCTATAAAGAATGCTTATGTAGGAAACTGATACATCTTTGTTATATCTGAAGACTCTCACTATTAAAAGTGTGTTTGTGTTTATTCCTTATACAGGAAATGTATAATTAAGGAATAAACACAAAAATACTACTTTAGATCTAGAAATAATACAACAGAACTTACCTGAACTAAAGTTGGAAATATATTTATTAGACCTAGATTTACTAACATTTACAATATTCCTATTGTATAAAATACACTCAATAAATTTTAGTTAATTAGTGTACGTACCGTAGTAATTACGTTTAAACACACACTATAACACACAAATTTGGTTCTTATCGTGTTTTGATTAGGCTGAAATTGTCTTGACGTCACGAAAGAAAGGTGGACGCGGGCGCACGGCGCGTTGCGCAGACGCAGATGACAAGTTACTCTTATCACAAGATGTGAGAGGCGCGAGAGTGTCCATGGGTTAGAAGGAATATTTTTAAGGAAAATACTTGATATAAATACCAAACCAGTTTATTTCTTCAATGAAACTTTTCTTGAGACTCTTCAAACTTTTTACGTCTTTGTACGTTTTTGTCTGACAAACTATTTTCGTTGAGCGGGGGGGGGGGGGGGGGGTTTAGAGGAGGATAATTTGCAGTAAATCTGCTTACGTAATAATTCAACGGCCCCTAGGCACTGAGTTTGTTCATCTAATAATTAATATTTAATTTCTAAATCACAAATTAAAATAAACTGTGTTATAAGAGCCTTTTGCTGCGAGACGTCATTTTAAAAATAACTCAAATGCAGAGTGCTATAAACTAAAATAGAAGATACAGACGTATGTCATTAGGGATGTTGAGGGTCTTAACAAATAATTGTCTTTATTTGGTCATACCAACGGGTAGGTTCGATACAATTTGGTTCTATCCTCACAATATGGCTAAAGTAGATAAGCCCGTTTGTAAATGTTAGTAGATAATCTGGTGATTTTAGTAGTTATTTTTGCAGTCCATGGTCTTCCCAACATTCTCCTCCAACACCACATACCGAATGCCTCTTTCTTGTTTAGGTCCGCTGCACGAATTGAAGAGGACTGATCCGTACAAAAATATAGTTCTGACGAAATAATTTGGTTGTGTTTCGATAGAAACAACCAAACAATTAAAGTATCTTTGTAAGATTTTCCTAAACTCATGGACATACGACATCACAAGACGAATGAACATAAGGTTTACGAATTTATTATATTATGCAGATCGTGCGGATGGCAAATGAACGTAATTTGATGGTTAGAGTATTCGTGACCGACCATAATACAGTTTGTCTCGCTTATCCAGTGAAATTGTTCTATTAGCAATGTATTTGCAAAGAAATTACCCATAATCTTAACTTTTGTAATATCACAGTCGGCGTTCCAATGGGCTTAAAATTAAAGATTTTATTTATAACAAAAATGTCACAAAAAAACTACAGCTTAATAGTTAATGAAGTTTAATGTTTACACACCAATTTATTTTCATAATTTTAAAAGATTTACATTTCATTTACTTAAAATCTAATTTATTTATTGTTAAGGACGTTTCTATCACAGTAATCAGTCAATTTTAAGAAGATTACAACTGTGTTTATTGTATACATTTAATTATTATTTAATATTATTAAAATTAATTAAAATATAAATTGTGTAGTATCGCGATCTTTTACACTCTTTTGAACAATGAATAATTTATATATATTTCTAACGTATTACGTTTTCGAACAAGTTGTATTCCGTATTCCGTAATACATTCGTAAAACACTCATATACAGTCATGTTGCTTGTTGCCAAAGACCTTCCATATCTTAATTTAATGGGTATTTAATGAAAATGTATGCATTACAGAAAGCTGAACACAGTTCGAGTTCGCTGGGTGACTTTTACTTTCGACTAATTTCTCAGCACACGCTCTGCATAAGATGTATGTGTCATTAAATTACTCACGCCATACATTTGAGGAAAATTTATTTGGTGCAAAATTAAAAATTCCTTCTCTAATGTCACTCAATAAATTGTATGCATTGTTAATCACATACATACTCGTTGTTAGAAGTTATCATCCAATTGTGTAAAGGGCAGACATTTGCGTAGCTTTGTCAAGTATGTGGTAAGAATCCAAGAATTGTTTTGTCGGAAAACTGAACTAGGATCTCTGATTTGCTCGTTACATGTGTAAACCCTATGTAGAGGAGGGAAGAACATTTAAAATGTAAGAAGTTATAACATTACATAGGGGGTTTGTGTTTAGTATTTAAATACACACTCAAAATCTTTTCGCGCTAACATTAGAGAAATTAGTTAACAGGTCAGCGCATAATGCTTTTCTTCTCCGGGGAATGAAGAACCACTATAATATTTTTTTAGCTTTAAAATCGTTTGAAGGCCTTGAAGATCGTACAGATAGCAAAATTAATATCTGTAAAGTGGCCACGATTACCGCATGTATTGTTTGTTTTTGAGGACAGTCGTGATTATAGATATTAATGTACATTATGACACAATACCTTGGTTTTATTTAATATATACTGTCACCGTGACCACGCACGCTGTAAAGCACGCGAAGCGTCGGAAAAATTTAAATTTAAAATTATTTAAATAATTATAAGTGTAATAATAATACATAGATTCCATCCTGTAAAAAAGTGTTTTCTTTCTATGTTAACAAAAGACAAATAGTTTTCATTTTTTCAGTTTGATATTTTTACATGTTACTGACTTACTATTTGATAAAGGCTGCCGCCATTATATTTTTACAACAGTATTTGTGTGCATATTACACGAAAATATAGAGAAATAGAAGTATTTTTAATATACAACTTATTCTATTTGCTGTACTGTCTTTTAGGTTTGTCTTTGTCTTGTAGGCTTTTATTGCCTATTACTTTGATAGATTTTTTCGAAATTGTATTGATTTGTCTTGGATTTGTGTAAGGATATATATTTATACATTCACGAGTTTTTCTTGAAAGGGTAGACAGATTTCCACTTACATACATCTCTCGCTTCATCCACTTTCATGACATGCACCATGGATGCTCGTCAGTTATCGGTACATTTTACCTATGCCTTCTCTAGTACGTACTTGTTAGAATTTACTGAGGCATTATGTCAAATATTACGTCTAATCCAACCCTTGAAAGTTATATCTATTAAAGTTTTCTCAGAGGATACAGGAGTATTAAAATTTGCCTAGCCTTTCATATAATTATTTAAGTCAATCAACTGAAACAAACTGGAATTTTGAAGAACGATATATCATGAATATGGTTTCGGATATCCTGAATGCCTATCTGGTATTTCCAGAATTGGGTCAGCGGAATACGGAATTCCGAACCGGCTTAGCTCCAAATCGCATTTGATAGAGGACGTACTCTGGTGAATTTATGTTGTCCTACTAATCTGGAAGATACTGTGACAAAAAAAAAATTTTTGGTATACAGAAACTTTTTGTCTAAAGGTTTCGGACTAGATTCAGGCTACTTAAGTGATAAGTATAACTTCCGGATGCCAAACACTAATTAGTTTTTACTCGTGCTTAGAGTCCCGCCAGCCAAGCCCAGCCAAAAAAACAGACTCCCTCACCCTCGAATTATTTCAGCTTTGCCATATTAACTTGCTATTCATTAGAAATTACTTGTCGCCTATGAAAAATTTTTCTGCATCTGATTTATCAATATATAGTAAATTATTATTTTTACTCCTATATGGTGTATATAATCATTGACAACTATATTCAATATATCAACTATATCTAGAATATTCTATTCTGTTTTTTATGTTTTCTTTTACAATCAAAATAGTTGGCATGTTTTCTTTCTGATTTCAAATAAAGTACATGTGAAGATTTTTAATTGACCAACAATGTTAAATTATATACGTATATACATACATTTCTGTATTATGCTGTAAATCTTCTGAATAAATAAATAAAATAAAATAAATATCTATGATCTTAATATACTTAACGCTACAATATGTTCCAATTATAACAATTGCTGCTCGAAGAAATAGACCCTCTAAAGCCAACACGATATAATAAGCTGCTTAGTTTTCATGACCATAGCACAGCTTCTTTTCGCGATAGTTTTCGGTACAATGTAACTAAATGCGACAACAACCTGCTACCTCCAATCCGCGATAACCAAGACATTACGTTTTCAAGATAAAAAGCAAACGTTACATTCTGGAATGCCAGTTGGCAGAATGGGAATTTAGTTTTCTCATGTTGTATGTTTGTTTGTGTTTGTAATTTGTATTTTACATATTTTATTTAATTCTAATTGTAAACATTTTTATTTGGTACTGGTTATGGTAACTAGATGAGTTGGGCCCATTTTGGATTAATTAATAACTTTAATTGTCCGTTTAAATTTTTGATAGCTAAAATAAATGTTTTTTTTTCTTTCTTGCTATATTGAGTCGGGAGTCACAGACCTTGATTTTGAATCCTAGATAACAGAAGACACCACTTTCATACTTTATCCCACCTTTTAGACGTGGAATAAAATGTCTTCCTGTTTGCATTGTTTTATTAATGACAAGAAGATTGGCTTTGCAAGCTATTTACATTAATTGTTTCGTCTAGGCACCTTGAGGTGAAGTTCAAGGTTCAAACTTTGGTCGATAATGTTTCCAACGTTGTCATTTTGAATATTAAAGTAACAAGTAAGTCGATTATGTAAGGTACATATTAACAATTTCCGTATAATATTTTATATTTATAATAATGTTCAGTGATTATAACATTTTCTAAACTACATACCAAGTTCACATTTGTAATTGTGGCTAAGACTGATCTACACAAATGATAAAAATATAGCAAAGAGTTTCTTCACGCTCTAAATCAACATTGCTCATAGAATTTTTGAAGGCGTTCAGTTTATTCAAGGTACAGGATATACGTTGTATAGAACACTTTCCCCTAAACTTTTGCACTACGCATGCGTTAGTCAATGTCACACCGTACAACTGACAGGATAACCCATAGACTTAACCTCAACGTAAATATGTTTTGATATTAATTATTGTGCGTATTCCGTCCATGAGCTCGACTGACGACCAATCTGTATTTTAATTAAATACCAATTGAAATCGTTTACCAAAGGCATTCAATTGAATGTTTGGTTATCGGCCGGAAGAGTATGGTGTATTATTCTGTTTTGTGTAGTTTTAGAATTAGTGTAAAAGTGCACACCGGCGTGAACAGCTGCGATCGCGTGATCTTGAGAAAGGTGAAATGTTTGTCTCTTTCACTCAAACGGTATTCCCTACTATATTATTATTACCATTGGCATTCGGTCACTGTAGCGGCCTGACTTATTTTCGCACCGCTGGATACTTAATCAATTTTTGACCAAATATTTGGGAAGTAAATATAGCCTCTGCGATTGTGCATTCTAAATGTGAAATAATCACATCGGTCCACTAGATTATTCGTTTCATAAAAAATACAATCTTAATTTAAAAATCATTATGACACAGCAAAATTGCTGTAAAATATTTTTTTTACGGTAAAACTGTTGAATAGAGATAGTTTTATCTATTTTAAATCCAATATTAAAAGTATAATAAGTAGACTTATATACGCATAATCAGCTTAGCTTCACTCAACTACAATCAAGAGAATATTTTTTTCGTCTAATACCGGTAGGCGATGACGTAAACATTATGTTTTTGTTCCACTTTTTTTCCTGTCTCTGCCGAACATTGAAGCAATATGTATAATATCTATAGTACACACCTGTTTCTAAGTAAAATACACATACGTGTTACAACATAACATAACAACGCGATATCATTTTCTTCATATGCTCAAGCGATTCGATCGGGTTGTATTTGAATATTAATCACAATCAATACTGTCAAACAATATAGCTATTGATGAATTACTTTTTTAATTCGTTTTAGATTTCAAATACAGGTAGAAATACAAAAGTTGATTAATGATATTGAAACCATATTTAGATTATAATCGATCTGATAATATTTACAATTATTGTGACATCTATAGGTAAAACGTAGTTTATAGACTTTAGCTTCGGATGAAATTTTCATAACAATTTTGCAAAGCTGCGCGAACTCCTTTGATATAAGGGTAAGGAATTCCGGTTTACCCTTTTAACCCATATTAATTATTCGAAATATGCTATTTTCACTCTTATAAACAGTTTACGGAATATTCAAAGGAATTTAACTAGAGATTAGGTGATAAAGATTAAACGTCATTTTTATCTTATCATGTAACAATTACTGTGTGAGATCAGAATAGTTGCGATCCGCGATATAATTCTTAATAAAGCCGCGACTGTATTTTACGCGATAAACACTTCTGAACGGATTTTTGTACGGTTCACCAGTGAAATCTCCGACGATAGATTTACAGAAATAAGTCATTGTTTTGATGTCGTTCAAATATATTATGCCAAGACGCACGAAACGCAGCGAGGAATCAGCGAGTGGAAGAAAACAATCATTAATATAATACTATTTTTTACAAGTAATAAAGAGGTTTAGGAATGTTTTTTTTTAGGAAAATGGTGTCCGCTGACGGATCTAGAAAATATTAACGACTACAAAATCAATATATGCATTCTATTTCTCTTATATATGCTTTTATCACAGATTTATAGGAAAATATTACCAGATTTAAACGCGTTTATCTCAATGATGAAATTATTTTGAAAAAATCAGTGGCGCTACACCTCTTTAGGTCTTGGGCCTTAGATCTGTATCTGTTTCATGATAATTTTTCAATCTAATAGGCAAGTAGGATGATCACCTGTGCCTGACACACGCCGTCAACTTTCTGGGTCTAAGACATGACGGTTTCCTCACGATGTTTTCCTTCACCGTTCGAGTGAATGTAATGCGCACATACAAAGAAAGTCCATTGGTGAACAGCCGGGGATCGAATCTACGATCTCAGGGATGAGAGTCGCACGCTGAAGCCACTAGGCCAACTCTGCTCAAATTATTTTGAATATAAAGTTAAAACTGTGCTGATGAGTATCAGCTTAAATCACGCAACGTTTTAAACAATCATTTAAAAATACGTAAATTTAAAATATATATTTATTAAATATGTATAACATAGACATCATTTATTTCGATTGAACGCGCTCTGAATTATTTATGTGGAAAGATAACACGCCAGTCGCGTCATTAAATTTTACTGAATTTTAGCTGTAGACTTCAACTATTGAATAGTTTGTCCTTATCACTCTCGCTTTGAAGCTAAATGAGCGGGAACAATTTTGTTTTCCCGATTTCTTTAAATTTCTAATATTTACTATATAAATTTAAAAAGAATACAGTTTTGTTTCTAAAATTCGTGATACTGTGGAGTGTTATATGTTATTTACTTCTTTGACGTTTAATGTGACAAATTCATTGAAAATAACAATGGCGGGTTAAATATGTATGATGTGTTTGAGGAAAAACAGGGTTAAGTGAAATGTTTTTCGTTTTAAAGTGTTTCAATTTATTTTACGATCACATTTCCATAATAAAAACAGCATTAAAAATGTACGCATTTCGTAACATACGCGCGGAGGCGGTAAGAACTAAACACGTAGTTTTAAGTATTTTATAATCGCGTTTTAATATATCAAAGTGTTTTAGAATAATTCGCCTTAAGGTATCCCTTTGTAATAACATAGACAAACACACATCACACCGCATTAACGGGTGGGATTGGGGACATAGTTCTATCCAGTTTCGTACAAATAAAAAAACATTCGTTCAGATTAAATACGGTGTCTTTCTTCATAGACTATAAAGAGACAAACATTTTCACTGAACTGAAGATTTATTACGATCAGTTCGGCGTAATTCGAATAATCGTTTATTGATAGCGTTATCTATCAGTTAAGAGATTTAATCAAGGACTGTAAGACAACCTTTGGACGTATCGGGGACCACAAGTGTTTAGTGTAAGATAAAATGTTCACGAATAATGGACAAGTATTACAAAACGAAATACCGAAGATTTATCTATCAGATGAGGATCCGAAGTATGAAATACCTGGAAGTGTTATGGATGGGATTATTTTAGATGTGAATGAACCACAATATAAAGTGTCTAAGATTAGATGGTTAATGCTAGGATTTTTCGTAATGTACTCGGCTTCGAATGCGCTGCAATGGACTCAGTATACGATAATATCTGATATAGTGGTAAACTACTATGGTGTGACCGGCAAAGTTGTGTCTTGGACTTCAATGGTCTATATGATCGCGTATGTGCCTTTGATATTTCCGGCGAGTTGGCTCTTGGATAAAACAGTAAGTTTTTCGTTCTTTTATCCTTATTTCCATTACTAAAATAGAATTGAAAGCAAAGCAGTGTTGGGCTAGTGAATACATCGTGTGACTCCGATCACTGAGGTCGTAGATTCGATCCCCGCCCTTGCACCAATGGACTAATGGACTATGCTATATAGAAATATATGTGCGCAGTTAACATTCACTCGAACTGTGAAGGAAAACAGCGTGAGGAAACGAAACTTGCCGTAGGCTGATTACGTTATATGATTATTATTATTATTCTACTTGCCTATTAGATTGACAAATAAAATCAAATAGATACAGAAATCTGAGGCCCAGACCACCTAAAAAGGTTGTATTATTACAGATTTTAACTTTTTTATCGGCGTTGGCAAAAACTTACAATCACATCGTCGTCACATTCGTCACATTTTTCGGTTATGCGTCAGCTTTTTCCGTTACGTGCCATCTTTTTCTTGTCCTCTTGATTGTTGATTGGTTGATTTGAAAAGATTCGAAGCCATTAATAACAAAAATATATAATAACGATAGCAATTATAGTAAAAATTCTATTACAATTAATGAAATTCTGTAATAATCTTAGTAGTAATAAGGTATTATTTGTATTCATGTCTATGATAATAAAAGCATTTTGGATAACTTTATCTAATTGAACTTGATTTAACCAATTTCTGAAAAGTTGCATATAGTAGATCATTTTTCGTAAAATAAGGTCATAAAGAAGTTTCACTTCTTACGTGTTCACGCACACATTTTTTTATTTTTAAAAGAGGCTTGTATATTCTTGCAATAGGCATATAGAAACCATTTAAATTAAATCACTATAATGGTTATGTTGGATTTTCTAAGATCTAATTAACACTTGTCAGTAAGATAAGGAAAATTCGTTAGCATTCATCAGAACTTAAAAATCACGAAGGCAGCCGTTGAAGGTAGCTGGAAAACACACGCAGTAATCTGAACCTACTATATGTTAAACTAAAATTAAGTCTCTAAATAATTAGCGTTATATGATTATAATTAAAGACGTCCTAATAATAATGATTCGTCATTGGTATGTATTGGTCGAAATTTTTTACGCTATTGTCACGTAACAATGCATACCTGGGAACAAAATTGAGATTAATGTGTTGATGTTATTAAACTTAGATGAATGTTTAGAAATATTGAAGCAGTAAAATGTTCACGTAAGTAAAATACTCCAAAGCTATCGAAAAACGCAACGTAGCTCCTGTATACTTCACGCGTTACGAATTTGTACATGTTTCGTAATAAGTTAACATGTAGACAACTATTAAACAAAATCAGAATGTTAGGTCCGTTACAATTTACACAACGTGGATGTGAAAATAATAATAAAACATATCTTGTACTTAGATATACGGAATAGGGAGACATATTTTTTAACTTACAAAAATTTGGAAACGTTTACGACTTATTTATTAATAATATAATACAATTGGCATAACTAGATGAAAAGTAACAGGCGGCCTTGTCGCTTTCTGGCGATCTCTTCCAGGCAACCACTGTTTTATCGGCGACCTCTAACAGAAACTAACATAAAGATTACATGTATGCACAGGGTAGTGGCGATGGTTTTGTTTTTGGAATATTATATGAGATTATATACTATTTAGCGACTCAACTTAAGTTGTTAACGACTCATCTCCTTAAAGCCTTAATGGTAGCATCTGTCAGACCCGAACCTTCATTAATTTAAAGCGGCTAAAGTACAAATTAAATTGGTAACAATATATTAAGTGTTTTTGATTTAGGCGTAAACAATCGTATGTTTTAAATATTGTTTTTGTCCTTTTAAGTCCATAAAAAGTATAAGAATTAAATATAAATAAATCATGTTATTTCGGCAATTTAATAGATTAGAATGTTTGGATGGAACGGAATTAGTTTTTGACCGCTGACTAACTCTCTAACTAACTCAACTAACAATGAACATTTAGCGTGCCTCGCGCCAGAGGGTGTGTTGGTGGCGAAGTTGGGTTTTAGTGGGTATGCACAGATCACGAGCCCCAGATCATCCTCCACCCCAAGCAGACCACTGTGGGGATTATGTAGAATGCACTAAAACTCGGATTGTTGACACATACTAAGGCGCAGCTTATACATTTGCTTAAATATTTATTGAATTGACGATTACGTTTTTAGTCGAGTTTTCTTCTGATATCCTCATATCATATGATGTGACCATCTTGTTATACTAATGTTAAGGGATACTTGCCGCCCATGGAAATGACAATCACTAGAAGTCATGATATCGCTATAATATTATTCTTAAATTTTACACCGATACAATAAACTAAAAAATATAAAACGTTCATTATTTAAAAGTGCGTCAATGATTAAAGAAAATCATGATTTAGTTTTAAATAATTCGCAAACGTGTGGAAGTATTTTATGTCTTCTCGTGGTATCGTTTGCATTTGATTCAATACATTCGACACAATATAGTTCAACAATGTCTAGACCAGTCAGGGGCAGAATCACTTCATGTGGTTGGTGAGCTCGTGTCCAATTGACGATTATGGCGCGTATGACGCTAAGTGGATCTAGTGTACGAGAAGGCTAAACTCGCCATTTTTTTTAACCTTTAAGACATTTTATATATGACTACAAGTGTGACGTCACTAGTGCACATATCATTCAGACACCTAAAATATTGGATATAACCGTTTTAGTAGCAATCTCTTATAGACATAAAGTTTTCAGTTTTTGGTCCCAGCGAGATACTTCGATGTAACAGATTGTATGTTTTTATACTGCTCATAAAATATATGTCATGTGTTCGAGTTTTATATGACATCAATACATATAAGCGATTATATGGTACATTAGAAACAATATATTTCCAATTCGTTTCCTTTTCTCGGATAAACATAATGAGTTTGCACATTTCCTTCTGGTTTATGGTGCATCGGATTTCTACTTGTATTAATAATAATAATTACTGTTAACAATTTGATTTATAATATGAATTATTAATATATAAGTGCCTACTTCTTAATAAAACTATCACGACTTATCATGTGCACTGTGTAACTGAGCACCCTCTAACTTCAAGTTTGAAATAATGACGAAGTGTCTCGAGATGTAAGCTGTTCTTAAAAAAAATTTAATATCGTAGTATTACTATTTTTATGAGTAATCATGGCTTCGTTAAACATTTCGCCAATTAGATCTTCAGTTTAATGCAATTATAGTTTGGTCTTTGTATTTATTGGAATTGAAGTCAAGGTCATCTGCGTTTCCTATTAAGCTACAGAGGCAGCATCCTAATTAAATTTGAAAATGGCAGTCAAGGCAGTTAATAAGTGCCATTTCTAGGAAATTTCGCTGTCTCAGCGAGTAATTTTAATTGCCCCGTCAAGCCGATGAAGCAACCTAATCGTTTCGATTATACTGAAATAATGAAATAACCTTTAGGCATTTATATGTATCATATTTGTCTAGAAAAGCTAGTTTGGAAACTGAAATTGGAGGTCAATATTTTGTATTTATATTTTTTATTAATTAGGGGGCAAACGGGCTGAAGGGTCACGTGACATCGCTAACTATGAACACTTATTTATTCACAATATAATAATTATATCTTTACTAATGCGATAGAACTACGCGACAAAAAATACAATTATTGTAAAAATTATATACTCACATCTTATAACTATTAATATAACAAGCAGTTCTTTTGAACTCAGCCAGGGTACAAACTGATAGGTCTACCTCGATATAAATCCTATTATTAACGTGAAGCGCTCGCGTGAGTGTTAGGAACAACAACCACCGCCTCAAATTCTTCCTTGAAACCCGTAGACTTAGTCTCTCCATTATATCCACATTATGCATTCGGCTCGCTAGTAATCTAAATAGATACACTCATAATAAAGCTCTTCTAAGGCGTAGCTTGTCATAACCCACCATACCATCCATTAATAAGTGGATACAAAAGCTATTGGACGGACGGACTTTTATTGTATGGCGCTAAGTTTCAGAAGTAACTCGACTGCAGCTGGTTCGAAATAATTGTGACGGTTGGTTACGTTTTTCACAATTAGGAAATAGGTGTACTTTCTACACGGACGTTCATTATCCAAGTCGATTCTAGAAGCAAGTCTCTTGGGGTGATCGTATTCGCCGCGTCGCGCCATTTAATAAGATTTGTCCCAACTTCCCTGTGCATAACATATCCTGTTGATAACGTGAGACCTTTTCTTCAGCTTTTTTGAAGTAAAATCAAAAATGCCAATGAAATCTTTCTAGAACTGTTCTGTATTCTGTCTGTACATTAGTACTACATTTAATAATAATAATTTAGCAAGACAAATGAATGCGATAAGGCCAGTTTCTTTTGAGTAATCATCGAACACTTTACTATATTTTTTATCGGTTTACTACATTTTGATAAGTAATACTCGAAATGTATTAGCGGAATTTGTTGTCGCTATGCGAGATGACTCGAAAATATATTTTTATACGATAACTTTTAATAAAAACTCCTCTTAAAGATATACTAAGATAATATCTTATATTACTAGGATCTGGTGCTGGAAGTGTAGTATTAGTTCCTGAGTAGTAACAACTGTTTGAGGTTGAAATCTTTACACTGCAGATTTACATTTGATAAATTAACAAATGTTACAGGAATCAGGGACAGGACTGTATCTTTGCGATTCCTCAATTAAACACAGGCACTATCGTTCGTTTGTTTAACCGTCTGGTTTAGTCTTACTATATAGAATTTCGTGTAAATTTTACATGTGTATTTTATCATCTATTAAATGCTGATTTCAAATTATGTCGATTGTGTACAGATAAGTAGTAAGCCTGTTAAAGAGATTAGGTTGTAATGATATTTATCTTATACGTTGATAAACAAGATTGAGTTGCATGTGAACAGACAGTGAAGTTTCATTGAACTTTAGATTTTAGAATAGACCTGCCGCACAATTATATTTATGTTGCTTTGAGGAGGATTTCTGGAGTTCTAATTTTGGAATAAATGGAATGAATTGTTAATAAGAGGCTTGAAGTTCGTTTATAGATTGTACTTTAACACTTTTTCTGACGTCTAAATTAGGCTTCTATTACTACCTATATATGCAGTTTTTCTTAGAGTAGGTACAATTAATAATATCTGTGATTCTTTTTTACATATAAAAAAACACTTCGAAATGAAAATTACGAATAAACTTATCAATAAATATTTTACAACTTTGAACGGCTGACAAGATAAAATTTGATCAATAAAAGGCGTTTGACGTACATTAGCAGTGTAAAAAGATTACCGCTTGATAACTTCACATTTATAACTCCTTGCAGAAAAATTTGAGCAGAAAGCATGGAGTAGTAATTGCTGAGGAAAAGTAATTAGCATGTATTTTTCATCCGTACAATACATTAAATTAGACGCAAGAAACATGATTTTGAGACAGCCAAAATAGTTATGAGGGATGATGATCTCAATCTTTTGCCCATTCTGATGATTATGATAATAATTCAACTGATTGCAGCCAAAATTAAAGACTCTTTGAAAGAATTAATGTTATTTCAATCGTAAAAAAATAGATTTTTAAGTTCCGGTTGGTTGCTAAAAAGTTATTAATATTTTTAAATTAAGCTAGTTTAATAATCTTTCTTTAATAAGATATACATGCGAATTACAGTTTAGTCATAAGTGACTGAAGTGCTTTATGTAAAATCTTAGTGCAAAACGAAATACAAATAATAAACAGACATTAATCATCCGTAAGAAGTGGTAAAAGAATTATCTTTTATACTAAATTGTATAAATACGTAAGTGGTATTGAAAATTTTTTTGTTGAATACCACTTACATATGGGTATCGACTAAGTGTTAAGCGGCCCAAGTTCAAATGAACCAACTTGCACCAATATAAACATTAAATAGCTTATTTGGTACTACAAAACAAAGATTGTAAGACAAATTTGTTAAAAGTTACATTTAGTGAAATAGTAAAATAAATTTAGAGACTACTTTCTTAAATTCGTTGATATATTTATATTTATTCGGATAGAGAACACTGATGTACTATGGAAGAAATTCATCAAATGTTATTGAATTTACAGCAAGGCATATTAAACAACAAAAACCAGATAGATTAGACATGAAAGAGGATTCAAAAAACACAATAATCACAACATTCACGAGAAATTTGCAAACCTTGAATTAGAAAATGAGAGATTAGAAAAAACAATTGTTGAAGAAAAAGTCAAATTAAATAATTTAAAAAGGCATTCACGCCGAAAGAACCTAGTTAATTAAAATGTGTATACTTAAATGCTCGAAGTATTGTATGAAATGATTGATGAACTTAAATGTATCCTGAACTGATTTACAAATATGATTAACCATTATTGTAATTACACAAAAATTAGTCAAGAGTGAAGAACAAGCAAAAATATTTATTTTACCTGGTTATATACATCACTATAACTTTAGAAGAAAAAAAATAATACGAAACGGCTGCGCGCAGCGGGTAGAGACTGAGTCTCCCCGCGCGCCTGCAGCCCTCACCAAGGGCTATATGCCCGCCCCCTTACCGCCCTGTATCAGCAGGGCGCGAACATAGACACCACCTGAAGGGGGCATACGCCCCGAACAGGGCAAAACACCCCCCTCGCGAGGGAGGGTGTAGCATTAACTACGAGCAATACAGGTGGTGGAATGTTAAATTTTATTTTTATTTATCAAAATCTATTTTAGATTATAATTAAAATTAATATTTAAAAACATTAACGACAACAACATTCGAAAAATCAAAATTATAAATCCACCTGATTGGGTAAATAAAAATATAATTAAAGCCATTAACGATCGAAACATTTTATGGGATCAATATAAATCCTAACGAAAACAAATATAGAAATATTGTTTCAATGCGCACAAATATTTCGACGAATGAATATAAATGTCAAAATTCTCATTGCTTTATCTTGAAATACCTTTTTGTATGTAAGATTTTTTTGTTAATATTTTGTGGTTTACTAGATAAACTTATAAAAGAATAAGTATATTGGTTTCAAAGAATCGATGTCGTATATACGGACAACTATACATATACCTTTGTACTACGATTTTAAAAGCGTGCCAATCGACGCGAGCGCTAGTCATGTCGAACGTAACGTCATTTACGGGGGTTTCCCTAATAGAACGCACTATTATAATACAGTTAAGTCGTGTATTTTATTGTTATTTTGCATTAATAATATCACTATATTACTGTGAAACATGAGTAACAATAGATCAAAGTTATTAGCGGATATTACTAACTCTAACAATACTACTATATTCGTTTCTGAATCGTTTCAGTAAGGCAATACGTATAATGATATCATCAATGAACAGTTGAAAAACCGAAAATGGATCAATGTGACTTATATCACTCAACGAAAAACCCTACCTTACCATTGGATAGTGAGAAATTAAAATATCAGTTACATTTCGATGACAAAACCTAGCCAGAGAGATGGAAAACGTTGATAAAATGGAAGCTCATTCAAATTCATTGAAAATTATTACAGCAATGTTTAATTTTCATAAAACTAATAGCACCCCACATGTTAACATCAGTTTTACCAATCTAAAACACAATTGTTTTTATTATTTTTAGTGCTGGAATAAAAGAACTGTTTGTTACATATGGGACGCAACCATCGTTTGTTTTCTGAAGTAGCAAGTTGTTTGTTTTCTTTTGTAAAAAAAGGATGAAGCTGGTGTCAAAGATTTTAAATTCTGGCCAGACAAGTGCGCAGACCAGAATCGCAATCGTATTGTAAACAACAAACCTAAGATAGACTTGTGCCATCGTTTCTTTGAAAAGGGTCATAATCAAAACGAGGCAGATAGAAAGATCAGTAAAAAACAAAAACGCTGCTTCGTTACGCTAAATATAATGTCCCAACCTATACAGTAGTAGAAGTGGATCAAGATTTAATTTTAGATTTCAAGGAATGGCTATATAGTGGCTTAAATATACGAACTCTAAGAAAATAATTAGGAATGGAAACAATAGATGTTACAATTCAAGGGCGCTGTCCTGACGTTTTAGAATTTAAATATGATTATTTTGAAAATAGAAAACTTATCTGTCACTACAATTTCAAATACACAAGAGTAAGAAAAGAGGAAAGAGAAAGAGACCATACTAGAGAAGTTATACAAACAGCCAGTTGCGATAACTGAAGTAAGGACTTGATTACTTTGTTTGACAATGATAATACCACAAAAGAATCATGATTTTTATAAAAACCTTAAACTTACTGAGGAAGTCCAGATTTTTAAAATATTATAATTGTTTAGATTTTTATATAATATCTTTTTAGAATAGTTGATTGTAAAGCATTAAATGCAGCGTTATTTTCTATTTTAAGTACCTTAAGTATTTCATTGTGTCTGTTTAAAAAATTAGATAAGATGATAATTGAAAACTAAACATTCTATAGTTTAAAATGTTATTTTATTAATAAAATATCATGCTGATTATTATTTTACTTCGGTAAATATTGTTATTTACATCCCCCTAAAGCAGTCCTACTCTAATAGAAAATAACAACTAACTAATAGCTTATTTTTAAATAGTTTCAAAACGATGTACATTACTGACCTCTAAAATTTATAACATTTCCTAAGACATTTATGGTAATCAAATGACTTGAAAGGCAGTTTCAAATTTAATTTCTAGAGATGATTAGTATTTTAGATAAGGATTAATATCATGATAACAAAAACAGCTTATTTCTTCTATTATGGTACTGGAACACCTGGATTTATTATTATAAACAATGTGGGAAATAAAAACTTTACACAACAACAAAATTCAAGCGTTTATACTATAGCTTCCTGTTCTTATCATAAATAAATTATTACTACGGGAATCAAACACACACTCAACTTATAATTTTACTTGAAATCTTATAAGAAAATAACGATTTGTTATTGAAGCAATAATATAAGAGTTATTTATGTCCCATAAAAAATATATTTAATTCATTTGGTGTTATTGATAAAATGTTTTATTGTAGATTAAACATACGTGCAATAATAATGCATTTGTATAACATTACACGATAATAAGAACAATACAAAACGTTTATAAATACAAAATAAATGCGTTACGCTATAAAACCAGTCATAAAAAAACCTTTACAAAGTATGCACTCGTTATGGTCATTCGGATTTAGGCACACAAATTACACTAGGCTTAAATCATCGTGAAGGTCAGAGGGTGGAAAACTCGACTCGGAGAAAAATAGAAAATGCAGTCGAACACAGGCGGTCGCGCGGAACACTTGTCTACGCCGCCTTAAAATTGCGCGCGAATTGACAATAATAAATAAATGTCATAGACAAATAGTTTTATTTAAAGTGCCATATAACGACAATAAATTAGATATAATGGATGCGAAGAGCTTGGAGGTTTCCGGGAGCGTTATGGATGGGGTGACTGAGAAAGGGGATTTAGAATCGCCTAAGAAAATACCGACTGAGTATCGCGTATATCCAATCCGATGGCTGGTTCTCTTTATATTTGTGATGTACTCTGCTAGTAACTCCATGCAGTGGATACAGTACAGCATCATACAGGACACGGTGGTTAAATATTATGATGTTACGAGTATCACCGTGTACTGGACGTCAATGGTCTATATGATCACCTACATCCCATTTATATTTCCTGCGAGTTATCTACTGGATAAAGTTGTAAGTGAACTATTATGATAAATACTCTTCAACAAGGGAAAAAGGTTGCATAAATGAACGTAATGAAAAATGGGTATTTTTTCGTTACAAGACAATTTTTTAACAAGGTTATATTAAAATAATATAATTTTTTGTTGCTGTGTTTTATTGTTTGAACACGCACATAAATTGACTGCTGATTTCAATTAAAAACTTTTTGTTTTCATGTATAACCATTAAAAGATAAAACTAGTAATTAATAATTTCTTCGCTACTATTTAAGACAAAGTTTATGATTCACACGTAATAATTATATTACTGAAATAATAAGTGGAACATTATCAAGAAGTTAATTTATGAATCAACTTTTAGTATACGTTGGCTATGAGTCAACAGCCTCCAAACACAGCTTTAATTACGATATCTAAGATAATATACAGCGATGTTAAAATTGCATCAAAACCTAAAAATTAAAACCAGTTTGAGAGATAAAACAACATTTTTGAAGCGTAGTTTGCGAGGTCTTTTGACGAACAAATTAAGTATGGGTTTATTGAGTTCCGCATCCGAAGAAGGAAACTGCGTAAATAATTTTAAAAAATACCTAAACATTCAAAGAATAGATTTAACGCCTAAAATAAGTAACTTATAATTCCAATAAAAAAAATTTTCATTAACAAATTATTTTATTTATTGTTATCGTTTGAAGTAGTAGTTATAAAATCAATTATCATCAATACGTGTATCTTTGAAAATTTAGATTTGCTGCGAGTTTTTAAATCAAATGCGTAGAACGGACAACAAGAACTGGCAACTCTCTGTTATTTGTTTTAACCTTCATCCTAATGCAATATTAAAAAAAGATATATTCGCGAAATGAAGTTTCAAATTTTATAATTAGAAATTGTTAATAAAATTACCGTGAATTTTTAACAAACTCATCAGGAAAACAATTTAACTAAACACTCAATCACAGTTTTCTCGATTTTTATCCCCTTAGTAAGTACGGTTTGGAATAATGCGATGAAGTCAGTATGTTAATTTGTATGTATTATATTGTGTTAGCCTTATGTTGTAATGTTGCTTACATTGACCGTCGTACATGACCATAATATTTTTATTTATAGACTCTGTCTTGTAACAATAATAAATAAACATTTTCAAACTCTACTGCTGTTATTTCCCGTGCCTCCAGAAAGGCAAGCTGTTGTAAAGACTCACTCCGAAATAAGTTAAATTTTTGCACGGTTCTGATTTTAGGTAGATGTACATGATAAGTGTTATACCAGCTATGTGTGAGATTAAAGCTAAATTTAATGCTTGTGTGTTTTTTCAAGCTAAAATTTTGAATGTTGTGTATTTGTACTTATTGCTCATTAATTTAGGATCAATTTAAAAATTTGTTAGTGGGTTTTTGCACTTCTTGCCTATCTTATGTAATTTAATACTTTCTTTACTCACAGTGGTTGCCTGGAAGAGATTGCTCGAAAGCGATAAGGCCGCCAGTTGCCTTCCTTTTGATTTAATTATTTTTAATTTTATTTTTATTTTAATGTAACGAAGTGGTAATAATTAGGGAATGTGTAAATTATAAGGATATTTAGATTGACGCTAGTAAAGAAGCTGAACGAACTATAATACGAACCCCCTTTCAATCAGGCGGCATTGGTAGTGGCTTCGACTCTCATCCCGGAAGTCGCTGGTTTACCTTCGACTGAGCACCAATGGATTTTTGTCTATGTACGCACCTAACAGTCGTAGGATTTTTTCAGGACGAAATCTAAATATCGATGAAAAGTGTCAGGCACAAGGTCGATTACCTACTAGTATATGCAATAAAAGTGGTCTTAGAAACGGATTCAATCTGAGGCCAAGACCCGTACATGGTTGAAGCGCCACTATATTATTTATTATTCACCTGTCAATATTACAGCTAACTCGTTCATATGAAATTAAATATTGAAAGTAATTAGTCGTCTTGGGTCTTAAAGGGATTCAAACATGCGGGGGTTTTAGTTTGTGATAAAATTGACTCTGTATGACACTGAGCATTATTTGTCCGCATCTTTTGCTATATTGGTAAGGTATAATATTATGTGTGAATAATAGCGATTTTTTTTATTAAATCTCGAAACAGTGCATAGGAAAAACATCGAAAAGCTATTAGTTTAATGGCAGTGACAGAGTGCAGGCAGATTCCGTTTTTCAGTTGAAACAGAAAATCACTGAATCAGGCGGATATTTTGTCATCAATGGACACTAAACTGCTCTTTGTTACTAGAACTATTTTATAAACTGAAAAGGTTACGTATGATAGGTTAACTGTTCTCTGACGTTAAAAGTAGCTAGAGCACAGTTTATTTCATTCTAAGCGGTAAGACATGTTTTTTACTTGTAGATAACTGGTAAAAAAAACTGAATGTCCAGTACATTGGATAACGGAAATTGAATATTTGCTACTACCTATTATGTGAAATAATACTTATATAAATAGCCCAAGTAAAACACTTTCAACGAACAAAATCGTAATTAGTTAATATTTTGCGTACTATCATTTTTATAATTAACATTAATTAATCTTTAAGGTTTTGTAATATGTAAAATAAAATTATCTTCATTAATTAAGACTGCCCTTCGTCATCATGGCATGCGATCCCATGCGATTCTCGGGTATGCTAATGTTAGTGTAATATTTTACGGAAAAGAAGATAATGTATAAGGATGTTCGCAAACTGGACCGTGTACGGGTTGAACGTAAATCATTTCTGCCATTGCCGCGAAATAAATGGGTGACGTGAAGTGGAAATTCAATTCGATATTTGGTTGCCTGGAAGAGATCGCTCGAAAGTGATAAGGCCGCCAGTTGCCCTCCATTTCATTGTATTATGTGACCTGTATTATATTTTTGTATGCAACAAAGTGTTAATAAAATAATTATAACTAACTTCACAGCAATAGATAGATAGAATAGACGACATAATTTCAATAATAAATGATAATATTAAATAAATAGCCTTCAGTGTAGCTATAGTGGTAGTTCTGATTCAATTATAATGATTTATTACCAAAACAGCATAAAATAACAGTTTCACATGTCTTTGAGCTACACTAATTTGATGTTTTATATTTGAAAAAAAAAACCTTATTTTTATCGATATCCATATATATATATATATAAAACCTTCAATAGCTATTTGTACTTTATATATAATTGTGGGGGTAAATTTATCCGCTACGTGTGCCGCTGGGATAATCTTCAATGTTAGTCACAGTATAGAGCATTCATATTGTGGTGTGCGGCTTGCAAAAATTAGTTGCGAATGTGACCTTATTCGATGTGAATGAATAATTTGTAAGTTACAGTTTTTTGGAATATTAGATGATTAATTATTTTTATTTGTTTTAGCGAGTTTTGCCGCGTAGACGATAGTTTGCCATGAGTTTAAAGTCAAGTAAAGTATATGAGTTAAATATTTTTGTTTTCAGTATTTCTTATTCCAGAACGGTAACGATTTAACGTTAATTGTATCAATTTTAAAATCAAATACACCCAATGATTTATTACTAGTATAAAAAAGTTTGATTTAAAAAACTATCACTCTAGTCGTATATAAAAGATATTTTTCGTCTAAATTTGGCCCTATATTGTTAGTAATGTACCATATACATTGAATTAGTAATTATAAATAAAATGAATGAAATAGGAAATTAATTATACATTTCATTACTCATACAAATGAGATTCATAAAAGTCATTAGTAAACGCCTATAAACGTTCGTAAATTGATATTAATAAGTGATGTTTGATTAGCACTGCCTTGTAACGATAGTTCCGACTTCTGAATACTTTAATTCGAACCAACTTCAAACTCTTGAAATCTGGTACAGCGCTTGTTGGTACCATGGCTGAAAACGGAGCTTATTGATTTAAAACGCTATACGATTTTACTGTAAATTAATTACTCTTAAAGTACAGTATGTATAACTGGCCCATTTAAAATATTGGAACGTCAAAAAGTCAATTTGGGAACGAAGCAAGTGTACTTCAAACCGCAAACTACACATGTTTATTTTCTGACAGAAAAACGACACGTAGCAACGCTCGAGTGCGCAAAACAATGCCTAAGAATGATACCTTGGTATTTTTAATACTCTCTTGTGAAAATATTGTGGTATATCAATTGGTCGCGCGATGGGAAACTGCTTCCGTTTGAAAGATATCTGTTACTGCTATTTGCTTTTTAGGGATAATATGATTGAGAGGAAAAATAATTAAGATATTATAGAAATACACTGCCAAACAGTGAGTAGCAAATATAGATAGAAAGTGCCAAACGATTATTTCGAAGTTATTTTAGGAACTTTTAAGACATGTTTTTTCATGCCTCCACTATCTAAATAATTCCCTAACCAATTCGAATTATTGTCCTTCATGCAAGTAGTGTACCAGTTCTTAAAAGCCGGACACCGTATCCGCGAATTTATTTTCTCCAGTTCAAACAATTTGTATGACTCAAAACTTGGCGATTAAACAGAGTGGCGGAAAGTTTCTTGCCAGTTCTTCTTGCCGTTCTTGCTCTACGCAGAGCAAATACTGTTTATGAGGATTTTTACGCTTCAAATATTAATAAATTACCCCAAAAAAAATGTCGACGGCGTGTGTCAGGCACAGCAGGCTGACCTAATTGCCTATTCAATTCACAAACGATCATGAAACAGGTACAGAAATCTGAGGCCCAGACCTAAAAAAGGTTGTAGCGCTATTGGTTTATTTATTTATATATCAAAATAAAAATGTGTCTAACTTAACCCGAGTAAATCTCAACAATGAGTCAACTAATAAATGTGACGATCGGCTGAGAAAAAAATATTTGGGATCACCCTCAGCTAAAATTATTAAATCGAAATTATGTATTTCGAACACTACCGGTTTATAACTGGATTTTGTTTTATGAAGTTTTATCTTTATCTCCTACTAGTACGAAGTCTGGGTTTGTATCGTGTTTGTTACAATGGGTACAAGGGGAAAAGTCAGAGTCGAATCTACGCCAACTGCAATACATTTTTGACTGTGAGAGTTATAGTTTGAAAACTTGCCCTAATGGTATCATTCATACTTCGCGTTGAATCTCACTTCATAAGACCAGTAACCACGGTAACAAATACAATAATTCATCCACGTTTTATAGTAAGGCCGTAGACTAGTCAGATAAAGAAACTGGAGTGCATAGAATTGCTTTTTACAACAACAATAAATGACAATACACAATAGTGATCCGGTTGATTTGTTTTGACGTTTAGTTAAAGATTTGAAAATGACGTTATATTTAAATATTATTTATTTATAAAAACGTCGTAACAACCGCAATAACGGGACAATACTGAAACATAGTACTATTAAGGTAAATGGAGGGCAACTGGCGGCCTTATCGATTTCGAGCGTAGCTTAAAAGGCCGGCAACTTACTAGCGAGCCCTATGGCATTTAGAGTGTCCATGGGTGGCGGTGGTATCACTTAACATCAGGTGAGTCACCTGCCCGTTTGCCCCCTGCCCAAAAAAAATAAAGGTAGCAAGAAATAGCGCAAAAATACGTATAAGACGTATAGTCATTTAGACAAAACTAATAGAAAAAAAGACAATAAAAAAGGACAAATAAAAGATAATACCAATTATACCTATCTTGTAACTATTTATGATAAACTAGTGTTCAGTCTCAGGTACGGCTGGATATTATAGTAAATGTTATAGTTAAACAAGATATCAGGGATTTTTGAAGTGAAACTTCTTTATCGGCGTTGGAAAGAAATTTACAGTCACATTTTTCGGTTACGCGTCACATGTTTCTGTTACGTTATCTGTTTCTTGTCCCTACCACGGTTAATTCGAAGAGACTCGAAGCCATTAATAACAAAAATATATAATAACAATAACAATGATAGTAATAAATATATTACAATTAATGAAATTCTGTAATAATCTTAGTAGTAATAAGATAAAATGAAATAATTGTATTATTTGAATTCATGTCTATGATAATAAAAGCATTTTGTTAAACTTTATCTAATTGAACTTTATTTAACCAATTTCTGTAAAGTTGCATATAGTAGATCATTTTTCGAAAAATAAGGTCATAAAGAAGTTTCACTTCTTAGGTGTGTACACTAGTACAGGCACACATTTTTTTTAAAGATATTGATATCTGCTATTTAACTGTAGTACCTACTTTGCTCTATTGTTCTTGTGTTTAGCAGCGTACGCGATATAGGTATTTTTATCGGTATTATTTACATTCTTGAAGTTTTCATACGGTATCCGAACTTTTTTGAAATTGTACCATGGTCTATTCATCAGAGTTTCTGTAGGATTTCAATGGTGAAAATGATTTTTAAATTGATCCAGTAATTTTGGAGTCGTTTCGATGCAAACAAACAATCTCCTCATTATAAAAGAATTTATTGAAGACCGGAAATCACGGAATGGACATTTTCAGTAAAAATATTGCAGTAATTTCAATCCTATATCACTTTCTATTATTGCAACTTTATCTGTAATGGTATCTAGGAGCTATCCAACTTGAATATCCTCAGATTTCTACATCTGCTGCCCATTGGCTCTGCAGCTGAGATGACTTTAGGGATGAGATTCGCACGTTTAGCCGTTAATTTACGAATTTATACACAATAAAAAGCAATTTAATTTGTTTCAAATCAATTAATTAGGAAATTTAATAAATGAAATATTTTTACAAAATCAGAAAAAAATATGTAAAGTCTCATTAGACCTCGAGTATATACGTTATAATAACAATGTTATTTAAACAAGTGATTATTTTCCTTATCCTATTAAAAGATTATTTTAACGCAAGTGTGTTTGTTATTTAAAGAGATTACTTTAAAGTAAATTTAGTTCGTGTATATTGCTAGTTAGATTAGTACTACACGTTGAGAGACTTTACTAAATAATTAGACGAGTAGGTGATATAACTTCGTACTAACTGTATTTAAAAATAAACCAGTAGCGCAACAACCTGTTGGGCCTCAGATTCCTGAGTCCGTTTTGTGATCATTTTTGCTAATAGTGATCTGTCTGGGCCTGACACACGACGTTAACTTTTTTGAGGCATGTTTGAGTGTTAAAGTCGCACATAGAGCGAATGTCCTTTGGTGATAGCCGGGGTTCGAACAAACGATCGGATGAACGTTGCACGCTAAAACCTTTAGGCGGGACTAATGTGACTGAACCCCAGGAGTCGATAGGAAGGTTGATATAAAACTGACAAGCTGACCTTGTACAAATACTATTCGCGTGACGATAATACAAAATTACAGACTATTGTTATTTTTATTATGTAGGATGATTTAGGAAATAGCTCCGTATTGGCCTTGATTGCAACTATTATTTCCTATACATTTCGCACTTGTACATCCTCGCTTAAAAACCTTTTTGATACTAAAAAAACTACGAGGCTTTTTTGTACTTCATAAATAATCCTTTAGCTACGTGGCATCTTCTTTTAGAAAGAAAGAAAAAGTAATTATTTTATTAAATAATAATAATTTAACCGGCCTTACTTAAATAGGCCGAACTGAGCTTTAATTACAAACTAACTGTTCTAAAAGTTGTATCTAAAAGAAGTACCAGCGCTGTGGAACACGTCTGCTACCATAATGCTGGGCCATATGGTTACTGCCACAACACACACACGTAAAATGTGTTTTTCCTTTTTTTTCTTTCCATATTTTTTGTTGATTATTATTATTTTTATTTTGTGTTTGTTGTAAATTAGATGTCACTACCAATATAATTTTCAGTGGGCCACACCACTTAATTATACACAAATGCACTTTGCGTGTTTACTTTTTATAGGCTCATGCTTACGTAGTCTATAGATTAATAAGCTTTCTGAATCTTGAGATTTGAAACTCAAAATATTTCCAATTTTATCCAGAACTTTTCCTTTATAGACGTTATGAAATGAGTTTGAAGTCGCTTACTATATACAAACCGAAGCTTGTGAAAGGATTTTTAAATTATATAAGTTTGCTGTATGCTTAGTCCTGTAGGTCTCAAACAATGCATGGTTATTTAATAAGAAAATAGGTATTCCTTGAAACCTGTGTTTTCAATTTCTGTGATAATCGTAATCCAGTATGCTTTATAGCATAGCAGAGTGCTGTAGCATTTAAGAAGATGCAAAACCTAGACAATTTGATATTAATAATAGCTGGCCCGGCGAACTTCGTACCGCCTAACAGTCAATGAATGTTAATACAGATTCGCTCAATGGTTTTATGAAAGTAATACAAAATAAATATCACTACTATCACCGAATTGCAATACATGATATATGATGATTGAGATATATTTCTTAGTTTACCAACACAAAATAAATTTCTGAACGCATTCATAAATATTGGACAACCTTTTTCATTAGTGGCATACTTCTATCTTTATCCGAATATTGTAGATTATCGAATCAACACCTTTATTTAAATAGGTTTTTTGAAGTGAAACTTCTTTATCGGCGTTAGAAATAAATTTACCGTCACATTTTTCGGTTACGCGTCACATGTTTCCGTCTCGCGCCATCTTTTTCTTGTCCCTACCACGGTTGATTCGAAGAGATTCGAAGCAATTAATAACAAAAATATATAATAACAATAACAATGATAGTAATAAATATATATAATTAATGAAATTCTGTAATAATCTTAGTAATTATAAAGTAAAATGAAATAATTGTATTATTTGTATTCATGTCTATGATGATAAAAGCCTTTTGTTAAACTGTATCTAATTTTATTTTATTTAACCAATTTCTGTAAAGTTCCATATAGTAGATCATTTCAAATCGAAGAAGTTTCACTTCTTACGTGTGTACACTAGTACACCCACACATTTTTTTTTATTTTGAGGCTAGTTTTTATCGTAAATATTTGACAGTTAAAAAACAAAACATTTTGTATTGGATTTTTTTTCTTTGTTTTATTTTTTCGTAAACTTTCCTAGGTTTTTAACACTTATTCAGGCGGGAGACAATTACAACAAATTATAATCATGAATATCGGTCCTGAAAAAACCTGAATTTGTTTTATATATTAAGATTTATGATAGTCAAAGAGATTAAAGTATTATGGGTAAATAATAGAAAATTTTCAGGGTCTCCGTGTGACAACGATTATCGGTTCGCTGGGAACATGTGTGGGTGCCTGGATGAAAGTGTTCTCTGTGCCACAAGATATGTTCTGGGTTGGTTTCACAGGCCAGACGATAGTGGCCATATCACAGGTGTTCATTTTGAATGTACCACCTCGACTAGCTGCAGTTTGGTTTGGAGCCGACCAGGTTTCATCTGCTTGCAGTATAGGAGTTTTTGGAAATCAGGTAAATAGCTTTTAGTGTGTGTTTAATGCAGATAGATCATAATAATTAAATTAGCTATTAGAATTTTAACTTAGGTATCTACATAGTTATGAATTATGATTGATTAGGTGATCAGCCATTTATGCCTAACACACATTAAGCAGGTTGATATCTTTCACAGTATTATCTTTCGAGCGAGCAAGGGTAAATTGCGCACATAGAAATAAAAATACATTAGACAGTCGTCAAACGCACGGCCCGAAGGTTGAGAATTCGCACTTTACCATTAAGTGAAAAATAACTGACGAATATTTAAATTAATTTATTATAATTTCTATTCTAAAAGATTTGTATTAATACGGCTTAAGTACGGCTTTTATGACTGTTGTACAAATTATTTATTAACGATTTGCGTGAAATTAAAATAAAATTATTACAATACACTTAATGTAATATTAAAAGTCAATGTCGTAGACACAAAGATATATTTGCTTACATTTTTATAACATAAAAATATGACAAAGAATTATAATTTTTACAAAGTAAATAAACATGAGACAGTGTTTATGTTTGCCTATTATGTCACAGATTTTTTGTCCCTAAAATAACAATGTATAATGAAGAATATGAGCGTGCCTGAAGCGTGGTGATAACACCTTATACCCTCTGTAAATATACTGTTGCCGGGAATTTCCTGCTCCAACGTCAATTATGCTATTTATCGTACTTATTCTCAGTAGTACGAAAGGTATATTTATCAAAAAAATTCTACTTAGTGGATATATATCCAATCGATTAACACTTTGATTATAAATCCAACTGGTACATATATATAAAAAAATTGCATACATTCGACAGCTGTTATTTTTAATAGATTAATGCATGCTTCATAGCAATTACGACTGGTTAATTGAAAATGCAAATACAATGTTAATGACTTAATCAAAAACGTGAGATTCAAATTTATAAAATTATAAAAAGTATACAAGTTCAAAATATACGGACGTAGGTTCATTTCTTGTCGATGTCAAGTCAATAATCTATTATAATATTGGAGAAAGTTAAGGAGGTTTTACCACAAACTCCGAAGCAAAATAACAGATTTATCACTAAATAAATTCAAAGCCCTCGTAAACTTAATCAAAAACATTTTATAAATTGACGAATATTTAAATGAACCTAATCCTTGGGATTGATTTGCTCCAGTTCAAAACTTGGCGATTAAACAGAGTGACGGAAAGAAACCCTTGACTTGCGAACTGGTAGTAAATGTAAATTTAGAATTAATTTAATTATTTTTTTGACGTTCATATTGGTTTACCTATATGAATAAAGTTATTTTGACTTTGACTCACAGGAAGTTTGTAGTTCATACATTTTTCCCTCTCCCTCGGCTGTATCTAACATGCGGATTTGGATATCAAATTGAATATTTTGTCATTATCATTCGCATTTACTAAACCTTAGTACAATACTTCCCACCTCTTCATGTCACAGAGGCGGGTAGAATGGAATGTGACGAGTTACCGTCGTTTTTATTAGACAATGCTATAATAGCAGATTGAGTAACAAAATTGTGCGATTACTGGAGGATGTACTCAATTTGATACGAGGGGACTGTGATTGTGATCCACACGCGTATATTTCGTTGCTGAGGAATTATTGCGGATATATTGTTTGTGTAATGAAATTATTCTGGAATGGTTGAGCTTATTCGAATTCTGGATCCGATTTTCGATGAAAAGTTGATTTAGCTTACAAAAACGACTAATATACATAATAAACCTTTTATTCTGTATATTAGTCGTTTTTGTTTTTATTTTTTTTTACTTTAGCGCAATTTTATTCAATATATTTTGTACTATAATAGATTTGAGACTCATATTGCAAAGAAAGTAATCCATAAAATGTACATATTTCTAACCTAAAGCGACTGGAGAAAGAAAGCCAGAGGCAGAGTCAGTTGGAAAAAGCTGGAGGCCTTAACCCGTGAAGGGATTCCGATCGATGGTACTGAAGGTAGCTAGGATATAGGATAGCAAGATTAATATAATGTAAAAAATCTTTTGTCATTATTGACATATAACGGGCTTTATTATTATTAACCATTGTGATAATGTCTTAGTTAACGATATGAATATATCATAGGAATAAAATCCAATTAACTTTGTGTTAACAAATAGTAATAAATTCACTAGTAAATAAATAATTAGCTATTTTTGTTTAATTGCATGACAACATTCGAAGCCAGGACCCAAGTTTGTTTATATAGGCTTCGAGATGATCTTCATGATATTTGTGTAATGATAAACACAAAATTATATATTTATTTATAGACTTGACTAAATGTTCTATAACGCCAAGATGGGGCAGAGGGCGTCCATGATAAGTCTCCATCTCGTTCGAACTTGAGCCTCGTGATCCAAGTCCGTCCGGCTCCCTATCCCTCCTCTGTAACTGTACGATACCAGGTTTGCTCGAGACAGCCACACATTCAATCAAGTGCCTGCTTGGGGATATAATTTGAATCTTTTGGGAGTGTATGGCCTATCCATTTCCACTTGCGTCACTTGTAACATTAGTTAAATATTGAAATCATTTTCAATGTTACAGGTAGAGTGGAGAATTTCCAACGAAGTTTAGTTTTAAAAGTACTTACTGTATTTTGGTGAAATGCGGTTTCATTTTGAAGCTTTGTAATGTAAATATAAAAACAAATTATTCTCAACTTTAACAACAAAATGTGTGAAGCAGATAAATTAAATGTAATATTAGTGAAGGGCCTGTTAACATAGGCTTATTCTTAAGATTATTTATATGTGTATATTTCTATATGTGAATTTAGACTTTGCCAGTGCAATACATAAAGCCTTTGCACATATTGTGAAAAAAATGTTAGCTCTTTATTTGACCTACCTAAAAGTACGTTCGTAATAATGCATGAATCACTGCAAAACCTCTTTTTAAAAGACGGCTTTACGGATTTAAATACACGCTCAAATGCAAATTGTTTAAAAGCTTTGAAAAGCCACCCATTAGTTTGGATATTGAACTATTCCGACAAGATTATTCACGCCGTCAGCGATCTCATTGTCTCGGAGCAAATGTAGATTTCTCATATATTACCGGATTTACCCACCCACCTACAAATGACTTTTCGCTCTTGCCATTTAATGGAAATTCAATGAGGCAGAATTGAACGCGTATTATAAAGTACTTTATGGTGAGCAGAGTGATTCGGTCCACATTAGGATATGAATGAAATAGCCATTTAATATAGTCAAAAAATTGTACGTTACTAACAAAGTAATTGGGTTACAATATACAATATAGCAGTGAGATGCACGGATAAGTCACTAAACTTTCTGCTCCTCAAAATCTGCTACACCAGCCTTAAGTAAGCTTAATCTTCTTAATCTTTATTTCCGTCCCATGTGGAAACATGGGTCCGTCCATACGGCGCCCACTCTTATACTTGATTTGCTCCGTATACATTTGTGTACCGCCGTATATTCCGATAAACGAATCTAACCTTATATATAAAAAGAAATGTTATAATCAACAAGTTTGACCGACAATGTAAACTTGCGACAGTTAAATGGTAACTCGATCACAATAGTTTTCATCTCCATGATTCCAAACTATTCAATTTGCTAATTAATGAAGCATAATTATTACTCCCCGAACGTTTCAAAACCGGAACACTTATTAGCGTAAATCGCACTGAAAGGTGAATAAATGTACATTTATAATTCAATAGCTAGTGGCTTTCCGTGAAAAACATAACTATATGCACGTATACATAAATTTTCCCGGTGCTATCTTGCCTGACATAATATATAGAAACTTATGTCACTTTAAAATCGATTTTATTTAGTTTTTTAAAAAAAAAATATCTCTTGCTGTGGAATATGCTATAAGGGCTTGTCACATTACAAACTGGATTTTATTTTTTACTTATACCAATGTATTAGTGTGCCGAGCATTGGCAAGCTTTTACAAATAAATAAATAATATTACATATTTGCTTACTGTGTGTTCAGTTCAATATGCAAAATGATTGAAAATTCAATTAAGGGATAATGTTATAGAGTTGTCTATAGAGAGAGAGAATTACTGAGCTCACTAGGGATCGTAATATACACAAATTGAATGGAACAGAGGGAAGATGTTGGTGAATCCTCCATTTGCCCTTGCCATTACTACTGAGCTCAAAACTTAAGTCTTAAATGATTTACGAATTTAAGTTCTAAATATTTCATTGCTTAACAGTTTTTGACTTGACAAATAGAATCATTTGATGTCCATTGCATCGTCTTTTAAGTTTTTCGTATAAAAGAACATGGCCGAATTTAACACCACGCGAAATCTAACCAAATCATGTCCCAGTTCTAATAATGAATGATTTGAATTTCACTCACAAATCGATGAAGTCGTTACAATGACAGTAAACGAATAAATTATATAATGTTTGGTACAATTTCATGATTGAACATTAAGCTGAATTCAATCAAAACACTCTATTATGTTTGAAGTATTGACACTTAGACATGAACACTATACATATTATAAAACCTTATTTATAACATCTTTAGTTAAATTATTGTATTGTAGTTATTGTTAGTCAGATCGTTTAAATTATATGTAATATATAAATGAGTAATAAAATATATGAAAACACTGGTTTATTTTATACATTTATTCGTCATTAATGAACGAGAACATTGCTCAATATTTTATGTTGCACAAAAAGTACTCTTCACAATGTCTATATACATTTTTAAGCGTGCGACTCTCAACCTTATGATCGTGAATTCAAATTCCGGCTGCGCATTACTTAATCACAGAGCCACATAAATTTGTCAGTCACTTAGTCTATACAATGAATAGAAGTCATAAAAATATTACGATTTCTGTCGCAATTCATTTCGGAAGTTTCTAGGGTTCTAGCATTCAATGCCTGGAAACAGACTCAAAAATATATGTATCCGATACATGATTATGTCTTATTCATATTGACTTGTTATTATTTTAGCTCGGTATCGCCCTGGGTTTTCTGCTACCACCCATCATAGTCCGCGCTCAAGGTACAGTTGAGGAGATTGGCGAAGACTTCAAATTCATGTTCTATCTTGTAGCTGCTATAACTACAGTTCTCTTGGTACTTATTGTACTATGTAAGTATATCATATAACTTGAATTTTAATCATATAGTGTTGTAAACAAGACACTTGCGAGCATTCTGGCAGTGTGAGCGCCGGTCATAAGTGATCGTGTGTTATCCAACATCATACGAGCCTTCTATAGACTATCACTATATTTTTTTTGTAAATGTTTAGCAGTAAAATGGCCCATTTACATCTTTTGTCTTCTATTTTTTATTATTTAGTTATTTACATATGATTTAGTCACACGAATAATGTTAGATTCCTATATTGCCGTAAAGCCGCCAGTTCTCGTTTCAGTTTTCAAAGCGGCTCCAGCATCACCGCCTTCAGCAGCAGCTGATCTTGGCGCGGCACTTGACTCCAACTTCCTACAGTCACTAAAGAAATTGATGACCAACCGAAACTATATATTGTTGCTGATCTCCTACGGTCTCAATATCGGAGTCTTCTACGCTATTTCCACTCTGCTTAATGAGTTGGTTTTGAGATACTATCCGGTAAGCTACAAGATTATATTATTTTATTACATATAATTTTGATTGAACCCATGGAAATGGTTGGATTAAGTAACAATTTTACTTTATAAAGTTAATATTTTAAGATATTTCGTTACTTCTTATCCGGTGCTTCAGAAAAAAATGTTGCCTTTTAAAAAAATATTTTAGAGCGTTCCAAAAGGCGCATGTACGCTAGTAGCTCTGTACAGCCTCATCGCGTAGAAATCGTCGGTTTGAATATCACCAAACATTACAGTTATGATAAAATTACTAAGGAAGTATCGCAATTGAATATTTAAGACCAAGAATTTAGTAATAAGGTAAATAACAGTTACGTAACTTAGCTAGTTAATAACAATTTTAGGGTGCCAATGCAGATGCAGGAAGAATAGGTCTAGTGATAGTGGTGGCTGGTATGGTGGGTTCGGTGGTATGTGGCTACATACTTGACAAGACACATCGCTTCAAGGAGACGACACTGGCTGTATACGCTGCCTCTGTTGTAGGAATGATAATCTTCACGTTCACGCTGGACTGTGGACAAATCGCTGTAGTATATTTCAGTAGTATTATTCTTGGGTAAGTTACGACTGATATGAAGGAAATTGTAAATCTAATTGACTATATTTTATACTATGTTCCGATACATCTCACTTAAACTTCTCTAGCTAATGTATATTGTAAAACTTATTAAATAACTAATTAATTAGTAACCCGTCAGTATTTAAAGATTTAAGCGTTTAGACGGCGAGTGGTGTTGTTAGTTTAATTTATCTTAATTATCAAATAAACAAAAAGCTGATTATAATATTACTATTAATTACAACCTCATTCCTGAGGTCGTAAGTTCGATACCCATGCACCAATGGACTTTCTTTCTATGTGTGCATTTAACATGCGCTCGAACGTTGAAGGAAAACATCGTGAGGAAACCGGAAACTTTATATCCAATATCGACTGCGTGTGTAGGCACTGGAGGCTGATCACCTACTTGCCTATTAGATTGACAAATGATCATGAAACGGGTGCAGAAATCTGAGGCCCGCACATAAGAAGCTTGTTGCGCCACTGATTTACTTTTTTATAATTTTTACCTAAGCTGATGTGAAAAATGTGTTTGTAGGTAATTTTTAAGCGATAGTAAAGAGTATGTGTTCACAAATAATAATAATAATTATTAATTAATAAAATAGTAATAATTGCTAACGTTATGTTTCAAACTTCGAATTCAGTTCACAATTATGTTATAAACAAAGAAAGCACAATAAAAATAAGAACGCTCAAATTTTATTTTTAAATTTAGTCCTCTTGGTTTTTTTTTAATTTTATCACGCCACACTAATCTCAAATCCAGACTCCATTGTCAAATTTCAGTTCAATCTTAATCTGTAAATTGAAATAGGCCATTTACAACTGGATTGCTCCATTTAAGTATATATATTTTCAATATCCATTGAACTTTATAACAGTTTCTTCATGACGGGTTACCTACCTGTTGGATTCGAGTTTGCATCGGAAGTGACATATCCTGAACCGGAAGGAACGACGTCGGGAATTTTGAATGCGTGTGTGCAGGTAAATATTTTAATATAATTGTGAATTGAAAAACCATTTTAATCGTATATAATATAATTTCAATTAGAGTCTATCAAGGAAGTTTTTTTCTGTAATCTTATTGTTTGTTGCAAATGTTATATGGGAGAAAATAATTAAATTATTATTATTATATTATTGAGGATTTTAGGAGATCAAAGTTAAAATTATGTTATTGAAGTTGCGTAAAACTATTTTAGCCTAAATAAAAAATTGTTAACCCGGCAATGGAATCCAGGTCATCCAGGTTATCTGCCAAATTGGATAAAAACGAAGTGATTTCTTAAAAGCAGCCACAACGTTGGTATAGTTTTATAATTTAAAATAAAAAAATGTGAAAATATATTTATACCAATTAAGTATTTTAAATAAATAGAGACCTGACTAAGACTTTCATATGTCAAATAGAAAACGTTTTTGACAAAAGGGAGTCATACTTAGTTCTTATAGTAAGATAATGATACTTTGTAATCGTCATTTCAGGTGTTTGGCATAATACTAACACTGCTATTTGAGTGGATGCTGGCTGAAGTTGGCGACCGTTGGGCTAACTTGACTTTGTGCGTTATTTTGGCAGTTGGAACAGTCATCACCGCATGTATTCGATCTGACTTGAGACGTCAAGCCGCGCAAAATAAGGCCTAAGTCGTCAGTATTTTACAATAATCTCTAAGCTTGAACGTATCGTTTATTTGATTATGTATACTAGAAAAGATTGAAAGTTTTTGAAAGTAATACGCGTGAAATATGCATTTGTATAAAATGTTGATACAGATGTAACACTTGGGCGTGACAAAGTTATTTTTGTGTAAATTTAAAATTCGATTTCTTAAATTTGAAATTAGATTGCAAAAGGTTACCTTAATATGCAGCATTTCAGTTAAAATTTACAATATGGATATGTAGATTTAGACGAAGATTAGGTTCTCCTTTTAAAACAAAAGCTGTCAAGATAACCTTCAAAATGTCGGTCTATTTTATATTACATACTATATCAGGACAATAATAGGGCCCATTTTTTAAATTTATCCAACAGAAGGAACAATACCATGACAAATAATTCTACTTTTTTATATAAAGGAAATAGCAAATTTTATTTTAATTCTGTGAAATTAAGTTGTAATTTAGGCTATTTATCTACAACACAAAGTGTATTAGTAAAGGGAAATAATATTTACTGTACTTTAATTAGAAATGTGACAAAGTACGGTATGGCACTGAGGGTAAGTTCAGTTCAGAGTCGAGACTCGCTGGTATGTCAACCCATAATGCTTTCGGAGGTGATCGCGGTCTCGATTTTGATTCTACTGTGCGTCTTTTAACATAATTTTAAAGTAATTGTAGACAGCTCAGATATTGATAGCAAACTTTATAGTATTTTTAGAAAATCTTGGATCTTCAAATTTGATTGTAAATGTTTATACTGTTGTACACATCGAAATAACATTAAGTATACTTACGCGTAACATACAATTCACGATGACAATAAACACGTGTCTAAGTATACAAGAAATGTATTTTTCGATTAAAATTGAATATTTAGTATTGTAGAAGTTATAATGGATGTTATACTAAAGAAAATAACTAACCAATTGTGACAATTCGCGTACAGATATCATTATCAGCTTATAATATTTATTGTATCTGTGGTTGAATAGTGCGTAGTGTAAGAAGGAATAATTTAGAACCTGTTTAATAATATTTACGGTATCATATGCGTTCGCTGTGTAACGATAAGTGTATGTTAAGTAATGAATTGTTAAGACAAACGATAATTTAATATGTATGTATATATGTATTGTTCTGAATATGAAACCAAACGTAGTTCGGCAAGATGAAATCTTTTATTATACTTAAATTTCATTTTATATTTAAAAATCTATATAGTAGCTAATCGTATAGACCCTAATTCCCTCTAGGGATATTTGTTTTGTTGGTCAACAGATACTCTATGTGGTACATATATATATGAAATAATATATCGTCATATAAGTCTTGTTCACTTAGTAGATATGGTCTATGATCCGGCTGCAGGATCAGTGAGTTTATCTGTTATTCGCTAAAAATATTTGTTTGTATATGTATAATTAGGACAACATATATACCAAGTTGCCTATTAAAATTTGGCCGCTAATATTTTTAATTGATTTTTGGAAAAAAATTCGTTCACTTGTTTTTTAAATAAAATATAGTCTACATCACGGCAATTTACATAAAGATTTAACAAAATCACGGTTACTGTTACGCATCAGGCCGCATCTCTTCGCAGCCAGGTGTACATTTATATGGTATATCAAATTTAAGCTTTTTTTCAATTAATTATCATATATGGTTGCCTAATAATTTCTGGCTGCTAAAAATGATAAATATTTAAGGTAGAGTGAAAGAGAATTAACGCGTAACACCATTGGTCCGACGAGAATAACGATGCCGGCTGCGCGACACTTTTAAACCATTACGCATGCGTTGAATGAAAAATTTTGATAGGCAACTTGGTAGATATATATTGTTATAATTATAAATATACATAAAAATTTGGTTTTTAGCAAATAACAGATGAACGCACTGACCCTGCAGCCAGTGTAATATGTATAGAAATTAATAAACAGGCTTAAATTCGGCCTGCATGAATGTTTAGTGTTATTATTAAATCTTTCGAGCGTACTCCTTACATATAATAATAATAAAATAAAACAGTATTTGGTCATGTAAAAAATGTATAACTATAAGTTACATATCAAATGACTTTCAGTTTCCCGGTCATTTGAGAGGGAAGGCAAAATAAGCCGCAAAGAAGCTTAGTTTACCCTGCTGAGTACGCAGGACTAGAAGGTACTTCACTCCGGCTTGCAACTCTATAAAGCGCAACTTCAGCCCCACATGGAGTACTGTTCTTACCTCTGGGCGGAAGCTCCCCAGTACCAGCTCCTTCCGCTTGATCGTATTAAACGAAGAGCGATTCGAATCTTAGCATTGCGTAGAGATGTGGGGTCTCTCTGCATCTTCTACCGCATTTACCATGGAGAGTGTTCGGACTAATACCTACAGCTTACTTACATCATCGGACGTCAAGGCAGAATACGAAATTCCACGCGTATCACCTCGACGTCCGCCGTTCCGCAACTGAGCGTTTTTAAGGCAGTTCTTGCCGCGCACCACCACTATGTGGAATCAGCTGCCCACAAAAGTTTTCCGAACCAATTAAGATCCGTCAAGAAAAGGGCTGGCAACGGACTTGCGAGCCTTCTGGCAATGTGATGCCCATGGATATATTTCTTAATATCAGTTGAGCCTCCTGCCCGTTTGCCTCCTATTACATAAAAAAATATAAAAAGCAAAGATATGCCAAAGGTAACCGCTATATAAGGATATTATATATATATAATATAAGCAGAAATATCAACACGCAACATGAGCAGGTTTAGCGTGGTGGAAAATTTGATGCGCGCGCGTTGACATTTAGTAGCACAATCTAAAAATTACTTCTTGGCAATTATTATAATCGTGACCAATCTATTTGCGGAAAATTATATTATGCTTATTAAATATTTAAATAAAAACAATTTTGGAGTGTAACATATGCATTACATTACTCGAAATAATTGAAATTTGTAGTTGTACGTTATATAGACTTAATGATGAAAATCTGGCGTATTCATTTGAAATGTATCGTTTTTTTATTAAGAAAGGCTTGTGACGTTAGTTACAACACATAATGGCGTTCTCTGTGATCAGATGCAGTATTAATAATATTTATTTAAGTGTAGATTAAGTTAACTTTTATAAAAAATAGCATTTACGTACATTTTTTGTTCCATTCATTTGTTATAAAATTTTATATTAATTTTATTATAATAAATTGCCTGTACTTTACGTTATGGAGGCATATAGTTTTAAAATTGCACTTCTTAATTTATGTTTTACGGCTGTTGTACAAGAAAATTATTTAAACAATTTCATATTTATATGTGGAATTAAGCACCTTGTAACTAAAATGCTTAAACCCTCGCAAGAGACAAGCGTCGACATGGTTTTAGTACTTGGGATTTTCTTGAATAGTTGTATTCGCAATATACATTACGATAAAGTTTTTTCGCGTTCAATACTCCATTAAGATGTGTATCAACGTTTAAAATTGTAATATGTACCTATAATAGATGAGATATCGTGTTTTATTAATTTCATGCATTTGCAAAGCGTACGAGAAAAAACAATCCCTTTTCGTTGTATGAAAGTCATATTTAATAGACTTCCACCTTAGAAACTCGTAGCGTAGTATATTATCAGAATTATAAATGTTTATTAACTAATCATTTCTGTCAGATCCACGTTTCCAGTTTCAAGTTATTTATGCAAACATATGTGTATGCTGAAATAGAATTAAGAATAATCATTAATAACTGCTGTAATGTTATATTATTGTAATTGATATCAATAAATTGTTTCAATGTGTGCGTACTTTTCGTTTTCTATTCTTTATTAAAAGAATATGGAAGTTACAAAAACCAGTGGCACTACAATTCCTGGCCGTCGATTTACATATCAATTGATAATTGTTTTTATAGGCAAGTAGTTGAGTGTCTAAAACATGCCTTGCTTTTTTTCGCTTATAGAATTAAAAATTTCATACACAGAATTTCAAGAGACGATTTCTAGGTTGAAAGTCGCTTAACCACTAAGCCAGCAACGTTAATTAACTTTTAATTGAAGATTTCTGAATGACAAAAGATATATATTAATATATATCTATATTTACAAGAAATTTTTAAAACTTATATATACGCGTCTACGACTGTCAGTCCTAGCATAGTTTCAGCAATAGCAGGCCAACCTCTACGTTAATATCAGTACAAATTCATTATTAAATATTAAGTTCATGTAAAATGTGCTTCCAAGTTAAACTGACGATGATTGAGGTTAATATTTATAAACATAGAACCCTCAAGCATCCCGCATTACCTTACCCATGGTTGTTCGTTGAAGGCCTACTGTAATAGTTAGAGGCAATAATTAATAAGCAGGTAAAAAAATATTACTTTTATTTGACTCAAAAAACATTGCATTTTGTACTTACATTCTATAGTTTGTAAACATACAATAGGCAACGAAACGTTGAGATACAATATTCATATTGTAACCAATAAATAATATACTTCTATGAGTACTAGCGTTTAAACTAGGCCTAGCCTGTATGTTAAACGCTAGTTCCTTCCAGTATAAAAACAAACAGTTTTTCATGGAAAGGTACATACCGCTATTTGCACCAGACTATTAGATTCTTTGAAGCGAAAATGCTTAGCTCATATGTATTCATAATTATTTTATGACACTGCAGCATAACTCGTGCCATTGTCATTGGATGACATAATTCGTAGAATCTCGTATTCATTTTCGTTTTGTGCAATTTTTTGTAAAAAGAAAACGTATGTTCATTATGTATGTATGGACATCGATTTGTCTAATGCAAAGTAATGTCGACGACATTGTGAGTCATTTGCAGTATAATTCGTTTGACAATTCGTGTGTACCGTATTGTGATGATTATTTAAAAAAAATATATATAAAACAGAAAACTGGAAGTTAACTGATTTGTTCATAAAACTTAGAATCAGAAATGAAATTGGAGCACACAAATAGCAGAATCTGCCCGTGAAATATTGTAAGAAAAATCTTTAAAGATATCTAATTTAAATAGGATTGCATAACACACGCGTGCCAAACCGGGAAAATATTGTTACGGAGAATGGAAATGTGTATAACAAACAAACATATAAAAGGGATTAGACCTTGGACTGAGCTCACAGTATTGAAAGGCTCTATACCGAAATGCTAGTGGGACGCGAAGACTTTTGTTTATTAGACAGTTACAAAATAAATAAATAATTAAATCAATTGCGATCAATGACAATCTGTTTCTGTGTTTGTTAATCGAATAGGCAAGTAGGCGGTCAGCCTTCTGTGCCTGACGCACGCCGTCGACTTTTTGGATCTAATGCAAGCCGTTAAAGGTCAAAGTTTTCACACGATGTTTTTCTTAGTCGCTCAAGCTAATGTTAAATGCCTACGTAGAAAGAAAATCCATTGGTGCAAGAAGAAAACTTCACTTCTAAATTTGAAAATACAGAAAAAATGTGACATTTTCTTCCGTACTTGGTTTTTTAAGAAATATAAAATTGTGATTATATTAGAATATATTATTTATTTAATGGCTATCAAGAAAATTATGTTGTTCTGTCACTGTTGTGTAGCGTTGTCTGCAAATCGAAAATATAGTACTATATATTTTGAGCATTAACAGTAAGAGTAATAACTAAGTAATAGTACTAAAAAAATACAAAAAGCTAGGCAGAAATTTTAACTGCATTGCAAAAAAAAAATTAGAAACTAGCGGACCCGACAGACGTTGTCCTGTCTTAACTATGAATATTGATTTCGAATTGGTACTATTAACTAAAAATGCTTTATGCTATACAAAATTCATTGTTAGTTTTTCTGCCGCGTATATAAATAGTTTTGCTGGTATTCCGACATATAAGTGGCGTTGTGAAAAACATGGATTTTCAAGATCAATGCCACGAACAGTTAACGACTGAAATTATTTTATACGTATTTTATCAATAATAACTTCGATCGAAGCATTTGTTGTTTTGTTGATATTTGCAGCACGCATTCTGTCAATGTTATGTCAAACGCCATAAGGTTACATGAAAAAAGTTTAAATTGTAAAAGTGTTATGCAATGAAAAAAAATATTTTCATAAAAACCTTCTCCTAACAATAACAAACACGACAAAAATGAATTAGCGAAATCGGTCCAGCCATTGACGCCTGATGCCGTAAGGGAAATAGGGATTCATTTTTATATATATAGATAAACCATTTACGGCAGACTTATCGCGACTGAAACTGCAGGGCATAGTAGATTTATAAAAACAACGTTTTACAATTGGCATGAGACAAAGCATAACCTTCATCGCACAATGCCTTTCTTAGATAAACTCAAATAACAAGTACGTAAGATTAATTTATCAATTGATGAACTGGATCAATATTATATATATCTATTTTACAAGGTTTAGCCAATTTTATATTAAAGAAAGAAAGAAAAACTTTATTATACACAATATTCAGGATATTTAGGTAAAGTAAAGTGCACTGGCTTCCACACTATTAAATTAATAAATTAAATATTGGCATTTAATAGTTTATTATTATTATGCCATTAAGCAAATACATATTCTCATTATTTAATTTTCTCTTCTGTTGGTGTCGTCTTTAACAGATCAGTAATCATTGTAACAGATCAAACCTTAAACACTATTACATTCTAGTGAAATACTCTTGCGAACCGAGGATACATTTATGGACATATGGAGGGTTTAGGAATTAATTTTAACGTTAACGTTACCTATCTAACTAGCGAAAGGCAGTTTTAGCGATTAGTTTACGCTTATTTCCGGGATTGCTCCCCAGAGTAACGCGATCAATTTTGTTTTGCTACAATAAAGTTCACAAAAAAGAGTGAGACTATATGAATTACAATCAATCAAATTACTATTTTACTATATTACTATTAGCCATAATATTATTAGTAATATTATGTTGACTTAATTTTCTACAATATGTACTTATGAATAGCTTAAACTAAGGTAATGTTGAACACTATAACTGTTGAATAATGTTTTGACACAATGTTCGTGTATCCGAGATACCGCACTTGCACTTATATTCACTACACTAGCTTTATTAATTCAAAAGGTTTAGTTCTCCAATCCAAGCCAATCAAACATAAACAAATATAGAAAGAATCTAATTAATTATTTATTGTTTTATTAAAGTAATGAATACTACTATGATCCCAAAAACAAACCTTTGCACGTTTTTTTGTTACTATAAATCATACAAATATATGACTTCACATTTAATTACTTTATCGTAAATTATTTATGTTACCCATTACCTATAGGTAATAATCATAATATCGAATCTGTTAACGTAGTGCCTCTTGCTTAGTGTTGCTGAAAGGCAAGACACTGTCGTAATAATTTCGTGATTTATTTTGTGTAAATATATAGCTCACGTAGACCAAAGACAATATTAAGACTATACATTTTAGTTTGTTGTATAAATAAATAATAATACAATGAAAATCAGGCATAGAAAGCGTGCCGCGTGTATAAACAATCATACTTAATATATTCTGCATATACGCAAAATTAACAGACAATAATTGGACTCCAAGGCCTTTATAGCATTAAAGTATATCGTGATATCTTTTAAGAAAAGGTTTTCTTCTAAAATATATTCATATCAAAAAATTCGCAAATTATGTTTACTAGATTGTATGCAATTTTTTTTATAACTAATATTCTAACAGTACAATTACTCGATTCAAGTATACATTTAAGATGTGAGTGATATTGTGTTCAAGCTGACCTTGAAGGGTGTACACTTGAAAATAAGGAAAATTTAAAATGTAGTTAATCTCAGGTCGTCGCAAGGCGCAGTAGCATAACATGCGCGGTTTTTCTTAAATAAAATTAATTAAAAAAATAACAATTACACAAGTGAGAATTTTGCCTGCTGGAAGTTCAATTACAACAGAATGACGATTTCCACAAACATAGATATTATCAGGAGTGTAATGGATGGTGTGATTGACAATGGAAGTTTGGAAGCAAAGAAATTCCCCATAGAATACAGGGTGTATCCAATACGATGGCTGGTTCTCTTTATATTCGTTTTGTACTCTGCCAGTAACTCTATGCAATGGATTCAGTACAGCATCATACAAGACACGGTTGTATCGTACTATGGGGTGCCAGAAATCGCAGTGTACTGGACTTCTATGATCTACATGCTCGCTTATATCCCTTTAATCTTTCCTGCTAGTTATCTTCTTGACAGAACAGTAAGTATAAAAATTAAATTTAATATATAAATGTTATCGCAATACCGTCCCGTAATCCCAGAATTTCTGCTTCTTTCTTTATTCTCTTGCCTTAGTTTATGGCCAGGTATGAAAACTAAGAATGCAATTTCTTATTATTTTCCAAGGTGTAAAATTATTATAAGTTATACAGTTATATTTAAAATAAAATTCTTAAATAATTATCTTCCTTAATCTACACAAATATATTAGCAAAAGCGTTGTTCAGTTCACTGCCGTACTGTGCCTTGTAAATCAAAGCTTTATGCTTTTCAAAAACCACATTGTTTTCTTTTTCATATACATAGATTAGAAAATTATATTTTTAAATTAATGTAAAGTTTTTGAACTAAGTTAATCTGTATATCATTATCATATCATATTTGAATAATTTACTTTACTTAATAATAATATGTTTAAACATATGTTCACCGTAACCAAATTTTTTGTAACGCCAATCACTAAGTCAAATAAAATATGTTTGGAATATATATATATGGAGTTGATAATTTAGTTTTTAGTTTTAGGTTCATTGTTCTAGTATTTATTTATTTCCATTATATAGAGTACAAATGTAAAAATGTTTTACATTGTAAACATAATGTCTAATTACATATATATGGGGGTAGCCATTGCACTGTTCCATTAGTGATTTGCATACAACTTTGTGGAAAAATCGTTACTTTATCCTAGGTCTACTAAGTCACGTAAGATTTTTGTGGTAATGTGTATATGACTTATGTATTGTGGAAATGTTAGTCTTAATCTGCTGACACAAAACAAATCTTTAAATGGTAGGTAAACATAGATAGTGCTAATTCTCTCCATATTATTACATCCTAAATGATTTGACCTCGCTTTGAATACACTTTTATATGTCGCTGTTTGTCTAAATCGTTCTTCCGTGTTTAATTGCAAGAATCCTAATCTTTTTATTATTATCTGGTTACGTTTCGTTACTTGAGAAGAATTTGAAACCATTCAAATTACTTTATTATGTTACGTATTAGTAACATCAAATTTAACATTACCCGCCAAAATAGTTTTCTATGCAAGATGTACGACGTCTCACCAACCTTTATAATGTACCATGCCAATTTAGACGCTAACAAACTTTCAATTCTTAACGTTATTTATAAATCTCCAAATACACATACATTATATTTCAATATGATTTGGTCAAATAGCTAAGCTATTATAGAAATAGAACACAAAAAAAAGATCTTTTCAAGGCAAACTGATAACTGAGTAAGAATTTTTAATTTTTTTAAAATGTAAATATAGTTTGTAGATTTCAACAATCAAATATATAGTATTTACAATTTTCTTAGCCTAGATAGTAATAATAAAAATAATTCATAATTAATAAAAAGAAAATTAAAACAAATTTAAAAAGTTTTATCCCTGTGGTTTACCTTTAACACTGGCAGCGTTTTCTCGCTATATACTTGTTCGATACTTATTCGTTGAGTGAGGAAAACACCAGCTCTGGGGTCACCAGTACTATCTACCAGGCGCCAACTTAACTTTTTTCCATTATTTTTCTTTATAACTCTTGTGTAACTTGTAATAAAAAATAACGAGATAAATCACTTCCCATAAGGAATAATGTTCACAAAAATGAAAAAAAAAACATTCCTACATGGTTTATAATGGACACTTGGCAATACATACTGTATAAAATATAAAACAATTGCCATGTTTTTATGATTATTTATAGTTCCGTAATAAGGTTTCTTATTTAAAATGTAATTAGTTTTTTGTTACATGTAACCACACCTTAATAAGACTCTCGATTTAAATTATAACAATATACAATTATGTATGTACTAATTAGGTAGCACCCGTAACGAAAAGTTGCATAGGATTGGTATAAATAATAGTTTGTGTATTTCATCCACCATAAAAAAAGTATGTAATCTAACAATGAACACTATACAAAATAATATTAGCCTGCTGTATAATCTGGACACGTTTCAAGCCCCCTCCACTTAATTTACTCCAATAATTATTGTGCTTTTAAAGTCGTACTTGTTTTTCTACCCTCAACAGTAACTTAGCTATTGACGTACTTTCTATATGATGGAATGATGAAGAGGAATATATTAAATAGCAAGGACTCGCAGAAACGAGGGCAGCACCTAAATAATGATGCCGGAATGTGAAGGAATACGTGTGGACAAAGGAAGTAAACGAAGGACAGGAACTGTCAATTAGCGTATGAATTTTGTCGTCTAACGACAGGATATGGACCAAACGTCAATAAAGCAACAAACAATATTCTGAACTAGACAGCGCGACCTGAATTTTACCAATAACAGGACCTACAGATATATCATTTAAAAAATATTAGTTTTGTTTTAAAAAGTAGTTTATTTCGACGTTTAAGTTCAATATAAAAGTGCTTCTGCTTGGTTCGACCACTCTATTACTCCAGTCATTATAGTACGTTCACCTCGGAATTCGAGATACCGAGCTGTAAGTCTGTAAATAGTTGTATATTGACACCTTAAAAGTTGTCTCAAAACCTACATGTCAAAGGTCACAAAAATCGTTTTTTTGCGCTTTTTTTGGAAATATCTCGTAGAATACAAAATTCTCTACAAATTTTGTTTAAATTTTTTTTTATACGATGAACCGTTTTCGAAATAGAGGGCGGAGAGCGCACACCATCATTTCAGGTCAACCGGTGCCTTCGGTCGAAACGCGCCATATATAGTTGATGAACTATCGATAAATCAATGATTATAAATTTTTGTCAATTGTTATTAACGGTTATTAATATTATATTTTATCATTTTCTTCATGCATTAAATCTATATATATTCAATAATACTGATAACTGTTTACTAAAATTAAAAAATAATTAAGAGAAGTACTTCCTAAGTCATAATATAATTATGTTCCCATTTACACTTATGACATTTTAAATAGAAAATAATTTAGTGCCTCTTTAAAATCTGTAAATTTTAATCGAAATCTATATGGAAATGCAATAACGCCAACAACCAGTGCCTGTTTACAACGTATTATATACGTTATTGCATTTTTTCTATTTAATGGTTATCGTCGCCAATATTAACGTAAAAGTACAAGGAAAATGTAATTAATTAAGAAATCCGTTTTTCCTTACAGACAAATTGAGTTAACAATTGTGTCCTTACAAACAAATTAAGTCATTTATTAATTTATATAATAAATAGACTAAGTAGAATAAATTTAACATCCTTGCAAATTAATTCACACTAGATATTGGTGTGCTAGGACTAAAAGAATACCTACAACCAGGACGTAAATGTTATCGCTTGCAGTGCATGATAGACAAGTTTAAGTGGACAGCATCACGACCTACCAACACCTTCTCCTGATGTTCACTCATTTTGCCGAGACACGTTTTTATATATACATTAATCTTGTACAGTGTCTTTCAAACTTTACTTTTGAATATTTTCTTGACGTTTGTGACGTCATCTCTAGTGGGGTTTTCGACCCTCCTGCTAACTAGATTGACTGCTTGTGCGATATCTGGTCTGGTACAGTAAACATCTCACTGCTTACCTATAGTCTTCACTTGTGTCGAAATCGTAACAAATTATGACTAATAGGATACGATTGTTTACTTTTAGATGTTCAGAAGAGTCGTAAGAATATTTTAATAAATCTCAACTATACCTAATGAGTGCCGTGTAGACTATGATAAATGTATCTTTGTAAAATATTCAACAGGTTCAGGCTTGATTAAATTGGGTTAACCATACGTAGAATCATATGATTTTGTGATCTTACATTCCTAGGTGCAAAGTGCAAAGCAAGACGCCACAAGCTATGAACGAGAGCTGTAGGCGATATCAAAGAATTTTGTGCATTGTTAAAATTTGTTATAATAGTATAACCTATCATAACAAATGAGTCGATCTACTTTATGTGGCAAGTACGACCAGTGGCGTAACTATACCATCTGGGTATACCATACCCCGCGGTAATTTCTTTTGATGGGGCCCTATCCTATATAAGAATCTATCCTCTATTAGGAAAGAGGGAATGGTCTGTAGCCCCCACGCTAGCCTAATGCGTATTGCATTCATCCATAGAACATGATGAATTCATCATATATTCGCTAGCTTTTTGGTGAAGGAAACGTGAGGTAACCTGCATACATTTACAATAAAAAAAATTGAGCTCGCGGCGACTTGGGCAGGGGCCCTCTTGGGTCGGGGGCCCGTGGCCTTTTGCCAGCCCTGCCACCCTATTGTTACGCCACTGAGTACGACGATAATTTTGTGTGTGGAAATTATTATTTTATGACGTACGAGTTCTTGTCAAATAAAACGTAAACGTATTACTTTGTAGGTTAAGAAAATTGTAAATACAAATTATACGTATGTAGCATGATTAAATACAATTGCTTATCATGGCAATACCTACGAAACACATTGTATATAGCAACCCGAGTTTGTATTTGGTGATTACGTCAACAGTAATTATTTACATTATTACAGTATTACCCACATTGTCTATGCTTGAAAACGTTATGCATTTTCGAGGATTCCTACATAAAATTAATACGTTTACAGATACCGGCAAACTTCTAGAGCATTAAACAAATTAGCGCAAAGGTTGCGCATCGTACACAGCACGAGACACAAACGTCAACTGATTTACCCATCACGCGATCGACACGTCACTATCTCGCCGCCGCAGCGTTCTTTTAGGACGTATTTTCTTGTAGGACGTAGCATAATAGTCCGAGTTGACGGAGCGAGCACCAATCCCAGACCCATCAATGCAGGTGTTGCGCAGGGTTCTAACCTCTCGCCGACCCTGTTGGTTGTGCATATCAATGACCTGTTGAATATCGTCAACATCCATTGCTATGCAGACAACCGCACCATCGACACATTATCCCGGCCATCCGAACACGTCTCGATCTTTAGTCGATGAGAACTGTAAAAACTTGTTTTCCAAATTGATACTGGAGAAAGTTTCTGTGTGGGGCAGTAGCAACTTGTTAAGTTTAACCCTACAAATACTCAGGTTTGTTGGTTTTCTGCCAAAAAAGATCCTTTCGAGTTACCTCAATTTGAAGGCGCTCTCCTTAGTTCTTCACACAGCCTCAGTATGCTTGGAGTTGGCATATCAAAAAAGTCCAATTCTGCAGTCATCTGGAAGAAAAAGCCAAACTGGCTTCGAAAAGCTGAGTGTTTTGGGGTAGGGCGAAGCAGTATTTCACTAAGGTACAGCGTGTGCAGATCTATAAGGCTCAGGTATAACCTCATATGGAATACTGCTCACATCTCTGGGCTGGTGCTCTCAAATACTAGCTTCTTCCTTTTGACCAAATTCAGCAAAGCGAATTCATTTTCTATAGTGTACTACAGTGGTGAGAGGTACTATAGTGCTCACCACTACTGTTCTGAAGGATTGGTTGGGTTGATCCCAACATCACATTGATGGCTGGAAGTCTTCCTTCCACAGTCCGTTTACAAGGCATTTTCTTTTGCGAACTAGTGAACGGTGGAATCGAATCCCGAAGGGGGTCTTCCCTAAGAGATACTACCTCAATTTATTCAAAACTAGAGTGTACTCCTCCCTCAAAGGCCAGCAACGCACCTACTAAAACTTTTTGGGCGTCCCGTATGCTCGTTTGCCACTATTATATAAAAAAATCTTTGAAAAATTATCGACCATTGAATAGCTGTTAATTTATAGATATAGAAACTCTGATACCAACAAATATATTTCATGCAATTAAATACAAAAAACATTAAAAAATTGGGTCTTATAAACAAAAGAAAAAATAACTAGCCACTGAGAAACTGTATACCTTGTCAGTTCATTCAACCTACAATAATTTCATTAAAAATTTAAATTAATAAAATATTATATAGGATCGTATAATAGGTGAAAATAAATAAAATATTGAAATTAAAACGAATAATCAAGTTAAAAATAATGAAAAAAAGAAAATTAAAACACATTTTAAAATATTGGTCGCTGTTTTGCGATACCTATACGTTGACCGGGGAAAGCACCAGCTCTGGGTTCACCGGTACCAGCCGCCAACTGAACTCTTTAATTAGCGCCCAAGCGTCTCTACTCCAAAGTGAACAAACTTTATTTATAGGTTAAGAATATTTTGTATTTTGTATATTTGATTGCTATGATAACTAATAAACCAAAAATAATACATTCTCAGAAAATGTAATACTTATTTCAGAATCTTCGAGTAACAATAATAATAGGTTCGTTCGGAAACTGCGTGGGCGCCTGGTTAAAGGTCCTCTCAGTTCGCCAGGATTTGTTCTGGCTCAGCTTTCTGGGGCAAACTGTGTGCGCATTCGCTCAAGCCTTTGTACTAGGCATACCGCCACGTTTAGCTGCTGTCTGGTTTGGTGCTGATCAAGTATCATCTGCTTGCAGCATAGGGGTATTTGGTAATCAGGTAATTACAACTTACAAGATCTTTTGCCACCAATTATCTCCATTATTTATTACAAAGGTTCTGGGATCAATTTCTGGAGATAACAAAAATATTTGTTCATATTCGTGTAACCAAATCCACATACTTAGTTAAATGTACCCTTAACTATAAATGTATACATATATATGTAGCAAAAATAGTCTGTAAAATGTAAATAGTACCAACAAACTTCGTTGCTTAGTAAAGCTCACTTTGTATAATCTGGATTCCGGGTTCCAGGCGAACAATTGCTAGACACGAACTTGACTTAAAAAGCATCAATGAAAAACTGAAATCCATATATTTTTTTAATGTTTTAGCTAGGTACCGCTGTGGGATTCCTGATAACGCCAATGATAGTCCAGGCACAAGGTTCTATGGAGCAAATAGGAGAAGATTTCAAATTTCTCTTCTACCTTGTCGCAGGCTTCACTACTTTACTCTTAGTTCTCATTATTTTGTGTAAGTAGATATAGGTATAATAAATACAATATGTCTTAGCCTTATGATGAGACGAAACTATGGCACAGCTTCAATAAATTATATATACTGACCCGGCAAAAATCATATAAAATATTTATCTCTTAGGGACGAGTTTGATTACAAACATCGATTATTTAAGGATGACTGACTTATTTTGTGGCTTCATATGTACATCTATTTTATTTTGGTAGTTTCAATACTTAATATTTTTTAAACTATTCGACATGGTACAACATCAGTGTGTATTTATGTACAGGCGTTAAAAGTTATACTTATTTTGCGTAACAAGATATTATGTCATAAATGTTATTCTACGTTTGTAGAAAAAACGACACTAAGAATAGAAAGGTATTTAAACAAAAATAAAGGTATTTAATACATTGAAAGATTTATTATAACGCATTATCTAGTTAACTAAAGTTTATTTAAATATCACAAAAAAAATATTTATACATAATTAAAGAAAGGGACATTTTTTATTTTAAAATGTTGACTCCTATTTTCAGGGTGTCAGTTTTTTGTGACCGTGTGCGCGCATCGTAAAAATTTACTCTCATTATTTTCCGTCACGCGCCAAAAGAAGTATAACTTACGTAACAACTAAATTGATGTGACAGTTATTATATTTTCCACTCCACAGTCTTTAAAGCAGCACCAGCCACACCACCTTCAGCAGCAGCAGACCAGGAATCAGCAGTTGACTCAAACTTCCTCAAATCTTTGAAGTCTTTACTGACGAATCGAAACTACGTCCTGTTACTAATCTCTTATGGCATGAATGTTGGTGTGTTCTATGCTATTTCGACGCTGCTGAATGAATTGGTGTTGAGGTATTACGTGGTAAGTAGATTGTCTATGGTTTAGCGAGCTTGTATCCGTTAAAGTAATACAAAATGATAATAAAGTTTGTATTCATGTTAATTAATGGTAATGTTTGTATTTTATTTCAGGGAGCAAATGAAGACGCAGGTAGAATAGGCGTCGTGATTGTGGTAGCAGGAATGGTTGGGTCTGTTGTTTGTGGGGTCATCATAGACAAGACTCACCGGTTTAAGGAGACAGCATTTGCCGTATATGCTGCGTCAACCATCGGAATGGTTATATTTACCTTTACTTTGAACTGTGGATACATCGGTGTTGTGTACTTCAGTGGCATTTTGCTTGGGTAAATTTAATCTGTTTCTTGTTACTACTCTATTTGTAAGAGTTAAATATTTAATAATAATAACTAATAATCCAGAGAAGCTACAACTCTATTGGAGTCTCAGCCTCAGATTGCAATCCGGTAATGGATGCCATGGACACATAGATTCCCAGAACTCTCGCAAGTGCATTAAAAATAAAATAAATCAATGGCGTTACAACCTTCTTTAGGTCTGGGCCTCAGATTTGTATCTGTTTCATGATAATTTGTATATCGCATAGGCAATAAGGCGCTGTGCCTGACACAAGCCGTCGACTTTTTTGTATCTAAGGCAAGCCGGTTTTCCTTCACCGTTCGAGCTAATGTTAAATGCGCACATAGAAATAAAATCCAATGGTGCACAGCCGGGGATCGAAACTACGACCTCAGAGATGAAAGTCGCACGCAAGCTACTTGGCCAACACCGCTCGCAAGTGCATTGCCGGCATTTTAATACTTGGTACGTTTTTTTCTTAAAAGACCTTTCTTATAAAGTTGAATTGGTTTTTAAACACTTTAGTGGGCAGCTACATCGCGATAGTGTGCGGCAAAAGTACGGCCTCGACGATAAATGATCTTACAGACACAATCACAGTTTTTACTGTAGTAATAGGTATTAACATAAAATATCCTATCTGAAATGTCCTAACTATTAATACAACTACAAATTGTTTCTTTTGTTAAAATGAAATGTAATTGTCATTACAGATTTTTTATGACAGGATACTTACCTGTAGGATTCGAATTCGCTTCAGAAGTCACTTACCCAGAACCTGAGGGCACAACGTCAGGTCTACTTAATGCTGGTGTTCAGGTTTGTAACTTAATTATTTTGATAAAACTTCTTTAACATAACTAATTAATGTGTAAATACTATAATTAAAATTAAGTCCAGTCCATTATTTATTCACGATAGATCAGTTTTTATTTAAGGTTACGTTGCTCGACCAATTTTAGTTTCTATATCGAAAATACATAGAGTACAGAAAATACAGAGTGTGTTGAAATAGTAAACAGTGGTTAATCGATAATATTTTCAGGTTTTTGGTATAGTTTTAACCCTGCTCTTCCAATGGATGCTTGGTACAGTTGGGGACAGATGGGCGAATGTGACCATGTGTGCTATTCTCGTTCTTGGCACTGTCATCACAGCTGTCATACAGTCGGACTTACGACGTCAAGCGGCAGAAAAGAAAGTGCCGAAATAGGACTTCATGCAAATACAAATGTTAAATGCTTTACTAGAGATGTGCTAAGTACTTGTTAATTAGTTATAATCAGTAGAAGAAGAGTTTGAGAATCAGATTGTTCGGTTAAAGATGGGATAGTATTGTGTCGGTAAACTAATAGAAATACAGGTACTCGATAAACTTACTGCATGTAAAACAACTGTGTGAGTCAGCATTATTTACTTTGGGATTCCTATAAAGTATACCATTGTACCATGAGTAAAATTAAGTATTATTATTGCGTACTCCGTACTGTATTTAAGTATTTGTTATGCGCTAGCGAAGTAAGATTTTTTATGCAAATTACGCACACTTGGCTAAAATAGATTTATAGAAGTTATTTTTTTTAGTTTAGTTTTATAAGTATAAGACTTCGAGTCAGATTATTATTCTAGGGAAAAGTAGTTCTTTAAACTATTGTGGTTTATTTGAGGAACGGCTTATTTTAGGTTTCGATTATTTGTCACTTGTTTATTCTGTAATGTTTAACATAATTTACAAATAAAGCTTTAAAATACATCAATACGTTTAGTAATTAATTATTAATATGTTTAAAATTAAATTCGGCATGGATTGTTTATTTAAAAACTAACAGAAGTCGCTCGTCGACCTTTTTGATAAAATCGACATTAATAAACAAAAAATAGAAAAAAGCTAAATTATTTTATGTAGAGGGCATAATTTTCTTCCCCTTATTAATGACGTTTCGGTGTATAGATTTATAAATCACATACTATTGTTTTTTCGTCGCAATGGTTATGGTTATTCTATTTGATTGGTAAATTGTTTACTTACTTGACTTCGATTGTTATATGATGAAATATTTTACTGTGATTGTATATTATTAATTATTATATGTATCAAAACCGTAGATATTTTATTTTTTCAACAATAATTACTTGCCAGTAATTATTGTTATACACATCAATTAAGTAAAATAATTTTTAAAACACTTTCGCGACCCTGGCTGTGACTACTGCCCGTTTATTCTTAATATTAAGTAATAAAATATTTCTTATTACCTTTAAAATTGTTTGGAAATAGGTATTAAACATTAAAAAAATTCTTTTTCAGCTAATTAAAATATTTCCCCAAATTATCCAAAGAAATGGTAGCTTGTTTATTCCTTTAATGTAGAAGTCTGCAGGATGGGAGACAATGAAGTCAGCGAAAGCCTTTTGTACTGACTCTCTGTTCCCACTTAAAAAATTAACTATATTTTGAAAAACGTAGAACTCTGTTGTGCCAACGACCGGTGAGCGCGGTGAGTGACTACAGCTTCCAGCTGCAACTCTTGAAGCCTAAAAAATTAAACGAAATGTCAGTTTTTCCGTGGTGCTTAAACTACCTACAACAGCTACCAAACAAATGAAAAAAAATCAAATTAACTCGCCATTTGAATAAAATTTATTTTAAATTCGAATTGGACGCCAATCCAAAGATAATTAAATCTGCAAAGACGTGATTATATAATGAATTGTTGCATACTTCAACTTATTTTGATAATATTACTTACGTAGATTTGAATTTTCTGTGTGTAGGTATGTCTGTAACAATATTGTGGTAATAGTCTCCTGACTCTATTGGCAGCATAGGCGGAACATGATGCGCGAAAACTGAATTTTACCGCGTTGCTATATCTTCCACAAATAACTCTAAATTAAATTATGCCAAATGCAGTACGCGCCTAGTCTAGATACACTTCTATATATAAACTTATTTAAATGTATCAAAAATAAAGTATTAGTCAGAGTAATTTACATAAAACTTGGCTTTGTAGTAAAATGTCATGAATAGAAAATGAAATAAAAAATTAAAAGTAGGTATAAAAAAAAATGTGAACAATATTGATTTTAACGTCAGTCGCGTAACATAATATCACACACAGGCAAGTCGAATCAACGATAACGTACCATACCAGTAAATAATATCTTAATAAATTATGTCGTTGGAGTATAATTTCGTAAGAGACTGGTTTTATATTTATACTAGCTGACCCGGCAAACGTCGTTATGCCATGTATAATTATTTATAGGAAAAAATTTTTTACTTCAATAAAAAACCTATCTACTATAGTAAAAATAGGGATTGATCGTAGAGGGGTGACAATTAAGGGTTGTATGTATTTTTGTGAGTTGCGTAAAAAAATAAAAACAAAAATTTTGTTAAAAAAAATAAAATTTAGGGTGGACACCCCTCATCACTTAGGGGGTTAGATAGTAGATAGTAGCTGATTCTCAGACTTGCTGAATATGCATAAAAAATTTCATAGGAATCGGTCGAGCCGTTTCGGAGGAGTATAGGAATAAAAAATGTATCGAACATTGTGACACGAGTTTTTATATATATAATTCGTATTTGATTGTAATTTAAGAATGATAATTAAAAGATATAAGGCTTGATGTTTATTCTTTAAATTATGATATTTGTAGTTTGAATGTTTAAAATTCCATTGAAATCCCATTCCAATGAAAGTTTATCAAAAAAATTAAAATATAACATGATTATAAATTACTTAAATAATTAAAAATCTGGTTTTTAAAATCTTGTGGACAGTCTTTATATAATCTTGCGGTCAGAGCATACAGTGCCATGTGGACTATAGAAGAACCTGTGGCTGTAACTGTCCAACCATGTAGTCTGTGGTACTTTTTATCTTTAGTTGCTATGGCGCCAGATTTAGATTTTTCTTTCAAACAATAAATTATGTAGTTAGATTTGTGTAATGCAATGTAAATTATAATTGTATACAATTAGCAAGATCTAAGAAAAATCACTGTTTTAGTTATGTAGGTCCCGCGTGTTGTAAGTTTTGAAATTGATAAAATTACGCTTATGAAATGTTAAAATTGTTAAATGGCAAGGGGGTTTGCTTTTTCACAAAATGAATAATGCCCAAGAAGAAGTCGGAAACGACATGTGTAAAAACCACACTGGAAGATCCGAAAAGGGTGAAATATTGTGTATATCAAGTAAAATATTCCTTTTACAAACTGAATGGATAGTCCGTTATTATCTTATTTGCAGATTTTTACAGGATTTGTCCTTCAAAATTAAGTAAGCGTGAGCTAGAAGACATGTACTTTGCTCTTGTCGAAAATAACATGGATCTCAAAAAAACTGTAAATGGGCAGCGGGAACAGATCAAACTTTTGAACACTAAAGTCCAGAGGATGATGGCTCAGCGACCCACTACCACTAAGGAGCTAAAGGAATGCTGCATCAATAATAAGGCTATTATAAATGAGCAAAAGGATGTGTACGTATATTTTGTTAATATCCTTTGTAACTATTATAATTACTGTGTGTTTTAAATCTAAATTACAGCTAAACAGAATATATATATCTTACATAGCCTTAGGCTTTAAAAATTATACAAAAATTTATGGATTCTGCAACCAAACCTTTATATTTGGTATTCTTAATTAAATAAAATAACATTTATGGTTTTTTCTAAACTCACAAGACACTTAATATCTGATGTTCCTAAGCTGAATCATTACCTAAGTTAACTTAGAATGCTTCATTTTCTATGCTATATTAATACTTTAATATCTTCTTATTCTAGCATAGCTGATCTGAAAAAAAGTAATGATCGTTTAACAGAAAGGATTCGCTTGCTTAACATGAGACTTTGTTCTGCAAAACAGTTTCTCAAAAAAGGCCAGTTACCAAGCAGTGCCCGATGTCCAAAATGTTGCAATGGTGTTCCTGTATCTGTTAAGTAAGTATTCTTATGTGTCTATGATTCAAATATTACATTAATAGTATTGTTTCATATACCTATTTGTGGAAAGCCATTAAACAATTGTCTGTGACTTCAGAAATTCATCTACCACTGGTCTTACCACAGAAGTGATTGAACGCAGCGTTAAATCTGCAAATGCATCCTGCCAATACTTTGCAAAGTAGGTAATATTATTTATTTGTGCTTAGAATTAAATTTTACTTAAAGTAAGAATTATTAACATACGAAGCACATTCATGCTGTTTCTACTTTGCCTTAATGGCAAGGTTTATAGAAATATATATCCTGGATTTGTTTGATGTTGAAAGTGTTTTTTGTTTCTCAGTTTCTGGTAATTGTTTGGAACCCTAAACTACAATTAAACTAGTATGTAAGTAGTTCATAGTTAGCATAGTTTCTTTAATGCATATCTATGATATAGATTCGGGTTAAGTTACGTGACGCGTGATCGGGTTCGATTCTAGGTCGTAGTGCCGGTATATTATATTTAAAGCCCCAAATTAACGTCACGTTTTCAACTTGAAATTGTTTAATGTAATTTTGGAAGAAATTTAATTATTTTTAAAATTATATGTTCATATTTTTGCAAAATATTGTGTACGTTGTTATTCTTAGCAAAATTTTTTCGTTTGGTTATTTGTCGTATAAGCGTGTGTGTATGAAAGTCAGGTAGTGTGTAATTATTTTTAAGTTGTCCTGTAAAATCATTGTTTGTCAATAAATAGTCCTTTACAGTGTTACATCACCAACACCCGGATCTTCTGCAAGAGAACAGTGGGTACTTAATTTTTTATTTGTTAGTTAATTGAAAATAATTTTAAGTATATGAAGATATTACGGCTTCTGTCTAAGGCCCAGACCTAAAAATATTGTAGCGTTATTGATTTATTTTTATTTTATTTATTTTTCATAGAGAATAAAGCCTAGGCTCTAATAATTGATGTTTCGTGTACATCATCGTGACCGTTCTTGAAATAAAATTCAGGGTTGAGAGAGCCATCAGTATAAAAAATACCAGTATTCCTTTAGATTTAAATATCGATGTATGTCGGAAAGGTCTATATGACCAATAAAGTAGATGCAGAAATTGTCAACCTTTTCCCTAAAACCTATGTAGAAGAGTTCTTCATAGACTTATTGGCTAGAAAGAAGACTTTAGTAGTAATTTGATATTTAGGCTATTGGCTGTTGATAAGACAAATGAATTGTGCGATCAGAACAAATGCCGTACTGCCATGGAGGAGCTTAAACAGAAAACATTATCGCTACAAGAGGTAAAATATTTATGAATGTATTGAACAAGGCATGTTTTTGATAGCTTGCTTGGGCGATGTGTTTTAGGAATGTAATCGTTTTGTCCGGTTCATAGGTCAGTATGCTTTCACTTAGGTATACATGTATGTTATTTAAAGAAATATGCTAAAAAGCCAAAGCGAATTAATTAACAGCCACCTCAAACTAAGACAACCTTATTAAGAAAAATGAAAAGCCTTGGATAGTATATGTTATACTCGTCACATAGTCCGGTCAGTTTAGACATAAAAATAGTGGTCAAATAACAAAAATTCCCGGAAAGCTGAATTTTGTTGGAGAGCTGGGACTTTCCGTAACAAAAAAGTTTTAAAAATCCCCACCGATCTTATGTGTGCTTCAAAAGTTATTCGGGGGCAAAGGTCAAAGCTTGAGGTTTTTTAAGATTTAAGAGAATTTTAAAAAGTATAACTTGGCATCAAACGTTTTTTTGATAAAACTTACCGTACTCAAACTTTGACCTTTGACCCCGAATAACTTTTGTAGAATACATTTTTTTTTAAATATCTATATTGACCGAACTAATATCTGTAATAGATATCATAGACATTATTGTTTTTTGTTGCTTTTATTCTCATACTGACCTTGATATCATTTCCCTTTGTAATCCTAGATTTATCTGAAACTAAGTCTTATACGGCTGCTACTTTTAATGTTTCTGTGAATAGACTATCTCAATATTTCAATTTAATTAGTTAGTGTTAGTAACTAATGAAAATATTGATATATTTTACAATCATTCTACTTACCGTTATTTTGTTTATAATCCTTTTAATGAGTTTTTAATTTTAGCTTTTACTATTTGCCTGTGCATGCATCTTTTGCAATTGAAATCAGTATTAAATTTAAAACTATATTGTCTATCTTAGACATAAATTGAAGTACATAATTTGACTCATAAATCGTATATCACTTGCGCGTTTGTTTTATATCGTAGTAAAAGTTAACTTTTTACATACTTTTGGCGAGATACAGGAGCTATCGCAAACGCACGAAGAGTATGCGTCACGTATAAAAAAGCTGGAAGATGAAATGACGCGTCTCAATACTGAGAACGTACGCGTACGTTCGGTGTCTACGTCTAGCGAACATCGTGTGGAAGAACAAAGGGGGGAGATATCAGATTTATTGCAAAGGTTGAGGAAGTGCGAGGCTAAATGTGGTAAATATTCATATTTTTTTTTAGCTTAGCTTATTGTTTTTTTATTGTTAGGTTATTTCTTGAAGCATGAAAATACTATTGTGCATCTGCAGTTTCAACTGAACAATGGCGTTATTGCTAAGTAATTTTTAAAAGGCAATTTTTAAAAATTATTATTTCTGTTCTTTGACACAAAAGGCACGAAATTATTTATGTTTAATAAATCTTTTTCCACTATTAAGTATGACCTAAAACGGAGGAAATATTGGTAACAGAAGATTTTTTAATGTTTCAGTGGTCAGTCTAAATAAAGATGATTACAGTATTAATATTGCAATAAAAAAGGGTTAACTGGTAACTAAAAATTAAGCGTTATTTAACATTAATTCATAAATAAATAAAATACAAAAATGGAGATTGGGATGCCCTCATCACTTCAGGAATATATTATATAAGCATAAGCTCTCACGAATAAACACAATTTGTTAAAATCTGTGACCCTGTTTCGTAGGCGTTTGGTTACAAACACTGAGAATTTTGTATATTTAGATTTAGTCACCCAAAAGTTGTTTGATAGAGATTTCTAATCTAACAATAGGTCCGACTATTGTATATCATGTTCTCTACGTTAATCTCTTGTGTAACAATGTTCGTTCCCATAATCCTCTGAAACGGCTCGATCGATGCTTATGAATTTTTTTATGCATATTCATATAATTCTGAGAATCGGCTACTATATACCTTTCAACCCCCTAAGTGATAAGGGGTGTCCATCCCAATTTTTTTATTTTATAATCATACAGCATACAAAAATACAAACAACCCTTAATTGTCACCCCTATACGATCAACCCTTATTTTTAGATAGGTTACTTTTATTGAACTAAAAAAATATTATCTGGAAATCATATATATGGCAAAACGACGTTTGCCGGGTCAACTAGTTTTGGATCAATTTGTAGCGTACCTAAATATTTGCCTACAAATTATTGCGATGACGATATACTCGTACTAATAAAGTTTTATCTATTTAAGAGCACTTGTCAGTCCAGTTAAAGATAGAGAGAAGTCGGTCGGCGGAACTAGAGATGCAATCGAAGGCTTTCTATATGTCATCGACCATCGCCACGGCTGTTGAACAACACCTAGCCGGATTAAATGTGAGAATATTTCATAGTTTTGTTTTATTTTTCATTATAAGCGAGCGAGAAAAGATTAATATGAATTTTTGAAACGTTAGAACTTTTTTACGGCAATTATGGGATCTGCCGTTTGCTCTGATGAATTTTTGATGAATTTATTACATATACTTTACATATTTAAAGAAAACACTAGATTGAAGCTATGTATTAGCACGCGAAACTTTCGGGAAAATTTAAAATTATGTAAAATAATTATAAGATTACTCATGTCGAACTTAATTCTAGTTTTAAGAGTTGTCAATCGATTATCTCTGTATGAATTTTGACAGATTTGACAGCGTTTAAGATGTGATTGTTTACTTTAAATACGAATTATAATAGAGACCTTACCGTCTAATTTGATCAAAATTAAAGGTTTTCGAGAAATTTCTGTAAAGTAAACTAATACATAGCTTTAATCCGTTAAAAAAGTGTTTTCTTTGAATTTATTACAGTTAAAGAAGGAGGAAGAGGAAACAAAATTAAAACGCGATATGTCAGCACAAAGTGTTGACAACAGTTCTATGGTAAGTGTATTTATTTTTATTAGGTACCTAAACTTTTACGCGTCGTAGTGCATGTGCACTGGTTTTTAGTTTATTTAGCCGGAAAAAACAAGTTAGCTTTTATTTAAAGTATTATTTATTTATTTATTTGTATTACTGTATACAATTTCGCATCGCTTCGATAATTTTATTTTCGTTTGTATTAAGTACTAACTACATTTTGGTATTGCGTAACATACAAAGGCATCTACTCGTCTATTTAGAAATATATATAGAAGTAATAGTATATTTAGTTCAGGCAGAAAAATCCGGACCACGCCCCATCCTTTCTACATACGTATTTGTATAGATAATTGATTTTTCAGTATCATTGCCAGTTCCAACTAATAGTGCCCAATAACTCTATTTCATCTCAAACGGACAAAGTATCAGAAACAAGTGCGGAAAAAGTAATTAATCAGCGTTCAGAGGTCGACGATTCAGGGTATGCCGAAAATAGCAATGCGTCTTGTGAGGTTCGTTTTTATAACAAACTTCATATAATTAATATTATACCCTATATTAATAATAACGTAATATAATTTATAAAAAAAGAAGGAATCTAATCTGGATACATGTCTGATATTGTTAAATTTTAAAAAGAAGCAGGTCTAATTGTTTAAACATACTGCTCCCACAAAGGCCGGCAACGCACTTACAAAAATGGGCGTCCATGGGCTGCGATGACTGTTTATAGCCCTACAAAAATTAAAATTAAAAAGTATTATTGTTTTAAAGTTAGCTTGTTGATATAATTTCGTTAAAATAAATTCTTATATGTGTGTAGGAAATCTAACATCCGTTACTAAGTAAAACGTTTGTATTTTAGGACTCAACGAAAAAGGATATCAAAGTCGTGAATCAAATTGCCGCCCTTCAAGAGCAGTTGGACAATTTGAAACAGTCGCTTGTGAGTCGATATCAATTGAAGACAGTTTGACAATTCCATTATTTAGATATTTTGTAATAATCAAATGATATTTTAATATCGACCTTTTTATCTTATGCTTCATAGGGTAAAGATAATAAATATTCCACCAGTGTGCTGAACTGTTGCACAGCGGCACAGTGTCGCACAGCGTACGTCACAAATGTTTGTTTTAGTTGACTCAATCAAGCGAACAGTAACAAATTGTGCGCGAATATATTACAAGCACGTTTTCCTGTCCATAACAGCAACTGTCGGCGGAAAATCTTCTCAGTGAACAAGTGTGGAACACTGTGCGCTCACAAAAGTTACACATAGCATTGCCTACATTCGCCCACTATTTTGGTGGAATCGTATCTAATTTTAACATTCGAGACTTGGTGCTATGTACGACTCCTGTATGTCATATTCTTTGATCAGACTTACAAAATTATTACCTAAGTGATAAAACCTACATATTAAATAATATTTGAAGAAATTTATTTTTGAGTTAATGATTGTTATATTTAGGGAGAAAATCGCGACATTGATTTTGACGAATCCATTTTACTGAGACGAAAGTCTTGTTTGGAAAGACCATCATGCAGTAAAAAAGATGACTATAGAAAGTAAGTCTTAATAATAGATTTAACTATGTATAAGTGTATAAAAGTAGTTTCATTATTACTTAAGTTATAAATGCCTCTCCAGAATTAATGTCTAATTGGAGGAAATCTACTACACCGATTTTGATACAACTTCGGCTTATATTCTAGAATTTTACTGACGTCGAACTTAATTCTAGTTTTAAGAGCTGTCAATCCATCATCTCTGTATGAAATTTGACAGATTTGACAGCGTTTAAGACGTTATTGTTTACTTGAAATACGAATTATAGAGACCTTACCCGTATAACTTGTTCAAAATGAAAGGTTTTTGAGAAATTTCTAAAAAAGTATTTTTTCTTTCTGTCAGTTTATAATAACTTTTTTAAATTAAAAATAAAGCTAAAAGTTAAATTTTTAGTCCACCGGTACCGGATGATTGCGATTTTCTTATAAGGACAAATGGCCTGAATTCTTTCAAAAGCACAAACGAATGGTGTAAAGACTATGACAGAAGTGACGCAGATTATTCTAGCTGTAATAATTGTCCGTCCATAGTATCTAATGTAAAAGATAAAGAAAAATGCAATTCTGATGACGAAAACTATACGATAGAACAGGATTATGAAAAAGACATTTTTAATAACAAAGATGTACCGAAACTCGATTTAAGCGGTGTTAACGAATCCAGCCAAGACAACAAAACATATAGAAAAGATAATGATGAAAACAACGCTTGTGAATCAAACCATAGTTTTCACTTCACAAAAGAAACAATAACTAAAATTGATGGCAAACTCGTCGCTGAACCGTTTCATGAGATAGATAAAAAAGCATCGATAGATGACTTTCAGAGAGAGAAAGATGATTATCAAGCAAATAATAATTTCGCAGCTCTATCGAATGTAAAGAAAACTTCGTCTTCAAAAATCGAGTCTGAGAATTTTGTGTCAACCGGTGTTGATCCTATAGAGTTGCCTTTGGATAGGTTTAAAGAAACTGGTGTTCATACAGATGAGACAACTTTGTCTTTATTAGAGAAGAATCGCCTTGGTGAGTGTACTTTCTTGTATATTTAAAAAAATCTGTCTGGTTGGAAATGTCATATGTGTAAACTAAGATTAACCAGCAAAAAGTCATCATATCGTGTCGTGTATAGGTTGTATGCTGGGTCGTACAACGTGGATTGAAGTTAACGAGTTGTACTGTTACCATGGTTACGATATTATTTCTATAAGATTGTTTTAACTATGGCAAAAAATATCGTATTAAACTTAGTTGTTAAGCCTCGATTAGATAGAGACGATAGATTTTTGTACGGACATCTAGAGCTCTGCTTCATTCAGATACTAAACCGACAAAAAACGATTCGACAAGCATTCGTATAGTAAACGACACTAAATTAAAATGACTTCCTAGTGACTGCTATAGGGAGCGAAGTATTACGTCACGCAATTTTTGGATATTCTTGACCTACCCATGAAACGCGCCGTAACGTTTCTGTATCCAATAGTAAAAGGTTTCGTGACCAACCCCAGTGACTCTTTATAAGTAAAACTTACCATTATATGGTGGAAAGTGAAAAATAATATTAACAATAACGCGTAATTAATCCCCGCCCTGCATCGTAACGTTTAACAAGAGGAAGAAATTCGTTACGTAATACTTGAATGCTCCCATAGACAATATCGTATTGACGTATACGTACTTGACGAAACCGTACGTAACTGTTTCTATAATCATTATTATATTTTTAAGGCATTTTATATTCTACACTATTGTATATATGTTGTGATTTTAATATATACATACAATTTTGTTAAAATTAGAAATATGTGAGCAATCAGTCCGCGTGTGCACTTGTCCCGAGTCCGCCCGTCGCGGAACCTCAATGTTCCGTTCGTGTAGTGGTACGCTTCGGTTCACAACCACGATCTCTAACAGCAAGTTTCGGAAGTGCGATTGTGCCGATAATTTATCTCTGGAAATGAAAGGTTTTGCATTTACTTATATTGAAAGCTTAATCTGATAGTATGTCATCAAAAAATTAATTCATTATTTGCTCAGATTCTTTTGAGATTGAATCGTAATGCCTTTCGTTGTTCGGCTTATTTTTAAATTGTCAATCGCTTGCCGTTATTACTAAGATACTAAGTGCATTACATAAATATTTATTTATATATGTAATTATATTGCGCTTGGTGGCTCCAACGTGCCGAATAGTAATTTGTTGATCCATTTTCCCTTGTTGATTCGGGTGTCTTTTGTGGATCCAATGCCAGCTGACCATAAATATGTAGCTCCGATCGGAGCCACAAGTGTCACGATGAGTAATAATAATAATTAAGGGATTTTTTTACAAATCTACCTTTTTCGATCCAATCAGTGAGCAGCATTTCTCAAGGGCTTCCTCATTGGCATGTTTGGGCTACTATATTACTGGCTACAGTAACGTAATAATGTCTAATGTCAAATTATCCTATACATAAGTATATCTCAAATGAAAGCTAGTGTTGTAAATAGTTAAAAATAACTAAATGTACATTACAGTAATTTATCTAATTAGACTAAATACCAAAAGCGTTTTACGATTGTTTCACTGTTTAAACGGACGACATAGTAATTTTGATAATTTTGACGAATGTCTAGAACATAATAATTTATTAGCATTCTTTTCGCGGATATATTATGACTGTGGTGAAACAGAGATATTATTACCGTTTATTTGTTTTTTAAAGTGTCGCATTAACTTTCTTGATTATTTGTTAGAACTATCTAAACTAAATCTTTATGGTTGTTTGTGTTTAGGCATTACTATGGGAGGGAGGTATAAAAAGTCACTGGGGCTGGTCTCGAAACGTTTTACTATTCGATACAGAAAACGTTACGGTGCGTTTCATGGGGGGGGGGTGTCAAGAATCTCCAGAAATTGCTTGGCGTAATACTTGAACGCATTTTTGTAATAGAATAAAATTCAGTCGTAATATTGCTATATGTTTATTTTAAGCAAAGTGTATTCAACAAATATTTTTTCTTGAATACACTTAGTTTAAAATATATTTCTCGCCTTAAAGCAATTAATAATACTGTTTAACGGTTTCATTATACAGCGATTTACATGTTTTGTTCAGGTGTAAAAGGTTCCCAAACTTACGTTCGTCAAACATCCACGCCACACGGTACATTTGTTATACAGGGTGAGGCAATTTTGGACTCCATGTCACCCATCACAACCGGCTATGAAGTATCCTCCTTGACAGATTTACCTTCGGAAAGGGAAGGTATTACGATCTACGTGTATGTGTTATTAAATATAATAAAAAAGTGATTCGTATATATTTATTGTGTTATTCAAATACGTTTTAAGATTACGATGAGAAAATAATAGAAAATGATATTATCTTTTGTTAACATAACTTTTACACATTTAAAGAAAACACTTTTTTGAAGATTGAAGCTATGTATTATAGATATGTATTGTATTATCTGGGGAAATACATACAGATAATACAACTTTCTCCACAGCTGTGTTACTTTTGACATTCAACACCTTTTGTCTTCAGTCACCGTGACCACGCACGCTGTAAAGTACGCGAAACGTCGGAAAAGTTTTAAATTATGTAAAATAATTATAAGTTTATAATAAATACATAGCTTCAATCCGGTAAAAAAGTGTTTTCTTTGAATAAGAAAATGGCTTTAATAAATTATTTATTTGTTATATATTTTAATCAGACATAATTTAAAAGTGTAAATATTTTAATAAATCAAATTAATTTTTATCAGAGTGGTCATAAGTTCTTCACCTGACATATGTTAATACTAATAATCGTATATTATTATGTTATATATTCTACATGTTAGTTGCGCATATATAAGTATCGGTATACAGCCGCTACATACATGATTAGTGATTACGTACATTCTGATGTTTTGTATTCCAAACATTTTCTGAAATCTCTCAATTTTAGCTGTAAGTGCGCAAACGTCGTTAGGCCAAGATAAGGGCACATTGACACAAAGCGACGAAACGCCGCGCTCAACCACGGACTACGGTTCGCTCAGTGAAGGCGAGGTACCGATTTCTGGACGTAAGTTTTGAAAATTTGATATATCTGTAAAGAATTATAATTTATAATCATTTTTAGATCTACAATCGGGCCATAAACCGATCCATAATTACCTGACTATATATAGCCTGAGCAGTGTTGGCCTAGTGGCTTCAGCGTGCGACTCTCATGCCTGAGATCGTAGGTTCGATCCCCGGCTGTGCACCAATGGACTTTCTTTCTATGTGTATTTAACATTCGCTCAACCGGTGAAGGAAAACATTGCGAGGAAAACGGCTTGCCTAAAAGTCGACGGCCTGTGAGGCGCAGAAGGCCTATTAGATTAACAAATGATCATGATACAGATATCTGAGACCCATACCTAAAAAAAGTTGTAGCGCCAATGATTATTATTATATATAGCCTATGTTATATAACCTTTTTTTTATAAAATAAGTAATAAAGTAATAAGTTTACAATTCAATCGTTTTAAGGCTCCTAATTATTTTAACTTAATATCCGATATCTTAACAAAGAAAAATTTACTATATAAAATTTATACAAAATTAATATTTTCTACAAATTTAATATCGATTTATTTCAGGTAAACGGCTTTCGCTTGGTGAAACGCCTCTTGAAGTTAATTTGCGACGTCGGTAAGTTTTGCATTTAAATTTGCATGTGTAAAACTGGTTAACTTTTAAGCCGTTTCATATTTCACACCGAAGTCAAAGCTAAAATGATTTTCCTATGTCCTTAACCCGTTGCTTAACGGTCTTTTTTTACTTTGCTAAAACTAATTCTATTCTGTTATCATTGTTTTTTTTTTAATTTTAATGCACCTGAATAAAGCCTAGTTAATAGTGAAGTCAAGATTTGCGCCATGGTTGTGTGACATTCTGAATATTTTGGGATTAATATACAAGTCGCAAATTAATTACAAGTTACATTTCGTAGCCTAGTTGCTCATTTATTCTTAAGGTCTTCCTCTTGGATAACCGAACTGTGTGGACGTGGACGCTACAAAGTATTTTAAATTATTTATTTGTCAAATTACAAACTTGTATTTCAAAGTGCAATACTAGGGACGAATAGAGTGCAAGCAGTGTGGCTTTCAAACGGAACGGACCTCTTGCTGCCCTGGTAATGTGAGTAAAAACTGGATATTGCTGTCTCATCTTGCGCGCACGCAGTCAGTTTCTTGTCACCCTCACACTAAAACCTGTCTCAAGGCTCCTCCCTCTTCAGACGCCCTATTACAATTGCGACTAATAGAACAAGTCATTGACATACGTAGCTTGGGTTCATTGGCCGATAAGAATTCCTTTGTTAATATGTCCCAAGATAAGAGTGCATGTACACAGTACAATAAACCTGTCTCTGAAATAAATAGATCTTTTTCGGAATCAGACATGAGTACTATCGGTGGCACCGAATATGCAACGCCAACATCAACGAGACACATGTTTGTCTCAACTCGCCTAAAAAGGAAAAGAGAGGATATTGATTTATCTGCTGAACTCCTTAATTTCAAAGAGGAAATAAAAAATCTAATGACTACCATGATTACCGAGCATAGCGTTGAACTTAAAAAAATCAATCCTACTTTATCAGACATAAAAAATACTAACCACAACATTGAAAACTCAATTGCATTTCTCATGGCGCAAAATGATGAGTATAAGAAGAAAATTGAAAAATTAGAACAAAAGTCACAGCAAGATCGGTTAAATATTGCAACACTAGAGGATAAAATAGAAGAAATGCATAAGGGCATGAGAAAGGCTAATTTTGAAATTAAAAATGTCCCAAAAAAGGTTAATGAAACAAAGGAAGACTTACTCGAAATGGTTAAGTGTCTGACTTCAAACATTGGCTGCTCACTTCCCAAAACTGAGATTAAAGATATTTACAGGCAACGCTCCAAGAAGGAAGGTATTAAAAACACGACTATCTTGGTTGAGACTACTTCAACGTTGCTTAAGAACGACATCATGAAAATGGGTAAAGCTTTCAATATAAAACACAAGTCTAAATTGTGCGCTAAACACTTAGGATTCCATACCAATGAAGATACTCCGATTTACATATCTGAAAATTTAACGCCAAAAGCATCTAGACTCCTTTATCGTGGAAAAGAGTTGGTGAGATCAAAGGCATATAAATATTGGTGGACTTCGTATGGTAAAGTATATCTAAGGAAAGATGATTATACACCAATACTTTTACTCAAGACTGAAGCCCAAATACAGCAAATAATGCAATCCTACTGACTATTGCAGGTTTTATTAGTTTTTAAATGTACTTGTCACCTTATCTTTTGCAACTGTTATCACAACAAAATATCTTATGTAAAAACACTAAAACATTATACACCATTGTACACTCTCTTTTATACTCATCATAAAAATGCACCTGTCTGTCTGTCATTTTTACTCGGGACTAAATTAATACTGCAACCGTAATTTATGTTCTCTCTCTCTCTTACACGTATCACGCAAAATACAATAATACTCAATACTACCCTCAAATACTGCATGTCATAACACCTATTGCTAAAATACCAATACCCTTCAATTATTCGATTTACATTGATTATGGTCATAGAAAAGGATACATTTCTGCTTTCTCTTTCCTTTACACGTTTCAGGCAAAATGCAAATATCCTCGTTACTACCCTCAAATACGGCATGACATGGAATTTATTACTGAATTACCAATACCTACCAATTATTCGATTTACATTGATTGTGATCATATAAAAGAAATCATTTCTTTTTTCAAAATTTATTATGGATAATACACTCACAACAATTCATGATTTAGATGAAACTGAAATAGCTATATCCACTTCGTGTGAAGTAAAAAATCTAAAGCAATTTATAAACCCTAAAAAAAGTGATTTAACTATTATAACCCAAAATATAAGAAGCATTTATAGGAATTTCGACAATCTACAAGTAACCTTAAGCAGTTTGAAAATTGAGGTAGATGCCATTATATTAACTGAATGCAGATTGAATAATACAAAGCTTATTCCTCAACTTAGCCAATATTCTTCATATTATACTAAGAATCAGCTTAATCAGAATGATGGCGTAGTGGCTTATATCAGGAATAATCTTAAACCCAAAGTACGTGAAATAATCTTACAAAATGCATCTTGTATACAAATCGAGGTACTTAATCATTTAATCTTAGGAATTTATCGTTCTCCTTCTATTCCGAACTCAGAATCATTTCTTGAATCACTTCGTCTACACTTGGATCATGTAAAGAACAAGAAAAATATAGTCATCACCGGTGATATAAATATAAATCTTATTTACAATGTCGACAACAGTTACCTAAATAACAGACTAAACTATCTTAGTATGCTATCAATATATGGCTTAATACCGGGACATCTCTTCCCAACTAGAAATAATAACTGTCTTGACCATGTTATGATAAAACAACAAAATAAAAAAATTCTGGCAAAAGTAGCTGTATTGAATACATCAATTTCAGATCATCTCATGGTTTTTTTAAGCTTACAGAATTTAAAAATGCATAACGCAGTAAAGGTTAAAAAACTTAAAACCTATACAGATTTTGATAAAGCGGTAATAACATTATCTCATAAAAATCTGAATAATCTCTTACTTTGCGAGGATCCAAATGAAGTCGTTGATAAATTAATAAATAAGATTAAAAAATCCTTAGAAGAAAATACAATAATCACGAAGGTATCTAAAAAACATCAGATATTAAAGCCGTGGATAACTGCCGGTATCTTGCGGTGCATAAGAAACAGAAATAAAATGCAAAAGCGTTTAAAAAATAATGAATATGACGAAGTTCTATCAATTACTTATAAAAGGTATAGAAATTTTTGTAATAACTTAATAAAAAAACTAAAACGAAAATATGACAGAACACAATTAAATAATTCAGTTAATGACCCAAAACAGTTGTGGAAAAATATTAAAAAGATTACATATATGAGTCAAACAAAAGATAATAATGACGAACTATTAAATCTTAAGGCTACGCCTACAGAGTCTATAAATGAAGTTAATAATTATTTCACAAATCTTGGCCCTCTACTGGCTCAGGAAATTTAACAAAGCTCGTCACACTCCTCCACATCAGCACTAGCCCCTATATCCAGCTTGCATTCGTTTGTTCTATTTAGTACCGACCATCCAGAGGTTGATCACATAATCAAAAACCTAAAATCAGATAGCGCACCGGGGTGGGATAATATTCCCACACGATTTCTAAAACTCGCTAGAGGTCTTTTAGTACCTTGTTTATGTCATCTGGTCAACCTATGTTTTCAAAAAGGGATATTTCCGACAAAACTTAAGCAAGCTATTATTGTACCGGTACTTAAATCAGGCGATAAAGACAAAGTCAATAACTACAGGCCAATTTCCATTCTTCCAGCCATCTCTAAGGTCTTAGAAAAACTACTAAATATTAGATTACTAAACTACCTTAATAAATTTAATATTCTATCAAGCGCACAATATGGATTCAGGCAAGGAAAATCAACTGAAGATGCCATATCTCAATTAACGTCTCTAATAGTATCAAACCTAGATAAGGGAAAGAAATGCCTTGGTGCATTTCTAGATTTAAGAAAGGCCTTCGATACAGTCTGTATCTCCTCACTTTTACATAAAATGGAGCATATAGGCATTAGAGCGATTAGAGCGAGATTAAGGCGAACACAGAGAGTGAAAGTAGGAGATTACGTAAGTGATGAATTGGAAATCACCTATGGGGTTCCGCAAGGAAGCATATTAGGTCCAACATTATTTTTAATATATATTAATGCATTAAGCAATCTAAAACTTGATCACGGGCAAATATTTTCCTATGCGGATGATACGGCTGTACTTTTCACAGGGCTTAACTGGGCAGAGGTAAAAATATCAGCGGAAGTTGGACTGACAACTATTGCTAAGTGGCTTGATTTTAACCTTTTGTCTCTCAATAAAGAGAAAACTAACTATGTATGCTTCAGAATTTCTGATCGAACTCAACCACCTAATGATTTTAAAATTAAAATACATCACTGCGATATGCAAAGAGTGTCCGTGTCTTCCAATAGCAAAAGTTAGCTCTATCAAATATTTGGGCATTCATATAGACGAGCGACTATCATGGTATCCCCATATAGAGTCCATGACTGGTAGATTAAGGAAACTAACATATATTTTTAAAATATGTTAGTTTCCTTTTGCGACACATTACATCGGATATAATACTTAAAAGAATTTACATAGCACTTGTTCAGTCCGTACTGACATATTGCATAAACATATGGGGAACGGCCAATAAAACAAAATTTTTGGAATTGGAACGGGGACATAGGGCTCTATTAAAGGTCATGCTGTTCCGGCCATACAGATTCCCATCGGAGGAGCTTTATCAACTCAGCTAATTACTTTCCGTTAGGAAGCTGTATGTCCTGAGTCTAATTTTAAAATCACACAGAGCGCTACCATTTGATAGTAGGCTGTTCTTAAAAAGAAATAGGGATGTTGTCGTCGGTCAGACCGTTAGGACTGACTTTGCGAGACGCAATATGCAAGCAGACTACATCTATAATAAATTAAATAGGCTGCTTAACATCTACCCGCTTACCGTCTACAATCTAAAAATACGACTAAAGGACTGGCTCATGAACATACCCTACGCAGAGTTGGAGCTTCTTCTGAGGCCTAGTATGTAGTACAGACTTTATTCATTCACTCACTGACTCACTCAATCACTCACTGACTCACTCACTCACTCAATCACTCACTCACTCACTCACTCACTCACACATTTGCACTCACACACTCACTTATGCACTCCAGTGTGTTGATAACAGTTAAAAATCAATAACAAAAAAAGAAAAAAAAGTTAATAGAAGATGTAACTAAATTATATATAAATTAAATATTTTAAGGAATGTATAACTAAGTTTGTTATGAAAGAGCTGGAAACCCTGACACAGGTATATTTTTTACTTAAAAGGGTTCCCAAATCTTACACATTGTAATGAAATTGAACTTAAAATGAATAAACATATTTTATTATTATTATTATTATTTACGTACCGTTAGAGATAATACAAAACTGAGTTATGTAAAAAATGTGTTACTGCTTCAGGTAATTATGTTTTGTTAAATAAAAAAATGGTGTTATTGTATGAGGCTACCAAGTTAAACTTTGCAAGAAAAATATTGTTTCCATGGTAACATGTAGAGTTTAAAGCATATATTAAACCTAGATGGGGGTGGGGGTGTTTTAAATCCATCTAAAGCATTGTTCTAATTAAAATTATACAGCGACAAGACGGATGTTTTGGCGGGTAGAATAATTTTCATCGACAAGCCTACCCTCACTTTCTAGTGTATTTTTCTAGTCTTTGGAGTCTGAATATACTTGTTTTATTTATTCAAATTTTGTTACCTTGTATATATATTTTTAGAGAAACATCTACTTCAGAAAAAATGGAGGACACATTGCGTGCGATCAGCGTAGAGTTGTCGAAATGCAGGCATTTGTTACAGATGCAATCCTCGCGTGAGGTAATTGACTAATAATTGGTGCTAAAAATGTATTCTCATAGAAAACAATTACTGTTTTTATATTTGATTGGGAATCGTAGCAAAACTATAATTGTTATATTTTTTTGTTCTATCGTAACCTAGTCAACAGTAGGTATTGTCGGTAGTTAAAACATTGATCTTCTTATTTTTATCCATTTTTAGTTGAATTTCTATTATTATATTAAAGCATTCGTACATAAATTTTCAAAGTATCAGTATCGTTTGTCTTTCCGCAGAGACTAATTTGTATTCATTCAAGTACAAATTTTATAACCTACTCTTTCAAGTTTCACAATTTTCACAGCGCTGAGATATGTTTTGGAACGAGCTTAAGAGCTTTTTATGCTACATGAAGTAGCAACGTTTCTGTAATGCCCAAAGTAGTAGACCAGAAAAGTCTGGCTTGCATACTAAAGTTGTATAGTGATTCTTTTACTGTTCTGTTTAATGGTATATCCACGACTCACAGTTGATATATCTGATACGGTGCTTGTAGCTACACTTCGATAATTTTGCGATTCGTATTTGAGAAAATGGATATGGGAACTAAGAAAATATTTTGTATATAGTGACGTAGATTAGTAATAATTCTACATGTACCTAAATAATTATTATGTAGTTAGAAAACAGTAGATTAATAAAAGTATTTTTAAATAATGTAGTTTGATTTATATTTTATTTTACAATCAATATATATAGGAAATACCTGTTGAAATAAATTATAATTTACATGACATCTTGTGACATATAATAATGATAGTGGCAGCTGACAGGAACGCCATTGCTCAGACATCGGCTCTATAGCAGAATGACAACGGCAGCTGACAGTTGTTGATATATATCTATTAATATTGGAAAAGCGAATACACAACAAGTATTAACGGTTTTAATCTGATTTGACTTTGTCGTTTTAAGTTATTAGCTCTGTTAGATAATAATGACAGTGACAGTTGACAGAAGCGCCATTGCTCAGACAATAATAATGAGCGCATTTAACTTTACAGCGAGAAGGAACGTACGAAGTACGAAGCTAAGCATGTACAGAAATTTGTCTAATTGTAACATGCTTTAATATAGTCCATTTACAAACGTAGTAAGTAACCAGTACTAGAGTTTATTACTAATTAAATGTTCATTAAATAGTCCTCCAGAACACCTCAAGACGCAACTTGTATGACAGAGTCAATTGACATCCCGAAACCTGATCAAAATCACCCGAATTACCACCCTGATAGTCGAAGTCAAAAAGATAATCGCAACATCGATACTTGCGACTTTGAGTCGAATACTCGAAATTTGGACCTGTATAATCGAAATATTCGTAGTAGCGAAACGTCGAGTCGGAAAAGTGGGCTGATACTTCGTAAATGCGACGCGAACGAGCGTGTTGGAGGTATATCTGCCAAATGCGTGTTCACCTTACACGTTGGGACTGTTATCTTGTCTGATCAGGTTTATTTTATTTTTTTGTTTGACTTTAAAGATACTAGATTTGAATTTACAAGCATGTATCACAATTCCTTCAAAGATTTTTTTCGAAACCTGGATTTTTTTCAATATTTTGCCTATGTCCTCGAGGTTCATGCACCATTCTTATGGTGTTTTTGTTTGAAATTGATCGAGGAGTGTTAAAAATACAAATCTTTCCTCATAGTAACATTGTTGTAGATATCGCCTGTGAATCGAATAATGATATTATTTTTATTCTAATATTATTTGTAATCACAAACACAGAGATTCCACCAATTTCCACCATAATTGCATATTTATAGTAACCGTTAAATATTAATAAACGATTCTGAGTAGTGCCGTTTAAAACTTTTTTTATGTTTTGTCCTATATAAGAACTTGACATTTATAATGCAAGCTTATAGTATGTTAGAAGCACGCTTTATTATGTAAACAATACTGTATAATTTATTTCTATATCAATTAGGCAGTAATAAGCTCCCGTGGCAAAGCGTTAACATTAACATGGCGATTCTACGATCAGCCACCGAGTATGACCCATCAGCTCGCGGGACGAGTGATGCATTTTGACTTCTCATTGGAGTATGAATCACGGCTATCTCAAAACTTTATAGATTATCTCAAACATGTAAGTTTTAATATATATTTCCTTGTTTTATAGTAAATTTTTACGAGCTAGGGAATCGGAAAGTAAACGCCATAGATCTCCTTTTTAAGCTTTTTTCAATGCCGATGACTTACTTCTGTCTAACTTCAAACCAACTGCTTTTTCCAACCGCGATGTCTGATAGCGCCATCTAGTATATAATAAAGAAACTTACAAGTTTCTTTACATAAATATACCACTATAAACATACAAGCAACAATTGTTCTTGAACACAGATTGCATTCCTTTCTTTGATCATTTTTATTTCATAGACAACTAAGACATCCTTCTATCTGACACATGGCATCAATTTATACATTAGAGACTTACCGTTGTTTTCAATCGTACTGTATGAAGACGCACGAACGGCGCATGTTGAAGCCGTTAGACCATCACTGCAGTGTTATAATAATCTTCCTTTTTTGTATATTGATACATTTTTCCCAGAGTATGTGCGTATCTGCATGAATCAAACCTTAATTTAGGCAACATTTGAGCTTTGTGCCTGATTATTTTTTTATGTTTAGAATACGTTCCATGACGTACATGTTGCGAGCGTACGAACGTACGAGTACGTCCCAGTTCAGGCGTGTTTTAGAGTTGAGTCGGTGAAATTGCTGCATAAAGCTAATGAAAATTTTAGTGAAAAGTTGATTGTAATTTTGAAGTAAACTGTAAATGACGGACGAGTACTTGATTTTTTTTTAGGAGGAGATGCCAATTATTGTATGTGAGATAGACAACCAGGAGAAGCCTTTCGCGAGCTGCCTTCTCCCATTGCGTGACGCGTTGTTGCATACGAATAGAAGAGTCGATATGTCTTTGGCCCTGGTATTTCTTGTTTTCCTTAGCATTTTAATCTTTAATGCAATAAAAGTAATTTCAAAAATAGATAGTTTTCAAATACGGCATATTGTTACATAGGTTTCCTTTTACATATACCCTCAGGAAACGTGTGGATATATCAAAAACTACTGAACCTATTAGATGACATTTCATCGGAAGTTAAAATATACCTCACTAAACTAAAAAGTATCATCACGATACGAATAAGTTTCCGTGTAATTTGTACACGTCAGACACCCTTGTCCGACTCATAACGTATTTTATCTAGTCCGTTAAAAATAAAGGAAAAAGTAGATAGTGCATCTGGTATTTATAAGAATCTGAATATAGATTTCCGGTACTGATATTAAGAGTAAGACATCGATGAATAGCTTTACAATGAACGACGAGTTGGGGGTGTTAGATGTGTGGTGTATGCTGCGGGTACCTCCCAGCGTGATGGGAGTCATCAATGACGTCATCTCACAGGTAAAAATACATTGGGTATTTTAATAATTTATTCATTTATTTACCATTAAATTAATGTTACGGGTAGAAGTTTAATCTGATGTTGAGTGATGACGCCGCCCATGGACACTCTATGCCAGAGAGCACGCGAGTGCGTTGTCGGCCCTTTAAGAATCTGTTCGTTCTTTAATTGAAGAACCAGGTTATTTAATTGACTCGAAAATACTGCAATCGATGTGTATGTATATGTTTATAACTATAATTTATATAGATATAATTGGTTAGGACGTAGAAATACAATCACAAATAAGTCGACCAAAGTTATATACTGAAAGTTATTTTATCGTACTAAATTTCATAATTTCATTCTGTAGCAAATTTAAAACACGTAAACTATTAATACTTCTTCAGACTATCGCAAGTTTCCATCATCACCCTTCATCCATGGAGAGGATAGTTGATGATGATCACTCGGATTTTCATCTTGATCAGGATCTCAACCTGCGTAGAACGAGTAAAACACGTCTAATGGAATCGGTATGTTACGAAGTTTTACTGTACAGACAATTGAAAAGAAAATTATGCATTTAATATACAAAATATATTTTAAGCTTTGACCATTGACCAACTGCTAACAAGGCTCTCGTAATTTGTACCAAATTTTGATAGCTGATCGTGCGCAATACACAAACAGCTCACAAGAGTATTTTCCTCTTTGTGTGAATAGGTGTAACTAGTATTTAAGATGTTATTTTATAATAATACACCAGATTTTAATATTATTCATTACACAATTCCTCTCAAAGTGTCGAAGACTCCTTCAAGCCCTTAATTATCGTGGTCAGCCTGCCACCTTTGAGATTTCACCTCCTGGTGCAGACCCGTACATCTTTATGTATTCACTATTTATGTGTTAGAGTACATCTGTTGGGCTTAGGGATCCGTAAGATTATAAGGCTCTTAGGCATATATCTAGTTATCTGGTGAATGTTGCTAACATACACTACATATACTATACAAATACACCTGACATTTTTTACACGTAAATTTAAATATATAGTTCACAGGCCACTGGCTGACAAGCTGTACAAAACTAGTGAAAAGCACAATGCCGTTGTATATGGCTATTTAGTTACGAGACTGACTACCGTAGGTATGCCAAAATCTAATACATTTTGGCTTGCGAGAGTCAATTAACAAGTCTTGTTTCTGAATCTCACCTCTTCTGTAGATGAGATCAAAGTGACGGAAGAAATGTTATACCACTGGTAATTGATATCAAACACCTTCATTGAGCAAAATACAAAAAATCGTTTAATAAGTAATGTTTTGTTATATTAAACTGTTGTTACTACTGGAATATTTTTTTAAAGTTATCCTTCTTTTGGTGCGTTAGAGAAAAATGATAAGAGTAAATTTTTACGATGCGCGCGCACACCGTCACAAAAAACCGACACCCTGAAGTTACCATACTCAACATGTTAAAATAAAAAATCCAAAGACCATTTTTTATTTATGTAGAATTTTTTTTTGTGATATTAAAATTGACTTTATTTAACTAGCTAATGCGTTATAATAAAACTTTTAATTTATTAAATACCTTTTTTCTATTGTTGGTATGGTTTTTTCTATAAAGGCAGAAAAAAATATTGTACAGATTATTATTTTGTTACGCCATAGAAGTATAACTTCTAACGCGTGTAAATAAGTACACACACATATTTTTTTAAGCTAAATTGACTGATACACGTGGTATTTTTGTGCTTGTGTTATAAGGGTAGCGAAGGCGTTTAATCCTGATACTAAAATGCGGTGTAAATAACATACGAATTATGAAAATTAAAGACGTAACCGTAATAAAATTGACCAATAGAGAAAATATTTTTATTTGTACATTGTAATTCATAAAGTTATAGAGCATTTTTTTTTCAGAAATATTCATACGACTCAGAAAATATTTACGACATAATGAACTCAAAAAAGTGGCGGACATCGAGTAAGTATAAATTTTTGAATTGATTTTGAATCTGCTCAATTCTAATGACTTAATTATTAAGGTGCTCTGAAACAAGCGGATGGACTTCACAAGAAGTCTGTAACAATTCTGAAAAAAGTACCGCAAAGACCGACATCTTCGCAGCTAATTGTGAGTAGTTTATGTTTTTATCATCAAATTACGACCAAATAAACATGATCGATTTTAGCTTTCAAGATTGCATCATAATTGTTTTATTTGTTTACATCTTGACGCATTTTTCTCCAAGGTGTTAGCGCTATGGATCTCCACGCTCCTGACATATCACTCTCGCTTCATCTACTTTCGTGACATTCACCATGCATACTCATCGGTTATGGGTGCTTTTAACTTGTATGGGACAAGTTAAAAGCACCCATAACTAAGCTAGGTCTAACCCAATCCGACCGGACTTCACCACCCACCGTCGCCTCGTATATCCTCCTACCAGTTTCTTATTAATTCGTTCTTTCCTTTAAAATGGTTATTATCTTCATCATCATTGTTTAAGTCATCTATATACTTTAAATAATAATCTTATGCTGTCATCTGAATGCGTTCTACCCACCAAAAACAAACCCACCCCAATATTCCCATTCGTATCGTTATCATTACGTCCTCTTCTAACGTGCGTTCTCTTTTAAGCGTTACCACTGGCTTCTCAGTTTTACGTATCCTATCTCACAGTGATAGACGACATATACTCCTTTACGCTGTTATTCCACGGTATTTATTATACTTTCATTCTTTCTCTTCTTGTACTATCCTGTTTTTTACCCAATAATATGAATCGACCCGACCTTATTCCGTAACTTCCAATAGCGGTACCAATAATGAGTTTTTGTTCCGCGCAATCTCAAATTTGTGACGTGGATATTGAGAGAACTACATCGAAACTACAAAAACGTGGCATCGGTATCGCTGTTGGAAATTTCTGACTTAATCATTATACCGTGGTAGGCAAATTTATAATTATAATAATACATTAGGCGCTCAATATGCTTCCATTTACTTGCTATATTTTATTGTTATTGCTTAAACATAAAGTTTTGGAATAGGCTCTAGAATTCATACGATTGGCTACCTCTCTAACCTCTTTTAAAGCATCTACATAAACACCTCAACCATATTTTTCCTATCCCATATTTTTTTATTATTGTCAATGAACTTTGGTAATTCTATTACTTTTCAATGTTACTTGTAATTCAATTTTTGATAATTTAGTTATGCACTTTAACCTTAGCCTTTACCTTTCTTATTATTTTCTTCATTTCTAGGGTTGCCTGGAAGGGATTACTTGTTAGCTATAAGGGCGCCCGTTGCATCCCTAATTATTTATGTTACATTTATTTGTTATGTAGTTTTAATAAATACGAAAGAAAAATAAGTACTGTAAAAGCCACTAAAGGGTTTAACGTTGTTGCCTGAAGCTGAAGTTCTACCACTGCAAAAAACCACTGTAAATATTTTTTTTAAAAGTTAATTCATCTTCCCAGGGAAAACTATCAGATGATAATAACACCTTGGATATTACGATTCTTTGGCTAGCGTTAAACGAAGAGTGTCGAGCGATGAACGATCCAGTTGTTAAGCGAATATATGTAGCTTTCGCATTTCTGGGCAAAGCCGGTGCGGATATGGAAACGCCTAGTAGTTTGCCAAAGCCGAGGAATTTTATGGATAAATGCCACTTTAATTTTAGGAAATGTAAGTTCATTAAGTTAAATGTCAAAAGTATGTACGTCTGTATGTTGTGCTTATTACTTGTTTACCTAAAAAATCTGTCTGGGCCTCACTTTCATGATCATTTGTAAATCTAATCGACAAGTAGGTGATCACCCTCCTGTGCCTGACTCACGGCGTCAAATTTTTGGTCTAAGGCAAGCTGGTTTGCATGACAATGTTTTTCTTCATCGTTCGAGCGCATGTTAAACGCGCACGTAGTCGGAAAGTCCATTGGTGCACAGCCGGGGATCGAACCTACGACCTCAAGGATGAAAGTCGCACGCTGAAGCCACTAAGCACACTGCTCATTTCATTATCCTAGGGTAGCATAAATATTAGTCCTTTTAAAAAGCTGTAGAACTACTAGACAGAGAAACTTTACAGTCGCCTAGACAAGGTTTGATGGCTTCTGAATGCCATAGAAATTTCACCTTGCCCGCCTTGTACGGTTTAAGCACTTTCCTGTTACCGTACTATCCTACTAAAGGCAGAGAACAAGATTAAATTAAATAAATAAAATTATTAATATTAATTAAATACACTTGCGACCTGATCGGGAATCGAACCCAATATCGGTCGCCTCGCAGACAGCTTATAAGACTGCTCGTTCTCGTTTGTTTTGTATTAATATGAATATTTTACGAATTTTATTATATATATATATATATATAATAAAATTCTATTTATATTATATTATATAATAAAATATATATATATATATATATATAGTAGAAACATAGTTACTATATGGCCTTTCACTTAAGCCTACGCCGTAGCGCTTTGCTACGATCCGTTTGCAAATTTGTACATCTCATACTGTAATGAGTTTTCATTTATTGTTTAAACTATAATTCATTTAAAAAATACAGGTCGAAAGGACGCATTCAATTTCTTAAAACTAAAGTTTTCAGAAAAATATTATTAATTACTATATGAAATTTTAGCCTTTACAATAAACGAATGCGACGTGGTGGTAGTGGGGCAAATGGCACACCATCGCCAGGATAACACCAAGTCTCCAGACCCAAAGGATTGTATTATCTTTTCCATCATCAGCGAACCACCTGAAGATCCACTCGGCTTGGAGAGCTGTGAGGATATCGGGTATATTTCATTGATTTTGATTGATAAGGTCTTAAAATAATTAATAATTTGAAACCAAAACGTTTCTTGCTGTTTCATGAATTTAACTCTGGTAGCCGTAGATTTTACTATTGTAGTTTATACATCATATTTCTTTGAATTTGTATAGTAAAAAATAATTTGAAATGAAAAAAAAAACAAAATCTTGCAACTTTCTCTAAAAATATCGTCAAAATGTTAGGTGTATAGTTAAATAATGTTGCCTGTTATGCCTTTTAGGTACGCCTACCTGTATCTCGGCGATGCATTATCTTCAAATGGCAACACTTACACTGAGGTGCTGCCTATCCGAACTCCGGACGAGGCCTATGTGTGTGGCCGATTAGCTGTAAGGATCGACGGGCTGGCAGTTATACGAGCCTGTGTCGAACGAACACGCTCTTCCAAGTAGATCCAGTGAGTTATGATACCCTGGTACTTTTTTACTCCTTGTTTGCATTTTTAACCGACACCAAAAAGCCAAAGACAAGGTTAACTTTGACGTGTAGTGAAATTAAATAATAATAAATGTTTGATTATGTATGCTTTTGTGTCTATTTATAGGAAGATAAAACTATAATGTCTATGGATTACCTTCGGAATAGATCCAGTAAGCTATGTCACCCTAGTCCTTTATAAAATTCTTCCATTGGTTCCATTAAGCCTTAATTGAGAATAAGGTATGTGTCGAAGTAATGGCCTCCCTTCTCAAGTAATTTCACTTAGTTATGCCATCCTGGTACTGTAATATTGTAGTTATATGTACCCAGTTCATTATAAAAAAAAACATATCTATGGTGACGTAATATTTAAACTGAATTTAAAAACGGTTTCAAAGTAATTTTTCAAACGGTAAAATAAATATAAAATCCGTGAAGAGGAAAACGAATGAAGTAAAAGAAAAACGATAAATAAACTAGGCTGTTGTACATTATTGTTTGGTAATTAATATGTTGTATACACATTAGACATTTCGGCAATCATTGTTTTTGACTTTGCTTATTTCAATATCTATCTATACTTTTTTAAAGAGACTTTTGCTTACAAATTAACGTGTCATTTTACAAAAAGAATGTATTAGCTTTATGCTTTATTATATTTTAATATAAATGCATTAGAAATACGTTAAATAAATTTTAATAAACACGAAAGGCGTCCACTAGTAGATAACACGCACTCTTGTTTTTAAATGAATACCAAACGCACTCTATATAATCAGAAATTGCAACGTTTTATAAATTACCTTAAATTTTAATAACATAATATTTTATTCGGACGTATCAATCACATATCAATCCGTATGTAGTAGGACAGTTATAGTGGGGTGACCGAGAGCGACGGACGCGCGCCCGTGGCTTGAACACGTAATAAAACCCTTGTAACCCCCTCCCTACACGTGACAGTGTTTACACGCGAGTGACAGTGAAGTTACACTACAGTTTACACGTGTATACGCAAGTTATTAAATTATATTTTAAACACCTCGGTCGGTCTGTAGAAGCATTACAAAACTTTTGACACAACACAATTGTAAATCACATCCGGTTTCGCAAACATGTTGTTAATAGACAGTAAAATTATCGCTAAATACATTTATTTGTATGGTTTAGAAATAGCCAGCTTTAATATTACGCAAACAGAAAGTACACAAACCAAGTTTCTATTAACGGGTAGATTAACCATCTATAATTGTATCTGAGTCTGTCGTCGTGTCTTTATACAAGATTAATGTCGACATTAACGATAACAGCATTTATATTTAGTGTTGTGTTGCTGGGGGATTTTATTAGTTTACCAATATTATCAGTATATGACTTAGCAAATTCTAAAATTCGCAATTTGAGTTATATACGATACGTCCTTAATATATAGTTATTGTTTTGTTTCAAGATCTCGCGATATAAATTTCGATCTTTGCTTTAGAACAGAAATTGGACGTTTTGTAGAAAACGTTACAAACGTTCAATACACAAATTATATATGTGCAAACTGCGGCTTGTCAATGATATTTGTTCCATTGCCTCACGTTTTGCATTATTTTTTAAATATAATGAAACAGTATTGGCATTTTCCGACGAAGCCAATTGGCTGGCGAAAAATGAAACGAATGTAGGAGATGCTAAAACATTCTCGCTATATTTAAGGCAAGCTATTGAAATAGTCGGCGGTAATAGTCTGGATTTTATTTGTTTATAAGGTTATGCCTGCGGAGATCAGGTGTGATTTCTACTGGACCTCGTCTCATTATCCAAGATTTATCGGTCAATCAATCTGCATGGGCGCAAGGCGTCCTTGCCCCAGTGCCGTGCCAAAGATGTAGACGAATTTAGAACGGTTTAGCTGCTCCGCTATGTGCAAACTATCTCTCTTCCGTCATTCAAAAATAACATCTATCGCGATGTGATAAGAGTAACGATGTACGTGATCACTGTCTTTTACTTTCCTCTGTGAACTTTGAAGGAATTTAGGCCCTAATTAGTTAGGTCTAAGGTCGAAAGTGTGTAAGTGTTTGTGCGTTGACATTTCTGAAAAAAAATCTGTTATTTTGGGTGGTGACAATTTATTTGCTGTTACGTAAAACATACATACGTTTCTGTTTACAAAGGTCTCATTGTATTTTCCTTTGATTTAAAAGTATTGGAAGTCTATTTATGTTGTCGGTTTATAAAATTTAGAAAATGCTGATATTTTGTGCTCTATTTATAAATCCATTCAAGTGTTTTGGATTTTAAAGTATGAAGTGCGTTATGCTACATTAATTAAATACATTAGGAACATTTCAACATCTACAATTTGAATTGAATTCAAAAATGGAGATTTCCTCTAAGGCCCTATACTTTATGTACGTTCAATTACAGAATATTTTTCTTGGCTATTTTCTAATCCCTATTAAATTCAAAGGTTCGTTAAAGCAGATTGGTGTAATGACCATGTTGAACGATTAATAGATAGTTGATCTTTATCGCTGTGAATCACATAGCTAATTTGTACCGCGACGCCAAGATGACATTTTCTTTGACTTCAGCTGTCGATTGACGGTTATTGGTGATTGGATTCTGCAGGGCACCTGCTGCTATTTATATGGTGGAATTCAAAATTGTAATTAATGTCAAAACTATTTTGTTAATTATAATTTTATTATTGTAAGCGATGTTATAAAAAGTCAATTCGTGCTAAAAAAAAATTTACGTTTTAGGTTTTGTTGGCAAAAACAATAAACCTTTTTACTGAAAGATTTGGCATTAAAGTAATTTTGTTTAATTAAGATTTATCTACAGGTTAAGTGGCTATAATAATAAATAAATATTTATTGGCAATTAACAAAAATAAAATAGCGATTTAAGAGTTCTGGTGTCATTCTAGTGTATACTGAAAAGATGGGTAAAAAACGTAGTTGTATACAAGGAATATATAAATTTTAATAAGCTCTTATAATAAAACCAAATATACTACGAAATATAACAGAATTATAAACGTATTGGCAGATATAGAGTATTCATAAACAGGACGTCGTTGCGCAGTTCCGCCGCTAAAATTATTCGGAATCCGTTACATATGACTTCTTGAGTGACCTTGAAGATTAACTTTTTATATATGGTAACCGTCTCGCGTAAAGATGTATATTATAACTATTTCTATTTATTATATCTTAAGACATTGGTGAATTTAAAAAAATCATCGGAGCAAAGGCGTAACTGTCAGCTGTATGTTGCCGCACCAATTTTTTATACATTGCTCCGACAGTATATACAGTAATATAAAAATTATTCTTTCATTTATCATATTTACGGCTTTCTTTTATAAATGTGCCATGGAAGTTAACCCCAAACAATCCGAAATCGTAATAAAAGAAGATGTACTTTACTATGAAAACAGAAATAGGTTCGACTCATGCTACATTGGTGTTAGAATGCCCTTTCACTAGTCTTTACATATTTATTTTTGTTCTGTTAACACATTGGATGTGTCTTTTGTCACCTATTCCAGTGACCGTGAAATACTTCACACTATGACGATTATGATGATTGATGAATGTATTATTAACGTTATTATTCTTATCTATATATTTCTGATTTATTATATATAATAAATCAGAAATATATACCTTAATTTAGTTCAAGAGATGAGTTCCCTATTTGACTGAAATCTGAGGACAAACCGCGTTTTAGCTATTTGAAGTGTAATAAGAACTTTTACACTTAATAAAAGTACGGATCAACACACTTTTTCTAAAGAGTTGCTTTTCTTTCATTAATTGCATACATAAAAACTAAACAGAATAAATTACCTATACACGTTTATTGGTATATTACTTAAAGTGACTATACAGGGTTGATACCTAGTGTAAAGTACTAAAAGTTAAGGGGTTATATACCTATATGTTTACTTAATAATGTATTTTGAAGCTGTTTGATAGAAATAAAAATAAAATGTATTAAATTTCGACTTTCGACAAACAACCCAAATGAATTTTTAATAGTCGTTTGGCGTATTATATCCATAATTTAGAGGCATTTGGCATGAGTCAGTTGGCAGAGGTTGCTCTGAATGTTTATCGCATAATCAATCTCTGAGGTAAATACAAATAATTCCTTCGTGAATGTGCTCTTTGAGCCAAACCTGTATTTTCGGATGTCTGCGAATATTCGACCTTTAATTCTCTAACAATATTATGGTAATAAAATTTAACTCTATGTAGTTCTTGTAGTAAATGCGAAAAAAATTCGCTGTTGTGATGACAAAAACAGTCTAACAGATTAGGAAATAAAAATTATTCTTAAGGAAACTTGTTTGTGAAATATGAGTTTTTTTTTGTTTACAAGAATACCGATTTATTGAATTATAGAAAATATGACTAGTTAACGATAAAGCGTTTATTCTTTAAAAAATCCTTTATTAAAAATGTATCGGTGGCATAAGTATCCAAAACTCTACATTAATAACTTTACAGGGCGCCCGCCACCCAAACGCATACAAAAAACTTCATTCAACTCGGTCCACCCATATATGATATTATACATACATATAAATACAATACAATAAAGATGTTATTTTTATTACGGTGTAAATTATTTTGGAAATATCCTCTAAATAATCTAATTTCACAGATAGTAACGCAAATAAAACATTGACGTAAATAATAAATATTATGTGCTTGATATAAAACTATCAACATGTAATAAAATTTCAAAATAGATCGCAATCCTGTTTAAGACGTTTTTCGAAATAATTGTAACTCTATTTTATGATAAAATTTAGTTTTATGTTGAAAAATATACAAGAGACCAGCTAAATGAATCGATCGAGTAAAAAATCATCCTTAAAACTCCACGGAATAAAACCCTTGTAAAGATGGTGCAGGTAGATAATCTGCTCCAGTCTCTACCCAGATAACCACTACGCTTAAGCTTGACCTACCGACTAGAGAAGAGAAAACACATAATACTGGCTAACTGTCTTTCTTACTCTCTGAGCACTATTTGGGAAGTTAAGTTTGCGATTCCCATGCCAAATTTTTGTTTTATGTAATGGTCTGCTAAAAAAGAATGTAGGACCATAATTATTGACGACGTGTTGGTAATAGTTAGATAATGTATTTATGTGTACTCACGTAAACTGTGACAGTATGAATTTTTTTCAATGGAACGGACACAGAAGTTCGTCTATTCGGCACTACTTGTAATTTTTTCATTTCTATTGAGTGTGCTACGAAGCACGTACCGTACGCTATTAATTATATCAGAAATGCTCCTTTGGCTGTTATGTTGCTCCTACCAATATGCAATATTGCGCTCTGATGGCATAGATTTAGGGAGTTAGATCGCCTATTAGTGCCTATTCTTATAAATTATATTGTGTTTATTGTTTTGTTTTCAAGAGTATTTTGCAATACAAAAAAAACGTCTAACAGCGATTTCTATTGACTTCTCACATCACAATATACTTGCTATTTTAGCGCCTATGGATACGAGTTAACTGAATCGAAATTTAGTTTCGTTCTTTTTATTTGGGTGTTTTGTTAGAGCATCAAATATCAATTAAGAAACGATGTTGGCATTAAGTTAAGCAGTCTTGTAACGTTGAGAACCCTGGAAACGTCAGACTCAGATATAATTATTTAATCATAAATTTAGTATATGTTGCTATGATAGTGTTTTGTTTACGCATTCATACCGAAAACGAATAAAGTTATGTGTTTATTAGCCAGTAGTGGGTATAGAAACCGAGTATTCCATTATTAATTTTCGTGATACTCAGAACACAATTGAAATTGTACAAAATTCTCTAAATCGAACATTGAACGAATACAACATGGATCCGAAACATTTATTCGTAACACGAGAAATCATTACCAAAGACGCCATAGGTCAGTTACATTTGATTAAAAATGTTGCTTCGTAGTTGCTTAATATAGAATAATGTAGAGCTTTGTAGTTATTAATACGATTATGCTTTTATCGGATATTAATGCTATTAGATATTTTTATATCAAAATAGTTTCAAAAATACGGTTATAAGCTAAAATTATTTTTGTTTAGATTTTGATAAGAATTCTAGTAATTCTAGGCTAATAATTCTAAATAGCAGTTGGACTAGGAAAATAAAGTGTAAATTTTATATTGCGAAATACATTATCGTCAAGACCACTTCATATGAGTCAAAATGTACACTTAAAGTCGACAAATAAAGTCAACCATACTTTTCATGTTAGGCTTACACAAAGTAAAACATATTGTTTCATTAAACAAAAGTAACTCACAACTGAAATAATACGATTTATTTATAACATTCTTTTGTACAAGTACGAATAACATTTAAATATAGGTGGATTAGTCATAATGTAATACGCATTAACTTATATTAGATACATTTAAAAGCGATACACTCGCAGACGATGGATAATAACTTTGACGTTACTCAAAGCTTTTAGACGCATATAAAAACGACTTTTAAATATTAATTTCATTACTAGACTTGATTAGATCAAATACACTTCAATTGCCTTAAGTCATGGCTTTCATAGCTTCAAACTAAAAAAACAATGCTCTTTATATAATATGTGTATCGAAATAAGAGATTCGGAGAACTTTATTAAAAATGGTTGACACAAAAATATCGAACTAATTTTAAACCTCTAATCGCTTTATTTAAATCTAAACTCACGTAGTTAGATACTGACACTGTACTGTTAAAACTTATTACACTGACCCAGAACTTTCCAATTATCCTGAATAAAATATAATTATCCAATTATGTTTTCCTGTAAAATCAGTGTGTTTACAATGTAAATTTTTTCCCTATTGGTTTTTTTTACCCACTAACGTAAAGAAAAGAAAATAAGCTTTTATTGTGTTATTACCAAAATCAGCTAGTCTCGGCAAAGGCCTCCTCTAAATATCGCCATGTGATCTGTCCTTCGCTAGTATGTATGCTTCCCATGTTGTATGCCTAATGTCGCGCCTTCTTTCTCTCCCTAGAGTACCACTCTGTCAACTTTGACCATTTTCCCTTTTCTTATTATGTGTCCCACCCATTACCATTCAGTCTTTTATATGCTGTTCTGTAACATTAAAAACAGTATACAACTAGCACGTCTAAAATCCATACTCTAATACAAATCTATCTATTTTCTTTAAATTTTCATTATGTAATTGTTCTATAGTAAAATCAAAATGGAATGGAATTTATTAACTGTGTCTTGTGCATAGATCATAAAACTAATACATCGCATTTGTCTGTACTGTGTCGTTTTGTATAATTAATGGCTTCCGACGTTCTTCGCGACTGTCTTAACTGCAATGCACAATACAATATGACTAATTTTAGTATGTCCTTGTTCTTGATGTTTAGCGAATCAACATGCTGTTGTTTTTCTATTTCTTCCTTACATTTTGAAAGCTTAAATAATAAAACAAATAAATGAGCTTTCTTTTTCAAACGATTCAAATAGATTGTGAAAAAGTTACACATAACTCTCAGTTCTATATAGTTGCTTTTCTTTTTCAAATTAACATTATTTCGCTTAATTTAAGTTAATGATTGTGAATTGTCATCAACATATATAGTCCAATCTTTGACTAAACATTCAAATATGTTGTTCAGTGCATTTTAGTCCTTCTCAATTTTATTAACATTTAATTTGACATTCCATCAGCATCAAGTGACAAAACATTTTTTTTTAAAGGAACAGTTTAAATCCTAAAAAAACAACAGCGTCACTTGGTAGTGATTGGTCTACAGACGCTAAAACGACTATCACATGACAGCATCAACTTGTGAGACTTGTCAATACATATATAATTTTTTATCTTTCGACTGCTTCAGCTATCGCATAAACCTTTTTCCAGCCAGTTTATCCAAGCCTTAGCTTCTAACAACTCGCTTATACTTCCAAATTGAATACCCAAACCTCAAAAGTGAAGTGTAGTGTCCGTACACAGAATTCGGGGAGTGGTTAAGCCGGGAGAGCATTCCGAGGCTGGTGCGTGCAGCCCGGAGGCTCAGCGAACGCGTCGCCCGGGCAGACACTCTACGACTCATCATGGAAGTGAGTACAATATGTGTTTTTAAAGACCTCAGTACTCTGATTCCAAACGTTCCCCAAGTTTGTTTCATAATTTTTCAATATCCGTACAGCTGATGTCGCAACCTGGAGATATTTAAAATCCAAAGTAGGGTTCTCGTTATTGGCCCTTTAATAATAGAGCACATATATCGGTTTCTTAAGGCGGTTGTCTTTGGTATCTGAAATAATATTCTAACCTAAGAAATGTTATTGTCTGGTTTAATGTCTAGGGTATAATAGAAGTTTTACACAAACGAATATATAACGATACAGACTGGGCCGCGCTCGCATTGGTCTAATACGTTACTAAAAATATGTATTTTTTTATATAACAATATAAACACTCACATTGCCAGCAGGTTCGTAAGTGACTTAGTCAGCCTTTTAATCGGTACGCTCTTTTATTGAAGGACCTTAAGTTGCATTGAATCTGAAATTCAGCTAGTTTCACATAGTTGTTGGAGCGCGTCAAAAACTGCATTAAAAATGCTCAGTTGTAGAACGACGGTCTAATATCTTACTTAATCTGTATTTTAAGTATTAATTATATACTTTTAATTGGTGGCTTTATTTTAGGAATGAAAATATAATTACATATTATTTTACGACGGCTGAAATAAAACTTTTATAGTGTAGCGGATCCTAAAGGTTTACGATATGAGAACTTAGGAATCTCTTTTATGTGGTTAATACATTGTTGGAATTTGTTTTTATTGCTTTTAAGATGTCATTATAAAAATTTGATACCACAAATTGTGAAGTGTATCTCGACAAACTCGCGTTGCCGTAAACAATATCACACTACACACACACGCGCGGCTTCTTTATAATGCGAAGTTCTACTAAGCACGGCATCGTCCCCTCGACCCATCAGGGCCGGAGTCCCTCAAGGCTCGGTCCACTCGCCCCTTCCATTCACGCTGTTCACCGGCGACATTCCTAGAACTCCCAATGTGGAGCTAGCCCTCTATACCACCAACATACATAAAGGTGCCAATCGTGGACAACTCCAGACCGCAACTTCCCTAGGCGAATGGTTTCGGAAATGGGGCTTCCAAATAAATCCCGAGAAGAGCATCACAGTTCTCTTTGACAGGGGCAACCCCGGTGCTCTCGCTATTTCCCGAGAAAAATTACGTCCGTTTAATATCTGGAGTCTAGCTCGATAGCGGCATGCCTTTTCGTAAGCTCATAGGCGCTGTTCGCAAAAAAAGGCCTCTTTGGTTCTCTCTCGCCCCTCTTTCCTCCTGAATAAGAGGAGTAACATGGGTATTAGTGTGTCCTTCTACGTGAGGTAATGTTGGTGCGTAAAATCATCAATCAATACACACACAAAAAGGGCCCGTAAGAGGCTCCGACATGTTCGAACGGATCCAGATTATTCAATCACTGCAGCTAACTACTAGCAAATAATAATAGTCAAAAACAGATAAAAAACCGACTTCACCGGTGAAGGCGTGAAGTATGAAGTAATGTTTCGTACGTCGCTCACACCACTCAGCTGCCGTCCTGGCCTTCAGGCGATTGACCAACCCGCGACTCGCAGCAGACGCCCTTACGCTAGTCGTGGAGAAACACCCATTCCGGCCGAGCTACGCTGGCCAAAACGGCACAATATTTTAATGAGCTGAGCTGTAAAGGCCAAAAAAAACAGCTCGTGGAATTCGCTAGCTGATAGACGTCTGCGAGTACGATAGCCCTCCGTCGTCTGGTTGTGGATGTTCAGTGGCTTTTCTTGACCGGTGTCAAAGTATTGCCTTATCTAGATGAATATAAGGGTTGCGATGCCCCGCGTCCTCCCTACGGTTCATTGTTAGCTTACTCATATTGTATGTACATACTGTAATGCAATCAATATTGTTGTACGGTTCCTGGGTCAACGGGATGCTTTAAATAATAGAGGTTTATTGATTTACTCTATATTAACCACTCGCGTGCTACAATAGATTACGAGTGAAATAATGACGTGCTAATTGCTATGTACCGAATGAATACAATTCTAACAGTCAGTGAGAGTGCCTACGTCTGGCTATGCTCTCGGGGTGTAACTCCGACGATTTGGGAAATCGTCACGCTTATAAGTGATCGAAATGTACATCCATGGCACGAACAAACATAGGAATTTGTCATGATTGTAAATGAGCAAAAATGTACGAACCTTGGCACGTACAATTATCACGCTTATAATTCTAAGATAGCCTGAGTGAGCAAAATGTACAGCTTTGGCTCGTACAATTGTATCAAGAAGAACAATAACTTACTTTCTTAAGGACAATTGAGTTTAATTCTCAACACACCCTTACAGTAGTATTATTTAAATTTGTCGAAATGTTTCTGTGCTTTTCTTAGAGTTGAATGGAAGATTTTTTTTTATTCCCGCCTATGGAGTGGCATGGCCAAAAGACTCGCAAGTACATTGCCGGCCTTTTAAGAATTGGTACGCTCTTTTCTTTTTATATTATTATTTAATAACCCTAACTCAGGAAAACCCGTACCAGTTTTTCATATCTTGATAGTGATCGCAAATTACAGAGTTCAAGGGTGTATGTGTGACATTATACCCTGAATACTAAAAAATAGGTAGCATTTTATTGTAATGCCCTAAATTTGGTCAAAATGAAAAATCAGAGAAAGCCAAATTTTAGTCTAGAAAAGAATGCTAGTCTTTCATATTTTTAAACTTGACATAATAGTAAACCAATCCAACAATAATATTTCATAAACAAGTATTTTATGATCACCTCAGTCAGAGATCAACATTCTGCTGCAACATTGCTTTTGACTTTATACATTGAAGCTTAATTTTTGCTACAAATAAAGATTTCGTTACTCATATTATTCCATTTATAATTTCTCATGTGTTCAATGTATCTTGATTGCCAAATCATTGGCTAAATCTGTTCATTCTTCGCAAAATATGCCTTTATTTATAGATTTGCTTTCTCGATACGCCATCTGTTTAGAACTTTTCTATTTTCGTTATAACGCCATCTGTTGTCGAGGCTTAGTAACAAATCGATTCAACGTGGAAACAACTGAAATTAGATTTTTACACAGTCTTAGCAGAACAATTTTGTATGTGTTCTGTACGCTATCACAAGGTGGCGTTAGTTATCATTCTAGATCAATCTGCTTCATTTAATTTTGTGTAATGTTTGGTAATTGTTTTGTGTAATATAGTTTTTTAGAAATTATATTTACTTGTTTCAATGATTTTGTAGTTACTGATATTAGTTGGCATTCTTTTTTTCATCTTATATTGTTATTAAAACCTCGGTTAACTCATCATGAATTCAAATATGAATCGAGACATATATTTGAAGGAGTATACTTAAAGTAATGTTCGTAAAATTATGTAATACAAAACATTATCTTAACGGGGTCTAGACTCGCGATTAGCTCCCATAAATTCAGTTTTATTCACAAAACTAACTATTGTTTTCTACATTTCTATTTGATTTCCGTCTCGTCATATAATTACGCTAATTGCATGTTTATCTTCAAGTAATTAGGCGTATATTAGTCTGGCCATATGACAGCTGATGGCGACGTGCTTGACATTACGTCACACTGATTGACAGATGCTAATTTTGTTTGAATCGAATGCAGTGTAGGCGGCATTGCGTCGCATACCAATGGCGTACTGTTATGTGAGCTTGGATGTTATATAAAAATTTTCAGACTGTAAAGGTCGGAAGTGATCTCGCGAGCCTTCTGGCAGTTGAGAGATTCATTTAATCCTAAGACCTTTTCCGCTAAAAACAACCTTTGTCGCTACTCCTCTTTTCGAAGACACTCTTCTTAAACAGCCAGCATCGGCATACTTGGTGTTACCATATCAAACAACCTTCAGTTTCGGAGTCGTTTGGACAAAAGGCTTGGTGTGCTCATGGTACTTTACTCCGGGCCACCCCTTGTAACCGTATAAAGGCCGCAAATTCGGCCCCATATGGAGTACTATTCACACCTCTGATGGGGTACGGGGGCTTTCCAGTACCAGCTTCTTCCACTTGACCGTATTCAACGAAGAGCAGTTCCAATCGTCCACGGCTTATCCCTTTCCGATCGGCATGATCCTTTGGCGTTGCGTAGAGATGTGGGGAAACTCTGCATTTACCATGGAGAGAGTTCAGATAAATTGTTCGGATTAATACCTGCAGCTCCGTTTCATCATCGGACGTCGAGTCAGAATACGAAATTCCACCCTTGTCACCTCGTTCGCCGTTCCACAACTGAGCGTTTGAAAGCAGTTTCTTGTTCTGTCAAAAAAACACTTGTAATTTAGGGCCGTATATCAATTTTTTAAAGACACTATATTAATTTATAAAATAAATATGCACTTTGTATGTGCTACTTGGTTTGCGGAGAAATTCAGGGAAATAAATGTCGAATTAAAATCCACTAAAGTTGAAAAAGTGGATTAAAAATAAACCAGTTCCTACACGATAACTAATCTATTTCCAGAAAAACACTCGCGGTTTTCTTAACGTCCCTAATGAAACGCTTGTGAGCGATTTAATGGAGTCATTCTATTGATTTTTAAGTATTCGACCTGTTTCTCAGCTTGTAACGATTATTTTTATCGCCTGCTATTCGCGTCTACCGATGTTTAATCTAATAAATACAAAAAATAATGTAATAGGATCTTATATCTTATCTTCCATAGTTTTAAGATTTATGAATCATTTGAAAATATTTACGCAGAGCTAATTTGCAAAAGGGACATTGAATATTTTATGTTAAGTATATGATGTATATTTATTGTAAATGTTAAGCGTATGCCTAAATACTATTACTTTTTAATTTTATTTTGGTAGTATCTATCTCTAGTTTCTTGGACTTAACACAACTGTCGCATATTATATCTTTTCAGATAGTTTGTATAGTTAGGATAAATCTATATAAAAAAATCTCAAAATATATGCCTGAGTAATTGTTTTTAAATTTATTTATTCCTTGAACTCTGATAAAGGTTTTTCTGGAGAGAAAACAATTAAAAATTTCACGGGAAGACGTAAAAATGTAGTTGAATATGTAGTACTTAGATTTTTATTCCAGAAATGCGAACAGTCTCTTTGCGGTAGCATAGAAAAATGTTCCTTATGGGTATGAGGTTTCAAAGTACAACTACAAAAATCATATTAATGGGAAACGACATAAGCCAGTAAAACATATATTGTAGTCACAGAAAGCTGTAATATAAATAAATAATATAGAAAATCTATACATATATTTTATTTTAGTTTTTCAAGCGCGATGTTATCTTTCACTGTACGAGATACTGTAGTTTTTTAACCATAAAGATCCATTGGTATCTGCGATTCAAACGACATCCAAAGCCTTAGTGGTTACTAATATCAACGTCTGCATGAAATATACACTTAGAAAATGTTAGAACGCCCCGGGTTCATTGTGTATATTATGTATACACTACTTTATTACATTATATTTATTTTTTCTCGACATTATCGTATTGGCATAGTCTGTAAGGCTAATTAATGTATATCTAAAAAAAATAGCCTTATATCACGTTAGAATTTAACTGTTTTACTGTTTCCACAATGTTGCTGAATGTACGTTCGTCTCAACGGCAAACCAGGAAACCAACCTATAATATAATTTTCATAAGTGCATCCAGCTGTCTGAAAACACTTTCAGCTCAGTATAAACACGAATCACTTGACACCTTTTGACAGTTGCATTATATGTTCAAATAAACTTCAGAAACGGGGCAATAACATGAACATTATTTTGTTTTGATCCTACATTGTAGCGTTTAGGATCATCTGAGTGATATTTCGGTTCAAATAAAGTGCCATTTCTGTTCCTGGGAAAGTGTAAATTAAGAGGGTTTCATTTTGGCGTCAAATATACTGGTTATATTATTATTACCTATTACATTTCAGCTTACCGGATAGCCAGTTTTATATTCAGTTTTAAGAATGTCGTCCACGCTATTATTGTAATATTAAATCCTATATCTAACGAAAATTATATTTGATTAAATAAACACCATTAAATGAAGAAAAAAAACACCACTTTAATTCATGAGCACTCGCCAGTTATTTATAATTTTTTATGTAAATAAAAAAGTTTTGCATTGTTAAAACCTTATACTTATTAGCAATACTATATAACATTGAGCAGGGTTGGCCTAGTGACTTCAGCGTGCGACTCTCATCCCAGAGGTCGTAGGTTCTATTCCCGGCTGTGCACCAATGGATTTTCTTTCTATGTGCGCATTCATTAGCTCGAGCAGTGAAGGAAAACATTGTGAGGAGGCTTGCCTTAGACCCAAAAAGTCGACGGCGTGCGTCAGGCACAGAAGGCTGATCATCTACTTGCCTATTCGATTAAACAATGATCATGAAACAGATACACAATCTGAGGCCCAGACCTAAAAAAGGTTGTAGTGCCATTGATTTATTTATTTACACTTCGTTATACTACTACTATATTAAAAAAAAATAACATAATAGAATCAAAAGGAGGGCAACGGGCGGCCTTATCGCTTACGAGTGATCTCTTCGAGGCAACCACTGTGTGTAAAGAAAAAATAAAAATGTATTAAAGTACATAAGATGGGCAAGTACTTCAATAATACATGTTATACTCGTGATTTATTTTATATAATATTCTATTGAATATGATTTTATTTTTATTATTCAAATAAACGGTTTAAAATTACTCTCATCACAAATAATACCAGCGCTACATTTAGCGAGTTTCCAAGAAACCTCTATTATTACAGTCTCGGGCCTTGAACTAGTTAACTAATAATATGTCCGCTGAAAATACAGTTATTTTGTAACTTATTGACCTTTAGACTGAGATTTGCGTCTGGATATGTTTGTTTATAATTAAAACGTATTTAAGACACCTCTCATACATATTACGCAATAAACACTACTTATACAGAGCTAGATATATTCGGTAGTGGGCTGATGAATTAAGTACCTATCTGATACCTAATCCACTGTTTTAACTTGCTATGTATACTCGAGATATAGCATTATTTATGATGTGGCGAACTTGAATAAATAAATAATATCCATTATATTGCCTTTAAATGCGGTAATGTTTTGAACTTATCAAATGTAAGTGAAAATGGTGATTTTCAAAAGGATTGGCAGACAAATTTTTGTGTCTATTTTAGTAATTTCTGTGCAGACTAGTTGTCTACGCCAAACCATAGTGAACCAGAAGATGATGACAAAGGTCAACTTTTAAGCCAGATTTTTTATATTAATTATCTCATTCGTTATAAACTAACAATACACTACTACTATATAACAATAGATAGTAAACTCCAGTGGGGCCCACACAGAGAGACTCTTTCGAATAGGCTGAGCTCTGGAGCAAGAAAACCCGACAGTTTACTGACAAGGACTTGCACTTTCTGATGTGGAACTTATTCAGGAAGATCTCGATAGGCTAGGTGACTACTGCAAAATAAACAAATTATTCTTAAAATACAGTAAATGTCAGCATATCGTGTTTACAAGGAAAATACATAAAACAATCACGGCCAACTTCACCCTTGGAAACCATTCCCTCGAACGTGTGGGCTCTGTAAGGGATCTTGGGGTCCTTCTTGACTCCAAATTATCCCTAGATAAACACATAGGCTTGATTATTAATAAAGCCTACCGTATGTTGGGTTTCATAACGCGTGTCACCAAACCTTTCAAAGACAAAACCACATATATTCACCTCTATAAGACGCTTGTGCAGTCTCAGTTGGAATACGCTAGTCCAATCTGGAATCCCTACTACGCTATATATGTCACACAACTGGAGGCTGTACAAAAGAAATTTTTACGTACTTTAAATTGTCGCATGAACGGTGGTAGGGCTTTTAAAAAAATATAATTTACTTTCTTTGAGTACTAGGCGCAGTTGGATAGATTGTGTCATTATAAGAAAAATATGCGTACATGAATTAACTTGTTCAAATCTTCTCGAACTCATAAGATTCTATATTCCTGCCAGATCTCTACGCTCGTACAGAACCTTTAACCTTCCGACTCCCAGAACCAACATTGGGTTCCGTGAGCCTCTTCACAGGATGTGTTCTACTTTTGATTCTACTACTAATATCGATCTTTTTTCGCACTCCTCTACTGCTTCATTTAAGAATAGGTTGAAACAACTATTCGAGTAGTAAACCTTGTATCTTTCTTCTTATTTTGGCTTCTAGTATGTGTTTTGTTGTCGTTCTACCGATCTATAAACTTTGTATTGTCTACTTAAATATTTTGTTCTCTGTCATGTCACGTTTTGTTTTGCTTTATATCCTTTTTTTATCAGTGAAACTTTTTGTGGATTTATCCAATGCTTTAATTCTTATGTTTATATTTCTTTTCTGACTTCTACTTTTAGAGATGTATCTGTTTGTTTCCCAAATGAATAAATAAATAAATAAAGGACACGGATAAAATTGTGTATCATAGCTACTTTCACAGCGTTATGTCGTACGGTATTCTACCGTTGGGCTGCTGCTGCAGAGGTTTAATCCATGGTTGTCGTGCAGAAGCGGGCTGTTCGGGGTATTTGTTGTGTTTCTCCGAGGGAGTCGGTACGGCATAGGTTTAAGGAGTTAAATATTATGACACTATCTGGTCAATATATCCTTGAAGCCTTGTGTGTACAAAAGAATATAAACGATTTTAAAACAAATGGTGACTTTCACCAGTATAATACGCGAAATAGAACTTTTTACAACAAACTCCCAAGGGAAATAAGACAATTATCACAAAATAAATTCGTATTAAATCAAGAAAGCTTTTTTATAAATTTAACGAATACTTAAATGATCCTAATCCTTGGGATTGATGTGCTCCAGTTGAAACAATTTGTATGACTCCAACTTAGCGATTAAAAATAATGGCGGAAAGTTTCTTGCCAGTTATTCTTACCGCCCTTGACTTGCGAACTGATAGTAAATGTAATTTTACAATTAACTTATTTTTGACGTTTATAAGTGTACTTGTTTACCTATATGAATAAAGATATTTTGAGTTTAAGTTTGAAAATGAAGGAAGAATTTTCTCGTAGCTAAAATGTAAAAAAAAAATTCTCTAAGATGTTTTTAAATTGATAATTCTCACACATCTTAGTAATGTATTACATGAAATATTTTTATGTGTCACGCCTGAGTAACGTCGCGGTTTAATATATGCGCTCGCATTTCTCTTAATTTCACTGTAAATGTACTAAATCGTTGCAAAACGTTTTGAGGTCGCCAATTCCAATCCATTCGTTATCTGTTGACTAATGTTGTAAAAATTATTTTCTCAAGAACAGTAAATTCGTTTTTGTAATTCAACGTTACTTGTCCGTTTGTCGATTACGTACATACTATCAGTTTCACACTATCATACAGCACAGCCAAATTAGGTATTAATTAATTTTATAGTTTTATTCTCGTAAATTTTCGAACTATATTTTGTGTTCTATTTTTGGCTTTATCTGTAGTATATTTTTGTTACATATGTAAAATTATATAATTTATGTTAGCTGTACGTATAGGATTACAAAATAATGTTATCTTGCTTGCAATTGAAGATAGCATGATCCTATTAAAATACACGATTATTTTACGAGGTTCAGTAAAATCTAGACAGAACCTAGTGAACCCAGATAAATTATGTATGACGCAAATGTATTTATACCAAATCGTTAAATTGCATACACAAATTAAGTTCTGCTGGGTTTGTTGTATGGATATGCTCAGATATTAATAATAATTATTTATTTATTTTCTCCCATGTAACATTAACAACAATAAATAAAATTACAGTTGAGGAGGTATTGGGGGGCTGGTTTCCAAACTAGGTGTGTGTAATAAACCTGTGACATGGATAACCAGGCTTCCATTCACAGCAAAGTCATATTGAGTGGTAACAAAAAGTACATACATACAGATACCTATATGTTAAATGAAACACTTTATTTGAAGCCGGGTAACAACTGACATTAATTGTTAAAATATGAGCTTTAACTAAGATAAAATTAGGGGCTGCGGGGTTGCAACGCTGGATTAATAAAACTTAACTAATTGAAGAGTTCCTAAATCTTACATTACAATTTATGAGTGTGGTTCAAAGTAAAGGGCTCTTATTCGCAGAGTGCGATGATATCTAACTAATGGTAAGGTAACTTAACTAATGTTAGGTTATACAACTCACGTCACATCTGACGAAGATTGTGAAATTTTATAACGACGATTTTATTCAAAATATTACTAACACCAGGTTCGTTTTTTCTTAATACATATATTACTAATATACTATTATATATTCTAAACGAACAAGTAGTACATAAAATTATAGGTTCATATTTGAAATTTGACTGTCCAAACTGCACCTACGTCCGGCGCCCACAGTTTTTGATTTATGAGAAAACTAAATTCTTGTACTAGATTTTTCTCTTTATTTGTACTGCATAGTAGTTTTCTTGTCCATACAAATGGAAACTCATTTTTTATTGTAGAATCAAGCTTAAATACAACTTAATTCCAGCAATTACAAAACAATTGTCACAAAAAACGAACTGTAGTCTTAATAACTATGTTTCGTGCGGAAGTTAGTTGGAAACGTTTTTAAAAAGCGTTATTAAGACACATTTTTTTAAATAAACATATTTGATATGATTATTCCGAAAGTACTGTGCTTTGATTTTATTTTAAATTATTAAACACATACTGCCTGAGTCCTGAGCCATAATTTTACGAATAGACTTTCTAAATACTTATTTCTGAGTCACATTCCACAGAACACGTCATATGAAATAAAAATAATGATATTTATCAAAAACTAAATTAAGAGATCTAAATTAAAGCTAAATTAAAATTATAAGATCGATGAGTACTATTCTACTCGGTTTATACTCAAAGCTTTTATAATAAAACGGCGAAAGTTTAAAGCGTTCTCCACTAACATAGTATTGGCAAGCATCATACCATTTTCTTTCATCTCGTTATATTTTGAGTCGTCTAAATGTTTTTTCCCGCCAAAATCTAATAGACATCTGTCATTTTGTGGTATTTTTAAGAAAAACAAAGTGGACAGGAATATATCGGCTTACTTTGTTTTTATTCTATTTAGCTACTACTACTATTTTGACTTAACAGATCTGCTTTTGAAAATATTATTAAAATATTACTTAAAAATGTATTGAAGAAGTCATAAAAAAAACTCGGGCGAAGCTGCTGGAGGCTAGTAAACAACTGAAATAGACTCTTGGTCTTTGGCCCTATATTCTGTATCTATTTTCTTAATTATATTTGCGACTGCTATACGATAGTTGTAAACCAACACAATTGCTATTCAATCCATTAGATTAAGGCATTTGATTTCCGTAGCTATTAAAAAAGGGGCCTTCTATATTTAAAACGCATTGTACATTGAAGTTATTTTATTCTGTTTTACATTGTTTTATCAGCAAGATAAATTGTAATTTTTACATAATTTTGCTATATTTAGTTCCAATATAAATTTGATACGTTACAAACAAACATTATACTTTCGACTAATAGGTAAAACTAATTTATATATTTGAATGTTGCCAGAATATCAACTTTGTCAATACATTACACATTTTACGACAGTCATAATATGAATCATCGGAAAAAGCCAAGACAATTTAGTTTCGCGCTAACAAAGTTTTATGATTTTTCTAAAGAATAAAACCGTGGGAAATATAAAATTGATTCTGTGAAAATCAAATTAGCTTTAAGGAAAATGTTACTTTTGCTCACTCATTGTTCCGCGTTGTCTTAAGAATAATGGATCCTTACAAAAAGACAAGTTATTTTGGCTCCATCACATTTCTCGTAATTTTCAGAAATGTGCAAATAATGGTACAAATAAACAAAGTTACATATAACAATCCACTTAAGTTGCATTTACTATCAATCGTTCCTATATACCAATTTAAAGATATTAAATAATTATTTTTAATTAATACAATTTGCAATTAAGGTGTTTATTGCAAATCTACGCAATATTTGACTGTACCTATGTATCCAGCATGTTTAGTGTTGCCGAAATTAGTATTAGTCTCGTCTACATCTTAGGGTGATCTAAGAAAATGAAAAGCAATATTTCACGTACAGTTTATGAGATGTCGACATAAAAGCAGCAGTAATCATTTAATTCCCTGAAATTGCTTTGATTTAAAATAGTATCATTGTCTTTGCGCAATCAGTCTTTGATGGGTAACGAAATTTATCGCGAAACTGAAAATAACAGCTCTACTTCTATTAAAATATACTTCCATTTGTTTATATTTGATCGTGTTTGATATGGTCTATTTTTGTATTATTTCTCGTTTGCCGAATGTTGGGCAAACGAACAGATTTTCTCTTTCTGATCATTAACGTTATTAATTTTCAGATAGGTCGTGGCCATTTAGCATTCATTTAAAATATAGTACAGTATTCTTAACACAGAGTCTCGTTACTTGAATTAATTTATTTATTGGAAATTACTTGTCAATTTCCGAAGTAATATTAGATAATATGCAGACAAAGAACGTGTGGTTATACAAACTAATATAACTCTTATTGTATACGCGTCTTTTCATTTATTAACAACAAATTACTTTGTTTTTTCATAATATTAATACTATTTACCTATAGACAACAGTGATGTCAATTTAGCAAAAAAATCATGTAACTCTGCTGCCACCTTCAAATTTTCCTATGGCTGCGATTACGCTGTAAAGTTTGAATCGGTTTTTTCCTGTTAATGACGTGTTCGTATTACATTAGGTAATTTTTTTTATATTAACTTTTATTTATGTCATTGAAGATATTTAAAAATAGGTATAAACATTTTGTGTTGTATCGTAATATCCAAGGGTATGTCCTAGGAGGACCACCGTCAATTTCAAGCTTTTTAAACTAGGTGACTTCTCACGGATAATATAATTTGCCGGGGTCGTCAACCGACTATGACGGAAGCTGAACGTCAGTTTGTTTGACAAACGACAACCTTGCATTTAAAACCTTCAGCGTGCTTATTTTTGCCAACTATATTTGCGTGCAAAGATTTCTAGAAATTAGTTAGAATTATTATTGTATTACAATGTTATATTTCGTGATAACTATATTTCTAGGCACCTTTAGTGATTGTAAGTTGGATGTTAACACCTTCAGAAGTTTTGCTAGTAGTATAACTAATGATTACTTTTTACAAATAGGTATATTTAAATTAATTTATTAGGTTTAATTATTTTATATTAATAACATTATGTTAATTAAAACAAGATTTACACTAAGAACATTACAAGTTTAAGGAAGAATATAAATTTTGTCTGTATTTGAATTTTTCTGCATCCTTTGTGTTATGGATGTAAATTATCACGCTCGTAACTTTTAATTTATGTTACCTCTTACTCAAAGACAAAAGGTATTTATGGATTTTTTATATGCTCTGAAAATTGGCTTGAGAAAAGCTTATGTATTTTTCTTTATTTATTGTCGTGATGCTTACGCATCATATTTAAAAAAAATGCCAGAATAACTTAATATAAAAATATGTAAGCAATTGATGTTAATATTTATAACTTCAAATATTTTATGCAACTATATTTTTCGTAAATACACTCCACACATACAATCCATATGTTTAAAAATAGCGTTTAACCGGAACAAAAATATACGGCACACCGTCTGCCTCCGCAAAGGTGAGATTTGAATGCGCTCGCGCTACGTAAAGCTTTGAAGAACCTGAACGCTCGCCAGTCGCTATTTAGCAGTCAACCAAAACATACGTTTATCCGCGTACGCGAAAATACTTCGCAAACTTTTTGATTCGGTGCGCATAGCCGATCGCTATAGTGTTTGTAAACAATAAAAAAATATAGTATGAGGACTTAAAAAATAAAAATGTCGTTTTGTCGGATTACCGGTAGAAGTAGAGGGTTGCCTAAGCCTAATTATTTTCCATTGCTGGCTCCTATATCCCCAGCGGATGCGAAACGTTGTTGTAGAATTACAGGGAAGTCGTATGGGCTGCCATCTCACCATTACATTCCAGTCCTTTTAGCTTCAAGAAGCGGAAAAACAAAGTGCAAAATAACAAATGTATCAGGAGAGCTTGGTCCACATCACTATTCACCTGAAATTAACTATGGAAACAGAAAGCATAATCTTTTGCCTGGATACAGATATATATTCCCTGTTTTGGATGGTTCTACAGAAGCCCAGAAAGCCCTTATTGAAATGCTTTCGATGAAACAAATAACGGAAGATAAAAAATATGTTTATACAGTTGATGAAAGAAGGTGTAGCTTAGTTTTTTGCGCTCGAATGGAAGCAGCAGTGCGTGATGGTGATGTCAGGGATGTTATGCTTGCTAAAGATTCGGATACAGTGTTAATCAAAACAAAACAAGGAAGAAATGTTTCGATGGATTTCAAAGAATTTGCTGAAGATGTGGAGATGTTCGAAGGTGAAGGGCCAAATGCTGAAGTATTAAAACAGAGGCAAAAGGAAGAAATAGAAGAAAGGAAGAAAAAGAGAAAACGTGCTGCTGCTTTGTCTTCAATGAAAAAAATATTTGAAAATAAAGAAAAATTAGCTGAAGTTCAAGAAATAGAAGAAGATAAACTAAAACAAGATCGGATGGCAAAGAAAGCTAAATTGGAAGTGCGCCAAGAAAAACATGATCTTAAAAGAGTTTCATACAACAACTTTGACTTGGAACATATGCGTTCAAAATCTAGTATGCTTATGTGCAATGGTGATTGGAGAGATCAAATGCACCCACTCGTTGAATCGTTTGATTGGGATTTATTAGGCAAACATATTAATGAAGATAGTTACTGTCCTAAAGTTAATATGTTGCCAACACCTTTACAAATTACACCATATCATTGTGAAGCAGAAATATATCAAGTTGATAATAATATTTCTGAAAATTCGATTTCTCTTGAAAACGTTCCTTGCATAAATCCTTTAAAACCAATAAAAAGTAGGCCTTCAGAAGAAATTATAAATGCTATTAGAGAAATAGCCCACGACCGATTGACTGAAACTTTAAATGTTACAGAAAAAATGCTACTTGCAAATAAAATGGATATGATACCGAACCTCGACGATTTGCCTGAAATTGTAAAGCATATTAAAAAAGGTAAAAGAGAAAAAGTAGCGAAAGTACCAGGATTGACCCTTGATATCAAAAAAGCAAAAAAGTTTGTACCAGGTCAACATGTTAACACACCTCAAGGACCTGTGTTTATAGCAGGACAAACAGTAGAAACTTCTGCTGGACCTGTTTTCGTACCAGGGCTGAGTGTCAATACGCCTCTAGGCGTTAACCTCATACCTGGGCATATTATACAAAATGAAAATAACAATGAATCTGTTTTTCTCGCCGGACAAATTATACCGACACCGAAAGGCGATAAGTTTGTTTCTGGTCAAGTGATAAAGAATAAGGATAACAGCTACCGTTATACAGAAGGGCAAACGGTCCTGTCGGAAGAAGGCTTTAAATTTGTGCCTGGTAAAATTATACATACATGCTCTGAAGATGTATTTGTACCGGGACAAACACTTTCAACGCCCGATGGTATACAATTCATTCCTGGACAGACTTCTACTGAAAATGGTGATATTGTGTTTACGCCTGGACTGAATGCAAAAATTGACAATGAGTGGCAATTTGTACCTGGTCAAGTGGTACATAAAGATAGTGAATCGCACTTTATACCTGGTGCAACCTTAGCTACTCCAAATGGTCTTAAATTTATACCGGGTCAAACTGTCTCTATAAATGGAGAGCCTTGCTTTGTGCCAGGAATAACAAGAAAAGATGAATTGGGATTAAAGTTTATTCCTGGAACCAATGTTGACACTCCTGATGGACCCAAATTTCTTGAAGGCCAAATTATACAAACTAATTTCGGAGAAAAGTTTGTACCTGGTAAAACCATAACACTAGGAAATGGGAATGTAGAATTTTCTATGGCTAAGTCAATTGAGGATGTACAATTTTCTGATAGCATGCCCATAGGCTTACCTATAAATATTAAAACTTGTTCTGTATCCGAAGAATCCCTATACGTATTTGGTCATATGGTGCAAACATCAAAAGGGATTGAATTCTATCCAGGGTCAAGAGTACCTAAAAATGAAGGAAAAGTAGTACCAGGACGCTTGGTTAAAAATGATGTTGGTGAATCTCGATTTGTACCTGGAACAATGGTCGAGGGAATATTTGTACCTGGTCAAATTGTATTTACTGAGAATGGAGAGCAATTTGTACCCGGCCAAGTAGTTGATACCAGCGATGGACCAAAATTTGTCCCTGGCCAAGTAGTCAACACAAAAAGTGGTCCAAAATTTGTTCCAGGTCAGGCTATTCATACAATAGATGGACCTCGATTTGTCCCGGGTCAGATTATAGAAACTAAAGCTGGACCCACCTTCATACCAGGTCAAGTAATATCAACAGATGAGGGCTCACGATTTGTGCCTGGTCAAGTAGTTGATACAGAAGAAGGTCCACGTTTTGTTCCTGGACGAGTTATAGAAAACGATGATAATGGTGTTACATTTGTTCCTGGTCAAATTGTGCAAACACCCGAAGGTCTGAAGTTTGTTGCTCCTGACTTGATCGAAGGTGATGAGGGTTTAGAATTTTCGGTACAAAGCTTTTTGGTAACCCCCGAGGAACTAAAGCTCCTAAAAGTTAAAACAAACCCTAACGATACTACGTCAACAAAAGGAGAGCTAACAATAGACACTAATATGTTAAAACAATTATCTGAAGCTGGTATGTCCATTGGAAGACAAGTGCCTGCAGAGTTACCAGCGATTAATGTTATTTTAAATGAAACTAAAAACGCGGAGGCTTTGAAAGAATTTGCATTAGATTTTGGTCTTAAGGATACTGTAGCAAATCAATTGATGGACGTTATAAAATCCATAATTGAAATGAGTGTACATCTAAAAACTGAAATCGGGCAAAATACTGATAATAATAGTATTATAAAACCAGACAAATCTCATAAAAGCAGAAACATTGAAAATTCAAAAGAAAACGAAAGTACGTCTGAAGATAAAGCACATGAAGAAAACATTAAGAATTCGATTGCCGCTGCCGTTTTAGCTGCTTTAGTTACAGCAGAACAATTTCAGGAGATTAATAATAACAATGGAAAAGAAAAATATCAACAAATTTTAAAATCGATTGATACTATTCTAGGGAAAACGATCGATGAAGATTTCGTTACTGCTATGTATAACATTCTTCAAAAAGACGACGAAATACAAATACTGTGTGATGAGATATTGGAAAACACAACTAAACCCAAATTAGAATTAATAAGAATAGCTGTGAATCGTTCGTCTGAAAATCATTCCTTTACAGAAAAAGACATTGTGGATAAGTTCAGTGACTTCTTAAAAAGTGAAAATGAAGTACTAGGTCCGGCATTTAAAAACATTACTAAAACGGATACAAATCTTCTTCATCACGTGCTAGGGCACATTTCAGAAATGATTTCATTTGTGAAATCAGATCAGGATGCTGCAGAATCTTTGCAAAAAGCTATTGTATCCGCTGTCCAAGAAACCAGTAGCCAGACTATTATAAATATGCTACAAGACACGGACCCAGAACAAAAGGAGTTGAAAGAATTAATAATGCAATCGATAGGCCTCGCTCGGATTCTGGGAATGAGTGACGTTGCAAAACACTTACTATGTGTATTAAAAGATGACACGAGCATGTCTCAAATCGCAAATGATGATATAAGTATGAACATATTAAAAAGACTGACTGTAATGAGAAAGCTTGCCGAGCAAACTCCAGATTTGCACGATGCGCTCGTCCTGCTTGGTAAAAGCCCTGAATCAGCTCGCTCAGATCCCAAACTAAGGGAATTAGTTCGAGAAAGTGCTGCCCTCATGATCATACCAGAGGAAGCTCCTTTATTGACTTCTGCTGACGTGCCTTTGAGTTTGCTTCAACCTGAAAATAGTCTCGCTATGGAAGACTTCCTATTTAAGCGAAAGAAGTGCTCCGGTGCTTTATTGATTATGAAAAGAGGATTACAGGCCGTTGTACCGCGAGAAGCAAGTAGAGCGGTGCTTACTGGTGAAATAGCTTACACAGTGCTCGATGAAAATGGAATTAAATACTTTGAGCCTCTCCATGTATTTTCTGCTCTGAACTTAAGTCAACCAATTGCTCACCGCTTTAGTATGTACAGTTGCCCAATAGCAGACGAAAAAGATGACGACTTACAAAACTACAATGGATACTGCAATATAAGCAACAGTCAAATAACAACAAGATTGGGTGGATTGGGACGTAGATATAGTAATGCTAATCCGGACAGAGAATCAACTAGAAATAGAATTCATAGTTACGACTACACGCCGAGTTACACACGATATCAGTCTCGATCTTCGACAAGATCGCGATCTACATGTAGCAAAAGTCCACCGAAGGTAACTTTTCCCAACTAACCGTTCAAAAAATAGTAAAATAACTAGCTTCATTAGATGATTCTTCTGCCCGTGCCTTTGCTCGATTACAAATTACGTTAGTTACGTAGAGCAATGTGATCTAAAAACTGCGTGTTTATTGTTACAGGTAGACGACGTTGTTGTAGCAACGAGCGATTATACTGCTGTGGCAGATGACGAGGTGTCGGTCAAGGCTGGGGATATTGTCGAGGTTCTGGATACGAAAGCAGCCCTTGGTTCCAAGTGAGTATATCTTCATATAGTGTTCTTGAATCTGTTATTTCTGTCCTTGGTCGTTAGTTGTAATTTAAGGTTTATTTTAACACAACACCCATCGCTATCAATTTGTCAGAATTTTTGTTCATTTCATAATACAAATCCCAACTAATTATCCCGTAAGAGATACACCTATAGCTTGATATAGGTAAAGAACAATGTTTCTAGAACAAAGAAGAACAATATTAGTGCTGTGGTGTACAATCCTTCATAGCTCTGATCATTGTTAAATACTAGATTAGGCGTACCTTTTTATTGCTTTTCACAACATGCCCTCATTTGTGATCATAAATATGTATCTAACACAGCTGATATGTTGAGCAATATCTCGGGTTAATCGAGAAAACGAAAATAAAACTCATATTAAGTTGTACCATGCTCATTGCACAGTTAACCTATTTACTTTCGATACTAAAAACAAACAAATTCATGTACTTTTAAAGTTTTAATTTGTATACATAATCGGAAATATCTGTAAATATACCTTTTAATCGGTTGAGAGAGGAGCTCAACATCAAATATTTGAAACAACACGTAGACGAACTGTTTAACCCACACTAATAATAAATGCAGTATTTTTCGAGCTTTTTATCCAAACCAATATAAATCTATAAGTTGCCTGATTCAACGTCTTCTGTATATATTAATACTTTCGAAACTAGGGTGATCGTTAAACGCCGGGAATGCGTTTTATTATCGTTCAGATGCACTGGACAACGATACCGCATATATTTAGAAAGGTCGTTGTACTTCCCCGTCTTTTCTAGCGATCTATGTATCCAAAACTGTATATAACAGAGCGTTCAAATGCTGGGTACGAAAATATTATTAAGTAGATATGCAAAAGCTCCTTTTATAATATTTAAGGCAAGATACTTGCCTATAATATAAAAACACAAATTATAATCAAGAAAATTCATGAGAAATCTGTCTACGCAATTAAAAAAAAACTGTATTCCTTTCCAAGATAACATTTAATATCAATTCTATTCCATTGAATCGAATCGTCACAATTATTACACTCACAATCATTAATAAGTCACTTATAATCAACATGCCCATAAAGAAATTCCCCACCTAGTAAGGGAAAAGGAAACTAACGACTAGTAAAATACCGTGTGACCCGTGTTTCGTATCGGCTTCAGTACGAAAGCTTTAAATTTATAATGTATTAAAAATACATAATTTAACTAACATAACCTAATACATTATTAGTAATGAGCCTATTATTTATGCAGGTACAGGGGACGTGTATATAGATACGACAATCATTTCTTCCAGTCACGAGGTCCCTCTTTAGACTATGTTTTTAGTGTCCCCATATATAAGATGTACTATTATTAAGTTAAGCTTTTGAAATCAAAGTTGTAAACCACATGCGAATAGTTATTGTATATGAAAACAAAAAATGGTACTTTGAAACGAGACGATATTTTCAAATTTCATTCACAATCTAGAGTGAATAGAATACGTGTAAATTAAAAAAAAGGTATTACTTATTTCAAGAACGTACTGCTGTACGTTTTTGTTAATTAATTTCTAATCTATACAATAAAATCTTTAATATTTCCCTAAGCCTATGACTTATTATAACTTGCTTAATGCGTTCGTTGTGATCAGTATATGTTGTGATAACTATTGTCAATAAATTATCGTCATTTGTCACTGTAACAGATTGCAAAGCGATGTATTTAATAAAGACAATAAAAACTATGGAGTTTCCTTTTAGTTCTTAAGTTAAGTTTGTCATACAGGAGTATTTTTGTAATAGAAATATATAATGCATATTGGAAAATTATTAAAGGAGTTCAACAAGCTGTATACTTAGATTTTAATACATCTCTCTAGCCAGGAATCGGTGAGCTGATATGGTAAAGTAATATATTTTTTATTAATTTGATGGTGTTATTATATTAGGGTGACAATTTTTGGAAATATTGGCAAAAAAATGCGTTTTCCGCACCTTGCGTTTAAATTTAAAACAAACTAATTTTCAATAAACAACAAATATCACAATTCAAATGTTATGTAGATGTCTTAACAAAAGCTTTATATATTATTTTGAATTTTATTAAGATATATTTTATCAAATGGCAGAGTAGATGCCATTTCATCTGAAATGTCGAAAGGGGCTTGTGGATATTCTTAGGACGAGATTACTGTGAATCATTCGATAGAAATGCCAAGACGTTACCTACTGGTGTAGATTACATTTTAGTAGGAAATAGAGTTACAGAAACAGTTTATTACATAAAACACTTATATAAAAATAACCCTGCAACCGTTTTTACTGTCTTCACTGATTTGACTACTCACCGTGGCAACAGAGTTTTGTTAAATTACGATTTAAACATTAGGATACAAATAACAATATTACCTATTTAATTTAATCTTATCTTCATTCTACAAATATTGTTTTATATACAATTTATTTTACAATTTAATATACATATATATAGTAGCCATTACTTGTGTGACGATTGGAGTCGGAATTACACAAAAGTTTACCACAATTAAATGGGTTAGCTTCATAGGTCATAGATTAGTGACACATTTTTATATTATAATCTCATGTACTATCTGTATACTCTTGCTGCCTTATAAAAAAGTGGGACACAAACAACAACCTTGGTTTAGTATTTTCCATCCAAAAGATACAATAATATTTTTAATAAATCCGTTTGTTGTTTAACCGATATAAGCATCTTATCTGGCTTATCGGTTTTGACGTCTGGAATACGGCCAATAAGTTCTAAGAAAGTCCACTTGTAAAGATGAATCGAGTCACTTAGCTGTACAGATAATAATTTCCTTGAAACAGCTAGTACGTACTCAGTAAATGTAGCTATTTAGATAAGATTAAGATAGATTTAAAATAAAGTCTACTAAACTTAAGTCAAGTCAAGTGAAAAATCATTTAATCATATAGGTAACACAATGTACACTTATGAAAGTCAATAAAAAAGAAATATACATTAAATGCTCCTAATTTTACATTGACTGCCAGTTGTCAAATGAAGGGTGCCTTAATCGCCAAGTTTTTGGTATTACACAACGTTTGTAAGGAGCTGCAACCATCACACCATGTTCCACATGACATCAGCAGGAGGCATGGTGAAATAGGTTACATACATTCTCGTGGGAACAACACGCAAATACATAGTACAAATAACTAATCACCGCATACACGAATTTCAGTACGACCAGTCACCACAAGTAGCACCCGTTCACGAGTATCACGCATGGCCAGCCATCGGCCCCCTCGCCGTATTTTAGGGAGAGAGCGATATTTATTTTATTATTAAGCGAAGAGACACTACCGTAATAGTCAAGCTTATTAGTATAACGAATTTCCTATATGTAATATATTATTATATACATTAAGTAGTACTTGCCAAATTATCATTAGTCATTTCTACGTATCGTTATTTCTATAGAAATAACTATGACCCTTTAATAGTTGTATTTTAGCTAGGTCGCCTTGATTAGTATCCTGTCTGAATGCATGGTCAGTAGAGAGTTAATCTGTGATTTCAAAGTATAAATGCCAATATTAGTGCATTTATACTTTGACTTCCAAACAAAATTTTTATTCTTGCTCTTTGACAAAAATCGTAGATAATTAAACTTATACTACACATTTTAATTATCTCATATTCTGATCTCGCAAGTATCGCGGCGTTGCAGTCCAAGAGAAAAATATATAAAAAAGCACTCTTAGTTGTCCTATAATAACAACGTCACAAAATTTAAGACCACTTTAATAAGATAATTTCGAACTATATTAAACCTTGTTAATTTAAAATTGGAATGAATTCAGCATGTTAAATTGAATTTCGACAACTGTAAAAACATGTTTTACACGTATTTTAATAAAATCGACACAATGACACGAGGTAATTGCGAGAATGGTGCCGTCGTTTACGTCACACAGTTTCTGGGGCAGCCTGAAATAGAATTACCATGCTACTGGTCTAACTTGAATGGCGTTTACATGGATGATTTATTGCGGACATTTCTGCGGGTTTTAAAATGATAAATATGATTTCTTCCGCTGGGTCGATTCACGCCCTTCGACATCCGGAACAAGTTATTAGTCATCGAAGACTTGATTTGGTACTTTATGTAAAACAAAATTGCAAAAATGAATCTATGATCTATGGATGAATGAAGAAATGCGCAAATATAGTTCTTTAACTAAATTGTTATTTCATTTCTTTCTGTTAAACCGTAAACAGTTGGATTATGATTTCGTTTTTATAAGGGGTTATGTATGTTATAAATAATTACAAAATAATACACCACTTTTAGTTATGCCAAAAAGCAAGCCACTGAGTTTTTGTTGTGGTATATATAACATTTCACAATCACACACAAATGCATACATAGTCCACAAGTCACACAATACACGTATAAGTCTTAGAAGACCCCAGGTCCTATTATATACATTTTTATTACTATACGCTAAAAATGAAACAATTTTGAATTGATAGGCTCTCATGATACTCTTGCAGCCTCTTGTGGCATGTTGGTATAAGTGTTCATATTAAAAAAGAAAATGCCTCTTAATATCGATTTTAATGCTTATATACATATAATATAACTGAACCCGACAAAACGCGTAGGTCATACGATATTCCAATGTTTGTATAGTATAGATATTAATTTCTGAAAGTCACGTTAGTGCTAGGCCGTGACATTGTAATGTTCTTGGCGTGACAGCATGAGTGATTGATGGGAACACGATACAGTCATCCCAGCCCATTCTTTATCATACAGGAAGAAATATTGGATGATTGGAGCCAAACTGCAAATAGCTTCAAAAGTATTGTAATTTAATATGTGTGAAATTTTCACGAACGGCTTTATTTCCAATACTTCTAAATATGTTAATTTTTTTATTATAATAAAATTTAATTTTGTTGATATAATAAATACCAAATGAATCAGTATTGTGACCTAATAAACAAAACAAATGTTCCGTCTATACAACAAAAGTTATCAAAATCAGAAGTATCACTATCAGCAAAAAATACAGGTTAAAGGCTTTAAAAGGCTTGCTTTTTATCGACCACTGTCCTTTTTACTATGTTTTACCAATTGTGTAAATGCTTACGAGTATTTTGCTTTGTAAGGGTAACACTATACAGTGGCGTAACTATACCATCTGGGGCCCGTGGCAATTTCTTTTGATTGGGCCCTATCAGTAAAAGTCGTCACGTTGTACTCAGTTTAAGTTGTACTTCGAGATTTTCAGCCTACTCAAATACACGTTGTATATGTCCCACTAATACCACAATAATAACTCCTGTCTTAGGCGAAAGGGAATAGTTTGTAGACCCCACGCTAGCCCAATGCGTATTGCATATCGTAATCCATAGATCATAATGTCTCAATTCATTCATCATCTATTCGCTAGCTTTTCGGTGAAGGAAAGGTGAGGAGCCTTTTTTAATAATGAGCTCGCGGCCTCTTGGGCAGGGGCCCTCTTGGGACGGGGGCCTGTGGCATTTTGCCAGCCACAATAGGGTGGCAGGCATTGTTACGCCGCTGACTATATTTAATACCATACATAAGTACGAAATATCAAAAGCATGAATGTGCTTTTCTTGCGTACTTGATATACATTCACCACAATAGTACTTACCTAAAAGAAACTAGAACCATATCATTAGTATTCTTACAGAATTAGCAGTATATATCAATGAATTTCTAAGAATCTTCATTAGAATATATTCAATTAATAATTTATTTGAAGATACTCTATTTTACTAAACTAAGTATACGAAGACAATCTCTATTTTCCATGCCTGTACCTTCTCACAACTTATCTTACCATATCTTGATCTCATTTCAAAGCCACGATATTGCGTTGGTACCTTCTCACTCATTCCATTCACTCCAGGTCCCGGCTCGATAAAGAGCTGGATGTGGAGGTGGAACTTCTGGACTCTTCAGCAGCCAGGCACAAGATTGCAGTACGTCCGAAGAAAAATCACCCAAAAGTGAAAGCTGCCCCGAAACAGAACGGAGAAAGGTATTTCTTTTAACATAAACCATACCAATTCCCACTATGATTGTATTTTTAATATTTAGGTTTGACTTGCCACCAAGTGTGATAATCGTACGTCTAATGGCCAAGAGACCGAGCGTGTCTCTTGGATAAGAGGACATGCCACCGACATGCTTCTCTATTGACATGCGATTGTGTTAAAACGGTATTCTGTTAAAATTTATTTATAATACTTGTCAACGCTCGACACACTGTTACATGTACAACAATAAAATACAATTTAATACGATAAGCACTTACAAATATAACACACGATGTCAAATTTAAACAAATATTAAATTATATGTGATGATGCAACTATGATTATCCAGACCTAGGTTATCAGAATGCTCAATCTGGGTATCGCTGAGTTTCGGCCAAAATGCGATCTTCGACAAACGAAAAATATATATTGAAACGACATTTATGAAACGTCAAATTATTGGTATGCTATTGCATAACACCAATAATTTAATCCAAAAATAACGCATTAGTCCAATAGTAAAACGTAGAATACCAATTCTTTATCAGAAAAGTGGAAGTGCTTTCGGTGTTGAGTTATTGTTCAAATAAAATAGGGAAATGGAAGATGGCAGAATAAGGAATGCTCGACGACACACCATCGACATGTCACTGTGATAATTAAACAGTCTTGCCCATGAGAGAAAAGTTTCAGCGTGAACCACTAATTCCATCTGAGCGGCTAAATTGTTAATAATAATAAGAGTGTTCAGTTGGGTGAATTAATCCAGCAACTTCTGTATTATTTGATATATTGGGTATAACTACTGTCAGCCGTTGAAATTCTTGGCGTAGTAACTATCGATTAAATTTTTATCATACACTAGCGGACCCGAAAGATGTCCTGTCTTAACTACGAATATTGACTTCGATTTGGTATAATTAACTAAAAATGTAAAGCATTTTTGATACACAAAATTCTTTGTTAGTTTTTCTGGAACATGGGAACAGACGACATATAACTGGCCGTATTATAAACATGGATTTTCAGGATTAAAGCTACAAACAATTAGCGAGTGTAATTATTTTATTTGTACTTTATCAATATAATAACTGAATACTTAATATGGTGGTTTAGTATTCTAAATTTTTTTTACATAAGAACTTTATCCTGACATTAACAAACACGACAAAGAAAGAATTAGCTAAATTCGTCTAGTCGTTCACGCGTGACCAAGGGAAATAGGGTTTCATTTTATATATTATATAGATGCACTTTTGGTTTAAAAACGGTGTCCATCGAAAATGACAATTCCGTATGTCAATGCGACTTTACGTACGTTCAAAGTTGACTTCAGCCTTTAGCTTTGAAGCGTGAATGTGTCATGTCATATCCTCCTTTAGGATATTTGAGTATTTAAAAAAACGCTATGAACAAAAATTTCACGTCTTACGGGTGCAATCAAATAAAATGGTACAAAAATATGCCATACAGGAATAACGAATTATCAAAGGTTCTATCGAATGCGACGATGTATACACAGGTGCAGAGACTCTCTGGTTTTCTTTCATTTCTAAAGACTATCTACGTACGTAACGATGAACAAACAAATTTTTATAAAAATTGTGTGATATTATATAAACTATCGCAGTTGAGTTATTGGCACTTAAATCGATTAAACTTCGGCCGCTAATAAATCTTACCCTGCTTCCGTTACTGTTACCCAAACAGCCGTTTGATTGGCGTGCTATTGAAAATATTTATGAAATGTTATATGACAAACAATTCTTAATATAACATCGTTTATCGGGACAATACTACTAATTGTTCGAAATACATCATTTCAATTTAATAATTTATGATGAGGGTGATCCAAAATATTATTTCTCGGCCGATTGCCACATTTATTAGTTGAGTCATTGTTAAGATTTACTTGGGTTACGTCAGACACATTTTTATTTTGATATATACTTTTTGTTAATTATAACTGATAATAGTTACGTCCACTATTTAGAATTTTATAGTGAGTGTTTAGTGCGGTTTGAGAACTATCGTGAGGCAAGGTATCAAGGCATCAGTCTAAGCTCTCTTTGTTCTCGAACTAATAGAATTGCTTCAAAACCTTACGGCTGATAATATTGTGTGCCTTTCTTCCTGGTAACAAGATATTGTAACGAAGTATGTACTCGGCGCTTATTATTCTAGTATAAGATTGTGTATCGACGGCCACCGAACCGTTCTTTGTGGTACACATTTTTTTTGTTAAAATACATTCTTTATTTAATTTTAAATTAAGTTGGATGTACAATACAGAAACTGATTCATTTGAATATAAAAAACCCAAACTTACTCAAAGAACACAAATTGTTAAATATTTGTTAGGTAACAGGACTTACGATTACACAAAAGTGACCTAACAAATAAATTTAAGAAGTATATTTTGCTGGCCTAATATTTGAATGTCCGGCTCTTACCACCGAGTTGTAATATCAAACATAAATCAAACATTTGTCGTGTGTATTATCGTTTTAACTTGAAATATGTATCTATTAGAAGACTTTAGTAGGAATTTTTAACGTCGACAGACTTATAATATTTACATGGAAACAAGAAACCGTAGTTTCAAAATGTAGGCGTACGTCAAAATGATTATAAACTATGCAGAGATATATGTACATCAACCTTCCTCATGAATCACTCACTCGATGGAAACGATTTAAAATCCTAGGTAAACATTTGTAAGCATACAAATGGCTGCTAGCGGTTTTATTTTATACTAGCCCTGTGCGTCGACTGTCTGTGTTTTTTAAATATATCGTACGTCTCTTTGGAGAGCAGTGTTGCTGCAGCGTGACTCTCATACCTGACGTCGTAGGTTAGATCCCCAGCGGTTTTCCAATCAATTTTCGTGAAAGAAAACATCGTGAGGAAACCGGCTTGCCTTACTCAAAATTTCGATGGCGTGTGTCAAGCACTGGAGGCTAATCACTTACTATTAGATTGACAAATGATTATAAAGCAGATACAGAAATCTGAGGCTTAAGAAGGTTGTAGCGCCACTGGCTTTTTTATTATTTTTGAAACTTTTTTATCGGCGTTGGAAATAAATTTACCGTCACATTTTTCGGTCACGCGTCATTTCATTGACGGTTGATTCAAGAGATTCGAAGCCATTAAAACAAAAATATATAATAACGATAACAATGATAGTAATAAATCTATTACAATTAATGAAATTCTGTAATAATCTTAGTAGTAATAAGGTAAAATGAAGTAATTGTATTATTTGTATTCATGTCTATGAAAATAAAAGCCTTTTGTTAAACTTTATATAATTTAATTTATTTAACCAATTACTGTAAAGTTGCATAAAGTAAATCACTTTTCGAAAGGTCATAAAGAAGTTTCAGTTCTTACGTGTGTACACACTAGTAAACGCTCACATTTCTTTTTATGTTCCTTTGGAAATCTCTCCAATTGATACAATGAGTATCTCGGTTGTAGTCTTTGTCAAGAAGACTTCTTTGATTAATGTGTATTATGTAGCCAGGTCCGTTCGATTAGAAAACACAAAGCGTGGCAGGGTTGTCAACGTTATTCGAATTATTTTCGGTCATGGCCCACTTAATTCGTTATTAATGGATAAACATTAGTTTGGCTGTTTGAGCTGGATTGCGTAATGTCTAGAAATTTTAGGTGACCTATATACTGAACAATATTGACTCGTTTGTCAGAAATATGTCACATCTAGAATCAACAGTAGTTCTAACTTAAAAAAACTTTCTAGCTAATTTATCTAAGATTTAAATTCTAGTTAACGATTTGCTACAGGCCAATCTCTGTTAGTCAATTTTAACTTAATTATTTATATTATAATGTTCGTAATAGTAACATACAGCCGCATTCCGAAACATATCTTCATCTTTCTTCATTGCCGCAGGTCGACATTTTTAAAATGCCCAGTCAACTCCAATATGTTTTCTAATTAATTATAGTAGATATAGAGAAAATCAGTTTATTTAAACTCATATATCAGTTTTATTGTTTAATGGCTATTATATGAAGTGATTTATATGCTATCTTTCCTAATGATATGTTTCAGGTTCGCGAGAGGTGTTCTAAATACCGCTAAACATATTTATAATGAAATAACGAACTAAACGTCTCTTACTTATACTAAATATAATGGTATTGTTTTAGATTCTTAAAATAGGTATGAAAATTAGAACTCTTCTACTGTTCCAGTAATTTATGCGTGTAATCTTTCGTATAATTAAATATTTAATTGCTATTTTAGTATTTTAAAATATTCTTATTTAGTGCAGTGTTGGCCTAGTGGCTTCAGCGTGCGACTCTCATCTCTGAGGTCGTAGGTTCGATCCCCGGCTTTACACATACTTTCTGTCTATGTGCGCATTTATCATTCGCACGAACGGTTAAGGTAACATCGTGCGGAAACCGGCTTGCCTTAGACCCAAAAAGACCACGGTGTGTGTGTGACAGGAGACACATCACCTACTTGCCTATTAGATTGACAATTTATCATGAAACAGATAGACATCTGAAAAACCTAAAAAGGATGTAGCGCCATTGATTAATTTTTATTTACGTAGGATAAAATATAGTTGTTTGTTGAGTGATGTTTCATATTAAATTACTGTTATAACTATGTATTTAATATTTCCTGTCTTGATACTACGTGTTTACTTCTTGTTTTCACAGTAGTATAGTTTCATGCACCAATTTCATCATGTCTTGCTAATCGCGGTCGGTATTATAGAGGCGAAACACAGTGTAATGGCTGCTGGTACTTACAAACGTTTTTTTAAAAAACCGTTGCGATTTAAAAGTGAGAGAATTAATTTAAAATTATGTAAATTATTATAAGTTTTTAATAATAATATATAGCTTCAATCCGTTTAAAAAGTATTTTCTTAATGTGTAAAAGATATGTTAACAAAAGACAATACTAGATAATGCGTTATAATAAAACTTTCAATGTGTTAATACCTTTTTCTGTTGTTAGTGTCGTGTTTTCTACAAACGTAAATAATGCGAAAGATATAAAATTTAAAAAGATTATTATCTTGTTACGCCACTGTAGTATCACACGCGTGTACATAAGTACACACACATGCTTTTTTCATCTTGCAGGAGCTAGTAACCATTAACTTATGAGTGTTATTTTTGAAATATTTTAAATCATTCATTTTTTTATGTACCGGAAACACCTACACAGTGAACATTACCTGTGACATAAGTATTAAAAATACTGACCTAAATCTAATTTCGCAGTAATTCCCACAAATCATACTGCTCTAACGTTATAAAATTGTTATCACCTGCTTATTAGACCCGACACGAATGTATGAGTATATATTTTTCTTTGATGTTGTAAATGGGACAAAACGTAACGAATATACTCGCTGTTCACGGAAAAGTTGTCTTAATCAATGTCAGTACGGGTCATTGTACCGAATATTGCTCATCTATTAAGTATATCGAAAAACAAAATTCATAAAATGGAAACTCTAAACAATTTTTCTATCTTTTATAAAAGAGTCTAGTTTCCAAACAAATTCAAAATACAGGTACCGGCTATAAACATATAAATTCACAAAATCTATGTATGTTACAATTTATATGGAAATGTTTCAAATAGGTTACAATTTCCCTTGCTTTGTTGCAAAACGCGTTTAACATTTATTAACGATTCAGGATTTTGGAATATTTTATATAACATTTGGTTCTGCACTTCTTGCACTCATCATTTTCTGTTTTAGTTTTTCTCTTTCTAGGGTTGCCCGGAAGAGATCGCTTATTAGCAATAAGGCCGCCCGTTGCATGCCTTGTAATTTTTATGTATTGTGTTTCTAACTAACAACTAAAATACCAGTTGCGAGTGACGTCAACAATTGTGGCTTGGAGGGCACAAGGGCCGATCATTGCCTTTGTATCTGGATTTTTGACTTTAGCATGATAAGTTAATATTCTTTACATGTAACTGGTATTACGCCAAAAAATAGTTTTTAGGAAACAAATGGAACATCTGTATTTCTATAGATTGAACAAAAGATCTGTCTTGCCAAGAAATTAAATATACAATTTCACCAGTGTCCTAGTTATGGCATTTCCAGACGTCGTGTAAGAGATTGTTCATGGCGCGTCTTTGTTTTCGTTGCTAATTATATTTTGTACTAATTTAAATGGAAATTTACCTATTTGTCTATTTTGTGGTGTTATTTTATTTGTTTAAGAATTGCCTGAAGGGTAACGAGTAAAGTGCCGAGAAGAATTCGTAGGTTTAAATATAATGGTAGATCTACGCCTTCATTATATCTGAAAATTGCAAGTTAATTTTTGATGTACATTTGAAAACTGTATGTCTAGTAACAAATATAGTTAGTTGTTTTTAGGGTATAGGGGTAAGGCGTATAGAATTAATTTCAATTTAACTTCTGAGAACATTATATTTTTCTATAAAATTAAACTTTAAGATATAAATAACATTCGTTTTTACTATCGCTAATTCACAATTTACATTTCAAATAAAATGGGTCAAATTTCATCACAAATATATGAAATGTATACAAATTTAATGGACTTTTTACAACGCTGTCCGAGATTTTCTAACCCTGCTCCATGAACTCCAACTGTGGAAGTGGACCGGACGCTTTCATACGTGACATCATGAACGTTTTGAAAAAATACAACATGTCAAAATGATTTGTAGTAATACTAGACAGGAATACTTTTTTTAAACATATATTTCATACATTAGATTGATGTACGTATAGTATATTTTCTTGGTCTGATTTTTTTATGTAATTGGGGTTTAACGGGCAAGAGGCGCACCTGATTTTAAGTGATACCGCCGCCCATGGACACTGACATTGCCGGAAGGCTTGCATTGCAGTGCAGTGCATTTCCGGCCTTTCAAGAATTAGTATGCTCTTTTCTTGAAGGACCCTAAGTTGAATTGGTTCGGAGATACTTCAGCTGCAGCAGCAGCAGCAGCTGATTCCACATAGTGGTGGTGCGCGGCAAATACTGCCTGTAATATATAAAGCCTTATTAAATACATTTATGTACTATTCCTAGTATCTCAATTTAAAATTATTGTTACGCTTTGAATATTGAAAGACCCAAATTCCTTCTCACAAGTGTGCTACAGAGTGTGCTATGACCGTGTACGGCGTAGAGACCCTACGCTGTAGACGATATCTTGTAATTGTTCTCATTACTTGATATTGAATTATCTTTACTGAATACTATGTTAATAAGATTTCGTTTGGTAAGTATAAAAATTCTCGCAAAACGTTCGTAAAACTTATTATATAAATAACGTGCTAGTGTGATAGTGATAGTATCTAGTATTTTGGTAATGAAACAGTTCGAAAAAGCAATCTTCCTACAAACAGTAATTTGGCGCTCAATACTGCTTAAACATGCCTCATATATTTTACTATGTGACATCAAGCAAAAAGCTTTTAAACAGTTTTAAATTAGACGTAAACGTGTTTATGAGCACTCTATTTCATGTCGCATGGTTCGATAATGTCGTTAATTGACGTGGCTGATCGTTCAATGAACTTAACAAAAATTTATCCAGCCGTAACGTTTTAATATTTTTTAACGAATATATTTTGTTAAAATACATACGTTTGACCAGTGTTGGCGCAGTGGCTTCAGCGTGTGACTGTCATCCCTGAGGTTGTAGGTTCGATCCCGGCTTGCACCAATGGACTTTCTTTCTATGTGCGCATTTAACATTCGCACGAACGGTGAAGGCAAACATGATGCGGAAAGCGGCTTGACTTTGCCCCAAAAAGACGATGGCGTGTGTCAGGCACAGGAGACTGATCACCTACTTGCCTATTAGATTGACAAATGATCATGAAACAGCTAGAAATCAGGAGGCCCAGACCTAAAAAGGTTGTAGCGCCATAGATTTATTTTTTACATACGCAGTAAAAAATAGGTTTTTGGTTAGGAGGTTCTTATAGCTGTTCCATTATTTATATATATATTTAGGTATATTATATATAACATCTAATGCGGGTACATAAATTAAATAAATAATCTAAACAATTTCATTAGGCATTAGATTCAAGATATCATAGTCAAATTAAATAGAAGTTTTATATTCGTAATAGTATATTTATGGTCTTTTTTAAATTTGTGTAATGTCAAGATTATTGCTCTGTATTCGCACCCTCCAGGCACTACCTAGAGTAATAAACACAGATGACAGTAGGTCGTAACGGCCTACAGGACATGTTAATAAAGCACTGTCCGTGCCTGGAACGGTTCTGTGAAAAAAATATAATATCTACTGGAGGCAAGCAAAAATGAAGGAACGGCAAACAATTGCGCCCATGGCTATTGTACCAATGTAGCGGGGGCGTATCCCGCGAATCGCGTAAAACGAATAAATAATTAGTTTTGTATCTTTTTAAACTCAAACTCAAAATATCTTTAGTCATATGGGTAAACAAGTACACTTATGAACGTCAAAAAGAAGTTAAATTAATTTTAAACTTACTTACTTACTTTACTACCAGTTCCAAGTCAAGGGCGTAGAGCAGGTAAGAAGAACTGGCAAGAACTTTCCGCCACTCTTTTTAATCGCGAGTAATTTATAATTGAGTCATACAAATTGTTTAAACTGGAGCAAATCATTTAAGTATTCGTCAAATTTATAAAAAGCTTTATGGATTAATTAAAGTTTAGCGAGGGCTTTGAATTTATTAAGTGACAATTCTCCCATTCGATTGTGAGTTTGTTGTAAAATCGAATACAAACCAAACTTTTGGCATAACCGGTAGTTTTCAATTATTATTGAATGAAATATGCATCTTCTGTAAAAGCGAACTCACTGTTTATTATGATTTGTCCTCTGATATGTTTCCATACAATATTTAGGAATACGCATCTTTCAATTATTTTACGACTAAAGCTGCTTGCACAACCGGACATTATTTAAAAAAGCTGGAAAACTTACGTTACTGGGAACGATGAAACATTCGAAATATATTTTAAAATAATTAAAATCACTTAAGTAGTTATCAAGTTTATTGGTTACTAATATTCAAATCTGTCTTCTTTATAAAATGATTGACTTTTATTATAGAAAAGTTTTTTTCGGTTTCTAATTAAAATTATAACTAACAAACACGAAATACGATTATGACTTATGAAAATAATTATTTCATTTTCAATTTAGGTTAAGGTTATTTTAATGCAATCTCCAGTTTAATTAAAATTCCCGAAGCTGACACGGCCCGCGTGACAGTTGTAGGTTATTGCAATAAATTCGTCTCGATAACAGCAGACACGTACGTTGCCGACTTCAAGAGTTATTAGGGCTACTTTGGGCTTGTTTTAAGTAAACCAAATTTATGACTTAACGTCAATGGTATCAGAATAAGTGGTATTTTTGTATTTCAAAGATAAATTATTTAAATAGAATTCTTGTCCAAATGTATCATATATAAATCGACGCATCAAGCGTATCCTATTTTATCGTGTTTACAAAATAAATAGGTTTTTTTTAAATAAATATAAAGCTTATATAAGCAAGCTTTACCCTGTTGCGATTGTAGGATTTGGTCAAAAGCATATATTTATCTTGCCTAATGATTTGTCTTAAATTAATTATACAAAGTTAATTGAAATAGTAACATAAGATTTTTCACAATTGTATAGAAAGGGAAATAAATAAAGAATATACATATTTTAAGCAACATATCTCTCGTAAATATAGTTACATATATCAGTGATTCTATTAGACTCCGTGTGCAATGTTGAAAGTAAATTTTGTAAAAACAAACAAACTTCAATCTAATTCAGACGTAGGAGTAGCTAATCAAAGATTTCCCAATTTAAAAACGTGAAATTTAAGTAGATCATGTAAATTGTGTTTTATTTTTATGTGACTAAAATATAAGATTTTAACCCCAACAGTGTTGATAAACCTATGTTAACTCTTTTTGATAGTTCCGACTTCTGTTTCCGATATCTGTTATTCTAGATTAAAAACGTTTCAGCCACGCCTGATGGTTTTAGCCCAAAAATGCGTAGTGAATATCATAAATAATGAAACGTTCTTTTGACCAACACCTCAAATTCCACCAAATCCATTTTTTTTTAAATTAAATTACGATAGTATCCAACATTGACAGATGAAACGCATATTATGTATAAACACGGCTATGAAACTTAGTATTGCTGTAATGATTGAATATAGAAAATCGTAAAATTGCTAATATTATTACGCAAAAAATGTGTTGCTATTGGAGCTGATGAAAGACATTCGACATCGGGTACTATTTTTGAGTATTTCAAAATAGCGAATATGTTTTCACATAAAAGTTGCTATATATCAGGTTTGCTATAACTAAAGGTGAGCCTAATGATGTTTTTTTATATGGGTCAGTGATCGCTCTACTTAACCAAGCTTGCGACCGTCTTTGGGTTCCAGAAACGTCTTTGACTGACACTGAAATATCACCTGCAATGTGAGAGAACAGCTGATATTCTGTCTTTTAATTGGATTCATATTGAACTCACCAGAGGCGGAACACAAATTTTAAATATTTCTTCTCCATAAAGTTGTTCAAAAATGGATGACAGTGGTTCGCTTTGTTGTTGTGGAAAACGAGTGGATAATTTAAGAACATTTTCTTGCACAAATATTTAAATGAGAAAGACATATTATATGTTACGGTTATTTTATCTTTATTGAATTATACTTTATTTGTTTTCTTACATGATAGGGTAATTGTATCTGTCAAAAAACCATAAAAATTATGTATACTAAAACATCATGAAATGATTTTATTCCACTCAGAATAAAAAAAAAACTAGTACACTCGCCGCGCTAATAATAAAGTAATCACTCATAATACGCGGGTCTTTGTCCTACATGTGTTGGACGAAAATAACATTTATTCTGCAATTATTTTTCAGTCGACTGGAAATGACAGGACATAATTTCTTTATTGATCTTGCTGCATTTCCCTGTAATAAATCATGCCGTACGCAAACACTGAATGTCTTTACATATAATAAAAAACGAGGAAAGTTTATGTGTATAATACTATCTACGCAATGTAAAACATATTGCAAAAAAAGTGTTTGATCTTTTTCATATTTATACGCGAACGAAGTAACAAATTTTTAATTTAAAATTTTATTTTAACTTTATATTCTACCATTATAGCATATTATCGCCTACAAATTTCGATACTACTATATATTGATTTGTTTCTTTAGTGTCTAAGAAATGTACCAAACCATTTATTTATATAGTTGGTTCATAACCAGGCTTGTTGCATACAGTTAATAGTTAGGGAATGCGCAAAATATGCAAAATAAAGCTTATAATTACATGTCTTATCCGTAGATCAATAAACCCTACCAATTAAGCTTACAGCAATATAACATATAAAATCCTTTCCAGATGGCTGGTCCGTGTCCTAGAAGACGTTCAAGGCGACGAACTCAGCTCACGTCAGGGCTACGTGCCAGCCCATGTTCTTCGAGAGAAGGAACCTGAGAGGGATATCACGGCACTCGCTGCTAGACGACAGTGAGTATAGTATAGTAGTGAATATTCGTGACTTATATGTAGTATCTATAATACTTATACTATATATAACCTAAATAAATTTGGAAGATTTGTTGTGTGCAGGAAAGATATACAGATGTAATAGTTAATGTCTGCAAATATATCATTTGAAGATATACTTTGTTAAATTAAGTCAAATTAATTTAAACTTCTTAAACGAAAATATTGTAATTTGTTACATTTAAATTTGACTTTTTAATACGTTATCTTCAAATGTTAAATTCAATAGCATACAAACCGGTCCTGTTATGGACGATTTGACCAACTGTAACGATATTTTGACACAACATTTTAGTACTTGTTTGCACATAGTAGCGGAATCAAAAATAGTATTTACATAATATCTGATGGACTAGGATTTTCTCTTTATACTAGATTTTTTAAACAGTATCTGCAAATATTTATCTGGCTTTTTATTCACTGATCATAGGCACTCATTAATAATATAACTTTTTTCAGTTTACTTAACGGACAATTAAAATGGTCCGTTAATCTATGTAATTCGTTAAATAAAGTATTGCCTATCATATTGTTACGAAGACGGGTCGACTGCATGTTTCTAGATTTTTCCACTAGTTAGAGAACTTTTCAGCAGGCTGTAATATGATTTCTGACCGTTTCAGGAGAGGGTCAATCACATATTAGAAAATTGTAATTTTCATAATGTTACCCTAGTTTTCAGGAAGCTGAAACCTTTTTTCAGTCGGTTTCAGAACATGTGTAGTCGAGTGGTGCAGTTTTCAGGAGACCCGTTTTCAGGCGTTTTCAGGCCTAGTTATACCCCTTTGATGAAGGAATATTCTAGACCGAACTTTCTAGGTGTGAGACAAGGACGAAATGATACGAGAGAGAGAGAGAGAAGATCAGAACTTTCTGGAAACTAGACGAGCACTCTAGAACGCCGTACGACAAGGACGGAGCAACGTGCGAAAGAGACAAAGAGTGCGAACGTTCTAGAATTGTGCAATCGCTACTCAGTAGCAAGCCCGCCTAGAAAGTTCTCGAATATTGTTTAGAATTATTCCCAGGGATATATAAGCGAGCCGAAACGCGACTAGTCACTTAGTTTTGAATGCGATTACACGAGAGAAACACCGAAGCGATAAAGTGCGAATAAAGTGAATATAAGTGATAAAGTACTGTATGAAGTGTGCATAATTGAAGTATTTAGTGACTGTGTTTTTGTGTGTTATTAGTGCATCTCTGCAATTAATTTGTGCCCATAAATTCCTCATTGATTTTTCAAGAAATAAACCCTTGAAGAAATCTACGGCATTTTCTATCCGATCCCCTAGCTCGTAACATTTTGGTGTCAGAAGTGGGATAGAAACATGCCAATTACTCCAAGGGAGAATCAAGAGGAGTCTGTGGCAGAGTCTTCAGCTGCGGAGGGAGTGCAGACAAGGGCCCAATTAGCACGTGACGCCGCCCGACGACAAAGTTTTGATGCGAACTGTGGGATGGGCGAAAGCAACGAGGCCAACATCGTTCTTGCTCTGCGTCAAATTATGGAGGAAGAACAGACACGCCAAATGATTGAAGAACAGACACGCCGGCAAGAAGAACAGGCATGCCGTCAGGAAGAACAGGCACGCCGTCAAGAAGAACAGGCACGCCGTCAAGACGAACATACACGCCAAATGATGGAAGAACAGGCTCAGACACGTCGCATGATAGAGGAGCAGGCACGACGTCAAGAGGAGCAGGCTCGCCGTATAGGAGAAAAACTTTGTGACCTGAAAATACAGGTAGATGAAAAGATCGAGAATTTGGAATCTAATATGGATTGTAAGCTATCCAAGCAGGATAAACGTATCCTTGGATTAGAAAATGAAATCCAATGCCTGAAGACCTCTGGTGTTGTCACGACTGTAGCACCACCTGGAAATATGAAAGTGCCTCCCTTTGATGGTACATCTTCTTGGGGCGCGTACAAGCTTCAATTTGAGACTGTAGCACAGTCAAACGGGTGGACTGACGATCAAGCAGTTACCGCCCTTATTCTGGGATTGCGAGACGAAGCCCTCTCCATATTAGATACCAAGAAAGGTAAGGTGACGTTGAAGCAACTGCTAGATGCCCTGGAATCACGGTATGGAGACGCACATTTAGAGCACGTTTACAGGGCTCAATTGAAAGATAGAATACAGCAGACAAATGAAAGTTTGCAAAAATGGGGACTTGAAATAGAGAAGCTGGTAAGGAAGGCCTACGCATCCTCACCAGATGTTGCAGACAAGATGCTGGTTCAAGCTTTTGTCGACGGTATTCGAGACCGTGAAATTCGTATGGCTGTGAACCTCGGTCACCATAAGGAACTTAAGGATGCTCTTGCCCATGCGTTGGAGGTGGAAGCATTTTGCAAGGATCATCGACCTAACCGCATTAGGGCTGTCACGGAAAAACCAAGTACCCAACGTGGACCCACCTATTACCTCTGTGGGGAAATAGGGCATATGAGGTTTTCATGCCCTAAAAAAGATCTCAGAGGCGAAATAAAGACTAGACGTGGGGAACCGGAAGCAGCGGGTGTGACTGCCGCTGAACAGCGGCAGGGAAACGAGTAGAAGCCAGGACCACGGGGCGGGTGCTGGCCGGTTCTGTAAGGAAGGCCCCAAAAGTTATGATCACTCAAACTCAGGATGGGAATACCATTGTTATCGACGGAGAAGTAAACGGATGTAGGTGTGAGTTAACCCTTGATACTGGAGCTTCCCGGACAGTAATTAGATACCAACTTCTGAAGTCATTTTACAAAAGCCTTTCTGGTGGAAATGTACAGCTCCTTACAGCTACTGGTCAGCACATAACCGTTCGAGGGGAAGGTATCGCTACCTTCAAGATTGGGGGAAGATCATACAGACATAAGGTGGTTATTGCTGACATCGTGGATGACTGTATTATCGGTTTAGACTTCATGAAGCATTACAACTGTAAGATTGACTTGGAGAACGGTACGTTCAAGTGTAGAGATGAGGTAGTTTCTCTAAAAGGTAATACATTGCAGGGTGGGTATGACGTCTATAGATCCATCACTGAAAATAGTACAGTCAGTAAACAACGAGATATAGTTCAAGAAGTATTAGAGGGTTGAAAGGAATCCTTGTCGAAAGGAGAAATGTTGAAAGCAAAGGAACTATTGAAGTCATTTTCAGACATGTTTGCTACACACGATGGAGATCTAGGAAGGACAGGTGTCGTTAAACATCGAATTGAGACTGGAACCGAAGCACCGATACGTTTGCGACCGCGACGAGTACCTGTCGCATATGAAAAGAATATAGACAAGATGATTGCGGAAATGTCAAATCATAATGTCATTGAATCATCTTCTAGCCCTTGGTGCTCTCCAGTAGTTTTAGTCAAGAAAAAGGATAACAGTTCTGTGTCGACTACCGTCGTCTTAATGATATCACAAAGAAGGACAGTTATCCCTTACCTAGAATAGATGACACCTTGGATACCTTAAGTGGGGCAAAATGGTTTACAACTTTAGACTTGAAAAGTGGGTACTGGCAGGTGGAGATAGACCGAAGTCATAAAGAGAAGACAGCGTTCTCAACTGGAAAAGGACTATGGCAGTTTAAAGTTATGCCGTTTGGGCTTTGCAATGCGCCTGCTACCTTTGAAAGACTAATGGAGAAAGTACTGTCAGGACTGATAGGGCAAGCCTGCTTAGTGTACTTGGATGATGTAGTCATCATTGGGAGAAATTTTGAAGATCATATACGGAATCTGCAACGGGTGCTCACCAGACTCCATAAAGCCAACCTGAAATTAAGTCCAAAGAAATGTTTATTTTTTAAAAGAGAAGTGAGCTACTTGGGTCACATTATATCGCAGGACGGAGTTCGAACAGATCCCGAGAAGATAGTTGCGGTGAAGGAATGGCCAGTACCTAAAGATAAAACTGAAGTCCGTGCTTTCTTAGGCTTATGTTCTTACTACCGAAGATTCGTGAAAAATTTCGCGGATATTGCAAAACCTCTTCACAGACTCACCGAAGAGAAGAGGAAATTCACATGGGATGGAGAGTGTGAAGTTGCATTTAATGAGCTCAAGAACCGACTATGTGAGACTCCGATACTAGGCTACCCGGACCATGATGGCGAATATGTGGTAGATACAGATGCCAGTGGAATTGGCATCGGAGGTGTACCATCACAGGTAAAAGGTGAGCGCGAGGAAGTAATAGCCTACTTCAGCAAGTCGTTATCGAAACCAGAACGAAACTACTGTGTCACTCGGAGGGAACTACTGGCTGTTGTGAAGACGCTGCAGCATTTCAGTAAATACTTACTAGGTCGCAAGTTCCGTCTTAGAACAGATCATGCTGCATTAAAATGGCTACTTCAGTTCAAGAACCCAGAAGGACAAGTGGCTCGATGGATCGAACAATTGCAAGAGTATGACTTTGCTACTGAACATCGCAAGGGTAGAGCGCACGGGAACGCAGATGCATTGTCTCGTAGGCCATGTGAGGAAGACTGTAAACATTGTACAAGACACGAAGGTAGAGAGGTTGCCCATGTGAGGATACTCAGAACGGATACCATTAGTCCAGATTGGTGTGGTAAATTAATTCAGGAAGAGCAACAACAAGATTCTGACATTAAACCAATTCTGGACTGGATGAAATCTTCAGCTATAAAGTCGCGATGGAATGATGTTGCATCTACTAGCACCACGACCAAGAGTTACTGGGCTCAATGGGATAGCTTAGTTCTCCATAATGGGGTGTTATGTCGTAAATGGGAAAACGCTCGTGGGGATGCATCTCATCTACAGTTAGTTGTGCCAAGAGCCAAGATTCGCAACATATTGGAAATGTTTCATGACGGCTCATCAGGCGGACACTTAGGTGTAAAAAGGACTCTTATGAAAATTAAAGAGAGATTTTATTGGATACATTGCCGCGAAGATGTAGAAGACTGGATTCGGAAATGTAAAGCTTGTGCAGCTGTTAAAGGCCCACAGTCGAGAACTAGAGCGAGTATGAAGAAATACAATGTCGGAGCTCCATGGGAGAGGATAGCAGTTTACATAGCTGGACCATTTCCGTTAACAGAAAAAGGAAATAAGTACATCATGGTTGTTATGGATTATTTTACGAAGTGGCCCGAAGTATTCCCTATTCCCAATCAAGAGGCAGTTACAGTAGCTGAGATACTTGTAAATGACGTATTCTCTAGATTTGGAGTACCTTTGGAAATGCACAGTGATCAGGGAAGAAATTTTGAGTCTCTACTATTTCAAGAATTGTGCCGATTAATGGGAATTCATAAGACGCGGACTACTCCATATCACCCACAGTCAGATGGAATGGTGGAACGCTTCAATCAAACCTTGGAAAGGCACTTGGCAAAACTGGTGGACAACCATCAAAAAGACTGGGACAAGTATATTCCATTATTTCTAATGTCATACCGGTCTGCGGTTTATGAAACCACAAATGTTACTCCTGCTTTAGCCATGTTTGGGAGACAACTTAGATTACCAGCGGATATTGTAACTGGGCGACCACCTGACACACCGGAGAGTGTTACAGAATATGCTGCGGATCTGCGTAATAAACTGGACGAAATCCATGAACACGTACGTGCATCGCAAAGTAAAATAAGTGAGACTACGAAGATTAGGTATGACAGAAAGACGAATCACATAGAATTTAAAGAAGGCTCGCAAGTATGGCTCCATAACCCAACAAAACGAAAAGGCAAATCACCAAAGCTTCAAGCTGACTGGGACGGTCCATACAGGATAGTCACGAAGATAAATGACGTTACCTATCGCATAAAGAAAATGGGTGGTTTAAGGAGCAAACCGAAAGTCGTTCACATAAATCGATTGGCTCCCTATAAAGGATGTAATGATGCTCGGGACGAGCATGTCTAAGGAGGGGGTAGTGTTACGAAGACGGGTCGACTGCATGTTTCTAGATTTTTCCACTAGTTAGAGAACTTTTCAGCAGGCTGTAATATGATTTCTGACCGTTTCAGGAGAGGGTCAATCACATATTAGAAAATTGTAATTTTCATAATGTTACCCTAGTTTTCAGGAAGCTGAAACCTTTTTTCAGTCGGTTTCAGAACATGTGTAGTCGAGTGGTGCAGTTTTCAGGAGACCCGTTTTCAGGCGTTTTCAGGCCTAGTTATACCCCTTTGATGAAGGAATATTCTAGACCGAACTTTCTAGGTGTGAGACGAGGACGAAATGATACGAGAGAGAGAGAGAGAAGATCAGAACTTTCTGGAAACTAGACGAGCACTCTAGAACGCCGTACGACAAGGACGGAGCAACGTGCGAAAGAGACAAAGAGTGCGAACGTTCTAGAATTGTGCAATCGCTACTCAGTAGCAAGCCCGCCTAGAAAGTTCTCGAATATTGTTTAGAATTATTCCCAGGGATATATAAGCGAGCCGAAACGCGACTAGTCACTTAGTTTTGAATGCGATTACACGAGAGAAACACCGAAGCGATAAAGTGCGAATAAAGTGAATATAAGTGATAAAGTACTGTATGAAGTGTGCATAATTGAAGTATTTAGTGACTGTGTTTTTGTGTGTTATTAGTGCATCTCTGCAATTAATTTGTGCCCATAAATTCCTCATTGATTTTTCAAGAAATAAACCCTTGAAGAAATCTACGGCATTTTCTATCCGATCCCCTAGCTCGTAACAATATGTACCCTTTTCAGAATATATTTTGCTATATAACTGTTTGCATAAAAATATAACGATCTATTTGCATTCATACACACTGATTGTGATTAATATGATTTTTTATCAAAATCCTGTGAATACAAATAATTAATATGAAATTTTGAAAACTTCTTCTTCTTTCGTCTTTTGTTAACATAGCTTTTACACATTAAGAAAAAACTTTTTAACGGATTGAAGCTATGTATTATTATTATAAACTTTTTTTTTAACTAAAAAATTAATTAACTTTTTAAAAATGAACAACCTCTTTCATACATTAAACAAGTACATGTTTATTTCTATCTTCTACCACTTTTAAAAGTCACAGCCGGTCAGAATCAATATTACACGAAAATATTTATACATTTTCAGGTTTTATTAATTGTTTTATGGCAAGTGCGGTTTCACATCACGGAACGGAGGCAAATGGTGACGATAATCGTGTTATACGCGTTTACGTTTCCCATGTGTGAATTAGGCCTGCCGTACATCAGTTTTTTGACCTTCAGAAAATAAAAAAGTGACCTCAACATTCGATCAATATAACGAAACCAATATATACTTTATAGAAAGGATATCTATGTCTTAGCTTTTTATTTGTGTCAGTTCTAACTTTTTTTTTAAATACTGACATAAAAGAACGAAATGAAAGCGAAGAAAATTTAGCCTAAGTCAAAATAGACATTTGTAATTTCATTTTGATTTACAAACAATCACGATTTAAAACTTAAAATAACTGTTTAGCGATAATATAAAGCATCAACGCCGTAGATACATACCTGTCATTCGTAAAATAGAGCGTCTGGATTGACATAGATAATAAATTAATTTAAAATTTCACGTGTCGTGAGCCTTAAGCTGCTTATTAAGGGTGTGAAAATAAAACTCTCATCCGAGCATTAATTCGCGACAATATGGTAGCTCTCAACCCGCTCTCGTTTTAATATAAATTTAATAAAATTACATTCAAATGCAGGCTAATGCGTTTATTTACCGGGAGATTTTACTGTTAACGTTCCTTTGTATTTGCCCGACCTCTTCTTAAGTTTTAACAAATAAAACTTATTAAGAAAACACTTTAAACGGTTTGAAGCTATGTATTATTATTAATGTGTAAAAGCTATGTTAACAAAAGACAAAATAAAACTTAGCTAAATAACCAAAAATGATTTTTAAAAGTATTAATTATATTTAATTCCATATGCTTGATCTTCCAGACAATCCAGACAAAAACAAAATACATAGAAGTCAAGTAGTTTTTTTATATTAAGTGATACCGCCGCCCATGGACACTCTCAATACCAGTGGGCTCGCGAGTGCGTTGCCGGCCTTTTAGTTTTAACCTTTGTTTTTTAAGAAATAGTTATTTTCCCATTACAGACAATATGAATATTTTGAATAAATTCAAAGCATACAAAGTTATTATTCTTTATATTTTTTAAATACTATCACTTAGTAATTAGTTGGTTTAGTTTAATAGATAATTAAAATTAAGGTGTTTCGTAAGGGAGTCGGAAATATAAAACTCAAATGTTTTGGCTGTTCTCAGATGGGCGCGTTCTTGAAATCTGTAAACGGAAACTTTTTGTCAATTTCAACAAGCTTAGCCATTGTGAATGACCGAGCTTGACTTTGAATACATTGTATGAACACGATATATTCTTCTTTTGACTCGCACTCATTTCTGAAAGTCGTGTTAGTGGCGCTGGACAACTTCTACCACTCTCCCCTGTCTTCGGCAAGCCTCTGCGCCTGGGTGATCGTAAGACCCGTAATGACCTTTACTTGATCGGTCCAGCGAGTAGGGAATCGAGGTTTTGGTGCCCTTCACTCTGCCAGTCACAATGAGTTTTTCTAGGCTTTCTGGATCTATGCATGTTACATTTCCAAAAAAACGCGGGATGCGTTGCTAACAAAGTGTTGATAGACGATTTTTTACGTGTAACCATCTTAGTATGGACATTGGACACATTTGTTTCCTTAGCAGTCCTGGGAATCCGCCTCCAACACCACATTTCCAGAGCACCGATTTTTCTCCTTTCAGTTGTAGATATTTTGGAGCAGTCTTGGCCTAGTGGCTTCAGCGTGCGACTCTCATGTCTAAGGTCGTAGGTTCGATCCCCGGCTGTGCACCAATGGATTTTCTTTCTATTTGTCGAACGGTGAAGGAAAACATCGTGAGAAAACCGGCTAGTCTTAAACCCAAAAAGTCGACGGCGTGCGTCAGGCACAGAAGGCTGATCACCTACTTGCCTATTTGATTAACAAATGATCATGAAACAGATACAGAATCTGAGGCGCAGACCTAAAAAGATTGTAGCGCCATTGATTTTAGATGTAGATATTGCCCAGGATTCAGTGCTATAAAGGATAATACCAGAATCTCAACCAATTTCTTCTTTGTTTTCAAGGAAATCTAAAGTTCTTCCATAAACACAACAGTTTTGTCATTGTGCCTTTGGTCATCTGGGTTTCGTTTTCGCTTCCTTCTTGACTGCTTATCACGGAACCGAGGTATATAAACTCGTGTACTGCTTCTAGATCTTTCAGTTCACCAGTGCGTGTGAGATTCCTGATCTATTGATTATCATCACTGGTGGTGTCTTCGGCATACCTAAGGTTGCTGATTTTTACACCACCAATGTATACTCCATTCTCCCATCCATCTAGGGTTATTCGGAATATATATTCCCCATATATATGACCACAATATATTAATAACACAGTAAAATCTTCCACAGATATGAATTCCACATATAACGCACTTTGGCAAAGGATGCATTTAGAAATGCATCAACACTCACCAGGTGCTCATCGAAAGTTTACGACTAGCACTTAACATAGCGACAAGGCCATTTACAACCCACTCGGGCTATAAAGCTAGCATTGAGGTATCTAAGACCATGAATCTCGTAGATTTTAATGTTCACCACAGTCTGGGACCAAATGCCTGGCTTCCGTCTGAATTACAAAAATAATAATGCCTAGATTTTTTTTGTATATACCATGTACTACTACTATATACAGTCTGTTTTTACAACGTACGTAACTTGTGAAACCCAATTCTATTCCCTAATAAAAATGTGTTGTTTAAAGTAAAATGGTTCCCTTTTCCAATTACTTATTGTACGCAATAAGAAAATCGCCGTCGCTTAAGAATCCTTAAAGCAACAAACAAAAGATCTTATCTGTAAAATTCTTGTTCAGGTGATCCACGTAGTCACATATCAGTAATATATAACAGTTTTCACATAATGTTTTCTCTCACCGTAGCGAGTGTAGCATTCTTAGAGTAACATTGCCTTCGAAATAGAAATAATTATTTATCTGTTTTATTCGATAGAAAAGATTTAATATAGAATCAATAATAACGAATATCTCGAGTGACATCATTGATATCTTTGCCCTGCATCTTAGGCGCATTTAAATCTTTCGCAACGTCTTTCCTTGCCCCCATTTAGACGGCCATAAAGCGTGTTTATTACCATTAAAAATCATATAAATTACACCTGCATATTTTATTAATATGAGTCATTAGCTGCCATGTAACAGTCATCTTGATGGCACTTATTAAGTGCGCAGTTTGAATGAAATTCTATAAAAGTAAAAGTGGCATCTACCGTGCCAATATTGGAAAATATCTCACCGTGTCCAAAATATATACTTCTGGGTAGTTACACCTGTCAACTCAGTATATTTTAAGCTAACTAGAATAGTCGAAAGTAGAATTTATTTCAAAAATTCTTCTTGTATATTTTGTTTGTTTGACATTACTCGGTATATATATAGGATACATAGCGGGAACAAAACACTTTTTCTTTTAGGATATCCCTATCCCTACAAAGGCAAACGAGCCTATGGGACGCCCTTAAGGGGCATCGCAGCTCATTGACATTTTAGTGGATGCGTTGGTGTTGCGATAATTTTGAGGGAGGAATCTTCTTTCAGTTCGCTAAAACACTAACAGCTTTAAAAATTGTTGGAATACTTTGTTAGATTGGGGCTTATTTTTGTATTTGTATAAATACCGTACCAAAAGAATCAACGTTGTCCTATTGCCAATTTCAGATTCCAGCAATGCAAGCCAAAATGTACGGGAAGTATTCTGACACTCAATGCATCAAGTTCACACAATTACTCGCCACTTGTCTCGTTAGCTCTAAGATTGTGTCGGAAACGTTGTAAATCAATCAGTGTGATTAATGTGTCTGCCTAATTAAATCAAAATAATTAACTATGGATCAAATTTTTATATTAAACTAGTTGACCCGGCAAACGTCGTTTTGCCTTGTATATTATTTCCAGGAAACTTTTTTTTTTAATTCAATAAAAATAACTTATCTACTGTTATTAAAAAATAGGGGTTGATCGTGGAACGTTGTATGCTGTATCATAAAAAAATAAAAACAAAAAAAATCTCAAAAAAATAAAATGATTTTTTTTGGCTGGACACCCCTTATCACGTAGGGGTTTGCAAGATAGATAGTAGCCGATTGTCAGACTTACTGAATATCCATTAAAAAATCATAAGCATTGGTCGATCCGTTTCGGAGGAGTATGGGAATGAACATTGTGACACGAGAATTATATATCTTCTATATATATAAAAATGAATTGCTGTTCGTTAGTCTAAAACTCGAGAACGGCTGAACGGATTTATCTTATCTTAGTCTTGAAATGTTCGTGGAGGTCTAGGGAAGGTTTAAAAAAGGAAGGAAGGGAAAGGGAAAAAAATGGAATAATTTCCGGGAAAACCCTTTTCTATTTCCCATTTCCCATTCCAAACGATTTCTAGAGTCAATTTGAACTTTATTGCTATTCAATAAAGTTCATATTAAATTATAATCACTCACTGTTGTCGAAGCAATTTAGGTGTGTTCCTAACATCAAAGAGTCTATTTGCACTTTATTATCGCTGCACAAAGTTCAAATTCAATCATATCTATCAAAACAGTGTGCGTGTCGCGTAGGAGGATTTTGTTGCGTTCCGAAACTCAACAAAAGTGACAATATCGCGAACCCGACCAAATTGAGTAGTCAAAAATTGTAAGAGCTATAAATCATTAGTACTGATTTTTATTTTGGTTGGCTTCGCGATATTATTTATTTTATTTTAGTTTCGGCATGCGACATTTTCAAATAAATCGCGTAAAAAAGCGTTTAATTTTTTAATTATTAATTTAATATCCCTATCTGTGCAAAATTATTTAAATACATACCTACTAATAGGAAAATATCCCAGTCGGGGTTATTAAGTGGGTCACAGAAGAGTGGCCAAAGTTCGTGGAAGCGAAGATACTTTGGTCAACCGAGCTGAACCTCACACATTACCCTATCATCAGGGTGACGGTTCTGTTCAGGATTTTTTTTTGCGCCGACTTTAAAATTGGTAGGAACAAAAAACTGCCACATTTTAAATCTTTTTGACAGAACGACGTCTGTCGGGTCCGCTAGTATTAGATAAAGATTTAAAATCTAATATATATATATATTGAATTTTGGATCATATTTTAAAACTACACAATTAAATCCTCATAAACAAATATGGTGTTGCTGGAGCGGGTTCAAAACAAATTCATAAGGCACCTGTATCCTAGAACGGTGTGTACTCGCTAAGGTATCCAACTTTATTCTTCTGTTATGTGGGCTACAACGAAGTAGTGCACCGAGCATGTGCGCTTACCATGTATCTTATAAAGTTGTTACGTGACGAAAAGGGCACTCACACGATATAATACAATATAGCATGAGGTTATGCATTATTACCATTTTTTACCCGGGACTAATAAAGCGGTGTGAAAGTATTCAATACTTTAGTTTTTTCATATTTATAATGTAGGCCTTTAAATACTGTTTCTTCCTTGTTGTTCTTGTTTTTCTTCTAATACTAAGGCCAAGATCTTAAATTTTGAAGTATACGAGAAAGAACATATCTGTATTATCCCTTTTGTCTTATTCCAGGGCTGTGATTCGTGAACTCATAGAGACTGAAGAGGAGTTTGGAAGGGACATGCAACAGGTCGTCAGTCAGTACATGAGGCCGATGGACAAGGCGACCACGCCTAAACCTGTCTTCGAAAGCCGAGAATTTCTCTTCTCTAATTTTAAACAGATCTGCGAATTTCATAATACGTATGTATTCTTTTGGGACTTATGAATTCTATTTTAGTATTTTAGTGGTTTTATACGATTAAAATAAATCAAGTAGATAGTGTTACTATACACCAAAAGATTGTTCTTTTTATATGCCCAACTTCCACTTGCATGGTCGTGAGGAGACCGGCATGTGTTGGAAATGAAGGTCTACTGTATTTATAAGGTATTTTTGAAAGTGTTTTATTGCAGATCTCTGTTAGAAGGCATAAAGTACTACGCGTCAGATCCTCGTATGTTGGGCAGAGCATTATTGCGTATGGAGAGAGAGTTCGACAAACACGTGGCGTACTGCAGGGACGAACCCAAGGCCCAGCAGCTTTTAAGCGCACATCCTGTTATCAAGAAGTACTTTCAGGTGAACGAAATTGTCTTATTATTATGATATTATTCGCTTGGTTTAATGATACTTAATTTATATAAGAAATTTTACTACGAAATAACATTGATTCAGTAAGTTAGCGGTGTTTGAACTAGCAGATGTATCCATCGCCTGATCTTGGGATGAGAGTTATGGACATGAATACGCGTACCTGCGTACAGTTCGGTGTTATACATTTTTTTGGCCAGTGAAGTATTTTTGAACGTATTGATTAAGGGATCTTCAAATGAGTGTACCAATTCATAGAAACTGTGACAGTGCCCACTGTTCTATAATTAAATTTAAAAAATAAGTGTTTTATTTTTTGCAAAGAAAGTAAACTTAGCGTTTACTGTTTTACAATGTATGGATAAAGTACCAAATAGATATGCAACATATACATAATTTGGAAGATAAAAGTTCCGAATAAGAAACTTGGCGTTTCCTCGGACTCATAGCTTATCATGGACTTTATGTGACGATTAGCGCTATCTGACAGTCGTGAAACGCAACAATAGTGTTTATCCGACCAATAAGTAATAAATAACTTATTTGGTACTTATGTAGAACTTATTCGTACATTGTGAAACAAACCCTTAATCTTATAGCTATATATAATACATATATATTTTCTTTAAAAAATTAAACTATATTTTTTGCTATTTTATATCTATACTAAGTTATATCTACGTAAATAAACGCCGTCGTCGAATCGTTTTGAAAGTATACCTTTTTGATGGTCTACATAGCGCCATCTATGAACCGCTGTTATTGAGTGTTTATCATTTTCTTTGAAACTTCGCCATCTAGTGATAAAGCTTGAAACTAGTTAAAGCCAAACAGACTTTCGTTCCTACAGGATTTGTTGCTTTGTTAGATTTCTAATAGATGGCGTCACTAATATTATTATACCTTCTCTTAATAAACTTATATCTTTAACTGGGTATATCCCAATAAACAATTGTTTAAGTTATTTGTATAAAGATCAAGTTGTGTAGTGTAGTAGTAGTGTTAATTACAACAAGTTTATTTTCTTTGAAGTTTACGTATTAGTAAAACTCTTTTTCTTCTCAATTTTCCCTTAAAAGGTCGTCATAGCCAACCAATAAGTTTGTTTGTGTTGCCCTAAGACAAGATAAACTTGGTGTGATTGTGATTGTTGTGAAACTCGTGGTAATTTTGTGTGCTCGTCACTGAGTCTAAGCGTAATAATAACGTTGCCAGTCAGTTAAAAAATAATGTTATATGGCGCCACGTCAGTTCGGCAAATCGCCAAAGATTAGAATAGTTGGCGTGCTTTTCACGGATCGCTGTCAATTCCCTTCACAGCGAGGGCAACTGGACTTATCCTTGTTTTAACGTCTTATTAACTAGCTATTCTTTATAATTCATTTTATAATTCCATTCTATGATGCTAATCCTCGGCATTGTTTTGCTCCAGTTCAAACAATTTGTATGACTCTAAAGAGCGGCGGAGAGTTTCTTGCCAGTTCTTCATGCCCACTCTACGCCCTTGACTTGCGAACTGGTAGTAAATGTAAATTTAGAATCAATTAAACTGTTGACGTTCATAGGTGTACTTGGTTACCTATATGAATAAAGTTATTTTGAGTTTGAGTTCATCAGCAATTAATACGTATTTTCAAGATTTAAGAGTTTTTCGTAAATTGCACTATTTCTATATAATAATGCCAATACAATAAACATGATGGAATAAGCATTTACAGTATTGACTTTGTTGTTTGTTTGTTCTGTTTTTTTTTTTCACCCATAGGAATAACCTATTGGTACACAGCCGGTTATTTGAACGCACGACTTCAGTCGTCGAACACTGCTCGCTGAGCAAAAATACCTACATAACAATCTTAAAATAATCAAATTATAAATTAATAAGAATTAGTTATAGTATACTTAGCTCTATAAAGAAAAAAATAATAAAAATAATGCAAAATAAGAAAGTATAGCCAGAATTTTAAATATCATGTTTGGCACATTAAAGCGAACTTTTATTATTGGCATTAAGAATGTGTATGTTTTAGTAGTTTACAACCAAGTGGATCACCATAAAGTGAATTTTATTATGAAATCCAATTTCTGCGGACAAATTTAACTCGTAATCTTATTTACGTTGTCTTGACGTCAAATTTATGCGTAAATAACGCCTGTCTTACGTCAAGAGACATATTACCAGGTTCTGGAATATGAACGAATCACAATCGAGTTTCAAGATTTGCCGAAGTATTTTTAAAGTATAAAAATGGTGATTGATTGCTTGAGTAAATGTGTCCTTCCCGACAAAAAAGGCTCGTAGGAGGCCTCGACACATACTAACGGATCCGGACGATCCAATTACTGTAGCAAACAATAAATTAAATGCCGCCCGCGCGGCCAATAATAAAAGTAGCCAATCTCAGATTAGGGTAAAAAACCGCCTTCACCGGGGAAGGCGAGGACCTTTACTTCGCACTTCGCTCACTACAGTGAGCTTCCATCCTGCCCTTCAGGCGATTGACCGCCCCGCGACGGCCCAAGCCGAGGTTCGAGTCTCACAGGAGACGCCCTTGCGCTAGCCGCGGGATAAAACGCCATTCTGGCCGAGCTACGCTCGCCAAAACAGCCCGAGCTGAGCTGTAAAGGCCCTTAAGGCCAACAGCGAGATTCCATTCTCAAAAAAAAAAAAAAAAAATTGAGTAAATGTGTGTATATAAATGTATTAGCTACGGAGCAGATAATAATAATATTTTACATTTCTTTACGTATATACACAATTTTATTAAGCTAAGATGCGCCTCTCGTTCGGTAGAAGGCCAACTTTTTCCATCCTAATTTTAAGAAAACACTTTTTAAACAGATTGAAGCTATGTTTTATTATTAAAATCTTATAATTTACATAATTTTTAATTTTATTTTTAAATTGTCACCGTGACCCCGCACGCTGTAAAGCACGCGAAACGTCGGAAGAAATTTAAAATTATGTAAGTAATTATAAGTTTTTAATAATAATACATAGCTTCAATCCGTTTAAAAAGTGTTTTCGTAATGTGTAAAAGCTATGTTAACAAAAGACAATACTATCCTAATTTTATTTTTTGCCAGTAATCCTTTCAATTTTGTCGGCCTATCTTCTGGTATGCCTTTGTTTCTTTGTCCATTCAGTTACCGTTTTTGATCATCTGCCCTCTGTAGTTCTTCGTTAGATACTTTAGAAAATGCTACAGATTCCTACTGATTTCGTAGAGGCACAAAATATTGTAGCAACGTAGCACATGCTACGTCGTACACGTGGATAATGGGTCTGTTGAATCGGTACCAAATATACCCACGTGCTATAACGTTGTCGTAAATAATTTATTCATAAAAACTAAATCAGTGTAATTGTACTCTTTTAACTTATATTTTGTCCCATTCTGTCAAATAGTATTTACGTTGTCATGAAAAGAAATATATATTTAGTTATAATGGTGCATTTGTAAAATTTTCTTTATTTATTCGGTTTAGTTTATTTAGGTTAGTCGTAAATTTATAATATAAAAATGAATCGCAAAATGTGTTGGTAAGCGCATAACTCTACAACACGTGGACCAATTGTACCAATTCTTTTTTTTAATGTTCGTTGAAGTCTAAGGATGGTTTTTACAGCGAGAAAAATTAGAATAATTTCCGGGAAAACCCTAAAACAGCCCTTTTCTCTTTCCCATACAAACGTTTTGTAAATAAAATGTAGAGTCAATTTGAACTATATTGCTATTCAATAAAGTTCAAATTAAATTACAAGCACTCACTGTTGTCTAAGCAATGTCGTGTTCCGAAACACAACAAGTGATAATATCGCGAACCCGACCAAATTGAATAGTCAAAAAATGTGAGAGCTATAGATCATTAGTACTGATTTTTAATTTGGTTGGCTTCGCGATATTATTTATTTTATTTTAGTTTCGGCATGCGACATAAAATGCATATGTTTTCACGTCATCTGTCAAACAAATCGCGTTAAAAAAGGATTTAATTTTTGAATTATAATTTAATATCCCTATCTGAGCAAAATTATTTGAATACAGACTAATAGGAAAATATATCAATTTTTTAGTGGGTCACAGAAGAGTGGCCAAAGTTCGAGCTGAACCTCACACATCTGCCTATCATCATGATGGTTCTGCTATGAGAATTTTTTGCGCCGACTATAAAATTGGTAGGAACAAAAAACTTCCACATTTCAAATCTTTTTGACAGAACGAAGTCTGTGGGGTGCGCTAGTAATGTAATAAAAATTTTAAAACACTTGTTATGTATCCTAACATTAGTTAATATATATATATATATATATATATATATATATATATATGAAGCCATATGCCACAGCAGTGGCACTTAGATTTAAGAAGCCTTAAATTCAAGTTAGTTTTTTGGTAATTGTATCGATCCCACCACGCCTAATTTTATGTTACTTATAAACTCCTGTTTTAAACGATTAAACCAAGTTAACACCCAGCTTCAAACAAAAAAGTTTCACTTAATATTAGAAGATTACATGTAATATTAAAAAAAATATCTGTGGCCATAGCTCAGAATATGATAAATGCAATTTCAAATTATTAAAAAATCTTACACTATTAAAATATACAACACTCTATATATTAATAATTCATACTGAGCAAAAATGTAATTATCATTGTCTGGTCTATGACCACAGATATAATAATTAACCACAAATAAATACACGATATGAATGTTTGAAACAAAATTTTATGCGTTTAATAATATTAATTATATATTCGAATACATTTCGCGAATATTGAATGAGTCTTCTATTTCTAACATGAACAAGTCCTACGCGTCTGCTTGAGTCAAATCCAGAAATAATACATACAAATATATTTTATAGCTATTTTACTCCCATCGCGTACAATTAGATTCAACATTATTGTTTTACTCTTTCTAGATAGATCAAATTAAATCTCTACTTTGCAGCATTCACATCGTATCCCTAACATAGTTTAGATATTATCACTATTAAAGATTATTATCATGATTCACATGTCCTCTATATATGTTTATACGTTTGTTTTCAGCATACATGTTATATAGTTTTTGCACTCCTTGCTCATTATTTAAATTAATTTTTCCTAAAAATGATGCATGGCGATCTCTCGATCGATTGCAATTTCATAACTAACATAATGAGGGATTGTTTTGTCTAAACAAATAAATAATAACAACACTAATAATAAAAAAGACGGCTGTCCGTTACCCTCTATCTTAGTTAATTATATTATAATTCGTAATGGTATTTGCAAAAAAAGTGTCAAAGAAATAATATGTTTAACTTGGATTTGGATTGGATTGGATTCCTCCTGATTGGTCCTGGATTCGACTCTATAGCGTCGTACTCCATGCTCCATTAAAAGTCTCCACGTATTTATTAGAATTGTGTTAAAATGGTTATACTAATTTATCCTCGCTACCTGTAGTCGTTACTGGAAGCTAGTTAATTATGATATTTCAAAGCAGAACTGACCTAGTTCACTAAATTTACCGATTACATTGTAACATCTTATGCATGTTATCTAATCGAAGTATATGATTAATGTTAAGTAAATGTTTTAATTACTATATTTAAAAATGTTTTATCTGTAATATTTTTCTCAAAATCAATAGACTTTATTCGTTTAAAGTGAAGTATTAAGTGAAGTTTATATATCTAATAATAAACTAGGATCAAACCGTACCATAACACAGTTTTTGAAGCAGCACAGCGGTAGGTATAGGTTCTGTATATCAATGACATATCATTCATATGCAGACCTAGCTTAGACCAGCAACATATTGCAACTTAGCAACATATTATCAACGTATTAAACGAAAAGCGGTTCGAATCGTCGATGACCAATCCCTCTCCGAGCGGCTTGATCCTTTGGCGTTGCGTAGAGATGTGAGGTCACTCTGCATCTTCTACCGCACTAATTCTTATTAAATTATTAAAATTCTCTTTAATTTAAATAGCCCTACTACGCATTGGTACACGTGAGATTCTGAACTGCATGGCTCGCTGGTTTTAATTTGAATATATGGAAAGAGATATTTCATAATTTTTAAATTTACATCGCATTAACACAATCACAATTTATTCTTTAAATTTACACGTCCGTAACAATTAAGTCCCAGCATGTCATATTACGCTAGCAAAGTGACAGACAAGGATACTCCAAGGTTTGTTTGGTGACCTTGTTCAGCGTCACCGGAGAAATTGCTATCCTACGTGCTAAGATTAGCCCTGTGATCGCCAAGGCATAGTGTATCCCAGTCGCTTGCTCACCGCGGCCGCGAACACGCAACTTCCAGCGTGACCCTCCGACCACTCGTTCGAGTGAAGTGTGTGACTGTGATTGTGTTGTGACCCCAGGTACGTAGCCCCAAAATGGGGGTAAAAATAGCCGGATTGCGAAATTTTCCCGCGGTGTAGTGTTTCATGCGTCTGGTTTATTTCTAGGCGTAGCGTGGGTGTCGTATCTTCTCGCTTCATTTTGGTTTCGTATGGTCCTTTGTGCTGCTTCCGTTGACCTTGACCCATTTTGCTAGGAAAGGTTAAGTTTGTTTACCTCGATAACAGATGTCTTCAATTGATGATTAATGTAATTATAAAAACTGTACTCTCAAAATTAGCAACTTGACGGTAGATGCAATTATTATAGATGCATTATTTGTTAAATGTATAGTAAAATATAACTCAAACATGAGTCGGCATCGAAGTTCTAAACTTCTATATTTATAAGATTCAATTACGTAGATCTTAAAGCATTCTCACTGACGTTTGAAGAGATCGTTCTATTTGTCGATGGATTACACATACATAATAGCTAAGATTGTTTTAAAATTGTAAAGAATCATTATTAAGGATAGCACCTGATAGTATAGGGCTTTACATAGGATATTTTTATCGTAAAAGACTTGAAATATTTCTTAATAAATTAGAGCTGAGTAAAAATTCATAATTTTACATATTTTATATACTTTTACAGGGTTCAAATTATCAAATAGAATTGCTATTAAACCACGATATTAATAAAAACATGTTATTTCAATCCGATGTGCTCAATTTCAAAACCTGAAATTTTCCAAATCCGTTTGTATTGATACTTTATGACGTGCATCTTTGATATTTATTTTTTAAAAGTAATCTTACAGCTACAAATACATATTATTAAAGAAAACACTTAGGTAATAGACAAAGCCAAAACATATTACATTGTTAAACAAAATATACGAAACAGAAAACTAACTATAATGGACAAACTACAACTTAGCATTTTAAAGAGAAAACTATATTGTTACTACAGTTAAATAAACCCAAAGTCTTCTCGCTTCCTAAAATATTTCCATTAATCCTCTTTGGTATTGTTGAAAATGTCTATATCTACATAAATTGTATTGTAGTTAGCTAAAACTACATTACGCGGTTAATTCGAGTTCGTACGAGGCATAGAACTATTGTGAATATCTTGTCGCAATATAATATAAGGAATTCTTAAAGAAATTAATTCCAGGTTTAATGTTGATCCTTATCTACATTATATACACAAATTATATATCCTTTTTAGCAAACCGAGACCTCTAAATATATATCTAGACTGTCAAATCTAGCTAAAACTTAGATTATTTTTACATCCTTAAATTATTGCCGGCCCAATAATCGAATGGATCGAATTATAACATTCAGCTAAAGAATGATCATACAAGCCTATAGACATTAAATATTGCAGATATTATTTCTGCTGGAAATGTATTTTTTTTATATTTTGGAAATAAATATATACTATGTTGCTCAAGAATAATATGACATTCTAATGGTCAAATAATTTTTTGGAAGTGTTACTTCATTCGTTATATATTAGATTATTCGTTAAAAATGTGCTATATTCAGAACCTTCGTCCTGAATCCATTGAGCCTTATTAAAATATTATATGTTAATTACCCAATGAGAAAACACTAATAATTATAGAACTCTCGACGTTTCATGTGTTTCAAAAATAGTATATAAACGGCAATTAAATAATTTTAAATAAAATTAAAAAAAAACATTATTGATTTATGTGTAGAAAAAAATCCATGGCGCCTTTCCATTGACCATCCTTTTTAGATCTGGGCCTCAGATTTCTGTTTCTGTTTCATGATCAAATGATCATTCGATTAACAAATATTAATCGAATAGGCAAGTAGGTGATCAGCCTTCAGTGCCTGACGCACGCCGTCGACTTTTTGGGTCTAAGGCAAGCCGATTTCCTCACGATGTTTTCCTTCACCGTTTGAGCTAATGTTAAATGCGCACATAGAAAGAAAATCCATTGGTGCACAGCCGGGGATCGAACCTACGACCCCAGGGATGAGAGGTGCCCGCTGAAGCCACTAGGCCAACAGTAAATTATGATTTTTTTATATTTATTTAGAGTAATTAGTATTGCAAAAATGTAATGATGTAAGTTTATTTATCTGTAGTATGATTCCATTGAATTATTCTACCTAGGAATCAGCATTATACTCATTACAAGCGTAATAACAGAATAGTCATAATTTATAGCGATTTCCGTTCCACAGTTTCTAAATATACAGAGTTGGCGTCAACAGTAATATGTCAAGGTGGTCTAATTATAACCGACCGAGTTTATTACCGAATCAGTCTTGTTCTCATGTTTATGATGATTTTACGATCGCTTACAAGTAATTTCACTTGTTTATCGTTTACCTAGAGTATTGTTTTGCGATGTTTTTGGAGACTGGTGTAATTTAAACTAAATTTCAAATCAAAGTCTAGTCTATATAAGCCAATTAAAACATAAATTTAAATGCAGTTTGTTATAACAATCTATTAGGCACATTGAAGTTATATTTTTTATCACTATTATAATAATAAGAGAGTGTTCAAAGGAGTTATTCGGATTGATACCTGCAGCTGAGTTTCATCATCGGATGTCGAAGCCGAATACGAAATTCCACCCGTAATCACTTCGACGTCCGTTGTTCCACAACTGAGCGTTTTAAGGCAGTTTTTGTCGCACACTACCATAATGTGGAACCAGCTGCCCATTGAAATATTTCTGAACCAATTCGACAATTAAAGTACCAATTCCTGAAAGGAAGGGAAAATGTAAGTACCATGCGCTTGGTTTAACTTAACATCAGATGAGCCTCCTGCCCGTTTGCCAGTCCTCTAATATTATATATAAAAACAAATAATAGAAATATAACATTTTCAAAAAAATATGTGTTTTATTTTCATTTCATTTATAAACATATTTGCGAATTGACAGAATTAGAAAAAGCATTATAATGAATAAGACCATTAAACATATTCACTCCTCCTACAATATACGAGTTTACTCCCAGATTGTTGTTCACATGACGCTTTAGTCAGATTTGACATTTTCGACAAGAATTATGTAGGTCTGAGCAGTAGACGACAATATTCGTGTCGTTGTAATTGTTTGGTCTACAGCCAACAGCAATTTTATGAACATATTGATTGACTTTCACTTCGTATAGTAATCGTTTCGAATTTTTGAACTAATTCTGACGTTCGCTGTCTATTGAACATTGTTTTTTATGTGGTTTGTACCGAGCTGGGTTTTTTTCCGAATATTTTTATACACTCAAGATTTTCTGTCAAAGAACCAACACATTAAGTTTAAATGCGAGATTTGCTAAATGAGCAGCAGTAGTCAACGAAGATTTTTCAAGAAGATTGTAGTGTCGGTAGGAGTGCTTGATTACTGAATTTTTTATACCATCAAGATAATATTGAAAAAAATACTATAAAGAGTGATGCGTCGACGACCAGTCACCGAGCAGATCCCTGTTGATGATGAATATTTTTTTTTATCCAGTAACCTAATTATGTTACTTCTAATCTCTCTATACTCATGTATTCATTATTCCAGGAAATAGCTAAGAAAGTTGGTGACGATAAAGGCCTAGCCGAACATCTGAAACTCCCCATACAACGAATCAACGATTACCAACTGCTTCTCAAGGTAAATAAAGAGTGGAAATTGTTACTACTTTAATAGTCATTTTGCTTTAAATGGGAATTTATTACATTATTTAAATAACTCATTTGCTTTTTTTCTTTCGTTTCGTAAATTACCTTTTAATTTTATGTATGGTACAAATGAGATGCTCTAGATTCTTAATATAATTTCTGCGTTTAATATTGACGTCGTAATGGTTTACATCGGCCAAACAATTACAGCTTCATGTAGGAATAGCTGCTGTTTACACTTTTATTTCATTTTAATTATACAATAACATGGTTTTTGTGTCATAAACCAGCAAACAATTTAAATATTTAGTAAACAAACTTAGTTGTTTGCCATTCCGTGATTTTGGATAGACACAATTTCATGAATATTATTTAAGGCCAGTAGTGATCCACCTACAAAACAGTTATTGTTTGACTCAAAGTCTATCACCAGTTCATACTTATTCCATTAACAACGATACCGTTTTGAGAGTCTCTATTTCTTGAGTTAATAACAAATACAAAGTTCACCTAGTTGCAAGTAAAGTTAAAGATTTTTTCTAATATCTTGAAAATGTTTCAGGAATTGGTGAAATACTCAAAACGTCTCGGCGACGATTCCACCGACCTTCAAAAGGCTTTAGAACTTTTCCTCGGTGTCCCAAATAGAGCGACAAATAACCTCTTTATTGCTAGTATCGAAGGCTTTCGCGGAAATATATACAAGCTTGGAAGACTACTTACGCACGATTGGTTCACTGTTGAAGTAGAAGGGACTAAAGAAAATCTCTACCTGTTTCTCTTTAAAGCGAGGATCCTCATAAGTAAGATAAAAAGAGTGGCCGATGATCGATCTGTCTTTGTACTGCAACAAATTATTAGAGTAAGTATTCGTAAAATTTGTACACATTGACATTTAAAATTTGCCGTTGTTATTTTGGGTTCTGAATCCTTTATTTTTATTGGTCTTACGCTTGTGAAAATAGTATGTCCTCTTTACAGATTCCTGATATAGAAATCAAAGATCATCCGGAATCATTAAAATTTGAACTACATCAAAAAAATCCGCCATTGATATTCATTCTAAAAGCTCAGAAAGAACAAGTGAAGACCGCTTGGTTACGTGAAATTCGCCAATACGCGAACGATCTAGGTAAGGCTTACTAATTTATGCAGTAACCGGTACTGTTTAGTAGACTATTTGAAATACTTAATGAAATACCACGTTTTATTACAGTTGCTTTAGCAGAACACGCAGCGGATGACCTACAGGTTTTACCGCAGGAAGATTTATATCAGGAAGAAGATAGCTCTGAAGTACAAGAAGAAACTAAAAAGAGAGAGCATTCAGAAGAGGTAACAGAATACTCAAAGGAGAAAAAATCCCGTGTTGAAGAATCCGAGGAAAATAAAGAGGAAATTCAAATTCCCACAAAGAGAAAAGCGTCTCTAGAAAGTGATATTGCAACGAAACTATCTAAATCAGAAGTAGTAGAAGCTTCAAGTGATATTCAAGAGACCTTAAGTACTACTCAAGACATAGTCACTGTTGGTTTAGAATCTAAATCGGTTGTGACACAAGAGAGTACTCAAGTTAGCGTAGTTCAATCGATCACATCGCAATCACAAACAAGTCAAGAAATTATCCAAGAAGAATTCTTAGAAGCAGGGCTACAAGAAGTTTCGGCTTCCAAAGAAGTTTCAACGACACAAACTGTCCAAGTCCATTGTACTGAAGTATCAGCACAAGGATCTGTTCAGGAAGTAGTAGAAACCGCTTGTAAAACTCAGAAAAGTGAAACTACTGTTGAAGCATCACAAGATAACGTAGTAAGTGTTTCGCAGCAATCTATTGAGAAATTTGAAAGTGTGTCTGTTGAAGAAGCTCCCGAAATAGAGACAGAAATAAAATCAGATAAAGCTAGTAAAACATCAGAAAAAACTTCCGTACAAATATCGTCTGGTGAAAACGTAATAACTAAGAAAGAAGACGTATCTGATAAAGATCAAGACCTAAGTAAGTCTGAAACTAGTAAAGGAGAACAAAAACGACCCTCTAAAACTAAACGTGAGTCAAAAAAGAAGACCAAATCAGTTGATTATAGTGAAGAAGAAAAAGACGTCATACAAATAAAATCTTCAGAAGAAACCGTTTCTGTGACCAAACAAACTGTTCAAGCACACGAGAGTGTAAACGTTATTGATACATCTAACCAAACCCCGAGTTCTGAAAAGGTAACAGAGCTACCAGGAAAAGAAAAAACTGAACTAACTGAAAGTGTTAGCAAAGAATTTTCCAAGCAAAAAGATAATACAGAAGTTGTTTCAAAGGAATCCGCACTTGACATAAACTCTGCAGTCACTTCAGAAGATAAAGTTGTAACAAAAAGCCAAACTGTTGAATCAGAAGAAACAGCTGAAGAGATGTCATCGAGATATAGCCGCTCTTCGCGGCTTTCTGGAGGTAATTATTAATCTTACACTTTTAATTAAGTATTCATATATTTTCATTTACTGACTTAATTGGTTTCTAAAACTCCCATCCACTGCAGTACGCGGGTGACCTTTATCCCTTTTACACGCCTGTCCTGTTTATTTCGGATTGTTTCTGATTAACAATAAAACTATGATGAAAAATGACTCGGTGGACATTTACAGCAACTCCATAGAGACCTTTCGCCGAATCGTTTTAGCAACCTTGCTGTGTTGCTATATAATTGTGTATTTTCTTTATTACTACATAATCATGTATTAATATTGTATATTCGACAATGCTTGATGGACCCACGCGACTTCTTCAATACAATACAAGAGTTCCCTCGTGAGTTGCGAGCTATTTTGAGAAAGTTGCTTGGATCTGCTTAGCACTGCCTTCTTAAGTTCTCGTGTCATTTTCACGCGTGTATATCCTTTTTATAACATATTTTCATAGATATTTGATTGTCCGCATTTTAAGGTGTGTGAAGTTTGTCTGCAAAGATAAAATAAAAATAAACTCCAATTTCCAGAATATTCCAGTAGTACCCGAAAATCTTCGACTGGCGGCCGATACGAATCATCCGATGGAACCGGTATCTCTACGTACTCTCGCCGCGAGAGTGGCTCACGTGTAGAGAGCAGTCGTATTGATTTAGGAGGCTCCATTGAAGGCTCGGCTGCTTCAAGATATGAATCCAAGTACTCAACGAGTGCCATAGATAACGGTTCAAAGTATGGAGTGGAGTCCAGCTTTGACAGTCGGAGTTCAATTAAAGACGGCTCTAGACACGGAGTAGAGTCTACCTACGAAAGTAGGCGATCCATCAAGGACGGTTCGAAATATGGAATCGAATCCGGCTATGAAGGGAATAGCTCTACAGCAGATGGGATTGAGTCGAGTTACGAAAGCAGGAGGTCCATCAAAGACCGATCCAAATACGACAGGACCAACTCTATCAAGGATGAATATGGTGTCGAGTCAAGCTATGAAAGTAGGAGATCAATCAAAGATGCCTCCAAATACGGCTATGAAAAAAGCAACTCTATTAAAGAATCGAAGTACTCCGAAGAATCTGAGGTTGAGAGCAAAATAGATAGCATCGCAGCTAAATACGGTCTCAATAATAATATTGAAACCAAGTCTACAAAGGTCATCGAAGCTGGTTATGAGGTAGAAATGGACGCTCCAAGCAAAATCGACAGTATTGCTTCTAAATACGGTCGCAACTCTATCACCGAGAGTACTAAGTCTAAAACTCGTTCCACAAGATTAAACATAGAAACTAGTGTTGACGGTAACAATGTTGAAGCTGAATCACAGTTCGAATCAAAACGCCAAAGTAAGGCCAACGGCAGATCGGTCTACGAAGAGGCATTCTCCAAAAACGCACTTTTGAACGGATCCGTAACCAGCGAATATGAATCAAAGAAATCGGTTTCTAAATCCGAGTCTTTCGATGGCAGACCTGTTTTTACTAAGACGTTAGAAGGCCAGAACATTGAACGTAAGTATTTACGAAACGCAGCCGACAGACACGCAACGCTTGTAAATATGCTTCTTCGATCTAACTAACACACACATTGTGCTAACGCTTATATGTCCTAATGCAGTTTCTATAGGATGACCACTTTCAATAGGAAAACTATGCGCTCTTTGTGCATATCAAGTATAAAGTAGTATTTTATATGTTTTATTAAGTAAATATGAAAATATCATAAATATGCATTTTCTGTCAAAAATAATACTTAATAAATTGTAGATTATAATTTACATTTGTTTTAAACCAAATTCCTCATAAGATTTATTAGATGATAGATTGGGAGTAATGTGTATTTCTTCGACAAAACATTCAATTAGCCACTTCATTTGTCACGAATATATTTAACGTGTAAACTGGACTAAATTCAATCGCTCTGTCAAACGTACACACGCGATATGCGTCATAAGTGGTCATCCTTACCGTAGGCATCCATAATTTTTGACTCCACAGCCGGCGAAAACGCCTTATTCGAATGCGACATCCAATCGTCTGAAGAGTTGGACGTAACTTGGCTGAAAGATAACAAGCCCCTAACGGATAAACTGATGGACAGAGTCAATATTGTAAAGAGAGGTAGTGTTCACAAACTAGAAGTAATGCACTGCAGGGAAGATGATGCTGGACTGTACACGGCGCGTGCGCAGAATAAAACCGGCAATGCCCACTGTACCGCACAGCTGATTGTGCACGAGCGTGAGTAATAGATATTAGTATTGGGACAAATTAATTTCATAATGCTTTAAAATATTTAAAAAACTTAAAAGTTCGGCCACATTCAAAAATCTTGGTGATCACGATGTTTAGACGATTTTCATCCGTATAAACTTTATGTATAGATTTTATTGAACTTAAATTGCTTGTAACGTATTATAAAAACATTTTTGAATATAGTTTGTTCCTTGATCATAATAAGGCCTGGCTACCGCAATCATCGAATAAGACATCGTAAAAGCATAACAGTAGTTCAATCTACTTCAATCTATTGATAATTTTCCCGTATTTGCCACTCAAATAGAGATATGCATGTATTGTGACGTTTACTTTATTAAATTTTAAAACCTTTCCTTAATATACTTGTCCTTTAACCGTTAAGCGAAAACAAGGTATTCCTGTTCTACTAACGTAATCTCTATTGTAGGAGACGTAAAAAGTATGGTTGGTATAATTGGTATAAGGTGTAGCGAAGTTGTTACACGTAACAAAATATTATCAAATATATTACTTACGCGTTTTCAGTAACACCAGAAGAGAGGAAGCAAAAGAATGCCCTCAATGCGCCGTATTTCATTGTGGCTCTTAAGGATACTGAGATATTATTGAACACTTACCTACGATTCATGGTTAAGGTCAAGGGAAACCCCAATCCTGATGTCAAGTTGTAAGTATATCGTTTATTTGAATTAATTCAGAAATTTCACCGTAATCCAGTTTAGCACTGATTCAACGAAGAGCGATTCGAATCGTCAACAACCAGTCAGTCAGTTCCGTCCTCCGATCCCTCGGCGTTGCGTAGAGATGTTAGGTATCTGCATCTTCTACCGCATTTACCATAGATGTTCAGATGAGTTATTTGGACGAAGTTCTGCAGATGAGTTTCACTATCGGACGTCAAGGCAGAATTCAAAATACCATCCGTATCATCTCGACGTTCCAAAACGGAGCGTTTTTAAGGCAGTTTCTGTCGTACCCACTGAAGTATTTCCGAACCAATTCTACTTAGGGTCGTTCAAGTAAAGAGCGTACCAATTCTTTAAAGGCCGATTTGTGAGCCTTCTGGCAATGTGAGTGTCCATGGGCGGTATCACTTAACATCTGGTGAGTCTCCTGTCCGTTTGCCTCCTATTACATAACGAAAAACGCTTGTGATAAAAATTTAAGCTATAAAATTATTTTCGTGTGTCACATCTTTACTCTATAGTAAAGATTGATAACATCGCGCTAAAATAATCAATTTTTTGTGTTATAGGGATAAACTCTAAAAAAATTAAACCGATTTTAACCAATAATTTTACATTTCCTTCATTAATATACGGTCAATAGGTATGAATAGAAAAACATACAAAAATGGGAAAACGTTATGTTTTCCTTTTGAGAGTTTTTAATTTGATTTTTTTTGCTACTGGATAGTCCATTTGTCGATCGAGCGACTGAAACCGGCACAGTGAGTCTTCAATAATAATAATACTTATTAATTACAGCTACCGAGAAGGCAAAGAAATAACAACATGCCTGGACAGTGACCGGGTATCAATCGTACGTACTCGCGCCGAAAAGGGTTGCTACGAACTTGTGATCTCCGATGTGAATGTGGCCGATGCAGGCAACTATTCGTGTAGAGCTGTCAATATATATGGCGAGGTTGAATCAGAATGCACCGTTACTGTTGTTGGTAAGAATAAAGAAGACTTTTATTTTAATATATATGGCTGATTATTTGATATTTTATATTTAGAGTGCTTTATTTATGTACATGCAAATATATTATCTGTTATTTAGATATGAATAAACTCTATATAATAAAGTAATGACGCTACCTAATATTCGATGTGATTAATATAATATAAATTAATTTTTTTTTGGAATATTTAAAGTACTATTATTGTAATATAATTTAAATTTACTAATGGACCGTAGTTAAACTGAATAAAACATTGTCAAATATGTATACATATTTGTTTTGAAATACAATCTTCCAAGGAAATTATACAAATTATCACTAAATAAATTCAAAGCCCTCGTTAAACGTATATTAATCAATAAGGTTTTTTATAAATTTGACGAATCCTTAAACGATCCTAATCCTTAGGATTGATATGCTCCAGTTCAAACAATTTGTATGACTCAATACTTGGCGATTAAAAAGAGTGGCGGAGAGTTTATTGCCAGTTCTTGCCCGCTCTACGCCCTTGGCTTGCGAACTGGTAGTAAATGTAAATTTATAATTAATTTAACGTATTTTCTGACGTTCATAAGTGTACTTGTTTACCTATATGAATAAAGTTATTTTAAGTTGAGTTTGAAATCAAGGTAAAAAGAAAGTATATTCTATGTATGTTAAATAAAAATACATAAACCCATTCGTTTAATTAAAATTAATGCTAAGCCAAACTCGTTCAGAAACTAGATCACACTCAAATATTGAGAAATTCCTTAAATCTAAATGTAGACTGATCTTGATATTCATTTCTTGTTGAAAGGTTATGGGAAGATATGCGACATATTTTAGTTAAAACTCTTGGATTGTTTCCAATTTTTATGAATGTTTGATTGTTTAGTAATATCTTTTTGCCTCTATTTTTCTACCATTTGCCTACCGTTATTTATTTATTGTATAAATGATCTTAATATAAAGGAAGTTGGTATGGTGGAAACACAAACTGTACACAGTTTTTCAGTCCACCAGGTCGTCGAACATATTTAAATCATTAACATATATACTAAGGCCACTGACATATAAACTATAACATTAAAACAATGAAACCATTAAAATTGCACGTAAAACGTCATAAACCAATTGAAACATTGACGCGCCATAGCCGATGCAAGAAACCTGTTCTTGTCGAGAATTCTCATTCGAATACAGGATGAGTTCGATATTCGAATATGTATTAAATGACCATAATGTCTGATTATCATAAATTTTGTTATGCATAATTTTTGTTTGCAGGGATGTTTGTTCAATTTGTTATAGGTTTGCCTCCACAATAAATATCGTGGATTGTGTAACGTTCCAAAAAGTTTTACTGAACCTTGTTGATAATCCAATAGATAACGCCGGTTTAATGCCCTCAATTGTTATTTCGATTGATTTGTTTACGCTATTTTAATTTTGGCAAAGGCTCAGTATTAAAATCAGTTCATCGCGTCGGCTCGACCCATTCGTTGTGTTCATGTAATTATAAAATGCAGGTTTCCTAGAGTATTACTTCAATAAAATGGACTTTTTAGATGACAAGAACATATTTGGGGAGCTGCTGCCCGGCGGGGAAGGTCTGTTGGCGAAGGGCGAAAAGCCGGTGTTCGCCTGGAAACGCGATGGCCTTGAATTTGACCCTGAAGAGAGGTTCAAGGTTCTCCTCGGAGACGATGAGGACTCCCTAGCGCTGGTCTTCCAGCACGTGAAGCCTGAAGATGCTGGGATGTATACTTGTGTTGCTAAGACGAGCACTGGAAATATTTCCTGCTCTGCCGAACTTACTGTACAAGGTAAGTTTAACAAAGACCGTCTAAAACTGTGAGTCCAATCTTCATATGAAAATGTATAAATATTGATTTCATGTTTACTGTACTTGAAAACAGTTTAAAGTTTCAAATCTCATCATTCCTCAGATCGGTCGAGATTTTATTGTAAAACCTATAGATTTTCAATTCAATCCCTAGTTTAAATTACGTATAAATAGTTTAATATTATATCGCGTCCGTCTGAATCGTTAAATTGTTGAAGTATGTTGACTTTTGGCAACTGACCTGCCTCTACTAATTCGTCCTAGGCCTTCTCCGTTTGGCATCCAATGCACTTGATGACGTTTGGCAGCATGTTATTCATTTACAACTGAAACGCTTTTTAATCTTAATATGTTGGACTGCCTCGGAAAACTTTTTATTGTAAAACACAACTAATTATGATTTACAAAATTATAAATTTTAAATTTTTGTATTTATTTTTAAATAAGCAAGCTAAAAATTCCTGGACTGATTAAAAAAATATTTCATTACCTACCTGAAATCAAGAATTTTTCAATACCAGTAGAGAATTTTTTATATTCTAACGTCGGACCTTCTACGTTAATTATGTCACGAATTTAAAATGTTTTAGATATATATTCGCTGTAAAGTAAACATGGAATGTAAATAATCTAAGTGTATCTAATAATCTGAAAGGATGTAATTAAAAACCAAGAAACTAAACAATTTTTTAACCGGATTAAAGTTATTTGTATAAACTTATAATTATTTTAAATTTAAAATTTTCCGACATTTTGCTATGTCAACTAAAGACAATACTATAATAATAATAATAATAATAATACTAAGAAAACTAATTAAAATAAAACTTTTATGATAACAAAAAGATATCTATAGTCCGACTCAGTAGACTTTCCACTACCACGAGATCGGCGTGTAAAACCGCAGGGCATTGCTAGTTTCAAATATGCATTGAATTACAAAACAATTGTTTAAAATTTATTTGTATTCTAAATTCTTAAATAACGATTCGATTTAACGATTGTATCAATAAGGTTCACTTTTGTTAACTTTTGTCGATGTAATCATGTAGGTGCCGTCAACTACCTCCACCGCGAGCCCCAAAAACCAACCCTAGAGATTGAACATAGGGAAGCAGTGGTGTCTAGTGGTGGATCAGCCATGCTGGAGCTGGTCTGCAAAGGCTACCCGAAGCCTACTGTGGTCTGGAAGCATAAGGGAGATGTTATCGAAGCCGATACAAGACATAAGTAAATTTTTATGATCTAACTCTCACTGAAGGACAAACCCATACTAATAATATTTTAGCTTCATTGAAGATCTGTAATTTATAGGCAATTGTCCATATTATATCTTCGTTTAAACCTTTCAAAAAGTAATGAACTTTTTTTAAATCTTGTTTCTAATTATTCTGGTTTCATTGCTTTAGGAGGCTCACTGTGGCTTGCAATATTATTATTGATAATAATTAATTTAATAATTTAGAATATTCAAAAAATAATTATTTAATTAGTTATAGAATAACTTTAAATATTTCAATTTTTGAAGTGAAACTTCTTTATCGGCGTTGGGAAAAAAATTACAGTCAAATTTTTCGGTTACACGTCACATTTTTCGGTTACGCGTCACATTTTCCGTTACGTGCCATCTTTTTCATGTCCCTACGACGGTTGATTCGAAGCCATTAATAACAAAAATATATAATAACGATAACAACGACGGTAATAATTCTATTACAATTAATGAAATTCTGTAATAATCTTAGTAGTAATAAGGTAAAATTAAATAATTGTTTTATTTGTATTCATGTCTATGATAATAAAAGCCTTTTGTTAAACTTTATCTAATTTAACTTTTTTTAACCAATTTCTGTAAAGTTGCATATAGTAGATTATTTTTATAAAAATAAGGACATAAAGAAGTTTCATTTCTTACGTGTGTGTAAGAACTAGTGTTCAAATACACATTTCTTTTTCTTGTAAATATCCTGTTCTGTATCAAGTCATTGATCATCAAGTTATGTCTGTCATTCCTATGCTTATGAATTCTTGGTCAATAACTTCAGGTTCTTGCACGAAGACGATGAGAACATGTCTCTGGTCATCAAGAATGTGACATCAGCTGATAGCGGCGTGTATGAAGTGACAGCGTCCAACGACCTTGGAGATGATACCACTACCTTCAATCTGGTGGTGACTGCTCCACCCAAGATTAAGAAGAAGATTGAGAACCAGATTTGTATGGTAATATTCTTCTGATTTTAAGAGTTTGAAGTTTCACTCCTCATACAGTGATTATTCCAAATAAATAGTTTTTCATAATGAACTTTCTACTTACTTATTACGCGTTTATTTATATTAAACCCGAAAATAAATTAAATGGTTTTCTATATTTTAAGGTTTTTAAGATTCTTGTGATTAAGTTGCTTTTGATAAAAACCGTGAGGCCCGAATGGAACATGGCTATTGTCGAATTACTGTGTCTGTTTTTTCTATGTTTATATTTAACAATTAGGTAGCCGTTTTACCATCAAAGTCAAAAATCATTTATTCATATAGGTCAATGTACGCTTATGAACGTCAATAAAAAAGAAATATACATTAAATGCTTCTAATTTTACATTTACTGCCAGTTCTCAAATCAAGAGTGTAGAACGGAAGAGAAGGACTGGCAATAAACTCTCCGCCACTATTTATAATCGCCAAGTTTTTTTTTGTATTGCACAACGTTTGTAAGGAGCTGCAACCATAACACCATGTTCCACGTCCATCATTAAACATCGATACCAAACGTCTAGCTAGATACTATGTCACGTAGTTAAATCCTAAAAAACTCGTAATTTTATTAAGTCTTTCTACATTACAGGTGGAAACATCACACACAGTCCGTATTGAGGTGGAAGGTACTCCTGCACCTGAAGTCAGCTTCTACAAAGACGGAGTTCTCATCACCAGCTCAGACCGCATCATAATCACCAAAGAATCCGACGAGGTTTACACCATCACCATTAAAGACGCCAAGCTTACAGATTCCGGATCGTACTCCATTGTTGCTAAGTGAGTTTTTTATATATAAGATTGTTTTGAGAATTGTGTGTGATTGAGAATCTCAAAGTGATCTTTTATCTTTTCTAATCAAAGTCATAGATTCGTAAACGAGAAAACGTGGCAATAAATTCTTCATCACTCTTTTAAATCACCTTGTTTTTGATCTGAATAAGAGAAGAAGAGAGTCGATATTAAATAGAATCTTAATCAAAACTATTTTAGTTGCTTATTCCGCTTTGACATCTGGCATTTTACAGCATGAGAGACCGATTAGAAAACTCATAAACAAGATCAAAAGTAAATCGTTGTGACTTTAATTTTAGTCTATTTAAATTTTTAAAAAAATATTAACATAAATACATACAATAAAAATTGGTCGTAAAACGTGTTGCAAATTTTTTAGCGAAACCTGATATTTTGTTCAATGGTAATGTTACCAGCGCCAAAAACAATTGTGATTGTATAGTTGGTAAACAGCCAAGTTTTTAAGCGGCAGAGCTGGCCTAGTCACGTCTCGCTTAAAAAACAATCGCGAGGAAACCGACATGTCCTAAGTCCAACAAATTTTTACAATTTCAGGGAATATAGAAGTCTGAAATCTGGGCCTTGACCACTTGTAACGTCACTAATTTTATTGCGTTTAAACTATCGAATAATCTGTTCAGCTTGATGAAATAAATTCTGACTAAATATCATTTATTAATGTAGGTTATCAATCAAATATACATTTATAAACACTAGTAAACAATCTTCTAAATCTAAAACCTCCAAATCTAGAGCGCAGAATGGACGAACAAACCTGGCATACACAGAGTATTGCCAGTCTTTTAAATCGCTAAGGGATTCTATGAAATGTTTGTAGGCACCAACAACCACTACACCATGATCTTTATCACGTCTTACAGCAATTATTGTAATTAAATAAAAAATAATTAATAAATAAACTACCGTCATATAAATTTTGATGCAACCATGTTGTGTAATGAATAAATTTGATTAAATATGAAAACATGCGAGAGTCTACAAAGTCTGTGATTACGATGTTTGGATTTTTAAATATAATTTAGACTTATCGAGATATATAGTATTATCTGTTTTTCAGTATAATAATTTAAGACACAGAATATTTTTAGCTCAACTAATTCAATACACACGAATTTTTAATGAATGAAAGGTTTTATATTTCAACACTGATCAATGAGTATTTAACAATAAATTATTTGTGTATATTTCTTCTTTCAGAAACGAGGTGAACCAATGCTCTGACTTCTGGCAATGGCATGTCACGTCACCGCCTAAGGTCATCAAGAAACTGGGCGAATCTAAAGTTTGCGAAGAAAAGGAAATGGTCACCTTTGAAGTTAAAACCGAAGCTGAACCCGCGCCAACTGTTACTTGGTAAATTCCCTTTAACTGACTACTCAGTACCTCAAACAAATATTATAATTTAAAGATCCACCTTTTATAAAGTAGTACTAGCCCCGCACGTTGATATTGCGATGGAAACTTGTCACAATAACGTAACGTCCTCCACCGCCGAAAAGTACAATCAACAAAAAAAATTAATAATAATAATATTCATTTATTTGCTTAAATGTAGATGAACAATCTGTATCGGTAAACTTCTTTTCGTGTGAGGTGTTGCCACCTCTGGTGAAAAAAGTTTATAATATAAGTATTTAATAATAAAAATTTCCTATATTTTATAAGAACCTACTAAGATTATAAATGTGATAAACATCCATCAAAGTGATATGATTCTTCTAGGTTCAAGAACAAGACAGAAATAAAGGAGTCATCGGCGATCAAAATATCATCATCGGGTGAAGCGCACAAATTGGTGATCACCTCAGCAGCCAGGGCTGATGCTGGAGAATACTCTTGTGAGGTGAGATTTTGGAAAAGTTTGATTTTGACTCCTTTGGAACTGAAAATGTCATTTGTCTTAAAACCTATTGACACAATGTATTCTGATGCGTAGGTGCCTTTTTATTTTTCTTTTTTCTATATATATTCAGTTGAACTTTCTAGTCATTTTGTTTGCTGTGTATATTTGCTACATTGAACTTGGCTCCGACTTCAGATTTATCTTTTTCACTAAATAATAATATCACTTTGCATATAATATAATTGAGCAATGTTGACTTAGTGGCTACAGCGTGTGACTCTCATGCCTGAGGTCGTAGGTTCGATCCCCGTCTGTGCACCAATGGACTTTCATTATATGTGCGCTTTTATCCGAACGGTGAAGGAAAACATTTTGAGGAAACCGGCTTGCCTTAGACCCAAAGAGTCGAAGGGGTGCGTCAGGCACAGAAGGCTTACCACCTTCTTGTGTATTAGATTAACAAATGATCATGAAACATATGCAGATTTCTGAGGTCCAGACCTAAAGAGGTCTTAGCGCCATTGGTTTATTTATTTTTATTAATATTATTTAGTTGAACTGCGGAGTTTATTCTGTAAAACGCAATATCTATTGGGATATTATTGAATTTTAAAGTAGCCAAATACAAAAATACAAACTTTATATAAAGCCTTCGATACCTGATCTATTTAAATCAATTCAATTGTTCTTGAGATTAGCTCATTCAACCAAACAAACTCCATAGTTTTATAATAGCGTATAACATTGTGATCATAGATTCGTAACGTACACGGATCAACGAGCGATTCGTGCCTGTTGAACGTGCGTTGCGGGCCCGTATTCACGCAACGGCTCAAGGACACCACTTCGAGCGAGGGAGATGTCAATGTTGAGTTCACTGTCGACGTCGAAGCCTATCCCGAACCTAAAGTGCAATGGTGAGTGAAAAACGTAACATCGAAAACCTTCTTGCAAAAATTCTTATGAAAATCTTTGTCTTTTTATTACGTCTTGATCGATTTCTGTTTCTATAAAACCAACTTCTTTAAGCGCTTGAGGGCAATTTTTTTACGGATAAAACTCAATAATAATAATATTTGCGTCACGAAGATGTGTCGCATTTTTGTCGTAGAAAAGGGAGAGAGCGATCGAGACTGATTGAGAGAGAGTGAGAAAGGGCGAACGTATGAAGATAATAGATGCTATTTTTAAAAGATATTTAGATAATGTTGAAACACGGGCTTATATTGCATATTTTACTTATTATAATGCTTTAGTCGCAGTCGTAGTAGATCGATTTCTGTCGTCGAGTAATGTAAATATCGAAGAAATAAATTTAAAAAATATACATATAGTTTCTATGAATTTTTAACACTTTTAATATTTTAATGACAATTGAAATTCTAACATATCTTCGTTTTTCACTCGATCTAAGTCTCGGAAATCTAAAGTTTTAGATTTATATAAATATGAACAAGACTTAAAGATTAGTTCGCCAAAGAAGTTTCAGTTCTGACATGTGTACTTTGTACGCACTCACTTTTTTTAATATCACGAAGATTAACCTTGATTTCACTATAGTCCCATCATCAGAACCTGACCTGACATTTTCCAAATTGGTTCAAGGATCTTCGTGAAATTGACTTCATATATATTTCTAATTACATATAACATCCTTTTAAAGTCATTTTTTTAAAATTGGTTTATGAGACTTCATACAGGATATTACCATATGCAGAAACCACTTAAATGTATTCCAGGTACCTCGGTGACGTTGAAATAACCGAAAAGAAATCGGTGTACAGTCGCGTAGACAACGGTAGTACGCACAAACTGATATTGAAGGAGGTATCAGCTGAAATGTCAGGTCAATACTCCTGCAGGGTCACTAATGATCTAGGCGCAGATTCCTGTCAAGCTACTTTCACTGTCAACAGTAAGTCATCATGTATATTTTCCCTTTTATACCTCAAAACTAATTCCGTCTTATGACAGTAGTATTACCTAAAGTACCGTTTTGTCTCTTTCTGTCAAATTGTGTTTTCGCTGTGATAAAAAGGGAGAGATGAGTACTAATGCTTAAACGATCCATTTATCCAATTGAACTGATTTATTTTTTATGAATAAGACCATCTAACTACAAAGTCTATTACAATTTAAAATTGTTAATTTATATATATGCTAATAAATTCGTATGCATGTTAAAGATGTTATAAAGCACACCATTTAGCTAATATTGCTAAATATTTGATTTCAGGAAAACCTCGCATCACAAAGAGCCTGGTAGACATGACGGTGGATGAAGGTCAAACCCTAAAGCTGGAGGTGGAAGTAGAAGGATGCCCAGAACCGAAGGTCAAATGGTACAAAGATGGAAAAGAAGTGAACACTGATGCAAGAATCAAGATCGAACGGGATACGAAAAGGTTAGAAGTTTACAATCTTTTAGAATTATTTGTCTAATTCTTTGAGTCTTGGTATATCAAACAAGATGCTGTTTGACCGAAAAGTTAAATTGATATAACATCATATTTATTTTTAAAACAGTTATAAAATATTTTGAAATGGTAATGATTATTATCAGGTTGGAGAATTATCACCTCACTGTTACGTTAGTAAAGGAGGAAGATGGTGGAGAATATGAAGTTCGAGCTGAAAATGAAATGGGAAGCGTTTCTTGTAAGAGTACAGTCACCGTACACAGTGAGTATTTAAATAAATATAATTAAATAATTTAGAACAATAGACTGACGATAGAGATTAGTTTAATGTCTAGCGAACTCCTGATCTGCAGCACAGAACACATAAAACTTAAACAAAATAGCGGTAAATAAGAGCACGAGTTGTGAATAGACTAGTGAGTTTAACTTAGTCTCACGTAGATTTGACTACTGCACGTAGTTTATGTAGTTTTAATGTGACGTCCCAGTATATTTGTAGTTTAAAGCAAAACTTGATCACAAGTGTAGGCATTCAATAGACTAGAATGCTCGTGTGTCCTTACATTTACATTCTTCAAAGCACGTAACATAGCATCTCCTAATTTAGAATTCCCGTAATTCATTTAATTTTCTTCATTTTTCATTGTGTTCGATAGCCAAAGAAGTTCATTCGAGGTTCACAAAGGAAACTCTCACTGAAAATGAGTTGGATGAAGATTGTGCAGAAAAACAGAAGATTGTTGAAGACTTTCTCGACGATAAAGTCAAGAAAATAGCTACAAAAGAAAAATCTAAGTCTGAAGTTGCCGAAGAAAAGTCAGTTTTAGACGACGCTGCTAAGTCTAAATCTGTTTCATTTGAAGAGGTTCATCAGTCCATTTCAAGTAAAGCTAGAAAATCGCTAACAGAACCCGAAAGCTTTGAAAAAAAATCAGTTGATGACGTGAGTGTTAGCCAGACGGTTTCAGTAGAAGATGTCGAATCAGTTGCACATAAACCAAAAAAATCTTTCACAGAACCTGATATCCTTAATGAGAATTTGATAAACGAACAAGATAATGAAAGACGAAATTCTATTGTAACCGATCTTGAAAAACCTGCTAAAGCAAAAAAAACCTTCACTGAGCCGGAAGTCACTGAAGAAAAAGAGTTACTAGATGATTCTAAATATACTACGGAAATTGTTGATGAAGCAAAACCATACAAAGCTCAAAAGTCCGTCACAGAACCAGAAATTGTGGAAGAAAAATCTTTTTGGGATGATGTAGATAACGATGGAATTACCAAAACTTATAAAGTTGAGGAAGTAGCATCAGTTTTACGTAAAGCTAAAAAATCTGTTTCTGAGCCAGAAATCGCTGAAGAAAGAGAGCTACTAGATGATTCCAATAAATCTAAATGTACTACGAAAATTGTTGATGAAGCAAAACCATACAAAGCTCAAAAGTCTGTCACAGAACCAGAAGTTATGGAAGAAAAATCTTTTTGGGATGATGTAGATAACGATAGTATGAACAAGACTTCTAAAGTTGAGGAAATAGAATCAGTTCCACGTAAAGCTAAAAAATCAGTTACAGAGCCTGAAGTAATTGAGACGGGGTCTGTTATCGATGAAAATCAAAATGAAGCCAACAAAAAAGTTACCGAAGAAATAGGCACTACAATACAGCAAGCAAGAAAGTCCGTTACTAAACCAGAAATAGCCGAAGAAGTGGAAATTAAGTCTCCCAAACGTAAATCTATTAAAAAACAATCTACTGCTGAAGAACCATTGAATGCTGACACTGAAGGTATAAAACGCGCTTTGCTTCTTCACAAACAGGCAAACAGCTTTACTTCGTGACACTCATAAATTTTCCGCGTAGCGTTGCATGATTTTAATTTGAGTTTTTCTTAACAATCCCAAGTGTGATTTATTGTTTAGGCCGAGTTTTCGAAACAGTAACTACGTTCAAGTCAGGTGATGATGGCTCAATTACTGTATCTAAAGTCAGCAGCACCCGCTCGCACGGTGCCATAATAACAGGTAAGTTAAAATACAACCCGCTTTCCTTCCCATACTACATTTCCATTACATCACATATTTAACTGCCCCGACCTGAAAAAGTAAATCGTCCTGTAGTTGTATTTTAGTATTCATGTACCCATAGTTTAAAGCATGTTTATTTATTTCTTATATTAAATAATTTGTACTGTCTTTCAAATATAATAATATTTTAACTGATAGGTCCAGCCGAAACGCGCACATTACATAAAATGACAACAACCGCTATGCATTATGATGAAAATGATGAATGCGATAGAAAACTAATAATTCCTAATAAACCACATACAACTTCACTTGAAGTGGAAGAGATAGCTAGTCATAGCTACTTCTTATCTGAGCTTGGGTATTTCACTATACCTGATCACATAAGAAGGGGTACATATGGAATTATCGAAGAACCGCAAACCGACTCAGACGCTGATTCGATTCCTCGAATGGGTCGGCACAGCGGAAACCGTACATATTCTATTAGGTCTGCATCTGAAGATGAAATGAGCTGGCAAAACGAATCTCTTTCCCGAGAAATATCTATTGAAGATTTGTCTAAATCACTTTTCGAAATAGACGAAACCAAGAAGGTATTCAGCAAGGACTCATACGTGCGTCAAACTTCTTTCAAAGAAGATTATTACGCGAACGAAGGGGAGGAAGAATATGTTATTCTCAAGGAGAAATGTGAAAAAGTATTTGAGCGTGACGTCACGGAAAGGCTTATAGATATATCAAAAGAATTCGAAGATGGCGAATATATGAATGTCGGAAGTAAAAAAGATAATATTAAAAATAGAATTTTTGAAGAATTAGTTTTAGAATCTCCTAAAAATATCACTAACATAACGAAAAATTTAGCCGAAACAACAGTCGAACGGAAGAAAAAGATAGATAAAAGTTTATTCATTGTGGAGGAAGAAGACGGAAACATCGAAGAGTTATTGAAGAGAAGCCAAAGACAACGCAGCATTCTTGACGATATTTTAAATTCGGAAGAAGAAAAAGGTAATCAAGTCAATTCAATTATTCAACAAGAAACAATTTTATAAGTGCGCGCGGCTGTGAACGAAATAGTAACGCTATTTGTACATCACAGTAACATATAAATGTCGCTTAAACTTTGAAATTTAATTGCTGGTTGTTTACTTTTGGTCTGCTTTTCCATATACACAAAATAAAGATCAATATATAACTGCAATATATATTTACTAATGTTCGAACGTATGTTTGTTTTAGCGCGCATGCGTAATAACTTTTCCTTCTGGCATACTAATAATTGGGTCTTACGTCGAAGGTGTTAGTCTGCAAACGTCGTCTTCATCAAGGTACAATCTTTCGTTTATTTTGTTGCATGGCATTGATATGTTTAGTATACACACGGTAGGTACATATATATCACATGGTTACAATTCACTACACATAAACTCTTGGTAAGTATTACTAGTTTTATACCGATAACGGCTGTAAATAGACGCCAAACTTTTTGTACGATTGAACGATTTCGCACAACTGTATACTGCTTATGGTAAAACTTTTTGGTACCGACGTATTTACAAATATTATTTCTGTATGAATCATCATGTTTCTCATATTATTATACGCTTTATTTTACTTGTATGTATAGTCGAAGCATTTAAAACTGAGTCGTCGGGCAATTAATGTCACTGACAGTAGGAATGTGTACGCAATGCAATCTGTTATCGATACTTAGCGCACACGGGGTCGATGCGTCATCGTGACCTTCATTAGCACTCTGTCTCCTGATTGGTCGTTAGGGTTCTTGTTTTTTAATGAATATAAGATTTGTTGTTCTGACACTCATTAAATTACTTAGGCTTTGTTACGCAATACGAAGAATTTAGATTCTAAGATAGTTATGCAGGAATTATATTAATACTTAACAATATCTAGCATATAGATCGTACCTATCCCGTTATCGATATGCACGGCCACGATTTTTACGCAAATCACTTAACCTCTCCATAAGACCTGTAAGTGCGAGCGAACCAGACAGATAAATATGATTTATGACCCGAAGCCTCAGTTTATAATGCGTCGACTATAGCTTATTTATTTAATTGTAAAAATTATAGCTCTTGCTATTTACAACCTCGTGTGTAAAATCATATGAATTTACAATATCCCTCTGTTTCTAGCATCACCCACATTAAAAGAAAGCAGTATAAAAGATGGTCACACGTTCGAATCCCTACCATTAGTATACACAGTTGAAGCGGTCGGTCAGCCAAAGCCCACAGTCCGTTGGCTTCATAATGGTGAGGAGGTTAAACCGGATAAAGGAATCCACTTCACGAATGAAGGCGATGTTTACAAATTGGCGATAGATGCAGTGGGTCTTAAGGATATTGGTAAATGGCAATGCGAGATCAGTAACAAACTTGGCAAACAAGTTTTAGATGCAGAGCTAGCCGTTTCTCGTAAGTCAATTTTTATTCATATTTTAGTTTTAACGTACTATTAAATCCAAACAGCCATAGAACGTTTATTAGCCCTTAGTACCTTAGCCCTGAATCTTCTTTGAAATGTCCTGTCTCCTGATGTGATGTAGCCCAAAAAAATCTTGTTCTGTTCTCTTGCACTGTTCTTGGAATTCTTAGTATTATTTATTTACCTTGAGTTATTAGATGGTGTTCGTCGTAGACTAATCACCCTCCATTTTAAGTATTAAATCTTTCTAGCGGTTGCCGAATACCGCAAACCAATCTTCAGGCAACCATTGGAAGCTCAACGCGTAATGCAAAGAGAACCCGTCACACTCAAAGCCATCTGTACGGCTGATCCGTTACCACATGTCGCCTGGCTCCTCAATGGAAATGCGATTGTACCAGATGCAACTGTTACTACTAGTGCAGATTCAAAGGAACTGGAGCATGGTCTGAAAGAGTGCACCTTCACACTACAAATCCCTACTGGTAAGTACTGTAATAAATTCTTCAGATCGGAACGGAGTCGTGAAGAACGGGAATTTTTTATCCCAATATATATGGACTCCAAACGATTGGAGATTCCCGACTAAGTACAAAAAAAATTATAAATTGATTTCAAACTAGAACAAAATTCCTTATTTAGCAATAGCTTTTCATTATAACGTCAACGCCATGTGATCGTGAGAGTCGAAAAAGTTGACGTAGAAAATTCACGTATACTATAATCAAAGGTGTCGTTCACAGGTCGTCATCAAGACACAGGAGTGTACACGATCCAGGCGAAGAACCAATACGGCATCGGAGAGTGTTCAGCTCGTCTCGACATCCTCCTGAGACCAGAAATCGAAGGACTTAAAGACGTCACAACGGTTCCCTATGAAGAAACAACCTTTGTCGCCAATATCAGAGCTAATCCTATTGCAGAAGTCAAATGGTAAGCCTAAAAGGACTAAAATATTTCATTTGAAACAATATTTATCGTCATAAAGCTTAGACACAGCTTTATAGACCAAAGCCTATAAAGCTGTGTCTATAACAGCTTAACATCGAGAGTGCTCAAAAGAAACCTGTTTTCGAGTTACTTTAAGAATTTTGAGGTCATGCGTTTGAATACCGACTCAATTCTTCTTTGTCTGAAAAAAGCTTAGTAGAGATAAGAGCGTCCGTTCCACCATATCATTCTTTCTTTATTTTATTCCTAATATAATTGCATTCTTGTGCAGTGTCAATAATTAAACATGTTCTAAACATTTCATGGCGTGTCTTAGCTCTAAAAACGTGTTATCTTTAAAAAAAATAAAGTTCATGAAAGTGACGTAGAATTTATAGTTCTTCAAATGTGATTCTATGACTTTAATAGGAGCAAAGATGGCTACGTGATCCAACCTTCAGCTAACATCGAAATCAACGAAGATCTCGCAAAGGAGACATACAGTCTCACGATCAAGAAGATAGGTGTTGCAGACGCTGGAGTTTACACTGTCACCGCTAAGAACGAGATCGGCGAGACCGCTCAGCAGGCTAAACTCACTGTACATAGTACGTGTTCGTTTTATGTTATTTTAGGATACGAAAGAGTAATTTTATTTATATTAAATGTAAAATTAAATTATAATTCTTCTCTATATTTTCTAAATGTACCCTTCTTACGATAATTGTATTTAAAGACGTATTATGAAATAAAATCACACGATTATCATACAATTTAATTACATATTAACTATAAATGAAATAAAAAAGAATTGAATTGACAATTTTTTTACAATCCTAAGAATTTTAAGGATGTAAAACATAATTAGTAACGGTTTTTAATTAAGATTCTTTCTTTTTTAAATGGCAATAAGATAATTCAATTTGCTGAAGAGTATATGAATTTTATGAAAATCTTATACTAAATAATAAATAAATACAAATCACATCAAGAACGAAATCAAATCCCTTAAATAAAGAGTATCTAGCATTGTCTTTTGTTAACATAGCTTTTATTCACAGCTTGTCCCCAAGACAAACAATCCACGAAAATAGAGGACACCGTGAGTCATTTCTGCAAAAAAACCCTTCATCTTTTAGTCGATATCAACTCCGGGGAAATTAATACAACTTCCTCTACAGCTGTGTTACTTTTTGACATTCAACACCTTTTGTCTTCAGTCTCCGTGACCATTCACGCTGTAAAGCACGCGAAACGTCGGAAAATTTAAAATTATGTAAAATAATTATAAGTTTATAATAATACATAGCTTCAATCCGGTTTTCAAAACTGTTTCCTTTCAAAGAGTAACTAGTATTCATAGTCAAAAGAGTAAATCAACTTTTATCTATTTCCAGCCAACGAACCTCAATTCACAAAACCGCTTCAAAAGCAAACTGTCAAAGACTACGATGACGTCACTCTTAAAGTTCGCTGCGATGGAGTGCCGAAACCAGATGTGAAATGGTACAAGGATGGAAACGAATTAGCTAATGATGAACGAAGGACTATCACCACTGAGGTGGGAGGACAAGTGGACAGCGAGCTAGAGATTAAGCACTTCAATCCATCGGATGCTGGAAAGGTTAGTATTTTTATTAAACTTATCATACCGTGGCATAAATGTCTATATCACCGTAAAATTGTAAATACCGTTAGGTTGTAATCTGTATCGCGAGATTGTGAACTGTCGAAAGATTGTGAACCTTAACGAACTGCTTACAATTTAACAAAAAATTGCCAGAAATAAACACTAAAATGTTAATAAAATAAATGAAATCCCATTTGCAGTACAAAGCAGTAGCGAGAAACCTCTCAGGTGAAGCGAGCACGGAGGCGGAGATATCTCTTGCGCAGCTTTCACCCGGCTTCGTACATAAGCTGGATCGGCAGAAGGAAGTTGACGAAGGGGAACCCTTGGAGCTGAAGGCCAAGGTCGACGGCAGCCCAATTCCTACCGCTCAATGGTAAGAATGATAGCGATGATTTCGTTAACAATTGTGTTATTCAAGCGAGATTTTTCAAAAATATGGGTTTCCTATATTTATAGAAATATTTTTATAGCTGTGCTGAACATGATTTATTTGTGTTTTCAGTAAATCTAACGATTAAGCGCACATGTCAACATCAAAAGGAATTACTAACTTTTACTGTGATTAAATTAATCGCAATATTAATATATATGAATAAGTGTCTTTTGATTGTAGTCTGAGACTTGGTCGATCACTTTTATTTTAATATGGAGTGAAGTTCGGTGGTGGTTGTTATGTGGTATATGTTCAGATATATGTTAAATGAAACAATTTATTTGAAACTGGGTAACAACTGACTTAAATGGTTTTAAACATGAGCTTATAACTAACATAACATTACAGGTAGTGCTGTTGCGACGCTAACAAAAACTAACTGGGCTTATCTAAGGGTTCATAATCACTTAGATTAAGCTTCAATATAAGTGTAGGCGAACTTTTTGGACTTTAAAAAAATAATATAATTCTTGATAATTCCCCGACTATGTAGTCGTCAGAGGTATTAAATAGCTTACGTATGGTATTACACTACTATCTATTTCGTTTAACAACTTTATTTTTGGACATTACCGTGTGGTAAAAACTAAAGGGCTCATATTGGCTTCAAATGTGAGACTGTTAACATTTTGTTAACAATGTACATATATATATATATATTATTAACTAAAATATATATGTATATGTAACTCTTTATTTATGACTAGGTTCAAAGACGGCGTTAAACTCCCAGCCGACGACCACGTGAAGCAAGTATCTCTTCCAGATGGTACCATCAAACTGAGTATCGATCACGTGACCCCGTCCGATTGCGGCGCTTACAAACTCATTATCACCAACCCCAATGGCGAACACTCCGCCTTGTGCGCGGTTGCTATTAATCGTAAGTTCAAAAGCACATTATATAAAAAATCATTTATTATTATTAATCGGGACAGATTTCCTCTTCATTTAAAAAAAAAACATTAAATCTAAGCCGTTCTCGAATTCACGAATCGGTCCTATCTATACATATATAGGTAACTAAATACATTGAATATTTATGATTATACGTCAATATAAAAATACTGAAAAAATTTAACGTTTTAAATTTACAGTAAGTGTAGTTTTTACAGTAGACTAGTTTCTTATCTTTTGCTTACTTAGAAATTTAATATTTGACTATATTTTAGGTATATTGACATTGTTTCTTTCGTGTTCAAATCGTTTCTATGAATTAAAAAAATAAATCAATGGCGCTACAACCTTTTTAGGTCTGGGCCTCAGATTTCTGTATCTGTTTCATAATCATTTGTTAATCGAATAGGCAATTAGGTGATCAGCCTTCAGTGCCTGACGTGCCTTCGACTTTTTGGGTCTAAGTCAAGCCGGTTTCCTCACGATGTTTTCCTTCACCGTTCGAGTTAAAGTTAAATGCGCACAGTCCAATGGTGCACAGCCCGGGATCGAACCTACGACCTCAGGGACGAGAGACGACGACTTCTTTACTTTGAAATTATCTTCGTGCATTTTTATTATTTGTATTTTAAGAGTACCTCAGTCACTGCATAGAACAGATCGCTTGAAGAAGGATCGCAGAAGGCCCGTTGCTAATATTATGGTGTCCGTTTTGTTTTGCTACAGCCTATGTTACGATACTTAAATAGTTTTTTTGAATATCGATATCAACTTAAGTATCTAATTATGACGAATATCTATATATATTCAAATGAATCCCTATTTCATTTGGTCACGCGTGAACGGCTGGACCGATTTCGCTAATTTCTGTTTTTGTTGTGTTTGTTATTGTCAGGAGAAGGTTCTAATGAAAGAAAAAATAAGAAAAATGCGCGGAAAATTAGAAAATTTAATACTTTTGTTACGATAGCAATTTTTTTTCGTGCATAGCGCCTTTCCAATTCAAACTTTTTTGATGTAACCTTATGGCGTTTGCCATATCATTTCCAGAATGCGTGCAGCAAATATAGTCAAAGAGGATGTAAGAAAAATGAATATCGTTTAAAACAAATGCCTCTATCGGAATTATTATATTGATAAAATACATATAAAATAATTACAGTCGCTAATTGTTTGTGGCATTAATCTTGAAAATCCATGTTTTCCAAATGGCCAGTTATAAGTGGGAATACCAACAAAACTATTCATATACGCGTCAGAAAAACAAATAAAGAACGTTGTATATCATAAAGCATTTTTAGTTAATTATATAAATTCTAAATTAATATTCATAGTTAAGACAGGACGTCTCTTGGGTCCGCTTATTAGTAATAACAATAATGACGTACTAAAAATTTGTAATCTTCAGCAACACCGCGTAAGCCTTCATTCAGTCAAGAATTGGAAGACACGAAGGTGATGGTGGGTCAACCTGTGAAACTGGAAGCCAGGGTCATGGCCTTCCCTGCGCCTGAGGTCAAATGGTTCAAGGATGGTTAGATAACATCTTTTCTTTATAATTAATATAAAGTTAAGTTAAAAAATTTCGTGAATCGTACTTTGTTATTGTGTAATAACTTTTTGTTAAGGATTTTGATTTAACACACAAAAATTTATCTATGATGCGTTTGTATTGCTTTGACGGTGATAGGACAACCTGATCTTCAAGATTACTACACTCTTAGTATAATTTAACTTATCTTTAACATAAGTAGGTTGTATAAATTAAAAAAAAACGCTAAATAAACTCAACTTAGCTATCGCATGATTAAAAAAACCTAAAATAATAAATCAAAGCTATGCTGGTATAAAAAAAATATTAAAAAATATCTAGGTCTACCCATCCGTCCCAGCCAAGCCGTGAACTTCATAAATCAACCTGGCGGTATCATCGGTCTCGCCATAGATGCCTGCAAGCCCGAAGATGCCGGAGTTTACTCCCTTACTCTCTCTAATAAGCTGGGAGAAGCTGCTTCGAAGGCTTCTGTTGAGGTCAGTTTTATGTTATATATGTTGAGTAAAAACTCCTTAGAGACTAAAAATCAGTTGCGTATAATGTATTTGTAACTACAGAGTTATTGGTTTTAAGTTTTCATCCTTAGCAATCATTATAAAAAAATTATTTGGACTTCGTAAATTTGATCATATTTCGGAGTTCCGAAGAAAGCTACCCATTAAATTGCGGCGTAAGATGCACTTTTTACAACTTCTTTATAATGTTCTTTTTAATTCTAAAACTCCTATTTACTGTAAGCAAAATTGTATGTTCCTCTCTGGCGGTAGTTTTCATTTGCGTTCCTTAGATAATCTAATTCTTGGAACTCCTATTCATTAAACTGAATCCTATCACTCTTTAACTGTGCAAAGTATCCTGCTATGGAATTCCTTACAAATTGATATCAGACGAGCTCAGTGTCTAAATTTATTTAAAAATCTTTTGATAATTTTTCTTCTGCCTCGTAATTAGCTACTACTTATATGTATATATTAATTGTGAGTCAATTAAACCTTTAGCAGAGCTTTTATGTCTGTTTGTATAAACACTTTTTTCTTTGGATTTTATCTTACTTTATTATTTTTTTTTTTGTTAATAACTTATGCACTTCTTGTTTTTTACCCTCTGTATGTGTTTCTTTTTTTTATTGTTCCATATTAGGGTTGTCTGAAAGAAATCGCTTGTTAGCGATAAGGCCGCCTGCTGCCTAATAACTTATGTAACCTACTTACTTTTTGTTTTTTATTTGTATAATTATGTATGTTATGGTAACAAAATATAAATAAATTAATAAATAATAAAAAATCTTCTGGTCTTCCGTCTAATTGTACAAATAAGATAATAGTTTTATCTTCACTTCTTAATGAAACTGTGTCCTTCAATAACATTATTAAAATTCATATTTTATATTAACTAAGTTTGGATTAAAACATTTTCAGGTTGCACAAAAAGAACGCAAACCAGCATTTATAGCAGAGCTGATGCCTTCCAAAGTGATCGAAGGGTTCCCTGTCAAGATGGAAGTAAAGGTCCTCGGCCATCCTCAACCGATTATCAAATGGTATTTTTTTATTTACTATACATTGCCTTTATTTGCTATCCGTTCTTTAACTATTAAAGTGAAACTTCTATATCGGCGTTGGAAGAAAAATAACGTCACATTTTTTCGGTTACGCATCACATTTTACCGTTACGCGTCACCTTTTTCTTATCCCTACGACAGTTCATTCGGAACCATTAATAACAAAAATATATAATAATGATAACGATAGTAATAATTCTATTACAATTAATGAAATTATGTAATAATCTTAGTAGTAATAAGGTAAACTGAAATATTTGTATTATTTGTGTTTATGTTTATGATAATACATAAAAAAGCCTTTTGTTAAACTTTATCTAATTTAACTTTATTTAATCAATTTCTATAAAGTTGCATATAGTAGATCATTTTTCAAAAAATAAGTTCATAAAGAAGTTTCACTTCTTTTAGTTCTAGTAGACGCATACATTATTTTTTAAATAGTTTTAGACCAGGCACAGAATTACTTTTTCGATTTTCTTTCCTATTCAGTTATTTCTTATGAGTAAATATTTATAGGACGCACAACGGCAAAGAAATAGTCCCCGATGGTGAAAGAGTCCGTATAGTCGCACAGCCGGACGGAACTCACGCGCTGCTGTTGAATAAGGCGACGGCAGAGGATGCAGGGAAATACGGCGTTGTTGCCATCAACGATAAAGGAGAAACCGCCAGTACTGCCGAACTTAGTGTTGCCAGTGAGTGTATATATTCTAGACATTTCGTTTTCTCGGTCACCTGTATAAATCTTGGTTTCATACCACGATGAGATTTAAATTAAGTCAAATCCGGTATTAGTATAGTAACATCAATATTTGTGTGGAAAAGCTCACCGAATGTTATCAATGCTTTCGTTGTGTCTATATAAACTCAAAAAAAAATCAATGGCGCTAAAACATTTTTAGGTCTGGGCCTCAGATTTCTGTATCTATTTCATGATCATTTGTTAATCTAATAGGCCAGTAGGTGATCAGTCTTCTGTGCCTGACACAAACCGTCGACTTTTTGGGTCTAAGGCAAGCCGGTTTCCTCACGATGTTTTCCTTCACCGTTCGAGCGAATGATAAATGCAAACATTTTTTTCTCTTTATTATACAAAATAATATAATCAGAATATGTTACATTAGAAAATCGGTGTGGTTTGTATTAATGTAACCAGAGCAGTCTTGTTTAGGAGCGCGACAATTGCATATAAAAGTATTTTTTTTAATTTACTGTTTATCTTGGTTAGCGTTAGGCTATCTAATACTTGATTGGGTAGACCATTTATTACGTAGATATAAAGTTCATTGGATCCCGGGATCGAACCTACGACCTCTGGTATGAGAGCCGAAGCCGCTAGGCCAACACTGCTCGTCACTATATATAAACCTATACACTCATCAATACTTGATATTGAAATCACGGAAGTAGGGACACGCATCCTTCGTATCGTAGTTATCACATAAAACTCGTGTAATAATATACAATTCAACCCTTCTGGCTATATGAGGGTCCATGGGCGGTGGTATTACTTAACATCAAGTGAGCCTCAAGCCCATTTGACTCCTATGACATTAAAAAATGATAACTTGAAAACGCCCAAACACTGAATAATTTGCCTTTTGTATAAAGTAACTCTGTAAAGTTACACTAGATCGTAATTTTTGGTGATGTCTCAGTAAAGACTAATAATAAAAATATTTCCATTTAGGCCAGTGGTTTCTTTCTACCTTCTTGGTTGAATTAAAAATGTAACAGTTAATATTTATCATCATGAATCATTGACCAAAACCTGCTACAGGCCGAACCGATGACACCAGCCCCGAAGAGCGTCCACAGTTCCTGCAGAGTCTACGCGAAGTGACAGCTGATGAGGGTCAGCCCTTAACACTCTCCGCACCTTTCGTTGGGAACCCCGTACCTGAGGTCTCCTGGAGCAAGGACGGGCAGGATCTTAAGCCCAGTGACAGGATTCTGCTTACGTGCGATGGCAAACGCGTGAGTTACAAAGTCAAATTCAGAAAAACTAACATTATATTCATATAACAAATGTACCACAATCTTGGCTGGCGACCTGATAACACAAGCCTTCTATAGTCCTATTATAGGCACCAAAGGCCTAGGCCTCCAAGTCTAGGGCGTAGAGCGGGCAAGAAGAACTGGCAAGAAACACTCCGCCTCTCTTTTTCATCGCCAAGTTTTGAGTCATACAAATTATTTGATTTGGAGCAAATCAATCCCAAGGCCTAATCCTTTAATTAAATTTATAAAAGCTTTATTGATTAATTTACGTTGAACGAGTTTTTGTTTGAGTTTTGAATTTAAAGAATTCAGTGATAATTGGGAGTTAGTTGTAGAAACGAATACAATTTCCATATAAGGAGTGGTTTATCTTCTGGAGCCTGATTGGTCGTACGCTGAGATTAGTTCTGTTTCGAGTATTGTACTGTTGATAGTTACCAATTGTTTTATAATCGTTTATATTTTTTTCTACATACAACAGTGCTTCAATAATATATTGACCAGATAGTGGCATAATATTTTATTTATTAAACTTATTATAACTTTAATCCATTTTTTTTAAACAAAGAAATAGAACACAAACAAGCTTATGGTAAAAAATATTAAAGATTCAAATTGATAGCCCAAGAGATAAACGAGAGTCTTATAAAGCCATAATTATATAATTTTTCAACATCATATCTACATATAAAAACATGAAATTCCAAAATGTCTGACTACATTTGCACGCACCTTTGTATTTACATGAATCGTTGAATAATTTCCAGGTGGGTTTGGAAATAAACCCAGTAGAGAGACCAGATGCAGGCGTATACTCCGTTAAGCTGGTGAACCCAATGGGAGAGGACAAGACCGAAGGCAAGATCCATGTGAGGAAAGTCTTCCAGCCGCCGGCCTTTACGCAGAAGTTCACTGATTTGCAACAGGTTAGCTTTACATATTTGTTTTTTATCTGAATCTGATGAGTAAAAACAAATATTTATAAAATTATGGTTCCTTTAGTTTGAAATTCGAAACTATTTTAGGTATTAGTTAGTTCTTTTTTTATTATTTATTTAGTATTTTTTCACTTCATTTCAATATAAAAAATGAATATAATTAAATGAAAGGAGGGTAACTGGCGGCCTTATCGCTTTCGAGCGACTTCTTCCAGGCAACCACTGTGAGTTTTTTTTTCATTAGATAAGGTAGGGAAGAAGTGCATAATACATATTACATATAGTTACTAAAAAATAAAAAGTGCACATGAATCACGATATTTCCGGAGTTATAATCAACTTTGTTGTCAACTGGTTTGATGTCATTAATTTTAAGTGTTAAACAGTTCTTTTTTGTTTTCCTTTTGTTTTAAAATATTACTATTTAGTATCTCATAACCTTAACTTTTGTTTACTTAGTGTTTTTAAAGACCCCACTGACAGATTATAACTAATAACTAGCAAGTGATGTGACACTGTCAAAAGTTGTGATTGTCAATTAATGATAGATTGTATCTATTTCCACAGTTCATAAAATTATTCTCTTATAATAAGCTTTTACAGTAATTTATCACTGCAAACTATATATAAATTCCCTTGTTAAATTGTTTTTTTTTTTTTTTTGGAAATAGTTACAATTAGTTTATTGAACCCCTTTAAGTTAATTTGTTTTTGTTTTCTTAAAGTGTGTGACTATATTTTCTGTTCACTAATATTAGCGATTGAGCGTGAACACAGGATCATTTTTGTACATAAATTAAAAATTTATATAATTAGTAGACTTATACATAAATATTATTGGCTAACACATGAATCACGATAGTGAAGCTCTTGAATTTGAATCGGTCTCTTCGTCGGATTTCGAATCATTCCATAGCGCTGAGATATCTCCCCCTCCCTTGCATAGTATCCTCACAGCTTTATTTAAAGACCAATCGCGACACTTGAATGTCATCCATATTAATGCTCAAAGCGTTCCTGCTCACCATTTGGACTTGTTGACAACATTTGTATCCAACGAAATTCACGCTATCCTTATATCAGAATCTTGGCTGTGTCCAACCCTGTCCTCCCTCAGCTATTCTATCCCCGGCTTCAACCTAATAAGAAATGATCGAGTTGGAATGCGTGGAGGTGGCGTCGCTATTTACCTACGATCGCACATCCCTTACACTATTATCAGTATGTCTCCTCAACCACCACCACCTAATGAATGCGAGCATCTTCTGGTCGAGGTCATGCTCAGTAAGACTACAATTCTCCTTGGAGTGTTTTACTCTCCTTCTCTTTTAGTCGATTATTTCGCAGGCTTTGATAACACTCTTGAAAAATTTTCGCCTCTCTATAAAAACATAATAGTTATGGGTGATTTCAATACCTGCTTAATCAAAGACGACTGCCGATCGAAAAAGTTGCTCTCCATCACCGAATCTTATAATCTTCATAACCTGCCACTTAATGCCACACACAAAGTCCCAGGCTCCACTCCTTCCTTATTGGACCTTATATTTACCTCTTCTCCTGACCTAGTTACCAACCATGGCCAACTTCCTGCTGTTGCTTTTTCTCATCACGACCTCATTTATTTGTCTCTCAATCTTAAACCTCCTAAACTAAAACCCACCGTAGTCCTTAGGCGTAATTTTGCTGCGATCGACACCGAGCGTCTGCTTATAGATGCGGCCAGAATTGACTTTAGCACGATTTACGAGTGTCCCACCCTCAATGGTAAAGTTGATTTACTAAATGCCTCCATCACTAATCTTTATGATATACATGCTCCTTTGAGGCCCGTTAAACTCAAGCATTTACCTGCTCCTTGGCTCAACGATGAAATCAAATCTTTGATTAAACAAAAAAACCGTGCTAAGGCCAAGATGAGAACAGCCAAAACGGATAAGGAACATGTATTTTACAAAACCTTGCGCAACCGTTGCAACACGCGTTGTCGCGATGCGCAGAGACGACACATTCACGACTCAGTGTCTAATGGGGATCCCTCAAAAATATGGAAATTTTTAAAATCTCTGGGTATCGGTAAGCCACCACGTACTGCCATGACTCCCGATATCGACGTAAACAGCCTAAACGCCCATTTTACCTCTCACTCCACTTCAAGTAATATCGATCTGGACTTAACACTTGAGTATATATCATCTCTCCCTCGTCCTAGTTTTCCATCTTTCTCTTTCGATGAATTCTCTAGTCAGAAAGTTGAATCGAGTATTTCTTCTATTCATTCCAACGCTGTTGGTTCTGACCTGATTAGTCGTGCTATGATCCTACCTATTCTCTCTCTTATACTTCCTGTAATCACACATATTTTTAATTTTTCCATTTCTATAGGTGAATTTCCTTCTTGCTGGAAGGATGGACTTATCATCCCTATCCCCAAAAAGGCTAATCCTAGTACTTTTTCAGATTTTCGACCCATCTCGATTCTGCCATTTCTATCCAAGGTACTTGAACGCCTCATACATGAGCAATTAAATAATTTCCTAAACAAAAATTCCATACTGAATCCACTTCAGTCTGGGTTTCGACCTGGACATAGCACTACTACTGCTCTGGTCAGAGTAGCCGATGATATTCGCGAAGGCATGGACCACAAACAACTCACAATTCTCACACTGCTAGATTTCAGCAACGCTTTTAATACTATTAATTTTAAAATTCTAATGGGGTTGCTTAGATCTATTAATATTTCTTCTCATGCTGTTAACTGGTTCTCTAACTATCTTAATGGGCGCCGCCAGTGTATTAAGACAAGCGATTGCATATCTCAGTGGAGTTTGATTGAATCTGGCGTTCCGCAAGGTGGCGTACTTTCTCCTCTTCTTTTTGCTATATATATTAACTCCTTAACTTTCCGACTTTCAACTAATTTTCATTTATACGCTGACGATCTTCAAATCTACGTACAATCAAGTCTCGATGATCTCCCGCAAGCCATACAATCTACCAACAATGAGCTGGCAAAGATAGTTGACTGGAGTAAAAAATTTGGTCTTCTAATCAATCCCAAAAAGAGTAAGGTATTAATTATTGGCAGCCCCTATTTCACGACGAGAATTGATTGGGCCAGGATATCCCCTATCCATATCGATGGTGTAATTTTAAATTTTAGCCGTACAGTAAAAAATTTGGGGGTTTTATTTGATCAAAATTTATCCTGGGAGCAGCATGTTAAAGAAGTTAGCCGAAAATTATACGGTGCCTCCAGTATCCTTCGACGTCTTAGTAATTTTCTTCCCTTTAGTACCAAAACCTCACTGGCGCAATCTCTCCTCCTGCCTTTACTGGACTACGCCGATTCCTGCTCCTCCGATCTTAACGAGGAATTGCTAAATAGACTGGATCGTCTCCAAAATTTCTGTATCAGATTTATATTCGGTCTAAGAAAGTACGATCATATCTCTGCGTTCCGTAAGCGGCTAGGCTGGTTGCCAATTCGTCAGCGACGCGATGCTCATGTTCTTCATCTCCTATATTCCATCCTGTTCAACCCTAAAACTCCTTCCTATCTCAAAAATGATTTAAATTTTTTGGGAGCCCATAACTATAGCTTACGCTCTTCCGAAAATTATACCCTTGAAATCCCATCTCATAACTCCTCCTTTCTTGGCGATTCCTTTAAGGTCTCCGCAGTTAGGCTATGGAATTCACTTCCCGTCCCTATTCGCTTAGCTCCTTCTTTATCTTCCTTTAAATTTCTTCTGTACAAACATTACCTGTCCACATCGTATCCCGAACTTTCTTACTAACTACTAACTGACGTGAGACTTATCTTAAATTATCGTGATTTATGTGTCTTTTTACTCTTTAATGTATCTTTAATATTTTATTCCTGTTTAGTTTTGTTTAATAACTGTGTATTACATGTATTTTGCACTACTTGCCTATCTTATTTAATACATTTATTTTTTTCTTTACTCACAGTGGTTGCCTGGAAGAGATCGCTCGTAAGCGATAAGGCCGCCAGTTGCCCTCCTTTTGATTTAATTATGTTAATTTTTATTTTTATTTTGTAGTGTAACGAAGTGTAAATAAATAAAAATAAAATAAATAAATAATTTAAGATCAGTCCCACGTCAGTGAGTAGTTAGTACGTTAGGGATACGATGTGGACAGGTACTGTTTGTACAGAAGAACTTTAAAGGAAGATAGAGAAGGAGCTAGCAAACATTGTAATATAACATCGTTTCCAATAAAGTACAATCGACATCGCTTATATCCTTTATAGGTAACTGATGTGTCACTTAGTTTTAAAAACCCATAAATAAGGTACAGTTGTTTGTTAGTCCGTCATCGCAACACAACTACCCTATATAAATATACATATATTATATATATGTATATTTTTACAATTATTTTAAATATAATTTATTGTAGCCGAAATTCAGAATTAATCAACTTATTGTATAGTAGGTCACTTCATGAAATATAGTAATTTCATTAAAAACTTAACAATATATTGTCATATATATTTCCAGCTGCCATTATTCGACGCGAAATTCCCAGCTCGTATATCCGGAATACCCGCTCCGGATGTGACTTGGTACAAAAATGGCGCCCCTCTCTCTCCTTCTAACAAGTACCAGATGAAGAGAGATGGAGACGCTTGCTGTCTCTATGTTAGGGATCTAAATGAGCAGGACGCGGGACAGTACAAGTGCGTCGCGAAGAACAAGGAGGGCCAGGCTGAATGCGAGGCTGCTTTGGAGGTGGTCGATAAGATGTAAGTTTTTTGTATTTAAATTTAATAGAAATTCTAAAAAATATTTTTTTATTCATTGGAGTATTTTATTAGGAGTCGGTTAACGTAGTTTTGCTATATAAAGATGTACTATACTAATATCGCTATTTATAAACGCTGGTGGGTAAGGTTAGGGACACAAAATTCGACCTTTTTGAAAACCTACGAAATATATGTATATTTCGCGAATTTGGTGATGTAACAGTTTATGTAAACTGTTACATCACCATTAGTCCAGGCGTTTCGTAACAGTTTACAAATTCAATACGAGAATTTGATGCATATAATGTTTGCTTTATATACTTAATATTCTTCTTCTTATGCGGTACACTCTTGACAGAGCGGTCGTGATCGCTATGTAGTAGTGGTAATCAAAGGGGCAGATGTGATGCGCTTCATGACGTTTCGCCATCGTTGCCTATTAGTGGTCATCCTGCTACACTCATTGAGTGTACCTCCTACGGCAGACTTGATATGGTCAGTCCAACGCGTAGGTGACCCATGTTCCCCATACTTAATACCATAATTACTTAATATGTGTTACATAAAATATTGTCAGATCTCGCCGTGAAAAGGTGGAGCCGCCGTCTTTCCTAAAGAAAATCGGTGACGTGGAGGTGTTCAGAGGACTCAGCGCCAAGTTCACGGCTTGTGCTACGGGCACGCCTGAGCCGGATGTCGAATGGTATTTCGTTTTTTAATTAATTTTACAATATGAGGTTTTTTGTTTTACCTGTTTTTTTTAAGTATTATTATTATTATTTAAACTGAACAATACACAAACACCAAAACCCACTATGGGATTTAAGCTTAGTGGTAAGAATGTGTGCGATATTGTTGGACCAATCAAAATACGTATACGTGTACGTTTCTTAGTGTATTATTGACGAATTTCTCGGAACAAAAAGTTATATCGAGAAGATCTGTTTAAATCACAAATTCGACAAAATAAGTATAATAAAAAATAAATTTATAAATCTACCCTACTTTTTTTTTGGTGTTAGGTTCCGAAACGATGAGAAACTATTCCCCTGCGAGCGCATTCGTATGGATAAGGAGTCCACGGGTCTCCTTCGCCTGACTATCAGTGGAGTCGATCCCAGTGACGTCGGGTCTTATCGATGCAGGATATTCAACCCTCACGGAGAAGAGTCCTGTATTGCACAACTTACGTATGACAGTGAGTTCTTTTATATTTTTTCTGTCCACCGAAGCATTATTCATTACAATAATATAATTAATTTCTAAAATTAAAGATAAATTAGTGCAAAGTAAATTTGTGGGTACCCACATGTGGGTGGGTGGGCAAATCGCTTCTTGATTTATAACACTTATCAGCAACTTAATTTAATTGCTATTTATGAGTAACAATTGTTTAAAAATAAACAATTATGTATTTTACCCGTGAATTCTCTTTGTAGATTTTGATACAAAATTTCACTGTAAAACTTTGTCGTGTGTAATTTATACTATACCAAAATTCATCACACGACTGGTAGGTTAGACGTTAAAGCACTGGTCAAAGAGGAATCTTTAGGATTGTCTTTATTTATGGATTAATAAAAAAAAACAATTTCCTCAAGAAGTTTTTAGGCTTTTATTTGGCGGCCTAATCATTCACTAAAGCATGAACATATGACATTCGAAACACCAAAGTTTTTCAGAAAGTCTCTCTGATATATAAATAAAGTTAGAATTTATATTATAATAATAAGCCGTGTTCATCCAGCTCTCGAACCCCAATCCGGCAAGAAGCCGATATCCGAGCAGTACTCGGAGTTCGACAAGATGAAGGCGACTGGTGTTCCAATGCCGTTGGCGGACAAGCCCATCATATCCCGGATGGCGGATCGACACCTGACGCTTTCCTGGAAACCTTCGATCCCTCATCGCCCGAGGTTCCCGGTCACGTACCAGGTATGATTCTTGATATAATTTGTCTTTATTCATCATAAATTTTTAGTTTCAATAAAAGCCTTTATTTTCATATAAGTTCCATTTCAAATGTTGTTAGTATTTACCTCTAAGTATTAGTCGCCTTTGGGTATGGACTCCTCTATCTCCTATTTCTATTACGTCATCAGCTCACCTTCTTTTTGTCCTGTCCACTCTTCCTTTACCGGGTCACCTGTTGTCTTTATTTTCAAATGTTTCTTTTTATTTACTATATACTTTTACACACAAATCTTCCAAGACTTCTTTACTTCGACTGTAAACTTTTACTACATTTTTTTGTACTATTTCTATTATTACATTATTTTTCTCTTCTTGCGTCTGAGGCGCAAATCACTAAACGTCGAAGTATCTAGCAAAATAACGGCGCTATGGAACACGTCTGCTTCACAGCATAATGCTGAGCCAGGGCCACAACCACAACACACACATTACACAATTAAAAATGTAGTTTTTTCCATAATTTTTGTTATTTTTCTTTTTCCTATGTGTCTATGTTTCGTTAGTAATCAATGTTAGGTCTATATACTTAACTGATAATTTTTGATTCCAGGTGGAAATGTGCGAAGTGCCAGATGGCGATTGGTTCACGGCCCGCACGGGTTTACGCTCGTGCGTGTGCGATATTCGCAATTTGGAACCATTCCGCGACTACAAATTCCGAGTCCGCGTGGAAAATAAGTACGGAGTCAGCGATCCATCGCCCTATGCTATAACACACCGGGCCAAGCTGGAACCGGACCCGCCTAAATTCATCCCGTACTTGGAACCCGGAATCGATTTCCGTCCGGAAACATCTCCCTACTTCCCGAAAGACTTTGACATCGAGCGGCCACCTCACGATGGTTATGCGCAGGCGCCGAAATTTCTTCGTCAAGAGTACGACTCTCAGTATGGAGTCAAGGGTCACAATGTGAATTTGTTCTGGTTCGTGTACGGTTACCCTAAACCCAAAATGACGTATTACTTCAACGATGAGCCGATTGAAGTCGGAGGAAGGTATGACTGGAGTTACACAAGGAACGGACAGGCCGCGCTCTTCATTAATAAGTAAGTCGACTCTTTTATGGCCTTTTACAATAACATTAACAATATTTAAAGATCTCATCCGATAATGTTCCTGTTAAGAATCTAAGGCCTATGAGACTATGTGGAAAGAGAAACTCCACGACTATTACGTCATTATACTTTGACAGTAATAATCATCTTTATAGAATGACAATCAAATAAGAATGACATGAGTTTATATTTGCCGGTTCTCTTTTCGCACATATCCACAATAAGACTGTTGTTGAATGTCTTCTCTAAAGATTTAAAATCATTACGGTGAAAATGTTTACTACTGTAGCGGCCCAAGGTTGTATAAAGCTTCCCGACTCCGTACCGAGTACGAGCGCTCTCCACTTAAAAAACTCGTCTCGTTGTAGAATGCTAGAACGTGACGTGGGATGGTACGAGGCAGTGGCAACCAACGAACACGGTCAAGCAAGACAACGAGTGCGATTGGAGTTAGCCGAGTACCCACAGTTCATACGTCGACCTGAAGAGAGCGTGGTGCTGGTCCGTAAAACGGCTCGCATTGAAGCGCGTGTCACGGGACAGCCCTACCCAGAGATCAAGTGGTACAAGGACTGGCAGCCTATCGCGCCTTCCAGTAGAATCAAGGTAACATATATTCATGGTGTGAATCGTTATAGAAAATCCTCTTAGGGGCTATTACAGAGGAGGATTTTTTAATGAGGTTTTAATTTAATGAAACTCTTAATTTATGTTTAATAAATAAATTTAGGCTGTTTAATGATTAAATCTAAGTGAGAATTATGTTATCTATAAAGAGTAATAAGAGTACCTATAAGACATTATCGGAAACGAGAATTGTCACATTATAGTATATATATATATCACTTGACTAATGATAGGTTACCATTACTTATATTAATACAAAAATATTGCCTAGGTCGATCGATTTGCTAAAATTATTTATTAGCAAATTAATTTGAAATAAATATGTGGTCGATTTTCTAAAAGCTTATTTCACATTACCGGATGAAAATTTTGGACGAGAATATAAGTTATATATGAGGCATATTAAAGGTTAAAGGCGAAAATCCAAACTTCGTAATGTAAAATAGTTTGCTCTTAAAACTTAACGATCGTGTGGCTTCGGCCTTTAAAACTACCAAAATTTTCCAATTATTACCAAGAACAAGACCTGGTTGTTTGGACTAAAGTCCTTTGCCTTTCCCATTAGCGATAAATTAATATCATTGTTAACGATCGTGCTATTAAAAATTACCTGTGTGTACGTCATAGACTTTTTTGACGTGAAAACTTGTTCTGTGATGTGAAGGGAAAGTAAAAAGAGACATTCATATAAATTCATAAGATTTAACGTGGAACAAATGAGAGTGTATTTGATAAATTTCTGAATTAAAAAAACCATGGTCATTAGTTTAAATCAATTATAAAATTTATCAATTTTATTTACATATGATTAGTTATGAGAACTTTTTGAAGTGAAAACTAATTTCAAACTTTTTTAATCATTGTAGTTAAATTTAATAATTGTTATTAAACATTAAAATTACATTCGCCTCACTTACATTATCTTGAAATCAAAACTTGAAGGATTCACTTCTACTACGAGTGCATTGCTATTAAAAGAATTCAATTAAAGAAAAACATGTGTGCAAAATATAAAAAAATGTTTTCTTTTAAAATATTTAGTAGTGAATTGTGACCAGTTTTTTTGTGTAATATAGACAAAAGTTTAAAAAGGGTTTGAATTATTCCGTTGTTAGATGCACTTTAAAGAGCCAGACACCGTGGTGCTGGTGATACATGACGTGATCCTGAAGGATGAAGGCCTGTACTCGGTGTCAGCTCGTAACCCAGCCGGAGCCGTCAGCTCCTCGGCCATGCTGCACGTCGAGGAGTGCGAGCACGAGTACTCTTCCAGGTCAATATTACCAATAACTTTATATATTAAATTGTGTTTTTAAGATATTAATGCTTTATTTACTTCTTTCTTTCTAGTATATATGTATAAAGAGATTTAAATATATGTATATAGAAATCTTTCTATATCAAAAATATGAACTACTTTTAGAAGACTTCAAATATTTTGTATTTCTTGTAGAAAACGTTTCATATATAACCATATACTTCCGGTTCGAAAAACGTCATAAAACGATCAAAAATATTATCATCGCTCATTCCTGCCTTCGCAATACTAGTAGTACTTAGTATTTTCTAAAGAAATCTAAATTTATATTAATTTTTAAAACAATAGAAAAATGTTTACAAATTGTTAATTTTGGATTTTTGTCAAGTTTTGAAGTGTTTTTGATAATTTTAGAGTTCGTGAGCACCCACCCCGTATAAAGCCAAGCTCGAAGCCATTTGGAGACTTCTATGACATCGGAGATGAACTGGGCAGAGGCGTTCAAGGAGTTGTTTATCACGCGGCTGAAAGATTGTCTGGTATATTTATTTTGAACTTTATGAATGTGAAACTAAGTAACTCTAATATTGTATATACCTTGTAAATACTATATAATATTTGTGAAATTTGTCTTAAAAAACGGACATATTTTTTTTGTTAATTGTAATTTGTAACTTTTTCTAAAAAATATAATTCAGTGAAAATTTAGTATTTTCATTTTCATTATATGAAAATATGTCTGTTGTGTAGATCACAATACTTATTAGAATATGATATGAACTGAAAAAAAATTTGAAAGTGTGTACTTCTGAGTTTACTTCTAGATATTCTAAACAAAAAACGTAAAATAAACTATTCCAGGTCGCAACTACGCGGCGAAGATAATGCACGGTCACTCGGATCTGAAGCCCTTCATGAAGAACGAGCTGGAAATCATGAATTTGCTGAACGACCGACATCTTGTGCGTTTGCACGATGCGTACGAACACGATCACACGCTCGCGCTCGTCATGGAGCTCGCTTCGGGGGGAGAGCTTGTTAGGTAAATATTATTAAGGTCATTCCTTATTTAGTTAATTAAGTTTATATATTACATCTTTATTTATCACGTACTAAACATAAACTAACATAGATATTTAGGGCCACAATGATAGTAAAGCCACCAATGTAACATTAAGAAAATACGGTAAAGTTTTTGCTGTACACATGTGAAAAATATTGTAGTCGATTTATAATTTAAATAATGCTGGTTAACCAGTCTCTATAACTAACAATATTTACGTAATAAACCCATGTTAAAGTATGAATTTAATGGCAGGGCAAAATAAAAATTGATATAATATTTTTTTTAAATACAGATTTAAGAAAATAAGTTTGACACGTTCAAGGCTTTGGTGATTAACCTTGTGGTATATTTCAGAGATCGTCTCCTGCGCAGCCAAGGGTACACGGAGCGTGACATCGCGGGATACGTCCGACAATTGCTACGTGGATTGAAACATATGCACGATAATAGCATTGCTCATCTCGGACTTACGGTAAGAGTACTTAGTTAAATTATTCAGTCTCTTTCTGTCAAATTGTGTATACGCTGTGAGGAAAAGAGATAGATAGTTTACTGGAAAGACTATTGTTAGATTGATTTATGTTGTATGAATAAGGCTGTAACTTAATTTTTTTAATTTTTAATATTATTCTGTATGTATGTCATTTTTTGCTTTAAATTATATCTTAAGGCAAGTCGCCCGACAGATAATAATTAATTATTTATATTTAGTGTTATGTGATATTTTTAATTTTTAAATAATATTTTAGTTACTTATTGCAAGAACTTATTTAATATAAAAAAAGATGAGTAAATAACGAAAATAGCCAAATCCAATTATTCTAAATTGGTTAATTTTTCCGTACAGATCGGAGAACTCCTCCTCTCCCACGTAGGTTCCGATGAACTAAAGATCTGTGATTTCGGACTGTCCCGTCGCATTCACTTGAACCAACACGCCGCTTTGAACTACGGAATGCCGGAATTCGTGGCCCCAGAGGTCGCTAAGGGAGAGGGCGTGGCCTTCGGAGCCGACATGTGGAGTGTCGGAATCATCACCTATATTCTCCTGAGTGGGAGATCGCCATTCAGAGGACTTAACGATAGAGAGACACTCACAAGAGTAAGAGAAGGACAGTGGGAATGGTGAGTTCTACAAAACCATAATAAACAGCAGATTCTAAATTAATATTATAGAGAGAAAAGATTTGTACGTTGTAACGTATAACTTCAAAACTACTAGACTCATTTCCGAAATTCTTCACTATTAGAAGGATTTTTTTTAATCAGGTGAATATGCGCTTACGCAGGCCCGCATGGTAGTCGAGCTTGAAGCGGGGCTGTGGGGCTGGGTCTACACTCAAAGCCCCCAGGGGGTAGCGAGACCTTACCCACTAAATAGTGATTCCCAACTATCATCTTCGGCTTAGGCGTGACTCTCCTTTTTATGGTTTGATGCCTTAGAAGTCCATCCATCCAATTTGCATGTCTGAGATTCCGCTATGCCCACCGTGTACGGTTTAAGAACTCGCTCGATACCACCCAACTCTATCGAAAGGAGAGAAGAAATTTAAAGTGAAATAAACTTGCACTCCTTAGTCTTTTGTTAATATAACTTTTACACATTTAAAGAAGACACTTTTTTTAACGGATTGAAGCAATGTATTGTATTATCCGGGGAAATACATATAGATAATACAACTTTCTCTAGAGCTGTGATTCTTTTTGACATTCAACACCTTTTGTCTTCAGTCACCGTGACTACGCACGCTGTAAAGCACGCGAAACGTCGGAAAAATTTAAATTTATGAAAAATAATTATAAGTTTATAATAATACAAAGCTTCATTCCGGTAAAAAAGTGTTTTCTTGCACTCCTTGCTTGCTACGTGGCTCTTCCATATATAAAGCTGTTATCCCTGAGTAACAAACACAGCCTGTATTTTTTTATATCAAAAAATCCATTTAAGTGACCATCTTTGGTTTATTTTGGAATATTTCTATTTATTTAGAAAACAAACCACTCTTAGCTGTAAAATCGCCTTTTATGGCATCTTTTTAAAATTACTTGTTTTTTCATAATAATTAGGCTCGACGAAGAATGGTGGTCACGCTTCAGCCTGGAGTCCCGGGACTTCATCTCCAAGCTGTTAGTAATGGACTGGCGTAACAGGCTCGACGTGGATTCTGCGCTTGCACACCCTTGGCTCTCGTTCGCCGATAAGATTTACAAGGACGAGTATATTATCACCACTGACCGGCTGAGGAGCTATTACAACTCGTACAGGTTTGTTCTCTCAGTTAAAAGTTAAAATCTTTATGGTTTTAGTTAAGCCAAATGTTCATCAATAATTGTTTTATTTAACATGGGCAAACGGGCAGGAGGCTCACCTGATCTTAAGTGGTAACGCCGCTCAGGGACACTCCTAGATCCAGAGGGCTCGTGAGTGCCTCTAAGAATTGGTACGCTCTTTTCTGAAAGGACCCTAAGTCAAATTAGTCTGGAAACACTTTAGTGGGCAGCTGATTCCACATAGTGGTGGTGTGTGGCAAAAACTGCCTTAAAAACGCTTAGTTGTGGAACGATGGACGTCGAGGTGATACGGAAGGTATTTTGTATTTTGCCTTGACGTCCGATAATGAAACTCAGTTGCGGGTATTAGACCGAACAACTCTTCTGAACACTCCCCATGGTAAATGCGGTAGAATCGGACTGATGCAGAGAGACCCAACATCTCTACGCAACTCCAGGGGATCAACCCGCACGGAAAGTCATTGGTCGTCGACGATTCGCTCCGTATCACACGGGGGAATTTCTTATTCTGCCTCGACGTCCGATAGAGTTGTATGTCTTAAATACGATACGTAAGTGTAAGCTATCCAGCTATCTATAGTTCAGGAGAAAATTCACTCTCGAGAGGTCGTCCTATAAAATTCATAACCTTAAAAAACCAACATGTTTCTAGTCCATGTTATTTGTTTAAAAGGCCGGCAACGCACTAGCGAGCCCTCTGTCATTAAGAGTGTCCATGGGTGAGCCTCCTGAGTCGTTCCCTGTTCTATAAAAAAACAGTAGTAGTAGAAGTTCTGCAACCTTATTCAAAACGTACGATAAACCTAAACTAGCTGTTGAATTAATCATTTTCAAGTAAAATATAACAAAACTTATTAATATTTGCAGAGACTGGATGAGCAACGCGTCATGCCGTACTTGGTTCCGTCGTAGGCCACTAGAGGGCGCATTTGACCATCCCTCTAGAATGGTTTATCCACCGGGAGAACTGTACACCCCCGAGGGAACCCCGGATCGTGACAGGTCCTCCCGGGAGAGGAAATCGTCGCCTTGGGACCTGAAATTCAAGCAGTGGGACCACCCCGATTGGGAGGTGTCAGCAACGTCTGAGAGCCAGTAAGTCATTTTGATGCTTACTTAGGTTAACATTTTTGTTACAACAAACATTCTGTTTATTAGCGCTTCACGCTTTACAGTCACGAGCCTGGCTTCAATTAGAAAATGAATATGTATTTGAAGATAAATTGAACGAGTTTTTCTTGGCTGTACCAGCGACAAGCTGCTTCTTTATAATTCATCCCTTTATTTCAAATTTCTTGTTTTTAGAATATTTCAATTTTTTCATTCAAACCAAATTTAAAAAAACAAATTTATACGACTCCTTTACTTCTTCGATTTTATTTTTTTTAGGCCTTTGAGGATAGTCGGCAGGAAACTTGTTCCTCTCCAAAGTGTTAATTATCGAATTAATTTATTACAGCTACCAAAATGGTCCAGACACGTACTTACTGCAACTCCGAGACACGCAGTTCCCAGTTCGACTCCGGGAATACATGAAGGTGGCTTGTCATCGCTCGCCAGCGTACAACCTTAGCGTACACGACTCATATGACCCACGGGTTAGTTATACTTTCGAACATAACAACTAAAATTATAAACTGGTATCAAAATGTTCAGTAAACTATTATGGATAACTGCATTATTGCCACTTTTATTATTAAATGTAATGATTAAAAAATATTTCGTTGCAATAAAGATCTTCCTTTATGTCCAATTCTCGGTTTGGATAAAACCAAAGAGATTTTTCGTATTCTTGCTATTTATTAACTTTTATAATTATTTGTGTTTGTGTGAATAACTTGCTTATTAATATTTCTAGACACCCATTATCCGTGAAAGACGTCGCTTTACGGACGTGATGGACGAAGAAATTGACGACGAAAGAAAAGAAAGAATCAACCAATATGGCTCTGAAAGCTACACAATCCGTAGACTACGGCACGAGCTAGGAACACGTCTGGACAGCTACGCGGAAGCTCAAGCTTTCATGGAATCTAAGAAAGATGGACATCTGCCCTTCTTCAGAGAAAAACCTCAGATCCTCCCCGTCCGGGAGGGAGAGCCCGCCCAATTGTCTTGCTACGCAGTAGGTGACCCCAAACCAGTCATCCAATGGTTCAAAAATGACATGGTCATAGCCGAAGGTCAGCGCATCAAGATCATCGAAGACGACCAAGGGCGGTCCACCCTCAAGTTCGACCCGGCCATGCATCACGACATCGGCTTCTACAAAGTCGTAGCGAGGAATAAAGTAGGACAAACTGTGGCCAGGACCAGAATTGTTGAAGCCACCACTCCCAACGCTCCTGATAGCCCCGCGGCCGCTGAATTATCTGATACAGAAGTACTTCTCAGGTGGAAGCAACCGAAGTACGACGGGAACTCCCCCGTCGTCTGTTACAGCCTTCAGTTCAAAGAAGGCGATAGTGTCGAGTGGAAAACGGTGGCGGAAAACATCGACCACGAATTCTTTGTCATCAGAGACCTGGTGCCGCAAATGAGTTATCAATTCAGGCTATCTTCCCGCAACAGAATTGGATGGAGCGAGAAGGGAATCCCAACCAACTTGGTGAAAACTTTGGAAGCTGGAGCTCCCAAAATTCAGGTCACGAAAGCGATGAAACACTTGCAGCAGATGACTGAATCCGGGCAGGAGATAGTTTTAGACGAAGACAGGCCGAAATTGGACTACGCGACTGAGGAAAAATCTCCCGAATGGGGAACGACCGACCAGTTCACCGAACGATACAGCTTTGTGTCTGAACTTTGGCGAGGGAAGTTTTCTATCGTTGTCAAGGGTATAGACAAGACGACGGACAGCGTGGTGGTCGCGAAGATTCTTGAATGTCGGCCGGAAACGGAAGTCCAGGTTCAGAGGGAGTTCGAATGTTTGAGGCGACTGAGACACGAGAGGATATCGAACTTATTCGCCGCTTATCAGACTCCGGGATCTCCCGTCGCGGCTTTAGTGCTGGAGAAGCTTCAAGGAGCGGACATTTTGACGTACTTATCGAGTAGACACGAATATTCCGAGCAGGTAGTGGCGACCGTCATCACACAGGTCCTCGATGGCCTGCAATACCTGCACTGGCGGGGATATTGCCACCTCGACCTTCAGCCTGACAATGTGGTGCTGGCTTCTGTACGATCGGTGCAGGTTAAACTGGTGGACTTCGGCTCCGCTCATAAGGTCACCAAGCTTGGGACAATTGTGCCGCAAGTTGGAGAATTAGATTATAAAGGTGAGATTTTAATATTTTACTATAGGTATGAAAACGTTCACTGCAAAGACTTTTTTTTTTGTTGTTGAGCCTTATTTCAGAAACAAATGCAAGGTTGGGTTATATTTTTTATCGTATGGGTACCATTTATAACGTTACTACAATGAAGGAACAAAAAAAATGAGTTACCATAAACAAAAATAAGTTGTTTAATGATAACACCAATTGGTAATATTAATATTTTAGATATCTAAAGGATTGATTTCCGTTATAAAAATAATTATTTTGGAGTGGAAAGAATAGTTGATAATTCTACTTATTACCAACAATAGGTATAGAAACCTAGAGACAGTTTTTAAAAAAAGAATAAGATTATTAAGTTCGGTCGCGGTTATTGGGATGTTCAGACAAATGAAACTCTTTGTTAGAAGTGACAACTGATTTTAATTGTTTAAAACAAGGGCTTATATCATACAATTAGGGGTAGTCGTGTTGCGATGACGGACTAACAAACAACTGTAACTTATTTATGATTTCATAAAACTAAGTGACACATCTATTACCTACAAAGGATATAAGCGATGTCGATTGTACATTATTGGAAATTAGAATGTTACTAGCTGCCCCCGCGAACTTTGTTTCTCCTTAATGTGGTTTTAGTTAGCCTTAATACCGTGACACGAAAGAATAATTTCACTGTATTATCGTCACTATAATTTGAATTTGATTTACACTTCGGTCTAAGTAATACGTGGTTGGCTATGCTAACACCAAAAATTCAAAAAGTAGAAATAATTGAATTTCACTGTATTTCGTTTACTACAAAATAAATTTAATTTATTCTTTTGCCTCAATAACATGTGATTATCATGATATTGAATTTTTGCTTATATGACACGTTTGTCGGTTTACTATAGCAGTGCCATCTATTGATTACTTAATTAATCCAGTCGAAAAGTTAGAATCTTTTGGAGTTAACAGATAATTGTGACTGTCAATTAATTATAGACAAATAATTTGCAATAAAATAAAATTGCTACTATAATTAAAGATCTAATCTATCCTATCTCTTAAGTTGGACCAGACTGCTCACGGTGTGCCAATTTAATTTAAAATCGGTTAAGTAGTTTAGGAGTCCATCGCGGACAAACATCGTAACAGGAGATTTATATATATTAAGATATTACAATGTCTGCTTAGCTCTTTCTCTATCTTCCTTTAAAGTTCTTCTGTACAAACAGTACCTGTCCACATCGTATCCCTAACGTACTAACTACTCACTGACGTGGGACTGATCTTAAATTATCGTGATTCATGTGCACTTTTTATTTTTTAGGAACTATATGTAATATGTATTATGCACTTCTTCCCTACCTTATCTAATGAAAAAAATCAATCTCACAGTGGTTGCCTGGAAGAGATCGCTCGAAAGCGATAAGGCCGCCAGTTGCCTTCTTTTCATTTAATTATTTTCAATTTTTATATTGTAATGCAACGAAGTGTTAATAAATAAATATAAATTTGAATGAAAAAGTAAGCTCATTTATTACGAACAAAACTGACGTTTTACAATTTATTGTCTTCAAGTTTAAGATGATTGTTAACATGCGCTTCTAATTATTACCTTATATGTATGTATATGTAACTTAACTAACGTTAGGTTAATTAAAACATTATTGACGTTTCAAATATTATTATATAACAATAATCAAAGTAAAACGAATGTAACAAATGATTTGTTTAAATTCCTTTCTAGGCTGAACTCGATTTATTGCCGGATAAAAGGCTTAATATTTTAAAAAGTTAAGAGGCATCTATCGGTTAGGGAATCAATATTACAGACGTCCGCTTCTAAAAAGTATTTACTTAATATTAATATATTAAATAAATACGTGTATTTCAGTTACATTTATAATATAAATCACAATTTAAATTATAAATAAATTTAATGTGAGGCCTTCAGAAATTATAATACTTTTTTGTTTATTTATTACCTATATTTACTAGATTTACTGCTATAACACTCTTACAGCTCCTGAAGTAATAAACGACGAAGCAGCGTATCCCCAAACGGACATATGGTCTGTGGGTGTACTAGCATACATTTTACTTTCGGGCGTGTCTCCCTTCCGCGGATCAGACGACGCAGAGACGAAACAGAACATCTCCTTCGTAAGATATCGCTTCGAACATCTATACAAGGAAATTACACAGGTATAGGTTTGAAAAAAAAACGTTTACCTTTAGAGTCACAATAACAATGGACGTTATTAAATTTAACCAGAAATTAAAGTTATAATAAAAATATAAATAAGCTCTGAAATTAGAAAACATATCAATAATTTTCGATGATAATTTACTGGATATTATTTTTGAAAGTGGTTACGATAAATAGTTTTTTGGAACTTAAAAATAATGTTACTGGATTAATCGAAGTTTTTTTTTAATTACAGGAAGCCACCCGTTTCCTGATGTTCATATTCAAGAAAACTCCTCTCAAACGTCCGACGGCAGAAGAGTGCTACGAACATCGCTGGCTCCACAATACTGACTTCATGCTTAGGAAGAGGGAAAGAGCCGTCTTCCTAGGAAATCGGCTTAAGGTTAGTCTAAAAAAATTAAAGACTTTGTCAGGTTAAATTATTTTTATTTAATTTAATAGATTATCTAAAATAGTTAGAACGCTGAAATCTTAAATTAAGTTTTTTATGAAAGATGTGTAATGAACATGTTACATTTTATTCTGATTGCAGGAATTTTCTGAAGAATACCACAGTCGAAAATCTGCAGAAGCGTCTGAAGCGGACAGCGTAGCGTCGGCTTTTCCCGGTCTGTCACCGCGAATGCTGGCGCGCTCCAACAGCATACAGGATGAACTCATGACTAACTTCACTGCTCCATAAAAATGTTGCCAGTATGAAATAACAAACAACTGTAAGACTTCCTTTTTTACGAACATGTCAGAGAATCTGGCAACACTCATTAACATGCAATTCAGACAATTAAAATTAAACAATCTTTCTAAATACAAATTGGTGGTAAATTTGACTGAAATTTAAAATACTACAACTATTATCACTTTCTTGTTTTAGTTTTAATTAAAATTTACGTTTTTTTTAATGTAAATAAATAAGAAGTTTTTTAAAGCTACATAACATGTCTAGTATAGTCAATTGTCATCTTTGATTTTATTATTTTGACTGTTGTCACTTTGTATTACAAGTGAACACCACTCGCTCTAGTCAAGCTATTGTTACAAAATAATTGTTAAGTTTATTGTATAATTTTATATTTATTTATACAATTGGTTACTTCAGTATTATTGAAGCCAAATAAAATATTACTTCAAATTGTGTTTTTATTTTTACTTAACCATCCTTATTCTAGTCTATCCCTCTCGCTGACTACAATATCCTAAAAGGACATAAAATGTTTCAAATAATAACCTTTCGTAGGTGTTTCTTTTTCATTGTTCCATTCTAGGGTTGTCTGGAATAAATCATTTGTTAGCAATAAGGCCGCCCGTTGCATAATAACTTATTTAACCTGTGATTTTTATATGTATGTTTAAGATAACAAAGTGTTAATAAATAAAATAAGTAAAGTTAAATATCCATTAAAGAATTCTATTAATTTTATTGAATTTTTTACACTAATATGAACTTAAACAGAAAGTACATAACTAAAATAGAAATATATACCAAATTCATAGCACATTAAAATTTTACATTTAAAACAGGTATGTACAAGCACTAGCACATTACACAAGGATATCACGTTGAGTATTCCAGTCCTAATTGTTATTGTTACAACAACTGAGGCAAGCCATGTCTCATCTTTTCCCCTTATTCACTGCAATGTACTCTTGCACTTTACCTTGGAATTCAACTTTGTCTTTTTTGTACATTTCTGCTGCCTCTAAATTGAGAGGATCATCAAAATTAAGAAGATCCTGAAATAAAAAGTATAAATAAATTAAACAATAAAATCTGGTATATCACATAAGCTAGGTATGGACTGCTACTGAAATGGCACCAGCCATATGGCTGAGTAGGTTACAAAAGGGAATAAACCCAATAGGGATTAAAATCATAGAGGCCTTATGGAAGATAGGACTAAGAAATCAAAATGATAGCAGGCACTAACTCATTTCAAGAGGCACAATCAAGGAAAAAGTAGTCGTTGTCTAAAGAGACTTTTAACTCAAATCAGAATACTGATCCTACCGAAAATCAAGAAATATTATACTAACACTAATTGTTACTATTTTTAGGACGAAATATAAGTTTTTTTTTTAATTTAAAACGAAAGATTCGATTGTGGAGGTCCTGAGGTGGGGTATATATTCTGAGTAAAAAAATGTAACAGACCTGTACAATTGTTTTACGTAAAATTTGAAAAGGCTGTCTTGACACTTCTGTCATTAGTAAACTTAATTTAGAAATGGATTTATTACAAAAAGTTATAAATAGAAACTTATTTAGGAATAAGTCGGCTTCAACCATCGAGTAAGGAGATTGGTAAGTCATGTGTTTTTGGGTTAATAATAAATTTATAGTAACAATCACATCCAAATATAAACAACTATTATATATAGTAAATAAAAATGGGATACTAAAATAGTGTATTGAACAATTGAGAACTCTTTGGTGCTTTAAATTTCAAAGTGTGTCTTCCATGAGGCAGAAAAACTTATTTGGTTTGACATTTGAGAGGTTTAATCACCAATTTAATGTGACACTGCCATTCTAAACAGGACCTTAAGACAATTTATCAAGGTGACATTATTATACAAAATTATTTTTCAATCTTGCTATATACATGTATTCAACACCATATTTTAATTTTGGATAAACAGAACATTTATATTGTTTAATTGTTGTTAAGCTATTCACTTACAGTAAATAGTGAATTAAGTCCCCACACCACATCCTTTAATCTCCTTGTAGGTGCCCAGCCATGCTCATCTATAGATGTTTGTCTAAGTAGAGAGAGACATATATCACCATCTACATTAATATTTGGATGCCAGAGACGCGTCAAACATTTTACTTTTGGTGGCTGAAGAAGGATAGAACAAACAATAATTTAATGTTATATATTAAGATAGAAGGTATAATAGGTCAAACAATATAAATCAGTTAAATAGATGCAGATATATTTATTCCCTATATATATTGTTTCTATAAAATAGGCCACACAGATCATAATGACAGATCTCCCAAGATTTTATTTATTCTACTTTAATACTGCGTGAGTGTTAATATAGATTTATATATTTACCGCCATATTATAATCCTCTGTAACAAACACACTAAATTTAAATTTTCCACTTTCCCAGTAACCCTCATCGGGCTCCACTGTTAATATAAATTCATTCAAAACATTAGGGTCCTCGAAGTCCACGGAGCAAGTCGTGGGAAGGTTTTCATTCATCTCCTGAACCTCTTTGATTAGCAATTTATCTCTGATGGAGATTCTTTTGCCTGCTTCACTTGTAACCCCGTTAGTGGCTTCTGGACATTGCTTCTTGATCTTTTTATTAAGTGTAATCATTGTGCCTAAGATTGCCTTTTAATTTTACTAATTTCACAACATTCATTAATATTTTATTTCTTTTTTTCCCATAAACCCAGCAAATATAATGTTAGGATAAATAGAGCTTGAAGTAATTTCTTCCATTCTCCGCGATTTGGATTTTCATTGCAATTCTTTGATTTTAGACTTCTATAAATCACATTTTTTGTGACAACGTTGGCACTTGACAGTTGCCATAAGTTAGAACTTGGAACTGAGATTTATTAATTAAGTAGTAGGTGTATAGGAAATACACGTAAGGCTTACTTAAGTATGAACTCCCTTTTTTTGTTTAGAATTTTTATTTAATTCATTAACTATAAAATTTTCCAAAAATTCCAGCCTGACGAGAAGTATATTATATAAGTCAACATCGATTGAAACTACTAAACGACTTTGACACATACGTCATCGCATTGTTGACTATTGTTAATGTCAGTCGTATATCTAATTTTGTAACGCTATAAAATTTAATTAATAAAAAATAAAAAAAAAATTATTACAAAAGTTGAGCCTGGAACGTTAATTTTCAGACAGCTAAACGCAATAATCCAAGGCAGTTGTCACTTGGTTAATGGAATCTATTTAGAATCAATAAATATTTTATATTTTCAATTAAAAGGATGGCAGAAATTGCTTGGCCCTGGCAATACAATTTTCCACCTTTCTTTACGTGAGTAGACATTTATATAGAAGTTTTTACTTATGTGGTGCGCAGACTTTTGTTATACAATGAACACATTAAATAATAAACAATGGAAATACATCAATGAAGGTAATGTACATATTGTATTGCAAATATTGGATACATGTACAGTTATTCGGCTTATTAAAGGTGAACAAAAGGACGTAGATATTAGGACATATATTAACTCTATTGAGTTTGTTAATATTTTAATGTTGCCTTTGGTGTGTAGAGGTCATGCTTATAATGAAGAAATACTTTGTTTGTCAAATAATGAAATTAAAGAACTCACTACAACACTTCTTCAAATTAGACCTAAGCACAGAATACATAAAAGTTCCATAAGCCAGTTTGCACTGAGTGCTCCTAATTTGACAATATTGGAGCCCACCATTACCAACTATTGTGTAGAAATTAAAACAAAAGAAGGATTTTTAGCTAAAACTTTAGAAGAGTATTCTAGATGTTACTATTGTATGAAACAATTTCTTAAACTATGTGATAAACAAATTGATAAAATAAGCAAATACTGTCCTTTAAATCTATATTCAGGTGATAGAAAAAGAATGAAGTTGGCATTGGTAAACTTAATTGAGAATCCTCAAAATAATTTCAAAATGTTTAAAAATAGTGAAATCATCTATAATGAAAATTCAAGCATAGAATTTGAACAGATAATGAGTGGGACAATTTTAAACTCTACTAATGTTTTTTTTGACTTAATTATTAACATTCTATTAAGTGATGGGAAATCAGATATAGTATTGACAGAAACTGCTGAAGTTATCCCAGAAACATCACTCAAATGCAATAAAAAACAAGATTTACCTCAAAATTCATTTCTCTATAATCTTGTTGAAATACAGTCTCTTTCTAACAACTTAAATATTGATTATACAGCTATAAATGACATCAAGATTTCTGACTTAATAAACAAAGTAAAGGATGAAAATTTCAACCTAAGTAATTCTATAGATAGAAAAAAATTTATTAATAGTGTTGACCCACTTCACTTAGCTTTAATATCTGCTGTAGCCAAAGATTGTTCAGTCATGATAACATTTACTGAACAAAACTGTGAAGGGTACCCAACAATACAATTTGGAGACAAAAAAATGTCATATAGAATAGTAGTGACTGATTTGGAGCCTAAAACAGTGAGAAGTATTATAAAGAGAAAGGATACAGAGAAGAAACTGCAACACCTAATAAATAAGCAACACAATAATGCTGCAATTGCAGATTGCTGATAAAAACTAAGAAAAACAACAATTTATATTGCTTAAATCATTTGAAGGATATATATGTTATGGATTTTATTCTGCCAAACAGCAACTGTAATTAATTGCTTGCTGTTTCAGAATCCAACCTCACTCAGAGACCAGACAGAAACAGTTAGCAGCTTGGGAAGAATTAATTGTGCAATATTTAAAATCATCCAAACAATACATTATCGATGTAAGAGAATCACAAAATACACCATTGTTTAGCAATCCAGCAATCAATAGAAAACTCTCGCAAGATGCTGTTTTGACTATTTTAGAAGATATGGCCAGGTGTGGACGAGCTGCTCCCACTGATAAGACAAAGACAGTATGGGAAGTGTATTGGCATTCATTGGATGAATGGGGTAATATGATATATAGCTGGGTTAGTGCAAATGGTTTAAATAACTCTGTATGTACACTTTTTGAGCTAAGGGAAGGTGAAACCACAGAAGGAGAAGGTAACTATAAATAATTAAAATTTCTTATAAAATATAATGCTTCATTAATTGTTGGTGTCATAGGCAATATCTTAATCAAATGAAAATACATTTTCATAGGTGGTCAGATTTGCAAAGCTCAGTGAAAAATCGGTTGAACTAAAATATTTCATTTTAGGGGAAGGTTGTAGAGCTTGATAATCCTGCCATACTGCAATTTATTGTGGGTTTCACAAATGTTTAGAATGTTATGGAAGATTTGGTAAAGTTACTTATTGTGCTATGGCTCATGGTGGCCCGTACGAAGCCAGGGGTGTCTCTAGTCTAATTATCAATGTATATATATATATATATATATATATGTAGGTTCCTTTGTCAGGATTTTTTTTTTTATTAATGGTATTCTAGTCAAAATCTACATCCAGGCATTTAACACATATCCTGCAAGCCCCATTTACTCTGTATATTCACTAACAATTTCATTTATTGAATAAATTTTAATAGACTAAAGAATACATGACACGAAATCTGTCTGTGTTGTTTTTGTCATATCAATTTTCCTAGGTACCTTAGTCTCTGAGGCTAAAAGACTTTAATTATTATAATTAAATATTTTAGAGTTCCATGGTTTGGATGTAAACATATTGACTAAAGCATTGAAAAGCTTGGAAGTGAAAGGGAAATGTGAATTAATGGAATTTGATGATAACCAAGGAGTTAAGTTCTTCTAGTTGATGTGATTGCTATTTTATATTTTAACTTGTAAACTATGTATGGAAATGTTGCATTTTGTTAAGTTGTGGTCATTTTATATGTTGAAATATATTGCCTGAGATTTTAAGGTTGTTTTATTAGCAAAAATAAATAAATAAAAAACACATTTTATACAATTTTTAATAATCATAACTGTAAAATTGTACATCTCAAAACGACTTATCTAATTATACAAACATTACGAAAATGTATAACCTGGAATGTATATGTTTTGTTATTACGATTTTATATTCAGCGTTTTGTGCTAAAAGAATATTTAAAGAATATGGAATGTTTCCATTACATATTTTATTATGCAACCTTCTAATGCTAAGTTATATCTAAGTTAAGAATCAGTCTTCAACTAAAATACAATATACAAAAATAACAAATATCTAAAATGTGAAAATCATAGTTAAATTATATAACAAAAATATAGCTTGCTTTTATTGTACTTTCGTGTTTCTTTTATAATAAATGACACTCTACTTTCAACTTTGTTTGTTCGATCTAACAAATAATTTATCTGGGAGCAATATTAAGGATTTCTTTTAAATCTGCAGTAATATTAAAATTATTGAAAAAACTAAATTCCATGTGTAGCATTAGATCAAAACAGTCTTTGTAATTATAAAATATTTAAGTTACATTATCTACAATAAACCCTACTTATGCAAATTGTAATATTGATTACTGTCCAAAATTGGTCACTTGTCGATAATAGGATACTAATGACTATTTACACTAATATTATTGTACAAAATTGCACTAACCACTTTTATCTTAACATTCCTGGCAGCATTTGAAAAGTTTTTAAAGTAGCTCGTAAAGAAATTGTTTTATTAAACCACTTTCATAAAGATTTATATAACCATTGAATAATTTATACTTAGGATTAAAGAAAAATCTTAATATATTTAATCATGTGATCTGTACTTATGTAATGATCTGATCTTAGTACGAATAATAAAAAAACACCTCTCGAATCTTATGTGATGTGATGTCTAAAAATTCTTGTTATATTACATCGACTCTACAAAAATGTATTATGCCATGATAATTAATTCAAAGACACGACTATTTTTATAAATGATCACTGCATTCCAATGCTGCGTTACAATACCCATTGGTTTTGTCTACACCGTTTGAGATAGTACTAACTGTAGCCACCGTGGGTATGGTTCCATTGCTCTTCTCGCTCGGTACCAGGTCAATGGATGGACTCACTGCGTTGCCATTTTTCGTGCCTGGTGGTCGGTAGAACCACCACGCGAGGAAGAAGAAGATAAGTGAACATATTTTACCGGCGAAAGCTAATGCTAACATATACCTGGAAAACAACATAATTTATAATAATTGCCTACAATTATTCCTAAACGTTTTGGTTTGTTATTTTGTACTTTACTCATCGAATTGAACTAATTTTTATTTGCCTTTCAAAACATAGATTACGTGTTAAGTTTGTTAAGATCTAAATTAAATAAACTTAAAACTCCTGAATAGAGACAGCGACGGAAAGTATTCAATGTTTTACTTATTTTATAGGAGTACCTACCTGCTCATATTCTTATTATCATACAGATGACAGGCCCCAGTCCTGGCGCATTCGGCCTGCCCTGATCCCCAGACGGAACATGACAAGTCAATGAGAAACCCAAACAGCAAAGGAGCTGGTATTGTGCCCAGGAGCCGAACTAGAATCCATTGGATTCCTAATGCAAATGAACGTTGATCCTCGCGAACACATCTGTAAAAATATGCCATACAATTAGAATTTCGGCACCTACGTAAATATTTGTAGCGCTTTTTGAGGTGACTTTATTTACCAAATAGATCACCCACAACCAAATTTAGTAAGTACTATACCTTAAGGTAGCAGAAAGTGCTGGCATAGTGGCCAAGAATGTGAACAGCATCACGCAGAACGTGAGAAACACGAAGAGCCACAGATATGGGCAGTCTGACTTGCACGTACTGTTTATAGCCTCGTACATCACCGGATTGGTACCATCTGGAATATAGTTGTTACATTAAGGTAGATTTGTTTCCACGCCTTAACTTATTTTATTCTTCATAAAATAGTAACAAATGATTTATAATATACTGTAACATTTTTAATATTAGCTGCTTTCCGCAGTTGTACCTGCGGAACTGTACTTTTGATTTTCGTAACCAGTTTTAAAAGATCATTATTGCCTTCATATGATGTCAAAAGGAATTTCGTTAAAAATAAATACTTTATTTTTATTTATTTGTACTAAAAATTTATTTAGACCGCTTTAATTTTATAACTTTAAAAACACTCAAACGAATTCAATAAATGCCTATATTAAGCGACATACTTTACGATAAATTAGGAAAGCAATTTTGCTTAGTCTTAAAAAGACTTTACCTGGTTCGGTATAAACCGGCAGCGTCCCATTGAAGCTGACGCAGGCGCAGTGGTGATAGAGCTGCGCAGTGCCACTGGTGGTGGCGGTGGTGCAGGCGGCGTGGCAAGGAGAGAAGTACACGATACCATCTGCCCCGCACACGGGTGCATAAGGGGCGCCTGCGCAACCGCAACCCGCGTTGCATTCCGCGAGGAGTCGATCTCCCCTGAAATATTTTTATTTATAAATAAAAAAACTTAATTGTAAATACTATCCTATAGATATGTAAACTTTCAAGTTACTAATTATTTCCTTCAAACATGCGAATTCAAATGTTCAACTGAACATAAATACTTTACCTACTTTCATTAAAGCGTACTTTATTTAAATGTAATGAATGAGTTAATATATTCTATATCTTAGTCTTACCCAGGCACCCTAGGACTAGAATACGCAGCCGTGATCCCAGCAAATGGATAGTCGTCACATGACAATATGAAGGAGAACGTAAACAGTCCCGCCAGTAAAGTTGCGCCAACGCATAGCTTAATGATACCGGCGCAGGCGAGCCTCCACCTCTTCACCAGCCATCCACCTGCGAACGTGCCACCACCTCCCGCAGGAACTGTTATCACACCTGAAATAACGTTTTCGTATCCGTTTTATAAACTAACGGGTTGTCACGCTCATAAAGCCTGTTGATTAAAAGGATCCATTTAAAGCAAAAATACTGTGATATTATTATAAAACTTAGACTAGAAATAGTAATATTTCTTTAACATTACCATAGAAAAGCGTAACCATAGTAACTGTAAGAGCCGAGACTGTACATTTTGCTTACTTAGTCTTTCTTAGTGGGAGTTACACCCCAAGAATACAGCCAGACCGTCAGACGCAAGTACTCTCTTCAACATTTACATTACATTCATTTAACATTCGTCTCATAGCAATTAGCATTTAATTATTTCGTACACACTCTATTGTTGTAAACGACTGGTTAATGTGGAGTGAAAATTAAATCCTCTATTATTTAAAGCACCCCGAATTTTTTTAAATTTAATTTAAAGAACCGCTCAGTAATACACGGTGTTATCTGAAGGCCCGGTTGTATAAAGCATATTGTTTCGGGAAAAACTGATATATGTTCAACATATCGATTGTTTTTTCGATCTAAATATACATTATGTAATTTTACTAACGGCATGCATTTCTTTCTTATGAAGAGTTGACACAGCAAATGTTCTCCCATATTACATTTAAAACTCGTCTTATATATGTGTTTATCACTCGAGTGTTATAGCAATAAATTTGACTACATTATAATGCAATTTGCATATATAAAAGCTACCTAAGAGTAGCGCAGCATACGAAGCGCTGACAGCGAATTGGTTTTCAATGAGTTTGGGCAGAAAGGCAGCGAATCCCGATATAAGCATTCCTTCACTCGCCCCAGCTAAGTTTAGAAACATGAATGTAGGATTCTTGAATAGGGCCACCGCGGCCCGAGGTAACTCGCGTAAGGCGCTGAATGCGGCTGACTTAGATGCTGAACCTTCATGAGCTTCTGATATCTTTGATGATCGGATTTCTGCTGCTCCTGAAAATAAACATTATCATCAGATCTGTTCTATAATTTTATCAAAAAGCAAAGAGGCGTTCCATTCCAAACGAATCTAATCAAAACTAAATTGTCATTATAGAACAATAAAATTGCATTAAATAATGGTGCTAAAGAAACCAGGATAAATGAATCAAACAAAAGATTACGAGACGACATTATCATAATTAAATAAGTATACTTTTGCTTGTACAAGTCGGAATCCTATATAAATAATTATCAATCGTATTTGTTACCACGCGTTAAATTTTCTAGAGAAAAGAACGGCTCCAAAATGGAATCACGAATACGACTTTGGAGTCGTAATTATTGGTAATTACGTTTACGTTTTGGTAAATACCGTGGGTTAAACTTACCCGGCAGCTCATAAGGGAATGCTAGTAGAGGGACAGCGACGATCAGACACAGGAGGGCAGAAAAGATAAAACCAATCCACCACGCACCTATCCACACTGAACTTAACGGCGTAATTCCTAATCTGAAAGAAACAGATATTAATTAGTTTACCGAAACTTTTTACAACTAATTGAATTTATTACAAACGTTAATAAATTAATTTATTTTTATAGATTCAATGACACATCGTTAAAACTGATAAAAAGTGCATAAGCCTAAGACATCAGTAAATATTTCAGAGATAACTTCAATGCCGTATAAAGAAGTTATATCTAAAACTATATCATAACGATATACACAATGTTAAGGTCATATAAAGAATTTTTATAGTATGTAACTATAACAATTTTCCATATCCTTAGAAACAATTAAACCATTGCGTATAACAATTCAGAAATAACAAGATCTATTTTCTCAAACATGTAGTCATAATATTCGCAGTTCAGAATATTTAACAATGTTATCGTATGCAAATAATATGTACCAAAACATTAGCAGTTACCTTCGTCTAGTAATTTTAATATACTTTTCTCGTTTATTTATTATAAGTAAACACGTGTATATATGTGTGCTGGAAATAAAATTATTTCATCTTCATTGAGAAATATTTTTACAATTTACCACTCTATATTTGAGAAATATTATAATAAATGTAAAATGTAACTAATAATAATATAATATCTTGTATGGGTAATAGAAAATAAAAGGTTTTGATTTTAGATCTTACAGAGTGAATACCTAAAAATTCAATGCCTTGTGGTTTATAGTAGGTACGTGTTAATAATGGGATTCTATGCATTTTCTTTATGTATATCGACTTCTTGATAACCAAAATATTTGAAATATTCCGCCTAAGATACTGTAATTTGCAGTATCTGATCACCCGACATAATTGGAATTCAGAGAACATGTATAGGCAAGGACCACAAGGAGCGTAGAATACTTTGTAGTCTGCCTACACAGGAATTTCAAAAATCACAAAGTCAAAGCCCGTTGTTTGTTCACTGCGAAGAGAGTTAATTTAAAAAGTGAAGCCACAGTTCAAAACTCATTGCGCGGAAAATTATATTTCGTTCCAGAAACCATGAAAATATGAAACGGTTTAATTTGGCTGAAAAAGTTGCTTTGGAGAGGCACAATGAGATGAAAGCAAGAGGCCAAGTTGGAAGCCCTGTCGCTGCGAGTTTGAAATATTAAAAACGCGAACATTCAGATAATTAGGGGAAGGTGATCTTTTGATATCATGTGAAGCCCCTCATAGGGATAGAATCTGCACAAGGAAAAATATTTTAATTAATTTATACTAATATTATGAAGAGTAAAGATTTGTTTGTATCGAATAAATTAAAAATAGTGGGCTGATTTCAGAAATTCTTTCGTCATTAGAATACTACTTTAAAGCTGTAGTAATTTGGGCATTATTTATTTCTAAAATAAAATAAAATGAGTCCGTATACTAGTGTACACACGTAAGAAGTGAAACTTCTTTATGACCTTATTTTTCGAAAAAGGATCTACTATACCAACTTTACAGAAATTGGTTAAATAAAGTTAAATAAGATAAAGTTTATCAAAAGCCTTTTATTAGCATAGACATGAATACAAATAATACAATTACCTATCATTTTACCTTATTACTACTGAGATTATTACAGAATGTCATTAATTGTAATATAATTATAACTATTATTGTTATCGTTATTATATATTTTTATTATTAATGGCTTCGAATCTCATCGAATCAACCGGGTAGGGAGAAGAAATAGATGGCGCGTAACGGAAAATGTGACGCGTAACCAAAAAAGGCCCGGTATTTTTTTTTTATAACGCCGATAAAAAAGTTTCACTTCAAAAATCTAGCCGTACAAAGTTGAAACAGGATCCTAAGTAGTGTCAGTTTAACGGAATTGTAATAGTCTTGGATTTGACACGAGGAAGCATACAACTAAGAATGAGAAGCAGAAACGTAATCAGGAAGTACGACTCCTGTATGTCAAAATGCAAATACATTTTTGGCATACGAAAGTTACAACGCTAAGTCTCGACACCGAATTTGAAGGTTAATCTTACCCTAATACTATGGAACTGTTTTCCTGTTTTCACGTGAAATCGGTGCTATATAGTAAATATAATTGGACATACGTACGTTTCAGAGTTCATCGTCGCGAAATCTGTATATATATAAAGCATTTGTCCTCCCAGCACGTAGCCCAGCGCTGGACCCACCACCGCCATTGTATAATAAATACCTGAAAAAATAATAATTTGACTTTTTGCCTGACACGATGATGTCTGCCTACGATAATATGTTTATGTATTTCACCCTAATCCACTCTGTGTTTGCATTTTGTTTGAAATGTAATGTAAAGGTAATACTCAAAAACGAGATTTATCGCTAAGACAAAAATGTATTTTTGACATCCGGAAGTCACAGTTCATATTTATATTTTAATATATACGAGACGATTAAAAAGAGGGGTGGATGAATAGCTTCTTGTCAGTTCTACCCTCCGTTGTTCTCTGTTTTCAGAACTGGCAGTAAATTTACATTCATTTAATGTCTTCTTTTTGATGAATAAATATATTTTAACTTGACTAATCGAGTACGTGACTATAATAAAGCAGTGTTGGCCAAGTGGCTTCAGCGTTCGACTCTCATCCCTGGAGTTTCGATCCCCGGCTGTGCACTAATGGACTTTAACATTCGCTAGAACGGTGAAGGAAAACATCGTGAAGAAACCGGCTTGACTTAGTCCCAAAAAGTCGACGGCGTGTGTCAGGCACGAGGCTGATCACCTACTTGCCCGTTTGAGTGGCAAATGATTACGAAACAGATTTATCTATTTTATTTTAACTTTGTAAGGACACACCTTTCCACACAACTCTTTTCATACAGGTATGTGTCCTGCAGCATACAGATCATTATCGGTAGCTAAGTCAACAATAGCTAATAGCGAAACCCGACAAAGCGTGTGCTTTACAAATACAAGAGCAAAGTCCAACGACTTCATTGTACCCAAAAGCTGTGACACCGTTCCAATCTCCATTAAACAGTGTGAAACCGCTTGAGTGTGTTACAATAGCCCATTTCTTTGCGCTCGCCTCTTCAGCCGTGTTTTCACAGCTAAAAGCTGCGGAAAGGATTAGGTATGTGATACACATTGATATCGCGATTGGTACGGATTTTTACATACATACTATTTATACTAATACTAGCGGACCCGACAGACGTTGTCCTGTCTTAACTATGTATATTGATTTCGCTTTATGATATACAACATTTTTTTTTCTGGCCGCATTCTATAACTGTTATGTCAAACGCCATAAAGGTTACATGAAAATTTGAATTGTAGAAGCGCTATGCACCGAAAAAACAAATTTTCTATCGTAACAAAAGTCAGGATTACTTAATATGGTTAAGTATTCTTAAATTGTCTAATTTTCCGCGCAATTTCTTGAAAAAATAATTAGCGAAATCGGTCCAGGCGTTCACCGTGACCAAGGGAAATAAGGATTCATTTTTATATTTATAGATTATATTTCATACCTAATCCGCTGTTTTATATTTTTTTTGTAACATCTAAGGTTACCATAATTGTCATATATTTTATAAAAGATAGCTTGTAGAATTATGTAGGATGTGTTAAAGTTTATTAAGAAATAAATAAATAAAAACATTAAAGAAATGATTTGTATGTTTGTCACTAATAAGCTACTGAGCTATACGCTATTTTATAATAAAAAGGAGAGTATAAGAGAGTTTCTATACATGTAGGTTTTTTTATAAAGCATAGGGGGACTAACGAACCTACGGGATGCTTAAAACGGACCGTCCATTGCAACCCAAGGACACCCATTTGTATCTAAAATAATAGATAATTTTAAATAATGATTAACAGTACATATAACTTTTTTTTAATGTATTTACGATTTCATTAAATAAACAAAAAGGTATACAAACATATTCTGTCGAAACTATCTCGTATATAGCTATCGCCTCGCTCCATCTGTATAAGCCCTTTGAGATCGCAATGTAAAGGCTCACAGTTGGCAACGCAAATGGCATCGATACACTCAAAGGGAAAGGTTTCAAAAGACAAAGGTATCGATTATCATACTATATCTGCCGAGATCAGGGCGGTTATTTTATTGAAGCTTCTTGTGGACGCCAATTCGATTGTGACTAGACGACGTATTTAGAACAAGCTAATGAAATTTGTCATCGACATAAAGCGACTCCCGCTAATTACCCACCAGACCAAGAACTTCAAATGTTAAATTTCAGTTTTCTTTAGTTTTTTTAAAATATATTTTTATCCATTAATGAACTTACTTGTTTGTCTATGTAACCTGTTTTGCTTTCTGCATCGTCTAAGTGTTTTGTTTTATAATATGTATGTTAGCTGTAAGTTTACTAAGAATTAAATAAAATATTGTTAAATACATGTAGCACTTAATATGATATAAACTAAAGAACTTTCTCCCAAACCGAATGGTGGCCGACTGGAATAGGTTTCTGAAAAGTGTAAACAAGTACCCTCTTTGAACTCTTACATACATATTGTATCATTTTTCCAAATCCACAAATACGCGATCACATTATAAAGCTGCTAGTGTGTTTATCTACATAATAATAATATAGTACAGTGTCTAGCGGTATTTTTTTATCGCAAGGCAATTTTATTCCCGCATATCAGTAAGAGGGACATTTAGCAAGTGCGATTGTATGTAGTGAATATTTTCTGTAAGTGTATTGCACTTTTAGTTAAGTGCTATTATGCCCCTTTGGGGTTAGGGATACTTCAACGTTGAACCCGCGGTCATGTGATTCAAAGGGTAAGTGACGGAAAAAGATTGTATTGGCTCCTATTTATTTTTATTTCATATACTATTATACTTCGAATGTGGGGCTGAAGTCGTCTTTATAGGACAAGATATAAAACACAATAGGACCTCCACGTGTCATAAACCACGGAGCTTTATACAAATTCTACACAGAAGAGTGATTTGAAGAAGAAGGCTTAAAAACTGACTGATATAAAATGAACTGAATATATTTTTCTATTCAAGTTTACTCATTGAGAAACATATATTATTTATTTCCAAAATAAACGAAATCCACCCTTGCGAAGAAGTGACAGACCGCTAGTTTATATATTTTTATGCCACAGATCACATACACACCTTTGTATGTGTATATTTTTTCTGTTTCAATTACCGAACATATACAAGTATATAACGTATCGTGTTTATTGGTTTACTGAACAGCCGGGGCTAGAACGAGCAACTTTCGGGATATGCTTAACTTATCCATAGTAATAGAACATCTTGTTTAGAGAGCATCAGTGATTTAGAAATTTCGTTTATATTACCTATTAAACGATATATTCTTATACATACACGACACATTTTTATTTATACTAACTGCTGTTTTATGGCTGATTAACACTTATAAATGAACTGCTATAATATTAAACTAGATTAACTAAATTACTGTAGTGAGTGGCGGATTTACCAGGCGAAGTAGACTGGAGCCTAAGATGGCAGATTTTTGGGGCGGCAAATCTGGAAACCGATTTTGTTTGCTATCTCATAGGAATAAAAAAGATTTCTGCATGACCGTTATTTGATGTTTTACAGACTGCAACAAATGTTTGCGATGACCTTCCCCTCTCACTTGTCATTGTATATTCGGTGTAACAAACTTCCATATACTAGAGTTAAACAACTAGTTCGCCACCCCCTAACCAGCAATCGACCTCTACGCCCTCAGCTCACACTTTGTATGAGTGAAAAGAGCACAATTGCGGAAAATGTACTTCCCTCTTTTCTCTTCCCCCATTTTTGCCGCGCACAACCGCTCTGTGGAACCAGCTGCGCACTGAAGTATTTCCGAACCAATTCGACTTAGGGTCCTTCAAGAAAAGAGCGTACCAATTTTTAATAGGCCGGCAACGCAATCGCGAGCCCTCTGGCATTGAGAGTGTCCATGGGCGGCGGTATCACTTAACATCAGGTGAGCCTCCTGCCCGTTTGCCCTCTGTTTTATAAAAAAAAATCAACCCATACTTCAGTCCTACTGAAGCTGGAGGCTGCGAACTGGCTGGTTTGTGCATAAACCCAAACAATATATTACGTTACGTTTACGTTGTTGGATTGTAAAAATAATCAAGGACATAACTTCACAGCTACACTGCTGGTGTATTTAATAAAATCTCTCCTAAAATACCTAAATAAACTGAAGACATCTTCTTAGAGACATTCTCATCAATATATGTAACTCCCAACGTGAAGAGTGGAGTTGCGCCTGCGCCATGCAAGAGTTGAGCCAAGACAAAAATCCCGACTGCCCAAGCGCCGCCATCTGACGTCATCTCGTCATTGCATACAAGGGCTGACTGTGAACAAATTATGATAACATTAGAATTTCGTCATCGCAGTAGGACTGCTACTTTTTACAACTTAGATTATTTATTTATTAACACTTCGTTGCATACAGAAATATAATGCAATTGACATAATTAAATGAAAAGGAGGCCAACTTATCGCTGTCGAGCGATCTCTTCCAGGCAACCAATGTGAGAAAAAAAAATTAGATAAGGCAAGCGCAGGAAGAGCAAAAATAAATACATAAGACATATAGTTATTTAGACAAAACGAATGGAACAAAACAAAGAAATTAAAACAGTGAAGACAATATTAAAAAAAAGGACTCATGATAATCTTTAAAAGATCTGCAACGTCAAGAAAACCGTAATGAACGAAATCGAACTAGTGTGTACTATGAAATTTAAAAAACTTAGGAAATTCAAAGTCGACACAGCGCATTCAAAATCGAATTTCGACATACGGAAGTCATACTTAAAGTCCCCAAAGGAAACATTATAAATAAATAAATCTATGTCTTTAGTTGGGAATGACAAGACACACACGTTGTCTACATATAGATGTCGTTGGAATGTTATACATACAAGATAGGCATTTTACGTTGAATTCATGGAATCGTCTCAATGTAAACTACATTCATGTCATTACGTCCGTTCAAAGCTTTTTATAGAGTGACTTGATTAATCCAGAATGGCACATTCACTGGAACCGGTTTTATTGTCAATTTATTGTACATTCAACTGATGGAGGCTCTAAATGAGAAAACGATCTCGACTTGCAGTTTATAGACGACATACTTCATTTGCGTAAAGACTTAAAATTTTTAAGTTTTCATGGTAATATACATTATTTATATTTACAACACTTTTAAGACACTCGTAATCCTTCTCGTTGCTGGTGTCTATGGACTGTAAGCACTTTTTCCGCCGCTTCCTTAAGATACCCGCTCTTTGTCTGATCACAAATCCATAAACACAATTTACAATTAAAATATATTATTAATGGTAAACGATAATTTAACTGTCAACGCAAATTTGTCACATATTATCTTAATTTACAGATAAAAGTGGACGCAAAAAAGGAAGAAAAGGTCAGGAGGCATGTAATTAAAACAATATAAAAGTAACAATTAAGCAATCAAGTAGAGTACAACAATGTTTCTAGATGAAAAGAAGGTTTAAAAGGTCTAGCACAAGTTTATTACAGCAACAGTTGCCTTACGGCATTCGATACAGTTACCGGCAAACTTCTTCAGCATTAAACAAGAAGTCAACAGGTTTTTCAATCACGCGACCCCAGTGATACCTAAAAATCGCTTCTACGCAGGCAAGGAATTTTGTTCAAGATGTTTGCCGGTATAAATACATCAAGTTGCCATTTGGTCCCCTTGCGTGTTAAAAAAAATACGGAGACTAACTTAAGAAATAAATGCATTAGATTTTACTTTTAAATTGATATTTCGTAATTTCCTCACCGTCTTATTAGCACTACACAGGTCATCAGGTTCATCACCAGCAATCTTATATGGTGGTACAAGAAAGTGTGGTAACGCGAAGAGTAGGGAACCTGTACCCATGAGGAGAGCGCCCCAGCCCAGCCAGCGCGGCTTCGAGGCGCTGCTGCGACCACCTAAGTATGTTACTGGTGCCAGGCAGGCAAAGGATGCCATGTCGTATCTATAAAAAAACATTATCACTTTAAAAAGCGTAGTGCATGCGATACTCGATTCTGTGCGATATAAAACTAGATATCAACAGATAGGTTTTACTATATCTGGGCTATCAACTCTTTTCTAACCAAAAATATATATCTATATAAATCCATAATATGAATGAACACGTCATTATAGAATTATCACCCTTCCCTATATACAAAATAAACAATCAATAAATGTAAAGATAATACTTTTGTCTTCTAGTCGAGCACTTTTTCTGAGATGACATTAAAAAGCTCTCGACTCGATTCGACCGGTAACGCAGATTCGGCTCAGTACATCGAGATCAAACAACGTATATGGCGAGAGAACGTTGAGGTATTGGCTACCGCGGCTAATAAATAGTGTACCCAATCAGATACTAGATAGCCTAGCGCTAACCAACATAAACAGTAAATTAAAAAACTACTTTTATATGCAATTGTCAGGAGCGCCTAAACAAGACTGCTGTGGTTACATTAATACAAACCGCGGTTTTCTAATGTAACATATTCTGATTATATTATATTATTTGTATAATAAAGAGAAAAAAACTATTTAAACGAATATATAACTGTGAATGCATAATATAGCTATATTTAGTTCACTTGCAATATATTTATTTATATAATTTGTTCACTCACCCTCCCGCTATAACTCCAGTCTGCATAGATCTTAGCCCAAATCGCTTCTCTATCGTTGTTATTACCACATTTACAAATCCGTTCACAACCATTCCTGAAACGGAAATTAGAAATTATTAGTTAAAGTGAAAATTACTTACAAATAATTCACTATTGGAGAAGGTTAACGAAAACGGTGCTTAATCTGGAACTTCGATTCGCGAGAGTAAATAATTGTTGCGTAAGTCATATAACCTAACTTTAGTTAAGTTACAGTTACAGTTATAAATACTTTATGTAATAATTGGAAGCGTAAACCAAATGTAAACAATCATCGCACACTTGAAGCCAATATGCGCCCTTTAGTTTTAATCGTATTTTAACATTCTCGTTTCGATGATGTCCAATAACATAAGTGTAATTTAGATTTATGAACCCTTATATAATCCAAGTTTGTATTTGTTAGCCCTAATTTTGTGTTAGTTATAAGTTCATATTTTAAACTATTAAAGTCAGTTCTTCTTACTTTCGTAATTCTTTAATACGAATTCTCCTTCGTCAGTTTCAAGAGTTAAAAATAAAAATATATATAAATCAATGGCGCTACCACCTTTTTTAGGTCTGGGCCTCAGATTTCTGTATATGTTTCATGATCATTTGTAAATTGAATAGGCAAGTAGGTGATCAGCCTTCTGTGCCTGACACACACCGTCGACTTTTTGGATCTAAGGCAAGCCGGTTTCCTCACGATGTTTTCCTTCACCATTCGAGCTAATGTTAAATGCGCACATGCACAGCCGGGGATCGAACCTACGACCTCAGGGATGAGAGTCGCACGCTGAAGCCACTAGGCCAACACTGCTCAAAAGAGATACTTTAGCTAAAACAAAGAATTACCACTAACAAGCATTTTATAATACATGTAAGAACAGAAATGGAAAAGCATAGTTTTCGATTCGGCAAAAATAAAACAAATGTGAGTCTATTCTCGTCCATCTGTCGGGCTATGTGAAACATTCATCAAGTGTCAGGATTATTTTAGAACGAGCTTGCATGGCTTAATCAATTTTCGATTGAGCTTTAAAATAACCATTCAAGGAACTTTAATTGTTAAGTTGGAATAATTCAATTGAATATACACTTGGTCTATTATTTTTTGGTTTACATTTAAAACTTATTGTTTATTTATTACCACTTCGTTGCATTACAATATAAAAATTGAACAGAATTAAATGAAAAGAAGGGCAACTGGCGGCCTTTTTGCTTTTGAGCGATCTGTTCCAGACAACCACTGTGAGATTTTTTAAAATTAGATAAAGTAGGCAAGAGGCAAGAGCAAAAATACATATTACATATAGTTATTAAGACAAAACAAACTAAAAAATAAAAAGATCATATGAATCACGATAATTTAAGATTAGTCCCACGTTAGTACGTTAGGGATACGATGTGGACAGGTACTGTTTGTACAGAAGATCTTTAAAGGAAGACAGAAAAGGAACTGAGCGAATAGGGACGGCAAGTGAATTCCATAGCCTAACTACAGGGACCATAAGGTCTCCTATAAAGGATTCGCCAGGAAAGAAGGAGTTATGAGATGGGGTTTTAAGGATATAGTATTCGGAACATTGTAAGCTATAGTTATCGGTTCCCAAAAATTTGAAATCATTTTTATGATAGGAATATCTTTTAGGGTTCAACAGAATAAAATGAAATAATCAGGATGGAATATAAGAGATGGAGAACGTGAGCATCACGTCGCTAACGAATGGGTAACCATATCATATTTACATAAATGAAACCCTTCGAGTGCTCTACAGCCGTCTCTTGCTGCCCGAACCTACACATGATGCTTTTCTCGCTTCCGTTTAATTCCAAATGCGCGGGCACGTTTTTTTAAGTTTTCCATTCCATTACAGTTATATGACTGGTGCCAAACGTGGATTTACAACAAGATGCTAATAAAGAAGACTGGAGTATGCCAACAGGCTATGGAACGTTTGATTCTTCAAATTAAACTTAAAGTTAAAACGATACGAAGCCGTAAAAACATAAACGACGACGTAAAACATACAAAAGAGTTAAAGTGGAAATGGGTCGGTCACATTGCCCACATTTGTGATGGCAGATGGGTCAAGAAGACTACTACTTACTTGGTTACATAGTGGGAAGAAGAAAGAGAGGCCACAAGAAACTTGGTAATTGGAAAATTATTTCGAGGAATAGAGACAAGTGGAATAATTTGGAGGCCTTCACTCCGTTGGAGGTCGAGTACCAGTGTAAAACATAATGACATGGACTTAGTGTAGTGTAGTACTGAACAACTTTTATTATTATTTACTTTTGTATTAGCTATTCGATTTAAGTCAGTCTGTTTGCGATTGTTTTAATACTTATGTCCAGGACTTAGTGTAGTGTAGTACTCCAGTCTCCAGAACGGAACTTAAAAAAAACGAATGGCGCTACAACCTTTTTAGTCTCGGCCTAAGATTTCTGTATCTGTTTCGTGTTCATTTGTTTTTTTTTTCTTAATATGCAAGTAAGTGATTAGGCTCCTGTGCCTGATATACGCCGTCGACTTTTTGGGGAAAAGGACCAGCTGGTTTCCACACGATCTTTGCTTTCACCGTTCAAGCGAATATTAAATGTGCAAATAGAAAGAAAGTCCATTAGTGCACAGACGAGGATCGAACTTACTACGTTAGTATTTGAGTCGCTAGCTGAAAGTAGGCCAACACCGCTCTTGCAAAAACTTACAAGGTACAGGAAAAATTATTTAATCAAAATAAAAACATATAACATATTTGCGTATGCCGTAGATTCTTTGAGTTTGATAAAGCCAGCCAGTTTTGATAGAAGTATTGTGTATAACGAAATAGATTCCAGTTATTAAATATTTGTCTCGCCTTGAGTTTTACAGTTGTTCGGATATATACGGTCCTCCCTATCCGACTACTTTGAGGCTTTAACTCAAAATTAAATCTAGTTTTACCTACCATTTGTTGTGTAGTTTGACTTATCTAACAAAAATTAAGACGACACTGTAAATCGATATACGGATTAGAATACTTGCTTTAGTAGTAGTGGTGCGAAATATTCGTAAGGATCACTAGGTTACACTCGATTCTAATAAATTAAGAAAACATAAATAGTATTACTGATACGGTCAACGCACCATAAAATTATGCGGTGATGTGAAGGTCGAAGCAAAAGTTCAAAATTCCGGTAATTTGCGATATGATCAATGGTTTAGTTATTTTTATATTTTCTCTGATTTCTACGATTTGACCTCTTCACGTTGTATTATTTTATATACCCACATTAATCGGTCACGCATTCGTCGAATTTATAATAAATCAAATTAATAAAAAGATTTAATTTACTTCAATAACTTTCTATCTACGTGTAAAAATAAGTTACGATGTTTTATTTAAATGGTAACTATGGCTACAAATAACGTCCACGTTTTATAATAAAATCGTAAAGGTTTATAAAAAGCCATTTCAATTTATCAAGACCGGAAGTGATCCGTCAATATAACAGCGATTTCCGGTCTGCGAGGTATATTGACAGAGACGGGACAATCTTTTGATCCTTGTTTATTATTGCGCAGGCACTTTTTAATAGCCTCAACAGGTAAATATTAGTCTCACTTTGTCTTTTTGCATTGACATTTTGTCGGAATTACTTTCTCGTTGCTTCGGCTGTTATTAACTTCACTCGTCATATTCGGTTGGATGATTTAAAAGGTGAAGATCAAATAACAAAACTAATATTAAATTTCCGCTCGTACCGGGAGTCGACTTTAATGTTAAGTACCGCGCGATCCTAAAAATACATACAAAACTGTCGATCTGTATTGTCATAACAGAACGAAAAACAGAATACACGAATGACTGACACATAGCACAATAATAGGTGTAATAACCTCCAGTTTCAGATGTATTTTTAGCGAATTCGTCATAATTATGTTCGACAGACCCAAGCCAAGATGGTCAAGAAATATTTTAGGTACCAGAGCAAGTGGAGTGAGTGTGAGTACCACCCTTTCTGAAGGTTATAAAGATGTTAACATATAGCTCATTCATGCTGATCTAAAGTTACGTATGATTTATTGTTGGCAAACGTTTAGTTTACACCCAGAATTTAATTTTTATATCAACCGCTCTAACGACAAGTGACAACGACTGCAAAACATACATACATAATCTTAATACTTAATTACTTAGACATAAAGAATGGACAAAAGCAATCATAATATATGTAGACGATGAAAAAGGAATACCTAAAGGGATAAATAATAACAATAGTCGGTTTATATTAAATGAGGTGTGTTTTTATCTCTAAAGTAAATTCAACTAACGTAGAGTGGAAAGTTTAAAATTATGGGACAAGTTGTATCCAAAACAAGATGGAGGGCTATAAAAATGTCTAAAGTTTAATGAAGCGCCACCTGCCCCTAGTCTCCCTTGAGAAGCCTTCTACGTGCTTTAATACGATTACTATTCGGAAACGGCGAAAAAGAAAGCCATCAAAGATGGTACGTAGTTTTAGATATAAGGAGTTTTATGTTATGGGTAGGTTACATTCCACGCCGTGGCTGACTTGATTGGTAATCCACAAAAATATAATAATAAAAATTGCTGGACTTGCAATTTTACACAGAATTATGAATTTTATTTTTTTAACACACAGTAATTTTTAGAGTCTGTTTCGGCTGATTCTGTTTTTATGCAGTTTCAGTTTTTATTATTATAACACTTATAACTATGAACATCGTTTTATAACCTATTTAAGTTCGTGAATATTTAATATTAATTTTAATATTTTTTAATTTGCTTTTGAAATTTACCATATTTTTAAATTGAAAAAATGTCACGGTAAAATCATTTACCATCAGATTTTTCGGTTACGCGTCACATTTTTCCGTTGCGCGCCATCTTTTTCATGACCCTACCACGGTTGATTCGAAGAGATTCGAAGCCATTAATAACAAAAATATAAAATAACGATAACAATGATGGTAATAATTCTATTAAAATTAATGAAATTCTTTAGATCTTAGTAGTAATAAGGTAAAATGAAATAATTGTATTATAAGTATTCATGTCTATGATAATAAAAGCCTTTTGTTAAACTTTATTTAACCAATTTCTGTAAAGTTGCATATAGTAGAAGGATCTAAAAATCTTTCGAAAAATAAGGTCATAAAGAAGTTTCACTTCTTACGTATGTACACTAGTACACAAATTTAGTTTTTGCTTTGGTTTTGTTTACAGATATTTAACTTTAAAATTTAAATAATTAAAAGTTTAATATTTACAATTTGTCAGCTTGTAGGTCCTTATTCTTAATTGCTTCAAACATTTTCAAACTTTTATAAATCCATACAAAATATCAACCAATCGCCACCATTCATCGCAATTTTATTCACTTGCCAATAATACTGGGTTTTTATGCGTCTAAAACTTTTAATTGGTAGAGCAATTTGCAAATATTAATACTAACTGAGCTTTCTGAGCTATAATTCTACTTTCTTTTTTGCTTTTCCCTGAATGTCAAAAACGTAAATCTTACGCGCGTACAGCCGCTAATTATCAGTCCCATACGTAAAACCTTAAAGAATTTGGATGTACATTAGGCAAAGTTGTAGAGTCTAAATATAAACATAAGTACTTAATTTAACACAAGTGTGTCAAAAATGTACAAAAGTCACAATCACCCTTAGCGAGAAGTCTTTGAAGTTCTTGACTGCTTCTTCAACGCACCGGGAATCGCACTTCATGTTCACAAATCACATCCAAGCATTAGTATCGTTCAAGTCACAATTACACAATATTCGGAAAACAATTAATTGTATAAATTTAAATTTATCAATTCACATTTTTTGTCACTAACATTACTAATAAATTTCATTTCTAGTTTTCTGGATTACTGGAGCCGTCTTTGGCCTTTGAGTTACACCCCAGCAAATATTTTATTAGGTGCCTGACACGTCGTCAATAAATAATTTGGTCATTAATTTGTATAGTTATTAAAATAGAGATTGTCCGCTTATAAAAGTATAATTTTAACTTATTAACTTAAAGATTGGTATTATGCTTAATTTTTTTTTTAAAAATTAGTTGCTGCACAATAGGCATAGAATAGCTAGTATTTTTATTATTAAAGTAAGATAGCGTGACACAAATACTGTAGATAGAGCATTATGTATCATGCAGTGAACTTCAATAAATAAACTGAAGTTCACTATTAAACGTTGCCTATTGGTTATGTAACGTGTGTTATGTAAAGTGAAATCCTATGATACGAAAATAGCCAAATTTTCGCAGAAGTATATATTTGCCTATCATAATATCATAATAATAATAATAATTTTCTCCAAGCCGATTCGGATCTATTGAGACTGTAGTACAAAGAAAAAAGTGGACAATTGTGTGCACGCACACAAGCGAACTCTATAAATTCTCACCGATGGCGAGGATGTCCGACCCATCCGGAGAATGTACAAAAAAATCTAAATAAAAGTTCTTAGACCTAGACAAAAAATAATTTAGTTAAACTTGCAATTAGATTGATTTAGTTTTTAGGGATGTAAATGTTGCAACATTAACACTATTGGTATATTTATTATATTTACGTGTAACTTCTAAAAATATATTTTACATACATATTTATTTTTTAGCTAATTCCCCGAGTAGTCGTCTGAGGCATTCAATAACTTACGCATATGTACAACTTACGTAAATGGTATTGGTTACCCGGATTGAGCACAACTACTTATTTCTTTTAACAAGTTTTTGTGTAACATTTATAGCAAATCCAGAAAGATGTCTCTTAACCTATTGTTGAACAAAAAGTTCGTCTCTTTTAAGTTCGTCTCTGTTACTTTTATTCCCATAGCTTCTTCAGTGTTATACCTGCCGTATCCATACATTGGACAGTCGGTCAAGAAATGTAACACTGTCCCATCAGCTGTATTGCTACATGGACAGGCAACTCTTTGCCTGACCCTGAACCTGTACAGATACGACAAGAACCACCGTGACAACATCTAGGTAATCAATCCCGTCGATTTATTTTGTTTAATTATTGAAAAGGCTGAAAAACATTTGGAAGGAATAACTTAGTTGATATTAAAATATTATTAAACATACAAACGAGATTTATTCACAATTTTTTAAATCGCTGAGAAGCTCGACTAATCAAAATCAGCTAATATTTATAACGACGAGGACCTTTGGTGGATTCAGTCAAACCAATTTGTGTACACTGGACACTGAATAAGAAACAAAATATTTTTGTCAAAGCCGTAACAGACCTTAAAGTTAAGTAATAACTTTTTAGAAACATTATTAATTTCCTAAATCTTTACCAATTCCACTTCTTTTTTATAGTTGAAGCGAATTCGTGATCTAAACGTTTGTCTCTTTTCATCACAGCAAAAGATCAATTTGCAGGAAAGGGACAAACGCTTTAGTTAAAACCTACACGGTTTGTTCTCTTATTGGTAATAGATAAGTCGAAATATTTTGGCAGCATTCCATTAAAATTGCCAATGAAAATGATTATGATAGTATATATATATATATATATATAATATATATACTAACGCACTCTTAAGATTTTAGATATATGAAACAAATTTAATATCAAAAACCTGTACTTGGTATCTAGTTATATTTTTCTTATTCCAGTGAACTAAGATTGTCTTGAATGATATAAAAGTGAATTCGTAACATTAAATAACTCAACAGGTAGTACTATAGGAACATTATTCATACAATTAACTATATGATGACTTAATGGAACAGAGGGTAAAGTAGTAGGCGAGTCACTTAAAACGAAGTGCTTACTGACGGTCACCTGCGACGCTGAGGTGCTTCCGGGACTGATGCCGGCCTTATAAGGAACGGTTTTCTCTATTCTTTAAGGCCTCTAAGTCGTATCGGTTCAGAAAAATCTCAACTGGCAGCTGATTCCACACATATTTTTTTATAGGATTCAAACAATACCAGCACGGATAGACTGTTACATTGCCAGAGCGCTCGTTAATACGTTGCCGGCCTTTTAAGAATTGGTACGCTCTTTTATTAAAGGTCCGGAAGTCGTTTCGGAAATATCCCACTGGCTGCACACTGCCACAGCTGGTCCCACAAATATATCATTCTTATTTATTATAATTGTAACATTTCGTAATAAAAATACAATATCTATCTTCATACATACTTCCCTGATAAATTACACTGAATGTACATCTGTAATGAAGTCGGCATTGCAACTAGTGCTAATTTCTAATGAGTGTGTCAATGTTGGCATTATCACACCAATCAACATCGTTCCCGGTACAGTGATTCGTTTACAAGATTCATTAACAACTTAGTTTCAAGAATATATGCTTTACTGTGAGCCGTGTTAACCTAGTGCATTCCTTTGTGTTCGTATGTATTACATATAATATAAATATGTATTCAATTCATCTTTAGTGTGTTCATTGTGAATAACATATCCGAAGGCCGATCTCAAGATGTTTGTTTTTTTTTATGAATAAACTCGACTACTTAACTCATTTCGAAAATTCATTTACCATTAGCATTCTGTATAACATCTGAGTAAGATAGGCTATATTTATATACATTTTTTTTTTAATCCTGGTCAAGTATAGACGTGGGATGTCATTAAACGCCGCTAGCATATGTCGTATGTTATTTTATATTTGCCCTAAAAGCCGCTTTATAATATATATAAGCATATATGACATTTAAAAGAAATTGAGTCCCGAATAGAACAACAAATTTAATATAAATAAAACTCAACATCAACTTCACTGAAACAGGCAAATATTTCTTCTAGCTTTACGCGGACGCAAACAAGATGTCGTTTGTAATACGTAGCAGCTGGTATATGATATTCTGCAAACCCAAACCTCTATGAAATAAAAATAGTGCAATTCAAAATGGATCTCGATGGGATCACGTAGCAAAAACGTAACCGGTGTCAGTTGAACGTATGAATTTCTGATTAGACTGAATACTCAACAAGAAATCTAAATTTTTCAACACTTTTGACAAAGATTTTTAAACGGTTTTTAGATTTCAATCGATAAATGAGTTTATACTTTAACAATCATGATGTTGACGTTATTTTCCTAAAAAAATTGTTATTATATATTAACATAGTCTATTATTTAATGTTTCCGATAGTATCTGTCATAATCATGGTTAAAGGACAATTTGACCGACTGAAAAATTACACAGCAGCAGTGTTGGTTGTCAGCGTGCGACTCTTATATCTGAGGTAGTAGGTTCGATCCCCGGCTGTGTACGAATGGACATTCTTGGTATTTTCTTAAACGGTGAATGAAATCATCGTGTAGAAACCTGCTTGCCTATTAGATTGACAAATGATCATAAAACACATTCATAAATGAGGCCCAGACCTAAAAATGTATTACCGCCACTGATTTAAAAATTAGATACCGAAATTATTCAATTAAAGGCGGTTTTTCTACAAATAATATTTCTTAAAATATATCGTTTTTAATATGACATAAATTATATCCAAGCTTTATATCAGTTAACAAAGTTAAAGCGTCCAACAACTTGTAAGCCCACTAAAGCACGGTCTGCATGTAGGTTAATGCATTTAATCAGTCAATAATTAATAAAACCCATAATTAGTTTAAGGTTTTTGTGTATAATGTTTTGTACCACATTCTAAAATACTTTCTTATTCTTAGTTCTTGTTTACGTAAACTTTTAACATCGACAATCTGATTGTCTTTTAAACTGAATTTCTTTTGTTTATGAAGATGATACTTCTTAATCGGCGTTGTAAAAAAATTTACCGTCACCTTTTTCGGTTACACGTCCCATATTTTCGTTACGCGCCATCTTTTACTTGTCCCTACCACGGCTGATTTGAAGAGATTCGAAGACATTAATAACAAAAATATATAATAACGATAACAATGATACTAATAATTCTATTACAATTAATGAAACTGTAATAATCTTAGGAGTAATAAGGTAAAATGAAATAATTGTATTATTTGTATTCATGTCTATGATAATAAAAGCAGTTTGTTAAACTTTACCTAATTTAACTTTATTTAACCAATTTCTGTAAAGTTGCATATAGTAGATAATTTTTCGAAAGATAAGGTAATAAAGAAGTTTATCTTCTTACGTGTGTACACTAGTACACACACACATTTTTATTTAATTCATTTTATGAAATTACCTTAGGTACGTGTTTCTACTCAAATGATATATCTTTTATATGTTTATGAATATGGCACGTAGAGCCTAAAGCATCTTTGAGAAAAGTAAAAGCTTTAAATTTTTATAGTTTCAGATGTTATATGATTATTAAATTCTGCAAATATTAATGAGTTCAGTATATAAACAAGAATCTAATTCGACTTTTGCAGTGACGTCGACAGTTTGCGGTTGTTTAGGACCTATACCGTGAGAAAGAATTATTCATAAGTGTTTGGACACATAAGTGGCTGCTCAAAATACTTTGGTACTACATAACAACGAACAAATAATGAGGGATTAATATAATCCTCACTATTAATCGGATTATAACTGGAAATCTCGTATGAAGTGCAGTATAAATTGTCGCATTGTCCGCGATCACATCCAATATAATAGGATTACGTGACATTGTCACAGATTAATTTAATCAGTGACAATGAAAAATAGCCACCCATTCTTAAAATATTATCACAGATTTTTTGCTCGTTCTCTGTCATTTTAAATTATGATTTATTTGGCCTGATTTAAGGCCTGATTTGAGACCTATGGAGAACTCACACTGGAAGAAGGGTAATAAATCCTTTACCACTTCAAGCCTAGGCTTTAGCCTAATCCCAGACCTATGATATTACTGCAATGCTTAGTTTTAATGACGAAATTTATTTTAATAACACTCAAATAGTATTTACAATATTCTTAACCTACATATTATAATAATAATTACCAAACATATTTAAATTCACTTTAGTTTTCTATTTTTAATTATTATTCTTATTTATAATTACACAATACCAATATTAAATTTTGGCTAATTTAAAGATTCACCGATAGCATGGTTCTATTGCCGACGTTTTTAAAGGATCCATCATTTGATATTACAGATTTCGGTGGAAGTATTATATAATTTACCACGAATAAAAAATATAATGGTCTTGATTATTTTTAATACAGTTGTATTCGAATTCTGTCATATTTATTTGAATATGACTTTAGATTTACTGCCGAATCAACGCGTTTTTAAAACCAAACTGCATCTTTTACACTGTGTTTGCGGATGCGACTCTATTACAGTGGATTTTTAGCCGCGGGACGTCATATTAGTAAAGCCTTAAAGCCGCTTGCAATCAGAATATCACATGAAACGGGCTTGTTCAATTATGTCATTTTGCAATTTCAAAATTACTATGGATATGGATGGTTAGTAGTTTCCGGTGATTTTGTTCATTCGCCTCGATTAAATACCAATAGTCATTCTACATAAATCAAGTTTTAGCTGACTTCAAAAAACTCGAAGAGAAGTTCCGATTTGATGTGTAATTGTTTTTTTGTTAACTCGGTCATAGCGTCTTTATGCTATTTGTAAGACACGCCGTTGTATCGCGGTGATTCGATACGAGGTCTATCAAGTATGATTAATTGTCCAAAATTCGAAATATTAGCCTGTTTAATCAATTTAACGATCAAAATGTATGCAGAAGACTAAAATTATGTCACTTGTCTACTCTTTCTTATTATAAACATTTGTTAATTTATTTCCAATACACAAATATACAGCAATTACAATATTCTCAACCTTCATAGTAATAATAGTAATTAAAAATGTAAATCTTTTTAATTTTCTCATATAAAAAATAATTGTACTGAGAAATAAAGTTCTTTAACCATATTATATACACTTACACAAAGCTAATAATTTTATTATAACGTTATACTGTTTGTAAGTAACGTTAAAATGAAAGGTACAAACATCTAGTTCCTTTTTTTTCTACTGTTACATAACTTGTGTAATTGGACATTATATTTATTATTACAATTACTACGGTAAGAATCGAAAACTGTTAAATAAAACAAACTGCAAATCTGAATTAATAGGAGCAATAGTTTTAGTCACGGAAACTAATGTTGCCGGCTTAGCTTACGAAGCCAGGAAATAAAGAACTCGGGCGATTGGGGAATTTCTCGGGAATTATTGTCATAAATGATGGTCCATTGTTCTATGGAGCTAGTTCAAGTATAAATGTGTTTCTTAAAGTGTTCGATCTATTTAGGTGATCAGATATTGTCGTAAGTTACTGATTATTTTCCCCTGTGAATGAAATTTCTATACCGATATATTTTGTTGACTTTTTATTACATAGATGTTTTTGTAAATTATGTATATCAATATATCTTATTTCTCTTGTAAAGTTATAAATATTGTACGGATTTTTGATATGATATAAAATTGTAACAAAATTCCGTTTATACTGTTTTTGAAGTAAAACTTATTTATCACATTTTGCGGTTACGCGTCACATTATTCCGTTACGTGTCACCTTTTTCCGTTACGCGCCATCTTTTTCTTGTCCCTGCCACGGTTGATTCGAAGAGATTCGAAGCCATTAATATGATAGTAATAACTATTACAATTAATGAAATTTTGTAATAATCTTAGTAGTAATAAGGTAAAATGAAATATTTGTATTATTTGTGTTGTCTATGATAATAAACGCCTTATGTTAAACTTTATCTAATTTAATTTTCTTTAACGAATCTCTGTAAAGTTGCATATAGTAAACCATTTTTCGAGAAATACGGTTAATAAAGAAGTTTCACTTGTTACGTGTGTACACTAATACACGCACACATTTTTTACGAAACATCGGGACACCTTTTACTTGAGGAGTGCTCTGAAGAATCGTTTGGTTAAATTTCATTATCGGATGTCGTGACAAAATGCAAATTTCCATCCTTTCTATCTCGACGCCTGGAATTTTACTTTTTAAAGCACTTTCTGCCGCTTTCTTGAACCAGTGGAGGTACTTCCAAACCGATACGACTAAGACGTAAGTTGTGCCTTCAAGAAAAGTGCGTACTATTATAGACACCTGCTAGACCGCGGCCTGGAGTGAAAAGCATAATTTGCCTACTATTCCGTTAAAATCAAAAAAAGATCATAATTTATCCTTAAGCAAAAAATCTTCTTATTAAAAATTAAAATAACAAATAAATCAGTAGTGCTACACAACCTCTTTAGGTCTGAGCCTTAGATTTCGGAATCTGTTAAATGGTCATTTATCAATCGAATAGGCAAGTAGGTGATCGTCTCCTGTGCCGCCACACATGCATTTTTGGGTCTAAGGCAAGCCGGTTTCCACACGATGTTTATTTCAACTTTCAAGTGAATGTTAAATACGCACATAGAAAGAAAGTCCATTGGTGCACAGTTACTAAAAATAACATCTTCATTATGTATATGATTATTGTATTTCTTACGCCTGTGTATTAGTAAATTTGAACTGCACTAATGACAATTACTTTAGGAAAATATCGAATATGATATACAAAATAATATTGATGATAAAGACTGTACTAGCGACGCACTCCAGTTTCTCACCGGTACAAAGATAATGTAGACAAACAGATAACGATTCCTTAACAAGAATTTTATTATCACTACTTATAACAAGTTTTGATTGAGTAGTTTGTCTATACCATACCTACCCATGTAAATAAGTTCCAGAACTATTGATAAAAATTTGATTCTTTTTGGATTACCCATTTACCAAAGAACGAAGATTACAGGGCTATAGATAATAGGAATACAGAAGGCAATTAGGCTAAGCGTGCCACGTTACACGTTCACTGATTTTGCTGATCAGACGTTAAATTTTTGGTTGGTTTAGCTTGTCTTCCATAGAATGATACACTCTACATATCATAATACGCACTATCGATAATGACAACAATTGAGTAATAAAGTACTTTTTAAGTTGCTAAAATTAGAAAAAAAGTCGCTTTATTATCCTAGCCCGCAATAACCTCGACTGTCGGCATCATGCATACGAACTTTCTAAGAAATTCGTTCTTTTGTTTACAAATTGGGATCAACAACGCGTAGACTGTTGTTAACCATGACTAATAAGTAGGAGTCATAGATTATCTATACGTTTTCTTCTCTACATTTAACGACATCTCTCTATAACCTCATAAAATGCACAGTCCCTTTAGAGTTTACACTGTATTAAGTGAAAACTAAATTTAAACATTTTGTTTGTTTAAACATACTAATGTTATACAGAGGAAAAATGTTGAATTCCTGTATACTTGTGTTGTAACGGTTAAATACAATGCAATGAATGCAAAAATTGGTTCACCAGTAGAATGCTAAATTAACAATAGACGTTTTGTTGCGAAGCCAAAACAGGCCCTAAGTTTAAGACGTTTTTTAATGTTTTGTACATGAATATAATATAAAACTTTGATTCTATGAATATAAATCGTGTTATACAATACGACAAAGCTTTAGAAAGCTCAAATAAATCGGGCTAATGTTCGGACAATACCTCAACTTAATGCTCAGTCACGGACCGATATTTAGGCCAGTGTGCTCATTCAGTACATAATATTGTTGATTATGTCACAAATAAATATACTTCAACTTCGCTTTAGGGTACAGACTAGATATTGATACCAAGTTTTCAGTTTGGGGTACTTGATATTGAAGCGACATCTACAATTTCAAAAGGAAAACGAATACATTTACGTCCTAAATCGCGTCGAGGTGTTCCTTAGTACTGACATCGAATTGTGCTGCAAATTCAACATGTTCGCACTCACTGAAGCTTTTGGGCCGGCCAGTCAGTGGTTAGATTGGTGGATGATCCTCTCGATTAGGTTGGAGAAAAAGCACCTCCTCTACAATTATTACTACCGCTAAATACCAAGTAAAATTGGCTGACGCGAGTACTACATATAAACAAAGTTTTGAGTTCTTTTCAGATGTTTGTAAATAAACAGTGATGGCTGTACAACTGTGTTACAAATTATTGTTGCCCAATAATCGAATACAGTAATAACCAATAGATAATTTCCTCAAACATCTGTTTATGATCAATATTGTCTGTGGTACATGGGACTATCTATTAATAAGCAATGTTCTATGGATACAAGAAATCGATTTAATGTAATAAATTCTCGTTAGTATAATTCACGTCAATCGTTCAAGATGATTATTTCCAGAAATTTATTAAATAAAAGGGTCTATTGTTTTAATAACAGACTATGAAAATTGCAACGTGTAACAAATCTACACAGAGTATCCAAGATTCTTTAGAAATTTGATAAATTAGGTGTTTTGTATTAATATACAACTGTCATCGTGACTTTCGTGAAATTACGGCGGAGTGTTAATGGATTTGTATTCTATGGCTAAAATGTTTTTTTTAGCATAACATTGTGTTCGTAAACATAAATTTTAAATACCGCCTTTTACGTAGTCTTTGTTCCGATATTTTATCATTTTTAGATTTATCTGACTTAACTTATTAATATAAAATATTTCTGAAAACTTTTTCCTATATATTTCCTATTTTTTATCATTCTCATAGTCATCTCAATCATGTTTATAAAATTAAGAGGAAGGTAAGCGTTCCTCAACAAGCCACCAAGAGTGGATAGACTCTCGTAACATAGGTCGAAATGTTACATAAGTCAAATAAACATGATTTATAGTATTTAACCACAGGTTCAATCTACCACAAATGTCTACACAATACGGTAGTTTAAGCGGCAATAGAAATATTTCATAATAGAAAATTACCATGATCTCGTATTGGTTGTTTTATTTCAAAAATTATATCTTTGTCGTAGTATACTTGTTACATACTAAATTGTTTTAATATAGAACCAAACACTGCAAACTAATAACTCACTTTCACTTATTACTAATATGCAAGTGTCCCAAATACATTGTTTTAACAAAAGTCACGTACTTCAGTTGAATTAATGCGAAGGCACGGCCATGATGATAAAATATTTTAAACGTAAATCACTGGTGTTCTCTACTTCCTTATTTATACTGAGATTATAATATCTGAGTATGTATAACACTTTAGTGTTTACTGATTTTCGTGTATAAGTTTTTGAGTATATTTTTTGTAAATAAACAAAGAGAAAGCAAACAAACTGGTTCGATAAGAACTGGCATACACTCACACTTCCACTCTTATTAATCTCCAAATGTTTCATTTCACAAGATATTTGTAGGGAGTAGCCATTACACCCGCATTCAACGATACTGACATCTGCTTTAAAGTAGTGTTTCGAACAAGTTTAACTTTCGTAATAATTCATAGAACAGAGAATAGTGCAATAAAACATACCAGTCACTTCCATCTGCAATCCTAAGTTAGGAGTTGTACGTGAAACAATTTACACTAAATATACTTTAATATATAAATATAAATATATAATAAATCATTAAAGTAACAGCGGAACTGTCAATATGCGACTTTTTCGTAAGCGATTGACAATAGATGCCGCAGAGGAACTTTATGGTGGACTTCTACCCCTCTTTTTGAACTATATATGCTTCATCTCTGTTCTCTCTTCTCCTTACCCTTACTTATTTCATGTTGTTTTTTTAGTATTACAGTTTTCATTTTACTATAACGAGGTGGAAAATCTACTGCATTATATAAAATATTGTTTATGTATACTTAACTTATAATAAATTGTTTCATTATTTATTTTTATTTATTTAAATTATTGTAATTAATTCTCAATATTGCTATGCAATACATGTAACTGGGAAGTCACAGGCACAACATCAGGAACCTGTGATACTTGTTTGTTACGTAAATAGTTTGGCAATAAATCAAATTAAAATAATTACTTTTATAATTGGTGTAGTTTAGGTCAGGATTGATTCATGGTCCAGGTACACTGTACATGTACAGGACATGTTTTATGTGTATCTTTTGCGGAATATTCTTCATGTATTTTATAATTCTTGTCTCAGGGTAATCCATTAGCAGAACCGTAACCAATATAACAAACAAACATTTAGAATAAAAAAAATACATGAGAATATTATAATTATCACTACGACCATCTTAACCTAAATTTCAAGGTAAAGGTCTGTTTCCTATTAGATTAAACATCTGTTTATGACATTGGAGTAATCGTTTCTGCGACACTCAACCCCTGAGGTTATGCTTTCAGACCTCACCAAGAATTGTTTTTCTACTACGAGCGCAAACAGTACTTTGGTGAAAGTAACCGAAGTGAAACCGGCTTGTCTTAAATCTAACAATTAATGTGTGAGCCATAGATGTATACAAAAATGAAGATAGGTTTGTAAGGCCTTTGATTATTATTTTGTGGCAACACATACAAAATTATTGTGACCTGGCAAACAGGTTAAATATGTCTCATACGCTAGGGTATAAATTCTCGTTAAACCATAATAACTAGAGTTGTGGAGGAGTACAGATATTTGGCCAATAATACGGATAATGTCCCCGCTATCGGACACTACAGGCTCCCGGGGGAAATTATGAGCGTTGTATCTTGTTGCTATTAGGCACTGCGTAGACAGGCTACGGTGCTCGCACAATTAAATAATTTACGTAGTATTTTTGAACATTCATAACCCATAGCGGTTCAGCAACGTTTATGTATATTTCATTATTTTTTCTAAGGTAAATTTGTTTCCGTATCTAACTCGTAAGCCATCCATCGCACTCTTGTTCAATGACTCATCTGCGTTTTCTACTAAGTCACGGAGACGTATGAATGATATTTATGAAAAACAAAACTTAGTGTAAATGAGATTATGTGAGATAAGTAAGTCAATATGATAGACAGGTTTAGAATAAGTGAGTAAGTCCTGCTTTTAAGAACTTTTAAGCGTAAGAGATATTTTTGCACATCCATTCGTAAAGCTCTAGAAACGATATGTTAATAATTAAAATTGATATAGATATAGCGTCTGTAGCAATGGCTCTTTGTGGTGATCTGTTTTGACAGATGGGAGATAAATTTGCATATATGCCTGCCTTGGTCTCGGTATATCGACTTTTGGCTTTCTATAAACGCAAAACAAAAACGTGGCGTTCGCAACAATAACGTAAGTCGTATCGGAAAAACATCAGTCACGAATAGTTAATAAATATCACGAAACTATATAATAAATAGCAGTCGATTTTTACATCCCAAAGTAAAATAAAAAAATATTTTTAATACACGCATATATTACTCATATTTCATGTTTCTCACCAGTAGCGCGTCTGCGAAGACTCTAACACATTTAATCGTTGAAGGATTCACGCGATTTGGTTCTATCGGTTAGCTAATGATAGTTCCCTGTACAGATTTTAATAAAGATTAAAAAAAAACCTTTAATAAATTAGGGACTTTTAAGTAACCTTTTCAAGCGTGAGTAATTTTTACTTTAAGTATTGGTTTAGAAAGCCAAGTTTAATAAATTACTCATTTTCATACATTAAGTACATACATAATAAATTTCCAAAACTTATCCAGTTTCTAAAGCCGTATCGACTGTTGAGTCGTATCAAAAATGTACGACAGATTTTACTTACAGAAAAAATAGTTTCAAAAGATGATTATAGAATTAGTATTGTCTTAAGAGTTAACATAGCATTTACACATTAAGAAAAAATTGGTACGCGAAGACATTGAAATAAAAAAAACACCCCAATTTCAATAGAGAAGACAGCCTAAAATTATCACCTGGGATCCAATAATATCCAAATTAAAACCGGGGTATCAACTCAGGGGAAATAAATACAAATAACACAACTTTCTCTACAGCTGTGATACTTTTGACATTCAACACCTTTTGTCTTCAGTCACCGTGACCACGCACGCTGTAAAGCACGCGAAACGTCGGAAAATTTTAAATTTAAAATTATGTAAATAATTATAAGTTTATATTAATAATACATAGCTTTAATCCGTTTAAAAATTGTTTTCTTGATTATAGAAATATCAACAATTCCGAAGTGCATAAGACCTGATAAACCAAACCCTCAAGCTTTAACGTAGTGTAATTTTCTAAAGTAACAGGTAATAAAGAAATATCTCGCTGTTATCCACTCAATAATTGCGTTATGGAGGTAATTCAGGGCGCAAATTGTTATTTAAAACTAATAAAAGTCCCCTCATGCAAATGTTAGGTGTTTTGTCACAATTACGTAGTTACAACCCCATTAGGGAGAATAATAAGGGGGCGAATACTTTCAAAGAATCGTATGGCTTCTAATTTGACATGGGAAGGTGATAATGGCGATTATATATTACATTGCTATGACATATTATGATCAGTTGTTGCCACGTAATTGTACTCACCCTGTATAGCCCCCGCCCAGCATAGCCAGAAAAGCGACCATTTTGCAGTGCGGAATCTTTGAAGCCACCGCGGTCTAATCCTACCCCAACCACATCTGAGCGCTCTTTCTTCAGGCGACAACTGTGATGCTGTATCTTCTTCACCCTGATAAAAAAAAACATTTTTATTTTGTACTTTCGGCAGTGATTAATAATGGACTTGAATATTTAAGTTTTGATTGATTCTAAGCAAATTTTTGTACAAGAATCAGTGTATGTATTAAAATGTTGTCTGTGTTTGTTGACGACTGTTCGTCCTTAATTTACAAATATATATAGTAACTAGCTGACTCGGCAAACGTTGTTTTGCCATGAAAATAATTTCTAGAGAATTTCTAGTGTAGAAAAAAAAATGATAGTAGAGTCAAAATTATGGATTGTATTGATGTGTAAATGCCACATGATAAAAAAAATATCCAAAAAATATTTTTTTTTTTTGGGGAGGACATCCCTTATCACTTAGGGGTTTGAAGATAGACAGTAGCCGATTCTCAGACAACTGAATATGCATTTTTTATTTCATAAGAAACGGTCGAGTCGTTTCGGAGGAGTATGGGAATGAACATTGTGACATGATTTATATATACAGGGTGTCCCAAAAGTCGACGTCAAGTCGAAATTTTCTCATAGGTAATTTTTTTTATGGCCGATCTAAGAAATAATGGACTTAGTGTTATACCACTGTAGAATCCTTATTAAATGCGCTAACTTTTAAAGCTACTTGCCAAACTGGAGTAATACACTTTTTTTTTCAGGACGATCAGTTGAAGTAGTGCGAAAATTAATTTTGAAAACTTGGTACGGTATAAAATGACATTTTCCTAAAAGTTGGAGTGATCAGCACAGAGTTTAGGATCATAGGTTACATAAAACACTAGAGAGAAAAAAAATTGGCAAAAAGTAAATATTTGTAACAACAGGAATGAAAAAACTGTCACATGGTGTGCATTTTCTGGAATAACAAAAAAATATCCATAACTTCAAAAATACATGACTTATTTTTTTTTAAATTTTTCTGATAACTGGTGTGGGATTACCTATGAGAAAATTTCGACTTGACGTCGACTTTTGGGACACCCTGTATATACATATTATTTAAATGAAATAATTTTCATAATGTGAAAATTAATATGTTATTTGCATGCCATTAATATGGCTGTTTGTGTGTTTTTTTTTAATAATTAATCAATCTGAAAAAAAACATTTTCTTTATTTTTAATGAACGTCGATAAAATATATTCTAAATATACATATTAGCAGGCTAAAACGAGGAGATATGGCTATACTCTGGACCACTTTTTAACCTGCCTAAAACCAGAGGAGGCTACCAGTTCAGCGTATAATTTTCTAAGTATAATATGAATAAAGTATTATTGAAATAAAAAATAATATAAAAGTATTATACAATTAAACAAATTTACAATTTTCTAATTAAAAATTGAAAGTACCAATGTATTAACATTTAATTAAAATCCAATCATTATAAATGTTCTTAATTATTTTTTTAGTGCACTGTGGAGTAGGGTTTTTAAATATTTATTTTAATAGACTTTTTCGACAAGGCAACCATTTCAAAATACATGGCATGAGTAACTGAAACCTCGACTAGATTCAATTTCATGGGCCACTATAAATAAGACTCTCTGAACATCCTTCTTATATAAAACAAAGTCTCAATTGCGGACTAAACGGAAGTACTTGTAAAATGTGTACTCAATATAATTACGGCGTATGTGGGTGAATTCATATGAGCATTAAATCATGATAAACATAATAAGTTCCGGTCTCTTGTTAATTCGTTTCTTACGAATGGGTCGTGATTTATTGATAACCTACAGTTTATGTCATTTAATATTACTACCATTATCTAATAATATCGCATTAGTGCTTAATAGTTTGTGGGTTTTGACCTGAGATATGTATATATTGCGTTACTCTGTATGTCAAAATGTCTTATTAGGTTTGATATACGGGAGTCGTACTTCAGCGATTTTGACTGTTAGATTTCGAAACGAGTAATACAATACATTTTTAGTTTGTGCTAAGGCTTATATCTGAATCTCACAGTGTTCAAAAATGCCAGTTTCCACTCCATATATACTTTCACCATACAAGCAGTTATTTGAAATACGTAGAAAGGAAAATTCAGCCGGGATTTGAAGTCACGGGCATCAGCTAAGACAATGTACACACTTTATATTTGTTTTATTTATTTTTGAGATATCTGATCGCTTAGAAATTTATAATTAAGGATAGTAAATATTTGTAAATCAAGTCGTTAACACAGAGGTCGGTGCAAGATTGTCAATGGTTTCGGAATGGTAGCAACCAATCATGCAAGTAACAAGTAGTAATGATATTTAACATGATAAGGCTAATTAAACAGTTGAACAAAAGTTAAATATGAATTAAAATTAATAATATTTTAGTTTTTCACGAACGTTGGAGGATATTTTAAATGTAATAATCTTAAAAATGATACGTTAACCTATGGGCAGCTTTAAACCTTATATCTTCTTATAACAATAGGTTATGAATATTTATTCTCTTTTGTTCAAGATTTTTACACAATAAAGGAATTATTAATGTTTCCGTAATTGGCAATGAAAATGTAATATTTTATTTTTCTTGTAAGATCTATTTAAGTTAAAACTTATTGTTACCAATTTTCTTTCCTTTATCGAATTGATTTATAATATTATTTTCTCTTTTTGTGTGAAATGTTATTAATTGTTTGAAAATCTTTCTATATGAAATTTTGTCTAGTTTACAATATTACTTAGTGTTATTTCACTTTTCATAAGAAGATTAAAAATCCTATCATTCATAAATGTTATATTCGTATTTTCGTGTTGATCCAATCAACAAAAAGAGTTCATTCGACGGAAAACAGTAATCGTATGTAATGAACGCAAAACAAAAGACGGTTTTTATTGTCAAACGAAGGCGTGGGCGTATTACCATTTACTATATTAGTATCAAGCTATTCAAGGTTACTCAAACGATTTTGATTAAAAGACTGTTCTCTAATTTGGTATATCCTCATTTAAATCATAAATCGTATTATTACGATTTCTAGGCAAGCATACGTGAACATACGAAATTTACACATATGATTGGAACTCTATAATTTTACTCAATTATTATATCTATTATAACTACTAGAAAAACTCTGCAAGTTGTCTCTATAGTCGTAAGTTTTTTGGTTCACAAGTTTCTTGTTAGGAGCTGCAACCATTATGCTTACTAGGCGGTAATTGTTTGCTGTTTAACTAATTTTTCGTAGTCGTGTATTTGACTCTGAATTTCTAAAATAGTCTAAACGTTTTCATCTACAATTATTATTATTATTAAAGCTTTATTAATTAATCCATACAAGTGGTTAATTTACATTTCTTAATATTAGTATTAGTTGTACTAGTATAAATTAAAAAATAATAATTTACATTTCTTTTTTAGTGGTCTAGTTTTTGTATGGCCCCTTTTAGAGTAAAAACCTCTTTCCATTTCTCTTTGTCTGTCTTGAGCAACATTCATCCAGTTTCATCTACAATACGATCTACGACTTTAAGGTGTACGTCAGCGGTTTAGGCTCTGTTAATGAATCCAGAGTTTTAAATAATACAAAATTTTGCTGCATATAAATGCTTATATCTGGCAGAGATGGCATCTGATTTCTCATATCTTTACTTTCATAGATAAATCTTACGCTTTCGTGTCTCATACAATTTTTTTTGTCTACAAATTCGCACCGCACGTTGTTTTTTCCATATAGTTAAGTTCACACAAAAATTAATCTTCAGCCAAAGTTCAAATACATGTAGCCTTTGGGTTGTATCAACCAACAAACAGTCCTTTTTGTTCTATGATTTAAACTCTTCGTTTATATTAAAAAAAATATTCATGTTAGTTTCAGAGGTTGGCAAGGGTGGATGTAGTTTTCGCGTACAGATCACATGTAGTTATTTACCACAGAATCACGTGTTTTCTTTTGTGTAAACAGTATTAAACGGAATTAGTAATACTTTATGTCTAAGTCGGTGGTCATGACTAAGGGGATCTGAATCTTATATATACTCATATCATAACTATATTATTTATACACAATACACCGGATACCCATTCAATATAAGTAAGGACCATTTAGCTCGTTTATACGTGACACACTCTATACGTTGCCGCTTAAATCAAGATATGATTGTCGATAGGAGTAATTGAATAATCTTACGAACACGTGGGTACTTCACGTACATAAAAGGTCTCGCAGACTTTAGATTTTTTCTTGATTAACTTTTCTATATATTATTTTGTTTAAATATACTACGCATAACGAAGACACTTTGTTAATACATTCTTTATTATTCCTTATACACTAAATATACACAAAATTAGAATTTTATACAGTTTACACCGATAGATAGTCACGGGAACTCCTGAGAAATGTTGAACTGTATAATTGTTGTGTGATTTTATGTAAATTCACTGAAATATAATAGTTGTAGAAGAGGTTGCACAAAATATTACCATATGAACAGTTGATATATGAACGGTCTGAGGACTATGGACAATGAAATCAAGGTCGCAATGCATTTATTGTTAACTTCTTTATAAGTCTGTGATCTGTTATTAGCAAGCCCAAAACTGTATTGCTAAATCTACAGGGCGTCTGATGTCTACAGTACATCAAGAAACCTTACCTTAAATATCGTAGATAGCATTTGCTGAAAGAAGACTATTTTATTTTGTAAATTAAGTACTACTGCATTTAATGATTTTCTAAAAGCTACTGGTTTCGTCTGGGAATCGAACTGACTGAAATGTGAAATAAACATGCGCTCGAACGGTGAAGGAAACATCGTGAGGAAACCGGCTTGTCTTAGACCCAAAAAATCGACGGCGTGTGTCAGGCACAGGAGGCTGATCACTTACTTGCCTATTCGATTTAGAAATGATCATGAAACAGATACAGAAATCGGAGGCTCACACCTAAAAAGCTTGTAGCACCATTTTTTAATTTATTTTTATCAAGATAATGGACCAAAAAATAACAATTCTGGTTGGTTTTTTTTTCACATTTGAGTCGGTTCGGTTCCTGATGAGACAAGTTATTTTCAGAAAATCATTCAATGCAGTAATACTTACATGTCAAAATAAAATAAAGTATTCTTTTAGCAAAGTATTTACGATACATACATACAAGGGCGTAGAACGGGTAAGAAGAACTGGCAAGAAACTTTCTGCCACTCTTTTTAATCGCCAAGTATTGTGTCATACAAATTGTTTGAACTGGAGCAAATCAATCCCAAGGATTAGGATCAGTTAAGTATTCGTCAAATTTATAAAAAGCTTTATTGATTAATTTACGTTTAGCGAGGGCTTTGAATTTATTTAGTGATAATTCTCCTAATCGATTGGGAGTTTGTTGTAAAAACGAATACAATTTCCATATTAGGAGTGGTTGGTGGTTTAGATTAAGGTTGGTGATTTTATAGATTTTTTAATAAGATTATACACTTCTTGCACTTTATTCCGCTCGTTAAAGCACTTCTAATTGTTATTTGTTTATAAATAAATCAAATCCAGTACTTCTGAGTCATAGGTCTTTTGCATTAACAATTGAGCTATAGATTATATTAATTCGTTTTATTAAATGTTGCATTATAAATAAGATATTAAAAATAATAAAGGCTTAAATGAACTTTGACGCGTACAGGTCTTTAACCTTTTAACTCTTAGATCTAGACCTAGGTACCGTTAAGCTGCCTAAAATCTAGATAAGTAGGTTGTACAATTATGCATATTTTGAAGAATTGGCATATTTTGAAGAATTGGCATATTTTGTGTACATATAACGGGAACTTTAACCGATTGACTGAAACTAGAAAAATATGTTGAAACATTATTTCAACTTGAAATTAATCAAATAATCGAAATCTTCTAGCGTTTAAGATACAGGCTAGGCCTAGTTTCAACGCTAGTGCTGTAGAAGTGTATTATGTATAAGGTGAACCAAAATGAATATTGTATCTCAACGTTTCGTTGCCTATTGTATGTTTACAAACTTTAGAATGTAAGTACAAAATGTTTTTTTTTTGAGTCAAATAAAGTAATTATTACTTTTTTTATTATTACAATTAATACTGTGATACTTTACAACCCATAAATAAATTTAAAAGACTCAAAATTGAGTCTACGTAATAATATAATACCAAAATAAATAACGATATTAATATAAATACAATACCATTTTGGCGCAGAAAAAAATTATCACCAAGTTCAAAACATAATCACAAGTTTACGAAAAGTTGACTTCAGAGGGCGGCACTCTCTCGACCAACCCCACGCGACAAACTGAGAATTCTCGTAGCATTCCACTGTATATAAACAAACGAGGACAGGATAGGGGCTCACAGAGACAGGAATTCTTATTTTAAATTTGACATATTTTTAAGTATAAATAAATATTACAGAGTGCGATATCCTTGTTTATGCAAATATTGACAGAGGTGAAGTTGAAATTTTAAATAATGTAATAAGATTCCAAATTCAAATTAGAGGGCCGTGTATTTTCAGGCCAGTAAGAGCAGGTAACTTCCTGTAAATTAATCGTTAAAGTAGGTACTTTACCTACTTTAACGAATAATTTTCCTTTTAAAATGCTGTATTCGTTTGTTATTGCTGTATTTTGCCGTAATAGGTACCTAATTTCAACGATATAACGTTTTGATAAGATAAAATACTGATCCTTTTGTCAATAACATCGTGTAGTTAATCCTTTATTTGTTATAATTTGCGTATTTTCTTAAGTGTTATTTTATATTCTATCAAAGAAGTATGGCCATGGACTGAATATATACCTATCCAGATGTTAAGTTGTCAATTTTAAATATATAGATAAACATTATACTTCGATAGCACTTTGAGTATTAAAAAAGATATATTTATTATAAAAAAAAGTTACATTTATTTTAAAACTGTCTCGGCTTTGTACGGCTGGATGATTTTTTATATAATATTTTGCATATAAATATGTTATTACATTAGAAGTTGAGTAAAATAAATAGGTAATAAACCGTCTTTAATATATATTTATAATACTCAAATCTATATATTATTAATACGAAAAACTGAAGTGTAGTATCCAAAATAATTATAGTTATATTCCCAACAAACATCGCATTTAATAATGATTTTTTTATATCATAGAGAAACCAAAAGAAATATCCCTCTAGATGACAAAATTAGTCTATGCCAGGATACTGCGCACGTGCGGAAACTTGAAGCGCTTTAATTTAATTTCAAGTGAAACTGAATGAGTGCCATATTTTATTTTGGAGGGAAATGAAGAAACGCGGAAACATTTGTTTGCGTCGTTAGTTGACGGTTATTAAAGCGCTTTTACAGTTAAAGGTTTAAAAAAGGTGTTTTATGTACGGTAACTTGAATAATTACAAAACTCACGAAAAGCGAACTGAAAGATCGCAAAATAAACTTTAATAATGTAAAAATGTAGGAAATGTGTCTTTACTTTCAAGACTTTTAAAATTTGTCTTTACCTACGAATACGAAGTGTCAAATAATTCAATAATTAACATAATCATTTATTGGTAGATACAATTTTTGCTCTCCATTCTGAAACTGAAGATGAATGGCCTAAAAGTAAACAAAGAAAAAAAAAGTCCCAATGTACTTCGGGCATTACTACGATTTTTCTTTGTATAAATGCCAATCATATGAATGCTATGTTGGAGATGTTATGAATAAAGCTCAGCTTAATATAGGAAATATAATCTTAAGTTCGCCTCCCGGCGAAAAAGATTTTTTTTAAGGCTGTTCACCTATCAAACGATAACCGGTGTATTTAACGTAATATGGTATTTACATAATTATAACAAGCTCTACGGCTGGTTTTAGTATCAAAAATACTTTTACCTACTTGCCAATGAAGAACGAAAATTTTATATTTCATTTATGTATATATAATAATTATGAAGCTACACGCCCTGAGCAGGATATAACTACATGTTGTATAATTGAAATATATATTTATTTATTTTATTTATTCACAAAATATATACACAATATATAAATACAAATAAATAATACGATAGTATATTTTTACATTAGTGTAAACTCTTTCTGCGAACATAAAAAGATTTCGATTATGTCAGAGTCTGCATTTAGTAGGCGACAACATCTTTATTATCAGAGCTTTGTGATGCCTGTTTCTGGCCCTTGGCAAACAACCCCGTCGCAAATATCACCAGGGCTCAAAGAAATAATGAGTTACCCGATAATGCCCATTTCTTCTGATCGTTGTTCTTAAGTCAATCGTTTGGAAGCCATCATCGACTCCCTCAAAGGCTCTGTTGACGCAGCCAGCTGGCTGGCCACCCTCCAGTGTCATTGTCACCTAAAAATATATTATAATTTATTAAAATGTAATTTTCTTTTTTCATTTATATGCTTAGTCGCCGACGTAATATTAAATGTATTCGAAGACAATACCGACAGTTAAAAAGCTTTAACTCTTCAATTTAAATGAAATAAATATACCCACAATTACAATAAAGACATATATAATTACGTAAAAAAACAATACGTGTTTTTACAAAATTCTGTAACCAACATTATTCCGTACGTTCCGTATGTGCCAGCGATGGTAGTCAAAGGTGTGAAATTTTGGTCGAACTTTTTTCAATGTATTCTTTGGTATAGATAAGTTCCAGTATATAGTAGATTAAATATAAACGTTAATAATATTGCTTAGCTAATAGTGGCATTAAGACGTTAATTATCTTATCGATTAAATAATATGACGTTAAATGTTTTATAATGTGAGATGGCTACATATTTTTGTTTAAATTAAAAAGTAGGTTTCAATTATTGTTCCGCATTAAGCCTGATATTATGGATAATAATCAATCAAATCAAATTACACGGATAATAATAAGAAAAAATACCGTATAACTAACTTTATACAAGATTATGTGAAACGCAGCCTAATAGAGAGCATACAAAAGAAGCCATGCCATGATGCCATGATGATATACAGTTGTCGTTTGACAGACCATATATACTCTTAAGGGAAGAATGAAGGACTTGATTCGCTGTTTGAACAAGGTACATCGAACCAAACCGAGTTGGACACTTTGACAATGAAACTTCAGCGTGCTTCTACTCATTACAAAACTAATTTTATGTCGATTTTCGTTGGTGCTTTTGGCAGATGTGGTTCAAAATCAACAATAATCTAAAACAAATCAATAATAGTTTTTTTTTATTTATATCTGAACAAGTTGATTAAATGAATAATTATGACTAACTATTTTATAACGTTTCGTTGAGAGCGTCATTGATGAGTAAGCTGTAATAAGCGTATAATTCTCAGCTCTAAATCGTGGCAAAAACCCCGAAGGCAACAATATTTTTTATTCGTTGTGCTTTATCATCATTTGCTTGTAACGAAACGGTGCAAGGAACTCGGCATATTGTAACCCAATAATCTAGGACTTGATAAATTACAAAATTTTCATCTTAAAGAAAATAAGACATAATCAAAAATATGTCCCCTGTGTACTGTTTTCCCCAATACGGAAAGTCATTAACAATATAATAAAGTGTAAAGGCTTCGATTCATTCTCCATATGGTTTGTCCTAACAATGACACAAATAACAATAGCTGGGAATCAGGACACTGTAGCATGCGCCCGCGCATACCTGCACGTGCTTTTCTATTTATTTACTGACGTCAACTCACCTGTAATGACGGTATTCGTGGTCATCCAAATTCATTATAAATTTATAAGGTTTTTGGCAATTTTCAATCCAGTGGTATCACTGTACCATTATTATATCCTTACAAATAAATTATTTGATATTTATACGCAATATAACATAATCTGAATAAATATATAAATGAGTTGAAACGACCGTTTTTATATAGTTTGCAATCACTTTTAATATATTTAGTAAGAAAACGTGGAAAATATACTATTTTCTAAACGCCATTATATACTAAGAACTAAGCCTATACTAAACTATAGTTGAAGATTTAATATTGTGTATGGAAAGTATCAAGGCTTACAACATTCCTCAGTCATATCTACGGAGTCTGTTTATTATTTTTTATTATTACATAGGGTAGTAGCTTAAACAAAAGAAAAATCGTAATGACGGCGAGGATTTTTTAAAATCAATAACTAAGCCAAAGACGTCTCCTTATGAAAATGTATAAAACTTGTGTTTTGGAATGAATAAAAAATAAAAAAGGTACCTATTATGAAATAGTATGTATACTATAGCACGTTCAGCCATACATGCCAAAAAATTATTAAGCAAGCATATATGTTTAAACTTGTTAGAGGATTTTTTTCCGGATCTACTGCCCATTTAGTGTCCAGGGACGTTTTTCCAACTCTTATATTTTCTTCTTTAATTGCTTTACAGGTTACCATGTGACCAAAACATAATGGGTTTACTTAAAGAAGTCTTAGTTTAAGACTCGACTCCAAAGTGCAGTCAAATCTCATATTACTAAACTGTGTCGTAAAGCCTTATAAGAAATATACACCGTTTGACCCTTTAAAAATAACAAAGTTGTTTAACCTTGATTCTCAAGATGTAAACACATAGTAGTCACTTTCACATTCAACTGTTTTCTACCTCTAGGATAATGTTCATAATCCACTTGTTCTATGTACATTGATAAGAACCGAGAACTTCAAGGTAGTAGACTCTTTCGCGGTTATATTTATAGCAATTAAATAATATAACGTCATGAAGAAATGACGATAATGGTAGGTGTTTGTCATTTTCTATAATGTTCTTATATATTCGTTCAAAGAAAACAAAATTAATAGTATATTGTATGTATTCCAATATATTTAAAAAAAAATATTTGCGAAGATCACTGAAAGTAATTGTAAATTTTTAAAGAATTAAAGATTTATTTATTTTAGACAGTATTTATTATATATATTCAGTCAATTTCTATAGTACTAAATGCGTGCTTACAACACAACTATAATAACATAAATCTATAGAAAAAAATCACTTAATTTGTGTCTAGGGATTTGCTTTTTTGCTGTAATATTTGTACGGAAATTTGCGTAATTAAACAAAATACTTATCTAATATCATGTAACTATAAGTAACGGAATAACGAACCTGTATTAACTATTACATCCTTTTGTTACACAAATATAACACGCACAGACTTTCCCACAAAACTTATATAAAGTGAATGGCGAAATCGAAATTCGATTTTTACGAACGCGGCGTTCACCTTGCTACCTGGCGCGAAACTGACGGCGCCCGCGCTGATAGTGTTGTTCTATGAATAAATAATTTACATAATTAGATAATAAGCGATATGTTTGTAATCAATTATAAATTAGAATGTTTTAATTATTTGAAATCGATGGATCTCGTGGAACAAATCTTTTATTCTATTTACTGGTGAGATATCTCAATTGTATTGGGACGTATTCGCAATACGTTGATGTGATGGCGATAAATTCTCGAAAGTACGCATATGTCGTTACATATGCAGTAACCAAAAGTAATCAATCCTATGTATAAAACAGGGGGATATCTACGATCTACTGTCAATACTATTAGTAGACAGTAGATGTGGTTTTATGTTTTCGGCATAGTTGGCACAACGCTCATCTAGAAACACGCTGGAGTTTCACCCTTCGTTGATGACATCCCCAGGTGCCACACTGCTCGATGAAAAACTTAGATTCTTAGTTGAAGTTTTATTATATTAGTTATATTATTAGTTTTTAGGGTTTAATATTTAGTTTTTATGTTTTTGAAATAACTTATCCGTACTTTGTGTTATTTGTTAACTTCTAAGTGCTGTTTTGACTTGAAATTTAATTACGCGAAACTAATTTCAATTACTTAAACAAACAAACGCAATGTTTATAATCATTTTTGTACGCTTAAATGACATTTTAACAGTACATTTATGCAGAAACTACGTTATTTTTATTTCAAATATCTAATGTCACTACTGTCTGTTGCGTCTGGGATATTTTTATCGATACGCGAACGTCACTAGACCGGTCAAGGACCGCAACCTGTTTGACCGGATGTGTAGGGTGGATAGCTATGAAGGGAAATTATGGATTTTTACACTTGGTTACCCTAAGAAACTTTACGACACCTAATTATACAGAGTTGTACACACATTTTAATTCACTTATTTTTTTGTTTAACAAAGTATTGCTTTGGTTAGTGGAAACTTACGCATTACTCGTGACTACTTGCTTTATAGTCTAGAATTCGACTGCACGTTTGATTGTATATAAATATTATATTTTGATTTAATATTTGTATCATATTTTGATATAAATATTAAATCAAAATATAATATTAAGAGCAGTGTTGGCCTAGTGGCTTCAGCGTGCGACTATCATCCCTGAGCTCGTGGGTTGGATTCCCGGCTGTGCACCAATGGATTTTCATTCTATGTGCGCATTTAACATTAGCTTGAACGGTGAAGGAAAACATCGCGAGGAAACCGGCTCGGCTTAGACCCAAAAAGTCGACGGCGTGCGTCAGTCACAGAAGGCTGATCACTTACTTGCCTATTTATTATAGTTTAACAAATGATCTAGAAACAGATACAGAAATCTGAGGCCAAGATCTAAAAAGGTTGTAGCGATATTGATTTTTTTAAAATATTTATATATAATCACAATTATACTTGCACATGCATTTTCATCACAATTCAAAAAAGTGATAAAAAGTAGGGAAGATGCAGCCATACTCGTACTAGTTACAATTCTTTCGTAGACTTAATACAAGCCTGGATGGGGCCGAAAATTCCTAAGTTGGCGGTGTTTTAACGTAAAACATAAATAAAATGCTAAGATTATTTCTTTTATTACAAAGATATCGGGACTCCAACGATTTTAACACTTATAAAACCAGAAACAAGCAGCGCGGTGCAGTCAGTTTTTATTTCTAAAATAGATATGGATCTATAAAATATAATTGTTACAGATAAGCGAAATTGTTTATACTCCGATACTGAAACAGTATGATAATAATACATATACAAATATCGCACAGTCTTTTGCACAATCTTAATGACTATTCTGTGTGTTATGTCTGTTTATTTGTGTATATGGTAGTAATAAAATAAGAGTTATAGAGTCCCTATAGATAGAAAAAGTTATAAGGATTTACCCCGCACGCGTGAAATTACTAAAATATACATATATTCACTATTCAGTTATTAAGGTCATGTCCATGGGTAGAGAGTAAATTAAGTTGATTTTTTAGATGAGTTTGGTTGTATCATTGTGTATAATATGCATTAATTTTTTATTTATTTATTATATAATATATATGATATTGTAAAGATAATGTATTTCTGTAAACAAATAAATACTTCATTCAAGGTAAGATTCAGGCCCAGTCTTTTACGTTAGTCCCCATCTTAAATAACCCCTTTTAAAATTATTCTTACAACTGATTTACGCAATCAGCTTGTGTCCGAATATAGAGTCTCTCGTCGTGGGAGGATACAATATTCTTTTAAAGTCGTCAAAAATTTGTTTAAATGTCGCTATATCGGAACGCAAACGTTATTACCACATGAGGTTAGAACGTAAAAGGAAAATCTAAACGATCCCGAGTTCCGTTTCATAAGATGAAACATCGTGATATTATGACTGTTTCTCTAATCACAATCAATGAGTTCGGGATACGTTCTTTACTCGCCAGTTTTCCAACCTTTCCCTCATACTGAGGGAAGACGTATAATATATAACGACATCGATGTATTATCTAGCATTTTCAGTAACAATAATCTGCTATCTAATGAACCAATTCTGTCAAAGAAACTATTTCGTAACATTTTATTTTTTCAAGTGTTGACAAGATTATGCGTATGAAATATGTGATAATATTTTTAGTACTTTGTTACTTTTTTGAAATACTTGACTTGATTTAATTATAACAATTAAATAAAAACGTGTTTATTCCTTTTGTACATATGCATTACAATGTGTTAAATTTGGGAACCGTTTTAAGTAAAAAATACCTGTGTCAGGGTTGCCAGCTCTTCCATAACAAACTTAATTATACATTCCTTAAAATATATTTATATGAATAAATAATAATGAATAAAGTGTGTAACTACATACTAGATCTTAGAAGAAGCTCCAACACTGCGTAGGGTATTTATAAACCAGTTTTTTGTCGTATTTTTAGATTGTAGACGGTGATCGGGTAGATGTTGTATGACCTATGTCCCCCATGGGGCAGAAGGTATCCAGACCATCCCTATCTCTTTTGAGCAAGCCTATTTCGCTGGTGTCAATTCAGTGATGTTCGTTGCCAAGTTTATTTTGGGCAGCCAGGTTATTGCCTTAGGGATTCCAGTAGAGAGTTTGCTTGACAATTTAGATTTCTTAGGAGTGATTTTCACACCCACTTCCAGTTTTTGTTGCATAGTTCTGTGTATTGGCGTACGCAACTTTAAGATAACTTACTCTAATATAATAAGTTAATAATAAGTTTGACTTATTCGAGAGAGAAAATGACGGTTACTTAAAGGCACTGGTGATGATAATGTTTTATCCACTTTGAGCTTCCAGCCATAGATAGAATCGAGTTATGAGAAACTACATACAGGGCAAAGTAGAGTGGCACTGTATAGTTTACAAAAAAAGTTTTTCTAAGATAAAATTTTCCACTACGCTTCAAGCTCCTTACGACAAAGAGCCGTCCCAGATTCGAAGGCTTTCGAGGAAAGGACCCTATTGAAATCTTTTGCAACGTGTATTGGCCCTCACACACGACCTACTAACGCTGGGTCAAACTTAAACATGTGGCTTTTAGAAACAAAAGCGTCTATAAGCAAATTTACCACGCAACTTTATTTCTGTGTTATTTACGAATACTAGGAATTTAAGTAAATCAGGGTTTTTACGTAAAGACTATAACAATTCTTGAAGGGCCAGCACTCGCGAGCCTCCTGGAATACCCATCACCACTCCACCCATGAATGAAAATATTCATGGGTGGCGTATCAGTTATCATGTGAACCTCCTGTCCTGCATCTCCGATAATGCGAGTGCAAATATAACCTTAATGTCTATAATTCCACAACTAAGAGTTCTTAAGGCCTTTATTGGCGTACTATGTGGACTCAGCTAAATGTCATGGCATGATTCAATTCTACTTAGGGTCCTTCAAAAGAAGAGAGTACCTGTTCTTTAAAAGGTGACTCGCAAACTTATTGAGCGATAAAAGTCGCGTCTCTGAATCTTAAGACCATGAATTAATATTGTTAAAATATTTCTGAGATACTTATTTAGCCAATGCCAATGCAAATCATTAACTAATTACGATATAATAATTGAAACTGATATTGAAGTTATGTGATGTGGTATGCTTATAGGAATAGGCTAATTCAAAGTCTAGCGAGGAATCAAAGTTAAGCTTGATTTAACTTAGTAATTGGTATAACATAAAAATATATTTTAAAAAATCAACCGAATTTTGAAGTTTATAATTTTCTAATTAGGTCAACTAATTATTTTTATTCTATAATTCCAGTATTAATGTAATATAATTTAAAATCGGCTACATTTCTGTGTGGGAATTGAAACTAAAAGTTAATCTATTTAATAAACTTTTAAAAATTGAACTACAAAATACCTATGGATATATGTTAGTCATATGATTGTGACGGCCATCAATAAATAAATGAATCTCTTTCAACTTTAGTCTTGTTAACAAATTATATTTTACCTTCGTGTCGTCTAGCCGTCAAAATAAACTTCAGTCCCAACTTTATAAAGGAGGTTGAAGCCATGGAGTATATATTCGCCACATACTCCTGCAAAGAGCGACGCCATGGCAACAGTGTTATTGATATAACTTCATTTTTGATCACCTTTACTTAAAAACTAATAAAAATGTTATAAATAAAACAGGACAATGAAGTTACTAAAGTTCCACCTTCGGTATCATCCCCCAGGCCTGGTGCTGGAGTATCTTCAAAAAGGCCTCATAAAGAATAAGGATATTGATCTTCTGGACATGAACTGCAAGTAAGTGTTTGCATCGCAATTCATTTCGGCGGTGCCTAGTTTAGATAAGATTGGGCTACAACAAGTAATTACTTTGTTCAGGTAACCTAAAATAAAAAAAAAGTTTAGCTAATAACAAGCAGACATTACACTTTTCTCCTTCATAAAAACAATGAAACTCTTTCGTCTACTTCTGTCAAATTGTGTTCACGCTGTGATGAAAAGAAACAAAGTAAAGGACTTTTATACTTATAACATATTTTTGAATATAGGGTTGCTCAAAAAGTTCATAAAAAATGACCAACTACGTGGTTATGTTGGTAAGACGGTTTTTGTAAACTAGTGTTCCTGAGTTCGTCTGAGAAGTAATATTTCCGTCATATTAGCAGACACAAAAGGTCAAAGTCAAAGTCCAATCTTTATTGCATTCCTTATGTTTATACTTTGCAGGTGACGTTATAATTTTGTTACAATATAGACCTTGGTTAGGCACAACAATGTTGGGAGTGGGTATGCTTTATTAGTTCTATTCTTATTACCATGCCTCCTGCTGATAAACTACAAATCTTTGTTTTTAATTTATTTTATTATTATTAATTACTTAAGATTTCATGTGGAACATGGTGTAATGGTTGCAGCCCCAACTCCCAAAGAGTGCCGGAGAATTTAATGCCAGTTCTTCTATTCCGTTCTACGCCCTTGATTTGAGAACTGGCAGTAAATGTAAAATTAGAAGCATTTCATATACATTTCTGTTTTTGACGTTCATAATTGCGCACGCATGTACATTGCGCTACCTATATGAATAACGGATTTTGAATTGGATTTTATTTTTAATAGTATAAGTAGATACGTTATTTATTTATTGTTGCTCTGGCTTCTCGTCGCGACAAAAGATTATGTACTTATTATATACTATTAACATTATTAATAAACTTAACTTATATAAATAACTTAAAATATATCAGTCAGGTACTCTGTTACGATGTAATAATATTTCTTATACAATATTCCTTTATTAATTTGATTTTCAAGTGCTTTGTTTCAGTCTTTAAATATTGCGGTAATTCGTTATATGCTTTATTAATTTTAGTCCGGATGTATTGTAGTGAGTAAATGGTTTTTATGTCTTCCCTATAATTATACATATTAGGATATTTACGTTTCCAGTATCCAGTCTCCATAGTTTCTTTTTTTTAAATAACATATAAATAACTCGGTTGACTCGCGTAAACCAGGCGAAGTATGGACTAGTTATCTTCTTGAACATGTTACAGTACCGATATTCAAGAATTGGCAACGAAGCTCTATCAACGCGAGGTTCTGATCACAGATGACGTTAGGAACCAACTGGAGCAATGTTTGGAGACTTTAAAGAAGCGAATCGAGCATGAAGGCCCAATGGGCAAGAGGTTTTATATTTACAAGACATTGGTCACCCACATTTTGCCGCTTACCAACGTTTGCTTTGATAAAATTGGAAAGAGGTAATTTTACCAAGTTTTATGGCCGTCATAGCAACACTCATGCTGTAGTACTTCTGATAACTGGTGCTGTTTATCGTTACTAATAAATTATAATAAGTGAACGCGTATAGCATCGGGACAGATTTGTAATTTGAATATGAATATAAAACAATGTGTGCGTGCACTAGTGTACACACGTAAGAAGTGAAACGTCTTTATGACTTTTTTTTCGAAAAATTATCATATGATCGTATGCAACTTTACAGAAATTGGTTAAATAAAGTTAAATTAGATAGTTTAACAAAAGGCTTTTATTATCATAGAATACAAATAATACAATTATTAAATTTTACCTTACTTACTAATAAGATTATTACAGAATTTCATTAATTTTAATAGATTTATTATTATCTTTGTTATCGTTATTATATATTTTTGTTATTAATGGCTTCGAATCTCTTCGAATCAACCGTGGTAGGGACAAGAAAAAGATAGCACGTAACGGGAAATTGTGACGCGTAACCCAAAAATGTGACGGTAATTTTTTTCCAACACCTATAAAGAAATTTCACTTCAATAATTGTGATATTGGGGAAACACCTGTTTAATTCCCTTCAAGGTTTCTAAAAAAAAGTGTAGAGCAGTATTGGCCTCGCGGCTTCAGCTGCGACTTTCATCCCTGAGGTCGTAGGTTCGATCCGCGCATTTAATATTCGCTCGAAGGGTGAAGAAAAACATCGTTATGAAACCGGCATGCCTCAGACCCAAAAAGTCGAATATGTGTATCAGGTACAGGAGGCTGATCTCCTTGCCTAATTACTTTGACAATTAATCATGATATCATATTGACATGATACAGAAATCTGAGCCCTAGACTTAAAAATGTTGTAGCCCAAAGGTATTGATTTACTTTATTTATTCAAGTATATGATTTATTTTACGTTATTAATAAGGTTTCTCGAGGACTGAAAGCACAATCACAATTAAATAAAGAAATAATAAAATAGCACATAATGGATGACGGGATTTCTTCTTTACACATATTTCTATGTATGTATTTATTTGCAAAACAGATTACATAGATTAACAATATATATAACAGTAAACAAGTAAGTACATTTACAGACAAAATATATTTAAAAAAAATTAAACTAAAGAAAACTGAAATTTGAAACAGCAAATAATAATTAATATTTTAAATTACTGTTTAAACAAAATCAGAGACTTCCCGCCTCTTCAAAAACTTCCTCACATCTTCTATGGTGAGGTGGATCATATCAATTTTCTCATAGTTGGTGTCATAGTTAGATAAAACCCGAAACATTGGCGAATTATGTAGGTACGAGGCACATGGAACAATTTTATGTATCTTGTCGCGTAAGGAGGAGGGATTTTATGAGAAATTAACGACAACAAATAGGGGCTATCTATCCGCCCATTAATAAAGGCATGTAAAAATAGCAAGTCTTGTTGACTCCACCGACGTTCTAGTGATTATAACTTATGTGTCACATACACATAAGTTATGTATACTTTATTATATAAATCAATTAAAATTATTAAAACTTGTTTAATAGTTGTAAAGTTTTATAATAATTGTCTTATACTTTCAGATGTTTGTCAGGAAGTTACGACCGGACCTGTAAGGTTTGGGATGTGGATTCAGGCCAAGAATTGAAGACGCTCGCTGGTCATCAAAACGTTGTCTATTCTGTGGCATTTAATTTTCCAGTCTGGTACAGTTTTATCATTTGATAAAGTAATTTTCAATGAAGCATAGAATAACTGGCACTGAAATAAAATGACATAGGCATTAATGTTATTTTCAAACAATTAAATTTAGATATACACTTCAACTAAGTTCTCGTGTTATATATAATGGCTATTTTATATCAGATAAAGTTCCTTGACTGTAAGACATGGTAATTCAAAATTGCGTTTTCAGCAATCGCGTAATAACAGGATCTTTTGACAAGACGGCTAGAATCTGGAAGCCTGAGACGGGCGAATGTCTAGCGACATTATGGGGTCACACTGGCGAAGTGGTTGCCGCCCAGTTCAGCGCGAAGGGAGATCATGCAGCCACTGGCTCTATGGATACCACAGCTAAGCTTTTCGACGTTAGGACTGGTGTGTATAAATTTGATTTTGAATCACCAACGTATTTATTTTGTGATATTTTCCTTATCGTGTAGATTTTTAGAGTCCTTTTCCTTTTCAAGTTAAAATCGCTAGCGCACATTTGTAGGTAGGTAGTCACATGTATGATTTGTCAAAAAAAGTATTGCTAGTTCTTTTGAAATCATAAATTAATTTCTGGTTTTAATTATTTCTCTGTTTAGGTTAATGCTCTCAGGGCAGCTATTACACAAAATATTTAACACTGACTTTTAGGTACGGAGGTCAACACATACACTGGTCATACAGCGGAGGTGATAGCTCTACAATTTGATCCTAATGAAGGACAGCGACTAATTACAGGATCTTTTGATGGCACCATCTCTATATGGGATACGAGACTTAAAGAGTAAGTTCAATATTTATTTATTTATTACAGAAATACATATATTATCCTTACAGTCTATGCCAATATAATTATGTTGAGACACATTAAATAAAATATAATAAAGTACATATTAAACACATAGTATACACAATATCGCTACTGTGAATGCACTCTGCGAACGTATAATTATGTCAATAGTGTCGGAGACAGCATTCAGTGGGCGCAACGTCCTGGATAACGGGGATCTGTGGAACAGACTGGTTCTTGGTCTTGCAAATAACCTAGGCCTTCGCCATCGCACATATCTCTACCTACCTACAGAGGTACCTACAAAGAAACCAAGTTCTTGGAGTACGCTTGCGTTGCACACAACTCAAGACTTTCAGTACCTAGTAGGCCGACTGTAAGTCCTGTCTGGTTTCCAATTTATTGTACCCCACCATCCCTAAGACAAGTCCCTCCGGTCGCACCTTAGGATTTGATGAGTTTCTATTATGGCCACTATATTGACGATCCGTGCTTCCATATCCCTTATAACTTTATTTAACTTGGTTCGCAAGCCTAGCGTTTTGATAATAAAAAGAAAACGTATACAGTTTGGCTACCGATACCAAATCCATTGACTGCACCCGGTGTTTACAGGCCATGCTTCCGGTAATTATAACTTTTCATACCCCGATTCCGATATGATACAATAAAGAAGACATATTCCTTTGCTTTTTTGGACTTAATCTTAATAACCTTAGCATCCACTTCCATGCCACATATTCATTTTATATACGATGTAAATTTTTCCTCCGTGGTATCTAAACTTAATCGCCAGTTATGAAGGTGCTGCACGAATTATCTCAGGATTTCTAACATTGAGTACCGTTTGCGAAGAACTGCAATGTTCTGCACCTTTTTTTGTTGAAGATATTGTTTTTTGAGTTCCTTCAACTCCGTTTGTGTTGACAGACATACTTCCTCCATAATATGCATTTGCTTAGTTATCCGATTGCTTTAGAACCTCAAATCTAAAATCCCGGAACTCCGATGATAAAATAAAATCGTATTCTCGTCTCTCAAACACCTCGTCTGCTGCTTTTGGACTAGATTATATTAATATGTGAAAATATAGATCGTTTTTGCTAATATTATTTTAGAAGGCGTTTAACATCGTTGTTGATACTATTTATGAATGGCAGTATTAAAAAAATATTTGTATCAATTTTTATTATTAATTTCGAACGCGATATAGTTTTTTTTAACACACCATCACGTTTAAGCTCCTGCATATTATATGTTTACGAATGGCAATAATTTTATAAAATTCCACTTATTAGTTCGAAGAAAATCTAATCTTCTTAATATATTTTACAGTCGCGTATCAGTACTGAGAGGCCATGATGGTGAAATATCCAACGTCCAGTTCAACTGGGACAGCTCCCTCGTAGGATCATCTTCCCTGGATGGGAGCGCGAAGCTCTGGGACGCCAGGAAGACAGAATGTCTTGCAACTGTCGCGGAGCACACGGATGAGGTACGGACCCTGTGCCAATGTTAATATTTCACGTGCCTTCAATCAATTGTTCGTATCATAATTGCATGGATGAACGTACTCTGAGCTTACGCGAAAGGTAACGCAATGTGCACTTATGAACGTCAAAAAATAAATTCACAATGCTTCTAATTTTACATTTACTGCAAGTTCTCAAATCAAAGGCGTTGAACGGAAGAGAAGAACTGGCAATAAACTCTCCGCCACTCCTTTTAATCGCCAATTTTTTTTGTTTTACTTAACGTTTGTAAGGAACTGCAACCATTACACCATGTTCCAACATTACATCTTAAGTAGTAAATAATAATAAAATAAATTGAAAACAAAGATTTATCTGAGATTGTCAAAGTTCCTCTATCAGCAGGAGGCATGGTGAAATAGGAGCACGCAGTTACATTCTCGTGGGAACATCAAGCAAATACATAGTTGAAATCACTCAAATCACATCATTCACAAATTCAAGTACGACCAGTCACCACAAGTAGCACCCGTTCACGAGTATCACGCATGGCCAGCCATCGGCCCCCTCGTTTACTTAACCTTTTTAAGCATTGCTTGATTTGGATTTTTGTATAGTCAATATGTGTTACGATAACTGTATTAAATAAAAATAAGACTGGCTAATTTCCTGGGGTAGTGTAAAAAGAATTAAAAATAACGCCTGACAAAATAGTGACACAAACTTTACAGTGAAACGTTGCTGTTAAGACTCGTAACTCGTATCTATGACCCACATGTATCAAAAACGTATTGATTTCAATGTATATACCCATAGACATCGCTAATCCCCTCAAAGCCTTTTTATAAATTATTCTTAAACAAAAGAAGTTCAGACTTTGCGCTTAGCTTGGTATTGGGTAAGTCACGAGTCCGAGAAATCTGTCCTACATTTTAAAAGTAATTGATCCAGCAAATCGTATCTTGGAAAAATAAAGAAAAAAAACTTCTAAAATTTTAATTAAAATGACACTTTCAACTGTATTAATCTAGTTTACAATACTTACCTTTTGGGTTGCTCACTCGTACTGGGTCGCTTAATCTCAATTTTTTCTTACTCGGGTACCGTGGGTCAAAGGCCTTTTTTAAATAATTTTAGTGTAAACTGATAATTATTCCTAGGTGCTAGACATCTGCTTTGACTGGGCTGGTCAACGCATGGCTACATCTTCTAGTGACTGCTCAGCTCGCATCTATGACGTGAAATCGGATTTCAAGGAGCTGGCTGTCATGAGGGGTCATAGGGAGGAGGTTTCTAAGGCAAGTTTTAACGGTTTTCTAGTTCATTCAGACAAGTTAATCACAAAATAAAAGTTAAAAAAGGCAGTCAGTTTAACCTGCATGCCACATTGTTGGTGGTGTATAATAATTTAGAATGACGATCTATTGAGGTATTAGGATCTACATAGGCGAGTGTACTAAATGTCGCGAAAACTAAGCTATAGACTTATTCCTTTTAAATTTATATTTATGTCAAACATATTGAAGGAACAGTAAATGTTTCAGTCAAAATTAATTAAGTAGTTTTTGAGATATGAGAACCCATAGGTATTTTGATATAGGTAGGTAAAAAAAAATCTTTTTTCCGTTGACATGTAGTCATTTTATTTTATCCAAACATGTTGTAGGTGTGTTTCAGTCCAGCTGGTGGATGTCTTTTGACAGCTTCAGCAGACCGCAGTGCGAGGATATGGAACACTACCACAGGCAACTGTTTGCAGGTAAATCCAGTGTTTTTTTAATCAAATTAAATTATTGTTTAACACTGTTAATCGTATCATATAGTTAGAACAATAATATAATGGCGGGACTTGCCAACTCGTTAATTTGATTTTCTCAAGCATTCAAAGTTTTGTATATTCCTTTTTATAGTAATATAACCATTATATCCAGGTCCTCTCCGGCCACTGTGGGGAGATTTTCTCGTGCGCGTTCTCGTACGCCGGTGATGCTATCATTACAGCATCAAAAGATAACACATGCAGGATTTGGCGGTGACTGGAATGGTGGTTCTATGACAAATTATAAATTAACAATTTTAACACGTCTGTCTCAGCTAACAAAACGCCTGAACTGATGTTTATAAATTGTAACAAAGGTGACGTCAGCTTTGTAAGAAATACCGCATTATTCTTCAAGACGGTTGATCAAAAAACAAATTTAAATGAAAAATGATTGAACGACCAAATATTAATAGAACTAAAATTTCAGATACTAGAACGTATAACATACTTATTGAGTGTAATGAACAGTAAAATGTTACTATAAAAAAATGTGTGCATGTACTTACACACGTAAGAAGTGAAACTTCTTTATTGTCTTATTTTTCGAAAAATGGTCTACTATATGCAACTTTACAGAAATTGATTAAATAAAGTTAAATCAGATGAAGTTTAACAAAGGGCTTTTATTATCATAGACATGAATACAAATAATCCAATTATTTCATTTTACCTTATTACCACTAAGATTATTACAGAATTTCATTAATTGTAATAGAATTATTACTATCATTGTTAACGTTATTCTATATTTTTTTTATTAATGGCTTCGAATCAACCGTGGTTGGAACAAGAAAAAGATGGCGCGTAACTGAAAAATGTGACGAAGTGAAGAAGTTTCACTTCAAATATAATTAGATGCGTACAAGTTTTCTTTACATACACGCAAACTAATCCCCACCGCAAACAGTGTTAGTGTGTGGACTAAAGTAGATATGTAACTGATGCACGTAATTAATGTTAAACGGTCTATTTATTTATGTTATTTAAATTATTATCCTTATACCGATAACTCACGGTATTCGCAGAATGTATAAAATTACTAAAACATAACTGTATCATAAACCAACACTTGTGTAGGGTAAGATTCACAGACACGTCTTTGACATACAGAAGCCATACAAACGCTAAGTCTCGACTCTCTAACTGGGTCCAAATATCAACGGCATTGAACATTTTGTCTATGATCAAAAGAACAGACGCAAAATGTATTGCATTTTTTATATTTATGGTACAGAAAACAAGTTTCTTATGCTGTTGTTTATGGTAACCACTAATTTAATAGATTTAATATTGTTAAATAAATTTATATTGAAAATAATCGTCTCGTTATTGTATCATAATGATACCTACAATATTAAATGTAATTGGAAGGCGACTTGGAGCAAAGAGTACCGTGGATACGTATTCCTCATCCCTCCAAAGAAATTGATATCAAATTTATGGCCTATTTAGAAAAAGACCGTTGTACGACAGATTCTTCTTGGTTTTGTTGCGAAATGCGTTAGGCATACCCTCGTGGTAAAGGGATTTGTGGGACTTGCTGCTGTGCATACTTACTTTAACCACCACATCACCAGCAATCGCCCGAAGCAGGACACGGTAACAGCGTAGCCTTGTCAGTAACCCGCCACGCGATGCACCAGCATAGCATTACTGCTGGTGTCAGTGTTACTTTGTGGAAAAATGGTACCGAATTTGAGAGTCATACATAGAAACTACATATCTTCATGCTGTTCCATATATCAAGCTGAACCGTGGCTATGGGTAGCGAACAATAGGTAAAGACATCTTTCTAAAATTTGCTGTAAATATTATACAAAAAGTTGTTAAATAAATGCTGAATCATCATGGATTCCAATGCTATTTAATAAAGTTATACATATACATAAGTTATTTAATACCTCTGACGAAAATATAGTCGGGGAAAATATCTATGAAAAAAAATACTTACGGAAAATTTATAGATAACAGCAGAATTCCACAAAGTATGTATAATAACATCGTGCATCACTGAAAAATTACTCATAAAACATAAAAATATACTAATTAAACAATTGAGAAGGTTAAAAGTGTTTTATAATAATTTAAATATTATAAAATACTTGTCTCGCAACGATAAGCTAAAAATATTTTAGAAAATGTCTGTAAACATAATTGCAATAGTAACGAGCCACAAAAGCAAAGTTATCGTATTTCGTATTAGGTCCATCCTGTGTATGCGAAGTTCAAATGTCAATGATAAGACTTGTACTATCGCGTACAAAATACAGGTATTTAAAAAATCTAATTAAAATGAACCAATAACGACAAATGTCAACATTTAGCAATTAAAACTCTCAATTTTCAAGACTAGTTTGTTAATTCAAAGATAAAAATTTATATAATATATTCCGTGAATCAAAATGACATCTAATATACCCGTCATGCTATTAATTATAAGGCTCAAGACAAGATATGATTGGAGACACTATTTTAATTTGGACTTGCTCTTGGACTAGCTTGTAAAAGTAAGATTTTATAAATAAATGGCGGACCCGACAGAAATTGTCCTGTACATACGTCTTACATACAGACTCCAGTTGAACACACAAATTTCATCGGTCCAGGAGTTTAAATATGAACACATGCACAGAAGATTTTTATATATACCAGCTATTTATTTGCTTTATACATATCTAGGTTAGATACCATTTGCCGGGCTGATTTGTGCATCTAAACCAACCAGAGCGCCACCCAAACATCTACAAAAAAATCATTCAATTCGGTTTAGCCGTTTAAGAAGAGTTCAGTGACATACGTACAGTAAAATTATATATATATAAAGATAGGCTTATTATTCACACTAATTATATCAATATTAGCTAACTTAATAATTTTTGATCTTCAACATCGGAAAAAAGTATGTCTCAGACACCGGTTAAATATACAAATATCACTGATTCATAAATTATTATTTTTTTAATCCGCCTTGAGTAAAAACGTCATATTAAATATTAAGTCAACATCTTTCTGTGATTGTACAGTGTCGTATAAGCGGATATAAGTTATTAGTCTTTGCATCTTTGCTGAAGACGGACGTACAATGTGGAAATATTTTCTTTTCCTGTGCATTGGGAGTGTTTACTGTGAATATAAATATGAGACGAAACTCTTTAAAGTACCTCTTGATCATTTCGGTTATCAAAGGAACGAAACGTTTAATATTAAGTATTTGGTGAACGACGAGCATTGGGACAGCAGTTCGGGACCGATATTTTTTTACACCGGCAATGAGGTAATTTTATTCAATTCAAGATAGGAACGTAATAACTGTATACTCGGAGGCGTTTGTTGATTAATTTAATATTCATACAGCAGTGTGAGTTTTTTTAGGCTTCAAATTAAACATTGCATTAACCTTAAAATATAAAGGACTTTGAGTTCAGTATATGATATTTATCAATGCATTTTGTAGTTAGTCAGATTTGTCTGTCCATCAATACTGCACTGTTTTATTGTTATTCTTCTTTGCAATAGCGTCTTTATGTCTTAGTTTTTAAGATATATTTTACCATGCACAAAATGAGGTGACATCAACAACGCTTGGACATTATAAAAATTGTCACACCAAATTATTAGCACTGTAGTACGAATTATTGAGCCCTATTTTTGTACTTTGGTACCAATCCATAAATAATTTTAACTATATATTGCGGTCGGTGACCTATCCCAATAATAACATCTATTGCTATATACTATTACTATAGCTATACATATCTTCCATTATGTCATATCGGGCTTCTAATACAATAACAATAAGATAAAACGAGTTAAGTTACATAATACCAACGGCTTGTCACGACTTCCCGCAATTGGACATTTATTTTTTAAATGTATGTACATGTGGCACATAATATTGTCTTTTTACCGTTAGTGACTAAAACTAGAGTCTACAAAAAATTGTTTTATTGCCCAAATTTCACTGTCACTGGTGGACAAACAAATCGCTCACGTGATGGTAAGCGATAAAGCGATTGGTAACTACAAGAAAGCTCGCGTAGTGCATTTATGCCCATACTTGCCTTTTAAAGGTGCTCAGAGTAAATTTACATATACAATAAAATTGCTATAATAATTATGTATTTAAATTTTATATTCGCTAATACTTGGCGGCCCCATGCGACTTCTTGGATAAAAAGTCCCCTCGTGAGTTGTGTGCTGCGGTATTGCGGGCTACTCGACTGTGAGGCGTTGCATGGGTCTGATTTTTCTTTGGTTCTGGGTTTCAGTCATTTTCGCAAGTGTATATTCTCTAGTATATTTTAAATAGTATTTGTCCTCATTTTAACATGTGTGATCTTTGAGAACGTAATTATAATAAAATATAGACAGAAACCATGCATATGATTATGATTGGTGAAAAGAACGTGGTATCTTGATGTATCACGTTGAATGTCTTTTATAAACGTGTGGAACCAGAGATTCTGCTAACAATAAAACAAAACTTAGTTTTTTCTTTGGTTTCGAAACATCTTAACTAGGTTCCAAGGGTATCAAGTCAGTTTAAAGTGGTAATTATTGTGCAGGGTCAAATAGAGTTGTTCGCAAAACACACTGGCTTCATGTGGGAGATCGCCGCTCACTATCGCGCCAAACTTGTGTTTGCAGAGCATAGGTTAGTATGTTAATTGGTTGTAAAATATACTAATATATGTGAAGGAAGCTGCTGTGCTACTCCAAACTATTATTAACTTTATTCTCAACCAGTCTGACCACTGAAGAGTGCCTCAGTTGATAATTCAATAAGTTGTATATAAGCTTAACATAGCGCGATTCATGGTGCGACTCAGTGGCGTAACTATACCATCTGGGGCTAGAGATTTTCAGCGTACTCAATTATACGTTGTATATGTCCCACTAATGCCACAATAATAACTATTGTCTTAGGCGAGAGGGAACGGTTTGTAGTCTCCACGCTAACCCAATGCGTATTGCATTCATATCTCAATGCATTCATCATCTATTCGCTAGCTATATCGGTGAAGGAAACGTGAGAAAACCTGCATACAATGAAATAAAAATATCATTTTTGAGCTCGCGGCCTCTTTGGCAGGCCTTTAAATCGGGGGCCCGTGGCATTTTGCAAGCCCTGCCACCAAAGTTGATAAAGTTTATATCTCAAATAAATAAAGTTTATTGCACAAATTGATACAGTTCATATCTCAATTTAATAAAGCTTATATCTCAATCTAATAAAGTTAATATCTAAAGTTTATAAAGTTTATATCTCAATTTAATAAAGTTTATATCTCAATTTAATAAAGTTTATTGCTCAATCTAATAAAGTTTATTCTCAAGTTTATAAAGTTTATCTGGCATTCTGCCAGCCCTGCCGCCCAATTGTTATTTCACTGGTGCGACTTCAGCGTACAGATTGGGGGCAACGGATTGTAGGTGTCGTTACACATAATATTCGGTTAGGGAGACCCTATTTTTTTATTGAATTATTGCCCTAGGGGACGAACAATTTCACAGCTTTATTTCATAATTTATCTTCAAATACGTTCGCTATGCTTTACTTTACAATACCAGCTATGCTACGAGAAATTGATTGAATACATTGTAGCCGTGTTGGGCCTCTCTGATTTGAGGAGAAATTACCGATTGAAAGATTTTATATGCATTTTCTGAAATAAAGAAATTTTAAATAAATCTAATATTGAAACTCGATACATCTACTAAATGTGGATTATATCTTTACATGCGTAGTAATTACTACAGTAATTTGTATGATAATTTCAGGTACTATGGGACCTCAATGCCATTCGGTAATAAATCTCTGGATAATGAACACATTGGGTATCTGACAGCTGCGCAGGCGCTCGCCGATTATGCAGACTTGATTGACTTCCTGCAAGGCGAATCTATGCATCCTAGATATCCTGTTGTTGCATTTGGTGGTAAGACATTTCAAATCAAAATATAATTTAAGGCAAAACATTATAAATAAACATCAACAATGGAGGCTACCAACTAGAAAAAAAACCGCCTCGTTTTTTAGCCGCTGAGTGTTTTATATTAATAGAAAATTATAACCTAAAACGTTTATTTTATATTTGTGTCAATTTTAAATGAGGAGAGTTTTTCATTTCTCACAATCTTTGTTAATAACCTATTTAAGTCTCTTGAGGAGTAAAGCTGTATATGAGAAATAATAAAGACATACTTTTACTGCCAAAAATTAGATACCAATTATAACATTGCCTTTACATTCAGAACAAGACTGATTCACAGACAACGTATCTTATACTAGTATACACAGACTATATTAATTGTTTCTATTGTCTCAATACCATATGATAAATCATATTTTTGTTTTTATATTTCTAGGCTCGTATGGTGGAATGCTGGCCGCCTACTTTAGGATTAAATATCCTCACATAATAACGGGTGCTATTGCTGCCTCCGCCCCGGTACACATGTATCCAGGCATGGTGCCCTGTGATGTTTTCGATAGAATTGTCACTTCCAGCTTCAAAGTGGCTAATGCTAAGTGCGTCGAGAATATCAGGAAATCGTGGCCCTTGATCAGGTAAGAAATTCCTGTATCTTTAAACCATTATAGATCTTGGCCTATACATTGTATTATTTTTAATAATATCAACTTACTGTATCCCTATTGAACTTACGTAAAAAGTCGGGTATATTTTACCCTTGCAGAAAGTATGCAACAAACGCGACATCTAGTGAGTGGCTACACAAGAATTGGAAACTTTGTGACCCAATCAAAGATGGCAAAGACATTGACACATTAGTTGAATTCCTTCAATCCATGTATGAGACTCTAGCGATGGTGAATTACCCATTCCCCTCGGATTTCCTCGTCTCCCTACCAGCACGGCCAGTTCGAGTCGTCTGTCAGTATTTAAATGAGACTCTTGATGGAGATAAGTTACTTGAAGTAGGTATCATTAAAGCATAGTCTATGATCAACATAATCTATGAAAAGGTCCTAAGTTCGTTAGCTTGATAAATAACAGAACAGACATCCTGACCATTTCATCTTACAATTTTTATCACTAGAATAAATCCAGAACCATGAACCTTTGATTTGATATAAATTAAAAACCTAACATTTCATTCAGGGAATCAGCAAAGTATTGCAAGTATTTACAAATTATGACGGAAAGAGTTCTTGCGTGGACTACAAGAAGGGAAATGACTATGGAAACCTTGACGCAAGTGGGTGGGATTATCAGGTACTTACTTTATTTTTTTCTATTTTTATCCATTCTTATCCATTCATATTATATATATAGTCATACAGACGGCTGGGACTCTAAGTTAGAGTGGAAAACTTTGTAATGAGGTAAAATACACTAAAATATTTGCGCGCGTTCTGTTACGTAAAAATAACAAATAAGTCATAATTACTGTACAGGAATAGAACTAACTTCTTCTTACAGGCCTGCACTGAAATGATAATGCCTATGTGCACAACAGGAAGGGATGATATGTTTGAGGCCTCGTCATGGAATTATACGAAATATGCAGAGAATTGTCACAAGAAATATAACGTGTATCCTCGACCTGAGGCTGCGAGGATCCAGTATGGAGGCGATAGACTACACGCTGCTTCTAATATTGTGTTTAGTAATGGTCTGCTGGACCCATGGGTTGGAGGTACTTTATTATGTTATTCCTAAAACTATTGGCTTTCAGAAACCCACAATTTATAATAGTGATTTGCAATATTTTTGTTTTCACTTCACGGTGTTTCTGTCTTCTTAAATTTATCGAGTATTTATTATTTTTATATTGAGATTATCCCTAATCGCTAGTTTTTTAAATAATTATAAATTAGAATTATAAGAGAAATTATTTACAACAGCAAGTTTCAACTGAAACTTGAGGATTGTAATAATCGTTTTTTCCAGGTGGTATTTTGAATAGCATCAGCAAATCTGTCACGACCGTTGTGATAATTGATGGCGCGCATCACCTAGACCTTATGCCAAGTACACCATATGATCCAGCAACAGTACAAATGGCACGCACTATCCATAGACAGAATATAGACAAGTGGCTTAAAGAGTTTAGAGAGCAGAGGAGGAGGCATTGACAATAAATATTTTTTTCTACTGTACTGATTTTATTATTTATTTGATTCATAGTACTAGTTAATTAATAATACAATATACTAATACATAGTTAATTAATAAATGATAAGTTCCGAAATCTTAAAGACATTACAAATAATAATAAATAATGTCTTCCATGGTGTTAAAATGTGTAAACATGATTGACTTATAAATGACTATATTTGAAAATATTTACTAAATCATTACTATTTAAATAAATAATGCTTTAAAAAAATATAATTAAAAATCTCTTAGGTCTGAAACGTTTCTACTAATTAGACAAAACTAGATAGATAAAAACTTATATAATATTATTCTTTATAAAGCCTAGTCCTGCCTACGACGAAATAATACTTTAAAGTTTAAACTACATGAAACTATATTTTCGAGAGCGAGCAAATTTATTTTGCAACAATGTGAAAACTGACACATCTGAGTATATCTATCACATCTTTGTCACTGTCAAGTATTTACTATGTTTTTGAAGACTTCGTCAAAATAGACAAACAATGTTTTTCAAATGTCACTTAGATTGTTAATTTTGATTGTTGCTAGTTCCAATTGTTTATTTACGTCTCATCAATATTTAATATTCAATAAAAATATGAGTACCACATGTAAGTATTGCAATGAGCCGGAAGATAAACAGTACCGACCAGGTCTTATATGCGAAAGTTGCATATGTTTCGTCCACTTAACCTGTTTGAAAAGAGCAGGAACACCGGGTGACCTATCCGGAGATGTTTTCTTTGATTATACGTGCGAAGACTGTTCGGCGGAGAAGGAAGAAATTTTTAAACGAACGAAGATTCTCTGGTTAGTTATGAACACGTTTTCGCGCTAAAATGCGTGTACACAAGGCTTGTCTCTTCACCTAGCAGAGCTACTGAAAATTAAACATAGCAGAACCCAGATCATTCCTTAAAGCTACAAACAACCTAATGTCCTGACAATAATAAAAATCCAAAACCTAAGATATTAATACAGTTTAATAAACAAACATGCTAAATTTACAAATTTAGACACTTTATCACATGTATATGATTTTCAGGGTTCATGCTCTCCTATTAACTTTATATCATCTGAGGAATCATATGAGCGGGATGAGTAATCATAGGTATTTCCACTACAAGACACACATTTGCTCCTTCATAGATAGGTCTTGGATGCAACTGTTTGGACCTAAGTTGTAAGTCCTATTATTAATATTAATATAACTGTAATTTAATACAAAAGTTTTTTTTCTTCTTTTCTTTATAGAGAGGATTTAAAATACTTCTGTTCCCTTAATTTTGATAGGTACTTTTATCTTTAAAAAATTAAGTTTTGATAAATCCACAATTTTAACTCAAATTTACCATATTTAATCTTAAGTAAAAAATGACTTGAGAAAATAATTATGAGTGAAACGAGTAAATACTTATAATAAAACAACCTATTAGTTATATAAAATGTGAATCAATGATAAATAAAATCTTTGAATTAATATTTTGAGGGTGAAACTATATATGGTTTAGACTAAAAACCTGCCTGTATTATAAAATTATCAGAGAATAGACAAACACAGTTCTCATAAGTGATAGGGTTTTTTAACATTTTCAGTAAGCAGAAGAAAAATTGGATTGGTACAATAGCAGGCGCCTTGTCAGTATATAGCAACTTACTGTTTCAATCAGGCTTGGCACAGCTAGGAGAGAGTGGTTGGTGGAAGTTAAAACACAATTTTAGCCCAGCCGCTGCTGCTCATATAAGTATGTATTGCATAAAGTTTACATTACATGACATATTTTACATGTTTATTTTATCCTATGTGTCCTAATTTATGGGTACAAATTAAATATTTTAATTAAAGGTTGGTTGGTTTTTTAATAAAATGTACATTTCCAAAAACTATTTATTTATATCTGCAATTATGTATTTACTTATTTCAGTACAAGAGATTTCGCGCGACAAGACCAAATCCCGGCCAAAAAATCAGCTAGGAGTGGATATGACTCTCTTTATTGCTAAAGTCACGGAATTAGGTATGTTATCAATGTTATATAATAAAAAACTATTTCTAATTACTGTGATCATTTCTCTTTATAGGTTAGTCCAGTGGTGGGCAAACTTTTTTAATGGTGGGCCCCAAAGTTTAAGAAATTCTAGAGGAGAACAATTAGAGAGGCCAGAATTATAAAAAAAAAGCATTATGTATTAAAGCTTTTAATCATAATATTATGAAAACATTACAAAAAGAATCTACTTTTTCTTCTCGACTGTCAAAATGTATTAATAACGGACCACATACTATCCATGCTGATGAACCCTCTTCGAGCCAGATTAAATACTTTCGTGGGCCGTACTTTGCCTATCACTGGGTTAGACTGTAGTCTCTAAAGAATTTCTCCTAAGAAACCAAGTTTTACCACTTTCCAGGTTTTTATATCCAGTTAATAAAGTAGTGGCCTGTCCTGCCGATACATTTGGATATATTTTTTTTAATATTGTAAAATATTAATTACCTAAGTTACTCATAGATAATTTAGCATTAACATAATGAAAGATTTCATTAAAAAAGCAAGTGTTTTTGTAATTTTTACTACCTTTTTATAGTATTTAAGATTTTTGAAATAACTTTATTTATAAAATAATATGTTTTAATGAAAATGTAATGTATAATAATTTCAGGGTACAAAGACCAGTTAGTCGAAGAGGAAGTGTTTACCTCACCAAATCCCACACCCGCTAAGAAAAGGCGTTTGGAGTTTGAAGATTTTCTACCATCTGATGTTCAGGACTATGTGTAAGTTTTAATATACAACACACAACAGAAATAGATTTTAAAAACCAAATCAGTCTAAAGAGTGCACTCTTTAAAATGAAGAACTCTTTCATCTCTTTCTACTTAAATTATGGTTACACTATGATGAAAAGAGAGTTCAAAGATGTAAGCCTGATGAAATCCATATATTGATTAGACGATGAATGCAAGCATGTATCTAATAATCTGAAAGGAAGTATTTAAAAAACTAAGAAAACTAGGTAAAATAAAACTTTTATGATAACAAAAATATATCTATTGTCCGACTTAGTAGACTTTCACTACCACGAGATCGTCTATCTACGCGAGTAAAACCGCGGGACATTGCTAGTAATATATATAATAAGAAATGGACTAATTCTCGTCATATTGATTGGAAACTAATTATAAATTATATACTTAAATGAATTACAGAAAAGAAGAGAAACTAATGTCACCGGTGAAGCAAGAAGTGGAAGATTACTATGAAGCGTCAACAGCCAGTATCTCATCGCGAGATAATTTTTCTGATATGGATTTTCTAAAAGAAAAATTTGATTATCCGGCTTATATACCGCCTGTAAATATAAAAACCTTTGAATAACAATATGTGTCAAATATGAAACGTCAATTACCTTTATCTGTCAAATGTCAGTTGAGTTGTCAGTATATGTATAGTTTAACTGGACTTAGGTAATATAGGCCTTCATTAATAAAAAAAATCAGTAATTCCAATCTTTTAACTCAGTGATCTTTCGTCTCTTTCTGTTAACCTGTTATTAATTTGAGATGAAAAGAGACGGATAACTAAGTATGTTAAATTTAAAAAAAATGACGTTTCAATACAGGGTAGAGTCGATTCTTATTTGAATTCCAATGTGTTGTGTGCTTTGGTGATGTTTTATCTTCATTACAGATAAATTTTCAAAGTGATTCATCAAGCGTACACTCGTACAAATATTCGTATAACTGCGATTCGGATAGTTCGCTTCGTGAGCTTCCCTCTGATACGGAAGTTAAAAAGGAAAAGACAAAGAGAACCGAAGAAAAACCTTATATCAGGAGAGAGAGTTTATTTTCTACGCAGTTGAATTCTGTCGGTACGTATTTCGACATTAAAAATAAATTAACAATTATTAGACTTTCTATAATCTCTGCTATATATTATTTAGATAGGGTCAAAAAATGGTGTCATAGAACATTTTCGTAAAGCCTCTTAAAAAATTGAATTTAAAAAATCTGTCTAAATGCACAGTTTTTTTTAAAATAATTATGGCAATAGTTTTGACTTGAAAAAAATGCACCGTTTCAATCAACTGTATTATGTCTGTCTTCATCACAGTGTAAATGTCGCAGTAAGGCAGTTAAATCAGAGAGTTAATTGAATCTCTAGACAGTTAATTAAATATCGATATCCAATCAAGTCGCTAAATTTCCGTTAAGCAAGTAAGTGAATGAAACGTTTAACGAGTATCCTAAACGTTCCTAGGCAACAAGACTAACCTCACCTAACCATTTACAATAAAGCAAAACACGGAATTTCCAAGCTCTCCGTTCGTCACGATCACACCGAAATAACAACAACAAATGAAATAATCATGGCGGAGTCTTGTTTTACAATGTTAATCAACACGCTGGCTTTCGGTCAGACAGACAGTTAAACGTTTTCGACGCTGCTTCATTTAAATCAAAATGCTAGCGACTTGATTGAATATCGATCGTTAATTAACTGTCTAGAGATTCAATTAACTCTCTGATTTAACTACTTTACTGCGTCATAAACATAATTGGACAGAATGAGAAAGTAAATTGTATTTTTGAAACATGTGTGCGACAGAGATAGCAGTACTCAATGAAATGTCTCTTTCTAAAGGTCTATGTGCAATATTTAATAATGGCTAATGTACTAAACAAATCACATCTTACGTCCTGGATTAATTATTTTTATTTGGATTTAAAAGTATTGAAACATCTAAGTTATGTTTAAGACATGCCCTGGTTAAGCCCACCCGAGCCCACCAATGATGTTGTTGAAATGACGGAATATGAAGAAATACAACTCCTCAAAACTATTGAGGCCTTGGTACTTAAAGTACGGGAAAGTGAGAAAAAGGCCTATCTCTCTCAACTTAAGGCCAAACTGGCTCTACGCAGGCTAAAACGACATAAGCATATTCCTGTTTTTGATCTTGATAAGTAAGTAAAAACTTTTGCCTACTTATGTAAAAAGAGATAAGTTGTAGGGATCGCTAAAGTAAAAAAAAAGTATCTCGTGGTTAATATTGATTAATTTTAATTCCATATAATCTTTTTTTGTGATAAGATTTTTTTAATAGCGCCATCTAGGCTTAGAATTAGCAAACTAGACATATTTCGGCATAGTCTGTTTCATCAATGTAAAAATTAAAGGTGTTAATACAATTCTTCCAATTACTAAGTTCAATATTGATTTCATTGGAATCCCTATTGAGAGTTATAATATTAATTTATTATGCATACTGTATGACACTTTTTTTCATTCTGACTCTGATCTGAGGTCCCATCAGTGTCAAAGCAATAAATTTCCTAATTCCAAAACAATTTAAACTAAATAATTATTGTGAATAAATGGTCACACCAAAAGCATTACTTTAAATATAATAATATAAATAAATTACAAAAATGTGCGTGTGCGCAGGCAAGACAATGTTGTCTTTGATTAACAAGCTTAATTTATTTATACGAATAGGTCTCGCCTTAACTGCCATTCTGGTTTCTTTTTCGCGAACTCTGCAAGCTTTGACCATTATTTTCAGGACTGTGAAGATCCTGGGCGGTTACGTCACAGAAGACAAGAAGATCATCTCCAATATTGAACGTGTACTCGACAGATTCCAGAGATCTGTATGTATTATATTTGTATTAACTGGCCAATTTGTATGAGAGCTTTCTTTGCATAGTCCGTTTATCGAGGCCGTCTAACATTAGCTCTATACTATTACGTACAGATACCGGCAAACATCTTGAACACATGTCCTTGCCTGCGCAGAAGCGATTTTCAGGTATCACTGGGAGGGGGGAAGGGTGACGTGTCGATCGCGTGATTGCTAAACCAGTTGACGTCTGTGTCCCGCGCTGTATACGATGCGCAAACTTTCTTCCACTCTCTTGTTTAACGCTCAAGAAGTTTGCCGATATCTATACACGGATACGCTTTTGAAGCCCGATTTTAATTATCACTTCATTTCAAGTTTATTAAAGCAGCAATGAATATTCTGATGTTTGTGATACATATATTGTGTATTGTTTAATCAATAGGACTTAACCCTTTAAATAATAATACTATTTATTCATATAGGTAATAAAAAACTCTTGTTAAACGTAAATTAATCAAGAAAGCTTTTTATAAATTTGACGATTATTTAAATGATCCTAATCCTTGGGATTGATTTGCTCCAGCTCAAACAATTTGTATGACTCAATACTTGGACAGTTCTTCTTGCCCGCTCTACGCCCTTGACTTGCAAACTGGTAGAAAAAGTATATTTTGGATCAATTTAAAATCATTCTGTTGACGTTCAACAGTGTACTTTGTTACCTATATGAATAAAGTTATTTTGAGTTCAGTAGATAATGTATATTACACTTAAGAACGTCTTTAAAAAAATGCTTTTTAATTTACATTTACTACTAGTTCTCAAATCTTAATGTAGAACGAGAAGAATTGTCTTTTTTTTAAATATAAAGCTGCAACCAAGCTTCTCGTGAACATCTTATAATTGATTATAGAAATAGGAGCACTCACTTACATTAGTGTAATTTTTCCATCTCAGTGTAAACACAATTTGATAGTAAGAGACGAAATAATACTTTAGGAGCGTTGGAATATTTTTTTTAAGTTACCGCGGAACTAGAATTAGAGCTCATTTTGATTGGTAATATAGATACCGGCAAACTTCTTGAGCATTAAACAAGTGAGTGGGGGAAAGTTTGCGTACACAGCGCGGGATACAAACGACAACTGATTTACCAATCACGCGATCCTCACTCTCCAGCCGCCCCACTCCCAGTGATACCTAAAAATCCATTCCGCGCAGGCAGGGACATTTGTTCAAGATGTTTGCCGGTATCTATACTTTTACTGAATGTGATCTATATATTTATGATTTGTCTTTTATATAATTAAAAGCATACGCCTGTGGTGATCATTGACGAGTATAGTTAATTAAATCTAACTGCTATTAGTACGAAACTTTGAACTAATTTATCTGAATTTTTTCAGTACCTTATAGACAACCTTAGTGGTACGATAGCGAGTACGAACTATGGCACAGTGTTGTTATCCAGCATGGAGACTGCGCCCTTTAGGTCGAGTTATTCTGGCGCTACCCTTAAACCGTTTATACGACGAGATAATGAGACTACCCCCATCTGGCTTAAACTTATGGACGAGCTGCTAAGAAAAACGCATAAGTAGGTTTTGCAAATATGTTTTTATATATATATATATATGTACTATGTGGTCACAGTTCCCTCGCGAATCGATTTCGTTGATTTTTGTACCTCGAACAAGAACTCTGAATACCATTTGTCATAGTCTAAATAACTTCAGTGTTTTCGACCCGGTGGTTGGTAGTGGTCAGTTCTCATCCTCCTTCGTCCACATATCTCTTTAACTAAACAAAGAATGGGGAGTACCTTGTAATATATTATTGGAAAATTGAAATGTAAAACAAAATCGATGTCTACGATCGAGTTTGCACGAAAGTCGCAATTGACCAATGACATTGAAGGGAAACGCGCTTGTTTTACAATCAAATTTTGAATTTATATTCGACCCAATAAGAGCACTCGAATGAGTTTAAACGAGTCCGTTGTTATAATTCGTTAATTAGGGGCCGGGAGGGGGAGGGCTCCGGTACCATGTTTACGCGACCAAAATCTTTTTTAAAGTACTAATTATAGCCTAGTACTTTAGATCACGACTGTACCCCCGCGATACATCTTCTTTATATATGTACTTGGCTTGACCGTTATTAATGATAAATTTATAATTGTTTACTATTTCTAATAGGCACGAAGAAGCGTACAAGCCGCCACCGCGCGCGACTATCGACTATTCATATTTAAAACCACAACATATTGCGGCCGTCAACAAACTATGCGCGCAGTACTTCTGGCCTGGGATTGACTGTAAGAAATGCATTTTATTGTCTTTTGTGTATCTAGTCTAGCCATAAAAACTGAAACAAAGTAAAAAAATCTATTGCAAATAACATTTATTAATTTTACAGTGTATTCGTTTAATACATAAAAATAATACAATTTAAAATATAAAATCTTATTCGAAGTGGTCTCCATTGGCTGCAATACAGTCCTTTAAACGTTGAGGCCAGTTATCAACAGAAGCACGCACTAATTTCATGGGGAAATTTTTCACTGCCAATCGTACGGATTTTGTTAGAGACTCCTAATTATCATGGCGTTTACTGTACATGTACTCTCTAAATCTGATCATAAATCATCTAGCTGATTAAGATCAGGACTAGACGACGGTCAGCCTTCAGCTCTGATGAAGTTCGAAGCGTTCGTTTCCAACCAAGACTGCGTAGACCAAACTTTAAGACCCGGCGCCGAGTCTTGCTGGAAGGACCATTCTTGGTTACTGAACATGGTAATTAAGGGGTTTCACTACCTTCTCAAGAATGGTATCTTGATACACTTGTGCCGATATTTTGATACCTTTTTCATAAAAGTATAGCTCAGTCACTCCTCCATAGCTAATACCCCACCAAACCATCACTGAAGTCGGATAGTGCCCACGTTGCACTCTGTCAACTAATTGGAAATCTTGCTCATAGCTTCGAGCATAAATACGGTTTAAGCATATTGTTTATTAAAATGTTGCTCAATTGTAAATAAAATCTTATCCGTAAATATAAAAAACTCAAAGACCTCCCTTTGCGTAACGCTTCAGTTGTTGTTTCGGTTTATCAGCCTATTTTTTTTTTTAATATCAGTTAAGAAATGAATAGTACGTCTCTTATAGGCTACAAGTACTAAGTCATCTTTTAAAATATGCGACATGGTTCTAGGTGTTACCTTCATCTCCCGAGATTAAATATTTTGCTTTTGGACAGGATTCCTTCCCTTACTGTTTTGACCACCTTTATTGTACGAACACTGAGTGGACAGCCAGATCTAATTCTGTCACAAACAAACACAAACATTTCACTTATACCAAGTGTATGGAGAGTTTTAAAAATTGCATTGGGCTCTATACCTACTTTGTGTAATGCAATCACACCGATTCGGTTCTCTTTATCACCATACTCCATTTTAATATTGTAATGTATTGGCGCCAAAATGAGAAAACCCAATGAACAATCATATAAAAATGACAGATTCCAAATTCAAATGTAATATTTTGTTAATTTTCAATTGTAACAGTATTTATGTCCAGACTAACTACGAGTAATAATACTAGGTCCTTACATTTGAAATTTGCGCTTTGTATGGGAGGAATAAAAAGTAATGTTTTTTATTAAATATAATAGGTATATTTAATTAAGCAAAATATGTACCATCGCAACCTTTGACCTTGCAAATGTATTAATACAGTTTTATCACTAACACCGCAGCCTACAGCTAACTCAGACGTGATTTACGATGGATCCGCTTCCACAATAGCCTTCCATTCTTCGTTATCAACTTTGGTCTCCGGCCGTCCACGGGGCGTGTTCTGCAGGGCGAAATTTCCTATAAGACGCAAATCAAAAACGCATTGTGTTTTCTTTTGCGACACCGCCGCCATACACATCATCGAGCCGTTTCTGCAGCACTGGTGCCACGGTAGAACTCATACTCGTAAATAACACGATATTTCATGTTCTCCATTTTATAAATAGAGTGACGCAAAGAAAAAATTAAAACGGGAAAATGAAATGAATCATGTTTTTTCGAAAAGATGTAAAAACATGAATTTGTAATTCTTAACCAAAGAGGAGGTATTTGAGGTCAAAGTGGCCAAAGTACGACAAAACAATTTTATTTGTAACGACCTATTATCAAGCTAAAGCTGCACAAACGTAGACAACATTGTGTGTAACCCAAAGCAATACATAAAATGACTATAACTACTAAATTATATGTCGTTAATTATTATATATGATTTAATACTCTACTTTTGTGGCTGTTATTAAGCATGGCCTTGTGATCTTTGTCTCCAATAAAGCTTAATCAACTTGTTAGTTAAAAAAATAATACATGATAGGCAAATGCCTATCATGTATTGTTCATAACTTACATAGCTTACTCATTACTTATTATTATATATAACTTACTCTTATTTACTTACTTATTATACATAACTTACACAAATGTGTTCGTGCAAAGAGTAAGTTTTAGGCTTGTATTCCCTTGTATGTAGGCTTGTATTATAAAAAATGACAAGCACTTAACTTTGTAAAGTATACTATTATTATGTATTTATTTTTTAAAATGATAAAATTAAATTGATTGCAACTATCTAATTAAAGTAAGAAATGGATATATCTTTACCTGCCATTATCATATTTCACAACTCTCCAAATCGTTCACCCTTATATTTCGTTAATGGTATTAATTTGTGTCCTAGAATTTCCCTTAAGAGTAAGATTCAGGGTTGGTCTCAACCTAACTAATCTAATCTTATCCTAACTCTCCAATTTTACTTCAGTGACAGAAGCCCTGCAGTACCCTGAGTTTAGCTGCGTTGTGACATACAAGAAATTAGTAATAGGATGTGCCTTTCTAGTTCCGGATGTTGGACACAATCAAGCATATATCTCATTTGTATTGACACGGCCCGAATGGCGAAGAGCAAATATTGCAACATTCATGTTATATCATCTCTTACAGGTACGTCGAGAAGATCCAGAACTAATATATTTGAGCAAGCATAAAAATATTAGACAAGAACCATTATACAGTCCTATATCTGACTCACAAGTGTCCATTAATAAAATCAACCCTCAGTCGATTTTTTGCTTTAATTTAATACAGATAACATTATGCAGCTCGACAAAGTACTAATATTTAATAATAGTAATGAAAATAAAACATGCCTTAAAGTCTTGCATTTGGTTTAGATTTGCAGCTATTCATTTTGAAAAAAAAAAGAACTATTTACTTTATAATTAAAAGATTGATATATTGAAAAATCTTGTTTCAGACATGCTCTGGCCAGGATGTGACACTGCATGTCTCTCCTACAAATCCAGCCATATTTCTATATCAAAAATTTGGTTTTAAGGTAAGCAGAGATAGATGGATATTATTTAAGTATTTAATTACCAACTATGTCATTAAAGGTTTTGATATAAATCCTTCTTCAATTAGGTAATCATACAGCTTCCGTGTCTTATTCACATCTATTTTAACAATTCTTCGTGCATCAAGTAACCTTAAAAATCCTAACTTGTGATTTTCAGCTATCATTGTATTCTTAATCTCTAAATAATTCCTAGGAGCTAATCGGACATGGGCACATAGTGTCTTTTCACTTTCAGATAACAAATGATAACCTGGCAAATCGATAATATCTAAGGGCATATGGGACCTTTTGTATTTTTTGCCTGGAGTAGGCAAGAAATTTTGATTAAGACTGAATTTGTGCTTTGCAGGTGATTTACTCTCAAATTTTCTTGCCATGACCATTGAGTAATATCTTTGTTCTTTTAATGCTGACTCGTGTTCAGACTTTAAGTGTCGGTAAAGGCGGGCTGACTGCATTGTTTTTATTCCATTTTTACGATACTCTGTCAAAAGTATATATTTTTGCAACAATGCTTCTGCAAGACTCATTGACTCCATAAAGGCATCAAATTGCATGCCTGTCATAAACTGCATAAAAACTAGCAGACGTTCTGCCTTCGCTCTAGTGAGAGTTACATCAAACTTTTTCACCCATGAAAATAATTTATTTATCATAATCAGTCCATGATTTTGAATTATGCTATATCTTCTGTGCCTTTCTTTAAGGCGAGTGTTAAAAGCATTCACGAGGCTAACTTTTAGAGCATCCAAACATTCATCTTCATCATCAGAGTGGGTGTCCTCTATAGTGAAAATGTTTTCAGCATTACTGTCATAATTTAGTTCAAACTCTGATCTATATGCATTATAACCAGCTAAATGTCTGTCACCTTGATTGTTCCTAGGTGGATTGGTACTAATCTCCATGTTGAACAGATAAGGTATAACAGGTTGAGGAAAAAGAGATTGATCTGTTTCAGGTAATAATTTTAATTCTTCAAAAGGAACATTTTCAATATAATACTTTTTATAGTGTTCTAAACATTCTAGTTTGGATCGTGAATGCACACTTTTAGATATTTCTTCCCAGTTTCCATAACCATATGTTGACAAAGCAGTAAGAAGTTTACATTCCTCCTTTGCTGACCAGTTGCAGTTGTCAAAAAGTGGGAAATCGTTTCTTCTCACAGCATACTTGTGGTCATTTTTATGTAAATCGACTTCTTTGCCAGATGCAAAACAGGAACAACATAGGTTTGTTTCACAGTCACAGCATTCAATATACGGTTCATGTGTTACGTCTTTGCAACCATCACATTTAATTTGTAATATATCACAGGACATTTTGTTCACAGGTCGAAGAGTTAATTCAAGATTTTTACGAAAAATACTACAACATGGATTACAAAGGATGTCGACACGCACTGTTCCTTCGACTAGTCCGATGATAAATTATGTATTTTCTGCTTTAATTTAATAAACATTATTTTTATGTTTTAATTTTATTATTTCCTACATATACTGGTACATGCAAGTCGTAAACATTTAACAATAGCAGTGCTTGATAGGCGATTACCGGTCCGACATCCGACAGTGACAAATAATAATAGTAACAAGACAAGCTTGAAGCTTCATCATTTATGATGTTTGACCATGTCCACAGACTCGGAAGACTGTCACTAGACTGATAACTGACTTCAGGTATCAGGATTGTTCATGATAACGTGGACAATTTACCTTTTGTTACGTAATGAGTCATCGTAAAATCATTTTTTTAATAAACTACATTATATGTACTTATTGCAAAATGTGATACATTTAATATAATTTTTGACAATAATAGTTATCGTCGTTATTAATAGAATAATAATATTATTCATATCTACCATGAATTTGCATAATATTAAGTAATAAAATATATATATAATCAGCAGATAGCATCAGTCCGTTGCACCAAAGTGGTTAGAGTAATCCCTATATATCACTTTATATTGTAACAACGTCTTATTGCTATCATTCTGAACCGTTCATTGCGTTATTTATTAGTACTTGTAAAACATTAATTTGTAAAATCAACCAATGTACCCGGTGCTTGCCACGACGTCCGTAAAGGCCATACAGCGTTTATTCTAGATTAATTCTACCGACACGTGAATGCTTCAATTTTCTTTGACCTACATCGAGTTTTATCGCAGTCACGTGTACGAATGCGTTATGTGATCTACAAGACAGTCAGGCAGCCGCTGTAGATTATTAGTTTCAAAGTTCATGTAGGGTCCATATTTATATGCTTTGGGGTTTGTTGTTGGTTAAAAAGAGATTGTCAGGGTTATTTATAATCACCTAAACATTTGATATCCTATTACGAGTAGGTAGTGTTATACTCATTATAAATATAGTGTGTCGGTTACTAAAGAAGTTTTCTTTATAGCCACGTAGGTAATCAGCCGTAACTGCCTCACGCCTCGACTGATTTGGGTTGAGACAGTGCAGCTTTTATGATCTTTTCCTTCCCGTATAAATGGATATTAATCAAGCATATAGAAATTAGTGCACTGGATTCGAAGTTTGATTTCAGAGTCGAGTCTCTGAGCCACCACGACTCAAGGGCGTAACGCTGTTTTCTAAGCATTTTATTAAAATTAAAATAATCCTACTGTACTATGTTATTAAATATAATGACATATACTTGATGCACTGATTGTTTGTTTATTGTATTTCATTTAACTAATTAAGGCAATTTGTATGAAGCATGGCCCATGGATCAAATGAAATAATCACCATAAAATAAAAAAACAAATAATCACCTATGTACGTAGGATCTATACTCTATATTAATTAATATTAAGAACTTTAATTAATTTATTGGCCACAGTCCACTGGCACAATAGGTATATAATATGTCTCAATTAATTTGCGACAAAAATTCGTTCTTCCTTCGGTACATATATTTTGTTAACACATAAACAGTAAAACCAAAAATTTCATCCTAAATTACTCTCTCTTATATCAAATCTAAAATTGAACTCTATTGCAACGTACGACCGTTTAAGCCTAGATTGTTCTCAATTACAATGTTTAGATGTTTATTCGCGTAGAGTCTTCATAAAATAACGTTCATTGTATAAAACTTACTAAATAAGTTCACTGGATTGGTTTATCAAAGACATGCCTCACTGCTATTGGCCGAAATATGCCTCGTGTCAAAGTTTTGTACATACAAAACTAACTGATTTTCCATGCTACGTCAAGTTTGTGCTGCTTATGTAGCACTTATTGAATAGATAAAATTATATTTATCTCTTTCTAACTCACACTACACATAATAAGTCGATATCTTTTATCTCGTTTTGGCTTTGAGTGAAGGTCCCAGAATGTTCTAGATGTTTTAATGTATAAATTTTGGCGCGACGGCAACATTACGTTTCATTCATTTGTGAAGTAGATAGTGTTAACTCGTGAGTTGTGTTGTGATTTGTGCGTGGTTATTTTAGTCAAATCTCTAGTTATTTGTGGATTTTAACAGAAATATAATTCTATTGTAAGTATATTTTCTATTTATGTGTCTTAACTATGTGTTTTGTAATCTGATACTCCGTTAAAGTACCGATCATTTTCAAAGTTCTAGAAAATTAATTGAACCTAGTGGATCATCGGTGATTTCCTAAAATGGTGTTACGTGTGCTCTAATAGGAATCTGTTTCTTTGTTTTAGAAATATGGGGAAGGATTATTACAAAATATTAGGACTGAATAAAGGTGCGACTGATGATGAGATCAAAAAAGCGTATCGCAAATTGGCCCTCAAGTACCATCCGGATAAGAATAAGTCGGCTGGAGCAGAAGAACGGTTCAAGGAAGTTGCGGAAGCGTACGAAGTGTTATCAGATAAGAAAAAGAGAGAAATTTATGATGAATGCGGTGAAGAGGGGCTGAAGAGTGGTGGCAGAAATTTCAAAGGTACTGGCGGTCATTCCAACGCGTACTCGTACCACGGCGATGCATGGGCTACATTTGCTCAGTTCTTTGGTTCAGCGAGGCCCTTTCAACCATTCTTTGACATTAACGGTAGCGGTGGAGGTAACTTTTTTGATCGTGACATGGATGTCGATCTGGATCCTTTTGCCAACATCGGAATGGGAACAACTCGACCAAGTGGCCCAGGCGGCGCGTATCGTAGCCAGAGCTTCAACTTTCACGGATCACCACATCGGAAAGAAAGAACACAAGACCCACCAATTGAACATGACTTGTACATGTCACTTGAAGAGATTGCTAGGGGCTGTGTAAAGAAAATGAAAATTTCAAGAGGAGTCATTCAACCAGATGGTACAACAAAGAAAGAAGATAAAGTATTGACAATCCATGTAAAGCCTGGCTGGAAGGCAGGTACCAAGATCACATTCCAAAAGGAGGGAGACCAGGGAAGAAATAAGATTCCAGCTGACATAGTATTCATTATTAGAGACAAACCAAATCCATTATTTAAACGTGAAGGCAGTGACATCAGATATACAGCAAAGATATCTCTTAAACAGGTATGTTTTTTAATTATTGTGATTGTTTGTTTATTATTTGTTGTTTAATGATTACTATCTACTGGGTTTGTCATTGGGATTTTTAATGGTTTATGTCTGATGAGTCATAAATTTATTGTTGGAACCAATAATATTATACAAATATAAGTAACATTCTTATAGTTTTAATAAACCCTTATTGTTTCAGGCCCTATGTGGAACAATTATTGAAGTGCCAACAATGTCTGGAGATAAATTAACAGTCAATTTACAAGGAGAAATTGTTAAACCCTATTCAGTGAAACGATTCCCTGGTTACGGCCTTCCATTCCCCAAGGAGCCAACTAGGAAAGGTGATCTGCTTGTGGCATTTGACATCAAATTTCCAGAGAAACTCACTCCTGCAGCAAAGGAAATATTGGAGAGCACTTTACCAAACTATTACACATGATTGTTTGGAAAGTGGAAAAAAATTCTGGATGTTTTGGGACTTACTTTGTCTAACATAAGTTCCGCTTGATAGGATCTGCATTTGTTCAATTTGCAAGGTGAGCGACATTTAAGTAATTGAGCATTTTGGTTATGTGTTCATTGACAATCCACAATTTACTCAATGATTTTATATTCAAAGTATTTCTTGCTTCATATTTATTATATTGTGGATAAAAGTTTGTATGGGTTGAAACTTTGTGCGTTTTAGTACAAAGAGTTTAAAATTGTGTCAGTGAGTGTATTTAAAATTGACAATTGTAAATACTTACATCATGTAAATATTAGCAACAATTATAAGTTAGGTTTCAGTACTTAGGAATCTAGCTCATGTTTCATAGTACTTTGGGAATGCAATTTTGTCTTTGTACACAGATTAAAACTGGACATAACATACATAGAATTATTGAAACAATTGGTTAATAAAGCTTCTTCAAATGTCATGTTTGAAGAACAATCAAAATTGTATTTTTTTTATCTGTTTGTACCCAGCAAGATTTTGTTTCAAAGACTGATCATTGTAATAGGTTTAATTGTAAGACAAAACTTATAATTTTGCCCTAAAATTTGTTGAAATAAAAAAATTCAATTTCTTTTTGGCTTTTATTTTACCTGAATATGCCTAGTGTTCACTGCAGAATAAGATTCAATACCAAGGAGAAAAATCATCAAGGATTATTTAGATTTAATTAAAAAAATATGACCACTATTTTGAACACAGGTGTAATGAACTACGATAATATTAAAATCTATTGTCACTTGCCTACCTATATCTTAATTAGGACAAATTAATAAATCCAGTTTTCCTCGCTAGAATGTAAAATTCACTATCCACAATATTAACTTAATACATGGCCTATAAATACTATCCAGTCCTTGAATTTAATCCTTAACATCATATTTTTCTGTTCATGTATACTGTCTGTTGAAACATGATTTTGATTAGTATATGTTCATCTGTTTTGTGAAATCCATTTAAATAATATATCATTTAAGAATTTTTTTCATTGTATTAATGCTGTGGGCGATTATTAAAATAGTTCTATACCAAACTTCGATGTTCGTAGTTTTATATCCGTCGGGCTGATAGCGCCATACAAAAACTTAATATTGAAGTAGAAATATAGAGTACCTGTTCGGTTGGAAAAACAATTAAAGACGTATTAAGTTTGGGGACGATCTTAAATTATCACTGCCGATCAGCAGTAGCGCGCGGGATTGTCTATAATTACAGCAGGATTTTGATCGTAAATTGGTGCAGGAAAATCGGCTACAGGTTAATTCTGCGAAATGTGCTGTTATTTCTTTTTACAAAGCACGGACACCGATTGTCTATAATTATTACATTGAGAAGCAGCCAATTCCAAGAGAAGCGGAAGTTGCAGTTCATTTAAACGTGAAATTAAATTTTCGGGATAACAAAAATAATGAGTAAAAAAGCTAATAGGAATTTAGGGTTTTTTGCGTATGGCAAAAGGATCCTCTAAATTCAAATGGGGCTTCATTATCAACTAGCAATAAACTATGAAGTGTTACTGCACGGATTAGGACGTCATATGCAAAAATACATTTACGCGGGGGCGGGCATATTAGATAAATATTAATACGACCACTGCAAAACTATTTTAGATATCAGAAGAAAATCTTAGATGAGCGTCTGTAACTCGTAAATATAACTTTTCTACGCTTATGTGAAAATCTTAACAGTTCTCAAATTATGGACGTAGTGCGGCCGTGAAAAACAGCTTAATAACAACTTGCTCTACATGATAGGAAATCATTTTTATTATAAAACAACGTCTAAATTGCACAGTTTTAAATAGTAACTTTTTCACCTGTTTCTGACGAATCGTGTTTGCGATGTTATGAAAAGAAACAGGTACTAGTTACCTAAATAAATACCTATATTTTGAATTTTAAACTGATTTATGTATTTAATTGAAGCGAGGTATGTCAGAACCGAATCAAGTGGAGATCAGTGGTCTCTGTCTACCCCTTCAGGGAAAAGGCGTGATGATATAAATAATAATGCTGGAAATTCGTATTATAAAAAAAACAAGAAAATAGTGGTTTGACAATTTGGAACCAACCACATTCCAATCCGAATAATGAATTAAATATATTCTAATACTATATGGTAGCTACTGGGATGCTATAAATATACGAAGTGCAGCTTTCTTATTTTCTAGAAGGATACTAAATAACAAACTCAACCTATCTCCGCTCACAAAGTAGGTAGACCGGTCTCTGGCCTCTGCTACATAATACACATTACATAATATTCTAACTAATGCTTTTGTGTTGCCAATGTATAGTTTTGAATCTACTAAGATAGTTTCTTAATAATGTACAGTAAATAAGAAAGTGCACTAGGATTCCCTGTGTCGTCTCTTTCGTTTGACATACGAGTACAGGTAAAAAAAATAGTTTAAATTTTATACCATTTAGTAAGATCAAAATCAATGGTGGTAGTATATAATTTTATTGCACCTCAACAAACAATAATTTTAAAAGGTTTTTATACTTTAGCATCGTTAAATTAAGACTATTGAAAGCAGAAGTTATATTAATCTTTCTTCTCGCAGTTATTTTAAGCGCTGAATAACGATTGCAAAATTCCCTTAAACACGGTAAAAATTTCAGAGCTACTTATAAAAACTTCGATGGCCACGTGCGCGTATCATCGTCACGTGTAGGCAAAACGTGACGCGCGATCATATAGCCACAAGATATACAAAACCTACAAATCGACCATAATAAAGTCCTTAGTCCTTTAAACTTGTATAGAGCTATCTAATTTAGCCGGATTACCACAGAATGACCCCACCATCATTGTCTGTTACTGAATATGAAAGTTCATTGGCATATTGTAAAAAGAACCACTATATTATATAAATAACTGAACATTTTTGAATAATCTCATTATTACTATTGAGTATTACAGATATTGCATGGAGACTAGACGAGGGTAAAACAAAAATAACTTGTTTATATTGTGTGAAATTAATACGCAACACTTAACCTTGCGGAGGAAAAGAGAAATTAAAATATCTTAACAAAAGATGGTTATTGGCCCGATTAAGGTTTGATAATAAAAAAAAATTGAATTTAGTAACGATAAATAAATATTATGGTATGTATAATAAAGTAGGTTCTTTGTAAATAAAAAAATACATTTTCGTTGGTCGTTTACATTTAACGTTATTAATTTTGAATGTCGTCAATATATTGTGTTGCGAATAATCGTTTGTATTATATACCTAAAAAACAGAAGCTAACACATCTGCGATTTTCCATTGTATACAATCCAGGCGCTCTCGATTGTATAAAAAACAGAATATTTTACTTATGGTATAAATAAATCCACATTAACTAATATATTACATTAACGTATATATTTTAAACAGACTGAAGACGTCATACTTGACATTTCGACTATCTCTCACATATAATGATGCGTTTTCAGATAACTAATTAGTATCATTGTGATACGTCAAAGTCGTACTACCTCACGTGTGGCATTGATAATACTTGAGAAACTTCTCGATTTGCTGTTTTGTTAGCAAACTTTATGTTATCGGTATGTGATAAAATCACGCTCGTGGACTGCTTCCAAAAAATGCGTAGATTATTTAAAAGGAAGTCAGCGAAAAATGTAAATATTTTTTTGCTATCTCGAAACAAATCAATCGAATGATTAGAAGAAATCGAGCCTCATTGATTGGTTGAAAGTGAAATGTTTGCTTCAAATGTCAATAGGTTTTTTGTCGAAAGTAAAGGCCCTGCCGTTTCCTATCGTTCGTTCGTTTTCGTTCTGGTAGCTTACTATTTATATCTTTGGTAAATAAAACAAAGCTAACGTATATAAATTCCATTTCGCAGTGCATAAAACAAAAGAATCGTAAATCACCAGCAGAATGACATAACGTGTCTGCCAATCAACGATGCCAAGCATAACTCTAGTCATTGCCAAGGCGCCATTTTGCATTGAATTATAAAAAAACATCTACTCGTCTTTGATCATAGTAACATTGACAAAAGATTTATAGAAAAATAAACAGGTGAAATATAAGATTTTTGCCTCAATTTTCATGATCTGTTTTGTGACCATGTTAGGTGATCAGCGTAACACACGTCGCCGACGTTTTGGGTCGTTAGACATGCCGTTTTCCTCTAGATGTTTTCGATTGTTAAATGTACACAGAAAAATCCATTGCTGCACAGCCGCGTTTCGAACCTAAGACCTCCGGCATGAACGCATGACATACTAACTATAGGGACAGTCTTGAATGCAAATATTATTTCGGGTGAGTAGTCGTAAAAGGCAAAAATGTGCCATCAATACGGGGCTCTAAAAACAGCAAAAGGCTATTTTTTATATTTACTAATACAGTATGTAATTTCCTTTATTATTTTTTTATTATTTTGCTTCAATCACATATATCTCTTATAACTGTACTGTCGTAACATATATTTTTTGCAAAGCTTCAAATATATGTATTATTATAGTGTAATTTACGGGTACCAGAAGGGAAATACCGGTTCTTTGAGGTCCATACGGTATTTATAACGTTAATTAAAGATATTATCGTGTGTGTTGCCCATGGCAACGATGTTATATCCAAGAAAAAATACAGGTAGTCATGGCATCAAGCACAACATACATTTATATATTGGAGCAACCGCTGTCTGCCATAACTACTGTTATTATATCACAAAGGAACACTCAAGGTCCAGGATTCAGCCATGACGTCATTATTCCATATTCAGCCGGCCAACTGTTTGTAATTTAAGCTTAAATAACACTCTACTGCAGTGTATTAAAGTCTATCGCGCTCAGTAAAAATTGCAAGGTCAGCAACTTCCTACGTTTTGCCAAATATTGATGCTAAACTATGACTCAAGATGTAAGAAAATGTGATTTTTCTTACAAAATTGATATAACAGGTGTATTTATAACAAGGTTACCTTTTTTATTATAAAATTATTTTAGCAAGAGTGTAATACCAACAATGCTGTTTTGTTTTGTTTTGCTGGATTGGAATCCCGAAGTAACATTTTAGGATTAATGAGGTTAACATAAAGAATGTTATAGTAAATTATGCATGACGGACTTTACTAGAGGATAAATTCTATAATACATGATTTTTCATAACTTTAACCACAACGGACGCTAAAGAATAATTTTTCCCGTGAGTAAAGTTCGATGGCGTTTAATGTATGGAGATGTTCTGACAATAAATGAAGCACTTTGTTTGAAGTTGGGTAACAACTGACTTACTTAATCTAACTAAATAAAGTTATAAGGTATTGGTATTGCAACGCTAACAAAAGTGACTCTTCAATAAAAGTGTAGTCAATTTTGGACATTATCGTAAACGAGAAACATTTCGTTTATGTTTAATACATACTCGTATATGCAACTAATGTTAGGTTACATAAGTCGTTTTTGCAACATTTTAAAGCTCCACTCCATTTCCATGTTATATATAAAATATATTTCTGAAGCCAGCCATACCTGATAATTGAGTTAGAAAAATAAAACAACTTTATATGAAGCGTTGTTTTGGTAGTTGGTAATTTTCCAGTTCTTCCGAAACAAGTATTGGGGCTTCCCTGTAAGAATAATGTTATGCAAGTCTAGGTCCGTTGTTATTTTGAATTTTCTATGTTCATTTAAGGAAGGCGATATATGTGTTGTGTTCCTTATAGCATACATAGGATTTTTGCACTCTTTGTATTAACTTTTGGGTTCTTCCTAAAAGACTCGGACCATAAACGGTGTAACAATAATTAAACAACAATTGCGCAAGAGCTTCGAGGCAGCTCGTGAGTGCGTAAGGTTATATCTACAGTACGCATAAGGATCAGTGTTTAGATTGACAAAAATAGGATCATAAAACACATACAGAAATCTGTGGCCCAGCGCCATTGATTTATGTATTTAGTAAAGTCATAATATGCTAGACGAAAGTAAATAAAACCAAAATTTAAAAACAAAATTTATTAAAATTTGCGTATGTCAAAAATTATCTAATTTATCCTAGATTTGTATGAGGTAAGGGATTCTTTTACTATTAGGATATTTTAAAATATCTATCGTTGTTACGACTATATAAAATATATAAAAATACACAAATATAATCACTGTAAATAAGTTAAATGAAATACAGTTTTAATCGACTTCTTATGTGATCTATTTACTTTTGATAACAAAACTTTTACGTCGATGAAAAATGTATTTAATTTTATTAATCTTAAGAGTAACCATACTTAAACACAAAACTTATTTAGACTGGTGTAAATGCAAATATTAACATATAAATAATGCAATTACGTTCTTTAAATAAGTGTTTACTATAGGTGTAATATTCGTGTTAACACATATTATTTTATAACATTATATTTTTCAGTATTTTAAATTACATGGCACGGGTATAGCAAGGTCAGAATAGGGTTGAAAATGCATCGCAAAAAGTTTGTATATAATTATGACGTTTAGCTCAAATTCAATATGACAGTTGACTACTCGTCTATTCTTTTTGTCAGGAGCTATTTTCTATGGAGTTTTTACGTCCTTTGAACCATAATAGATTTAAGAAATAGGATTAATTATATGACTTCGCCTTAAATTAGATTTAGCTTTTGTTAGTAGGTTCTATTAACCGGTTATGATGAATAAAATGTTAACTAACCACAAATCATTCAGGGATTGAAAATTGACGACAAAATATGTGTAATCAAACCTTAATAATTATAAAAAACAATAGGTGTCTAGCATCGTTAATGCTGTTTTAAAATCACGCACCAAACACACATTTTAAAAGTTTTTTAACTTTAACATAAACCAATAAAGAATTAAAGCTGGCAAGGATTTTAAAGGAAACATATGGCTAACATAAATCGGGCTAAAAATATCTAGTTCTTTTTAGTTTTTTTGCTTTTCTTAGGCATCTCATTCGGCCCTTCTCTCCAGGGTTCGAAGTTAGGTTGGGGAAGTTCCTTGCAGTCCACGAGTGGGTTAGTAGCACTGAAGGCTTCCATGACTCTTGGTTGTGCTAGGTCAAGTAGTTCCTCATTGGAACAGATGACTCCAGCCAACGTTGTTTTGCGAAGCTCGTGCAATTGTTCTAAGGATTTAAGTGGTATAATGTTCATGTTTTACAGTAATGTACTTTCGCTATGAAAAAAGAATTTAAAGTTAAATAATGTCAAAATAAAACGGTAGCTTCTGGTTTAAATAACCTATGAGGATTCAAATTTACGAAGGCCGTGTTTGCAGACCGGCACTGCACCTGACTTCGTGATTTTTGGATCATGTCGGGCCTTCGGGCTATTTCCAGATATATGAACAATCGTGTGCACCTCTGCACTACACATTTTCCCTCTATTAATAATCAGTTAATTAGACGCTGTGGGATCTGGAGAATTTTACACAATTGTTAGGGTTTCCAAAATTGTATAACGAATACGATGCTATATTTATCATAATTAATATTTATATCGATATAGTTGATATATATACTTATTGTATTTAATAATTAGATTAGCAATTTATTTAATAATTATTGTAGCCTCACGATTGCCCTCAATATTTCCCGCCAAGACGCTAGCCAATCACAGAAACCGCTTGGTCTGTGATACTTTATACAACAATATCCGTTGATTTTTACAAAATATACAAGTTTGTTATAAAACAGGTAGTTTAATAAATAGATGATTTGTATTATTAATATCTTAAATTATGAGTATTTAAAATAGATATAATTGATGTTTATTTAATATGGTTTTGTAAATAACAGTTCTATTGATAAGACCCACAATTGGTTGATTTTTCTCGAGTGACGCGCGAAAAATTCGGCGTTATCTCGCGCGTTATTTAGTTAAGAGTGGTCAGTGGAACAACCAAGCGCGGGGCTAGGTTCCGTCGGTAGGTCCAAATTTCGGACCTATTCTATTTTGGGGATCGATTAGAGATTGTCACAAAAATTGTTAATTATAAATCAGTATGCAAATATAGAATATTTATCAAATCTATTGTATTTAAAACGGAAAAATATCCTGCATTACTGGCTGGAAGAGGCCTAATACAAATGACAGTAACAACGAATATGGAAACATTATACACGTATTTTTGTAATGAAAATTGTTGTTTTTGTTTAGTAAGCAGTGTTTTTGTTTTTGACTGAAATGATCCAACAGTGACCTCAGGTGTTTTTTAACTCTTTAATCTCCCTTCGTGTACCATTTGCCTTGCTCTCATTTATACAAATTGTCTGTTACCTTTGAATTTTTATTTACGATTCTTATCTTATTATTGATAAATTCTATTAACTCACCAATTGTAAATCTGATATCTGGATCTCCGGTCTCATACCAGAACCTATCACCGACCTTTACCCTGTAAAACTGGTCTGAAATGAGGCAAGTGAGGGTAGGACCCAAAAGTCTGCCTCCTGGTTGCTCAGCTAATGCTCCTGTGTATAAATCGATATCTTCTACATCCCTGGTGAAAAAAAAGATTTAACTGATTTCTTCAGTAGAGAAGAGAAGCGACACTGCTGAAATGTTTGAGTTGCCGGCGTTGCACGGATGGATTTTCTACATGAGCCATAATCACATTTGAAAGGTCAAAAAGTTATGTAACTTTTATTAGTAATTATTACAATAAAATACTTTATATTTGATTAATATTTACAATTTTCTTAACCTACTTCATAGTAATAATAATAAAAAACTTACAAATTAATAAAAAGAAAATTAAAACAATTTTAAAAGTTTGGACCCTGTGGCAGTGTCTTTTAAAAAAATGATTAGGAAACTGACAAAATAACGTTGAAGAACCCGTCGCGGAAGATAGACGCACGCCCAAACCAATGGACAACTTAAATAATAACAACTATTTAAACCAGTAAGGTTTGATTCTACGTACTTATAGATTTTACAGATCCGACTAAGAGAAAGCTCATCAAAGATGGCGTTCAAGTCTTGGAAGGTCTTTGGTCTCGAGAGTCCACAGAGCTCTCTCCAGGCTGGGTAGGAGGGCAAACCGTGGTCTCTTCCTCTTTGGATGTTTAGAGATACCAGGTCAAGGCCGCAGTGATGGAGCATAGGATCTGATGGAGTGGTTGAAGTTGTTGAGTTTACGGCTTTGGGATGCTCGAAGAGATGGTTGCTAAGCTGAAAAGTAATTATGATAACGTGATTGTAAGGTAAAAACAGCTTCGAATTATTTTTTTCTAGTAGATAGGAACTTTTGTTACTGAACGGTGCAACGTTAATATGCCCAATTAGCAATAATTGGACAAATAAATACTTAATGGATAAATAGTTAATTTATATGTTTATTAATGGTTTGAGAAATAACGACCGACTTTCTTGAGACTAGATCTGGGGACATACAAGATTTGTAATATTGATATGGACACTATAAGATGTTGTTATGTTAGTTATTAACTAAAGAAGAAGGTCCCTTTAGGACTGAATAAACTGACCGTCATGGATGTCGACCTCGACTTTTATGGTAGATTTGGTTTTTTGCAAGTTATGTTTTGATGGGATTGAGTTTAAATCATAACTCTTGTTTATTTTATATATTGTTATACTTGTATAATTTATATACAAACAGTAAAATTATATGTATACGTCCTACAAAGTGACATGTGTTCATCAAAAGCAATATGTTGTACTTTTCTGTAAATTAATGACGCCTTCTAAGACGTAACGGCTTTGCCTTACAAAACTGTTTGCGTTGTATTTTATTACAGGCGTTATAAGGTAGATTGATCGTATTATGTAAAATATTTTTGGATCGAGTCCAAGAACGTGAATCAAACTCAAATCAAAAATAAAAAAACAACATATTTTAAATAAAAAAGTGCCGATTGGAGTCGAATTCGTTTCCACATAGGAAAAAGAAGACTTTTACTTTTAAGTTTATTGCATGTACAGCTATCGTTTTATTGTAATTATTTTAAGAACGACTACAATGTAATGTTAATCTAAAGTATTATTCTCATGTAAGTTCTTTTTTGTCTTTTTTGAGAAATAAAGTCTTTAAACGTAAGCGTAAGTTGAAGCATCAGTAGTTTTCGGAAAATGTGACCCCGCGTAAATAAAGCTGTAAAAATCGCTAGATTTAATAATTTGTTATCGAATAGTGCTGTAAAGTGGTTGTCATATTTATCGTTGGTTATGGAAGATATGGCGATTTTCTGAATACAAGTACTTTTGAAATCGGAATTTGGGAGTGTCAAATGCTTAATACCTCGGTAGTTACATGTGGGTCCACTGTATGAACTGGCGTGTCCATGGCAGATTTGACCGCAAGCCTCGCGCCCTTATCGGTGTTGTAGAGTGCGAATGGATTGAATAGCATCTCGTGTAGGTGGGTGTAGCTAACCGTGCCGGTACTGACCTCCACATTGTGAATCAAACCCTGAAAGAATATTTACTGAAGTCTGCATGTTGTACCACGAGAATGTAAGTGCGTGATCCTATTTCACCATGCCTCCTACTGATAGGGGACAAATATTTGTTTTTAATTTATTTTATTATTATTAAAAACTTAAGATGTCATGTGGAACATGGTGTAATGGTTGCAGCAAACGTTGTGTAAAACAAAACAAAAAATTGGCGATAGTGGCGGAGAGTTTATTGCCAGTTCTTCTCTTCCGTTCTACGTCCGATTTAAAAACCCCGCTACGATTTGAGAACTGGCAGTAAATGTAAAACTAGAATCATATATGTTTATTTTCCACGTTCATAAGTGTCCATTGTTTTACCGAAATGAATGATTGATTTTGATTGATTGAATGATATACGAGATCAGACTTAGCACTATTGGAAAGGATCTTATATAATTTCGGTATAATGATATTTTAACTCTAAAATCGTGTCTCTATATTTATCCTCAATATTTTAACACCTTCATGACTGGTGATCTAGAGAGGTGATAATGTAAAACGAAGAGACGAAGGGATGATTCATATCATTGTCAAATGAAAAATACTAGTTTTGTTGACTATCTGGACAAGAACTGCTGCAACTGCAAATGACAGTCTAATCAACCATACCCATTCTCTGTCTCCGACATATCACCTTACCTGAGGCTTCCGGTAAAACTTTTGGATGTACTGCGAGCACATTCCAACTTGGTTAGCAAAGCGCCACTCACGCGAGCAATACGAGTAATCAACAAAATTTCTACTGAGGTAGATCTATTTGTTTTTACACTAGCTGACTTCACAAGAGATGCTTGCTATATTAGTTATAAGATTTAGGCATATAAAAATAGTTTTTTAAATGTTTTTTTTGTAGCGTAGTCGGTGTCGGTATTACTTTGACTAGTTGTAACTGTTAAGATAGAATAATGATGTGGAAATAAAAAAAATCCAGACCAGGTACTTTTTGGCTGTAATCTCTTATAAACTGTGGCAACAAACACCACCTTCAGTCAACGTTTTAATAAAGCTTACGTCGCCCTCCACGATATGGGTGTATTTACTTACTGGTAGCAAAGTGTGAGCGAATCTGAAGGCTGATGCCGCGAAGTGGTTCGCAATGGAAGGGTCCACTGTAGGATCGTAGATATCAGAGTAACCAGAAGTACGAAGAGTCAAGTTGAGTGCCCACATCACGTCCACACCTATAAACGTAAACGTATGTTAGGCTCTTTCCGTTAAAGCTAATTCTTAAATATATGGCTGAGGTCTAATGGTTCGTGCGTGCATGCTTGGCCATGCGTCATTCTCGTGAACGGGCTGCTTGTGGTGACTGGTCGGACTTGAATTCGTATATGCGGTGATGTTAGTTATGTCCACTAAATATTTGCGTGTTGTTCTCACTTTAAAGTTAGTGCGTGCTCCCATTTCACCATGCCTACTGCTGATAGAGGGCAAATCTTTGTTTTTATATATTTTTTATTATCATAGTTAATTACTTAAAGATGTCATGTGGAACATGGTGTAATGGTTGCCGCACCTTTTTAAAAAAAATCTTGGCGATTTAAAAGAGCGGCAGAGTGTTTATTGCCAGTTCTTCAAGTCCGTTCTACGCCAATGATCTAAGAACTGGCAGTAAATGTAAAATTTGAAGCATTTCATATATATTTCTTTATTGACGTTCACAAGTGTACATTGTATTACCTAACTGAATAAATGATTTTGTAATTATACATTTTTATCAGGTATGTAAAAACAGCATGCAAATGAGAAAATATAAGTAAAAAAAATATATGTACTACGAAGCAATATTACCTAAGATAGCTGGCAAGAACTCCGAATATGTGATATGTTGCATCTGAGCTCCTATAATCCTCCTAGCTTCCTGAAACACCGTCTCATCAGACCAGGTTGGGTTCAGCTTGATCAACTCAGCAGCCACTCGGTTGTGTTGCCGCGCCCAAATCAAATGCATCGTGGTTAAATGTAGATTCTCGTTTGCTCTTTCATCTCCTGAAATATAACGATGGTGGATGTTTTATATGTAAGTTTTGCAAGAGTAACTCAAGAAGATTGAGCAGTTATAGCCTAGAGGTTTCAACGCCCTCACTTAAAACTCGCCACCTAAAGTGGTCCATGCTTTCAAAAGAAGCTATGGTCCATTCCTGCAAGAACTGGACCCGATCTCCCCTAGCTATTTCTAAAAGCAAATGGTCCGATCTGTGAAGGATATTTGTGTCAAGTATGTAAACAATGGGTGTGGAGAGGGGGGCGCAAACGCAACATGTCAGGAAGCGGATAAGGCTCTGCTCTTACCACATCCCGCCTCAGGCGGTTGTTGGTGGCGCCTTGTGGTTTTAGTGGGTATGCGCAATGCATTTCCACGAGTAAAAAGTAAAAGAGGTTTCAACGTGCGACATCATCATCATCCCTGGGGTCGACCCTCGGCTGTGCATCAATGGACTTTCTGTCTATGCGCATTTAACACTCACTCGTACGGTGAAGGAAAACATCGATGAAAAGTCGGCGGTGTGTGTCAGGCACAGAAGGTTGATCACCGATATTGGTATATCGGATCGAATTCGCCACTTCATCTAAGTAAGTATGTTTAATTAATGAAGTGTGAACGTAATGTGTTGAATTTGAATAAATATGAAAATTGTTTAGGTTATGTGCTTACTCAATTTCAGTTATCGTTATTCTTATGTTTTGTTAGCAACTTGGTAACATTTAGTTTGTTGGATTATTCAATTATTCTTATTAAATTTATATTGCTATAAGTAATGTAGATTGGTTAAAAGGGTACTATATAAATCTAAATTATTATGGACTGACAGGACGGATAAAATCCGAGGCAATAGACTCCAATGACGCTGACAAACTTACCGCTATGGATATATAATTTTCGATAACACAGTTTCTACAGTTACAGAGGCTTTAGACTGACCAAGATTCCTATCGTATCGTGTTGTATCGTGTGTTCGAGCCTCGACTTAACACCAATGGCCTTGTCTATTTGCGCATTTACACTCGTTCGTACGGTGAAGTTTTTTTTTTAAATTTATTTGTACCATAGTTATACACGTTTTAATCTTATAAATATTGAAAATATTTGTACACTTAATTTAAAGTATAAATTAACGTTATACCTGCTTCAAAACAGTAACGCCCCTTTGCGTTCATTTCCACAGTATTACATCCATCATTTGGATCTGTTGATGGTGGAAGCAGCTCCCAATGGCCGATCCGGAGCATCCTCAGCTGTCCACGCATGCCTTCCCGTAGTTTCGAAGTCTTTTTCTCCGCAAAACTGTATACCGCTGATGCATCCAGAAATGCTGTAGCCTGATTTAGCTGTTCCCGTGCACCTGGAGAGATAAGTTAGTTTTTATAATATTTACACAACTTTTTCTTTTACGCGTGTTTACCATACATATAAAATAGGTAACATAGGCTATTAGGTAACGATGATGCAACTTACTATACTAAACTAAAATCTTATCTTAGGGTTTCATAATTAATATATATACGAGGCAGAAGAGAATTGCTCAACAAGAAGATTTTCAAATAAAGTTAACTGAGCTCATCTGATATCAAGAAGTAAGGACTTCTATGGGATACTGTGCACAGTAAAGGAGGAGTGATATAGTTTTATGAGGTGTTTTAAGAATAAGATTGTCAAGGGAATGAAAACCAAAGCAAACGCAAGAAGGGACCATAAAAATTAGCTTTTATAACTAGAACTAGGATTGAAAGTAATATTATAGCGAAAATGTAGGTACAACTCGCGCCGCGGGCTGAGTTTTCTTCGGAACTTCTTTTATCAAAGTCCAAATATGAATCTTGTGTATACACTTCAGCTTATCAAGCTGCAGTTCAGTTAGATCTGTTATTAATTTAAGTGAATTAATTTAAAGTGAGTACAAATTTTGATCTCACGTAAGTTAGGTAAGTTAGTTAAAATACAGTTTTTATTATTAGTATAATAAAAATAAATCAATGGCGCTACAACCTTTTTAGGGCTGCGCCTCAGATTTCTGTTTCATGATCATTTGTTAATCTAATAGGCAAGTAGGTGATCAGCCTTCTGTGCCTGACGTACGCTGGCGACTTTTTGGGTCTAAGGCAAGCCGGTTTCCTCACGATGTTTTCCTTCACCGTTCGAGTGAGTGTTATATGAGCACATAGAAAGAAAATCCATTGGTGCACAGCCGGGGATCGAACTTACGACCTCAGGGATGAAAGTCGCACGTTGAAGCCACTACGCCAACACTGCACTGCTATATTATTAACTGTTATATAAAAATGATTTCACGTCGAATTATATATTTCACTATGTTTAGTAGCTCGATAATAACTAATCTCTTCTAAAAATATTTATTCATAATATTCTTTTAACCGCTTATTTGCTGATTTTTTTTCTCTGCTTAACAATATTTTTATTTTTTTGGTATCATTTATGTTTATCAAAATTGTAATATATTTTATATAAACGAACTTGTAACATATACCATAGATATAATTTTCATATATGATAAAATTGATAAACAATAGAAGCATATTTTATTCTTTACGTACCAAAGTGGCAAGTCAGCGCGGGAGCAGATCGAACGAATTCCATACAAGTAAGGTTATAGTCTTGGTAATACGGGTCTTCTGCATCCAGTGGTACGGGGAAGCATTCAGGATGGACAGGGCCATTGGTGTTGCAGCATTGTAAAGAGGAACTGTTCACGCCTGAAAAAAATATATTTTTAAAACCCTTAACAGTCTGTTTTGAACTACTTATATGAATGTAAATATAAAGAAGATAATGTCTTCCCATACAAATTCATGATGCGGCAATGGCTTTTAAGGGCCTATATACGGTCGCACAACTCCAAAAAAGTACATTGCTTCTTTCCATGTTTTGTCATCGTTTCTTGCAGTATGGCGAATAGAAAAATGGTGGAGTTGAGTAGTTTATATATCCATTTTGAAAGATCGATACATGATTGAAACAACTTTGCTCGATAGAAAAAAAATCCAGACATAGCCAATTTTTGACACTTTGAATTCATTTTATGACGAAAATGTATATAATAGGACATGATTTAGAAATTTAGACGATATATTTTATCGCAATCCATTTCAGTAAAAAAATTGATTAAATTACATTAATTTAAGTTTTACATAACTAATTGTTATTACAGGCAGGCGCGCCTCAGCGCTCCAGCTCTCCATTGCGTACCGCAGGCCACCACGAGATACTGACACAGCAATGCGTGCTGGGATAGGGCCTTAACATCAACTCTTACTTAGATATTTTTATCTCGAGCTGTTCTGTCTTATTATCAATTATAGATTTCGCTTGCGATTTTTTTAAGTACAATCGATTACGTTCATATACGAGTATATTATCTCCTTGCATTGATAAAGTTTATATTAATTTATTAAAAACTGAAAGTATCATGTGATGTCTTGTCTAAATTATGTGAGTATATGTACCTTTACTAAGCGCAGTGGCAGTAATATCGTGGTCAATGAACTGGCCCCATACGGCCAGCATCACAGTCAAGGTAGAGTCGTGGGCATAACTTGGTCTGTGGACGGTCACACTCACGTCTCGAGCACTGGGTAATATTGCGCCATCAACGCCTGCCCTTGGGGAGCTAATTCCTGGAGATTCCAATACAAAATTATAAGGTAATGTTTTAGTCTTAGAAAAAAACCAGAAAGATTTTCAAGTATATAGATTTTTAACCTAGAAGATTAATATCAACCATATAAGGACTCTTTAAAGATTATTTTATCGGTCAGGTTGCCATTGCTATTACAACTTAAATTTGTTAACAAATGCAAACGTCTCTTCAATAGTCTTCAGCATAGCAACTTGATCAGTAAGACCCACTAGCAAGATCTTCTATACTAACCATCGCCATATGAAGGTGGCAGGACCCGTCTGAAGGGTGTATTTGAAACTCCCCAACGTAGTGGGTTCTTAAGATTATTGCAGGATCCATCTTGAGTTCTGTATCGTGATTTTCCACAGGGAGCACTTGGCGGGCTGCAGTATCTGGGCTCGGGGAAGAAGCCGTTGATAATCGGACCTACTCCCACACTGCCTTCGATGAGGGACGAGTTGGTTCTGAAATGTGGTTCACTATCAGAAAATATGTCACGTAAAAGTGTGACAAAAAACGGTACGTACTGTACGAGCCAAGGCTGTACATTTTGCTCACTCAGGCTTTCTTAGTTTATAAGCGTGATGATCCCTATGTACGTGCCAAGGTTCGTACATTCTTGCTCATTTACAAGCTTGACAAATTCCTATGTTTGTACGTGCCATGGCTGTACATATCGATCACTTATAAGCGTGACGATTTCCCAAATCGTCGGAGTTACGTCCCGAGAGTATAGCCCGACGCAGGCACTCTCTTCTACATTCGTTCATAGCGAACTAAATCATGGGAGTTACGTCCCGAGAGTATAGCCCGACGCAGGCACTCTCTTCTACATTCGTTCATAGCGAACTAAATCATGGGAGTTACACCCCGAGAGCATAGCCAGACGTAGGCACTCTCTTTGACTGTTAAATTGTATTCATTCGGTATATAGCAATTAGCACGTCATTATTTCGCTCATATTCTATTGTAACACGCGAGTGGTAAATATAGAGTAAATCAATAAATCTCTATTATTTGAAGCATCCCGTTGACCCAGGAACCGTACATTTTGGTCCTTCGAGCCGGATTTGAACCAGCGACCTATGGATTCAGCAAAATATCATATGTTAGCTAGTGGATTGACCTACTGTGAAAGACGTCAAATACAATGAATAATATTATGCAGATATTGGCCAAGGAGGAGAATTATCCAAATTAGTAAGGAGCGTAGTACAATCGTTATCTTCAGAGAGCATAGAACATCACAGCTTCATTTCCGGGGTAGGAGAGACCTTTCACAAAAGTACGGATCAAATTACGCTACTCTCTACTAAGGAGAAAACTGGTAGTAAATTACCTATGGATAAGCACAGTACTTATGCAGATATTGGTCAAGGAGGAGAATTATCCAAATTAGTAAAGAGCGTAGTACAATCGTTTACTTCAGATAGCATGGAGCATCATGGCATCATTTCCGGGGTAGAAGGGGGTCCCTTACAACATAATACAGGTCAACTTACAATGACCAGTTGTTCAGTTCATAATAATAACCCCAATGTGAGTACCAAAAAGAACATTGATGGTAAATTATCCATTGAATCTATTAGCAAGCCGACATGGCAACCCATAGAGCAGCAAACGCAACTTGATTGTAAAGTAAGCGAAGAAGATAAATCACATCGCGTTAATGTGGGTATCAAGAGAATGAAATGCTTACAAGTCAAGCAAGAAACAGAAGATAAACAAAACTTGTCTTCATCCATGTCTTCTACGATTAATAAAAACCGAAATCGCAGCTTAGTATTATCTAAACCTTTGTTGGAAGCACCGATTAAAGTGCCTACGGGGGCGTATTTGCAATGCAACTTAACACAAGGGTCCGACAAGGTTGTAAGAAACAATAGAATCATAACTAGAAACAGTAATAGGAAACGTTCGCATGGATCAAAAAAGGTGGTACTCAAATTAAATGTTTTGCCTATCAATAAAGGCAAGAAATATATTAAGCAACAAGCATTCGTGAAAAAGCAGAAGGTTCGAAGAAAAAAAGGAGTTAAGAATAGACAGGAATTTACAGGAAGGTCAAAAAGAATGGTCAGAAAGAGTGATATCTTTCGTAAAAGGGGAAGATTGCGAAGCGTTATCGCTCCGCACAATCGCAGGTTCACCGATTCAGGATTTCATAAAATTAACATACAGCAAACTTATTCAGTAATGCAATCCTATGAGTCCAATATGAGTAACCAAAGGAAAAGAAAGAAAAGCACCATCTATAAAATTATACTTAAAATTCCTTTAAGCATAAATAAATACAGTTCCATTTATGTATAACATACATCATCGAAACTTTACATTAAATATTGAGTGAAAGTTATTATTACAGATATAACTATTTATATTTAATTTTATAACGTGAAAAAGGATGAATAATATAATATCATAAACAATACATGGAATGCCAGTTCAGCAAAATATCATATGTTAGCTAGTGGATTGACCTACTGTGAAAGACGTCAAATACAATGAATAATATTATGTAGATATCAAATTACCGAGGTACGGTTGCATTTTATAACAATCATATTTAACCTAGGTCATGGTTTCAATCAACAACACAGTAATGTACTTTTATGCTCATGATAGTTCTCAGAATGTGCTCAAGACAGGTAGTGGATAGGACTTTACGATCATATAAAGATCAAGAGACGTCACGGAGCAGTAGGTGTAGCATCAGCTGAACCAGCAGCCGGTTTCGCAGTGGCGTCAGGGAGACCCACCCGGGACCGGACTCCGATATTTCTTAGTGTTAGTGATAGTGCCGTGGAATAGTATAAGAAGTGTTAACATAAGTTTAGAGACTGTTAAACATTTCCTTAAGTTAAGCATATAATGGTTTCATCTTGTAAAGCACTACATATTCATCTTGCACTTTTTGCCTGGGGGAGTATGTACGAGCCAAGGCTGTACATTTTGCTCACTCAGGCTTTCTTAGTTTATAAGCGTGATGATCCCTATGTACGTGCCAAGGTTCGTACATTCTTGCTCATTTACAAGCTTGACAAATTCCTATGTTTGTACGTGCCATGGCTGTACATATCGATCACTTATAAGCGTGACGATTTCCAAAATCGTCGGAGTTACGTCCCGAGAGTATAGCCCGACGCAGGCACTCTCTTCTACATTCGTTCATAGCGAACTAAATCATGGGAGTTACACCCCGAGAGCATAGCCAGACGTAGGCACTCTCTTTGACTGTTAAATTGTATTCATTCGGTATATAGCAATTAGCACGTCATTATTTCGCTCATATTCTATTGTAACACGCGAGTGGTAAATATAGAGTAAATCAATAAATCTCTATTATTTGAAGCATCCCGTTGACCCAGGAACCGTACATTTTGTGGTGCTTGTCACCATTTCCTGCTATTTCTTCCACCCTTGCCGAAGACGAAGAATTTTTATTTTCCATTTTATATTGAAATGATTGCTCTTCTTGCGTAGTAGAATAATTTAAATTTAAATTAAATAGTGCATCGTGCAGGATCGTGTTATGTTTTTGAGAACAAATCATGCATCTTTTGTGCGAGAAGCAAACTTCCACTTCATGTTTAAATAAACAATTTGTGCAAAGCTGCAATCTTAAAATTGTATCAACCCTGTCATTAAAATGTTTTGCTAAAAATGATTGACAATTAAACAGGCCATGGTTAGATAAGTTGCATAATTGACAATATTGTATTTTATTTTCATTTCCTCGTTTATTGAAATGCGTCGACAGCGATTTTTTGCTGATGCTACATTTTGATGAAGGTCGCTGTTGTTTTGCAATTAAGTCTTGTCCGGTTTGATTATTAGCCATTTCCAAGGCATATAATGAATTTTTTGAATTATGTGAATCCCTAAGTACCGGTGATTCCATATGAATTTCTAGAAAATTCTTCTGTAGGCTTTTAGAATGCAATTTGAGATTTATCTCTCTTCTATGGTGCCTATATATAGCTTCCTGCTCGTAAAATTTATTCTGATACTCCGTGTTGGAGCCTCCAAGATCAGCATCTATTTCGATATGGGTTTTAAAGATTAACCCCCATCGGAATTTTAATATTTCTAGGGCTTCTTCAAGATCATATTTATCCAATGACGAGTATCCATTAGATAGTTCTAACATACTATCAAAGGACCTAAATAAAGCTGCTTGTTTACGAAGCAACTCTTCGGTTTTTTTTTGAATACCTGAAGGATTTCAGGCTGTCAGTGAAAGAAGCTTGGAACAAATTCTCCATTATGGTATATATTATTAACTAGTTTATATATAATATACTTAGTAAATTCTTAAACGTATGTTTTATAAAATACGTAGTAACAATGCGTTACCATTCGCTTCTGCCTGATAAAATGCTCAGAATAAATGAGATAATTCTCAGAATTATAGTGCTCAAAACAAATGGAAAGGACTTACCTACTGCAATGGCTGCTTTCCTCTTCTTGTTATGTTGCGTGTAGATTACTACCCGACGTCTTCCGCCACACCGTGTTGACGGATACGGGATTGTTTATTATCTTTTAAAAGGACCTTCTAGACCCTTTGCTTGCTTCTCTGCTACGCTTCTCTGTAAATGCTTGTACCTCCAGGATACATTCTGTGCTTTAAACAATTGGAGAGGACTTACTGTACCGAGCGCTGTCGCTTGCCTCTCTATGTTGAAGATTGACGTCCGTCGCCTTGTTCTAGGTTGAAAGGACGCCGATATATTTTGACCCGTCTGGATTCTTGAAAAAATTTGGGAGAGGACTTACTGCAGTTTACCTCTCTCCGTTGAAGATTGTCGCCTTGTACTAGGTTGAAAGGACGCCGATATATTTGGACTAGTCTGGATCCTTGAAAACGTTGCTCTCCTCTTTTCTATTGATGCGGATGATGGTATTTGATTTGCTTGATGACCCAACGAACCAGCAGTGGGATGTTTTTCCACGGCGCCGATCTTCAGGAAAACGGAGTAAAACGCGAACGCGATCAACTGAACGCGAAAGACCCGCTATTCCCGGATAGCTCGAAGGACCAAAATGTACGGTTCCTGGGTCAACGGGATGCTTCAAATAATAGAGATTTATTGATTTACTCTATATTTACCACTCGCGTGTTACAATAGAATATGAGCGAAATAATGACGTGCTAATTGCTATATACCGAATGAATACAATTTAACAGTCAAAGAGAGTGCCTACGTCTGGCTATGCTCTCGGGGTGTAACTCCCATGATTTAGTTCGCTATGAACGAATGTAGAAGAGAGTGCCTGCGTCGGGCTATACTCTCGGGACGTAACTCCGACGATTTTGGAAATCGTCACGCTTATAAGTGATCGATATGTACAGCCATGGCACGTACAAACATAGGAATTTGTCAAGCTTGTAAATGAGCAAGAATGTACGAACCTTGGCACGTACATAGGGATCATCACGCTTATAAACTAAGAAAGCCTGAGTGAGCAAAATGTACAGCCTTGGCTCGTACACGTACCTTTCTCCATGTCTCACGTTCACAGAATGAAGAAAAAAAGGTGTTATGAATAGAAAATTGGATAATTGATGGCGTGTTAATTTTCTTTGCTACAATAGTTTGAGATTACGATAGAAAAAATAAAAAAGCTTCAGTCACTGTGAGTGTAAACATCATGGGCTGAACAATTAAAAAAAAAAACATTGTTAAGTGCCTACATAATACCTAATCCGCTGTTTTGATAGTAACTTTTATTGTATTATAATTTTTGGAAACATTTATGTTTACCCTAATATCATTTTATCAAAGATACCTTGTAACGTATATAGCTATAGCATTATGTATGATGTGGTGAACTGTTTAACCTCTGTTTCATAATAAAACTGTAACGCATAATTATCAACCCAACAATAATTAAAAAAATTACATTGACCATGCTTTTTAACAACTTGAGGGTATGTCTTGGAAAGATTTTATTTAACCCATAATAAAACAGTTAAATTATGTTTCCAATTCGTTTATGACAAAAGGCTTCTAATCCGGAAGTGTCGATCAAAATTACGTAAATTAACACGTTCCGGTCGGATTGTCAATTGAATTATCTAGCATTTGGTCCAGCCGGTGAAGCCTTAAAGCTAAGCAAAAGGTTTCGCGTATCGGGTTACATATCAGGATTACGGGTGGTATAGGAAATTATATAATCCTTGACGTATTAATTAGAGTTTGTTGACCTCGATTCGTTCTAGATAACGAATGACCGGGACTAATTACAATATGTGAGATTGCGATTTTAAAGGAATAAATTTAATATTTGTTAATTGATTGCAATGTGATTATGAAGATAGTATATAACTATTGATAAAATGCTGTCTAAACCACAGATTGTTGCGTTGTTAATCCATCTGAGACGGATATATTTAGTTGCAAATTGCCTGAATTCACAAGAAGTACATTATTTATAATCTTAATATATATAAATTTCCTGTCACGATGTTTGTCCGCAATGGACTCCTAAACTACTTAACCGATTTTAATTTAAATTGGCACACCGTGAGCAGTCTGGTCCAACTTAAGAGATAGGATAGCTTATATATATATATAATTCTACTGTACGTGTGTCTTTCACTGAGCTCCTCTTAAACGGCTGGACCGATTTGAATGATTTTGAATGCGTTTGGGTGGAGCCCTGTATGGTTTAGATTTACAAATCAGCCCGGCAGATGACAGATGCAGTCGGTACTTTCATACTTCGATAAATCATGCAGGACAACGTCTGTCGGTCCGCTAGTTAGTTATAAAAAGGTTTAGCTTTTTATATTAATAAATTTTCTATTGTATTAATATTAGTTTCCTTTAATAAAAGGAAATAAAAAAATCTATTGCATTAATTATGTTTTTTTGTATGCCACCTGTCTTACTCTTGACCTTATTTCTTTATAAAAGCTGTTACTAACTCTTTCCAACACTGAAATGTGTCAGTTATATCTTAGACTGTATGTCTTTTGAAGGATAATAAATGTTCTTACGACATATTACCATTAGGGTGATGATACGGTGACCACTGTCACCAGTTTATTTATATTAAATATTTTGCAATACTATGGTTATTACATCTTCACATCCGTAGGCTAAATTTAAAAAGGCTAACAGGATTAGGCTTCAGCTCGTGCTTCATTACAAGTAAAAGTTTAGTCTCAATTCTGCTTGTTCGACCTATGTCTATCCCTAATCTTAAAGGACCGGACACACTCTTCTAAGTATCTAATTAGATAGAGATACTAATAAATCTATGTTGAATATAACCTACATATTAAATTGTGAATTTCACTGTTAAGGACTAGGTCTAGCCATTCCTAGGTCCTGGCCAATTCAACTAATTGGCCGGAAGACTAGGTCGTTCAGTATTAGTCGATGTGGGACATGTCGGCTGTCATCCAATTAGTAATGTAAATACAGTCCTAGTTTTGCTCTAGATTAAACACAAAACATGATCTTTGCTCAGATAATATTCCTTATCCCATTATACGTGGAATTCCTTAAGTTTCAGAGCTTATTAGAAAATAATATCCGACATTATGACTGAAAGGTGTACCTACTCGTGCGTAGACTGAAAATTATCTTATGTTAGAATGGTTTTTAAACTTAATTTCAACGAGGCAGTAACGAAACATTTATACCAAATGGCAGTGATCTGATTTCAGCAATCGCGGTCAGCTATTATTATAATTATAATATAAGTGTCTTCTGAAATTGACATAACTATATAATGACTAGCAGGACCCGACAGAAGTTGTCCTGTCTTAACTATGAATATTGATTTCGAATAGGAATGATTAACTAAAAAGCTTTATGATATACAACATTCTGTGTTTGTTTTCCAATGTTATGTCAAACGCCATAAGGTTACATGAAAAAAGTTTGAATTTTAAAAGCATTTGCAAACAATATTGCTATCGTAAGAAAAGTCATGATTACTTAAGTATTCTTAAATTTTATTATATTCCACGCTATTTTCTTATTTTTTTGTTTCATAAGAACCTTCTTCTGACAATAACAAACACAACAAAAAAAGAATTAGTGAAATTGGTATAGCCGTTCACGCGTGATGCCGTGACATAAGAACCGTGTTATAGCAACGTCAGTAGGTCGCAAGGTCGGTATTTGTGATTCGAGTAGGAAAGTCGATCCCCGAAAAAAAAGGGAAATATAATATTGTTGACTTATTTTTACTTAAATAATTAATGCAACTTTTGTTGCATAGATTAGACTTGAAACTTTTTTTTTAAATAAATAAGTAAGCAACCAACTCTCAGTAAATACTTTAACTATAGTTAGTATAAAGGTAGGCCAAATTGTGTTGAGTCTGAATAAGAATAATAAATTTAGTTTTTTGTGAATCGTGTTTCGTGAATCTAATTTAAATTTGTCAAATAATTTTCAATTCATTCACAAGATATTTTACTCCCAGTTAGTTCACAATAAACTATATATTAATTATTAAACATCCGATAAAGTGGTTTAACAAGTCTAGTTGCGCAATAAAAAATAACACGCGAGTCAACGCTTAATGACGTCAATTACGTGGGAAAATAATAAAAAAATATTTTTTGACATTTGATTACCATTTTATTGAATTAAAATATTTCGATTTGCATATTTTTTCTACTCATTGTTGATTAATTTTTGACCAGGGCATAGTGGGTGCCCTTTTTTTAATTTTTAAATACTAATTATAATTAACTTGGTCTGGCCATAAATACTGTTATAATTGAAAAATTTTGTTTATGGATGACATTTTTTTAACAATTGAAGAACATTTTAAAAAAACAATATGACCGTATTTATGCTCGAAGCTCTGAGGAAGCTTCCCAATTAGTCGACAGAGTGCATCGTGGGCACTATCCGACTTCAGTGATGGTTTAGTGGGGTATTAGCTCTGAAGCAGTGCCATACTTTTATGAATAAGGTATCAAAACATCGGCACAAGTGTATCAAGATACCATTCTTGAGAAGGTAGTATCCAACAAGATCATGTTCAATAAATCAAGAATGGTCCTTCCAGCAAGACTCGGCGCCGGGTCATAAAGCTTGGTCTACGCAGTCTTGGTTGGAAACGAACGTTTCGGACTTCATCAGAGCTAAAGACTGGCCATCATCTGGTCCCGATCTTAATCTGCTGGCTGTATTATGGTCAGCTTTCTTAGCTGTATTTTGTTCTAAACGCCATGACAATTAGGAGTCCCTAACATAATCCGTACGATTGGCAGAGTGTTACCATGGAAAGTATTGCATGGAAGTGGTCTCCCACTTCTAATAAGCTTTCTATGTTTTAAATTGTTTTATATTTATGTATTAAACTAATACACTATAAGAGTATTTTTTTTCTTTGTTGCAGTATTACTGGCTAGACAAGGTTATTATATACGTATAAGTATGTTTTTATATTTTGGGAATATGTCTTTTTTTATTATGTATGTATATTTTCCGTGTTTTTTTAAAGTATTGATTGAATAGTTGTCAGGGGTTCTGGAATTCGAGTAGTAACGAATCCCGCAGGAAACTATTATAGCTTGATGGCAATGGGAATGAGGTGAGCGCAGAAAAACGAGATGTAGGGGAACAGTATTTATTGGTTTAAGATCACATAATTATAAATACTACAACATACTTAACAAGGACTAGAAGAAACATTACCAAACAGTTGTTTATGCTAAAGCGTAACATGCTTGATCTTCGAGTATTTTTCTATATTGTCTACGAATTAAATAGTCTAGTATACCTATAGTAAAACAAAGACCTTTCAATTGTTTTTGACTCTTTACTACAATGACTGATAGATGACACAATCTGTCACATGTACAATGAAACGGAACTTTGTATTCTGAGCATTTTTTTCGATTCCTGAAGTCCCGTAAAGTATACTTTTTAATTATTAAGTATGAAAATTACTCGGAGATCACAAAGGGTGGTTTTACTTCCCAAGGATATGGAAGATGCAGGTACATGATATGCTAATTACATGATTATGAAAGTTATGATGCATGCCAGGTTTTAATGAGTTTAAAGTGAATATAAATTGTTCAACTTGAAAATTTCAAAATAATTAACATTAGTCCAACAACGTTAACATGCATTTAGGGTGCTATCGCCAAACACGTCTGCTATTTTCAAAATCCAAATTACAAAAACAAAATAAATATATCTCTCTCATAACTCATTTAATTAATTCAAGTCCTGCAATAATCGCTAATATCGTTCAAGTTTTTGGACAATTGAAACAGCAGACCTGGGACCCAGAAGCATAAACCCAACTTGACCAAGGGTTTAATATAGAACCATGAACCACGTTAGCCAACTTACCCATTAATAAGGCTTCTGGTAGCCTGTTCAGCAGCGTATGCAGAGTCAGCTAGAGGTTTGACATCTGCTGATGTTGCTGCCGCTCGCTGCGCCCTTGATGCTGGTGAATCTTTGTTCAAAGGTGTAAGAAAACTCTCCAGCTTCCGTCGCTCTTGCAATGCATCGTTTCCTTGAGCTACTGCTGAAGCTATCTCTTCTGAAGTTGGAGGTTTGGCCGGCCATTCCGGTGGGGGCGGACCTACAATTATATTTGCATTATTTAAGAAAGGAATACAAAACGTAAACTCAAATCCAATTCCTTTTTCATCTTAAACTTTTAGATAAAATAATTTGTGTTTATAATAAAGCTAAGTTTCCAATCCAAAATTTCCAAAAGAATTGTTCATATACACAAATTATCGTTAGCGCCACTGACAACTAAACACAATATCATTAAAGCTATGGATAAAATTTGAAATTGATATTTGCAAAGTTTTGTTAAAACTATTTATTACAATATAGAACAGTTTATCTTTAAATATTAAATAAGAAGTTGACGTTGCCTACATTAGTGTTAAAATATTTAAAGAAGAATCCGTTTCAAAAAAGATTTAGAAAGTTAGAAAATTAACCCAAAAAACTTCAGCATTTTTTAATACAACTTTGACCAAAGGGACTCCTTTTTATAATATATTTTAATTTATGTTAGAGGTAGGATAACTTTATATACGTTAAGTTTATGAAGATTTCAAAAAGTAGGTTTTAATACATTTTTAATGTTATGCAATAATCTGTAATTCTATGAAAATCAGTCTTGCCCGATGTAGTTCTAAATTTGAATTGACGTCATACCAATCAAATGATTGGTTGATTGATCAAATCGGTTGATTAATTCAAAATTAAATATAACACATATTTATTTTGGTAAGCGGAAACATTAAATTCATTCGTTAGTAAAAAAAACGACAAAACATAAATTAAAGACGCAAAGTGTAAAATTATCTCGTTTATTAATTCTATTGAGAAATTTGTAGCCGTCAACATTTTTATGAAATAACACACGAGTTACACACATTTTAAGGTATTTCATAATACATTATTACACATTATTGTGTATAACGGGATTTAATTATATGTATTTATTTAGGTTTTCGTATTTTACACGTCATAGCATAGTAAAGTATTTTAATTTGTAGTTTTATTAACACTATCGTATTTTTTTATATAGACCCGGTTAAACGGGCCGGAGGCTCACCAGATGTTAAGTGATACCGCCGCCCATGGACACTCACATAGCCAGAAAGCTCGCAAGTTCGTTGCCGGTCTTTTAAGAATTGTTTAGCTCTTTTCTTTAAGTGTTTGACATATGGAGGGGAGGTGACTTAGACTCTGAAGACTCACACGAATCTGAATGTGAAGGTCAATCTTCAAAATTGAAGACATGTATCAAACACTTTAGTTTGTTAAGATAAACGTAACTTCTGAACCAATCTAAAAAATCACGAAAGCTGCTCATTAGCCAACTGATTTATAACTGTAAAAAATATGCAATTTTCCGCGGTGACACATTTGCTACTATCGTGATGTTGATTGCCTCCTTAAGATATCTTTCAGAGGTTAAATTATTTTTATATATATAATAATAGTAACGTCTGATTTATGTTAAAGAATTTATTATTGGTGTAAAAAGTTTGATAAGGCCTCCTTATCTATCTATCTTATATCTTAATACGAAACTGTATTATTTGTATACATACTGCAATGAAAACTATAAGTAAATAAGTACTTATTTATGTTCCCCATGGACACTAACATTGCCAGAAGACTTGGAAGTTCATTGCCGGCCGTTTAGAATTCCCACCCTTTTTTCTTGAGGGACCCTAAGTAGAATTTTTTCAGAAATATTTCAGTGGGCAGCTGTTTAGATAGGATAATTCAAGTATGCGTTGCAACCCGGATATGTAAAAAGCTAGTAAACTTGAGTTAAAATGGCTTTTAGGAAGGAAGGATTTTTATATTGGAATCGGTATTTTTGGAATGTGCATTCCAGGCTATGTATAAGTCACTGATCTACCATAAGCTGCCATTTTATTTTTATCTTGGTGCCAACGGGAACATGATTTCTGGAAGTGAAGTGCCCATGGACAATGTCAGAAGGCTCGCAAGTATGTTGCCGCTTATGAATAGCTACGCTCTGTTCTTGAAAGACACTAAGTCGATTTAACTACTTGCTAATGGTTGTTAAAATTGATCTTGTTAGAAACATTAGACGGGGACATATCCTTATAACTTAATATTAAAATCTTCATAGAATGTAAAATTTTCTAGATTAACTCATTAATTTGGTAGCTTTCTAATACATCCTTGATCTAGTTATCACGTAACATACCTTGGACACTTTGCGGTCGGCGCAGATGTCTCACGTTACAACTATTGAAATATTAAAAATATAGACAAAATACTCAGAAATTAAAATCCTAGCGCCGATTATAGGGTTGCATGACACCGGAACAACAAATCATCATACATTTAATTATTACTATAATCTATGGTTCGAGGTCATAGATTCACGTTTATCTCCTATAGAGCAGGATGTGTCTATTACATAAGATGACTTATTCACATTGACGCTGTATATGGAAGACAACCAAGCATACATAGCTTTATCAACAGAAAATACTTGAAGAACAACAAAATATTGGAACTAGCTATTTCAGTTATGATAAATATTTTTTATGCGTTCGACAAAATGTTTTTGTTGATGAAAAAATTAGGCGTAATTTAAAAAATAAATAGCAAAAGCTTTTGTTGTTTATCAATTATGAACGACTGTTTTTATTGTTTTTTTGTTTCAATGCGGAACATTTAGTGATTGTTTTAAACCTTTCTAAAGCAGATAGCAACCTTCAAGAGACATTGTTCTATTAATAATATTTATTCATTGCACGTACCAAAGCGCGATCTGAATATCCTACAAAACTATTGTACTCGATAACATTTGTGAAATAGGAATTTATCAAAAACATTTGTGACTTATAATTTCGGAAACACAATTTAAAAAAGACAAACCTACTTGAGCTTTAAATATGGGATTCAAATAAAATTATTATTTATTATTAAATTTTATTAAAAACGGTTATTAAAATAAAAACAACTAAAAAAATCTATAATGTCGGCGTATGGATAAATATTTATTTTCGTCATAATTAATTACAATTATGATAAAATATTTAAGATTTAATTCATACACATTAAACGGAAAATCAGTATATTTAAACCTGTTTAATATGCTTTGTAAAATTGCGTTTATATTAATAAAATACAAATTATTTGCAAAAAAAGTGGTACATAGATCGATTAATTTTACAAATCGCACAATCAGCCATATAAAAATAGGCGCGCAATTGTTATATTAATTTTAATAATGTCGTACAATAAGAACTATAACAATGTCATAATAATAAATTATTTATAATTGTAGACAAAGTTATGGTCCAAATACTCGCCTAAGATATAAAGGTACAAATGTTATCACTTTCCTCTTGAAAGCATTAGGTACACGGCAGTGATTCAGATCAGTGATGAACTTCTAGGAAGGTGATGAATAGTTTGATAACCATGGCGTAACAATCTAACATTTTTTTATATAAACAGGTAACGTGGTTGCAGTGTAGCTGCGAAGTTTTAAGACTCAGTACAACTTAAATTATAAGTACTTAAAGCGGGAATATCAAATCTGATGTTTATACAAAACTCCACTGCTCTATAAAACCAGAGAACCAGAGGACATAGCCCGAACTTTACTATATTTTCGTCTAGTTTTCGTATCCGGTAATATAAATGTCAGTTTTGGACGATTCGCGAACCATGCAAGTTTTTCCTTTAGTTTAGTTATCAAACAGTATTGTTGGCCTAGTGGCTTCAGGATGCGACGCTCATCCCTGAGGTCGTAGGTTCGATCCCCGGCTGTGCACCAATGGATTTTCTTTCTATGTACGCATTTAACATTAGCTCGAACGGTGAAGGAAAACATCGTGAGGAAACCTACTTGCCTTAGAACCAAAGAGTCGACGGCGTGCATCAGGCACAGAAGGCTGATCATCTACTTGCCGATTCAATTTACAAATGATCATGAAACAGATACAGAAATCTGAGCCCTAGACCAAAAGAGGTTGTAGCACCATTGTTTATTATTTAGTTATCAAACACGCCTACGAAGCGCTGCATCTATCTTTCTATCGACATTTCTTACACATTCGACATTACGATACTTATAACTTTTTTCACTTAACACTTGTAACAGCTAAATCGCACTCACCTTGTAAGGGCCAAGACATTTTGAGAAGCGGTTGCAAGTCTGTGTTTGTAGTCAAGTTAGATATAGGCGGTGATTCTGTGACGTCATCTGTTGTGAGATTATATCCAACTGTCACCAACATCGTAACTGTCAGAATTAGGCTGTTGACAAGGACACTTATATTGATTAAAATGGTCGAAGTAGCATATTTAACCCAAAATCTAACATATACTTACATAAGAATCACACAAACAGCACACTGAAATCTGCGCAGGCGCTTCTGATAGCTCCTGGAAATACTAGACTCGAAGACATAAGTAGGCTGCACTAGCGGAGTGCGCTCTTCGCTGCCGCTTTCCCGCTGCATCATCTAACCCAATAAAACTTTATTAACCGACTGGACACCAAAAAGGCTTAAAATTCGCGATCGAATGATTTTGTCATTAAAAACATAAAAACGTGTATACGACAGCGTTTTATACTTTGTTAAACACGTATATGCATTAAAATACAGACCGGATACCGATTTTTGGAATTCGATTTTCAAAAACTAATGTCACATTAAAAAACAAAAACCTCATATTAAAAATAGTGTTGCTACACTTGATCTCATACTTCCGTGTCTGTTTCTTGAAATTTTATTATTATACAAGTATATATAATAACTTACATATAAACTTTCGAAATGGCCTCTAAAATAATACGTCAATTAACGTAACGTAATTGCAAGCGATTTTAGAACATGTTATCGATTTGTGTGAGCCTTGTCCTGTGAATATTTTGTCCTTCGCATCTTAAGAGGAAATAAGTATTATATATATATATATATATATATATATATACACATATTAATATTTTAAAATACCAATAGCTTATTTTTAACAACCCTATAATTGACAGCAACTAATTATAAAATTTCTTGTTTGATTTCTGTTGTTTGTTTAGTTCTAAAATAAAATATAACCATACCAAATTTTTGAGTCTTGTCATTTCACTAGACGCCACACATTTCTTGTAACAATTGTAGCATCATTGTTCATGTTTCCGGGGTTTGTATGAAATTCAAGCGGGCGAAAACTATTTTATAATTTAAAGATCCGACGATATGTTATATAAATAAAGCCTCATGCAAAACCTATGTTATCAGTTATGTGATAACATTCTTTTTGAACTCAACTGCAGAAAACGAACTGTGATCAAACAGTGTCTGTTATATGACAATGCGCATTCAATTCACGTTTTCAAAAGTATAGTATAACCAAAAATTAAACAAAGCTATTTGTCTTCTTCAAAATGGAACATAATACGATCTTAATTATATATCTAAATGAAGTTTACAATTTGACATTTCTTAGCTTAATCAAAGGCGATCAAGAAAACTAATAAACTTATTAAAGTTTATTTTTACTTACGTATATGTGTAGAATATCATCAAGGAGCACGTCTGGGGGCCATATTTTTTAACGGATATTTTTATGTTCAGGAGCTTGGAGGGAATATGGAACATATGGTCAAAGTATGAGGTAAAACTGTGATTAGTTTAGACACAGCCTTCATAAGAAATGATTCGGTAGATTTGTGGGCAGACTGATTGCCGACACATATTCGTGCCTATCCCATGAGCGGGATATCTTGTGTAACAAATGGGTTCAAAGGTATAATTGATTCATTAAAAGATTAAAATATCATATAGAGAAACTAGCTAATTCGATTCGATTTAAAAGATCTCGCACCTATTTCATATTTACAATAATATAAAGTGTGTATTGGATATTTTGTCGATTTAAGTGTTCCAATGCTGATGTCAAGACAAAGTACTTAAGCTCGTTCATACAAACATATATACTTAGCGCTGAGGGTAAAATTTAGAAATTAGACTCAGCGCGAAAATTGTCTTCCTAGTTCGTCATTAATCGAATTTTTGACGTACGAGAGTCGGCTGAGTTTCGTTTTTGAGTCTTACCTGACTTTGAATTACCCACAATAATAATAATAATTTATTACAAGAATATGGTACAAAAATGTGTAAGCTGGTACAATAGTTCGCATAGTCTGCCACACACAATGGCGCGCAAATTTGTCTTTTTCTATTTTCTTATTCAACACTTCAGACAAGGTTTACGTATGTACTGTATTTGTATTAATTGCAACGAAATATTTATTACTATACGTATTTTTTATCGTGATATTTGAATTATAAAACAACGTCACTATTTTAGTCTTAATAACTAGTACAGCCATAAGTTATATGTTACTAATGAAAATGCATTTTTTTTCAAAGTTTATTATAAAAACTTCTTCCAATTTTGCGACATTTCATATATTCTCTCTATAAAATTGCAATATGGAATGGGGTGTTAGAGAAATAGGACTGCAGTGACCGCAGTGTGCATGGGCACAAAGTGGGTATGGATACGTCGGTCATAGTCCAGACACTTCAAAAGCTTGGTATCAGCCATGCCATATATGCCATATGTAAGCCGTATCAATAGATACAACAAAACTTCATCTGTAGAAGACCAGAAAAGATCATGGCGTGCTGTTAGAAATCCAAAGTCTGTTAATGCTGTTAAAGCCAGAATTCGTCGAAACCCTATTAGGAAGCAAAAATCTTATCGCGGGTAATGAAGACTCCCGCTAGGACTCTGTCGCGTATTATAAAACAAGACGCTTTACCGATGATATACAGGACATGCCCAAGAGTTTTGATTATTTGATTTTAATTGAGTTCTTTAAAAGCAAAGAAACATCCTCATTACCGATGTAAAAAATTTCGCGTTTGAAGAACACTACGATAAGCAAAATTATAAAGTGTGCGCACACAGTTCTAAAGAAGCTGCTCAAGTGTTCGAAAATGTAACACGTGGTCATCGTCCTGCGTCAGTGATGGTTTGGTGGGCCGTGACTTATGAAGGAGTCACAAAACTACATTTTTGTGTTAAACGAGAGAAAACTTCAGCCAAAGTGTATTAAGATACAGTCTTGGATCATGTTGTGTAACCTTTCAGCAATACACTTTAAAAAAATATATTGTGGACTTTCCAGGATTCTGTACCTGGCCACATGGCATGAACTGTTCAAGCCTGGCTTGAAACCAACGTTCCGGATTTTATCAGAGCTAAAGACTGGCCCACATCTCGCCCAGACCTCAACCTTTCTAATTATGGTCAGATTTAGAAGACATGACTTGCTATAAACGACACGACTACATTGAGTCTCTTAAGAAGTTTTTGGAGCAAGCAGTGGCGAAATTTCCCTTGAAAACAGTGCGGATTTCGAATTTGTGGCCAAACAACAAAACAGACCTATATAAAATCCAAATGTGGCCATTTCGAATATAATATTTTTTTTGCTGAGACTTTAATATGAATGTACACATTTTAATAATATTATATTTCTTCATTAATAAAAAATGTATTTTCATTTTTAACAGAACTTATGGCTGCTAAAGTGCTAACAATTTTATTTTGATGTTGAATAACTCATGTTAATGAATATTATATTCACAAAAAAATACAAAGCAACCCAATGCCAGTAAAAAAAATTGTAAATCTTTATAAAACCTTCCATAACATTTAAATCGGTTAGATTGGAATGAAATGATTTATATTGTTACAAACCGGTTCATTTTAACTGTTTAGTAGAGATTTAAAAATAAAAGGACTTTATAAATTAGAAACTCACTTCTCCTATGTTAAAATTAATCAAATATTACGCAAATATTATTAATTTTTATTAACCGCAAAATAAAACCTATAAATGTTAAATTGTTTATTCTGATGATGATTCTGATCTTTTTTCTGATATTTTAAGTTTAATATTGCATTTCAAGATAATACTTACAAATTCTGATAGTTTAACTATAAACGATAAACCACTGTAAACTATCACAAACACATTAACTTGAACCACTGGTCATGCTTACTCGATGTTTCAAGAACAACTAACGAACGTGCCGTATTCGTTCTCCGACCATAATACAGGTTTCAGATATTTCAGTTTTGGGGTCGTATTCTTAAACTTTAATCTAGTTAATAAACAATAGACTTGAGTGACTGAAGTTTTAAATAGTGACGTATGGTGTATGTCTAGGAAGTATCTATGGTTCGTTGTTCAATTTTGATGTGTCATGAAATTCTATAGAATCGTTTTTGTTAGGTTAGGTTAGGTTAGGTTAGAGATTCAGGCTCAGATATAGGTATTTTGTATTTTTGTTTTGGTATAAATACATTTAATATATATCACAACTAATAACGATTATTTTTCTGGCGCCCGCACTTCGCAGTTATATGTTTTGAACTGGTTAGGTCTTCATACCCTAATCCATCGTATAGTTTTAACTAAAGCTAATCTATCTCTGTTCATTAGAGAGGCATAATTTGACAGAAATAGAAGAAAAAGTATTTTAGTGGTTAATTTGATTGGTGTATTTTCTAAATTTATTTAGCCGGTAATTTTAAGGGCTATATTTTCTTCAAAAGAATCATGTATGACAGTGTGTTGCGACCGGGATTTTACCTTAACTGGTCTAGACTAGAATAATGAAAACGATTGTGTTTGAACGTAAATTGGTCGGAGGGTCATATTTTTGTAGAAATTGCGTTTTTTCAGCTTGAAAGCCACAGAAGACTTAACCTTATGCTGTATTTATTTAATCATATTTAATAAAGAAAAAAAGAATAAATATTAAACTAGGCAAATATAGATCTTCTCTAATTTTTAAGTAGCTAAAAGTAACACAGAAAAGGGCAATTAAATTGCGGGGTTATTATTATTGAAGCCGAGAGAGTGGTAGTTATAATAGATTGCATATTATTTATTCTAAGTAGGACAAAGTAGTCAAAAATATTAGTGCATTCGTTTTGGCCAAATGAACCTGTTTTCAAAAAAACGAACCAAATAACCGCAGGACAATGGTTCAATAACCTTTACTTTGCCAAAAATAACGTTGAATCCACAGATCCTTACTTAATAGCGAAGTTTATTTAATACATCTGAATGTTTAGAAATATAAAAAGTGTTTTCTTTCAAAACAAATACAACAATATTAAAATTACAATATAATGTTAAACAAATATTTAACGATTAAAAAATGAATATAAACAATGGATATAGAATAGAGATAAAAATAAATGTTGATAAGACGGACATTTTCGGGGACAAAACTGTTCTTTAACGTTAAGAACTAAAAATAATTTATCTCGGTGACTTAGTTTTTCATAGATACATTTGTAAAAAACATTAAGTAAGTGTATATTTTGTCAAGTATGATTTGCATGGTCTGGAAATTTTACATTTAGTAGAAAACGACATAAAAACATAAAAAATAAAGGGTTAATTACAATAAACAATACATAAAATACTACATACTATTTCGCTATTATATTAATAGAGAAATAATCAATGTGTGCATGGGAAAACTTCTGTAGCTCTTCGTATCCGTATTTGGAATTAAACAGGTAGCTAATAAGCCTGCCACAAAACTTCCAATTAGCAGGTACGGACTCAAGGACGGACACGTTGAACGCAGCGTTCTATCGTGGCACACCGTCAGCAGTCTGCAGTGACTTTGACAATGGGCATTCGACGTCTCTTGCTATATATTTTCAATACAAACCAGATTCGAAAAGTGATTTAGTCTAAAGATTTATAATAATACTGTGTAAAAATGGCTAGTATTGAGGATTTACAGCGAAAAGTAAGTGAATTGGAAGCTAAATTAGCAGCTGCCCAGGGAAACGCAGGACCTGTGCGTCAGAAAATTGATATAATGTCTTCGGAAGTAGTGGATTCAAATCCTTACAGGTATTTTACGATTTTTCATTATATGTAATCGCAGAGTCTGCAGAGAGTCGATAATTTATTTCTAGTAACGCTTCTATTTTTAAGTAACCTGTAGAATTATCGTCGTTAATTATTCTTGCTACATTTTAAATCAACAATATGTTACAGCCAATATAGTGTAGAATTTTACTTAATTTGTATGCCAACATTTATAAAACTCATTTTATCTATTTCACTTAATAATTGATAATGTTTAATAATTTTAAATTAAACAGTCGTCTCATGGCACTCAAACGAATGGGCATAGTGGACAACTATGAGAAAATTCGAGAGCTCTCTGTTGCTGTTGTTGGTGTTGGTGGAGTTGGTAGTGTTACAGCAGAAATGCTTACAAGATGTGGCATTGGAAAGGTATTTCTTATTATGTAAAATGAAAAACTTTGTTCAAAAAATAAATAAAATTATGAAGTAGTGATAGAATAATTACAATAATCCATATTTTAATTATTATTAAAGGTTTAAAGAGATTAGGCCTTGATTTATTTAGATTTTAATAGCTCCTTATTAGACTATTTAAAACATTTATCCCTGGCTCTTGAAGTGGAGTTCCAACTACATGAACATGACATTTAAGTATCAATATAATTAATTAACCATACTAATATTATTATATTGCTATTATTAGTGTCTGCGAGTTCATTTCTATAACAAATTTGTGTTCAGGCCTTTATTGTTAATACTCTATGTTCCAGTTGATACTCTATGACTATGACAAAGTGGAGCTGGCAAACATGAATAGGCTATTCTTCCAACCCCACCAAGCAGGGCTTAGTAAGGTCAATGCGGCTGCGGCAACACTGCAATCTATTAACCCAGATGTCACCATAGAAGCACATAACTATAATATTACTACAATGGATAATTTCCAGAAGTTCTGTGACTCAATCAGGTAATTTTAATTATTTCAGTGTTTGTAAAATATATTCTTTTTAAATAAGATATTTTGAACAAAATGTTGAGTGAAAGTTTCTCATGAATATATATTACGAACAACTAGATGACCACAAGTTTATCTAAAAATACATTTAAATAGAAAATACAACTTCTGTATCTAAAAACTCAACTCAACAATTTAGGTGGCTTGTTAGCATATTAATTTTGTTAATGCACTTAATGAATTTTTTAAATTGTTAAATAAAAACTCATGTGTATTAATTAAAAATAAATTTTAGAATGAATAGTAATAAGACCAGCAGTTTCTATGTGTTATAAAATATCAAATCAAGTGGTGCTACAATTCTATATGTATGATTAAAAAGCATGATTGTGGTTCCATTGATTGTTACATTATTTATCTACGCATATACAAAGAAAACAATTTCATGGTGCAAATGGCTACCTTATAGTTACTATGTAATTATTTTTAGACAACCTAGTTAAAGAAAACATAAAAAAGATTGTGAAGAAGTGCAAGAGTTCATCAGAACTTGATATTTGTAAAGACTTAAATAGATTGACCAAGAGAGAGAGGAACAAAAATAAAAAAGCCACTGTTAAGAAAAAGACATCATTATTGAAAATATAATCTAATTTATTGTTCTTCCAGCAAAGGCAGTTTATCAGGAGGACCCGTAGATCTAGTTTTAAGTTGTGTGGATAATTTTGAGGCTCGTATGGCCATCAATACAGCCTGCAATGAACTTAACCAACGCTGGTTTGAATCTGGAGTCAGTGAAAATGCTGTGTCAGGACATATTCAGTTTATTGTTCCAGGCGAGACAGCTTGTTTTGCAGTAAGTTTGTAAAACATTTTTTTTGTTACACATTCTTGAAAAATTAAGACATACTAGTTTCTTCATAGTGGTTGATCAAGATAATATACATAAAGAAAAATCTATCAGCATAATTCGCATAGACACCCACAGATTGGGAAATGGATACTTGAGCATTATTCTAACACTGCTTCCGTTGATTTAAATAATTCAATAATGTATTCATATTGGAATTTGAGTTTTATATTTATACTACAAGACAGACAGACGGATATTGCTAAAGTATAGTTTTAATGTATACAGATATCCTAAACGTATTGTTTAATCGCATTTAAACTCGTGTATCATCAATCAATCATAAATTTTAGTAATAAATATATTATACAGTGCGCGCCTCCTTTAGTTGTTGCTTCCAAGATCGACGAGAAAACCTTGAAACGGGAAGGAGTGTGTGCAGCAAGTCTTCCCACTACTATGGGCATTGTTTCTGGGTTTTTAGGTAAAATAATATTTTTAAAGATATTATATAATCCATAAGAAACGTTATACAATCTTTTTAATGTTAGTTCATAAGTAATGTTGAAAAATACGTGTTGAAAAATATGTGTGCGTACACACGTAAGAAGTGAAACTTCTTTATGACCTTATTTTTCGAAAAATGATCTACTATATGCAACTTTACAGAAATTGGTTAAATAATGTTTAATTGGATAAAGCGTAACAAAAGGTTTTTATTATCATAGACATAAATACAAATAATATAATTATTCCATTTTACCTTAGTACTACTAAGATTATTAGAGAATTTCATTAATTGTAATAGAATTATTACTATCGTTGTTAACCTTATTATATATTTTGTTATTAATCTCTTCGAATCAACAGTGGACAAGAAAAAGTTGGCGCGTTACGGAAAAATGTGTCGGTAATTGTTTTTTCCAACGCCGATAAAGAAGTTTCACTTCAAAACGCTCTTTTAAATTGCGCTATCTATACTTAGTATTAGCGGACTATTTATTAGTGGCGAGTTACAGAGTACGGACTAATCTACTATATTTTAATTTAATTTCAGTACAAAATACATTAAAATTCTTGCTCGGATTTGGTAATGTCAGCCATTACTTGGGTTACAGCGCTTTGACAGACTTCTTTCCCACAATGGCTCTCAAGGTATAGTTTTATTAATTACTTAAAATACACAATAATTCTACGAGACTAATCTAGACTAGTCTGATTGCACTCTTTCGTCTCTTTCTGTCATATTGTTGTTTCACTGCAATGGAACGAGACAGATGACTTTAACTGTAGGATTAGACTAATGGAAGGTTACAACTTTTGAAACTAAATAAGAATTCATACAATTTATTAATATTAAAAAAGGATGTTAGGCAATTAGTAACTCAAATACAGAGTGATAAAAATGGAATACCTTTAGATATCGAACGTCTGTATGTACGAGTTAAACTCAAAAAATACCGAATTAATGTACGATGTTTAAGGGCAGTCTAAATTTAATGAAAGATAATGATTATTGTTGAGTCGCTTAGGTCGGATGTTAGTTTATAATAATAATGTTTTTAGGTTTTTAGTCCATGTTAGGGCTATGATTTAAAAAAAATAATAATATAAACCTTGCTTTTACACTGATTAATATTTTTTTAAATTTCACAGCCTAACCCTCAATGCGAAGACTCCTATTGTAGATTGCGTCAAACAGAGGTGAACGCACGACCGGCCGCCGTGGAGGTCGCGACTGAAGTGACGGAAGACGACAAACCTATACATGTAGATAATCAGTGGGGTGAGATTTTTATTATATTTAAAATACATATCTATAAATTAAAAATAAAAGGCTGAACAAAGTTCTTATATACCTTAATTAAGTATGCATATTTTTTTACCAATTTCAATAGTTTTTTTCTACTATGTAGATATGTATGTCCAAGTGTAAAGGATTAAAAAAGCTTTCAAGTCTGTGAAGAATTAATATAAAAAAAATATGGCGATATGGTAAAAGAACAAAATCAGTGTCCAAGGTGCTCTGTTACACGTTTACATCACAAAGATACTTAGGAGTTCGCCCTATGTCTCGACTCTGACTTTTTTTAATGGTACGGACACGGGGCTCAGCTCTTGTTAATGGAATGTGAAATCCATGGAAACACTGCCAAAAGGCTCGGAAGTACGTAGCCAGGTTATCATTCTGAAATTTCACAAATACACATATATTATTTATTTATTTATTCACACTTTGTTGCAAAAAAAGAAACACAATAACACAATACATAAAAATTACAAGGGCTGCAACGGGCGGCCTTATCGCTAATAAGCGATCTATTCCAGGCAACCCTAGTAAGAGAAAAACTAAAACAGAAAATGATGAGTGCAAGAAGTGCAGAACCAAATGTTATATAAAATATTCCCAAATCCTTAATCTAAAGTAAAAAAAATAATATTAATAACAAACCTAAAATGAAAAAGCTAATCTTACAGATTCATGAACAGCGAATAGCGATGCAAATGCCATGCAAAAGAAAAGGAAACACAAGAATTACACAAGTTACGATTGATCAGGATACGATAAGGTTAGGAAGTATTTATACAGAAGAGATTATATTTATTTAAAAGATGATACAGAGGTAGCCAATCGTATGGACTCGGGCAGCCTCCGCCATTAAGTTGTGGATTACAACCTAATGGCGGAGATCCTAAATGAATTGCCTAAGAAGGATAAGGTATAAGATGGAATTTCCAATAAGCATCTATTGGAAGAGCGTAACATATAGTTAGAAGGACCTAAGAATTTGAAGTAATTTTTGGGATAAGAAGGGGTTTTGGGATTGAAAAGAATTGAGCGTCACATCTGGTTCGAATAGGTACCACCCCAGCTGCCTACGGAATTTAGACATATGGTCATATTTCCGAAGCCCAACTATCAAACGTATGCAGAAATTTGGCAGGCGTTCCATCTTATCCAGTAGCTCTTCTTTCATATCAGAGGTTCATGAATCCGCATAATCGAGAATAGGAAGCAGAAGAGATTGCGCTAACATGGTTTTAGTGCGAATAGGAAGGAAATTTTATTTCATTTACGAAATTTCATTTCGTGGGAGTTTTAAATATAGCGCGACAAAATGTTGGAATAATATCCCTCCTCCGTTCAAAAATCTTCTGAAAAATCTTTTTCTTTAAAAAAATTGTTTTTTCTCTATTATTATTATTTTTGATTATTATTTTTTTATGTGTTTCTGTGTGTGTTTTGTTGGAAATAAATTAAATTAAATTAGAAAGACGTCTCAGAGCATAAGAAGCGGCGTAAATGTTACGGCTGATTTCCTTCACGTGATGACCCCAGGATAACGTCTGGACGAAGAAGATCTCAAGGTTTTTAACAGTTTTATTGAGAGTCAAGGCCACGCCGTCAAGGTACCGCCAGGGAGCTGAGTCCATTTGACCCTTGAAATAAAGAAAGGGCTTCCGATGATAACGACTTGACTCTTGGCAGGATTAATGTTAAGACCAAAGTCTTTACTCCAGTTGGCTATAGTATGAAGATCATCATTCATCGCCTGAATCGCAAGAGGAAGTTCAACCAGTGTAGACTGAACGTATTACAGTACGACAAACGTAGTTAAATAAAGGATATTATTAAAGAAAAATAGCGAATAATGTGTGGTGGGACACTGGTTCATCACTGGAACCGTAAGTAATAAAGATCAAACCGAAAAAGTATTTTATTTTAGTATAAATCCCTTGACCCAATACATGTTTGCACTACCCCCTCAAATTGTTTTTCGATGTAGTCTCAGACGAAGTTAAACTCCAAATACTATTAGTATCGGATAGACAAAGACATTATCTAAGGCATTAGGCAAACCTTATTGTCAATTCGACTCTGTGACCCAGTCATACATGACTCAGTCTTAATAACATTTTATTTTTCATATTGTCTAGTAAGCCGTTTTATTATAAACTATCTGCCCCCACGAACTTGTGAACCCTATGGTTAAACTGTTCGCTTTTCCGGATTAAAATTATATTTAGGTTTTCCGTGCAATTTTTCTCCATAATTTTTTCCTCAGATCTCAAGGAAATAAGAAAAAACACGAAATTTTTTTTCAAGATAATTCAATCGCATTTCACAAAACAATGCCGGTTTTGCGCCTATGATCTTATTTTGAGATTCATTTACAGTACTTGTAAACGTCAAAAAATTCTAGATAATAAACTTTCGGCCAGTCTTAAAAACATTACGACAACTGTGAATTTTCAGGTATCAGCTTGGTCGATGAAAATTCACCGGAAGAGGAGACACCCAACTTGAATCTGGTTGATGGAGTACAGGTATAAAGATATACATTTGGAAATTTCATAACTTATATAAGAAGATAGTCTTTATTTACAATTACATATAACACGAAAAGATAATACACACAAATACAGTTAAAGACAAAACACGCAACATTACGACGCATTGTTGAGTTTATATATAAACGAACAGATTTACTGTTATTTATCAGCTCCCACCCACCCTTGTCAACAAAAGCAAAGCTCTTAAACATAATAGTACATAAACGTAAAAATTTTTTGTAGGAATCCTCAAAAATGCATTTCGTTTTCAAGCATATACATTGTGTGGGTATTACATGTAAAAAAGTAAATAATTACTGTTGACGTAATCACTAAATAAGAATATCAAAGAGCCCCCGCAACGAAACGCATTACGAAAATGGAAATAATTATATTTTTGTTGAAAGGAAATTATTTTCATGAAAGGTAAAACGTCACTTCCGCGATGTTTATATTATTTTCAGCTATGTTTAATTTCTATAGGCAATATTTATTATGAATATGGTGTATTCTACGTCATGACACGCATACAATATGTACAAGAAAATCTTCATTGTTTCCTGCAACAGAATATCTTGAAGTTTTTATTAATTACATAGAATTGTTGAACAAATCAAATACAATGTTATGGGTTTTTAACATTAAATAAAACAAATTAGCACATATTAAGATATCTATAAAAGGAACCTCAGACAATTAATCTAGATACTAATATATTGAACTAAATCTTATAATTAACTTAACTAAATAAATGTGGGAGCCAGGAGGATTTTGGTTTATCCTATCAAAACTAATATATGTGGTAACGTTTACCACATAAACAAATTTGTTCATTTATTATTCAATAATGAACATCTAATTTGAGAGCGTTTCCCAAAGCTAAAAAGGAAGAAAACATTTTAGATAGCTTCAAAACAAAATAAAACCAAATCTTAAAATAATAATTAGAAAAAACATACCCCTCAACATAGTTATATCCGAAAAAAATCAAAATTACACATCACACAAGATACAATTTATGTCTTAAAAGCGTCGAATACACGGCAATCATCGCTCGTGCCTCTGGTCCTACCCTCATCCTATTATAACAATAAAATTAATTTCCTTAATCACAAAACTTCTTGCGAATTCAGAACTCAGTCTATTTCATCGTGTACATAAATATATATGTTCATTAAATTTTAATAAACTGTATTTTTTTTTAGGTCGCGTACAGTATCCCAGTAGATAATAGCACGCCCGAGTCCAGTACAGGTGGCGCAGTGGCGGCTTCTGAACTGTCCCTTGAGGAACTTATGCAGCAAATGAAGTCTATGTAGTTAAATAAATTAACTGGATACTATTTATCTAAGAAAATGTGTTTTGAATTGTAATTTTATTGCTTTGTAACATGCATTTTTGAGCAACATTGAGGTCACAAATATCTTATGAATAAAAGGAAGTTCTCAATATTTTTTGTTAATTTTTTTTAAAGATTATATAGAGACACATTTATATGATCTGTTATATGTTTAATTGATATTTTCTTTAGTAGGCGATCTGTTTTGTGCGTACAAGGGACAGTGTTCACCGAACGTATTGTCTCGCAATGGTGAAATAAAAAATAACAAAAGTATTAAAATTATTTATTAAGAATATTATAAAACATTCCGTTATCATTGGTATATTTTGAAATTTTATATAATGTTGCTAATCGAAATGTTTAAAGCGATTTTTTAATAAATGTCTTCTAGAATGAGGTCTTTTCTTATCTTCTTTGTGATATTATTTAATTTCGACATTATTTTCTTATTCGGTTCTGGTAATTGGTGATTCTGAAATAAGACATTAGTATTCATGACTTTAAAATGACACGATTTGCAATCTTTTCTTAACACTACAGAAAAATCACTAAAAACATCTACTAAAAAACAACTTGTATATAAATTGACTGTGGTTTATGAGTTATATTCAAACCTGAGGTCGTAGGTTCGAACCCATACTTCATGGGGTTCTCTTTCTATGTGCTACGATTCAGAAATCTATGGCTCGTAAAGGGTTGATGGTGTTAAAGGTGAATCTGGTGTCAATCCCATTTTGGCTAAGTAGGAATATGTAATATAAAGATATTGTTACATTACATTCATGGCCTGGAAGATTTGTTTAGCTCTATGCACTATATTTTCTTCAATTCCACTGGAACACGCCACCTGGTGGGCGAAACTGGACTCGCAAGAGCCTTCCATTACGCGAAATAAGAATACCGGTTCGCCATCTTGGATTATGTGCTCGAAACTCTGATTTTAAAAGTGTTTTCAGATTGATTTTATGTCGAAAGAATTGCTTTTGTTAAATTTTCACTTCATATATGTATGCAGTATGCATATTCCAAGAAAAAAATGTTTCGCAAAAAAGCCAGCACGTTTAAAATGAGACTAGTTAAAGTATTAAAATTGAACAATAGACAAGGATAAAATGTATCAGTGTTGAGAACGCTAGAAAATGTTTAAGATTGAGTGATTTATGAAAGATACAAGTCTGGGTTAATTTTGTTTTTTAACAATTTGAATTAATGAATACAAATAGTGTGGAGGATGGAAGTTGTGTCCTACATCCACCAACCTACGACTACCTGGCCCGCAGGTCTCAGTGGCTGAGGGTGAGATATTGTATATGTTATGCGGCGAATATATATGTTATGAGCAGTGTTGGCCTAGTGGCTTCAGCGTGCGACTCTCATCCCTGAGGTAGTAGGTAGGCCCATAACCAAAAGGTTGTAGCGCCATTGTTTTTTTTATATGTTATGCGGTCGGAAAGACTTCGTAAGCGGCGGTAGGTATGTGATCATAATTTGTACTCGAAGATGGTGAAATAACTAATAATTTTAATAATTATAGTATTATAATAGTAATAATTTTAACTTACCAAGAATTTAACGATTGGAGTATCAACAATAAACTCTTTTACGTTCAAAAAATGGGTAGATAAAAAGACATGTGGACATTCCTCAGACCTAAATAGTAGCGTGTTGAGACACGCCGCGAGTAGAGACAAGCCGTCGGTTTCCGAAGTGCCTTTACCAAACTCATCTACCAGTATCAAAGAATTCGTTGACGATTCTTGTAGGGCTAATGCCATCTATGAAAAATTAGTCCCTTTATAGAAAGCAGCTTGTACTGACTTCGCATATGTTGACGTTTAATATTTTAGGAAAATATTTACCTTTGTTTCTTACCTTACCTGTCGGTGGAAAAGTGCTAAATTTAAAAAAAATTGAAACGTTTAATAAAAGTTATACAGTTATAAAGACTTAACAAAACTATATACAGGAAGAATGCGGGTAGGTGTGAGTGAGTTTTTGTCACAATGTAAATATAGCAATGTGTCTGGGTCTATTAGAACTACTAAAGGGTGAAATTATAACAATATACATTAAATCTAATAATGAATATTATGCTAAATAGAAATTATAGAGTAAAAGCGGGAGTATATCCTTCTAGTTTCATCTTAGAAGCTTCGCAGATTGTCCTCGTGGGATTTCCGACCAAAGTCGCATGGCCATTAAATACATTGGATTTCGTGAATTATTGTTATACTTCCTCAAACACATTAATACCGCGCATTCGGTAGTTATTGAGATTATCGTGTTCATATAGACGCGGCAAGGGAACTTCATTTTAGAATATGTCAGAATTAACCTGTTTGAGATCGATGAGAAAAGCGGACATGTGCGCCGCGATGCATTCAGTTGATTGTATTCGGGTGAAAATATTTGACACGATACCAATAGTGGCGCATTCTGCTGGCACAAAGCTGCCTATATGTGCTAGATATACTATCAGACCTAAAATTGTTTCATTGTTTTTATATATTTGTTCATAATAATAAGTTTATTCTTAAAGCGGACAACCATATGTCCGTTTGGCATTGTGTTAGTTTCAACATTGTCCTGAATATTTCATTACTAGGATATTCTGTTATAAAATCATATTACACACATCAATACAGCAATAACACACACATATACATATTTAAAGGTTCATTTTTACATTATTTCAAGTTTATTTAACTCCCGATTGGGCGTGAAATACTAAACCGTTGCTTTGTTTTTTAAGGCTTGCCGTTTATCATGTACATGCCATAAAGACGCTATGTGAATAAAACATTAGCCTCAAATGATAGGACCTCCACCACGTTGGTCACAATTTTTTTCATGATTTCTCGAGTTTTGACTGCAGTACTTTTGAACAATTGTGTGATTTCAATAAAATTAAAACAACGAAGTAATGACGTTATAGTTTTTACTGAATTATCAGTGCTATTTAGTCTCTCACAACTTGAATCACTGTAAACATGAAACTATGTTACTATATGTCACTAATTTTTATTGGTATTAAATTACGTCAAGCTCAATTACTGAAATGGGGTGGTTCTTTCAATAGGGTTTAATGATGTAGAGGAAGGACTCTTCCTCCCACCTAGAGAGGCATTTTTGACCACTGACTGGTATGAAGGCCCGAATAGCTGTATATATTCTTTGCGGCCGAAATAACTCTTATAGCGCGATTCAGTGTATAAAGTCATAGGTATCGCAACAATATCGTTTACCTTCGCATTATTTTTAACAACATTTCGCCACCCCAATGTACTAAATGATATATAATTGGGAACATATATATTGTCAGCTTTATATATTCAACTTTATAAATAGTATGTCTTACCAATTTGTTTCATATAAACAGACTTGCCACTCGAATTTGGTCCCGTTAATATCTTAACAAATCCTGCCGTGTGAGTGCTCTCGGCATCATTTGGAACAAAACTCTCACAAATGGTTAAGTATAAGGGATGTTTTCCCTGTTTTATATGTATTATTTTGTCCATAGTTAACTCTGGACGTACGAAGTTAAGTTCTTTACATACTTTGGATATAGCTATAAGGCTGTGGAGGTGTTTCATTTATTAAATAGCTGTATTCCGCGTTGACCGTTCAACTCACGTCCCCAATACAAATTATTTAGTTGCGGAGTTATTAAGTAAAAGGAAGGAGATTTTTTGTAAAATTATTTTTTTTCCGTAGTTGTCATGTATTCTAGAATATATATATATATGTCGCAGCCAACTTAATAAGCCGTTCAATTAACAGCCTAGCCTATTAACTAAACAGCGCAGCTTAACTAGCAGCCTGAAAGATATACAGGCAGTTGATCTAAGAGCTAAGAGATAATGAATTGGATCGATGGCCTTTCATTTTTGCCTAGTCTGTTGACGGTTTATTTAAATTTAGTTCCACTTTATGACACTCGAACTCGAAACGAAACTCTTCAAACTGTACAACAATAGGGCGTCAGAAAATCACAACTTTGATGGTGTTTCCTAAAGTTTAATGGAAAAACAATTTCTAAAATATATAAAACTCAGTTTATGAATGTAAATACAAACCAATCTAATTCTGCGCAATTCTCGATAAGCGCGGACAAAGAATTCAAATTCTCCAATAAGATTGACGTGAAACGCATCATGATACGTGTCTCGTGAGCAACTATTTCTGGGTACGTGTCGCCTATTAGTAGGTCCAGTTCTATAATAGTACAAATAAACAGATAAAAAGTTTGTCTTTTGTTAACATAGATTTTACACATTTAAAGAAAACACTTTTTTACCGGATTGAAGCTATGCATTATGTGATACTTTTTGACATTCAACACCTTTTGTCTTCAGTCACCGTGACCACGCACGCTGTAAAGCACGCGAAACGTCGGAAAAAAATTAAAATTATGTAAAATCATTATAAGTTTATAATAATAGGCAGCTTCAATCCGGTAAAAGAGTGTATTCTTTAAGATAAAAAGGTTTTTATTGCATAAAGTTTATTGCACTATTTATCTAACTCGACGGCTCATGTATTACTGCTATGAAATGCTCTAATTGTTGTTTTTAATTTAAACATATGACAATATCGGCAATGGATAGCTTGCCACCATGACAAAGCGTTTTTCAACAATACAAAACATTAAATTGAACTTTTTGTTAGGATTTCCTTTAAATTAGAAGCGATAACCAAAATATGTGTTAATAATCAGGCTGGCTTTGGATTCGGAATAGAGCCGTTTCTTTTTTATTTTATAGACAAGTAGGTGTTCGGAGTTCCTTCTTTTTGTGCATGTCGTCGAATCTTGGTTATATATGTCGAGTTGTTAACGAAAGGGAGCATGTGTTAATAGTCCACATAGAACTCACCAAGCTGTTGTACCAAGAAATATATTTAAATAGCGTTATTTTTGTATGTCCTTTGGATATAGTTTTTCTAAGTAAATTGTTTTGAAATGTATTCTTTGTGAAGTAATTATTACTTACCATCGCAACCTTTGCTTTTGTAATGAATATAATCGTTGTTTTGGAACTGTAAAATGGAACAATGTAAGTCAAAAATTCCAAGAAAATCTTTTCTAGCTAAGAAATTTGCGTTCGATCGACACATATTTTTTGACTATGGCATTGCTGCGCTATCGCTGTTTACGGTTTGGTTTGATTGGTTTGTGTTCGATTCCAGGCGAAATAATTTCGGTTTACAAAGTCAACAACTTGACTATAAAATTAAAAGTCCGTAATTTAAAAATTATAAATTAAAAGTGATATAAACATATAGCAAACGAAACTTTTGATATGAAATATTTTATGCAGATGTCCACCTGAAATGTCAATAATTAAAAAAAAAAGTAAATCGGCTGAAGTCATCTGATGTTAAGGCTTTTTGGGCACTACTTCCATAAATTACCCTAAGTTGTTTTACAAATAGTACCATGAACTTCATATCCGGCAGCTGCTTCTGGTCCAAGGTGAGATGATCAGACCAGGCCTTTACTCCCAGAAGATATCCCAAATGAGGCATATACAACATCGTACACTCTTCAACGAAGGATGGGAGACGCTCCATCTCTACTTTGGCAGTCTCCGACATAAGGTTGTGGAGACTGGCCATTGTTTGCTTTTCTTAAGACATAACAATAAAGTGGTTCAAATGCTAATCATTTTAGTTATAAATAGCATGTTTATAGAAAGATGTATTAAACCGACTTGTGAAGTATTAAAACAAACCAGTGGCGCTATCACCTTTTTAGGTCTGGGCCTCAGATTTCTGTATCTGTTTCATAATCATTTATAGGCAAGTAGGTGATCAGCCTTCGTCTTTTTGGGTTTAATGCCGGTTTCCTGACGATGTTTTCCTTCGCCGTTCGTGTGAATGTTAAATGCGCACATATACCGAAAGTACATTGGCATTACAAGCCGGGTATCGAACCTACAACATCAGGAATGACATTCACACGCTGAAGCTACTAGCTTACTGCTGCTTTATTTGCAAAATTATAACTGAATCAATATTTGCTATAAAGTAGGAAAATTAAATATATTTCATGTTTTATACAGTCACATTGGAATGTTTTGTCTTACTCATATCTAAGTCCGCATCCACTCCAGCCTTAACAGTGAACTTTCCTTCCGATTTCGAGAGATCGAAATCTATTATTCTATTCATGTATAACGCCATCTGTTAATTGTAAGTAAATTTTTATATTGGTAGAATTACACAAATTGAACCTAGCGGTATGCTTTCGAACCTCGTTTGTGAAATTTTTTTCTTTCTATTAACTTTAGTACGCTTGAAGAAATCTTTAAAAAATTTAAACTTAAACTCTTTGTGGGTTAGGCATGGCTGACTAAAAATTATTAATTGGGTTTATATTTTGTAAAATGAAATAAATAGAAACTTATAAATAACAAAAGCTTTTTATTATGTCATTAAAAATATTTATGAACAATTCTTAAATGCAAAACTTCGGCATTAAGCCTTTTATATTTCCATTTTAAAGGTTTAGGATGACGATATAGAAGTTACCTTCACCGAGTCTTATAATAGTGATCTCATGAATCTAAATGATTTAAATACTTTTATTACCTCATATAACTTGTTGGTGTCACAAGTGGCTATATTCTCCAAATATTCACTTGAGCGAGCTATTGGCTCACATAATTCACTTATCAGTACCGCATTGTATAGGGTCTAAAAATGAATGTTTATTACGATAGAAAAATAAGCAAAACGATGTTATTTTGTTTCTTAGCACAATTACAGACAGGTATATCAAAAACTTTTAACATTATTTCTTTAAATTTTGTTGAAATATGTAGCTAGTTCCAACAAATTGTGTAAATATTAGCTTTAGAATTTGATTTGATATTATTTAAATTCCTTCTCTACTTTATTAATTTCCTAATCGTAACTGACAATTGTCATCAATATTTCACTATTAGTGCGTATTGTGCCCACGAGAATGTAAGTGCGTGCTTCTATTTCACCATGCCTACAGCTGATAGAGGATCTTTGACAATCTGAGACAAATCTTTGTTTTTAATTCATTTTATTATTATTCATTACTTCAGATGTCATGTGGAACAAGGTGTAATGGTTGCAGCTACTTGCAAACATTTAGTAAAAGAAACAACTTGGCGATTAAAAAGGGTATCGTGAAGTTTGTTACCAGTTCTTTTCGAGCGTTCTACGCCCTTTTTTTGAGAAATGGCAGTCGATAAATGTAAATTTAGAAGCATTTAATATATATGTCTTTATTGACATTAATTAGTGTACATTGTGTTATCTTAATGAATATATGATTTTGAATTTGAAACTGAATGCAAAATCACACTTACATTATAAAGAGACTTCCAATGGTAAGCTTTAGCCGAAAGCGCTTTAATCTTTGCTAAAATACCCTAAAACAAATGTATATGCAATATCAGTTCAGTCCCCTTATAATAATCATCGTCATTTTCATATTAAAGGTTATTTCAACCGGCGTTAAGGGATAAAGACGCCCCAAAAGCCTTTGCCAGCCCTTATGAAGCATTAATTATATGGTCAGGATAACTTTTGAGCTTTTAAGTTGTGACATGAACTACACATATTCCTGAACCTTTTTTGTTTTTATCTGTTGCAGCAGTAACTGGGGGTTGTACGTCATAATCCTTATAATGAAGCTGTTACAGCTGTTAGTTTAATAGTCAACATAAAAGACCTTTTTCTTGAATGGTCTAACCCTTCTAAAAAAATGCTCAATCTTTTCTAAACCTAATGTAGCAAAATTCAAGTCAAATTTTGAAACTATTTACGCTATTGTAATCTCTCTATTAGAATAGTGATTAAAGCAATGCAGTAATAAAGAAAAAAATCACCAGAGAATTCATCTTATTACGTTACAAATATTTGATTAACATACATTGACATTCTTGATGAATCTAAGCGAAGAACAGATGTTCCTTAGAGCAGTATCACTTTGTGGTCTCATAAAGAAGGCGACGACTTCTTGTCTTTGCTTCAAAACCACTAAGTCCTTACTTGGATGACGGAATAGTGCCCTAAAAGTTACATATCCATTATCTACAAATACATTTCATATCTTATGAAATACGCGGAATAAGTTAAGAAGTCGTTTACTTATTCCGTATTCCGTATTCCTTATTAAAGTTTAAAATTTTTGTACATGAAAACATGAAAAGGTAAGCCGGTTCGAAGGACCAAAATGTTACTTAAATTATACATAATTTTCACATTATTATTATTATTTTTACATTTATTATTACAGAAATAACTACTCGCTGAGAACATTTAATTAAGTATCATTATACTTAATGCTAATGCATGCATTTGCAATTACATTTAATGATAAATGTATTCAATTTGTTTTTCTTTGATTTTTGCAATATTCGTAAAGAGATTGTCACATCGTAATAAAAGCGATATATGAAAGCGTCTCGCTTATATTATACAAAAAAGTAGAAGCAAAAATTAACCTTAAAAACGAAATATTTTGATTAAATTAAAAATGAGCAAAATTGTTTGCAAATAACGTTATTAGCAGTTACTTTATTACTCTTTCTGGTACATACCAATTTTTGCCTACTAAAGATTTAGAGAAATATAAAATAAATCATTACCTCATACGTCGGTGGCCGACTTTCGAGGAACATTTGCTGAATAGTTGAAAAAGGCTTAGCCCTTCCTTATTGCTTCCTTGGACTCCCTTTTTAAAGTTACTCGGATGAGATATGGTACTAAATATTTGCAAACCCCGATATGTGTCTTCGTCCATTGTTACTATGTCGTTACTATAAAATGCAGTTTTTCTTCATTTATTTATTACTAACAGTGTTTTTCAAGTTTCCCTATTTACTTCACCAAAAAAACATTTTCACAGAAAGAGACGAAACACAAAAAGCTTTGTAAGGTAGCGTTGTGTCATAGAATAAAAGATAGCACTTACACTCATACTCGTAATTAATAATTGACTTTACACGATGTCTTGTTTACGCAATGATGTACTGTACATTAAAGTTTCCATACGACGTAAACTGAACAACACTCGACGTTTATCAGAGACTTTTAATTCAATAATATACTTATATTACGGTAAAGAAAAGAGTTATATAATCAATGTGTTTTTGATTAATAAGATAATTTGCGTGTTCTGTGTGAACAGCAGGGACGGATAATTAATTAAAGGTTACTGTTTAAAGTCCATGCATTTTTTGAAATACATAAAAATTAGTTCACCATATGTTAACGTACGATTCCTTATTACCTAACTCTTTTTTTGTATAACAAAGGGCAGACAGGCAGGAAGCTTACCTGATGATAAGCAATGCCGGCCGTTAAGAGTGGGTACGCTCCTTTATAGAAGGACCCTAAGTCGATTTTTTTGGAAAAACTGCAATGTGTCGCAAGTTACAAATAGTGGCGGTGCGCCAAAACTGCCTTAAAAACGCTCAGTTGTGGCACGACGGACATTGAGGTGTTACGGGTCGAATTTCGTATTCTGCCTCAACGTCCGATGGTGAAACTCAGCTGCAAGTAACTCATTTATACACTTAAACAACAAGGTCTTACTTACAGTGAAATCCGTTTTAAGCCCAGAAATTGTGGTTTTGTGTGTAAATCCATACACAAATTTGACCAATTAAGATCTAGATAACGTAATAAAGCGCCTAGGGCATGCACGCTTTGGTTTTGGGAGAAATCTATCACTGTACGTAGAAATGTCAATCTCTCCTCATCTGTGCAATTTTGTGGCTCATTAGGAAGAGATAGAGAGAAAATGCGACGCTTGCAGGCTTCAAAGTCTATTAAAACACGTTTACGTTATTATAATAGATCCGTTTCAGCCGTTTTGTAAAAAAATGTAAAATGGTCTAAATGTTTTCCATAGATTAGTTAATTAAGGTTTTTTTTAATTATATTAATTACGTTTCCCCTAATGGAGCACAGTGTAGTTCTAACTACTATAAAATTATGAACTCCAATAAAAAACTACAATTAATTCAGGTGTAGGGACGTGCCACCAACAGGACCTATAACTTGATAGCCTATAAGCAGCACTAGCGTGTAACGTTACTGCCGAATTGGCAAGACTAAAATAATTATTAATATTAATAATCGTGTTTTCTTACTGTAATCTTTAGATGCGACAAAAATGAGTTTACATTTGCCGTTCGAGTCATTTTCTTCGAATACAATCTTTTTCACGATGCTAATAAATGTATTCTGACTTTTACTATCGAGTATTATCTTAACCGGATCCACTTGTCTAAATAACGATACGAATATTTGATGTTCTGGCGGACGATCGAGGATTTCTTCCAGAACCTCAAGCTGAGACACAATTTAACTCATTAAATAAATATAAATTACATATATATATAGTCTACAGTCTTTTACATTCACGGTATATATACTAGGTTATGATAAGACTTTGGTAGACCATACAAAGGCCATCAAGATTGTTGTAGGTTTACGTTGGTAGCAATATCATGCAGTTTCAATTCATAGTATTAAAATACATATATTATCAATAAAGCGCAAACACAATTTAATAGAAAAAGACGGAAGAGTACTTTCGTGTCTTTCTAGTGCAATTGGATTGACTGATTGACTGACAAAATGAAAATATGTATACGTAAGATTGAGTTATGTTTGAGTAAAAACATTTATAAGTTACTAGCGGATCCTACAGACGTTGTCATGTACACACGTCTTACACACAAAAAGCTATGTAATAATGTAAATCATTCTCGACTCCACTTGAACACACAAAAATTTTGATCTATACCAGCTGTTTATTTGCTGTATAAATAAATAACCTAGATAACGACTGCGCTATCTGTAGGGCTCCACCCAAACGCATACAAAAAAAAATCATTAATATCGTTCTAGCCATTTAAGAGGAGTTCAGTGACATACATACATACGTACAGTAGAATTATATTTAAACATAAATGTCTGAATAAATTACATCTCCTGTTTGTAGAGTGTAGGCCGCAGCCCCCAGCTTTCCTGATCTGCAGCATACGGCAAGTAGACGCTATGTAAATGTATGAATGTTTCATTAATTATAAGGTTATTAAAAAATAATTTCTTGGCATTTCTGTAATCATAGAAACAATCTTCAATCTACATGAAACAATGCGTGTCGCATTGAGGTCATTTGGACGAATTAACAAATAAAGTAAGCAATTTTATGTTGGAATTACATATAAATATCTATTTTTTATTTATTACATCTAACGAAATAAATAACCAAAACGAAGTATCCAAAAATAAAATATATTGTGCTATTTTTAATATTCAACTACTCAGTTCAAAAGTGGGTAAAATTGAGAAATATATATGTAATACTTTGTAAGTATACTTTACGAACATTTATTAGTTAATTTTTTTACAAGAAAATTTTATTTTAACTGTACCTCCTCAACCTCTGACTCTTCCGTCTCCTGATTTTCACATGAATTTCTATTCGTAGATAATAAATCGTTATTTCTGCATAAAGAAAAACATAAACTCACATGAAAGTAAATTATGTTAATAATACGAAAATAAATATCCAAAAGTACCTTCGGCATGTTGAAATTATAAAATGACTTGGACGCGAATTTTGTGCGGCACTAGAATTGGAATCCGAGGCTGCGGCCTGAGCTGATGTAGACGCATTCATATTAATAGTAATAAGTATTTAATTTTATAATCTTGCACAATAAAATAAACTAATTAATTAGATCTACGCGTTAATTATTCACAAAACACAATTCATCTGACATTTTCCCGCTCTTTTAACTCTAATCACAAATGACACATACATAAATCCTTAATTGTCTATGACAAATAGAGGATTTTTTTTTTAATTGTATGGCCTGGTAATGAGACAAAGACAAATTAGAGATAGAAGATGCGCACTTGTGTCATTCATTTATTTAGCTGCGTAGGAACTTTATGTGTTTTACCTTGTATTTTTGATCGTTATTTATTTTTCTTATATCAATTTCAAATGAGAAACTTATAAATAAAATTGCAAATAAAATGCCAAAAATATTGTTAATTAATTTTATTTCTTAAAGCTTTTACAGTGTTTTAAATATTTTGTAATTCGTAAAACAATGGAAAATGGGTCAGTTCAATTTATATTATAAGTAGATCCTTCTCTTCAGGCGCGTCTTTTCTTATATTAACTCTGATATGTTTACAGAGATGGCCGATAGATTCCATGGTTGGAGTGACAGTTGCAGCCAAAAGTGATTGGCAAAGAGACCTTATTGAGAAGCAATATACTCTCAAGCATCGCAAACCTGGCGTCGCGCACCATATTTGCTAAAAAGATAAAGTTAATTTAATAAAAAACATTATTTAATCAATATTTTCACTTGCCCCAAACCCAAAACTTAAAAAACAGACTTAAACTTACCTCAAAAGCAAGGCATGCAAATCCGCATCCTAGTACCAGGGCACAAGGAGGCGCAAGGAGTATAGAAAGTACAGTATAGCAGCATCGCCGTGATTGTTTGAAGCAAAACCTGCTAACGCGCCACGCGCTTTCAGGACTCCTGCCGCCTTCTGGTTCCCCGATTACATCATCCCATAATAACTGCAAAATAATAATTTATTATAACGACGCCAGTGTGTCCAAACCACATGAATGAATGATTTGTACGACGAATACGCGCCGTTCGATAGGCTTATTAGATACTAACAATGCCCTGCGGCTTCACTCGTGTAGTTACCGATCTCGTGGTAGTTACTGGATAGTCTACTAAGACGGACTATAGATATATTTTTATTAACATAAAAGTTTTATTTTAGTTAGTTTTTAATTACTTCCTTTCAGATTATTAGATACACAATGACATTCATAATATAATCAATATACAGATTTTACTTTTGAAAGAATATATCTAATACATTTTTAAATTCGTAACATCATTTACGTAGAATCTCCAACATTAAAAAAAATATTTTTGAAAATCTATAGCATTCATGAATGCTATATAACATTTTTTATTCGTATTATCTAAACTTCGCAATCCAATAGGTCTTTATGACGCTCGAGTAAATCCTCATTTAGCATTTTGGACTCCCTTACTATTAGTAAATTTGAAATTGTACAGGTATTGAAAAAAATCGTGCAATTCATAACTCCTGGAATTTTTAGCTTGATAAATTGTTAAAATAAGAACAAAATAAAAGAGAAGACATTTATTTGTAGAACTTCCCTATACACAACATTTGACGTAGTTTTGTTTTGTGGCAAAATAATGTCATATTTTGGAGATCCGACTCGGGATAGGCCAAGATACAACTACAAGTGCCGACGGGTGAAACATTCATTCATATATGATACGTTCAATAATAATGTACAACAAGTTTTTGTTCTATAGTCAATGGTTTTCACAGCGCATGCGATGACAGATTGTTTAATGATATTTTTTTCACACCTTGGGTTTATATTATAATATTTTTGTTAGAGATGCCTATTCAAAAAAATTTTATGTCAGTTAGTGAAGATGCAGCAAATTTTAATGGTGAAAGAATTTTTCGGTCCAATAGTTTTTGTGTTAAAACATACAATAGACGTAGAAAGAAGTAGATAGAGACAATGGGTATTCTTTTTTAATACTCGAAGCGAAGTAGTAATTCAAACTAAAGTACTAGAAGCGAAGAAGTTCTCAGAAGTTTATATATTTTACAACTGACCTTTCAAGAATAAGCGCTTTTAGCTGAAGCGTTAAAAATATTTGACTGTTGAAGTAATTTAGCGTTCAAACACCCTTTCAAGCAAGCAGCGCGTGAGGTCACGCGATGGTCTGCTGTTTTATTCTCCGTGTTAAATCACGCTTTCTTTGTTATAAATTTCATAATTATTTTAGGCAGGACGATCGATATGTGTACAGGTCTGATATAGAAAAGTTTTTATATTTAACTACGAATTTATTATAAGTCACCTTGTGTTGTTCTTACGTTATTACAGCTATTGCGAATGTAAATGAAATTCCGTCGTGTGTTTTACATTTATGCTTTTGTTTTAAACATGGCTCACGTAGCAATTTTATTGGAAAACATATTATAAAAGCCATTACGAAAATTCCAATCCTTAAAACGTATAAATAAATAGTAATAGTGTTATTTTAGTCCTAGGTTTGCCTAGAAGGTTTCACTTGATATCCGCCCATTGACTACGAATTATGGTTTATGTATCTCTTTAAATATTGTAAATGGTATTATGAATCGGTAATGAATGTATGTAAACAAATAATATTTACACACAAATAATATAACATATATATATGTTTCAATTAGATATAGACATAGACATAATATTTATTACTAACAAAACACACACACAGAAACACATAAAATAACAATAATCAAAAAATAAAAATAATTCAAAAAAGAATAATAATATAGAGATAACATTTTTTTTAAAGAAAAAGGTTTAATTGTGTAATGCGTGTGTGCTGTGGTTGTAATTGGCCCTGGCTCAGCGTTATACTGAGAAGCAGAGTTGTTCCACAGCGCTGGTCATTCTGCCAGAGACCACAGCAAATAAGAATCCACAGCGCCTGAGTCGCAAAAAACAAATAAGAATCTATTACTCAGTAGAAACAAAGAATAATAATAATAGTAAAAGTTAGCAGTGTAAGCAAAGTAAGCAAAAAATAATGTAAATAAAATATAATATAATAGGACCTACTTTCTCTGCCAGATCAATACGCTGTCATATAGAGACATATCGGAGCTTTAGAGTTAAAATTGAAATATTTTTAAATATAAAGTTTACAAGGCTATTTGTATTTCATATAACTTTGTGCGTAATTTTAATTTGCTCCAACAGTAAAGGCATAAGAACGATATTGACTTGTCTAAGACCTAAACGGTAAATTTGTGCATTCTTGAGGCCTGCTTGATCTGAGGCCTGCATTACCTGAACATGTTGATTTAAATGATTCGGATCCCGATCCTCTAGCAACTCCTCCACTGTCACGTTCTGGGTCTTTGTACTCTCCATGACTTGTACCCTAATGGGGCTGTCCCCATGAAGAGCGGGTTGGGAACCCGGTTCTGGTATATCGGGCAACAGCTTGATTGACTTATATTGTCATTAATAAAAAGCTAAAACTGCAAATTATTTCATAATCTAATGAATACTAAAATACCTCACTTTTTGTAGCTATTTGCAGTACGTAAAACCTAATAGTAATAAAAACATTTCTCAAATGTAACTGAGGTAAAAATCTAAATCGTTGTAAACACAATTTACAGATTCGTACAAAAAAGTTGCTGAAACCTTCTCGGTACTATTAAAAACTTGTTAACGTAAAATCGTTAGTTGAAAGTTTCAATAAATAAAAGAATATTTCACAATTTGACTTTCAAATCAAATCGTAATGAGCTTATAACGCTGTCATGTTTTGTTTTCAAAGTGACCATAGTTATTTAATTCAATTTTGCGATATTTATAAAACGGCTCCCATTATATATAAAACCTTAGTACAGATTACATTATAAGCAAAATTATAGTCGACTTACGAATAAGACTTTATACGATTTGTATTTAATAAATATATATAACGAAATATTTATTTTTTACGTACGTGTTATATCCGAGTTGAACTCACTACTAAAGCTTGAAAGTTTTTCCAACCCTTTCAGTGAAGTATAGTTTACCAGTGAAAGATATAATATCCGGTTAGCATAGCATGTGTATTGAGTAATAACAATAACTCTCCTTGCGACGCTCTTTCGAGGATATCTCCTTTCATCTTTAACCACTTTCTTAACAACAAAATTATTACTAACATTTCCTAACTCGCATTGCATACACTTACTAAAAATATCAAAGAATATCTTGTCAACCTGTATAGCTGATACAGAAAATATTCATATTCTCTATATATTCTCTGCAATATAAATTTGTGTTATGTAGAAATCATAAATGTAAATACAGTTTATATGTTAAAAGGAAAATACTGCCTTCCTACAACACAGGGAGTCCTAGTGTGGGGGCCATTGCACTTTACTTTACCTAAATATTCTGTATATTGTGTATGTAAGTGTTTCTTTCTTTCTTTCTAATTCAATGAAGGCGCTCTAACAATATACATTCAGATACAGAGAAACTAACAGTTTCTCTGTCCTTTTGTCATCAGTCGAAAGGGAGTTCGCATAACCTAGCTTGCAATACGTTTAATCATTTTTATTTACGTTTTCTAAATAACAAATTTATCTTTTTGTATGAATTCTTTCTGTAATTATGAAGTATTTAGCAAGTTGGTTGATCGTTAAAGTGGATGCTCGTTTCAATGTTAGTATTGTGTGTTTCTTGAAAGCTTGTATAATTCCCGTTGGCATTTTTTTTCACTAGTGTGCTCTAACTAGTGGGGTTAATGATCCTTAGCTAAGTACTTTACAGTCGTAATCTGAGAGATTACAATTTTATTTCACTTATATCTCTTGTTTCAATAGACAATTCACAAAAAAGTCGTCTATTTAGGTAGATTAGGAACAGAGCACTCGTACTTAGAAAGAAAGAACCACTAGTCTCAGAAAGAATACTACTCCAGCGCTACGTAGACGTGCTTCTGCGCTATGCCAAAAATATGTCTACATTTATACTAATCTGCAATATACAAAATAATTCTCGTAAAAAAAAAAAATTTAGGTTATATATTAAATTTCGTAGCTTTTACTGATGGAACAACTTTATGAAAACGACGCATGCTCCATCACTGTATTAACCTGGACTTGTATACAAAATTTATTATGGTAATATTTTATGGCAAACAGAAAATATTAAAATCCCTAAAATCTTAAGTATGTAGTTTGCACCAGATATTTATTCTTAAAACGCCAATTATTGAGATATATATATATATATATATATGTTTCTTTTTGTCAGGTATTATTTCAGGGTTCGTCGTATTTTATCAAACTTACATTGCTGTTTATATGTTCTTATAGCCAAGTAGAACGTCTTTAGAAAGGCTATGTATGCCTTACGCACGCCGTCGAATCTTAGGTTAGTTCAATTAGCTTAATAATATCCTTATTGCTAGCGTTATTGCGTAGAGAGAAAATATTGAATGAATGAATACACGACCTCATGTTTAGGTTATGTAGGATTGGTAAAGAAACACAATTTTGTAAATATCATTTAATTTTCAATAGATTTACTATTTACATATAAAACTTAAAAATCAATTTATTGTTAAATATACGGTACGTGGTAATTACAGTCTTAATTTATATGGTATTATAGATTATTGCACCTATTATTACACGTAATTATACATATTAAACGAAATAAAGAATTACAAAAATTACAAACACCGTAGCACCGTGCCAACACTGCAGTCAAATACTCATAGATATTGATATTGCAGTTAAAACGTCCTGGGAATCCTTAATACAGTAAATAGTTCTTACCGACTCGTCAAGTCAATTAAAATTATATATGAACCATGCAACTTAGTAAAAACGTGAAGAATTTTATATTGTAATATCGACTGTCGTAATGTTGTCGCATGACTATTGAATATCATTGTTAACCTAGTCACTGCACGTATGGGTCAACTTTACCTCATATTATTGTTTATTGCTAATATCGCGTCTACAAGGTTAGAGAAGGTGAACAGAGAAGCAAGCTCATACTTTCTCATTCGCGCGAGACTCCGACGAGACGAGAGGTACATATCTACTTTGTCTATTTAGCATACATGTGAAATTGCTTAATGATAATACAATTCAAATGTTTTAGGATTTACTTTAAATGTGCTATTACAGAGAAACACCGTATATATAACCAATATATAAATATGGAGAGATTAGCACCGTAACATCTATTTTAAAGCTATTACACATTGGAAGACAGCTATTTGTTAATATACAAAACTACTTTACTTGAAGTATTTATTGCATAGTGACTAACTATACTTATATATGTAACTCCATTAAAATTGAGAAATAACAATATTTAGAACTGTGCAAAGTTGAGTAACGAATATGTCTCGACTATAATCACCAAACAACGCGAAAAAATTCTGAGCACGTAAATTTAGTATTATTTTTTAATTAGGTTCAAATAGGCACCTCTAAATCATAAAAGTACCATTTAAATAAATCAGCACGCGTTTTAAACTAATTTTTTAGCGAATTGCAACAATATTCCTTGCGGGTCTGGAAGGCCGCAATGTCGGTACGATGGGCTCCTCTTCTTTCGGTTCACTGTAATGCATTCGAGGGTTAATGTTTCGTGACTGTAAATTATGTTAGAGTGTAATCGCTTTATTAAATTATAGGGTTAGTTGTGGAGCGAACTCAACAATTCCTACATTCTATAGTACTTGATTATTGCCTTTATAATAATAATAATATATCTAAATTCGCATATTCTGCCACACATAATAGCGTAAGCATACTAGGAAATTTGTCTTAAATGAATTTTACATAGAAGTTACATATATTATGAGACATTATTATTATAAAATATATAATTACTTTATCAAATTATAATTTCACCCAAATAATTATGATAGAATTAATTTTTTTTTGTTTGTGTAACGTAGTTAAAAAAATTGGAGATATTTATTTACACAATTTATTATACATCCTAATAACAAATAACTCAAAGATTCGAGTATTTAGAGATTCGAGATCATAGTATTTTTTACTATGGTAAACTATTTTTCAAACAAAATACATTAATTGGTGTTTAATGAGGATTCTGAGTAGTATTAGTATTAATCATGCAAAATCTTAATCCTTAAAATTCAAAGTAGTCATTACAAACTAGGTATAAATGATGACAAATTTTAAATTCAAAAGTAACGGCCGTTTTGTATCTACCGTTAATAGAACTTAGTAATAAAAACGATATCCAATAAATTTCTAAGTTACAGCACTCACCTTTGGGAAGTCGGTTAGATAAAGCACTACGGAAACTCCTTCACCACCTTGAGGAAAATAACCATTGTTATTTCTACTAAACATGCCTTTTATAAATAAAATTAACTAAACGCTTGAAGCATAAACTTACATGCGAGGTAAAGGAAATTCATGCATCATCATTGGCTTGAATATGAAATAATCTGACGTTCAGTCTCCCAGTTAATGCTCTTCCATGCGTAAACTGACATCATAAAAAATAAACCAATCAAATTGCATTCTTTAAAGATGTGTGTCTCTTTTCATCACAGTGATAAAACAATTTGACAGAGAGGTATAGAGTACTTTAGTAAAGAGTGCATTAAAACTGATTTAGTTTATATGAAAGAGGAGACAATGTATTTCTTAAACATGCTAATTTAAATAATCGATGAATCAAATTATAAAAAAATAACGGATCTTTTTAAGCTAAATTTAAATTGTCAATTGTCACTGTCAAAGTGACACTAAAACACGTTGTTAGCCGTTTATTAGTTTTGCTTTTTTCACAGTTCACATGCAGTACCTTATTTTGATGGGTTGTCTCAGAGAAATCTCTGAGCTGGAAGACGATGGTGATCTGGTAGTGAGCAGGCGCGGCGGGCGCGGTGTACGTGGTGATGGGACGCCACGGGCGAACTCTAGGCGGTAATTGTCTGAACGGGGACTACCGGAAAACGTAGAGCCCTCCACACCTATAATGATATACAATATTCTAAACATTTCTCCATCGGATATAAAATTCATCACATTATGTGCGTTTCTAGTTGATATTTCAAAGCCATCGTGATCAGACGGTCACAATTGACAAATAATATATTGAATATGTATATTTTGTAAAACAGTACTCCATGTACATCCAACTTTAAACAGTTGTAAGCGATGGCCTGGGGTGAAAAACTCGCGCCTAACTGATCACACTAAGCTTTTTCCAAATAACCGCGAGACATTCAGTATGTCTGATATGTCAACACCCAGTTTTGGTGCTGGCTGTGGTTGTAAGGAGAGTGTCTTCGAAGAGAGAATTAGCACATTAGACAATGCGTGTTATTTAAGCGAAAAGCGCATAGAAATGAATTTTGCTATCCGTGTTCAATGTTTATGGCAAAAATGAATTGTATATAGAATTATCGGTGGTATATATTTTATAGTGATCTTATAATAAGTACAAGAGCGTATAGGAACGTGTCCACAACGGACAAAATGTGTGTCACTGTAACAAGGCCGGTCGCTGTACGTGCCTTTGCACATCCGTTGACCATTGATAAGCCTTGCCTTATGCGTTCAAGTAATTAATTTCTCTGTCGTTAATGTCTTTTAAAACCCCTTATGCGACAAGGTACACAAAATTGTTCCATATGCCTGTGCATAATTCCCCAATGTTTCGGGTTTTATATAACTATGACACCAACTATGAGAATATTGATATTTTCTACCTCACCATAGAAGATGTGAGGAAGTTTTTCCTTTCTGTATTGCCTAAGTCTTTTGTTTTATAATATGTATGATAGCTGTAAGATTACATAGAATTAAATAAATAAATAATTTAAAATATTTATTTATTATTTTAAATAGCCAAAGTCTTTCGCTATTATTCTCTTTGGTATATGTTATCCTTTTGTTACGTTAGTAATAAAACCATTCTATCGGTTAAACAAAAGATATATATTTAAATCTGTGAATTGAATTATCAATTTTATATTATAGTATTCAATCTACAATTGAAAATACAATCAAATTTAAATAATAATCCAGTGTCGTTACAACCCTAACTAGGTTTTTACTTTATAGACAAGTAGGTAATCAGCCTTCAGTGTCTGACATTTAATAGATTTTTGGGGTTTTAAGAAATCACCGTTTTCTCACGATGTTTGCCGTAGCGCGAGAAAAATTCATTATCCGTGATTCAAACGCACGACCGCAGGGTTGCGAATGGCTAAAGCCGCTAGGCATACAGCTCTTCTATTTTAAACAATGTTAGTATATGTCACTGATTGTAATAACATTAGCATATCTGGTTGTCCTCGTACTGTGCTTATTCATTGATTGTTAAGTAAACTATTGAGTATATGTTTAATTAAAAATTATAAACAACAGGTTATTAAAAACACAATTCGTTACCTCATACAAAATAAGCATCATAAATGTTAGAGAATAATTAAGGTTCTAGGTCATACTTGTCTTGAGTTGCTCTAATTTTTCGCACAAGCCAAAGTAGCATTTTTTTAAAACATTAGTTGTAATAATAAATATTAAATACAATGGATCTTTTAAAGCTAAAAAGAATAAATAATGATTATCTTTAATTTATTTATTATAAATTGTTAATTTTAAAGTCAAACTTTTTCTATTATATCACAAAAAACATATCAGTAACAAAACATATATGTTAGGATCAAGTCAAAGTAATTTGTACTGACGGTTATAAGGTCATTTGTTTCTTTCTTTCCAATTGTTTCTATATCATTATTACTTTTGGGATTTTATATGTTACGGGAACTATAAGTTTCATCTATTTTATTACTCTTCAAATGCCGTCACCTAAGATTATATTACCGTGATTCTGTGTCGCCATATGCATACGGGCGCAAGCGGGCGGATGCGCGTGAGTTGCGAACGCGCCGCACCAATCGCGGTACACACGTGCGCCATTATCATTGCGCCATTCTGACATCTCAACGTTTCGGATCTGAAGATTATATGTTAACATACAAAATTATTACAAGTACCAAAAAATATACTGCCCATTAGAGAAGTTGTATTGGTAAGTTTACCAAACGTTTATCAAGTTTAGCAGCAAAACAGCTTATCAACCACTCAAAAATTACCAATTAATCCGTTTAACTAACTATAATAGCATCCCAATTGTAAAAACAATACATAAATTGTCATTAAAATACTTGTGACCATGCATTTTGTTAACACTATACGCTGTAGAATGATGCCATGCAAGGAGTCCGAAGAATTTCATGGTCATAATTCTATGTATAGTATCTATAATCGCTTCAACTATGAATCAACGAACTTTTATCAATATTATGGTAAATAAAAATTAATAATTAGAGGTTTAAAGTAGTATTACCGGTGTGGAACTTTTGCTGCGTCCACTGATCTCGGAGCCATTGCTGTTCTTCTGTCTGTCTTTCGTGCGGTCTGGTGAATCTCGGCAGGAGCCGTCTGGCTCGTCACGTGTCTGATAAATACGATTAAAAAGTTAATACAATATAGTTTTGAATAATTAAATTCCGAATTTAACGAACAGTGTCTCTTAGCAGAAGTGTTTTCTCAGACAGTGAATTCAGACACATACGAAGGCACACATAGTACCATAAACACACGTATTTGTTTCTATATAAGTTAAGGAAGAGCTGGGCACAAGTATTTTGTATTTTCTTAACATAGTAGGTACACATAGTTAACATTCAACCACATTTAACATAAATCTTGTAAATACATTAAATTCTATTTACTATATGGTATAAAATAAAAAAAATTGATTTCTGTTTTGATTTTGATGTATACTTACATTGTGGTGGGAATGAGGCATGCTACTAGCACCGCTGCTTACAAGTCGCAGCTGTTGGCGTATATTTGCCTTCTCTCTGGCACGTTTGCGCTGAAACTCTTCTTCTACCCTGAAACGTTTAGTATTTCCTTGATTGAAAATGTTACATTTTGAATTTATTTATTTATTAAAGTAATGCATTCATTATTATAGACTATGCCCATATGATTATGTCGAGAAACATTAAATAAAAATATTATAAAGTACATACATAATATAAAACACATAGTATACACAATATCGCTTCTGTGAATTCTACGAACATATAAATATGTCGATAGTGTTGGAGACAGCATTCAGTAGGCGCAACGTCATGGATAACGGGGATCTGTTGGGATCTCTTGGGACCGGGGATCTGGAAAGGACTGGTTCTTGCCCTTGGTATTGCAAATAGCCTAGGCCTTCGCCGTCGTACATATCGCATAGGTACTAAGAAACTAAGTTCTTGGAGTACTCTTGTGTTGCACACTACACTCCTCAAGACTTTCAGTACGTAGTCCAACTGTAAGTCCCGTCTGGAATTTTTATGAGTCTAGCAAATTTCTCGACGCACGTATAACGTTACAGCTTAGGTTAAAAACAAATAAACTTTGTAAAATAAATTTTCACACTTCAAAACAACAAGATGTTCGTGTTTTCGAATATATCATATACGAATAAATGTTCCGATACGCATATTAACTATGTGATAATTTACCTCCTCATGGCTTCCAGCTCAGTTTTCCTTTGTTGCTCTTTCAAATCTGCTTCCTTGGACAGTTTTTCCGCGAGTCGTCGCCGCTCGAGCTGTCGCACTGTTGACTGAAACGTGAACCGCTTACTGCGTGACGGGTTCGTTCGCTGTAACAAATCAACATTTATTTTTTCATATAGGTATGGTATAACCGACAATATAAGAAAATTTGAATACTCCAAATTTACATTTCAAATCAAGACGTTGGAAAAAGTACAGACAAGAAACTCTTCGCGACACGTTTTAATCGCCAAGTTTTTGGTTTACCAAATTCATTACATATACAGTAATGACAGGAAATATTATATACTTTCACGTGATTTGACTAGAAACGATCGTTTGTTTATTTATTAACATTTTATAGTGAATCTTATGTTATCGTAATAAACCAGTAAAAACCGTTTGAAATCAGTTGAAACATTGAATCAATTTTACAATTATTATCTTTATATATATATTTTTTATTTAAATAAATAATACGTAGTGTTGGTTTTAGTTGTTATATAAGAAACCGTTAGCTAACTTTATAGAAATTTGCAAGGAAGAGCTGTGTATGAACACACAAAAAAATTATCAAAAAACCTAGCAAATTTTTTTTTTGTAAACTAGGAAAAATCGTTAACACATACTCATTAAAGCAGAGAAGGCTCATGCGGTCTACGACATCAAAGACATTCAAGACATCGTCTTCGAGTTGAATGTCAATACAGATACATAATTAGTTGTATTTAATTAGATTATTATTATTAGATGTACAATTAGTAGATTTAGAATAATTACAGTTAACAATAGGTAGCGCAAATTCGTAATGCGTTATACGAGTGAGGTCGGGTTGTGCAAGAGGATGCCCCAGATTCGTATCTGATCAGCTTTCCACTTGCCTTTGTTCTACATATAGATGCATATGATTTTGCTAATTATTCTGTTAGCTAGTAAAGCCTAGGTATTTCATTTTACTATGAGGTCGTAGCTGCTATTAGCCAAATATTTTTGCATTTGTAGTACATATTTAATTTATTTATTTCGTTAAAAATTGTATACACATAATATATAATTTACAAAAATAAATATAGTAGAATCTGGTAGTAAATATAGTAGCTGCTATTAGCCAAATATTTTTGCATTTGTAGTACATATTTAATTTATTTATTTCGTAAAAAATTGTATACACATAATATATAATTTACAAAAATAAATATAGTAGAATCTAAAAAACAGTACAAAGCGTAACCATATTTCTATAGAAAAACTTAACCCATCATCAAAACCTTTTGAGGTCTGGGCCTCAGATTTCTGTATCTGTTTCATCATTTGTCAATCTAATCGGCAAGTAGATGATCACCTCTTTATACGCCGTCGACTTTTTGAGTCTAAGGTAAGCCGGTTTCCTCACGATGTTTTCCTTCACCGAGCGACCTCATTAATAGCACACGAAAAGTAAGGATGTTGTTATAATAGAAAATCTCTATTGAGACTGGCCATGTATGCAGGATATAAACAGTGCAAAACTACAGTCTCTCTTCTATAAACCTCATACTCCGTTAAAACAAATATACAATACTTGAAAAACAGGCGTCCGCCTAACAGTTAGACGCTTTTGGCCACTCAAACTGAAGATGAGTCCCGTGTGTGACTGTGACGACAGAACCGACCAAACGGTGGTTCATTTACTTGTTGACTGTGCAACATTCGGAAGGGCCGATCTGGAGCTCGAGACTGGCATGAGGATATCCCGGGATGGGCTATCCGACATGTTGCTTAGGCACAGATCGCAGCTGGAAAAATTCTGCGGTAAGATTGTCAAACATGTCACTGACATTAATAGCACGAGATATAACGCGGGTGGCGCCGGTCAGCGGGCTCCGACTCGCCCATAAATATCATGACGATATTTCCTGAGAAGTTAATAATGTCCCTTTTTAAGAAAGGGGAGACTTCGACACTCCCCTGCTACTTAGCTACTCGGTCACATATCTGACTAACTGCGTGCCCGATAGGCTAGTACGTAGAGGCCCTTAATAATAATTAAAAAAAAAACAGTTAGATGTAATATTCCTTTGCACGGGATTACACGTATATACTTAAACAACTGAAAGTTGCGTACCTGCTATGACAGCTTAATAAGTTATAATGGGTAAACGGCATGGTGGTAAGGTGTACGGTAAGGACAGGGAGTGGCCAGGTATTGCGACTGCGGTTGCTGCATCTGGTGTTTGTCCGTCAGTGACGAGAATGATGGCCAACCTCCAGTAATAGAGAGGCATCAAAAGAAAAAGATACATACGTTGATTTTTTAGTAAATAACCTTTTCTTCATCCACAGTCGCGTAAAGACTATTTAAGCAATAATTTGCAAAGTCATTAAGCCTAATGCGTACACGTTTCACACGCTCCAAATATTTCTGAAGAGTACAAAAGATGTTAAAGCACTTTTACTCTTTAGAGCGTTATGAATCATATACATTAATGACGAGATAATTGCGACAGATTCACTTAAATATGATTTTTTAACTCTAATAGTAGATATACATGCCTAGTGTAATATAAAGTGTGAAGTCAGGCTTGCCATTATTCCATTTGTCCCTTCTTTCCGGAGATTTACAAACCTTTATTTTACCTTTAGAATTTTTTCATTGAAACGATTTTATCAAAAACGATGTAGCAATAAAAATAATAAAGTTAAAGGTAAACCGTAACGGGGACCATACTTTTGAAATTTTGTTTTTGATAATTTTTAATTATTACTTTGTAGGTTAAATTGTACATGTTGTGTAATTGTATAATAGTTTTATAATATTTTTAATTACAATACAATACAAAACTAATTCATTATATTCAAATTATAAAGTTTTTTTTTTACAAAATCCCCGAATCTTAATTAAAAATTGTATTTCGTTCATAATAGTTAGAAAAGATTAATATGCGCAACTGGTAATACAGTGTCGCTTGCTCAGGTGTCGGTTGAGCAAACATTGACCTGCTACAAATTACTGTCAATATTATGTATAACGGGCTAGCGAACGTTCATCGATATAACGAAAATTATCGCGTGTATTGCAAGCAAGAAAAGAGAACACTTTGTAATTTGACTGCCCTGTGGTTTTTATTGACTTGACAAATGGTTGAAGATTTAAGTAAATCGAAGTTTATTTTTTTCTGTAACAAATACGCGCGGGAGGATCATGTGATGTCAAGTGATACCGCCCATAGACACGGATATTAATAGAAATTAATAGGGCTCGCAAGTGCGTTGCTGGTCTTTAAATTATTCTATAGAATGTTTTATTCGTTTACTAAATTTACTTACATTCTGTATTATAAATACTAATCGATATTTTCGTTCGTGATGAAATTGTGATTCGTAAACTCAATCTACCTGGAGCAATTAGTAAAAGGGATTTGGGGTAAGATCCAGAGCTGACAATTAGCGCTAAGCATGAATGGAGGGATGCAGGGCCTAGTTTCCTATGTACTTCAGCTATGTCGATGGAAGAAAATTGACTTGATCATAAGGACAAAGAAAAAATCATCTTATGTTTCGGCCATACAAGGCGCTGAGGCGTGGTTCCCCACACTTGGAGAAACTGATCGTGGTTCGCAGAAGGCCAAAGATTGCGTGATTAGTCACCCATCAAGTGAAATACTCATCGTCCTCAAAACTCTACACTCAACAGAAACCAGTGGAGACTAGTAGCCATATCCAGGTGCATCTTGCTGACTCACAAAAAAATATCAAGAATAATCATAAAAATCTTTTCTATACCAACAATGAAAATAACAGACCAAATTTTACCCAAGATACTTGGCGACTTATGTATAAAAATAATGGAACATTTACTATTTTCTACTGAACTAAACGTTCTGTTAGACATAATGACATCTTCAAGTCACGGTGTTACAGTGACAATCTTCACACTTGTTTAAATTAACTATTGTCTTGATATGCTAACTTCGCAACTCATTTTCTAATTCGTTCCACTTTAAATTACGCATGAGGCCTTCCTGTATTATGAAAATAATACGTAATAATACATTTTAGTTATGAATTGTTAAAACAAAAACATGGAGAATTTCTGTAACCGTTTCCTTTTTGACAGATTTATACATAAAGTAGGAAAAGATTCCTGTACAAGGGGTTTGAGAAAGTCCATTATAAAAATGGGTCAGTAGCGCTGCAACCTTTTTAGGTCTGGGGCTCAGTTTTGCTGTATCTGTTTCATGGTCATTGGTCAATCTAATAAACAAGTAGGCCAGGCTCTTGTAAAGCTTGCCTAAGACCCAAAAAGTGGACTCACGCCGTCCACTTTTTGGGTCTAAGGCAAGCTGGTTTCCTTGATGTTTTCCTTCACTCTTCGAGCGAAAGTTAAATGCGCAAATACACTATTGCTACACAGACGGGGATCGGACCTACGATCTCAAGGATGAGAGTCGCACGCTGTAGCCACTACAGGCAGCAGGTCTTGCCAGAAAGATAATTATGAATAGGATAAATATAAAAGTATATACATATTTATTGCTTATCTGACTAGGCGTTTGGTACATAGGAGTTGTTTGAAACATGTTATGTTCGTATTATGAAACAAATGTATTTAGTTATAAAAATTTATTCTAAAGTAGAACTTAACATTCGAAACAACACGAAAAGCGATTTATAAAGACAATTAAAATCTATTCCGGGTTAAAAAACTTGATAATAGCAATATTTTATTAAATTCTATTGCAGAAATATTAATATTGTATTTAGAGAATTATTGTATAAGATGTTTAAAGTATCAATAACACATTCAGTTATAGTTTAGTTTAAGTACATATTTGTAACTAAATGTACATTGTAAGGCTTTTAAGAGATGATTTTTAGTTAAAATTATTCCTTGAACTATGAGGAACGTTTTCGTGGAGAATTTTTGAATTGAACAGAAAAACATACAAACGAGTTTTTATTCCGCAAAATTCTCTGGTAGCGAAATATTCTATAAGTTGGTAAGTAGCTACTAATAAGGTAGGTTAAGAAAGGCAGCAGCTAGTTAGTTCAGCACTATAAATATCCTCCAGAGCCTAGCGTGATAACTGGTTAAAACTTACCTAACATTGTTATGTAGATATTCGGATTGGATAATAAATGATAACAATAAATATATATAAACAAGTGAATGTTCGCCCATGTTCTGTTAGTAGGATATTACCTAATAGGCTTGCTCACGTCTTAATGAACACTTTATCACAAACATTGATCAACTTACGTTTCGGGAATTATAATGTATTTTATTAATCGTTTCTTGTAACATCATTTTTATACTTAATAGTTTAGTAAGTAATTGAACTTAATAAAGTGCTGGAGTTGATACAGAACAAATCTTTGTTTTTAATTTATTTTATTATTATTAATTACTTAAGATGTCATGTGGAACGTGGTATTAATGGTTGCAGCTCCTTACAAACGTTGTATAAAACAAAAACATGGCAGTTCTTCTCTTCCGTTCTACGCCCTTGATTTGAGAACATATATTATACATTTCTGTTTTTGACGTTCATAAGTGTACATTGTGTTACCGATATGAATAAATGAAATTTTATTATTAAATAAAATTTTAAGATAGATTCCAAAATGTTCTTATGTAATTTAATATGATTGATGTACTCATCAACACACTCTAACAATTTGACAGTTTTAGCGTCAATTTCTTATGGTATAGGTGTCAGCGATAGCCAAGGCGGCCTTGAGAACACTATAATTTAACTTATCTATAAAAACTTTGTATAGATTATACAGTGCAAAGACTCCATTACACGCAATTTGAAGGTAATATGGTAACGTGACACCGCGTACATCTTGATGCACGCCAATAGCCGTTTAGATTTTTGTTAAGATATTATTTATTAGGATTCTTTCACGCGTGTCACGCATGGCTTCTTAAGTAGATTGTATAATGTACATATGAGGAACGCGGAAACTATATAAACGATACAACGTAATCTCATGCCATCTCACTTACAAGTGAAAATGTTTTAGACTGGTCATTTTACCGACGAAATGATAATCAAACATAATTTATACAAGATTTAAACTGACAAGGGTTTGAGGTATTGACGAGAATCAATGACCAAACAATGGCATGTTTCGTTTAATAGTCATTGGTCATGGCATATTAAGCTTCATTATAGACAGGCATACATGCGTATAATACATACCCATCGTGGCGTTCGACCAATCAGAGTCAAGCGAAACGCGCTATCGTCTTTTGTTTTATATGGTCACCCCAGGCTTATATACATATATGAAGGCGAAAGATGGATACAATAATACTACTTACGGTAAATTACCGTGATTTAACAATAACACTCTATAGATGTAAATGTAAAAAAAATGATTTGTTTATTTTTAATATGTTGAAAGCTGAGCCATGAAATAATTTCTCTATGACAATGACAATAGTCAATTGAAATTGTATTTAAGGTAAACGTAATTATAGTGATTTTGTCTATTTCAAAAGACATTGGAAAAAAGTTACTTCAATGTTTCGGAATTGAACTTTTTCTTTTAATTTTTTTTACATATGCTGAAAACATACATTTTGAGATACAAAAAAACATTTGCATCGCTTAAATCATGTAAATACCAAAGATCCATATTGGTTAGTAAGTATAACTTAAAGACTAATTTTAACATCTGTAACAACAAATAATTAAAAAGATTTGGCATACATCTGCTGCGGAAGACATGACCCAAAATCTCGATGATGATGATGAGGCTAGCGAACAAAACCACGGCTGACTTACCGGTACATTCGAAGGCAGAGCCTTAAGGTTCTAATTTCAAACAGTTATTCATTCTTCGACAGCTGGCATAAAATAATTCATATATGTACAACCTACTTACGTCACCCAAATCAATAAACAATTACCTCGTAACAAATGACATTATAAATGTTATCCTGCCATCGAAGGACGCTCCATTCTTGTCAAACAATGCGAGAAATATGGACATGCCCTGAATGCTTCACATTGTTGACTGTTGGTATAGTTAAATCTAGACTTTGTTCTAATGTGAACTGTACGTATGCAGTACTGTGAAAAGTTTACGTTTACGAGTTGAATCTCTTCCTATAAAAATTATAGATTCGAATTTTGAATTGTGTATTCGCTACGTTAAACTCTTTCTTATATGTTACAAAGTCTTTTATGCTTGTGCGGCTTCGTAGCACATAGTTTTTTACATTGTCTTTAAAATATCGGTATTAGACTGATGTAATTTTTTGAATCAATTTGGATACTATATTTGTCAAAGAAAGTACATCATTGTTCGGTGGCGGTTGTTGTAGGCATATGTTCATATATATGTAAATGAAACACTTAGTTTGAAACTGATAACAACTGACTTTAATGGTTTTAAATATGGGCTTATTACTAACATAAAATTAGGTGTAGTGGGGTTGAGACGCCAACAAAACCTATCTTGGCTTGGCTAAAGGGTTTAAAAATCTAAATTACACTTATATTATTGGACTTTATCGGAAACGAGAATGTTAAATTACAATTTATGAGTGTGGTAAAAACTAAAGTTGGCTAAACTCATATTGGCTTAACATATGCCATAGTTGTTTACAGTTTGCTTTAAGTAACATTTAGGTATATATTTACTAATATATACCTAAATGTTACTTAACTAATGTTAGGTTACATAACTAACGTTAAGACTTTATTTAAATGTGGTCGTAAGTAGGACATCCATTTGTCCACGGTGTTTGCGAACAATATTGTTTGAACACGAGTGGCCTCGCGTGCCGTGTTTTCCTATGAAGATGAAGTTTAATGAGACGAGTTAAATTCTATGTATAAAATATTATAATTCGTATCTGCTTGGCTTCAAATGCAATTTTAATTAGGATTCTCGTCCTTAAATAAAATTTACTACCAGTTTTTCTAATGAAGGTTGTAGGGCGGGAAGAACTGGCAGGGCACTATCCCCCAGTTATTTTAATTGCCAAGTTTATATTTTGCCAAATTGGATATCAAATTCAGTCTTAAATATCTCTTTTTCAAAAGGGTGAAAATGTTAAATGACGGACCTAATGCCGTAAACGTGGTGATTGGGACAGAACAGATGCAATAAGTATAGACAAATTAAAATCAAACGTAATGCATTGTCGTCTGTAAATTTGACTCCAAGTATTATGATTGTACAACATATCAAGCACTTTCTGAAATACCACATAGACGCAGAAGTCGAATAGTTTGTCACAGTGACAAAAATCTAGTATTACTAGATAATAATTATATAACGCGTACAATGGTGATGTGATGAAATTAAAAAGACGGGGAGAATCTAGGAAGTACTTAACTCTTGTCAATTATTATTATTTTATTAAGTTAATTACGTTTTGATTCAAACTGTTAATTGAAGATTTTAATAGTAGTTTTGATGAGGAATAAATAAGCTATATTCTTTTATTTTAACGCTTACAATAGTACCAACAAATTGAACAATTATTGGATGTAAAGATCGATTGAACAATGAAAGAATTGAGTGAACGACACTGTTGTGATGATTAATGATAAATTTCGAACGATGTACATATGCTGCTAAGTCTTTATGTATTTAAAAATCAATGACACCAGTATTCGGCAGGGTATGTAAATTGTCAGTAATGACATGATCTAAGAAAGAAGTAATACATTATTTTTAATTATGATTTCGGTGTTTATTTAGGGTAGAATTGTCGTAGGGAACAAATACTATATTATGATATACACTTTTCGTTGTATTGTTGGCATTACTGCTGCTTTTACCTGTCTTTACACAGGTTGTCTAAAAGAGATTGCTTATTAGGGGTAAGGTAAGTATTCCTTTATTTGTGTTTAAATTTAAATGTCAATAAATAAACTATACAGCTTGGTACACTACATGGTAAAATCAACACTACTTGTAATGCATGTTGCGTAAAACGCGTTAAGCTTATCGCTGGCCTTTGGTACGTATTTACATCATAAAAACATTTTCGATGTCCTTGAAGAACTCAAAAAATATGATACAAACCGTCGTAATGAATTGGTAATCATTTTGACAATTAATTACATTTTAAGATATAGGATTAAGGAGAGAAAAGTATAACAAGACAGAATAAATAATAATTCATTTCATCCATTGATAAAGACATGTGGTACATATTGTGACCACAGTCAAATTGTGACCATGTTGCTTCATGCAAAACAACGGGATAGTTTAGTTTGAATTTTTTTGCGATAAATGTACGGAAGGAGAAACAGTCTGAGGAAGTATTTACTTTTACGAATCACGAACATGCATCGCTCGAAAAACTAATGTTACATGAAAAATGGATCGCTGTGTTGCTGTCAAAAATTATTTAGACCTTTTATATATTCTCACCGCCTGTATATAAATATTAGAGTACAGTTGCTGACATAGGGCAGTTTTATCGTTATCACCGATCTATGCCTTTACTCCGCTAAAAAGATATGAATTCAAACAAATGAAAATTATTTATAAATACAATGAATATCTACGTAATACTTGACTCAGAGTTTCACTGCACGCATCTCATTTACATAATCCGAAATAAAATCCATTTAAATGCAAACATTAATTTCGTAAAAAGCAATAATACGAGATTACGAAATCACTTACTAATTTTATTTGTTAATGATGCATCTTTATTTTAATTGACTTGATCCACCGAATGTTTAAAGAACTCGATTCGGAGACATTTTAATACTAGTTATTGCGTGATGTTCTTTTTACATGAAATAGGCTAGCCACGTCTGCCTATAAGATGCCCATTTGCTCTAACTTAAGTTAATCTAAGTGTAAGATGGCGAACAGATATTTATACTGTAATAGCGGATCCGACAGATTTACATAAAAAAATCTAATAAATCATTTTTGATTCCACTTGAATACAGATAATAATTTCATCAAAATCTGTCCAGTTCACGAGTTTAATTACGAAAACATGCACAGAAGATTAATATTACACCAGCTGTTTATTTTCAGCTGGGATGTGTGAATCGAAACCATCCAGGGCGCCTAACCCAAACGCATATAAAATTTTATTTCAAATTGGTCCAGCCATTTAAAAGGAGTTCAGTCATATATATACGTATAGTAGAATGTCAAGGGAAATGCAAAATAATTTGACTTAACGAGTTTTCGACTTAACAAGAACTTCGAGATACATATCATTTAACTTTTTTTCTAACTACGACGTACGGAGTCTCCTTTTTGAAATTCGAGTTATAACTCGACGAGGAAATAACATTTTGTTCGAGTTTCAAAGTCTAAATAATTCGAGATACCGCGTATTTAGGCGTTCAGCGGAAGGAATTGATTATTTTTCGACATACTGAGGATTTCGACTTAACCCGGTTCGAGTTAAAGAGATTCCGCTGTATCTGTAAAGATAGAGACTATTTAAAAAGGTATAAACTACAGAAATAATTAATTGTAGCTATAAAGACTGAATTTAACCCGATGCAGAGATTAAAGTGTATTTTTTTTATAATACTTATTTTTGAAAGCAATGTTTTGAATTTATAATGTCTATATAAAATTTAGTTAAACTGATATGTACCTGCTCCATACCCCATGAGTACGAGACACATTTCTCCCTTTCTTCGCTTTCACCTTAATGTTGTTATTTCTTAGCGTTCCAAGAACAACATTTTTACCCGTTACAAAAACTGCGTAAACAGGTCTAACTGTCCGCTAATTATTTACGCTGAGCGTATTTAATTGTCATGTGTTAATTTAAAATGTGCATTTTATTACATAACAAAGTAATTAATGTAATTTTATGGTTTAGAAAAATCCTTGAAATGTTTCCTATAGATTTGTTTTCTTGATCAAGTTTTTTTTTGTTGATCAGCCTTATCTCTGACCAACGCAGTGGTTAGCACATTTAGCGTTAAGTATTCTGAATGGTTAAACTCGCTGGTTAACGATGTTTCGTTTTTGTTTCGCTATAGTTTCAAAATTGTGCACATAGATAGAAAAAATGTATAACATGACTAGAAATTTAGATAAGTAAACTATGAAAATTTAAAAAAAACTATAAATATTTTGATGATCTTAGTTTTTTCCCAGTTACATGTATTGTGTAGTAATATCGGGAAATAATTATACAAATTTAAATAAATAAACATATAAATTAATTTATGTTCAGGTAAGTAATTTAAATTTACAATAATAAAGATTCATATATAACAGATGACAGGGAAGTCGCGAATTTTCTAATCAGGTAAAAATATTTAACTTGTTGCATATTGAGCGATGACATCAGTGGCATAACTTGTTTGTAATACATTGTTATTAATATTTCTGTTTATGGCAACATTTTTATGCTTTGGAATTCATTCGACAGATTTGGGAGTGTTTCATTACATATGTATATATCCTCCGACGCAAAATAACTTTATTCATATACGTAACCATCTACACTTATGAACGTCAACAGAAAATATCGCATTATTCGCAAGTCACTGGCGTAGAGCGGGCAAGAAGAACTGGTAAGAAACACTCCGCCACTCTTTTTAATCGCCAAGTTTTGGGTGATACAAATTGTTTGACGGTGCAAATCAATCCCAAGGATTATGGTCATTTAAACAATCATCAAATTAATAAAAAAATATTGATTAATTTACGTTTAACGAGAGCTTTGAATCTATTTAGTGATAATCTAACTTCGATTGGGAGTTTGTTGTAAAAAGGAATACTATTTCAATATAAGGAATGCCTTATCTTCTGGAGCCTGAATGTTATAACGATTTTTAAAAAATTGCGCCAAATACAGATAGTCTTAAGATTCACTTAGAGTCGAGACATTCGCTATGGAACTACTGTATGTCAAACACTTTGCTCATACAATAAAGTTCTAATAATAATTTATTTATATAAGCAGACGGAAGACAGTAGGGTTCTTATTTTATTAGTCACAATATTGTCCTTAATACTAGATATTAGTTTAGCTTTAATGTATATTCTGTTGTTCTGTCTGAAAATTACTCATATGTAGAATGAAGTTAAGTTTAGTACCGCTTTATAAGACACTTTAGAACTTAATATTTTGCATTGTTATTTGAGATTAAACTGATTGGAATATGATAAGCATTTAATGGACAGTCATTTAATTTACGTTTACATAACTTCAGATTCCAAATAACCTGAAATATTTTTCATCTTAAATATGGACTAGAAGATAACAATTGATATTTAAAAATATACATATATAAACCATGGAAATTCTTTACTGGCTGTATAAGTTATAGGTGTGATGAGATCACAATGCAAGGTCGCGTACATTGACAATTATTTTATCATCAACGCTATAATTATTATCTATTGGGAATTCATAATTGGAACGGAATATTATAAACCTCAAGAATTTGTTTACGTAAATATATTTGTACGAACTTTTTAAATAAAACATTATAAATTTCTCATGAATAAGTATTACTAGTTTTTAGTATTAACAATAATTATCTAAGAGAAAATATTTGTGATGTAATGATGGTTACTGGACTTCATATTTCAATGTCTGCAATTAATATCTTGCACACGTATGATATAAATTTTGTAAGACTTGCTTGGTACAAATATTTAATAAGCGATATGGCCGCCAATTGTCGACACTGTCCTCCAATTTGATTCATTTGTTTAGATTTTTTATTAAAAAAAGTTGATACTTGATTTTACGGGGAAGAAATTCATAGTTTGTGAATTTGTGAATTATTAAATTTGTCGTATACAACGATTGTGTCCTATGAATTTTTACTTCTACTTACTAGAAAATTCAGAAGCTTCGCTGCAGTTGGCAGTTAGACCCAAATACGGACAGTAGGAAATATAAAATGAATATCTCAGTTTGTACATCGAATATGTTTGATGTTGAAGAGTATATAACATATGTATATGGACTAATAAAACAATCACGAAAAGGCGTATTATTTTTATGATTATTTTACGATTTGATCATATTCGTGATCTATAAACGTGAAAAGCATTTACTTGTGACCATTATTGTGATTCATAATCTGTATTTTTGTAATGCATATTAATTTTAACAATTTTTATAAATATACTAAAAGGTATTTACGATGATTTTCTATTGTCCTCCGAATTTACGACATAGGCCACCACAGGTCCTATTTCACAAAAACATTATGCAAACTTCGTCACGGCTAATAAAATCTGAGCACAGATTACAGATATATGTAAAAATAAAAGTTTTTACATAAGCGCTTCAACCCAGTTCCGCTCAACCGCTTCATATCCGCTTTTCTCGTACTAGGTAGTTTTGTAACCATTCATTTTGAATCATAATAATAAAGTATTAAGACGTATTGTCAATAATGAAATTAATTTTAAAATGTCGGTTTGATTACTGGTGATGATGGCAGCTTTAGTAAAAAAAGGACGTGTGTGTACTTATGTTCACGCGTTAGAAGTTATACTTCTTTGGCGTAACAAGATAATCTAAATCTTTTTACAAATTGTAATTTAAGTTTGTAGAAAAAGCGACACTAACAATAGATAACACTAAAATGTTGACTATAGCTAACTTTGGTGTCGGATTTTTGTGACAGTAAGGTACGCGATCAGGCAGTTCTCTGGCCAAGAAACTAGCCAGCAGGGGAGCGTCAAATCTCTCCATTCCTAAAAAGGGAAAGTCCCTTAAAAAGGCTTGGCGTCCCCCGTCAGTACCAGGCGACAACTACTCTGGAGTTTTTATTTACAAATGGTTAAACTTTGTAATTAAGTAAAGTCTTAATTGCACTATAGTAAATTATGGAAAAATACTACACAAGTTTTAAGCACCTAAATACGATTCTTATTTTTTTATTATTATACCAAGCCTTTTCAATTCGGACCATTTTTGAATCCATTATCTTTGCGTAAAGCTTTGGTGGTAATTTTTATAAAATTCTATTGTTGCATTTATTTTTCAGTCAATAAACAAAGCTATTTCTTTTAAAATGGATTAAGAAAGGATATTTTCTTTCATTAATTATAGGATTTTATAATAACACTTACATCATTTTGTCTTCTTACAAATGAGCACGAAAACTAAAGATATATTAGTTATAAATTTCATAATCATATTTCTATACAACATGTTTTGATTGTGTTCTGATAAATTAGTTTAATACATTTATTAAATTACTATTACATGCAAAAATGATCTAAAAAGAGAATCTTATATTTATGCATTATAGCTGCCCTCGAGGACTTTTTACATAATATGATTTTTTACTTAGCATACGTTTTGGAAGCTTTATTTATTTTAAAAGGCACACTAACAAACACAACAACATATGGAACATTTTTTATATGCCCCCATCCGCCTTAGAGCTGCGCTTAACAACATGTTTTGCGATTAATTTTTATTAATCGTATAAGATATAGAGAAAAAATATAGATATGGCATATAATGAAAACAATTTAGGTTAAAAGTCTACCAACTTTTGAGAAAAAAAGAGTTCGTTGTTTTAAAAAAATATTTTTTTCAGTTTTCGTGTTCTTAAATTGATTTAATTATTTCATAAATATGTTTATTAAAATATTTATCTAGAAGTTCAGGTTAACTCGGATACTTTTTAATAAAAAAATAACATACCTTAATAATCTAACCGCAAACAACAGATCACGAAAACGTCATCACACATGCGCAGACGGATGCGCAATGAGACTATGTGTCTTCCCAACATTATTTACTACGTTCATTAATAAGAGCGTCAGTGTAGTGTTTATGTTTTGTATAACCTAACAGAGGTAATAGAGTTAGAGAAAATACAGATGACATATATATTTGTTAAGTTTTTTTTGTATTACGCGTACGCATAAAGTTCTATCAAATTAGGTAGATATTTACTTCATTATTCATTGTAATTCGAGTCTTATTGCACCTTTTAAACTAAATAAAATAATTATTTATTATATTAATTCTTGCCGTTGATAATTTTGTCGATACAGAAAGACGAAAACAATCAAAAAATCTGATACTATTGCTTATTTGTTTGGTCTATCAATTAAATACCTTTTGTATAATAAAATATTATTTCTTTTATTTGTGACTGTTCAAATAGGCGACCCTGGACATTGTAAACCGCAAAATTATATTTTAAAATTCAATATAGATAAGAGTCAAAAAATTATAACAAGACATAGTTCTCTCGTGTAATAAAGCTCGTTTTTTTCAATCTTTACAATTGTTAACCACCATACAGTTTAAATTTGTAAATGTTTTGTTCTTTTTACTCATTATCCTAACTTCCTTCAAGGCACTTAAATTTCGCGTAGTGTACCCTCTAGATAACCAAGCCATTCCATTTTTTCCTATGTTTGTCAAAGCTCACCGATGTCCAGGTTGGGCATTCTGATAAACGAATTCGATCTGGACATCCATAGTTGCAACCACACACACTCTTTCACACTTTTAAATAGATTTTCGTTTAGTTTTTGTAATTTTAATTGTTTGGTTCAATATTTGTATTATCTCTTCGTGTCTGTCATGTTTGCCTTGTTATTTTCATATTAAAATTTGTATATCGTCTTCAAGCAATATATCAGTGTGCCGTTGGCAAGCTTTTATCATTAAAAAATAAAAATTATTCAAAAAAGGCAATTGATAAGATCCGCATCACGGGCAAAGGCCTTCTCCAACTTTCCAAATTTCTCTATCCACGGCTTTCTTTCTTCATTCGCTTCATAAAGTATAGAATCGTCTACGACTACTTGGGCGCCCCGATATTCTTCATACACACACATAATTTTATAAAAATTTTGTCTATGAACAAGATGTGTGACGCTTTATATTCTACTTAATATTTTTTAACAGTAAATTGTGTTAAACATTCAGATCAGCTCGGTGGCCGATCACAAAGTATTCCTCATAATGGTATAACGACTTGAATGCTAAATAATGGCTTAAGTTGAATAGTAGCATTTGATACTTAACACTGAGATCGTGCGAGTCCCGGCCGGCCGAAAATTTATTAATTATCAATACGCATTAGATTTGACCTAGGGCAAGTTCGGGCTAACTATTCGGGCAAGACTCGAGACTTACCGCTATAAGACTCGCTTGCCCGAATGCTTGTAAGTCGATAATGTGTAATTGGTATATAAGGCACTTAGTCTATAATGTAACTTATATTGTTTGTGTTTTGTATACAAAACAAAACGATAACAAATAATTAACCGATTTAAAAGGATTTCACATAGGAAATTATTTTTTAAGGAGGTGATAATGGGCTTACGCATGTATGTACGCTATATTTATTTGATTTCCGGACTTCATACAATTATTATATTTATTTATTGATTTGCATTATGTTCACAAACATTAAGGTCATGTAGTATTTATGACAATAAACATAAAAATATATATTTTGATTTGACGAGACAATATTATTGTCGGTGTTAGAATAAGTACTTCCAAATTTTATTAGAATTAATTTCATTTGTAATAACATCGTTTAAAGTCTTCCCTATGCTATAACGGGAATGTTTTTTTCCCAGGGGTACCTTAAAATATATGATACTATATAAATACGATAAAAGGTATTTTATGACAGACACAAAAATAGTACTAATTACAGAAGGAACGTTCAAGAATGCTTCTCTTGAATAGCCACGAATTTGATGTTTGTGTGGAGAGCGTGCTTGTTCACTTGTTTGTCAATTCATTGCTGGAATTCTAATGACGTCTGCAAGTATTCTTTGTATTTTTGGATACGAAATTTAATAATTTGGATATTTAAGAGTATAGGTAATAAGTTGACTGCAGATATCTTTAGCCTGTCGCCGGCTTCTGCCATTTAATTGTTTTAAGGCGACAATTTTGTATAATTCATACATGCGCGAATTATACTAGAAACATTAGACAATGTACACGGAAACATTATATAAAAAAATATATACGTAAAATAGATGATGGAGGTTATTTAAATATAAGGTCAATAATCAAACAACAAAAAGTTAATGAATAAGTATTATGACCTAAGAGTATTTTTTAATATTATTACACTTTTAATTTAATACCTTTCAGTACAATGAATATTTACCTGATTCAAATTACGGGACGATATTTTTCAATTACGGACAGATCAAAACGTACTCGAACATCGTAAACGTGTTTTTTTTTAAATTTCGAACTAATAGTAAACCTAAGTCTCTCTTCTAATCTATCGTGGAAACCGCATGCAAATACGGGAACAAGTTTTAAGTTTATCGCCAATTGAGGCGACAAAATTTCCTTTAAAAAATACCTATTTCATTATTAATGATAAGTTATTATTTTGACGTTTAGCAACCTTTTATAATCCATTGATAATGATGATATATACGTCTGCCCTTGTATGTCATCTCAATATCGCTCGACAAAAAGTACGGAAGTATGTCTGTTTGCCTATTGCTAATTGAAAACGCGTGGGAACCTCGAACAGCACAAATTAAGAACACCGTTAAACATTGGAAGGGCTTATTTGTTACATGTTTTAATTAAAGGCTCTATTTGTGATTTGAAATATGTACTCTCTCCATCTCCACCTGGGTCTACTGGAAGGAACTCCCCTTTGTCTATTTTTATTTTTTATTAAGACATAGACATAACATTTATTACTAACGAAACACATTCAGAAACGCACAAAATAATAAAAAGAATAATCAAAAAGTAAAATATTTTTTTTTAAAGGATAAAATTTTAAGTGTGTAATGTGTGTGTTGTAGTTGCAACTAACCCTGGCTCAGCATTATGCTCTGGAGCAGACGTGTTCCACAGCGCTAGTCATACTGCCAGAGATTGCAACGTTTAGTAGTTTGCGTCTCAGACGCACATAATAGCAAAAATTTACAGTGTAATTAAAGAAGTCTTGGAGGATTTGTGTGTAAAAGTATATAATATATAGTAAATACAAAAAATACAAGATAATAATAATTGTTACTACATTTTTTTTGACGGATTAAAAACTAAATTTTGTGGGATTTTTGTTGAGTAAGAAGATGTACTTTAAACTACTTTGTGTGTATATACTCTAATACACTTTCGAGGTTCTCACATTACCAAAAACAAAGGGTACAGTGATCTTAAATGAAATTTATAAAGGTTACATAGGGTAACCTAGTTGTGTAAATATTTTTGATCTAGATTGAAATTATTAAAATCGGTATTTTTTTTATAAATTGACTTTATATAAAACATTGGCATCGTAATAGGCAGATCTGTCTGAACTGTTTCCAAAACATATATTTGAAAGCGAAATAAAAAGTATTCGATGAAATGAAAAGTGGTGCTAGAAACCGGTTTGACCTCTTTGATATAAAATATACGAGGCCATGTATTGTCATCTTAAAATAATAACTGTGGACAAACTTTTACTACTACTGTTCTTCGGTGACAATTTTTGTCAGTTTATATATAAAATAACGATGGAAGAGAGAGCCATATCAATTGACGTCCTGCGACGTGTCTCTGCAATTCCGTTAGTCCGCTTTGAAGAGTGAATTCACCGTGATGGAAGACATCTTACAATATTCCGTACATAAAATTCGCACTTTTAAAAAAATATTTAAACAGTCAAGTCATAGTTTCCTTGTAAATAGAATTGTACTTACGGTAACAGGTTCGACTCTAGCGGGAACGGCTCTAGCGACCCCTGGTGAGGCAGACCGCTCCCTCTCTCTCATTTCCCCAGCTAAAGCTGCACGCGCAGCTCTCGCAGCAGTTTCGAGGCATCCACTTGATTTGCTCCTGTATATAAGTTTAAAGTAAAAAATACCAAATTTAACCGCGTTTACTAAGATAAGTTTCTTTTTTCTTCGTTGACCTTTGTTTATTTCTTATAAAAGATCCTGAAGACATTTTGTATTAATATGAGTAATTTTCTGATCACATTTCAGAAGATAATATCTGAGTAAGTGAGGTGTTGCATATCACATGTATGCCATAACATAAATAAATCAAATACTTCTTTGATAAGCGCAAAAGTTTGTCTGCCACCAGAGCCCTAGAGTATTTATGATAATTATTTAAGAAGCTTTAAGCTTGTATACTTACCTCACTGGTCTGTCAGTTGGAATCATTGACATTGGCTGGTCAGGTGCTGGAGGAAGATACATCACGTGACCAGCCCATGGCAGATATGAACTCCCACCTTGCCATGGACTCATGTCATCCTACAATAACATATTTTATGTAAAGTAAACAAAAAGTTCCGTTAAAATTTTCTGACTGGTCTATAAAGAATTATGGCTGTTATTTTGAATTTTATATAACTTTTAGTCGTGTAGGTATCTATTTGGATATCAGATATCCTATCTTTAAGTCAAATTAAAGTCCCCTTTTTCACAACGGTCATCGTATTTATGAGCATTGTCTAAACAAAACTTAAATTATACAATAAAATTGGTTGTTCGTAGTCGTAAACTAAGTGCTTTTAGCTTCCTCAATAATTTGCTATATATTTTTTATTAATTAAAAATATTTAAAGTTAAAACGTTCCTATACAGTTATTAAAATTTATAAAAAGAATAGTTAAAATTCTTCTCGCCCTTCAACGCCTGGAATTTACTAATACCGTGAAAACATATAATTTTAAGAAAAAAGATCTTTACCTTATCCTTAATCATCGACTCATCTTTAATCTCTTCACTTTTCACCCTCAACGGCTGCAAAAGCATTGGGTTACTCAAGGAATTCGGTGCCGATTTGCTCAAGAACCAATTTTGCTCTGGTTCCGTCAACATAGGTTCATGTTCCAAATCGAACTTTCTGGAGCCCAGAGCTGCCCCAAGCGCACCTGACACAGATTTCCTAAATTTCTGAAGACTGTTGAAGCCTTGCTGTATCGGCTTTCCCTGGAAACATTCATAGAAACACGACACGCTTTTTAACTACGTGGGATTGGTAGTTCTTTTAATCTGATGAGGGATAGTGATAAAGTGACTCCAGAAAAGAATGCTGGACTGCAAAGTAAATAAAAAGGAGATAAGAGTGATAGAAAGTTCCGGAAGTATAAAGCTTTTTTATTTGAAGGAAAGCTCGCAGGAACTGCATTTTTAATAATGAGTCAAGGATCAAGAAAGTCAAGCTCGGCAATACCTTGGCTAATGAGCCCTATGTTCTAGCAAACCGAGGTCTTGCGTTTGAACTCTGACATAGCAAATAGAATTTGTACGACAGACAGAAAGTCTACTGTATCGGGCACTGACATAAATAAAATAAAATATAATAAACAGATGCAATAATAAATAAAATTACAAACCTAACACAAGAACTGAATTCAGAAAGCTATATTTTGGTTCAGAAACTGAGTATTCCTAGTCAAACCAAAGAATTTATAGATGTTGCTTATATGGCCTGAAGTTGTAAGTAAAAGCAACCAGGTTGCACTAAAATGTACCAAAGACCCTGCCAACCTCGTGTGTCATTTAGTAAGCATAAAAACTGTGGATAAATGATTACCATCAATAAATGTTCTTTTATTAAATATTCTTCGTCCATGTATATAAGTTTGTTTTATTCTTAAGTATCTGATTTCTTTTCCAGCTTATAATAAATGAGACAGGAATATGTCTTGGTCAAGATCAATTACGTTATTGTTTTCCAATTCTGAAAGCGTTGTTAACTTCGTTATTTTCTATTGTGACTTAAATAGTCTATGTGGTTTCTACTATAGAATGGGTTTGTTCTTCTTTTATTTCAAATACCACGGAAGAACCATTTTTGTTATCTTCTTGATGTTTAACTTCTATGAAATTTTTCTTTATTCCAAATACCACAAGTTTCTTCCATTTTTCGATATCTTCTGGCTGTTTAACTTTGGTTTATTACTTCTCTGAAATTTTGCTTTATTCCAAATATCACAAAGTTCTTTCGTTCTTCGTTATCTTCTGGATGTTTAACTTTGTTTTCTAAATTCTTTAAAAAAATTCTTCCAGCGTATATTTTTGGTTACTGCTATTGTGATGTCTATGATTTGTGCTGCCAATCTTTAATCTGATTTACAAATTCATTCAATAATATAATAATAATCTTAAACAATCTAAGTCCTGTCTTAAACCATTTCTCTAGTCTTCGTGTATTTAGTCATCACCAAGACATAAATTAAAAAAAAATACATACAGGTTAGTAAACTTAATTTCGTGCACAAGCGTTAGTTAAAGCAATAAGCAAAAGTTAGTCACAAAATATCCTTATCCCTCCTCAGTTAAACACGGGAGGTTAGGTTATGTGTTAGTTTATAACAAACAGACGTACTCAGAGTCACCTATGTTAGATTTACATAACGGTAGTCATATCTGAAGGACGTTAATGACTTATTTTTGCTTGTATACTCGATACTGAACTCAAATCTAGCACTGGTATAAATAACTATTATATATATATATATATATTCAAAGACTGCCATTTACAAAGTTTTGGCCAAATGTTTCTCTCGTGGGTCAGTTATATGCTTTTGCAGTTCCACGCTCAGAACTCTCGACTCTGAATATAATAGAATCTGGTAATATTGTTCAGAAAACGCCGAATTTATATATGATGGGGGGACAATAAATACAAAATTTACATAACTTCTCAGACATAGATAAGATAACTGTATTAATCATGAAGAAGATTACAGGTATTTTAATAACAAACCGAACAATGTTCTATATGTCTAAGATACTTTCAGATTTTGTCTCTTACTTTTTGACTCGAAATAAACAACATTCGATAAACATGTTTAACAAAATTTGGCTGCACCCCAATATTCTGGGTGTCGAATTATTGACTCTAAGTACGAAAGTTAAACTAATATAATGGGTTAATTGTTACTCTAACGTCCCGTGCAATAAATCTGCCGAATCTCACTTTTTCATTATCTCTTGGTAGTGAGAGACTGAATGGCTGTCCTGGAGAAAAGGTGGCCACAGGCGCGTGATGCAGAGCTCCACTAGCACCCTCAGAGCTACTGTCCCCCAAGTCCTGTAGCGGCGTCCAAGTTTCCGGCAATGCGGTTTCTGTTTGAGCCTGGAGAAGTTTCAAATAGTAGAAATACTCTGTGTCAAAGTGAAAATAAATAAAACAGCTTAGTATATAAGTGAGCCTATAGTATAGTGGATTGAACCTATTACTTCAAGGATGTGATTCACACGCTATACGCCAAAACTGATCATATGGTTGTTAGTGAGTATCAATTTTTTTACATTACTATGTCATATGGAAACACAACAAAAATGAAAGTAAATAACTAGATTTTCTTACGTTCTGTCTTGAAGGAGACTCGATCCTGTTATCACTATGCACGTGGTCCCCAGATATCCCTGAATCTCCGGACTTATCCCCGGACTGATCTGATCGTGGAGAAGATTCACCAGATATATCCGAAGACAGCTTTGTCTCAACTGCTAGTGGTTTATTTTCTGTAACAATATGATATTAAAATCTCTTGCAATTTACGAGAAAGCGACACTTTTATAAGTTCTTTATAAACACATATTTGTGTGGTAAAGATATAGATACCGGCAAACTTCTTGAGCATTAAACAAGAGAGTGGGGGAAAGTTTTCGCATCGTACACAGCGCGGAACACAAACGTCAACTGATTTACCAATGACGCGATTGACACGTCACTCTCCCGCCGTCGCAATACTATCTGAAAATCGCTTCTGCGCAGGCAAGGACATTTGTTCAAGATGTTTGCCTGTATCTATATCAGAATGTGTTACGAGTAAACATATGGGAAACAAAGTCATAAAGGACTATTACAACTGTTTTGGTTTACAATAACTAGCATTTTTATCATAATTTTTGCAAAGCATTTTATGAGGAAAAAATACGAAGATGTCTTTATTCTACGAAATTAATTTTGTGCACAATGTTACTAATACTCGTTTATACTTTCCTGAAATAGATTAAATTGTAATTCTACAAAATAAAAATTAATGTTACTGCTACAATTTAAAAGCAAATAAATTAATATATCCTTTGTTTCACTAAGAACATAATATTTCATTCTAGACATTTGTCAAAATGTTCCGTCGTAATATGCTGTAACTGTGTCGTCAGTAATTATGATTAAACAGTGAGACCATCATAAAATACCTTTGCGCTTAAGTGTAATTTTAAAAAATACTGTAATTATTTAACTATATTCATAACAATCTTGAAATTATCAAATAGGTAAAAAAATTGCTTTCATTTGATATATTTATTTGTATTCTTCTACTACTTAGTAGAAAAAAATAATTTTGCTTTTACGACTTTGTTCCTTGGGGCAAACGATTTACATAGAATAGTATTTTTATATTTATTCTCGTAACAATATATGATAAAAGTTATTAAGATTTTTTTAGATTATTCTATAAAGTATTAATTATACTATTTGATGATTATCTTGCAAGAGAAATAGTCAAAATACGAAACACTTATTTTGCAGATGATCAAATTGTATTCTACCCTGTACTAAGCCACGACAATAAACCGGAATCTAAGTTACCAGCAAGATGAGCATCCAACGTAGCAAGTTGCCTCCAAGCAGAGGTTGGTGAAAAGCGAGGTGGACTCAATATCCTCCTGGGTAAAGTAGGCCGCAGTCTAACCGCGATTCCCATAGACCCGTCAGATCCTTCATCCGATGAAAGCGCCGATTCCGATGATACTAAACCAAATTATATGGGATTGTAGAATTTACAGAGCAAAAGTAATTTAATTTTTTTGTGAAATATAGTATAATTGACTACATACATAGGTCATCAGAATGAATCATACATAATTATCTTATATAGCTTTTCTTTAGCAACCTTAGTGGATTTAAATTAAATGAATTTATTTCATTATTTTCGATGCGTTAGTTTCAATGAGAAAATCGAATATGTGTGTGATGAAATCAATATTATAACAATTGAAAACTGAAAATTTTATTAAATAACCGAGTTATGTAACATCACATTACTTATGTTACATATTTAAATTTTAGTTAACAATTAGAAGCGCATTCAATGTGTGTAAACATTGCACAGTCATAATTTGTAATATAATATTCTCGTTTCCGATAATGTCCAATAGGTCGACTACACTTATATACTTTATAGGTAATATAAATGTCATTTAGATTTATAAACCCTTAAATAAGTCAATTTAGTTTTGTTGTTAATGTACTGTGTTAATGTACATTACCTAATTTTATATTAGTTATAAGGTCATGTTTTAAACGATTAAAACCAGTTGACGCCATCTTCAAACAAAGAGTTTCACCACCCCCGCACTTAACTCCCGTGTAGATTTTATATTTTTATTAAACTAGCTAACTTAATACGAAAGTAAAATATGATATAAAAAATGCTTATATACTTACGATTTTTCTTGCAGCTTTTCCTGAACTTTTTATTAAACTTCTCCAATTCATCTTCTTCGTGGTATCCCAGTAGCTTCTTTTCAATTAAATGGAAATTGCTAAGCTCCTCAATTATGGGAGTTCCGAGACCGGGGAAGTCTTTTAGATTGTCTTGTGTTTCGGTTAGTGGTGTCTCTAACATTCCAAAATAAAATTGTTTCGATGGTGCCTTCTGTCTGCAAACATAGAAAAATCTCTCTTTATATCTACTAAGGAGTGTAGTTATATTGACAGTCCCTAACAAATGTCACCCACATTATGAAAACTATTCCAGATGTTTTTACAGTTGTAGTGCATCCACTCTGTATAAAAAACTTACCTAACATTAAATAAAGTCTTTATAAATGATAGCTAAACATTTCATTTTTATTTAGACTGAACTTACTTATCTTTCGTCTGAACTCCTTTCCTTCTGATAGGCGAATGCTCTGGAGTAGACTCTTTCCCTGAAGCTTGTCCTCTATCTGGTAATTTAACGTTTTCTTTTACATCGCTTTTAAATTTCTTTGCTTCCACTTTATCTTGAGCTGCTTTAGTTTTAATCTCATTAATCCGACCTAGTGGTCGTCTAACATTATTCAATGGTTTCGAATCTTTTGTGCTAAGATTAGACTCTTTGACTTGTGGTTTCGTTGGGGTTTTCGTTCTATCATTCTGACTAGTTTTGGTACTTACATTATTTTTATTAACTAATTCGTTTCTTATTCTATTCGTCGCCTTTTTGAGTTCTGTTTGAAATTCATCTTTTTCGTCATTACTGTTGCCCAGTAATGAAGGAAGAGATTTTCTCAAAGGCTCTATTGTTTTTATTTGCTCTCCAATTGATTTCATCCTACTTTCGTGAGTAGTTTTTGGAGATTCATTTTCACTGATTTTGAGTGTGTTATCGAATGTTTTTTCTCTGCGAAGCGGTGGTATTTCGAGGTCTTTGCTGAATCTTTCTGAGCGCCTGAAATTTCTGTTAAGCAGTGGTGTCTTCCAAGCTTCATCATTTTCATTTGGTTTTGTAGTTTTAGCTCTGCATCCACTCATTTGATCTGTTTTATTTCGATAATCTTGTCTTCCTTGCAACAATCTTTCTTCTCTCTTCAAAGAAGTTGTGCTTTGTAGCATATCTATATTGTCTGGATATTTCAAATGGTCTTTGTCTTTGCACGGGGATCTATAACGTCTTTCGAAAGACGCGTCGTGGAAGTCCAGGGACTTAAAGTCTGTATATGTACTTCTATAGGCCGGTTGCGTTTCTAGCTTCAATGGGTTTAGTTTTTTAGTTTCATTTCTCGTCCTGAATAGCCGTAGTTTCTTTTGTGGTTCAGCTTTTGATTGTCTTTCGGTTGAGTCTGGTGAGGAGCCTTCTCGGCGCTGGAAAATTATTGTGAAACGTTAATTCATAAAATAATTTTATACTTCAGTACAAATGAACATTCTACAGAAGTTTTATATAACTAATATATCGTCCGTCGTTCCGCAACTTAGCGTTTTTAAGGCAGTTTTTGCCACGCACTACCACTATATGGAACCAGGTGCCCATCACAGTATTTTTGAACCAATTCGCCTCAGGGTCATTTAAGAAAAGAGCGTACTAATTCTTAAAAGGCTAGCACTGTACTCGCAAGCCCTCTGGCATTGAGTGTCCATGGGCTGCGGTGTCACTGATCATCAGAAGAGCCTCCTGATGTTAAGTGATATCACTCTTGACCGTTTTAAAGGAAAATTCACAAATGATAAGGACCTATAAGATGATAGAATACTTACATGGTTAGCTGGTGGTTGGGGCGCCCTGTATTTCTTCCGAAAGTGTTTGTTACTACGAGGTTTTTGGTCTTCCTCGATTCGAAGGTCTGGCTCTGATCCAAACCGTTTGTTCAAACTGCTTGCTGGAATAAGAATTAATTATATATAACTTATAAAAATACCAATTTAACATAGTTTAGGTCATTTTTAAAGGTTGTTAATAATTGTCTAGCATTAGCAATTTCTAAGAACTATGAGGTAAGCTTAATGTTTTATCGACACTTGTTATTATCGACGTAAACCAATTGCCTTCTAATCATGAATATAATAACAAGTATACTTACAGTCACTATGCCTCATGTCAAGATTGGTGTGTGACCGATGTAGATGGTCACGTTCAAATCTTTGCTCGCATTCTGCTCCGCCAGCTGAACGCGACCGATAGACATTGGAATGCTGGAAATATAATTCAGATATTATTATAGGACTGAAAATGAAATAACAGTTTTCTGATGCTGAACATAAATAGCAGAGATATCTGGAAAGTCCTAGTTAGCTTTATCAATGAGTTTATAAATCAGAACATTACGATTTAAATTCCTTTCTAATTATGTTTATGTAGAAAATAAATTTAATGGGCAGAGAAAAGACACATTTTAGGAGTGTTTCATCTATTTTTCTTTGTAGATAGATATATGCGCTCGTCTGAACTTGACACATGTCGTATTATTTTGGTCCATTCTGGTTTTCTAGTTTTAATTTTATCTTAAATATCTTAGTGAAGATATATTGTTTTTAAACGGTGCAAACGGACATCCATGGGCTTGAGACATTTGTCAAACGAACAATTGATTTGATTATAATCAATATGCAGCTTGTAATTTTCGTTAATATTAATTATATTCTGACCTATTCATCTTTATTATACCACATCTCGATTTAATAATCTTAGATAGTAATTATTAGATAAACTTTGCTTACAATACAAACAATCCATCAAACATTACTCTCATTAAACATGGTTATGCACAAGAGCTTTTAGCGTGGAGCTTAATCCCGGAAGCTCTTATTAAATGAAGATATTTGTTTCTTACTTGAAGCTCATTAGAGGAGTCCTTCAAACTACTTCATTATAAGATCAAAGGAAACCGCTCGGACTAACCTTTATATACGTTTCTTTAGTAAAAAAGGAATGATTACGAATTAACGGATCGGAAAAACGGATTATGGATATATGGTACATGAATTTTACGCACACACTTCTACTCATTTTTTATTTTTTATTAGTTCCTTACCACATGTCCATATGACGTCCTTGTCACTTCGGGAACCATGGAAGAGGGTCGGCGGCCACTGATGGTGCCTCCAGAGTGAAGTATAGCACCATTGTTTGTGATGCGCAGCCGCGGCGACTCTGCTAGTGCTGGCAGCACCTGTAATGTACCATCTTTTATATGAACATTTAAAAACCACTAGAAAGTAGATAATATAAGACATTACTTGATTTTTAGGCTTAAGACACGGTTTCCTAACGATGTTTTCCACTCATCGAAGGGGAAGGAAAATCCTATTATTGGTTTTCAACTTGACTTTAGCCAACCTATTTGTTTTTCATACTTAGTGTGGATACTTTACCTTGGGTGCGTGTCTGAGTGGCTCGTGCGGCAGGGTATGTGCGCGGCGCGGAATTTCCGCGACCGGCTGGCTACCCGCTTGGCCCATGCTACTCCGACCGACTCATCTGTAATGTACACACAAATATTAATTATGTCATTATTTATGAAAATAAATATTATCTGAGAAGTATTTTTTATTCATTATTGTTACACAACTCAACAAGAATAATTTAGTTACCAAGTTTACGGTAAACAATGTATTCGTTATCGACGCCTAACGGTGCCCTGGTGATGTCTCTGAATGCTGTTTAGTGTAAGTATAATTGCATAACTTAAACCTAATTATATCAAATGCCATGAATCTTGCTACTAATTAATCTGTGACTAAACTCTTTCCACCAAAAATGTTTGGTGTAAAGTGAGTGGTAAACTTTACAATCGCGTTCTATACGTGTAAATATCTGAGCACAATGCCGGGACAGTGTTAAAAATATTGTTAAGAAAATTAAACTTAAATCAAATTTAATCTCTGATGCCGTAAATAAGTTATTTTTACAGACTATCGTAAAATCTTTACGTGCGTAAACGATAGTACTATCAGTACCTGTAGCAAATTGCTATTCGTGCGTAGCCTCTAGCGTGAACTTGGCGTAAACACAGGTCGCGGGTCGTATTGGGTCAAGGCTGCCAATGTAAACAAACCGGCTTCAACATTATCGAATGTTTATTACCCTTTGTAGAAACACTGAGTGTGAGTCTTGTACGGCATACTCCTAGTTTACCAAATGGTAAAAAAAAATATTTAAAGCTACATAGAAGCAAGTACTTTGGTATTGAATCCCTTGAATGTAGACGTACACAATACGACCTAATGTTTTTACACGCTATTTGCAACGGTTTAATTGACTGCCCTGACTTATTGTCGCTTTTTCTTTTTCACACCCCTTCGTCATACAATATAAGGCAAATCCAACTATTCCAGATTCCTCGGTCTAATAAAAACTTTTTACGTAACTAACAAAATACCAGCAAATAGATATATTTAATGTGACTAAAGAACGCTTAAAAAAATATTTAAAAAACTCTGGTATCTTTTATTAATAATGGCTTTGTTATTCTTCCTTTATTTTTATTATAATGATCAATGCATCTTAGAATTTAGTATGAATTTGTACTTTGTTATATTTTTTGTATAAATAGGTAAAACTGTGCTTTATGTTTATGTTTGAATGTGTATTCCGTTTTTGGCTTTTGTGTATAATGTAATTGTTTTAATATTGTTTAATGAGTAGCTGTAGGAATAATTTAATAAAAAATAAAAGCTTAAATAGAACATAAACTAAATAAAGGTCTGGGACTAAGAGAGAAGTGTTTTTTATTAACTCTGTATAATAAACCCGTGGCTATTTAGAGATTGTGTTGAATACAAATTATGGTGTATTTCCAAGAACTATAAAAAATCATGTGATAATCTACATTTAAATAATAATTAAATGGCAATAAGAATCATTAATAGTCTTCATATTCCATTTCTATATTTTCACTTTCGATCATTACAAACAGACATAGTAACTCTCTCTACGTTATAAGAAAAATCTTTAGAATGAATGTACAATCTAATCATTATTGTTTTTTTTATAGGATGGGCAAACAAGCCTATGTGGAAGCCGGTAAAGCGCAGTCATCGCAGACCATGGATATTGGTCACCCATTGTAGTGGGTGGGTTCCGGGTTCATGTTCTAATTAAATGAATAAAATATATGTCATAGATATATACGTCTCACCGGCCGAGTGCTATACAGTCCGGAGCGCTATAATTTGTTGTGTCTGGACGAATTAGTGGAGAGGGCTCGATACAATTTATACAATATTCTATTCGTACGATATATGTTCCTGCTTCCGTTTACGCGAAACGTTTTTAAACAACAAATTATCATAACTTTTTAGCTATTCCATTCTACGCACTGTTCGTAAATAGAACATCGAGTGTTTTACACACATAAAACGTGGATTTGTAATGTAATAAAATCGCGTTCCGTTAAAAAAGCATTTAATCTGAAGTAAACAGATATATGCAATATTTAATAAATACAAATAAATAATTTATTTATTTATCTTGCATAAAAAAATATTTTATTCGTTTATTGATCATTTTATCTTTGTAGACAACAATATCTGGTTGCCCGACCTTTAACACTAAGTGTTAATTAAGATAATAGAAACCAAATCGATTGGTACAACTTTTGACTTCATCGGAAGATCTCTGGATATTTTTTATCTTATATCTATATAGGTATATTTTTTATTAGAAGCAGGAATGCAAGCAGTGTAACGGAACTTTACACTAAGCTTGTAACTGGCTCAATGAATATGTAATTAGCAATTATAATGTCTCTAACATAGTCTTAACCTACTAAAAGCAACATACAGATGGAAAGCTATAATTTCTATGATTTCAGTGAAAACGTGAAACCGGCCGTCATTAGAACGTACAATCATGAACATCACATCTCAATAATAATATCGCTGTCATCGACTGCTGTTCGGGATTCTCGGGTGGGCCGAATATTAATTGCATTTTTTCTAAGAATTTCAATGGTAAAAGTACGGTAATACTCCCTCCCGTGCCTAAGATCTGCCTGCTTAGAGAGTCTGTCTGTTTTTTGATACTCCGATAATGTCGGATATCTAATATATATCACTATATCCACATCCTTATGCTCTACAATATTATATTATGTAATCCATCTTAGTAAAAACATTGTCAAGTTTTACCGAGTTTTTTAAAGTCACGTCAAGTATAATATGATCGTAAAAATAGATTCTAAAAATTTACCAAAGCATTATTGTTCACTGAGCATTTAAATCGTGTGACGTCTCTCGATCACGATTGTATAAAAAAGTAATATTTCATTATTAATATTTAAATTGTCTAGATAAATTCATGTATAATATACGCGACATCCATTTTGGTAGCAAATAAAAATCATCAGAATCAAAAATCAGAAAATGAAGACAAAAAACTTTTACACACAGGAACTCGCGTGGACGTATGGTAACGTGTATAATGAACTTAGTAGCGCATCACTGTCTAGCTTACCTGATTATTACATAATAAACTAACCGGATATTCCAAAAGAGGTCAAACTTTGAACTGTTTAGTATAATTCCCGGACCAGCACCTTCGCGCGACATTTATTTGATTTATAACCTCGAAGCACTATAAATAACGATTAATAGATTGCCGTTTAATAAATAGTTTTATACCGTTACACCACCCGACCGTTGGTTTGATTGTTATTTTATTGAACCGGGGTTATCAGGCGATCAGTTTGCTAAAAATATTATATTACTAACTTCTGGATAAGTCGAGCGTTAAGTTTACGGGAAATTAATTCATTAAATTGTTTATATCTCTGATTTTTGTATTAATAACGAGTTACAATTTAAATTGATTGATAACGCCTGGATTTGATTGCTATCGAAATAAGTTTTATGCTTTGGAAACAATCAATAATTTTGGAAAATATGGATGTATGTTTATATGCGCATATCAATGAAAACATCTTGAAGAACGTATCACGAGACTCGAAAAATTATAAAAGAATTCTGATACTTAATCTGTGTCCGACGCCAAGTAGTATTGAAAATCATTTATTTACGTAGATAAGATTTGTATACTTATAAATAATCTAATACATATCTTTAAATTTATCGCAAGTTCTCTAGGACTTGAACGTAGGTCATAACGAGCGTAGAAAAGAACTAGCTAAACTCTTCGCCACCTCTTTGAAACGTTAAGTATTTTGTTCCTTCACACAAATTCAATTAAAGAAGTGTTTTTTTAATTGCGTATTTGTGTTTACTTAAATTGAGTGATCATGTCTAATCCATTTCCAATTAACATAAAGAAAGTTTCACGACAAACGAGAAAATGTGCAAATATGCACTTTTGCTTTCAAACGAGAGTGTTTATACCATTGGGTATTATCCTCTTTGCATATGAATTATATACGTATATGAATCCATGTAGTATATATATCTATTGGGGTATGAAAGTTTATGAGTAGGAAATTCATAACCTCAAGGAATTTTATACAGTATAAGCGGCATCTCTTAGGTCGTGTCCAATGGTCTTATGAGTAATTAACGATTTCTCGAACGGTGAAGGAAAATATTGTTAGATTCTATAGATGATGCAGGAGTCGGAGTGTAATAAGACAAGAGTGATAAAACAGATGCGGACATGTCTTCCTATTGTCCCATTAACTTACTGGCCGTTTAAGAGTCCACGATAACACAAAAAGGAGAAAAATTAAAATTAATAAATGAAGACAAAGCTAAGGCAGTTTCTTGTAGACAACCCAAACATAGATATGTAATATAAACATTAAAAAAGATACCTAACTTTAAGTTGATTGGTACAATGTTGTTAGTTGTTCCTTAAAATTTGTATGTATAGTTATATATGTTAGTCACGGTGTGTGACATTCGCACTTGGCGAGTGTATGGGGCTCAGCTGTTATCTCCGCCTTTTGGCGAACCCTGCATGAGCAAAACCTTAGGGATATGGGTAACAGCATTTCCTGACGGTAAAAAACGGTTCACAACAAATCAAACTTCAACAGAATCTGTACGATATGCATTGACACGCGAAATGATAAGTCATAAATGCGTTCGTTTTTTCAATCACAATTGTAAGTATTTTATAAAAGGCGCTGCTGGATCTAATATGGTCACTAGGCATTTGGACAGCGTACGAGAGGTACAAATCACTCTTCTTAGAGTATATTGTACCTCATTTTATACATGTAGTCTGTGGTCTTGCTATACAAAAAAACAATGCCCTTCGTGTTTAGTTCACTAATGCGCTCAGGATATCCACGGGGCTCCCTCGCTATTGCAATACGTTTACAATGTTTGGTTGTGCAGGTGTTTTTACGATGCGCGAGCTGTATCTCTGGCAACGCGCGTGCGTGCTAACAGAACGCTAGCGATAATAGCGAGAAGTCTGGATTACATGAAATGGGCTGCATGAACCCTTTTTAAATTTTATGACTATACTAACCTACTAATATAATATTTAAGACCATATTTTAACTTACAATAATATCCATTTAGACGTATGTTTGTGAACAAATAAAAAAATATTCATATTTCATCTTGCTACATTCTATAGCTTAATAGGAGGTCCTAGATATATGCCATAATTATAATACCGTAGGCAGAGACGCCTGTCGTATATTTAAATACTTGTTTCACACCCTGGTTGGTTTATGTAGCCCAGTGGGTGTGATGTAGGTAGCTGTGTAATTGAGATGACATTTTATTGAATATTCAGATGAGTATTGATATAGTTTTCGTTTGTTTTTATTTATATGAGATAATAGTGGCGTAGTAGATAGCTTACCAACCACGGCTATACAGTGGACATTTTTCAAAGTCAATTAGACTTTCGTTCAAATGACGATGGTAAATCTAGTGAGGAAACTGCCTAAGGTATGCAGTTTCCTCAAAAAGATGGCGTGTGTCAGTTACAGAAGGCTGATTACTTGCATTTAAAAATGATTACGAAACAAATACAAACACTTTAAGCCAATTGTTACTTGCATTTTCTTCGGATTTCTTTAAATTTTCGGTTTCAAAAGCGTTTTTAATAGCACAGCCAAACCCGTCTTTTCATAATCAAATACACTAGTGAAAGAGTGATTTTTTTACGCTTTTATCCGCTGATAAGGTTGTAAGGAGGTCGTATATTGATCGCAATCAGTAGCTATTAAATCGCAATAGATGACGAAGATCGCGGCACGGAAGCGTTGAGCGAATAATTTTCCGCGTCCATGCTCCCGACTAACTGTGAACAGCTGCCGAGGGGCCAGGAAAAAAGGAAATTCATAGAAATCCCCTCTTTAAAACTGAATTATGTATAGCAAGTAAAAACTGTTAGAACCGGGTAAAAGATTTTGTGAATCTCATACACATTAAGCGCAGTTTCATAAGACTTACGATTTTTTGTACTTAATGCGCCAAATGTTTTGGAAAGCATACAATAAAAATAAACGTTGATTTGCCGGACGTTTTAGAGTTGGCACGCTCTTGAAGGACCCTAAGACAAATTAGTACGGAAATACTTCAGTCGGTAGCTAGGTAGTGGTTCCTCATAGTGGTGGTTCGCGCCAAAAACTGCCTTTAGAAGCGCTCTATTGTGGAACGACGAAGTGCGAACTGTTTTCGTGGCCACGATGTTAATGATTGCCCCTAGCTTAGCGGGAATGCATCCACTAAGCCTCTTTGTTCGACATTCTACACGCTACTTATAAACAACCACTAAGATTAGATTTGGTAGCGGGAAGCATCATTTGTCTATTCAATGTATAAGTTGAATTAAGTATTATGTAGAATTTGTTATTTCGAATACAAAACCCACGTTATTTGTAAGTGTCGTATAATTTCGTGGTAGGTCACGCACTCTGCCTTAACGATAAATAAAGAACTTGATAATAACTAAAATAAAGTTATTACTTATGTCTAACAGCAATGGTTGCAGCTCCTGACAAACGTTGTGTAAAACAAAAAACTTGTTGATTAAAAAGAGTGGCGGTGAGTTTATTGCCAGTTCTCGTCCGTTCTACGCTCTTGATTTGAGAACTGGCAGTAAATGTACATTAATGTACATAAGTGTACATTGTGTTACCTATATGAATAAATGATTTCTGACTTTGACTTTAACTTTTATTTTAGTCTGTCTTTCTGGGATAAAATCAAAAGCTACTGGCGGTTTTCATATCTAGAATGATTCATGAAAATATTTGTTTGAGTTTTACCGGCATGTTTTACGCATTGTGCGTAAAACATGTTAACTATTGAACTATTCTCACAATTAAAACAGAAGACTGTCAACTTGCGGAAGCGGCTATCTCATATCATTTCACAAATTATCAACATCTGAGTGCGCCCGAAGGTATCAGAGCGTGCATTGAATTCGGGTAACATACAGACCTACTTATTATTGTAATGTGTTTTCTTTATGTTAATGGCTTAATGCGTTCAAAAAACTAAATTCTACGTTTGTAAAATTTTTAAATCTTTTGTCTTCAACATGAAGTTGTCGTACATAACGCAATAGCTATTAGTTTAATTACATTTTTGACATTTGTTTAAGTACTTAAGGTATTTGTTATCTAAACCTTTGTAGCTAAATGTACATGGATAAACTATTATAGTTTTATCACTAGAGTCAAGAGATGGAACATAAAATAATTATAATACAGTTATAGTTATGAGCAGGTCGTAGGTTCGATCCCCGGCTGTGCACCAATGGTCTTTCTGCCTACGTGCGCATTAACTCGACCGGAGAAGGAAAACATCGTGAGGAAACCGGCTTGCCTTAGACCCAAAAAGTAGACGGCATGCGACAGACACAGATCACCTACTTGCCTATTAGATTGACAAATGATCATGCAACAGATACAGAAATCTGAGGCCGAGATCTAAAAAATACCGAGGATAGTGAAGTTGGGTTGGATAGGCCATGTAGTACAAACCTAGATCAAATCCAGGAGAGTACTATTACTGAAGAAAGGACAAGTTAAAAGTAGCCATAACCGACGAGCATATATGGTTAACGTCATGAAAGTGGATGAAGCGAGAAATGTATGCCAGGGCCGTAGCTGGTGGAGATGTTTGGCTATGCCATTATAAATAAATAAATAAAATTAGGCCTGCACGTTCATCGACGAACTATAAAAAAATGTGTGTGTGTACTAGTGTGCACTCGTAAGAAGTGAAACTTCTTTATGACCTCATTTTTCGAAAAATGATCTACTATATGCAACTTTACAGAAATTGCTTAAATAAAGTTAAAACAAAATTAGAAGACAATTATTTCATTTTATCTTATTACTAGTAACATTATTAAAGAATTTCATTAATTGTAATATATTTATTACTATCATTGTTATCATTATTATATATTTTTGTTATTAATCGCTTCAAACCTGTTCGAATCAATCGTGGTAGGGACAAGAAAAAGATGGCACGTAACGGAAAAATGTGACGGTAATTTATTTTCCAACTCCGATAAAGAAGTTTCAGTTCAAAAATAATTCAGTTAAGAACAATACCACGGATTAAACAATTCTCATCCGGAGCTGGATATATTCGGTGTAGGCTGATCGGTTTTAAAGTAAGCATTGTTACGTGCCTATCTCATACCTAATCAGCAGTTTTATTATTTTTTATTTTTGTAACATTTACGTTTAATAAAATGGGCATATATTTTAGAAAAGATATCTTGTAACATATACTGCAAATATAGTAAGATATTTTCTATCCGTCAACGAAGTATTGAAATGAGTATTACTATCGAAGACAATGTTTTATTACTTAATTAATCCAATTGTATCATTCGGCCAATCTAAAATCCCCATTAACACTGTCTCTATTTCTAAGGCGCTACGGAAGCATCCTTACAAAGTCGTCGAAGTGGTCGTCGTAAATAATATAAATGGTGTTTAGATGTAATAAGTAAAGGGAAACATAAATCTGTGGCTCTCATATTCTAACGAGTTAAAATGCTTCGACAAACGTCGACCGGTTTTATTAGCGGCCCTATGACAAACCCAGGCCTTTATACAGGTTCAGTATAGAGGGTGTTAAAAATATATTAACCAAAAAAATAATTACATTTACCTAATATTATTAGGGCGCAGGAAAATGTTGGTATTAGATTTCAGCGTCTGTAGTTGTATGCATTTTTGATTAAGTTACTCCAATAGCCTGTAGAGTTTATGACGAAACCGTGCCTACATATAACGCCCTATAAACTGAATAGTAAAGTTAGAATCGCTGTGGGCAGTACAAGCACTGTTCTCCATCGCTGTAGCAGGTGCTTCTTGTTAACATAAAGCAAAATAGCTTGACGTTGCAAGACCAAAACTTCTAATGGTATGAGTACATGCCAATAGATCGAAAATCGTCACGAAACGATGAAATGGCAACGAATAAAATCTAAAAGTTATTTTGGAAAAGTGTACAGAAATAGAAGCTTTTGAGAACGCGCCACGCCGCACTGTTGATCGAAAGCGGAAGTGCCAATGTATTTGCTGACAAATAGAAAACTACAATTGTGTGTCAGAGGGTCAGTACTTGGTGTGAATTGTTAAATGTTACTTTTTTTTATTAATATATAGATATTAAGTAAATGGTCACCCAGATGATTAGGCAATACTACCTACTTCTCTTAACAACTTTTTGGATAAATTTTACAAATTTCAGAAAGATGTCTTAACCTTGTTCTTGTCTTCTAAGTTCGTCTCTGTTACTTTTATTCCCATAGCTTCTTCAGTACCTGCCGTATCCATACATTGGATCAGGACATGTAACACCGTCTCTTTAGCTGTATTGCTACAAGGACAGCCATCACTTTAACCTTGAATCTGTATATATATAGTTTATAAAAAGGGACTTTATATGTAGTATGGTGGAAATATTTACTATACATAGTTAACACCAGGACAACTAACAAAAGTTCAAATCGTGTAAAGTTTTCTATATCAACATATATATTAGTCAATGTACTCTTATGATGAAGGAAAACAACCTGAAACAAAAAAAAACTATGCATGTCTTAGTTCAGTAGTCACGAATTTTTTGTATATAATATCCGTATTGTAATTTCTCAAAATGAGACACGCATGCATCAGCTTATTAAGTTGCTAATGTGTGTACGTACATAATATTAATAACTGAAGTTAGCATCGAAGTTATTTACTAGGAGTTAGAGATTACCGACAGGTACAGTGTTGGCATGATATTAAAGTTAAATTATAAATTAAATTACAAATACGTTGACCCCCACTACCACATCTAATATTTTACTCTAGGTATATCAAGTATTCATCCTATTACCCAGGAGTCGCCAATGTGTCCAAGCCATAGAAATAAAAATGTTTTTAATATATTGTCGTGTTTGTTTGGTAATTCATTATTTTACCTATAATTTGTTAATAACTTGCGTGAGTGATAATGAATTTGCGTGTCCATCTAAAATTATCCAAGTGTTATTTGTCAGTTAATCGTGACGTTTAATTAAAACAAAAATGTTAACTATGTCCATTATTTATGTGATTGCTACACACATAATAACCATAGCTTTATTGTTAAATTCAGACAGTAGTATACAGGTAGTATAATAAATCTTAACTTAGTTTATGTAGTAATATTGAAATAACCTTATATCTTTACGATTCCTATTAAGTTTTTTTATGTATTATGTTTACGACCATATTAAACTATAAAAATTCAATTAAAATATTTTACTATCGACCAATTTAAATCGTTTATTAAAACCTAATCAACATTAGAGTATTTACAATTTATAAATGAATCCCTATTTCTCTTGGTCACGGCATCACGCGTGAACGGCTGGACCGATTTCGCTAATTCTTATTTAGTGTTTGTTATTGTCAGGAGAAGGTTCTTATGAATGATAAAAATTAAGATAATTGCGCGGAAAATTTATAATTTTTTAAGTAATCCTGACTTTTGTTACAATGGCAATTTTTTTTCAGTGCATAGCGCTTTTACAATTCAAACTTTTTTCATGTAACCTTATGCTGTTTGACATAACATTGTCAGAATGCGTGCTGCAAATATCGTCAAAGAGGATGTAAGAAAAATGAATATCGTTTAAAACAAATGCTTCGATCGGAGTTATTATATTGATAAAATACATATGAATTTCTTAGCTCACCGTTAGTTCAGAGCCTATCACGCCTAATATTAAACGTTCAATTACATATTGAGTTTTGGTAAGTGTGAAATATTTTTTTAGTTTATTATACCAATTAGAAATTAATATTTATAGTTAAGACAGGACAACATCTGTCGCTAGTCGGTCCGCTAGTCATCAATAATTTGTAACGGAGTTACCATTGCAAGAATTTAAATATCATATAATGTATTAATGTAGAGAACAGACATAAATTCGATAAACATTTCTGACATTTTTCCTCAGGTCTGATATTAAAAAAGCGCCGTGCATACCATCAAACTCTTTACCTATGTAATATTAGCGTTGATTAATCTATAAATTTCAAATAAATGTACCAACCATTAATTTAATGCAAGGCAATAGATCAGATATTACATAGATAAGTGCCAACTCTATGTACAAATAGCGATAATACGATAGGTCAAGGTTTCTTTGCGTTTATTTCGTTTATATTGGTTGAAGGTATTTCGAAATGTTTTGCATTGATAACGTGGGAATGTATGATAAATTTTCGCTTTTATTCTAACATGGGTTTGTTTATGTTGCTTAAAGCGATTTTTGTAACTACATTATTTTATTTATTTATAATCATGATCCGTGATCTCTGCCTATCAATTCGATCAATTGGATCGCCAATTGCTTCCTGACATACTTCACCCGCTTCATCCACTTTCATGACATTTACCATGGCATGCTCGTCGGTTATTGGAACTTTTAATGTGGACCCTATTTAGTACCACCTGGATTTAGTCCAGGTATGTACGACAAAATGTCGACCCAACCAGACTTACCATGTATGGTTGCTATGTATATCCTACGTGTTAACTGCTTCTCATTCTACATGATCAAACCGTCGAAGCATTCCCTTTCGTATCCTTGTCACTACGTCCTCTTTTAACCCTCACTGCTTAGTACAGCATCTCTAGATGTCCAAGATGAACGAAATTTTATCTCACACACTCGGTTGTGCCATCACTATATGAAATCGTCTTACTTAATATATAGTCTACGAACTTGTATATATCCGGCCGTATATATGTATAGTCCACATACAGAGGTACATAAATAAATAGATCCATTGAAATAATCAATTGTGAATTATGCGTACGAAGGGTAAGGTTGTTTCGCTCACGCAGTTACAAGTAAACCATACAAAGATCTATGCGAAACTTTTAGTACTGTACTTAATAAATAAAAACAAAAATCAACGGCGCTACGACCATTTTAGGTATGGGCCTTAAATTTCTCTATCTGTTTCATGATTATTTGTCAGCCTTCTGTGCCTAAGCCGATTTCCTCACGATGTTTTCCTTCACCGTTCGAGCAAAGGTTAAATGCGCACATAGAAAGAAAGTTCATTGGTGCACAGCCGGGATCGAACCTACGACCTCAGCGATGAGAGTCGCACGCAGAAAACACTAGGCCAACACTGTTCAGTAATAAATTAGTTTCAACTAAAGTAATTTTTCGTCTCTCAAATTGCGTATACTTTGATGAAGAGAAATATAAGTACTTGACACGGTGTAATAAGACTGCTCGGCTTCCAGCAGTTTCTTAATAGTGACTATATTATGTTTTGTGTCAGAGTGGGTATGTAGTTAGTCAAATAACGTTTTTATTTAATATCTTTTATTGAAACAACATCCTTCTCTCTTTTCTTCTTGCACTTATCTGTGTTACTTGTAGTTCCTAAATAGGTCGAGTTGAAAGAGTTGTTTATAAAAGAAGGCCGCTTTATTTATGAGTTTGTTAATTAATTTATTCCTTGTTTGCCTTATAAATAAATAAATATGAATTGTATTTTCGTCATCAATAAATACTTAATAGATTTTACTAATAAATTTTCAGTAAACATTTTACAAACAATTTTCAATAATACAAAAATTTAATTCATATATAAATTTTGAAATCAATATTTTAAACAGATTATTTTAAGTACGTAAGTAAGTATACGTAAGTTAATTCGGTGTAGTAAAAGGCCGGTTACGACACAAGCTCGAACCGGAATCGAACTGGGTGACTTCGACGCCTAGGGACTGCCACGCCCTTTACTTCTTTCAATTTGATTTAATATGAAATGTGCTGGCAACTGTTCGAAATTATCATGTAAGTTGCCTATTTACAATGATAACCTAATTATCATACTTTGCTCCTATGGATTATTATTTTTATGAGTGAATGAATATTGCAAGTGTAAATATAGCGACGAAGCCGGCGTTGCTTAGAATCGATGTATATCTTAGATGATACAGATGGAATGGATGGATGGAATCTGCCCTATTCCTAATTCCTGACAGGCGTGTGTCCTACACGCCTGTCAGGAATTTTCAGGCAGGAAGTTGGCTATTTGGAACTCCCGGAATCAATACTGGTACCCAATTGATCCTAGTGAGATTCAGAAACGAGATTTACCGCTAAGTGTGACTTCAGGAGTCTTCAGGATTTAGTTTCGTTTCGGAAGCTTACCCATAGAGCCTTCGAGTAAAAAGGTAAAGACGCCACGAAGGCGGTCACACTCCAATAGGAATAATCATAGTCTGAAATTCCTGATGATGAAAATTTAAAAAATTATCAATTTAAGACTATGTTTTGCGATTATTACCTGTCAAGAGGCCGGTAAAGGTCAAATCAGGTACACCTACCGATTGTGATCGCGTGAGAAATTCATTAATTGAGTTTTAGACAAGGTTGCAAACAGGTGTCCAGGATAGAATATGTAGATAGGTTTAAATTTTTAAAACTGGAACACGGCTTTTACGCTAATTTTAATTATTATAGTAATGCTTTTGCAGTTCACTAGACAACGTTATTTTTTGTCAGATACTATGAATATTACAAATTTCCTTTTTATAAAGAGAGGTAATTGGTATACAATTAATTGTAATTGGTAACAAATAAGTTTTTATTAACTTTTATAGGATTTTAGATCCACAATATAAAAAGGAACCGGGTGAACTTTACTCACTAAAACCACCTCGAGTTGTAACAACATCAACGCATCATAAAAGGGTTGTTTTCGACGGGCCGGAGGCTTATAAAGTTAAGGAAAAGATTAGTATAAGATATAAGATAGTAAAAGATTGCTTGGAAATCAATCCAGTAATTGTTTAGTTACAAACGTAAAAATACGTATTTTTTTCTATGTAATAGGAGGCAAACCGGTAGGACGCTTCCTCACGTTAAGTGATACATGGACACATTGCCAGAGGGCTCGCAAGTGTGTTTCCGCACCTTTAAGACGTTTAAACACAATTTTCTTGAACAACCCTAAGTCGAATTGGTTCGTAAATACTTCAGTAGGCAGCTGGTTCCACATAGTGGTGGTGCGCGGCAAATGCCTTAAAAAACGCTCACTTGTTGGTGGAGTTTCCTATGCTGCCTTCATGTCCGATGACAAAACTTTATCATCCTTTGACCGTGATTAACATTTTCTCTACAAAAACATGAATATGAAAACTTGTCATGTTTTAGGCACAGAAAGCTAGGCTAACCCTATCAAAAATTAGAAAATGTTATAGTTCATTTATCTAGATGCCGTATCCGTACCTCCGTACCTACGGCCAAGCGTTGAAAGATCAATGGATTAATGTAATATTTATCGGAATTTTTTAGTGTTTTGTACCATAATATTTTCATTGGTCTATTGTCATTGTAAGTGTATTTTAAATATATATTTATAACATAATAATCTACAAAATTGATATTACACTTGAGAATGCTGGAACCTTTGTTTCTGGTGGGATATGAATATTGACATGATTTTTCAAAGACCAATTTCAATGGAGCTCTATGATGGAAACTTGACGGTATATGTAACACCCTCGGGAGAGCTGTCCTGCGCCTGCTATGAAAGTTACATCCGACCGCGCTATGAAAGTTGTGGAAGTGCACCTGGGACTGCGTACACACATGTGTCCCATCTTGTATGAAAGCGGTCAGCTACTATAACTTGATACAGATGCTTAACTTTTTTCTCGCGCAAAAAACCGTGTAATTATTAAATAAACGTCGCAATAAAGTGCATTACGAGTGACCTTTATTCTTATCTTTAGAAACAACCTTCGCCGGTCAGCCACAGTTCACTGACTGTAGTATAAAATAAGCGACCTTTCATGGATGCATTTTATTTCTTCTTTTCTTATTTAATTGATATAGATACTTATTTTTAGAAACGGATCTTAACTCTCGCCCAGATTTTATGTAGTTTTTGTACGATACCAATGACGTGTTTTAAAGTTGATGTTTTTAAATTTTTTTTAATAAACCAAGGTCTATATTTATGTACGTTTAATTTAAAGGATTATTTATTGTAAGAGTCCATCAATAATATAGTGTACCAATTCTTGCGAGGCCGGCAACGCACTCGCTTTGGCAGTGAGAGTGTCCATGGGAGGCGGTATTACTAAACATCAGATGAACCTCCCGTTTGCAACCGGTTCTAAAAAAAAATTGATACAATAATGTTTTAATCTTAATAATAATAGCCAAAAATAGGTTCATGGTCCTCCATTTGATGATTCTATAATTAAAATGAACAAGGTTTATTAAGTTCATTAAAAATGGCCTTAAAAGAATCCAGTAAGAAGCTCGAATTATCTTAAAGAAAGGTCAAGGTTACAACTAGGTACAGTCAACAAACCCTCGAAGGCTTTTTAAATTAAATAAATCACTGGCGCTACAACCTTTTTAGGTCTGGACCTCAGATTTCGGTATATGTTTCATGCTCATTTGTTAAACCAATAGTCATAGGTGAGGTGAGGTCATAGGTGATGAGCCTTCTGTGCCTGACGCACGCCGTTGATTTTTTGGGTCTAAGGCAAGCCGGTTTCCTTATGATGTTTTCCTTCACAGTTCGAGCGAATGCTAACATAGAATGAAAGTCCATTGGTGCAAAGACGGCGATGGAACCTTCGACCTCAGGAATGAGAGTCGCATGCTGAAGCCACTAGGCCAGCACTCCTTGAAGGCTTTTAAGGTAGTGAATTATACAAATACCCGTACGTGTATCGCTGTATTGGCTATTTACTACGTATATAACTAATGATTGACAGCAGAATGAATATGTTACATTATATTTGTATGTTTATAATTAATCATCTACGATCATATAATAACTAACCCCTAATAAAACAACAATGCCATTGCAACGTTTAGTTTTAATGTACTCATTTGTTTCTACCTTATAGCGTAAACATAATTTGACATTCTTGAAGTGAAACTTTTTTATCGGCGTTGGAAAAAAATTCCGTCTCATTTTTCGGTTAAGCGCCATCTTTTTCTTGTCCCTACCACGGTTGATTCGAAGAGATTCATATATATTACAATTAATGAAATTTTGTAATAATCTTAGTAGTAATAAGGTACAATGAAATAATTGTATTTTTAGTATTCATGTCTATGACAATAAAAGCTTTTTGTTAAACTTCATCTAATTTAACTTTATATAACCAATTTCTGTAAAGTTGCATATAGTAGATCATTTTTCGAAAATAAGGTCATAAAGAAGTTTCACCCACGTGTGTACAATAGTACACGCACACATGTTTTTTTCTACGTCTCGATTACTGTAATGGAATTTTATTTGAAATCTGTTTTCAAGTTTATAATCACTTGAAAAATATTTACAAAAGTATTTAACATAAAAACTTATAAACCAGTGAAATACTCGACGAGTAAAATATAATATAACTTAAATCAATAATCATTGATTTGCGTTTTTATTGCGCTTTATAAATAGTGATACTCATGATTCGCGCATCTAAATAGCATATGCGAAATTACGAGTAGAAAATTATTTTAATATTAGCAGAATAATAAAGCCATGTAGGTCGGTTATAACCATTTTTTGCTATGAAATGCAGCCTGATGCGTTTAAGAGTGGCGTAGAATCGTGTAATTTGTTGAATAGCCCTGTTTAAACTGGCAACTGTTTCATGTTTATTCCAAAATGCACCTATGTATGATAGAAATAAGGTGATATTTCTTGTATAGATTTCAAACTATTCATGGTATAGGCCGAGTTTATTTGACAGTTTGTTGGTCGATTTGTTGCGCAGTTTGTTGGGCAGTTCCATGTATGCCGTCGTTTATTTTAGTTGATGTTAATAGTTTGTTTACTAAGTTGAAACTGTTTTCTAAAAATTCGTAAATTGAATATTTGATGCTTTTGATGCTGTTTACTTTATGTATATGTTTTCAATTTGTTTATAGGTTTGTTTTTGAAGTTATACTTCTTTTGACGCGTTAGGGAAAATTGATGAGAGTAAATTTTTACGATGTGCGTACACCGTCACAAAAAACCGACACCGTGAAGTTAGCGTAGTCAACATTTTGAAATAAAAAATGTCCATTTCTTTAATTATGTAGAAATATTTTTTGTGTATTTAAATTAAACTGTATTTAACTAGATACGCTATAATAAAACTTTCAATGTATTAAATACAAATTGTGTTTTCTACAAACGTAGAAAAAGACGTAAGATAAATTTTTTTAAAGATTTTATCGCCTACAAAGTATAACTTTAAATGCGTGTACATAAGCATACACCCACATGTTTTTTTACTATTGGTGTTGTCACAATTTTTTTTAAACAAACCAAAACGCATAACTTTGCATTCAGAGTATCCCTTCGTTCTTGATCTTCGCTTAGACTCCAAAACTTCGAAAACAAAATGACAATGTTAACCAAATGTATCCAGGAAAAATAAAAATATAAAGTAACAATGTAAATTCATTAGAACATTCAAAACAATCTTAAAAGCTATTTAATTAGAAAGTTTAAAATACGATGTCATAAATTACTAATCACCGTTGTAAAATAAGCCATAAAACAGGTGACGGTTGCCGCACCTCTTGGGAAAGTAACCTTATGCCTTAAATGTGACCTCACATACAGTAAAAACATTTCACACACAAAATTTTAAGTGATTTGAGTCCTTTTTTGAAACCGACTTGACTTATCAAACAAGACCTATTTCCTGAAATAGAGAATTATCTTCGTCGTCTTCATACCTGCAAGTCGTGCCTGCCTTGAAAATCCTTAAGCAATACGTGGACTTGCTGCCTTCAAACCACCCTATCCGCAGCTTGTCTCAGGGCATTAGGGATATAGAATACTCTAATTAAAAGAGAGTAATTTAGTTAAAAGAGTGTAATTAGAACAGAGAGTTTTTATAAATAATGATTATTTATTTTGGACATTCATAAAGCCTGCTTTACTCAGGGATAATGAAGCAATAATGAAAGATTCTTTTAAATCGGTCCAGTATTTTTTTAATTGCAAACATAAAAAAACTGTGTTTCTTTTTTTATGCAATAGGAGGCAAACGGGCAGGACGCTTGCCTGATATAAAGTGATATCGCCGCCCATGGATACTGACATTTCCAGAAGGCTCGCAAGTGCGTTGACAGCCTTTTAAGAATAGGTAAGCTCTCTTCTTAAAGGACCCTAAGACGAATTGGTTCGCGGCAAAAATTGCCTTAAGACGCTCAGTTGTGGAACGACGGACGTTGGGGTTGATACGGATAAGGACGGTGACGGACAAGCATGGCCTATCAAATTATCCTATAATTATTCATAGCCATTACAACAAGTTTTCGTATTCATTTCGGCATTAACTTGTCCAGATGCCTTTGAAATTTATGATAGTTTTGACAAATATTCGCATTCGTGTACGTTATGACAATGTTAGTATTTGAAAGCTCGAACGGAACGATCTTTTTTTTTTGTTTACTACAGACATTCTATGCTATTTATCTCTATATAATACATATATTTATGTATCTTTATATCCGATATTATTTATCCTTCAAGCAGTAAAATAATTACTAATTACAAGATCGTTTTGATAATATACGTAAAGTCGTTTAACAAATATACATGTGTCGCATTTCTGCGCAATTGCGTATGAAAGGTGAGTTATTGTTATTGCGCGAGCGCAGAGTGTCCTCACAGGCTTGCGTCGTATAGCATTTTGTGTGGTCAGCGCGTCAGTTAAGTTAAACGCGAAAGCGAGATCTACTTGAAGAAACAAAAACGTATATTTGCATTTGCATGTTATTCTTGCTAAACAAATTATACCTATTATTTTGATTTGGGTAAGTATAAAATTTTTTACGGAGTTTAATAATAAGTCAAATTCATTAAAACACAAACTGGAAGCTTTTAAAAAGACTACACATTTATCAAAATAATGTTAGGTTAGATATTTCTTTATTATTAGGCCATAGAAGCGGTTACAATTGTTAAACGAAAAGACGAGACCATGGTAAGTTTCGTGTAATTACTATCTGTCAATATTGGAGGATTTAGGTATATTGTCAGAATTACCAGGCCCATGTGTGAATGTCCTAAGGTGTTCAGCCCATAATAGACGTCCTGGGTTAGGCCACCATTATGTAGGGAAAGCAATCACATCACCTTGTACCACACAGCTACGAACAGTTAATTGGAAAATGCAACTATCGTAGTATTTTCCTTAACTTGTTATTTCTGTCTTTTCTGAACTTCCACAAATATTTCAAGATCATAATCAACCAAATCCGTCCAGCCATTCTCGAGATTTAGCAAGACAAACGAATAATTTTCTTAATTGAACTGATTTTCGCGTTTGCATAGTTTTTGGGTATCCAAATTATTTCTCTAGCAAATAATCTTTTCACAAATAACTACAATCTTAAGATTACAATAAATGCAATCTCAGGTAGCGGTCTTTTTGATGCCCGTGGGAAGCGATCGTCACTTAAGGCGACGTTACGTGTGTTATTCGAATCGTATTGGGATGAAATTATACTAACGGAATGTACTGACTTGCATTTCCTTTGAGATTTAAATTACGAAGTATTGCACCTGGATATTATTTTGAGTTGTTTTTACTTTGAATATATCATTTTTTTTTTTTTTTTTTTTTATGTAATAGCAGGCAAACGGGCAAGAGGCTCACCTGATGTGAAGCGATACCGCCGCCCATGGACACTCACATTGCCAGAAGGCTCGCAAGTGCGTTGCCGGCCTTTCAAGAATTGGTACGCTCTTTTCTTGAAGGACCCTAAGTCGAATTGGTTCGGAAATACTTCAGTGGGCAGCTGGTTCCACATAGTGGTGGTGCGCGGCAAAAACTGCCTTAGAAAACGCTCAGTTGTGGACCGACGAACGTCGAGGTGATACGGATGGTATTTTGTATTTTGCCTTGACGTACGATAATGAAACTCAGCTGCGGGTATTAGACCGAACAACTCTTCTGAACACTCCCCATGGTAAATACGGTAGAAGATGCAGAGGGACCCAACATCTCTACGCAACGCCAAGGGATCAAGCCGCACGGAAAGTGATTGGTCGTCGACGATTCGAACCGCTCTTCGTTGAATACGGTCAAGTGGAAGGAGCTGGTACTGGGGAGCTCCCGCCCAGAGGTGAGAACAGTATTCCATGTGGGGCCGAATTTGCGCTTTATAGAGTTGCAAGCGGTGGCCCGGAGTGAAGTACCGTCTCGCCTTGCTGAGCACACCAAGCTTTTTGGAGGCTAATTTAGCCTTCCCTTCCAAATGACCGCGAAACTGGACGTTATTCGATATGTCAACGCCCAATATTCCGATGTTAGCTGAGGCTTTAAGGAGAGTGCCTTCAAAGAGGGGAGTAGCGACAAAGGGAGTTTTTTTAGCGGAAAACGCGCATACTTGTGTCTTCTTGGGGTTAAATTGGACTAGATTTAGTCTACCCCAGTCCGAGACTCCACGTAAAAGAGTTTCGACTTCAGACACAAGTTTGTTCCGGCACTCATCAACAACAGCCCGAGAAATACCTGCCCGGCCCGTGTAAAAGGTATCCCCAGTGCTGTCGTCCGCATAGCAATGAAGGTTGCTAAGTTGCAACATATCATTAATATGCAGAATAAACAGGGTCGGGGATAGGACACAGCCTTGTGGGACACCAGCATTGACGGGTTTAAGGTCGGAGCATGTTCCGTCGATGACGACCTTAATGCTCCGATCAGCGAGAAAGCTGGAAATCCAGTTGCATAATTTCTCGGGGAGCCCATAGGCTGGAAGCTTCGAGAGCAGTGCTCTGTGCCACACCCGATCGAAGGCTTTCGCTATGTCCAAACTTACCGCCAGCGCCTCCCCCTTGGACTCAATTGCCTCTGCCCACCTATGTGTAAGGTATACAAGGAGGTCACCAGCTGAGCGACCACGACGAAAGCCGTACTGAGAATCGCTAATCAGCTGGCTGCCCTCTAGATACCTCAAGAGCTGGCCGTTAATAATGGTTTCCATTATTTTGGAGAACAAGGAGGTTATTGCGATTGGGCGATAGTTGGACGGATCAGAGCGATCGCCTTTTTTAGGGATCGGATGTATCAAAGCTGTCTTCCAGCACTTCGGAACAGTGTTGAGGGAGTACAGGTACCGGAAAAGGCGCGTTAGGACCGGAGCCAACTCAGGAGCACAAGTACGCAGCACAATTGGGGGGATGCCATCAGGCCCGCTCGACTTATGGATGTCCAGGGAAAATAAATGATTACGGATAGCACGTTGCCGGAATGTAACTTCAGGCATCGTAGTATCACACCGCAATAATGTCGGTGGTTCCTTCCCCTGATCATCCAAAGTTGAGTTCGACGCAAAGAGACAGCCTAGAAGATCGGCCTTCTCTTTTGCAGTATGGGCCAGTGAGTCATCCTCCCTATGCAGTGGTGGAATAGAGGGCTGACAGAAATTCCCTTGGACAGCTTTGGCAAGAGACCAGAAGGCTCGAGTTCCCGAAGGAAGGTGGGCCAATTTCTCACCAAACCTGGCAATATGCTCTGACTTTGCCTTAGCGATTTCCCGTTTGAAGGACCTAGAGGCTGAATTGTATGCTTTTTTACGTTCGCCGATAGCCGCATCACAGGATGTCGCCGCTTCTGCCCAGGCTTTATAGCATTCACGCTTACGGCGCAAAGTCTCTTTGCACGAACGCCTAAACCAAGGCTGGGACTTGCCACCGACCGGCACCGCAGAGAATGGAATAAAAAGTTCCATGCCCTGCAGGACCACATCAGCGACAGAGTCAGCGACGGCATCCGGAGTACTCAACGAAAAGCAAATGGGCCCCCAAGGGTAGGACGCAAAAAAAGACCGCATCCCGTCCCAATCTGCTGACTTATAGTGCCACACACGGCGACAGCCCGCAAAGCTAGGCCGTAAAGGGCGCGTGAGCGGCACAATGCTCCGTACCACACAATGATCTGATGAACCCAATGGCGGGTCAACAGAGACTTGGTAGGTCTCCGGATGTGAAGTCAGCAGAAGGTCCAACAAAGAAGGTTTATGACCATCCACATCTGGTATTCGCGTAATCGCAGGGACCATTTGCGTCAAGTCGTAGGCTAAAGCAAAGTCGTGAAAGGATCTTCCCGCGTGATCGGTGGTTTCAGAGCCGAGCCAATCGGCATGGTGGGCGTTAAAATCGCCAAGTATCACGATTTCAGCGGTAGGAATCCTTTCGAGCAGGGAATCTGTAGCCATTTGGATGTGCTCAATGAGTCGGTCAGTTTCGGTATTTCCGCTATGGGACCTATACAGGCATGCGTAGAATCGCGGATGGTCATCGCAGTCTACGCGCAGCCAGAGGTTAGATAGGTCCCTTCCTTCAAGCGTCCCGAGGCGACGAGAACAGATATCCTCTCTGACGTACGCGCAAACTCCAGCCCGCGGCACAAATGAATGTTCCAATTTGTACCCCGGGTAGGAGAGGTAAGAAGTATCAGCCGGGGAGGAAATCTGAGTCTCGGTAAGAAAGAGCAAGGCCGGCTTCGCAGTCTCTAAATGATAGTGGACAGCGTGGATGTTGGAGTTGAGCCCCCTAATATTTGTGAAATCCACGGTGAGTGTGGATGGGGGTGCCTTTGTTGGATTGCTCCGTTTGCCCCGAGACCGATATTTTTTTTTTTTAAAGAGCGCAGAATTGCCCCCCCCAGAATACGAAGGGCAGCCTGTGCGTCCACCACCGGGTGCTGAGTGTCCCGGCGGTGGACGCCCAGAGGGGGATTCTCCACCGCAAGCGCGTGTGGTACCCCCCTGGGGTAGATTCTGATTCTTCTGCACCTTCATATTTCTTGTAGAGGGGGGGGGGGGATGGGCTCCGGGAATCTTTCTCACCGCACGAAACGCGAGTACAAGAAGGCGAACCTTTTGTATCACTTTACGCCGGTTTTCTGAAAGACAGTGGTACTACCCCGGTCGTGCCTGCCCGTTTGGCTGAAGCCAGGAGGCAACAGCATGGCACTCCCACTAGGAAGATAGACATAGAACGAATACTATTGATGAGAAAAGTTAGATAAGATAGGGGCTTGCATTGTATTGCTAATTAATAAAAAACAGTCGTTATATTCAAAGTCGAAAAAATATATTCACCTATATAATTATTTTTATTAATTCATTTATACAAACGTCTTTTAAAATGTTTAAATACATATTCTAGTATAAGTATAGTAAGTGTTAGTATAAATTCTAAAAATTAAAGTTCGTTGTGGAAGTTTTCTAGTATTTGTTTTTGTATGGCCCCATTGAGTTAAAAGCTTCTTCAGTATTATTACATAGATTTAACTTCGTCTTGAACAACATTCGTCCAGTATATATACATATAATTAATATAATATACAGTATATATTCAATAATTATATTCATCGGAATGTTTGTCTACACAAAATTTTGTTACCAATTGTTATTATATCAATACAAAAGCTGTGCCTTAAAATGAAATAATTTGGCCACTTGCAATTGCGATTACAGCGAGTACAATTAGTAATTACAGAGTAATGAAATGATCATTATTAGACGCTATGTCACTGCACTCTCATTATTACTCAACTACTTTGAGTGTAATATGTATGTCCATATCAATCGCCAGATGTTGATAGAAGTTCCACCATATGTTCAACTATTCAAGGGTGACGATCCCAAGGGACTGACACAAGGTTAGGAAGAAATTCTACACATTCCACAAAAACATTTTTAATTAGTACAATGGACAAAGCAAAATAAAAACTTGTCAGTGTCGCGTTCGGCTTTTGTTTATTCAATAATTATTCCGAATTTTTCAGAGGCAGAAAGAATGAACAATTCGTTACAAAAGCTTATTTATAAAATGACTTTTTGTACATCTTACTTTAATTGTATATTCAAAATCAACTCGTCTGCCCATTTCAAGAGATAATTGCATGTTACGCAATACATTACATGAAATTACTGAGACCAAATAATTATTATATTCGAATATTTTCGTAATCACTGCTGTGAACCGCGTATTTACTATAATTTGTTCGAAATATCTGAAGTGAGCATTGTAAACTTATATAGAAACATCATATTTGCATTTTGTCCATATTATATAATATTAGCGCAGTTTCGTACGGCTGAATTGGATTCAATATCTAATAAACATATGGTATTTCGGACTTTTACGTAGATATTGTGTTCTATAGTACATTAGTATATCACTTTGTTAAAAGTTAATAGCGTACATGATATAGGGATACTTAAATGTATTTTTCACGACATATTATCGAACTTTTAATAGCGATTATATTTTGACTTTCCATCAGAATTATCAAATCCGTCCATAGTTTTGGCGGTAGGCAAACAAACAATGAGTCTAGATATTTAAAAATTTACAACTACAAATTCCACCACTTGCTTAGGTCTGGGCCTCAGATTTCATGACCAATTGTCAATCTTATAGGCAAGTAGGTGATCAGCCTCCTGTGCCTGACACACGCCGTCGACTTTTTGGGAAGACAGGCCCGTTTCCTCACGATGTTTTCCTTCACCGTTCAAGTGAATGTTAAATGCGCACATAGACAGAAAGTTCACTGGTGTACAGCCGGGGATCGACCCTACGAACTCAGGGATAAGAGTCGCACACTGAATCCACTAGGCCAACACTGCTCTAAATGATATAACAAATAAAATCTGTGAACACAGTTTATTATTTAGGCTTATATAAACACGATCACCATTGAGTAAGTTTTAAATTAAACCAATCATTGCTTAGTCTTAGTATATATTTATATGATATATCAACATATAGAAAGTCTTTTACTTATGTCTACTGTAACTAACTATGCTGTAATTTACTTCCTTTATTTACTAATTAGTGTAGGATATCTTCCCACACACAAATGAAATAATATTAGTATACATAAAAAAAATTAACGGTTAAGATAATAAGCTAGTAGTGCCTTTGTTCTATGTGAATTTTTTAAACAATTGAGATGTTTTTATTGTATCCTTTGAACAAGACTTAATTATGCGCTGAAACATCGTGGTAATAAATTTAAAAAAACATTGAATTCTGGTTTAAACACCGTTCAAGTGAAAGCGTTAATATTTTTTTTATGTCTGGTAAAATGCAGAATTTCGTACCCATCCATGCCTCGAACCCCGGACTGTGTCTGTACATTTCCTGGGTCATCAGGGTGCTTTAAACAATAGAGGATTTTGTTTTAACTCTACATTAATCACTCGCGTTCAATAACATAATATAAACTAAATAATGAATTGCTATGAAACGAATGAATTCAATATGATTGTTGCGGCACTCTCCGCACGTCTGGCTATACTCTCGGGGCGTATGTCTCATGATAAAGTTAATTGCTATAAAATGAATGAGTGCAATGTAATTGTAGCAGCGAGTGCCTACGTCTTTCTATACTCTCGGGGCGTAACTCTCATGATTTAGTTAATTGCTATGAAACGAAGGAATGCAATGCAACTGTTGAAGAGAGTGCCTACACCTGGATATATTCCCGGGACGTAACTCCCGTGATTTAGTTAATTGCTATGAAACGAATGAATGCAATGTAACTGTTGAAGAGTGTGTCTACGTCTGGATATACTCTCGGGGCATAACTACCACCATTTAGGTAATCGCCACCCTCAAAAATTAAGAAATGCTGATAAGCGAAATGTACAACCCCCAATGTGTTGTGTATTTATGTGTCTTCACTTATTCCAACACAACCTATATAGAGAGATGATGAGACGACATTTCCGCGTTCTATCGATATCTGATAATCTTATGGTTTATAATCTACATGTCAATATGCATATTGTCCGAGGAGGTCCAGCTATTAGAGCGAACAGTAAACAATGTGTTGATGCTAGATAGCCGCCATTGTTATGTACCCCGGCGGCACTCGCTGGACCCCACGCCTTCAACATACGAATTTGTTTTTTTTTATACAACAATCATACGTACGAAGATATATGTGCCTCGCTAGAATGTGACAGCCTGTGTCTGTCACGTGGTCATAGTCGTACTATACATACTGCGTTAATACATTAGAAAAAAGACAAGAGAACAAATAGGGATTATCTACGTCAAATGCCGCGTAAAGGGAATCCAGTCCAGCAGCTTATAATTCCTCTGCTGCGGCTTTTGAAGAGTAACAAAGTTATGTTAGAACAACCCTGTCAATAACATAAATGCGAAATGAGATATCACGAATATGTTATCTTCACCGAAAAATAGAAACTTGGAACATTTTTACTTTGAAAGTTGTGAATTATTCTTTGAACACTATTGTTGATAGCTAGCTTTAAATTTTGTTGTGTTCTAACGCTGCATTGTATAGCTTCGCCCGCGGCGTCGCTCGCTCTATTGTTCCCGAGCCCTATTGTTACGATCTAATGGCGTGGTCAGTGGGGATTATGCAATTGTTATCACGCACAAAATGATATCGGGATGTCGATATTAAATATAGAATATTAATAGGCTATTATCGATTGGGTATACCCCGTGTGAAATAACTATAAGACGGGTTTCAATGGGCTGGATATGTAGCCCGGATGGCAGTACCGCGGAGGCTCTTGGTATAGTCACGAGGCAATGGTTGGATGGTGTTAAACGCACCGACGGAGGTTCACCGTGACAGGTGATCATAGAACCTGAATGATTAAGATATTCCTCACTCATTCCAATAATATTAACGCATTAAAAATTAGCTAGTGCCTAAGTATAACCCTTACAAAAACTACTATGATGAGTTGCTGATGAGAAAAAACTACCAACATTTTTGACCCCTCAGCAGAATTTCGTAATCGGATATAAGCAACACCGATAGAACAATACAGATTTTGTTCTTATATTCAGTAGTTAAAATGAGAATTCATGTATGTATGTATATTACGTGTACACTATTTCAGACATACATCCTTATCCGTAAAAATAAAGGTAAAGACAAATAAACTACAAAAAGGAAAGAAAGAAAATCTATTTATATATTATTATACATAAAATATAAAACGTTGCATTTCAGTAGGACCATAGAATTTTGTTTAACAAGTATGAAACAATAAATAATATGTAAAATGTGTTTTAAAGGTACGGCTTATTTAAGTAAAGTAAAGTTTATAATGCTTTGTAAATATCACGAGCACTATATGGTCAATTGGAACGCAGTCTGCACTGGTATCTCGGCCGGATTCGTACAGGTTTACTAAGTACTGAGAAATTAAAACTATATTTTCCTCTCTAGCGGTGCATCCACTGAAGGTCGGCAATCAATCTCCAAATCTCCTGGTTCATTAGTAATTTAAATGATCATTTCACTGACTTGACCCCTGACCACTACAGGTGTTTTTGCCAAGACATGAACCTATTTAGGCAAATAGCCAGTAACTTGCAATGACAGCGATGTCATAGTTGTATCAGCATTACCGCTACGGAGAACTACTTCAAAATTTTCTACAAAGGGTCAGGATCGGTATCGCTGTCGCAATTGTAAACGTCTGCGTTTACATACATATGTCTTAATATATATAAACCCCCTAAACCAATGTTGTTGAAAAAAGACGTGTGTAGAAGGCACAACCTGACGACGGGTATGCTAGTACAGTATAGTTTTCTATAATTATTTACTAATATTATAAATATAAAAAAAAACATGTGTTTGTACTTATGTACACGCGCTAGAAGATATACGTCTTTGGAGTAACAGTATAAATGTCTTTTTAAAATTTTATCTTTCGCCTTATAGAATAAGGTAACGACACGTTTGTAGGAAAATCACTACTACAATAGAAAAAAAAGGTATTTAATACATTAAAAATTTTATTATAACGCATCATCTAGTTAAATAAAGTTTATTTTAATATCACAAAAAAAGGCTACATAATTCAAGAAATGGAGATTTTTTGTTTTAAAATGTTGACTATGGTAACCTCAGGGTTTCGGTTTTTTGTAACGGTGTGCGTGCGCATCGTTAAAATTTATTCTCATCATTTTTTCTTTACGCGCCAACAGAAGTATAACTTAAAAAATGTTTTGCATAATCCATTTATCTTATTTTATATCTGTATGAACGCAGGTGCCCTGGGCACAGGTAGCTTTTAATAAAGATTGACATATCTACAAATAAACCAGAGACGAAATTCCCACAGGAGTCTAGTCCAGATAAAATATAGATCGCAGAGCGCGATACTCTTTCAATGGACACAGATGGCGTTGGCTTTTGTATTTTTTACGATGTTCGTGGCGCTATCTCGCGATCTGACGACTGATTGGATGCATGTTTAATGCTCTAAGATTTAAGTTAGAGAATCTTAATTTATTTATAATCTATAGCAATTTTTAATACAGGAAATGGAATAACGCATAGTAGACAGCCTACGATTGCACAATTTCACAGGTTCATACCTAATTTGGAAACCAGTCTCCCAATACCTTCTCAACTGTAATCTTATTTATTGTTGTAAATGTTATATGGGAGAATATAAATAAATAAATTGTTTTGCTTAATAATGCGCTTGAACTATTTTTCGGTTATTCAAACGCCATAATACTCAAATTGAAATGTATTTAACATAAATCAGACTCAGAAATGTACATTAATATGTTACAGACTAAACACGATTTTTTATTACAACTGACGAAAGATTTTTATCAAATATTTAATAAATAAATTTACAATAAATGATTAATTCTATTCAGAAGAAATCAAGTAATAACCTTTTACTAGCTTAGCGATTTTGATATTTAAAAGATCACCATAAAAAAGAACTGGCTGTATATCTACGCAGGATATTTCCAAGATAATAGATATTTAACTTACATTAGTTATGTATAGGCTGTACTAGTCTAGTCTGACTCTCCTGTAACTAGACAAAGCTATTACCGCAATAAGCGTCTGCCTTAAACCTGACGTGCGCACGCGCAACAATCTTTAACTGCAATCGCTTTTAATTGATCAGCACACCTGAAGCACCTGTAGGCTTCATATACTCGTATATCACTGATCTTATTACGAATATAGCTTAAACATGTAACTAGTTACCCGCGTTTTAGTCTATCTATATGACGGAGACCTTTTTTTTAAAATTACATTTCAGCAGATAATGTTGGTATAATTTCAAAGTCCATAGTTCGGCAATGATTATTTATTTAAATAAACTTTTACAAATGAGTGATGAGAGAAGTTTGATCAACTTCCAATAAACAATCATGATATAGTAACTGTAAAAATATGGTATTAAGATATGTTGCTTACTAGTATTTATAAAATATAAAATAAAACGAAAGAAACATCCGAGGTTTTAAAAAACGCAACGCACTAGAGAGCCATGTTAAGTCAACAGTTATTATCATTTCCTTAAACCTGTAACTTTTTTCATTTTACAAATGGTATACTTAGGTTTATATTTGTTTTTGGCCATTTAATGTAAGCGTCTAAATAAATAAATTATTATAGTATTTTGTTGTTATATGTGTCCTTACTTTCTATATAATTATTATTTTTGTTTCCGTAAAACTGTTTATACATCTGTGCATATGTAACGATTTTTTTTGCTTTTCTACTATAGTGAATTATCAGTTTGTTTCATAATAGATATTTTACATTCAGATACATACTTATATGTTACCAAAACGAATTAAAAAGCTTATGCGGAGAAGATATAAATCTCTAATAATCCTTACAATCTTACGTAAGGTAAGCTGATTTTGACATAAATCACGAATAAATGTTCAAAGTACTATCGAAAGAAATTTGTTGCTTAAAGATTAGAAAGTTACGTAACACATACAAGTTATGTTATTATTATTGCTGAAGCGGTTTGATCCAGAGGAAGAGGGAATTTCAATAGGAATATCTTGTGTCATACTTTAATTTATTAGAAGCGGTAACAGGAAGCGAATGGAGAAAGAAAGATATGGACAGGGTCAATTGGAAAAAGCTGGAGGAGGCCTTTACCCGCGAAGGGGTTCCGATGGACGGTACATAATTTAGCTAAGATGTAGGATATATAGGATAACAAGATAAATAAAATCATGTTTAGAATCTAAGCTGTATATTATCTTTTTTGTCATAATTGGAAATTAAACAGGCTTTATTATTATTATTTTACTTTAATTTATTATCTATCTAACAGTGGTCTTATCACGAATCTAGTTAAATGTTTTTAAAGAATTATTGGCAAACCTTAGCCTGATAAACTAATAGTTAATTGAAATTAACATTCATATTACGTTACGTTCATATTATGTTATTAAATTTAAATGTAAATGTAAAAAACCATATCTAAGCAGTGACATTCGAACTTTTTAATTAACAATATGGTTTTTTTACTAAAATCCTGTTTATTAACGCTATTGCATTGTGCATTTTAGTATTCAAATGTGTACATGAAAGATGTGGTTGTACAGTTTTTACAACGAATATATAATGCTCAAAAACTTGTAGAGAGAGAGAGAAAAAAATTGAACTTACAAACATATAAAGAAATAATAAATTTATTTAGCGTATTATAAACATAATATGTAATATGTTAAACTTTCTTCATCATATGTATCCAATTAGTCAATGTGCACATTTATATATCATTTATTTATAATAAATAATATTAGTAATTTAATAGAGTAAATAATTAATTATAAACCAACGTATATAAAGTAATTAATATAACAAACAACAATAACTTACCATAAAATATAATAACTAAAATTACTATTAAAAGGAGTCTGTAGGCAAGGTTGATACTGGCAGCGTATCTTTGAAAAGCTAGACTAATTCTTTGTCCGAGGTAGCTGCCAGCTCTTCGGTCCTGTGATGTCGACTAACATGTATTATCTGTTTTCTTAATGATTTTTGGTGCAAGATTGGAGGCTTTATTAAGACTTACTTAATCAAGTCGGAAATTTCAATCAGTCCACAAGAAGAAAACTCAAATTTGACTTCCAGTAGAGACACTGGAAGTATATAACATATATATATATAAGATACAAACTACTAACTAATACTCCAAACTAATTTATATAAAAATGGTCATTGTTATTGCCATATCAACTCATTTAGCGTTAGTTAATCCCTAAATAAACTTTGACATGAGCAGTGTTGGCCTAATGGCTTCAGCATGCGACTCTCATCCCTGAGGTTGTAGGTTCGATCCCCGGCTGTGCACCAATGGACTTACTTTCTATGTGCGCTCGAACGGTGAAGGAAAACATTGTGAGCAGCGGCTTGATTTAGACCCAAAAAGTCGACGGCATGCGTCAGACACAGAAGGCAGATCACCTGCTTGCTTATAAGATTAACAAATGATCATGAAACAGATTCAGAAATCTCAGGCCCAGACCTAAAGAGGTTATAGCGCCACTGATTTATTTTATTATATTTTTTAATCATCTACGCTCGTCATATTTCATAAAAGCATCCTTACACTCATGTTATATTACGAAGGATGCAAGACGCCGCCTCTATAAGTTTCCTCAGACAGGGCTGGAAAAAACCACGCCGGTGAGTGGCAATGCATTTCGTGAAACGTATGGATCATTAATACTGGAATCCGATTGCACCATGATACGGTATGCAGTATAATGACCGGCCATGGGCGGTGACGCCTACCGAAATTAATATCATCATGGCATAATTATAGGAATGTATATTTCGAGGGTTATTCAATGGAAAAGATTTTTATCTCTTGAGGTGATAATCATTTTTTATTATGGTTTTACCTATATAGAAGCGAAGGATTCACATAATATAAAAATGGTTTAGCGCGTAATTGTAATTGTTGAAGCTTCTTTAAAATTCTTTAACTGTCCCATAATACGTAGCTGAACTCGGACCTCGGTTAGACAATATTCAGGACCCATGTAACAATAAAAGAAATCGACACAAGAATAACAAAAGCATTGAAGAGCTTTTGGGCGCTTAAAGACGTCATGGAAAGTATAAAAACGAGCATGGCATTAAAAGAAAGCTCTTGAATACTTGTATACCTGGACTAACATCTGGATGTCAAACTTGGCCGCCCATTAAAGCGCAGCATATAAAGCAACAGGAGTGTCAAAGATCGATGGAACGATGTATGATAGTGAAGACAGAAATGGACAAAATAAAGAATACACCTTTAAGAAAAACAACTAAGGTAGCAGATGTTACAATAAAAAAAAAACTAAAGTTAGTAAAGGAAATGGGGGGGGGCACATAGCAAGAGGAACAACAACAAAAATGTGAAATAAATGATATTAAAGATGACAGTTCTATATTATTAGTCTTTATACTGATATGGCAAGAAATACATTTAGATTTTAGAGCAATACATTCTAAGTACTAGCAACACTTAGAATGGCTCCCACGAAACACCACAATTTAGGTCGAAACTCCATAGACAAGATATTAATTGTTTTGCACAGATAAAAACAGAATTGCGACTGTGCGACGTTTTGTAACGTTAGGCAGTCTACAGACAAGGAGATTTGTTCGCAAATAAGTATATTGAGAATTTTATGCATTTTACTATTTATTTATTTCTAGCCGCACCTACAAGGCTAGGTATCAGAAATAAAAGAAACAAGTTATACAAATAAGAACCAACGTGTGGCCTTGATAATATATACAACCGTTTTAAATTATTAATACAGATGTGAAACATCAAGGTTTATTTATAAATCGTTAATAATTAAATATATTAGGAAATAAGCCAAGGGGTCACCAGCGTAAGCCAGAGGCTTCGGCACTAGCTTTTCGATAGTCAAGTTTACATTATTTCAGTTTTTGACAGCTAGAACGAATTGACGTTTTACGAATTGTATAGTTTATCATGCTTCTGTTAATGAATCTCTGCATACATTTTTAATAGAAAAATACACTAGGTATTGTTTATATTCGCCACAGTATGACATAGATTATAAAATCTGACTCTGAATACATGATAAACATTAAATTCAAATTATTTGAAATTATTATACATTGTTTTAAAGTTGTCGCTATGTCGCGCAACATATATAACTTCGCGTCTAACATTCCTAATAGTATTTGCACAGAGAATATGCAATTTGCGATCTGTAACGCATGTTTGCGACACGTGTTCTCCGAAGCATTAGCTGTTAAATGTTTACAAAAACAAGGGAAAGTCGCCTAAACGACGCTTAGATGAGTCCGTCCACTCATGGTCAAGGAACTTCTCGGAATGTTTAAATTCAGTATTGCTTTCTCTGTAAAACCGATACAGAGCCCAATTGCAGTATTCCAAGGGTCCAATAGTTTTTGACGTAATTCGTTATAAACATACATAAAAAACTTTAGTACTAACTACTAACTGAGGTGAGACTGATCTCAAATTATCGTGATTCATGTGCACTTTTTACTTTTTATTTACCAGAGGTTGCCTGGCAGAGATCGCTTGAAAGCGAAAATGCCGCATTTAATTATGGTAATTTTTTGCATTTATCAATTTTCTTTTAAGATTTGTCATTAATAATTGAAAGTATTGCATTTAAGACATTATAACGTTCTTACCATTGTTATAAAAATAGGTTCATCCAACGGCGTTTTTGGAGCATCCTGAAACCAAAAAGTAACATATAATACAAAAAGTAAAGTAAAGTAAAATAGTATATAATACAATTTATTCTGTAATAATAAAGGTAATATTCAGAAGTCCTACTTGGCACAGTCAACCTGAATCATGGGTCGTTTTTAAAACTGTCTTGATAAGAGAAAATTACTATTTACTACTATTACTTACACTTATAAAGAATTCTACTTTCAGTAATTTAAATGAATTCCCTGTGACAATAAATTACCGAATTACTTCAAACAGCACTAAAAACATATGAACAATAAATTGGCTTTGAATAAGGTTATATTATAATGTGATAAATTGTAGTTATATACAACTATTTAGTTTGAATTGTGCTTCCAATAGTCATGAAGCCTAAATTTATTAATTAAAGAGGTTGACTGTATATATATAATAGTAGTATATAATAATAACAACGCCAGTTTTATTCCATACTATAAAAATCAAATGGGTGTGAGTTTTGTTATACACTTAGTCTACGTTAGTGTCTGTCATTTACAATACTTCGTGTTCTTGTAGACGTACAGTATGAACCCCATTAAGGTAAACCCCTCTTCCTGAATTTTCATTTGCATTTTTGGTTCCTCCATCCATTTCCACAGAAAATATTACGATGTCGTCAGCCCATCGCTTTTATGGTATTCCCACGTTTCATTTTCTTGATTCAGCTGTCGGTCTTTTATTTAAACACCTTGCAACATTTTTTTTTTTTTTTTTATAAAATAGGGGGCAAACGGGCAGGAGGCTCACCTGATGTTAAGTGATACCGCCGCCCATGGACACTCTCAATGCCAGAGGGCTCGCGAGTGCGTTGCCGGCCTTTTAAGAATTTGTACGCTCTTTTCTTGAAGGACCCTAAGTCGAATTGGTTCGGAAATACTTCAGTGGGCAGCTGGTTCCACATAGCGGTGGTGCGCGGCAAAAATTGCCTTGAGAAACGCTCAGTCGTGGAACGTCGGACGTCGAGGTGATACGGGTGGAATTTTGTATTTTGCCTCGACGTCCGATGCTGAAACTCAGCTGCAGGTATTAATCCGAACAACTCCTCTGAACACTCTCCATGGCCTGCCCATTTCAATTTCGGCTGTAAGGCGTGGGTTATCTTTATACGTTATAATATACATTCATCTACGGAGTCTACGGAGTCTACGGAGGAGTACACAAACCAAAAATGATCGAATTCAGTTTTTTGAAGCCGCTTCAATCGCTGCAAGGCGTATTATTTTTTTAATATGTAGTCATTGGTAAGCCATGGACAACAAATAATTATAAAGATAACTACAGATTACATAATAGAGGCGTTAACACGTGTTTCCTAAGTGAAGCAAGTGGTCCATCGCCCCGGGCAAATACTTTCGACATTACTTAACGCTGCGGAGAAATCCCATAAGTATTTGAGCTTTAAATGAGGAAAATTGATTAATATCCCTCATATACTGGTCTTACTCTTTAGGCGAGAAAATCTAAAGATTATTTCAAGTAAAATGATATGGGGGACGAGGATGACATTGGCATCATAATAGACAAAACTTTGATTGTCATTGACTAATCACAACGCAATGAAATTCGTTTTTTATTCTCAATCCTCAGATTTGAAAAAAGAACAAAGGTCTTTTATTTTTCATAATTACGAAAAGAAAAATACGCTTATATTGAACTTTCATATTTGTTATATAACAAAAAATATGTGTTATACGAGTATATTACAAATAGTATGGAATAAACACTAGCCCAGAGGCTTTACACGTAAATGTTGTGTACCGTTTTGGCTAAAATGTTCCAAGACAAAGCGGAGGCGGTGGATTTGTTTTCCCTTTCCAAAACGAAAATAAGTGGTTGCCTGGAAGAGATCGCTCGAAAGCGATAAGGCCGTTAGTTGGCCTCCTTTTCATTTAATTCAATTGTATTATTATTAACCACTTGCTCCTTAGATGCACGTATAATTTTTTTGCTATAATATTTGTAGATAATTATCATAAAAATTTTACGTAAAATTTTGACTGATTTCTATAAAAGCATTGACCATATACTCCACATGAAAGTGAAAACGATGACGCATTTCGGTCACTGAATTCGTTATCGGGATCATGTGCGCCGATGTCACTACAAATTATTTGAATGGTACTAAACTAATAACGATTTATAACGTACTAAATTTCTTAAAAAAATATTGACTAAATATATCTCTATATATTTATATATAAAATTCTCGTGTCACAATGTTCGTTCCCATACTCCTCCGAAACTGCTCGACTGATGCTTATGAATTTAGTAGAAGTAATTCTGAGAATCGGCTACTATCTATCTTTCAAACCCACAAAATTTTATTTATATTTTGTTAACATTTTTTTGTTTTTATTTTTTTATGATACATACAAAAATAAATACAACCCTTAACTGTCACCCTTCTACGACCAACCCATATTTTTATTATAGAAGATAGTTTATTTTAATTGAACTAAAAAAATTCCTTCCTGGAAATAATATACAAGGCAAAACGACGTTTGCCGGGTTAGCTAGTGTACTATATACTGATAAACTACTCAAATATAATCAATTCATGATCATCACATGTATATATTACACTGTACAAGAAACTGTAGCAATTACGATTTTTGTACACTTAAACAAGGACATAGACCAGGGAGACTTACATTCAAGACCATTGTGCTTTTAAAATGCTATTTTAACTTACCTTTTCCTTTATTTTTAAATAAATTCAAATAACATATAATGCTAGCTAACTTTATCAAGAAAAACATAATTACACTGAACAACACAGTCCTCAAAATGTAATTGATCGCGCTTGATCGAACAGGTTGATAAGCAGCGAAATAATTATACTATTTCATAATTTATGAAAGTCTCAATTATCGCATACGTTGGGTAAAAGTTTCATCAGTTCCATTACGCTTGTATACGAGCTTTTAGTTGCTGACTGTTTGTTGGGCTACTCTAATCATATACAGGTATAAAGAATGGTTTACAACCTGTTTCGACCTTCGGTCAAATGGATATTATATATGTATTTTATATTATAGATATAATTTTAGTTTTACAATGGTATTGTAATAAATACGATCATTAATTATATACGTATACTATGACGGTCGATGATGATGAATTTATTATTACTCTTAGTAAAAGGAACGCCTTCATGCTCTGTCCTTTTGTAAGGAGTCGTTTGTCTTAAGTTATCTGTAGGAATGTATCGATTTGCTAGGCAAAATAATAGCAATACCAAGTGTGTTGAACATTTCCATTTTAAATATATTAGGGTCAAATCTTAAGAATTCGTACTATATTCGGCCCTTAGCCACACCTCGAATGCTTCCCTTCTAATGCCAATTTTGCTATAAATTACTACTAAGTAGACCTTCAGCTTGGCGACAGATATGCAACTTGTTCTTACATTGCAAACATTCTAGGACGCACTTAAAGTGTAACAAAAAATTTATCAAAATTTTGTCATAAACAGGACTATAATTTATTATTTACTGATCTATCAAATCAAAATTTAGTTCATCATATTTTTAACTTATGAACGTCAATATTTAAAAACATTTACTACCAGGGCGTAGAGCGTGCGAGAATAGTTGGCTAGATACTCTCCATATACATTTATTTTCATAACACATTAACCGTCTATATTAATGAAACTCGGACGTTACGGAGGGAAGTTAACAGTTCACGTGTAACTATAAAACTGGAATTGCATTTATTTATGACGATTTATCTAGACTTTTTTAGACGTGAGTTAATTTGGTGTTTCTTTGTCCACATATTTCTAGAAAACTGAGGTCATTCTTCGAATTAAATCCCTGGGGGCAGTGCGTTCATTTAATTAAAGCCCTTCAGGTGGATAAAATTAGAAGCCTGAAGAAGTATTTATGAAAAAGGTAAAAGATTATTTTTTTGCTCAAACAAAACAAAAACAAAAATGGCTCAAATATATGAGTCTTTCCTTCAACTTCAATTTTGTTCCTTTTGGAGTAGAGACTCTTGGGTCAGATGCACAGACGGTAATTAAAGATTTAAGTTGACGACTGGTAGATAGTACCGGTGACTCCAGAGCTGGTGCTTTCCTCGTTCAACGAATAAGTATTGCAATACAGCGAAGAAATGCTGCCAGCCTTAAAGTTACACTGCCACAGGGATCAAACTTTTTAAATTTATTTAATTTTCTTTATATTAATTTTTAATTATTTTTATGACTATGTAGGTAAAGAAAATGTAAATACTGTATCTTTGATTGTTATGATTACTAATAAAGATTTGTAATATAGATATTGATTGTTTGATATAGTCAGTATAAGATATTGTTAGATTACCTCATAGCTTACGTTATAAATTAAGAGATAAGGTTTTTTCATAAGTTATTGATGGCATTTATTACATATTCTCGTAATGTTGACAGGGGTTAAATAGAAGACTCATCTTTTAAATACTTTTTATTTTCTAAATTACTATTTTAATAGATACCATGATTTTCCATTTATCCATTTGAAACATGAGTTTCTCTTTTCGTAATAATAGCTTTCCATCATTCATCATTCGATATCGATCAATTCGATAATTGTCCTCTCACTTACCGAACAAAAACGATGCGTGTGCGCAAAAACAACGAGTATTAGATAACGACCGTAGCTCATTTAACGTAATTGTCGATCTTAATATGATCTAAGGCTAGCAATTCCGAGAATTATTACATCGCGAAAGTTGTGTGATTGTTTTCATCGACGCGAAGAATTTGTCTGCAAAACATACGTCTGTCAAACATTTGTATAAAGAATCTCAGTGTTAGATATGTTTTAGTTCCAACGGCGCTCGAGCGTATCAGCTAATCATACGCGTATCATATCAATAAGGTTCATAACCATCTCAGAAAAGGTTAAACTTAGTTAACATTTGGTTTAACACTTAAGGATTATTTAAGTTGCATTCATTAGCTTTCATTGGTGATATAACAATATATATAGCAGGCTGATATATATATTAAATATTTTGAAAGTAAATATAGCCTTTGACACAGGAATAATGAAGAAATGAAAATAAATTGTATCATTATAAAATTTCTTCCTCTCTCTAAATATCAAATAACCAATAATATACTATTATAATCGTTTTATGAGATTGTATTAAACAACATAAGCTAGCTAAATTAAGCTATAACGATACAACTAGGTTTTACCTAAAGTTTAGGTTTGAGGTGACCAACTATTTTTCGTTCAAAAAGAATACACTTTACAATTATTTCATAAGTAAAAAAGAAGAAAAAACCGAAAAAAAATGTTTCTTTTTAAAACATATTTTTCTTCGGAGTGATTTTTTGCTAAATGAGGATGTTCGTCTGATAATTTTCATTTTGAATATTAAATTTGACTGTTACGGCAGTTAATGTTTTAACAGAAAGTTGCGACTTCTCACTGCTCTAATAATCATTTCTTAGTGAAAATACCATTTCAACAACAGCATTAATGAATGCTGTCTCCGACACTAACGACATTTTTAAGTATGTTCCCAAAGTGACGTCACAGTAGGGATTTTTTTGTATTTAATATTATATTTTACTTTTACTTTTGACATTATCGTATTGGCATAGTCTGTAAGGATAATGTATGTATTTCTATAATGAATAAATAAATAATTAGTGTTTTGGCTAAACCAACATACTTAGTTATATGACCACCCGTTGCATCCCTTATATTCGTTTGTACATATTATATCAAATGTTTTTAAAATATAACAAAGTGTAAATAAATAATTTACATTTAAATGATACGGCCATGTGACAAAGTAAGGCTGATATAGCCAAGGATGCGTGTCGGCCTCACTGGCGCGATGGCCTATGAAAGGCTATGTAATCGATTTTACGCATCGGTACTTTACGTAAAGTTCGATAAAATAATATTTCCTTATAAATACGTTGAGATTTTTCATTATGTACAAAGAATTTTAGAATTTTCCTTTTGAAACCTTTGAAATTTGAATGGTCAAATCAAATCAATAAGTTGGATCCTCCTTAATTTTGAATAAACGCAATCCCAACTTTGCGACACAATCACGGCCAAAAAACTAATGCGAATCTGATGGTTGAACTTCGGAAAGATATTGAAAGCTAGGAACAAAGTACAGGTCTACATGTAAGAGCATAAAAAAACATGTGTGTGTACTTATGTACACGCGTTAGAAGTTATACTTCTTTTGAGTAACAAGATAAAAATCTTTGCAATCTAACAATAGAAAAATGGTATTTAATACATTGAATGTTTTACTATAACGCAATATCAAATAGATATAATTAATGTAGCTAAAAAATGTTTAAAAAATAATTAAAAAAAACTCTGGTATCTTTTATTAGTAATGGCTTTGTTATTCTTCCTTTATATTAAATATTTATTATGATCAATGAATCTTAGAACTTATAATTTAGAATATAGTATGAATTTGTACTTTGTTATATTTTTTGTATAAATAGGTAAAACTGTGATTTATGTTTATGTTTGAATGTGTAATCCTTTGTGTATAATGTAATTGTTTGAATATTGTTTAATGAGTAGCTGTAGGAATACTTTAATAAAATAAAATACATAAAATATCTAGTTTAATAAAGTTTATTATAGAAATAGACATTTTTATTTTAAAATGCTGACTATGCTAACTTCAGGGTGTCGGTTTTCTGCGACGGTGTGCGCGCGCATCGTTAAAATTTTACTCTCATCATGTTTCTCTAACGCGCCAAAAGAAGTATAACTTCAAGAGTCCTTAGAAATTTTACGATGAATATCAACATCTCCATTTGTGATCTGATCTTGATGATTGATGTGTTAAATGCTTCTGATGTGCCTTTTCTGAGAAATGATTCCATACTTAGTTTTATTTGATTCTTTGGGATACAAGGGAGGCGAGCCTAGCAGCAAAATACTATTAACATATATTGTTTATATATAGTACGAAACAGTATTACTAAATATATTTAGACCTGCCATCATATGACAATAATAAACAATTAGTAACTGCAATGTAAAGTTTTATATGTTTTATTTACTATAAGGTAGACTAACTATGTACACACAGCCACTCACAGAAACAATACTACATTAAACACAGAACAAGACATATTCAGTGACATAAAAAAATCCAAAAACAAAACAGAGCTTAAAATAAGAACAATTAAAAAATATTGATGTTTTCGATCTTATTCGTAATTAGTTATGAAATGAAAGCTATGTGAAATTATTTTTCTTTAATAGTTAATACCTTAAGCTGTTAATTTGTCGACATAAGTGGCCGTGAAAGTGATATGTCGTTGAGAAAGCTAGTTTTCAAATGACTAACATGGCGAGCCGGTCCCTCACATCCAACACGTCCAGCTATCGCATAAGTTATTTCGAACAACTTCATACAAATATCATGCGCAAACGAAATTTATACTTAGTCATAAAATATTTACGAAAAATAAACCTTTTTATTTTTAACAAAATAATCTAATATTACAGATTACTCCAATGCGGCAACTATTTTTTTTATAGAAGAGGGTGCAAATCGACACTCAATGCCACACGGCTCGGGAGTGTGTTGCGGGCCTGTTAAGAATTGGTACCTTATTTTCTTGAAGGATATATAGGAACACTCATACAAAACAATACATATAAAAAAAACAATACAACAACAACAGTAATAGATAATATTTACATAAAGACTCTCTCAGTATAGGAACTGACGTGAAGCAAATCTTCATATGTATATATTTATACAGGTCATGTATGCCCTTTTCGAGAGTTTAGTTTACGTCGTAGGTACGAATAGTTACGACGGTCGATGTCGCCACCTAGCGTAATCATCAGGCACTCTTTTGAGTTACTTAAAGTAGTGTAGAGAATATAAGCGGAAGTGCGGAACATGGACACACGAGCATAATGCCATAACATAATAGAACACTAAGACTGTTAATGAACGTTTTCTTAGTTTAAGCTATTTACTAGTTCTACAACAGTCAACACAATATTACTTATAAGCCATAATTATTGTATAGGGTAGATTCTAATTACTATAGACAAAATTATTTAATTTAATTATATATAATAATTAATTATAAAAGAATTTCATCTGTCACGTGTTAATTTTGACAAATTGTCACATTTGCGTCTTTAGTAACAGAATGAAAGTAAAATAAGCATATAGAGTTTTTGTACTTTATCGAGCCATTTGAGCAGTCATTTTCTATCCCATTGACTAGGCTCATTTCCTTGGTCGGGCGTTCGGCTCCCATCAGCCAATTAATATTTCTTTACGCAATTAAAACTCACACATATATGGAAATGTAGAAAGAAATTTGCACGTCTAAGATGCTAAAATCGACCGGTATGTCAGGCATAACAGACCTACTTGTCGATAAAGAAATATTTTGAAGAAATTAGTTGATGAGACCGGGGTCAAACTCGCGAGTACCGAAGAATTAGTACTTTTCTTAATGGACTCGAATTGGTTCGGAAATACTTTAGTAGGCTGGTTCCACATCTTAATACACGCTTAGTTTTGGTACGACATCAAATGATGAAACTCAGCTGTAGGTATATGAACACCTCTGAACACTCTCCGTGGATTGTTGTGGAGATAATTAACAAATGAATAAGATACACACTATGTCTCCGATCTAAGTCGCGGTATTTTCTATTTGAACTAACCATTTCTAATCCCTTATCGATTCGAAGAAATATAATATTGACAAGTGATTTACCAAATATGTTAAAGTAAATTTGTTCAAGCTTTCGGACCGCGTGATCCTTTGTCAACACATAGATATTATCGGTTTTGTACGGCCAACACCAAATACATGCAATACATTTTTAAATTAATATTTATCTTAAATTTAAAATAATAAATGAACGAATTATGCGTATAATTAAATATTTTGTACCATATACACTTAAGTAATGATTGACGTATGTACTATGTATTAAAATAGTTTATGTATTTGACTTTAATGCAAGTAGATGTTTAGCTTAAACAACCCAATAATTGTTTGTCATGTAATCGATCCAAGTTAATGTATCTAATTTGTGAGGAGCTTTTCTTATCAGACATGTATCAATCAGCCTTCTGCGCCTGGCAGGTGTCGACTTTTCGGTGTAAGGCCGGTTAACTAACAATATTTTCCTTCACCACATGTATTAAATGCTCATAAAAATCTCAAGTGATGCACAAACGTGCTTCGAACCTTATAAGACAGGTATACGACTCGCACGCTTAAGCCATTCGGCCAATACTTAAGGATAAAAACGTAAATAAATACATTAAAAAACCTTAAACATGGATACTAATTAACTCCAATTAAAGGAAACAAAACAAGTTTCCCAAGCTATGAGACATCGGATGACAGATTATAAATCCCACGCTTTAAATATGGCCGATAGAAAGTGAAATTTTATGCTAATAGAACCTCTTCGGAAAGATAGAAATTACAGAATTACTTTCGCTTTCCTGCAATACGCGAATGGGCGTGGTTTTCATTCATTCTTGAAATCTTGCGTAAAAATAAACAGGTTTAACAAGAAAATGGTTGATTGCCAGGATTGAGTAATAACACACCACACCACAATCCATGTAAGTCACTACTTGATTTATTTGAAAAGTTTTTAGTAAATACTAAAAGATTATGAAACCAATGCTTGCGCGTGCTCAAAGGTTTGGATTGTAGTGCTCCGCGGTTTTACCTTAAATTTCTTAAAGTTTTATTTATTTTACCTTAAAGTTTTTGGCCTTAAATTTCTGTATGCTGATAGTGTTTTTTTTTTCTAGCAGACAACTACAAGTCAGCCTTCTGTGATGGTTTCGCCACAATTTTTCTTTCTACTATACAAGCGAATGCTAAATGAGCATATTGAAAGAAAAAATAATTGGTAAAAGCCAGGGTTCAGACCTACTATCTAAGGGATGAAAGTCACACGTTCAAGCCACTAGGCTAAACACTAAGCTATTATTTCGTTTTAAATTTAATTGTCTTTGGATCCAAATAAGTGCACTTAGATCATGGTCATGGACCAGACTCCAATGACCATCGATTTGACAACCCATGGGTTGTAACGCCAGTTTTTACAAATTGTAAGGAATTTCGACGAATTCTAAATTATCGTAATTTCAGTGAGTCTATTGAAATTACAACATACGCACCATTTCTATCTCTATTTCAATAACGATTATTTAAAGATCATAAAATTACACAAGCGTCTTTTATTGGTTCTTAGATTTAATTAGCAATAAACTATACATATCTTATTAACTTTCTCCGGTTTTCTAAATAAAACAACAACTTTTACTTGCAATAAACTTGGCATGGAATCTTCATTTCTCAAAAAAACGAGCAAGTTATTCGAAAACGTGAAATTGAAGCAAAGTATAACTCTCTGGCTGGGATAATTATGACGAATTTTGGCACTGAATACTTGGAACAATCGATTAGCACGCAGGAATGTCTAATGCTCGAAAATCTTTCAAAAAGGGTTTAAGTGAAAGTACTTTCTTTTGCGTATTTGTGAGCTTCAGTACAATATACAAAACTTCTCTGATGACACAAAATAATCTGAGATGCATATTGTTAGTCCCCGAATAGAATAGAAGATAAATTTTTGTAAGGAATATGTATAATGAATCGAACAGTTTTGTACTTACCGCAATAAAAAAATAATCTAAGCAAACAAAACAATTTGCCTAACAATGAGGAACACAGCTCAGTGTTTTCTTATTGACGTACGAGAATAAATAAAGAAATTACCGTCAAATTCGTGACATTAGAAGACTTAGAATTGGTTAAAATATTTCAAAAATATGTTAGAGTTACTCATGAAGGGAGGATACTTGGGCTTTGAACAATGGTCATTTGATTTGAGTCAAAGGCTGACGTATAAATAAAAACAATTCTAATCGGTAATTTTACAAACACTTCTTAAACACAAGTTCGCATACATAATGCTGTGTAATCCAATAGTTTGAATTGTTTTTTTATAATATTAAACTAAACATTTATAATTACGCTAATTAAAGAAATTAAATATCGCTAAAGAAATATGCTTTATCCTTAATCTGGGCAGCATTAAAAACGTATCGCAAAAAGTGCAACTAACAAAAAATCGCCATAAAAGGAAATTGCGCGTTCTAACTATCGAACCATAAACGGAAAGACCTTCATTTGATTTATAGGATTTATTTGACCCACAACACCATATTGAATCATGTTTTTCATTATATTTTTTAGGATAATGTTTTTTTATTCATAAACTTAAAATAGACTAACGAGTGGTGATTTTTATTTTACGACATTTTTTTTAATGACTTCACACAGGTCAGGTCAGGTCTCACTAATGAATCAAGATTCTAAAAGTATTACCACAAATTATACGATTTATATGTATAAAACATATATTTATATAAAAAAACGTAAACTTGAGATAAATTATTTGTTTTTTAGATGTTTTAAATTAGATTAAATTTAATATCCTCTCATTTGCTTTAAAAATGAGTAATGCAAATGTGTTAACAACTATTTACCTGAATCATATCCAAAAATGAGACATAATCAGCGATATAAAATCCGAACACAGACCTACACAAACAAGGTGACTGTCAAAGATATGTCTATATTTCGTGAGAGTTTTTGTTATACTTGCTAAACTGTATTGTGATCACATCGATCACAATACAACTTCACTTCACTACTTTAGCTGGCAAAAGGGTCCAAGTTTGAAAAGTATTAGAGTATAAAATTTGAGCAGTGTTGGCTTAGTGGCATCCCTGAGGTCATAGGTTCGATCGCCGGCTGTGCACAATAGACATTTCTATGTGCGCATCTAACATTAGCTCAGATGTTGAAGAAATACATCACGAGAAAATCAGCTTGCCTTAGACCCAAAAAATCGACTGCGAGTGTCAGGCACAGGAGGCTGATAATTTACTTGCCTATTAGATTGACAAATGATCAAGGAACAGATAACGCAATACGAGGCCCAGACCTAAATGGTTGTAGGGCCCATTGATTGAATATGATTTTTTTACACATTTACTGGTTTTACTCAAGTTTTTCAAGGGTGCCAACATTTAAACAATTTCCCATCCGTTTGCTTCCTCACTACGAAGCTATAACGCACTCAATAATGACAAACAACAAAGCCGTTTCCATCTGAAAACGTCCATCAATATTATTACACAGACACATGTCTACTGCGTGCTCTGATTTTGTGACGCATTTTCTGCGGTTCTTTTCTCTAACATAGTGAGCTAATAACTAGCAATTTTGATTTTATTAAGTGTATTTTTTCATCAATGATATTCACATCAGCACATTCTCCGAGAAGCAGCGAGCCGTGCCCGGTCTCGCTCCATTTACACCAACAACAATTGAAGATGCCTCTGAGTTTCTGCACCTCGTTGTAACTACTAGAACGGCCAAGTAGTTAAGATATATTAAGGTAGTTTGAACCTTGGACCATAGCTTTGACACCAATTGTAAGTAAATAACTTAACTTTGACATTATTCTATGTTCTTAAAGACATTGTACAAATTTATATGACATTTGCATGCCTATTTATATGGCTGATGGAGCGAATATTTGTAGTTGATCGATCTAATTGTACCATTATCTTGGTAAATAAACGATTATTATTATTATTAGATTTATATCTATGACAATTGACGGCTTGAAAACATGCCTTAAAATTTACGATTTTTTTAAATGTATTGTGTGTCTTTCTTTGATAGCTATTTCGTTCTGTAAATTTATTTATACAGTACCTCGACGTATTCTTTATAATAACAAAACAAGTGTTACATTTCACATAAATTTTATATACTAACACGGCAATGTAAGCCAGTGGATGGTCAGTCAGCAGGGACATAAAGGTTATTAAAGATTTAGAAATAGATTCACGTAGAGCCAGGACTAAGTTGCTGATCGTGGGAAAAGAGTCTGCGCGTGATAGGATGCAGTCTACAGGATAATCAGTTGCTACTGGATACCTTCGCGTACGAGAGATTCAATTGGTAGCACAGACTACATTTAATCTTATCTAGCATAATATATGTAAATCTATATTGGCTACGCTAAATCAATTAATTAAAATAAAAAATACTTTATGTTCTGCCGTACCATAAGGTTTGTATTTTGTTACTACATTACAAAGAAAGTATAGTTAAATAAAATATACCAAAGTAAGCCGAATTTGGAGAAAATCAGTTCATCTCAATTAAAGTGAATATACAGTTTCTGTTTCTCTCCGTAAATAGAATTTGACAGTAAGAGAGTTACGGGTTATAATGTACACGTAATTAAACTGATTTAGTTTTGAGAATAACATTTTCTTTATTTATTTATTAATTTAGGAAACAGATACATCTCTAAAAGTAAAAAACTAAAAATAAAACATAACATTGGATATTGGATATATCAAAAAGTTTCACTGATAAAAATAAGATAAGAAGCAAAACATGACAGCAGAATGTTATTTAAGTAGACAATACAAAATAAAATTTATCAATCAGGAGAACGACAAACATACTAGTAGCCATAATAAAGAAGAAAGATACAGGGTTTAGGACTTTAATAGTTCTATATACCATATAAACTAAGTCAATTTAAAATAAGAACTACGACATCTTAATACTATGATTTCCGCCACCTCGTTATGAACAAAACTACGTTGATGTAAAAACTAAGGTAGGTATTACATGGAAAATATTGGTATTAATTGTGCATTTATTGTATAATTAAAATATTTTGTGGTGTGTGTTTGAACAATGTATAGTTATAAAAGACGTATTTGGAAACGCGGTACTTTAAAGTAACTCACATAATTACCGCAAGAATTAAATCTAAGATCCCTTTATGTTGTCCTTCTACAAACCAATAATTTATATAATTATTTAAAATTATATACACGAATCGTAATAAGAACATTTTATTAAAATACCACAGATATAGAGAAAAACACAGAGCAATGGTCTATGGCCATTGGCTTAGATACTCCATGATGTATAATGTCTTTTTGTTGGCTCAATATGATAATGGTTGGAAAGTGGGTGATCCATCCGATAGCATTATTGATCAGCAATCTTTATTGGTTTTACAATTCTAGATAATAACCGATATCGATGTTTAATTTAGCTGAAAAATTAAAAGATACATATATTTAGCTTTAAAAACAGAACCTCGTGTCGAAATGGGATATTAGTTTTTTTAAGGTTTAAAAAATTAAACACGTTTTTATTAAATCATTATTTAGATACCACAAACATCACTTAAGCACTGTACTCGTAACTTCATCCTATTTATTAATATATAAATTTTGATTTATTACAATATTCCTATTAAAGAAATATATATAAGACATACGACGTCCTGAAGGCAGATAGAACACAACGTTACGTATTTTTACCCACATTGAATAAATAATGACATTATATTTTTTTCGTGTCTCAACAGCTTAAGGTCTCGGAAATGGATCAACATTCCATAGTCCATTAAGGCCGGCGTAGCCTAGTGTTATAGTATTTAAGTTTTTATTGCCAGATGATATCAAATTCTCGTGAGTGCAACACTGTATTATTTTATTTGCTTTGTCGGCATATAAATAGACACATCGTATTAGTTCTTAACTTTTTCATATCTTTGTGGTCGTCATCGTTAAATGTTGTGTTAGATGTTTCTAATCTGTATCTTACTAGAATAATTTTAAATAGTTCTTTGATGATTGTAAAATAAAAAAATTACGTTTACGCTAAACTGATATTAAAGATGTTTTTTTACTTATTCAAACCTAAGATAAACGAAAGAGTTGGTGTTTATCTAAAAAAAGTTTATAATTTATTTATTTATTTACACTTCGTTACCATAATATACAAAATTATACATAAAGAAATGTGTGCGTGTATACACGTAAGAAATGAAACTTCTTTATGACCTTATTTTTCAAAAATGATCTACTATATGCAACTTTACAGAAATCGGTTGGATAAAGTTAAATTAGATAAAGTTTAACAAAAGGCTTTTATTATCATAGACATGAATACAAATAATACAATTATTTCATTTTACCTTATTACTACTAAGATTATTACAGAATTTCATTAATTGTATTAGAATTGTTAATAAAAAATAGTGATTATATTTTTTGTTATTTATGGCTTCGAATCTCTTCGAATCAACCGTGGTAGGGACATGAAAAATATGGCACGTAACCGAAAAATGTGACGCGTAACCAAAAAATGTGACCGTTAATTTTTTTCCAGCGCCGATAAAGAAGTTTCACTTCAAAAAGCAGGTTACATAAGTTATTAGGCAACGGGCGGCCTTATCGCTAACAAGTGATTTCTTCCAGGCAAACCTAATATGGAACAATAATATAATGTTCTATACGTTTGGATATTTGTTACTAAATAACGCCAGAATAGATGAACATTCATTATAATTGATTTTGGTCAATGCTCGTTAATATCCTAGCTAGCACAAATGAGCCAAGAGGTTTCGCGTTCAAATGCATTTGCAAAATAAATATAATCCTAGACGTTCTCCTAAGTTAAGTAGTTGGTATTTTTCTCACCTCCATTAGTGTCAGATATCCCCAACACCAAGCTATATGAAATTGTGAAAGATAGATCTGTTTTAATATAGTAACAACAATAACACGTTCAAAATTTACCTACACCTGATGAGGAGCCCATGATGAATTTTATGATTTCGCGTATCCAATCAACACATGACAAAGGTCAGGTGGAAGCTGATATTATGTAACTGATGTGAATTCTCTCGGCGAAAGTAATTACTATAACAATGACGAACCGGTCACCCGACTCGAATAGAAAGTTATTATTGATATAACATATATGTTATTCAATAGCTAACTGGTTTGCATAGTTAAGGTAAAACAAATTAAGTACCGAAGTAGTATTTTAACGCTGTTTCAAAGCATTTAATTAAATCCTTTCATACACCCTAACACATATTTCACACACAATCATGAGTTTGATTTTGTTTTGTTCGTATAGTTATGTACACTGTCATATGGATCAAATTTTGTAATTTTTTATTTATTATTTTAATTTAATTACACTTCATTAACATAATATACAATTAATTAATTAACAAAATAACATGTAACTATAACTAAAATTAAATAAAGTAAAATCTAAACAAAAATGTAAAGCAAATACAAAGGTTAATTGAGTAACAATTAATATATATATATAAGTAATAGCTAATTACGAAGCAGAAGAAAAATGATCAAAAAGAAGAATTTTAAATAGATTTAAATATTGAGCTCGTCTGATATCAATTGGTAGGAAATTCCATAGCAGCATTTTGTATATTTGATTGTTTCAGTTTCGTCATAGTATAGATCTCTTTGTATATTTTCTATCCGTGATGAAGGTTGGTGACCAATTACCATAAGACTTTCATAGTCCTATTATAAGCACTCACACAAAGATCGTCTCACAAAGTCCATACTAAAATGTAAACTTTATACTATTATTATTTTCCCTTCAATAGCGATTCAATTATTGACTCAATAGGCCTATAAGTGGCTTAATACATAACTTTTATAATCAAATATCTAAAATCAATTTTGAGGTTTTTCATTTAATATTTAAAACTCTCATGTCATAGTAGAAACACTACATAATGGAATCGGGATCCCTATTTAAGATACGTATCCAACAATCCTTAAAAAAAGCATGCGTTATCATAAAATTGTTTATTTTAATTTAAAATTAATATTCAAATTAAAAAATTAGGATTCATAATGTAATACTATGAGCAGTGTTGGCCTAGTGGCTTCAGCGAGCGACTCTCATCCCTAAGGTCGTAGGTTTGCCTTAGACTCAAAAAGTCGACGGCGTGCGTCAGGCACAGAGGCACCTATTGGTTTAACAAAACAGATACAGAAATCTGAGGCCAAGACCTAAGAAGATTTTATTTTTGATGTATACAAAGTTATATGACATTATAGTATGTCTAAGTAAACATATGAAAAAAATTTGCATTGACAAATTGATGTCAGTCAGCTAGTAATGTATAAATTAATGACACGAAAAGTGTTGCACAAATCACTTGGGTCGCAGTCCTATCTGACAGTCCGCAAATGGTCCATTAGTTGAGAGCAAATAAACTTAAACCTATTTATTATTCCACAATCATTCACATTAAATCTTAAAGCAGATAATCTCAAGATTAGCATCAGCTATCACGGAAGTGATAAGAGGCGTGGGCGAGATGGACACGCTGTTCAAACGATCCTAATTGGACATTGTACTTGTCTATTTGATAGCTTGCCTAGGTTGATAAGATTGCCCAAAAAGCCCAAAAAGCACTGTGGTGTATTCGTTGCCATGACTACGATGTTTTTTCTATTTCAAAATAGCGACTACGAGAAGATAGTTCACCAATTCACATTTAATTTATTACGTAAAATTATGAACACCAAGTTTAAAAGGAAATTGTAAGATACTACAACCATTTATCACTTGACACATTTAAATAAAAATGTCAATTATCTTAAAATACCAAATTCTTAGCGTCATTAGATTACGTTTTAAAATAATATAAGTCTTGTTAATTTAGATTCGACATTACCAGGGGTACATACCTCTAAAACACTTAACATTTCTAATTAATTATATAACGATAATTTAACAACTATCTGTTGTAGTCAGAGTTTTTTTAATGGGCCATTTAGTAAAGATTTAACGAAGAATAAGTTTGCTATAAATACAATTGAAAGTTGTAATTATAGCAAACGTGTTAGCAAGGTGTTAATATTCTTAGTTTTAATCATCAGTCGTAATTAGGTTACGGTGGGTTAATATATATAACGTATACGTAGATCTAAATCACTTCGATCAAAAGTTGAAAATGCGTTATTTTCTTTAATGTAATTTTAAAAAAATACTTACAGCAACGTGCGACCCCACGTCTCTAGTCTTATTTCCAATCCGTATATAATCTGAAACAGATAATTTAGTTATAAGAGTTTGCATTTAAAAACGTATATTATATTATAATGCACATTTATTTATAACCAAGCCTCTAGGAAATTTTTAAAAGCAAAAATCTTTATATCTGTATCTTAAACCCCTTTGGGATAAGGAGTTTTAGGGGTTAAACTAAATCAGTCGAATTTTAGCATTTTAACTAAAATAGCGATTGAAAGAAAACACTTTTTTACCGGATTGAAGCTATGTATTATTATAAACTTATAATTATTTTACATAATTTTTTAATAATACATAGTTTCAATCCGGTAAAAAAGTGTTTTCTTTCGATGTGTAAAAGCTACGTTAACAAAAGACAATACTATAAAATAGCGATCTTTTCATCGCAATATGACAGAAAGAGACTTTAGTCAAAAGAATGCTTTAAAAACATTGTACCACAAAGAACGTTTCGGCCGTCGATACACAATCTTATACTAGAATAGTAAGTCCTGAGTGCATACCTCGTTACAATATCTTCTTACCAGGAAGAAAGGGACACAATATTATCAGCCGTAAGGATTTGGAGAAATTCTTTTGGGAACAAAGACAGGTTAGACTGAAGCTAATACCTTGCCTCACGATAGTTCTCAAAAACGCACTAAACACTCACTATAAAATTCAAAATAGTAGACTATTATAAATTATAATTAACCAAAAGTATATATCAAAATATGTCTAACGTAACCCGAGTAAATTTCAACAATGACTCAACTAATAAATGTGACGGTCGGCCGAGAAAAAATATTTGGGATCATCCTCATCAAAAATTATTAAATTGAAATGATGTATTTCAAACAAACATTTTCTACCACACTTAATTTACTAGAACATTTTATAGCCGGTGAAATCAAAGAATAATTCACAAATTTACCAATGAAATAGACTCCGAATGATCTGCCCGATGCGTCATTGTTTCAAACATTTGAAGACGAATAAGATTATTATGGTATGCTTTTTTAAAAATCGGCATATGGATGAAGCATGAACACATGAAGTAATTGTCGATTGGAATTCAATGGATCGAAGAGAATCGGCTTGATAACGAGTTAGTTACGAAAACTTGTAAATTGCGGAGAGCGTGGACGTGTGGTCCAAGGTGAGCATCGCGTTCAGCCGTGGGAGATTTTGTGTTTCGTATGGTGCAAAGAATAAGCGAAATGTTAATCATCCTGAAAAACCTTACTTAACATAAGAAAACCAATTACCCTCAACCCAAATAATATTACGAAATATTTCCAGCCGCGAATATTTTTTTCACAGAAAATTTTGTAAAACTTATGTTTGAAACGTTTGACAGTTATATCATCGTGTTTCCTTACATGAAATGTTACTGATTTTATTTTTCTAATTTGAAGTTTGTGTTCGACTTTTCGTAATACTTTCATTTATCGATCTCATTGTATGATTAAAACGAAAAATTGTTTTTCATTAATTTCATATAAGAAGCCTTTCGAAGAAGCCTTTTTTAAGAATTCAGAACTTTATCTTTAGATGGCATTTATACTTCGAACTATACAATTACAATGTAGTATACTAAATTCGACATGCACGCTGTTGTTCTGCTAAAACATAAGCCAGATCATTCATCAGTACGCTGTCGGCTCATACCATGTCCTACCGTGACGCAATGCTGCGCACGCGATCCCATTACAGTGCGGGCAGATTTGCTATTGAGACCGCTTACAACCATTACCTTAACTGTTATAACAATCCGTGCGATATTTCGGTACATTGTCCTTCAAGTTACAGCTACACACTATTGTTACATTCTTGTACCGAACACAATAAACCTCTTTTTTGGATTAGAAGGGCTTTTCTGAGAAATTCTAAGTAATTATTATGAGATAAAATTGTCACTTATTCATGCAGTTATTTTATTGTGTGCTATTTCGCTATTAGTTTTGCTTTGACAAGCATGGTTTAATAATGGTATGGTATCTTTAAAAAATTATATATTATTTGAATCATATCTCAAATCCATTGAGTCTCGCTCAACAAATCTTGAAATATAAAATCCAAAATTCTTAGAACTCTGCATCTTTACCCCATTTACGTCTATGGATGGCCGGCATACCCAGAGCAGACCTTAATTTTTTTTTTACTTTAAGACGAGATTTCCTATAATAATTCAACCTTACAAGCAATAGATAAATAGAAAGAAAATTGGCAATCACACGACCTCAGTTGAAAATCGCCCTGCACTAAAGGTACTAATACATATAACTTTTCCGAATTCCTCGTAATTACCCTCTACAATGGACAGTGGAGGCCAGAGGCTGAGAACAAACGACGATCGCATCCTTTGTCGAGGCCATTGTCCAAGCTCCGCGAAATGGTACATTTCCCATATATTCGCTTTTATGCAAATCTTTTTTGGAGGTTTACCTTGAATACTGCATCTCCCACGCACATATTGCTAAGATAATGTCACCAATCATTTAGATCGTAAATAAATATTATAAAATTGTTATATTCTTTTCTAAATGAATGTATACTAAGTGTTGTTGTATATTCAATATGGCATATCACAGATTCAATGGAAGCTAAAAAAGGCTTTTAATGCACAATTTCTTTAAAACAGTCGTTTAATCGGGTAAAACTTTTACATATTATAATTAAAATTATAAAATAAAACAGTAACGTCAAAGATTTTATATGTATTTAGCAACGTCTAGTTCCATTTAGGTACTTATTTTAATTAATTTCACTGGAGTAATATTTTCTTCATTATGAAGAATTTCAACACATTAAGTGCTCCGACCTTTTATTTATAGTATGAAGGTTTCGTTACGTGGTGTTTTTATAAATATGATTCACAAAAACTCGTTTCATAGAAATAAACCTATTTACATTTCATTATTTAAATGTGATAAGGTATTCTTACGTATAAAGATTACTGTTATTTTCGTTAACATCTGGGCAATGCCTGTATATACTTTTTAGTGATTAAGTAACAGTAATATTTGTACAAATTATTTGAACGCGTTTAACCAATTCAAAAGGTCATTAAATAAACATATCAGGATGAGTAGTTGAGTAGTACTGAAGTTGGGACGGCTGATAGCGACTTGTATCTCGCTCGTAAATATATTAAATTTTTCATGTAAATAAAATACATTTTTTGTAATAAGAAATAAATAAAATAAATTCTTTAATAATTAAACATTATTTTTTTGTGCTGATTCTACCAACATTAACTAAGGGATGTTATCGTCTACTATATAAAGTTTATTATTATTATGTAGCTTAGAGCTCCTAGTATCGATCTCCATCAATACAATATATCATTTGGCTGAAAAACTTAATGAAACTTACGCAGAAATTTTGTTACTATCATCTAATTTTCTAGCTTTTATAACACCTGAAAATGTAGTTAAAAATCCTTATTTTAGTTTTAAAGCATTTACTAGTGTCTCAAACGTTCTACGTTCAAACACTTATTGAACAAATGACTTCTTTCTCTTTACAAATTTCTTGTTCCTGTATAAAAGACGGAACGGTACTTAAAAGACGGCGTTTGTCAGGCACAGTACGCTTTGCTTGAATAAATAAATCAGTCGTGCTACAACCATGATAGGCCTGGACCTCAGATATCTGTATCTATTTCATGATCATTTGTCAATGTAATAGGCAAGTGGGTGATCAGCCTTCTGTACCTGACACACGTCGTCGACTTGTTGAGTCCAAGGCAAGCCGGTTTCGACCAAATGTGAAATGCGCACATTGTTAGAAAGTATATTGGTTCAGCCGGGGATGGAACCTACGACCTCAGGGATGAGACTCACGCTGAAGCCACAAGGCCAACACTACTCTTACGCTTTGCTTACCGATTAAGAAAAAGATATCAAAATGTACAATGCATGTAACAATAGCGCCAGTTGTTTTTTAGTGTGATATTTTGGCGGATTTAAATAACAATAAAAGCAACGTTGCATATTTGCGAATGGAGTTTGTCCATTCGAATCATCTTGCACAACTCGTAGCATAATGCCAAATAATATTTTAACCTCAACAAAAACAAATATCATTAAAGTCACGTTGTATTACACAATTATGTCAATTGTTTTGCAATTGTATGGAAATGTGTTTTCAAACTAATTATACACCTTAATCATCGTACTTCATTGGTGCAGGCTCTACTTGGGAATTATATATACCATTAAAAATAACAAAACTACAAGTATAATGTTGTATAATCTATGTTCTAGATAGATAGAGTGCATAAAATATACTCGTAGTTCGAGAGGTCTGTATAAAATAAAATAAATTTTGTAATTAACACAGTACCCATATTGTTACTAGCTGTTACCTAAATGTAAAGAAATAAAAATTGAAAAGCACAAGAGATTTAAATGTATAATAAAAGTTAAAGGTACACTGCCACAGTGACCAAACTTTTTGAATTTGTTTTGATTTTCTTTTTAATAATTTAAATTATTACTTTGTAGGTTAAGAAAATTTTAAATATTGTTTAATTGTATTAGCAGATAGATGAAAAGAACCAAAATTTTACGTGGTTTTGAGTAATAAGATATATCATATATTTATATATTCACATTGCTTAAAAACGTTATTATAGTAAAATATAAAAAGAATTGACGCAGTGCGGAATTTACTAAAAATTACAATACAAAAAGCATATCCTAGGAAAAATAACTAAATAAATACATATAAACTTTGTCTTATAACCACCATAAAACTGAAAATTTTAAGCTGGTGCACCGAAAACTTGATTTGTCGATTAAAACAGGCAAATTAATGAAACTAATGGCTATGTCGGCCATAACGTTTGTTCAATTGTAAGCCGAACAATAACGGCACCTGAGTTGATCATTCGTAACATCTGTAATTCTGGCGTGGCGACGACCTTATGAATCTTCTATTTCGCAATAACACCCGGTATCATCAACATACGGATTAAGAATTAGCGTTTGCTAAGTCTCTAATCTAACCCGAAGCTAATTATAATTCCTCTATATCAGTCGTTCAGAAATGAGTCTGTCTTCGTACGTCAAAAACGTATTAATTTTTGACTTACGGGAGTCAAAGTTCGCGCTATCTCGCTTCTGAATGTCATCCTCTCGACTCCCAAGTAATAAGAACCCTTAAATATGATCGTAATTATCACTTACTGGTACGATTAAGGTAAACATCATGACCAGCTTCGACCCACAAATCACATCAGGTACATTTTCTAAAGACTAAGCGAAGACAACTTAACCTAAGTAATTTGTTGTTTCAGAACTGGGTGACAAGTTAGGGCTATTGTTGACCGTCTATATAGAGGGTCGTACCCTTACAGTTTGTAAGGGTACGCTTCAGCTTTAAAACCCGAAAAAGACACCGAAATATTAGTGTTTGAATCTTACGCATCCGATACTAAGTTTCTAATATAAAATCCAAAACAAGAAACTTATAAAAAAATCAGTGGCACTACCTCCACTTTAAGTCTTGGCCTCAAATATCTGTTTCATGATCATTTGTCAATCTAACAGGCAAGTAGGTGATCAGCCTCCTGTACCTGACACACGCCGTCGACTTTATGGGCATGCCAGTTTCCACAAGATGTTTCCTTCACCGTTCGAGCGAATGACAATGCGCACACAAAGGAAGTCCATTGATGCACAGCCGGGGATTGAGCCTACGACATCAGGGATGTGTTTCGCATGCTGAAGCCACTCGGCCAACAGTGCTCTAAGAAACTTATATACCAAACATAAAATATTACCAAATGAGAAACGAATAATATGATAATATTTAAGATAAGTCTCCAAATCTAGGCTAGAGATCTTTGCCTATGTACTTGGATATCGATTACCTATACATTATATCATTAATCGACAATAGCTCCATTATAAAAATATGAATCACTGTCCGGATATAATACAAGTGAATTTAAATGGAAGCTTAAAAGCCTTAAGACAGGTTATATCAGCGCTTTACTGAATTATATAATCGAGGGAATTGGGTCGGCACCGATGTCCAAATCAATTTTATGCCCAATGAGTATTGACTGAGGTTAACTACGTAAAATCTAATAAATTATTTTTCATCTCAAATGAAAAATCGCTTAGAAACAAAGACCAAATAATATATAAAACATGATATCTAGATTATATCTATAAAGAAATATGAGTTTTTTATATTTATTTAGTAAAGAAAACAGATACATCTCTGTACTATAAAAAGTAAAAAAATAATATATCTCGCCGTTTAAACAAATGAAACTAAAATTGTATATATAATTGGAAAACGAACCGTTTTTAGAATTAAAATCATATAGGATACGATCCAGTGCTAAGCGTATTTGGCAAAATGGTATTATTTATAAGTACAAGTGTGATTAAAACAGCTAGACAAAGATAACGCATGGATCCGCAATGAACTAAAACCTTGCCTTATATTGTATTCTCAATACCTTACCAATACAAAAATACTTATACTTGCCTTTTATTTGTTACCCAGGAATAAGACCCCAAGTAACCTACACAAAGTATAACACATAATTATCAAGATTTCCTACTTCTTTGTTCAAAAGAAGTGAGATAGTGATCTATGGTACATAACTATAAAAATGCGTCTTTCCGTGAGTTCGTATGAGCCGCTTCACACGCGTTGACGCAATCCATGAGAGTATGACTTAACTCTTTTGTTCAATCAATTGCTTTTCTGTTTGGTCTAGTTATAAAAGGTACCTAGTAAAAAGGTACACGCAATGACACTACGTAATGATGAAAGGCGAATAAATACTCCACGTTATCAACCTCCTTCATAAACTTTAGTAAGATGATATTGACTAGATGATTTATCATATGAATTTGGTATCAAGATTATAAACTATTGAAACATGATAGAAGTCTGAAGTATTTACGAAAAAAAAAATCGACTTAAGGTCGTTCATGAAAAGAGCGAACCTATTCTTGAAAGGCCGGCAAATTACCCGCGAACACTCTGGCATTGAGTGTCTTTCTATAAAAAATCTATTTCTTTTGCTAATTCTATAAAAAGTCAACAATGTATCTGACTTCCACAAACTGATAACTAGCCATATGTGCCTTCCATATAAGACTGAACATTCTACCATAAATTAAACAAAAATATATATACCTTAAACTGACTGCTAGCCTGGTACTGTAAGGCTATACCTACATCTGTATCTATTTAAGAAAAAAGCTAGCGGAAATAGAAAGTAGTACGAGATTTTCCGCGCCATAATCATAGGAAAATTTACTTGGAAAAATCAAGATGTAATCTTATTACATACTATTATCCAAATAAGGTCACACATACGATTACTGACAAGGAAATTTAATACTGTCACTAATGTTGAGTAATTCCAATACTTGAATAGTTAAACTCTATTCAATAAGAGTTATATAACCCGTAAATTTATGAAAGGCTATCATAGAGAGGGTTAAGATATCATGCGGTTAATAGGATATAAAAATATGCAACAAAAGAAACACACACATGGAACAGCTTTATGGATAGAGCGTCGGGAAAGTTTAACTATTTAACTGTTGATCTGTTCGCCTCAAGTAAGGTGTCGGCAAGATGAGCTCTGATATCAGAGTGCTTCAGTGGAATAAATAGTGTATAAGTTATACTATTCAAGGTGTTCCTCTACAAATTTAAGTTAGTTTATTGAATTCTATGATAGATATAGATAGTTGGATTAAATTGACTTTATTGTTACCAATCCATTGAATTATTAAGTACTATTATGTAAAGATTTTTTAGTTTATATTTTGTTATACGCTGTAAAAAAGTGTATTTTTCAATACAATAATAAAATAAAAATTATGGTAATCACGTATATATCAACAATCCCATCCATACAAATTTATAAGTCAAATCGTTATTACTAATGTACTCTTTTGATCACACATTAATTTTGACAGAGAGAGACGAAAGTTTTAGTACAAAGAGTGCAATTAGACAGACGTTACAATCACAAACTATCTTACACGGGCTGTACCCGGTAAAGTGGTTCGATAAATTGACTAACATAAAAATATTTGTTCAATTCGATCAAATAGTTTCAGAGTTCCAAATCAACAGCTTGAATCTTATTGTATTCACTTTTACACTGGATCATTATTCACTCGAAATATATAAATAATATAGTAGTGAAACCCCCTCCAATAATAGTTTAAAAGTATTTTTTATAATAATATTCACGTAACTCACGGCGTTTACATACACACAATACACTGCCACAAATTCGCGTTTATGGCCGTTAATTTATTGAGAACCAGTTAATGCGTATTTACTTATATATTATATATACGAAGTACACAGAATTCAAATGATTAAATTTTTTGAGACAAATATCACTCTTATAGATATTAATTTAATTATATTTTTTGTTTTGTATAATTTAAATTAATTTAAGTACATTCGTGTCAAGCGTGCGAAACATGACTATTTCCCTTATCTAAACAAATATTTTACGATTTTGCAACACATGCATTCCTGCAGTAATCGATATAACATAGAATTTAATTAAAACCTTAAATAATATTTAGGTATAAACTTTTTCAGACATTATTCAAGGTTACAGATCCAATGAATCGATATTGTCATTAAAATCGTCGAGAGAAGTTAACCACAGGAAAAACACCGTGAGGAAATTGGCATACCTTGGAATCAACGATCAATGTGTCAGGCATAGAAGGTTAATGACCTGCATATCTGTGTAGAATAAAACAACCACTACCAAATATAGAAATCTGGGGTTGTAGCGCCTCTGTTTTTTAGGAATAAAAGAACTCAGTACGACTCAATTATTATTTACAATTAGTAAATATGAAACTAATATACACTTAAGTGGCAATTTGGTGTAATCTCTTCTAAGCGATCATTTTCAGGAAATTGTTATGAATATATTCAATTTAAACATTACGATGAATGTATAAATAATGTTTTTTATAATATATTTTTTTTATTTTTTTATATATCATTTTTAATACTTATTTAATTGTTGATATGTTAATTGATATAATCTTTTAAATGTTTAAAATTCATAAATAATTAGAAATAATAATAAAATAATTTCCGATGGTTTCTCTCACTTGACAGTTTACCGCTTTTATCAATTTCACGGTTTAATTGATGAACGTCAATCAAAGGTGAAATTGTCTTAGATCACTCTGAAGTAATTTAACAATAAGTTACAATCTCTTACCATAACTTAGAATTTAGACACCCTATTTTAATACTTTCAGGGACACAGAAACCGAGGAACAGTTATTTGTTAGTTATTTAGTATTATAAATCAAAATAAAGAATAAATCAACAACGCTAAAACCTTTTTCAGTTCGGGCCTTAGATTCGGATCTGTATCATGATCATTTGTTAATCAAATAGGCAAGTAGGTGATCAGCCTTGGGAGCCTGAAGCACGCCGTCGACTTTTTGGGTCTAAGGCAAGCCGGTTTCCTCACGATGTTTTCCTTCACTGTTCCAGCTATTGTTAAATGCGCACATAGAAAGAAAATCCATTGGTGCACAGCCGGGGATCGAACCTACGACCTCAGAGATGAGAGTCACACGTTGAAGCCACTAGGCCAATATTGCTCTATTTAGTATGTATACCATACATTTCCACTGACATTACATTTCCAGAAAGTTCAAAAGTGCGTTGCCAAAATGCTGCGCTCTTTTCTTAAATTATCCTAAGGCGACTGTGTTCGAAAATACTTCAGTGGGCAGAAAAACACTTAGTTCTAGAACGACGGATCTCGATGATCTCCCGTATCAAGGGTGGAATTTCGTATTCTGCTTTGACACCCAATGGTGAAACTCAGTCGAAGGTATTGGAACAACTCCTCTGAGCACACTCCTTGATAAATGCGATAGAAAATGCAGAGAGACCCCATATCTCTACCTAATGCGAAGGAATCAAGCCGATCGGAAAGTGATCGATGGTCGATGATTCGAACCACTCTTCGTTGAACACGGAGTTGTTACTAGGCCCGGGAACACATAGGCGATAACAATACTCAATGTGGGGCCGAATTTGCGCTTCATACAGTTGGCCTTGACTGAAGTACCATCTCGCCTTGCTGAGCACACAAATTAGCGTCCAAAAAACTTGATTGGTTGAGGGACAGGCAAGGTGTATGAGAGTGTATTTGAAGAGAGGAGTAGCGACAAAGGGTAGTTTTTAGCGTAAAACGTTTTCATGTGGTTAAATTTATTTAAGTCGGAGACAATACGTAGAGTTTCGACTTCGGTCGCAAGTTTGTTCCGGTACTCATCGACAACTGCCGGCCCAACACGGCCAGAGTATAGAGTATCCCTAGTGCGATCGTCAGCATAGCAATGAATGTCTCTTAGGTGTAACATATCATTGATGTGCAGATGAAACAGTGTCAGGGATAGGCCACAGCCTTGGGCGTTCACGGGTATGTGGTCGAAACATGCTCCGTCTATGACGACCAGCAAGAAAGCTGGAAATCCAATCGCATAATTTCTCTAGTTCTAATTCTAAAAGTTCTAAAACTAGTTCTTTCATTAATCATTATTACTAAGTAGGTAAAAAAGTTGTAAATACTGTGTACTTGATAGTTATGTTTAGGTTTCAATAAACCATAAATATAATAATACAAATACTGATTGTAAGTCAGAAATATGTATATGAAACAATCGTGATAACCGACTCTTTGATGTGGCGAATCAACTGTTTATATTAGTTTAATTGGGATATATAAATTTAAACCGTTTCAGAATTAGTTCTAGCATAGAAACTTCATTAGGAAACAAACATGAACTTTCCTAAGGATTCATAGGGCAAAGGCACAGAAACCTACTTTCATAGAGTTGTACCATAATGGAACAATGTTGGTTTATATATAGTATTGACAAGTCGATAAGCAGGTACAATCAATATACAGATAATGCGTTTATAACATTAAAAGACTAAGAAGAATAATTCATTCCATCAAATATTACATCTAATTTATATTTATTCATGCCGATTTCAGATAGACTTTACATTTAAATCCAAAACTCTGATAATTAAGGCTAAGACTACCTTCTTTTATCGATGAAGACTTTGAAAAAAGAAACTTTATTAGTAATATTGGAACTTTCACGGAAATGAAAAGAAGAAATTGGAGAATAGCTTTTCTAAGGGGAGGTAATATCATAATAAAGGACTTTGGAGGTGGAATAATGGAAAGAAATAGTACTGTACTTTGTCTCCACTACAAAGAGAAAAAGTAACCATAATTAACTCCACTTTTTATATATTAGAGAAAACGTACAAGCAATATATTTTATGATGTAATAAAAAAAGAAATTTTACTTAACTCCAGATTTTATCCAGAAAGTAATGACGTGTGGTAATTGAATTGTAAACAAATCTATTAGTGCGTTCAGTGCGATTTACGCTATATTTCTATTGTAAAATAAGAGTTTATTATAATTACTTTAATAAGTCTTAATAAGTTTTAATCTTTTTATGGTGTTTTTGTACAAGGAAATGTGTGAAAGCAATGCGATTTCATATTAAGGCAGCAGTATTCTGTATATCTATATCTCATTTATTCCTATAGAAAACACAATGTAAGATCGTCAAACAAGAAATATGTATTTAATGCTTCTAATATTACATTTATTGCTAGTTCTCAAATCAAGGGCGTAGAACGGAAGAGAAGAACTGGCAATAAACTCTTCGCCACACGTTTTTTTTGCTTTGCACAATGTTTGTAAGGAGCTATAACTATAACACCATGTTCCTCATGACATCTGAAGTAATTAATAGTACATTATTAATAAATGAAATCAAAAACAAAATTTGTCCTATACCTACCTAGGATGGATTACGCACATACATCCTGGTGGGAACAACACGCAAATAGATAGTTAAAATAACTAACATCACCGCATACACGAACTCAAGTCCGAGCAGTCATCATCGTTCTAGGATATTTTCGCCATAACCCATCACCATCCGCAGAATTACTTTCATGTTACCCATTATGAATATATATTTTATACGGCGATATAGACATAAAAATTCGACTTAGGGCCCAAGACTTCAAGAAAAAAGCGTACCAATTCTTGAAAGGCCGGCTACGCACTTGTGAGTTTTCTGGCAATGTGAGTGTCCATGAGCGGCGTTTGCCTCATCTTACATATAAACAGTTATCTATCAACTGACCACGTTAGCTGAAAAGAACGCCAAGTTATTTATATAATGTCATATACGTGTATATAATTTAAAATTCAACATTTATACACTTTGTGATATTATTTTTGCATTTAATTTTGTATTTTCAAGGTCTTCCATAGAAATATTCTTACATATAGGTATTATACTGTTGTCTTGTTTTATGTATTTTTTTGTAGAACAGAGGGCAAATGGGCAGGAGGCTCACCTGATGCTGAGTTATACCGCCACCGCCCATGGATACTTTCAATGCCATAAGGCTCGCGAGTGTGTTGCCAACCTTTTAAGAATTGGTATGCTCTTTTCTTGAAGGACTCTAAGTCGAATTGGTTCGGAAATACTTCAGAGGGCAGCTGATTCCACATAGTGGTGGTGCAGTGCAATAACTGCCTTAAGCGTGCTCAGTTGAAGAACGACGGACATCGAGGTGATATGGGTGGAATTTCGTATTATATCTCGACGTCCGATGATGAAACTCAGCTGCAAGTATTAATCCGTAAACTCCTTTGAACACCATACAATACTATTTCACAGTGATTCAATTTTCTTCAACGTAAAGAGGTTCTATATAATGAATGCATAGACAAGTGAATGCGGAACAAAATAGACAATTGTAAGCAAATTCACAACTTATACTCCCACTTCTCAGACGCCACGCTCTGAATATTGATTAGATAGGAAATTAATTCTATTCCGGAATGATTCTATGAAATTGGTATTTTTTAATATAATATATGTATAGGAGAGTGTTGCTACCTACTTCATAAGATGCTCGGTCTTCGTCGTTAAATAATCAAAGTAAATAATAATATGTATATTTAAGCAACTATTTATGTCCTTTTTAGAGTCCTTTTCACATGTGTATATCATTTTTGTAACTGATTTTCATAACTGTTTAATTGTCTTAATTTTAACATGTTTGATGTTTGGGAGCATAAATAAAAATAAATACGATATTAAATGAAGATTTATATGAGATAAATAGAAAATATGTTTATTATGGAATATAAGATACAGGTATCACAATTCCACGTCATTAACTGTATCGGTAGACATCCCTACTCATCGGCAAAGAAGACAGAGGGTGTAGGCCGAGAGAAAATGCCGGCGTAAAAAACTCTCGGTACTCTTTGAAAATTGCAAATCATCATAAAAATACTATGGCAAAGAACGCGTAAATCACAAATATAATTTTAATTTTATGAGGGTATTATATTATAACATAAGCCTACAATCATACATATAATAATTCATATATGCATTTGATGATATCTTTTAAATGTCTCTTATAATATAATATAATACCCATTTGTCCGTCTTTGTACCGCAGCCAAAACATATACCTTTGCACTATTCATTGTTTCTTTTATCTCTACTTTAGCACGGATGGCTTTATAGCATTGACATTTTCTGTATGAGGAAATCATCAGGCTGGCTGCTTTAGGTGGCTTATTATTATTCATTTACACAAATACATTCTACGACTTTTTTCGTTTCTTTTTGTGTATGTGTGTAGTGTAGCTGCTACTATAAGTATAGGCCTACTAAAAACCAGCATACATTAAACGCCTTCGAACGATTTCTTTGGTTTATCGTAATTTAATATGATAATTAACCTAATCGTGCTAAAACACGATTATGTCATATAGGATAAAAATATTCGCGTTTGTGTATTCAGCTGTGATCATTTTTACATGAGGTTTGTAGGGAGGATCAAACTTGGTAGATTTATAAATCGAAGTCCGCTTTGAATTAGAACATTTCGATTTAGAAAACAAATTGTTAGCTGCTTAATAAATTAGGAATAAATATATCTCAATTAACGATAGAATGCTACCGCGGTTTCTGTGTATTTGGATGATAACAAACTACAGTAATACATAAATTATAACGACTCATCTTAGTTCGTTCTACGCTAAATATACAATAAATACTTTGCTTTAGTGATTAGCTTTTACTGAACTATATTTATCTTAGATTGTAGTTAGTTATATTGCGTAGTTAGGTGTTCTTTAGCATATCCTCTAAGACTTTCCAGTTACTTCTATTTTACTAAATTAAACGACTGGGAAATTGATTCGATGTCGAACTTTTTGCGTATGTATTTTATCATAGCTCCTCCGTTTGAGGGCTCTATTTGGATGATCTAGGTCTTAAATTATTTAAATTTGAGAGTACCATAAAAAGGGTTTTGTAATAAGATTGATATTTTTTATATGATATAATTTACAATACATATAAATTACTTAGGTATAAAATTGAATATTGAAATATTCCTAATCCATTTATTAGTAATTAGACTCGTTGTAAGTCCATGTAGGTCAACGACCGCCACACTTAATGCCACATTAACTTCGGAAAAATCCTCAGAGCCATTTGATCTTACGTTTAATGACAATAATGCGAGTGTATAATTATGTATTACATAAACATCAAAGTCATTGATTAACGGTTAGTCCATTGCATTTAAATCTAGGTAAATCTTTCTTTTTACTGATGCTACATATACGACAGATAAGATAAGTGTCTCCCACATTTAGGATGTAAGTATACCTAATGTCTTTGAGTCCATGTAAACAATATCTCTTGTTAGCATAAAAGGCAGATGACCAGATAAAGACATACAATAAGTGCAAAGGAAACCAGCCACTGATTAAGGGGCTTCGCTATATGCAGGCAAAGATTATCAGTAGACAAGTAAGTGAGATGTTTTTTTAGTAAATATTAACTAATTAAGAATACTTAACTTCTATTAAAGCACGAGGCTAAATTATTTTAATATTTACAAATACATACATTTCACACATGAATTGTCAATAAATCAAATGTCTATTATCTATGTAATCATTACATACAAACGAAGATTTAATTATAAATTATAATCCTAAAAAATATATTATATTACTCACCTGACAAATTAAATGAGATTGTTGTTTTAAGAGAAATTTTGCATTTGATTAAATGGCTTATTTTGGATTGAAGTTAAAAGTAAGTAGGCAAACTACAATTCAATACTATGTACAGTACTGTGATTGTAAAGATAAATTATGAAACTCATATTGCATACAACTATCAAGTTACTCAAAGGTATTTTACTGATACGTAATTAACTTTCTTCTACCGAAGCTAATTCAAAGCTAGGCCACCGGCACTAAATCACGAACCGTTCGCTTTGTAACAAATTTTGTAATTTAAATAATCGAATTATAATTACAAAATGCAAACTTTCAACTATAGAAAATTGGCCGAAAAGAAACTTACAAGTCGAAATGTTCTGATTCTACTATTCGTGTTTATAAATGGTAATTACCTGCAGTCAGCGGTGCACAGTATTAAAATCTTATATCGAACACATACACGCAACGTTAGCACAAAACACACGCGATCGTGATGCGAGAAAAGCGTCCGCGCACGGTTAGGTCGACCCGTTATGTGCAACGCGCGCGCACCGTGGAAAGCGGCTGGTGTGACCGACCACAGAGCTGTGAATAAAACACAGATGTGGCGATTAAGCCTCTATTTTCTATTTTAGAAAAATAGATGTCAATGTTTTTAGGTTAGTAAAAGCACTACTTAACGGGTATTAACGAGTTTTACATATACTTCGTGTTGCGAATAAATCACTTCATTCGGGTGTGTGGTAAATGACTTTATTTAATGCATTAAATAAAACTCAAGCTTTAGTAAATATGGGATTGCAAAGACGAGTGATCATTCAAGGAGGAATGGTTTTAATGATAACTTTTCCTAACATGTTTGGAATTTCTCTGGTAGAGGTGAATTACGTAAATCTATTTCACTTTAAAGTGAAGAACTCGAAAGCATTCGGTTATGACTTAATCAAGTAATATGGCAAATATGAACATACTAAACGAGTGGAAAAACACGTTTCTGGCTTGCCAGTCAGTCGCATCTGTAAAATAATTTGGTCTACAATTCACTTTACTCTATGACCATTAAAGCTTTGTCTTTGGTTATGTCGTGTGTTATCAATGAAGATGGGATGATGTTATCGCAGTTTTCGATCGGAGTACAAAGCGGTGAGGGAAAGTGGACGGACCTCCGTGACGGGTAGGTTATGGTCACATTGCAAAGTTCGCTTTGCTTTACAAAAGTACATATAAGCGTACATATTGGCGTATTGGGTAATTTTTTAATATAAATTTTTGATGGCCAGTCATATCTCGCCATTACAGCACAGGCCATCTGGTTTTCTATAAAAATAAACAAATGTAGATTATAGACGTAGACAACACTGATGTTACATTACTTCATACGAAAATGTTGAAGTGAAACTTCTTTATCGGCGTTAAAAAAAAATACTGTCACATTTTTCGGTTACGCGTCACATTTTTCCGTTACGTGCCATCTTTTCTTGTCTCTACAACGGTTGATTCGAAGCCATTTATAACAAAAATATATAATAACGATAACAGTTATAGTAATAAACTATTCGTGTTAAAATAGTTGTTGTTAATATTATATAAATTAAACAGTCTGATGGTTTTTTGACCAATACGGGACTTTATTCCAGCGCTTATCGAGGGATTTCATTTTATCCCGATTTCGATTATAAAACATCTGATCTACGACGATTATAGATTTTAATTTAACGCGTGTAATTAATTAACATTGCATGCAATTTAAGATTTCTCTTATAATTGTCACTTTCCGTAGCATGATAGGTGCCTTCCGAAATCGAATAGGATACAGCTTAATAATCCAACTAATTCGTAAATAACAGACTCTTTCTCATAAAAACGAATTAATTAGTATAAATTAAAGAATTAATTTTACTTAAATCATTATAGATGGCTCGGAAGGCATGCCTCAATAGGTATGCTACCTAAGAACAACAAGAAATACTAAGTTAATGCCAATTTGTGTTTGGAGAATCGAACCCGATAGCCCTTTAAAGAAACCACGATTCTCTCATAGAATCAAATTTAACTGTTGCAATTATAAAACTATAAAAGGCAAGCAAAGCAAGGAGCAAGTGGCACTACAAATCTTGCCCTCAGATTTATGTCTCTGTTTCGTTTTCGTGTTTCTAATAGGCGTAAGTGATGAACCTTTTGTGACTGATACAGCCAGTTAATAATTTGGGCAAGGCATGTCGTTTTCCTTACGATGGTTTTACTACTTCAGGAATGTGTCCAACAATTAAGCCAGTAACCATTACTGCTCTCAAAAACTACAGAGCGTATGTCTTAGAAATATAATAAATTCAATTAAATAACTTTTAGTTTTTGCACGTACAAAATTCTTTAAAACTAACTTCCCCAGATCGCACGTAACCCAAGTTAAAATTAGGGTGCAAATTATGCACCCATGGAGTTCTCACTTCTGAGCGGGAGCCATTACCAGCTCCTTCCGCTAGACCGTATTTAACGAAGAGCGATTCGAATCGTAGAAGACCAATCTCTTTCCGTGCGGCTTGAGCCCTTGGCGTTGTGTAGAGATGCTGGGTCTCTCTACATCTTCTACCGTATTTACCATGAAGCGTTTGGTTCGTATTGCAGCTGAGCTTGAATATCGGACGTCGAGCCAGAATATGTATCACAGTGTCACCTCAACGTCCAGAACTGAGCGTTATTATGATTTTTTTGCCTAGCCAATACGGACGGTGGAATAAAGTATACGAAGCAGCTGGGCCGGATTAAGGGGACGCGGCCGGGCCGGACCGGGGCCACAGACCCTGGGCCAAAAAATGGGCCCCCCACTCCACAATAGACTTCGGAAAAAAGTTTTAAAGCTTTAAATTCCGCCTAGTAAACAACTTTTCTTTTGTTATATTTCTATATGTGTTTTAAGTACTAAAAGAATCTAGTTGCTTTCACAATAAATTATAGATTGAAAAACTCGACTGAAAAAATATATATTTGGAAAATAATTTGGGGTCAGGCGTCTCGACTCCTTAGTTGCCCAAAGGTTTCCAGACCTCTAAATCCGGCATCTAAAGGGTATAATATAGAGCTTTCTTGTAAGTAGGTTAATACGTGTTTCTAGTATACCTATTTGCATAGAATATCAATTAAATCTTAGAATATCTTATGTATTCGTAATGTTAATGTTCACGTTTGACCACTAAGTAAGTGAGTTAAGCAACCAACTCTCAAAGCTGAGGTCGTACTTTAAAAGCCTGTACAATTGATTTATATGTACCATAATCACTTGCTGTACGGATAACATAGTGAGTAGTCTTACTATATGTACGAGATGCTAAAAATATGGAGAAACAGGAATATAACAAAAGTCACGGAGCCCAGGCTCGTGAAGACACTTATATTCCTCATATTTCTGTACTCGGCTGAAACGTGGACCTTGCGAGATGTAGAAAGACAGAAAATAGACGCTCTGGTAATGTGGTGCTGGAGGAGAATGCTTGGGGTTTCGTGGACCGAGTTTCATACAGATGTCTCCGGTATATTTTTGTTTTTTAATGGGACTGAAGGGAAACGAGCTGGCTGTTTTTTTTTTAATAAAGTGATAATCGGTACAGAAAATTAAGGTAAATTGCCTCGACCTCACTCTTCAAAGAGCTGTAGAAGAAGATAAGTCAAATTGTTAACAGTGATCTTCAGACATCATGTGGCACTTAAAGACGTGGAAAGAAAATACTTTTTAAGCGTATTATAATATAATTATTTTACATAATTTTAAATTACACTTTTTTCCGACGTTTCTTAATTATAAGTTTATAATACATAGCTTCAATCCGGTTAAAAGTGTTTTCTTTCAGCATAAACCATATTAGTCCTTCAATCAGCTGCAAAGCAGATTCTTTATAATATTTGTGATACCTATGATCGTCTTGGCTAAAGTGACGATACATCGTTGGCGACTGAAATGAATTTGTAATATAATCTTGCTTAAATGTAATAAAATCAATGTACTGGCACGCCCGTCTTGGATAGTCCAAGCTGATGCATACGCAAGCATGATGAGTTGTTTCCATTTTACATAAAAAAATATATAAAGACGTCAATAAGTTTTTAGTTTAATTTACTTTCACTAAAGTAATATACCTTAATGTAATTTCAGTAAAGTATAATTAATAAGTACTCAAATTTGCGAGAGTTATTTCGACCCGAGTTTGTTCCGTGAGCTGAAATATTCGCAGCACGCACTGTGTGGCCTTGACAATAGAATACTAAACAGAATGCGTATTGCATCCTGCAAGTTTCTACCGCAGAGAAACCCAACTTTTCACCACAATCATCTATTTACGTGACTTCGAAGTTTTAGAAAGACGCTAAGAGTTATCACTTTCATACGCATATTAAATTTTGCCACCTCTATTGAGCTGGAGCAATCCGAGTCCAATGTTTTCTGTTACGACTCATTCTAAAAAAATCAGTGACATTAGAATCTTTTTAGGTCTGGGCCTCAAATTTTTGATTCTGTTTCATGATCATTTGTCAATCGAATAGACATGTAGGTGATCGGTCTCCTGTGCCTAACACGTAGCGTCGACTTTTTGGGTCTAAGGCAAACTGGTTTCCTCACGATGTTTTCACCGCTTAAATGAATGTTAAATGAGCACATAGAAAGAAAGTGCACAGCCGGTAATATAACCTATGACCTCAGGGATGAGAGTCATACTCTGCTGATGTTAAGTTATACCGCCGCCCATGAACACTCATACTACTAGAAGGCTTGCGAGTACCTTTCCGGCCTTTATGGATGAGTAAAAATGCTCATTCATGACCCTAAGTCGAATTCTATAATGTAAACTAAAAATATTCATATCCGAACCAGTATTGCGATATAACGATCCTTATTAAACCAACGGATTATTACATACGATGTTTACTGGAAATCGAACTGTCAGTTGACTTAATATCCTATAATCACTAGATGGGGCAGAGGCCGTCCACAGTGAGTCTCCTTCGCGTTCGGCCTTGAGCCTCGTATTTTACCCCGGTCCAAGTCTTTCCGGCTTATCTCCAACTGTACGACGCCAGGTTTGGCTTGCGACGGCACTGCTTCCGCTTCCCTTGCGGGTTCAAGGAAAGCGGAAGCCAATCAAGCGCGTGCGTGGGTATATAATTTGAATCCCTTCGGAGTGTAACGTCAATAATTGACAAATTACTTATTGGTAAATAGATTGCTTTAAATATTTAAATTTCGTTTCTAACACAGATTATGAAACACGATTTTGTAATGATATATAAATCTTGTAATTGCCGAGAGGATGTGAAATAGGTGTGCCACCATTTTACATCACATAAATATTTTCTAACATTATGTAAATTTGCTTTTTATAGCTTTTAATAAAATAAATTTAGGAACCGATATAGACCAGGGCATATAGCGCCCGCACCGATTTTCTTTGCGCACTTGCATTTGCATTATAACAGATATTTTTGTATTATAGTTTATTACGATAGAAGATATATCTAGAAATAGAGAGACAGAGATGCTTTTAAATATTGCAATGGCTTGGCATTTTTTCAAGTCTTCACAGAACCTTATTGTGTTTAAAATAAAATAAAAACAACAACGCTACAACCTTTTTAGATCAGGGCCTCAGATGTCTGTATCTGTTTCATGATAATTTGTCAATCTTATAGGCAAGTAGGTGATCAACCTCCTGTGCCTGACAGACGCTGTCGACTTTTTGGCAAAGCAAGCTAGTTTTCTCACGATATTTTCCTTCACCGTTCGAGCGAATGTAAAATGTACACATAGACAGAAAGTCCAAAGACCTCAGGGTTAAGAGTCGCACGCTTAATCCACTCGGCCAACACTGCTGTCACACAAAACACAAAAAGGTTTTATTAAACCTTATTGTATTTAAAAAATTAATAATCATTTTTACATTCCAGTAGAACAAAACGCTGAGCTAAAATAGTTAATAAATTCAAAAGTACTTCATATTCTTACTCATATTAAATAAAAAAATTACTTCCTTTTTCTAATAGCTTATTAGAAAAATGTATTATTAGTTTTATCTTGCTTGGACATTACCTTGTACGCCGGTGCGTGGGCGGTACAATCGTTAAGGAAATAACATCTTACGTAATAATTTCGATTTGAATTTTCTATCGCTTTATTTCGCTTATAAACTTTATTGTTTCTTAAATGGTTTATTGACTGTAATTGTGGGATGATTGTCGTATGCCAATTGGGCGCTGTATAAATTTATTTTTCGTATTCTTTTGTTTTCTATCACTCTTTCGAGGCTTCGTACTATTTGTCCCAATTTAAATAGTCAGTTAAATCAGTTTAGTAAGTCTAATAATTCGTGATTATTTTCTTATTATCACGTATAAAAAATTGCTTTACAACCCATCCAAATTTTTTAAATAATAGCAAATGTTTTTGAAGGCAAGGTGCATTTAGTGTGTGAGAGTATTTATGCCATAAGTTATTATACACAATCTAAATGTACCACTTTCTTTACAAATAAACGATCTATTTAAGTTTCCGTTATCATATTTCTTTATTTTCCAGCTCTTTTACTTTACTTTTCAGAATTTCTTCGAGGTTTTGGTCCATGAAGGAAATCTTAAAAAGGCAATTTCCCCATCACCTCTAGAAAATTGTCTTGGACACTTGTATCTTAGCTACTTTCACATACGGCTGCCAAACATGGACTTACAATACAAAAATAAAAACCAAACTAGTAGCATGCCAGAAAGCATTGGAAAGAAGCGTTCATAAAATAAGAAACTACATAAAATTAAAAGCGAAAAAAAAGTGATAGATCCCTTACAATACGCCGTAAATGAGAAGTGGCAATGGGCGAGGCATATAGCAAGATAAAAGGCACAGATATAAGGTGGACTTTAAATACAACTGTATGGAAAGGACCAAGGAGAAGAAGGAGAAGAGGGCGCCCCAAAAAAAGGTGGATAGAAGAAGTAGAAGCGAATGGAGAAAGAAAGCCATGGACATAGTTAGTTGGAAAAAGCTGGAGGCCTTTATCCGCGAAGGGGTTCCGATCGACGGTACTGAATTTACCTATGATATTGTGTATCTAACCTGTATATTATCTTCTTTGTCAGTATTAGAAATTAAACGGGCTTTATTATTACAATCATTTTTCTTAATAGGCAAATAACCTTAATCACGACACTGAATGTTACTTAGTCTTAGACGTGCTGGCTACCTATTTTTGGCACGCATTGAGACTTGGAAGGACTTGAAACATACAAGTGGTGGGAACATACACAAGGTATATCTGACTGAACAAATATCAATAAATAATTTAAGATGAAATGCATTAGAACGTTTTGTGATCAAACATATCTCGGAAGATTTACAGCCATTAACCAATAGCTAGTTGTAAGCCAATTTAATTAGCTGATCACACGGAAGGATGCTGTAACAACGAATCGTAAAGCCTTGGTTATAATAAAGCGTGTATAAATACAAAATTGGAGGAAAGTTTTCACATAATTCGAACTGTTTATGGGAATAATTGTAGTATTGTTTGAATCGTATTGCTAAATTGGTTACTATGCTTAGAATAATCGTTCGTAAATGTTTATGAATCAACTTTAACGGTAAGTATGACTTCCTTTTGTCAAAATAAATATTCGGGCACACTTATCTAACTCTGTATCTGAAGGTAAATTTGGAGATGGAACGCTAGGCATGACTTACGAGAACAATTCTTAACGCTAAGACTTGACATTGACCCTCAAAGACAATTAGACAACAACGTATTATGTATATCATCATCAATTGAATTTCCTAGTTAAGTTCACTTCCCCTAATTCCTCTAACTACAGAGGATTGTAAAATTATGAAAAGTATGGGTTGTATGTAGCAAGTGAAAACTTCATTGTTGTTCTGTACAATAAATAATATATATACACACCGTTATAATTAAATAACCATTGTAATTATAACTTAATAACTAACGTACCTAAAATTTTATAAAATATGAACAAAATCAAACACTGTACCCTTTTTATTAACGTAAACTCAATTTCACTGATACTTGCCATTTATTGATACTAACGAAAATCTATTTATCACAGCGTAGACACATTCCGTAAGTATTGGTATGTATCACTTAATTCGTAAAATAGCTGTATGAACTAGTCCTATTATCAATGAAATACGAAGAACGAACACGCGGAAGCCCTGGGCAGTGTTATATCTTGTACGAAAACAACTCGATTCGAAATTAATTGTTTGCGCCTTAAACCGGCCATTAACATTTAATACTTTGATGACTTAGCCTTCGCTTTGTGTATCCTACTAATATTGATTTTGCCAACATAGTTTCTACTTTGACAAACATATTCCTATGCCATTTTTACTAACAGCGAAACGGATAAAAGCATTACGTGGTGACTGTTGTGACTGCACCGTAGTAGAAAAACGGTTTTAGACGTGAAACACAAACCAAATAAGGTTTTATGTTAGTTATTAAAATCTAGTGTACCTACCATGTACAAGGACTGTCAACTAGTTTTGCAAAAGTAGTTATCTTATTTTCCATTTTATGTATTTTTCACATCTTGAGTAAAGTTTAAACCCCCATATAAATAAAAACTAAATCCGTCCAGTTACACTCTTATAACTTGAACAAACCATTTGTCTTTTTCTTACTCACAGTCCATTAATAATCTAACAACGAACAAGTTCAAAATACCTTTTTTCCAAATATGATCGCATTTATCGTCACAAACTAGAAAGTAAATATCGTATTGTTTTGCTCGGAATATTTTATTTATGTATCCGTTAATTTGTATTGAATAGATGCGAGTTATTGTTAGGTTCCGTCTGGTTAATAATATTTTTTTACTAATGGAATAACTATATTTCTTTCTCATTTCTGGTTTCAATTTAATTTTACATATATTTTATTTATTTATACTTCGTTACATTTATGGAAAAACAAATACCTAGCATAAAGGGATGCAAGGCATTTCTTCCAGGTAACCCTAGTAAGGAAAATAAACCAAAAAAATAAATATGAATATATGGGTAAACTGCAAGAAGTGCATACCCAAATTTTATTAAAAAAATTAAAATATAAAATCACCAACCTTAATCTACTATGATACAAAAAAATAATAAAACTAAAAAGGTAATCTCGCGGTTTCATGAATTGCCATGCAATGTAAAACAAGAAGAAATACAAGTATTACAAAAGTCACGATGAAGCATATGGTTAAGAAATGTTTATGTAGAAGAGTTTTAAAAGATGTAAGGGGTAACCAATCGTATGGAGTCGGGCTTCCTAATCCACAACAGAGATCCTAAATGAATTGCCTAAAAGGATAAGCTGTAAGATGGAATTTCCAAAAAGCATCTGTTAGAGGAACATAACACATACGTTATAAGGACCTGAGTATTTAAATTCATTTTTAAGATAAGAGGGAGTTTTGGGATGGAAAAGAATTGTATATAGAAGATGAGCGTCACGTCTAGTCGAATAGGAATATCCGAGCTTCCTGTGGAATTTGTACACGTATAAAACGCATGCAGATATTCTGCAGGTGATCAATATTGTCAAGCCACTCTTCATTCATATCAGAGGTGCATGAGTCCGCATAATCGAGAATAGGAAGCAGAAGGCGGCGTCACGTCGTAGAAGTGGCGTATAGTTTGCTGCTGATTTCCCTTACTTATTCTATGAATCGCACCTGTCACAGATATACAGTATACCGAATAAGTCTACTTCTTATCTATTGCACTAATAGCATGCTGTCAACTATCAAGTATGGTACTGTCAATGTCAAGTCTAAAGTGTTAAACAAAAAGCGACTGGCGGCTTCTAATATGTTTTTTTTATGTTAAATAGTTTTCTCACGTAGATTGTTTATGTTAATTTTAAGACATTAATATATTTTGTAATAAAGACATTTATTTTCATAGTTTTACCGTTTACGTCTTAAGTAATTTATTGTATAATATAATGATAGATGATCTAGAAAAGCTTAGTTGTAGTAAGTATCGACGAAGACGCTTTTATATTTTGTATTAATATATTGATTGAGTTGTGTTTCATTAAGCACTGAATATTTCAGGAGAGGAAGTAGATTTAAGTGATGTTGATCATTCGGCAACAGAAGATGTTAAAGAGCGAGAAGAAAAACCTAAAAAGAATCGTAAAAGAAGACGTCGTGAAATAGACATGGTAGGTTTATTTTGTGCTTATATATGTACATATTATTTGCGTATCTATTCTGTCTTTCTTAATTTCGAGGGCTCACTGTGCAACATTTTCAGTATAAAGTTAAACGTTTAAGTTAGTAGCAATCTTAGATATACTATAAGAATTTATTAGTATAGTAATCGGACAACTTTCAGATAAAGTTGTCCGATGATGACGAAAGTGATGATGAGGGGCTGACTAAGAAGTTGCTGCGGAGACAGAGTCCTGGACCAAACTCTCCTGCTTCACATAGGGAACCTCGGTCCTGTGTGCTCAAGGTGAGGCTAATGTCTCACAAAATAGGATCTTTACTTTTTAAATACCTCAAAATATATTTTTACAAAAATGTTTATTAGCTGTTGCTAATATTTCTTTATCACACCTGCATAAATAATTTCAAATCTCAATAGGTTTTACAGCTCTCAAACAAAGGTTTTATACCTAAATTCAACTTATGTTATAGAAACATAAATGGGGTCTAAAGTATGTAAGCGCTTATATTACTTGAGACCTAGCAACTATAAATAAGAGCCATTAAGATAATTGTCCTAAACTTCTAAGTAGTAAGAGCAAGAAGTAATAACAACTATTATAAATTTAATATTGACATAAACCTGCAATTTTTCTTGTAAATTAAGTGTAAATATAATATTAATAATATTAATAATAGAATATTAATTCACCTAATTTTGTTTAATTTACAAGAAATGAAAACTTATATACTATAATTGGAACTTTGTGCTAATTATGACTTCTGTATCCATAATCAAAAATGTATTGAATATAAGGCAGACATAGTATGCAACTTGAGACTAAATCTGCTTCTTAAAGAAACATTTTGACAATTCCTTTAAAACAGTGAAAGTGTTCCACTTCTCTTAAAACAGGTTATCAATTTATTTAAAAGATATTTTATTGAACAGTATATCACCAACTAATATCCTCAACATAATATTTATTCAAAAATTAGACTTCATAATGCATTATATTGTGAAAAGAGTAAGGTTTTATTTGTGTGAAATTTTTCAGGCAAGCCAAAAACGCCGGCCCCTATCCCGTCTTTTAGAACAACTGCTCCGTAATCTTGAAAAACGAGACCCAAATCAGTTTTTTGCTTGGCCAGTGAATGACAACTTTGCACCAGGCTACTCCACTATAATAAGAAGACCTATGGATTTTTCCACAATGAAACAGAAGATTGATGACAATGAGTATCGATCACTTAATTGTTTTATTGTAAGTAAATTATTATATGTAAAAAAGTATCTAATAATGATACAGTGGACTATTTTATATTGCTTGCATTGTTGTTCTAAAGTACTAACCATAGTTGTCCTATAAATATTTTTCTATAGAATTTCTGTTGTATACAGAAATCAAATATATTTAGAAATACATATATAATAACTCTAAGCATTTTCAATTTTATTTTGATTTCTGCATAGACCATTTTTTAAAGCTACTACAATACAGTAACAACAACAATACCACTTTTTGCAACAACTGCTAAACTACAGAGATGATACATTTATTAATAATGTTACTTAAATGTGATAGATGTTTTGTTTTGTATTGTGTAAAGTTTATAATGGTAATAAACAATTTGTTAATTAAATTGTTCCAGAGTGATTTTAAACTCATGTGCAATAACGCAATGAAATACAACAAGACTGGTACAATATATCACAAGGCAGCTCGGCGGTTATTACATGCTGGTCTAAAGCAGCTTACACCACAAAAGCTAAGACCTCTTGGAGACATCCTTACCTATATGTATGAGATACCTATTAAGGAGCTTGGATTTGATATTGGAAAAATGGATGTGGTAATATTTTATTTAACTGATGTCACATTTAAGAGAAATGCTTAAAACACATTTTATTTTAATTTCAATAGTAAATTATGATGTCTGTTTTCATGTGAAAAAATATTATATTCTTTTGGATGTAAATGTTTTGTTTATATACTATTGATTTAAATAATATATGAGCCTATTATATGCCTCAAGTATGTGATAAAATTTTAAGTCTTATATTGCTATTAAATTATGCTTAATTAATTGGAGATTTCGTTATTGTAGGTAGGGAAGTAATTGAGGCATAAAATATGTTAAATGCATATCAACATCATTGAACTGTCGCACCTTATTATGGTGAATAGAAAATTCAACATATATTTGTAGACATAAATTAGTTTTTAATAATTAATAATTGAAAATAATGTAAAATATATCATATAATGCCCTTGTAGATTGTCAAATTTTTAGAATAATACTCGGTAATATGCACATTGATCTATGGACTTCTTTCGAGAAGTTTTTCATAATTATTGCAATCAACATACAAGTTACCAAAGTTCATTCATTACATGTTCCGTTTCCGACTAAAATCTCCTGCCTTTTGCTTTATCCTTTATTGTATTATAATGTATTATCTTCTCTCATAATCAATAATAATATTAAGATGTAACATGTTTATGTACATACTTTGTTTTTAACTAGCTTATTTATCCCTTTGTTTTCTTTTGATGTGATGTTGTTTTTTTTTCTCGCGTGTAGTTTCCTTTTACATGAAACTGGCATAAAGTTAAAAATATTGCCATAATATTAGATTGTTCTTTTTCGTTTCTTCGACTTTCAAATCACTCAGATGCTAAAGTTTTCACTTCAATAAGTAGTGTTTTAATACATGCATTATATATACAATGATATATATATGTGTGTGTGAAAGTTCATTAATTAAAAAATAATGTCGGAATTGTACCTATAAAAAAGTTGAATAAAATAGTATGAAGCCAGGTAGCGCCAATCATCATTCAGAGACATCATTTAGAGTTCCTCATAAAGCCTTTCCAAAGATCAATGTGCTTCGAGTGAGCACTGCATATGCCATGTGCATGCGTTAACTGTAGTTTGACAATGTACAATGAAATTTACGAGAGTAATGTTCCACGCAGCCGCTACGGACGTATGGTAGAAAGGTTTGCAATATAATTACTAGCCCTGCGGGATAACTGGAGACTGATTATTAGTTTTTGGTTCCACTGTATATAATTTTCTATTGTTTTATATATATCTGTGGGTTTCATGAACAAATGTTAACTAAAATAATATTATAGATGCCTGACTTTTGAGATTTTTGCATGATGGGGGAAGTTTTGCACGAGTTGATTTAATTATTACAGTTCTGTAATTAGAACTGACATCTCGAAATCCTTGAGTCCCAAGAAGCCTAAATGTCTCTTGCCAAATGCGTAGGACTTTGCTGTACGTTTGCGACAAATTCTGTGAAAGATCGTTTGGCGCCTTTGTATCGTCACTGAGTTTGACATTTTAGAAATGTCAACTGTCATATTCTTATATTGGCATCTATTTAAAAAAGAACAGTGCTTTACAATAGTGGAGTATATACTATTTAGTTTAATTAACAATGTGTTGAATGTAAGATTTCATTTTATATTTTTACAAATAAGATTATATATTCATTTCTAAGTGTTGTGTTAAAATTGAGGTTTTTTCGTTGATTTTCGAAGTTAAAGACGGCGTTTATTAATTGTATATATTTTGTTATTTTCAAAATTCCCTCAAGGTCTCCTGTTATTTTGTTACGTAGTGTATGCACTTAGTAATAGTGACTAGAATCGCTTAAAATCTGTTTGTTTGTTAAATTATAGTGCGAACTTTTGCATGCGGCGTGTGTGTGTATGTTTTCGATTTCGGGCTTTTTGATAAACGATTGGAAAATGCACGACGAACTTTATGGTATATGAAACCTGAAACTTTTATCAACAGCACAAAGTGCTCAAGCGGAGCAGTCCCATAAAGAGTGGTGGGTCTGAGTGTGACGTGGTCTCCGACGGGCAAGAGAGGCAGGATTCTGGAGACAGTGTGAAGATCCAGATGGAGGCCGCTAGGGAGCAGCACAGGAGACGGTTGGCTAAGAAAGGTAGCGCAGTAGCTTTTAGTAAGAGAAACTAGAACATACTTTCAGCGTCTTTTTAAAGAAACACAAATTACCAGAAAGAGAAGAGAAAAGGAACTGCCTTTTCTCTTCTCTTTGTTATTATGAGACGGTGGACGCCTCTTAATCACCATTAATCATCGTCAATTGAGTCAGTAACAATAATGGTTATTACAAACAGCCGGAAGATCTTCTTGCGGTTTCTTTAACTGTCAATGTTCTTTAAGTGATAAATTTTATAGAGGTGTCATGGAATACGGTAGCATCTCTTTTAGCAACTCCTCATTGGGGTGTTAAAGATGTTAATTTCTGTGCGTCTTTAAGATAGCGTGTGTTGACCTCAAAAACATTGACTTGATAGTTTAGAATTAATATTAGACTTAAGATCCTTATTAATCCAAAGTTAGGCTAGATCGTATTAATGTCCGTTTTACCATCCACGTTCATGATATCTCAGTGAAGAAACAATTTATTGGAAAAAAAATCGGTTGTCTGTAAAGTTGGTTTACTGACGATAGTTGAACGTGACAATGTCATAAGAAAATACTGATGGAATGGTTGCTTTTACAAAAGAAAATTTTAATTTCATTTGTCTGATAGATATTTTGTATGAATATAATGAAGTAGGTAAATGGAAATCACAATTGAATTGATCAAGTTACATTTATTTGTACGTATAAATACAATTATGTCAATTTTTTTCATCGCTCACTCAAGTAAGAGAGAGGCTGATTATGCCTCTTTGTCGCTCGTACCGCGCTCTCGCTTGCACTTCAAGCCTTAAATGGAACACCTAAGAGCGAGGTAACGCCGCATGAATCATGTTTTATCGTGCGTGCAGCCGGCTCCATCGAATTATAAGACGTTGTCACGTCAAAAACTTGAGAACTGTAGTTCGAAAATAATTTTAAGTTCAAATGGCCAAACTAGGCTGACAAAAATAGAATCCTGAATACGATGACGTCACTCCCAGACGTGTTCAGGTGTGACGTCATCGCACTATCCGCAGATTGACGCAAATACATAAATATTTATGTAGAAATTATTAGAATTATGTAGAAATTTATAATTTAATTTCAGCGTTCCCCCGGATGGATGCGGATGGCAAAACGACTCTGTGCCTCGTGACACACCCTGTGGATAATACCGAAGATAAACCGGTCACACTTGGCCAATATATTGGGAAGTTAAATCAGGGAACTGGGTCGTTGCACAGTAAGTTTGATGATTATGTAAACGTTTACAAGTTTTTAACATAAATTAATACATAGTGGGGCCATCGTATTCAGACAACCCTTATAAATAAAAATGTGTTTGTGTACTAGTGTACACGTAAGAAGTGAAACTTCTTTATGACCTTATTTCTCGAAAAATGATCTACTATATGATCTACAACTTACAGAAATTGGTTAAATAAAGTTAAATTAGAAAAAAAATTAACAAAAGGCTTTTATTATCATAGACATGAATACAATTATTCCATTTTACCTTATTACTACTAATATTGTTACAGAATTTCATTAATTGTAATATATTTATTACTATCATTGTTATCGTTATTATATATTTTTGTTATTAATGGCTTCAATTAATCAACCGTGGTAGGGACAAGAAAAAGATGGCGCGTAACTGAAAAATGTGACGGTAAATATTTTTCCAACGCCGATAAAGACGTTTGACTTCAAAAATAAAATTATATTTCCGCTACAACCCCTTATTTATGTATATGTTATGTATAATTTAAAATTCAATATTAAAGACCGGTGTTGTACTCGTTATTTACTTTAAAATATCGTCCAACTATGGCCGGCTATCTCGTATCCAATGGTGCTGGATGGAAGTGTTTAACCAAACTATTACCGTAGGTTCTGACTCTAGTTGAATGAATTTTACATTATTTTTTTACTTCTCTGTTATGTACAATATAATCGCGATCAAGAGAATTTGATCGTAAAATTCGTAATCTTTTACTAAAATAAACTTTTGTCTCTTTCTGACGAGTAGTGTTAACGATGTGACAAAAGACATGGTTACGTTAGTTATCAATTAGGTTACTTTTCTATAGGGGGAAAATTGTCTTAATTCACTGCCAGTTCCCTAAGAACGAGAAGAACTTGCTGGAACTCTATCACTTTTAAATCAAATTTCACCTCTACGTGACAAAATAATTTTCAGTAAGTGAATCTTAATGTTTCAGGCACCCGGGAAGACCGTCGTAACTTGGCCAAGTGCGTGAAGCCCCTCAACTACGGACCCTTCAGTTCATATGCGCCTTCCTATGACGGAACCTTTTCAACGCTCACTAAGGACGAGACCCACCTCATATACCATACTTTACGTATGTATATGGCTGATAAATTATCCACAATGTTTATGTGAATTTGTTTTATTTATTGTTTTATTACACACTTATAATATAAAAAAGTAAACAAATGTGCATCACATAACAAGGTCAACGCACTGACTACGTACCATCCGGTTACTGCGTGCACGCACACGTACGCACGAAACGTGCAAAACCAGTTTTATTGTAGTTATGTGCAAGTAACGATACAAAGATGTCACAAGTATTTTGACCCGATAAAGGAGATACTAGGAGTACTAAGTTCTTCTAAGTAAATCAAGATTTTTAAAAACATTTTCAGATTACACGACTCTACAGAAAAAATGTTGTTTGTCTTAAAGTTTATTAGATTTTTCGGTTAATTTTACTCAAAACGAAAAGGACCTTTTTTGGTATAAAGTTTGCCTTTGTGAGTGTTGCATACTATAATCATATTTGACTATATTTCGGGTTTATTGAGAGAAAGTACTTGTAGATAAAAAAATAAAAATGGTGGTAAAAAAGTGATTTCGACATCTGTAATTGTGATTTCCATTTACCTCCTTTTATATAACCTCTTCTGTATAACCATACAAAATATCTATCAAACAAATAAAATTAAAAAAGCAACCATTCCATCAGTATTTTCTTATGACGTTGTTACGTTCAACTATCGTCAGTAAACTGACTTTACAGACAACCTATTTTTTTATCTTAATTTAATATTAATTCAAGAAGCGTTGGTATCGGTATCGGCGAATCCTTACTTTAAAGCTTTTATCTCGGGAACAACTGGAAAAACCAGACTGGTAGTTTTTGATAGATTTTGAATTTTAAGAGTAACATTAATCGATATCAACTCCGGGGAAATAAATACAGATAACACAACTCTCTCTACAGCTGTGGTACTTTTTGACATTCAACACCTTTTGTCTTCACACACCGTGACCACGCACGCTGTAAAGCACGCGAAACGTCGGAAAAAATTGAATGTAAAATTATGTAAAATAATTATAAGTTATAATAATTTATAGCTTCAATCCGGTGAAAAAGTGTTTTCTTCAAATATTCTTAAACTTTAACTATTTCTTACAGCGGCAGAAACGGGCCAAGGCAACGAAGAGATGCTTCGCTTCGCCCCCGAATCTCCCTGGTCGCTTATATATGATATGGAGGCCCTCTTCCCAGCCAAGAAGCCCCAGCCCGAACCAGCTGTTAGTAAAGATGATAATGTAAGTATTGTTGGTCTATGTTTTTTATTTAATTCAATGCAGTGTCGCCTTCAGCATGCGACTCTTACCTGAGATACTAGGTTCGAACTCCGGCTGTGCCCCAGTGAAAAGTCAATTTCTTCTTGCGCTTTTAACATACGCTCGTAAGGTGCTAGCCTATAGCCTATATATAGAAATAGATTTCTATATCTGTTTCATGATCATTTATAAGCAAGTAGGTGAGCAGCCTTCGTCTTTTTGGGTCTAAGGCAAGTCGGGTTCCTCACGATGTTTTCCTTCACCGTTCGAGCTAATGTTAAATGCGCATCGCAATAAAAGCCGTTGGTGCACAGCCGGCCATCGAACCTACGACCTTAGGGATGAGTAAGGTGAAGGAAAACAAAAAATTCGTGAATCATATTTAGAAAACCTAGTCCTGACCTAAAAGATGGGTTTTCCGTTACATAGTTGTTGTGATATCCACTCTCTCTTTCTAGAGGCTATATCTTATATAGGAAAATAAATTATATCGTTATTCTAGATTATTATTAGAATCCTTATCGTTTTTTCAGGATATTTCAAAAGTAAAAATAGATTTAGAGGAGTTACGTACACTATCGGAAGTGGGCGTGGACACGGACTTCCTCTCGGAGATTGAAGACGAGGTGGCGGCTGCTCAGCACGATTATGGCATCACGTCAGCTCTGAGGCACACGGCTGATCTGATCACCAAGCTCGAGAAGGAACAGAAAGATCGGTAATTGCCTTTTACTTAAAAGAAACTTATTTGGTTAGAAGAACAAAAATATGAGTGTCATATATATAAATGTAAAATTAAATTACAAATTACATAAAGTCTAGGCTTCATAATGAAATAGTTTATTATGTTAATAATATCACTAAATAAACAGGCTAATAATATTATTATAGATTTTGAAATAATTGTACACAGCGCCATCTGTATTTAATTACAGTAAGCAATGTTTTTTTAGTAACAGAAGCTCTCAATAGATGGCGCTAATTTTATGATTGATTTTAACCAAGTTATTGGGAGTCTTTACAATTCATTCACGAGTACATTACTTACATTATTATTCAGTATACGAGTTCATTTTTTACAATTATTGACGTAGAGAAGTTCAAATATATATCGTGATCCTTGAGATCACGTCAATATTTCTTGATGCGTTACTAATGCATTCAATTTTGTGCAAAAAATGCAAGGGTTATGTATAACAGACCAATTAAATGATGAGGAATTGAATCTGGATGTTACAACTGTATTTCTTGTAATCACCTTGGATTCGAAACTTCAGTGGTCCCCTCATATTAACGGATTGGTGAAGAGATTTAGTTCTGTAGCTTACGCGGTTAAAAAAATTTGCTCACTAACTGATGTCGATACAGCTAGACTTGTTTATTGTTACTTTCACAGCTTAATGACTTATGGCTTATTATTGTGGGGTCATGCTGCTGATGTCGAAACTTTTTCATTCTGCAGAAGAGGGATAATAATTTAAAATGTAGGGAATCTCTGAAAGATAAATTCAAGGAAATTAATATACTTGCTTTTCCTTCGCAATATATTTATGAAAATATGTATGTATACAAAATAGTGATAAGTTTACTAGAATAGAACATAATGTTAATACTAGGAACAAACGCAGGCTGCAATTTCCCCGTACTAGACCATCTAAAGTTAGTAATTATTTTTTGGGAAAAGGGATACTCTTCTGTAATAAAATCCCAGAGGCTCTTTTATCTCTGCCTTTTAATAAATTTAAGTAATGTATTAAAGACAAGCTGTGTAAAAAGGCTTACTACAAGGCAACGATTATCTAGTTGATAAAAGGGCCTGAGACTAGTGCCAGACAGGCTACTTCTAATTAATTTGTTTGACCATACGCTATTTTAAAAGAGTACCGAGAGTTTTTTACGCCGGCTTTTTCTCTCGGCCTACATCCTCTGTCTTCTTTGCCGATGAGTAGGGATGTCTACTTATTTCAATTTAATGACGTGGAATAAGTGATACTTGTATCTTATGTTCCATAATAAACAAATTTCATTTTATTTTAACGCGGTATAAATAAATATTGAACGAGCACGTTGACATAATATCTAGATTTTGTGATCCATCAGTATCTGTCAATACTTATTGACTGTGTGTGTGGGTGTTGATTTGGATGAGCACTCAAAGTAAGATGTTGGATCACTGTTTTTATAAAATAGACTTACGTAAAATATGTTTGTGTTTAGTGAGTGCGAAGTATTATTTAACAAATTTTGGATATAGGGGGTACTCTTCTAAAACGTTACGATGCGGGGCGGGGATTGAATTACGCGTTATTGTAAATAGTATTTTCGACTTTCCAGTACTTTACCAGTGTTTACGAAACGTTTTGCTATTGGGTACAGAACACGTTACGGCGCGTTTCATGGGGAGGGTCAAATATTGCGTTATTCTTGAACACATCCTTATTAAAAAATTAATGTATATTACTGATTACTTAAATTTATCGTCCATTATTATATCTACTCCGAAGAATGATCTTCTGACTTCTGACGATATATATATATGGTAAAATGAGTTGACTCAATATATATTGAGACAGGTATCGTGATATTGTATAGCGATATTTACTGACCGTCTGCCTGCAATATTTCTTCTTTATAATGTATATAAATATTTTCGGTAATAGGTAACTTTAATACAAGTCGAACAGCCTTATTTTAGGTCGGTAAAATACTACAAACCCTCAAATTTAACCTGAAACCATTCATATCTATGAATTATAATAATTCTAATATGTTTTATACAATACAATATGATTTATTATAGTTTTAAATATTGAAATATTAATTGTTTTATACATGAAAAAAGTATTAAAAGATTCTTAATGCATTTCGTATCCCTTCGTATTTGCGTTTATCTCAATGGAACATGTTGTTCGTTTACCTGCTCATTTGAATGGTCCAGTGACTAGGCTGTCTCGCTCTTACAACTTGATTACTAACATTGATGAAAATCTCAATGTTCTAATATAATCGATGTGTATGTGTGTAAAAATTGTGATGTCATATTTTCTTGTATAATTTTATGAGTACACACTGTTTTAGAACTTATAAACTTAAATATAGATTGCCCATAGTGTTTTCGTACATTTCATAGTTGATTGGGAGTGTATTAGACATAAAAATGCCTTTCATCCGGAGGTACTAATCTGTCCCTTTACATCACAGCTTCGACACAATTTAATAGAAAGAGACAAAAGAGTTTAGTACATACATGAAAAACTTAGTTTTATGAAGGAGTCCTAGCCTCGTGTTTCTGTATCTGTTTCGTGATCACGTTTTCTCGCTGACACGTCCGTTATTGGGTCCAATAACTTAACTTTAAGGGGTTTACATCTGGTTTTACTTCCAGTCTATCAGCTCCGCCACCCTGGCACCTGTCCCTCTGCCCGAAGCCTGGAGGCTCCGAGCGTGAGTTGGCTCGTCTCACGGCATCCTGCCTTCGAGCCATGATCCGCCGAGTGCCACCCGCTCGCTTAGCCCCAGTTTCACAAGTGCGCAAGGCCATGGGGGTCACTTTGGATCATCTGGGTACGTATGAGTGTACGTGTTTCAAATGCCACTAGTACTACGTCAAAAAAGGTAAATTATAGTAGATTGGAATCACCTAATCAAACTTATTCTATAATAACTTTATTCATATAGGTAAACAAGTATACTTATGAACGTCAGAAAAGTTAAATTAATTGTAAATTTACATTTACTATCAGTTCCCAAGTCAAGGGCGTAGAGCAGGCAAGAAGAACTGGAAAGATACTCTCCGCCTTTCTTTTTAATCACTAGTCAAAGTCAAAATATATTCTTAAGGTAACTTTTGTACACTTATATCGTTATAGAACCAGAGTTAGCCTATTGCCGTGCGATTCTCATTTCTAAGGTCAAAGGTTAGGTCAAAAAAATACTGCCAATGGGGGGTTTTTGACGTTCATTAGTGTCCAATGTGTTACCTATATGAATAAATGATTTTTGAATTTGTCTTTGGACTTTGTTCACATCTAACACCCGCTCGTATGAAGGAAAATATAGTAAAGACATCGAAATGTCTTAAATCCTTAGATCGGTGATATGTCAGAGAAAGCAATGATTACTTTCTTGCCTAAGAAATAAATAGCTAGGATTGTAATCGCCCTGTATTATTATCTTAATCTTGCACTTTTTCAAAGTGGTTGTGGCCGGATTCTGGTCCAAATATATATATATCGGTAGTAAGGCCCACGTGTTGTTCGTAATGTTCTTACGATTACATTTGCAGTTGCTTTCTTCACCACGTTGCATATTTCGTATTTATTTTTACGTAAATAAACGTCTAGACGAGTTGTTTAATAATAGTTTTATCAATTCCACCAAATAGAAGTTAAAATAATTCACAGTACGTGCGGATGCAAATAGATTTACAGCGCGGTGAGTTCTGCGTACGATTCCGCTGCATGTCGTTCCAAACAAAAGTGACCGATCACCTGTCGACCCGTTCCGTGCTCAATCTCGAACCTCTGACGTTAAAAGATAAAAAATGATTTGACATGCGGAACCGTACACAGACCTCACTCAAACGCCATCTGTGAAAGAGACAATCGACACTTTTAACAGCTAATAACGACATCTAAGATCGTTTTAACGCAGCCTTGCCGACATATATATACATATGGTATAATCTGATAAACTAGCTTTTGTTAGTAATTAACTAACAATAAAAATATTATAAAAAATAAATTAAATACAGCACAACAGTATCCGGCATTGACTGTAGATTGTGACTTGAGATACGAAAACGTAAATTGTAGTTATTTAAACAAAAATAAAAGTAACCTTAGAATAATTATTATTATTGAGATGTTTTATAATTTACAGACACCCCGATGGCGGTTGATGACTTCGAATTAGAACTTCAGGAACATCGAGACACCTCAGACCCTGACTCACGATCGAGCCATGATAAATAGATACAAATAAAATCTACTTTTTTATTAAGCAAATTTAAACAATAAATAAATTTTACAACACTAATGTCTTTACGTTTTTTCTATCCTTTTAAGTTTTATGGGGTCAAAATAGGAAATTCACATTCGCAGTGTGATGAACTTCTGTTAAATGTTCATAGTTACATTCGGGTAAAAAACAGAATATATATTGATAACTTTGCAGTCCTCAGTTTACATTTATTTCAATTTCCGTAATATTGGGGTAAAATGTAGCGTATGAATCGTCTAGGTTTTGAAAGAGTTGTAATTCAAACAAGTTATTTTATAATTAGGACGTCTAATTAGATGTATTTATTTATTTCATATGTTTGCAGTAACTCAATACTAATATAATAGAAAACTAAACTAAAAACATAATATAAACATAACAAGTAAAAACTTAAAATCTAAACCATTTTATAACTAATTAATAATAAGGCAATTCTTGTGAATTCAGCCAGTGTGCAAATAAAAACATCTGTCTCACAAGCAATAATATTTAGGGTGCGCAAGACACGCGTAAATGGCTTCTCTGAGTAAGTTCGTATTGAGTTGTTACTTGGCACACGCAGCCCCAGTTTCTCCAACATTTCCTTATTATAGATTTTGACAGAATTGTACACAACGCCATCTGTATTTAATTACAGTAAGGTTCAATGTTTTTTAGTAACAAAATCTCGCAATAGATGGTGCTACTGTATTATTGGAAGCCCCGTAGTATTTTGGGGATTTTTATACAAAACATTAATGTTGGGAATGAGTTGCTTCAAATATGGTTTGAATGAAAAGTGTGGAAATAATACACGTAACAGGTATGGTTTCAGATTTCAAAATGAAGTATCCAAATTATTTATAATCGGGAACGTTTTAGCAGCGTCGCCCTGCAAGCTTACAACCTAAGTGCAATTTGATAATTTTCTTAACCAATTGTCTTTCAATAGTGCTGTTTTAGCAAACAAAATATTATGTTGTACTGAAATTGCGACGCTTATTGCACGACACGTGCCAAACAGCCTCTAAAGTTTGCATTCGTAAGCCATCGTGTAATATAAACGTGGTTAAGAATAAAAATGCCAATATAGATTGTAGGTATATATTTATGAATTTCTACCGATTGGCACCGACTGAAAGATTTGCCTAGATCTTCATAGACTGTATATTAACTAAATAACTATTATATTTTATTCTCTAAGCAATAAAATACAAACCAGAAATATTTTTAAATATATGTATGCAAGTGTAATTATGTTGCAACATTTAAGATGCTTATTGCTCTTATAAAAGATACTTTTTAACTATTCATTTAAAAAATAACGTACAGTGATCCTCCTCCGTGATCCTTTCATGACCACGTTGGGCATGTTAAAAGTACCTAACTACTTTTTACAATAAGTTGTCATTAATTAAAATCATTAAACTTAATTGCAGAAAGAGCTAAATTAATTCATGGCAACGGGGAGAAATTGGGGTCCCATAAATGTAACCTTTTGTTATTCAATTATATGTAAAATGCACTATACAATAATATTTTTTTGAGTATTTTTTGTCTCTAGGTTAGTGACATTTCAGTTTTCATATATTTGAGTAATGAAAATAAAAAAAAAAGAATGTGTGCGTGTACTAGTGTACACACGTAAGAAGTGAAACGTCTTTATGACCTTATTTTTCGAAAAATGATCCAATATATGCAACTTTATATACATTGGTTAAATAAAGTTAAATTAGATAAAGTTTAACAAAAGGCTTTCATTATCATAGACATGAATACAAATAATACAATTATCTCATTTTACCTTATCACTACTAAGATTATTACAGAATTTCATTAATTGTAATACAATTATTACTATCGTTGTTATCGTTATTATATATTTTTGTTATTAATGAATCAACCGTGGTAGGGACACGAAAAAGATAGTACGTAACGGAAATATGTGACGCGTAACTCAAAAATGAGACGGTAATTTTTTTCCAACGCCGATAAATAAGTTTCACTTCCAATCGCTTTCAATAGTCAAGGAATCTAAGGTTTTTTTATGTGTTTCTTTAATTGTCTATTAGTACAGAAGCCTGATCATTGCCTATTAGAAAAAAATACTCACAAACAGTTAAATAATAACACACCACGCTATCTTACTAAAACGCTGTAATACGCAGCCGCATACAGTGTACAGTAAGCTCACGTAGTTTTCACATGCACTACACACGTTAAATGCTCAAATACAAGCACGTATTAAACAGTGTGCAATATACATACACACTGACATCTGCTCTCTCGCTCTGGCTCACAAATTACAGGCGACTATGCTTAGAAGACGGGAGTGGGGACGCTACGAAGTATGGCACAAAGAGGAGAGACCGATAATATACAAATTGTATGTATATTTCTGTCTCATTCTTTCCCCTGGCTTCATCCTACACATTTTTGTATTTGTGTCTCTTACCTGTCGTTTTTTCGTTGCATCCGGTTTGAAATCACAACGATTCTAAAGAAGTTTCACTTCAATAAAGCTTAATAATAAATCTTACAATAAATTTTTTCTTTAATATCAGTATTGATTGTATGTGTATGAGAAATACCTATGTGTCGGTTTTTTGTTAATATGAGTTGATTGTTGTAACGTTACAGCTTTGATTTTTTATATTGTGTTGTCAGTTACAATACACTTGATTCGAGAACCCTTTTTTAGCTTTACGAAATGACTTAACCGTTAACTTTAAACATACGCGGAATATTTATAACATACTTTCTACAATGTTCCAAGATAAATGGACTAACGAAATAACGATATATAATTTATAAAAATATTTGCTAAGTTAAGGAACTTGAGTCTAACTTTGTTGTGTATAATATTCGTATTGATAGACAAGAATAAAATTTCGGCAATCAGTTCTATTCAGACAGAGACGTGTATTGGATTTTACCCTTAGTTCATTCGTTCACGAAGACCGCATTGCAGACGAATGTTGATTTAGTTCGTTTAAACAATCCACAGACTATTGAACATATAAAAGTTTATTATTATTATTTGAATTACGAACGTTACAAGTATTATGTAATACGACTGGCGACTTCTACAAAAAAAAAACAGTTTTCGCTGTTAGCTTGAATGTTAATTGTTGAAATAAACGGTACGAAACAGGAGGATCATGTACTCAAAGTTTTTTTAATATATGCAAAATTATATTACAGTATATTTTTCAATTAAATTAGCAGTCCGATAATTTTTTCTTCTTTTTATACCGTTATAGTGTACTATAATATGTTATATATAATTAAATTTAAAAATAGAAAAAGGATATATATACATATATACATTGAAAGTTTTATTGTAATGCATTATTTAGTTTAATAAAGTTTATTTAAATATCACAAAAATAATATTTATACATAATTTAAAAAAAAAAAATTAATGTTGACTGCTAACATCAAGGTGCCGGTTTTTTGTGACAGTGTGCGCGCGCATCGTATAAATTGACTCTCATCATTTTCCCAAACGCGTCAAAAGAAGTATAACCTCAAAAATGTCTTATTTATTGACTTGAGTCTTAACGTTTTATTTGCATTAGTATATAGGGGTCATATTACTTGTAATGAAATCAATATAATACAGATTTTCTTCTTCAAATCCAGAAAAAAAACGTTGACGAACTCGATGTTGCTGGCGTTTTGGGTTGAACAGGTCGTTTAATTCCCTCAAATATGGTTGAGAAAACGATGGCTGGCTCACACGACATGCCTGTGAATAGATGCCGCTTCCTTATACTGGACTGCGAGGTTTCCGTACAGTTTTGTAATTGAATACAAATAAAGAGCGGACCGTATCTCCTTTTTGGTTTCTTCTATGTTTGCCATAGTCATTTTGTATGATAATTTGAAATTTAAAAGAGTACTGAGAGGTTTTTACGCCGGCTTTTTCTCTCGGCCCTCTGTCTTCTTTGCCGATGAGTAGGGATGTCTACCGGTACAAATTTATTGACGTGGAATAAGTGATACGTGTATCTTATATTCCATAATAAAAAAAAATTGTGTTGACGACATCTATGACATCTTCTATATTAACACAATCATATAAAAATGCGATAAAGCGACCTTGTCCATCCGCCTATATCTGCCCTAGTAGTGCCTAATATACATATGTATTATATATTGTAATTTGTATTTATTTTAATTTGTATTAAATTTTGTATTTGTATTAAATTATGGACACAAAAAATTCTACTCTATGACTACCAAACCTAACCCAAGAGACAGCTTTTAATTCGATTCAGTCAATACTTATCACCAATATTTCACCCCCATTAATTAATATCGGATCACCTGTTTAGTTAAATCAAGTGCGCGCGTCGGCCGCGTGTGAGCGCGTGCGCAGCGTCGGTCACACGACTCGCACGCGACTGTGGGGATGTACCGATTTTTTGCTATATAGCTAATGGTTTGTATATTTTAACTGACGGGCTTATTTCGTCCAGTAACTGATAATTAAAACAAATAATCTGCAATGGGTATATAACAGGAAGCCGATTTTGGCCGGGTGATTTTAAAAAAGCTTTTTAGAACTCGTGATTGTAATACAGTAAATTCTCACACATTTGTACATATATACATAGTATGTACCCTCTCATTGACTTAGATACAAAGACGTAGTGGTGGGTAAACTCTCTCGGTTGTCCTCCATAGATTACAGAGGTAGAGATTCTAACTCTCGTTCATAATTGTAATGTTCGTTCGTAAAACGTCCTAACAAACCTTCATGCTAGCGTTTGTTATAATTTGAAACCATGACATAATAATAAATTGAATATACAAACATATCAAATGATATCTACAGACCATAATACGCTTTTTACAGACGAGAATAAACGTCTGGAACCGGGGTTGACCTAACCTTGACTTTTAGTCGAGTCTCGTATCTATCCTAAAGTGAACATCGCTGTTATATTGGGTTTTAAATAAAATTTCTCTAACGATAACAGGACGTTTTTTATCTTCTTTATAGCGGCCTATTTTGTTTTGAAATCTTTTTGGAAATAAATATAGTATTGTCTTTGGTTAACATAGCTTTTACACATTGAAAGAAAACAATCAATTTTAAATTTCAGTCACCGTGACCACGCACGCTGTAATGCAACGAACGAAACGTCGGAAAAAATAAAATTATGTTAAATAATTATAAGTTTATAATAATACTAATAGCTTTAATTCGGTTAAAAAATTGTTTTCTTTCAATAAATATACTAGTTAGCCGGGAATAATGTGGCATTCTAATAGTAAAAGTGAACAAATCGGTACACGTTTTGAGTTTGTATAAAATTGCAAAACTCTCCTGTTTATTATTGTAGTATAATAATAATAATAACTATTAATAATGGTATTTTTATAATATTAAGAAGCCCGTTTAATTCCCAATCATGACAAAAAAATATACAGCTTAGAAGTTTTACATTTTATACATTATTTTTATCTTGTTATCCTATATATCCTATATCCTAGCTACCTACAGTTCCGTTCCGACCCCTTCACAGGTAATGGCCTACTCCAGCTTTTTCCAACTGGGGCGCCCTCTTCTTGTTCTTCTCCTTGGTCTTTTCCATCAAGCTTCCCCGTTATCGTTGAATGTTAATTGTTTACCCAGGTATATGTAGTTTTTTACATATTCAAGAGACTTTCCGTTAAGGTATGTTTTCAGCAAACGCGCAGTTGGTCATTATTTTAGTTTCTGTTGTTAATAGCATAAACATAGAAATGATTGACGACTGAAGTTTTGCCGTCATAAGTCGTAAGTTATATAGTATAAGTTATATAGTCTTTAATCTAATCTTAAATTATGATTATTTCATATCGCTACACGAAATATGTTCTGACAAACTAAATTATAGTTCTTACGACTTAAGAATGCTTGTCTTTATGTAGTTTGTATATAGAATTAGCATATATAATTATGGTTGTACTATAGTTTCATTTGCCAACTTAAATTTAGTAATATACTTATATTGTATAAGTAAAATTTTCAAAATCAATAAAAGTCTCTTCTATCATATTTTCATAATTAATTTAGTTAGTTCATAAGTTAGATAGTATCCTAATTTTCGATAAAGACGGCAGAGGCTTTTTGAAGGGAACTCTACTCATTGTGGTTAAATAAGGTTGTGGTAATAATCGAAAACTGAAAAGAATCTTTATTAGTCCAATGTACATATTTGTATTAGTATTAGAATTAATGTAATTGCCGACTGTGAGTACTGTTGTTAGAATATTATTTTTTATGGGACGGGCGGAAATCACAAAGTTATAACAGCCGCCCATCGCCATGGGGTATCGGGTGTGACCTTTCAGTGACTGTTCTTTGTGTCAGTTCAGTGAGTCGTAGTGGTTTGCAAAGACCTCTACTGGCAGTTGGTTCCACAAAGAAGTGGTGCTCGTCAGAAAAATAAATGTCTTGTAGAACGCCAGGCGTTAAGATGGACAGTATTGACGTCTGATGATAGAATTCCGACCACTCAGAGCACTCCCATTGATAAATGTGATAGAAGATGCTGAGGGAACCAACATCTCTACGCAAATCCAAAGCATCAAGCCGATCGAAAAGAGCCGGATCGTCGAAAAACATCAATCTTGTATTGACTTATTTGAATACTCGATAAAACTACCGTAAAGTCAATGCATAACATTCATCGCTTTTTCCCTTAAGAGTGCAAACAATAAAAACAATATCCCACGCAGTAGTTGAATTATGAAATTATAACCACCCCCGTGGTACCCTCTTTCACATGGGAACCTATGCGGCTCAACGTGTACAATAGCTTTGATATTACCTACCTTATAACTTATACAATAAAGATTAGTTTGCACTTACCTTCGAGTTGAGGTAAAAAGATATGTAGCGGTTTCGATTGTAAATAGTTCCGCAACTTGACTTATAAATACTAACACGCAGTATCGTTTGATGGATATTTTTATTTTAACCATACATATTTAGCCCATGCCCTGGTACCAATTTGTGTCTGCTTCACTAATTATTAGAAAACAAGCGATTTTTGAGCTTAAAACAAAACTATAGCTTCTTAATCGAACCCAGACTCGCATCGAGCGGTTAAACTCTGGCCAAAAAATCTGCACGAATGATCCAAAATTCGACGGCGGGTATCACGCAACGGACCACCCACTCTACAGCCTTTGATCCCATCAAAGGCTGTAGAGTCCTAGATTTGAAACGAATCCAAGACTTAAATTTCGTCTAAACAAAGCTTTAATTTATATTTGTCATTATATCACCTCGTATGCGCTAATAATCACAGTGAATGGGCCTATTAAAATTGCATGTGCTGAAAGCCGCCGGTTTTCTAAGGACATTTTGTCAATAGTGTATCAAAAAACTAATCCGATTATATACGAAACTTAGATTGTAATCCTATCGGGTTTATTATTTCTAAAGAGACACAATTTGTATAATCTTAAGATTCTTTGTTGTCATTATACGCTTTTTTTAATTGTCGTCGTTTTTTAATTCTACTTACATCGATTTTTGGGTTAATAAAGATGAAAAAAACAAATTTCCGACAACATTCTGTTATTCCTGAACAAACTATTTATATTTTTAATAATATAAAATCATTCACTTACTTGATAAAATATACGTATAAGTAATACAATAATACATTCCACTAGGTAATACATTTATTGTGTATTGCACTAGTAAATAAAAAACATTATACCGGTAGGCAATAAACTGATTTTAGAAACTAACTGGACGTTTGGCCTATTAGACAGCACTGCTCTAGAATTCTCTTGTATTTGAAGAATCACGTAGCGAACATGCAGTGAAGCTACTTAGAATTTCAATCGAATATCAATTCCCGCGTTTTATACAAAACCTCGCGGTTTTAAACATGAATCATCCCCGTGTCAATATTATTCAACGCTAGGGTAAAAACGTCTGGTTAAATATTTATATGTAAAGGTTTACGACGCCTCGACGGGCCATTTTTTCACGAATATGTAAGCAAGAGTGTAGCTGGTAGAATCAGACAGTATTTATGGCTAGTCTATGCAATATTCGGCAATATTGTTAGTATGCCCGGGAGATATTGCCATATATTGTTTGTATGTGCGATGATTGTTTAGTGTCGCCGTTTGGCCGGAACTATCGCTTTGCAATCGAAAATACTACAATATTTCTCGGCCATATTATTGATGTCTGGCTTTACGGCGTTCTTTTGGCATTCGTCCGCCATTGCAGCCTTAGGTAGTAATGCCAAGCCATGTATGTAGACCGTGTGAAGACAAAATAATGAGCCATATACTGTTGCAGAAATATTGCCAAAATATACATTTTTCAGCCATGTGCTGCATTTAAATCTGTTTTGAATTTTCAGGATATAGTAGGCAATTATGTAGCCACAATATTTCATTATAGCTCGTGTCCAGATCTAACATCAATACAATAAAAATACTTTTTCGATTAATAAGAATATTACGATATTTTTTTCTAGTCTATCTAGTCTAGCAATGGTTAAGATTTTGAAATAATATTTATTAGACTTCCTTGTAGTTCCCACGGAATGCCTAATACATTTCAGTATACAATTATTGTATTTAAAAACCTCAAAAACACCCTTGAGCAATTTGAAACAAAAATACTTCACAAGCATAGAACGTTTTACAAACGCACTTGAGTCGTTATATTTGTGCTCAATGGATACAAAAGACCTCGTTTTGCGGACAAAAGTTCAATAACAATGATTTAAGACACCTGTCTAAAAGTCCCACCATCTCACGCCTACAAAAAACTTAATCCTTTTGAAAAAGTATTAAAACATTCGGCTTATAGGCATCAGTTTGATCTTACGAGCGCTATAAAAAGGTTAAATGAAACCTACATACTTCGGCTTAAATATACTTTATTTCTAAGAACGTATGCTTTATGTATTTTATGAACCGATTTGTAGAAGTAACTATTTCAGTATGTTATTGAAGAGTTTTATTATTATCAGAGGTCGTCTTTTAAAGCACTCAGTTTGAAAGCTCATCTAATGTAAGTGATAACCCGGCCCTAGAACACCCGCGAATGCGTTGTTTATTGTTAGTATCTTAGTACCCAATCAAATTTATCAATATTACAATCTTGCAAACATTTTAATAGAGAAGGAGTTTCCTCTATGACAAAACAGCGCATTAGTAAAAACACATTCACGTTATGAACATGATATGTTTTTTAAAAGTCCTATATAGTTATTTACTGTCAAAAAAATATCTTCTAAAACAGATCATGGGATGGAGCGCAAAACTTCATTATATACTAATTAGTTGGTCATGATTATAGTTTAATAAATGTTGTAGATTAGGGACCTTTCTATTTTATATGTATAACACAATAGAAATATCAAGTATATAGAAAGTAGGTCACCCAATACCAACTTAATCCCTATGCAGTCGCACGCTCCTCATAAAGTTCTCCCCTTAAAGCAATTGTTAGCCCAATGAAATTGCGTTTCCTAATTGATGCTGTTTCCCACCGTGCGCCGGCCACGCGGCATCCCAAAACATAAAACTTATTTATCTACACGCGAATATACACTTTAATTGAACGGAAAAGATTCTATATTCCCATATCTATTATAATAGCCGTACATATCAAATGTTAGTGACATTGTAGAATCGTTCCTGCGTTGAAGGCTTTTCTATTTCTTTTGTAGTAGAATTCAAAATCGTTTATTTGCAATATCCGTTTAAAATTGTAAATAGGCCATGGGTGCATAATTATTGTGCGTGTATGTTAGTCTTAATGTCTTAAAATAGAGTCGATTTTTGGACAGCTACATTTTTGCGTGAGGTTTGGTGTACACACGCGGCATGCCGCCGGCGTCCGGCACACTCCCGAAACGTCGCTCGACGCGTGCGCACGTGTGCGCCGTCGCATGCTCGCACTATTGATAATTACGAACTTTACTGAAACTGATAAGAAGTTACTAAGTCTTTTACTTTGATTAATTTGTGTGTATCTGTGAACTGTGTTTTGTGTGAGTATTTTTTTAAATAAATTTAGTACGTTCCAAATCTATTATCATTGAAAAAGGTTCTATAGACCTCAAAATCCCAAAAGACTTGTGATTACTGGCAATACGATGGAGTACCATAGACATATGGAAGCTTCTCATCAGCAAAATCAGCCGAGCCAGTGGAATTATGGCTGGGGGCCACCAGCGCCTGCGCCTCCAGCACCTACCTTAGCTCCTGCGCCGGCTCAAAGGAACAAAAGGACACACTCTGAAAGCGAAGATGATGCTTTTTCAGAGGAAAGCAGCAAGGACGCTACGTGAGTACTTTAAAACTATTTTATAACCATTTTGAAAACTATAAAATTAAAAATTATTGCATTCATGAAAATAACGCTCCTCAATATACAACTGTAGAGTTTGCGCTACGACGTAGCAAGATAACATTTTTCACGGCGAACGGTGAGCCTTTCTATGTGGGTATTAGGCATTTATAATATATCCTATTCTTATTAGTATCGGAAATGTTTTTTCATCGACTTTCATTGTATTTTGTTGTCATAGTAAAGCAATGTAGTCTAAACATTGATTTATTTCCGATCTTAAGATATACAGTTATATTTTTGAATACAACAAATTATTTATGTGTTTCGTTCGCTGTTAGACTGAGTAATTATCAATTAGGTTTCACACACACGTTGAAAACCCAACACAAAATTGTTTATTATTATCATACATATTTGTAAATTAAATACCGTCTAATAAAATGCTCTCTATAGATCCACAGGGGGTGATTCCTGTCAGTTGATGACACGGAAACGCAGACGAGGTGTTATAGAAAAGAAGAGAAGAGACAGAATAAACACTTCATTGACAGAACTAAAGAGACTTGTGCCGGCTGCATGTGAGAAACAGGGCTCTGCTAAACTTGAAAAGGCTGAAATCCTACAACTGACTGTCGACCACCTGAAGATGCTTCACGCGAAAGGTACACTAAATACTACATATTTATTTTTATACAAATTTAAAATCTTTCTCTTTTGGTTTTCATTTCGACGGAACAGTCAGAGCTCTTATAGTAATGATTGAAATAATTATATATTTTACAAATTATTTTGGAAATTCATCCTATTAAAATGTTCTTCTGGCAAACACAGGTATATGTAACATATCGTATAACGTGAGTTTTGAGCTAGGCACAGAAGATATTTGCCATACAATAAAAATAAAAAGCAAAAAAAAGCAAATTCATACTCTACATATAGCTCTAGGACATAGCTCTAGAAATATTTATTGGAATTTCAAGGGAAGAAAACCAGATTATGCCAGTTTAAAAAATCTAAACACCGTTACATCCGACAATTAGACCTGTTGAAATTCTTCGTTTCCGCTTCCTCGCAATAAAAAACATTTTCTAAAGTTTACCGTTTTCCTATGACTAGTCGACAGTTAACATTTAAAAATGGAATTCCTTTAATAGCCTTAAACATCGTGCTTTTATTAAAAATATCTGTACATTTTTTAATTAATTTAAAAGCTCTTAAGTAGACTTTTGCCGAATGCTAAAGTATTTTTTTTAATTTTGCCTTTATCTCTGTGCTGAAATATAATATAAACGGTATAAAGTTGGTTATCTTTTATAGAAGAAAGTTCTGTTTTTCGTCCACTCAGATTTTTTGTTTCTCTCTCTCTGTCAATCCATTTTTTCTTTAGATTGTTTCCTACCCAAGTTTGACAGATTTGATGACACTAAGCAAGACGGTGACCTGAAATACGAATGTAAAAACCGCGTTCAGATTCGTTCATTAGTAGAAATAATAAATTCACTATAGAGCAAACGACAAACTAAAGAATCTCACAGCCTTCCCTTAAATCAGTCGTTAACTAATCGGGCATTTACGTGCCTCTTTTTTTAAATTAATAAGTTAAGTATATACGAATATTACACTTAACTATATTAAATTGTATAATTACAGAAAATTAACAATTTCTCAAGGTACGTATCTAGTAATTAAATTAGCATGCTATCGGTCGTATTATCATTTATCACTCGGGGGCCCAATTCCCACGCTAGTCAACAGGTGCCGACTTTTTATGCAGGATACAACGGATCGCACTTGCAAATATGTGCGGAAATGTTTTGCAATAATATTATGTGAGACATTTGTTAAACTGTAATAAATTTCTATAACAAGCATCAAATATATTTACTAAAAAAAATATTGACAATGTCGGGAATAATATATATATTCTTCTTGCAAAACAATTCTTCAATGGGATAAGTAGTTCCACAGACTACATTATGTCTGTCAATCAAGAAACATTTGCGTCCAGTCCAGTCATAACTTAGCACATTAGAAAAAAAAATAATACAGTGGCGTTGCAACATTTTTAGTCTGAGCCTCAGATTTTTGAATCTGTGTCATGATCATTTGTCAATCTAATAGGCAAGTATGATGGTGATGATGGTGATCAGACTCCTGTGCCTGACACACGGTTTCCTCACGATGTTTTCCTTCACCGTTCGATCGAATGTTAAATGCGCACGTAGAAAGTCCATTGCTGCATAGCCGGGGATGGAACCTACAACCTCTGGGATGAGAATCGCTCGCACCCTGAAGCTACTAGGCCAATAATACTCAGTACATTATTTTTTTTAATAACTAAAACTTACTTTGCTTATAAGGTTTTAGAAAAAAACAAATTTATAAAGGAATATTTAATTTCCTTCCGTTGCGGATTCGCTGACCTTTACCACGCCATTAATGTTAAAGAGCCCTTTGCGGTTAACCCCACCCGCGGATTTACGCTCCAACTACTATATAATTAAATCACTCAGTTATAATATAATATAATACACATAGCTTCAAACTTTAATGTATTAACTTAAAATTGTACTAAAAATGCTGCCTACAAGTAAAATTTAACACAATTTATTTTGAATTAAATATTTCTTCAACAACAGTATTTCTTTATATTGAAAAAATAAATCAATGGCGCTACAACCTTTTTAGGTTCAGATTTCTATCTGTTTCATGATCATTTGTTAATCTAATAGGCAAACAGGTGATCACCTTCTGTGCCTAGCACACGTCTCGACTGTTTGGGTCTAAGGCATGTATGATGATTTCCTTCACCGTTTGAGCGAATGTTAAATGCGCACATAGACAGAAAGTCCAATGCACAGCCGGGGCTCGAACCTACGACCTCAGGGATGAAAGTCGCATGCTGAAGCCACTAGGCCAAGACCGCTCACATTTCCTTATATTGAGATAAATAAAAAGTAGGAGAAACGAACGCTATACATTTCGGCCATTGTTTTCAAGCTCCACGATCGTGGAAATTTAACTTCAGTCGCCTCGTCTTCTTTATGAAAATTATAAGCCGTTAAGCAGATGGCACGGGAAATGGATCCATTATCATACATTCCACTTTACGACTAAAATGACCACTTAAACGTAACGAATGCTTAACTCTATTAAAGAGCCATCGAATAATTAACAAACCATCAAACCACAGGTAGTCATTGTGTTCCGGGGGTACGCGCAAACGGACACACACCTGGCGCTAATAAAAACTTACAAACAGGAAGTGATAGTGATATTAGACTGTCTCTTTCACACATAGGAAATGAAGGATTATTTTTTTAAAATTAACTTTGTACAATATTCATTAATATTTAAAATGCAGATTTTACGTCCAGGCCAATGTTTTGTACTATTTGAATATTATAACAGTGCTAGTATCGCTAATTATAAGAATTTATTATTGCGAAATTTTAAAAAAAATATATAGTAGGCCATCCTTACAGGTACATCACTTAGGGGTATAAAAAATGCTTTATGAATTATTCTCCTCTCTGGAGTCACAAATACTGATAGAATAATTGTACATATAGTATGATTATGGTGAATTTTATCACAGATCATAATCTATAATATCCATAGAGTATATTCAAAGATAATTGACAATTTATAAAGTATGCGTTCTCTTTAATTGCAAAATAGAAAAGATTTTGATTTAAGTATATAAAAAGAAGAACGCCTGACAAAATTTCTATAATGCTGAATGTAACATTTGCCTTTATTTTAATGATGCATAGATTTCCGATTTAACTATCCAACCAATACATATTCGAATGCGAACTTCGTTTCGCCTTAATTTTTTTTTTACTTAGCCTTCCTTTCAGTAGCTTCATACCAACAAATGAAACGTTTTGCTATGCTACCCTTTGCTTTACTGTAATAATTTTAATATTATTATTTTTATAGATAAATAGTACTATATTATATCATATTACCCTTTTTTCACATTGTTATATGCATTAACACATCTATCATTGTTACTCTATGGATATAAAAGAAGACTAAAAATTAGGCCAAGATTAGAGTTATATTTCGAATGGTTACCGATATAAATGATAAATCAATAAAAGATAAGTAATCAAACAGACCAGTTAGAGGGGTGGCGTGGGAATCGTGCCCCTATAGCTATCCCAGATCGGAGGGCTGAACCTCTGAGTTAGCTAGGGTGTTATGCAAATATAGGTATTTTCTCACACATTTACTCATTAATCGCAAGTTAATCTAATTTGTAGTGGTCATGAACGTTTCAATGTGCAGACTTATCTCAAAGTTTATTAATTTATTATTAAATAATTTTTGTGTTAGTTCTGAAAAATACAATACTATCAAATTAATGACAACCAGAACTAAAAAACCACATTCCTATAATCTTCATCCCTTAACCTACATCACGCGTCCTTTGTAATCTATGACAAACGGAAGCACTTTACGATCAAAGGTCTTGTAGAAATAAGAAAAAAAAATGGGCGCCATTTGCGTGTATTTTTGAACCATATATATTTTTTAAACGCTCTTTGTTCTATATTCTTTATGCTACTCTTATCTATGGTCATTATAAAACGCAGTTTTCCCTATATTACCGCAACTGCTTTATAAATTCCTTACAATTACTACGTGTTCCGTTTCCGACTAAAATCTCTTTTGCTTTATCCTTTATTGTATTATCTTCTTTCATACTTTTATTTGTTTACGTCCATATTTTGTTTTTAACTAGCCTATCCCTTTGTTTCCTTTTAATGTCTTTGTTTATTTTTTCTCGCGTGTAGTTTGCCTGGCACTTACTTTAAACTGGCATTAAGCTAAAACTATTGCTATAAAAACAGTTGGTATCTCACTTTAATGTAAATGTAGGAACAAACTCAGAAATTCTAACTTGACAAAACAAATTGGCTAAACATGAAATTGTCATCCATCAAACGGTGATAAAATTTTGGCAAATGGGAGATTCCACACGCAGACTTGTCTTTGAACCTTACCCTAAGCCTGGCAAGTTCTTTCAAGAGATAATCACGAAAGGTATAAGTAATTTTAGTATTGAATGACAAAATTATTCAAGGGGATGGATTCTGCCCTCCTGCCCTGCTTTACAAACCCCTAGTATAGCGGATCTTATTAATTTTTTACCTTTATCCGGAAGATTGCCGGAAAGGGTTCCCGTTACATTACGTCTCTCTTTAACATATTATTAAAATACTTTTATCTCCCTCTACTTGTTGCATAAGAAAGGGTACTTTTAAAGGGTGAATCTGAATGGGAAGAATAGTTTTTGTTTTCTTCTATAAAAAGATGAATGACGCGAATCGACATCTGCGTTTCTCGAGTTAGTCTGGACTAATAATAATATTGTCTTTTACTGACGCGTGATTCTCTTCAACACTTTTCCCTGATAAAAACTCTATCAGACCGTACGACCGTGAATTTTGATTATGTACCATACTTACAAATTAAACTCAAAATCAAAATGAAGCTCTTAATAATTAATAAAGCTTCTAATAGGCAATTTTAAGTTTGTATGAAATAAATAGAAAGCTCGACTGTGCTGTTGTAGTAACAAATACCTATATCATAAAATGCAGTACCGTGGCATTAGTATTAAACTTATTTATTTATTTCCAGGTCTCGATACTCTCGCCTATGATCCTCAGAGGTACGCCATGGATTACCACAGTATTGGATTCAGAGAATGTGCAGCCGAAGTAGCTAGGTATCTGGTTAGTTGTGAGGGCCTGGACATCCAGGATCCATTACGCCTTCGACTCATGAGCCACCTACAATGCTTTGCTGCTCAGAGAGAGTTAGCAGCCAAGTCTGCCAATTGGGGTTACCCACAATACCCCCCGGTACAACATAGCGGGTTCGGCCAGGAGCCTTCAACATCCACAGCGTCCATCGCTCCCACAGCAGTAGCGGCTCCTTTATCAGCGGCTCCATCCTACCCTCATTATCCTCCTGTTCCACCAGCCCCACCGGGGCCACCAGCGCCTCCGGGTCCCCACCCGGCTCCAACAGCACCGCATTACCCCGCTCCGTACCCTCATCATCCGCCACATCACCAATATTCACAGAACAGCTCAAAGCCGTATAGGCCGTGGGGGGCCGAATTAGCATATTAGAATATGATAACAAAGAACAACTATGTATATGAGCGATAAAGTGTGATAATTTGGTAATGTGTTTTTTGAAGGCTTTAAAAACTAGTCGAAGAAATTCGTAAACTCGATCATTTCATTGTTTTAAATGGTAGATACTAAAATATCTAAAGGATGTGCATCTCGTGTGTGCTCAAAGAGATAATCGACTGATGTAGGCATAGGTAAAGAATTTATTAGAGAATTACGCCTCTATTGTAAAATTTACAATTCGTCGTAACAAGATATAGTACCTATAATCTTTTATTAACATATCTTTTACACATTAAGAAAACCCTTTATAAACGGATTGAAGCTATGTATATTATTAAAAACTTATTATTAAAAACTTATAATTATTTACATAATTTTAATTTTTCCTACCTTTCGCGTGCTTTACAGCGTGCGTAATAATAAGTTTTTAATAATAATATATAGCTTAAATCCGTTTAAAAAGTGTTTTCTTACCAAGATATATTCATTATCTAATAAGAGTTAAATTTACTGAACCGTAGATACGTCTTTTTAATGTATGTATGAGCATCTGAGCATCTATTTTCCTACTGTTATTATGTGTGGAAATACCAAGATCTCTAAACTAATTTCAAGAAACCGCTATTCTAACCACAGTCGATATAATTTTGTTTAATAACATTAATTATTTATGAATACGTGACAAAGAACAGTGAGTGAAAAAAATAATAAGAAACTCGAAAAGTAACAATTCAAAGTTAAAAAGAGTATAATTAACAACATTTAATGATGATTGCAATTATAAAATATAGTGATAATCAAGAGCAGTGTTAGCCTAGTGGCTTCAGCGTGCGACTTTCATTCCTGATGTCGTAGGTTCGATCCCTATGTTCGATTCTATGTCCGCATTTAACATGCGCTCGAACGGTGAAGGAAAATATCGTGAGGAAACCGCTTTGTCTTACCCAAAAGTAGACGGCTTGTGTCTGGCACAGGAGACTGATCACCAAATTGTCTTTTTGATTGACAAATGATCATGGAACAGATTCAAAAATCTGAGGCACAATTAGGGTTGCAGCGCGATGTTTTTTTTTTAATTCTAATGAACACAGACTAATAGTAAAATAGCAAAAAATACACGTCAACATGTTTTGTTTTGTTTCCGATCTCTTGTATTTTTAAAACATATTCTTTATGCCACTTCGTGTTATAAGATCTCAGAGTTTATACCAAAATTATTAAAGACTGTTATATATAGATTGTGTGATATAATAATGGACCAAAAATAAGCTTTAATTGTCCCTCGAAGCTTTTATCTTGGTTGTGAATAGATTTTATAATGTTAGTAATTAATAAATATACACTTTTATTGAATTAAGCGACTGGATGTTGTCCTCCGAGCAATGACAGCCAGAATTTTGGATAATGTCGAAAAGTTGTATATATCCTTAGTCAAAATAACAATGTTAGTCCATTTCAGAGTCATCGCAATGTTTAATTACAATTGAAATTCGAATTTAATTCATTAAAAGTGTATTTTAAACAAAAACGTAATAAAAATACGCAAATAATTTATTAAAGTTGTGTTATCATACACATATTTTTTATAGAAATTTATACCATTGTAAATATCTGTACATAAAGATTGAGAAATAAATTATTTTTTTAATATATATTCGTATCACTTCAACCCCCTTGAAATACCAGCACGGCACGCACACGATCGCACAAAAAATGACTTTTTTGCACCCCAAGTTCCTACGGAAGTAAGGAAAGAGAGAGGTGTATTTAATCGAAAGTGTAAAAGGGATGGGTGTGAGAAATGCAAGGGAACCGATATCCCAAGCAGCGGAGTGGGACGCTAATGTTGGACATCTGGCAGGGTCAGTATTGCACCTGTGTTACTGTATCTATATCCAGATTTGCAGATAAGAAAATATAGAATATTCTTCCAATTAGATATGAAAAGATTATTTCAAGTATAAGCCTAAATAAGATTTTTGTTTTACATTAGCGTACGAATCTTTGAATGAACCTTACAGATCGGAATTATCTATTACTATTAAATTATTTTATTAATATATGTCTTAGGTATTTGGACTTTGTACATCAGTTAGTGGGAGAGGTCTCCTCCTATAAAAAACGGAGAAGAGGTTAGGATAGAAGGGTTTTAGTGGTACAAATATAAGTGGTAAAAGTCTCTAAAAAAAAGGTAAATTAAATTAAACTAGTTTTTTCTGTTAAAAAAAACTTCTCATTTCGATGTAACATTTGACATTGACATTAACTACATCATACGCCGCTCTCTTGCCTCCGTCAACGTTAATGTCAGCAGCCGGATGGAATGTTGTTGAAGGATGGGACGGGCTTTGGAATGGGATGCTACTTGTGTGGACACGTCAGCCCCGTCTCACCTTCCTCAGAGAAACAAAAAAGCTGGGGCAGCCGCAGAGGAGGATAATAATAAACGGCTCAAATATATGAGTATTTCCTCCAACGTCGATTTTGTTCCTTTAAGAGTGGAGACTCATGGGCCGTGGGGTTCAAGTGCACAGGCGCTAATTAAAGATTTACGTTACAGGTAACCCCAGAGCCGGTACTTTCCTCGTTCAACCAATAAGTACCGCAAACTTTTTTTTGTTTCAATTCTCGTATTTAATAATTTTTAATTATAAACTTATTATATTATGTATGTTAAGAATATTGGAAATACTAGACAATTAATCTTTAATACTTAAACATATATTTAAATACATTTAAAGCTCTACCGTCATACAACATTATTTTAACGATTCCTTTGTGTAGTCAAAGTCTGATTTCTTTTTGTTTTTCTATCTCATAATTTTATCAATTATTCACCAATGCTCTGTCTAATGGCAATTTAGGTGCATGTTCCTGCATAATTACTATATAAATAGATAATACTATAACACGTACTATATAAATAGAATGGACTCAAAAAACAAAGATATTGAGACGTGGCATAATTAAAGGATTATACTTTGAGGGTAGCTCGGACTAACAATTTAACTAAGGGAAAAACAATTGCGCACTTTTTAAATAGTATTTTTCGTCTACTACCTAAATAATCCTTTTGTTATCTAATATTTTCTATTCGTTCACATAATAAATATACGACGATATTTTCTCCCGCCCCGCATTCCACCAGCCCCTGGCGACCTTTCCTTTATTTGTAATAAATGATATGCTATTATACATTTTAAATATATAATATTTAAAATTATTATTTCCAAATATTCAATGATCCTTATCGTATTTTGTTAAATTACTAATATTTTATTTATGTAATATACTTTATACAAATTGAGTAATATACAATTATTTCTTTAGTTATTCTTATCTATTTCTTGGTACAAAGTCGTCAGCGAACTCTAATATTTTAATATTACGCTAAGTCATATGAACGTGACGCCATGTAAATGCTGCATACATATAAAGTTACTATAGACGGAAACAGCTTATTATTTAAGAATGTGTCCATAAACAACATAAGTTATTCAAAAACTCCAAACACTGGTCCCAATATATGTTTTTAGTGACACAGCTCTTCTTACCTGTAGCAGGCATCAGTCTCACACAACCAAGCATTTCCCTCAATAGAAGAATGACAATTATTTATTAATAATAATAAGTAACTGAAAAAAATAAGAAAGATTATTATTATTAGTAGACAATATTATTTATTATCGAGAAAAAACCATAATGATAATACTAATTCGAATTAAGACAAAACAATATATTATTCACTCTACAACTATGAATTAAAGTCAATTTACGTCTCTATATCGCCATGCTACCAGCAGGCATAAATAAATAAAAATGATTTAAATAATTATCTCCTTTAAGCAACAGTATATTGGGAAATGTCTGAAATACTCCCCTTATTACAAAAACATGTTTAACCAGTTATAACACAGTCTATTGAAAGAATACTTTTGGTCGTACTCTGTGCCCTCTACGTCGATGAATTTGCAAAATACAATGAAGTGAATAAATGTAAATGCGACAAACGAAGAGAAAGGTTCATTACCTGATATATAAACTGCATCATTCGCAAAACTGAGTCATACTTAGTGGTATGTCGATACTCAATTCCCTAAAGAAATACGGGAGCTCATGTTAGTCATTAAAATCTGCTGATATTGTTAAGGCTAGTAGGGGCTAAACATCATACATCAAGCAAGAAAGCTGGTCTGGCCATCGCCAAATCGCGTGACAACGAAGGTCCGATAGGGCAATGCAATTAAGGGATAAAGGGTGCACCTCTATCAGCGCTCACTCATTCTCTATATTATCAAATTTATTATAGGTAATAAAATAGTGTACATACTGAACTTATTTTACTGGCATTTCTTAAGTTAATGTAGATAGTAAGTCTCAAAAGAAATTACCTATTGTTCGGTGATCGGTCTATATATATTATAAACCTAGTAATAATATGATATTTTACAAATGTTGTATTATTTATAGAGAAATAGTGATGAATATGATAGAACTATTTATTATGCGAAAATAAAGTCGTTACTATATATTTTGAAATTCTACCAATACAGTTTCAGTTCCTTGTTATCATATACTGAAAAACGCAGCAGGCACGGAAATACCGACGCATACAATTTCTGCTGAAGGCTGACTAGGATTCCAATGACACATAAGGCCAATAGTATTTCACAGGAACACGTGTTAACTAACAGCAGAATTATTCAATGGTATTTCTGCTTTATTTATTTTGTTTCACTTATCTTTTGTTTTCACAATATGTGAACAATTTATTTTAATATTTTATAATAGTGTATTATTAAACAATATGTTTTTCTGGTGGTTACTGTGTTGCACAGATGAAAAGGTAATCATTATTATGTTATCCAATTGTTTATAAATTTCAACGAATTAAAGAAGTATTTTCGATATTAATCTAGTAAAGTAGGCCACTCAGTATGTTTGTTCGTGAGAAAACCTTATCATAGGCATAGGCCTAAACGTCACAATATTTGTTCACTTTGAATAATTTTAATCTAATCAATGTCTGTCGCTAGGCTATTTGCAGATTACAATAGTTCTTTATTTAAGATTTTCATTTACCATATTAAAAAAAAATTCCAAGATTTCATCAAATCTAAGAACTAGCAACTTTTTAAAAGTCACTAATAACCTAGTAAATTATAACATTTACTTTATTTTATAATGAATAAAGAATTAATAGTACATAAGATTAGTCTCTTTCCCTTACTAAAGTGTCCATTGTCAAAAATACTGTTTAGGAAATTAAGTTACTTTTGAATTACTTATTAGTCTGAGTTAGGCTGCATCATAATGTTAAATTGTGTAAAAAAATGTGTTATAATTATTACAATTTCACAAAGCAAGAAAAAGCAAGGAAATTGTTTAATTTACATTTGAAGTTTTTCTGGGAACACGAAAAATTTTACTGAGAACTGCCAGGCTTCTGAAATACACTTCTCGATGGATATGTTTTTTGCTAATAAATGATATAAGGCAAAGTAACTATTACATATTGAATGAATTATTACATACATACTAATACGCAAAAGATTTAATTTATTATTATTTATATTATTTATTTATAATTTGTTGCGTGACTACGTCTAATATTTACGTGTGTCCTTCAACTCCATGGCTTGTAATGCCGTGGCGAAGATGTTTGCAGTTCGGAAATAGCACATTAAGACACAGTCAAAGATATAAGTAGCGGGATATGAGTGCAGTGATATCGCGGGCTACTCGATTGCGAAAAGGTTGGATCAGGTTCGCGCTGCGCCTGAAGAAATTCTCGTGTAATTTTCACACGTGTATATTTCTTATATATTTCATAATTGTATGATTGTCCTTGTTTAACATGTGTGATGTTTGAGACCATAAATAGAATGAAATCGCAGAAATTACTATCCTTCCATTAATCAAAACATCAGAGATGTAAAAGTTTTATTTATAATTTTTTATATAACAGGGGGCAAACGGACAAGCTCACCTTATGTTAAGTGGTATTGCCACCCATAGACAAACACATAGCCAAAGGGCTCGCAAGTGCATTGCCGGGCAGAGAATTGGTACGCTGTTTTCTAAGGACCCGAAGTCAAATAGAGTCAAGTCGAATAGACAATACATTAAATAAGGGTTAAAGTTACGTATCTTCATTTGTTTTAATATACTTTATAAAAATATTCAGTGAGAGGATTGTTATAGCTCAATTCATTTAAGCGTGAAAATATAAGTAAATTTTTTCTATGGATTAAAACCTGTTTTAAGTACCTAATTATGTTTCAAATTAGCGGTATTTGCAGTGTATGGATTAGTCATACTAACAATACATTATCTGCGGTTTATGTATACCGGTTCTACTTGTTTTGCGTATTGAAATATAATCCTCTTATACAAAATACGCAGTTTCCAACGAAACATATTTTTATGTTAACATTCCGGTTACGTCGTATTTTTTCTGTCACAATACTGTTAAATAACCCTATAACTGTTGTTCAATTGTTTGCTGTGTAAAACTGTTTTTAAAAAAACTTTTCATAAATATATCATATTCTCAAACATTATCTTAAAAGGGACTCTAAACTTATACGTATAGGCCCGTTTAGTAATGCCTAAATTTCTTAGCTCATTGTTATTGTTAAACCTATTTGCTAGAATGAAGAGCATTATATTATCACTCTGTTAAGTTTTTGCGTTTTTTTTTAATTTCAGGTATTTTGTCTTGTAATCCTATAGTAATCTAACTCTGTGCAGATTGAATGTTAACATTGAAATGTTATTAGCATTATGTATGTGCACGCCGTCCGCATTTATTATTGAGAACACATATTGTTTGCAAAATGTATAACTTCTTTTTGAAGTGAAACTTTTTTATCGGCGTTGTAAAAAAATTCACCGTCACATTTTTCGGTTACGCGCCAATTTCTGTAGTTGCATATAGTAGAAAATGTTTTGAAAAATAATGTCATAAGGAAGTTTCACTTCTTACGTGTGTACACAAGTACACGCACACATTTTTGTTATGGGGCTTTCTTGGCGCGGCTTTTAATAAATAAATTACTTATAATACTCACGCTCAATGCGCTGACTTTGCTACCTAAAATGTCTCATGGCCCGCGAACCAAGAAACATCCTACCAAGTTTCCCAATTGCTGGCTTACAGTTATACTACTCGTCGAGCCAGCCGTCCTAGTTGTCAGAGACCTTGGTCTGCTTCCTATTGTAGTTGATGGATATTTGTAGTTGATCGATCTAATTGTACCATTATCTTGGCAAATGAACGATTTCTTATTATTATTACACTGCCTAGCATTCACTTAAAACAAAAAACTAGGTGATAAAAAGAGTGGCGGAGAGATTCTTGCCAGTTCTTTTCTTCTGTTCTACGCCCTTGATTTGAGAACTTGCAGTAAATGTAAAATTAGAAGCATATCATATATAATTATTTTTTTGACGTTCATAAGTGTACATTGTGTTACCTAATTAAATGATTTTAAAATTCAAATTGAATTTATGTTATTAGATATAATTATTGTATAGAATAGATTTTAATTCAAGTAAAGCCTTTTTTAAATCTTTAAAGTTCGATCGATTTTTTTAATTATTTATGTTGCGCTTGCCTTCCTATCTCCATTTTACATTTAATAGTGTTTATGTATCTTTTGTGCAATGCTGTGAAATAACAAAATCAGCTTACTAAAGAAATAGACAGGAAGGTTCTAATATTTGTTTAATTTGAAATGTATCCAGTATTGAGCCTTTATTTATTTAATAAACCTAATACATTTATAGCTTTGGGAATAGTAAATAATACTTTTTAAATTTATATCGCATTTATTAACTTATAATTATTTTGAGATCATTATACATAATCTAAAAACTATAGTTACTTAATATCACAATTACTTTGGTGTTATATACTTTAAAGTACAAACATATTATTCTAAAGTTCAAGAATAAATAAGTATTTACAAAGTCTTATAATCGAAAGGAATTAATAAAAGCGAAAGTCTAATTACATTGTTAATTTTTCGTCTCCTTCTGTAATTTTTTTTATACGCTGTGATGAAAAGAGACACATGCTCTTTAAGAATAAGGGATAGTGTTTATATAATGTTTACATAACTAATCTTCGTTTGGGAAATAAAAGATATAATCTGGGTCAAATGTTTATAAACAAATTATATACTGCAGGATTCGAAGAATAGCCCTCCTAACTGTAACGCATTCCTATAAGTTTTATCAACAGAGAATAAATTATAAATTCGTTCTATAGTGATTATACCGAATAATTGTAAATTCCAAATCACATTTTCCAGATTAAATTTCAATTGTTTCATTTATTTCAGTTTGTATGTATTATTTATCAATCAATATAATAAGACAAATTCCCTAGGAATAATTGAATGTTATTTCCCATAGAATATATTTACGTATATTCCATTAATTATTTCCTTAATTCCACGCACATTCATACGTAAAATATTTTAGTTAAATAACAATTTGGTGATGGGATATCCTTATCAATTGTTTATATATTTATTGGCTCATATTTTCCTACGTATTATAGTTATTTAAATTAAATTTTCGTTCAATTCATATTAATAAAAATTAATCACAAAATACGTAGCTATATAGCACATAACTAGAAAACGGCTGGAAAATTATTATTCTTTTATATATTTTTTTAAAATTCATTTCTTGAACTCTCGCTTAGCAAGAATTTTATAATTATATTATTGGAGTAAATGGATTCATTTATTAGTCAGGTTTTTATTCCGGAAACAGGTTCTAACGGGTAGCATAGTAAAATGTTCCATATGTTGATATATAGCTAGTAAAACCTACCTTGGCTAAGTAAAAATCATTTTAAGGAGAAACGAATTTCGCGAATCGCGAATTTCTAGTTGAAAATAAATATAATTTTTTTTTGACTAAAAATGATGTATCCGAGAAATTTTATTACTAATATTTATAAATCTAAATAATTTAATTTAATTATATTAATATAATCCAATCTAAAATTTATTTTGTAACCTGTGCACGAGTGTACTGCTTCCTATGCAATTTCGTGTTACACGTTACTCCACTCTCGACCACAGCCGATCAGCCCTCACAATTTTATTGACACCATAATTCATTGGAAAATGGCACATTCATAAGGCACCGTGTTCAATGCTTTCGTTAATCATATTCTGTGCATCCTCGTCCTCTGTATCTTCGTAATCTAGCATTGTATACTCTGTGTGTATACTCGAACTATCCTCTGAGTCGTTGACATTTAAGTATGTGACTGTAGCATAGTACGCAGGCCTCGTTTGGGCGGGGCTGCTGCGCGTAGAATCGTAGGCTGAGTCGGTGTTTGATACAGATCTCGCGTAGCTACGTACGCTTGTGTGGTTACTGCCGTAGCTGGCGTAGCTGCTGTGATACTCTGATGTGGTCTCTGAATATTCGGATAAGTTAACTGGGGTTAGGCTTTTACGACATCCGCAGAAGTTGACATCGACATCTCCTTCAACGGTGCTCGCTCTGGATGGATCCGGTGAAACACGATTGTTGCTTTTCTTGTTCTTGCCCTTGAACACTTTGAAGGCCTGTAAAAAAAAAGTTACATGAGTATAACACAGCACACACACACAAGCGTCGTGAGGAAACTGAAATGTCAATGTCATGTCCTATTACGAAAAAAATATTTCTTCACCAAACGAGTGATAATTAATTGTAGACCTAGACCGAAAATTACTATACATTAATTAGATGAGCACGCTAAAACCACTGGGCCAACAATGCTCTCAAAGGTAAATCAATCACGCAGACAAGAGATCGAGATTATTGAAGCATAAAACGATTTAGAATTTAGTTAAAATCTACAACTAATAATCAACAAAAATAATAATTTATTAAAAATTAAGTAATTAATTTAGTACTTCATCCAACTTTGATGTTGTTCCCTTTGGAGTATAGACTCTTGGGCAAGTGCACAGGCGCTAATTAAAGATTTAATTTGGAGCCTGACCTCAGAGCTGGTACTTTACGTGCTCAACGAATAAGTATCGTACAGGACCTAACCTAACTTAGTACTAAGATAGGTTAAGAATATACTAATATAAAAAATCTGTTAATGCATTTTAAGTAAATATGCATTACAATATAAGAATTGGGAACGCTTTAAGTAAAAAAATACCTGTGTCAAGGTTCCCAGCTTCCCATAACAAACTTTATTATAAATTCCTTAAGATATATATAAATTTTTTTAAGGAATTAATTTTTGATTTTTCAACTGTTTTCAATACTGTATTGTTTTATATGTCAGTTATCATATCATACTTTGAAGTTTAAATGTTTTTCAAGACATGCAATTTGGCATTCTACATTGTACACATTCGTAGTATTCCGATAAAACTAATAAAACATTTTTTTTATCGTCACATACTAAACTATGTCAAATCTTTACGTAATTGTAATCTTAGGCGAGGTTAGTAAGGCAGACCTAGTAAATTAAATTATAATTAGAGTTTGAGAGTAATATGTAAAATGTGTAAACATGTATTGAGGCTATCTAGGGTTCGCCTTCTAAACGTAGATAATGTCTATTACGTCGTAAAGATTTCTTAGATAAAGATCTTCTTACAATAAATATGGGTTAACGCATCGCACCTTGCCAATAATTTTCGTAGAAATTGTCCAGTTAGTAGACAGGAAAGGAAAAGTTTATCTTTACCTCAATTTCTTTACCCTGAGCAAGTAAACGTATTATATTTTATTATGTCTTTAAATTCTGATGTTAAAATATATTGTATTACTCTAAAAAACATAGAAAACTTCTAGAAGGGCTATTGCAGGAAATAATCCTGCGTGAATGAAGAACAAAATATATGAATTTTCCAGCATTTTGTTTATAACCGCGTAACGAACTTAAACGTCGTCTTCTTTTAACTTACGTCTATTTAAAATTGTGTTTAGGCTGTAATGTAAAGAGACAGAGTAGATATTTTAGTTAGATAGATAGAAATAGATAAAAATCCTTTAATACTAGGTGTATTAAAGGATTTTTATCAAGAGCAAGGGGGATATATCTTCTATGTTAAAACCACATAGGCCTGCTATTAAAACAATGACGTCAGAGTTGCGTGACGTATGTTCTGTTTTTTAACCTTTCTTAACCTTTTAAGTTATTTCAAACTTTTTTGCGTCAGTGACGATTTTCCTCATGTTTTATAACTTAGAAGTTAATTTAATGCCAAATATTATTTATCACATATTTAGGACGTTTAGTCGATGGCAAAAATTTAAGTCGATGTTTAAATTTATCATAATAAATAACATTATAGTCGCGGTTACCCACGCCCATGTGATCTATAAGGGATAGAATAAATTGACAGGAATTCAATTGAAATAAAATACTATAATAACCATGATTTCTTGTAATTTATCATGCAATTTTATAAGTCTATACATTATCCTATTGTCCAGGTATTGAAATATTATATTAATTTTATAAATAATAGATAGTTAAGAAGAGTTACTAAGGTAGCAGTTGTTAGAATAGAAAAAAAACTTACGTGTAAATAGGCACATTGAAAACGGAATAGAAAGGACGAACAAGGACACAAAATAGAAAGACAATTTAGAAGGTGGAGAGATCAAATGAAGGAAACAGCAGGCAGCACAGAATAGACAGTCTTTGCCAAAAAAGGGGGTGGGAGATATTATATGAAAATAGCAAAATATAAGCGTATAAGTATCTTAAATAAAATTATTATCATATATATTGCTGATGCATATTGTAATTATATAAAGTGTAGAATAATATATATTCTACACTTTATTCTACATAGAGAAACAATTCAAGTATTTCTACCTATTAAATTATATAATAAATATTATCATAAGCAGAATGTATGTTAGCGATCAAAGTTGAACGCACCATCCGTTGCCATTTCCTTTGATTTACTGCTATCAGAGAATTGTTATCATATAAATTAATAAAACCAAGTTTATATAAACATTCGAAAATAATGTAAAGAACTTAATTTCACAGTCACATATTTAGTCTACTAGGTTTACTTAGGTTTCTTTAATGCCTTTTTAAATTGATTAAACGCGCTAATATTACGAATTTTAGACGCTAATTAATTAAAAAATTGCACACTCTCATCCTTAATAGACTTCATCAAATAATTTGTACGCGGCTTCGACAAGATAAGCAAACTCGCTTGACGAGTATTGCGTGTAGTTGTGTGTTTGATTTTTTTTAATGATATTTTTTTATCGAGATTAATGATAGAGTTATTTAAAATCTGTTTAATTAAGATCATTGTCCTATAAACATATAGTTCCTTGGTTGGTTGTTGATAGATTTTATAAGTCTTTATAGCATAACATTACTATTGCTAAAGTTAAGTAGTTTGAAAATATAACTTGTATGTGTTATTACTTTGAAAAAAAAAACGGATCTATGGATTATAGACCTCCAACATAAGTTTCGTTTGTTATAAATTGAAAAATAAACTCGAAACATTTTTTAATATACTTCAATCATAATTAGGACCAGAGTTTGACGTATACAGTTAATTAAACCTATAACTGATGATATACTATCTCTCTTTTATACTATAGAACAATATTAATCGATTAATTAAGATATTATTAGGACTGAGGACAATGGGTATTAATTGACATTAATGGATGTCATGTAAACAGATAATTCAATGATTAATATTAATGTAATAATTTATTTTAATATTCAGAATCAGTCGTCAAAACGCGTACTAACAATTCAAGTTTACTTACTAGAATCGATCTAATATGAAAGTCTAATTTTAAAGTTTTTCTTACTAATTTGAATTTTTAAAACTAATTTTATATCTATTTAGTCCCAACTAGGTTTTGTTCTGCTCTGGTTTATATATGTGCTATGTGTCTACACGCCGTACTGGGCAAGGTCAGGATCACCAGGTATAGTTGAAAAACAAATGATTCTGATTGATTGTAATTGGACTTGAGATGTTGAACAGTTGACAATTGACTCGTATAGTGGCGGGTTTCTCGCGCGCTTATTTGGTTTGACGCGGAACATTGATACGAATCTCGAGTTTGCGAATAATGTAAATTTGCATGAAAATACATTTAATATATGCGACTTAAATGACATTGACATTTGAGTTATTCTAATTCTTAATCTGTATTTATAAAAAAAAGCAATTTTCCTAACTACAAAACAATTTACAATTTTTTTAATCCTTTTTAAGGTACCTGTACCTATATTTGCTAAAACTTGTGTTTAAAGTTTGAATATAACGAATAGTCGTGATAATCTCAGAAACTTTTATTAGATATTAGAGAATCGGGGATTCACAGATTTATATGTAGAATATACCACAATGATTATTTATCTATGGAAGAGGCGATGAGATTGTTTATCGTATCCAAGATCATTGCTAGTCTTTGATACACTTGATTTTCTCGAGTTCTTGAGTGTTGTTCGGAGTATTAAAGGTCACAATTTTATTTCCTGTGGGGAGATGTCAATGGAATATCATTATCTTGTTAAATATAACATTAAAAAGAATTAGCGGAAAGATTCAAAGTGGAGATCTGATTGATTATCACTCGTGTCCACCAGATTTGGTTCCGTAGACGATAGTAATACTATAAAGTGACGTGCGAAGGGTCAAAAGTCATAAACAATTTTAATTTGCGTAAAATTACAAACATTTTTAAATAACTGTAATCTAGCACACAATGTATTTTTCTCACGCGGAGGTTATTAATATTTTGAACGAACACGATTTGATATGCTATTTGACTATGAATATAGTTGAAAAAAGAAAGTGAATATTGTCGCATTATGGCGTTTTTTTTTTAATTTATAACCCTCTACTCCCCTGCCATATTGTCCAGGGACTTTTTATACCACATTTTTTCCAAAAATAAAAACAATATACATTTAATTAATTCTACTAGGTGAATGTACAAGAATTGTGTAGTGCCTTTTTGAGTTCAGAAACGTTAACAGAAACTTTATCATTAATGTTTCATTTTTATTATTATGTCTGAACAATTTAGTAAATATTTTTTGTCAATAATGGTTTTTAATTCTAAGAAAAGAAATGGAAGATTGAGAATTCGAAATTAACAATTTTTGTATCTTTTCTGACCGATTTCTAAACAATTATAGATACACAGAACAAGCAAAAAGCGTTAGTATTCATTGTAATATATTATACCATAATTCCATAATTCTCTTTAATCTTGCATATGAATCAGCCATTGAACTGGACTCGCAAATTTTAAAAGTCACCCTTAGTTTACGACCAAATGGTTCACTGCTCCTAAATACGAACTATTACAAATATTTATATAAATTTATTTAAAAAAATCTGAAATAACATACCAAATAAACGTAGAAATTCTACATAGTTATTATGAATGCATTGATATATTGATGATATATAAATCAATTAATAAATGTTCAGGAACCTTAGTTAACTAATACTAATTACGAAAAAAATGTTGCAAATGACAAATATAGGAAAGCTATTTTGCATTTATATGAACCATATGTACCTTGAACAGCCTTTCAAACTAGTTTGATAAAGCTATTGACGCCAACAAGCCTGTAGTATCAGTAATATATAACATACTGTAGTAACTATATCTCATTGACACGCCGTCTGTTGTGGCAGATAACGATGTTTGCTCTCGTATCGCTAAATATTCACATTATTTAACAGCAAGTAAAAAATAATACATATATTTTTTATATTTACTTTTTTACAAACAGTTGACTCGCATATTTATGTTTATCTGGTACTCAGTTTTCTAGTTGGCTTAGTAAATATTCTTGGACTAATTTAAAACGACTTAGCCAAGCTTATTTATTTACTTAAGATTTCATGTGGAACATGGTGTAATGGTTTCAGCTCCTTACAAACGTTGTGTAATACAAAAAAAACTTGGCGATTAAAAAGAGTGGCGGAGAGTTTATTACCAGTTCTTCTCTTCCGTTCTACGCCTGTGATTTGAGAACTGGCAGCAAATGTATAATAAGAATCATTTAATTCATTAACTCACTCAAATTCACCTATATGAATAAATGATTTTTGACTTTGACTTTGACTCTGTACTGGAATTCATTGTAATCAGGCTATCCCATAATAAAAATACAAAGTTTCGATTAATAATAAATATTGCTTCTTAGCTATTTATGTACTGCTAGTACTATTTTTTCTTATTGGCTTAGCAAGTATTCTTTCAATTAAAATTGATTAGCCATTGAAAAATATCAATCAGGCTATCATAATCTGTTAAAATACTTTAAAACTTTGCTTATTAATAAATATTTGACTCTTAGCTATTTATATACTCCTGGTATTCATGATAAATAGGATAGAACAAAATTTAAGTCAATCAATCCATTCATAATAATTCACTATAGTTAGTTAAATGCAATAAAATGGACTCCTGGTACCCTGATTCTAATTTTAAGTAATTATTTCTATATTATATTTTATATAAATAAGAGTATCTATTTATCTAAGGCTCGGAAAATACAGTTTTAACAACAACTACTTGTAAATTTTGCAACATCACCCAGACAAACAAACAACTATTGTGATTATGCAAGAAACATCCAAAACGAAATGGTTCAATCAATCCTATAAACAAATAACCAACAACTACGAGGTTAGTAGAAACCACTAAATATCACTTAAAGGAGAGTGGGTCGTGTTTTTTAAACAATGGCGAAATTGGGTCAGCGTAAATTTAGATCTATTCTGATCTAATTAAATGAAAATAGAATTGGAGATGTTTTGAAATTTTATCGCTGTTTTGTAATAAGCAGACTTATACTTGACTGTCTTTAAATAATAGGGGGCAAACGGGGAACACTCTCATCTGATGGTAAGTGATAGACATAGTAACATTGCCAGGAGCAGTGCTCCAATGCAGTGTTCATATAAAAAAACGTTTTTCTACGCACTGATATCAAATTAAAAAAATGCTTCATAATACTAAAGAAATCTGTTACAGGGACCAAGCCTTTTAAACTTTTTTTATTTCTATTTATTAATTTTGAATCATTATTACTATATGTTGTATATGAAGTAAATATATACATTATATTTACTTCCTAAGTTGTGTAACATGTATGTTAACATGTAAACATGGAATATATATTTGACAAAAAAAACTACTAAATATCGTGAAATATCTACTTGCTCAAACAATAGTCGAGGCGGTTATAAATTAAAAATCGCTTTAAAGCTGCCTTGACTCAAACACATTTCACAGATTATATTTTTCACCTCGACGACTATTTGCAAACCATAAATTTATAATAACCGGAAAAGTATATTTGCTGACGAAAATGTTATACTAGATTATTTTCAATACTGTTATCTTAGTCATGGTACATCTTATGGTACTCATGGTTTGCATAATTAATGCCAATAATTCTGCTTGGAAATACGTAATCAAACAAAGGACACACACATAATGTATCATTTACTCCGCCATGACGTCGTTAATTTTGTCTATGATTTGACTGACACGCTTGTCATTGTCACACTTTTTTACTACACGTATATCTTGTATATCTACAATAAGTTAATTTAGGGATGTTACACGTCCTTCAAGGTCGATGAACTTCGTAACACTCAAATTCCATAGATTAGTACTTTCATTGAATTTACGCGGGAAATATTTTACCTATGAATAAAAGATTCGCAAAAAGTCCGAGCGAGGACAATTTACATAAACATTTAAGCAAAACAATACTTTAATAAATTCCATAGTTTTTGCCTTTCTTTCGGGTCATAGAGAATCCCCACAAAATATTTGACTCACAGATTATATGACAAGAATATCTACTGTTAATATTTTATTGGCTTTCGTAAAGCCAAATAATATTTGAAATATAAAGCAACTAATAGCACAACAGGAAAGATGAACTTTAATAATATAAATAACTTCCGCCACCAACTCAAGCATTATTAACCAAGATAAAACTATAGTTTACAATGTTCATGCATAACTCTATCTAGAAATTAGTCCATTAATATTGTCATGTCAAAGGAATCGACAACGAAATAGGTTAGGTTGGAGTCGAGAAATTTCTGAACGGGATAATTTGACTGTACAGGCCTTACAGACAATAAAAGGTTTTAATTTAAAAAATTAACCCAATCTAATTTAATAAAATTAATTTATAACGACGACGATTGTTAATCGGATATAGTTCAAAATAAATACTTTTTTTATCTAACAATCAGATCATCTATGAATAAATAATTTTCAATATTTACAAACTATTATTACCACAGATATAAAACGTCATTTATTTAATATAATCTGTGCACAACGTTTTGTAACACGTGCGAATTCTACGCATAATTAAGTATACAACAAACGGTTGACTTTGCAGCTTCTTTAGATAAGTAGATGTGTATATTTTATATTATTTTGATTGATAATGTACCAAACGGGAATCATTATATCCCAATTGTGCCACAAGTCTGTTTCATTAATAATTTCTCTAAAGGTAAGTAGGTCAAGCCTTCTGTGCCTGATACTGCCTATATGACATCTTCGTGTCTAAGACAAGCCGGTTTCCTCACAATGTTTTCCTTCAAGGTCATTGTAGAAGCTTAAAAGCCAGCGTTAGAACGCTTAACTTAACCCCACGGTTGGTTAGATAATACTGCCTAACAGCATAAACATAATAAACGCTTGAAACTGTAAAATTATACAAATATCTTGTAGAACAACTTTCGCTAGCCACACACTTTCTTTGATAATCAAATGTGATATAATATAATGGTTATTAACGCGCAACTAATGCATACGGTTGATGTGGTCATCATTTAATATCTCTATTAAATACTAAAAACTAATATTATAAAGAGTGATACTTTTGTATGTTTGTGACGCATTAAACCACTGGAATATTAATTAATACCGCCTAGCCGCGAAGCCGGAACAGGGCGTTAAATATTTTTTTAAGTGTAATTAACATGTTATGTACTTGTCTGAGAAACTTCTTTATGACCTTATTTTTCGAAAAATTATCTATTTACAAATAATACAATTACTACTAAGATTATTACAGAATTTCATTAATTGTAATAGAATTATTACTATCATTATTATATATTTTTGTTATTAATAGCTTCGAATCTCTTCGAATCAACCGTTGTAGGGACATGAAAAAGATGGCGCGTAACGGAAAAATGTACGGTATTTTTTTCCAACGAAGAAGTCACTTCAATAATTCATTATTATTTATTTGTTTAGGTTTTATAACTTTTATGTAAATAAAAATTGTTTTGCCCATCCTTCTGCAGATTATAAAAAATCTTGTAAAACCGGTTGGCTGGTGCTAGCTTCGCTGTATGGCACATGATTCTTGTGAACGCAGCGCAAAGTTTCGACACTGAATCGTACAAATAATACCAGTGTTTTTTCACTGAGTGTTAATTTTGCATATCGCCAGAAAATTTATTAATGTTAATAAATACGTACAATACATATGACATTGGAGACGAGGCAGATAAGAATTTTGTCATCCTACAATGAAATTCTGTGTAATTCTTTCATTAGAGCTTTACGAGGTACAAACACTTAATATTGAACTAAGTAAGTGTGGTATCTTCGCAAAAATATGATTTTAAGTAAGCAATTATTTACGATAATATATGTTTAAGATAACATTGCAGGAGCTAACGAACATGGGGTTTTGTTGACGCGTATTTACTTGGGGTAAATGTTTAATATATTTTACCGATGAAATCGAGTCCAAATTTAAATTGATCGAATAAAAGTTCCGAGTAACAAATGAATAGGTCATACCGTCGTTCGAATTCCGAACTAATTTATTCTACTTAAAAAATATTACGAGAAAAGAACTGAATTTAAAATTAAAATTGATTCATTAAAGTATCAATTGGCATTAGCAGGCCTTTTGTTATTTCGAAAATATACTAAACACTAAAAGAAAGTTAAAAATGTCGCATATAAAACTCCGTATTTGGCGAGTAAAAAATAATTCCAATATTTTTATCCAAATACAACAATAATAATAATAACATTTATTTCATACTCATTATTTTAAGTAAGGCAGGCATATAATAATCAATTAAATATGACTCTTCCGTCAAAAATTCAATAACCTGTTCCGTGTTGACAGGCATGTCTGCTTTAGAAATTTAGACATCAACTGTCAGATCATAATTTGATGGCCATTGTCATTGTATGAATATACGTTATTAGTTTTAAAACTTATATATGTGTGGGTTAACATTTAAGTAGCTAATTACTTATTAGTGTAAGACCACATTGTAATATGTTTCTTGATTAATTGAGAAATTATTTTAAATAAAGAAACTAGATCAATATAACAATGTAAGCGTTTATTATGATAATAACATTGTAATTAAATAAACGAATATGAAAAATTATCAAATTATTTTAACTTAACTTTTCTAGTTTCAAGACGGAAATTTATAAAAAAAAATTTTAATGTAAGGTATAAAAGAGTTTAACAGTGTAATAAGACTGTATTAGTCTGTGTTATTTGTACTATAATTTATTCAGGTATGACCTAACTACCATAGGTCAGGAACTTGTATATACCACTTAAATTATATAAGGTACATACATAGTTCCATAAAATAACCAACTATTTTGGCATGAAACTTAATTTAAGACATGAAATTGCTGTTTTATTGTAATCATTGTTTCGTGTTTTACTGTTACTAATGTATTTTCTATTCAGGTTAATATAAGCTATATTATGGACTAATTTCACATCAATTACGCGAGAAATAAATAAATACATGTGGCAGTAACGCTTTTTAGAAAACTGCTATACTCCAGAAATACCATTTAGTAACTTGGCTTTACAACAGCTTATATAAAATAAAAATATAACAAATCACAAGAAACAATTGAATATTGTTATTCAATAAAATAAAATTACAATTTTACTAAAAAATAATTTTATCTAATCAGTATTTGTCCACAAAATAATTAGGATTCCAAATGTGTTTACTTAGGCAATTCAGCTATCATCATGTTCAGATAAACGTAATGATAACCGCAAATTGACGAAAATAATTCAAATCAACCGCATTTCATTCGAAACAGATTCTTAACAGAAAAACAACACAATAGTGAAAAAAACTACGCACCTGCAACCACTTCTTTCTCGTCTCGGTGAAAAAGTCGGTGAACACCATCACTGTTGTTAACAACACGTACGTCCTGCTACAGATCTCGCGAGGGAGTGACTCGCCCCCGCGTCACACTGCTATATACGCGTAGGGTGACACGATCCGCTGAGCTTTTAAGTTTGGCATTTTACGTAGTAGTACGGGCGTGGGAAATTTTATGACGTGAGGTAGATAACGGAATAATTTTACGTATTAAATGCTGCTTTATAAAAGTTTGCACGTAAAATGTATGTAAGGATATATAGAGTGACCCAGAGATTGCATCATGTTTTGTATGATGATAAAAATGGAATACTATTAGTATAGTATCTATTTTTTTTAAATGTATGTTGTTTAAAGTCTTAATTGAATTAAATAATTCAAAAGAGTATCTACTCAAGGATACCTCTGTAACAATATTTAAAATTACAACATTTTAAAAACAAGTAGATTGAATAAAGTCATATCCAAACATTGAATAATTGCAGAAAGTAAACAATTGTCTTGAAACATTTTGAAACGAAACATGTATACGGAAATGTAAATAAAGCGAGAATAACTGGGTCTGTGGCTCATCATAATGACACAAAGAGTGCCGTGACGTAGCACAGGGGTTGTCCTTACAAGAGAATAGACTTCATTTACAGCTTAATACTATGCCCACTATTATTAAAAAGGAAATATTTGTTTCAGTTAATTTGTCACCAATATTAAGCATCGTCAGGGAGTATTATATAGGACGGATCATTAATACAATATTATTATTATATTATCAACCGCAATGAACAGACTGCTATATCTAAAACACAATTAACAGAATTTAGAATAAATTTTAAAATTTGGCATACATAAGTTAAAACTGTTTCTTACTAACTTAATAATTATAAAATACAAATATCGTAACGTGCGTGCCTAACAGCATATTTCACACCTGCTGTGACTAAAACAACCCTCCGGCAATTGTGGTAAAACCTTACGAAAAAGCACTCAAAACATCGACTTCTGTAATATACTACAATCGCGTTTATAGAAATGAATGAAGTTGACATACATACATTGTAGTATTCGCACTAACGATAGACAATATTGTCTGTTAAGTTTAATTTACTTTTACTGTACTGCTTTATTGAAAGTATAAAACCTTTTGATCACGATATGCTAGGCTTTAACTATGACTCCCGTAAGTACAAAACCAATATATTTTTGACGTGGACGAAGAAAACTTATCGTTAATTCTCGACTGTCAATTTTACTGTTTGACATTTGACATTTGTTGGAGCCTAAAGGTTTAGGTTTTGCCAAAAAGAAAGCGAGAAATGCTTTTACGTTTTACTGTTTATCATTTGTTAATCATGGCGTAGTAGTAAAGTGCAGGTGTTATGCCGGCGCCTGGGCGCCACTGAGATGTCACCGCGCATACTGAGTTGCAAAAGATGTCCGTAAATAGTAAACAGTTGACGCTGACGTCTCATGATCTTTCTAGATGCATAGCTCTTTGTAATGAAAAACAGGGTCATATCATGACGTAAATAGAAAATAAAATTCAAGTTAATTTTAGAAACTTTTAACTATTTACATCAGTTATAAATCCTTCAATTGATATAGTTCAGTCCAAAACAAAGGTGATAAAATGTTTAACTTATCTTAATCAAAACTAGAGAGTGGGAATGCTGCCATTGCATTATGTTTGGTCTCTCCTTTTAACGTTATTTGGTTAATAATAATTTCATAATAATCGAATGATTGCCCTTAAGCGTCATAAAACATTGGCGATCCAATTCAATCAAGCGGCTGAAGTCGTAAAAAATTATGGTTTTCGTAAGATTAAGATAAATTAAACACACAAATTTACAAACGTCTATCAAATCATTTTTATTAATAAAGATATTTTTAATGTTCTAATGTTTCTTCTGAATTAGTCAAATCATTGCATATTATATAAGTTTAAAAGCCTTTTCTTTTAGGCTGCAAGGCTGAACAGGTGTGCCTTTCGATTGGCCGCATGATGGAATTGTAGCCATACGTATATATATTATTATAACGTTCAATAAAAAAATATCTTATTAAAACTACTTTTCAATAAATCAACTAAAAGTTTTGTTTCCTCTAAAATTCCATCCCTCTAAAATCCGAGTTCCAAGCACCTTCCACCTAGATATCAAACTTATTTATTACGAAAAATTGCAATGTCATTATTGACGTTGACAGCTAAAGAATACCTTATATAAACATCGGACGATGTTCCGAGAAGAAAGGAGGTCTAATTATGTCATTCTATTAATTATTTATCCTACAGGAAACGTTTACATCAACACGTTCGCATATTACGCAATAAAACAACAATATGTACAAAATGTGTGTCTCCTACCTATACATTTTCCTTTAAGCATTTCAGGGACGTAGGCATTCTCTGTATTATATAACGTATACGTCCGGAGTAACTTGATGAACACGTACACAAATTATGAGTTATCATTGTTCTTATACATATCATTTATCTTATACAAAAATATAGGTACAAAATATTTTTATCGTTCTATTTGTTGTGAGATATTACCTTTATTTATGCTGCACATCTCAGCAATAATGATCACACAGAGTCCACTTCTCGGCCGTTTTATGACCTTAATTTGAGAATTGGGTGTAAATTTATGTAATTTAGAGATATTTTGATCGACGGTCACTCAATAAATATATTTTAAAGTCTTATTTTTAGTGATTTATTTTATAATATATTTATAAATGAAACGTAGGTTCAAAACTATCTCATTTTCATCACAAACATAATTTTTAATATAAACCTAAATTCCATATCATAATAATAATAATAATATTATCTAATAATATAATAATATCCCTCCTCCGTTGAAAAATCTACAACTAAAATCAAATTTTCGTCGAAATTATAAAAAAACATCTTCTTACTCAACAAAAATCTCACGTAATATAGTTTTTAATCCGTCCAAAAATATTTATTCATCTACTTCTTAACAATAATTCTTATTTTTAATTTCATTTTTTACATTTTATTTTTTTCTTATTTGCTTACACTGCTAACTTTTACTACTATTTCTTTCTACTGAGTATTAGATTCTTATTTGTTTTTATGCGACTGAGGCGCAAACTAACGGCTGTGGTCACTGGTAGAATGACCAGCGCTGTGGAACAATTCTGCTCCTCACCATAATGCTGAGCCAGGGCCAATTACGACCACAGCACACACGCATTACCCAATTAAACCTTTTTCTTAAAAAAATTGTTATCTCTCATTATTTTTTATTTATTTTTGATTATTGTTATTTTATGTGTTTCTGTGTGTGTGTGTTTTGTTAGTAACAAATGTTATGTCTATGTCTATGTTTATCCTTACAAAATGGAAATTCTACTATGCGCGAATGCAAAATCTAAATAATAAAAAATAGTCATAGAAAAAAAAACTACCACAGTCTATGTATACCCATTTTGTTAATGGGCGTTGCCGACCATTGAAGAAGGAATACGCCTGTCGTAAAAGTCATATCTTCTTGAAAAGACCCACCTAAACATAAAATAATATTAGTTAATTTTCTCAGGTTGAACTGATGTAACATGTACTCCTTGTTTCATTTTGTTGGCTAAAATGTACATGTCTGTAGCATATCGACCCTATTATAAAGGGACATTGATATTTGTCAACAGCACTTACGTTATCAGTTTATAAGGCCACGTGTGTTAAACAAACTACGTCTTACAGTGACCCTAGTGAAATAGTGAACTAGAACTGTTCATAAAAATATTCGAATATATAAGCGTTAATACTTTGTCAAACTAATGGTTAGTGTTGCGAATTCTGATAACGAATTGCCCTGAAGTGCCCCGCCCAAAAATCGCTAGATATACGCAACGCTGAAATCAAGGTTTTAAAGGTTCTTTTATACCCTTTATACGCGCAAATGACGTAAATGATCACTATCGTTATTGGAAGTTAATGACAACCGAATTGCTGGTGACAAGAGGCAGATGCAGTTACGCGAATAGTATAATTCGTAACTACTTCATAATTTATTCACAACAATGATATACTTAATATCATATTAAGTAAGATTACATAAAATAAAATAAATAGTCTTTATTCAAGTATTACATTATCAGGATTACATTAAATATAGGCCATTGTGTTTAACATTAGTACACGACCTCAGACGGAGTGAAGGCCTTCTCCAAATTCTTCCACGTGTCACTCATCTTCGCCTTCTTAACTGCTATCCCTTTGATTTAATCTTCCCAGGTTTTGAAGTGTGTCCTCTCATTGTTCTTCCTACTGGGCCATTCCATGTAGCGGTCTTTTTGACACAATTGTTATCTCAAACGTGGGCAATGTGACCGGCCTATTTCCAGTTTTAACTTTTACGAATTTACAATAATAAAACAGACTGCTGGATTCTACGAACATAGGATCCATCATCACAATGTCGAGGCTATTCAACTCCTTGACACCAAGGACCTAGTGAGAAGACTGAAAAGGACGAAACAATTTGAACTAGTGAATTAGTGTAAGTGCACATTAGTATTAAGTGCGTGAAAAAATAGAATACAAGAACATAGTGTCATCCCTTTAATATAGACTGTAAGTAGTGTTATTGAACACTTCTTTATGTTAAAATCCTTTTTAGTAAATTATGTGAGATTTAAATTACTTATTAGTCTTAAGTTTGGCTAGATCGTAATGTTCCATGTTGTACAGTAAAGACACAAGTAAAGTAAAAAAACGTTTCAACCGAGGGATAAAAATACTGGACAGAATTAAGAAAGATTACTTTCAAATTATAATGACGCAATACATCAAAAAATGTAATGTAGCTCTGTAGAAATCCCGGATCCCTCTTCAGACTATATCTAATAGTTGTTTGGGTAGAATGTGCGTCACTTATGGAAATAGCGACTAATAAATATTCTGATCGGCTATTTGTTTAGATTATTTACAGAATCATTAGGCGTTTAATAGTTTTTAAACTTGATTTGTTTATTCAATCATTGAAAGCTATTTATAAAATAATATTTGTTAAAAAAATACACTTATTTTCACCAAAAAAAAATTAAAATAAGATCGTACTTTTGTATAGTTCGTAATAGATACTTTTTTACAATTTTGTTGAGGGTAATGCAATATTTTGTCACGTCTGATCGCCACTTTAATTTCAATTCTTGGCTTTTCTATGAACATATATTCAGATGCATTTAATTGATAAGATATATGCAAATTTCCATTTTATTTTACGATTCCGCCCTCAAAGGTGATTATTTTGTGAGTATTATGACTTGTACTGAAAGTCTATAAAGATATATTAAAATAAATCTAATTTTCCTTTATCCCATAGACTAAAAATTATTTGCCTTTTTTCGACTAATTTTACTTCGAGTTTAATCAAGAGTATATCGAGCTTTGTAGTCAAGGCTTAATATTTATTGATAAATATTCTGTATCAACCCATTCTTTGTGATACACTGCTCGGTCGGAATTGGAACCCAGAATCAAATCTTTGGTTACCATTAACCATAAAACCACACAGCTGGTTAAGCATTAAGACAATTAAATCTTATAAAAAGAATTAGAGTTATAGAAATTTAGAGTAGAAATAGAACAATTGAAACTAAAATAATTAAAAAATCGATGAAAGGCCGGCAACCCACTTGCAAACATTTGCCCATTTGCCGCGTGTTCTATAAAAAAATGACACTTTTCTTCACCTGTAAATTATGGTTAAAGGTAATGCATGAATAGTTATGGCGCCTTTATTTTTCATACAAAGTATCCTGTATGGTATGACTAAAGGTAGAAATATGCCACAGGAAACATTTTTGATAAGGAAAGACGTGAAGAAATGACTATGAAATGTGGTTATAAGGTCACAATGATGCTTAATATTTTATTTGCACGTCATATAGTACATTAGAAGATACCTGTGTTTGTTTAGTGATCAACCGCATATTTGCGCTAGTATTAGGAGGAGTGACTCCCGTATGACCATTCCAAGAGAGTCTTGATATGTACGGGAATTTGATAAACTCTTTAACAAATATTAGAAATAGAGAAAACAAAGGTGTATCTTTGTTGAATGACCGACCGCTCCTGTATGGTAGGTATATTAATAAGCCTTCTTGCTGATTATCTGGCGTAATAGATGGGCAAAGGCTATATGGCTAAGGGCTATTATATATTATATAACAGCTCGTCGTTTACTCGTGACTTAGCGTTTACTAGAACTACGTGTATCTCCAAGGTTTTCTTTATATTTACGCGCGGACGCTTTACGGACCTCGATACAGAAAGTCCTCTTTCTGAGATTGTGTGCCGAGTACTACGGGCTACTGAACACGAAAGTTGCATGGATCTGGTTAGAGCTGAAAATTTCCACTTATTTAATAAGTGTTTGATTGTCCTCGTTTTCTAGCCCAACACACAAGCATCTCTTTTTTTTTTTTTTTTTTTTTTATAAAATAGGGGGCAAACGGGCAGGAGGCTCACCTGATGTTAAGTGATACCGCCGCCCATGGACACTCTCAATGCCAGAGGGCTCACGAGTGCGTTGCCGGCCTTTTAAGAATTTGTACGCTCTTTTCTTGAAGGACCCTAAGTCGAATTGGTTCGGAAATACTTCAGTGGGCAGCTGGTTCCACATAGCGGTGGTGCGCGGCAAAAATTGCCTTGAGAAACGCTCAGTCGTGGAACGTCGGACGTCGAGGTGATACGGGTGGAATTTTGTATTTTGCCTCGACGTCCGATGCTGAAACTCAGCTGCAGGTATTAATCCGAACAACTCCTCTGAACACTCTCCATGGTAAATGCGGTAGAAGATGCAGAGTGACCCCACATCTCTACGCAACGCCAAAGGATCGAGCCGCTCGGAGAGGGATTGGTCATCGACGATTCGAACCGCTCTTCGTTGGATACGGTCAAGTGGAAGGAGCTGGTACTGGGGAGCCCCCGCCCAGAGGTGAGAACAGTATTCCATGTGGGGCCGTATTTGCGCTTTATAGAGTTGCAAGCGGTGGCCCGGAGTGAAGTACCGTCTCGCCTTGCTGAGCACACCAAGCTTTTTGGAGGCTAATTTAGCCTTTCCCTCCAAATGACCGCGAAACTGAACGTCGTTCGATATGTCAACGCCAAGTATTCCGATGCTGGCTGTGGCTTCAAGAAGAGTGTTTTCGAAAAGAGGAGTAGCGACAAAGGGTATTTTTTTCGCGGAAAACGCGCAAACTTGTGTCTTCTTGGGGTTAAATTGGACTAGGTTTAGTCTACCCCAGTCCGAGACTCCACGTAAAAGAGTTTCGACTTCAGACACAAGTTTGTTCCGGTACTCATCGACAACTGCCCGAGAAATACCTGCCCGGCCAGTGTAAAGAGTATCCCCAGTGCTGTCGTCCGCATAGCAATGAATGTTGCTAAGTTGCAACATGTCATTGATATGCAGAAGAAACAGGGTCGGGGACAGAACACAGCCTTGTGGGACCCCAGCATTCACGGGTTTAAGGTCGGAACATGCTCCGTCGACGACGACCTTGATGCTCCGATCGGCTAGAAAGCTGGAGATCCAGTCGCATAATTTCTCAGGAAGCCCGTAGGCTGGTAGCTTCGAGAGCAGTGCTTTGTGCCACACCCGATCGAAGGCTTTCGCTATGTCCAAACTAACCGCTAGTGCCTCCCCCTTGGACTCAATTGCCTCTGCCCATCTATGAGTAAGGTATACTAGAAGGTCACCAGCTGAACGACCACGACGAAAGCCGTACTGATAATCGCTAATCAGCTGGTGGCCCTCTAGATAACTCAAGAGCTGGCCATTAATAATGGATTCCATTATTTTGGAGAACAAGGAGGTTATTGCGATTGGGCGATAGTTGGATGGATCAGTGCGATCGCCTTTTTTAGGGATCGGATGTATCGAAGCGGTCTTCCAGCACTTCGGGACAGTGCCGAGCGAGTACAGGTACCGGAAAAGGCGCGTCAGGACCGGAGCCAACTCAGGAGCACATGTACGCAGCACAATTGGAGGGATACCATCCGGCCCGCTCGACTTATGAATGTCCAAGGAAGATAGTGCTCTGCGAACAGCACGTTGCTGGAATGTGATTTCCGGCATTGAGTTATCACACCGCGAAATCACCGGTGGTGATCTCCCCCGGTCATCCAAAGTCGAGTTGGACGCAAAGAGACAGCCCAAGAGGTCGGCCTTCTCCTTCGCAGTGTGGGCGAGCGAGTCATCCTCTCTGTGCAGCGGTGGTATCGATGGCTGACAAAAATTCCCTTGTACAGCTTTGGCGAGAGACCAGAAGGCTCGGGTCCCAGAAGGGAGTTGGGCCAATCTCTCGCCAAATCTGGCGATGTGCTCTGACTTTGCCTTAGCGATTTCCCGTTTGAAGGACCTGGAGGCTGAGTTATATGCTTTTTTATGTTCGCTGGTATTGGCATCACGAGATATCGCCGCCTCCGCCCATGCATTAAAGCATTCTCGCTTTCGACGCGATGCCGCCTTGCAAGAACGCTTAAACCAGGGCTGTGACCTGCCACCGATCGGCACCGCAGAGAATGGAATAAAAAGTTCCATGCCCTGCATAACCACTTCGGCGACAGAGGCAGCGACGGAATCTGGAGCTTCCGACGAAAAGCACATAGGCCCCCAAGGGTAGGACGCAAAGAAAGACCGCATCCCATCCCAATCTGCTGACCGATAGTGCCAAATACGATGACAACCCGAAAAACGGGGCCGAGGAGGGCGCGTAGTAGGCACAGTACTCCGGACCACACAATGATCCGATGAACCCAATGGCGGGTCAACAGAGACTTGATAGGTCTCCGGATGTGAGGTCAGCAGAAGGTCCAACCAAGAGGGTTTATGACCATCCACATCTGGTATTCGCGTAATCGCAGGGACCATTTGTGACAGGTCGTAAGCTAAAGCAAAGTCGTGAAAGGATCTTCCCGCGTGATCGGTGGTTTCCGAACCGAGCCAATCGGCATGGTGAGCGTTAAAATCGCCAAGTATCACGATTTCAGCGCTAGGAACCCCTTCGAGCAGGGAATCTGTAGCCATTTGGATGTGCTCAATGAGTCGCTCAGTTTCGGTATTTCCGCTATGGGACCTATACAGGCATGCGTAGAATCGCGGATGGTCATCGCAGTCTACGCGCAGCCAGAGGCTAGATAGGTCCCTTCCTTCAAGCGACCCGAGGCGACGAGAACAGATATCCTCTCTGACGTACACGCAAACTCCCGCCCGCGGCACAAATGAATGTTCCAATTTGTACCCCGGGTAGGAGAGGTAGGAAGTATCAGCCGGGAAGGATATCTGAGTCTCAGTAAGGAAGAATAAGGCCGGCTTCGCAGTTTCGAGGTGAAAGTGAACCGCGTTAAGATTAAAGTTGAGCCCCCTAACATTGGTAAAGTCCACTGAGAGCGTGGAATGGGATGCCTTCGGTAAATTCTTCCGTTTGCCCCGAGATCGAAATTTATAGTTTTTTGAGCAGTTTTTGCCCACCCCAGAATACGAAGGGCAGCCTGTGCATCCACCACCGAATACTGATAGTTCCGATGATGGACGCTCAGAGGGGGATTCTCCACAGCGGAAACGTGTGGTACCCCCCTGGGGTAATCTCTGTTTAAACTGCATCTTCATATTCTGGGGGAGGGGGGAATTGATGGGCTCCGGGAGTCTCACTCACCGCACGAAACGCGAGTACAATAAGATGAACCTATTGCATCACTTCACGCCGGTTTTCTGTGAGACAGTGGTACTGCCCCGGTCGTGCCTGCCCGATTGGCTGAAGCCCGAAAGCAACAGCATGGCACTCCCACTAGGAAATTTCTTTTCGTCACAGTGTCAACACACTTTAACAGAAAGAGATGTATAACTTTAGTCAGAAAAGGGTGATTTATTGAATATGTGATGACAAAGACCCACTATAAAACTAATTATGATTTATTCGATTCTTTTAATCTATAACAAGTATAAGTATTTTGCAGTATCATGAAGAGCAGGACAACTGGCGGCGTTATCGCTTGCAAGCGAGTTCTTTTAGGCAACCACTGTGATGTTTAAAAAATGATATAAGATAAGCAAGAAGTGCAAAAAAGACAAATGACAGACAAAACAAAACAGGAACAAAAAACTAAACTAAAAAAGGACACGTGATAAAGTGACACACTTTTTCGTGATCATGAATTTTATATCAGTTAGTACGAAAGGGATACGATTTGGACAGGTAATGTTTGTACCATAGAGATTTGAATTAAGATAGAGTAGGATCTAAGCGAATAGGGACGGGAAGTGAATTCCATAGCCTCACTGCAGAGACCTTTAAGGATTCGCCAAGAAGGGAAGAGGTATTAGATGAAATTTCACGGTTATAGTTTTCGGAACAGCGTAAGCTATAGCTAGGGGCTCCCAAATTTTTTTTATCGTTTTTGAAAAAATGTGCGTTACACACGTTAGAAGTGAAACGGAGAAGTGGATCATTTTTTGAAAAATAAGGTCGTCTTTATGACCTTTACAGAAATTAGTTAAGTAAAATAAAATTAGATAAAGTTTAACAAAAAGCTTTTATTATCATAGACTTAAATACAAATAATACAATTATTTCATTTTACCTTATTACTTCTAAGATTATAACAGAATTTCATTAATTGTAATAGATTTATGACTATCATTGTTATCGTTATTATATATTTTTATTATTAATGGCCTCGAATCTCTTCGAATCACCCTTGGTAGGGACAAGAAATATGGCACGTAACGGAAAAATGTGACGGTAAATTTTTTCCAACGCCGATAAAGAAGTTTCACTGCAATAATAATAAAATAACTAAACTTTGACATTATTTTATGTTGTTAATAAGACATTTTAAAAATTGCTATGACATTTACATGCCTATTTATATATAGTTGATTTGCGGATATTTGCAAGTTGATCGATCTAACCACGGTACCACTCTTAGCAAATAAACTATTTATTATTATTATTAAATAGATAAATTTGGAGCTTACTCACAATTTACTTTTAAAAGTCAGCAAATCCTATGATTGCCGGCCCCTGTTTCTAAGCACTCGTTACCTCGGTCACGGGGACCTCCACGTGTTAGTCTCATAGACTAGAATTATATAGAAATACATGACTACTAGATCGGGGATAGGGATTTTGCTCCAACAGCATCTTTATAGACACTGGCTATGCGCACATAAGATATGACCATGTGCGCAGCCGCAAATGCACCCTTATTTGTCCTCATATTCCGATTGGTTGTTCGACACGACGTAGCAAGAGAACTGGTGCAGGACGGCGACTTCTTGGTGGATTTATTATTTACATAATATTGAAGCATTATACATTTTGGCCCCACCTGCGATTGAACCAGCTCATTATGAGCAGTCAAATTTTCGAACTAATGAGCAATTTATCTGTTTTTGCAATTCTACCATTCTATCGATGTTCAACGATTATTGAGATTATATGTTGGTGTGTAATGTCATCCAATCAATTACATCCAAAACCGGCATTGAATCGGCTATGACGGATATAAATCTTAAAATATCCCCGAGCCTCAGAAACAAGAAACCCAGCTCTGTTTTATTTGTATGTCACACAAGGACCTCCAAACTGGAAGTAATAAACATTGTTAATTCCAAATATCATGTAATGTAATATGTACAGTAACTATTTGTACAGTAATAAACAAATGTCAAGTGTTCCCGTAACAATTTGAAACTAGATGCTAGATAAATGATAGTCCTCATTTCTACCTAACACGCCGGCTGGCACGTGTATGCAGTAGTGATATATACAGATACAGCTTTTTAGATTAGATAGTTGTTTTAAAAGCTTCGTAAAACTTAAGTTAGAGGAAAAAAATCGTGAGGAAACTCGGCATGTCTTAAAATCTAACATATTGCCCACTTATGAATGTAGAAAACGAAGAGTCGATTAATTGATTTACGTACAAGTTCTCAAATCAAGGTCGTAGAACGGACGCGAAGAAACTCACCTGCGCTCATTTTAAACGCCGAAATGCGTATGGAGCTGTTACCTGTTACACCTTAGGGACTGGATAATTTTTATTATTATTACCAAATATCCTTATTATTATTAAAAAATCTAAATCACGTACACACAAAATATAATTTTGTGTTTGCCCTTGAATCACGCTTCCATTATGTATTGTAGCAATGAAGTTAGACTCAAATATAAACGGATGTTAAGCATAGAAGTCTCATTCCTTAGGTTCCGAAAGTTCATATGAATATTCCCTTCCAAAACTCTACAACACTGAACTCAAACTTAAGAATGAAATCAAATACTTAGGTGTGATTTTAGACAGTAAACTGCTCTGGAACAAACTAACCAAAGCTACGCCCGCCTTCTATCAATGCAAAAAGATGCTGGGCGTGAAATGGGGCTTATTGCCTAAGATATGGCTATACACTGCCATAATTGTACCAATGCTTGCCTATGGCAACCTGGTTTGGTTACCAAGATCAGAACTTCTTGGATGAAACTTGGACGTTTCCAGAGGCTTACCTTATCCGCTGCTAGCGGTTGCATGAGAACAACACCAACTGTTGCGCTCTTACCCGCTGCACGGCTCTGGCTACTTAGGAATTAATGACTCTTGCATTAAGTTCGTATCCTACAAACACCAAACTAATACTGGAGTGTCACGAAGCACTGAAGGCCATAACTCTGACAAACAGGGTTATCTTACAGTGGATAAAGGGGCACAGTGGTTCTCTCGGTAATGATGCTGCTGACGAGCTTGCGAGAAGAGGTCCGGAATAATGCCTGCTGGCCCGTATCCGGGCTCTTTCCATTGCCCTTGTCGCTGGTTCGAACCTGGATTTGCGAAGTACAGACTGCAGATAGTCCAAAGTGGCTTTGCCAGCAGTGAACCCGCCACTATCAATGTGACTCAATCATAGGGACAATTACGTGCCATTTCCTTAATAAACATCTTTTCGTTCTAGGCGCGACAGACAACCACTTGTACAGAGGCTGTTTCAGCCATCAGTCACCCACGTAGTCCTCTAATGCGAGGCTGTGGCTAAACAACGTACAGAAATCCTTAGAGCAGTGAGGTCACCCAGTGCAACCTGTGAAGTGCTTGAAGTGACTTCTGTGCTTCTGGAAGGAGCTAGTCTACCTAAATTAGCCAGGACTTTACGCACAACAGACCAATTATGAGTCTAAGTGCGGAAAATGAGTCCACAGACCAATAACCAATACCCAATACGGTAAAACACAGCTTATAATCTAAGTAAAAATCCCACTTATATTTAAAGAGGAAAATGTTTCGAGATTATTAATGGATCCAATCCGATGTTATTACTTCACAAAGATGATGAAGATGGGGATTTCCAATATCCGGATAAACTGTTGGGATACAGTAAAAATTAAATTAAGATTTGCAAGAGAACATTTTAATTATGGCATTTTCCCATGCGATTTAAATGAAGAATTTCATATTGATATATATTTGACTACGCTGGTCTCGTGATATATCTATCTAAATTGTAATATTTAAATGCGAATTTTCTTATTTACTCGACGTTTCGTGTTTTATTATATATTTTCGGAATTGTTAAACATTAAAGTTTTTAAAAAGAATTAAACCTGGAATTATTATTATTTTAAATACGTGGTCTACAATAACGGTTGTATAAAATTTGTATGAAGACTATTTCGACTTACGGTCCTTCACGCAAAGACCGTACCAATTATTGAAAGGCCCACAAACCACTTGTGAGCCCTCTAGCATTGAGAGTGTCCATGGGTGGTGGGGTGGTATTACTCAACTTTACCTTTAGGAGGTATACAATTTGTATAAAGACCAATTCGCAACATCCAGTCCCTCGAACAACGAGCGTACCAATTACACGAATTATATTAAGTTTATTGATCATTCGTGCTAAGCGCCCACAGTATATAAACAAACATTGTTTTCTTCACTTAATACTGTTATTAAAAACCTATTCCTGTCGGATCCAATTTAGCCGGGACTGTGCAATGAATTACAAATTTAATAGCTTCATTAATTATTGGTTCAGGAATCTGGAGCAAATGCCACTGAGAGTCAAGGACAGAGTTATGTATTGAAAATGATAATCTTATAATACGGAAAATTAGTTTAAACCATACTAAAGTAATATGTTTATTAATTAAAATATATATTATATAAACTATGTTCATGTAATACATGGCTACCATATTATATAAAAAACAATGACTTTGTTCTAGACCTCAGACTTCTATATCTGTTTTTGTGTATCTTGTTGTTTCTAATAGGCCATTCTATATACATCGTCGATTATAATATCTACGACCAGCAACTGTTTAATACCGCACATAGAAACATTTATTCGCATTCATGTGATTTAACAACCTCAGAATTGACAGTCGCAGAAACCACTGGGCCAACCCTACTCAATTGTAAGCCGTAAACACGCTTCAATATAAATCACCATGACGCATAGTTACTACGATCGAGTAGATTATTTTGGATTATTTTCCTTCTGACGTTTGAAAACATTTTCTATATTTTAAAGAGGAAATATTTGTGGAATACACTTAAAAACTATGGAACCGATTTAAAAAATGAGGCATTCTACCACCATTAGAATGCAATATCATCCATGAATGATATAAGTTATATTAGGTCCCTAGATATGAAATTGGAGTTTTCTATGGGAGGAACAAAAACTTCCTATAAGATGGCAAAAGTGCATAGATGCAATGATTAATTAAACTTGATTGATTAAATACTTTGATTAATTAAATATATTCTATTTAAAAAGAAAACTATTTTTGTTCCTCCCAAAGAAAACGCATAATGTTTATTTCCAAAATATTAAAAAATTACCAGCTTGAAAAAGTGACTCAATTATTCTCATTATTCATAGCCCTTGAACTTTTTAGGCAAGTTTAGGTATTTTAAAAAGTATTCTTCACATTCAAGCACACGATTGTTGAAATAATCTAACGTTTTATAAGCAGTTAATATTTCATTGAAAACTTTTAAGGTTTTTAAAGAAAGACATATCAGTTAGGGAATTATTAAAAGCTTATTAGTGGAGGAAATTCTATTTTCTACGCCAATTTTCACGCTACCGACCCAACCCGTTATTTCACTGCAACTGTCAGCGGTTCCATGGTGTAACGGTTAGCACTCTGGACTCTGAATCCAGCGATCCGAGTTCAAATCTCGGTGGGACCTGTCTTTTGTTTGCACATATATTTTTTTTATTTTCGTAAATGTACCCGTCTTAGAGTGTTAATAAATAAAAATAGTTATTTATATTACATTAGGAAACTAAAATAAATAGTAACTACCAGTTTTACATTGTGTTTTTAGTGGAAATAAATACTAAGCTATCTTTACCAGGTTATTGAATGACGACAATTGTAACCTATTATTAAACATAAGATGTAATACATATGTAACAATTTTTACTAAAAGCCTTATATATTTGTGTGCATTATAGATATATATTTAACATTGTAATCCTTGCTACGTCACAGTAACTCGCAAATATTGGCTCGAATAAATTTCTTTGAAAGCTTTTTCTGTAGCGACACGTGACTCGCACGCGTGCCATTATATTTTTTATAATGAGAAAAATGTTTAATTACTTATTGTGCGGGCTGTAAACTAATCTTGTGTAGTGCTTGTTAAATAAAGATTGCTGTGGATTATTCTTATAAAACTTTACATATTGTAATAATGAGAGAAGGCAGGAAGAATAGGCAGAAAAGTAAATAATAAATGTTTTTAATAATCTAAAGACTCTATGCCCATGATTTGGGGTAGTAAATATAAATTTAGATACATTTCATTTTTATAATATTAAAAATGAGGTTCAGTGTTGACTATGAATTTTCTATTGATTAATTCGATTTTTTTTAATAGAAGCATCGGTTACGATACGATCTCTAGGTAGATATATGAAAGATGTGCGTTGCCACTAATGTGCGTGAGACGCCTCCCATAAAAGCCAGCAACACATAAGTAATAAAATGGGTGTCCATGAGCTGCGGTAGTTGTCTTTATGGCATTTTCGCAAGCTCGTTTGCCTATGTAAATAGTAAATGTATGTTTATTAAAGTCAGGATGCGATCAAGTATTACGTCACATGAAATGATGATGGTTACATGAAAAAAGTTTGAATTGTAAAAGCGCTATGCACTGAAAAAAAATTGCTGTCGTAACAAAAGTCATGATTACTTAATATGGTGGTTAAGTATTCTTACATTTTATAATTTACCGCGCAACTTTTTCTTTCATAAGAACCTTTTCCTGACAATAACAAATACAAAAAAAAAAGAATTAGCGAAATTCGTCCAGCCGTTCACGCGTGACCGGGGGAAATAGGGATTCATTTTTATATAGGAGACGCGCATCCTATGAATTCCGTAAGTTAAAATCCTCTACATTTATTATATACGGCAATCATATATAGATGGCGCTTACTAGGCACAGTTTTAATCATAAAATTATAACTATTGTATTTCACTGTTGTTTGGGTATAAAGATTCGAATATACGTAGATAATCAATTGCTATTTATCGATTGCAATTTCTATCCCTATTGCAAGTTTATAAGGGTTGTTTTTAAACGATATATTTCGATCGAGCGGCACGTGCTACGCGTGGGAAGACCCGACGTAGAATTTCCCACGTAATCGAGAAGTACGAATTTGTTTGTTATAATTTAATGAATTGTGGTAAGTTTTGTTAACTTTATTAAGACATAACACTACATTTTCTTCATAAAATATTAAATATATATTACTATATATCATAGTAATGTATTAGCATAGATAAGTATTTAAAATCCAAATGTTTTTACTAAAATAATCCATTTAAATTTCCCGTGTATATTTTATTTATATAAATGTATCCTATGTTTATTTACACTAATATTATAAAGAAATAGACAATTTGAAAGAAAACATCAATTTACAATAAAGTCCGCGATACCATTAAAAAAATACCATTCAAAAGTCTATGAACCGAGATAAGGTTTAGGCTATATACCGAATATTACCGAATTATTGAAGGCTCTGTGGCCTAGATAAATATTATTTTTCCTTGGTTTTACAAAAAATTAATACTTTATAATTATAACAGTAGTTCGTAAATGACCTATCTAGAATAAAGTAGGACCTTTTACCTAATTTCAACATTTTAATGCTGGGATGGGATACTAATTTAAGAGATAAGTTAGCGCCTGATAGATACCAGGTGATCCGTGACCCCAGAGCTGATGCCTTCCTCTCTCAGCGAGTACAACAATACACCGAGAAAATAATTCTGCCAGCATTAAAAGTTTTAATTTAGTTTTCAAATCATTCATTTTTAATTTTACCATTAATCAATCATTCATTTGTCATCATTCATTTTTATTGTTAATAATTACAACTATATTAAATTTACATTTTTCGACTTATTTCATGAAAATTTACCGTATTTTTAACAATAGAGCAAACAAAATCCCGCCCAGCAGAAATCCGATATCCGATAGTAGGGTTTGTTTGTCCATTATGTGATTGAAGATTTTATACCTTCAACACCATTTTAGGTATTACCAATGGAAATAACATCTTCTCTACTTGTCCCCATGTCACTGACCGCATGACTTGTCGTATTTGTCACCAATTATAGGAATTGAGACTCACATAATAGCAGCTTTAAAAGGCTCAGTATACAAACTCATTTGGTATACTGCTCTCATCTCTGGGCTGCTGCTCTGAAATACCAGCTTCTTCCTTTCGACTAAACTCAGCGAAGAGCTTTTCGAATTGTCTAACGTATTACTGATCAGCTTTATTCTCTGCCATGCTACGCAGAGACATTGCGTATCTTTGCTTTATCTACAAAGTGTACTATGTTGAGTGTTTGGGTTGATCCCTCTTTTCTCGTTTCAATACCGTATCAATGCAGAATTTCATCTACATCACCTTGATAGCTTTCACAGTCTGTTTCACAAGGAATTTTTTTTGCAAACAAGCGATCTGTGAAATAGACTCCCGGTGGGGGTCTTCCCTGAGAAATACAACCTCTAACTATTCAAAATTAGAGGGTCACTAAAAGGCTGGCAACGCACCCCCTAAAATGGGTGTCCATGGGCTGCAATGACTGCCTTTTATGGGCGTCCCGAAGGCTTGTTTGCCCCTCATACGGAAAACTCAAAATCTGTCACTATTTTGACATTTTGTCAACTCTGAAATTAAGTGTGACATAGCTTAGAAGATATTCTCAAACCTGAAAATCGTTATTCATCGTTAGCTTAGTGATCACTACTTACTGCTGCTTGGACATTATATCTATACAAACTGCTTCCAAAACAAATAGTGTAATGTAATTTTTAGTATTGAACATGATATATAAATCTTTTAAATTCTATCTTTCTATCCACTGCCGGCCTTCTCAGACCTCTATATAGCCATTTATTATAAAGTTACTTAATGAAACCCGAATGCGACATTCTTTGTCCAAATAGAAGTAGCGTAGCTCTGTTTTGGTAATAATTCATGTTTTAAAAGTACACTGAGTTGCTTCCAACACAATTCAGCAGTACAAGAACATAATTTCTCAGTTACGCTAAGTTCTTGCTAAATAAATATATAAAGTATAAAGCATTAACAGATGCGACTAATTTTTAATTGATTAGATTAACGGAATGACAGCTACAATCGATCATATAAATCGATGACAACGAGGAAGAGTTGTAATTGGCAAATATTGTTATTATAATTTCGATTCGACCCCATTTATACTCCGCTGGCTGTGCGACCCAAAAAATGTCTTGATCTCTAATATGAGAAACTTCCAGCGCTCCTGGTCGTGTGCCATCTCCCGGTGTGACTACTAGTCCGGCTCAAGCCTCCTTCTCCTCTCAATCTTGGTCCATGTGTGCAAATCCTTATCAATAGACTTTTTATAATAGTTGTAGTAAAGATCACTTGCCATAATTTTTGATAATAAATTTTCAATATATATTTGCAAAAAAAAAATAAGTTAATTTTTAAGGTTATTTTTTTAACGGTTAGTATTAGAAGTCGCTGAACGTCGTTGAACGCTTTTTAACGTTAAGTGTTATTTTCACCTTAAAATTTGTAACTGAATTGTAGCTCAATTTTAAACTTTTAGGCAATAATTAAGTAATAACTAATAAGTCAATTATCGTTTGTCGCTATTCTTGAACCGGACCCTAAGAGAAATTGTGTATTGTGAAACGTATAATTTTTTGACAATAATAATGACCTTTTTATTTTTTTACATTTGCTTTGATTTGATTGATTTGTTTTCGTAAGTTGTCTGTGTTATTACAAGTTTTGATTAATAATTATTTCCATTATGACAGTTAATTAATAGCGACTTGTTGAAAGAAAAACCTAAAGTTACTGAGATAAATGAAAGTTACTAAGATTATGATCGGCCCGTTTAATTTTTTTTATTCATTGTGCGTCGTATAAGTTATGATCAAAAACATAATTGAATGACAGTGGTCCATTGAGCACATCTGAGTTATGTGCACAAACATTTTGAATGAGATATGTTAATTATTGTGATATTATTTTATGCGTTATTGATACAGAGATGGCAAATGTACTTTGACGTACTTATTTCATACTTGCACTAAGGGTACGAAACGCCTCCCTCTCTGGGTGGAAAAAAGCATGTGTTGATTATGTTGATACAGAATAAAAATAAAGTTTATTTTCTTAAATTAACGCACATATAGTTCGTTTTTAAACTCTTTAATCATATTTTTAAAAAAACCTTTTAATATTGAAAAAAACATAAAACTAATTTATTTTAAACTGTTACTTATACTGATTTATACTGTACCTACCAATTGTTGACTTGCTTAATTTCAGCGTGCGACTCTCATTCCTGAGGTTGTTGCTTTAAGCCTGGGTCTTGCACAAATGGACGTTTTGTCTACCTCGCTCGTACGCCGATGGAAATCATCCAAAAGTCGACTGCCTCTGCCAGACAGAAGGCTTATAACCTACACCTACACAATAATTTTAACATCAACATATAAAAACAGGACACTATAAAACATCAATATAAGATTTCATAATGCAATAGATTAAGCAAACCGAATCTCTTTTAAAAGTATTAAAACTATTAAATCCACAACGTCACAATTAATGTAACAATACAATTGAAAGCTCTCAACTGACCATACCGTTTTATAGCTATACAATTAATCCCCCTCTGCAGCCAAATCCTTATCATCATTGCATAAAGTTCACAATCGTATAACATTTATTTAATTTAATAGACTGACCAGTGGCGAGTGGTAAAAGAAAATATTGACAGGTGCATTATGCAATTATTCACAGAATAGAACGTGTGCCTTGAAACTAGAACATGAGTTGACAAATGTGAGTGTTTTGTATAGTTTCAAACAAAGTCAAAGTCAGAAATCATTTATTCATATAGGTAACACAATGTACACTTATGAACGTCAATAAAAAATAAATATACATTCAATGCTTCTAATTTTACATTTAATGCCAGTTCTCAAATCAAGGGCGTAGAACGGAAGAGAAGAACTGGCAATAAACTCTCTACCACTCTTTTTAATTGCCAAGTTTTTTTTTGTAAGGAGCTGCAACCATCACACCATGTTTCACATGACATCAGCAGGAGCCATGGTGAAATAGGAGCACGCACTTACATTCTCGTGGGAACAACACGATAATGATATTAAAATATTTCATAAATTACATTATGGAGCTGAAAGTATGTGTTTTTTTTACATTATATCTAATTATTTATATAATTATTTATGTAATTATTTAAGATATAAATATCACATACCATCTTTAGACAATTTAGGGGACGAAGAAAGAATTATACCAGTCAATTTTTTTTTCGAACGAGGCAATAAACATTTGCCGATATTGTAAAACTAAAAGTATATCAAAGTCATGCGCAACGCCGAAGATCAAGTTAATAAATAGAAGGAAACAAAATATATTAAATGATGTCATTATTTTTTTAAAGGCAAGGTGCCTTTATAGCGTAGGCAAGTATTTGGACCATAGATTTGACACTAATTGTAAATAACTTAACATTGACATTATTTTATGTTCTTTTTAGAAGACATTGTAAAAATTGATATGACATTTGCAGGCCCATTTATATATATGACTGATTGTGCGGATATTAGTAGCTGACCGATCTAACCACTGTACCACTATCTTGGGAAATAAACGATTATTATTATTACAGAGATTAATAAGGGGTATAAAATAGTTGACGACCTACTTTCAGACCAACCAATGTACACAAAAAAAAACAAAAATCGACTTAAGCCATTTCGGTAGGTTTTACGTACAAACACAGACGTTTTTTACGTCAATTCTGTCAATCATGGTAGACCTACTGATGAAGGTACTATATAAATATTCTGTAAATAATACATAAATTTTATAAATATTAATATACAAAATTAGGCAACGAAATCTTGAACTCCAAAATTATTTCACCCCATAAATCATTTATTGAATTGTCAACGCATAATGAAAAATACATAACTGTAGTAATAAATATCACAGATGTAACCAAATAATAAATTAAAAATTTGCAATAATCGGACAATTGCGTGAAATTTACAACGGGCAACATTTCAAATTAAATTAGCTCAATCGAAATGCAAAGGCATTGGGGGCGGCTGATTGCGTTTTGCAATTATAGCACTTATAATTTAATTGTACGTAGGAGTCAATTAGAAACCTCGGGCTAGTAACAATACGATTTTATAAAGAAAAGTTTTAGTGGTAAAACTAATTTAGAAATGCTCGTGCCTCGGCGATCGAATCTTGTTCCTGATCTCTAAATCCCACCTTAGCCAAGTTGGTCTGAATATCTTCGTATATATAATAAACTTAATATTAAATAGAAAATGTGTCATTATATGCAGATTTTTTAATGCCTAAATTATTTAGTATTTTATAATAACGATAATAGGTATGCGTCAGAAACATACGTTTGTAATATTTGTTTGATTTATGCAACATTTATACTCAAAAAATCTTGTCATCTTGATTTTTGGTTTACACAAATAAAACATAAAATGTATAAAATGGACGTAATAAAACATCTTTTTATCCGGATAGACTATGTTCTATAGTACATGCATAAGCGATGTGTCGATTTTAGGGTTTAATTTTTTTTTAATTCATTTAATAACCTTCTTTAAACTTAAATGTTTAAAGCAGGTTATTAAATGTTTTAAATAACATAATCATTAATCCTAGAGATGTCATTAAAAGGGATTTGTATTATTCTGCATAATATGATCTGATTGTTGACAGGCGTGAGGTTGAATATTAATAGATTTTAATTGTCACAAAACGTGAATTTCACCCGACAAACAAGTGACGAACCGCGGACGGCCGGAACAAATTGAAGATTTAAATTTCGAATCAAATAATTAGTCACTTGTTGTTGGCAATAACATCGGGCATTATTTTTTACAGTATATTGTAAAGTTTTGCTATTTAAACTAAATTTGATACCTTCATACCATAGAGAAATAAACAAATATTTAAAAATATAAATAAATGACCCGAAATCTGCGTAAAAGTGATGCCGTCCTTTTCCGACGAATCACCCAGAAGTGAGTGATGACCCGTTTGAGTCAGGGCACTGCTGAAGGCAGGCATGTGCAGTCCCAACAGTATCCTAACCGCTATCCTGTTATATTGAATGTGCAAGGCACTTAGCGGGCTGTCCCTGCTCTTTTCTAGAAGGACCCTAATTTCAATTAGTAAGCCTTAAAAAGGTTGTTTTTTTACTGGAATTATAGCCCTTTTCTTTTGATATCCGAGGTGGTAATATTTGTGCATCCCCTCTCTCATCTCCCATCCCCCCAAATGTTGCAGGGGCATGTGGGACTCAACCCACACCAGAATTTCTGCTGTTCAGAGACTGGGTGAGCAATCTCAAAAACTACCTCAAGTAGTTCCTGTAAAGCCTCGTTACAGAGGCTTCGGGTTCGATCTCGGGACCTCAACAGTATGTTACACTCAAAAACCTGATGCAGTACACACTACATAGGAGGTAGGAGATGGGCAAATCTTATTCTATTTACTCTCCGTCTTCTACCTCTAGGTTTCCTTCTAAAGCGGGTTCTCTCTCTCTCGTTCTGCTGTCCCCTTCTGTAGCATTACTTGCTCGCAGAAGGATACCACTGCATTCCATACTTCATCATTGCCGATCATTTTTTGGACAAAACAAGGCAAAGCTTATTACCCACAGAACATATAACGTAGCTGAGAGCACTACCAACAATCCTCTAACGTATGCTGTACCGTGTCTCATTTGCGCCACACTCCAACCGGAATATTACAGTCTACACTTCCGTTCAATATTAAGATTGTTCTTGAAGTCAGCAGATACGCTGCACAAACCGTCATCCTCTGGACTACTCCTGGCGTCGGTTCCAGCCGTACCACGTCATCTGCATAGCTTGTTAGCTATAATAGTGTTCTATTAATACTTATGTCAACGACACTGCTGCCAACAGGAAGACAGCAAATAAGTCATTTATATATTAATAAAGAGTTGGAGACCAACGTTTTGCCTTGCCTTGAGATGGCCCAATTCACCGTATTGTTCTGGTGAACCTATAGATACTTACATAATTTGAGTCTAGTTTTTCAATTATCAGATCTACGATAAGAGTTATTGTTTTCCCATGGAACACAACCAAGTGTGTCTCGCCTAAAACATTCGAATTTTAATTTCTAGAGATTCGAAGTTTGTATTGCATATTATTATAGATTTTCTATTAAAATATGTGAACAAAGTCAGATTTAGTTTTGAATCACTTTAAGCTTTCAAACTGCCATACGACAATTTAAAGTTTTTATAAGTTTATTTATATAATGGTCTATAGTAATATTAATAAAAATAATATTTTTATTTGTGTAATGCATAAAAACAATTCAAGTAAATTAGTCTACTAAATTATTAAAAGTATTTACTTTAATTGTCAAGTTATCTATAGTTCCGGTGACTCTTTAATTTAAACCTGAACTCGTATTGCGCCATCTATCTTATTCGATGTATATAATGAGTTACAGAAAAATTAGATGTTACTGAAATCAATACAATTAAAGTATTTTATTGTACGTTTTATAAACAAAGTTTTCCTGTAGAATTAAAAAAATATACTTGACTTTAATCAAAGTATTTTAAGATATACCTTTAATAACAGTGAAATATAATGAGCAGATAGAGCTTTTAAGATTTGTCAAAAACTGTCGTTTGACAGCGACGTCAACCGATTTAAATTTCAGAATTCACTCATATAAATTTGAACTTCTAAGTTCTATCTAAACGCGAAATACGAATTTTTTATTGATTTATTTAGTCTTCGTGAGATTTATAGTGTAAATAATAACTTTTCGTTCATATATTCTGAGTATTAACCAAGCATTTTAAAATCAAATACAATTGAGAATAATATATAATTTTCATTATATTGATATCCATGTCTACACAATCGAAAACAATGCCGTTGATTGATCTCAAAGTATACATTCGCGTCGTCGCTGCGGTATTTTCGGTATGTTATACTTTTCTTTACAAAATCATTTACACGAAGCCATTTCTGTCTACTAAATTTTAAATAATATATTTCTTGTTTTATCTATCTACCGTCATGTTTACAATTCTTTGATAATAAAAACAGGAATCGAAACAGTAATACATATTTTTAATAACAATTATTTAATGTTAAAATTAAATATCGTAATGATAAATATACAATTTATTGTGTATGTGTATGCGTTTCCGAGAATGCCTGGTAGATTAGTTTAAATAAAATATGTATTATTTTTTACTATAAAATTTATATGGTTTCTTACCTTACCTTACTCAAGTAATAAAGTCTGAAAATTATCTGCTTCTCTGTAAACATATTGATCCTCATCCCATCATATTTAATATCATACTTAAATACATATTTAATTACAGATATCATCAGCAACAGCTATTGTCATGACTTTGTTGCGCCTTCTTAATCCTCAGTTGTATTATTTAGATGCATTAAACAACAGGGATATGGGTAAGCTATTGTTTATTTTCATTTATATTTCATGTAGTAAAATAATTAATTTTAACTAATTTCTTTTCTAACTACATGCAACAGCCGGCTACTTTACTAATGTACAAATTGGACACAGTAAAGTAATGGATTACAGGAGTATGACCTTTCAAAATATCATTCGTTTTTATTAACATAAAGTCCATTTTGTCCATTGCCTTCATATTGTCATAAACTAATGGAGCTAAAATTGCATTTGGCAATATTTATGAGCATTATTTCATATTTGCTAATATAGATAAGTTTGAAATAATGATAAGGGATATTTTATCATCAAAACTATGTTTTCTGGTATTTAGTTAGTACTTAAAATCATACATAAGCATATGCATAAAGTATTTCACGAAACCCCATAAAATCTGTTAATTTTTTTTTTAAACATGGCCAATCGCAAACTTTTTTATATACTCTTCATGAATATAAAAATCACTTTTAGATTTGGTGATTTCACTTACCATTTTTCTATTATGCTTACATATATAATATTTAATAAAAAACTTCAATGCAATTTCAGCTATACACTATTTTGTCAGTGGTCTTATGCTTGTAACAAGTACTATTGGCTTTCTTAACAGCCTCATAGTCATAAATCGCAGTGCTACGCGTAACACAGGTCGGAATATAACAATATGGCTTTTGCTGGATTCCCTGTTTGAGACCTCTCGAGTGGTGTATGTGTTTCTCTGTGAAATTATACTGAAGGGAAAGGGACCATTACAATTCTATGAACTGTTGATTACTATCATACAATATTGTAAGTATTATTGTACTTTAAATTTCAGGAGAATTGGGTTAGTCAACACAATTTTGTCTCATTGATAATTTTTTATGGTTAAATTTCAATATTAGCCCAAAAGACTAATTTGTTTTATTAATTAATTATTGTTTTATCTGGAAATATGAATGCATGCCCTGATAATATTATAAGAAAAATATATTGTTTGGAGAATTACAGCTATAATGTATAAAATTTTATTAAAAGCAATTAACTATCAAAGTGGTGTAAAAGTGACAGTTGGTAGTTAAGTTTGGATTTTGTAATATACATAAAATTAATTAATGCCCTTATTATGTTAGATAATTAATGATACTTTTGTTATATGATAGTGATGCAGAAATATTAGAGCTACTGACAGCATATTTTTATTATTTCAGTGCTGGACAGCTTTCTCTACTGCCAAATGATACTCAGGCACTAGTATTAGGAGTTACTTTTATTTTGCATTGTTATAAATTGTTAATCTTCTTGGGCAGAGCTAGTGACAAGATATTTACAAATTACAACCCAGACATAGACAGCTCTGAGAGGCTACAAAGTTCTCAGATCAACATTGTATATAATTAAAAATCATATTTTATTGTAATGCTTATTAAAATCTCAGTTGATAAGTACTGATATGTTTGATGCGTAAGTCATAAATGGTGTTGTATAATTTATTCTCATGAAAATGTCTTGAATCACCCCGGCTCTGTCCATTTTATTGTAGACATTCTTATGTGAGACTGTAATTTATGATCTCTAGTAATATTAAAATAAGTATTAATTTTAAAGTGATATTACATAGTGTTAGACACTTTTAAAGTTTATTTTTAAGACTTCTGTATGCCTAAAATTTATAGATTTTTTACAGATGATTAAATCCTTCTTTTTTAATTTAATTTTGTTGCCATATTCAAGCATTTACTACAATTATGACTTTTTGTTGTATCCGTCTATTGAGATAAATTATTGATATTTTTTATGTTTAAAATTTAGTATAGTTCACTTACATTGATTCTGTTAAAAAAATATTATACAAAAATAGAATCTCACCCAATTAATCTATTAGATCTATTTTAATAAGTACACGGTACCTGTTATAATTATATCTGTGGAATTTTTCGTATAATTTATAGTTCGAGATATTTTATTGTGTTAAAAATATTGATTGATTTTTTATCGTAATTTTGTTATGGGCAATTGTTTAAATCAATAAAGAGTTATGGCCTCTGAGTGTCCGTTTTATATTAATTTCTAAGTTTTATTAAATGATATAAATAAAGAATAAGAATGAAATAATCTTTCATTGCAAAAGTGTAATAATATTAATAATTTATTTCAAGAATATGGTACAAAAAGGTGGTACAATAGTAAGTTCGCATATTCTGCCACATACAATGGCGCGCAAATTTGTCTTTAAAGGAGTTTTACATTATTAGTCATATTCAAATTGGTGAATTCTTATATTATTTTTAACTAACTACAGTGTTTCACGCAAATAATCATTTATTGAAATACATTTTATTTCCAAAAGTAATACACCAAGACGGTTTTAAAGACTCTAGTCGGAAGATCTTAATTATTTTGGTAAATTATTGTAAACCTTAATTGCCATACAAAAGGTGTTTTTCTTAAACAGTTCCAGATTGATTTTTGGCACAACCAATTTCTCCCCATGTCTACTTCTTACTTCGACTTCTACATTCGACTCAAAAATGTTTCTGTGCACGAATTCAACACGAAAGGACATAGACAGGGAAAAGATAAAATTTAGAGCTTCTTAAATAAAGGTACGCATCAATACAGTTTGCTCCACAAATTGCTCTAATACATTTCTTTTTAACCTTAAAAACCTACTTCAACTGATGTGTTGTTATAGAAGTCCTCATATTTTTTATTTTCACACGGTTTCAATTTTTTATATGTAATTAAATGGGCAACAATTGCGCACTAAAAGCTGAGCAAACCGACTTGTCTCACTAAATAAATCTTCTGCTGTGTTAATTTATCTTGAGTGTAGAGGAAGGATGTGCGTTGTCTCTGACCTGGGACCCTCACATCCTCTACCAGTCTTAATCATTGACTGGCCCGAAGACATCTAGTGACTAAGGAAGCGTTCAAGTGTTACGTCACGCAATTTTTGAAGATTCTTGACACCCCATGAAACGCACCGTAACGTTTTCTGTGTATCCAATAGTAAAACGTTTCGTGACCCATTGCGGTTGCGATTCAAATGATAAGTCATCGCTGAGTGAAGGTGTCACTACATGTCTGACCATAAAGGTCAATTTTATTCTTTATTTCTATAGGCGGCGGAACCTGAAATAAGGTGAACCGTTTGTTCTTAAAAAAAACAAAAAGACACAAGCAGAATCTTCCAACATCCGTAATCTGATAAAATATGTTAAAAGCAAGCTTCTAGATTTAAAATAAAAATACATAGTATCAATAATATTTTAATCAGTGAGTCGATCATCCAAAAATATACAGCAGTAACATAATATTTGAACATTACTAATTCTACTAGTGTAACTGGGAAAAGTTATGGTTTAAAACAAATTTTCATCGGATCTTTTCAGATATAAAACTGAAGACTTTCACGAGACAAGTTTTAGTTTTATTTTATTGAAAATAATATGCAATGTTTTTTACATACAACTCTGAAAATATATTTAAACCTACAAGTACCTCTACTTTTATTTCATCAGAACATTGATTACATAGAATCACATTTTCCTTAACAATTAATGTATTTAAAATAGAAAAATCTCGTGTTAATCTGCCAGTTTCCACCTTCATATTACCTACCAAATAAATTTTCAAAGCGATGTGACCTGCAGCCGCCAAAGAAAATCTATAAACTTTAATACTTTTTATATAAAGTTGTAAAAAAAGCTGTTTCCGGTGCAAGTCACAGTAACAATGGTTTTACTCCAAGGCATCACCGATCATCATCAAGATTCCGAATGAATATTCGAATGGGATATAAGGGTTAACTTAGATCGCCGTTATTGACAATTCAAAGATCAACAGCGAATCACGTACAAAAAAAATGATGTTTTTTTAACTACCCTGTAAAAGTTATAGAAAAAATATTTTTACTGTAGGCCAATTCGTGTACGTTTTTATCAAAATAACATGATCTCCGAACAGAAAAAGCGCATGGCACTAAACTTCAGCTAAAGAAAACATCATCTAAAATTATTTCTATCGCTCAAAGTACGAAAATACTATGAATTTACACTTAATGGCACTTCTAACTATCCTATTTATCGTATAATCTTGAAGGCGTGATGCGCTTTTGTACAAGCGGATTTGTAAGGGAAAAATACGCTAGTCAAAGCTTTCAAACTATTTTCGATAAAAAGTTATCTCTGTACAAAATCGTTTCAAACACTAATGTGTGTTAACTGCAATAAATTTTACAATAGATTCTGAATCTCACAACCCACTACTGAAGTCATATAATATATCTTATAGGATAACGGTGATTGTACGAATGTTGAATCTTTCGTTACCCTAATTGAGACGTTGAGATCCAAATAAAAGGAACTAATAACTAAAGAAACAACTGCAATGCAGAACGTTACTTCGCCGATTCCTATGTTATTTTATATGAAAAATATCATAGATATGAACTGGACGTAGAACTACACGACGAAGTCATTAGTTCTATGGGGCGAGAGACATATTGCATCTCTTGTTATTTGTGAAAAAAAACGAAATTCAAGCATTTCTATAAACCAGTTGGTTATCAATTAAACTGCGGAGTTGAGACTAATATATTCGTACGTTCATACGTGTATATATACGGCGCACGCGTACTTTATAATATATACGCTCATAAAGAATTAGTTGAGTGATACATAGGAATCGGGAAAAACCGACGCGTAAACTACAATATTGTCATGTATCTATAATATACTACAAAAACGTATATTTTCCTTTCTTCCGCAGGACGACTCTTCAAACTAGAAATAGAAAACGTATTCAGCGCGTTTATTATTGAACATATCATCTAGCACCTTAAATACGATGAATGAAAAAACTAGCATTTAGCTGGAAAAGGGAATTCGACGTTGAAAATTTTCCATCTCTTTCCAAGTTGTTATCAGAGCCATCTAGCGGACAAAGGTTGACACTACGAGGATATGTTTCGGCGTCCTTATTCAAAATCTACTAAGTAACAACTTAACCTACATTAATACTAAGGGCGAACCCTTTGAGACATAAAATGCATTTGCCGAAATATTTTGGCCTTAATTTTGAAAGGTACGAATGAGGAACGAAGATTTCTTCGCGTTTGGCACCTTCATGATATAAAAAGCACCAATTTAGACCAATACAGATAATCACCAATTCAATTAATTATAACAATGGTCGTTTTTTATTTAAAAAAAAACGCATCGAATTATAAAATGACAGTTTACATCAAAAAACTGATCATAGTAATTAAAAATTAACTTCCGAAGGGAAGCTTCACAGGGATAATCATAATTCATAACGTACCAACCGAAACAATGCAAAATCTAAAGATTGAAGATCTTAATCCGTTTGCGAGATTTCTGATAAAGTTTAGTAGGGATCTTCATTCATTAGATTTCCGATTTCAGTTAGACAATGTGGGGGAGGGGGGATATGCAGGACGTCACTGAATGAAATTTCACGACTTTCGGACAGTTTTAGGAGAATTTACTTTACATTTAGTCTTGGTATCTTTGAGGTCGAATTTATGTCTTCTACAGAAGCGAATACGACAAATCCTCAATGTAAAATGTAAAGTCTCGATCCGTTGGGTGTATACACACAGATATTCTGATCCCATGGGAAACTTTTCATTCAATGATGTCGTGTGTACAAAGTAAGCGGGGCTAGAAGTTCTGCTGACGTTTGCGTTTGAGGGTTATCGCGTCTAATATGGGCCGACGTTTGCGGTCGTATAGGGCGTGAAGCCGCTCGATTTCGCCTTCCATTTCCACGTCCAGGCGAGCTTGGAGCGTCTCCAATTCGCCCTCCGACAGGTACGATAACTACATGTGAAATAGCCATGAATACATTATCTGTCTTGACAATGGCGTTAAAACTTAAAAGTAATCAAAAATTACACATATGTTATGTGAAGCAAAAAGCAATGTGGCGGGGTAAAATCAAAGACAAAATACATTTTACTTAAAAGGACACTACCTGTTTAATGAATTCTTTGAAAATTATGAACTGTTAAGAGAAACGTTATTCGAGCAGGAAAGACAATCTCGAGTAAGAAGTCTGCCGATTAACACATTTAAACACATTTTTTAAATGATAAACATATTTTCCTTTTTAAGCATATACAGTGCCAGAAGATAATATAAAAGCACAGAGTACCACACATAAAATACTAATTTTAATATTAAATCATTAATAACTTTAAAAATCCAATCGATATTTTAATAACATGTGTCATGATCTATAGAAAAAGACATAGCAGACTCAGTTTCTATGATAATTCAAACCTAATGCTTGGACTAAGAACTTTTTGATAGTTGAATAGAAAATGCGGCCGTGGCTTCTTTCAAAAGTATGGATTTAATTAGTGACACCACACTGGCTTAAAGGTCTCGTTACCAGGCCATAAAATTATTAAAAAAAAAAAAAAAAAAAGTGACACCACAAAAAAGAGGATAAAGGTCAAATTGGACATTGCTATAAATATCTACAATATTTAATGTTAATAGTTGTATGTTATACAATAATCGCATAGCACAAAATTCAGAATTCTAGTTTTAGAACAATCTAAATAAATATCTTAAATAATAATTCATGGAACACTCTAGTATATATATTTTTTAATTATATATTTGGAATTATTGTACAACATAAAATAGCATAGATTATTACACGCACGCCCCGTGCTGTGTTAGAAATTAATAAATCATATTATATTATACAATATGTATACACAAATAAGGAAAACAATGCACAATCTTATCATTCTGATAAAAAGACAAATTCTTATTTTAGAGACAAAACATATACTTTATATTTGATTTATAAATATATAGGTAAGTTCATAATAATTACAAAATAGATACTGAATGTAAAATGTCCCAACGAATTCGAGGGTTATAGAAAGGCCATGGTGGTATCTTTATTTTTTTATTATACACCATTGTGTAATAAATAAATATACTATTTTGTATGTTGAGAATTGTACGCGTATAAGCGCACGTACTTGTGTAATCTATGTCTAATTCTTGACTATATTCATATCTGTATTCTTATATCTTATACATGTCATACATATATATCTATATATATAAAGTAATAATTAATTTTGTGGTCAATATTCATGATTGCTTGAATCTCGAAAATTATTATTGAAACAGCTTATTCGACCTTCCAAAGTAGTTTTTAAACATCAGTTGATCTAGATAACGCTATCGATAAAAAGATCATGTGTTAAGTATATTTTTGTATTTATTGTGATAGTATGTTTGTGTATGTGTGTGTAAACTCACGGGGCGCGCGCAGAGGCAATAGAGTGACGACGTGGAGTTGACTTACGAATTCGAAGTTCCCAGACTCGATTAATGCACCCACGCTTGCCGCGCCACACACCTCTGCCACTTGCGTACTGCGAAGAGATAGATAGATCAATCTCAAAGGAAATTATTAACTCAAGCTATTTTAATGTAAAAATGGCTTATAATATAGCCTAGATAATGCACACATTAACACAACAGACAATTTGAAGAAAAAAAACATTGTCTATATTCTATGTTCAAAGCCAGATAGTATTAAAGACTAATTAAAGTACAGACAGGTACCGGCAAACTTCTTATGCATTAAACAATTTGCGCGTCGTACACAGCGCGGGACACAAACGTCAACTGATTTACCAATCACGCGATCGACACGTCAATCTCCCAGTTTCTCTGTAGCGCCCAGTTCCTTCCGGCTATTAGATTTTTTCTTAATATTATCAGGGATATTTGCTAATGGCGTGTACACCTACATTTTACGGCGACAATTACCGCAATGACGTCAAACCCTGAAACGCGCTGACGAAGTATTTACCGCAAAGCATATATACAACTTCTCAACGGGAACCTAATGTCGAGTCCTTCCTCTGAGTCGGAGGTACAGAACATGGGCAAACGGACAGGAGGCTCATCTGATGTTAAGTGATACCGCCGCTCATGAACACTCCTAATGCCAGAGGCCTCGCGAGTGCGTTGCTGGCCTTTTAAAATTTGGTACGCTCTTTTCTTGATGGATGTTCGGTAGTTCCAGGGTTTACGAGTTAATTCGTTACAAACATACACTAGTCTTTATATTATTAGTATATAACAGTTATTACCTAATGGGATCCGCTTCAGGCAGTCGTACATGGGCGGTAAGCGTCCCATTGGGTGCAGCCATATTGAGGTGATTGACCTCTTTCTTCTCAAAGTGCTCGAGAAATAATGGCCGATATTTCGGCTTATTCGTGTCCATTGGGTCTGTATCGTGGCCTGAAATACATTATTTTTAAGATTACGAAACCCCTTCTATGAGCTGTATATCGGAGTGATTTAAGATCTTAATCATCAAGATCAGTTCACGATCGAGATGAATGGTGTTTATTAAATAAAAAATACACGTGGATTGTCAAACCGTCTATGTTTTTAAACGGTTAAAAATGAAAAAATTTCCTTCTAGTTACGTAATATAGAATTTTTATATTTTACTATCGAGATAATATATAAGGAGTTGTTAGCCTAATCACTAGGTTTACTCTCGTAATCGCTTCGAACCACGGCCGTCCATTAATGGACTTATCTATGTTACACTCGTTCGTTCGTACGTAGGAAACATCGTTAGGAAACCGGCAAGCGTTAAGATAAAAAAAATCGAGACGTATACCCCAGAACGGCTAATCACATATTTGCCTATTATAAAAGCTGATCAATAAACAGGTACAAACGAATAGTAATACGACTTTTTATGAATCGATATATCAGCCTTCGTGTGGAATGGAAAATATTTTTCGATTTCAAACTCATAGAGATGTGGACATAGTTACAGCTATTTTTGTTTATTTGATTGACTGACAAACATTGATATTCGCTGTTATCATGAGGCCCTTTAAAACCAGTTCAGTGATTATCTAGTTTATTTAAAATATTTTACCTATTTATAATATTAGTAGTAGCGCCGTCTAGTAGCAAAACGCAAACTAGTCCGTACAAGTCTTACCGTCACATTTTTCCGTGACGTGATAATAACGATAACAATGATAGTAATAAATCTATTACAACTAATGAAATTCTGTGATAATGTTAGTAGTAATAAGGTAAAATGAAATAATTGTATTATTTGTATTCATGTCTATGATAATAAAAGCCTTTTGTCAAACTTTATCTTAACTAACCTAACTTTATATATTAAAATTGCATATCATCATTTTTCGAAAAATAAGGTCATAAAGAAGTTTCACTTCTTACGTGTGTACGCACGCACACATTTTTTTAACAATAATTACTTCGCTCTTAATAAACAGTAACGCCATCTATTGGCTCGTGACTTACGTTTCATAGTGGCCAGGTCCTGTTCATTGATGACCATAGTGGCCAACCCGGCTGCGAGTTCGGTGGTGCCATCTCTCGCGGGAACCAATGTCCCACTCGCCTGCTTCATCGTGTCCGAGTTGTACGAAGCGCCGCCTGCGCAGCCACTCTGCGATTTCAAAATAAAAAAATTATAGTGTACATTTTTTTTAAACTATTTTCTTACATAACTATCCTATTACATATGTATTGTATGTATGTATATTACTATTTTTAACAAACTTAATCATTAATAATAATGATTTTATAAATTATTTTGTCGAGACCATGTGCTATTTCTCTCTATTTAGACATATCATAACAATGCATTAAAAAAATAATTCACAAATAACGAAACTTAAAACTTTAGATAGATAGATATCCCCGACAAGACATATAAATAAATGTTACAGTGATCATATATTTGCTCTAATAAGGTATAATATATAGATAGATCGTCTACCAGCCATTATGGCAAACTTGTCACTAAACCAGTAATAACTGTTTGACAGCTGACTTTTTTACTAAATGGCAGCTGACATCTAACATTATTATGTAATTTAAAGAAAAAAAGAATCTTGTGATTAACAAACGAACACGTGAATGGCTATTGCGGATAATATAAACATTTTTATAGAATAATACTTTATGGTACGGTTTGGTATGGTTTACGGATTATATTCATTTTTTTATTTAGTGTCCAAATTTTAAATAAAAATATTATATAACCATAATATACAATTAAGTGATTTTTTATAAAATTATCAAAAAAATGGCTGTGCCTTAAGATTTTTAAATACACACTATATAAATTAAATATTATATAAAAGGTTATATATACAAAGTCAAAATCTGTAATAACGGACTCATATTTGGTTTAAAAAAACCGATGACGTTGTTATTAAGTACCTAGTAGTACAATAGAATTCAGCCGGGACTTTTGATTTTGCTCAATATAACCGGTTGTTCTAAACGATGTCGTGGTAAACGGTTTTGACTGTATACATTAAATACCTATTTGTAAATATTTTTTAGGAATCGTGGGGTGCGGGAGTTTGCTCTGAGAGTCAGTTGCGAACTGTCAGCGGTTCATTGTAGTATGCGTGTGCACCGATAGCACACACGCACACAACATTGACGGAAGCTTGCACACATATACTATAAACGCTTAATAGGAATAGTGGGGCGCGTCTTCGTGGATTGCACTATGTATAATATATGTCGGCGAGGCTGCGTTAAAGCGGTCATAGATGTCGTTATTAGTTGTTAAAAATGCCAAATGTTGTCTCTTTCAGAGATGGCGTTTGATCTGTGTACGGTTCCGCATGACAAATCATTTTTGACAGTGACGTTTATCTTTTAACGTCAGACTGACGTTCGAGAGTGGGCACGGAACGGGACAGGTGGTCGGTCAGTTTTGTTTGGAACGGCATGCAGCGGAATCGTACGCAGAACTCACTGCGCTGTAAATCTATCTACATCCGCACGTACTGTGAATTCTTCTAAGTTCTATTTGGAACTTAATTAAGAACTGATTAAACTATTATTAAACAACTCGCCTAAATGTTTATTTTCGTAAAAATAAATACGAAATATGCAACGTAGTAAAGAAAGCGACTGCGATTGTTCTTACAAACAACACGTGGGCGTTCCCACCGCGATATGAAGAATCGAGGAAAACTATTATATCTGAAAGTAAGCAGGAGTTGTGAGCTTGTTCATGCTGGACTGTCCGAGTAGTCTCATAGCAAATAGATTATATATATCACAAGACTTATACATACGGCCGCAAATGTCTTGGCGTTGGAGGCATTCATGGCGGTCCTGTAAGCTTGACTCTCGCGGATTTCGTTCGCTTCCGCTATCATCAAACTCAGGATGTGAGGCTGTTTGGCATTACCTGGATAAAAATTAAACAAGATTTTTAGCTGTGGGCCTCAGATTTCTGCTTCATGGTAACTTCTTTTAAGGGAGCGTTCAAGTATTACGTCACGCAATTTTTGCATATTCTTGACCCTCCCCCCACATTATGCATGACATGACACATGTGGCTATAATACCCATGATGTTTTACTTCATTGAACAAAGACAAGAAATTTATTGGTGAAGTCAAACCGATGAGATGAATGAAATCCAACAATAATAGAAGTGGTCATCAATTTTTAAATAGGAAAAGAGATCTTATTGTATAAACAAACTTGCCTATAAACTCATGTGTCAATAGGTATTCTGCCGTGGCTCTATCTTCGGGGTTCTTCACAAGGCACTGACTTACGAAATCTATGAACTCAGGGGACCATTTGTCTGGCTCTCTGTAATAAAATATGTACGCTCAGTTCAGTCCCGGCTTTTCATGGCTGGATATTTATTTTATTTATTTATACAAGTTTACCACAACATACATAGTACTAAATCTATGGCATATTTTACAAAATCTTACATCTAAAATGTATAATAATTGTAGTAAACATAGGTCCAAAAAAAAACGCCAACGCACTTACGAGCCTTCTGGTAATGTGAATGTCCATGGGCGGCGGTATCACTTAACATCAGGTGAGCCTCCTGCCCGTTTGCCACTTATTACATTAATAAAAAACGATACAATTAAAACCTTCAAAATAAAATAAGCACACAATAAAATTTCCGGAAATTTTTGGAAAAGCAGAAAAAAAAATCATCATCAAAACATGGGTTCGAGATAGACACCCAACAATGCTTTCTCTTAAGCTGATCAGCCCACCACTGAATATATCCAGCTCCGGATAAGCACTATTCAATCCGTTATATCGCGAAGAATTCTAAAGGTGCCTAGACTGCTGGTTGGAGGTTTAATTTATTTTATTAATGTATACTTTGTTATTATAATATACATAATTATACAAATAAAAAACAAAAAGTAAGTAGGTTACATAAGATATTAGGCAACAGGCGGCGTTATTGCTAACAAGCGATTTCTTCCAGGCAACCCTAATATAGAACAATAAAAGAAGAAACACCTACAGGGGGTAAAGTACAAGAAGTGCATAAATAATTAACAAAAAAACTCAAAATAACATGCAACTATAACTAAAATAAAATAAAATCCAAAAAAATTCAAATAATAATATGTATAAACAGATTGGTTTTTGCAGAAGGTTTAGACGTAGGGAATGAGTAAGGGACGCAAATTTTAATGTCGTGTAAGACGTCACTGCTCTGTATATGATTACTTAGCAGTTTATACAAAGTAACAGCGGCTAAAGTTCTCCCATCGTACAGTGATTAAGAAATGTATTAAAAAAAAGCTGTGTAAAACGGCTTACTACGAAGTTAACGATTATCTAGTTGATAAAAGGACCTGGGTTTGTGTTAGACAGGCTACTTCTAATTAATTTGTTTGATCATACGCTATTTTAAAAGAGTACCGAGAGTTTTTTACGCCGGCTTTTTCTCTCGGCCTACATCCTCTGTCTTCTTTGCCGATGAGTAGGGATGTCTACTTATTTCAATTTAATGACGTGGAATAAGTGATACTTGTATCTTATTTTTAATTTCTATTTTTAATTTTCAATACTAAACATTTCTTTTAAATGTCGCTGATAGTACGGGTGTCTATGTTAAAATCCTCTGCTTATGAAAGCTAGGTGTCGCGTAAAAGATCTTTGAATGCTTTCAACGCGTTGCGAAGGCGCAAATAATCATTTTTTTGTAGATATTGTCTTCTATAAAACTGTACTATCACTTTGCTCTATTTTGTCTATAGTTTCCGCAGCTTACTATATAGCATTTAGTATAGTATTTATATAATTTATCGATGTTTTTATACAACAAACTAGAAAAAATATTCAATAGCTTTTCTTGTTTGACACCTGATGATGCCCACGGACAGTCACATTGTCCGGAGGCTCGAAGTGCGTTGTCAGCCTTTTTGCCGGCTTCTCAGTCAGGGATAATATAATTATTTAATGGTGAAATAAGTTCTCAAATCGGTCGAGTAGTTTTGGAGCCTATTTAATGGAAGCAAATCATCAAATCCTTATAATATTTGTGTATACTCGGTCTCAGATTTTCATATGACTTTCGGATGTCAGGTCTGCCTTTGACTACAGCACTTTATAAATGTTTATTGCAACTGTGTTAGTGTTACACACGCATACTCGTGAAAGTTATGCGTTTGTGTACGTGTTAATTAAAAGAAGAAAAAATATGTAATCGATTGTAATTGTGGTATGTATAACTTATCATACACAAATAAAAAAATACCTGAAAGACGGTGGAGGTTTGGTTGGTATCATGAAAATAGCCCTCATGGGATGAATATCACCGTACGGCGGTTTTCCTTCGGCCATTTCTAGAGCGGTGATACCCAAAGACCAGATATCGGCCACGCAGTCATATCCGATCTCCTGTATCACTTCCGGTGCCATCCAAAATGGCGTACCAATTACTGTGTTACGTTTCGCCATTGTATCCTGAAATTTAAATTAATTATATTTATAGACAAATAAATAATAGTCGGATCTTATACCTCCGCGAGGATGGCCGTTCAAGTATAACGTAAGCAGTTTTACTGAAATTTATCCCCCCCCCCCCCCTTGTCCTTGTTAACATAATAACAGTACATAACAAAATAATAGTACATAAAGTTATTAATTTTTTTGTAGGAATCCTCGAAAATGCATTTCGTTTTCAAGCATAGAATGTGTGGGTAATACATGTAAAAAAGTTAATAATTACTGTTGACGTAATCACCAAATAAGAATATCAAAGAGCCCCCGTCACTCCTAAAATGATTACGTAATACTTGAAACATTTCAGGAAATCGAGTAAAAATCCTAGAAATCCTTAAAATAGTTTGTGTGTTAAAATCGTTTTTGTGTGTTTTGTCTGCGTGTCACTTCATTATTACACGTAAAAATAAAAAAATTGCGAAAAGTTTCTTGCCAGTTCTTCTCGCCAAGGGCGTTGAGAATGGTTATTGTAAATTAAGATCTACTTTTTTTAATATTGACGTTTATAAATTTACAATTACAATTAAACCTGGATAAGCGACAGTTCTTAGGAGCACAATCTCATTCTCGCTTATAGAGGTTTCTCACTAACCCGAGTTTCTCGCTAATGGGACATGGGTAGCGTTCCTCTCTTATAGAGGTACGAAGCAATTACAAGTTACAGCAAGTACGACTGTAGTAAATATGTTATATGATAAAATTATGTGCATAGTATGCATAACTACATATATGTATTATTTATAACTTATTTACACTTTACAAAATCCGTCAATTTCGTTTGGGTTTCTGTTTATGTATTTTGAATGAATTTCTCTAACTCCATTTTGTCCAATGTTGCTTTGATCATCAACCGCCGCGTTCAAAGTACTGACGGCCCGTCTCCAACGCATTTACAGCTAGCTTCATTGGAATGATCTTTATTATATAAAAAAAGCTCGACTTATAGATAAGTAGCAGTCTCACTTACGGAGGTCTACGAAAGAAAAACGACTCTCTCTTACAGAGGTTTCTGTATCTCGCTAATAGAGGTTTTGGGAGCTTAAAATGACGGGTCCCGGCTATTACACTCACTTATCCAGTTCTCACTTACCTAGGATTTTTAAATTAATAAAGTTTCGTTTTACTTACCGTCAACTGTCCGGCCACACCGAAATCAGCCAATTTAGCGTGGCCCTCCATGTTGAGTAAAATGTTTCCCGCCTTGATATCCCGATGGATCTTTCTTCGGCGGTGAAGATACTCTAGACCTTTCAACGTATCACACAAAATGGTCGCTATTTCATCCTCTGAGAGTGTTTTCTTCCGTAACCTCATAATATCTGACACAGAGCCGGCACCGCAGTATTCCATAACAATCTGGAATTAATTTAATAATAATTTCAAACAAATGATAAACTTATATCTAAAATTTATCCTCATTAATCCGTTTTTAAAATGCAGGATGCGTACTCTGCGCCAGGGTGTGGGGTGGTAAGACTTCTGGCACAGCATTCGCATTTTTTTTCTAGATATAATACTATAGTATAATTTTTAAATATTTCAATTTATAAGCTAAAATTTAATATTTTAAAGACCCCTTGAACCTCCGTGAGGTAGTCAACCCTGAATAAACGTTATTCTGAATTCGTAATCTCTAAGAATTATATTTTTGAACTTTCTATAGTAATAATTTTAACTAAAACAATCAGAATCTTGTCATTAAGCTATGGAGCATGAATATATGATATATTTTATATGAACATAAACTCAGAAGATGCGACTAAAAGTATTACAAGGAACAAACGAATTGATATTACATATTAGGCAAGCGCTAGCATAAATCATTCTTAGCATGGTTAGACGTGTTTAGTTAGAGTTTTTAAATTTGAGGGTAGACAAAAGCATAATAAATGGTTAGGAATTTAAAAACACCTACCCACAAATCCGTGTTCTTGAAGTAACTGCCATAGTACTTGACTACGTAGGGGCTGTCGCATTGCTGCATAATAGAGATCTCCTTGATGATCTCCTGCAGGTCCGTGTCCACCGGCACCTGCTTGATAGCAAGCACCTGCTCGCTCTCCTTGTGTAACGCCTGGAAATAAACATAATTTTTAAAATTGTGTTAAAATAAACTTTTCTGTTTTTCGTATTTTCTGCGTTTCGATGTATTACATCGTGATGTAAGAACAAATCTTTTCATCTTCTTCTTAATTTATGCAGCATCTTAGTTATGATATTTTTACAATATGTCAAAATCTCACAAATTGATTATGTTAGCAAAAATTATTGATAAGACTCGAGATTAGACTAGAACATATAACTTTGTTGAAGAATGTTTTGTCTCAATTATTTATGTACCAACTGACGCGAGAGTAATAAGGATAAAATATTAATGGAAAACTGTCTATTACTGATCGTATTTGGACTAAGCTAAGACTGAGCCTAAGACATGTAATTTGCATGAATATTAACAATAAAGCAACAGATTAAATTATTGGCCTTGAATAGCTAGTCTAACCATTAATACTGAAACAAAGTAAAAAAAAATCTGTTGCAAATAACATTTATTACTTTTAATACATAGATATAAAGCAATTTAAAATATAAAAAGCTATAAGAAGTGGTCTTAATTGGCTGCAATACAGTCCTTTAAACGTTGAGGCCAGATATCAATAGAAGCACGCACTCTTTCCATGGGAAAATTCTTCACTGCCAATCGTACGGATTGTGTTAGGAACTCCAAATTATCAAGCCGTAGAGAGTACGACCATAAATCATTATCCAGTAAAAATATACCTATTTGTGAGCCTATTTCATTGCGAATCGAAATAATGTTAAAGTAGAAATTAAGATCACGTAAAATGACAAAAATTGTCATGACAACGTTAATTACTAAGTGCAGATTACCGCAGTGTCTCAGCCGTCTGAAGCCATAATCCATTAAGCAGAAATAAGATTACAGATTATTGAGTAATAAGCAACGGTCTCATTTAGTTCCATATGATGAATGTCAATCTGTCAACTTGAGGTAGCATCGTAGCGATACTAACTTTAATCTAGGTGTTACAATAAGGCTGTAAGAGTTTATACACTGCGGGTTTATTTCCTCTTAAAAAAATTATTTAATATTAGGGGTCGTACAAGTATTATGTAACGAATTTTGAGAGGTTGGTCCTCTTGTAAAACGTTACGATACGTGGGCGGGGATTGAAATATACGTCATTGTTAATATTATTTTAGACTTTCCAGTACTTTACACTACATAATGGTAACTTTTAGGAATAGTCACCCAGTGACGTCACGGAACGTTTTACTATTGGGTAAAGAAAAACGTTACGGCGCGTTATATCGGTCAAGAATCTCCAAAAATTGCGTCTCCCTGAATACGGTGTTAAACACCGTTATTCGGAAAGTCAATGAATGAAATATTTAAACCACTAATATAACGATATTTATAGAACTACTATTCTAGATATCAATATTCCTTTAGTTATTAAATTTCAATTTTTGTTTTTATTATTCCGTGTATGGGATCGTTCAAGTATTACATAAGCACTACAGGAGGGAAAGGTTTCTTTGATGTTCTTATTTGGTGATTACGTGAACAGTAATTATTTACATTAAAACAAGACGGCAGAAGAAAACATCGTATCCAATCGATATTTTAGTATATTTACGTTTCCCGGTAATGTATGTCGTCATGTATTAAATCGAACATCGACACACGCACGAAATTCAACGCATTATTACCACCACAGAATAAATAATTATTTAGGTTATAAAACTTTCGGATTGTCGATAAAAGGTATTATGAGTAACGTTGAAATTTAACCCGAGTCATAAATAGTGGTAAAGGAGAACGCGAAACCGGTTATCCGAAATTCTCGGAAAGGTAAAACCTATGTATTTGTTTTCTAAGGGCCGTGGTATTCATTTGAGGATGTAAGTACGAAAGCCGTGACGATGATTATTTCATTTGTTTCTAAATGGTTTTACATTTGAGCCGTGTTGGTCGAGACTCTACACAGGGATCATGCGTTTTTTTATGTGTTAATTAAAACTCATGTAGTGGCTTCAGTCTCTCATCACTGAGGTCGTAGGTTCGATCCCCGGCTGTGCACCAATTGATTTTATTTCTATGTGCGCAATTAAAATAAGCTCGAACGGTGAAGGAAAACATCGTGAGGAAACCGGCTTGCCTTAGACCCAAAAAGTCGACGGTGTGTGTCAGGCACAGAAAGCTGATCACCTACTTGCCTATTCAATTTACAAACGATCATGAAACAGATACAGAATTCTGAGCCCAGACCTAAAAAAAAGGTTGTAGCGCCATCGATTATTATTATTATTAATTAAAACTCAGTCGTGAGGAAACCCGTGTGTCTTTGACATGAAAGGACGGCGTCCCTATGCGTAGTGGGCTGATGAAAAAAAATTAGGAAACAGATACAGAAATCGGGCGGTAAGACGTTGTAGCGCCAATGGTATTTTGAGATTTGCCTCACCTATCACTCACCGGAGAATTGGCTCTCAGTCTCGTACTGTCTAACTACGACTATTGCATTGGATATGTTAAGTAAATATCTCGTGGTTTAAATGTATTTATTTTTACCAAACGACCCGCTCCGGCCACAGATAATTAAACAGGATTTAGGACTTTCCGTTTCTCTCCATAAAAACGTACGAACATAAAACGTACGAGTTTGAGAAATAAATAAAAAAGAAATATTCGAATTGGTCCACCCGTGTTTGAGTATTTCACTTAAGCAACATATTTTGGGATTCATTAAAGTTTTAGCACGGCACGGGATTAATGGTGTTAGTATATTTAACTTGATGTTAGAAATCGTATATAAGAACCTAAATATATATCATTGTCATTATATAAAACCAAATTTATTTTTTATTGATTTTGCCATAAGTGTAAATAAATAATTTTACGATTACAGCAAATAAAATTTAATGTGTAATTCGAGAAAACAATATTAAATGACTTCTTATTATTATTTGATCTTTTTGGCCAAGTGGCTTCAGCGTGCGACTCTCATTCCTGAGGTCGTAGGTTCGATCCCCGGCAGTGCACCAATAGACTTTCTAGGTGCGCATTATTTTCGCTTCAACGCTGTAGAAAAACATCGTGAGGAAACCGGAACGCCTTAGACCAAAATAAACCCATGCCTTAGGCACAAGAGGTAGATCACCTCTATTAGATTGCCACCTCGTCTATTAGATTGACAATTGTTCATGAAACAGATACAGAAATCTCGCAGACCTAAAAAGGTTGGGAATTATAAGGAACTCTTATTGATGATCTGACTTAAAAGTAAATATTTCCCAAGGGTAGCTAACAAAAAGGTGTCCAACTTATGTATCTGTCCTATGAAATGTAACCATGTGTCAGTTACGGCCGCCAGACATGGGCATTATCTCAGAAACATCTTTTAAAGTTGAGAACATGCCAAAACAGGAATGGAATGAAACATGGTGGGTGGGTTTCCCGACTCTTCACCGGAGAGCGACCTATTTGTGAAGCGTATGGGGGTTATATACTGTGATTTAAAAATATACTTAGAAAAGATTAAAGGCTAGCAGGAGGTTTACTGTCAATATTGTAATTGTATTTTATTTTAGTTTTACGTTATTTTAGTTACAATTTTGCCTTGCATGGGCTGTTAATAAATAAACACTGAGACATCGAAAAGAGCAGAAGATATAAGATCAACGACCAAAGTAGAGGATATTATAAATAAATTAAGGCAACTGGACCAGGCAAAACACGAGATAGTAAGTTGAAATGGACAAAATATTATTACAGAATGGTAACTACGAGATGGAAAATAAAAGAGGAAGATAGAAGAGTTGGGCAGACGATATAAAGAGTATAGGAGGCACATCTTGGAAATGAAGAACTAACATTAGAAAATAACAGAAGCAGCTGGAAGACCTATACACATGGGATCACATCATAGCTGATCACCGGCACATCTGATGTATAAGACTAAGTTAGGTTATGTAACCTAAAACAAGTGTTATTATATTATATTGGCTGTCAGCAATAAAGGCTTAATAATAATAACGACTAAATTACCGAATACGGACAGAAAAACTGCCTAAAGTTACTATGAAACGTTACAAACTATTTAATCTCCTTAAAAGCTGTCGTGTCGCTTGTGCTTGTCAATTTTACACAGACTTATTGCCTGCCTATAAACGTTGTTACGAAACACATTAAAAACTATGCCCCGTTCGCGTTATAATGTGATCAGATATTGTTTTTGTTTTAGGCGTGGACTAAAGATTAGATATTAGTGAAGATTTTAAAAACTAATCTGTGATCGTTTTGTAACTGACGTGTATTTTTTTATAGACAATTTACTCAATGATTTTTACAGTGTCACATACTTTTCTAGCCCGGCGGCTAAAATTGCTCCAAGCGTCGCCATTTTGAATGTTATACAAATTTCTTATGGCGTACAATAAATAATTTACTATTTTTTTTACTATATATATATATATATTAACTACTTTTAATAAAAATCTAACTAAAATGTATTTATTTCTATTCCATGCATTATGAATTATAAAGGCAAAGTTTTTTGTTTATGGAGGCAAACGGACAGGAAGCTCACCTGATGTTAAGAGATACCGCCACCCATAGACACTTACATTGCCAAAAGGCTCGCAAGAGCGTTGCAAAAATTATTACACTATTTTCTTGAAGGACCCTTAGTTGAATTGTTTCGGAAACACTCCATTGGAGAGCTGGTTCCACATAGCGGTGGTGCGCGGCAGAAATCACGACAGTTTAGTTCTTATGAACATGGGGTAAGAAGTTAGTTTATAATTTAGGTTTTATGTCCATTAAAAAAGATACATACATAAACGTATATAGCGCGTTCGATTACCATCGAAACAATAATGGTTACTTTACTTTAACAAATATCAATGAAAAATAATCAAAAAAAATCTTCATCGGGCCTCGTTGGGCGGTTAAGTGACTTTCATTTTTTTTTGTAATGTAACATACCTTGTAAACGCTGCCATAGGACCCTTCTCCAAGCTTGCAAATAATATCGAAGACTTCTTCTGGCTGTCGAGTGAGACTCTCCTCCGATAGCTTTTTTAACTCACTGAAAAGAGAGAAATAATTTTATTTTGTGTCTCGTACAGTACATTGATGCAGTCAGGGTTCAAACGCAGAACTTTGGCGTTAGAAAATCGTACGTATAACTAACGCCCCGCTTCTATTTTCAAAACATTTATATTATTATTATATTCGTATATCTTGACATAGGATTTGCCACGTGCGTCTTCATAAATGTTTATGTAGATGTCTACGCCTCGTAGAAATTACGACTAGTATTTATATAGAACCCGATCGTATAACAGCTATAAGATAATAAATTGTATCGACCAAAGTTTGGCTGCATTTTATTTAAGCAAAATAAAATTGGACAGAGAATTTAGCCTTATGTCGTAAATCGTCTATTAAATTAATTCGACTAGGTACTCCACGGTCGTTAGAAGCAGGATATGATAATAAACGTTTATCTCTTTCCGCCATGATACTAGACGGCATGACGCGAACTTCCAAGTTACTAGTTCATCGCCTACTGGGACCGCATTCATAAATATAATTCACGTGCTGTCTTCCGCCAGCAGTCTCCAATTCCGCTTATGGTTTGCTGAGCCGTTCCACATTTTCGCAACAGTACTGCATTTGCGACAGGTTTGGAAAGACTGCGGCACGTAAGGTTGTTTTTAATAGGAACGTAATAAACTTTTTGATCCTATATCTTTGTTTACTTATCAAAGTTAAATTGATTATAATTATAGAGCTTTTCAACTGAATCCCGGCATTACAAAGCATACAGCGTGAGAACTGGCGTCGAACGATCACGAAATAATTTACGTTTTACTATTATAAGCATCTTTTCGACAGCTGACTTAAAAACTATGTACAGAGCTATATTAAGATATTGCTAAAATTCTTTCTTTTTCATAATATTAATATTGTATTGCGAATATAACTCGATATTAAAATAACATAAATCAATGGCGCTACAACTTTTTTAGATGTAGGCCTCAGTTGTTCATGATCATTTGTTAATGTAATAGGCAAGTAGGTGATCAGCCTTCTGTGCCTGACGTACGCCGTCGACTTTTTAGGTCTTAGGCAAGACGGTTTTCCTTCACCGTTCGAGCTAATTTTAAAATGCGCACATAGACCGAAAGTCTATTGGAGCACAGCCGGGGATCGAAACTAAGAACTAAAGGATGAGAGTCCAGAGTCTCGATATTAATTCGAGTATTACACATACATTCAAGTCGAAATAGTAGGACATATAAAAACGAATTCTGCTGATTAGTCTGGCCAAGTTATTTCAGAATTAACCAGTATTTTATCTGCCATGACGCATACGTTCAGATATTATTACCCATAACTGTAATATAGCCGGGTCCATGAGAATTTTATGTAATGGCATTGCGTGAGAAAACCATATGAATTGAATACAATTGAAAGACGTTCTGATTTTTTTATGGTAAACTAATTCTAAAAGGTCTGCCAATTCTTACCTCTAGATACAAACAAAAATAAATTACATAATTAGACAAGCTTTAAGAGGCAAACGTAGCATTATTTATTCAACTATAACTAACTAACAAAATATTAAAATATATTAGAATTTTCTAAATTTTTACATCGATTCTATAAATATTATCGGCATTCAAAATAAAAATGATATACCTCAATATGATATTATTCAAATTGAGCCCTAAACGTGGTTTTTATGTAATAGGAGGCAAACGGGCAGGAGGCTCACCTGCTGTTAAGTGATCCCGCCGCCCATGGATACATTCATTGCCAGAAGGCCCGCAAGAGCGTTGTCGGCCTTTCAAGAATTGGTACGATATTTTCTTGAAGGACCTTCAGTCGAATTAGATCGGAAATAAGTACTTCAGTGGGCAGCTGGTTCCACATAGTGGTGGTGCGCGGCAAAAACTGCCTTAGAAAACGCTCAGTTGTGGAACGACGAACGTCGAGGTGATACGGATGATATTTTGTATTTTGCTTGAGGTCCCATAATGAAACTCAGCTGCATGTATTAGTCCGAACAACTCCTGTGAATACTCTCCATGGTAAATGCGGTAGAAGATGCAGAGAAGACCCCACATCTCTACGCAACACCAGGGGATCAAGCCGCACGGAAAGTGATTGGTCGTCCACGATTGGAATCGCTCTTCGTTCAAGTGGAAGTAGTTGGTTGGGAGCTCCCGCCCCGAGGTGAGAACAGTATTCCATGTGGGGCCGAATTTACGCTTTAGAGTTGGAAGCGGTGGCACGGAGTGAGTCGCCTTGCTAAGCACACCATGCTTTTTGGATGCTAATTTAGCCTTCCCTTCCAAATGACCGCGAAACTGAACGTCACTCCATATGTCAATGCCCAGTATTCTGATAATATTGTAAATATAATAGTAAATGTACGTTTGTTCACATTTCTCGGAAACTTAAAAGTCTATATCGTGATAATTTTTCATTTAAATATATTTCAACATAGGGAACAGTCCTAACAAAGTCATTAATTTCGCATTCTTGGAAACCCCAGGTAAACTGTTTACAAGGCACTTCTTGCCGAGCATCACCAGTATGTGGAACCAACTACCCACTTAAGTATTCCCGATCCAATTCGACATAGGGTCCTTCAAGAGTGTACCAATCTCTAAAAGACCGACAACGAGATGTGAACTTTTGGCAGTGTGACCACGGGCGTCGGCATCACTTACCATTGTGCTTCAGCTGTTTGCTCTCTATTCTATAAAAAAAAATACAGGTAATTTCTTATTTATCTTGTGACAGCGGAAACATATTTAAAAATAGAATAAATCTAAAGTTCGTGAGGTTAAAGGGCGATTGATAGTCGGTTATCATTACTTGGGGTTTGTTAAAGCGTATATGAAGTAATAGGTCAATGACCTGTGAATCATTCCGTTGTCATTGTTTTGGGCGTTGCTATCCACAACTTAGAAGGGTATGGCTTAAAACAAAACACATGCACGAAGTTCCGAGGTAAACGTGTTTCACTAATAATTTTTCTTACATAGGGATATTTAAGTCTAAACACCCAGGAATATTTATTTATTTCCACATCATTATTCTACTTTAACAGTTAAAAATAATTCGATAGAACGTCAAAATAATACCTACACTGATTATCCTACAAAAAAAAACATTTAAAAAAATTATATTAATATGTCTTATAACTAACAATATAGAAAGCAACTCTTGTGAACTCAGCCCGTGTACAAACAAATAGGTCTACCTCAGTAGAAATCTTTTACTCGTATTGCTCGCGTGAGTGGCGCTTTGCTAACCAAGTTGGAATGTGCGCGCGGTACATCCAAAAGTTTTGCCGGAAGCCTCAGGTTTCTACTTGGTACCTGTAGAGCCAGTCTCTCCATAATTTCGAGATTATGAACCCGACCTGTAATTATCTTAAATAAGTACACTGACACAGCTAACTCTTGTCTAGTCTCTAGTCTTGATTCCAATATCTCAACAACTTACGAGTCAACGGCTCGTAATATTGTATTTTCTTTAAAATCCTAAGTCAATAATTGGGTATCAGAGAGTAGCCCAGCCGGTTAATACTGCTGTTCTCATTAACTGCGGTTAACAGTAAACACTACGTGACCCGATTTCGTGTCGTGTCACAATAAGCCCTAGTAAATCAAATATTTTTACACGTGAGTTCATCACTTGGTCTCGTTGCAAAGTTTAAAACGCGTAAATGAAAATAAGCAACACATACGGCTACTAGCGATCTGTGGAATCGGCTCTCGGTGGAGGTTTTATATCTACGTATAATTATTTAAAAAGCTTAGTCTTCCCCCAAAGGCCGGCAACGCACCAACTAAAATGGGTGTCCTTGGACTGCCTTTTATGACGTTTGGTCGTCTGTAGGGTCGTTTCCTCCTCTATCTTATGTATATGGTATCAGATATACAGATCTTCTGTCACACGCCGTTGATTAGGTCAAAAACGTTTCCTTCACAGTATGAACATGTATTAGTGGCGCACGTATAGAAATATCCATGTGTACGGTGCTTTGTTCCTTCCATTAGCGACTGCGACTTATGTATACATATGCAGACGACCTAGATATATTAGAAATATTGTGTACTTTGACGACTTTTTATTTCGAATTACAATACTATAAAAGAAGCGTGTTACGCAAATTATAGTAGCCATGATGATCTCCAACCTTCGAAAAGAGATGGCAATATAAGAAGAAGATACTATGAAAGTGGATTCCTAAGATTTTTTTAAAATTTTGTAGTATATTTTTTTTATATTTTATTTATCTATATAAAACTTTTAAAAAGGATATAACATATTTCTAGTACATTTAAGTACTTATTTAAATGTATAGTACTCAAAACCAGACACTATCTATCTATGTTAATTACCAACTAAACATTTCACTATGTTACGCCAGTTTCGACCAGTTCGTCATGCGAACGAGCAATCAAACGGAATTGAAACTGAAATTAAAAAGTGAATCAACACACGCTATGTCCTCTATTCATCGACTTAAAGCACATTTATACGACGTATATTGAAGATTTTTTATCTTTCATTTGTCACATTTCAAATCACTAAATTCTATTCTAATAATAATAGTATATAGTTATTGCCACAGATTACAGCATTTTTGTACAGTAGATCCATTATTAATCATGCGTGTTTATACCATATAATTGTATACATTTAATTAAGAATAGAAATGTTCCAGAAATGCTCCAGACATTTACCAAAATGGCTGACATACAATTAATTTACCAGCTACATCGTACCAATATATAATTTAAGCCTGGATATCGGTCTATAAGCAGGTTTATGAGGTCGTCGACAGTTTAATACGTCCGGGATCATGAAAATCACGTTATCAACTATCTACTGCCAAGCCACCTTTTTTCTTAAGACTTAAGGAATAGTTTACTACAGCTATTTTGTAATATATCCTATAGCAAGTTATACAGAAACATCGATACCATCATGTGATTTCATTTAAAAAATTAACGTGAACTCACAACACAAAATCAGTGCTTAACACGGTGACCAAGTTTTTTAAATACAAAACAACGTTACCATGGCAGCGATCACAGTATCTTTAAGATCCAATGTGACTATCACACCTGTCAACATTCCACAGGTCAAGGTCGAAGTCATCACATCCTTAGAAAAAAGGTTCCCTAGAACCAGTTTTCATCTACGTGAAGTCAAACTCAAAATATCTTTATTCATATAGGTAAACAAGTGCACTTATGAACGTCAAAAAGAAGTTAAATTAATTGTAAATTTACATTTACTACCAGTTCGCAAGTCAAGGGCGCAGAGCAGGTAAGAAGAACTGGCAAGAAACTTTCCGCCACTCTTTCTAATCGCCAAGTATTGAGTCATACAAATTTATTGGATATTGACATAGCATAACTGTTTGTTGGCGCTAAGTCTCGTTTCTGAATCTCACACATAATGTCTGCCCTGTTATACGGGACACATACACTTAATATAAGAAAAAGATATTCAAATAACAATAGCATCGCTTTAAAATAACTCGCAACACGTGCGCCACACATCTGTGTCCATGGAATGTTTTTCTTTATATAGTCATACTGATACATTCCTGAGATTGGAAGCTGGAGATTCCTAAATAGAATTGTATTACTTGCCTCGATTCTCGATTGCATACTTCTAACCTATGTTCACATATTAAAGGAGATTTCCGTATATCAATTATTTACATTTTTACTAAAAATGCTTTTATGTAATATAAATATAAAAAAATATTAGGAATATTTTTTTGGGAATCTGTAAGAAGATTTATGCCAAATATTAAAGCAACTCCAATGATTTATTAGATTAATTGTATTTACCCACTTACAAACGTCTCAACTACCCTCATTTGGATATTAAACGAAAATAATCTTTCAATAACAAAATTGGTCCAATCTTTCGTATTTCTATTGTGTGTAGCAAACAATAATATCATAAAGGATGTTTACAATTAAACGAACCCGATTAAAATTCAAATCAATCAAAGCAAATCACTTTAAAGGGAAATCTCTGAATATGTATTACGTGAATCCCTACCGCATTGCAGTACAAATGATGTGTACATCATAATTGGACGGTAAGCAAAAAAAGGAATTTCGAGAAAATTCGTGTGGGTCATTCCAAACTTAAAATTGTGGGTAATATTTTCTGCTGTACAGAAGAAAGTAGTTCCTAGTCGTAACTACCACACAAAAAGAAGGTTTAGGTGCAACTCACTGGTAACACAAATACCAAACAATGTATATAAAACGCCAATGTTTTAGAAGTTTAATCGAATAAAGGTACCATTTACATGAAGGCTTCGCCATATTTTGTTTATTATCTAGTTAGTTTTAACTAGAACGTCCATAGCTCATATGACCTCTCTTCTTTCAATAAATACATAAGGAATAGTTTTAATTTATGAACCCTAAGAAATGCATTTTATACCTGAGAGACATCTACACAGCCAGTATGTACTAGCACAAAGGTGTGTTCAAAAATCAAAGAAACACAATAATTTCCGTTTTTGTACCTTCGTTATAATTTCATTCAAATATGGCCTTCTTTATATTACTTAAACAGTTTTATAATAAGTTTCTTTCAACCTATAAGTACAAAACATTTGCTAGATATAGACAATATGTTATGACGAACAATGAATATTAGAATGTTTTATCAGCACTTTTCTAAGTATACCTGTACCTTAATTTAAAAAAGGTTAATAACTAATAGTAGCCTATCATTTAAAAAAATCAAACACACAACTACACGCAATACTCGTCGAGCGAGATTGCTTATCTTGTCGAAGCCGCGTACAAATTATTTGAAGAAGTCTATTAAGTATGAGGGTGTGCAATTATTTAATCAATTACCGTCTAAAATTCGTAATATAAGCGTGTTTAACCAATTCAAAAAGGCATTAAAGAAACACATCAGAATAAACCTAGTAGACTAAAATTGGGACGTCTAATAGCGATGTGTATAACGCTCGTATATACATATTAAGTTTCTCATGTAAATAAAATGTAATGAGAAATAAAGTTCTTCCAACATTAAGTATAGTACAAATACGCCAGATCATTTACACTAAGTGTCAAACTATTTCAACGGGAAAATATTACATTTAACTAGTTGATATTATCCTGTTTGACATCGCCTTGATCCTTGAGTAGTATTATGAATACATTTGACGCATATTCAACAACTAATGCGTCAAAGGCGTCGTCAATCATCCGATCGCAGATCATAACTCAATTTAACATTCTATATATTTTTGGCTTGGAAGCTTAACAGTTTGATTTTTGTTATAAATTCTCAAGCTCCATTTGCGTTGCCTTTCAATGAATGTCAAGGATAAAAAACTAATCACATCCTCAACGAATTAAAACGTGAGTCATCATTGCATTTCAAATGTAATCGATACCCCGACTTAATTACTGGAAATGTCTCGAAAAGATCAATCTACAATTAAAAAGATTACAATACTTAAGTGTTTTGTGAGTTTTAATTAATTTTTAAATATTTTTTATGCATCGTAATGGATAGAAACGTCCTGAAACGAAACAATAAATAGTCCTCAATCATAAAGTATGCAGAGAGGTTTCATATAGTTGCATATTAACACAGTTATACTTAATGACGTTATTCGCTCGTATTTTTCCAATCAAATGCAGATGGAACTTTTTTTATACAAATTTAATTGGATTAAAAGCTGGTGGAAAGATTACCTAAAACTCGAGTACAGCGTATGTATAAATTTGCCTTTCGGGCACATCTACGGAGCCGGTTGACCTATTCAATAAATATTAATTAAACAAGTTTGTGCTAATTGTATTAAATGTTAAATTATTAATTTGTGTTCCTCATCAAAATGTACAAATTCATCGATTTTAAGTGTCCAATAAAACAATTGGAGTACCATTCATTTCTAGAGAAAACTAAAATAGCCGGCCCTACGGCATGAATATGTATTAATTTAAAACTGTAAATCCTTGTAACCTAATTTAACTTCCAAGACTTTCTTTTTAGACACGTTTGCATTAACAACTCAAAATAACTGTAACAATACTAAAACTTAAATCGAAAACAGAAGAAGAAAAAGCTTTGATTGATTTAAGAATATGCGATAATAGTCTTTATTTAAAAAAGACTATCCCATACAATTTTGAATTTTGCTTCTAAAAGTAAAACTCACCTCGGTCTTTCTAACGTTTTGGCATTCATTTTATCCACGTTTCGTCTCTTACAGGTGTCACATCTGAGAGTGGGGAGACCCCCCTCCCACAGCCCGCTCTTCCAGAATATTAATTTACCGTCCGTATCCATAGACTTGCATTCTCAACTTTATTTATCCACTCTTTAAACCGAAGGGACACACGCAAAGCACGATACGCTACTCAACACTGTCGTCCTTATATTTACAAAGAAAAAACACTCACTGTAATAACCACGACACGAACGGCCCGCAACTAACGCTTATTAATAACTGACTAAATATCCAAGGACTAAACTTTGAAACCTTTTTCATAAAGCGTCCCATAGACGAAATTGAGACACGACCCAATATCAAACAATAATAATACATTCTCAAAAGATGTACCTTTTTTTACTCATACGAAATTGGGGAACAACGTTCCCCTGCCAAAACACTGTAGGCCTTATAACCACTTCATCTATGACCCAATGGCCAATTTCCGTTGTAAACTGTAAACTTTTGTATTTATTACTACTATTAGTTTAGCATAGCAATACCTGAACATTCATATTTCAATAATATTTTAAAACATTATTAATTTTGCAGATTTAAAGTCTTGTACAAAATAGCTATTGCACAATTCATCCTTGTCACAAAGACTAAGAAACAAATCAAAACTTATTGATATAATTCACATTGATAACTTATGAACGTCAAAATTAAAAAAATATATTTATCATTGGCCTGGGGTATTATCATGGGTCATAGCGTCGGACCGCATACTTTTCTTTTACTTGTCTTTCTCTTCTGTGCCACATGCGTCGTAGTAATGTATTGAAATTACCTTCACTGTACGCAAGTGTTAATATAAAAATAATCAAACGGTACTGTATGGAATGTACAACCTGAGTTTGACACAATACATCTATAGATTATTGAAATATCTGTTGGACAAGGAAAATATCGATTCGATACGAATTGTTAATCTTATACAGGTATAAGACAAGTACTAATATAGCAATGTAAACTACAAAATTAATGTTACAAGGATTCAAAACATTTCTTAAGATGCAAAACAAGGATAGGAATGCATGTTTAAAAAATGTTTTGTCCAAACCTCTGCCCCAACAGCGAAATACGAAACTAAAATTTTTAAGTTCATGGTGAATTCATAAAAAATATTTTATTGGAAACTAATTATAACTGTAGAATTTATTTGTTTACCTCTATACTAATCTTAATTTCTGATTCAAATTAATTTGTACGTGTTAGTCCATAAATCATGGAAGGCTTACTCTGTATAATTTACAACAATTAGGAACACTTGTATCATATCAAATTTTATATTAAGAACATTCGTCTATGTGACAAATTACAAAGATGCCAGGAACGAAGAAGGTATCAAATAGCCACTTCTTTCTTGTATCTCCACCCTTTTGTTTAGCTTATAAACCACATCACTCATAAAAACCATTGAGAATAAATAAAATAAAATAAAACATCGCCTACAACAACAACAACTACCTAACGTAGGTTTTTTTTTAAATTACTCAATAATTATAAATAAACTTGAGCGTAAGAAACCACCAAAACACCAGTAAGGGTCGAATCCTGGTGCCTGAAAATGTAAAGTTAAAACTGCAAGATGAGGTGATGAGTACATTAATAAACTAGAGCAGCGTTTTCATAAAATCTACAATGACGTCTGAAGGAGCCAGCGCTTAAAAACGGTATACTTTTTAAAATATGAATATAGTATATTCATATTCAAAGAATTTCTAGTTAACAAAAATGTCTACCAATGCGTAGATCTAATAATAAACGATCAGCCACGCTGACCTTTTTACTAGTGTAACGTAGGAAGACGTGTTAGCTCCGGGATTAACCCACTTTAGAAAAGGAATATACGACAATGGCTTCCGAGGGCAACTAAAAGGAATTACCTGATAAAAAAAATTGCTAATTTTCCAGGAAAAATATAACCAACAACAATATAAACAACAACTAATGGGAAGGACAGCCTACAGACATTTAATTCAATTTTTAATTTAATTTTGGTATTGCATAACACTTGCGAACATTTTTTTTAAATAAAAGCAAAACTTTACAACTTTAACATTTTTTAGCGGTCGAATGCTTCATAGAAAAGCAATGTCGGGAAAATGCCCTAGAATTTGACGTATGTGTTTCCGCTCGCAGTATTTTGCAGTGAACCCGGTCAATGAACTTTATAGCAACTGTACTCAAGCTTCGGTAGAACCTTTTCAATTTTAATTTCATACTTGATGTAGAAGTAAGAAAATAATAAACACATTTCAGTTTTAAGCAATAATTAAGTCTTAATTAGTATCATTGATTTGAAGCTGGCTCTTACTGTCGAGACCATAAGTTAGATTAAACTAAATAAACAACAATTCAGCGTTTTCTGTGCTTTAAAGCCCTATTAAAAGCTACAAAATATGTAGGTAGCTGCCACCCACATAACATTTACAGCGTTTATTTAAAGCTGGCTAAACAGACAGGTCGTCTTAGATCGACGACCTAGAATCCGCATAAATACTAGTCCACTTTTCGATAGTTCCACGCGGATTTACTATTTTTTTGAAGTAATCACTATGCAATAGCAGCATGAAAGATATATATATACATCTTCATAAGCGGCGTTTAGATTTTGTTGGCTAAAATATTTTGAAAAAACTGTATATCTCATCAAAAACTTTCGACAATAACGACTATCAATCGCTCCTCGCCAGGTCAGTGGTATAACGAGTTGATTTAGAACAATAGGTGACAAGTAGGCTGCGATCAGCGTCGTTGCTCGCCATAGAAAATAAACAATAGCCCACCATAAACAGCCCGTGTCAACAGGACACGTACCTTAACATCTTTTATTGGCCTATTTATTAAGTCGGTTCATATTGATATATTATAATAAGATAAATCAGTATTTTCTTATACATTTCAAAATCCACTACATCCTCAACACAAAACGAATCACACCGCCAAGATTAAATATTTGAAAAAGGAAAATCGTAAATATATACTTACTAGGGAAAACCCATGATGAACCTAATTAAGCCTAACCCAAATGATTATTTATGAAAATACTATATAGAAGCTTGAATCACGCGAGCACATTGCTTCATTAAAGTATGGAGAGAGCAAAACAATGAAGATTTTATTTTATTAAAAAAAGAATATTTATCCATTGTAGCGTAACATGAATTTTCATAGGAACCAACAATTGTTCTGTGATTAAAGCGCCTGCAGCTTTGCTTTTGTTTTACTCCTAGTTCCTTTTTTTTATTTTGGTTAATTAATATCAAGAAGTAACAGGAAATCTTTATGCACAGTCTTATGACATCATAAAAGTAATTAAACTATATAAACATTAACATAATGGTACTATGTATATGAAAAAGAAATGTATTGATATACACTCTACATACTTTTGAAATTACTTAACTCATCACTTTATTACAGGTCTCTACTACAGTCAAGATTTTTTTAGTTCTTAAGACTTTAAGGGCAATAAGGTAGTATATACATTAGTAATTAGGATAGTCAAACAAATGTTTTAACATTAATAATTGCTATAGATTACACCATCAAATATCAAGGCTATAAAAAGTTTATGAAACCATACCATACCAACCTTGGACTAACACAACAATATAAATTATGTTATGTTGTTTAAGAACTCGTCAACAATAATGTTGTTTTGGTTTCATATATTGTCTGGCTATTGATTCATTATTTATGTATATGTATTATATGCATATAAAACCAGTTCAGAAACATATTGGACGGATTTATGAAAAAAATTACTTCTTATTTTTTATGGATAAAATTTATTGTGGGTAGTTGTAAATTCTAACCTTTTGTCTTTAAATTGTAATATAATATATAATTATATCCCTAAACAATTTAAGTGCATATTGTTTTTTAATATATTAAATATTTATTATTGGGTCCTACCATAGGTTATATAATTTTTATAGCTTTATGACAATTGTGACAAATAATTACTGTCATTTTTTTTAAACATATTTTTTGTGTGTCCAATTTTATCATATATTTTTCTAATTTTTGAGAATTTTGTTTAGTAACAATTTTATACAAGGTTTTTTTACATTAAAACTAATCTCCGAGATATATAATAGATTAACAAAAGACGGTAAGCGTAAGCTTATGCTGCGAATGACTAACTTAAGAAATTCAGAGCGAGTAGTAAGTTGCATTGATAGATCATACCAAACAAAATACATATTACACTTACCTCTTCGATGATGAGTTTTCAGTCATTTTCAATGTATCACATTAAACAAAAAATAACAAATAAAAGCACATTATATTGAATTTCACTAGAAAAAGTATTAGTTCATGTTGTAGTACTTATAAATTATAAATACTAAATATTTACAGCTATAACTAAATAATTTTAATGAAACTCAAAAAATTTTACTTTTCAGCAGTGTGCAACGCATCGTCTGATTTTCGTTCAACTGTCAAATATTTGACATAAATTGTCATTATCACTGTCTGATGTTCAATCATAAATCTATTCAACTCTAGACAATGGATATTTTTGGACATAGACAAAGCTGCTCTCTGTATTTTAGTAAAGAGTATGTCTAATTAGTTGTAGTCAAATTCTTTATTTTCATAACGGTAATAATTTATAAAAATTACTAATTTGCAAAAAAGGAGGAAAATTAAGATATTGATTTACATAATAAATAATGCGTTAAATGGAATATAGTCTTTATCGTTGCTATGGCAACTTCCTAGAATACAAGCCGGCCAATGGCGGAGTTTCAAAATTTTCGTGTTTGTTGTCACATTGTCATTTTATTAGAGCCGCGAAAACTTGCAATTTATTGATTAAACAATAGTTGTTAGCAATTAAGAAATACATGGATAAGATATCGTGACCACAGTGCCTTCGCAATGTTCAAGAATACGTTTCAGTCTGGTTTTCTTTCAATTCTTTACAGTATAGGCAGTAAGCCTTTGCAAATTTGGGATAAAAAAGTTCGAAATGGGCACATAAAGAGGATTACTGACAATGATATACAAAGCTTAGTGTTGGAAATTGTTGGTACCAATGTGTCAACGACGTATATTACTTGCCCAGCTGATCCAAAGAAAACCCTTGGCATCAAGCTTCCTTTTTTGGTTATGATAATCAAAAACTTAAAGAAGTATTTCACCTTCGAAGTGCAGGTATACAAAATATTTAAATTCTACAATAAAACACTAAACTTCTTAGCTTCATAAATTTCAAGAAAAATTTATCAACAGGTACTTGATGATAAAAATGTAAGAAGGAGGTTCCGTGCTAGTAACTACCAGTCTACAACTCGGGTCAAGCCATTCATTTGCACAATGCCAATGAGGTTAGATGAAGGCTGGAATCAAATACAATTTAATTTAGCTGATTTCACCAGACGAGCGTATGGAACAAATTATGTTGAAACCTTGAGGGTACAAATACATGCCAATTGTAGGATTCGAAGAGTTTACTTTTCTGATAGACTTTATTCTGAAGATGAACTTCCAGCAGAGTTTAAACTGTTTCTGCCGATTCAAAATAAAGCTAAAACAGCTGTTGCAAATTAAATTGTTAGTCACTATTCATTTTAACAAATATATTATTAAGTCAATTTATTTTTATTTATGTTATATGTCTACACCTTTGATAATACATTTTAATATTAAAATAAACACGCACATTAAATAAGAGTTTTTATCTTCCTTAGACATGTTTGTGCATACTTTCTTATATTCCCAGAGACAATCATCACCAAATCATAATCTGTTGAACACTACAGACAATTAAGCAACTTAAACCTAATCATCCAGCTTGCAATTATTTTATGATATTTGAATTGTAAAGAAAAATTATAGCTTAACAAAAATTAACCTTTATTAAAATCTAACACTACACACATATATTTTTGACTTGATTTAAAACCGTACAAAATACATATATTTACTTATAAAATAATTATTAGCATTGCACTTTATTTGTATTGAAACTTTCATAAAAATAAAAGCAACAAACATTTTTTTCATAACAATTTAAATTTTTAGGAACTTCATGAAACAATAATAAATGGGAAACTATTGACACATAAACCTTGGTTCATTGACATAAAATTATTTTGTTTAGAATTAAATGTAAATGATTTATAACTTTGTTAACAAATTTTTTTAAAGAGATCAATGATGCATCATACAGAAATAAATTATTTATTTGTTTTACATTTAATAAAACAAACAATAAATTTTTGTGTTAAATTATTACTTGCTTAGATAGTATAAATCTTTTCAGTAATATGATAATTTTGATAACCTTCGCAACAATTGGGAAAATTATCGTTATCAAGTCAATCGTAATACTTCTACATAATTAAAAAGCGATATTGATTTTTTTTGTAAATTTTAAGAAAAATATCACATAAAATAATTGATTCTAAAGATGCTTATTAGAAAATTTAATTTTACACATTGAGGCAAAATAATAAAGCAAGATAAAAATTATTCTATCTGCTGTGTTTATGGCTTAGTCTTATTATCTTACTATCTATAAGCATTTAGGCGAAATCAACTCCTGTATCCAACAAATCTCGTATCATCATAGTGGCCTTACGAGGCAATACACGTAGGACATTGCCCAAAAATAGCATGTGCTTGGGTACTGAGGCTTCAGCGTAGTTGCGACGAACACTGTCTAGTACAGCTTTAGCCGCTCGCTCTGGCGTTATAGTCCCAAAGTAACTTGGAATTCTGAAAATACTTTTTTTATAATTCATTTCATGTCAATAATTTAAAAGAAAATAGTCTGTGCAAAAGAGGTTAAGGCGGCCGTTAAAGGCGGTTAAATGAACTAATATATTTCTTATTGCCATGTCATGTTTATACAATATATTATTATATAAATTTAGGCAGTTGCAATTGGAATGCTACAACGGTTCTTTTTCGGCATAGACTTAGAAAAAATATATATAATAGGGGGGCAAACGCGCATACGGTACCCATTTTTAGTGGGTGCGTTGCCGGCCTTTGCGGCAGCGTACACTATAAGTTTTAATAGATGGAGGTCTCGTATCTCTCGGGGAAGACCCCCACCGGGAGTTGATTCCACAGTTCGCTAGTTCGCCAAAGAAAATGCCTTGTGAAACGGACTGTGGAAGACTTCCAGTCATCAAGGTGATGTTGATCAACTATTGAATTGATACGGCTCGTACGGTGTTAAAACGAGGTAGGAGAGATCAACCCATACAATTCTTCTGAACACTCGCCATAGTACACTTTATAGAAAACGCAAAGAGATGCAATGTCTGCCCAGAGGGAGAGGATCACGGCGATCAGTAATAAATTGGAGATTGACAATTCGACAAGCGAAGGGCTTGCTGAATTTCGTCAAATGGAAGAGCTGGTATTTGGGAGTAACAGCCCAGAGATGGGAGCAGTATTCTATAGGAAGTCGTACTTAAGCCTTAAATAGATAATAAACTATAGATATTTAACAACCACAAGCTGGCCCAGGTTCAAGGTGTATATTTTTACGGGCAGGATGCTCACTTCATGTTAAGTGATACCGTCGCCCAGGGACACATTGCCATGAGGCTCGCAAGTACGTTGCCGGCCTTTTATGAAATGGTACATTTTTTTCTTTAACTCGAATTGGTTCGACAGCTGTGGGCAGATGATTACACATAGTGGTGGTGCGCAGCAAAAATTGCCTTAAGGAACCCTCAGTTGTGAAACGATGGACGGTATTAAACTGTCCTGATGTTTTGCGTGCTGCGTGCGAACGTGGCTATAGACATTACCTCCAAAATAAGAAGACTTAAATGGCGATGGGCTGGACACATGTTAGGAGGAAAAGACACATGGAGTAAAATTGTGAAACGAGTAGAGGAAGACCACAAAAAGATGGGTAGACGACATCAGACAAGAGGCAGGAGTGATGTGGAACAGAGTGGCCCAAGAAAGATATGAATGGAAAAGGTTGGAGGAGGCCTTTGCAGACTGGCAAACAGATCTGCAGAAGTCAAGCAAGATCCAAATATTAGAATAGTTTTTTTTTTCAATTTCTACTATCTAGTTTAATATAATGATCTATGTTTATGTGTGTACCTAAGTTGATCTGAATAAAAGGCTAAGTATATTATTATTATTATCTTCTAATTATTTAGGTTTTTCTTTGAAAATACGTAAACCGTACGACCTATTTCAATGAAATTGGTATTTACAGGATGCCAAAGTCAAATGATTAAATCAGTGGACAATAATATATTATGCAGTGTTTTGATGTTTTTGTCTACTAAATGGGTACAAAATCAGACCAACCAGGACAGTGGAGTCATGATCATGATGTAGGATAAACTTTAACAGTAACTTTTAACAAAATATCAGTTCTATACAATATACAGACATTATGCTTTCTAATTGATAATTCAATTTGAAATTAAAAATTAAAAAAAGACTAATTAAATTCTACATACTTAGCTTCCATATCTGAGTTCTCTTTCACTATGAATGGGTAAATGTGGGATAGTGTTATATGAACTCCATCAAGCCTATTCACTCTGAAATCTTCCATCAAGGACTTAGCAAGACCCTGAACTGCAAACTGTGCAACACTCAATGGCATTAAGTCCTTGTTATAACTTAACCCAGCCACCGATGTTAGAGCAATTATATGGCCATGATTTTTCACTTTCATTTGAGGCATTAACTGATCTATCAGCTGTAAAAAAATTATTACAATGTATAAGTTACACAACTATTTTAAAATTAGAAAAGAATTATATTATAAATGATAAATTATTAGGTTTTAGTCCTACCTTCATACTATTTTGAAAAAACTGTACTACTTTAAATTAAACTTTACACATGGAGAACCCTCTACCAAAATCTGTTTTGAAATTTGGAACTGTACAAGATAAAGTTGCATACCCAAATATACGAGTTCAAAGTCAAATCCATAGTAACTTGTATATCCTGCGGTAGGAGAGATATCAAGGACCTAGGACTGGGTACTCCACAACAGTGGAATAGCATAGTAACAAATCCAATGTCTTTCTCAATAAACTTGGTTAGAGCCAAAATATTACTCTTCTTGGTAATATCACAACAGTAGCCATGGACATCATCGTACCCCATCTCTTTTATATATTCTATAGTCCTTTCATTATTTGATTCATTGATATCTACACAAATAACTGTAGCTCCTAAGTCGGACAGTTGTATGGCAAGAGACTGGCCAATACCTCTACCTGCACCAATAATCTGAAATAATAGTTTTGGTTACAATAACAGTTAGATCTGATCTGATACAGAAACATTTTAAGATTATATTATATTATTGATTAATTGTTTTAATTGTTTACATTAGTTGTAAGTTTCTTGGTGAACACCACATTTGATATGAGAAGCATGATTAATTTTCTTTTCAGTCTATCACTCAAACGATTCTGGACTTACCAAAGCTGTTTCATTTTTCAAAGATTTCATAGGTGGTGGTACAAAGAATTCATACACTGATTCAATAATAGAGATGATAGTATTTATGTAGACAAAAAATATGTCTACCATCAGCACACATAGTGAGTACAAACGCAGCAACATTTGAAATGGTAGCATTGGGTTTAAAATAGTTCTTATTAAGCTTTTACTTTCTGGAGACTGTAAAAAACAACAAAAAAAAAGGAAAATTGTAAATTAATTAATAATTGAATGATTTAGAGACATAGAAAATAACATTGTATAATTAATAAAGATGTCTTTATGAGGGTAGGTAATATAATATCCTTACATATATATGAATAAGAATAAACTATTATTGTAATACTTAAATACTTTTAAAACTCACCATATTTACTTAAAAAAAGCTTCACTGGTTAGTTAATAATAAATACCTGTTAGTAAAAACCCCTTAAAAAATATTAAACCAAATTATAAAATTTTAAATAGTACGTTTTATATGATACATATGGGTGAATTGATAGCACTGATTTTAATTAAATAATAATCAAAGCGGATTTTACATGTCAAGTGCAATGCTTTGTACGATAAGATATGGTTTTAGGATAATACATTCGAAGGGACTCTAAACAAAAAGATTGATATTAATATGTTCTGATAAGAAAACGAATCAGTTATCATAACAAATTTACTCACTTAAGTTGTTTATATGAAATTATGTATATAAATTTATTTAGATTATATATTCTAGAAGATTCAGAAAAGTTAAGAAGAAAGTTATTGGAAATTACTGGCCTACGGTTGCTGGTCAAAGGTCGTCTAAACTCTAAACTAAGTTAAAATGAAACTATGCTGTAAAAAATATACACAGTGGCAAAGTTTGAAACTTGAAAGTACTTCTGTATTGCAAGCAATCATAATTATTCTAAAATTCAATTCAAAGAGTATAGCATCACTATGTATTGTAAGATTAACTTAATTAATGGATCGGATGGCTGTCGAAATTTTGTAATGTCGGTTGTCAAATTTCTTTGGTAGGCTTGCGCATGCGTGAAGGTGACACCTATCAAATGTTTCCCAGTGTTTTTTATTAACTATTTAGAATTAGAATTTCTATAGATCTCAGGCAAATATTGTTTTGTATGATCATGGCCTTTGTATATCAAGGAGATGCTGATTTAGAATCAAAATCCAAGAAAGGTATTCATAAGTTTTAATGTTGTAAAAAGTTACAGAGTAAAAAATTACAATCATAAAATTGTGTATTTCAGCTGCTGAACGGATTTCTGAGAATATGCACATTGTCGCCAATGAACCTTCGTTAGCTTTATATCGATTACAAGAACATGTTAGAAAAGCTTTGCCACCAATGGTGGAACGGCGGGTGGACGTCACAAAGCTGCAGCATGACCTACAAGGACGGTGCTATGATGTCGAGTATGCTCTGAGGTAACATATAAACACAACACTGAGGCAAAAGATCTTGTGAATGTTTACGAGATGGAGTGGTCTAGTTAAGAACTAAAAATTCTTCAAAATTATACACCATTGTAAAATAAATGCAGGACCAAATTTGGTGGAGGATAATTATTTGTGCCACTTCTTAATTTAAATACCTACATACAAACTAATTTCACTGCTATATTATTATTTATTATTAATTAACATGTTCTTTTATAATAAGTAACTATAACAATGCATTTTAAATATTATAAAATTGCAATATGGCATTTAAAAAAAATCTATTAAAACAAAGAACATAGTATGCCTAAATACAACTTTAAATTTTGCAGTGCTGTCAAATCAATGGATGCAGCTGCTACAAGCTTTCAAAACATCCAGGAAATGATAAAACAAGCAATATTTTTAAAACAACAGCTAAAATATGAAGAGGCTAGAAGAAATAAAAAAGATACAAATTCTGTGTACAAACGTCTCTCTGCTCACATTGTTCTCGATTTGCCAGATCTTTCTGATTTCTCTATGGTCCGTGAAACCACTAATAGAATTGAAAATATTATGGCTCATGCTAGAGGATCTAGTAACGAGTTGCATAGATCCCATACAACTTTGCATTAAGTTTTTAAACCTTAGAAATAATACACATCTAAATGAAGTATTACAGTGAGCGATAGCTGTATTAATCAAATTTAGATATTCAAGTGTTATACTACTGAGGCGTCTATTTAAATTTTTCACAATTCAAATGCCTAATTTTTCTAAAATGGCTTAATATAAGAAAGTGTTAAATATTTTTAAGCTAAAAAAGTGTTTCTAGTCCTGATATTCTGAATAGTAATCTTTAAGATTATAGGTGTGATACTGTGTGGCTTTCCAGTGACTGCTTAATCATACAGATATTTATTTTATCAAGACTCATTTTTACATTAAATCTAGTCATTACAAATAAGTAACAATTAGTCTTGATTAAAAATAATAAAAGCACTTTACATATTAGCTTTAATAACATAAATTGCTTATAATCACGCTTATTTCAATTAAAAATAAAACAAACTATTCACTTTTTTCTTCATAGCCTTCCTTTGCACTGGTAGGCATAAATCGCTATGTTGCTTTATTAAATACCCAAAACGAAAAATATCTATATCTATATGTCAACACTTATATAGAATTTCTACATAAAGGAATGGCTGTGGTATTGCTAACTGCTTTTATCTATGAAAAATAACAGACCATGGGAGATCCTTCAGCTTCGTGATATAATACCTCTTGTCAAATGGTTTCAATTTTGCTAATGCCGCAGCAGTGGGGCTTTTTATAGACTTTTTAAAATATTTTGTAAATATTGATGTTGCTAAACCACTCTCTGAGCCTTCTGAGCTTAATATGCTGTTATATATGTAATCTATGGGCACAGCAGAGATGACGTATGAATATACAATATGGTGGTTCTCGGCTTGAAGGGTTTCCATTCTTTGAAATATTTTTGCCCAGTTTAAATCAGAGTCTAATATTTGGATGTTAACAAGGACCTGTAATATGTAATGAAATTAGTTCAATTCTTCGGCTGAGACACGAAATCTATCTGCTGAAGAGGTGCCTTTATTCTAAGTGTTCGAATTAATAAATTATTTATTTCGTTTAGCCAAATGGATCGAAGAAGTATTATACCTTCGAGTAGGTAAATGCTGTTAGAATCAAATCTTGGGTCGAGTTTCGTTATCGCCGCTTTAAATCTTATCATTACATTCACCCATGTGATGCAAAATCAAATCATTCTTGCGGCACGCTTGCGTTGCCCATGAAACCTTATTTGATTTTTCGTGGGCAACAATCAGACAGTTACCTTTCAGAACAGTATAATTTTGTGACCTTGAATCTCTAGAATTTTTGAACTAAATAAGCAAGAGCATAAAAGACGGGCTCATCTACTACTATAAAATCTCAATAGTACCTCATTAACATCATTAATAAGGAAGTTCTGAAAATAGCGCGAAAACATTGTTTCAACATTGACTTCATTCTTGAGATGTACTACTACTGTGTAGCCAGGGTCGCTGTAGCGCGCCACGAGTTTGTCTATGTAATCAATGTCATAGATAATACCATCGAAAAGTATTGCAAGTCTGTTCGTTACTGGCATATGGCTTTCAACACTAAAAATGACAATATTTATCTACTACTTGGTTTTGTTAGTAGGTATAAATTCGTAATGTTTCTAAGCTTCTTTCAGATTTTAAGGAAAATCTCACAAAAAAAAGAGTTAAGTTGTTTCTTATTGTTAACAGACCAATACTGGTATTAATTAGTTAGCGAATTAAGAAATACTGACTCAATTCTCTAATTCGATTTTGTGCAAAAACTAAACTATACCCCAGCCATGAATTTTGCCTATTATTACTATTTCTAATTAACATAAAAATAAGTTTATTATGGAATAAAAGATATAGGATTCCACCTCATTAAATTTGTATCGGTAGACATCCCTACTCATCGCCTAGGACAGGGTGTACGCCGAGAGAAAAAGCCGGCGTAAAAAACTCTCGGTACTTTAAAATATCAAATCATCATACAAAATGACTATGGCAAACATAACATAATAAAGATAGAAGAAAGCAGAACGAGGAAGATACGTTCCGCTCTTTATTTGTCTTAAATAATTCCGATTAGGGCTGATGATTTACTACTACGAAAACATTTTTTTATAAAAGCAAGTTAATACTTTACTTGCTAGACGACAAAATTATGGCGTGCCCACGTTTTCTCAGGTTATGTATTATTGAGTACATAGCCCGTCGCACAGAATATTTTTGGTAAGCAGTGTACTCATCAAGAATGATCACTGGTGGAGCGCCAACCACGGCCGCCAGAAAGTGTAGGCGCGTTACTTCTTTGGGCTCCAAGTGACTAATTGTTGTGTACGCGTAATTGTGAAGCTCTGTAAACAGTTATAACTATCGCTATTTGCCTAGGCCAGATGTAGGTAGTTAAAGCGGGTGAATGTAGGAAAAACTTTTAAATTTTGACATTACTTTAATACGTACCTAAAGCGTCGATGTAATTATGAACTTCCTCCTTAACTCGGTTCTTAGGTATTCCTCTTAAAACAGCGATCAGAGCAAGAGCATCATACACTGTCATCCATTCTGGTAGCGTCTTGTGTTGGCAACTTAGAGTTATATTACGGCTATACTGTAATAAATGTTGTTTACGCAGGTATTGAGTAAAGTATTGAGATTTATATTAGTAGCGGATCCGACAGACGTTGTCCCGTACACACGTCTTTCATACAAACAAAATGTCTAATAATGTAAATCATTCTCAACTCCTTGAACACACAAAAACATTTATTGAAATATGTCCAGCCTTTAAGGCGTTTAATTAGGGACCATATGAACATTTATATATATACCAGCTGTTTATTTGCTGTATAGATAAATAACCTAGATACCGACTACAGAGCTACCTGCCGGGTTGATTTGTGAAACCATCCATAGCGCCACCCAAACGCATCCAAAAAAAATCGGTCCAGTCGGCCCCACCGTTTATGAGTTCAATGACATACACACGTACAGTAGAATTATATATATAAAGATAACCCCAATGTTTTACATTAAATAAAAATAAAAATCAATGGCGCTACAACCTTTTTTAGGTCTGGGCCTCAGATTTCTGTATCTGTTTCATGATATTTTTTTTAAATAATAATGAGGTGATTAGCCTTGTGTATAAGTTAAAATATCATCAACGCAAGATGTATATAAAAAAATTAAGAAAACTAAAATGGAAGGTTCGGTGTTGCCAGGTATGAAATCCTGTAAAACTTATGAAGCTATAAAAAATGTATTAACCAAGTAGGGATTTCTGTTCAAACTCCATTTGGAGACACTCCACAGCCGACCGTCACTGGGTAACTTAAAACCTGTAAAAATAATTTTAATAAATATGATTAAGAAGTACAATCAAAACCGTTTACGACGACATCGTTTAGACTTTAGAACAACATATCGGTTATATTGACCAAAATCAAATGTCCCGGCTGAATTCTATTGTATTAGGTACTTAAAAACAACAACGACTATCAGTTTTTACTACCATATATAAGTTGTCCCTTCGATCTTGTTATAACAGATGTTGACTGTATGTATAAAACATTCTGGAGCGATATTCAGAGCTCTAAAATTTACTCTAATTTTATCTATTTAGTTTTAATATACTATTGCGCATCACCTGCTACAACTTCACACAACTTCAATCTTCCGTGTTTCAGTAAACCGGAGATTGCTAACGCCTCCCCCTTCCTGACGCCGAAGTGGACGTGACGTATTACATACACGCCTTGCACCTTTCTAGAAACATCCTTCGCTAGCAGATATTCCCCAAACGTGTCTCCTTTCACTGCTAAAAGTCAAATATGGAGGATGAATAATTACAACCTACAAACGATTGGTGATAAAAAATATTAAAAGTGCAAAAATGCAAAAATGCTGTACTTATAGATTGTATATTGTATTTTTTTTGTTATATTCAGAGTCGAGATAGCGCTAAGTATGACTTCAGTATGTCAAATGCAACATACCGAAGTCATTTTCACGTCACGGCACGTTTAGTGTTAAATCTGGACCCTAATTATCATAAATACTTACGAGTTTTCGACATCATTTCCTGTCTCTTACTAAGAACATCTGCTTTCTCTTGCTTAACTCCTTCTGCCTCTCCCTCCGTGTCCTTTTGGTCGACGTAAAAACATTTCAGGAAATAGGAACAAATTCTATGTATGTATCTATACTCCCATACTAGAAGGAGGGTGGACAACACACCAGCTATGGAGAACATAGCATAAATTTCCATTCTTACACCTGGTGGCTTCAAAACATAGTACTGTTTTGAGAAACACTTTTGTAGGACTCCGCATTTGTCTGAAATAACTCAAACTTTATCTTTAAACTAGAATATTTCTAATGGTTTTGTTTGCAAGCACTGAATTCTTTCAAATTTAAAAGTCAATACCAATCATGTGCCTGTTGACTTAAGTTTGAGAGTGTGAAGTGTGTGTGTACCTTTTTATAATATTCAATCATAGTTGAAACCTGGTCTCAATAGAATTTGCCTAAACCATTTATTTAGGCGTCCACTTTTGTTCAAAAGGAATTCGTATATATTAAAAAATCGTGCAAAGATACTTACGGCAGCATTTATGAAGAATTTTTGATGAACATAGATTTTTCCGTTTGAAAATATTACATTCGCTGTTGTAAAGGAAAATCTTTTTAATTTTCACAAAAGCGTAAGCAATGTTGAATTGAGGTGAAAAACTTAAAAAATTTAAAGCATAATTTAAAGCGTTTCCATAGAAAAGCTTTGCAATTACTGTTGTTTCACCTGAAATCATTTTTATAATGCTAATTATATACCGTAACTTCTATAGAAGGGTAAAATTAATGAATTTATTTTCAACTTTTTTTAATGAAAAATCTTGATCTTCGGTACTCTTTTAACTTCCAATAACGACTGGCGCCCATTGATACTCTTAATGCCAGAGGGTTTGCGAGTGCCTTGCCAGCTGTTGATGTATTAATTTGTAACGTTCAATTGAATTTTGTCTTGATGTTTTAACGTCGGGAGAATTCAGAGTTCCGGCACTGACAGGTGGCTGATGCGACCGAGTAAAGAGCACGCATGTCAATCATGTCTACCTATCCGCTGTTAGATGGAGCTAAATTGCATACATATTTAACAGGCGTGGGACAGGCTAACGCCAACTTCAGTGCTTATAACTAGGACTTCTCAAAACATATGTGTACGTATTATGTTGATACATAAACAATTTATCCAGAAACACAATTATTTATTGATAAATTTTATTTTCAATGAAAATTTTCTTCTTTAGTGACTTTTGTCTTTTTAATTAAATTAAAAATTATCTCTTGCAAAACGATACTTTATACTTTCGTTTTTTAAACATGACCTATACTTACCAAAAACAATGTTTACCATAACAAAAATCATAGAATTTAGTGCCGCGTATGGACCCAGACTAAAGAGGTACGCTTGCGGTATACATCCAATTCCATATACAGCCAGAACAAATGAAATTATTACTGTAAAATAAATCACCACCATCGTTACGAAAAAAGGGTGAAAATGTCCTATGTTATTTAAAATTGGAATGTCTGCCACCATCTTTGCTTGGTTGTGGAACGAAAACACCTTTAGGGTGACGTTACCTGAGGCTTAAGCATACACAGATACCAGAATATTAATATAACGAGGTTTATGATAAGCCTAAATTCTAGATCTATACTAATAAGGGAGCGTTCAAGTATTATGTAACGAATTTTTGTTCCCTGTAAAAAGTTACGATGCGGGGCGGGGATTGAATTACGCGTTACTGTTAATATTATTTTCCACTTTTCAGTATTTTATACCACATAATGGTAACTTTTACGTACAAAATAAAATAAAAAGTCACGTGATTGTTGAGTGTAAAAGACTCTGTCTGAGTCTGTTGTAGACGGATTTTCTAAGTCAAAGAAAAAGCTGTCAAACGATAAAGTTTCTGACAAATGCTGGCTCAACGGTGAGTGATTTATTCTTGAGCTTTAGAGAAAAGTTGTAGAGCTTGATAATGTCTACAAAGATTTTGTTTAGATACATGTCTATTATATTATATACCTACAAGTCGTCCGCCGCGTCTAGCTGTTCGCGATAAACTCAAACTCTCGTTAGGAAGTCATTGTGAGTTTCACTAATATTGGACTAGATTGATTCATGAGGAAGGTAATAAAATTGTTCAAGGCTTACGGGTCACGGTTGCCCATGCAAGTATGGCTAGTACTAATAACTACTGTAGTATAAAATATATTGGTATGGCGGTACTTGTAAAACTAAGAGATGCGTGAAGCTGTAGGCTTAAAGACAAATAATGACTTTAGGTTTAAAGTTTTCTTTTTTTTCGTTCATGAATGTTGTTTGCCTATAGGTGCTTGTCAAATTAAAAATTGTATTTTCCTTTTATTCCTTTGTCTAACTGAAGTTCATCATAAGTTAATGAAAGTTAATATTTACTAACCAAAGTCCGTTATACCAAAGTAATGTGGAGCTGCTAAGATCATGATAACGGCCATGGCTCCAGACATAACCGCTACTAGCATCCAATACATGAAGAGATCGCATATAAACATTGAAAACCAGTATCGTAGTGGAGAGAAATTCATTGTATAGCACTGGAAAAATAATAGGTTATAGCTACACAATATTACATTATGAGACTCATTCTCATAATGTTAGGTGATGTTAAAATTTTACATCGTATCGGGAGTCATGCACACCGCTGTCACTTAGTGGTAACACATGAGGTCATATCGATCGATTCCCAGTCAAACAACAATTTGGAATACGTAGACTTCAGAGATCACGTCTTGCCTTAAAAAATATTCAATGAAATAGACAGGTAGTAGACAGGCTTCAGAACTGTAATCGAACAATATCGAGAACTCTGCCTTCGTGGCTTAAGCAAGGTCCTAACTTCGATGTTTTCGAAAACAAATTTCGTCATCAATGAAATGTCTACTCCATAGAGATGTACGATATGACTTACAGAACACTGTCGCTTTGTAGAACTTGCTCAACTTTTGAAAAACCGAAGAAAAATTTGGCGTTCTATTTGTAGTATTGACATACCTGTGTATGCCTTATAAATCCACTTTCCATTGATGGAATTAAAATCATATGAGAAATTGTTAGTATAAGCAAAAACTCCGTAAAAATAGGTGGCCTCTCCGCGTACACCATCCACTAAAACAAAGCTAATTATATATATCAAGGTATTATTTTTTAAAAGTTTTTAAGTTGTCAAGGTTAATGTCGTAAGCTAAAAATTACAAGATATACTTTTGGAAGAGTCGTTTTGGAATAATTAATTCTCTTATCTATATTGAAAAAAATTTAAAATACCCGTGAAAAAAGAATCAGGATCTTCTTTGAATTTCTAATATGTTTTAGCTTTACAGTAATAAATCAAATATTCTTAAATAATACTATATACGAGCCAAGACTGCTCAGTCAAATTCTCAGTTTTATAAGAATGGCCCTAAATCATTAGAGTTACGCGAGTCTAGCCAGACGCACGCTCTCTCTTCAGCATTGATAAGCCTAGCATAGCATTTAAAGCAAAAATTCAATTGAAAATTATATTTTTACATTTTTTAAAGCATCCAGTAAGTAGTTAAGACTATAAGCTAATACTATAAAAAATCATTTAATTACATCTACATTATAATAACAAAAAATCTTACAGGCGTTAAGTCTAGAGCTAGTGGATCATCGGTGACTTGTATTGTGGCATCTAAGGCATTCGTACAATGCCTTAAAAGTGCCATATACGCACGAGCTAATGACCTGGCTGCCGCTGCATGGTCAGAATGTATTGGACTGTAGAGGACTCGCATCTAAACATCATTAATATTAACTATAGTAAATCTACAAGTATAGCACTCTCTTTAACGCCGTTATAACCTCCTCAGGTATCTTAGTAAACGCTCAACCCTGACACACAGCGTCGTGCTGGTTTCCTGACGATTTTCTTTTATCGTATAAGCCATTATTTTCAGCTGTAGAGGTACTTCAGCTAATAAATCAATAAGACAAGGTAAAACCTCATCAAAAACTGGTTAGCCTAAGCCGTGAGATTTTGTATTAAGTACATGAATTTTTAACGTCACACTCGATTTCCGTTTAATTCGATTTTATTAAGAGTAGATTTTCTTAAACGTTTTTATCAATTACTTATATGCCTTTTGCTTTAAAGAACGAAAGAGATGGGAGGAGTGGTTTGGGTTATACTATATAGACTATATGTATAGTGTCGACCATAATACAAGGATCGTCAAGAGGCGGCAGATGATGATTAGTCCTGATGATTGATGATGATTTACTTTGATGGACTGGAAGGATAGGATGAAAAAAATCCTTAAAATTTACCGATATTATATCGTCCACGTATTTAATATCCAATCCATATGCATACATATACACGTAGTGCTGTGGCGAATCAATGGCACGAGTCACTAAATATTCTGTTACGCTCTGAAAAAATGTTGTAGTAGCACTAAAGAATTTACATTATACTAGGAAGAATATTTCCTGTGTCAAGTTGATCGCAGGATGTCAGATTTAAAGGACTATATGATAAAAAAAATTAACCCGAACTAATTATTCTCGAGATTAAGGTAGATTTTTTTGTTTAAGTTTTATAATAATAATCCAGCGGCACTACGTTATATGGGTTTTGGCTTCAGATTGGATTTTGGCTTAAGAACAACTTTTATTCTATAGACAAAATGATCAGCCTTCTGTGTCTGATTGATACATGTCGTCGAGTTTTGAGTTTCCGTAATGTTCGACTTTACCATAGAAGCAAGTGTTAATAAAATTAATGAAATTTCTATAAGTGCAACTCCGCGTCGAACGGCGAACGCATGACCTTAGAATACAAGATCGCTCGCTTAAGCTTGGCCAACTAGGCCAACACCGCTCCTGCGTATTTGTTATTAACACAACAGAAAGAAAGTTCTCTAAAAGAACTCTTCAGTTTTATCATTTTAGTATTGATCGCTCGCTTAATATTAATTTAAACAGGGGGAAAACGGGCAGGAGGCTCACCTGATGTTAAGTGATACCGCTGCCCATGGCCACTCAAATCCAGGGGTCTCGCAAGTGCGTTGCCGGCCTTTTAATAATCGGTACGCTCTTTTCTTGAAGGACCCAAAGTCGAATTGTTTCGGAAATACTTTAGTAGTAATTAAAATAATTTTCAAAGATAACTATCCAAATTTAAAGTCTTTAAAAATCTAAAATATTTATGTTTCTCAAGTATTGTCTTTTATTAACATAACTTTTACACATTTTTTATACGAAACGTCGGATTTTTTTTTAATTATGTAAAATGATTATAAGTTTACATAGCTGCAATCCGGTAAATAGGTGTTTTCTTTAAATTATTCAATCAGATAATTAATTAATTAGTATAGATGTGTTTATTTATATTCAAGTACAACATCCAAAAATTTAGATTTATGAAACCTTGCTTATCTGAGAACGTGATCTGTCATAAATTCCCGGCTAATTTATTAATCAGAGCTTAAAACGTGTAACACGCGTGTCCTTAATAAAAGATTCATATATTTTTTAAACTTACTTCGATATCCAAAAGTGCAGTGTACACAATATTTTCAATTTCTTTTTCGGTCGCATTGGTTTCAGAAAGAACATATCTGTTGAAAAGATCATATTAAGTTTGAATTAAATTAACTGATTTTGTCAACCATAGGAAAAGATATATATCAGTGTTATAGTTAACTAAAGAAGGAAGACTACTGCGTAACAACCAATAGTAAATGTAATAGCGATCATAATTGAGTTTACGTACTACTTATCATCGTCGTGGTAATAAGGTTTATGAACCCTAATGTATGATGGAATACGTTATTACTTGTAGGGTAGGTAAGCCGTTAGATTCAGAGTCGAAATTTAGCCGTAAGTATAACTCCCGTACCTACATCAAAAACGTATAAGAATTTATTGTATATATGTTTAGCGTACGAAGCGCTAAGTCGCGACTTTGAATCCTTACTTAGAGTATGATGGAAGAAAGGCAAGACGAAAATATTAGCCCACTGATAGGTACTAATAAATTATGAATAATAGACTAACGCTGAAGCAATAGATTGCCCGTAACTCGAGTTGTCTGTGCGCACAACTAAAGTTGTCTTTTGTTCCAACGCTTCAACCGTTAAAATCTGGAATGAGTTAAAGAATAATCAATGCGGTATAAAATAATACTGACAAAATTTCTCTATCCATTATACTAATCGAAATTATGTATAATCATATACCTTATAAAAGTAAACAAAGAAACAGAATATTCAAGATTTTGAAACGGAAATCAAGAAAGTAATTAATAAAAAACACTTAATGGATAAGTAACGATTGTCAAAGAGCTCAGCTCTTTCAAAGCCTGGCGTAGAAGAGCGTAATATTCTTTGTCTAGAGTTAAAGAAAATCTTACATCACCATGCAAAATCTTCTTAGCAACACGATCTTCCTCAATATCACTGAGAAGCTGCGATAATGACAACCCAATAAAAGCCCCTGCTATGACAGCGGAGATCACCTAAAATAGTCATCAAAACGATTACAAAAATGAATAAAATCTCTCGAAAATAATCACGTGAATAAAATATTTTAAATTGTTTCACGGATGTGACAACTGACTTACTCCACAGATTACTTACCGTAAAAATCAAAACAATTCTATATTGCTTATAAAATGAAGTAAATTTTTGTCCAATGTACGATAAATGGATAAAATTATCGAAGTTATATATTCTTGTAGGTATCCAGTTGTCAGGAGCTGTAAAGGGACGATTTTTGTTACTTTATTTTATGAAATAAGTTTCAGGGTACAATCTAAAAACGCGAATTAATAGTCCCTGTCGTGGTCTACGAGAATATTAGGTCAAAACTGTCGGCCGCGGTGCAGTACGAAAGATTTATGAATTTGTTTGTGTGTTGAGTGTGTGTTCAAACCCTATTTATACACAGATTTTAATGTCTATGGTCGCGAATAACAAGTAAACAACTCTTGCACAGTGACAAGTGATCAGGGAAATCTAGGGTACAAAAAGCGCGCAAAGTGAGAAAATTTTGTAACCCATACATACAGCTCTCAATATGTCCCAAAGCAGTTCTGGATATTGTGTGTTCACGTGGAGTACCATGTGTTGTGGCTCTTGATTCAAATATTGCTCTAAAACAGTAATACAAAAAAAATCCTATATTTCCAACTTTAATACGTTTTGTGTAGAGGTCTGACAAGGATGTGATGGATGGATGGATTTATAACTATTTGAGACTTTAATTATACAGTTGGTCCACAGAGGACACCTTCCTTAGATATTTGATGTAAAACGACCCGAAAGTTCCCAGTTAATTGTAATAAATCTAGTATAAATCTAAAGCATGTTTGTTTGTATATAAATATACTCTCAAATTTAAAAAAAGTAGTGACGCTACATCCTTTTGAGGGTTGGGCCTCAGATTTCTGTACCAGTTTCCTCACGATGTTTTCCTTTACCGTTCGAGCGAATGTTAAATATGCGCACATAGACTGAAAGTCTATTGGTGCATAACCGGGGATCAAACATACCACATCAGGGATGACAGTAGCACGCTCAAGCCACTAGGAAAATACTGCTTATATAATTAGAATATAAACAAATATCTATGCGCAGTTTCCTTATAATAATATATGCGCTAATTTAGAATTACCTATTGGAAACTTCTTCAGAATCGGGTATGCTGATACTCATCGAAACAATCCCATACTTATCAGCTCCTTCGTGTAGCGTTTGAATTAACTTAGCAACATTAGCTGTGGGGTGTGTTGGCACTTTAAGAATCAACAAAGTGCCAAGATGCGCCCTTATCGAGGCCCCAGCTTCCGAAGCCTTTTCTAAGAGCTCATCATTTTCCTCCGTGTATCTATTACTTCCAAATGTTATTCTCACCCTGTAGTCTCGACCTATGTTAAAACATATAAGATTTACAGTCGAGACGTCGCGCTGTTCGACTCGTGTATATATGAAATATCTCCATCTGAAACTAATATTGAAAGGAATGTCTATTTAAAAGACCTTTGATGCTTCGTACTTAATAGGTAACATCAGCGTAATTTGCATCACCTTCATCAGTCTTTTAGAAACTAGACATCCGATTTCTTAACAGATTTTTTTAAATGTTGAATTATAATAATAATAATCCAGTGGCGCTACAATATATCTCTGGGCATCAGATTACATTAGTTTCTTTCATAATTTATATTTCATAGACAGATGATCAGCTATCTGCCTTACACGTGCCGTCGTTGATTTGAGACATGCCGATTTCTTAACGATTTACTTAAGCGTACCAGCGAGTGTTAAGTGCACACACGGACTGAAAGTCCATTGGTGTGCACCAAGCCCACCAGGGATTGAGCCAATGACCTCATCGGTGAGAGTCGCACTCCGAAGCTACTTACAATACTGGTGTTGAATTATAGTAATTAATTAAAACTACATTTATTTATTAATATTGTAACTAAAAGACCTAACACTACTAACTACCAAATCAAAGGACTATAGCGGGATACAAGTGCTGGAAAGGAACTCTCCGACATACTTTTTAATGACGCAAATTTTTGGTTTACAGAGAAATTGTAAGAAATTGCAACCGCAATGCTTCATGCCAAGTAATAAAATATACCACGCACTTACATTATAGTGAAAACAAAATACACTAACTCATTACTGGACATATTTATCTTAGAAGTAGTACAAAGATTAGCAAGTACATGGAAGAGAAGTACTGGTCCCAAAAAAGGTGTTATGAGAATTCAAAATCATATATTCATAAATGAATTTAAAGTGCTTCTAATTTTACATTTACTGCCAGTTCTCCAATCAAAAGAACTGTCAATAAACTCTCCGCCACTCTCAACAATTTAGAAACTACGAAACGAAAAAGCCAAGTTTTTGACATGTGCACAAAACCTGTCTATAGCAAAAACAATATACGAAAATAGAGTGTACCAGCAAGAGATTGAACGAAGCATGTTTAAAATCAAAAGCTAAGACTGACAAAAATAAGCAATAGGACGAAGCTATTAGATACTAGAACTATAGAAAAAATAAAAACCTGTGTGAATTAATTGAAATGGCGATAGGCAGGCCATATAAGAAATAATACTGGTAAATGGACTAATGATATAGTAGAATTTTATCCCCAACAAGGAAACAGAGTAAAACCAGGAAGGACAGACAGTACAGTAAAATAATCTGGATCAGGTCTATGTCAGAAAACAAGCCAACAGCGAGGAAGATTGACTAGATTTATTATAATATTAAATATCAAAATATGCAATCCATAAAATTAGTTATTAGTTGTAATAACTTCTTTGTTCGAAATAAGGCTTCATTCATTCAATCATATCTTAGGGATAGTGGAGTACAATAAATTAGAAATAAGACGGGCCGGGACCGAACTGTTTTTCAAAAACTCGTTTTTTTGCGGTACCAAGGGCCTGAACCAGTCTCTTGCCAAGATTGTATACAGCGCTTACTGAATGCTGTCTTGGATACTATCGACGTCTTTATAAAATGTACACTGAAACATATTATGTTTCCAGAGTGTAGTACTACACAGTAGCGATATTGAATAATAATATTATATATTTTATTATATTTTATTTTTATGAATAAATAAATAAATGTCTTTAACAATTCCAAAGCCCTGGTATATACAGTCACTAGGAATAAAAAAAAACAAATTCTTACCATATTTGAAGAACATATATGCGGGAGTGCCGCCAAACAGTAAAATCTTATTGTCAAAAATGAATACGCGATCTGCATATTCCAAGTACACACTTGAGAAGCTGAATTTTATCAAAGTGATATATTTTCGATATTGCTGTAAGGACATTGCAAAAGTTGATTTAGCAAAGATTCAGTTCTAATTCCGCTTAATAGCGTATTTAATTGATAAAGTTTCGTACTGTACGATTTTAACAGACATGTAGCTAATCTATTCTAATAGTATGAAGAGGTAACGTTTGTAAGGTTGGGAATCTCTGCATCTACAGAACCGATTTTATGGTTTCTTTTATTAATAACCGCGTTATTTAAGTGTGTAAAAACAAGTTCTCCCCCATGGAATCTATTGTAGTTTTCAACAATATCTAGAATGATTCATGATGGTTTATAATTTAGGTAAATAGAGGTGTACGGATCACAGTTGCCCGTGTGAACCGTGGGTAGTCGTTTGTCAATTTTCAATAAATACATTTGATATTGCTCCTAGGGTGATCTAAATATAAACACCGCATATTTTTAGGTCTGGGTCTCAGATTTCTGTATCTGTTTCATAATCATATGCGTCTTCTACAATAACTGTTAGTCATTTGTATTAATCAATCAATATTTATACTCATAAAATATATATGTTTTATCTGGCAACATTTGTCTTCTTGACCTTCGATAACGGTACATTCAGGGTCGTGAGTTCAAAACCTGTCTTTAGTAATTATAAATCTTCTAAATATTATTGTTTTCTTCAATTCAATTGTATTATTTAAAATAATGTAAGCCAAATCTCGAAGGTTTACCCAGAAAAATAAAAATTGTCTTTATTCGTCGCTTGGCTTAGCGTATAAAGCAAAGGTCCTGGGTTCAGTGTAGTAATAATTGTTTTGTTCTGGGTCTCAGATTTCTGTATCTGTTTCATAATCATTTGTTAATCGAATAGGCAATCTGATCAGGATCAGCCGTCTGTGCCTGACGCACGCCGTCGACTTTTTGGGTCTAAGCCAAGCCGGTTTCCTCACTATGTTTTCCTTCACCGTTCGAGCGAATGTTAAATGCACACATAGAAAGAATGTCCATAAGTGCACAGCCGGGAATCGAACCTTCACTTCAAGGATAAAAGTCGCACGCTGAAGCCACTAGAGCAACACTGCTCGGGCACATATTTGTACTGATATATAATAGGTAATATTATTTCCATTATAATTAAAACATATATTTCGCTTACCATTATTTTATCCTTGACAACAGCTATATAATTCGCCTTTCCAGTAAAATTTGGTATAATTATTATCTATGAAGAATATTGTATACAGAGATAGATTATGGTAGATTTATTTGTTTTAATATTTTGAATTTTACATAACACAAGTATTAACGATCTTTGTCGGAGAGTGGAGTCTAATAAGACGTTAGAAGTCATACGGTAGTCATCGAAAATATGGTAGTGAAATTCACCTAGCTTCACGAAAAAAATTCAAGAAAAATAAAAACACTATATGAAAAGGAATTAAAATGAACTGACCCTTGGCTCAAGAAGCATAGCAATGGCCCAGCACAACTGAGCACGATAGTAATCATCCAAAATTCCCACATAATCATTTTTCACGGACTCCAAGTCACATTCTTTCAGCAGACTTTGCGAACGCAAATGTCCATACTCAGATATGAATTGGCTGGTTTCATTCCAGAGGCTTAACTGGAAAGATAATAAAACAATTTATTATTTGTGTGTAGAAAGGAAGGTGCACTTCCTCCGACCTATAGGAAGGATCCTCGACCACTGACTGGGGAACCAAAGACGCCAGTGGCTATAAAAAAACTTTACAAAGGCAAGTAAGTGAACAGCCTTCGGTGAGGTTGAGGTTGACCTGAGGTGCTAACCTATGACTTCAGACCAATGTCATTCTAGTGTTTTAAGCGTTTTTTAGCAAAACAGCGAATTAGGTAGATAGGCACCTAACAATACTTTATCTAAAACCGATCAGCCTACTAACGAATATATCAAGCTCCGGATAGGCAATATATCGTTTATTATTAGATAAATATTATATTAATAGCAGCAGAAAAAGACATTTTGCGTCTGTAACTGTAACTGATGTTTTGTTTGTAAGAGTTTAAGGTTTTTTATTATTAAGTATATATTTTAATTGCTTGATACATATTGTTACGAAGACGGGTTGACCGAAATGTTTCTAGATTTTTCCACAAGTTAGACTAGTAATTAGTTTTTAGTGTAAACAAATTCCTTGTTGATTTATTTAAAGATAAACCGTAGGCGTTTTCCTTCCGAACCCCTAACTTTTTTGTACAGTGAGGCTCACTGTTGAAGAAATTTACTTGCTTTGTACAACTTATACTACTTCTACATGAGATAGTCTTGATTTTGAAATATTAATACTAACAGACATAAATAAAGTAAGATGTTCATCCACGGTTAGATCGTCAATAAGAACCTCACTTCGATGACAGTAACCCATCATTGTCAGCATTGATATTGGGTTCAATCCCGGCTTCATTTCCTCACCAAGAATTGTGATTGTACCCTTATCTGGAAAGGTTAAACCTAAAAAAAAAAAACTTATAATCCTTCAATAATTTTGTTAGCAATCTTGGCAGCAATGGCTAAGCGTTTCATTAACTACAACATGAGGGTTTTTTGTGTAAAATTTGGCGAATACAGAAGTCGAGTTACCTTACCTTTAAATTAGAGGTAAGTTTTTTAATACAGTAATAATTACTAATTAATGTATGTACGTATTGCTTAATGATTTTTGTTTTTAATAATTGACTTTACGTTAAGTCGGAAATATATATATATATAGAGATATATATATATAACACGGTCCAAACAGTCAGGAGGCTCACCTGATGTTAAGTGATACTACCTCCCATAGACACTCACATTGCCAGAAGGCTCGCAACTACGGAAAGCCTTTAAAGTTGTACGTAATAGAATAATTTCGTTTTTGCCCAAACGTAAGCAAAGTTCAAATACAAATTCACAATTTATCGTAAATAATTCGCAACTCAGAAACGCGATGTAGCGACTCCTTATGTTAAAACCCATCTCGGCGTTTCCGTATCTTACACTAAGCCTACAAAAGCTTACCCGTCATGAGATCCTCTATGGAAGTCAACATTTTAACTTGTATCCTCTCGGCGTACATCATCGTATATTCACCACGATAAATATCTAATGTTAGGTTATTCACTACTGGTGTATCCATAATTAACTAAAACATTTAATTTAATTTTTTTATAACTTTGTTTTCGGACATGACATGTTACGTGCCGAGAAATTTAACTATACTTCATAGGATTATTAATATATTATAAAGTAAACTTATTTATTCTACGGTGACCGTTGATACATTGTTTTTTAACAATAATTTGTAAGCCCATATATATCCTTGACTCGAACTTAATAACGGTAAATATTTGAATGTTGTATTATAGTTGAATTAGAAAATAATTAGTATACAAACAATTAGAGAGATTAGATTTATAACAAATGCTTTGCTCTTAAACAAAATCAATAGATGGTGTAATTAAGTACATTTTTGTCAAAAACTAAATCAATTTCCGGACCAATTCTACCGGTCAAGGTAGAAATATAAATATCTACCACGTCGAAAATTTAAATTTAATGAAATATTTTAAATTTATTAAATACTAATATCTATTTTGAACAATTTAATTTTAATGATTAATTTATAAGCACCAAAATTGTTGAATTAATGAGCCACGCTCCATGTTGTTTGAATAGTTTCAAACCAAAACATCGTTTGAATAGTAACTGTAAGTTGCACAAAAATCAATGCAATCGAACTAATTGACAATTTTAACTAAGAAATCTATATCTATAGTTAAATTTATCGTAAGGTTACAGAATACGCAAGGTGGTAATCATAAAATATGAATCATCAAATATTGATAATTAAGTAAATAAAGAACTTGTTTTGTGTGTTCAGATCCCACCTTGGACACGTTTCGCATACTAATAGCCTTCGCCACCAACTCATCTACTTCCTGTAAATTATCTCGCTCTTTGCCCGTCGGTGTTTCTATTTGATGTAATTTATTTGTGTCCTACAAAACAATTACGTATCAATTAATCTTGTACATATGCTGCGCTGATTTTGTTTTCGTATATGAATAATATAGACAATATAGATAAAGGACGACGCGGCACTTGGTTTGAAGTATACTAGCCGTATAAAAGATGTTATTGAAACATGAAATTTGTACTGGGTTAAATGTTCGAGGCACAGAAGGCTGATCACCTACTTGCCTATTCGATTAACAAATGAGCATGAAACAGATACAGAATCGGAGGCCCAGACCTAAAAAACGTAGTAGCGCCATTGATTTTTTTTTATGTTCTAGGCATTGAATTTTTTGAAAGAAATATATTTGGCTAGCTGTTTAAAACAGCTAACCACACAATATGGAATCCGGTCCAGAGAGTGTGATAAGTGATGAATTATTTCATCACAGAGTGGGTAATTAGTGGGTAATTAGTAGGCAAAGAGACTTTGCCTACATAATAATAAAATAATATAATTTGAATAAAAGAACTTAACTCAGAATAATCATAATACCGCGCATAGTTTTTATTAACGTACTTCGGCTTTCTTAAAGAGAATAGATTCCCATGAAACCTCGCCACCTATAGCAGTTTCCTTGACTGTTCTCTGCAGCAACATTAAGAAACTGAAGTACAGAGTGATCATGAACAACCAAGATAGTATCGTGTACATCACGGAAAGGAATTCCAAGCGTCCGTCCTCTGTGAAAAATATTTTATAAATATAGCTTGCTATTTCTACATAATACGGATTTTATATGTCTCAATAAATAACTTGGAGGTTTTGAATATCCAAAAAAGTTTGCACAGGATGTTTAATTTACCGAACCAATTCGACCCAGGGTCCTTCAAGGAAAGAGTGTCCCAATTCTTAAAAAGGCAACACACTTGCGAGCCTTCTGGCAGCTCACTGCCTCTCTCACACTCTCAAGTGTCCACAGTATATCACTAATAATGTATACTAAATTAAATAGTTTACTAATATAGAAAATACGAAGCATAAGCCACCCGCTGGAGGGAACCTCCAGCAAAAAGGAACGTGGGAAGACAACAAAAGCGATGGGGAGAAGTGGTTGGAGGAAGGTAGGAAGCAGATCCAAATGGAAAATTCACATGAAGGCCTTTATCTAAAGGGGTCCATACTGCAGAACATATAGAAACGAAAATAACAACAACTATAAGGCTTTTTAAGGAAATAGCAAAAAGGTTAGTTGACATGACAGGAGACCGAAGAGCTGGCTATTCAACGGGGGAATAATAAATTTAGTACTTTTAATAATATATTTTAGTTATTATATATTAAGGTTAGTTAATGTATTTTGTTATATTAATTTATGTTAGTTGTAGGTTTACTTTATTTTAACTATGTACATATGTAAGTTAAGAATTTTGTGAATACTGTATACTTATGTGTTGGAAATAAATCGATCTAAAAACTAAGCTAACACCGATTTCATATGTATTTTATTAATAGTATGGAGTTAAAGAGGCTTATTATTATTATTTAATATAAAAAATATTCTCTCAACATACGGCCAGTCTGCAACAACGCGAACTCATTGAAGCCGTGTTCCAGGCCCAAAGGTGGGATTATTAGGTGTAGGAAGAAATTCAGGACGGCATTCTTCGTATCGATCTGATGATGAATAATCAACTCGGCCACAAATGTTTGCATCAGTGTAAACAGCGTCGTCCACAGAATTGCGACCCAAGCTAAAATATTAATTCACAAATATTTTTTGTTGTTTCTTCATTTAAATCGACAACAGTCAAAACCGTTTACGACAACATCCTTTTCAACAACATACCGGTTATATTGACCAAAATCAAAGGTCCCGGCTGAATTCTATTGTAGGTACTTAATAACAACGTCGTCGGCTGTTACGACTATCGGTTTTTGTGACCAAATATGCGTAGTCCCTTCGATGTCGTTATAACAACGATTTCAAAATGGTGTTTCATGTTTTTTCTTAGTAATGCTTTAACTAGAATATAAATACCGAAAACATAATGACCTAGATTCCATGCTTTGGTGTGGTGTTATGGTGGCCTATTGCTACAGCTTCAAGGCTGATTCATGAATACAGTATACATATTATGTACTATATGATATAAGATTTCAAATGACCCAAGAAAAGTAAGTTGGTTGACAAGTCACCCTAAATAGTAGCTTACTTTCTCAAAGTATATTCAATCAATGAAATAAATATGCACTTACTTTTATATTGAAACATAGACATAATAAGCGCCATCATAATCATCACAGATACATAACTTAAAAGCATTATGAAGCTGTAGAACAAATGTATCCAACGAAATATTAGGAGTAGCGTTGTACTGGCCGCAATACAGGCTGGTAGAACCGTCAAGTAGCCATAGACAATCCAGCCGAGGTACATAGCCGAATAATCTACGTTTCGTAGACGAAGTGCGCGCTAAAAATATAAATTGTAAATAGTGTATCCACTGTTGTTCTATTCAATTACTAAAATCTAAAGTTAAATTTGTTAAGGCAAATGTGTTGCTTCATTTAGAATATCTTAAATTATAATGTAATAATTACCTTAAACCTATTAACTGATTCCCTGACGACCAGTGCCTCAGTCTCCAAGACAGGAGGAAGGAAGGCTAGAGTAAAGCAAAGCAATATCCCTGATATAGCTTTACGAACTCTGGCCTCTTGCATTAGTGGAGATACTGGCATCGAAACAAGACTTAACTAAAAAAAGAAGATATTAAAAAAAATATAATTGTGAAATTTAAATGTCATAATTTGTGAATATAAAGTCGATTTCGTTTAGTTGTGAATCTTATCTTTGCACTGATATGAAGTCATTGAATTCAATATTGTATGGAACACATATATATGTTATTATATTTTCTCGCTTAGTATCAACTACACCATAATTTCAATATCATTATCACAGCCGAAATAGCTCAGTTGGGAGAGCGTTAGACTGAAGATCTAAAGGTCCCTGGTTCGATCCCTGGTTTCGGCAATTTCTTTTTATATTTTTCTCTTAATTATCTACACAATAAAATAATTTAAGAAATATAGAAAAGATTTTTAGAATAATCTTTGGTATGTATGTATGTGTATATTGATTTATAAAATATTTAAGTAAAACCTTGTAGTAACTTTAAAACAATACCTCATACTCCGGTACCGTGGGACTGACATACTCCAAGATGGCTTCACTGACAGCCAACTGAACAGCCAGGAAACCGCTCTTCAAGTGGGGGTTATGGAATACTGTACGTTCAGATCTGGTGACGAATCGAGCGCGCTCCGTGCTGCGAATACTAAATCTCCACATTTTATTTTTCTGCAATTTTAACAGATATTTGCTCTTTGTAAATTACATATGATTTAATAGCCAAAAATATTTATCTTTTTAATCGTAAATAGGACACACTTTTCGAACACCTAATTCTAATTAAGGTGATAAAATAAAGCGATAATATATTTTCTGGTTAGTTAAATTGTAGTTGTAAATTGTATTAAATTGTAAATTGTAGTATAGTTTAATTGCTGGGTTTCACTTCTGGACACTCCATGTTCAGAAGTTTCTCATTACTTTAGTTTTTAGTTAATAATTAGACGCGTAAACCAAATGTTGGGCATCATCGCGTCGCAGTTGATGCTAAAATGGGCCCTTTCCTTATTTCTCACTCATAAACAACCGCCACTGAACTTAACTCCGGGGGCCAAGACATATTTTGGGTCGCAGAGCCAGCGGTGTGAGTATTGGTGCCTGCTAAGCGAACGCATAAGTTAGCTGCCATTAATTACTACGAAAAATATACCTCCATTTTCCATATAACCCATATTATTGGTCTATTTATCGGCGTGCCTTGCGACATGTTGTGTAACATGGTGTTAAGGTGATCTTCGGTCGCCGCATTCATGGTCACTACAAATTAGGAAATAGAAAATCCACAGAAAAGGTTATTGTCATTTTTAATTCGAATGATGTCCCAATTAAATGTATTCGGTAGCCTAAGATTTTTCAAACAAAAATATATTACAAAAAGATAAATTTCCAAAAAAATATTGCCGACTCTGAGATGCATTAAAAAGTATCCAATAATTTCTTATGTGTAATTAACCGTGTCTACGAGAATTAAATGTATTAAATACTTTTTAATAGAGGATACTAAAATCCTATGAGGCTAGACTTTGTAAAAATCAGGATGAGGTATGTAACGGCTACAATCACCATTATTATCAAGATAACTGCGATTTTTAAAGTCGTTTAAAAACTTCATTCACTGAGGTTACTAAGAGATTGTCTGCCCTACCATCGCTTATTTTAAAAACAGCTATTACAGACCTCAACGGTTCATAACTATATCACAAATTCAGATTATATACCTTTATAGTTGACCTTCATACATAGAATACAAATATTAAAAGTAGGTTATGGCATACCAAAGCTTTTAATAATTTATTATCTACGAATTTCTTTCATGTTACTGAAATTTAGACGATTTTTTCAATTGTAAAATATATTTCTTCATTTTATTTTGCAAACTAAATACAGTAACAGTAATAACAGTTCAAATGGTTTTTAGTAAATTCCTTAAAAACATTATAATCCATAATATTAATAAAGAATACTTTAACTGACCAACTTCCAAACGATCAGCAACTCGCGCCATAATATGCGTATACGGCGGTATGTTTGGCGCATATCCAAGTATATTATCCGATCCGAAAGACTCAATAATATCGGTAGTCGTCAGTGGAGGTTCGGGAATTGCCTGCAGAGGTGTCATAAACACTGGCTTCCCAATAAAAACCGCAATACAAAAGAGAGCCATTGCAAACAACGTTTCCAAAACTAGAAGTCGCCAACGACGTCTACAAATGTATATACATGTTAATATATAATTTGATTTTTGAGTGTTATGTAAATTGTAATACAACTTACTGTCTTTGCAAATATGACTTCCAGAACAGTGTCGCTGTCTGTCTTTGAAAACGACTGTGTATGGGTTTTAAAATTTCATCTGCAGTCATTATGACTTATAATTAATCTACAGAATTCTATAATCACAATTGCACATACATTGATCCCTCATTTTCACGTCCTAATCAATGACAATGTCAAATACCAGAAACTAGACAATAATGAAATTCTTTTTATGTTTAAAGGAGTTTATATATTACAAAAACAAATAAATTGAATCGTATGTTTTATTTTGTCTGTCACAGCAGATTGCGACATAGTATTTTAAGAGAAAAATTCAACCTACATAGAAAATAAGATAAATTAGATAAGTAATTAATCTTTTTAGTGACAAATTTGATCGTTGAATATACAAGTATATACGTAATACATACAATACAGTTATTGAAATCGTTAATTTTAGCGTAAAATATACCAGCTTTCGTCTACTAGATAAATGCTTCGACCAACTCACGTGAAATCATTTAGTTTCCACAATAAAATGAAGAAAAATATATTCTACTATTGAAAAAATCATTTAAGTACCTCGCTCTTACCGAAGCAAAATAAGTGGTTTCTGGCAATGATTTTATTTGTAATTTACTGTTCTGGTATATTATAAATAGTATTTGTCCAATATATATTAAAAATTCCGATTCGTTCAAATACAAAACCCACCCAATTTAACCTGATCCATAATAGGAGGCTTTTATTCGTTTATTTTATGCTGGTCAGTCTTGTGTACACTGCTAATAGTCTTAAGTAGATGAATAGATATAAATAGATGATAATTCAAAAATTGTTTATTAGTGCGTAAATCATGGCGACAATGGTTCGGTTTAGCTTAGTTCTTATTTGTGGATTATTTGGACTTACAAATGCAGGTAATTCTCATACATTACTTAAAAAGATATCTGCAATTTAAGTTAAACAAACATCTAAGGTTTTTAAACAATTACTTGTACGTTAGTGTTTAATGTTACGAGCGTTTTGCATAGGTTCAACGAGAATTAATATCTTTAATAATATAAAAAATAAAATATATCACGCCACTGTCGTACGCTTGGCAACATGCAGGCGTATTCGGAACGGGTTCACTGCTGTTATTTCCCTTATCTCAGAAGGCAAGCTGTTGTAAAGACTCCGATATAAGTTATGTTTTAGCGACCGTATACGAGTCGGATTTTAGATAGATATATATGAATATGTAGTATGCGGGCTACGTATTGAAAGTAATTGTAATGCTTGTGTGTATTTGGTTACTTAATTATTTTTAATGTTGCGTATGCAACTGCTTGTTGTTCATTAATTTAGTGCTAATATAAAGTTCGTTAGTGGGAGTGAAAGTAGGATAAAGAAAGGGGATATAAATTCATTATTTTGAAGAACATGAAGTTGTTTAAGTGTCCGACTTGATTCGCTTCATACTTCTATCTAATACAATAAATGTCAAACTTCAATACAGTTATGACGTACGTTATACTTAGAGAATTACGACTCCGAATTACACCCTAATACTTTATCGATTTCACGATAGTTATTTTTTTTCACCAAGTGTTTGATTAAAACCTTAGCTGTGAAGTTTTTATAACATACTAATATTAATTAAATTAACTCCAAAACTACTGGACCTTTTACAAAAAATTGTTTGAATTTAGTTTATTTACAAAAACCTTCAAAAATTGACAGTGGCGTCATTGTTGTGATTTACCAAAAATACAAGCAAATGGGCCTATATAAGGCTTTTAATTATCGTAAAAGTGAGAAAACGTATTGTATTGTTATATACCAAACAGGCGTAGAAGCGACATTAACATTTGCTCGTGCAGTGATGAAACGTGAGAAAATCTATAATCTCAACCTATATTGAAAAACACGAAAGACGCAACATATATCTGCCACATTAGAGGCGGTAACGGCACTTCATATAATACAAAAATTATAAGTCTGTTAATACGCAAATTTAAAATGTATCTACATCAAAATATTATTATCTTTTGGCAAGAGGTATGCCAAATGCTTCAAAAATGTGGCAAAACCATATCATTCCCACAAAGGTCGGCATCACACCTGCACTGGCAATATATTCAAAGTGACACTGCTCGTTTGCCTCTCAAATAATTTTACAACTTTTTTATGTGATACATAAATCGATTCTTTTTATTATTGCTAGTTGTTACATTTTAAAAGAATATACTTTAAAGTTTTGCATACATTTTATTAGATACTAGCGGACAGACGTTGTTCTGTACACATCTTAAATACAAAATTTCAAACTTAAAAAGACCAACAAAAAATATCTAATTGTAAATAATCATAGTTTTCTTAAAACAAATGTACGAGTAAAAAGCAGTAGAAAGTATTTAACCCGGCCCAAAGAGGGTCCATCAGCATAGATAGTATGTGGACCGGTATAATTTCGTTTTGACAGTCGAGAAGAAAAACAAGATTCTACTTGTAATGTTTTTATAAGATTATAATTAAAAGCTTTAACAACAATGCATTTGTTTATAATTCTGGCCTTCCTTTAGAATTTCTTAAGCTTTGTGGTTTGGCCATTAAAAAGGTTTGCCCATCACTGCACTAGTGCACTAGAGCATTGGTCTAGACCAACGATATTTATGGGATATAACCAAAGATACTGCAACTGTTATCATAATGTAATTCGTATTATCTGTTGTAAATTGTTTTCTGTTCTGTTGTGTTCTGTTCTATTTCCATGTAATATAAAACTAATATTGTATTCATACACTATTAAAAAAACAAATTACAGGTGTCCGAGTAATACGGTCCCCGCAGTTCGACATTAGTGGAGCCAGTTCGAGCGCTTTTTCTGGACTTCGAGGCATTTTAAGTGGATTTCAAGCTAGACCACCTACATTTGAAGGAGATTACGGCTATGGCCAAGGAGAAGGTTATGAACAAGGAGGAGGTTTTGGCCAAGGGGTAGGCTATGGACAAGGAGGAGGTTTTGGCCAAGGGGTAGGTTATGGACAAGGAGGAGGTTTTGGCCAAGGAGGAGGTTATGGACAAGGAGGTGGGTTCGGAAGTGGAGGAGGTTTTGGGCAAGGAGGAGGTTACGGCGAAGGAGGTGGATTCGGAAGTGGAGGAGGTTTTGGGCAGGGAGGTGGATTCGGTTACGGGCAAGGTTTTGGTAAAGGCCAAGGTGGCTTAAGTTTTTCTAAAAGCGTTAGTATTGGCTTAGGAGGCGGGGCGCAGTCGGGCTCAAGCGCATTCTCATTTGGAAAGTGAGAGTGTATGAAGACTGAATATAGTACATATAAGAAAACTTATGTAACCAAAGTTTGTTCAAATATATTTTTAAATACATATTGAGAACTCAATTGTGTTTTTTTTAAATATATTCTATTACCCTGGAACCCTATATATATTATCCTAACAAGGGCGTGTATCAGGCACAGAAGGCTAATAACCTAGTTACCTATTAAAAATTTTTTTATGACCAATCACAAAACAGGTAGACAAATCTGAGGCCCAGACCAAAAGAAAGGTTTTGAGTGCCACTGGATTTTATCTGCTTCACTTCTTCGGTCTTAAATGGATTGCTATTGTTACAACCTTAAGAATTAATGAGGCAGACATTTGTATCGAACCCATGCCACGAAATGCGGATTCACTTTAACTTATTGAAAAAGAGGGAAACCCCTACGCAAAGAACAAGGACTCTGGTAAAACTCAGTGTATAAAACTAATAATCATAGAGGTGTTAATAACGTTGTTAATCTATAAATGTTACGTGTTATACATATTTTTATCATTTAGCGCTTAGATGGAGAAGATGGCACGTCTCAGTTTGATTTATGTAGTAATTTTCGTCTTCTTGGGATCGTCGCTTGCAGGTACTTATAAAAAATTAAAGACGTCGAAATTAAGCTTTAACGTCTTAATTTTATCTCTGGTGTTATAATTGAATAATAACCATATTTTTTAGCTAAACGCGTTGCCCGGTCTCCGCACTTTGGATTAGGCCAAGGTTTTGGCGGAGGATTTGGTGGCGGTTTTGGCGGAGGATTTGGCGGTGGATTTGGTGGTGGATTTGGTGGTGGATTTGGTGGCTACCCTCATCCACCGCCACCTCCAATATATGGTCCGCGATTATATCCCCCACCGCCTCCACCAGGTTTGGGTTACGGCTTAAGTGGATATGGTCACCCGGGTGGATTCTACCCGGGTGGGTACAATCAAGGATACCCGGGTCTTAGTGGGTTAAGTATAGCGAAGAGCGTCAGCATCAGCTCAGGTGGAAGTGCTCAGGCAAATTCAGAAGCTTTTGGAAAATGAGACTGATACATTATTAAGTATAAACCTTTTAACTATATAAGTATTTTTGTGGTTATAAATAAATCATAAGAGAAAAAAGCAATTTTTTATTCATTTTTTTTCATATATGAAGGGTTATGCATGGGGCATGGGGTAAGGAAAACTAACCAAGATGCTCAAATATGAACTATGAAATTAATATCTATGCGCTTAGAAATATCCATGGTGCACAGTCGGACGAAAGACCTATCTCCCATTAAGCCTTAGGAAATAAATTATACTTGAACCTTATTGAAACAAATAAAAGCTTAAACCAATAAGTTTGATGTACATTTTAAATTCTTATATATAAAGAGCACTACACATATGTATTCATGGTATTTAGTTGCCACTTAAAAAAAAAACTTACTTTTAATAGTTATAAATGTTAACGTATACACCTTTGAGTTATTTATTTTCAAAGATGTACCGAGGTATTAATTTAAAAAAGGCTAGATTTGAAGAATTTAAAAAAATACTTTCTGTAAGATCTATAAGTAATTTTATTAAATAATAATGACTCCCAGTTGTATGTATTTGCAACACGAAATCAGCATAATAACAAATCTCTAGTTCAAATAAGATCAAAGTTTAGTGTATTTTATATTTTGTATTCTGTATAAAAACATTGATACTAGCACGGCTAAGACCTCAAAGTCTTGGCCTCTGTATCTAGAAAAAGTACATGAAACTTGGATTTTATATGCTTTTTTTAATTAGTTTTTTAATGATTTTATATTTATTTAAATCTAACAAACAAATAAACAGTATTTAAAATTTTCTTTACCTACATAGTAATAATAAAAATTACTAAAAATGAATAATAACAATTTTAAAAAGTTTAATCCCTTTGGCAGTGTATCTTTAACGCTAGCAGCACACACCCTCATTTCCGTTTTTTGAACCTTTACGAAGCGAAAATATCACATATAATTCATATTACACGAGAGTTATGAATGCGCACGTAGTGGGTTGGTGCACAGCCCTAATTCAAACGGACGACCTCAGGGTTATAGGTGTCTTCGTGTTATATATAATTAGAAATTTAGACTAGACCAACACTAACATAGCTATCATTCAAACTGCAATTCTTTGGTCAATCACAGATTGATTTTATTCGAAACTTCAGTGGTCCCCTCATATTAACGGATTGGCGAAGAGACTTAATTTTACAGCTTACGCGGTTTAAAAAATTCTCTCACTAACTGATGTCGATACAGCTAGACTTGTTTGCTTTACTTACTTTCACAGCTTAATGACTTATGGCTTATTATTATGGGGTTTTGCTGCTGATGTCGAAACTATTTTCATTCTACAGAAAAGGGCTATTCGTGCAATCTATAATTTAAAATGTAGGGAATCTCTGAAAGATAAATTCAAGGAAATTAATATTTACCTTTCTCTCGCATTATATTTATGTATGTTTACAAAAATAGTGATAAGTTTACTAGAATAGAACATACGCACAATGTTAATACTCAAAACGAACGCAGGCTGCAATTTCCCGTACTAGACTATCTAAAGTTAGTAATTATTTTTTGGGAAAAGGGATACTCTTCTGTAATAAAATCTCAGAGGCTCTTTTATCTCTGCCTTTTAATAAATTTAAGAAATGTGTTAAAGAGCTGTGTAAAATATCTCACTACAAAGTTAACGATTATCTAGTTGATAAAAGGGCCTGAGACTAGTGCTAGACGGGCTACTTCTAATTAATTTGCGATATTTGTTTTAAAATAAGTGTTGTTTGATAATTTGCTATTTTAAAAGAGTACCGAGAGTTTTTTGCGTCGGCTTTTTCTCTCGGCCTACATCCTCTGTCTTCTTTGCCGATGAGTAGGGATGTCTACCTACTCAAACTTAATGACGTGGAATAAGTGATACTTGTATCTTACGTTCCATAATAATAATATTTTTTTTAACAAACATCGTTCTACCAATGAACGCGCGAGGTGCGTTTCGTTTCACAGTTTCACTTCGATAGTTTACAATCTACCGTAGAACGTAGACGTTAAATTGTATGCAGTACGTTGAGGTTCATAATGTTTCAAAAGTTCATCTCGCTACACAGATTACAACCTAACGGTAATTCCAATTTTACGGTGACATGTATACTGCACACCAGATATCAATATCTAATATCTATACAAAAATCAAGAACTAACATTAAAATATTATCATTAAAAGGAGTCCCTTTAAGCAAGGTTCCAAAGATACTGGCAGCGTTTCCCCTTTGAACAGATATACTTATTCTTTGTCCTAGGTAGGAGAGCCTCCTACCTCGGACCTACCTTTGGCTCTTTAATAAAATACAAGCTGATGAGGGTGGAAAGTCAAATTCAGTTCAGTTACACCCTCATATATGAAAAATTGTTCTCATTATTCTAAACAAAATGAACTCCTCTAGTGACATCCTCCTTTAAAATCCGATATACTTTCCATAACCTTTCATTCATTTCTAATCATACAATTACCAAAAAAACACGCAGGCAAACTGGAAAATAATTATAATGAAAAATATATATAGATCATGAGATCCTTTGGGTTTTTTTAATGTCGACATGAAAACACCTTGAATTTCTAAGTAAACTTTTTGCCGCTAAAAATAAAATTTAATAGCGAGGACAAAGAAGAATTCTGGTAAGCCCCGCAACCACAGTGCCAATGTCAACACAGAACCGTCGGCCGCAAATGGTTTTTACTTTGAAATACTATTGTGATATATTTGCTATATAAAGTGATTAGGTTCCGTAGATAAATTCCTTTAAACGACTTTAAAATCCAGCAAGAGTGTAACATGTATTTCTTATTTGTATTGATAGGTCTATGAGAAGTGAGATTTTATTACTTTATTTTCACACTAGTAAAGAGTGTATCATCATTGAACCTTCACAAAGAACAACTGCGATCCTTTAGCACTATAAATAGTCATCCGAGGAGCTTCAACGTCACAAAAAACATCGAATTGTAATTAAGCCGTCGGGTTTTTTAGGTCTATTGAAAAAACTAAGAAATTCTTATATATTGTACCTATGGTACTCGTGTCTATATAAGGTACTGAGTATTGTAATGAAAGGCTCTTCAGGACACAACTATTTAATACGAATGTTAGTACAATACTGATCTATATTAAACATACATTACATTACATACATTTGTATCAATCATGTTGGCACAATATAAAGAAACTAAGGTGATAGAAGAGCACTACATATATATTCATCGTATTTAATTACCGCTTTGTAAAAAAACTTATTTTTAATAGTAATACATGTTAACGTATACACCGAAAGAAATGAAACAATCTTGAATTATTTATTTGAAAGGAGGTACTGAAGATAAATGTATAATACAGTTTAAAATGTAAACAACACTTTCTGGAAGGATCTATAAGTAATTTTGTTAAAAAAACATGTCGTTGCAACACGAAATCAGCACAATAACAAAAATTGTAGTTCAAATAAGGTTTAATAGTAGTAAAACAACAGGTATTCGAAGAAGAAAACATTTAGCAGGCAGCACGTGTAATACCCATAAGTCTTGGTCTCTAAAACGAGAAACATCCACCGATTTTTGTCCTGTCTGTGGCCCTTTTCAATAACTACATGAATATTTGAATTTTATATCCATAACAAATATAGAATTTAAAATTAACAAGCCAACAAAAAGTATTTACAATTTCTTCACCTACATAGTAATAACAAAAATAAAAACAAAATTAAAAAGTTTAGTCCCTGTGGCTGTGTACCTTTAACGCTGGCAGCATTTCCTCGCTGTATTGCGATACTTATTTACTGAGCCAGGAAAGCACCAGCTCTGGAGTCACCAGTACTATCTAGCAGGCGCCAACTTAAATCTTTAATTAGCGCCTGTGCACTGGGGTTCAAGTGCACAGGCACAAGAGTCTCTACTCCAAAGGGAACAAAATCAAAGATGGAGAAAAGACTTATATTTGAACCGTAAATGTTATGCTTATATTATGGATGGCTGGTTTTCCGTTCACATTGCGGAATTCTCATAGCTAAATAAACGTTTCATGTACTGCACTAATATTCACCTACCTGTTAATGACTGATGTCAATATTATATATATTGAGAAGATTATGGGTGTTATGTCAGTTGTAATCAGTAAATCACTCAAAATGGTTCGATTTTTATTATATTTTGCAGCTTTGGCGATTTTCGGGCTCACCAATGCAGGTATTTTTTTATTTATATTATGTATAAAACACATTATATTAACTAACATAAATTTTGAGATCATGGTCCTACGTTGGAAATCATGGGTTCTCCGTATAACAATGGTTGTTTCAATTGGCTGCTCTACTGGATACTTCCTCTATAGTCGACGTATCATACGACGCAAGTAGGTGATCAGCCTTCTGTGCCTGACGCACGCCGTCGACTTTTTGGGTCTAAGGCAAGCCGATTTCCTCACGATGTTTTCCTTCACCGTTTGAGCTAATGTTAAATGTGCACATAGAAAGAAAATCCATTGGTGCACACCCGGGGATCGAACCTACGACCTCAGTGATGAGAGTCGCACGCTGTAGCCACTAGGCCAACACTGCTCTAGGGATATTTCTTACTTCATCAAAACTCCTCATCTCCATCTCTGTCAGCTTCCTGTAGGTTAATTAGATTATTAGGTGAAGGTCACGATTATTGTTTTATATAACGATTATTATTATTATTTTATAGCGATAGTAATACCGATACCAACGTTCTTGAATGCAATTTCGAAGTAGTTCTCTCTCAATATTTTTAGTGCTGATGTCGCAACTTTTCGATGGCGCAGTATACAAACTTAATATGCCTAATTGGAAATTACGGACTCAGATTCAAAAAATTTGGACTATTTTATGTATTTATTTTGGTATAAATTCATTAATTCTATAATTACTACTGTTAGTATAAATTGAAGTCATTTGTGAAACTTAAAAAAGCCTCATGTGTAAAACCAGACAATTACATGGTCGACATAAACAAACAATAAATACCAATAACTGAATGCACCAAGATATGGTTTTGCATTTTTAAAATTTTTAAACTTTATTATTGCAGCGCGAGTAGTCAGGTCACCACAACTTGGTTTCGGGCAAGCAAGTGCTAACGCGCAGGCTGGATCTTTCGGAGGTGGCTTTAACAAATTTGGTCCACCACCACCGCCACCAGGATATGGCGGACCAGGTTTTGGTCCCAGAGGATTTGGTCCTAGAGGATACGGCCCCGGAGGATTTGGTCCCGGAGGGTTTGGCCCCGGAAGTCGCGGTCCCAGTTTTGGACCTGGAGGATTTGGCCAGGGTGGCCATGGACGTGGTTTTGGTGGTGGATCCTTAAGTATATCTAAGAGTGTGAGCATTAGTGCAGGACGCGGTGGTGCCTCTCAAGCAAGTTCGAATGCTAATTCCTTCGGAAAATAATATTAAGTCCCTTTTTAAACGACCATTAAGATATGTGTACAATAAAATTATTATTTAGATTATTATTTTATTTGATTTTTACCCTTGCGACAATTTTACAATTGCTTTGGAATGAATAAAGCCCTATATTTGTTTAAAACATCTTAGTTACTCTTCATTTTTATATTAATATTTACCAAAAAACATTATAATGTTAACACCACAACTTACAAAGTTACTTAATAAAATTATTCAAGAAAGTTTATTACCTAGTTTAGGCCCTTGTGGTGTAGGTTCTGTATAATTTATAATTATAATTAAAGAAAATATCTGAAATATACGATGAATTACTAATGCAAATCTTAATATTAAAAACGACACATAAACCAAAATTATAGAAGTAAATCATCGACGCGATTAAGAATAATATATGTCTGAAAGTTCATCCAACTGGCATTCTACTGGTTAAATTGAATAATTCCAGTTCAATGATCGATATTGTTATAAAGTTATATATTTTGATTGTGGCATTCAAGGCGTAAAACAATGTTTTTTTTAAACATTGTTTGCTTATTAAATTTTCACCTACGATGTTATATGCTATAAATTGACGAGGTTATTCTGCATCGCATCAGTTTTAGTTGTAAAACCATACAAATATGAGCCGTTTAAGTATTTATTTTGTTTTAGTTTTAGTTCTTCTCAATGTAGGCGTGTCATTAGCAGGTATTATTATTAGATTTTCGTCATCTCGCGAATTTAGACGTGCTACTGCGTATTTAAAATTACTTCGTAGTACATTAATAATCAAATTTTCATAATTTTATCTTTTAAATTCTGTTGTAGGAGTCCGGAAAGCCCGTTCTCCACAATTTGGTCCAGCCGGTGGATTTGGTGGAGGTTTCTCACAGCCAGGATTTGGACATGGTGGTTTTGGCGGACTCGGTTTTGAACAAGGCGGGCCGGGTTTTGGACAGGGGGGATTCGGGCAACCTGGTTTTCGTAGGCCCGGATTTGGACAAGGAGGCTTTGGCGGGCCTGGTTTTGGCCAGGGCGGGCCGGGTTTTGGACAGGGGGGATTCGGGCAACCTGGTTTCGGCGGACAAGGATTTGGACAGGGTGGTTTTGGAGCCGGTGGGTTCGGTCGACGTTTTTGAATGAAATAAATGCTTTATTGTTACTGTTAATGACGTTATTTTTTATTTATATACCTTTTTAATTAGATTTGTTAAGATATACAAATCTAATTAAAAAGGTATATAATATAACATAGTTTTAGGGTCCGTTTCACAATGTACGGATAAGTTCTAAATAAGCTATTTATTACTTATTTGTAGGATGAACACGATTGTTGCGTTTCATGACTGTCAGATAGCCCTCTTCGTCACATAAAGTCCATGATAAGTTATGAGTCCGATAAAACGCGAAGTGTCTCATTCGGATCTTTTAGAAAGAAAGAAAAACTTCATTATAAACAATAAACAGGATATTTCGGTAAAGTGAAGTGCACTGGCCCTGGCACTGGTAGGTTTTATCTTCCAAATAATTTATGTGTTGCATTGCTATTTGGTAATTTATCGATACATTGTGAAACAGACCCTTAATCTGAAGCGCTTGAATATTTCAAAATAGTGATTTTTTCGCACATTCTAATAGCCGCGAGTTTGCGTGATATCATTAGATGATTTAATGATAATTTAACTTTCTATGAATTTTATTTAACTTAATTATGGCTAATAAGTAAAATGGTATCTAGATGTTCTACAATAGTGTTCTTTCATTTTAAAAACTATAATGATTAGCTTGTTTATCGCATTAAATAATTTAAAAAGTGTAAGTAATCTGGAATATTTTTTAAATATTACTTATAATATAAAATTTATCAAAATTTGCCAGCTATATTAAACATATTACGTTCAATTTATTATCAACTTATAAAAATAGCAATGGAGACTCCATTATACGGATTTAAGGTTATGTACAATTTACTGCACCCCAAGACATTTTAATGACTTGGGGAATGCCTTTTAAGGCAGAATTTATTTCTATATTGAATTTGTGAGTAATATCAAATAATATTCCAGTAGGGAAACAAGCTACAACCCAACATATTCAAAATCAATTTTATCGCCCTGAGAAGGCGAGTGAGTGATGAAGTGATTGGGAGCGGGACAGCAGCGTTAAAAAACCTAGTTAATCAACATAGTGTGTAGCCCTTCAGGCTCTAAGGTTTAAGTGGTAACCAGCTTAGTGGTTTTTGGTGTTTTCTGTACTTTTAGTTCATATACATATATATTTTAGTACTTACTAATTTCCTTATCCTAAACTTAAATAACACTATCCTACCTGAAAATAAAGAAACGACATTAAAAGTATATTATCAAAATTGTCAATCCCTTTTTAAGCTTTTTACAATAACCCCACAATTAAACAATATTGAATTCAATCCCAACTTTCGCTTCTGTCAACTTCAACTAACTGCCTTTTGCCAACCGCGGTGGCTGCTACCGCCATCTTGTATATATTAAATAAACATACTATATATACATATATGCAGTAATGAAAAAATAAAACTAAAGTACTGTAAAAAACGATGTGATTAGATTAATTTAGTAAGTTTTTACAAAAGATCTGATTTACCAGTCTATATTTCACAGTCTGCTGACTGGGCGCAAACAAAATTTGTTTTGTCTAACTTATTTCGGAAAATAAATACAGCTTGTGCGGTTTTTCATGAAACGTAATATTTACCTAATTAATTATGATTCATTTGTGATATTAGGACATATTATTCTTGGAATAGGATTTGTTAGTGATATAAAACCACAGCGATCTCTGTAATCGATCAGACTCAGTAATTTCGGCAAGATGACAAGACTGATGATGACATCAATATTTACTTTGACTGCATTTATTGCAGTTTACGGATATCCAGGTGAGGGATTGCTGTGAATCCATAAATTGCAATCATACATGAAATGTGTATCATGTTAATTTTCTTTTTTAGGTTCTATACAATTGCATCGGGTTGCAAGATCGCCGTATTACGGCGGTTTTGGGTTCCACCCACCTCCACCATTCCCATTTTTCCAAACAAAAAATTGGAGTGGAATTACAAAAAGCGCTGATGGAAACACCAATGGAGTATACAGTGGGGCTGCTGCTAGTGCCACAAATAATGCACCGGCTACTGGACAAGCCGTATCGCTAGCATCAGCTGACTGTGATGATGATGCTGACTCGGTTCAATCTACTGGTACTTCTGGCAAATTAATAGCTGGTTTCGGTGATGGACACAGAGGTGACATCTTCGGAAAACAATATAATGCTCATAAAGAAGCTCGTTATTTGTTCCAAAGTGGTGACGGAAAGTTTGAAGCTGGCTTCAATGCAGAATCTGGGCAAAAAAATACTGGACTTGCTCAAAGTGAATTCGGTAAGGATGACCATACCCTAGGTTTCACCCAGAACGAAGAACAAAGCCGTGGGTCTGGTCAGAACATAGAACAATATGGTTTACCCTCCCAACAAGGAGGTGGCTTAAGCCAACAAGATAGTGCTTTAAGTCAAAAAACTTTGAGCAGTTCATTTGGACAGCAAAATGGTCAGCTGAAAGAACAACAAGTTGGACTGAATGGTGGGTATCGCCAGCAAACCCTCGAAATCGGTTCTGCTCAACAGAAAGAACTAGCTGGTGTTGCTCAGCAGCAAAATCAAGGCGCATTTGCTCAATCACAAGGCCAAGTTGGATTTGGCCAACACGTAGATCAAGGAGGTTTTAATGTACAGCAAGGTCAAGCTACATTAAACCAAAAAGAGCAACATCTAGGTGCCTTTGGTCAATCACAAGGCCAAGTTGGATTTGGCCAACACGAAGGTCATGGAGGTGTAAATGTACAGCAAGGTCAAGCGTCATTAAGCCAAGAAGAACAACTCAAACAGCAAAATCTACAAGGTAGAAATATTGCTAGCAGTCAAGCTTCGTCTTACGCCCACGGGAGAGGCTTTGGCTATGGGAAAGGGTTCTCTGGATATGGACATGATCACAGTTATGGTAATGATTTTAACTCCAAATATCAAGCTAATCAAGACTTGCAACAGCAACAATCGGGACCTGAATTGACCAGCGGAAAGAGTGGTTCGCAAAGTGCAGGCAGTAGTTCTATTGGAGGAGCCTTAAATCTTGCTTCTCAAGGCTTAGAAGCAGCACAAAAGGCCGGATGCAGTACTTGTGGTGGAAATGGTGGATATGCCTTCAGTAATGCCAAGAGCCACAGTGGGTCAGCTATTTCCGTTGCAATTGGCGGTTAAAGTATTCATCAATATTTATTACCAATGTCAATTGTGATGTGATCCACAAATGTAAATTTGTACTTATTTCTTGTAAATAAAATATAGTTATTCTTTTTGAGTTTTTCTATATTCATATTTAAATACAATACCTACCGCAAATACTGTGCTATGAATTATAAAGGGAATACGGTTTCAAACTCAAAACCAAAGTGAGGTCGCACACTAAAAACAAAGAAAAATTATTGCTTAGTATACCTAAAGTGACCATTTATTATTTGACTCAAAACGGGACATTGGTTGGTCAAAGTGGTTTAATTTAGGTCAAATAATAATTAGTCAATGAAAAAGAAAATAGGTTTTTTAAGTTATTTATTTAGAAAAGGTTAGTTGGCTTAAAAATTACAAAGCACAAAATGTACCCAAAGTGTTAAGTTAGTTGAACAGAAGAAGAAATTTGTTTTAATATAGCTGGTGATGATTTCAAATAAATTCACTCTTGGCAAGTTTTTTGTACATTTTGCTGCTCAAATTTTCGCGCGGCACCTCAGAACGGGTCAATTTTGCTCCCACGGTGCATTTTGGGGATACCGGGACGGGTAATTGGAAAAAGGGACAGGCCCGTTCAAAACGAGACGTCTGGTCTCCTTGAGTATGCCGTGTCTATCTTAGTTCCCATTTCAATACCACACAATTAGGGACCGCAATCCTGCGATCGCGTGCAATTTTTCGAGAACATGATCTCGAAGCAATAACGAGATTGATATTAGAAGCGGCAGTAGTATTAGAAAAGTTAATTTCTTCAATGAACAAGCTCAAATCTGAGCGTCTAAAAGGCGACGAAATTTTCAATTTACCTAGCAAATATAACATAGAGAAATCAGACTATCGTCAAATACCTTTTTCGACGCTAATTTAGTAAGAAGGATATTTAAAATAAGAAAGTGTCCAATAACACTACTTACAATAGTGTATTAAAGGGTAGACACTCTGTTCTTGTGTTCTAGACTTAGTACCAAGTTATATACAATTATTTATATTGGTCATTCATACAACCAAACAAACAAATATATCTAAAAATTTAAACATATTTGAATACTATCAAAAAATTTATAATAAAGGCAGGTCCTGAATTTGGTAAATAAGGACGATTGACTCATTTAACATGACGATTAAAAAATAGGTCGTGAGTTTATTTCTATTTTTTATTTTTTGTGACTATCAACAGTAAAATAAAAAATAATACATGTTATTTAATTAATTAAAAAAATAAAAAGGAACTGCCGAAACCAGGGATCGAACCAGGGACCTTTAGATCTTCAGTCTAACGCTCTCCCAACTGAGCTATTTCGGCTATATGAAGCTAAGTGAATTTTTACAAAACAAGATAGCTATACATACTAAACATGAAAAACAAATGCAACGGTGACCTTACCTTTTTATTTCTTATCTTCCATTTTTTGAGGATAGAATTACCGTTAAATAATAATCAGACCGTTTCTAAAAAGTATACAATCATCCCTGTGACAGTTGCTTTATTCTATTTTAAAGTCAACTTTTCATTATATAAGTAATAAATGTTATCCGTATCATCGGAGGATAATTCTAAGGATTAAGAGAAGGTTTAAACAGACGCCTTAGCCTTTTTAGTTTTCGTTACTTTTCTTTAACAAATGTTACACTCTCTCTCACTCCCTCTACTCAATAACAGACGACTCGGACTGGAAATCGAACCCAGATCGTTTGGTTACGCGCCAAGAGCTTTACCAGTTAAGCTATCCGAGACTTGTGCCTGAAAAACCAGTTGTTTAGTTGCAGTATAGATAAATAACCTAGATAGCGACTGTAGCGCCAACTGCCGGGTTGATTTGTTAAACCATCCACGGCGCCACCCAAATGCATACAAAAACTCATAAAATTTGTCCAGCTGTTAAAAAGGAGTTTATTGAGATACACACGTAATGTAGAATTATATATATAAAAAGATGAGTGTAGGTATTTTGAATTATAAAACATAGGTTTAATGGGTCATATGTGTCGATGAAGATAGGGTTTAGACTTACTGCTTTTAGATTTTTGTGCTGGCGTAGTGGCTTCAGCGTGCGAGTGCCATGCCACATTTAACGGTGAAAGAAAACATAGTGAGGAAACAGGCCTTGCCTATTAGATTGCCAAATGATCATAAAACAGATACAGAAATCTGAGGCCAGACCTAAAAAGGTTGCAGCGCTTCTGATTTGTTTATTTTATTTTACTAGACGTTTCTGTCCGATATTCAATACTAAAACTATACACGGCATAATCTTGAGCCATCTCATAGATTAATAAACTATACAGTAATCACGATAAGCAACAGTGCAATTGTTAGAATAGAAATTTCTCAGATAGTTCTAAACTAATTGATTTTAGGAAAAACGCTTTCCGTGGGACCTATTCACTAATTTGAAATCCAATAAAAAACCTTATTAGATATATATATGAAACTATGCTTGAACACAGAAAAAATCACGACGAACTAATAAAGCACTTTTTCTTAAAGTTTTTTAACTTTAAGAAGAGAAAAGTAAACAAATAATAAACGATTGATTTTTATGAATCTCATCACGGAACAGGGTACATAAACAAAAATTCCATATGTGTGTGTCAGCCGAAACGTGTACACAACGTATTAACGACTCCATATTTTTCTACGAATGTCAATTTGTCTTATCAATAACATTTAAGTATATATTTCTATCATCGCGCAGTTTCTAACATACTCCGTGAAAATGTTGAGATTGTTACTATTATTAATTGCAATTGTGGCAGTGTGCTGCTATCCTACGGACAGTGAGTAGTTTTTTGCTTATTGTTGAGAGCAAACTAATTAATAACTAATTGAAATAGAGCAAATAAATAAAACCTTCGTGGCTTCGGAAAATTAGTGCGCAGTTATTATCGTAACATCAATGAAATGGCTGCGGAAGTGTGTATGCCCCAAACCCCATTGATAACGGTTGAAATTTCGAGCAATAGAAAACTTTGTTTAAATTTAATGAAAATATTTTACCACAAAGAACTTTTAAATATTATTTTACACCAACAGATGGCGTTCTAATTCGTATCAAGCGGTTTCCATACAACTCACCTCCAGATAATCGGGAAGAGCCGCCATTTTGGCTCCAACCGCCGCCATTTTGGGCTCCACCATTCTGGCTTCACAATCAAGAAGCATCTCAACGTTACAAAGATAATGAATTTAGAGGTTCAATAGCACATCAACCTTGTTCTAATTGTAAAGGTGGCGCCGTAAGTAACTCACAAAGTGATACCGGCGACGCAATTTCAATTGCAATTGCGAAATCGGGTAGACCAAATTGAATTATATAATATATTAGCAAATGAAATAGTTGTTTTTTTGTGGAAAATTGCCCCTAACAAACACCCGAATTTCTTACCAAAACCATATGTTGCAATAGTATCTATATTTGTAACACTTTAATATTTGTGGACAAACTTTTTAAATTGTCTATAATTAGAAACTCGTTTTACTGAATTATTACAATGTTATGCACCAATGTAAAAATTCCTATAAAGAGTTATACGTAACAAAGTACTTACGTAAATACATTAGAAAAAAAACTTAAATTGTTAAGTAACCAATAAGAACAGAGAACTTCTAATTTATACATAGATAATTAATACATACATTAATACACAGCCAATATTTAACGAATCAAATAAGTCATAAGTCAAACCGGACACATGACATAACCAGAACAACAAGGTCACTGAACTGCTAAAGCTAATGAAGTCCACGAATATAATTTGGCATTCAATGTGCGAATAATTTTGGACATTTATGAGCGTTAACCATTTTACTGCCTATGTACTTTGCCGACTATATCTAGACTTTAAATTGCGTGGGCCGAGTTTTCTTGGAAGTATTTGCTTCTGGAATAAGAGGAGCCAACTTATGTAAATCCAATGTCATTTACATGTGTTAAAAATGTATAATTTATGCCATGACGACAGTTTTTTGAAGTTATATTTCTTTTGCGTTAGGAAAAAATGATTAGAGTATATTTTCAGAAAAAACCGACTCCGTGAAGTTAGCATAGTCAACATTTTAAAATAAAAAATATCAATTTCGTTAATGATGTAGAATATTTTTGTGATATTTAAATAAACTTTATTTACCTAGATAATGCCTTATAATATAAACTTTCAATGTATTAATACCTTTTTTCTATTGTCTTTTTTTCTACAAACGTAGCATGAGGCCAAAAGTTTTTTTGAAGTGATTTTTATCTTGTTACGCCAAAGAAGTATAACTTCTAACGCGTGTACACGCGTTTGTTTTAAAGTACGTAAAAGTAAATACAACTTTTGTTTATTTACTTTTACGTACGGTTAAGTGTGTTCTTGATTGGATCAGTCCATATGTTACCTACCAGGAGCCCTTCCACCCACTCCTGCATCACCAGTCCCTCTAAGGAGTGCTGCGCACATGGGGATACATTATCATAGAAAGCGAGATTAACTTTAAACATATACCTTTAAATAATTACTGCGTTAGTGGAAGAGGAATTGCTCAGCTAATTCATTTAGACATTTTTTGCTTGCCGTTTTTTTGCAGCTTTTCATGTAAATATAAATTTTAATATAATTGATTTAATTCGCTAGTTCTAAAACCTTTTGCCATGTCTATGGAAGAAAGGTAGGTTTCGAGTTTAAGACAAAAATAGACAGTATTTACAACATTCCTTACGTAGACAGTAATAGTAATAATAATAATTAAAGATTATTAAATAGAAAATTAAAACATACTAACATAATCCATTTTTAGACCTACAACTCAAAAACACAAATAGACTTACAATACAAAAACAATAAACTAGAAATAATGAATGAGTGCGTATTTTTAGGTATAACGCCAGATAAATTTTGTAGTTAGAAAGCACACATTGAAAAGTTACAGAACAAAATAGACAGTTTCGTTTTTGTGTTAAGACGACTAAGAGTTAACCATGATACGGTATTGGCTGCTTATCATGCATATGTTTCATCTATTATTAGATATGGAATCATAGTTTGGGGAAATTCAGTCGAAGTTAAATGGGGTATTTAAGGCTCAAAAGAAATGTATTATAGCAATTTGTGGAACAAAATGTATTGATAGTTGCGTACTTTTATTTAAGAAGCTCAAAATTTTATCTCTTCCCTGTAATTATAATTTAGAAATGTCCTTATTCGTGCACAGAAACTTACATATTTTTAAGTTGAATGTAGGCATGGGGAGAATTTTGCTGTGCCAAAAATCAATCTAGAACTTTTTAGAAAAAACACCTTTTGTATGGCTATTAAGGTTTACAATAATTTACCAAAAGAATTAAAAGATCTTCCGACTAGAGTCTTTAAAAATCGACTTGGTGTATTACTTTTGGAAAAAATGTATTATTCAATAAATGATTATTTGCGTGAAACACTGTAGTTGATATAAATTTAAAAAAGTATGATAATATACGATACAAATAATATAAGAATTGACCAATTTTAATATGACTAATAATGTAAAATGTAAAACTCGTTTAAAGACAAATTTGCGCGCCATTGTATGTGGCAGAATATGCGAAATTACTATTGTACCACCTTTTTGTACCATATTCTTGCAATAAATTATTATTATTATTATTTAAAAAGTCCCTGTAACAGTGTACCTTTAACGCTGTCAGCATTTCCTCATTGCGTTATTATATTAGTAACTATGAGGATTGCCTTACTAAAATAAACTCGTTGAGCGAGGAAAGCACTAAATCTGCGGTCACCGGTACTGTCTACCAGGCGCAATCTTTAATTAGTGCGTGGGCACTTGACTACTCCAAAGGGAACAAAATCAAAGTTGGAGGAATGACTCTTACGCGAAATAGATTTTTACATACAACATCCGTTTATCTAGATATTTGTTTAAATCCAAATTAGTTTATTAATATTCTTTCCGCATGATATAAATTCCATATAAGGGAATTTATACTAAAAATTACTTCCGGTGGAAGTTAAACTCAATGTTGATGCGTGGGTGTTGTCCTTGTTTCAAATAATATAAAATACTTTGATTTGCGAAAATTATGCATACACAAGATATTACTTAATAGAACATGTCTCAGAGTTACTTGGTCCTTTGTATTGTGCTCTGTGGATGGAGACTGGTTCTTGGCGCAGGTAATATTTGTGATAAAATCTAATCTATGTTTAAAGTAAAGTACATATACAATAATTGCAATACTTTTCCTGACTAACAATAACTTGATATAAACCTGGCATAGGGATTTTTAGCTTAATATTTTTTTCAGAACCTCAAAATGACGCAGAAGGCCGACATTTTTCAAAACATAAGTGCTATTCGGGTTCCTGCGGCGGAGGTTTAGGCTTTGGTGGTTACCAAGGTGGCTATCAGGGCGGCTATCAAGGCGGTAATCAAGGATACCCACCTATTAACATAGGAATCAGTCAATCACAATCATCTGCGTCTGGTGGATACGGCACAGATTTCAACCCACCATACAATCAGTATAACGGCTTCCCCAACAATGGACCGTTCTCAGGACATTACAACAATGGATATGGACCCTATAACAACGGTTATGGGCCAAACAACAACGCTTATGGTTCTTACAACAACGGTTATGGACCATACAACAACAATTATGGACCATACAACAACAATTATGGGCCCTATAACAACGGATTTGGACCTTATAACAGACCCTTTGGAAATAATCAATTTAATGGTAACTATTACTTAGGTAACACTGGTAATAGTTATGGCCTACAAAAATTTGGGGACGACAACGAAAACGATGAAGAGACATCGGCCAAAGAGACTGATTAAAAATTGTATTAATAAATTATAATGAAGCGAATGACAATATAAACGGTAAAAGTTAAGGAGTTTTAAGGAGCACAGACTATAGACTAATAAAAATTAAGTACGTCAAACTTTTTTTTTTACTCCAAGCCGAGAGGGTTTTCATTGTAGGCTGTAAAGGGCGCCAAACGTCAGATAGATAGATATAATTAAACTTGTGGAATACTGATAAAACTGTTTCTTCTTTATTCGTGGTATGGTTCCGTTATTATAATTATAGTTTTGGCATACTTATAAATAGCAATGTTATTCATAAAATAAATGAAATATCGCTTCCCAAACTACATAGACTTGGTGCTAGGAACACACACATTTTTTAAAATGTTATTTTGTCGCTCTGGATTTTATAGTTCATAAATTTTGGGACTTACGATATAATTAAATCTTCCATTAGCATATTTTATAAGTAGCCTCATAACTATGTTAATAGATTACGATCAATATCAAATTGGACTTGATCGAACGGTAAATAAATAGACTTAATTTTTACTCTATCTTATACTATTATTATAAAGAGAAAAAATGTGTGTTTTTGTATGTATGTTTGTAATGTTTTCACACAAGAACTATTAGACCGATTTCAAAAATACTTTCACCGTTAGGGAGCTTCACTGACATAGGCATCATATTAAAAAAAAATAGGGATCACTAATAAAAATTCAATAAAAACTCTGTCATCGCGTGCGTTGTGGAAAGTATTGATAATAGAACAAAAAAGTGTTGTATAGTATTATAGAACGTATCAATATCTCCAAAAAGAATGTTTTACCCATTGTATTTTGGCCTAACCCGAGTCGGAACTCGGAACACAAAACAAAACTACGTCAAATGTTGTGTATAGGGAAGTTCTAAGACACTGAATTTCTACAAATAAATATCTTCTCTACAGAGTTTTAGGGGTTTTCCGATGACACATATATATTTTTTATTATATATTCTGTTTAAATTAAATAAAGCCCGCGACCGAATATGTTATTCTACGCATGCTTTTAATTTTTGAACAAATCACCTTAATTTTATATCTTGGGAAACATAATTTTAAAATAGCCATAATACACTGCAAAACAGTAGAAGATATAAGATCAACGACCAAAGTAGAGGACATTACAAAGAAATTAAGGAAACTGGAACGGGCACAAGACGAGAGATAGTAATTTGAAATGAATAAATATTATAACATAATGGCAACGTGATGGAAAATAAAAAAGAAAGACAGAGCAAGAGATGGGCAGATGATATAAAGAGAATAGGAGGCACATCATGGACATGAAGAGCAAACATTAGAAAATAATGGAAGCAGCTGGAAGAGGACTATGGGTCACAGGACACGTTGATCATCGGCACATCTGATGTATTAGATTAACTAAAACAAATGTTGATATATATGATACTAGGTGTCAGCAATAAAGGCGTAATAATAATAATAAACCCCGAAACAAAATAATGGCCCAGGCGCATATATAACGTGCACGTTTTCAACGCGCGAAACCACGAAAAATAGCTAGTCAGTTATAAAACCTTACGTAACATTACTTTTATCACAATTTAAGGTTCACTTAACGCTAATTAACATACGTTATCCTTCCGGTAAAACTCGTCTAATAAACATACAATTTTTTTTAATGCCATACACATTTTGTCAATTAAGTACCATTTAATATTTCTTTTCAAATGATTTATAGTTTTGCGAATTATTTTACCGTAAGATGAATTTATGAGTATCGTTGACTTACTTAAGTGTATCGTGAGTGGGGATATTTGTTATAAAAAGTAAGAGAAATGATACATTAGAAATATATCTATCAAAATGATTGCTTGGTTTGCTTTGGTCAGCGTTATTTTGAGTTTAAGTGGTGCTTCTTCGTGGGTAGGTAAGTTCTCACAATTTTCTTATTTGTAGAATAAAACCAGCAATTGCATGGAAATTAAATTACTGGCTTAATCTTAAATCTCTTAAGGGAAGGTTTCACAGTGACAAAGCGTGTTATAATTTAAAAATCTGTGAACCGTCTTGATAGCTGTTTTAGTACTCGTACATAAAGACTTACTTTTGACATCTAATACGAGTATCAGTCTCAATTTGTTTATTTAAAATTGACCAAAACTCGTGTTAAGTTCGGCGGCGGTTGTTGGGGGATGTTCAAATGTATGTTTAATAATAATAAAGCGTTTATTTGCCAAGATTAGATTACAATTAGATCGATCAACTACAAATATCCGCACCATTAGCCATATATAAATAGGCTGCAAATATCATTAATGAAACACTGTTTAAAGCTGGGTGTTAACTGATTTTAATAGTTTTAAACATAAGCTTAACATACAATTTGGGGTAGCTTGGTTTCTAGGCTATCTAAAAACTAACATGACTTGCTAAATAAAATCTAAATATCGCTTCAATATAATGTCCAATTAAATATATTTATTTACGTAAATTAAAATTTATGAGTGTGGGAAAAACTAAAGGGATCATTTTGGCTTCAAGAGTGTGATTGCTAACATTTGGTTTGCGTTTCTAACTATTAACTTAAATATATGTAACTTAGCTAAAGTTACATAACTTATGCCTTGACCTTTTTACATTACGATTACTTAGGAAATGGTTTTAACAGTAAACAGGTTAATAGAGCTTTTGTTTTAATATTATCTGTTAATGTTGAAAGTCCTGTGTTACTAAAGAATACTTATATAGTACATATTATCTATTTAGCTTTGCAATTCACTATAGAATCGCAAACCATCTTTTACTGCGAAGGGTTACGAACACAGGTTCAACTCTAATGTTTTTTATTAAAGGTGACACAAACAATGTATTTACAGGTAATCCATACGCACATTTACTACGGAATGCAGAGCCTCCAAGCATCGCATACGGCTTCGGCGGAGGCTTTAGTAGCAATATTGGAGGCATAAGTCATTCTTCCGGATATGGAACCTCCTTCCAGACTGGTAACGGCCAAGCTTATGGTGCCGGTATTGGCTCAAACGGCAATGCCCGTGGTGTGGGTTTTGCGCAGACAGCACCAAATTTCAATCAATATCAATTCCCTCAAGCTTACCCAGGCTTTGGTAGGTCCACCTCTGCAGCCCATAGTTTCGGTAACTTCGGTTCTGCTGTATCATCAGTACAAAATGATGGACATGGATCCGCTATCAGCGCAGTACATAGTAATGGAAGATCTCAATCAGCTATATCGACAGTGCAGAACTTTGATCGCGGCCTTCCAACTTTAGCTCGTATCCAACCGGGTTTCATATCAAGGGCTGATAATGTGGGGGGAATTCAGACCGCGGTTTCTTCAACCCAAGGGCCAAATGGACAGGCGACATCGATAGCCCAAAATTTTGGTGGTTACAAAGCAGCAATTGCGAACAATGTTCAATTAAGAAATGGTGTGATACAGAATAATGGTGCCACTGTGATAAATGGACCAGGGTTTCAGTCTGCGCAGGCGCATGCTGTTAATTCGGGATATTATTAGACTAAAAAATATTTGTATTATATGCAATTGAATAAAAGACTGTTATAATTTAAAGTATTTTTTATTAAATTTTCTTGGCAGCAGTGGTGGCCTAGTGGCTTCAGCGTGCGATTCTCAACCCTGAGGTTGTAGGTTCGATTCCCCGCTGTGCATCAATAGATTTTTTTTCTATGTGCGCATTTAACATTAGCTCAAACGGTGAAGGAAAACATCGTGAGGAAACCGGCTTGCCTTAGACCCAAAAAGCCGACGGCGTGCGTCAGGCACAGAAGACTGATCCTGATCAGTTTGCCTATTAGATTAACAAATGATTATGAAACAGATACAGACATCTGAGACCCAGAACAAAACAATTATTACTACACTGAACCCAGGACCTTTGCTTTATACGCTAAGCCAAGCGACGAATAAAGACAATTTTTATTTTTCTGGGTAAACCTTCGAGATTTGGCTTACATTAATTTAAATAATACAATTGAATTGAAGAAAACAATAATATTTAGAAGATTTATAATTACTAAAGACAGGTTTTGAACTCACGACCCTGAATGTACCGTTATCGAAGGTCAAGAAGACAAATGTTGCCAGATAAAACATATATATTTTATGAGGATAAATATTGATTGATTAATACAAATGACTAACAGTTATTGTAGAAGACGCATGACAAATTAAAATTACATTATAAAGCGAAATATATTTGATAATATATCAGTTTAAAAAAACCGTTATTTACCCATTCACAGGCGTATTCACAATCAAACATTAATTTAAAAACTTCACCATTGATGTATTACAAATTTAAAATGGTCTTTGCCTGTCCCATGCTTCCTTCCCTTTCGACTTCATATCCGTTATTTATGAATAAGATAAAATATTTATAAAAAAATATAAATCTCCGAAAGCCTCCGAGTGAAAGCCTCCTCCAAATTTTTCCATTTGTCTCTCATCTTCGCTATTAATTTCCAGAATTTTTCGTTATCTCTTTTATGATCTTAACTAACTGTTAACTGTTAACTGTTTTGTGGTGGGCGTCGACTCTTTCTTCTGTCTACTGCGCCATTCCAAGTAACTTTTTCAACCTGCCATTACAAACGCGGGCAGTGTGACCTATTTCCACTTTTTAGAGTGACTACTGTCATTTTTGTTTATTTCGTATTTAGCCATTTTACACTTTGACAACAAACACCCGTATTATATAACTAAACAAATTGTCTTAATGCATTTCATTCTCTAAGGTCAAGAGTATATTGGAGTTGGTTTATCGAGAGATTTATTAAATTTATATAGTATTAAAAGCTCTTCAGTGAGGTTTATTATTACTCTCATATCTCAAAAACGTTTGGGGTTTGACTTCTAAAATTAAGACAGTTGTTAATTGGAACTACGAACACACCAACACTGAGAAAAGACTTTCTACATATAAGTGAAACATTTATTTATTTATTAAGAAGATTTACATATGTGTGTGTGTGTGTGTGGACCAATTAAAAATCCTTTGCATATAGTTTTGTTTAAATAAGCAGGAAAACATGCCACATATTTTGGTTGCGGAACAAAAAGAAAAAAAGAAAATTTAATTAGTTAACAATGAATCATTCATCATGATCAATTATTTCGATCAAAGCTCACGAGTGTCGTGACAGCAAGGAGAGACATATCAATGTCAATTGTCAATAGTTGACTCATTAAATCTGTTCGCTGCTCTAACCATAAAGTTCCTCCCTCTATAATCTGTTTTTACTTAGGTACATGTAATAGGTTCACGTGTCTTAGAGTTTTGTTATATATGTACGTAGGTTTATTTTGCTTACCAGCTGAGTACAATCGACCGTACCAGTACCTATTTTCATTAGGTAAACAATACACATAATAATAATTGTTATAACAATTACATATAACGTATCATAACTTTACTTGAATTTTAATTTACGAACTAATTAAAGTTGACTTATAAAAGCTTCTAAATGCGGTTTGGTTAGTTTGATATTTGTTGTTTTATTATTGAAGAAGACTTTTATCAATCATATAATGAATGAAATCTAAGAAAAATATTGCTTTCATTAAGGCGATTAAGCAGGGATAAGTTTGATTCTGAGCTGCACAAACTTTCGTTTTCAATTGAAAGTTTAAGTATTAAAAATTGCTCGTACAAGTTACTAAGTGAGAAAACATGGCACTGCAACAAAAAATCTACGTTTATCAGTCACCGAAGACAGACCTTTTCTAGCATTATCATTTAAAAGATGACCCTATGTATTATATATACCTTCTATAATTATTTTTTGTTTCGCTTGGAACCCATCGCTCAATTCGAGCTTGATACCCAGAGACGTTTGTAAACCTCATTGAAGACCGTAGCATAATTATAAAATTGTAACGCATAGCAAAAACCAAGGCTGGCCTGGCTAGAAAAACATTATAGATCGTCAGGTATTACTATAATTATAAAGGCATTGCTCGTACAACATTCCATTACCGCCAATACTATTGTGTCTTGTATGATAATGAGTACCTAGCCAGTGTGTACTTAAGGTAACTTAAACTGTACTTTATGCAAGGCTCCCGCAACTGTGCAATGGATTCAAAGGTCTACCTTCTTACTTTAAAAAATCGCAAATATGTAAAAGTATATAATTTTCGGTCCTAACAAAGACGTCTTCAATTTACAATTTAACTAGGGGACTCGACAGACGATGCCTGCATGATATTTGCATGCATATATCAAGCGATTAGGATATTAAACGAAGTATGAACGTACCGACTGCAGCGCCATCTACGGGGCTGATTTGTAAATCTAAACCATCCAGGGCGCCACCGGAACGCTTACAACAAAATTCATTCAAATCGGTCCAGCCGTTTAAGCAAAAGTTCAGTGACATACACACGTACAGTAGAAGTAGTATATAAAGATGACGAAAGTGCAAGCTATGCCGAAGCAACTCTCTACTCGAAAAAAATTGTTTAAATGTCAATGAGTGCATAAGTTATATGATGCAATACATGAAAAAGCTGCATTTCGTAAGTCGACAGTCGCCATGTTTTAGATAGCGAGTCGTTCCCGCGCATTTCTTGACATCGCACGTGTCAACATGAAACTTGTCATTTTATTGTCTGTTTTTCTTTTTCTATCTGTAATTGCTGCTCCACAGTCTAAATTGGAATTTGGAAATAATGGTGAGTATAGTTTTACATTGAATAAAGCGTGTGCATAAGGTATTTGTAGGCCTACCCTAACTAAGCCCTGCGCTTGACATATTTATGGAATGACAACACCAGTTTACATATTATTTGATTACATTGTACGTTTTAGGTATCGAGTATAAATTTAACATTAAAATCAGAATGTGCGTCAGAGCAACCTTGGCACTACTTACTGTATACAACGCGAGATACTAATATAATTTGTAATTCGAATTGATAAATTTAAAATTTCGACATTAAAATTACATACATTTATGTAGACGGACATTTTTGAAGTCAGGAAAATAGTTTTCTAGTTTCTATGTAATTCACACCAGGGACTAGTTAGTCCACTACCAGTTGGTAGGATCAACACGGCGGCGAATAATTTATCATCAGAGAGAAAGCTAAAGATATTGTTTGTTAGCTGAGACAATACATGTGATAATACTAGTAATTTTTTTTAAACTTTGTAGTTTTTACGTAGTTTTAATATTTTTTTAACTTTACAGTCTATTGCTACCTGAGATACCACGTCAGTGAAACTTGACCTCAAAAACGGACATTATTCTCCTTATTAGATATTTACGCTTCGTTTTAAAGAAATTTGCAAGAATTTAAGAGCGTCATAAAAATCGAATAAAACATGCCGATTTTTGATTTGCACCTATCTAAAGAGGTTCTAGGCCGGGCGAGACCATAAATGTTTTATTTTAGTGAATATAGTTAACCAGTTATTAGAACTAGTAATTAAAATATTTTATTATCAAAATTGTACAGCTAAGTTCATTGAACGTGCCCTAGGGACTACTGATTCGAGTTGAATTTTTATTTTGTATTGGAAAAATCCATTGGTCGTAGAAGGATTTCTGCTAGTATACAGTTATAAAACGCTTATTAGGAATTCCTTGTTGATCTTTATAACTACGTAACTTATATCACAAAGACATCGAAGTTATCAACGACATATCACGGCCATCAAACAAACAGGGTAAATACGATTTGAATAAGAAATATAAATTCCTTATCTTTATGTTTTAAGGAAAAAAAAGGAATAGTATTCTATACCATCATCCAATATTCTTAACCTACATAGTAATAATAAAAATAATTAAAAATGGATAAATTAAAAACGAGTTGGGTGCCTCTTAAATGCTGGCTGCATTCTCTCGCTGTATTGTGATACTTATTCGTTGAATGAGCAAAGCATCAACTCCGGAGTCAGTACTATCCAGGGGCCAACTTAAATCTTTAATTAGCGCTTGTGCACTTGAACCCCGGCTCAAGAGTCTCCACTCTAAAAGGAACAAAATCAAAGCTGAAGGAAAAACTTCTATTTTGCCGTTTATTATTTCCTGCTTTGCGGCCGTGGCAACTTTTGTGCTTGTCCAATTGAGGTGAGACGGTACTCACTTGTCGAAACATGAAGCATGCCATTCCAAATATCATCCCATCAAATGCGATCAAAGACATCCTGTCAGGCCGCCTACCATCGTCCCTAGGGATGCCTGTTGTCTCTAAAATGGCTAGGATATTGACGGAGGCAAGAAAGTGACGTATGATATCGTTGACCACGGTGCCACCACCACCAGAAGGACACTTATGGAGAGCATGAACCCTCCTAAGCGAAGTGATTTAGGGTACAAAATGGTGTTTGTGTTTGGCGAAGGATAAGTCAATGGCTACAAGCCTTGCGCGATCTATAATTGAGATTTGACCTAATATATTTTGGGATTCATATTGCCCATCACACTTAATCGAAGACATACTGGTCCCCTAACAACGATTTCTTTACCAAACAAGCTAGTATAACCATGTAAACATAAGAAAGATAAACACATTACTACAATGCTAGAGTACGACCTCACTACCTTTTGAATTGTGTGAACGTGTTTCTAAAATATCACACATTTTCTTTTAAAATTTAATAAGATGAACGTTGATTAGCAAAAATGGTGCAGAATAACTAAATAGAATCTAGTTAGTAGAATTTCGCTTCAATTATGCAACTTGCAACGAGTTCAGTTATGTAAGAAAGCTTTATGTAACATATTCCAGATTAAACTAAGAATTTGTATAAAAAGAGTTCGTTGCATGCAATCATAAAAAATAAGTTCAGTGTAAAAAATAGCCACGTAACGGTTAGGTTAAGGAGGAACGAATACAGGAACAATGGCTCAGAATGCTCATAGTATATAAACCTTGCCTTTCAGCACAAACACAAATAGTACAGAAAACACTCACAAAATAATATATTAAGGTAATTAATAAATAAAATTTAAATTGACAAATATCGAAACAAGAACAAGTGCGTTTCACAAAGCGTTATATCAAAACCAAAGCGATAGGTTTTCTAAAACTATGCATTAACATGAACAAAATTTATAATTTATGTATGTATTATGCACATGCGATTTTAATATTGTCATAAATACATATTAAAGAGATTGTCAATCTGTTAAAGCTATATGAAATTTGTTTAATCGAAACGAAAGTAACTTCAAAAGTAAGCAACTTTTTAAGAAGTAACAAATATAATTTGTAACAAAACCACATCATCAATCGCTTTCTAAATTAATAATAAAGACTTTATTTAACAGACGTTGCAGTCCATTAATTCATTAATGGTTCATGAATTCACGTTCATTAATTAAGGTCAAATTTTATCTTAAAAGCTTACTACATACGTACTTACACAGAAATACTGAAAACAAATGTTTATAATATCTTTTTATAAATAAAAAGTTTAGTAAAATAAAACTAACTTTATACTTTATTTTTCAGATAGCCGACAAGTTCTTGAAGAGGTGGTCGTGGAGTCTGTTCTTCACGTGAAGAGTCCTTCAGGGCGACAAGCAAGAACAAACACGAGAACTAACTTGCATGATGGCGCCCGTATTTCTGAAACAAAACCAAATTTAAATTAATGGACATAAAGCTTATGTTTAGCTAAAATAAAATTAATTGTAAATTAATTAAAATAAACAAATTTTGCGAAAATTGTTTAAAATATATCAATAGAAGTTTATGTAAAAATAGTTTATTTTTTTTCAATTGACATAACTATATTCCATGTGACAGTTGTCGATGTATCCTCAATATTAAGTTTATGGAAATTATTTTAAGAGATAATTTCACTTTCATTTCTATAGAAACATTTTTATTGTAATATCACTCTCAACATTTGTTACTAACGAAATACACACATAGAAACACATAAGATAATAATAATCAAAAAAGAAAGTTAACAAAAATAATAGAAAGGAAAAGAAAAGAACCTAAACCGAAACTAAGAAATAAAATAAGGTACATTTTAAGTGTGTAATTGTGGTTGTAACTGGCCCTGGCCCAGAATTACGCTTTGCAGAAAACATAAAATTAAAAAGTACATGAATGAATCATTAGTAATTTCTAATAGTAATTATCTTAAACTATTTTGTGAAGGAAACATTTTAGTCACTCAGGTTATCAGATCCTATAAAAATAATAATCTCGGGGTTTTAACCCAAGAGCTAATTCGATTGCCAACACTCTTTTCAGTATAACATTATTATAACTCCACAGTATTTTCATTATTATAAAAATCCTGCATCCCCGTGACCCAGGAACTGAAAAATACGATTTGATAAATGTAAGCTTGTTTATTAATTGTTTTTCGTCGATGTACGTCGTCGATCGCCAAACAATATGCATTGTAATTTTATATAAAAACGTAATTAAAAGAAACTCTGTCGTACTCAATCACGCCTGGCAAAACACACTTAGCAAACCAATATGCAGTATGCATGTCAACATTATTTTCTTATTATAATTCGTTGCATACAATAACAGGTGTATCGCCTTGCAAAATTATCCTATGTTATCTTATTCATTTTAGAAACAAGACTGTTGTATTACAAAGATAACTAGGCCAAATTATTATTATTCCATTAAAAAACACTAATATCGCTAAATAAATTATCATTATAAATACCTTTCTAACATACCAACTCGATTCGCTCTCTATTTATTTCATCTATTTTATGTACCAGGTGAAGATGAGGTGGTAAACATCTGTATTGTTCATTACATTTACGACCTGTAGTTCTGGTATTTTGTGATACCGGCGTAATACTTTGGTTCTTTTAGACCCCGTGTATGCGCCGAAGAAGATGCGGGGCTAGAAAAATTTCTACGTATGTTACTTTGTTGGTTTTTAGCCGAGTAGCTAATCATTGTAGCATAATCATCAGATCTGACGTCTATTTCAATATTATTTAAAATGTGCTTTCTAACCTGAGTGAATAAACTTTTCCTTGACCTGCAACGTACTAGCGAGCCCTTTGGGATTGATAGTATTCATAAGCGACGATACCACTTTACGTCAGGTGAGCCTGCCCGTATGCCTGCCCTGTTCTATAGTGCTATGGTTTTTAGAATTACAAATTTATTGATTTTATGACATTTAAAATTCACGTCGCGTCCCTTCCCAATAACACTTAAATCTACAGAAATGTTAAGTTGAAAACAGTAAAACTCAATTCTAATGCAAGCCTCATGGAGACGATCAAAAGTTATAATGAAATATATATTTTGAAACGAGCTTAATTCGAGAATATCATTTTTTTAAACTATTTTGACGATTGCGTCCCAATGACGTGTTGAGAGATATTTTTTATTTATAGAACAGGGAGCTCACCTCATCTAGAGTAATGCCCATGGCCACTAAGACTGCGGACGGACTTTTAATAATTGATAAATGAATAATATGCGGTATTAAAATATATTCAATTGTTTTGAAATCTTTATAATTTTTTTTCATAGCAACAAATCAAAGACAGCTCTTGCATTAAAATTGTGTGAGAGAAGATAAAGTTTATTCTGCGCATATGAGCATATAAATAATGGTGGATAGTGCGCGCGCGCCTCTAACGGTCACAGTGATCCTGCTCTTTGATTGTATTCAAATGGTAATTTTGGTTATATACAGGCTGTTTTAATATTATTAAAATATGAAGAAACTTAATCATAAGCCTATACCTTAAATAGCTAGTAAGAGAAAAATAAACACAAGCGAAATGCTCGCTCCTCTCGACTTTTGTTTTCATTCATGGATTACATTCACATTTCAGTCATATTAAAAAAAGCGTGACAAAATACAGCCATTTTTATTTAAAAGACATAGGGATGAGATACATCACTACAGTGGTAATAGACATTCAAATTCATTGTTTTTATAGGAAAGATCTTCATTATCATCAATGGCTTTACAATCCCTTGTAGGCTTTAGAATCCTCAAGTATTGCCATCGCAATCTATTTAGCTATTTGCGTCTATCTCCGAACCCCTATTGTTTCGAAGTCCTTAACAACTCCATCCCACCAACCCAAATAGGACAGATCACTGAAGTGAAGTGATTTTCAAATTTATTATTGAACTAGGCCAACTTCATAAACAAGGAAAACATTGTTATATTTATTGATTGTTTTATATATAGTATAATATCGTATATGTTAGGAAATGCTTCGATTATTTGGATTAGATTTGTTTTATTATTATTTAATTGTTTCATAATTTAGAATCATTACTTGACGAATAAAAGTACGAATATTGTTACGCCCATTCAGAGCCCAGCAAATGCCTCAATCTTGACGTTTGAGAGTACGTTCAGGGAACGTAGGGGAGTTCTGGTTGAGTATTCGGGCATAATGGGGATGACGTCGTACCCAGTTGGGTCCATATCTTATTATTTGTGGTTAAGAGTGTGATTAAAAGTGAGATGCATTGAACCCGCGGCTCTTTATATTTTAAGTAAAAGCTATTTGTAATATCAAAAGTTTTATGTACATTATATTTAAGATTAAGGTATCTAATAATTTAATCAGATTTATTTAATCACTATTTTATAGTCCTCTATAAAATGAAGTTATGCGAAGCGCGTGCGCATCTCATTGTCGTGTCTGGTCACTCTGACCGCGTGTCGCTCTATGAATATAATTATTTAACACTTTTTTGTATACCATATGTTAAATTTCGAATTATTTAAAATAAATTTTGAGCGGTAGAAGGGACATATTCTCATAAATCGACAATTATCTAAATAATATTTATTTCGTATAATGCTATACAAGGAAGAAGAAAAAGAAGATAGATTTTTGGGAGGCGGGGCGGCGGGAGTGTGACGTGTCGGTCGTGTGACGGTTCACGGACGTGACCAGTTGACGTTTGTGCCCCGCGCTGCGTAAACTTTCCCCCACTCCCTTGTTTAATGCTCAAGAAGTTTGCCGGTATACTTAGGAGTAAATTATATCAAATACAGTAATAAGGCTATATTTTTACATACAGCCAATATTTAAATCACGTTTTATACTTAAAACGTTCCTTCCTTAAACAAATTTTTATTATTTTTACCAGAAAGAAATTTAAAATAAAAGGTTAACAAAATTTAGTTATGATACAAGTAGTTAACAGAAATAAGTAATCAATCATAATAATGTTTGTAAATGCTAATAAATAGTAAATCTTATATTTCCAATGAAAGTATTACATTCTGTTTGATTAATTATAAAACGATCCGCACAATCGGCTATAAAAGTAGGCATTCAAATTTCATAATAATCATAACGTTGAAAAATCTTCAACTAAAATCAAATTTTCGTCGCAGTTATAAAAAACATCTACTTACTCAATAAAAATCTCACGAAATATAGTTTTTAATCCGCCCAGAGGATTAGGAGGATTAGGATATAGGAGCAGACTTGTTCCACAGCGCTGGTCATTCTGCCAGAGACCACAGCAGCTAGTTTGCGCCTCAGTCGCAAAAAAACAATATGAATCTATTACTCAGTAGAAACAAAAAATAATAATAAATAAGCAAAGAAGAAAAAAAAATTACAACCACAGCTTAGCAGTCTTAGGCAAGCCGGTTTTCCTTCACCGTTCGAGCGAATGTTAAATGCGCACATAGACCGAAAGTCTATTGGTGCACAGCTGGGGCTCGAACCTATGACCTCAGGGATGAGTCACACATCAAAACAACAAAGACGAAAGACAAAAACGGTGTTATGAAAACTTTTCTTACGAACGCTGCCTTAACGATGAGAGATACATCATTGAATTCAAGAGAAAAGTTGTTGAGCTTCTTGCCTATAAAAAGCCAGCAGTAGCATATGTCTTACTATTATATAGTAAAACAGCGTTTGCCAGGTCAGCTAGTAATAACAAAAACACCTGCATCGAGAAAAAACTAATGAAATATTCATCACCATGGTACTACGCGTGTACCAAGTTAGGAACGCTAATTTCGGTTGACCTCGGATACAATTTATGATCGGAGTTTGCAGCTGAATCTCCAGATTTAACAATAAACATAGATTGACGCGCATTGCATTATAATTTTAGTATAGATTAAAAATTGGCACGTGCGTCAAAACTTCCTTATTGAACTCCTTATGGCGAGTCTACTTGGATTTTTTTTGATGATTATTAAGTTATTCTCTCAACAGTTATGGTTTTAGCAAATTAAGATAAGTATATTAACTATAATTATAAAGAATACAGAAAAATCGAACTTTAGTTTAGTAAAATTCTAGGTAAGTATTTTATGAATCTAATAATAATCTATAATTATATGAAATTCACAACGAAACAATTATTTTTAAAATATTTCGTTAAGGCCGGTCACCTTATAATATTATCATAAAACGTCATATAATGAGTCATACAAAACAATAGTTATGAATTGATGAGCATCATGCCATGCGCAAAAGGATACGAAATATTGGAATATCCCACTACTGTGTCACTACTGATGACGCTATCGAAGAAACCTTCGAATAATAGTTACCTTGTTTTTATATTAATTATGTTTATGTTGGCCAGGCAAGGCCTTATCGTCGTATATCAAAAAACTAGGCTCCGATGGACTTTATTTCCATGTGTGCATTTAACATTCCCTCGAACGGTGAAAGAAAACCGGCTTGCCTTAACAGTGTCTACGGCCTGTAAACGATCATGAAATTTAAAAAATCTGAAGCCCAGACCTATAAAGATTGCACTACATATTTATTTTTATGTGCTCACCTTTATGTAAAAAATTTAGTACTTAAAAATGCTTTCATATTTTCGCAACATTTTTAATACCCCCGGTTATTTATTACAAATTATTTAAAAATAATTGTATTCGCGTATAGAATTACTGTCGTAGATCTGTCTTTAAACTGCAATATAAGTTAAATTGATAAGGATCTGTAAGTGGAAAACGGTTTATTGATAACTGTATTCTTATTAATAGGCTCCACCCGAAACACATTGCAACTGTCGTACGAAACTAGGATAAAGATTTCTTCGTATATCCGTTATTTGTGTTAGGAAACTTATTGCTAAATAAATCAACTGAATCAGTAAAGCACAAAAATATGCTCCTTTTCTAATCACAAACTACAATTTGATTATAGTTTTTTTAAAAATCATCTGGAATTGTATAGAAAAAAACATCTTTTGTATGTTTTCTAATTTACCAAAAACATTAAAAGAGTACTAGAGTTTTTAAAATCTACTTAATATATTACTTTTGGAAAAATGTATTATTCTATTAATTATTTGCGTGAAACATTATAATCAATTTTTTTTCTAAGACAAATTTTAAAAATGTGTGGCAGAATATGCGAACATAAGATTGTACCACCATTTTGTACCGTATTTCTTGCAAATAAATTATTATTATTATAACGCCAGTGAAACATTAGTCTTTACAATTTTGAAATATAAATAATTAATTGTAAGGAATAACCAATTTACGAATATATTTTAATACCTTCAGCGCTATACAAAGATTTCATTTGGTTTAATCGTTGATAAATTGTGTTAGATATGTAAAAATCCTTATGTGTATACTCTTTTGCTAATATAATGGGTACGTAAGGAAATTTACGTTATAAGTTAGATTTAAGTTAATTAGTTAATTTGTATTATAATTGTAAAAATTTATACAAATGAAGTAATTTTTATAAATTTTGATGCGTCCTGTAAGAACTTTAATTTTTTTTATGATGACAATTATTGCATCGAAAACAAGATTTTTAATTATCTATAAACCTAATAACGAGTGTGGAGGCCAAACTGACAGCTTGAATCCTTCTAAGCATGCTTTCTACTGTGTTTTTAATAACGTTTTAAATAATTAAAAACTAATTTTAAAAAAGCAAATCATCATACAAAATGGCAAACAACACTTATTTTAAAACAAATATAGCAAATTTATTAGAAGTAGCCTGTCTAGCCCTAGTCCCAAGCGTGTTTATCAAATAGATAATCGTTAAATTTATAGTAAGCCTTTTGTAAGAAAAGCTGTATAAGCTTTTCTTTAATACATTTCTTAAATTTATTAAAAGGCCGAGGTAAAAGAACCTCTGAGATTTTATTAAAGAAAAGTATCCCTTTTCGCCAACTGAATTACTAGGTTTAAAAAAAATTACTTACGCAATATGTTACCAGTATTCTGTATTGACTATTTTTAGCTCCTTGGTGTTTTGTAGAGCAGATTGCACATCCCAGACATATGATACTGAAAACATATGAGACCAAAGAATTCAACTAGAAACACGATGACACGTTTCTTAACTTTTTCGCCTCCTTCGATTGATATCACACAATCAGCCGGTACTTTAACTAAATTTTTGGTGTTCACGTATTGTCTTTCTTGACGTCATTACCCTTAAAGAAGTCTGTCATTCATAATTGCATTCAATACAATTCAAGTACATATAAATTCACGCAAATAAGCTACCAGAGGCTACATTTTTATATTAGGTATCAGTTTTATTTGCGCTATCTTTCTATATACTATATAAACTCCCCATCTAATCCTTTCAAAATCTAACCTTAAGCACATTATGTGCTTAAAATTAATTATTACAGAATATTCAACTTAGCTAATGGTCTGAACTTTTATTTGGATGGTACAAAAGGCTTTATTAAGACTAATGATATCCAAAAAATAGTATCTCTGTTATAATGGGTTACACAAATACAATAATGTGAACATATTTTTAATTTGAATATATATTTAAAGATATTTCAAGAAATATTTTGCTACATTTTGCTTACTTGCGAGTTTTAATTGTTAAATTTATAAATATAAGCGAAAGATTTGCATTGCATTAAAAATATTTTATGTGAAAAAGTTTTAGTTATATAGATATCTGGAACTGTGTTCTTCGTGTATATTCGATGTTTTCCTGTTCTTTGTTTAATTAGAATTATCATTTTACCTCCGTACCTACATTCGCGGCTCTCCCGAGACTAATGTTCTTAATCTTCTTTACAGTTTATACTACGGATTACGGATAGGATTACGAGTAGCTCATGTTCAGTCACTTGACAATTTACATACTTTTGGCGCGTCATGCAAGTTGTGGTCTTTATGTAGTTTCCTTTTGACGTCTAGATATTTGTACGTCTAGATTTTTATGTGTTTTTAAACAATGACAGCCAACATAATAAAATATAAACTATAATATGTCACACACACGTAACACTCTTCGTCGTACAAATTTATTTAGAAAGGCAGTCTTAATAGCTTATTTTTCGATTTCAATACCTCATTCTGGCCGAGTTGTCATATCAGCCTTTGGTCATCATTAAAAAGGGATATAAAGTCAAACTGATTTTTTAAAAACACCTTTGAAAAAATGTATTGATTTGACGATATGATGTACGTTGAACAACTTAGATGTCATTTTATTGAATAAATTAATAGTAATAATTGATATTTAAGATATCTATATTTACATATAATATATATAGATAAACAAATATAAAGCATCAACGACCAGTCACTTTCAGAGCGGCTTGATCCCTTGGCGTTGCGTAGAGATGTGGGATCTCTCTGCAACTTCTGCCGCATGGAGAGTGTTCAGAGGTTTTTAATACCTGCAGCTGAGTTTCGGACGTCAAGGCAGAATACAAAATACCATCCCTATCACCTTGACGTCCGTCGTTCGACAACTGAGAGTTTCTTAAGGCAATTTCTGCCGCGCACCACCACCATGTACAACCAGCTGCCCACCAAAGTATTTCCGAATCAATTCGACTTAGGGTCTTCAAGAAAAGAGCGTACCAATTCTTAAAAAGCCGGCAGCGCACTTGCGAGCCTTCTGGTAATGTGTGTGTCCATGGGCGGCGGTTACCAAAAGTGTAACAAAAAAAAATTGTGTTGTCATGAAATATTGTTACAATAAATCAGGTATAAATCACACCTAATCAATTCATTACGAAGCTTGCATTTTGCTCATATGATATTCGTCGTGTCCATTGTTTAACGTTACAAGACAATTGGGCTGTCGGTATTCTTAGAATATAAAATTAATTCTACTAAACTAGCTGATTTATTGATCATTTTGAAGCCAGCTGCATTTTAAAAACTAACATTACACAAAACATCTCGGATACGTATTGTTCGTTTGACTATACACTGCCTTATTATTTTCCATTAATTTGCGTCCTCGACTATGTTTAATAAGCCTTTTTAAACTGGAAGATTTGGATATTATATATATTATATTTGGATGGAAGATGGATAGCAGGTCATGCTATTTTACGGCGTGGCCTCACAAAGAGTGAGCCCTCTGGCCCTTAGGCCTCCTGACCGTTTTATTATTATAATCATATAATCTACATAATTAAGATCACCGAACATATGACATATTTGCATTGCCATAATTAGTATAGATATTTTTGACTAAACGAAGTTACTAAGAGTATCTTCAGAGGTAATTTTTAAATAATTCATTTTAAATCAATTTGCAAAAATTATTCATATTTTCTAATAATTGTAACGTGTTCTATGTATGGAATTTTTGATGACTAATCATTTTGATTTTCACAAAATAAATAAAAATGTACTAGAAAGACAGCCGGTCTTTCAACCGAAGAGATGGAACAGGTTTAGCCCGTGATGGAAGCGATCAGATAGAACAGGTCAAAAGTTGGTTGGTTTCTAAAGTTATATTCACACTAATATTTATAATATTCAAAATTAATAATATTACAAATATTAGAAATGTAATTAATAAAGTAATCCTACAAATAAAATAAATAAATGTAACAAAAAACAATAACTAACCTTAAATTATATTAAAATATATTAATAAAAGGAGTCCCTTTAGGCAAGGTCCCGAAGATATTGGCAGCGTTCCCCCTTTGAATAGCTAGACTAATTCTTTATCCGAGGTCGCTGCCAGCTCTTCCATCTCCTGTGTCAATAAACCTTTTTGCTATTTCCTTAAAAATCCTAAAATGCATGTTATTTGTTTTTTTTTCAACATATTAATATATTTTCTTTGTTTTGTAATTTACGGTCGGTGATTAAGTCTACGAAGATGACTACAACGGAAACATTAATTTCTTGACCGTTCTTTCCAGACAGTCTGTCGCTTCTCTCACGTGTCACGCTTTTGCCTCATAAACATATCAAATGATAACATCTTACGGTCAATATCAGCCAAAGTTTCGTGAATACTAATACCATTCATACACGTACGTGGAGGTTCGTAAATCTGACTGTTATGACCATTTAGAAGCGATAATGGATAGCGATCTTATCGCTGTAGAAAGAAACCGATGGTATCAGATGTAGGTAGCGGTGGCGTGCCTAAAATACGTAAGAAATTATTCTTATCAGATCTATCGAGGTCTTTATTATTTCGTACAACAAAAACTATCATGACAAATATGTATTTTCTTCAGCGTGCTTCGTAGGTTCAATCCCCGGCTATGCAGTATTGGCTTTCCTTCTAAAAGCGCATTTAACATTCACTCAATCGGCGAGGAAAAATATCGTGAGGAAACCGGCACTAGGACCCAAAAAGTCAACGGCGTGTGTCAGGCGCAGTAGGTGACGCCTCCTCCTTTCCTAATAGACTGACAAATCATGAAACAGATACAGATATCTGAGGCCCATATCTAAAACGGTCAATTCTTTGTATTAATTATAGCAAATATAGCAAAGCGAGAAACATTAATTTTAAACGACTTGTACAAGACGAAAAATCCCTATTGAGAGTGCCTATGCAAGAGATGTGCGTGCGTGATCTGGTAACTCCCTAAATACAAGTAAACTTGAATCGTGTGGATGTTCTATAGAAAAATTTATATTTGTAAAAAAAGTTGTTTTTAGTACATTGGTTGTGGCAATAATAACTTATTGGTATCATCAATGCCATAAACTGGAGATAAAGCATTTGTTTTGAGCAAGCGATAACTCCTGAACATACTTTAAAGAGTTTGAAATGTCAGTAATATCACGTTGTAAATAAAACGGAAAACGAATTCATATGGATCGTTCCCACGACAACAATAAAAGCTTTCCTTAAGCACAGCAAGAATACGGGTTCTTATTTCTTCGAAGTAACCAATAAAACTTTAAATCGATATAATTGTATATTCATCTCTTTATTATTATAGAAGCATTAATGTTATAAGGTCCCGTATAAAACGGAGAACGATAGCGATTTTAAGTCTATAAGTGATAAAAGTCATTACTTAGTAGGTTTAATGATTTGTTTGATCGGTAAACCAAGCAATTTTCGAGCGGCTTGATCCCTTGGCGTTGCGTAGTGTGGGATCTTTCTGTATCTTCTACAGCATTTACCATGGAGGGCGTTCAGAGGAGTTGTTCAGACCTGCAGCTGAGTTTCATCATCGGATACAAATACCATCCGTTCCGTCCACACCTCGACATTCATCGTTCCACAACTGACTTAACATCGCGATATTGACTTTTATGACCACTTAGAAGCGATAATGGATAGCGATCGAGCGATGGTGGAGGATATTTAAATAAAAATTTATATTCTTATACGCTGATAAGTGTATTCTTCAATAAGTGTAGTTCTTCATAATTGATGTGTAACAAATCTAAATTTATGGAATAACAAAGTACTTTCTTAATTACCTACATAATTCCTAAATACACCAAAACTCTAGGATATTCAGAGTTTATAACGGACCTAAAGCCAAACTGTGTAAAATGATTGTCGACACAGGCGTGCTATGAATCCAAATTAGATCAAACAAAATGGACTATATAACGCGCCGACAGCCACTACTGACCACTGAAACCAAAACAGTTTAACACGCAACATCTTTCAAAGAAACTTTTAAAATGAAGGTATTGGCGTTGTTAGTAGTTTGTGTGCTGGAAATTCGAGCTTATCCCTATCCTTATCATGGACCAAACGTGGATTCATGTAAGTATATAATTAGTTCAATCCAATGAATAGAGACGTATGTCAAAAATGTTTATGGACTCCTACACGGTCATATACGGCTATGAATTCGATTCGAAGTCATGTCTCTGAATTTTTCTGTAGGTAGGTTATACAATAGCCGTCCTATTTATGAAATTCGTATGTGTTACCATGTTTGCGTCATAAGCGCTACGGAAATTTAGCTTTGAGGTGTTTTTCTTATCAGAAGAAATTGTTAAATTATTAATTGCAACTGTTAATTGTTTCATTAATTTACCTTAGGAAACTGCAGTGATCAGTTAAAGTGTGTTTTTCACTGAAAGGGTTTGTTTAAAGACTCCTTTAAGTGTCATAAATCTTATCATCTTAGGGGGTTCTCAAGCTTAGGCCGGCTAGTAGGCTTAGCTTAGCTTTCAGCTCGGCTCCTGTGAATGCTTTCTATGATTAGAAATTTTACTACCTAGAGTTATAACGAACCAAGAAAATAACTTATATTTTATCTAACAAAGTTAGTGAGTGTAGTCAAAAACGTTGTAATTGTTTGCGTGAACTAGCAGTCCTTGTAGCCCAGTAAATTAAAATCCTGATATTACATAGAGCAAGGACCCACCTATATCTGGCGTAGCTCTAAATTAAGTCCGAGTATGATATGTAAATTTGAGCCATAGGCCTAGAAATCAATGACGTGTATCAGGCAGGGGCTTTAAACTGGAACTAAATTTATTCGGCTCAATTGCCCTGACTGCATACAAATATGTTAGTATTTACTAATAGTAAGATACTAATTACAGACTCATACGGATCTATGGACAGGAATCGTGGGGGTATGGTGGTAAGCCGCTACTATAATCCATATTACAACCCACGTACAGTGGGTGGTGGTGGAATGGCTGCATTCATGTTCAAGCCCGAAGAATACCAACCCCAAGCCAGTCAATACTACATGCCAGACAGACGCCGGCAAACTCCCCAGGATATTAACTATGCGCCACCGCTACAGAACGAGGTTTACTACCAAACACCAGAAGTTCCCTCTGAACCAGAGCGAACTTATGTCCCTGAGTCTCCATTTGTGCCCTCTGAACAACCAGTTGCTACAGAAGCCACTGAAATGGCAGACCCAACTGAAAGAATCGAAGTCCCGACTACAGCAAAGGAGGTAGCAGTTCCAGAAATAACAGAACCCGAGGCAGAGGATATCCCGGAACCAGCTCCAAAGAAGCGAGTCACAAAGAAGAAACAAGTAAAGAAACCTGATGAAGACGAGGAAGAGGGTGATGATTATCCCCCAAGAATGCCAACAGGTGCCTTCTTCCCGATGTTCTTTGGATACGGTGGAAGATCTGGTCAAGGTACTCCTCAAGGAGCTACAGCAATCGCGAACGCTTTCAGCACGGGTCGTGGTGGTGTGGCTACAAGCCATGCGACGGCATACGGACCACCAAGAACCGAAAGTAAATTGTAAATAAAGCATATAAGCAAAGATTTTAAAAGTCGAAGGTTTTAAAAATTATTTCATACTTTGCTTAAAGAATATAGTCGCGGAGAAATTATAGCTAAGATGCCTTTAGTTATATGTATTATATGTAATATAAACGATTTTATGTAATGTGACAAATATAATTTCAACGCTGAAAGTAAGTTTTGCCACAGATTGTCTTTGAAAATTATAATGTAATGTTGAACATTAAATTAATTGCCAGTATGATTTTAGCAGGCGTTTCATTTTTCATTTTCATCATTATTTAGGCGATACTGCCGTTTATGAATTTCTTTTTATAAGTCAGTTATCATCTTCTAAAAGTATATTTTTTGGTCTAAGACATATATAGGGCACAATCTACTCCTATTTTAAATTGTAGTATTATTTATGTAAGCAAAAGTAGTTTAATTAACTACTAAGTAGTTTTCTATAAATCAAGTTACTGACACATTATTATGATTCACTATAATTATACTAATTGCTATTTCGTAACAACATTCATCACGATAGTATTGAAACGTATAATAATATTCTTTTTATTATTGTTTATACAATTTTGAGATTTAAAGCCTTCAAAATGCGCTTCAAAAAAGTCGAAACTTAACACCGATATAAAAATTATGTTAAAAGCATCGCTCATTTTATTTTTATCTTTAGTTTAATTTAAAATAACAGGCTACGTAATACATTAATGTTGGTATCAAATCTTATATATATGTTAATCAAAAACAAAAAGTATTAACTGCGTGGCTATGCATTTTTTTAATATTTATCAGTTTTGAATAACGTGAGCGGTCATTTGCATACAAAGTAAAGAGACTTAGTAGGAATCCCGTGAGAAAATCGAATATATTAGGTCCTTACATATGAAATTGGCGTTTTGTTTGGGAGGAACAAAAAGTCGAATATTTTTAAATATAATATATTTAATTAATCAAAGTATGAACCATTGTTTTCTATGCACTTTTGCCATCTCATCGGTAGTTCATTGATACCTTTACTCAAAAAACCAGTCGGACAGGAATCAATAAAATCTGTGAAGGCGATTTGGACTGCCCCATCAGAGTAAAATTTTTTCCCTTGCAAGAAGTTGTCTAAATTTCGAAAAAATGGTAATCTGTTGGAGCAAGGTCCGGGGAGTACGGAGGATGTCTTAGACATTCCAATTGAAGCTCTTCTAATTTGGTAGCCGTCTGTTGTGCAGTGTGTGGTCTAGCGTTGTCGTGAAGTAGCAGTGGCGTGGAGCGATTGACCAGCCTAGGTTGTTTAGCCGTTAGCTTTTCCATCATGGTTTGCAATTGCTGACAATAGACATCAGCCGTAATAGTCTGGCCAGATTTGAGAAAACTGCAATGAACAATACCGGCACTAGTCGACCAAACGCTTACAAGTAACTTTTTTGGGGTTAATTTTCGCTTGGGGCAGGATTTGGCTGGCGGGCAAGGATCCAACCATTGCGCTGAGCGCTTCTGATTATCGTAAAGAATCCATTTTTCATCACAGGTAATGATTCGGTTTAAAATACCTTCATTATTGTGCCGGTTCAATAATGTAACGCAGCAGTCGACGCGCGTTTGCCGGTTTGCTTCAGTCAATTCGTGAGGTAGGTAGGTTTTATCACTAACACCGCAGCCTGCAGCTAACTCGGACGTGGTTTGCGATGGATCCGCCTCCACAATAGCCTTCAATACTTCATTATCAACTTGGGTCTCAGGCGGTCCACGGGGCTTGTTCTGCAGGTCGAAATTTCCAGAACGAAAACGTTGTAACCAAAAACGAACTGTGTTTTCTTTTGCAACATGACCGCCATACGCATCATTCACCCTTCGAGTCGTTTCCGCAGCACTAGTGCCACGGCGGAACTCGTACTCGTAAATATTGCGATACTTTAAGTTTTCCATTTTGTAAAATGAGTGACGCAAACAGAAAAAAACAAATGAATGACGGTCATCGAAGCACAAATACATGAGTAAATAGCTGTACAAATTAGAATTTGGAATTCCTTACCAAAGAGGAGAACATCGTGATTAAAGTGGGCAGTACGAAATACGCCAATTTCATATGTAAGGACCTAATATTTTTAAACGTACAGTTATAAAATCAAATAAATTTTTGACCTTAAACAAATAATCAATAATTGAAACAGCCATTTATTCCGTGATACTCTAGAATCCGCTTGTTCCGTGAACTGCAATACGAAATGTCAGTTTCGGCGGCTCGAACAATTTCAATACAATTTGAATAGACATCGCAATTCTATTATAGCGTTATTTGTGCGATCGCTCTGATCCCAAAAGCTATAACCTCCTTATTCTCCAAAATAATGGAAACCTTCTGGCAATGTGAGTGTCCATGGGCGGCGGCACTTAATATCAGGTGAGCCTCCTGCCCGTTTGCCTCCTATTACATTAAAAAATGTATGGTCTTATTTTAGTGTATTACACTGAAACTATTTTATACTTCTTTTATAAATCTACTAACTTTCTAACTAAATTTTATTTGTTTTTTTGTTAGAATGATTCTGCTGGTTGTTTTCTGTTTTATGAATAACTATACAAAGTGACGTAAGTATCAAGGATGTGGTTTTTATAAGCGATGCACTTTAGAAGTCGTGACTACAGACGATACGATTAATATTTAATGCTTATAATAAATAACGTAATAATTGACATTATACTTAGCAATAGTTTTTATAAATACATAATGGAGTTAAACTAACCTCTGAACTTAGCGATAATTTGTATACGTTCTATGGAAACATAATAAATTTTAACCGATTTCAAAAAAGGAGATAAACAATTATGTATGTGATGTTGTTAGAAATGAATAATAATTGAGTATCGAATTAGACTTCCAAGCAAGTCCCCATAAAGTTCTCGGAAACTTGGTTTGGGTGGCCTCCCAACCTAGAGAACGCCTTTGATACTTCGCATACGTTCTGCATAAAGTCTTTCCAGTGTTATCTTCTGCCCATCTCTCATGACCAGTTCAACTGAGGTTTTAGCTTCACCAATCATTCACGGGTCCTCGATCTAATCGTTTTCCCTGACTCTCAAGCATCCATCTTTGCCGGGTCTAAAATCTTCCGCAGAATTTCTCTTTAGGATACTAACAATGTCTTCTCTTTGTCCGAGTCGCGTCCTTCAACTGTATGGGTCTAATGACCGCTTTGTAGGTAAATACTGAGTTTGGTACTTCTGACCTTGGGCTTTTAGCTTTTGTGAAGATCTGATATATAACGGGGAATCCGGATGTCAACTTCTCCTCCCTTTTCTTTATGTCCGTACATACTTAAATTTATTAGTGCCATGAAAGACATATCCACTACGCGCAGGTCTTAACGTATTCGGGTGTCGTCTTTGTAGCGATTCATGTGTAGATTATCGCGATTTATCGCAGTCGATTCCAATGCCCATTTTAGTAGCTTCAGCCGCCAAAGGTTACGTGAAATCTCTGATTTATTTTTAATTTAAATCCGCAATTCAATACTTATATTTATATTACTTCCATACGTTAGAAAATTTTTCAGAATGTTATTTTTTTCTTAAATCATAACCCGACTTTAATTTAATTATAATCTTACACATCATGACATATTGCAGATACAGCAAGGCTTTTTTAACAGAGTAGCATCAAATGGCATCAGATTTCATATCTCTATCCTAGTATATATCTTGATAATATTCTTCTTAATAGGCAAGTCATGAGATCAGCCTTCTAAGACTGACACACGCAGTCGACTTTTGGGTGCAAAATATCATGAGGAAACAGACTAAGGCATGCCTCCCGATATTTTCAACGTACTCGCAAGCGAGTGCAAATAGAAAAAAATACAACCTCTGGGTTGTCGCACGCTTTAGCCAATATTGCTCCGTAACCATTGATGTGCTACATTTTAAATTGGCTTAGTTTTATAAGTGACCTAAAGTCGAAAGCACAAGTGTTTTATATATAGAAACATTGTTAATATAGTTAATAAATGGCATATAATACAAGCGTACAATCAAAACCTGATCGCTTAATCTTGGAAATACCACCTCTTACGATCTTATCGTAAAATTTTATTAAAAATCTTGAACTCATGTTAAATAATGCCAGCCAAATGCGGCTTTTGGGTTCTTATTTATTAGGAAGGTTTTGAATAAGGCTCTAATTACATAACACACATTTTTTGTTGTTAGTAGTTATTACTATAAACTTCTAGTTTACGTTAAGAATGACACGCACTCGAAATTTTAACTTATACCGCCATAAGGAAAACACAAACAATTGTAAAAAATTAAGGACACAAGTAGATCCTAAAAAAATGTGTTTAACCAATGAGATCATCAATTATAATTCAAATCTCATTCTCATGAACGGAAATCTACAATTACAATAATTGTTTAGGTACAGATAAAAAAGTGAAGTTCTAAAGGGCCTTTCTGGGTTCTTCATTTCTTTAATTCTATAAAAAAAATTAAGAGTCTACACGACGCGTTAAGCATGACTTGTGAACCTGAAAATATTAGTTTTTCTTAGTATCTTATTTATTTTTTGAGATAGTTATGAATGTAATTAAGCATTGTTACCTTGAAGTCATGATAATCTATGTGCGCAATTAATGTTTGCTTATACGACAAAGAAAAACCATGATGAAACGCATATTGATTACTAACATTGATGAAAACATTGATATATTTTATAACCTATACCATTAATTTATCATTATTATTACTTTTTATATATTATTTTGTGGTTGTATGTTTATTTTCTTCCCTTGTTAGCTTGCTCATGTTCTAATATAATTGATGTGTATATGTGTAAAATTTGTGGTGTCATATTTTCTGGTATATACATACACATTGCTTTAGAACTTATAAATAATTTAAAAATATATATCAGAGACCTATAAATCAATTAAATATGCACTGCCGTCCAACTAGCAAAAATAACATAAATCGGAAAGTAACCATATTTTTAAATATTATTTTTTTAAATAAAGACAGCACAGGTATTTTAATCAAGAGCTTAAATTAGTTAATTAGAGATAATACGAAAACAATGATGGCACTACAATTTTATCTTTGGTCCAGATTAAATCTGTTTTTTCGGTCTTTTTGTTCTTTGACAACGTGATATCCTCGATATTTATAATATTAGCCGAATTTTCCGTTCGGAATGTTTTCTTGAACTGAACCAGCAAGTGCGCATCGCAATTTTTATTTACATATTTTACATTTTGTGGTAGTACACCATTACCTTAAATTATAAAATAACTTATCCATAATAAGAGATAATTTAACTCGGAGTACGGGACGACGACTCTTTGTTAAATATCCAAACTTGCAAGCTTGCATTTTTACTCTAGATTTTAGTGTATACATATTTAGTTTTTCAATGGGTTAGTCAGTAAATATAATTAATAAATACCATAATTATATTGATCAATATTATTGATTGATAATAAATCATTGACCTTTTTCTCACTAATCACGAGTCTAAGCTAAACACGATAATTCCTAGTAAATGTATGTTTGGATGATAATTCTCGATAAGTAGGCTATAAATTATAATCTATCAATACAATTTCTCAAAACGCAAAGTAGAAGACACCATTGGTTTCCCCGTACTTGATATTCATGTGAACTTGTTTGTGATTGTGTTAGATAAATAGGTGTATAAAAGGATTATCGTGTAAGTATTGTTGTACTGTGCGAATAAACAGCCATGAAGTGGTCGTGTTTTGTTTTTGGGATTGCGCTAACTCTCGCAAATGCTGGTAAATATAAGATATCTATTCGTTATGCCATAATGTACTTATTTTTTCCTATACTCGAAAATGTATTAGCCATTTAATAAAGTATCAATGGTGATGAGAAAAGGCATGGGCGTTTTCTCATTTATTTAAGCTTTGTTAAATATTATAATAATATAGAATGAATAAATAGAATAATTTGATTTTGAAAATACGTTTGGTACACTTAAATCTAAGCAGTCATGTTGGAATTGTATTTTTATTCATAATTATCATATTTTTTTGATGGATTGTGTGAGAAATTCTAGATTCCGTTTCAAGTAGCTTTTAAAAATAAGTTACAGCTACAGCTACTAAATTACAGCTAAGTGGGAAATTCTATTTAACTGTAATTAAGCGGTGTTCATTATTCTAATCACTGCGTTTTATTCATAAAGGCTCATTAATTTTATCGATGTAAATGTGATTAGTATGAAGTACCGTAATCATTGTGTAATAATTACTCCAAATATCTAGAAAGAGTCTACAAGGACGACAAGGCTCTCTCAAATTTATATACGTTTAAGATAAAACGAAAAAATACTTATACCACCCTGCTTCGTAATTTATTTTTTTTTACTTTAAATTCATTAGTTAATAGGGAAAAAATATACGGTCTCTTGATATTGGCTGAATTCTCTACAGCGTCAAGATAATATTAAATATACAATCTCTATATCAAAATTTTGTTGCTTTTAAGTTCACCGTATGTGTAACAAGTAGTGGGTACAGAATTTTGTGCCAATAAGGACTCTTTATTACGAACCTGGAAATGTCAATATGAATATTGATTTTTTGTAACAACTTATGTATATAAATCTTTAGAAACTGTTGATATATTGATATTATCTCTTTATGTTTAGTTATGTGAGGTTGTAGAGGGTAATCTCTAGATCTACTGAACCGATTTGGAAAAATGTTTTACCAACAGAATGCCACGGTATTTGTAGAAAAAATATGCAGAAATATTAAAAGTGTAAAAACTTTTTCGTGGAAGTCGAATTTGCAAAGTTAGTCAGGAAAAAAAATGGACGAACAAAAACTGTTTCAATATTCCATTTAACATCTCGACGTTACGACGAGTCACGATAATGTTAATTAGCGTTCAGGAAGTTTATTTGAACTACGTTTTTTGTCTTTTCAGAGAGAGTTCGTAGATATAGCGGAGGCGGCGGCAGTGGCGGGGGCGGTGGCTTCGGCTTTGGAGGCGGATTTGGTGCCGGCGGAGGTGGTGGAGGCGGGGGCGGCTTTGGGGGCGGTGGAGGACTAGGTTTAGAAGCCGGACTAGGCGCAATAAAACAAGGTGTCCATAGCATCATTGACAAGGCTGCAAGTTTCGGAAAAGGTGGCTTTGGATTTGGAGCTGGTGGGGGATTAGGCGGTGGATCAGGAGGAGGTTTTGGCCATGGAGGTGGTTCTGGTCTAGGAGGTGGTTCTGGCCTAGGAGGTGGTTCTGGCCTCGGAGGTGGTTCTGGCCTCGGAGGTAGTTATGGCCATGGAGGTGGTTCTGGCCTTGGAGGTGGTTCTGGCCTCGGAGGTGGTTCTGGCCTTGGAGGTGGTTCTGGAATTGGAGGTGGCTTAGGTGGAGGAAAAGGTACAGAGAAGTTTATACAAACGAGTTCATCCGATGGAAAATCTGGAGGGTTCGCTTTTACTGGAACACTTGAAAATGGGGGCTACGGAGGAGGTGGTGGCTACAGCAGCGGCGGAGGAGCAGGTTATGGTGGCGGTGCTGGAGGTGGTTTAGGATCAGGCGGAAACGAAAATGGCGGATTCGGGGGTCACAGTGGAAGCGCTGGAAGTGGATCTGGCGGCATCGGAGGAAATGGTGGATCTGGAAGTGGGTCCTATGGAGGTGGAAATGGCCTTGGTGGTGGAGCTGGGGGAGGATTTGGAGGGGGTTTTGGCGGGGGATTAGGGGGTGGTAAAGGATCCGGTGGTTCCAGCGGTTCCTATGGGGGAGCTGGAGGTCACGGAGGTTCGGGTGGAAATGGCTTTGGAAGTGGATCTGGTGGACTAGGGAGCAGTGGAGGTGGCTTCGGAGGATCGGGTGGAGGTCTTGGCGGCGGAGCTGGAGGTGGATCCGGAAGTGGTATCGGTGGTGGTGTCGGTGGAGGTCATGGTGGATCCGGTGGCCTTGGCGGTGGATTAGGTATATCAGGTGGATTTGGAGCTAGTTTGGGCAGTGGAGTAGGAGGTGGTAAAGGCTATGGTGCTGGAGGCGGTGCTGGAGGCGGTCTTGGAGGTGGATCTGGAGGTGGATTAGGAGGTTCTGGTGGTCATGGAAACGGCTTTGGAGGTGGATCAGGTGGTCCAGCGAGTAATGGAGGTGGTTTTGGAGGATCAGGTGGTGGATTAGGAGGTTCCGGTGGTCAGGGAAACGGCTTTGGAGGTGGACCTAGTGGTCCAGGTGGTAATGGAGGCGGTTTCGGAGGATCGGGTGGTGGACTTGGAGGAGGGTCTGGAGGTGGTTACGGTGGTGGCTTGGGAGGAGGAAGTGGTCATGGTGGATCTGGAGGTCATGGCGGAGGTGGCAACGGAGGCGGTTCTGGGGGATATGGTGGAAATGGTTCAGGATCAGGTAGCAAAGGTTGTTCCGGAGGGTGTGGTAATTGTGGTAGTGGGTCTTGTGGTGCTCAGGGCTCTGCCTATGCCAGCGCTTCGGCTACTGCAAGTGCTAGTGCCCACGCTGGTGGATATGGAAAATAGAGTCATAAAAGACAAAGAATTTTTTTTCCATTTGAAACCCAATCAGTTAGGACACGTCTATTTCAAATTTATGAATAAGTTACGAATTTATTATTTTAAGAAACGATACCATAACATTGATTATGTATAAAATAATAATTGTTAATTAAGATTGTTTTCAATTACATGTAATTAAATTAAAACTATCAAAAATATTGTAATGGACTAAAAGCTGTGATTTAAACCTAAAGTAGAAATAAGTTATTTAACAATTCTAATAAAACTTTTTTATGTTTACATTTGTCTCTTATTTGCCTACAGAAAAGATTTGATTGTTTGTTTGGATTGAAAAGGCTCCAACACTACAGGACTCAATTAATTTCTTACACCATTAGAACCCTACGTTATCTCTAATGAACAGTGGCTGTAGAATATTTTCAAAAAGTTTAAGTTTATCTGTATTAAATTACGATAGTGTAGTCTGTGTAACCCAAGAAGAAGACCCAAAAAAATTCCTAAATCGAGTACGCTCGGGAAACTATTGACAATACTCGTATAGCAAAGTGATATAATACAGTTATATATAGATGTCATATCTACAAAATGTGCGTGTACTTAAAGTACACACGTAAGAAGTGAAACTTCTTTATGATCTTATTCTTCAACAAAATATGATAATTTAATCTTATCTTATTACTACTAAGATTGTTACAGAATTTCATTAATTGTAATAGAATTATTACTATCATTGTTATCGTTATTATATATTCCTGTTATTAATGGCTTCGAATCTCTTCGAATCAACCGTGGTAGGAACAAGAAAAAGATGGCGCGTTACGGAAAAATGTGACGCGTAACCGTAATTTTATTCCAACGCCGACAAAGAAGTTTCACTTCAAAAAAGGCGGCGATACCATTTGTAACAAAAAAATATTTTTGCATTTAGAATTCTATTTATCCGGTACACTAAAATACAAGTACAATATTAAAATAGCATTCGTAACGTAAACTCGCATGGCTTGTTTATTTTATACTAGAATCTGCTATATATATATATTAATAATTAATTATAGAAGGTATAGTTATTTAACTGTTAGAACAGTTTCTGTTTAATAACTATTTAATATAAAACATATACCTTTGTACATTGTAGATAAACGAGTAAAATTTGAAATAGCCTTACAAAAATAGCTTAGCAGTAATGAGACGCAGTAACTTTGCTTTCATTCGTAATAAGCTAATAAGAATAGTTTCAATTCGCATAGAAACTTCGGACACTCTTGACTTGAAGATTGCTTTGGCGTGACGTGACACCACATGACGCTTAACAGGAAATAGACGTAAAATGATAACGATAAAATTTTGTATATTTTTTAGCAGCGCTTCGTGTCTGTTTATGGTACATAGATAAAAACATATATATTCCACAAATTGAGGTATAGGAAAACTTAAGGTCCAAATTATTTATTGTTTAAAAACGTATGACTATAATTAACATAGATTTTGTCTTTGAAACTATGTATTGCCGTAAGTAAACCGTGATTTGATTTGGTAATCATTTTCTAATCATAATTTATTGATTAAATTGAATTAAGACGCACACCATACTGTTTTATTTGAACATAACAATTACTTTACGAGCGAATGAGCAGGTTTATGTTATTCAGAAACAGGACTTAAAGATGACTTCCGTTTGTCAAAATAAAGAAAACGCGTACAGGAGTCAGACTTAGAATAACAGTCTAGTTTCTGAATCTTACGCCTACAGCACTAGGCAAGCCAACTTACGACGAAATTAACAAAAACAACCCTTCTTCTAATAGAAAGATTAGGGAACTAGTAGGGAGAATTGTTAAACAGACACTAAAATGGACATAACGTATTATAATATTTTAGACTTGTATGAGAGTATAATCAATACATATACTTATTTCTAATTAAAATTATCTTAATACATACATCTCAGTCTGGTCCAACTTAAGAGATAGGATAGCTTAGATCTTTAATTATAGTATTCGAAGAAGAAAACATTTAGCAGGCAGCACGTCTAATACCCATAAGTCTTGGTCTCTAAAACGAGAAACTTCCACCGATTTCTGTCCTGTGTGTGGCCCTTTTCAATAACTACATGAATATTTGAATTTTATATCCATAACAAATATAGAATTTTAAATTAACAAGCCAACAAAAAGTATTTACAATTTCTTCACCTACATAGTAATAACAAAAATAAAAACAAAATTAAAAAGTTTAGTCCCTGTGGCTATGTACCTTTAACGCTGGCAGCATTTCCTCGCTGTATTGCGATACTTATTTACTGAGCCAGGAAAGCACCAGCTCTGGAGTCACCAGTACTATCTAGCAGGTGCCAACTTAAATCTTTAATTAGCGCCTGTGCACTTGAACCCCAAGAGTCTCTATTCCAGAGTTGCAAGAAAGACTCTTATAGTTGAGCCGTTATTATTTCCACGCCAGCTATTGTGCTTGCCCGAGGAAGGGGTCCTATCTGAATGGGGCTAATAATAATAATTATAATTAATAATCGGGGGTAATTGTAAATATGATTAATTTTAGTAAGTACAAAAAGCAATCGTTATTCTTAACGGCTACATTTTTATAAAAAAATCACTTGTTTAACCATTATTTTTCTCGTAATATGTTTTGATGTAACAAAAGTTTTATTATTGACTTAAGTGGGTATAAGGAAAAGTCAACGCAGTAATTCCTCGAAATTAGTTGTTTTACTGGTTGTATAAAAAAAACTCAATTAGGAAAATATAAACTGTTTTTTTAAAACACTGAGAGATACTTGTATTGTATCGCTAATTTGATAAGATATATCAGCCCAGGCTCTGGTAAATGAATCAGCTAACTAATGACGATGTTGTAAAAAAATACGATGGACCTCAGTGAGAGATCAAGAAACTATCGAAGACAAAAACTCGAGAAAACCAGTCCGGTGCTTCCCGCTGTAGTGTTTGTAATTACTTTAAAGTAAGTAATGAACAAGCATGATACAAAATTTGCTCGTAGGGTTGCCGCTTTAATTAAAAACATAAACTTCACATTTAAAACATCCAATATCTATGTTGACTCGAGGGTGCGACTCTCATCCCTGAGATCCGAACGCTAGAATGTGCGCTATGACGCATGATGACGGAATAAACAATGTGAAAACATCGTGAAGAAGCCGGAATTTATTACATTTCTCATAGACAAAAGCTGACAGTATCAGTCAAGAGAGCTTTTCTATATGAATATTTCACAGGACAGATAACGCAATTTAGGCTAAGACCAAGTAACCCGTTACAGCTAAGTATGCGTTTTAGGTAGATAGTTAGTGATTAATAATAAATGATCTAATATTTTATTATCTATCACTTATTGATTAGCAGGAATGACAATAATGGAGACGGCAGTTTCCTACTTATCATTCGATAGTAATGTTCACATGGAGATCATATTTGCTTTAATTTTTTTGTGATACTGTATGTGTTATTTGTTAAAAGGTACAATGTTTGACGACTAAATAAAGAGCTATTTTTACATATATCCATCATCACATAAGCCGTCATGCATCAAAGCAATATCTTATATTGTCTTTTTCACCATCATGTACCTGTAATAAATTAGATTTACAAAACATTTGGCTTGAACAGCGACAACATACATACATATAAACATTTTGTACAAAAACATACATATAAAAAAGCAAGTTACATAAGTTATTAGGGGACCTTATCGCTAACAAGCGATTTCTTCCAGGCAACCCTAATATGAGAAAATAAAAAAAGAAACACCTACAGAGGGTAAAGTACTAAAAGTGCATAAATAATTAACAAAAAAGAACATAAAACAACAATAATTATGTTTAATACGTAAGTAATTACGCGGCGGAAGAAAAATTATCAAAACAAACATTTTAAAATAAATTTATAGAGCTCGTCTAATATCCATTGGTAAGGAATTCCATGGCAGGATACTTTTCACAGTAAACTTTATTGATATTAAGAAGAATGAACATACAGCCCTATCATATAAAAAGATACTTATCATAGAATTCGTTGAATGTATAAAAAATATGTCGATAGTCAATGCTTTAACGATATTTAGTATAAAAAAGATAAGTCTCCCTTGAAAGCTTTTCAAACTGCAAAAAAGGCAGTTATAAACTTTATATTTATGCAAAAACTATTTATTGATGGATATTAAGTAAATCCCGTTCTGTACATTAGTATTAATTAACTAATTTTGAAAAACTTTGTTTATTTACGTTATTATATCAACTCAATGACGTCACCGTGACCACCTGACCGTGGTTTGCTGTTCTTACATAAAAAGTTAATTAAAACTATAAAACTGGGCATACTTAGCACTACACATATGCGCCATCCATCCAACCTGTGTACCTACGTGTACGTAGGTACGGGAGTAGTTAGTGCATAGCGTGTAGTGCATTTTTCCACAACTGAGCGTTTTTAAGGCAGTCTTTTCAGAAACATGTGGAACGTACTGCACTTAGGGTACTTCAAAATCAGTCACCCACGTAGTCCAGGAATGCGAGGCATTGACTTAACAACGTGCAGAAATCCTCGGTACAGTGATGTCGCTCCGTGAAGCCTGCGAAGTACCCAGGAGGCTTCTATGCTTTTGGAAGGAGTTAGGCTGGCTTAGTTAGCCAGGACTATACGCACAATGGACCTACTAAGAGTCTTAGTACGGAAACTGAATCCACACATACATACATACTTAGGGTACTTCAAGAAAAAAGCGTAACTATCCTTAAAGGGCCGGCTACATACTCACGCCTCTGCCATTGAGTGTGTCCATGGGCTTTATGACTTAACATCAGGTGAGCCCGTTTATAAAAAAGATTGTGACATACGGAAGTCAGTTCATGCTAAGTCTTCATTCTGAATCTCACCTTTAGTCTGGACTCTGAATCTGGGCAACCATCTTTGATGTCAATAAAATCAAATTAGATATACATCGGTAATTTTATTCAACAATTTTTTCGCATACAGACGAAGTTAAAGATTTGTTCTGATATCAATTTTCTATGACATGAGCTCAACCCAAGCGAGTCACGAACCTGCTACAGTTTTAAATAGATTTTATCACGACCGATTCCGAGTATAATACAACGGAAATTATGGGCATAGGTTATTCCCAGTAATGTACTTACAAACTACAAAAACTTATTATTATAAATGTAGTTTATTATTCAGTAAACTCGAGAGACGCAATTCAAATTGATTGCTATATTCAATAATTCAAAATATTATACTCAATGCGATTTTTCCTAAGTTGAAATGACTAGGCCCTATAGTAATTACAATTGTATTCATTTATATGAAAAGATAACAAATAATTTGTCCTTGCTGTCCAATTTTATTTCTTATCTAAATAGATCTAGACAAATAAGGAAGTATTTTTTTTGCCTTTAATGCAATCTGTATACATTTAATTTTTAGGACACTTAAATAAGCTATGAATTTCATTTGCAAATCAAACAAATAATATAATATTTTCAAGAGGTTGTGACGCGTGAAAAATAAAACAGGTTTTTCCAAATTTGGTGCTTAATTAATATTGAAGTTCAAGCAGACCATAATTGGATAATTGTAAACATTTGCGGTTTTTTGGTAAAATACATAGGTATATAACATTTAGATTGAGTGTAACATCAGTAGTTTATCGAAATGTCACGGTGGACTGTGGTTTGCTTAGTATTAGGGCTGGTTGCCTATGCACAAACTAAACCTTTAGGTATGTAATAAATCTGTCTATTAAACATTGTTTTTCAAGCGACCATATGTAAACGATAACAGTGATAATAATTAGGTAGCAATAATTTCAAGACAAAAAGCTTTTATAGAGTTTTTAATAGTTTCAGTTAATAAAATAAGTTGTTAATAAAATAGGTACGTTTATTTTAGATAAGAAATATCATGTTCTAATCTTTATTTTCAGGGTTTGGTGGTAGACAGAGTGGTGGTTTTGGCGGCGGGGGAGGTGGTGGAGGTGGAGGTGGAGGTGGCAGTGGCGGTGGCGGTGGAGGCTTCGGTGGAGGCGGAGGCAGAGGCTTTGGAGGAGGACACGGCGGTGGCTTAGGCGGTGGTGGTGGCGGTGGCGGTGGCGGTGGAGGTAGCTTTGGGGGCGGTTTTGGCGGAGGAAAGGGCTTCGGAAGAGGGCAAGGAAACGGATTTGGAGGCGGTGGTGGTGGTGGTGGCGGCGGGTTTGGAGGCGGACGAGGGTTCGGAGGTGGTTTTGGCGGTGGTCGTGGTTTTGGTGGTATGTATTTATTTAGTGAAATGAGGCAACAAAATGCCATATTCAAATGTATCCATAATCCATATACCTATGTTAAAATTACAACTGCTAGCAATATGCACTTGATATAAAAAGATACTATTAGATCAGTATGTTTAAATGTATTATTAGTTTTAGTTCATATTAGACTGAAAAAGTTCTGGAGTGATTAAAAAAATCCTTAACCATTAGAATCCCACATTATTCTTATACTTAAGTAATGTTTAATTCGTAATTTTAAAAAAATCCTGCCTTGCAAAGCCTCATTGATAAGTTGCTTGTATAGAGTACACAGTTTTTCGCATTCCTCTTTTTTTACAAGGTCATGGCCAACGCTATGGGTAGGTGTTCGACTCTCCTAATTCAAGATTGGTGTGTGCGAAGACTACCTACATCATGTACACGTGAAATTTTCAGACGATATGGATTTGGAAGATACTATATATTATGATTATTAACTACTTGTGATTTACTATTTAAATAGCGTTACGAATGAATTATTTGTTTTTATTTTTCGTATTTATCCGCCAATATATTAAACCACGCACAAGTTGCTCTTCGCGTTATACGTTAGTTGCTATTATTGATATATTAAGCCAAAACATACCACAGTCTTCATACAATTTTATTCATCTGTCGTTCGTTCAAAATGTCAATGTCAAATGTAAAATTTCTACCTTGTGTTAAGTTTTTGAAATTTGATGAAACTATTCTAGAAAACTTCATCCCCTTTTTATAAATAACACAGGCCGACATACCATTTTGAGATATTTTGTACTAGAGCAAAGAAGTACCTTATTGATACTTCCTAAATTGTATTAAAATAATTTATTAAAAATAAACGTAATACTTAGTATCCTGATTTAACGTCTGCTAAACAATCTACTGTACCTTATGGACCAGAAATAACACATTTTTTTTGTGCGACTGGGTCATTCGAGGACGACATTTACTTGATGTTAAGAAAGAATGGTCACCTAGAGAGAAACTTGTACCGTGACAAAAAAATATGCAGCTTGATGCATTAGTTTTATTATTTACTATATGTATTGTATGTATATATGTATTTCAAAATTCATAGGGGGTACCCCTACTTATTTACTTAATAAGTACATCGTACATCACTAGAAGAAATTTTCCAACTTTACCCAGATTACTATAGATAGTAGTGTCGTTCCATTTTGCTCCACGGTTAGAAACCTGGGCATTACCTGCTTACCCTTTGTAAGTTTTTTTTTATTGTTCCATTAAGGGTTGCCTTCTTATCCAGAGACCGTTATTATTCCATTCTATACCTTTGAATACATCTTCGAGGACTGCTATAAATCATTTTGGGGAAAGATAATAACTCTGGATAAGAAATAAACATCTAACTCACCTTAGATTCGCAGACGACACGCATTCTTCAGTGAGACCGCTAGAAAACTAGAAAAATGCTTCAAACACTAGACAGGGAAAGTAAAGAATCTTATCCAATAGCTATATGCCAGCCAATCAGAGTACATCGTAAATCTATAGAATATGTTGACAACTATGTATATTTAGGAAAACAAGTACCTTCCGACAAGAACAGCAGTGAAAACGAAGTAAGAAGAAGAAGTACTGGATCCACAAAAAAATCTGAAAGGAAACTACTGTCTACAACACAAGAAGATAATAATGGATTCAAATATTCTACCTTGTCTGACATACGCAAGTTAAACGTGGCTTTTCGGTAAAAACAAATTTCAAGAAAAACCCTGTCTTGCCAGCATGCAATGGAAAGAAGCATCTTAAATTTGAGAAGATAATTCGTAAAGAACAAAAACAAAACTAACAGATGCAGTTTTACACGGTGTAAGGCTTAAATGGAAATGGGCAGGTCATATTGCTAGAGCGTGGGGTAAAAGATGGACACTATAAAAAACAAAATGGACTGGACCTACTGGAAAGAGATGTATAGGACGACAAACGAAAAGATGGACAGACGATATTATGAATGATGATGATAGAACTAGCGGGGAAAAACTGGATGAATGTTGCTCAAGACAAAGAGAAATGGAAAAATATGGAGGAGGCTTTAACCCTAAACGGGGCCATCCAAAAAAGAAACCTAACTTAAGATTTTTAAAACTTGTACTAAAACAACTAATACTAATATTAAGGAATGTAGACTAACCACTTGTTGTATGGATTAATTAATAAAGCTTTAATAATAATAAAAGGGTTGCTTGGAAGAAATAGGTTGTTAGCGATAAGGTCGTCAGTCCTGTCCTTGCCTAATTACATATGTTATCTGTTTTTCTTTATATGTATTTTTTTGTAAAAGGTAACGAAGTGTGAATAAATAAATTAATAGTTTTTCATGAATAAAAAAATCAGATTTAATTTCACTAAATTAGGGGGATAGTAATGATAATAATTTGCACGGCAAAATTAAACCAAAATTGTTAATGGAGACTAATTACTTTTAAACCGTGAGTGACTGATATTAAACTATAGATTATAGAAAAAATAAGGCAAATTCAATTGTTGTGGGATTTTTCAAAATTGCTACTAAATCATCTGTGAACAATGGAAGAGTATCTTGCCATTATTATCCATACCTTTTAAATTGTCTAAACTGCTTACAATTAACAAAGGTCTTGCTTTATTTTATTTTGGCAGTAATTATTTAAAATATACGTATTTTTGAGGTAGGCTGAATCATGGATTAGTGAATCGAACGCTTTACTGTATTTCACAAATGCAAATCACGTACTCCGTGACACAATGGCATTATTAGATTTTAAGAGTATATTTAGTAACAAAGTTTTATCAGTTAGGATGGATTTGCTAATTCTGTAGAACGGTGATTTTCCTTTTTGAATTATCTGGAAAAACATGTCGATTCATAATTATCATATAGATGTCAATCAAGTCTTCGGCGAGTTTAGCGTAAGAATTGCAACATAATACAATTTGTTTATATGAAAATAAATTAGGTTAAACTATAAATATTAATATTGAATATTTGTTCATTTCCTTTTTATGGTAACTGTATAAGTATCTATAAGATTATTACACAATGTAATTTATACTTATAATCAAAATTGTATTGTGTTCTTATTTGTTTTAAATCTATATTATGACGGTCTGGTTTGTAATAGTGTACTGCATTATTTTAGTAACGAAAACTTAGTTTTATTCAACTAAAAGATGACGAATTGATGCTATTTAACAATATCTTATATAAATACCAATATTTTCATTATTGATATGGTCTTTATTACGACAATTCGTAACGATCTCTTAAGTAAGTTCGCAGATAGCAAGATATTATATTTTTCCATTAAACCTTTTAACCTTTTTAGGTCTGTGCCTCAGATTCCTGTATCTGTTTCATGATCATTTGTAAATCGAATAGGCAAGTAGGTGATCTGCCTTCTGTGCCTGACACAGGCCTTAACAATAAATTAAGTACTTATGATTGTCTATTCGCGTTTAACGATTTTCCAGCGATTTTTTAGCATTTTTTTTTCAAGTAAAGGAAAGTCAAATATCAGGTTTCTGAAAAAGTACAACCCGAATTGTCAATTAAAGACAAAACAAAAATAATTGTAATACGAGGAGATTATTTTTATATTAGATGATATTAACGTTTTGTTTACATATGTTATATATACACCAGAGATAGTTCCAGATAACTTAAAAATATCCGGATTTGGCTGCAAAAGCTAAATTTAAAATAACTTATAAGTTTGCATCCGCCATTTAAAGTAACCAAACTTTGTCTACCGCTATAGTTCGAGACAAAAAATGCACAACAAAAAGTGATGACTATGTATATAAACATTACCTGTTTATGACATAAGCTTAATGGTATAAAAGGCTCTGACGAAGACTGTATTCTCACAGTTCTAGATATGCCGAAGTTTGTAGTTGCTTGTGTTGCCTTCGGGTTTATTGTTTGCGTGCACTCAGCACCAGGTAACCTATTTATGATACTTAATATCATTTTAAATTATTTTATTTTTAATATACAGACCTAGTTAATCGTTAAATTTTCAACCCTGAGAGCGTGTGTTCGCTCCTTGGATGTGTACAAATAAATCTTTCTTTGCACATACGGAGAAAGAAACACAGCCTTACTGAGCGTTTTGTCGATTAATGTGTCCAAAAATCGACACACAATTCCTTTAACCTTTTGAAACATTATATGTCTGTTTCATTATCTTTAACGAAAACCTAAACAAATTATTATTAATACAATATGTGGATGTTTTGTTAATATCACTTCACTGTGTTGTGTGTTTTGAGATATGGAAAACCTTCTGTGTCCAATTTTAAATTAAAATGACTTTACCAGAAATCGATTCCTGGATCGGAATTCGGATAAGACGCGTGAGTTAACGATTTTGCAGTAGTTTAAACTTAACCAAAGTAATAAAGAAACCGGAACTAGCTGTGCATATAACGCATTAAGTTACATCGAAGGTCAATAAAATGTTTACATTCATGTTTACTAAACTAATATCTACAACTGTCGTAATATGAAAAGCGATTTTAAAATTCTTACACTGAAACACGAGCAGTGTTGGCCTAGTGGTTTCAGCGTGCGACTCTCATCCCTGAGGTCGTAGATTCGATCCCGGTTGTGACCAATGGATTTTCTATGTGCACATTTAAGATTCGCTCGAACGGTGAAGTAAAACATAGTGAGGACACGTCTGAAACCCAAAAATTCGACTTTAGATTGCAAAATGATCAAGAAACATATTCTCTTAGAAATCTGAGGCCCAGACCTAAAGAGGTCGGAACGTCACTCATTTATTTTTTTAATTTTATACTTACACTTAATTTAGATTGGGTTGTAAGACCAATAAATTATGAGCCTATTAGCAAAATTGTTTCATAATTACATTTTATTCTTCGTATTTTATTGTTTTATTTTTTACTGCTCTGTTTTGTTACGACGGTAAAAGTAACCACCACAGAAAGAATGAACATTTTAAATTTAACTGAAATGTATTTTAATAGAAAATAACAGAAAGTCGATTTCATTATTACTAAACGGAAAAATATTGTTTTTTCAGGGGGCTACGGCGGCGGTGGTAAAAGCTATGGAGGTGGTGGCGGAGGTGGGTTTGGCGGCGGCGGCGGTTTTGGCGGTGGAGGCGGAGGTGGTGGCGGCGGATTCGGAGGTAGTGGCGGCGGATTCGGAGGTGGAGTAGGAGGTATGTTTGTTTATTATTTATATGACAGCAGAAGTATTGACATTAATTGCACTTACAATTACAACTTTGGTTTAATGCGTAAAAAGAGGATTTTTATATGATACGCTGTCTTTACATGTATTCGAGGTATAATATGGTAAGAACTTATTGACTGCAGTGATTCACGATAACGCTTCAGTAAGGGTAAATAAAATTAATTGTTATTTCATTTCTTTGACAAAAAAATTATAAGATATATTAAAAAATCCTCTAGTAATTGTTGAGCCTTTACTATTTCTCTGTATTTGTGTGATTTTTTTATGTGCTACTAGCTGCCCCCGCGAACTTGTACGTAGCCTACCTTTTTAGTACATACTAGCATGGAAGGTTTTGCTATGCTAACCCAGGACTGTTCGATTTTCGGGAAAGAAAACTTTTTAGGGTGTTCTGTGAAGGGTATCTCTAAATAAACCTCAGGGTTTAAGTCATAAGATTTTAATGAACAAATAAAAAATGGGTGGTATGTATTTTTGTATGTTGTATCATTAAAATATAAAAATTTCATAAAAAAAAATAAAAAAAAGTTTTGGGGTGGACCCCTTATTAATTTGAAAGATAGATAGTAGGCGATTCTCAGACTAACTAAATATGAATAAAAAATTCATAAGAATCGGTCGAGCCGTTTCGGAGGAGTATGGAAACAAACATTGTGACAAGAGAACTTAAAAAAAACATGCAATGCAATTCTAAAAAGACATTCCACAGCTGCTAACATTTTTCAGAACTACTGAATTTTGTAACTCCTTCGTTAAATATTAAATTATATTGTTTTTAAAATGAGAATATTCCAGGTGGTCACGGAGGAGGCCTCGGCGGAGGAAGCGGTGGTGGCTTAGGAGGTAAATTTAGAGATTACAACTTACCTTATATATTTGTAACTTTTTAAGAAATCAACGCTTATTTGAGTACATATTAGACAATGCAAAACATGGATTCTATTTATGGTTTTTTTGACAAAATATTTGCGAAAATATTTAATAATAAATGGAAATATAATTTAAATTTTTTGTCATTGTTTATTCAAATTAAAGTGCAATCTGCAGTTTGTGTTTTTTAACTTATACGTGGGTAACACTGAAAATGTTTAGAACTGGCCACTTAGAAACATGCTAATGAAAACTTTTTTGGATTTCAATTTTAGAACTCTTTGGTAACCTTATGTAGTATATTGCATTCATTTGTGAATTGGCGGCAAATCTAAAACTCTTCGGTCAATGATTTATTATGACTTTCGTTGTGGGTTTATTCAACAACAAAAGCTATGATAGGCTGCGATTAGCATTTCTTAATGAAGCCCCATCTCGTGCCAATATTTACAATTGGTTTAACGAATTAAAGCGTGGACGTAGCAATCTTTGCGATGATCCGCGTGAGAGACGTCATTTAACAGCGACTACTGAAGATAACATCAGTGTTGTGCGACGCATGATAGAGGAAGATAAAAGAGTGACCTATCAGCAGATACGGGCGAGCCTAGGCATTGGTAGCAAGCTCAAAAAATATTACACGAACATTTAGGCGTCAGGAAGCTTTGTACCAGATGAATTCCCCATAATTCAACCGACACCTTCGCATAGACTGGTGTCGCCAAAGGTTAGATAAGTTTAACGGCGATGACTCAAATGCTGTATTTGACATCGTCACTGGTGATGAAAGCTAAATATATTGCTATGAACCCGAAACCAAAAAACATCAGCTCAGTGGGTGTTTCCTTTGAGGATCGGCCAACTAAAGTAAAGAAAGGAAGAAATCAAGGAAAAAAGATTTTTTGTTCAGAAAGGTCATTTCGATAGTTGTGCTAGAAGATGGAAGGACAGTTACTGCAGACTGGTATGTCAATCGCTGTTTGCCTGTTGTCTTCGAAAGCCCAGCAGCAGCGCCCTCGAAACAGGATCCTCCTTCACCACGACAATGTGAAGCACATCGTCCGCAAAACGGACTGTTGAATATTTGACTAAGATAAAATTCGAGGTTTTAGCTTTACGAAACGCTACGCTTTGCGGTGAAAGCGTACGAAAATGCCATAGAAGAGACCCCTAAGGAAGAATCGGCCCACTGCTTTTCTCAGTGGTTCCATCGAATACGACGATGTGTAGAGAGGAACGGAGTATTGGCAACTTAGTACATTAAGCCGTTTTTCTTTTTTTAAACATTTTCAGTGTTACCTTAGTACGTATTTTCGTCTTCAATTATATGATATGATTCCAATGCAAATTTGAATCCTCAATTTATGCCACCTGTTCAGTGTGTGTCCGAGAATAACTAGTACATAAAACGTGACAAAAATGTATACCATATGGTAATTTATATATTATAGGCCTCAGTGAAAAATAATGATGTTGCTTAGACAACATGTACTTATAATTTTTCAGGTGGTCATGGAGGAGGTCTTGGTGGAGGAAGCAGTGGTGGCTTAGGAGGTGGTCACGGAGATGGATTAGGAGTCGGAAATGGCGGCGGCCATGGTGGTGGTCTTGGAGGCGGCAGCGGAGGTGGTCTTGGCGGTGGTCACGGTGGCGGTATTGGGAGCGGAAACGGAGGTGGTCACGGTGGCGGCATTGGGGGCGGAAACGGAGGAGGTCACGGTGGTGGCATTGGGGGCGGAAACGGAGGAGGTCACGGTGGTGGCATTGGGGGCGGAAACGGAGGTGGCCATGGTGGCGGCCTTGGGGGCGGAAGCGGAGGTATGACAATGCATTAAGATGCATATCACTCATACATGCATTCTAGGTTTTTCTTTATAAATATATAATGATTTATTTCTTAACGTAAAGTATATATGTCTCAAAAGATTATAACTATACATTTTTAGTTCTATGGGCTATAATTCAATTTCATCTAAATATAAATCTCCGTAAATCTTTACCTTAAGTATATTAGTAAACATTTACAGGCGCCATTTTGTCAGTATTAGGAAAAAAAATATGATTTCGTATTTATTTATTGAAAATAATTAATAGGCTTATAAGTTAAGATCCGACACATGAAAACAGTCAATCTGGGCAAATGGCGCCGCGGGTTTTTATTTTAATAACAAGTCTCATGCCGTAGAGAAAAGACACTATGCCAAAGTCATTTGTTGGACGTTATACCTGGATTTATAAAGAATGCCATGAAAATATTTTTTATAGGTGGAATCGGTGGCGGCCATGGAGGTGGTGGTGGATTCGGAGGTGGCCTAGGTGGTGGACATGGCGGAAACAGTGGACATGGCGGTTACGGCGGACACGGCGCTCACGCAAGCGCTAAAGCACACGCCGGTGGATACGGGTAAGAAATAATGGTTCTAACCAATGAAGTTTTGATCTTTGAACTAAGCCAATTACTGTCTATAATTTATACAAGTATCTTTTATGGAATAGTTCAAACTTATCTTAAATAAATATTTTATCTCTAGCAAAATCACGCACTACACAATATGAATATGAAATCTACTTATACATACAGCTCATTTTACTTAAAGTATAATTATGATCAATCGTCAATAACAACATAAGACAACATACAATATATCCCAAAGACAGCTAAATGAACTATTTACGTCAATATTTAATCAAGTTTAACTAGTATAGTATTGTCAAAATTAATAAAGATATATTTTATTACAGGCGCTAGAACAACACGAATATGGCGGTACCAAAGTGCAATAAAACAATTCAAAATGTGATATAATTAGATATAATATCGCCATTACTAAAACGTAAAATAATATATTGATTTAGAAAAAAGCAGATGTTTTATTTTCTACCATTAGTATTACCATTCACCACGACTAATAGGTTTGCAAGAGATGTTACATGCGCAGGAGCATGGGTGGCTCTAGTATCCAACACGATAGAATTCCGCATACTGTACTCACATAGGTTTTAAAAGAACCGTATACATAATTTTGTGTTTACGGCCCTATGAAGGTAAAGTGAGCGATTTGGATCGCTTTTACACAAAAACTGTATCTACTAACAAAAGCTACTTCGTAACAATTAAAAAATAAAGATCCCGGCCAGGCCCTATGTGGACCCCTTGATCCACTCATGGGCGACTGTTCAGGACTGAAGATGTTCTCTTACTAGAACCTATATGATTCCGATTGATCAACAGCGATATCGGTAAAATCTCATAAAAAACAGTGATACTATTAAAATTGAAATTTCCAATTACGAACGAATTGACGTATTCAGTCAAAGTTAATTATCTAATAATCGTCGACCAATTATTTCTTTCTTTGCAATTTCCTCATACATACAAAATAATAATTATAACAAATAAATTTGGTGATTTGGTCCATAAACATTTTAATTTTTATTATATTATTTTTCTAATTCAATTTGCGAGTATTTGTAGTGCACCACAAAGTATAAGTAATTATTTCATGCTTTTTAAATTATTTTAACTTGTTATTCAATGCAAAATTAAACCAAAGTTTATTTCACTATGTACATTATGTTTCAAAGGCGAAACCATAATATTAGTCACATAAGGCACAGAAAGACACAACGAGTCTGAAACATTCGTTGGTGTATTTAAACATGGGTTTATATATATTTAGTAATTCCAACATTAATAAGTGAATTATATTTTCAGACATTGGATTACCGTCACTACTTGGTGTCAATAGTGCTTTATAAAATAAGATTTAAGAACATTTTATTGTTTTTTTATTGTGGGCAGCAAACGGGCAGGAGGCTCTACTCATGGTAAGCGAACCGCCGCTTATGGACACTCTCAATGCCAGATGGCTCGTCAGTGTTTTGCCCAGAATTGATGCCTTCTTGAAGTCGAATTGTTTTGGAAATACTTCAGTGTTAGATCCACATAGTAAACTGCCACAAATAACGCTCAGTTGTGGAGCGACGGACGTCGAGGTGATACTGGTGGAAATGCGTATACTATATCGACGATGAACTTTTTTACTTATCCTATGGTTTAGTAGCTACATACCATCATATGGTATTTTGCTATGCTACCCCATAGAGACGTTCGGTTATATATTTAAAGTTAATAACATAACATCTCAGCGTGAAGACGGGACTAAGAATTAAAAAGATGCGTTGGCAATCATCGTACACTTGTAGTAAATTGTAAAACATCAGTTAAGCATTATATGTGCTCTTTAGTTTTTCATAAATATAAAGCAATGGCGCTACAAACTTGTTTAGGTCTGGGCCTCAGATTTCTGTATCTGTTTCGTGATCACTTGTAAATCGAATAGGCAAGTAAGTGATCAGCCTTCTGTGCCTGATGCACGGCGTCGACTTTTTGGGTCTAAGGCAAGCTGGTTTCCTCATGATGTTTTCCTTGACCGTTCGAGCTAATGTTAAATGCGCACATAGAAAGAAAACCGGGGATCGAACCTACAACCTCAGGGACGAGAGTCGCACGCTGGAGCCATATATTGTAATAACATTCTCGTTGCCGATAATACTCAATAGATCGACTACACTTTTATTCTTTATATGTAACAGTCAATTAGATTTAATTAAATAAGTCAAGTAAGTTTTTTGTTATCGTCGCAACCCCACTACTCCTAATCTTGTTAGTTATAAGCTCATGTAAACGATTGAAGCCAGTTGACACTTTAGCTTCAAAAATAGAGTTTTTTTCAACTGAACATTCCAAGTAAAATACTAAAAAGTTTATTCAAATACAAAACAATTACGTACGGTAACACGTATTCAAAATTAATTAATAAGTGATTGATTATCTGCTTTGTAATTTCCTGAAGTTAAAAAATTTACATAACACAAAAACACTCTAAAAGGTATATATATGGTAAACGGCGAGCACTCTTAATTGTTTTAAATTTCAACATGGTGTCCTATACGTCAAGTTTATTTTTTATTTTTATTATGTTTGCAATTCAAATTGCAACTATTTTTACTGCACCACCTGATGGTAAGATAAATAACATTAGTATATTGACTTAACGTAATGTGTACTGTTAGGGTAAGATTCAAAATTAAAATTTAAAAAAAAAAAGAATTGGTATTTGACGTACAAGAGTCATACTTAGCCTAAAAGTAAAATTGATTTCATTAGAATCACAATTTGGTATAGGAAATCATCATGAGGAAACCGGCATGTCTTATATCTTCATCAACTCCATGAATAATTGATTAATGAATCAAGTTCCACTAAGCAAATAGTTGTCGAGATAATAGGGCCGATACCTATGCCTTGAAACAGTTTGTTTTCACTGAGAATAATAAATAATTAGGGTAATTCGTTAATTAGTTCCTTCGTTAAGCATTAGTGGTTTATTGAAGTTCATTTATTAAGAGACATTATACTCTTTGAAAACGAATATACTGTTTTGTAAGACTGGGTTTTACTTGTCACCAATAAGATTATTTAAAATTTAATTTATTTTAGAACAAATAAACTGAGATACATCTAATAATTTATTTGTGTAAGATTAGTTACAAGATTATAATTAGTCTAACAAAAGACGGGTTTGGTCGAGTTTCTGAAATTACGAGAGATTTCATCCGTCTTACATTCTTAACCACTATTACCATCAAAATGATTCGATATTTCTAAATATTTTAAGCTTTAGTTGTTGTTGTTTCTTTTAGAGATGTCAGAAATTCGTGCAGAGAATTCGGCACTGATTGATGTTATAAGCGGGATTATGAACATGTAAGTATATAAAGTACCACTCGTAATGGAATATAGATAATAAATTTTAATAAAACATTATTTTTTGCAGAAGCCTCCTCGGCTAAAGGAATGCAATCATTTTAACCAATGTGGCACAATCAATAAAATTTAAAAACAAATATCTTGTTTTCCTTATATAATATGTAAATTTTTATAAAGAAGACGTATATTTAAAACTGTTCAGCTAAAACGATGTTTATTAAAATCAGGTCTACAAATTAATCACTTGTCGATTTCCAGCCAGCAATAAGGCTGGATATTAAATGAAAATACAAACATTCATAAAGACATATATTTTTGAAAATGTATGTAAATTAGTTATAGTAATATAAAGTTGTAGGTAAAACTGTGATGATATCAACTGGAAAATACTAAGCGTGCGACAAGAGTGTGTCGCAGTATGACAGCAATAATTATAATTAATTACCGAGAAAAAAAATCAATTATTTGTTATCCATAGAACATAGAATATAGATTGCCTTATAAGAATTAATAATAATAATAATAAAGCCTTTATTTCCGAATTACAAGGTTTCTCCAAATCTGTTTATAAAATATCTCGAAATTCGGTCTGCCTTTTGCCACAGGCCTGCCCCAGCTCTTTGCAAAAAGTTGTGTCATTGGCAACTTTGGACATGCTGGTCATTATATATATCATCCCGCTATCGTGTTTTTGGGCGCCCCTATCTTCTGGTCCCATCTTTTGCATACCACAGTTTAAGCCGTTTGCTCCATTTAACATGTTTGCATCTCACCATGTATCCTGTCCATCTCCATTTAAGTGGTACGAGTGATACAATGTAGTATATCCGTAACATTTTATTTTTCTTATAATATCTGAATTTCTGATGTGTCAAATTTATCCCAATCATACTTCTTTCAAGCAATTTCGCACCCATATGTTATACATGGGAGAATACAAGTGTTAAAAGACTCTCTTAATGCATGTTTAGTTTGTACTTCATTATTTATTTCCTGGAAAGACACTGGTCCCTGGACCTTCTTTACCACCTACAAGCGATTATTTTCTTTATTTCCGTAGACATCTATGTTAGTCTATCAAGTTAGTCAACTACTTAGTTATGATTGCATTCATTTCAAAATACGCTTCATTTTTTTCCGCTTAGACTTTAGGCGGCTACCATTAATTATCCCGTTCCAATTGTTGTAAAATATGTTCAAGGACAGCATTGAACAGCTTAAGAGATAGTGGATCTCCTTGTTTTACGCATCTGTCTATAGAAAACGTGTAGCCTTTTGATTCCATTTTTATGTGGCTAAAAATGCCTCTCGCATCAGACAGATTTCATTGCATAAGCGATTTCTACTCGTATTTTTCGTCCACGACTTGTGTTATTCTTCAAAAAACTACTGTTTTATCTTTGTACACATTTTAGATGTGAACTGAGACTTATTGGTCTTTAGTTACCAAAGTTACACTTACCCCCTTTTTTGTGCAGGAGAATTACATGAGATTCTTTACATTGTTTATGACATCATTAAATGTCTTAGTTAAAACTGAGGTTATTGCTCATCAATTCAGGTCTTGGAGCTATCCCTGGCTTTTCTAACGCTGGCTCTCTCTTCTTCTTCACTATTGGTGGAACTTTGCCGTATTTTAATTTAATTCCTTGTTAGTTAGACTTCTGTAGTTATCTGTATCAGAATTCTGGTTATGCTTCTTCTATAGTAATCTCTTTACGATACTTGTTCAGATATGCTATTTTTTTATTTACTTATCCATTCCCTTCCGTTTTCTCTTAGTTCTGAGGGCTTTTTCAATAAGTTTTCTCGATATCCTATTTCCTTCATTATCTGTTTTGTACCTAAATGCCTACTTAAGAATCAAAAATGCAATTAGAAAATTAATTAAATCTCTTGATTGTCAAGCTATGTATATTTTTTTTTAATATACACAAATAAACAAAATTTTGTATTTATCGAATTTTCGATTAGCTTCAAAGAATATACTTAATTAGTTTCACAATTTTTATTCACATTGATAACACGATTTGGCCATGTTTGACTTAATGAGTTTTCGCTTTACGAGGACGATTGTAAAATACTTACAAATGACGCTTATTAACGTACTTTTTAATTCTTAGTCCCGACTTCATACACTCTGAGTTGTTATATTATTAACTTTCATTATCTAACAAAACCGAACGTTCTATATAAATTAAAATGAAAATTGTTTTCTTAGCACAATACTCGAAGGCGGCTCAATCAATCAATCAAGGATCAATTCGAGTATTTTTTTAAAATATTCCATGAACTGTGAGGAAGGTTTTTTTTATGAAAAGTTCAAAAAAAAGTTTGTTAAGTTAAATGTTCCATATGTAAGTTCTAAAGGATAAGATAAGTAAAAATATCATGTTGAAACAAAGCTACTTACTTTTACTTACAAGTACGTAAAAAAAAAGTTACCTTCACTTATATAATCGCATTAATGAAGATCATGATAGGCCCCCAATGACAAAACGAAATAAGAATAGTTTAATTTTAGTTGTTTAAGTTTATGGTAATCTTTGCCGCGCATCACCACTATGTGGAACCAGCTGCCCACTGAAGTATTTAGGAGATTGTTGTTTGTCCTGCCAAATTCAGTTGGTCTGTCGGACACTGCCACTAGGGTGCTATCATTAGTAAGGTCAATTCTTGAAACCAGCTGCGTCATGTGGTCCCCTTATGAAAGGTATTATAGGGATATGATTGAAAGGGTGCAGAAAAAGTTCTTTAGAAATTTGTATAGAAGAAGGTACAATTTTTCTCCTTACCTCTACCCTAATAAGTTCTTGATGGGGGTTTTAGGGAACAATTCATTAGAAATTCGTAGAGATTTAGCTATAATAAAATTTGGTTTAAGCGTAATTAAAAACGAGACGGAAAGAGCATACTTGCTGGGGGACATCATGAGACTGTACGTTCCGGATAATTATTACCGCTGCCCGAAACACAAACATTTTTGCTGTGCGTTCGGCTCGCACTGTCCAGTGTCAACAAGCTCCCATTCCTCGGTTACTCTCGCTGCTTAATGGGTTTCTCGACTCTTCAGCGGAGATCGACCTATTTGTGAAGCGTATGGGGGTAATATACTGTGTCTTAAAAATATACTTGGAAAAGATTAGAGGATAGCAGGAGGTTTACTTTCAATTTTGTAAATAGCTTAATTGTATTTTATTTGAGTTTTATGTTACTTTTAGTTAGAATTTGGCCATGCATGGTCTGTAAATAAATAAATCAATTAAAAAAAGAACCAACACAACTTAGGATCCTTCAAGCATACCTAAAAGACCGACAACACACTCGCGAGCCCTCTGGCATTACGAGTGCCTGTTTTGCTGTTCTACAAAAAAAAACAAGATTATGTCCTTAAATTTTATTTCATAATTATTAAACTGCGAATATTCTTATCATAACTCTCCAAAAACAACCTTCATTTCTTAGCCGAGAGATCTGAAAAAAAGATTCAATTATTGTATCTAAAGTTTATGGGAAATTAGATATACATTTTTCGCTGTAATACGAGATATACTCACACATTTAATAAAGCACTATTGACACCAAGTAGTGACGGTATTCCAATGTCTGAAAATATAATTCAATTATTAATGTTTGAATTACTGAATCTATATGTATATAGATATGAGTAAACCCATGTATACACCAACAAATGTTTCAGACACATTGTGTATTTCTGTGCCTTATGTGACTAAAATTACGGTTTCGCCGGGAAACTGTTACTGTTACCTTAGTGGGTTCATCGACCTTTTATTGCTTTAAAACATAATGTACACAGTGAAATAAACTTTGGCATCATTTTGCATTGAATAAAAAGTTAATAATAAAAAAAAAACATAAAATACTTACTCCAACCTTGTGGTGCACTACAAATACTCGCAATTTGAATTAGAAAAATAATAAAAATTAAAAACAAAGTCAAAATGTTTATGGACGTCATGGTGTCAACAGACAATAAATTAAAATAGTTACCTATACGCTAAATTTATGTGTTTTACGTTGTATTTTTTGTTATGTTAAATTGTAAGAGGAAATTGCAAAGACATTGATAATTTCAATGTCTGTCGGTTTGTTAGATTATTAACTTTGACTAAATACGTAGATTTCGTGCGTAATTCAAAATATCATTTTTTATCGTTTTTTTTTCACGGTATTTTAATTCACCGATATCGCTGTTGACCTATCAGAATCATTTAGGGTTGAGTAAGAATACACTTTTCGCCTTGAAGTGTCCTGCGCATGAGCATCGGCTTCGGCTGCACCTAGGGCCTGGCCAGGGTCATGCTTTCTTTAAATTGTTACGAAACAGCTTACTGTTAAAGTAAATAGTTTCTGTGTAAAAACGATTTACTTTACATCTAACGGCTCTTGCAAACCGGGGTTTATACTCATGGTGGAAAATAAAACATCTGCTTTGTTCTAAATCAATATGTTATTTTACGTTTTAGTAATATTATATCTAATTATATCACATTTTGAATTGTTTTATTGCACTTTGCTACCGCCATATTCGTATTGTTCCGGCGCCATTTCCTCTACAGGGAATTCCTCCATGACCACCTGAAAAATTATAGGTACATGTTATCTAAGCACCTTCATTATTTTATTCTAAGGGAGCGTTCAAACCTTACGAACGTCACGCAATTTTTGGAGATTCTTCAACCGAATAGGAATCATTTCATATAATTGAAGACGAGAATACGTGTAAGTTAGAAACATACAACTAGTCTGCATAAGTACTATTTCATTTGAATAAACATAATACTGCTTACATAAATTAATATAACAAAAAACAATAACTAACCTTAAAATATAATATTAAAAGGAGTCCCTTTAGGCAAGGTTCCGAAGGTACTGGCAGCGTTCCCCCTTTGAATAGCCAGACTAATTAATTATTTTTCTATTACTTATTAAATATTTTTGCAAACATGTCATACAAAACTATTAATACTTTTTATATTTAGAAAATGAAAAACGGCTTAATGTAGAAAGTTGCCAACACTTTTATTGTTTTTCGAAGTAATCTCCGTTCCTCATATATCCATTGCCATAATATAATTAAAAATAGGCAAAATAAAGAACGAATTGTCTTTAATTAATATATATAAATCGTCAATAGTTAAAAAGAATAAATTACATTTAAATAATGAAGGTTGAAATGAAAAAGTTAATTACTTTTATTATTGAAAAGTCGTCAAGAAAAGATAAGATATGTGAAGACATTATAAATATGTAGTTCTTTAGGAAATTAACATTACAGATTCAAGTGGCCTTCAAACAGTTTTTGTTTAACTAAGGAATATTTCCAGCAGTTATATGCATGATTTTTAAGGCTTTTTATAGAACATCTAAGACTGGGCAATAAAAAAATATCACAATATTAAACATGTATCTAGAAAATGTTTATCCACCCACCACCCTAGCAGTTAACGAGCTTATAACAGAACTCTAGAATAATAATGTTATTTTATATCTACACGGTGGGGTATGCGAATGATATAGCTATGTTAGTATCGAGGAACTTTAAAAGTGTTGGAAGGTCGTGGTCCACAATTGCCTATGATGCACTGCATTTGAATTTGGATTATGTTTTTCTGTACTTTTGATGTGCGGTGTCATTTATATATTCATTTTATATTTTCTCATACAAGTAAACACAATGTTTTCAAACATTATTTACGTTTTATTTAATTGCTATAGCCGCTAGTCCTCTCTATCAGAAAGCACCATATTTGATCTCATGAGAACGGCCTGCAAAGTATTTGACACAAACAAACAAACCTTGAATATATACTAAATAAAGCAACGATCTCCTTCTATCAATACAAAAAGATTCTAGGCGTTCAAAAAGGGGTTTATCGCCTAAAATAACTTTATGGCTATACACTGCCTTAATTAGGCCAATGCTAACTTATGGAGCACTTTTTTGGTTGTCAAGATCGAAAATCCTAATGGCGATCACGAAACTTGGACGCTTCCAGAGGCACGCCTTGTCCGCAGTAAGCGGTTGTATGAAAACAATGCCAACAGCAGCGCTGGGGATAGGCCTTCAAATTGTACTCCTAGACCTCTACTTAGAGCAGGACCCAGCACTAGCCACTGCCATCAGACTTATACTCCTGGAGATAATACCACTACAGGTTCTCATCAGGGTGATAGAGTGATAATAGCCGTTCATAGCCGCACCATGTCATAGGATCGCTAATCAAAATATTTTCGACAGTAAGTATCATGTACAAATCAGAGAAGAGGAACGTGATCAATCGACCCTAAATGACCTACACTTATATACCGAAGGCTCAAAAACGGGTTGTGGCTCCGGCGCTGGCATATTCTCTCTTGATCTCAATTTCAATATACTTTGAATTCAATATACTATACTTATCCATGTTTATAATACACACAGATCGATTTTCTCAATGTGAATGCGTCACGAAATTAATAACTTCTGTATTAAATTCGTATCCGACAGTGCATCTGTGATAATGCTGCTAGAAAACTAAAAGTCAAACAAACTGATACTGAAGTGTCTCAATGCACTGGAGGATATGACCATGAGAAACATGGTTACCCTACAGTGGATAAAAGGACACAGTGGATGCTGCCGACTAGCTTGCGATGCTCCGCAATGATACGTGCGAACCTGGATTCGCCAAACTCCCACAGAACTCAAACATCACCGATGCTCGTGTAACGCGGACTGTAGACCAAAATGGCAACTTGGTAGTTTACACGCTACTGACAAAGAGACTTCAAAGCCTCAACAAAACAAATCTAAAAACAATTATGGACCACCCTCTCTTTAATAAACATCCTTTAGTCCTAGGCACGACAGACAGTCCCTTGTTCAGTACAGGGGAACCAGTACGTAGTCCTGGAATGCGTTGCTGTAGCTTCCCAACGTGCAGAAATCCTCAGTGAGGTCGCTCTGTGAAGCGACGTGCCCCGGAGACTTCTGTGCTTCTGCTTCTTCATTGGCCAGGACTTTGCCCAGAATATCCTAGAATAAAGCAAAATAGATAAGTATGCCAGCTGCTCGCTGAAAAATTTCAGAACCAATTCGCCTTAGGGTCCTTTAAGAAAAGAGCGTACCAATTATTTAATGGCTGGCAACGCACTAGCGAGCCCTGTGGCATTGAGTGTCCATGGGCGGCGGTATCACTTGAGTTTGCCCCGTTGTATAAAAAAGTATATAAAAATAAACAGGTTTTGTGTAGACATAAAATAATATAATAATAGCTATTATTTATATCCATTTGCAATTTATTAATAAATAATAATAATAATAAGCCTTTATTCCACATCTTTGACATACATTTGATTGAAATAAAAAGAAAAATTATAGTTTTACTAAGATGCGGCCCCTGTCCGGGAGAAGGCCTCCTCCAACTTTTTCCACCCTACTTTATTTTTTGCCATCGTCATCCAATTTCTGCCAGCTACCCTCTCGATCCCGTCGGCCCATCGCTCCATTGGTCTTCCTTTCTTTCTGTTTCCTTTCGGACCCGTCCATTCTGTTACTGTTCTAGACCATCTGTCATCTGTACAACGGGCTACGTGGCCTGCCCATCTCCATTTAAGGGCATAATGCTCAGCATCAATAATATTGGTTTTTCTGCGAATATTTTCACTTCTATGTTTGTCGCGTAATTTTATTCCGAGAATACTCCTTTCTATCGCACGTTGGCACGAACGTATTTTGGCTTTTGTTTTGTTTTTGAAAATCCAAGTTTGTGCTCCATATGTAAGGCAGGGCAACAGGCAAGAATCCACTACCTTTTTCTTTAACTTAATTGGGAGCTTAGCTTTGAGGATTTCTTTTAAGCTCCAAAACTTCTTCCAAGTTGTGGTGACGCGGCGCTCCAGTTCGTTGTCATGTCTTTGTTTCTTAAATGAAACTTGTTTACCAAGATAAGTATAGCTGTCTACATACTCGATGTCTGTTCCGTTAAGCATAATCGGGTAAATGTTGTTATTTGTTGCAACTTTTGTTTTCGAAGTATTTATTTGTAGTCCTATTTTTTTGAAATAATTTCTGGTTTTGTTTTCTTTATAGTCACGCTTGCCAAACTTTGTTTTATAGCCGTTTCAATCTTTACGTAGAATGAGTCTATGTTATCTTCGTGTTTCCAGTCGATTTGTTGGATTTTTAGTTTTAAAGCTGTGGAGGTATTCCTGCTGATTTACGTCAAGCGTAAAATCTGTTCTAGGTGTTTTGAAACAAGCTCGACTTTTTTTGGCTTTACTCAGTAGGAGAGTGCCTCTCAATAATCTGTGGTCGCTTTGGAAGATTTTATTATTTATGATTTCCAAGTTTGAGAAGGTACTTAGGTACGTTGCTCAGAATATAATCTATTTGATTTTTATGTCGTTGGCCTGGAGACATCCAAGTCCATAGGTTCTTAGTTTTCTTTTTAAATATTGTGTTTATGATGGTGTATCTATTTGCTTGCGCATATTGCAGCAGTAGGTCGCCTCTGGAATTTCTGGTTCCATAGCAATAGGGACCCATGATTGAGGGCTCGATATTTTGTCTCTGACCAATTTTGGAGTTCAAATCTCCCATAACGATAATTTTTCCATGAGCTAGTTTTTGTGCTGCTTCGATATTCTCATAAAAGGTATTGACGTCCTCGTCCGGTGCGTCACATGTAGGGGCATAGACTTGTACAATTGATATATATAATGAATCAAATTTCAGAATTAAGAGACAGACTCGTTCTGATATCCCGATATAATTATGAATATTTCTTTTAAATAACTTTTTGATTATAAACCCTATGCCGAAATGAAGGGTCATTCCTTTGTCTTTCCTGTGTAGCATAGGATATGATCTTCGTCTTCTATTATCTCCTGTCCCATCCTTCTGGTTTCAGATAGCCCATATAATGTCATATTTAATATTGGATAATGAGTGCTTTAAATGAGGGCGCTGGGGTGAAAGTAATGATTTTACGTTGTATGTGCATATGTATAGTTTTTGGCAAGTTGAAGGGTTGTAGTCTTTTTCTCCCGCGGTGACTAGCCGTGTTGGGAGAGGTGGAGGGGGCGCTTGTAATTGTTATTCTGTGATTTTTAGAGATGTTGTAGCTTCTTCTAGAGCGGGACGTTTTGAATTTGTTGTTTTTGTCAAGTAGTTATCAATGTGGTTGTTTTTATTTAATTTTTTCGCTGCTTTTCTAATTTTATTTGTGTCGCGGATGTCTTCTAACGACTCTGGTGACGATGACTGGTTTCTCTTCTTTTTTCCTAGTCTTGACCTTTCAGAGTCAGTGTTTTGATTCTTTAAGAAAATAATTTTATCATATTTTAGAATCGCTAGTCTTCCTTTTTCTCGTTCTGTGTTGACTACTATTTGCAACTCCTTGTGTTTATTCAAAATTTCTAGAGGAAAATCTTCTTTAACATAATACGGTGCTGATTCAATTTTTTTCTTTTGTTTAAGGATTTTTATTTTTAATCCCATCGTTGCTAGTATGATAACTATGGGTCTCGTCTTTTCCCACTTTTTCCTAGTCTTCTTATGTATTCGATGCTGTTTTTGTGGCATTTAATGTTCAAACATTTATCGATTATTCCCACAAGGCTTTTTTCTAGGTCCCAGTAGCTGTTTTCTTCGTACTCGACGCCAAAAATAAGCAGGTTTTTTCGTCGCAAGTTTCGCTCTAGTTGGTTTATTTTACTTGTTTGCATTTCAAGTTTTTCCTCTAAGATTTTGTTTTGGTTTTCCAACTCTCTAAACTTTTCATTTATGCTTCGATTAATTGTCTCTTTAATATCTTCCTTCATATCCTGCATATCGAGTTTTTGTTGGTTGATTGCCTCTTGCATTGATTGCAATATACTCTTTATTTCTTCCATTCTATCTGTTCTTTTACTCCGAATCGAAAGTAGAATATAAAAAATATATATAAAAAAAATAAAAAAAACAAATTCGACACAATATGAATATGTTCCTTGATTTGATCTGTGTTCCGTTGATTGAGCGTCATCGGCTTTCGGAAGCGGCCAACGAGAGATATGCGTAATTACTTGAATTTCTTTTATATATTTAGTTTTGCAAGTGACTTTTGGCGTGATGCCTAATTAATTGAAATATGCTATCAGTCACGTATACACTTTCACAGCAAAATATGATAATCAACGTTCCACAATAAATATACTTCACTTTAGTCTCTTTTTTTTCACTTCCGACTTCACAAATTATAGAAAAGTTAATATTAGCAGGTTGGTCCGTTGCTGAGTCACTCACTCAATACGTTCCAGAAAATGTTGTTTTTTAACTATTTGTTCGAAGTTTATGCACTAAACATTTTGTAGGTCGTTTGTATTAGGTTGTTTGTCGTAGTTTGTATCGATTTACGTTTTTTAAACATAAAATTGCACTATATTATTCACTGATTATATTTATAATAACATCTGTAAGACGGAGCTTGTGTTGACGGTTGCTACACGCACTACCCAATTCCAATTGAAATGAATTTATTAATACTAATTAAATAATGTAGATCGGGAGTGTTATCAAAGTTTTCAGAAGAACCGAAACAATAATCGAAGAAAAAATTTAATTCCTAACTTAACTTCCTTACTTAACCTCGGATATTTCTTTTAAATTGTGACTCAGTTGTGCTCATTTATCATATACAAATCTAATGTTACTATTCAAATCCGTGATTATTGGCAGGTATTTTTAGAAAAGATTTTAAAGTGTGGAAAAAAAACTTTAAATCTCTCAATATTATTTTATTTACAAATTATAAAATACGTATAATAACAATTATTATGAATATAAGTAGCTGTACCAGAAATGACCAGAAAATATTAAATATATAAATTGTTATTTCCAATCCATTAAAAAAGTAAAAATATTTTTCTAAATATATTTGTGATCTTTTGGTAAAATATTAAAACTAGTCTACATTATTCTAAATTCCAAAGTTTAGCAACAGTAAAAAAACACGATTAAAAACATTACAAATTCATCTTAACATTGTAAAAATCCAACAAAATTTTATTTAAAAAAAAGATATAATTAAAATTCTTATTTTAAATTTTTAACAAAAAATGCACACTTGAACACTGTCAAATGTCATACAGAAAAATGGCAGATGACAATTAACAGAATACAATCTCGAGTTGATCTGTTGAAGATTCAACAGAACATACATACCGAAAAATAGTTTCATTACAAAGCGCCACTTAAAAACCGGTACTGACCACGATTTTGTTCGACTAGTTGTAATAACAATTTAATTACAACAGATAACAAATTATCCTAAAGTGATGTTCAAAATTGTTCAGCGTTCGCTTACATAAACCGATTATAATAACTTTAATCTAATACATTAAAAAATCCATACATCTAGATTGCACACAAATAATGCACAAAGTAAAGGCAATAAAAATTTGGTGATATATCTTGAAAAATCGTTTTGTATTCATAAATGCTTTCCCTGGATACAAAACCTTTTTTGAAGCCTTATACTTCTTTGCAAGTAAAGTTCGTAGACAGTATCAAGCGCAAATATTTATATGAAAAATGTTATAGCGCTTTATTAATAACAATATTTTGACTTTATTTTGTTAAGCTATTAGTCTCACGACGTGATTGTGAAAGCCTTAGCAGGAACTATACGCAATATCGAACATCGTTACAGTAGATTTTTATATTGAAAACTTGAGAAGCGCTCCGTCGTCGTATTTGGAACTAAACGGAGGCACGAACATCCATCGAATAAAGTATCTATAGTTATTATATATTCGTACGTATACGTTTGACATATTTATCGAAAATTATCGTAATAGCGTATACGATTACTTGACGAATCTATCGTAAACTTCGTGCTAAGGTCTTTGCTCTCTTGTCTATAAAATTTATGACTGATAGCAATTACGTTTAGTATTTTGGTTCACCCATAAAACAACAAGTACAAAAAAACATTTTGTTATATCACTCTGCAATTGATAGGGATATAAAATCAGTCAGTTTCGGTAACGTTTTACTTCTACAATTTCCAAACTCATTCACAGATTAAAAATTAGCAGATTCATAGACAAACATAATCCTACAATAATTTACACTCGACCCAGCCTTTTATATTAATTCACTGAATAAATCAAGTGCGTAATAAAATATATATATATATATATATATATATATATATATATATATATATATTATTCTAAATTACATGGCCATACATACTTGTACATAAACGCCGTTACATCTATTGAGAGTAAAATTCATTTAAAATAAATATTTACATTTAGTCACTAATATAAAAATCTAATCACTAGCCATTTAATTCGCAATTATATAAAAAATGTTGCGAACTACGCTGTCTTTTTGGAAATAGCCCAGTGTTTAACTTTCACTTCAAATATAATTAATTCAATAACCCAAAATAAAAACTAAAATATTTTGTATCTTTCTTTCAAACGACACGTACGCGTTAAAATAGAGTACTCAGTTTCCAGTTGGTTGTCAATTAACAGATTTGTCAACTGTCAAACTTAATGTCATGCCTTTTGAGTTTCAAGAATTACCTGTTCAATGGTGTTGTTGCAATTAAAAATAACATGTACATTCAAACTGACGTAAGTCTTTTGTCTAATCAACACGAATTAATTTGACATTGACAGTAGTCAGTTTACATTAACATTTTCCAGAATTATTCGCTTTAAGAATTAAAAATGTATTCAAAAAGGTTTTCATATATTAACTCCTACAATTAATTAACAAACAGACAGCGTAATTCAGCAAAAACTCAGTCCCATGTGTGTGATGTACACAACTATTATAAAATGAATAACGTGAAATAAAATGAATAAAAACACATACAAAAAATATTATGCAATTACCTAAAGCTAACACTGGATAAAGTAGATTTTAGTTTAAAAATACATTACGTCATTTGCTAAACACGTAAAAATTCTTCTACTAAATCCAATACATTAAAATAATTGTTCAATTTAAAAAATATGCCGCGTCAGTTTATACGCCCAAACGATTTAAAAGGTATTTAAGATATTATTTCTCTATCGTTTGCTTTATTTAGGCAGAGATAGCCGATATATTTATCGAACTTATTAAAAAAAAGTTTTATGCTTAGTGACGTCATAGCTTCAATGACAACTCGTTGATCAAAACATTCGTTATATGAGGTCAAAACAGGCAGTGACCATTTAACAAACAAACCTTTAAATATAAATTTCGCTACAACATCAAAAATATTGCACAAATATCGCTAAAAATAGAAAACGTCATCTAACAATTCAAAAATATTTGTCAAAATTCGACTTCTGTAAAGAAAACTGATTTTCAAAGGTCCCTTTCCGAGTTTAATTTTTATTCTCTGGTTCAACGGGATAAGTATAATACAGTCAAATCGCTATTTACGACTTTTATTTGTGGTGGAAATTTTATGGTCCTTCGATCCGGATTCTCGTTAAATTGTAAATATATGTTTTGTCGCCTTGAAGCATCATAGCAGTATATACCTATTATATTTAGGTTTTTATCGTATATTTCAGTTATTAAACATGTCCATGTTTGTATCGGCACTTGTTTATTTATGAATATATAAAACATTATTTGTAACGTCCTAGAATTCATTCCATAACCCACTCATTTGCCAAAACATCCTTCTGTTACCGTAAATATAGCAGTGCCAACTTTACGCATTTAGTATTTTTACATTCACACGGAGTCCTCGTACATTGTCGATGTACGTCAGAGTTGTGTGTCAGGGTTAGGCGCGAGTGGCGCGTCTTGAGGTGTATCTTGTCTTTCTCCAGGATTCATGTCGATGCGTCCCGCCCGGCTCCATACTAGCATATCCATTATAAACGCTAGGAACATTAGACCGGATGACAGACCTGGAATGCAAACCAACTTTATTAAGTAAATATTTATAAACGTTTACAAAATTCGCGTTTATATTTCTTATTTTGTATTTATGACCGGCGAAAACCAAAGACAATATTACTACCTATATAATGGTCGTGACTAGACATAATATTCATATCCGACGAATGTTCTTTAGTTTTGGAGGTCGAGTAGTAGCAGCCATTAAAAGTGAATCTTGACTAAGTTATTCCACCAAGTAATTAAATCAAAGGCTTTTTCTACATTTCTATTATGTGTAAAAAATAGGAATTGCTGAGCATCAATGCGAATGTACACACACAAAATTTCTATGAAATAGTCATTATTATTGCCTATCTACCATATAAAGTGTTTAAAGAACTTTAGGCTCTCCGAATAGGCTTGAAGATTTCTGAATAATTCAATATAGTTATTTTTTACATAACGTGATGTCAATCGGTAATTTCCACTGATCAAGTCACTCCCACAACATTCCTAAGAAAATATAAATCACGCAGCGTCATCACGCGATCGCGTCGTACACGTGACTGTATATATTAAATATGACACAATTTATGTAAATCGAGATGAAAAAAGCAATTTAATATTGCATACATTGTTATCATTAAAATCATTATATGCCATTACACCAAGCCTGGATGTTTTCTCAAATCGAACATTTTTATCTTCCTAAATCGATGAAAGATCGGTTTGAAATTATGAATCTGAATATATTTCTATGGGTCTTTTACTGCTCTACCCGCAACCTTCGGCATGGAAATAAGATGAACTGGTAGTGATCAATTTCTGTAAATTCCATCGAAAGTCGTCAGTGAGCCCTCCCCCACTATTTATTATTAGCAAAAGTGCAATTTGGGTTGTTTAAAGAACAAATAATAAAGTCCAGACCGTATCTATACACAATTTTTCATTCATTCTGCAATTTCTTAAGTTAAAAGATATCAGTCACGGTAAATTCGTATCCAATTTTAATATAGTTCCTTTAGATAATTTCCAACGCTAACACAGAGGACCGGGGCCTATCTATCGCACTCACCCAGGAAGAAATGCCGCAAGCTGTCACTGTCATACGATACGCAGCCGCCAAGTACGCCGCAGGCGACGTCTCGCAACCGACAGGCCGCGTCAACTGCCGCCCCGAACACAATGGGGCAAGGGACATTCCCAAACACTCCAATGGCGAACTGTATCACCCCCATCGCCATGGCCTTATCTGAAACGGACTTAAACTCAAAACGAGACGGGATTCGAACAAATTGTTCCCAGATTTCGAATATAACACATTAGGAATAATGGATCACTTTTAAAGAAAGCATTGTTAAGTGTCTATGTGATACCTAATCCGCCGTTTTGCTGGTATTTTTTTCGGCTTACCAAACATCTCTAGTATTTTTTATTTATTTTTTGAAACATGATTACCAAAATTGTCATAAATTTTAGATAAAAGAGCTTGTAACATAGATATAGTATTAATGATGAGGTAATAATAATAATAATCAATGGCGCTACAACCTTTTTAGGTCTGGGCTAAATTTCTGTATCTGTTTCATGATCGTTTGTGAATTGAATAGGCAAGTAGGTGATCAGCCTTCTGTGCCTGACACACACCGTCGACTTTTTGGGTCTAAGGCAAGCCGGTTTCCTCTCGATGTTTTCCTTCACCGTTCGAACATTTAACATTGTGCACATCCGGGGATCGAACCTACGACCTCAGCGATGAGAGTCGCACGCTGAAGCCAACACTGTGGCATGTGGTAAACTTCAATAAATAAGTAACCATGTTAGAGATATAATCACAGTAGTTTTATTGTGTGGGCAGATAATTATGTGTCTGTTTTGTACTCTAAAACAAAGTAGAACTAGATAGGATTAAAAGAAAACACTTTTTAACCGGATTGAACCTATGTATTATTATAAACTTGTAATTATTTTACATCATTTTAAAATTAAGTTTTCCGACGTGGTCACGGTGACTGATAGAATTATGTAAAATAGTTAAGTTTAGCTTTAATCCGGTAAAAAAGTGTTTTCTTTCAATTTAAAAGCTAATTTAGTTAGAGATTAATTTAGTGAAATTCGCCTTCCACCTGAAAATATTAATTACATTGATTTATTATTAATGATAACTCACCATGTTTATCCGTACAACGTATAATTAACAACACAGCCCCGACTTCACCACTGGCGTGTACGAACATAATGGCCGCAAATATCGCTATGAATAAGTAGATCTGGTTGCAGGGACCGCCACATTCGCCGCTCACGGCAAACCCGCCGTTCGATATGTCGTCATACGTCACGTTTACAGCCTCGTATCGTTCCAAACTGAAACGTTCCGTCATTATTGGGACGCAATGGCTTTCCAAATCTTATTTTTTTTAAATAAGTGCAGTATTTTTGTATTTATTTAATCTGATATTTGGAATATTAAATGGTCAATGTATTAAAAAGTCTAAGTAGAAGTTTGTAGGTGTGCAAAGGCTGTCAAATCATTTTTGTATGAAATTTGACAGCGCTCACGACGAGATGACTTGAGTTACGAATTAGAACATGGAGTTTAATTTTTGATATTCTTTGAAGCGTCGTTCAGTCAATCACAATTTTAAAAAATATGAAATCTGGCAATACATAAATGCAAAGTGAAGGTAAGTAAATGTGTGATATTTTATTTTTAAATTTTATAGTCTGGTAACGAGTGTAATAATGTTAATTTACCATAGACTAATAAGATTGGTCATCCAAAATATAAACTTTTTGGAAACACACATGGATTTGACCTCCGTAACGTAATAATAATTTTCATAGTCTGTGAACTTATTCACGTTCGAAATTCAAATATTACGAAATGTAACTTACATTTTGTAAGCCCTATCCCCGATAGTGTTGTTATTAACACATTCGCAGTCACTGTAGTACCAAGTGCTGTTGTCTAGTCGTTTGCTACTGTGACAACCAGCTTGACACGGAGACATGTATGTGTATGAATCCTGAAAAATGTATAGAAAGTAACGTTTTCACTGTTTGTCATAAATATTTCGAAATTGTCTTACGTACATCAAAGCGAGTCCTAGAACCCCGGGTTTTAAACACACATTTTTACATACAGATTATATAGAAATACACTTGAACTATAATTGGCCTAGCGTTTTTACACCGGAAACATTGCTTCATATTTTGGATCCCGGAAGGATCAAAACTTTCAAACACGAATAGACTGTGATGAGACCTACAAAGCGATTGTCAAAACGTATTTAATATATTAATATTTTGAATATAGAATGCACTTTTGAAAAAAGGAAGGAAAAATTACGCAAGGATTCGATTTTCAAAGTTTTCTATCCAAACGTAAATATTGAGTACAAACCTGCCCACAAACAGGACTATATGAGGAATTCTCGCATTGACAGCCAACACTACAAGTGAGGTTGTTGTCTGTCGTACTCAACACTCTGAAGGATTCTTCGGGACAACTCACAAACATAAGCAGTATCATACCTGAAACAATAAACAAGTTTTATAAATCAAAACAATTCTTATATTCAAATTTCGAACTATAAAGAAGCATTCTTTGCTATTTAATAAAGGGATATACATGTATAATGTCATCGCATTAATACATATATCTTATATTTTCTATTTAACAAAATATATGAGCGAAAAAATATAAGCTAAAATCTTTACCAGCGCTATAGATGGCAGCAGTTGCAGCTGTCCAGGCGGCAACTTGTCTCGCACTCGGGACCAGCTTTAGTATAACCACTCCGGAGGTGATAATACCTAAACCCATCACCAGAATACCGCCAAGACCTGGAAAAATGAGCTTCTATGTCATTTATTGAATATTATTATTATTATAGTTCAAATTCAATTTCCACATGAAATCAAGTGTCTAATAACAAATTCCGTTAAAAAGTAGAAGACCCTAAAAATGCACTCATAAGAATTAACTATACTTTTTATGTTAAATTGATTCTAAATTTACATTGACTACCAGTTCGCAAGTCAAGGGCATAGAGCGGGCAAGAAGGACTGGCAAGAAACTCTCCGCCAATTTTTTAAACGCCAAGTTTTGAGTCATACAAATTGTTTGAAATGGAGAAAACCAATCCCAAGGATAAGGATCATTTAAGTATTCGTCAAATTTATATAAAGCTTTATTGAATAATTTACGTTTAACGAGAGCTTTGAATTTATTCAGTGATCAATTTTCTCATCTATTACAGTTCTCTAATTTCGCTTGGGAGTTTGTTGTATACAATTAAAAACGAATACAATTTCCACATAAGGAGTGGTTTATCTACTAGAGCCTGGTTGGTCGTACGCTTAAGTAAACAAACCATGAAAATTAGAAATTTTTTCTAATTTTAATGGGAGTAATTCTATCCAAATTCAAATCATTTGAGTCAAATGATCAATACGCGTTGAGACACGACATGATACGTCATTCCGTCCGACGAATGACAATCGAAATTCAACGTTCATCCGAAATATCCGAACTCACAAAAGCTAGTACCTCACCCGAAACAAGGTTGGCATCGTGCGTGGGCAGTCTGAACTGCTTCTCCAGATATTTGGGCAGGAATGAGTAGACTCCACTTATGGGCATCAGATGGAGAACCGAACTGGCTGTCCTCCACATCAGGATGTCATTTGTCAACTGACGCTTGATCGTCGCAAAGAAATCTGTGAATTCGTCAATTGTCTAAATACACTACATTTGTCAAATCATTATTGTCATCATATCAGATGGCGTAGTCTTTCGAATTTTTAAACGTTTTTGACATTCATAAGCATGTCCTAAAACGCATCTATACAGAAAAAAAACGTATTTAGATTAGATTGATTAGATATTGCAAAACATTTTAATATTAATTCATCTATGGCGTAGAACACTGATTCTTCTGACTCGACTTTATGATTTAATCTAATTGAGATTTATCATTTGTCATCTGACGTTTAAATTTAGTTATAGCTAATAAACCCGAATGTGCTGTTTTGAGAGACTGGGTTCATATACATGCCTATGTACCTGGTGCCTCGAATCAACGGAGATTTATGAATTAAATGTTTAAATGTTTTAATAATTTTGCTAACATAGTTATAAGTATTACACTACTCTACGATATATGGACTTATAATGGTCTGAATTAAATGATATTTATTATTTTATTTAAATTTCGTCACTTAATCTGTGAAACATGCAGAAAAATAAAGTGGCCATGATTTTTTTATTACATTAAAAACATGAAATAGCATTTAAATATCTAAGATAAGGTATTGTAATGTCATTATCTTCTATCAATTGACGTTTATTTGACGTAGTTTTTGGCTTAATTTATCCGTACGCTTGGAAATAATTTACGCACATTCGTTGAGGAATGAGACTTTATATTAGTAATTACATTCTTACTTTAAAAGCGTTAATAATGAAATTATTATTGTTGAATACATCAGCTTTATTTCCAAATGATAAAAGCAAACTTGTAATTAATTAATAAACTTGTAAAATACCTTTAAACAACGGCTCATTCTTCTCTTTAATCTTCTTGGGAGGCGGTGGTAAAGGACTCTGTCGTATTTGCTTCGGGAAACAGAACATCAGAGAGGAGAGGATCACCACGAATCCTGCTATAAACACCATACCTAGAATTGACAAAACATAACTTTAGTAAAAGATAATAAATAATAAAATATATATAAAAAAGTAGTAAAGTATAAAATGGCTAACTATTTTTCTCTGTCAAAATTTTCAAGGTTGTAGCATGTGCCAAAGTCGTGATAGGGATATCCCACGATATCTAATACCATAAATGTCATTTAAGTAAACAAGAATAAAAGTTTTCTCACACTTCGGCCACATTTGTAGTTATTTAGCTAATTTACATACTTAGCAAACTATATCTATACATATTTAAAGTACAAATGTATGACGAAGATTTAGTTCTATTATTTATTATGTTTTTTTCTATAATACACGGGGCAAACGGGCTTATCTGATGTTAAATGATACTGCCGCCAATGGGTATTCATCGTCCAAGGGCTAGCAAGTTTAAATTGACCGAAATGACAGTTATTGTGACGATATTGTAAAAATATTTGTCAAAATACACGAAACCCATGCGAGCGAAACGGAGGGTCGTATTTACTGACTATTAACTTAGTCGTATCGGTCTAATGAACGCAACACATAGTAAACAACAAAAAAACCATGATAAGCAAAGAATTCTAAGGAACAAAACAGCATTCATACATTATTTATTAGCGCTCTACAAAATAACATTACGCCCATTATCAATGTACGTTATAATACCAAAATCATTGAACCTTGTATGAGGCATAAGATAATAGGACTTCAACCGTGATAATTATCAACTATTCACTAATACAATTGCCAAGTTAACTTTGAAATAAAGTTAAAAAAAATCTCAATACCTGTGTGGTCAAAATGCTAAAGCACACCATAATTACAAAACAAATGCCGGCATTGAACCAAAATGGATCCTGATACATCAAAACAGACCACACTTGCGTTTACAAGGTCATCCGGCCAGCGCCAGTCAAGGGCGTTTACTAGACATTTAGGTACGTATTATTTTACTCGAATTAAAACTGAACGTGCTTTAAAAATTAGAATTGGAGATAGGGATTTAACCTATTGACATAGACGAGGTCACTAACCGGTTTAGAAGTAAAAGTGAACGAGGTGGCCGCTAAAACCCACTAAAACCTCATTACAACCGATGGTATAATTGTCGACAACGAGGCGCGCAGCCTTGGCCATGACCGTGTTGATAGAACGCTTATTTTAGTCGTAGTGACGCGACATGATGTAACGAATTATATAACACAAAGCGTGCGTTGTGACCGCCAGCGTGTCGACGATGCAACAGAGGAAAAGCGAAAGCCAAGAGAAAATTGCATCGCAGCGCAACGCGTACCGGCTGATTTCAATCGAGCCAATCGCAACTTTATAGTAGTAAAATGCTAATAAAAGAGCATTATCTTAATGAGGATAAAAAAAAACAAATCAGTAGCGCCACAACCTTTTTAGGTTTGAGCCTCAGATTTATGTATCTGTTCCACGATAATTTGTCAATTTAATAGGCAAGTCACTGATCACCTATCAGCCTCCTCTGCAACGAGGCAGGTCCTGACAAAGTATTCCTTCACCGTTCGACCGAATTTTAAATGCGCACATAGAAAGAAAGTTCATTGGTGCACAGGCGGGGATTGAACCCACGACCTCAGGGGTGGATCGCACGCTGAAGCTGCTAATCTAACACTGCTCTTAATGACAATAAGGGTTAAGATAAATATCGTTAAAATATATACAATGAATACATTGTTACACTGTTTAATAAAACATCATGGCGGTTACAAATGTATCCATAAAACCCTTATTCATATTCAGTCTTCATCGATGAAGTTATAACTTAAAACAATAAGGAAATACGCGGAAACCATTTCGTGATTTGCGAATTTAATCTATTGCAAGTCAAGGCACGCTTAATTTCTACTTGGGTACGAGCAAAAAAACAGTGAATTGCCAACTCTGTTCTGTAGGTATTAAAGATGCCATTGTTACAAAGACTGGAATATCACTTTGTACGCATTCCTTTAGTACTTCAGTCACGTTCGTGCTTTCTTCGTGGATTTTGCGCACAAATCTGAGTCAATGGTTAAGTAACGGTAGCTGACAGTTCCGCGATGTGTGTAATGTGTATGGCTGCGAAGGCATTCCAGCTCCCATACCGTAGAGGATGTTTCAATGGGTACATTATACCGGTACAGTTCGTAAAGACCGAAGCTTAGCCAATAACAATAAATAGTTCTATGCTACACTTCGCAATTTCACGTTACATTGAAAATATATGAATCCAAGAATTTAAATATGTGATAATTTAAAAGACGGATAACGTAAACATCAAATCCACAAGGACACTGATTAATGCATCATGATTTTTAATGTATCATCTTTTTAATTTAGTTTGTTTTTTTTTCCTGTTTAGTTTTTGTCTTAATAACTGTGTATAACATGTATTATTGCACTATTATGTAATTTAATACATTTTTTTTTTCTTTACTCACAGTGGTTGCCAGGAAGAGATCGCTCGGAAGCGATAAGGCCGCCAGTTGCCCTCTTTTTGATTTAAATATGTTCAATTTTTTATTTTCTGTAGTATAACGAAGTGTTAATAAATAAATAATGCAGCTAAAAACGCATCGGTAAATTACTGTAAGAGATAACTTAATTTTTATAAGGATTGACTTACCAAGCCACCAAGCTCCAACCCATCTCGGATCACTATATTCGTATCCAGGGTCTTGCAGTGGATCTACGTATACTCTCGTACACAAAGCTCCGAGCAGAAATCCAAGTGCCGGTCCAATTACTCTGATCCCAATCGTTATTGCTGTAAAAAAGAATAAAAATATTAAATCCGTCTGCGGTCATAATAAACACACAAGGTGGCTTGCATGCTAGCATGAATTTCATTAATGAAAGTCCTACGGGAGCCAACGATGCATACAATATTAAAGATATTAATGATGAGCTGGGACATGCATTATGAAAATTGATATAAGTACAAACTGGCCAAGCGATGAAGCTAAGAAAGACTTCAGTCTAATTAAAGTTCGTTAAAGTAAATGGGTCTTATAGATATCACTAGACGCTGAAAGACGGCGAGTAGAATAGCTACAACAATATCTCTTGTATCTGAGTCACAATAATTAAAATATATAAAGAGATTTTTATATAGCTCTTATTATATAACCAAGGGTGATTGACCGAAAAACAATCAGGTACTTATGCAGCAAATGTAATCATTCGGAGAAATCGACCACGTCGCCTGCCAAAATCACCCAATGCATTTTGCTTGCATGTTCCACTTAGGACAGAATATAAATTTTAATATTATCATTATACACTATGGTGTTATTACTTAAGGTATACAGATTGCTTAACTATGTACTTTCTTTCTGATCTACAAAATAAATTCGCGAAATGCCTTTTGTTTTTCTTCTGATAATGATTTAATATTGCGTGTACCACTTTTATAACTGTTATTACCGGTTTACGTGTAATTAGCTTCAACCTACTGCATAACAATTGTCAAAAAAATTAAGTTATTTTGCACAGATTCAACTACTTAAAATTTGATTACAGTTAAATAATCAGCAGAGTGCAAATACATGGCAACGATTTTTAAAGACAATAAGCTTTCATGATGAAACAAATCGCTTTTGGTCTTGCGGTGATTATGATGATAAGATTTTTAAAAATTGCTTTTACATCAAATTCATAAACAGTTACATAAGACAACAATGGTATTAACTTTTATTTTAAGTAACAATGTTTGTTCGTTCTCGAACCGAATAGTCTCGACAAGATCGTCTACAACGGGTAGCCTGGTTTGACGAAATTAAGACAATTATGGGTCTCAACATCCCTAATACACTGAGACAAGCTGAGGATAGAGTGCTGTGGGGGCAGCAAGTCGACGTATTAGGAATTTTCAAGACAGGCACTACTTTCAGAAATGAAGACAAGAAGTTCGTTCTGATTAGTATGTGCCTACTGACTGCCGCTCAAGTTATATTTCTAGTTAATTCAATCTGAGCCCTAACCTTTTGGAGCAAAATATCAACTATCTTATTTAAAATTAAATTTAATGTTTTAATCTAACTTACAAATCACCAAATCAACTAATCATCCACAAGAAAACATTTGTCAATCAGTTTAAAATTTTCTAAAACCAGTTTACACAAGATCCATTGAGGCAACAGATGCACAACATGGGACGCGTTGAGTCCAGTTTTGTTCCTTTATCCTGTACACGTGACACGATTACTTGATACGTCAAAAGCTTTACAAATCCCTTATGAAATGTGCTTTAAGAAACATAAAGTACCGATTGTTGAAGAATAATAGACTGTTTAGTTGAGTTCCAATTATTTTCATCAAAGCTATCTTGATAGAACTTATTATGCTCAATTTCGCTTGCTACCCTTATTCTTCTGGTATTTGCTGATGTTAGGCACGTTAACAGAACAGAAAATTATAAAATATTTAAAGTAACAGAAATGAATACAGATTAAAGACGTATACAATAAAAATGGCTATGAACAGATTAACGGCTTCAGCAGCCAACTTTTAGTTAGCTAAAGATTCTAAACTTTATCAGAACAAGTGCTTCGTACACAAAACAATAGAACAAATATTAAACTTAAGAATGCATACATAATTATTATACGAATTCACAATGCAAATAGTAAACTAATTAGCCAATTGTAAAGTCCTGTTGATAACGAACTGTATATTGAAACCTAAAAACCCAAATACAGAGGATAACGTATAAAAGGCAGTAGGGCTCGAGATAACCTTGTTACATGATCTAATAAAACTGGTAAAGCTACAAGTAGGTGTAACTTTTTTGAGTCGGATTTTTTAATATGTAACTGTGCTAAAAATATATCATTTTAATCCATTTTACTACAGGTTCGAATTTTTGATTTAAATTATTAGACATTTAAAATTATCTTACTACCTGCATCTGAACTAAATTTTCGACATTTATATATATTTATCAACATGTCATAAAATAATACGTTTCTAGCTGGACACGAAAGTATAAACAAAACTGTCACTGCAAACCTTTCCTTGCAGTAAACGGATTCCATGAGGCATTTTAAACACACAATAAATTAAATGAATCAGTCCAAAAATCAGTTATTAATTAGATTCGTGCAATATTTAATGATAAACACGCCAGGTTGACTGATAGTGGTTCATTCAACTGTTTGACAACAAATATAATTAATTCTATACAAGTATGCCAAAGTAGTTTACTTCTAAGTAACTAGTATGTCGTAACTCGTAGTTTTAGTTTTCCTGTTTCATATTTTCAATACAAACTTTATGTAGAAATAAAGGACTAAAATAATTTTGTCTTAATATTAGTAAGTAAAATCTCACGTAATGATTATTGGAGATTAATTCAAATGATTTTTTTTATTAGAATAAAGGTCAAACGTGCTGGATGTAATATATAATGTAATACCCATGAACAAATTCAACGCCAGAGAAGATGTTTTAACGCCAGAGTTACAAAAGTAAAGAATATAAACACGAATTTATTACATTATGTAACTCTTTCGAGGGTCTACTCAGTCAGAGAGTACAGCAGTCTCAACTCGTTATTGGTATCTGCTGTTGTTTAAAGACCACATACACATTTTCACGTATAAAATGCCGGTAAATTTTGTCACCTCCGAGAGTCCGAGTCAATTGTTTCGATTTTTAAAAATATGCATTTTAGCAACGTAAATACAATTAGACAGGAAAATACCAAATGTTACTACAATAAAAAAATTGATTTATACTCTTCACTATAATCTGCAAATACTATCGTAATCTAATCATTGCAAAACTGACCTACGTCAACCACAATGATTACAGGGTAATATGATAGCCAAACTTGCATAAGAATATGTGAGAATTGCATGTGGTGTTGTTATACGCCTTTAAATAACAAGTACTATTAAATTTATCGTTTGTAATAAAGTTACCGCTTAATGGAATCTTTAATAATAATAATAATTTATTGAAAGAATACTGTACAAAAATGTGTAAGCTGGTACAATAGTAGGTTCGCGTATTCTGCCACACACAATGGCGCGCAAATTTGTCTTTAAAGAAGTTTTACATTTTACATTTTTTGTCATATGAATTGGTGAATTCATCATTTGTATCGTATATTTCATATCATTCGTTATTAAATTTATATCAACTACAGTGTCTCACGCAAATAATCATTTATTGAATAATACAATTTTTCCAAAAGTAATACCAAGACGGATTTTAAAGACTCTAGTCGGAAGATCTTTTAATTCTTTTGTAAATTATTGTAAACCTTAATTGCCATACAAAAGGTGATTTTCCTACACATAGGCAGTAGTTTCAATGGGAATCGAACATGGCTCAAACGCATCTGAGTATGACCTAAATAAGTTTAAGTATCAATTGTTAAAAGGCCGGCAACACAATAGCGAGCCATCTGGCATTGAGTGTCCGTGGGCGGTATCTACGGTGAGCTTCTTGCCTGTTTGCCCTGTTCTATTATATTATTTTTTTCTAGAAATGAATTTTTATACGAAAAGATTAATTAAACATTTAACAGCAGCAACGAGTTCAAAGGCAAACATTATGCTGAAATTAAACCCAGGATCCCCAGTAAACCATGGTTCTATGAGATTAAAAGTTCTAAAATTGTCACTTCTATCATATCTAGAATGCGTTTAGGACATGTATGTACATCTCATTCAAAAAAAACATTTCATTTTCCTAAATATGTAATTAATTATTTATCAAATATATTCTCGTACAATTAGAAATAAACCTCACTTAAGTACCACTTAAACAGAACCGCCTTTTAATCCCCAAGTACCAAATAATTTCATAAAACATACAATAAAACGATCGATTTCCTTGTTTTTTTGTAGACGGTTAAAGGGAATATATTTTAACAAGCTTAAGTGGCGACGAGACGTCCCGCCCTACTGACACATATGCATCTAAAACGCATCACACACGACATTTAGTAAACTCACGCGCACGGAAAACCACAATGCAGTTGCGCAATTGCACATTATACGCACGCTAGTTAAATTATACATTTAATTAGAAATTTTATCAGAATAAAACAAATTAACTCAAAATTGTATATAAAATAAAATAATACATTCTTTACTTCGAAAACTCAAACCAACTTAGCGATTTCTATTATTACTGTAGAGCTCTCGAGGAGACATTTCTACAGCTGACTTGATTTTTTTTTATAAGTCAGTGTTGCCAAAATGCTTTGTATAACGTTACGAAGCGTTGTTACGTAGTTTTGCTTTTAATATGCCACATAATTGTATTTAGGTAAAAAATTCACTTGGTTGCGGGGGGTACAGAAAACGTTACAGCTCGTTACATTGCGGTTCAAAAATCTCCAAAACTGCCATACGTAACACTTGAACGCCCCCTAACCATAGAATACCGACTTGTCTAGAAATAATTACTTACATGATAAAAAAATCCGTCTGTCCGATAAATTGTTAAACTCTACATTAAATCTAAATTTAATTGATAATGACAAAAAAAGACCGAAATTTAAGTAAATACTTCCAGTGTTCAAAACAAGGACGTAGAGCGAAAAGAAATGGCGAGTAACACACCGTCACAATTTTTATTCGCCAAGTTTTTTAAAGGAAAGGAAGCAAGAAAAAAGAAATTGTGGCAATTCAAATATGACTTTTATGGGTACAAACGTTATTACGTAGATTTCACGAACTAAACCGTGTAAAGCTATTTAGTCTTTACTAACTGCTCCAAGGGTGAGATTCAGAAACGAAACTTGCGTCTATTACTCCCGTCTGGTAAGATTTAAAGGTCGGTAACACATCCGCTAGACCCCGCCGTGGCAGGAGGCCTTGGGCGGCGGCTATTGCTTAATACAAAACGCTCGATTGCCTCCTGTCCCATAAAACAATAGATTCATCTTTAAGTACTCCCGTCTTGGGTTCGACTCATATTTTTCTTTAATACAGAACTGGACAGACGTTTGTCATCACATTGTAATTAATTGAATAATTTAAGTTACGAATTGGGTACAACTGAGTCCGTACATTTTTTTATGTAAAGTGCAATTGATTGACAGATGGATTCATTTATTTAATTCCATATAATAAAAAATGCATTAAGATTTGGTTTGACTTTTAAGTAAAAAATACTTGTGTCAGGGTTTCCAGTTCTTCCATAACAAACTTAATCCTTGTATTCCATAGCAAAGTTAATATAGTTTTTTTTTATTAAAATTTTAAATTCAATATCTATATACATTTACTTTTAAAATACGCAAAGTATGGGTTTGACATGGACTGTTCCTAATAATCTCAAAACACTGTTTATGAGATGTGATTTTAAATTTTTCTAAACATTAACACACTATTATTATCTACGAACTTTGTTTTAATTTTCGTTAGCATGAAAAATGCCTTTCAATTTTATTGAATTATGAATTGTTACTAATGCTACCTCTTATTATGATTTATAGAAGACTTAATAGAAAGGACTTTATTATGCGATTTTAAGACTGAAGCAAAGGCATTCATTACAATATTTTCTAATAAAAAACAATTACATATACAATTATAATATAATCATACAGTTGGCATTGTATGACTCTGCGTGTCAAGTGTTTATATACAAAGGCAATAGAAAATTATTGCTTTGCAAAAATTAAAATCAGAAGCGGGATGTCATCTCAGGGAAACTCTGCTCAAAATGATCAATAAGTACTTAGTGCTGTATATAGGCAAAACGATAGTGCGTTTCATGCGATTATGACCGCCATCTAGCGAAAAGTAGAAAGAAACCATATGCAACTCTATCTGGTATTGGATATAAATCTACCTTTTTATTGAGCATATGCTAATAAAAAATATCTTTTGTAGACAGACACCTTTGAAGCAACTGAATTTTGTGAAAGTGTATACAGCAAATGTTCTGCTAGGCGCTAAATTAATTCTTTATTTAGTTTTTAAACTATATAAATAGCAGTATTGTATTTCGTTTGGAAAAACACGGGCTAGATTTATTACTTTGTAAGTTTACATTGCAGTACACCGAGCGCGACGCCCCAACGAAACTCGTTTTAAAGAAACAATAGCCACCCGCATCGATACATCGAAATTATTTAATATTTTATTTACCTTTAAGTACATATACTTCTCAAAACTTACCAGTAAGACAACGATTTACAGAGAATCTTTAAGGCTTACAATAAAATATATCTATGAAGTTGTGTCTACTGTTTGAGTAAAAAATTGTCATGCCGTCCTAAATTGCGTATGCAATAAATGAGAAACGATCTATTAAGTATCGTAAGTAAAAGTAATGAGCTTATCCTGTAAGGGCATAGGCCTCCTATTATGTCAATTGTGAAGAATTGACATAATCGCTTCTCTCGCACGCATCGGTGATTAGTGAGAGTAAAATGCAAGCGAACAGCTTTAAATTACTATCATGAAACTTTGACGTTTAATTCTTTTTAAAAATATCAGAGTTACGATATAATTGACTTACCCATATACAGTGGAGACTGCCTGCTACCGACGTTGTCATCAACGTAGGGTATACCAAGCGTTGCTATCCCAGTCTGGCCCACTCCAACCACCAGGAGACACATGAAGAGCCAAGGAATCACCACCGCTGTTATAGAGGATCGAGCAGCAGTACTTTTCATATGAGCTGCATCGCAAGCTGTCGACGAATTGTCATTGCACACGGGCGCAGCTTCAGCCCGATGCGAGTCCAAATGGACGTCCATTAACTGCGTCCCATATAGTATATGAGGTACCACACATCCAATAACCCCTATGGCCAGTACGATCATCATGCATGCAATCCATCTCGGCCTGTGTCCACGGCCAGCTAGATAAGTCAGAAATAACGCTGTGCATATTTGTCCAATTTCCGTCGCAGACAGTAAAATCCCTGTCGTCTTTGATTCCACCTTATACAGCTTCTCAACTGTCGTCGTCACACTCACGAAATAAGTGAGGAACATGCCCTGCAACACCCAACCCGAGAGGAAAACCAGCATGAACACGTGAGTCGAGTGAAACACTGAGCGAGGCTGGGCGGGCGGAAGTTTGCAGTCGAGGGAGCCATTATTATTTCCGGAAGCTAACCGTTCTTGTTCCTCTGGGGTGGCCTCAACGCCTTTCATAGCGTCTTCCTGGGGTGCAAGGCCGTTGGGACCCTCCCCACCAACTGGTACAGTCACAACAACCGGTGCCCTGCAAAAAATGAAAAACAGTTCAACAAAATAGTTAAAAACAAGATTTTTGCAATTGAATAAACTCACGTCATATCGCTTGTCTACGACTAGTCTGAACAACCCCTAGCGCGACGCAATCGACACAGCGGAAACAAAATGTACGCGAAGCTCGCTGAATGCTTTCTGATAACGGGGCGACAAGGAATGTTGATTGGCGATATCGAAAACTTCTGAGTCGTCGCACCCGAAGCGACTCGAGCGCATGCTTTCGATAGGAACTGGATAAGTGAGCGATTGAGGGATGTAAAGCTGCGTGCGCGCACCCAGCCCGGCGCCGAGAGACTGCAGCGTGCACTTGCGTCTTGCAGCCGAGCGCACAGCACCCGCCCCTCGACATCTCCCCACAGGGTTTTTATTGGCTGCCTATCCGTTTTTTAACACCGTATGCGTTCACTCACGATGAAAGCCGTCTGTTCGTCGCCCTCCTCGCGAGATTCCCTCTCGCCCCGTCTGCGGAATGTCTTTGTCTCGAGCATGTCTTTACTCACTATTTACATTTTACATACAATTCAAATGTAGATGAAGGTGGGAATGAAGGTGGAAACTGTTTTTTTAATCTGGCGCACATTCAAAACGTGCACGGCGATCGTAAATCTATAAATATTTAATGAGGGCAAAATTGTATGATAAAGTTATGTGGACACCGATGCGTCAACCGTCAGGAATCAACAGCTAAGTTCGCAATTACCGGTGCGGAATATTAATGTGAATGTGTGGTACGAGTAACAGGACTCGCGAAACTTACCACCGGGGCGATGACCAGCGACACAGGTGGTCGAAGTCCTGACTGGACTATTGCACAAATAATACTAAATGCTGGCGAATTTGTCGAAGCCAATGTATTTTCGTGAGCCGATATGTTAACTGCATTCTCTGATAGTGAGTTATGACATATGCAATGCACGGGTTATCAATATATTCTTATCGCGTTGATAATGGGCGCGAAGCGAATAGGCCGGCCACTTGTTGAGCGGGTTACTGGCCTAACAACCTTAAACAGAATGCCCTATTTAACACATCAAGCTCTAGTCTGATAGCCTTGGTAACACTTGTTAAAATATGCCTACAGATATTGGAGGCATGACTGTCCAATCCTATACGTCCTCAGCACTTGTGAATCAATAAAACCAATAAGTATCGCAAAAAACTGTTACACATTTAAGACAAAAAAAAATTTGACTGTACTTTTAAATAATTACATATAACTCTGTATTCGGTCATTATATATTCAACAAATACATTGGCTTTGTATGTTACCTGTAAGATAACTTATACATAAATAAACAATTTAAACTAATAGAAAGTTTCAAGAGGGAAACGCTAAATAATTCGAAATATTAAAACAAATCATTAGGAAACTCTAATTTATGCTTTAATTAACTCTCTCTTTCGTCTTGGCACAGATTGTGTCGGTTAATATAATAAACACTTACAGCAATAACAATCATAGTTCTCAGTAGTTTCTTCTAAATATATATTTATTTAATTAAAACACCTGTGGATACCACAGTTTACAAAAATAACTCTTGCATTCTCCGCCTGGTGCCTAGATAGGATGTATGTGTAAATGAACAAGTATGTATATGTAAACCTAGCCGGTAAAAATGAAGGTCATACGGTAGTACAGTTATACATCCCATTATAGACAAGTATCTTTTGGCAATCAGATGAACTTAACCCTATATATATATATATCTGCCAATTGTGTTACTAAGCCACGGTAATTGGGACTTCTAACACATATTTCAATTTAATTGGATGGCAACGAAAATAATATCTTATAAAGAATCCAAAAAAATACTCAGATTGAAAAAATTGAAGAAATCTGCATTTATACAAACATAAAAACATAAATATTTTGTTTTAATATTAAGAGTGCATTTGTTTTTTCGATTTAACTTTTTCGAATTTTTTTTTTTGTTTAAGCACTAAAACCAATATAAAATATTAATGTTCATTGAACAACGAAATACCGCTTAATATAATTCCAAAACACGCAACGCTTAATCATCAACGTCAACCCATATCAAAATTTGTCTGTGTGTACGCAAAAAGACACTGCCAAATCTGCATTTAGATACACGAAAAAAAAAACGACATCTGCATTTAAAAATTTAAATTACGAATGGCAAAAATTATTCAGTCAATTCTCGGACTTTAATAAAACAACTTCGCATACATTGATTGCATACACTCTGTTAAATACAGTCTTAAGTCGAATTAAAACAAATGCTTATATATTTTAGGCTGGTTTAGTTACAAATGAGGAAAAAAATGTAAATAAGTGGCTCTACAACCCTTGGTCTAAAATGTTAGTACTGATTGATTATAAAAATCACAAAAAAATTTAGGAAAAGTCAGTAATATTAAGATTAAACATGAGAAAATCATCTCAAAATGTTAGTTCACAGACTATAAATTAACTTCTGTAAATGCATTTGTGACTGCAGTCTTATCTATATTATATTTGTTTTCCTTTTTTTACATATTTGCACTTATGTCAACGCCCTACACCCAAGGGACCGCATAATATCAGTGTTGGTGTCTTTACATGGAGTCCCTGAATATAAATAAATAAATAAATATAATTCAATATAAATTTTATAAATAAGTTTTTTTTATTGTTCATGTAAGTCCTGTCTAAGAAATTGTCATTATTTCTATTATTCCTTATTTATGCCTTAACAATAGTATGTAGAAAGTCGAAAGCTAATTTTGTATGAAAATGACAGTTCGTGTTGTAAAATTTCCTGACACGTGTAGTTTTGTGACATCCTGGATTCGAACTAACGACCAACACACCTACCTATTCATCTATCATTCATCACAGTGTTGTTATATAACATTGGTGAATAAATGTTTAATCCATTATAAACAAACAAAATCTTTCCTCTTTTTCATATGTGTATAGAAATTAATTAAAAATATTTGCTTATTTTATTTGAAAGAATGAATAACATAAATAACAATGCCGTCGCTAAGTAGTTCCAGAAAAAATTCAAGTCCTTGAAAACGAAAAGAGAATAATTGGACAAGGAGACTCATAAATTTAGCAACAAGACACTACACAGTTGCACGCGCATTAATCATGCATATATATCTTATTTATAATCATATATATTTCCACATTACCTGTTAGTTGCAAGCAAAGCGCAGAATTGGTCTAGTGGACGATTAGGCCAACAAATATGTGTTCGACGATACCTAACTGCCTTGGTATTTAGTGGGACTCGATGGGAAATGCTGACCTTACCGAAAGTAATTCTATTAGCCAGATGCGGTAGAAGTCTGTTATAATTGATCGAATTAAGTGTATTTAACGCACGCTCGTACTTTGAAGGAAATCATGATTTCAGAACCAAAAATAATGAAACGCACAGAAGGCTATTGAGAAACATTCATCACGAAACAGATACAGAAATCTGAGACGAAGATCAAGGATTATAGCGCCACTGTTATTTTTTATGCAAATAAGCGAAGTAACGAACACAAATACTGTTATTTATTGCAATACATTTACGTTTAAGCCCCCAAAATAGGAACTGTCACTGCCATTTATCTTACTCCACCTGTGATCATGAAAGATAGGTGTGGTATTGTGGCAAATAAATTTGTAAAATTCGTGTTATTAGTTTATGTATTAGTCGTTCCGTACTGAGTCTTAAACTCGCAATAACTAAAACTTTGGATAGTAATAATATGAAATACACCTCTTTTTTATTCTTATTCATTACTGAAATTCATGCCTGTCTAAGCCCTAATCGATACGTCTTGCTGCAGTCACACCACTCCATCCTCAGCTTGTCTAAGTGGATTAGGGATCTCGAGACCCATAATTGTCTGAATTTGGTCAGACCAACGTGTAGACGATGGACCCCGACTTCTCCTGCCATCACTCCTCATACCATTACCAGTCAAAATACACACATTAGATGACTTTAAAAAAACAAGTGGCTATAACTTCATTGTATGATAGTTGTTGACGATGTGAGAGGACGCGCGGTCAAGGTAAGTAGGCACATTATAATTGTATGCGCCACAAGTTATAGCAAGTGATAAGACGCAGTTAGTTACTAAACTAAATTTTGTAAAGTGCTAACATTTCTCATCTATCATCTCATTGTTAGCACCTTTCTTAGTAAAATCAAACATCAGTTAATAATACACCTTAATCTATGAAACTAATTTTCTAATTGCCAGTATAAAAGGATGAATCCAAAAAATTTACTTGAAAATTCCTATACAGAGCTACGCTGCACTCATTATATTTTTTAGTATATATTTTTAAAGATTTTTGTCATGAATGAAGATGAGAGAAAATTTAGGGTTGAGTCTTGTGAGCGAGAATATGTAATATAATATACAGTCGAACGAGGAGCGAATATCGACTCTTTTTTACTGTCTGTACGAAATATTAATTGCGAGGTACTATGAATAGGGATTCATTTATTGGTCCATGATCACCCAGTAGAAATTTAAAAATAAATTTTTAAATGTTTTTTAATTACGCATTTCCTGCTTCGACTCTGATCGAAACGGGCTAGCTCATTATAAATAACGTTGTTGTTCTCCTATATTCTACGAATATAGTTAATATATGCGGTTCCAGCCTTAATTCGGTCGTGTATATTCAGCTTCAACTTTCCTTCCAGAGATTATCGCATTCGCCAAATTTACAAAAACTTAATCTTATGAAGTTTCTATATTAGTATAACTGATACATTCCAAATAAATCGCGTACTGCCATAAATTATATAAATAATTAATTATATATTGTTCTTTACGAGATTAAATCATATTATGATTAAAAGAGGTAGGTATTGAAGTAAAGATGGATTTATATACAAACGCAATGAGAACTAGAACTCACAAAGAAAAATAGACGTTTCGTGGGCAAAATCCACACAATCGCATGTGCAAGTAATAGTTACATAATGTTGTATCATTACGTGCAAATCGTGGAGATTAATTCATTCGTAGATTGTTATTCGATCTGAAGTTAATTTGATTTGCAAATATTCAGATAAACACGCGATAGAGCCGGTTTCATAGAAAATTTCAATAAATTTATAACGATTATTAACTAAAGTATCTTTTAAATATTATTATTTATTTACAAATGCATAACCAAATCTAAACCATCGACAGAGCCACAGCTTTAGCCATAGACAACAGCCGTTTAGAAGAATAACTTGGAATAGTCTGAAATTTCTATAAGTTAATAGATATTAAGTAAATTTCTCAATAACTATTTACTGATAGATAATTGTATATATAGACATATTTAAAAAATCTGAATTACGCATTAAATATTTATGAAATTATTCTATAAATCTTATGTTATCTACTCAATCATTATGTTATCTCTGTGTCCTCCCTTTATTTATACCACATAGATTCGTAATTTTTATTTTTCGTTTGCAATTTGGTCAAGGAACACAAGCCGGACAGTAAATCTCAACATTACCACATTTACCACATTCATTCCTTCGATATGGCAACACCACCGCTCTCTAAAGCCAGAAAAAATGCTTACAGTTTTATTCTTAGAATGTTTTAATCTTATATTTGAACTAATAAATATCTATCGTTATACATACGAAGCTGGATTGGACTCCTTTTAACTGATCTATTCAAAAAACTTTCTCTTCTAATATAGGCATTTTCAAGAGAAACAAGTTGATCAACTGTAATTTAAGAAAATTTATATATGTATTTAATTATACGTCCAATTCCTTTTAACGAATACCTATATCAAATAACACTAAATCAAGTTTTTATTGGGTTGAACTAATGAACTAATCATTGCGTGTGGTCAAGTGTTTTTATAGATCATCCTAATAATCTACCTACTTAGGTCTGATATAATAGTGCTTCACCAAAACAGTTCTATAAAGCAATCACTTTCAATAAGACACGGAAAGTCATAACATCCTTGAGTAAGTTGAGAATATTGTATAAGTCTTTGAAGTTCCTTTTTAATGGAAACATGACCCAAGTCAAAATAGACAAGCCAACGTAACCGCAACCTCAAATCGATATTTAATACACGTTAAGAAATAAACGATCGAATATACCAGTAACAAGTAATCAAAATGCAATACCTGCGTAAAACATCATTTGACAGGAGAACCTTGCTACCTTGGATCTTTTTTTTTTTATCATACGAGTTTTACAGTTTTTTTATAGATTACCTTATCATATATTTTAAAATTACTAATTATTTAAAATTCTAGACAATTATAGCTTATAGCATCCAATCCGTGGCGGTTAAAATTTTACAAAAGCTTTCGACTGTGTATGACATTAGAAAAAGACAAACCTTCAACAGTCAGAAAAAAGCAAGTACCAACTTAAAACTACGAATTACACTAAATATTTAGATATTGTTTATATATTAACATCAATCATCGACGAAGAGAAATATAAAGAAAACGTTGCACACAACAAGTACATAAAATTTAATATTAATCGTGCACTAAAAGCCTCAGTGTATTGGGAAATTACCGAACATTATGAATTTTAAATTATGCATACTAAACTGTCGACTGGTCGCCTAGATTTAATAATGATGTAAGCTGTGATAAGAAATCTTTATAGCGTCTAACGGAACGTGATCAACACAGCTTGCACAACATGACATAACCAGCCCTTGACATTGTTTATCTCAAGCCTACAGATGTGGCCTTTTTGTAAACTATCATTCGACTTCAGACGTTAGGTTAACAGCTTTGATGTAATGTCCTGCGAAGCTCCACAAAACGGTAAATCCTTTCACAAAGAGACGAACAAATTATACATATGATTCATTAACGAACTGCGACACAAATACACCAATTTGACATATTCACCTCTACTTATTGTTTAAAGTAGGTGTTAAATGAAGAAGCTTTATCAGTGAGCGCGGTTAACGAATGTGTCGTAACAAATGATACAACTGATGGTAATATTAATTCAAATATGAAATGGAAATCTAGAAGACCAACTAATTGAAACAATCTTTAAATCACCTCCATCTACTATTGATGTAATCCATTAATACACCACTTGTAATCATTTATTTTAAATTTTAAAACATTTTAAAGCTACATCTAAAAGGATCAAAACGACTTGATTTATTGGGTTAATTAACTTTAGATTACGGATTACCATATAAAGTACCGCGTGTAAAGATAATTGTGTCAAAACATACAAGCGAGAAGCCCCACAAATTATATTACTATGTTCGCATTTGAGGCTGTTAAATTGCCCTCAATTGAAGACACGGTGAAAGTACTCATGAAATTCGGCCTATAGGGGCGGTGATAATGTCAGATACGCCTTCGAACTTCCGATCTATAGATCATCAAATTTAGTAACGAATATTGACCAATCCATTACTCAATAAAAATGCCGAACAAAATAATCTTCCTGGAACATCAATAAATTAAGTTTTCTTTTACTCTTATATCTGCACAGCCGCGATAGCTAAGTATAAATCTCATTAAAAAGCGAAGCGCGTACTGCATTAAGTGGGTGAGGGCCGGTTCAGAACAACATTCGCGTTAAAAATATAAATCTGTATGTAGTATTCGATAGTAAATAAGAATCACAATTGTCTAATAAGTGTAACTGTTATAACCCTCTTTTCAATTTCAGAATACATTTTAGTTCAATTAGGAAAGTCCTTATTTACTAGTCAAACAACTCATAGATATAGTACGAAACGGAACTGCAAAAGCAAAAACAGATTTTGAAGTTTAATGTGGAAGTTATAACTACCCTATTTTACGAGTATAAAAATAAAATCAAACTCCACAGCTACACTGTCCTAAGAAATTGTGATAATAATAGTCGTTTGTACCCTTATCTTTCCATTTAAGTGTCAAGGTTAAAAGCTAAGTGTCATGAGGTTTTTGTTGTTTCTTCCATTAGCCGCATATGGTGCTTCGTGTTTCGTTTTGTTTAACATTCGTGTAGGAAGTCTACCAATGTTTGTGGAGGATTCAAAGTAAACGGAGGTGTTGTGAAACTTGTAAAGCTTTTAATTTTGAAGCACATCTTAAAGCTCTATCTACTTATGCCACTTCAGTCTTTTATGTACGCACTGGTATTCCAGTGCCGAAACTGGAATGTTACTTAGGAGTCTGTTAAAGCATGTGCCATGAAAAATTTATTAATGTAAATGAATTATGAGGATGTTGATATTTTCCACCGTAGCAAAAAGATGTGAGGAAATTTTTGAAGAGGCGGGTGGGCATTGACTTTGTTTAGCAGCAATAACTTAGTTTTTTTATATATATTTAGTATTAATTGTCGTTTGTTTAATGTTAAAATTCAGTTGTCTTTTATTTTTATATACTAATGTACGTATGTTTTCTGTTTCCTATATATATTATTTATCTATATAATAAGTTTTGGTTTTGTATATTGTCTAAGCGATTTGTTTTATAATTGGTATGTTAAGCTCTAAGATTACTAATAAATAAACAAATATAAAAAAAAATCTATTCATTCTCTATATCATATTAATCTCCGGGATAAAACCGCCGTTGAGTAGCTCTTGCTGATAACTTATAATTTGCCGACAAACATCCTGTGTCAATAATTTTTATCAATATACGGTACATATACTTTCCACTGTCAGTCACGATTATAAGGTTATCAGCGGATCAGAAATCAACGAACTCGTTCTTCTATTCAACAGTTTTCAGAGGGGAGGCATCATCACTTAAAAATCACTGTACGATGTATTTTAGACCCAATTAATCTGAAGCTTAATTATTAATGGAGCGTGTTTAGTGGTATTGGTATGTTGAAATTATTACACTATTGGATAAAGTTTTTGTTCTTTTATCTGTTTTATTTTCTTTTATCTGTCCTGAACATGAAATGGTCCTTCCATTTGAAATCGGAAGCTTAAAAATCTTAGCTTTTGTTTACCAACTTAACTGACTATATTCAGAATGTATAGTATATTTATACACTTCACTTTAAGTTATGAAAGGACGCCAATGAGATACACAAGTAAATACCAATTATAAAATATTTTATGTTTGATTGGATACCAAAAGATAATATTACATGACGACGCAAAACAACTGGTTTCCACTACGCAGTACAAATTATGCATATTAAATATTGGCTATGCTACATCACTCAACTTGTTGAGTCAATGTAAGTAATAAGAGGTATGTTCTTTGGAAGGCCAGTTCCTTAAATTAAGTTCAATACAGTACGGAAACAAATAAAAAAACCCATATATTAAATACAAGAAATGCCGACAGATTACATAAATTAGCGAAATAAACAAACCAATTTAAATTGCCCAAGAAATGTTCAAAGATTACTATACATGACAGAAGTTAAGAACCACACAGCTCGACCAAATAAGCAGCGAAATTAAATTACACGAAAAATTGTGAAATGTCATGTTCTGTTTTAGCTCAAAACAACATTTATTTTACACCCACATATGTAACTTTCAATTAGTGAGCATAACTAGATCAAATTGTACCCCCATTTATTATCTAAGATGAAAAAAAAAACAGTTGAGAGGTGTAACTAGGCCGCAACAATTGTTCCAAATATAGACCTCGTAAAGCGAGCGTCATTGAAAAAAACCATGTACTTACACTTGACTGGCCATGAATTCATTTTGAAAGTTGACCCTGAATTGTTCCAAAAAAAAACAAATATCAGTTAAAGCTGTTATACGACCCACATCATCGCCCCCGATACGGGGAAATCGCGATGTGATTTCGCGACTTTATTTCGGAACACTTTTACTTTGGCAACCGCGAATGACACCAATTTCACCTACAATAACCAGGTGCTTTTGTTAGATAGATAAAAGACAACTTCAAAAGTTTACTGCAACAATATATGCTAACACAACATCGCTTTACGACAAAACAGTTACCTAAATTGGTTGACGATGAAGATCTAATATAGATCTATACTTTGTAAGGGCATAAACACAAATACAAGCCTTAGCTCGTAGATATAGCTCGTGTAGATTTTATATTAACAATAGATTTTTGTATGGAATACTTAAAAGCACACGGGCCTCCTACAGTAAGAGTAAACTCGAAGATACAGTAAACCCGCCTCTAATACGGTAGAATAGAAGAATATAAAAACCAAGTTGTAGAAGTATTGTCGTAAAACCATTTCTTTGTAACAATTAAAACTACGAACACGAATGTTATATAGTTATTTAGTTTAATTTACAAAAACACAATACAAACAGATGCAAAGGTACGCAAAACTAATTATGGACTTGACAAATCGTTAAACAGAAATATAACTTGAGAAATCTCCGCGTGGTAGCGCATTATAGGAGAGATTACTGTATCACTATACAAATTTTATGGACATTTACGAATTCTTGACCAAACTATATCGTCTAAAGCCCCAATTCAAAGTTCATGAATGTTAAGTCCAAAAACGAGGTCCACGATTTCGGAAAAGTTATAATTTATGGAAACAAGAAACGCAGCAGTGAGTGCTGAGAGCGAAACTAATACAAGCTAGTCCGGTGTATTACTTTCATTTGTTTGAGATGCCGAAAGTGACTTTTACTTTCGGTATGCAGATATTTATTTTATTTATCATATATATAGAACTTTCACTACACAATTTTCCAAATGAATAAATTATTTTCACACTCATCGCTCTGTTTAATTAATTGTTAAGCAAAATAACAAAAGATAACAAGCTATTAAAGTTTAATTGGCCGCCCGTAATACACTTACAGCGACATCGATGCTTATCCAGTTACAACATTTAGTGCGCTACATAAAACCAAAGTTAAATAAATTCAGAATAATAAATCACATCATTTGTACATTTTCTTTTATATGTATTCGATATTAAATCCTTTAGATTTGATAACAATCTAAACTTACTGTTCATTACGTTTTAGTAAAGATACCTAATTTATTTATTTAGCAATCCTATATGTACCATAAATTATACACAACAATAAACAATTATGCCAAAGATATAATTATACAGAAATAAGTTCCAATGTTTAAGAAAGGCAAATTTAACGTGAGGATGTACGTATGTCTTGGTTTCCTTAATCAAGCATCGTTCAATTTCATAGCTCATCTACCAATGAATTTTTATAACAAACATGATAACTAGGCTTTTTTTCTAGTAGTTTCATTTTCATTTGGTGCATATAATGTAACTCCTATTTAATTCATAAATAGGAGTTAAGATTAGTCGACATCACAGGAGACCGAAGACCTAGCTACCTCGGACAAAGAATTAGTCTAGCTATTTAAAGCGGAAACGCTGCCAGTATGATCACAACCTTGCCTAAAGGGACTCTTTTAATAATATATTTTCAGGTTAGTTATTGGTATTTGTTAGCAGTATTATGGATTAAATATCGGCTAAGATGCGACAGTTTTTACTCCTATTTTAAACACAATTCAGAATGACAATTCCTTCCCTTGAATATGTCGTACAATTGTATCATCCCGTCTACTCCATTGATTAATCGTATTAACACTATTCTAGAACTTGAGACTTTAGTTGGTCACGCAGTTAGAGTAAAATTCATAGTCCAGATTAACGAAGACTCAAAAAATAATTATCAAAAAAATGTAACGTTTTAGATTGTTAATACATAGATTTCTCCTAATTTAATCAGATTATCCGCTAAGCTTGATTAGATCAACACCGTTACAATTTAGCGTTTAAACGGTGCGATAAATTGTACAAGCTATAAAGCCCTTCCATAGCGCATCATACTTCTTTTATTGGCTATAAAACCTGCCGGCATTGAGTCCGTTAACCCAACTTTAAAAACAGGATCGAGGCAGGTTGTGAACCTAAACCTTCACAACAGTTTCATTGTTCTCCCGGGTAATGCACCGGACAGCTGACATTCAGAATGCATTTTTACGTGAAACAGTATTAAGTAGTCAAGTGCGCACTAATATTTCTTACTAGTCCGGTGACTGGGTGAGACAAACCCCTAACTCATTGGAATTTGACTTACGGACGTTAGATTAAACCTCTGAATGTTTGATCTTAATAAAATAAATCAATCAATGGTGCTGCAATCTTTTCAGTGCCTCAAATTTCTGTATCTATTTTAGGATCAATTGGTAATAGGCTAGATCAGCATTCTGTGCCTGATGCACACGATCGACTTTTTGGGTCTAAGACAAGCCGGTTTCCTCACAATGTTTTCCTTCACCGTTCGAGCTAATGTTAAATGCGCACATAGAAAGAAAGTCCATTGGTGCACAGCCGGGGATCGAACTTACGACCTGTAATTAATGAGAGTCGCACGCTGAAGCCACTAGGCCAACACTGCTCAATATCTGATCTTAGACCCAAAAAATCACGTGAGTCTGACATATAAACTGGAGCTCGATTCACTGTGAAACAATATGTTTCGAGTATAATGAGTCAACATCATATATATGTATATCACAGATGGATTTGAATGTATATAAAAAAAAATTATTGTCTACAATAAAGCTTACCCATTTAATTTATTAGTATTGCATTCAACAGATAATTAAAGCACGATCTCCGGTTGGAATTCGATATTTTATGTCTTTCGATCGGGTATGGCGCTAAGATCCTATATTATTTTCAAGGCAAGTACGTCAAACCTAGCCGAACCCAGGGGCAGGCTAAACGTCACGTGAACCACTTACCCACAAACAAAATTATTCCTTAAGACAACTCAGTTTTTTTTTTCGAATTGAAATAATTAATTTATCTAATATTAAACCTTTTTAATAAAGAACTAGAAAGCCACTTGACTCTTGGTGATATTAAAATTGATAAGATCTATGCAATTTTGATGTCACTATCGGAATTACTTTTATTTTTATTAGTACTATATGAGTAGTTGTCTATTTGTTAATGTGTTAGTAGTTGCATCTATATGTGAACTGAATCTAAATTTTCCCTGGTCAGCCTAAACGGTCGGAACAATATCTCTAATTATTTTTTGTCGTTTTTATTATAGTCAGGTGAACATTTTTATGAATGAAAAACAAAGTAATTAAAACGAAACATTAAAAAAATTAAAAATACTTACCGAGTTTTAATTTCATAGCACAGTTTGAAATACCTGTCAGCGGCAAAATGCGCGGTGCAAATATCGTTTAACACAGAACACACAGTATCACAATAAACACTACGTTTTTGAAAAACATTTATTTTTATTAATTACATTCGAATTCAATATTCATAGGACAAGACTACGGCTGTCGGGTCAGCTAGTATGTTAATAAAAACTATTTAAGATAATTTTACTCGATTCTTTAAATCATCCCATAGATTATATTAAATTATAGAAGTAAACCTGATATAACAGGAATAACTAAAAATTCTGTATAGTAAAAAAATCCGTCGATTTAAAACTTTTGTGGTTAATACCATAATTTTCTGTCTAATACGAATCTTCGTATGAAACGCACATAGACAAAACCTCCATTAGTCCATATATATAATATATTTGCATATATGTATATGTACATATATATTATGAAATAAAATTAACATACCTCAACACAAACGAATTAACCTTCTCGTCAGATATTTTTAACGAACATTTAACCATTTTAAGTCACTTACTTCATAAGATAACCCCTAATAACTGAGTTTCGGTTGTAAGCATCGGTCAACGACAGATAAGAAAAAAATATCAGTGTTGTTACCGGTTAAAAACGATAGTTAAATATATCCAAACGTTTTCATATACTTGACATGAACTATCTCATCTGTCAAATTTCATTTGACAGTGATATGCTGTTCGATATAGAATCTGAATTTAAAACTACCTATCCATTTAATATTTATTTATATGGTCTGGATACAAGTCGATTGGACTATTTAATATTTATAATCCAGTTTCGCTAACCTTTTATACGTTAAACCACAGATTGTCTCCGTTTCTTTGATTTTTATAGACAAGTTGGTAGGCCTGACACTTCTATTCCTGACACACGTAGAGTTTTGACTTTAATCAATTTAACTGTCATATGTCAAAAACGCATTGTATTTGATATACGCATATCATAGTCATAACTTTCCCTCTACTTATTGATATAATTCCAATCTATAATCTAAAATAGCTTCTTTAAAATTAAAAACACTCCCGAAATAAGGGTTGGTTACGATCCAATACCAAGAGACGAAAGGTCAGACGTCTGGAGGTCGAAAAGGAGACATTGCTCGTCTCCTTCAAATTTCAAAAAATTCCAAATTTTTGTTAACAAAACAATAAAAGCGCCTTTATGAATCATGTACTCCAATTTTTAAATAAATAACATTTCTTATTGATACCGAATGATGGAATCATAACAGTTAACAGCTAATTAAAGAAAGTACATAGGGTTTTCCCAGCGTATATATTACTTTAATATACATATGAAGTGTATACCAGGATCTAATAAACTCTAGGTAACAACATATTTGCATTCAGTAATTGACATTACGCCATTACTGCGTATATCTAAGTAATCATGCCTATTTACTTGTATCTTAAGTAGAGCAGTTACATATATACTGTTTAATTAAACATTATCAGTAGTGCAGAAATCGGTGCATGTAATCAAAGTGAATTGCAGTGTAAATATGGTTTAACAAGATAAAGTGCATTGCGCCCAGTCAACCACACAAGGCACAGACTTTATGAACAAAATATTATATTTATAAAGGCATTATTGCTAATACGCAAACTACACCAGGCAAGCATAGTAGCGTTATTAATTGTAAAGAAAATGTATTTCTATACAAAATCCAAGAAAAAATAAATTGAAGCAATTACTCCATTGAATGACAAAGCCTAAAACGACGTAAAACAGATTTTCTACTAAAATTGTCTCAATATTGTAAACCTCGCTTCAAATACACAATACTCCAAAGTCATGAATTTATAAACATAACTTCGTGTACATATGTAGCTAATTTTATGCCCTTTTATGTCAAAAAAGCCAAGCAAAAGGCTAATAAGGTGACATTTAAAGCGGCCTATATTTCTAAAACATTAGAGACACAAAGAACTATAAGAATTATATTTTTTTTAATACTCAGTAGAAAATACGTATTATGTGATCTAGAATCTGACACAAAAATCATGTAGTAAATCTAACTATCTCTAACTAAATCTGTACGAGATACACATTAAACATCGCGAATCTCTGCACAATTTCGAATTTTGTTAATTTTTTACAAAAAAGCAATAGATCGTCTTGTGAATTAGTAAAACGCAATTCACTAAGATTAACCATAAGTCATTGTATAAAACTGAAAATACAATTGGTATGGAAATTCCTTTTTTAGTGTGACTAGCCTATCGCGTTCCCTAGTGACGTGTTTGATCCCTGCCTGCGATATGTTAATTTTATTACAACAACTCAAAAAACATCCCAACCGGTTGTTTCGAAATGGTGTTCAAGTGACATAAAATGACCTTCACAACTTCATGTTTAAGTAACACGACGTTTCATCAAATGTACCCAAAAAATATGAATATTAACTTATCTATCTACGACCTAATCTTGATAGCGCGAAGATTCTGTAAGTGCGAAGCGAGCTGAACTGACGTTCATTCGCCAAACAAAACAATCGCCAATTTTCCACCCACCGCATCCTTACGTGAGTGTAAGTACTAGCAAACTATATTAATGATAGAAAAATACATCCATCAAACAATAACCAATCGTATATAACAATTTTACATTCCGAATTCAAGCCCAAAAAAAAACTCTTAAACATTTCAAAGATTAGAAAACTGCACGAAATCTGTCATAATAAATAACAGAGGCACTTACGATTGTATTAGGTGATGTGGTAGACCCAGATGGTCCGGCGCATACGCTCATCTATCGATATCCAAAAACTCGGCACAGATCACTTATCGGTAATACGACAATTGTTTGTCGGTGCGACGCGCCGCGCAAGCCAGAGTCGAGTGCCGGTGTGCGGTGCCGAGTCTTGTAAACAAATAGTTGGTGGGGGCCCCGAAAAGCCTGGGCGAATCACGCCGTTCACTTACGTCACTATCACTGATACGTACAGTGGCTATATCTCATCATTTCAGAACGGAATGCACTGAAATAACCCAATTATCACCATTCGTACACAAGTCTTACGAAAACGAAGAACGACATACATTCTTCTTGGTTTGTTTTAATTTATTGAACTTTTTAACAGCTTGCAGTACAGGACTGTGCTGAGCGCACCTTTGCCATCGAATCCTTCGAGAAATATGTTGTCTAAATACTGTTGCTATTTAACTCTAAGTTGTAAGCTTTTTGGTTTGTCCATAAATTTTAAATTAATAATATCATCATATACATTTTGAGGTATGTAGGTCACTAAACCGTAACAACTCTCTGGGTAAAGATGTTTCTAGTTTTTATTCTACATTAAAACTTGACCTTGTACCTTGTATTGTGAGATAGATTGGCCGAACCGACACGTTTAGCTTTTTATGTACGAATCTAATCAAACTAAAATTATAAATACCAGGCATCGCGGTTGGGTGCCTCTCGAATAAATTTAACATCTGGCTTTCCACACCCTTACTTTCCAGCCCTATTGACCGCAAAACGCCGTGAAGCACAACTAGTAAGCAAACCCTGCAATGGTACTCTTTAATCTCTAACAGCGATGTTAATACCAATCCCGATGACTTTGTAAGTTTCGATATAGTTCTCTCAATATCGGCTGATGTCGCTTGAGATCGTGCAGTACAATTCTGCAATTGGAGGTTACAGAGTATCCTTGGCGGTCGATCCCTAAACTAAGATGTTTAGAATCACTACTATTGAATAAAACCTGTAACAATTTCGAATTTAGATTATTATCTTTACAGGAGGAGACATTTGCCATAAAAGGCAAACAGTTACCTTAAAGAAGATTGAAATGGAAACGTATTTAAATGTAAAAGTATATATATATTTTAGTAATATATACGCTGGGTAAAACCCTATGTACTTTCTTTAATTAGCTGTTAACTGTTATGATTCCATCATTCGGTATCAGTAAATATTAAAGGCTATTATTATTATTATATATTTATTATTAGATGAATGTTAGTTTATTAGATAGTAATAATCCAGTGGCACTACGCTATATGGGTCTTGTCTTTCTTTGTTCACATATGGTATAGACAAGTAGGCGTCAACCTTCGTCTCTGATACATGTCATCACAATTTGAGACATGCACATAGAATGAAAACTTCATTTTCTTCCTCTTCGAACACGACCTCAGGGATTAGGTCCCACACCACCAGTGTATAGGACAACACTGCTTTTCTATCAGATTAGACCATTTATTGTGTTAGACTTTAAATAAACTTTCAAATCTAAATCGATATTTTATGGTATTATGGTATCGAATGACTGCGGCTCTGTTTAAAAATAAGGTTTTGACTTTTTATGGAAATGTTACAGAATAGTTAAACAATTTTTTAATGGAAACTTGAACAACGCTCTGTGGGCTTATTTATAACTATACCAGCTCACAAAAATCTATAGTAATGTTTGGCTAGAGTCAGAAACTAACGAAAAGTTTGTCATACGGCAGATTCTCATCCAACGTCTTATCTCGACCATAATCGTTTCAGTAATTACTACATAACTACATGAAATCACACATGAAACCTAAATTTTTCCGAGTATGGCAAGCGTTAGCGAGTTTCAGTCAATCTTTACTAATATTATTAACAGGAAACACTTGTGTTTTTGTATGTATGTTTGTAATGTTTTTACAGAAAAACCACTGGACCGATTACAAATTTCAAAAATTATTTCATCATTAGAAAGCTACATCTTCACTGACTGACATAGGATATAGTACATTTTCAAAAATAATCGGGATCCCTAATAAAAATGCAATAATATAACCCTAGGTGTGAAAAATTCTCCATAAAAAATCGGTCATCGCGTGCGCTATGGAAACTATTGATGATAGAGCAAAAACATGTAGTGCACGCACCTAGGTAACACTGAAAATGTTTAGAAAACGGCTTAATGTAGTAAGTTGCCAATACTTTTATTGTTTTTCGAAGTAATCTCCGTTTCTCTCTACACATCGTCACATTCGATGGAGACTGAGAAAAGCAGTGGGCCCATTCTCCCTTAGGGGTTTCTTCTATGGCATTTTCACACGCTTTCACCGCGTCTTCAGGCGTAAAACGAATACCTCGAATTTTATCATTAGTTGTTGGGTATAAATGAAAGTGACAGGGCGCCAGGTCAGGACTGTATGGTGGATGACAGATTATCTCGACACCTACCATAGTCAAATATTCACCAGTCGTTGCGAAGGTGTTTCTGGTCGTCCATTAAAGTATGGGGAATCCATTTGGTTCACAGCTTCCTGACGCCTAAATGATCGTGTAATATTTTTTGAACTTGACTCATACCAATGCCTAGGCTTGCCCGTATATGCTGATAGGTCACGCTCTTATCTTCCTCTATCATGTGTCGCACAGCACTGATGTTATCTTGAGTAGTCGCTGTTAAAGGACGTTCCACACGCGGATAACCATTGAGATTGCTACGTCCACGCTTAAACTCGTTAAACCAATTGTAAAAAGTGGCACGAGATGGGGCTTCATTAAGAAATGCTAATCGCAGCCTATAATAGCTTTGTTGTTGAGTAAACCCACAACGAGTCATAATAAATCTTTGACCGAAAATTTTCTCGCGTTATGTTCATTTTCACGTGTAACAAGAGATTTAAATTTCCCGCCAATTCACAAAAACAAATGACAAATGAATGCAATATACTACATTAGGTTATTGGTATCTAAAGAGTTCTAAAATTGAAATACAAAAAAGTTTTCATTAAAAATGTTTTAACTGGCCAGTTATAAACATTTTTAGTGTAAACCACGTATAGATATCAACAAAAATAATGTTTAACCCATGGGCAATTGTGTGTTGGCCTATCCTGAGTTGGAACTCCAAAACGTGAAATTATTTTGCTGCCCCAAAACAAAACTACATGTTGTGTATAGCGAAGTTCTACAAATAAATATTGTCTCTAATATTACAGAAGAAAGCTTTGGTTTTGTTTGAATTTTATTTTTAACAATTTATAATAATCAACTGATTAAAAAAAATTATTTCATTACCTACTTGAAATCAAGATTTGTTCAATACCTGTATTTTTAAATTAACTAATGTCGGACATTCTACGTAAATGCGAATTAAAAAATGCATTAGATATATATTGGAAATTCAAATCCGTATATTGATTAGATTATGAAAGTTATTGTGTATTTAATAATCTGAAAGGAAGTAATTAAAAACTAAGTAAAAGAAAACTTTTATGATAACAAAAATATATCTATAGACTGTCCACTACCACGAGATGGCTATCTATGCGAGTGAAACCGCGGGGCATATCTAGTAAAATAAATAAAGTAGATCTACTATTAAAAATAGACAATTTTAACAATATTCCAGAATTGAAACGTGTGGGACGATGCGAACCGTTTGATGGCATGTATTATGTATGATGAATTTTTATTTCATTCAAATTTTGACTTTGAGGCGAAATAAACGTTTTTATACGACTTCAAATACTGAAATTGAGGTATGGCTTAAAATTAAATAAATCACTGGCACTACAACCTTTTTAGGTCTGGGCCTCAGATTTCTGTATATGTTTCATGATCATTTTTTAATCGAATAGGTGATCAGCCTTCGCCTTTTTGGGTCTAAGGCAAGTCGGTTTCCTTACGATGTTTTCCGTCACCGTTCGAGCTAATGTTACATGCACACATTTAAAAAAAGTCCATTGGTGCAAGCCGGGGATCGATCCTACGACCTCAGGGATGAGAGTCGTATGCTGAAGACAATAGGCCAACTCTGAGGTATGGCATAGCGACTTCAAAATAATAGCCTATTTATTTCGAATGCATTCAATTAAAATATTGCTATTCTATATTTAGTGTATTTTGAATTTTTTCAAAGATTTTATACATTACACAACTACGCCTTTCGCTAGATTTTAAGGTAAAGAAAGTCTGTGCGTGCATATTGGCTTGCTTGAAATTCTAGATAAGGAAACCACCAATAAATAACTGAGTATATCAAAATCAATAAATCATACGTCTCGTAGCAACTACGACTGGTAATTTATACTGATTTGTATGTCATTGGAAAAGTTTCATATTTAGAAATACATAAGTGGACTAGCCGTTTATTACAACTAACTATCATTTAATCGGGTAACGCAAGGTACAATGTGGAACATGATGTGATGGTTGCAGCTCCTTACAAACGTCGTGTAATACAAAAAAACACGGCGATTAAAAAGAGTGGCGGAGAGTTTATTGCCGGTTCTTGTTTTACGTACTACGCCCTTGATTTGAGAACTGGCAGTAAATGTAAAATTAGAAGCATTTAATGTATCTTTCTTTTTTATTGACGTTCATAAGTGTACATGTTCATAGTTCATAAGTGTGTTACCTATATGAATTAATGATTTTTCACTTTGACTTTGACAAATTAACACTAATTTTACTTTTAGTTCTTAACTTAAGACCGTAGAACCTGAAGTGACTCTTCACAATACAAAAGAGTGAACACAGCTCAGAGCCTGTTCATCTATCCAGCATCTTTCAAGTAGGGAGGGTTCATGTATTATGTAACGAATTTGGGGGGTTCAATTTACGATTCGTGGCGGGGATTGAATTACGAAATATTATATATATATATATACTTTTTTAATATAATAGGGCGGCACACGAGCCTGCGGGACGCCCAAAAAGTGCAGTCATCGCAGCCTATAAACTCCAATTTTAAATGGGTGCGTTGCCGGCCTTTGAGGGAGGAGTACACTCGAATTTTGAGGAGTTGGCGGTCGTATGTCTCAGGGAAAACCCCCACTGGAAGTCGATTCCACGGAAAATGCCTTGTGAAACGGTCGTGGAAGACTTCCAGCCATCAAGGTGATGTTGATCAACTTTTGAATTAATACGGCTCGTACGTTGTTGAAACTAGGCAGGAGGGATCAACTCAAATAATTCTGCAGAACACTCACCGTAGTACACTTTATACAAAACGCAAAGAGACGCAATGTCTCTGCGTAGAGAGAGAGAATGAAACCGATCAGTAATACATAGAAGATTAAAAATTCGACAAGCCCTTCGCTGAATTTGGTCAAAATAAAGAAGCAAGTGTTTGGTATATTATTTTCGACTCTCCGGTACTGTACACAACATAATGGTTACTTTTAGGTATAAAGAGTGACTGGGTGGTCACGAAACGTTACACTTTTGGGTACAGAAAAACGTATGGCGCGTTACATGAGGTCAAGAATCGCCAAACATTGCGTGACGTAATACTTGAATGCACCTATACTATCTAATAATAAATTATTAAATTAAAGTATTTTTTTATGGAAATATTTTTTTTTATGTACATCTTATGTCCCACATAACTGTCATAGATTGTAACTCAAACTAGTAGATTTTTATTTTATATTGTAGTGATGTGCTTCAATAAATAAAGCAGGCGAGTATAACTGGCAATAAACTCTCGGCCACCCCTTCGAATCGACAAGTATCGCTTGTACGGCTGTATTAGAACGACTTTTTATAAGAATCTTATAGAGAATGTGGTCAGTAACCTTTGCCAAGTTTTTACTGCAGTCTAGCCTCTACTTATTCAATAGTAATATATTTTATTTACATCCATTACTGTATTTTTAATTTAACCGAAATCTTCAGCAATGTATTTACCAATAAATGTCCGTTACGTTTATAAATGGGAAGGCATTTCAACACCCAAAAATCTGGCGATTTGCAGCTCTGCCACGTCATGAACGTTTGTGAACAATGCTTACCGACCCTTACTAACAGGTGCAGAACCAGAAGGCATAAATGTCGTACGTATAACCAGACAAATAGTCCGCAACTACACTGACTTCCGCTTTATTTTGACTAAAATGCAATTGCGTCGTAAGTTACCAATGTACCTTGATGAAAGTCAATTGCGATCACGATCTGAGTTTCAAATTCAGCGTTGACGCAGTGCGCGTTGTTAATATTTATGTTGAATATAAATTTGTATATAAAACGCCCGAACAGCCGGCATCTCATTTACGTCTACTTGCAACTGGTGTTATGCAATACTTATTTAGAACAATGCTGAATGTGGTCTAAGAACGAAATTTCTATAAAACCAGTGGCGCTACAACCCTCATCCTGTCGCAACCAGAGATTTCTGTTATCGTGGCAAAATACAAAATACCATCCGTATCACCTCGACGTCCGTCGTTCCACAACTGAGCGTTTTCTAAGGCAGTTTTTGCCACCACTATGGAACCAGATGCCCACTGAAGTGTTTCCGAACCAATTCGACCTAGGGTCCTTCATGAAAGCGTACCAATTCCTGAAAGGCCGGCAACACACTTGCGAGCCGCCTGGCAATGTGAGTGTCCATGGGCGGCGGTATTACTTAGCATCAGGTGAGCCTCCTGCCCGTTTGCCTCCATTAAAAAAATTGGTGATAATTTATGTTTGAGTACACACGCCGTGGATAGTTGGGTCTAACGCAGTGTTCTACAGGGAGGCATTTTGATTATTAAGGAAGGCAATTGGAAAATTTCCTAAAATTATTTGGATTCCAGTTTTCCTTTATGTTTTAAAAAAATACTTACTGTGTTCTATAATACTATCATTTAACAATAGAGTGAGTAAGAGATTCTTAAGTGAACAATTCAAATTTTTAATATTAAAATTTTGTATGTTACATAGGGGGATACGAAATTCAGAAAGCCTAAAAGTTTGGAAAACACTGGTTCAACGCTTGCCGGTTTCCTTATGATATTTTCCTTCAACGTTCGAGCCCAGCCGTAATTCGAACAGTCTTAGTGAGGTTGAAGTTCCAGGCCTAAAACCAACAATCTTCTTCTATATAATAGGAACTTAATATATGAACTTTCTTTAACTGTGTTACAAGGTTTCGTAAATATAGTCGCGCTATATACTAAAATAATTGAGATATTAATAACGTTTAATAAAAACATTCACAATGCGGATAAAAACCCTTAAATCGATCCAAATGACACAAAAGTAAATAATTACGGCAGTTTGCATTTATTTATGTACGTGATACGTGAACATTGGGTATTATTCATGTAAAATGCTTTGCAATAGCCGCGATTCGGTCGCCCGCATTATTTAAGACATTTATGCAATGTAACAAATTCTCTCGGTCCACAAAGCACAATTTACTAACATTAAACCTCTAAATAATACAAAATAATTGTCCCAATTTCACAATTCAAAATTAATTAATTCAATTTCACAATTTCAATTTACTTCGGGTTTTTTGAAATCATCTAAGAAACAACTCCAAGAGAAGTCAAAGTTGAAACACATTTTTCTAAGTTTCGCGGACTACCTAATCAAAGAAAGAAAAATCTAGTAATTTTTCTTTTAATACTTTGGTATATTCCCCGACTATGGCATTAAGTGACGTATTAATATAGATATATTATTAGCAAATATAGATAGCATTATTTTTTTGTTAACAACTTTTTGCAATACATTGACAGCTATTAAAACTATTGGGGAGCAGTGTTGGCCTAGTGGCGTCGTGCGACTCTGACCCCTGAGGTCGTAAGTTCGATCCCCGGCTGTGCACTAATGGACTGTCTTTCTATGTGCGCATTTAACATTAGCTCGAACGGTGAAGGAAAACATCGTGAGGAAACCAGCTAGCCTTAGACCCAAAAAGTCGACTACGTGTGTCAGGCACAGAAGGCTGATCACCTACTTGCCTATTCGATTAACAAATGATCATGAAACAGATACAGAAATCTGAGGACAAGATCTAAAAAGGATGTAGCGCCATTGATTTATTTTATTTATTAAAACTATTTAACTGTTCTTATATACCACGACATCAGCGACTACAGAACGATTTAATCGTGTATTATCTAAATAAGACTGGCGTATTATTTTAACATACCAACAATTGTACACGGTTGTTGTAATAATAATGAATGGAGTTCAAACTAGTATTAAAATATCACGGATAAACAAAAACTATAATTATACCCTCGTATACACTTCTTTAAAAGCTGTACCTTACAGCTCACAGATCACGAAAATACCGAGATCTCGCGAGGTTGTTATTCTTAATCCCACGAGATCTCGTATGGAGATTGCATTCTCTATCTGTAAATTCTCGGATAGATCGTTTAGTATAAACACAGATTTGGACTTTGATTTTTTCTTTATTCGGAGATATATATTTGTCCTCAGAAAGCACAAGAGACTGAGTCTCGACTTACTTCAGAAAAGCCCTCCTATCGAACTTAGAAGCTGCAAATTATACAGCCCAAACTTTCATACCTATAATAAAATAAAGGTTATTTCGTGCACTGCTTTCAATCTTCTGTAGTCTTGACACAAATACAAAAGACTTAAAAAATACACGTCGAACTGATAACCCCCTTTTTCATGTCGAAAAGAGATATCTGAAAAGACTTCTTGACAACAGTATAAAAATGCAAGTACCAAAAATCATGATACTTGATAAGATTATGTACTAAAGTTCTAAAATCGTCATTCATTACCGGTTACTTTAGGCGTTAAATAAAGATTTCAATAATTTCATACAAGTTAAAACCGTATATCTACGGCCTATTTATGCTACGAAATTTAATATTAGTTAATCTATCATTAAATAATGTAACGACTATGAGTATAACAACACACTTTAACAAACACCGCACTGATTGAAACAGATTGACATTACATAAATTGTAAATGACGAATTGATCGTGGTGTCCTTTCGGTAAAAGCGTGTACAATGGACATCATTGTCTGTAATTGGTAGAAGTGGTTTTAAAAACGAGAGGGCAATCGAGTGAAACCTTCTGGAATGGGATCAATATTGCCACAATCGAGACGATACATTGATACATATTGATTATAAAACTGGAATTAGGATTCGTAGGTAAACTTTTATTAAGTTTCGTCTATTTTATCACAGATATTTTATCACTTTATTTACAGAAGTACAACTCTATAACAATTAAGAATAGAGTAACATTTACATTCTAGTGATGTTAGACTCGACACTTAGGTTCGGTTAGTTTGTATCTGGATAGTTTGACTATCTCAGATCCAGATTGGGAAATTTTCTTATAAAGGAAGGGCCCCTGAATGGAAAGAAGCGTTGACCGATCACGTCACAGTCATTTACTCATTCGAAATTTTCCTCCGTTAGGCGTTGGGAATACAAAACCTCTGTTCTTAGATGTCCAGATTTCTTAGTCTATGGAGTTTGTGGTATCTTAAACAGATCTAAGCTAAGATGTTCCTATAGCTTTCTTAGTGAAAAGGTTTTCGTTTCTAGGTGGAGGCTGACTATGGGGTATCTAAACGGAGATAGGCAACATTACCTATATACCTAAAACAGTTTTCAAACCGGACGAAGTACTGGCGTCTGTTTTATAAATACAATGTGAGATCATAGTAATATATTATACGTGTCTTCTCGAAAGTTAAAATTACTTTACGTACCTACATAGCAAAACTAGAGCGTCCGTGCAAGACGCATTTTGGTGGACTAAATAAATACGCCAAACACATTACATAGAAAAAAAAATCACCCCTTGATTTATGGAATCAGCTTATACCGCGACAAAACCTGTGTAAAAGAACTACTGGTTTTAATTGAAATTATATTTTTTTTGTATTAAACAGTTTATTCGGGAATCTATAGGACATCAGACCACGATCGAATTTAAGGCGAGTGAAATAAAATAATAGGTAACTAACAATGATTTATATAATCATCACTATCATCGAAAAGATTTAATTAGGAGAAGCTTGTATAATAATATTTGTAAAATAATTTATAGAAACACAAATGCTTTCTGTCTACGAAAGTGAAATGGTCCCGTCTACGCATACCTCTGTGAGGTAACCCACACTAGCCGGTCGCCCGGTCGCGCTCACTTTCGTTTGAGGTGAGATAACAAAGTGCACTTTCCTATATTGCAATCAAATTATCATATTACAAGTTAATTAAACGTGTTGTACCTGTATTTTCTGATGAAGAAAAATTAGAATAGTTGTGTTACTAAATATATAAAATCATTTCATTTTCCCTTTCCCTCTATTTGTGTATTGACTGTTTAAAAATCAATTTGCTCACATTAGCCCAGTATATGACTAGGTTACTCCCTATCCAAACACAATGACGTCATCTTAGTACAAAATCTAATTTCAATAAAGTTCTTTCGATAATCAGTAAACATAATTATTGCTATTGCAATGTTATGATAACATGGTAGACATGTTACTGACTTTACATTTAGTGTGGTTCAAAACTACATGTTTTTATACCGTTCAGAGTTTGGTAACTAACAGTTAGTAGTAATCATTTATTGATATTATTTTAATATTAGTTTTTGTATAAACAAAGATTTCTTTACTCTTCCAATGTGAATATATTTGCTTATATAATATAATTATATAAGCAAATATAATAAATATAATATAATGAGTATAGAAATGTCAATAACAACAACAGTCTTCAATCAATCCAAACATGATTGAATGAATAAAAAATAAAAAAAACTACCAGGATTGCAATCTGGATTTAGTAGGAGTAACTTAACATACCTAGTAAACTTAGGTTTTTAATAATAAATTAAGTAAAACCTTACTCAATATGATTATTTCATTATAATATGAAAATTTAAAGAGAAGAGATTAGATTCTTTATAATATGAAATATAGTGTCTATAACAAAAAAAACTATATCTATTTTATAAGTGTTAGCTAAGAGTCTAATAAGATCCAATAAATTTTAAGCTTCCTTTAATTAAACCAATTTGGAAAAACAAAGTAGTAAAATAAAAGCATAATTACTACAAGCAGACTCAAATACAACTTACCAAAACTATTAATCATTGAGCAAATCCTTATCTTCATGGCATATTTTAAATATGCAATGTCATATCCTCATTTGAAATTTTAGCAAGTTAAAAACTTTCATGGTAGTGCATTTAAGTTAGGTTAAATACAACTATTTGATTTGCTTTTATTTTACGTGTCTGTTGCAAGTAACAAATAAATTCACTAACCTTATAAAATTACATCAATGAGCTACACATATCACTGTTGTTTTCATTGTAGCAGTCACTCTGAGTGAGACTTTACACTTCTTCGCCTCGTGGAAAGGACTAACGAAACAACAATAATTATAGTCGCAAAGGCAAAGAAAGAACTATTAAATTTATGTAATAGATTTACGATTTCAACTAAATTTGATGTTACAACTTCGCTAATAACTGAGTTGTAAACTATCTCATTACCACAACAAGACATCACAATATATATAATTCATTGATTTTAATATTAGAATAATAAAATATTGCACTAATAAGGTAAAAGTAATAATTTCCTAGAAAACTTAATTATAAATTTGGCCTAATTCTAGTAAAATTGGTGTGTAAACTGTAAACAGCTGAAAAATAAGCGTGTTACTCACTGTCAACTCAGTACATAGAAATTGACAGTTACAGACTATACATATACTTAGTTGTATGCTGTCTGTGTTAATAGGCATAGACTTGTCCTTTTGAGCTAATTTACACGCAGTAAACAAAATTATTTAAATTAATAATAAAGGCATTATTAATGTACATGTAGAGTTTAGTATTAAGAAACAATGCTAAGGTTTTCCTTTTGAAAATAATAATAGTTGAGTACATCCTTAAGTATCTAACATTAAATAGCAATATAAATTAACGTTGCCAACGGTATCCAAAAGCTATAATAATTGACTACAGTTTAGGTACCTTCTGCGCCAATATACTAAATCCATACGTATATAGCAGGGCTTGAGTAAAATGTTCTTTTCGTTACTAACTTCCAACCTAATCAAGGCATTCCCATTTAATAAAAAGGCTGTTTTAGTTGTGTTTCTTATACAACTTTTTCGACAATTTACGCAATATGTATGTAACTATTACCTAATATTCTTAATACAGAAAGTGCTATAATAAAAACCAACATTACCACTATATAAATGTTTATTACCTTCATGATATAGAATATAAGAAACTAATTTTATCTAAAATACTAATGTAAAATTTGTAAATAAGTCTGTATGCATGTTAAGACAGATGTCCATTTTTGGCAAAAATATTTGAAAACTTAATTACAATTACAATTATTTTTAATAAAACTTAATTTTACAAAAATTAACTGTCTATATTTTTAATACCACATTTTAACTTAGTATTAGTAACATCAGTAAGTTTTACCCCCTTACTCTTAAGAAATATATGTATGACAACACCATTTTAAATTAAGTTTGTTATAGTAGTCTTGTCCCATCATTGAAAACACAATTTAATACAAAAAGAGTTATATGTGCTTTTGTTAAAAGAGTACAATTAGAGATATTTTTATTATTGAGTTAGGGGGTATCTATTTATCTTAGTCACCATGTCTGGGTACCTGATATTAAATAATGATAATTGAGTCCGTCTTATGAATGGAGATAAAATTTAGTATTATTCCTATCACAAAATTTAGTTTCATTAAGATCAACCCGAACCCCAGCCCGACTTAATTTAAAAAGAAAGGTTAGTTATTTGCTTCAACAACACATTTTTAAAGATAACATATTAATAAAATTAACTGGTGTTTGTTAATTGTGTCGTATAGAAACAAACTCCGCCAGATCCAGTTTCGGAAAAAAAAAAGGTTTTGTAGTCTATGGATTCTGTATCTTGAGCTCAATGGTCCAATAATTCATAGAATCTTTCAAACCCAGTTAAATCCTAGTTATTTCACGTACTTTTCTTGCGTTTCATTTCACAACACGCCAGATCCTTGATAAGACAGCATCAAAAACCGATAGATCCACCTCAACCAATCAGAGAAAAGCATTTTGACAGACAAGTGTCATGGCGGTACTAAATACGGTAATGGCCGCTCATGCTTTTCAAACAATTTTCTCAAAACAATGTCCGATTTACCAAAAAAAACGAACCAGTTCCTCCGGAAAATGCAAGGAAGCGAGGGGTCAACAAAAGTAACTGGAAATGTGAGAAAAAACGACGTGAGCGGTGAGTGAAACTATCATACGATTTGCTATACAGAGTGTTACAGAATGTGTGTGATTTGAGATAGAGGTGTTAATCTCGTATTGCGAGTCGGACTCGTATACTGGAGGACCCGTACCGCTATAAAATTTAAAAATCTGATTGTATGGAGCCTCAATGCGTCAGTCCGACTCCCAATGGCCGTTTTTTTTATTTGTTGTTATGTCATGAAATAAGTAGATGGAATGACGTGTATGGAAGCCTAAAAACGGATTCGTGTATACATTATATATTATTTATTTTCAGATATTCTGCGAAAAAACTGCCATCTTTCCCAAAATGTAAGCACAAAACTAATTCTACTTTTAAATGCCTTACACTAAAAACGCAAGATGTTTCTTGGTTTCACCAGATTTTTTACAAATTGGTCAGGGTATGCAAAACAGCTTTCATTAAAATATTACAAGTGAGGAAAGATAGAGTTACAGGCATTCTATAGAGATCGTATAAAGATGGAGGCAGTGTTGCTAAAGAGAATCGAGGTGGAAACCACAAAAAAGATAAATATGCACAGAGGCAAAGAAGTGTAATGACATTTATTGAATCCATAGAAGCAGCTGAACCTCATTATTGCAGGGCCACATCGTTTGTAAGAAAGTACTTGCCACATGAATTAAATATTAAAAAGCTGTGGAAAATGTATGAAGAGCAAATTGCAATTACCCCCTATTTAAAGGTAAAACAATCATTTTTCAGACAAATCTTTAACCGCAAGTACAATGTTGGTTTTGGCTCTCCCCTGAAAGATACCTGCTCCAGATGTTTTGAATTAAAAAGGAAAATAGAAAGTACAAATAGCCAAGAGAAACAGATTCACATAACCCAAAAAAGGTTACATAGCCTGAAAGCCAAAGCCTTTTGTGACTTATTAAAAAAGGAAGAACATGATACCATTTCAATGTCATTCGATTGCCAAAAAAACAGCGCGCTGCCTAAACTGCCCGACCAAGTGGCTTACTTTAGTAGGCAGTTCAATATGAGCAATTTTACAGTCGTTATTGGTACATCGAAATCTGCTTTAGATAACGTACGAACTTATTACTGGTGTGAAAATGAGCATGCAAAATCTTCATCTGAAATCGCAAGTGCAGCATTCGACACATTGATCAGCTTGGATATCCCAAGCGATAAAACAAGAGTAAGACTGTTTGCTGACGGTTGCGGCGGTCAAAACAAGAATACAATTTTAGTAGGCATGGGCATGAAATGGTTGTATTCAAATGCACCACCACATGTAAAGAAAATTGAAATTATATTTCCCATGGTTGGCCATTCATTCTTACCGCCCGACAGGGTATTTGCAAAAATTGAAAAGGCAGTAAAGAAGATGTCAGTCATTTGCGACCCACAACTTTATGTAAATTTATCTACAAAACACGCAACTGTTGTAAAACATTTGGGGGTGGATGTTGAAGTGTATGACAGGAAGAACGAAGTGAATAATGTATGCAAACCTCCAGGCAGCTGGCATTTCAAATTTAATGCTTGCAAACGATTTATACTGCACAAAGGTCGCCAGAATGTCAGCGTACAAGGAGAGGAAAACTACAGAAGCGAATATACTCAGCCAAAATATGTGACTAAGATAACAAGAAGTTGTGCGGAATTGGAACCTGTAATAAGACGAAAGGGGAATAAAATTAATATAAAAAAGATTGCTGATGTTTCGAACCTGTTATCAAAACACTTTGGTGAAGACTGGAGAACTATTGAGAGTTTAGCTTATTACAGGGACATTGAAGTTGATAATGACAATTCCGAAGAACGCGAAGATCTAGTATGCGTACCCCTTGAAGAAAATGAAAATTGTGTTTGATACAATTTTGGCGATATTAATTAAAGTTTAGATTTATTATTTTTGGTAGTTTTACTTCCTCTTAATCTGTAATTTTAGAACAGCCTATAAGTTGATAATGGCGTTGCGTAGTTGGCATCGATCTCCGCCACATCCATTTCTGTGAGAAACAAAATCCGTCAGATCCGAGTGTCATTATCAATAACCGCTAAATCTATTTTTTTCATTTAGTTATTATTTCAGTATCTTTTTAATCTTCAATTCCTTCATTTAAGGTCATTTTAATTCGACGAATAATATTTTGCTCCTTTATTTTAAAAAATAACAGTTAATACATTGCTGGGCACTACCGCCCACAGACGTAAAGAGTTTAAAAACGATACGACAGTACGCCTCTCAACGTAAGAGTTTCGGTTAAGCCAAAGTCAGTACGCCCTAAGACGATCGATTTTCCATACAAATATTAGGAACGGCATGCTGTAGTGTCACCGTAGAAGTAACTTAGACTTTTATACTATCACCATGAAACGAAATATAAAAGTTTAAAACACCCACGGTCATTTTTCCGCTCCCTTCTGCACGCACACTACGGCCGTGGACGTCGTGTTTTCATACGATCAGTCGAGTAGTGCGCAGCGGCGGTGTCCCGCGCGTTCCTAAGTGCTTTCGCGCCATTTTTGCGGGTAAATCTTATTGGAAGGTTAGTAAATGTTTTTTGTAAACGTTATTTCTGTTGTTTTTTATTTGTATAACACAAATTCAAGCTTATATTGTATCCGTAAACAATGTATTTCTCATGCATTTGTATTTTTTGAGCAATTTTTAGTGATACCAAAATACATTGATATTATTTGCAGATGGCGGCTAGGGGTTCCTATGAAGACCAACAAAAAAGACTCCAAGACTTGTTTGATGCAGTTCCTACTCCTGAGTCAAGTGAAGACCCTTTTGCTGACGATGGGGAGTATGGAATTGACCAAGATTATGAGCCATCTGGTAACGAATCGATAAGTTCTGATGATGCGATCTCAATCTCAGCAACAAGGCGTTTAGGGCAAAGATCTGCTGCTTTATCTTCTGCTTTATCTTCTCATCTTCTTCATCTAGCGATTCAGATGATGACAGAACTGTATGTTCTGCCAATTCCAAGACACATCGGGAAGATATTGAGACATCATTGGTACAAGCCCCTGTTTCTTTATCAATTGATACATCAACCATTGTGCCTAGTAGTGATGAACAGCCTCAGAATATGCCAATATTAACTGATGGACAGTCAACCTCGATCAACGACGAAGCTAGGGAATCAGATATACCTGTTACTGAGGAATCGTGGTCTACTACAGTTACTGACATACCAGATTTCAATTTTGATAATTCAGCCACTGGCATCACCGTAAATATTGATGATATGGAGCATGTTATAGATTTTTTTCACCTTATGTTTCCACAAAATTACGTACAATATCTAGTAGACTGTACTAACGCTTATGGACATAATCTCTGCAACAGTAATAGACCTCATACCAGACATAGCCGCAAAACAGTATATCGTGAAACAACTTACGAAGAAATGATAAAATTCATGGGTCTCAGTCTTCTCAAGGGTCACGTAAAATGCCCTCAACAACGAAGTCTCTTTTCACTATCAAATGCGCTATATTATCATCCCGTATTCAATTAAACAATGTCAGGAAGGAGATACGAGCAAATATTAAGATGTCTTTGTGCATCGGATTTGAATGCCAAAGGAGAAGATAAGGTCAGTAAATTAATTGATATGCTGACACTTACTTTTAGAAAAGTTTATAATGCAGGTGAGGAATTATCATTGGATGAATCTCTTCTACTATTTCGAGGTCGTCTACATTTCCGCCAGTATATTAAATCCAAGAAAGCCCGCTATGGTATAAAATTTTATGAATTGACTACACATGACGGTTATATACTGAATGTAAAAATGTACGCAGGCAAGGAAGTAGTAGATCCGAACATGCACGAATCTGAGTCTAAGACAGAAAAACTTGTATTGAGATTGATGCGTCCGTACTTGCTTCGCGGTCATCATCTATTCATGGATAACTTTTATAATTCTGTAAAGATGGCTCATAAATTACTGGACTTGAAAACACATTGCACCGGTACCTTGCGCACTAATAGGAAAGACAATCCAAACACATTACGACTAAAAAGCTAAAAAGGGGCGAGCACTTCTGGTCACGCAAGAACAAAATATATGTTTCAATATGGAAGGATAAGCGTCCTGTCTTGATGATTACTACTAAGAACCATCCCTCCATCGTGGAAGTTAAAAACAGATTCGGCAAATCGAGATTGAAGCCAGTTGAAGTTGAAATTTACAACAGATATATGTCCGGTATTGATCGCTCAGATCAGATGATATCATATTACTCTTGCCCTCGAAAAACCATAAGGTGGTATAAAAAGGTGTTATTTCACTGTCTAGATATGGCAGTGTGGAATGCATTCTTTTTGTACAGAAAATATAAAAAGGATAATGCCAACACTTACCATTTTGTGCATTATAGAGAAGAATTAATCAGAGTGATGATTGACCTTAAAGATTCCAAACCAAGAGACTTGTTCAGCAACTCATACAGCATTCATGACAGCAGGCGTTTCCGTCCAAATCAATCGTCTGCTGCACATCATGAAGCAAACGTCTCTCTAACAGCAAATGCTATGCATGGTCACTGGCCCGAACAAATGGCAGCCCGACCAGGAACCAAAAAAAAATTCGCCTTCCTGAAATGCAAAGTTTGTGCCCAAAAAGCCATTCGACGAGAAACGAGCTATCGTTGCAAAGGGTGCCCAGATAAACCCCCATTGTGCCCATCTTGCTTTGAATGTTACCACGAAAACTTATCACTCTAACTGATGATAAATAATGATAAGTGTTATTGTTGTGATAAGAAAAAACTAGCTGCTGTGTTATACTAGTTACTTTATGTTTAATTCTTAGAGATTTATGAGATTATTTGATTTTAGTTATAAGTTGAATCTAAATACCTACCTAAGTGCTATTTTATTATTTATTATTGATACTGATTGAGTACAAAAGGAGCAGATATTCCTGTTAACTTGATATTTAATGTGTTTTAAAATAAACACTGTATGTTGATTACTTATTTAGAGGTTTGTAACATTTTAAGACTTGATTTGAAAAGACTCGAAGATGTGTAATTTTAAATATTTTTAGACTTAGATTGAGACTGAAAATTTAAGCTAATTTGTTTTTGTTATAAAATATATAATAAATACTTAAAATTAAGCAGTAAGTATGTTGATTTTTTAGAGATTTCGATGATTACTAGTAACTACTTGAATATAAAATATTCGAGAAATGATTAATAAGACTACTAATGGTGTAAGTGTGACCGAATATTTTTTGTTAATTTAATAAATACCTTAAAATAAAACAATTTTTTTTATTATTTCAGAAACGTAAATAGGCGTAGTGTCACAACACGTAGTAAAATATATATGTAATATGACAGTACGTCTAAAGGCGTATACGCCTATAGACGTACTGTCATATAACATTCTACAAAAATGATACTCTGTGACAGTACGTCTTACGACGTATACGCCTATAGACGTACTGTCGTGTTACATATATATTTTACCACGCGTTGTGACACTACGTCTATAGGCAATGTATGAAAAAAAGTAGTGACAAATCAGTAACAAACAGGTGTAATAGTATCCATCAACGTGTTAAACGTAACTGTTACCAGCAAAAAAAATGTATACTGTAAAATTCACCATTCTGGATCTGGCGGATTTCACACAATTCAAGTGCATGGAATATATTTACTGCTAAGATATTCCCATATAAATGTCACTGGTTTCATGTCAAACAATGTTATTAGAGTAATCATTTCCTTTCAAACAAATATTTACCGTTCCTACATAATTTAAATATAATTTCTTATAAATTAATCTTATCAACTATTCAAATTAATTATAGTCTTATCTTAGGAAGAATCTGAATAGCATCACCAGTGATTGGTTTCTTTGGGCTCAACTTGTTTGGTGATTGCATAACAACATTTACAGCTTTTCTTAAGATTTGGTGTTCACTTTTCTTATATTCTTCTGTTATTTGAGATAAATCAAGATCTGCGTCTAATACTAATACCTGAAATTTTAAGATGACATTTTTATATATTATTCATTATACAGTGTAAACTCTATGTAACAACACTCAAGGGACTACACATTTAATGGCGTTATAGAGAGTTGTCGTTAAATGAAGAGAAGAAAAATCTGAATTAGAAAAATAATCTTTGTTGACTGTCTAACATCTTTTGCTGCATCTGTAATTTTGTTGTATATTTTTACTTATTTTATTCATATCTTGCGAGATGGTGGCATCTTGGTGATAAAGGAAGTATTTCCTCCATCGTCAGTGTTTCTCACTGAATCCAAAATTTCTTTGTGTGTGAGTGAAACCATTGTAAGCAGGGAGTTGTCTACGTAAATGTTAGGTTTAAAGATTTGCCGTATATCCTGCCATTTTGAACTGTTGACAGAACAAACTCAGGTTCTGTCATCCTCATCACTCGTATTTATTGCAGACTAGGATAATAAAGCGACAAAAGAACGTACACAGCTGCGCAGTGTTTACCAATTTAGGCAACTTAAAAATTACTTTATTACGCAATTGTTGTCATTATTGAGACTGGGTGTAATGCGATGCTTTAGGGCGTTTATTGTTAAATAGAGGGATGTTACGTGGAATTTACGCTGTATATAAAACTTAACTCATGCAACAAGACTTTTTGCAACCTCTTTGTCAATAACCATTATTAATTTACATAAAATTTATATAATCTATACAGATAGTGACACTATAGATAGACACCATACAAAAATCTGTTCTTTATTGTGTATGTCATGTTCGTCCAGAAAATTAAACTTCTTTATATCATAATTAATAATTTTTAAATATAAGAAGTTGGGTAAAGTCTTTTTGCATTATAGTATGAACTTGTATTAATATCTGTAATAATAAAAAAATAACCACACTGTATTGTATATGTCAAAAAAAGGAATAAAATAAAATTAATTAAAAAGATTTAAGAAAAAATAATTAATATACATAGATAGACACATTTATTTTTATTGAAATTAATGTAAAAATATGTTTACCTATTTGTATTATAACAATTCATTTTATTTTATTTTTAAGGTGAAAACCGTCTAGTGAAGTTCGATCCATTGCAAATTATACATAATCTTTTTCATATAATTCAAAAGTACCCAGCTTTGCTCTGTATTTTTGATAATGAAACCTAGATCTGGATCGTTTTATAGCCCATGAAACCGCCGGCATACTAAATTTTATGAAAATTAGAACATTGTAGCCGCTTCCGAGATTCAGATCATCAGATATATATACATAATATAAAATATACAAGAATTGCTCATTTAGAGATAGATAAATATCATTTACAAGTGTGGACGCTTGGATTGGATGTATTTCGTTATCTTAATAAATCTGATGACAAACATGAAGCGTTCTGTTATTACCTACCTACCTAACTTTATTTATGTAAATAAACTTATTTTTAACAAAATATTTTTGCCTGTATATTTTACCAGATGCTGGGGGGAATTGTAATTGTATTGTATTGTAATAATTGTAACATTGTTTGATATCTTAATTCTATGATAGGTACAGCATTGAGGTTTGAAAACCTAGGAAGAAGCTATTTGCTTCTTAAATCATAAATGAAGAATGAAGGAAGCAAAATATGAACGATGAAATAATCGATAATACAATAGTGAGTACAATAGGATAGGTGACCAGACATTCAGACCTCAAAATGGACTAAAGTTGTTATGGGTCTCCCAAAAGACTAAGGAAGCAAATGTCTTATAGTAAGAATTAAATAGAAGCAATTGGGAAGTAATTTTTAAACTACATTGTAATGGATTACACAACTAGTGACCGGCCATTCTGATGCTCATGAATTATCATCATTTCATTGATAACATCAATTTTATCAGGCACAGTAATTACTAAAAAATACTTTTATCAGTTTAAATTAGGGCAAAAATAAGTAATAAGAGTGAAAAATGACAAAAGCTACTAAGCATCTTAAACATTGAGGTTTAATTTATAGTGGAAAAAGTACTCATTTCATTAAAAGATGTTTACAATTATACTTACAGGTGCTGGGCAGTCAGCATGAGATCTATTAATAAGCCAGTCTTCGTGTAGTTTATGTAGTTCCTCTATATAGGTCAGTGGAACACACTGCTCTTCTGAACGAGCCCGTTTTTTAATCCTATCATAAACTATAGATGGGGTAGTCTTAAGATACACTACAATATAAACATAATTTAAAAACATTAATAGGTACTTAAAGAACTACCATAATTAGTGTTAGATTCATAAATATTATATTACCTATGAGGTCAGCTTCAACTGGAATCTCTGTGTTGATAAATGTAAACCACTCATCTAGAACTGCAAATTGTGCAGGATGTAGTGTGCCTAGTCTCTTCATTTGTTCTACAAAACAGTACTTTGCACTAAAGATAGAACGTTCCATCAATTTAACGGGGGTTCTTGTCGGTCTGCGATGCATTTCCAGCATAGTAAGAGACACATACGCCTGGAAAGTCATCGCCCATTTTGAAGGGTCTCTATACATCAAATCCTGAAATGATTAAGAAATCCGGTTAGGTATTTAAAACAACAACACTATCTATTACAAAAATGAGATACTAACCAAAAGATTCCAGCCTTTGAGATTACGCCATTCTTCTACTGGTTCCGTTAACAGAGTTATATCTTCAAATTGTCTAAAATGCTCTAAGAAAGTAGTTTTTCCACTTCCTATATTACCTTCTACGAGCACAGTAAACAGTCTTGAATTTGCAGAGTCCATTATAAACCGAAAAGAACCTAAAAGTGTAAATAAAATTATTAATCTTATCAGAGGACGCAATACAATAAACGCGAACGTAAAATTTCCCGCCCTAACAAAATTGACAACTGACACAATTCAAAGTTCCAGCATGTTTTAGACATTAACGAAAATAACCTAACTTTAGTCGGGAAATGTATAATAGTTTTTATACAATATTTCGTAATCTTCATCATGTTTAGTACACATTATATTTCATATTAATTTCAATGAGTAATTTAGCTTAAAGCTTTAACTTAAAATCCCAACTAGAATTATATTTATTTAAATATTTATGGGAATACACATGTGTAAACAAATAACAATCACAGATTACTGGATATTGACAATTAACAATCTCAGCGGCAGCACAGACATAAAATAATAATCACACTAGTCTAGAAAACTAAAGATGTAAAGTAGAGGAAAAACAAAAATTGGCCGCTTTTTAAAACTTTTTACTTCAATTCAATCGGTTTTTGTTGTAAGTAATCAAATGGATGGCTCCAGCTGGTGGTAAAAGCCCATCTTGAACTTTCAATCCCACCATACACACATTGCCGTATTGAGTTTTCGCGGGAATTGGAATTGTCTCAAGCTTGGCCATCATCGGTACAAGGCCTTTTTGGACGTTTTTGTTTAATAAACAACTTTTCATCATCAACTACTAATCTCTTTTAAAACGGTTTGGTATCAATATGTTCAAACAATAGCAAGTTCAAGACGTACTCGAGTACTTGGTTCACTATATTTATTTCAGTGAGGTCGTGTGGCATCCAAATATAAAACTTTTTCGAGTATCCAGCTATTTTTCAAATGGGTCAAGTGTTTTGTGGCAAATTGCGGGTTAAGGAAACCAAGTTGTAATTACTAAAAATTAGTATATATTTTATCCGTCACCGTAATTATGAGGTATATTTGACGAAAATATTCTCGCATTGATAACAAACTTTTACTGACACTGCTTTGCCAAAAAATTGTAAAATCTTTAATAAAATTCAATCCAGCCTTAAAAGTTTTTAATTATTTAAATGCTAGAAAATCTATGCTGCATATTATGTATCTTAGATGATATGGTGAGCTATTGTCTACATAACTAGACTCTACGGACTCTACAATTCCGTAATCCGTTATTCCACATGAAGGTACAAAAATTAGTGTAGCCAATCACACACGACCACGAAATCCATCGACAACTTCTAGTATTTTGATAGAATTTTCCTTTGTATCTGTTATTTTAGGAAAAATAATTGACGTGTTTATTTCATGCCACACGGTTCATAACACGCAAATTTTAATTTATTTATAGAAATTAGCAAACTCGTAATTAAGTGTGTAAGGGTATAATTTGTAAAAATGATACATTTACGTTGTATAGGTAAGTTTATAAACATATAACAGCCGTGAAATTATAATTAACGTGACTGACTTTACCGGTTTTTACATTGTTTTATTGATTTTACTCAGGAATATTATTACTGGCGGTTGGGTCGTATGCTCTTTATGACTCTTCATCAGATGTGGTACAATTAACACCAAGTAACTTTGAGAAGCTTGTCACAAATTCAAATGAAGTGTGGATCATAGAATTCTTTGCACCTTGGTGTGGGCACTGTAAGAATCTTGTTCCCGAATATAAAAAAGCAGCTCGAGCCCTTAAAGTGAGTAATAAATAATTAAAAACATGCATATAACAAAAATAATCTATTGTTTAAGACAATAAAATGTTTTTATAGTAGAACTACAACATTAACTTAAATTATCTTATATTTCTTTAGGGAATTGTCAAAGTAGGTGCTGTGGATGCTGATCAGCACAGGGATCTCGGTCAGAAATATGGAGTCAGTGGATTTCCAACTATTAAAATATTCACGGGCAGTAAACATACTCCATATCAAGGACAGAGGACGGCGGAGGCGTTTGTGGATGCAGCATTGAAGGCAGCTAAAGAAAAAGCTTATGACAACCTTGGAAAGAAAACTGGCGGATCCAGTTCTGACAAGGTAAACTGTCTCAAACAACTACTCTTGATATTAAAGGCTCATGGCAAGAAACATAAAAAAGTAAAAATTAAAATGCAACCCTTAGAATAAATGATTCTACTGGTCTATTAACTGTAATTTACTGAAGGATTTGATTACTTTTTATTTATCTATATATTGAGCACACTGAGAGCATAGTAGGGTACTGTGAAACTATGGATGTTATTAACTGTAAAGAATTTAGTATTTTATTATTATTAAGAGATAATATAGACCTCACTTCATCACTTTGTATTGTAAGAGTATTTTATGAACCTGTCTTAAATTTACTTTCAATATAGCATACAGCATATAAAGTGTTTGGTCATAAATTAAACTGGAAACCACAGACTAAGAAGCAGATTGAAGTACCAACTCATACACCATCCATAAAATCAATCAGATTTAAAGCATTACAAGCACATTTATTTCGTAGATGGGATTCTGGTGTTGTGAGAATTGTCAAATTGAATCATTCATCACTTATTAAAAAGAAATTATAATAGTTTGTCTCAATAGTGTTTTAATAAGAAATATATGTTGTAAGTACGGATACTTTTAATTGTTATGGTAGGATAGTTATGTGACTTGATAGTAAAGACAAAAGACTACTTTAGTTAAAGAAAATGATTAAATTGAGTTATTTCTTATTAGTAAATTTTTCACAGTATTAAAAAACATCATCAAATCCATTTTGATTATCATTATTTAATATAATTTGATAATTGCTGTATAAGAGTAGGGAGTAAGCAGGGCAATGACACTTTATCTTTTAAAACAATTCCCTGATAAATTTACAAAGCTAATATTATAACCAGCTAGATACTATGCCTTGCATCATAATTGATTACCTAAAACTTAATTATGGATAAAGTTTCAACTACAATTTCTTATCAATAAACATGTCTCCCTAACCAAAGTATATTAGATTGCACTTATAATTGAAATTACATGGTATATAATCTCTAGTTGTATGAATATGAACAGAAGCATTTAAGCAAATGCTTTTTTCTTCTATTATAAAATACTAAACCATTACTTAGTCTCTATCATATGCAAACATATTTTATATATGTCATTTTAAAATCAATTTTCCACCATCCCATTAATTACTGACTAAAACTGTATACCAAGTCGAATTTTGAAAATCAATATTAAATAGTTGGCCTAACCACACACATTTTAATATATTTATATTTAATACATTTTTCTATTTCAGTCAGATGTTATCACTCTAACAGACAGCAATTTCAAGGAGATGGTTCTTGATAGTGATGACATGTGGCTTGTTGAGTTCTATGCTCCATGGTGTGGACATTGCAAGAATCTGGAACCCCACTGGGCAAAGGCTGCAACCGAGCTTAAAGGAAAGGTAAATTGATATAGTTTAAATAATATGTTTCTGTATTCATAGCCTACTTGTTATCTATTTTAATTGGTTGACAGAAATGCATCATTGACATTGTTATAATTGTGTCTATTTCCGAAAATATTTGCAGATAATCTATGTAAAACTTTTATTGACTTCAACATATTATATTATATTCGTTTATTGCATTGTCAAACACGCTGGGCAAAAGTTTCCAAGTTATCTTATATATATCTATAATATTTTATTTTAATTTTCTTTCACACCATTATGACAGATGTAAAACGAAGGTACCACGAACGATGATACGAAGGCATTAGTTCACAGCATCTCTAGTCCAATAAAGATTGCGACACAATCCGTTCTTTTGAATTGTTATTCTCATTCTTTGTAAATTATAACCTATTGTTTTTAGTTCATTAATGTATAAAATAATAATTTTGATAAATTAAATACAGGTAAAACTCGGAGCCGTCGATGCCACAGTTGACCAAATGATGGCTTCCCGCTACCAAGTGCAAGGATATCCGACCATCAAGTTCTTCGCTGGTGGTAAAAAGACCAGTGATAGTGTAGAAGACTATAATGGAGGCAGAACTTCCAGCGATATCGTCAGCTGGGCCCTTGAAAAACTTGCTGAAAATGTACCAGCACCTGAAGTATTGGAGGTATGTAGTATTCTATATTTCATTCCTGAAAAAAAATCCATAATAAAGAGGTTTTTATTGAAATAGACTCATAAATATATATGCTATAGACGAGGAACCAGTCTACTTCATTAAAAAAAAGAAAATTTATGATCATTGCTAGTTAAACAAAATACTTATTCGTAAAATGTATATTGTCTTATATAGGGATACCGCTCAGATATTTTTGAGAACTCCATTAGAAGACCCTAACACTCATAAATTTTCTTCTTTTGTTCTATTGGAAATTTGCTTTCTAATCATTAAATGTAATTTTCTAATTATTGATTGCTAGATCCCTATTAAAGACTTGAGATCGGGTCATAACAACCCCTTGTATATGTCGCAGTAAACTAGTTAAATCAGAGAGTTAATTGAATCTCTAGACAGTTAGTTAAAGATCGATATTCAATCAAGTCACTAGCAATTTGTATTAAATAAAGCAGCGTCGAAAACGTTTAACTATATGTATGACCGAAAGCCAACGTGTTTTTTAATAATGTAAAACAAGACTCCGCCATTATTATTTCATTTGTTATTGTTATTTCGGTGTGATCGTGAAGAACTGAGAGCTTGGAAATTTCGTGTTTTGTTTTATTGTAAATGGTTAGGTTAGTTTTGTTGCCTAGGAACGTTTAGGAAACTCGTTTTGTTCACTCACTTGTCTGACGGAATTTTAGCGACTTGATTGAATATCGATCTTTATCTTAATTAGCTGTCTAAAGATTCAATGAACTCTCTGATTTAGCTACTTTACTAAGACATATATATTTCATCTCGGCCCTTATTTACGCCTTATGACGTCATATGTCAAAGCGCAATATCTTTTTAACATACGGGTGTCATACTTGGCGCTTAGCCCGAATCATTAAACAAAGAAATGGTTTTAAAATATATTTTTTATTCACACTTGAGGCAACTGGATGAAAACTCTTATAAGGTTAAAAATATATTCACACAACTTTCACTAATCCTACCTTCATCCGAAGTAAGACTGATTCAAAGACGCAATTTAACATTACACAATAGAAACATAGACAATGGGATTTATTTAATATAAACATTCATTGTTCTTAGGTTATTTAAATCTTATTTATTCCGCTTCTCAGTTCCATTTTCAAACATGTCGGATATCATATATTACGTAACTTACTATATCATAAAGTTCTTTACGTTCTTTATATAAATATTAAATTATATTTGAAAATATTTTAAAGCTAGATTTAATAGTTTGCGTATGTTGGAAATCATGCAGTTTGTGTTCTTTGATTTGTGAAAATGTGTAAAAAAACTTAGAATTATAAAAAATGCGTGACTTATTAACCGATTTTTATCTATATATTATATTTTATTCTTCCATAAATTTCGTAATATCTTCTACATGCACCAAAAAAGGTTAAATGCTGTTTAGAATATTATTTTTAAAAAATGCAATGTCTATTAATACAGAACAATAAAAGCGCAGTGAAGTAGTCACGAAATAATTTTCAATACAAATTAAGTGAGGCGCCAGGCACTATTATTCTTTCAAACTCATAAATAAATCCTTCGCCGGGTTTCACTGGATGGCAAAATAATACCAATATTTTTTCAGGTAACAGATGAAGAAGTGATGAAAGGTTGTAGTGATAAGCCACTCTGTGTGGTATCAATTTTGCCTCACATCCTTGATTGTAATGCCGCTTGCAGAAATGACTACATCGCGATATTGAAGCGCCTTGGAGATAAATACAAAAGCAAGATGTGGGGGTAAGTGAGCCTGTTCGATATTTTATGTAACATGTATATTCTGTGGTCTATGATACAAGTGACAGCTATGGTAAACGGGTTCCCGCCGCCATGATTAAAGACCCGTGCTTATCATAACACGCGTCTTATTTTGATTTCTTTTGTTGTGGAGACATGAATGATGAAATGCGTATTTGGATATTATGTTTTTAAAAAATGCATTTTATTTTATTTTAGATCATCATCGCTTATAAACCTTAACCTTAAAAACTTTGCGTGTGAATATCTCTTAGATATAATCGTTGGTAAACTCTTTAACATTATAATATAAGTCTAAATACTATACATACTGAAAGAAAACATTTTTTTTACCCGGATTAAAGCTATTTGTATTATTGTAAACTTACAATTATTTTACATAATTTTAAATTTAAAATTTTCCGACGTTTCGCGTGCTTTACAGCGTGCGTGGTCACGGTGACCGGTAAAAAATTGTTTTCTTTCAATGTGTAAAAGCTATGTTAACCATGACAAAACTATACATACTTTCATTGTGGTTTGAATTATTTTACAAACACCAAATTCAATATAACACATTTTTTAATGAAAGTAAGGTGCTCAGGTCATTCGATAGAGCCTATATATTCCCAGAATAAAACCATGTTTTCAACTTATCCATTGTTTCTAAACGAACCTGTCCTAGTCCTGGGACTGAAGAAGATACTACACAAACAAGAAACGATTAGGGCATTGTAATCCAACACGTCGAATACGGCTATTGCCGAATGCCAATGCGAATAGTTTTTGTTTTTAATTTATTTTTTAAGTCGTTAAGTGAATTTTTTGAAAATATATTTAAAAAAAGAAGTGTTGTATAGTACTTAAGTTTTTACTCCGAGTATGGAGATGCATAGCAAAACTGTACTAAGAAGGTTGGCTAAGTAAAAAATACTAAAGTAACTTAAAAAAATTTCACTTAGAGCAAAACGATAAAATAAATATTGTTTTAATTTCTCAGCTGGGTCTGGTCAGAAGCCGGTGCACATCCATCGCTTGAAGAATCTCTGGAAATGGGAGGCTTTGGATATCCAGCCATGGCCGTCGTCAATGCTAAGAAACTCAAGTTCTCTACTTTACGTGGATCATTCTCTGAGACCGGCATCAATGAATTTTTAAGGTATGCTTTAATACAAATGTTACGACTTAAATAAAATATTTTTACATAGATTGCCATTTTAACAATGATAATTACTATAAATGGTATTACAGTATATTTGTTCCCCCCCCCCACACACACTTTAACTGAGAGACATATTTCTATGTCTCTATAGATTGGCTTTAAGGCCGTTCAAGTATTAAGTTAGCAGATTTACTGCAATCAACCCCCCCCCCCCTCTCCATCTTATAAACAAAACTAAGCAAAGCTCTCAAAAATAATAGTACATAAAGTAAGCATAAACAATGTGTGGGTGATATGTGTAATAAATTAAATAATAGCTGTTGACGTAATCACCAAATAAGAAAATCAAAGACCCCCCCTCGCCCCTGTAGTGCTTACGTAATACTTGAATGGCTCCTAAATACTTTTGTGAATAATAATATTATTATTTTACAGAGATCTATCTTTCGGTCGTGGGCAGACAGCGCCAGTAAGAGGTGCTGAAATGCCTAAAATCTCCAAGAACGAGCCTTGGGACGGCAAAGATGGCGAATTACCGCTAGAAGAGGACATTGATCTCTCGGACATTGATCTCGAGAAGGATGAGCTATAATGTGCCAGGGGGTTATTGACCTTTTAGCAGTATTACGATTTTTTATTAACATTGCTATAGAGCAAAATAAAGTTTTGTTACTCTGAACATATTTTGTTGTATGTCAATCATAGTGGTGTACTTCTTCAATTTTATTTTTTAACTAAATATTTTTTACTGAAAACCATAGCGATATTATAAATAATAATTATGAAATAGTTATTGAATTACGGTATATATGCTTGTAAAATAGTTTTTTCTAAGTAATTAATTAAAATTGCCATATATAATGGATATGATAAAATCTTTAGTAAATGTGTCATTGTATCATATCTCTTGTAGTCTAAAAATGGTCCTATTATGTCTCTGAATAGTAACGTTCAGCAATTCAAAAAATCAAACAAATACTGCTAAGTGTCACATTACTCCACAGAACTGATTAGACTAAGTTCTGTCATGAAATTGTCTATTAAAAATCTCTTAAGATTTTTACATACTTACTAAATTGTACTAAAAAATAACTTTTATAATTAACTCTCATAATACTTAAATAATTAGTGATTGCTGTTTTTACAATTTTTAAACACTGCCAAAATTATTGTTGATAATTTTGTGAAAAAATTAACATATCTTAAGAGGATAAATGTTGTTAAAATTGAGTCATCCCTTTTGCCGAATCTAATAAAAATTAATAACACAAATACTAATTTTTAAATACTTATAATCTTAATGTTACATAATAATAAAGCTTCCAGTCTGATTAAGAAGATGCATTTACAGTGAAATTTATTTATGTAATAAATTATGATTTAAATTTACTGTGTTTGATTTTCACCTCAGTATTTCGTTGACATATACTGAATCAATAGAGGCTTCTTGACATTTGCATTTGCATTAATTTTAATGTAGATCAGCTTCTGCGTTATTTGTAAGTTTCCTCACATGTATAACCTAGAAAGTTAGTGCCATGTTATCGGCATAACAAGTTATGATGCCTTTATTGATTTTAGTATTGCACATATATCAGGAACAGCTTTGGCCCTAAAACAGAGCCCTGAGGGACACCAATGAAATGGTGGGTCTATTGGTGTGGTCTGTGAAGAATCGGAACCATTGTGATATTTGACGTCATTGCATTTTTGTTAATAAATGAAATGAGGCAGAGAGAATAAGATTTATTTTAGTTTGCATAATTCCCAAGCCGATTTTCGTTCCGCACGGATTAATCACGTTAAAGGTGTAAAATAACAAGCCAATTGAGAACTTTCAAAACACAACTTTAGGTAAGATTCAGTTGCGACATAGGCCTTTCAAAACTAATTCTGGCGAATGGAAGTCTTAGCAGAAAGATACTTTTTGTATGACTTAGTATAACAAAAAATATTTTGTAAATTCATTAAAGATCCTGGATGGAAAACATGCAAGCATTATTACTTGTCATTTAAAACAACTGACTATTAATAAAAATATTTACCATTTCATTATTTAGTATTAAAGTAAGGTGACCAACCATTTTTTGTTCAAAAAGGTACAATTTGCAAGTATTTCAGAGGCGAAAAAAAAGAAGAAAAATCGAAAAAAAAATTATTTTATTTTAAAAACATTTTTTATCGGAGTGTATTTTTTGTGCTAATGAGGATATTCGTTTTTCATATTAAATTTGACTATTAAGACGGCGATAATGTTTTTACAGAAAGCTGCAACTTCTCACTGCTCCAATAATCATTCCCTAGTAAAAATACCCTTTCAACAGCAGTTTTAGTGCCTGGAGTAATTTCTACTAAAACTTTTAAAATTTTAATGTGGGATATGTTCTACTCTAAAATCCCGAACGATTTCTACCCATCTTTTGTCCTCTGACGTGCCGGAAACGGCAAGCAATATGCGCGCGTGAAATACAAATCACTGTCAAAATAATTTTAAATATTTAATTAATAATTTTGATAGGGAACAGGGGAAATGTAAATAAACATGATATTTTACTATTATATGAAAAACTTTGTTGACTCTAAGAACATCATTATGTTTACATTTCCCTTAGCTATAAGCTAAGCATTAAGCTTTCCTAAGGAATGTCACACAATGTTCCTACATTTTGTGTCATAGATACCAATAGGTACATTAAAAAGTTTTTTATCACAAAGGGTAGATATTATTATCTACCTGCTTTCTTAAAAAGAAAGATAGCTGTTTCGCTATCATATTCTATAGAGATGACAACCAAGTGTTTGGCTAGAACCCTTGCTTCTATTGAGCAAGCATTAGATTATAAGACTGAGAGAAATTCCAAATAATATTAAATTAAATAATAAGAGACAACAGAGCACCACTCTTGCAATAATAAATCAGTATAAGTGACAAAAGTAATACCCAAAAAATTATTGTTACATCAAAATATACAGGGGATGAAAAATAAAGAGTTAGAATCGAAATAACTATTCTTGAATAGTTATATCAAAAACATTTACATTTTAATAAAAATAAACTTACTTACATAATAAACAGTATGGTTTTACTAAGGGTCGCTCCACAATCGATGCCGGTGTGAAGTTGATTTCGGACATATTTAACGCCTGGGAAGAATCATATGATGGAGTCGGCGTCTTTTGTGACCTGTCAAAGGCCTTTGACTGTGTTCATCCTGATATAGGGGTGGGAAAGCTTAGACACTATGGCGTTGATGGCAAAGCCTCCAGCCTGATGAATTCATATTTAAAGGGAAGGATCCAAAGAGTGCATGTCAATGGATTCTCGGGACTTTCTTATTTCTGATTTACATACACGACCACCCATTCTGTGTCAACAAAGTTCACGACATGTTATTGTATGCTGATGACACTTCACTTCTATTTAAAGTGAATAGGAAAAACGTATTATTGGAAGATGTAAACAATTCTATCTCTCGTATTCTTAACTGGTTTAATGTAAATAACTTACTGATTAATGAGAATAACACAACATGTCATATATTTACAACTACGATCGTAAAGCGAGATTTTAGTAACCTGAAAGTTAAGCACAGTGAACTAAACTTTGTTGGGAAAACAATTTTTTTAGGCATAACAATAGATAGTAAACTCCAGTTGGGCTCACACATAGAGACTCTTTCGAATAGGCTGAGCTATGCAGCATATGCAGTAAAGAAAATCCGACAGTTAACTAATAAGGACACGGCTAAAATTGTGTATCACAGCTACTTTCACAGCTTTATGTCGTACGGTATTCTACTGTGGGGCTGCAGAGGTTCAATCCATATTTGTGCTGCAGAAGCGGGCTGTTCGGGGTATTTGTTGTTTTTCTCCGAGGGAGTTAGTACGGAATAAGTTTAAGATATTAAATATTATGACACTATCTGGTCAATATATTCTTGAAGTCTTGTTGTATGTACAAAAAATATAAACGATCCTAAAACAAATGGTGACTTTCACCAATATAATATGCGAAATAAAACTAATTTGAGTGTACGACCAACTAGGCTCCAGAAGATAAACCACTTCTTATATGGAAATTGTATTCGTTTTAACAAAAAACTCCCAAGGGAAATTAGATAATTATCACTAAATAAATTCAAAGCCATCGTTAAACGTAAATTTAAATAAAGATTTTTTTTATAAATTTGGCGAATACTTAAATGATCCTAATTCGCTCGCTTCGCTCTTCGATTTGCTCCAGTTCAAACAATTTGTATGACTCAATACTTGGCGATTAAAGAGTGGCGGAAAGTTTCTTGCCAGTTCTTCTTACCCGCTCTACGCCCCTGACTTGCGAACTGGTAGTTAATGTAAATTTACAATTAATTTAACTTCTTTTTGACGTTCATAAGTGTACTTGTTTACCTATATGAATAAAGATAGTTTGAGTTTGCAATAAAATAATCTGAAATATGTTTAAGGGTGTTACCAGACCCATCGATAGACGATCGATGTCATCGACATCCGACTGATGTGACCGACGTTGATCAGTTTCTTTCGAAATGTATTCACAAGAGGACGCGTTGTTGTTGGCCAGTACGATGTTGCTCGTACTATTATTATGGGGACACAAACGCAGAACACTCTGGATGCGACCGTTTTTTAAAGCCAAAGATCGCTTACATTCTTACATCGATCGATTGGTCTGGTAGAAACTATCGACGTCGACTAATCCATTCAACCATCGATCGATGGCATCTATCGACTATCGATCGATTGGTGTAGTAACACCCTTAGAAATACAAATGAGTAATTTTAGAATACACAAATTGAAAAGAAAAGGTTGGCGAAAAAAGAGTACAAAACAAAAATAAATGAGCACGGTCCAGATACCATGGATAATTAAAATGCTATATATACTTATTAGTCTTTATTTTGAGCATTCCGATTAATAATTATATAAAAATACGTATTAATACTGGTATAATTAATTACAAAAAAATATTTTTCACAATAAGCATAAAAATTAATATAATTCTTAAAAGCAATAACTGTATTCGTGTATGTTAACAACAAAGTGATAATAATTACATTAATAATCTTAATGAATTAAAATACAAACATTAGGATGTCTCAGAAAATAGAGATATCTATGATTTATGAAATATGACAAATATTTGTACTCACAACCTCAATGGAATTATTATGAACATGGTTTGATTTATAAATGCAATACATGAAGATGAATCAGTCTTATATTTCCAATTTTTACACATTGCTAATATGTTCATTACAATACAGATCAGTTTCCATCTTATTCATTTGTGCAAATGGTACATTGGTACTTAATTTTAACCTATATGAACTTTAGATCTCATAGTACTCACAGTTACTTATATTATTGTAAATAGTTACTTATGACAGATTTAATTAAACTCACCATAGATTGAATTGGAATTTAGTGCTATAATAGGTTTTTACTGCCTTGTTTAAAGCTATTATAATGAGGCATGAGGCTGGACCAATCTTAAAATACTTATACCAATAGGGAGTTATCTCTAAACTAGAATATTCTAGGTGTGGCTGTCACGTCACACAATACCTCTTAAGTTATAACTAATAGTTATTCTAAATGTTAGGCTATAGTTGGTGATCCAATTATATCATACTTTCTAGGCTTCTTACAAAGTACAGGGTAACAAATTGAAAAATAATACATTCCAGCCATTGCTAATATAATAGAAATAATAAGTGTTATTAAACCCCAAGCAGAGATTCCAAGACCTCTTCTAGTTGTAGTGGGACTAGATGGAAATACATCTTTTCCTGTGTCCATAGATGCAGCCTGCTTAACTAGGACATCCTTACTGTGTTTATTTCCATAACCTCTGTTCCGGAAACCATAACTAGATGATACCATGAGGTTCACAACTGAAATATTTAAATAAAATTAAAGTATGGAAGAGGTTATTATAGATTTAATGTATATGAAAAATTATAGTATTTGGTATAGAATTATCTAGTGAACTATAAATATATAGTTTTCGTAGACAATAGAGAATATAACATATAAACAAACACTCACCAAAACAAATGAAAAAGAATCTAATTGCAAAGCTGTACATGATTTAAAAGTAATTGCCGAACTAGTGCACTCAAACTTAAATATTTTTTCCTGTTTTATTAAAACGTTTAGTAATCTAATTCTGTAGTTTTACTCTATTTGAATACAAAAGCCACCGATAATGAAATTATGTTACTTTTCCTTTTGAGTATGTAACGGATACTGTAAAAGAACCAATTTGAGTTAATACTTTATAACACAAGTTTAAACTTTTGAAATTTTAGAAATACAAAACTACCATGACTTCAAGCACAAGCATTGAAGACAATTGACAACTCAGATGACAATAATAAACAGACTAAAAATAAGTTCAAAGTTCAAACTTACAAGTAACGTAAACAACACAAAAAAGTGAAATTAATTAAAATCAATTCCATATCTAGTTCACTTAATTGTCTTAATATCTGGTTGGTTAAAAATGTATTAGATCTATCAGTTTCCAAAAAACGTACAAAGCCTGTCATAAATGTGACCTTCAACCTAAAAATTTTGGGAGTTATATTAGATTCAAAATTGTCTAGACTTGCCCATTATGATGTTATAAAATTTGCACAGCTGCTTAATATCATGAAATGCCTCTCAGTATTGTTGCTCATCCGTTTTCTATGAATCTTGTGTATAACGCTCTTGTAAGATCTGTTCTAGATTATGGCACATTTCTATTAGATGACACTTCGTCTTTGAAGTAAAAAACTTTATTAAGAAAAATATGTATTATTATTATAAGTTTTTAATAATAATACAGAGCTTTAATCCGTTCAAAAAGTGTTTTTCTTAATGTGTAAAGGCTATTTTAATAAAAGACAATGCTAAAAAACATTATGTCATTCAGCAAAACCTTTGAGAATTGTGACAGGAGTGATGAATTCTAGCGTAACCAAAAAATAATAAGGACCATGTCTGCCACCATTGTAACACTGCGTTATCAATTGACAGCCACTTAAAAATGTAAAAAAAGCAGTATGTATGTTGTCATTTGCGTGCCTCTATGGCTGATGTTTAGAAACCTTGTCATAATGAAATTAAAAGTAAATAAGACAGACATCTAGGACTCTTGCTTTTCAAGTTTTTTTTTTTATAATTTAAAATAAATATATGAAATGCAGGTCTGCCAGACTGCAGAAAAATAGTTTGACACCATCCAAGCCTTGCGTTCTAAGAAGAGCGATTCAAAAGTGTCGAAAAAAAAGTACTATATCGCTAGCTGTTGACTGTTCTTTATATTGCTTGAAAAAAAAACCGTAAATGAGGCAGACACCCAGGCCACTGATAATACGAAAGCGGGCCATTTGACATTTTTATTGTTATTTATATGATTTTTTACCTTTCTCATTCTTTTTTTCGAATCGGAATTTATGTTATGTTTGCAGGTCAATAACAATTTCAAAACGAAAAAATAGTCTTACTACGAATAATCGCATTAATTAGCAATACTTTTCCTCAGATTCGCGGACTTCCACGAACTGTAATGTTTAAAGTCAGTAAGTAAAACGTGCCAATTTTTTTGTATTCAGGGAGTTCTAGCGAATCGAATGACATGTGTGATGTTTGAAAGTGTTGAGTTATCTCCTTATGGGCCAGGATTAAATTAAACGAGTAATTACGTGACTGATATTTATTGCTTAACACTCGTCTAAGCGCAACGGGGCCCGGAGACAACTGACTCGCGACTCGTAATTTTCACACGTCGACAGACACAAAAGCATTAATTTAAAACTGTATAGTTACAGTTACCTTTATTAATGGAACATTATGTTTTTTACCTTAGGACCCTTATTAAAATTCAAAATAATTAGTACATTTAGCTAACACAATGTACACTTATGCCCGTCAATAAGGAAATACATGCGTTTAATTTTACATTTACTGCCAGTACTCAAATTCAGGGCGTAGAATCGACGACAAGAACTGGCAATAAACTCTCCGCCATTCTATAACCGCCAAGTTTTTTTAATTTGTAAAATGTATGTAGGGAGCTGGATATAGTTTACGGTTTCCATTTTACATAAAAACTGTCGTGGATGTTAACGATCGCCCCCGAGTCTGGAAATCCGAGAGATTTATTCGCGTAACCTTTGTATACTGGACCAAATCATATCCAAGCATTAGGATCGTTGAAATATTCATTTATATTAAAATTGGCCTTAGCAAGTAGCTTACTTTAACTTACGATTTGAATTTATTCATTGACAACACTTGTATCTCACTAGGGATTTTGGTGAAAAAAAAGTATAAATAAACGTAAAAACGTATTAGGTCCTCAGCATATATATATAGTAAAATGACCTACTATATAATATGTGCGTTTTTTTCCTTTCTTGGCCTGCACGGTTTGTGCGTCAGCCATGCAAAAAATTTAGAAAGTGTGTTATTAGATATATTTTATTGGATTGGAAATTGGATCGGAATTTGGAAAAGGATCAAATAAATTAGGTATATAATAAGTACATAAATGATTATAATTTTATATTGTTATGAAAAAAATAAAACTTGCTAAAATTCTATATGCATCAATATTTATATTAGATAGAATGATTGAGATTGAAGTAGGAACAGGAATTTTAATGGACAAAAGCGAGGAAAATATGTGCGTTTATCAAAATTAAGTTATTGCTAAAATATAGACAATTTTGTTACTACAGACTAAGAACTTCCGGTAAGTTTTAGGAACGATAAATTGATGGCGTGTACATCCGGCTGCGTCGATGATTGTTAAAATGTCAAGTGAATTACCGGCGAGGAACAAAATGCGGATTTGTGTTGTATTTCTACTATTTATTTTCACAATATGTGGCTCTATCAATGTAGACACAGTATCAAGTGACATTAAAATTAAGAATGTGGATAGAATAATCGATTGTTCTTCTCAACTCGTAAAAACAACATCTAAAATAACTTTGGAAAACTCGGGCAAAGCACCAATAAAAAGTTTCTTATTGGCTATAGAAAATGTTCTAAAAGACCACATATCATTCCTCGGAGTTAAGGACAGCCACAACAAAGATCTACGCTTAATTGAAACAACAGTAAAGGGTTATGACTATATCAAGTTTTATCGTGTAGAGCTAAAAGATGCAATTAATGCAGGTTCTTCATCTATCTTTACTGCGGAATCAGTTTTCACTAAAGCCCTACAACCATACCCTACCGCCATCACTCAACAGGAAGACCAATTGGTTAAGTTTAATGGTAACCTATACTTCTTTTCTCCCTACTATGTCATCTCACAGAAAACAAATGTAATTTTGAATACAAAGAGTGTTGAATCTTTTACGAAAGTAAAACCATTCAGCCAGCTAGATGGTACACTAATATTTGGGTCTTATTCCAATATTGGACCATTCACTGAAAAGGAATTGAGTGTACATTTTAAGAACAACTCTCCATTCTTAACTGTTACTCGCATTGAGCGTCTTATTGAAGTATCACACTGGGGTAATATAGCAGTCGAAGAAAAGATTGAAATTGAGCATACAGGAGCTAAGTTAAGTGGACCATTCTCTCGCTACCACTATCAACAAGACCACCACAGTGGCCCTGCTAGTGTCCGCTCATATAAAACATTATTGCCTGCTTCTGCTGCTGATGTTTATTATAGGGACACTAATGGCAACATCTCTACATCCAACATGAAGGTGAAAAAGGATTCAGTAGAATTGGATTTAAGACCTCGATACCCTCTCTTCGGAGGATGGAAGACTCACTACACTCTAGGATACAATGTCCCAAGCTATGAGTATGTTTACCACTCTGGAAATGAATATCTTTTAAAGATGCGTGTAATTGATCACATTGTAGATGACATGCAAGTAGATGAATTGGTTACCAAAGTGATTTTACCAGAAGGAGTTCATAATATCAAAATTAACTTTCCCTATTCAATAACAAGACTGCCTGATACTTTACACTACACTTATTTGGATACTCAAGGACGTCCAGTGATTTCTTTTACCAAGAAAAATATTGTAGAAAACCATATTCAAGATTTTCAACTACGGTACACATTCCCAACAATCATTATGTTGAGGGAACCATTAATAGTAGTTGGTTCACTATATGCACTATTCCTTTGTGTTATTATTTATGTAAGATTAGACTTTTCTATTCATAAGCCAGAACATGCCCATAAGGACTAAATTCTGTATTTTGAATTGATTATATCTAATATACTGCTTTTATTAGTCTGATATCATAATTTATTGAAATATAATTTTGTTCAACTGGGTATTATCAATTCTAATACAAAACCATAATAATTTTTTTATTATAAAATAAATAGAGAAAAGTAAGAGTGTTTTAATCACATTTCAGTGTTTTTATTATTAAGGCTATCCTAGATATTACAGTGAAATAAGTAAACTTCAAATTATAGTATATACATTTATTAGAGATTTCATTAAATTTATTAACATAGCATAAAATTACATTCCATATTCAGAAGTTTTAAATCTAAGAACGACTGGTGCACTTGTACAAGGTAATATTGCCAATTCAGTGACCACTGCAGTAACCAGGCTAGCTGGTGTGACGTCATACGTCAAGTTCAGAAGATTTAAGTTGGGATTTGAACGCCAGTCCTTTAGGGGGGAGTTCTCGTCAGACTTGTCAATTAGTGCATCGGCGTCACCTGTGGTTATTAAAAAAAAATTTCAGCACAAAATCAAATTCATTTTCATTATAACTAATTTATAAATATAAAAAATATACCAACTTACCAATTTCATTATAGACAAATGCGTCAGTTTGCACGCGATCCGAGAATTTGTGCGTCTCACATGCCACCAAAACGGGAACGTTGTGCGCACGCGCAACTAACGCCACCTGTAGCGTGCCCACTGCACCCAGGACTGAACCGTTTACCAGCAATGCGTTGGCTCCTAAAAGGACTTTGTTAATCTGAAATTTTAAGTTATGACTTCATTATCAGTCAGATCTAACACTTTGCCTTTAATAAGAAAATAAACACACCCCACAATAGTTTAATCATGTGTACAGACATTTTAATTGCCACTCGATAAATTGAATACCATCAATGTTAATTTGTACGTCGGTAATTTGAAGTTGAAGGAATAGATACTATTTTCAACTTCAAAATGGGATAAATTTCAAGTCCGGGCTTCGATAATTTGAAGTCTTTATCATGCAGACAGACTTTTGGTTGGTATCCCAGTCTTCTTTCAAGCGTTTATAAGCGTATTTCATGATGTTAAACATTGAACACTATCATGACTTATGTTTAACATCATGAAAACGGTAGAATGAAGTCGTTTACTTAAAAAAACGATTATGGACTTCTTTTCGAAATAAACATTTGTGAATAATTGTATATATAGAAATAATAAATCAGGAATTTTGATCACTCCTCTTATTTAGTTAAGTTAACTCTTGGTAATTTGTAATTTATGGTATATGGTCCGTTGAGTCAAGCAAATACAATGCAAAATTATAAACTTTCACACAATTTTGTTTAAAAAATCCCACATACCGATTTCATAACATAGCTAAGCGCCGAGATATCGACATAAGTACAGGCCACACCCGCTGATACAAGTCGTCGAAGCATTTCTCGCGCTGAATGACTCACTCTATTCCCAACGATGACCGCGCGATATTGAACCCCCGCTTCGTGACTTTCTTTTAGGATTCGTTCGATTAACGATGAACTAAAATATGTTAAGAGTATAATTGACGCAGTGTCGATCTAGTGATTCCAAAGCCTAAGTTTGAATTCTTTCTATATGCATTAACATTTGCTTCAACGGTGAAAGCAAACACTGTGAGGAAAAATGTCTTAAAACCAAAAGACCTATGACACGTGCCAAGCACAGAATGCTGATCACAAGTCTTACTAAAGTACAAATGATCAAAGAAACTTGTCAAGACCGTATAGGGTTATAGCGTCATTGGATTTTTTTAATGCGACATAAGTGTTTCTGACACATACTGTCGTTAATAATATTATGGAATTTGGCTGTCGAATATTTCGCCGGGAATCGAGACGACCATTGGGTTATACGCATTATGCGTTGCATATGCAGGGCGGTTAACATATTCTTATATGTGTAAAATAAAGTAAAATTGATTTAAATAATTTAGTTAATTATATTTGTACGGAGAACTATTGTCAAACAGATTCAGAATACGACTATTTTATTATTTCGACATAAAATCATAAAAATATAGTCGCAATATTAACTTACCACCCATATGTGAGGATATTATCACCGTTCGATATTTTATTCCTTACAGCAATACTGATAGCTTCACCCGCCATATCAATTTGTTCACGAATGTATCTGTCTATTTCCTCTTGGAGTTTCTTCTTTGCCTAAAATTTATATTTTCAGACCGCAACGTTATAACCAATATTTGTACAAATATATGTATTTGCACTTATACATTTTTTCAAAATGTTTTGCTTCAATGGTGAAGGGAAATTTAATGAAGAAACATATGAGATTCAGAAACTTGACTCCTGTATGTCAAAGTAAAATACACGTATGACGTACAAGAGTCTTAGATGCTAAGCCTCATTTCTGAATCTTACATATTATAGTCAATTGACCTTAGTAAGCGCCTTAAAGTAAGTGATCAAACAGATACAGAAAAATTACGGGTTGTAACGTAACTTTACAATGTGTTAATAGTTTTTACCTTTTTACACTTTGAGAAAAGGACTCTTCATACAATTTTTTTTACAACAATTTTTTTAAAGAATTTGACATCTATTTAGATCTTAACTCCTCTCTCTACAACATTGTCTATGATCACTACTTTAATTTCCCGTTTACGTTCAAAATTTGTGGATAATCATTAAACACGATTTTCGATTCGACATTCGATCAATTTTAAGTTGCAAAGATCTACAGGATATAAAACTAATAATTAACTTTGCAACTACTTATATCTCAACTTGTTTTAATATATTGAAATCGACTTCATTATTTAAAAAAAAAAACAATATAATATGTAATGTTGCCCTTGTTTTGTTTACCATGTTTTATTTTTCCTTACAGTGGTACGGGAGCTCCGCCGTAAATTACCTTCCTAATTATTTAAGTATTATACTTTTTATATAATGCCAATAGTTTTAACTCTATGCCAGTGTCAAGTAAAAGTATTATACTGTTACGAGCTAGGGGATCGGATAGAAAATGCCGTAGATTTATTCAAGGGTTTATCTCTTGAAAAATCAATGAGGAATTTATGGCCACAAATTAATTGCAGAGATGCACTAATTGCACGCAAAAACACAGTCACTAATTTCTTCACTTATGCACACTTCACACAGTACTTTATCACTTGTATTCACTTTATTCGCACTTTATCGCTTCGGTGTTTCGCTCTTGTTATCGCATTCAAAACTAAGTGACTAGTCGCGTTTCGGCTCGCTTATATATCCCTGGGAATAATTCTAAACAATATTCGAGAACTTTCTAGGCGGGCTTGCTACTGAGTAGCGATTGCACAATTCTAGAACGTTCGCACTCTTTGTCTCTTTCGCACGTTGCTCCGTCCTTGTCGTACGGCGTTCTAGAGTGCTCGTCTAGTTTCGAGAAAGTTCTGATCTTCTCTCTCTCTCTCGTATCATTTTGTCCTTGTCTCACACCTAGAAAGTTCGGTCTAGAATATTCCTTCATCAAAGGGGTATAACTAGGCCTGAAAACGCCTGAAAACGGGTCTCCTGAAAACTGCACCACTCGACTACACATGTTCTGAAACCGACTGAAAAAAGGTTTCAGCTTCCTGAAAACTAGGGTAACATTATGAAAATTACAATTTTCTAATATGTGATTGACCCTCTCCTGAAACGGTCAGAAATCATATTACAGCCTGCTGAAAAGTTCTCTAACTAGTGGAAAAATCTAGAAACATGCAGTCGACCCGCCTTCGTAACAATACTTTTGTAATTCAATTGAAATTAAATAGTATTGTCTTTTGTTAACATAGCTTTCACACATTAAGAAAACAATTTTTAAACGGATAAAATAATAATACATAGCTTCAATCCGTTTAAAAAGTGTTTTCTTAATGAAATTAAATAAATAATCTGTGGCCATAGGTTAGAATATGATATATCATTGTCAGATCTATGACCACAGATATAAAATACTTTTTACACATTATCTACTTACGTCAAACTCATCAACATTGTTCGGTAATTGGGTGAGTTGGTGTCTAAAGTGCTTAATGGCGTTAACTTGAGAGGCCGAAGGAGCTCTCATCTTCCATAGAAAGGCTAAACTCGCCGCCAATTGAGCTTCCAACCCACGAGCGAACTCTGTCTTGGCTGGAAGTATGTAGTCACGGACCATCTGTTTATAGAAACAAAATCTAAATTATTACGACAGTTTTAATGATGTGAGTAATGGTCTGTGTGGAATCCGTCCTAGGATTTGAAATCGCAGTAAAGCTCAAATGCCTATTTGTTTGGACAATTATTACGTAATTTTAGTAAGACAGTCACAATCATATTGATACTGGATATGAAACGTTAACATTTTTGTGAATAAATTATATGACTCGCAATAAATAAGAATACAGGCTCTAGTATTTGTCACAATCTATGGCTGAAATTTAGAAACGAGACTCACGTCGACCGTACATCGAAAATGGATTGAATTTTGAAACGGGAGTCATCAATGTTGTTTTTGAATCTTGTCCTATGATACAATATCGTTCCAATGGGTAATTGGAATTGAAATTGGTAAAAAATAGACTGCTTGTACTCTTTTTATGTAGAGAAGAATAACCTTAAGGAGAAACGAAGTTCGCGTGGACAGATAGTAGGAAATAAAATAGACATATAAGAGCATCTAATGAAATTTATCAAAAAAAATAACTTGTCATAAGGAGCGTTCAAGTCTTACGTAACGAAGTGGAAATTATTTTCCACTGTCCAGTACTTCCACATATTGGTAAGTTTTAGGTAAAAAGAGTCACTGGGTGATCACGAAACGTTATACAGAAAACGCTACGGCGCGTTTCATGGGGGGGGGGGTCAAGAATCTCCCAAAATTGCATGACGTAATACTTGAACGCTCTCTAATATTATATGTTTTTAATTAACTTAAAAACCGATGCAAAACTACTAAAATAAAAAAAAGTATAGCTATGTTTTCTAAAAAAGTTTAAATTTAACCCAAACCCTACCTTTTTAAGTGCGTCCAACAGTGCTATACACCTTGCATTGGATCCGGTCACAACACGCGATGCGAGCTGAACTCCCAATTTTATCACTGCCGAGTGTAAACTACAAAATGATAAACCCTTCAATAATAATCGCCAATAAGCATATTTACTGCAATTTCCCCCCCCCCCCCACTCCTCTTGTCCGCAAAGTAAGCAAAGCTCTCAAAAATAATAGTACATAAACGTTTTGACTTTTTGTAGGAATCGTCGAAAATGCTTTTCGTTTTCAAGCATAGCCCCTCGCCCCTATAGTACGTAATACTTAAACGGCCCTAAGTTGGTTTATTCTAAATATCTAAAATGGTCACACATTTGTCACTTGCAAATACTAACACCGGGTCATAAGGCGGTCGGTCGTCAATTTATAGGTCAAAGGCCTTTGCGATATGTTCATTTAACAAGCAAGTGTTATTTACGTAAGAAAAGTCTATTGATGCATAGCATAGCTAACTAACTAGACATAGACAAAAAATTTATTACTAACAAAACACACACACAGAAACACAAAATAACAATAATCAAAATAAATAAATAAAAAAGAATGAGAGATATTTTTTTCTTTTTTAAAGAACAAGGTACGTTTCAAGTATGTGATGCGTGTATGCTGTGGTTGTAATTGGCCCTGGCTCAGCATTATGTGAGTTTATTATGAGGACCAGAGTTGTTTTACAGCGCTGGTTATTCTGCCAGAGACCACAGCAGCTAGTTTGCACCTCAGTCGCAAAAAAGAATAACAATCTAATATTACTAATACTTAGTAAAAACAAATAATAATAATAGTAGTAAAAGTTAGTGGTGTAAGTAATGAAGAAAAAAATGTAAATTGAATAAAATTAAATATAAATACTTTTGGGCGGATTAAAAACTATATTTCGTGCGGTATTTTGTTGAGTTGAACTAATGGCTTAAGCATTTGAATGGTTTATTAAGCTAATTGGTTGCGAGATACACATGTAATAAATATTTTCTTTATAATCCTAAACTAATACATACTTAGAATTGATAGCGACTTGTTTGAGAGCCTCCTTGTCATGTTCAGTGTGAAGATGTTGAAACCAGTTACATTTCTGTGTTGTTTGTGACTTCTTCGGCTTCTCCAATGTTTTCGGTTTTGGTGACTTTTCCTGTAAATTAACAAATTTATATTTAAATTTATTTTCTTCATTTATGTATAAGCTCATTGTCAGTGTTTCATCTAAAGAACTTTTTGTCTCCTGTCAAATTGTGTTAACACTGTTATAAAAAGAGACAGTTGAGGACTTTAAAACAGGGCAATAAGATGTTTTTTTTATATCTGTAATAAATCTTTAAATAAGATTTAAATTTTAATAAACCATATTACACTTTATAATAATAAAGAAGTTGCAAAGTTTTACAAAATAAGTTTTCACTAAGATATGTCTTTGATTTAGTATGATTTAAATAACTTTTGAGCAGTATTGGCCTAGTGGCTTCAGCGTGCGACTCTCGTCGGTTTGCTCGTAGGCTGTGCAAAATGGATTTTCTTTCTATATGCGCATTTAACATTGGCTCGCACGGTGAAGGTAAACATCGCAAGGAAACCGGCGATCCTTAGACCCAAAAAGTCGACGGCGTGCGTCAGGCACAGAAGGCTGATCACCTATTCGATTAACAAACACAGAACCAGATACAGAAATCTGAGCCCCAGACCTAAAATGGTTGAAGCGCCAATATTTTTATTTTTCAATAACATTTAATATTCTTATACATAAATTGTTATATAAAAATATTTTCAAGGAGGAAAGTTTGTTATTAAACGTAAAAAAATACCTTTTTAATAACAACCTCTTTAGCTTCCTCTGGTGCTGTTTTAGGTTTAGTAATTGGTTTCTGTTCTTTTTCCTGTGTTTGTGCTAATTTGGCTGCCCTTTGGGCCTCTTGTTTGGCCCTCCTCTCCGCCTTTAATTCAGCCTTACTTTTGCCCTCTGCTTCACCTTTTTTGTCATCCACTCCTTTGATGTCAGGTTTCACTTCTATTTGAGGATTCTTTTCTTTTTGTACTGGTGTGTTAATGATACTTTCAACTTTCTCATTTCCAGACTGTAGTTGAAATGATAGAAAAACAATAATATAATTAATTAATATTGTTTTGTGGCAATACTTGTCTTATAAACAAATAATCAAGAATATATGTAGAATACAATGTATGTTTACTATAGATAAATGAGATAATCTGTTATAACAGTTTAAATTTTGAGATAAGGGCTAATTTTAGATACTGAGCAAATTTTATAACTTTATTAATATGCAAATGAAGCAATTTAAAATTGTATTCTTTTAATTGAGAATTACCTTTTGAACATTCATTGATTGGACAATAGCAGTGACATTCTCTACATCCTTTGCAACATTGACAATATCCTTTAATGTATTTACAACATCATTGACTGTCAAATTCTCACCAACTGGTACATTTCCTATGTCTTGATCATTTGGTGAGGCACTCTTTAACTTTGTTTTTAATAAATTTAACAATTGAAGAGTATCTTGCATACTCCCTATTTCAGCACGGTCAACTTCATCAATGCTACAGTTGCCAACTTTTTTTTTATGTTCTGTACTATTTTCTATAGTTTTATTTGACACTTTGCTATCTACAAGTACCTCTGTAGTTTTAGTATCAGAAAGACAGACTTTCTTTTTGGCTTGCTTAGCAAGTTTTTTAGCTTCCCTTGCTGCTTTTACTCCATCACGAGCCTTTTGAATTGCATCAACATCAGATTTAGTCTCCATTTTTATGTTATTTCTATACTCGTTACAGGATTGCACGGAATTATTTAGCTTTTCAAATACAGTGGCACCTTTACCACTAGGATTTTTGAAATTAAAGGATGGTTTATTAATAGTACACCTCTGTGCATAAGTCTCTGTAAAATTTGCCTTCTCAATATATGGCTCTGCTTTAGTTTGATTTTTTATGCTTTTTAATGTTTTTCGACGTAACCTTCTTCTTTGCGACGTTGTCAGTCTATCTGAATGAACCTGTAAAAATAATAATAGCTAAAAGCAAATACGGTTGTTTGTCGTTAATAAACCTAACTGAAATTTCCTTATATTTTTGAATAGTTAATTATTGTTGAACCTGAGAGGACCAAATCAACAGGTTAGTTATGAAAATAATGATGCAATATTGTAACCTTAAATAGAAAAAAGGTACGGATAAACATACCTCCATTGTATCCATCGCATACTAATAAATGAAAAAATCTGCTTTAAATAATTTAAGCGCATTGTATGTCATAAATAGTAAATGGGAATAAAATAGTACTTACTGAGTTGGCAATTAAACCTTTTAATACCTATCCAAATGTACACAGGTTTGATGCAATTATATGTATAATGTAAATGTTAATAATTTACCTAATGTGGGTGTATTAGGTAAATTAAAAGACGTTTATAAACGGCAAGAAAAAAGTAAAGGTTGAAAGAGGGATATTAATTTTTATTTCTTGCTATAGTTCTGTTTTCTAGTACTAATGTTTTTTTATTCCTATCTGACAGTTGACATATTCATGGTTTGACAACTATCGACCAATATATATATCGAAATAAATTAATAATAAAATATAAGTGTGATTGTTTATATTATGTGTGCCTGTTAACATTTTTATTTCGTTTATATATCATAAAGTATATTTTGTTTAAATTGTCAACCTAATAATATTTGGCACATATATCATTATCATAATAGGAGGTAACTACTATTCTTAAGTGTAGGTAGTGAGTGGATATTGTTATCTAGGTCGCTATTGGAAGTTACTTAGCGCTTAATTTCAAATTAAACCACAATATTAAATCTTTAACTTTTAATTCAAATGCAAATTCATGACTACAGTATCGGTTATTTACTAAGCCTGCGTTACATAATTTATAAACAAAAACACGCAAATAACGGCACCTTATTAATTACAAATTCATAAATAATAAAATAAAAATTTCTTAATATCTAATATCGTAAATGATAGCTCCGTAATTTGGTGTCGTTGCGAAAACGTAGGCATTGGCCTTGCTTTTTTCAATATCGCAATGTTTTACGTAAAACTCATCTTTTAGCATTTCAATGTATTCATTGACCCTGTCATTAGGACATAAAGCGACAACACAGCCTCCCCACCCTGCTCCTGTTAGTCTGCAATGTACATTCATTTTACGTGATATGTCTACAAGTCGATCTAAATTTTCATGTGAGCATTCGTAAAGATTTTTCAGACTATCATGACTACTGCACATAAGCTCGCCAAGCTTGACTATGGTACTCTCAGAGACATCTTTGGTTACGCCATTTGATCCATTAGTATGAGCAGTTTTTCCATTAACAGTAGATTGCGTACACGTCTTGCGAAAATCTTCAACTCTCAAGGCTTCTTCGAAGACGTGAAGAGCCCTTTGTTTTAATTTAAATTCGTTTAAATGGCTAGTATTCGGTGTTAAATATAAATTATTCATTGTTTTTTCATCTATACTTAAAATACTACACACTTCAGTCTTAGTGTAAATTTCTTTGGGTAAAAAGTCGTGCACTAAATCTACCATTTCGGTTAATGTTTTGCCCAAAATGTTCTGCGCTTGACATAGAGTTATGACCTTTTTATTTGCAGTGGCACCAGAGGAAGTTACAAGGATTCGAGCAGCTAATCTACACTCTATAACTCTCCGATTATAGTCGTTAGTAGCTGCTTTATTGGCTTCAGCTAAGCTATGTGCAACGACGAAGGATGCTTCTTCTGGTAAAGCAACGGGTGTAGCTTTCAAAGGCTGCCATGTAATATACTGAGCACTATATTTTTCTGCTAGAAATGCTATAGCTTGGTCCATACCGCCTCCTTGTGTTCCAATATATCGTTCACTCTTTGCGCATAGAGTTGCTATTTCTATTTTATTTAAACTCGCTCCTTGCGCGTACAAAAAGGCTAAACAAGCTGCACTGACTAAAGCTGAAGAGCTGGAGAGTCCTGATGCTGGAGGAATTATTCCATCAACAAATAAACGTATTCCGTGAATAATTTCATTATTTATGAACTCCAAACCTCCTTTTATACCACATAGCACATAATTATACCAAAATGGTTTTCCATTAGAATCGGGCTTAATGTCGATGTCTTCAAACGGGTTTATTTTGAGGTCAAACTTTTCATATTTGCTATTTATGTTTCGTAGATACAGTTTTGAATCTTTTGTAAGATCGGCAGCTACTAAAATATCTTGTTCCAATGCCATGGGCAACACCGGATAGCCGCAGTAATCAATATGTTCACCAATAATATTAACTCGACCTGGTATTCGAACAAAATATGTAGGTTTGCATCCAAATTCATCATAAAAATGTTTAGTGAGAGCTTCAATTCTGTTATTACACGGGACGCCTTTTATTGGTACCGTGTCACTATTTCCATTTGTTGTTGTCATCTTGTAAATAATTCTCAAAACACGATAATTACGAGCGTAACTTTGTAACCACTGGCAGGATAATGTACGTCCCACGTATTCAGTTGTTATCAGAATGGATTGTTATCAACTTTAATAAAATAGTTAATATTTACAAACACTCCATCGTTCGGTTCTCTCCGGTGTCTTAATAAAATTTCACTGTTGTAACGTATAACTCAATTATAGTGGATTATATATATATATATATTTAGCACTTGTATTCAGCTTAAAAAGCTTCGGAAGGTCTTCGTACCTTAAAGTTTAAAATAAAAACTATGTAGAGGAACGTCGTGCATGAATAATAATGCCACCGCGACTGATATGAATTGTGAAGCACTGAAATGACGCATACGGCCAATGTTATGGGGAAGTAGCGTTTTATCAATGTAATCCTTATTATTAACAAACTAAGAGTTATAATTATATGTCAGAAATATATAACAGTTATTAGCAGACGAAGCATACACGTGAATCTAAGTTCTATGCTAAGTTCATAATAAATATAGGTAGGTGGCGCATTTTTAAACTGGCCTAACAAGTTTTTTTGCTAAAATGTAAACCAGGCGCTTTATTAGTAAGATTAAAAGTCTTGGTCTATAAACTAACAAGCCTACATAATATTATATTAATTTAAAATATATCAACTATCCCATAGCCACTTATCCTTAGCCCTAATATGCCTTTAGGGAGTTTGGTTTAGGTTGTTTTGGTCCTTATTTGGTTAAAATAAAACTTCCTAATAATTCGTTGAGAAGAGGTGAAGATGGAATGTGGAATGTGTTTAATTTTTAAAAACTGTAGATTTATATACAAAAATTATCCTACCTGGCCACTAGTGGTAAACATGTGGTACCAAGATGCGAAGGGTGCGTAGACAATAAAATTGAGGCGCGGCAAAAAGTTGTCCTAACGGTAACGCAATTAACTGTTCTTTTCAGAACGAATTATTGTTTCATGACGACACGTACTAATCACCTACAGGATTCCCCCTCTAGCGAAGCGTACCGGCAGGCGTATAACGCGGCCTCGGCGAGTTGTTCTTGTAGGTATTGAGGTGTTCCCAGTGTCTTGTTGTTTCAGGTTGTTGTCATTTTGATGTTTCAGGCTATTTGATGGTTCATGTAGTTCGCTCGCACTTGATGTGTTTTGCTTGTTGCAGGTACTCGTTGTTGTATCAGTAGGCACATCTTGCTCGGTGATAGTGTAGGCAGGTTTGAGTCTGTCGATAGAGATATTCATTTCACGGTTAGGTAACTGCAGCGTGAATATCTTGCTGTCTCGTTTCAGCACGCGATAGGGTCCGTCGTAAGGTGCTTGTAATGGCTTCTTTACGGCGTCTATGCGTACAAATACGTATTCACATGTTTGCAGGTCGCGGTGTACAAATATGGGTTTTGTGTTGCTGTGTGGTTGACTCGGCATTGGTTGCAGGTTATGTATTGCGTCGCGCAGCTGATCGATGTAGCCAGAGTCCATGATGACGTCATTGCGGGTCGTTGATAAGAAATCACCGGGTAAGCGTATGTTACAACCGTAGGTAAGCTGAGCGGCGCTTACGCCGGTGTCACTTCGCATAGCGGCGCGTAATCCGAGTAGGACGGTTGGTAGCTCGTTGATCCAGCTTCTTGCGGTCTGTAGTCTTGCCTTTAATGCGGCTTTAAGGACACGGTGCCATCGTTCGATGATACCGTTACACTGTGCGTGGTATGAAGTTGTACGCGTTTTTTCGATTCCTAGTAAGCGAGAAAGAGATGCAAATACTCTGCTTTCAAATTGGCGTCCTTGGTCCGTTGTTATTGTTACAGGACAACCGAAACGGGAAATCCAACCTTCGTATACCGCTTTGGCGACGTCTTCAGCTGATATTTCGCATAATGGGTATGCTTCGGGCCATCTTGTTGCTCTGTCGATCATTGTCACGAGGTATCGATGACCGCTGGCCGCGGTAGGTAGCGGACCAACGATATCAATGTGAACGTGTTCGAATCGTTCGGTTGGTGAAAAAATTGATAATCGACTTGATGTGTGGCGTTGTATTTTGGCGCGCTGACACTGTAGGCATACTTTTGCCCACTTGCCGACGTCTGCGTTCATTGAGGGCCAAAAGTAACGTTGCGTAATTAATTTTCTCGTAGTCTTGATTCCAGGGTGGCTAACGTTATGTACTGCGTTGAATGCGGTACGTCGGTATTCTTCTGGTAGGTACGGACGTAACTGTGAGGTTGAAGTTTCGCAGTGTAATTTGATATTTGAGACGGGCAGGTTGACTTTCTTGAAACATAAGTTGCTCTGTAGACTGAGTGCTTTAATGGTATCGCTATCGCGCTCTTGAGCTTCTGCAAGTAGATTGTAGTCGATCGGCGATGGACAGGTGATTGCTTCGACACGTGATAATGCATCTGCGGCTGCATTTTGAGATCCACTGATGTGTCGTATATCAGTGGTAAATTCGCTGATATAAAGTAGCTGTCGGGTGCGTCTCGGTGATTCGCTGTTTGTATTTGTTTTTGTGTAAGCGAAAGTTAGCGGCTTGTGGTCGGTGAATATTATTATTTCTCGTCCCTCGAACATTTTGCGGAAATGTTTAACAGCCATGTAGATAGCGAGTAGCTCTCGATCGTAAGTACTGTAGCGAGTCTGTGCGTCGGTGAATTTCTTCGAGAAATAGCCGAGTGGTTGCCATGAGTTGTTGATAAATTGATTGAGTGCGGCACCAGCTGTTTTATCGCTAGCGTCGCTGAATATAGCAAGTGTCGCCTGGTGAGACGGATGAGCAAGTAAAGCGGCGTTTTTTATGCTCTCTTTACATGCTTCATAAGCTTGCGTTGATTCAGTGGTCCAGTCGATCTTAGTTTTGTCACGCTTCTTGACGTTGTGCAGGTAGGTATTTAAAGGCGCTTGAATGGTGGCGGCATCTTTGATATTTTCACGGTAAAAGTTTATCATACCGAGAAAACGTCGTAGTTCTTCTACGGTTTGTGGTTTTGGAAAATCTGTAATAGCTTGCACCTTCTCTTGGGGTGGCTGTATTCCTTCCGCTGTGACTTGGTGACCGAGGAATTTCACAGTTGGCTGGCCGAAAACACATTTTGATGGGTTGATGGTGATGCCGTATTCTTCTAGTCGCTGTAATACGATGCGTAGATGTTTTCGGTGCTCTTCCTCGTCGATTGATGCTATGAGTAGATCATCAACGAAAGGGAATACGAAGTCGAGTTCGCGCAGTACTTCGTGAATAAAGCGTTGGAAAGTCTGTCCGGCGTTCTTTAGACCAGGACACATGCGCGGAAACTCGAAAAGACCAAAAGGTGTGATGATGGCGGTTTTCTCCACATCTTGCTCGCTGACTGGCAGTTGTTGGTACGCGCGATTGAGGTCGAGTGTGGAGAAAATTTTCTTCCCTGCGAGTTGGTATGTGAAGTCACGTATACGTGGTATGGGATACCGATCGGGCTTGGTTATGGCGTTGAGCCTTCGGTAATCGCCACACACGCGTAGGTCTCCATTCTTCTTTGGCACGACGTGAAGAGGTGATGCCCAAGGGCTTTTGCTTGGTCTGCATAACCCTTGATCGATCATGTTTTGGAATTCCTTCCTGACCATTTCGTAACGATGCGGTGCAATGGGGCGTGGCTTGCAGTGAAGGGGCGGTCCATTTGTTTCAATGAAGTGTTCAACGGAATGTTTGGGACTAAGCTTCATTGAAGTGATTCTGGTTGTGCCTGGGAAATCTGCTAGTATGCTGTGGTAATTTTGCTCAATGTCTATACTACGAACTGTAGGTATGTCTGCAGTACTGAGCTGAGCGTTTGTTACCAGTTTTGTTTTCCCGTCGATCAGTCTTCTGTTTTTTACGTCGACAATGAGGTGGTGGTGCTGCAAGAAATCTGCTCCCAGGATTGCCTTAGACACATCTGCTACGACGAATTTCCATGTGTATGGTCTTCGGAGGTTAAGATCGAGTTGGAGTGACTTCTCTCCGTATGTTGGAATGACCGTGTTGTTGGCGGCGTAGAGTTGAAATGGCAGTGGTTTTTCACGTGAGCCTTTTGTCTTTGGTAGCACGGAGATATTGGCTCCTGTGTCGACCAAAAAGGTAAGTTTCGTTACCCTGTCGGTAACGAAAAGGCGGTGTGATGATTCGGTAACGCCGGTTCCCGCCGCGGCCAGCGTTACTATTAGTTTTCCGACTGGTTTATGGGCTTGAAACATGGGCATGGTGGTGTGCATTTCTTCGCGTCCATACCGTAGCGATGATGGTAATAGCAGTACGGCATTGGAGATTTTTTCCGGCTTCGATCTTCCATCTGCGACTCTCGTCGGTTTTCGTTGCGCTTTGTTGATGCATTCCGCGAGCGTGATTGTGAATGGTAGCGAGAACGACTGTTGCGGTAGTTGTCGCGTGGTTGTACTCGTAGCTCGGCAACTTCCAAAGACAACCTTCTTATTTCACCGATGAGGGTGTCGATGGTTGGTTGTTCTGGAAATGGCACACGGAGTGACAGTGAGATACCGGAGACTTCTTGGCTCGACGGATGTGATGAAACTTGACGCTCTGCACCGGAATTTTCTGTGTTCGACATCTTCAATTTTCTTGGTGTTCTTCTCGGGGTCACCACTTTAGGGTAGTTTTTACTTTAGGTTGTTTTGGTCCTTATTTGGTTAAAATAAAACTTCCTAATAATTCGTTGAGAAGAGGTGAAGATGGAATGTGGAATGTGTTTAATTTTTAAAAACTGTAGATTTATATACAAAAATTATCCTACCTGGCCACTAGTGGTAAACATGTGGTACCAAGATGCGAAGGGTGCGTAGACAATAAAATTGAGGCGCGGCAAAAAGTTGTCCTAACGGTAACGCAATTAACTGTTCTTTTCAGAACGAATTATTGTTTCATGACGACACGTACTAATCACCTACATGCCCATTGACCTTTATTATTAATATCTTATCACTCAATTGCAGTTTATTGTTACTAAAAGATTGTTGTTGTTAACCTTAGTTACATCAATAGAACAATATTTTTAAATTTAAATTTTGAGAATTAAAATCATAGTTCATAGTCGTATTTTTATACATATATCAGTCCTAATCGTACATTTTATTTGAACTTATGCGTATTTATGAAATAGTTATTACTTTTTAAAACCTTAACAAATCAATGTGAACCGAACTGAAAATGAGTTTTGTGAATGTTCAATCATTGCTATAAATTAGAACATTTATTTGATTCTTCAATTCAAATTTATTTGTAGTTTTATAGGTACTCTGTGAAACGTAGTTCATGGGGTTATTCTGTTTAACGTTTCATCTCTCGATATTTGATAATATGCCAAGTGTCAATGTCGAAAGGGAATAGAAGAAAAGTAAAAAAACAAATCAAGGAAAACAACAACAATTACAATTCTTTTTGGGACTTTCTAAAGACTTAATACTTATTATTAATAATTGTTATAATGTTTTGAAACTTTTTAGAAAAATGTCGCATATGCTAGATTTTAAGAAAATATGTCGGGCTTGTTTATCTGACGCTGGTCCATTAAGCGATTTATTTACTGTTTCCACTTCGGGAATATTTAAATATTGCACGTCTGTTGAGGTAAATGTAAAAAGATTTCTAGAATGATTAAGATTTTTGTATAAAAAATTAGCTTAGATTAGTTCTAGGTCTTATTAATAACTATTGAGTAAATTATTTTTGTTTGGTTTCAGATTTCTGATAGTGATTCTATGCCTAAGTTAATTTGTCAAAAGTGTCTAGATCTTCTAAACAAGCTTTATAACTTCAAGCAAGTAGTTGTGAGATCTAATGTTATATTAAAACAACAATGGAAGTTACAGGTAAAAGAGTTATTTAAAATCAGATACCAATAAATCTATAAAAGTCACCTTTACAATATTGGGATATTAATTATTATTCTTATTTGATACACTAAATTATAAAGTGTATGAAAAACTTTTTATTTGATATAAACAAGAATTTATTACATTTATTTGACTTACTCAAGACTTACTAAGGGCGTCTTGTGTTTGTTATCCCTGTTAAAATATTTAAATATGAGTCTAGATAGTATTGAAAAACATTTACTTGTGCTAATGTAATTAAATAAATTATTAAATATTACGAATTCTTAAACATATATTGAATCTTGTTAATTTCAGGTTAAACCTGAATCTCATCTCACCGAGAACAATGAAAGCAGTTTACTTGATGTGCATATTACAGAAACAAATGATGATGTGTTAGAAAATACAACAGAAAATGTGACACAAAATAGTAGTGACAAACCATATGACACAGCTAGTTTAATAAGGTATACTACCTTCTGATTATATATGTAGTAGTTCACATTTAAATTATTAAGTATAAAGATTCACTTTTACTCAAATTTAATGAAGGTGAACAATTCCAAATGTAACTTTTGTTTTTAATTTCTATCATAACTCCTATGGATGAATCTGATACAAATTGTTTTAGGGGATAGATTTCAGCATATTATCTCATGAGATGGTGGTTTAAATTTGTTGTAATTTGCAGCTCTTACAACTCTTACCTCCTTACAAAAATAATTAGTAGTCTGTGCAGAAAGAGAACCATCATGGCATTTGAGGTCACTGCAGTACTCAATTATCTTTTTTTGTTATAGTCACAAATTGACACTTGTCTTCATACTTAATAAGGAAAAGTCAAGTATATTGTTTTTTTTAATAAATTTATGATAGGCATTATACTCTGTCTGCACAGTCTCTAAAAATATAAAAGTAACTTATACACATTTTAATTCACTTTCGTAAATTTTAATTTTACAGATTTTGCTACTTATTTCATTAACTGTTTGCAATGTAAATTAATTGGTTGACTGTTTGTTGCCTATGGCTTATTTTATTATTTTGGTCAAATAACTGTTTATAAAATAAAAGAACCTAATTTTACAGTCAAATACTCGCCCGTCGTAGGCGAAGGGGTCCAGGGCGACCCCCAAAAGAACCAGGTGGGGCCCAACGCCGCTCCGAGCGTATGAAATGTGTCAAGTGTGGCAAAAGTTTCCAAAAGTATGAGAACTTTGAGGCCCACATGAGAGGACATTTTGGAAAACAGGTATAACATTTTTCAGTTGTTTTAGTACCTGTGGACTGTGTGTAGTAACAATGGGAATAGATATTTTGTATTTGAATATGATTGATCTGTATGTGTATATTTTTTTTATAAACACAACATATTTATTAGGTGGCACTGTATCTAGGATCTCCGGACTTCCAGACACCAGAGGGCTCTTAGACACTTAAGCAGGATAATTTTTTGTTGTTGTAATGGACTCTGCATTTCCTTCTATATTCTTTTTAACATAATTACTATATCATAATTTCTATATGCTACAACCGTGACATATATATTTCGCGCTATTATTTTAATTTTATTATTCGTCATTCGGCCAGGCTTAACTGTAGATCATGATCATATTGTGGACATTTTTTATCTAGAAAAATTAAAAATTAGGCACACAACTAGACATTTATATAGAAAGCACATAACTCTTTTTAGTGAAAGAAAGTGCGGTCTGAGTCTTTTGTCTATTGCCTTTATATCCCACGACATTGAGGAACTTACTCGAGATCTATAGAATAAATACTTTTAAACGACTAGAAAGGGAATAACAATAAAGACTTTTCATCTTCCAGCCAGATATAAAATGCAAGCATTGTGACAAGACGTTTCTCTCACTTCGAAGTCTGAGTAGCCATATTCGCATTCACAGCGCGGTTCGAAAATACCAATGCCTATCTTGCGGCAAGAGTTTTGCATATCTCAACGTTTTGAAGAACCACGAACTAATACATGCCGGTGTTAAGAAACATGAGTGCCATATGTGCGACGCTAAGTTTGTGCAGGCGTATAATTTAAAGGTACTTTAATCAAATATATTAAAACTGTTTGCTATTAATTGACATTTAGGTTAAGTAAAAAAAAAATGTTTTTTCTTTTCTAAAATAAATTCTAAAAGATTTTGCCTTATTTTAAAAAGTAACAAAAGTTTTACTCACTTGTCTCTTTTCATCACAGCGCAAACAAAATTTGACAGAAAGCGACAAGGCTACCTACCGAAATTTTAACCCTATTTATATTTACATATATTTCCATATATAGATGCACATAGACACACATACCAACGAGAAAAAGTACAGTTGTGGTGAATGTGGCAAGCAGTTTGCTCAGCCGGGGAACCTTAAGACCCACCTTGTGAGACATTCCGGGATCAAGAATTATGCCTGTTCCGCTTGTGATATGAGATTTTATATTAAGGTAATAATTTATTCTTACGTTTTAAATCTCTTATTTCTAATATATATTAACAGTATATTCAATTTCAGGCAGATTTAGTTAAACACATGCGGTCACATTCCGCTGAGAAGCCGTTCTCTTGTCATATGTGCGATAAGACTTTTAAAAGTAGAAGTTTTCTGTCAATACATATGAGGACTCATACAGGTATATTTTTGTATTATTTGAATTAGGAATGTCATAATGTCACAGAATGTTTTGACATTCAAATGGATTTTTATTCTGTTTTAATATTTATTTTTAAAAATAACCCGCGACTTGATATACACTTCTTTAGGTTTTTTGAAATTTCTGCCACCGAGCGCAACGAAATTTCTATAGTCTATGGTATATTTGTTTTGTTCTTATCTGTGGCCACCTTCGCTTTTGTTAACATTCGTACACTTTTATTACCTTTGACTAATTATTAGGTTCAATCCCAATATGAAATTGTTCGAAGATATGTTGAGAGTATTATTTTTAAATGAGTACAACTTAAGAACATTAACGTATGAAATAGTTTAATGTTTTATCAAAGTCGTTTAGTAGTTTTTGAGATTAACGTACAAAAAGGTGGCAGGAATTTACAGGAAAATATTCAGCAGTGTTGGTTTTGTACCTTCTCTGTGCGACTCTCATCCCTGGGGTTGTAGGTTCGAACCCCGGCTGTACACCCATGGTTTGTTTGAGGTACAGAAGGTTGATCACGTACATGCCTATTAGAAATGATCACGAATACAGAAATCTGAGGCCCAGATCTAAAAGGTTGTAGCGCCGTTGCTATATATATGTGGACAGATTCATTACATCTAATGACAATTTTTGAATATTAAAATTTTAGGTGAACGTCCATACGCCTGTGACATATGTCCAAAAAAGTTCATGGCACGAAAAGACTTACGCAACCACAGAATGATCCACACTGGCGAGAAACCCCACAAATGTCAACTATGCAATCAGGCGTTCATACAAAAATGTGCGTTAAACCGACATATGAAGGGACATGGTAAACCAGATTTGATCAGGGAGATGCCGATCGACAATACACCGCAAATTGGTTATCCATATTTGTGACTGATTTAAAAAACTTTTCTATATTGTTTGTATTAAACCGAAAAGTATTATCATTTCTCCGACAAAAACACCTAATACCCTCAGTTTTCAATTTGTGTGATAAAACGAAAGTTAAAAGTCGATTTCTTGGTTTCTTTAAACACAAAAAATAAATTGGTTGGAACGCTGAATCCTGGACAATACGGACATCTGACATAAGGAAAATTGATTCTCTGGAATGTGTGGTGTGGTAGAGGGGACAACTAAAGAAACAAACATGTCCATATTAAGACGGTTACAGAAAAAAAACATTCGATACCTTTTTTTCGACATGCAACACAGATCCAGAAAATATAGAAAACCTTATCGTGACTGGCGGAGTGGATATAGCAGATCTCGGGGTCCATCCACTATTCGCTGGACCGATCAAGTAAAGAGCCTTACAGGTTTTACTATCGCGCATGCGCACGCTTGCCAAAGTCAGAGGAGAGTGGAGAAAGTTGTGCGACTAACACGACCTACAGAAACGAAGAGCGCGGTTAAGGAAGAGATTGTTGTCATGTTAAAAAGGTTTTATGTTCTCAGTATGATAATGGCCACCTTTGAATAAAAAAATTAAATGATTGCGTTCCTTTTTCAATATTCAACCAATCAATACTAATCGATTTTTCCTTTTTCTATTCCGCGATGGTGTAAAGCAAATCAGCAAACATGCAATATTTGCATGTTATTGACTTTCTGATGTTTTAAATCGTATCGGATATTTATTCAAGTGACAAAAATCTTTGTAAAATATTTTTTCTTTGTATATGATTTATAAAAAATATATGAAGCGTTATGGTTTAAGGTGTAAATTTTGTAAATAATATGATTAAATGAGTCAAATTAACTTGTTGTTAATTATTTTACTCCCTTATTTCACTATACGACCAACGGACCTAATGAGACGAAGTGCGGAAACTGAGTCCACCAACCAACAACCTTCACTAACAACTGCTTACATATATGGTCTTAATAAATAACATATATTTTCCTAATGTATAAACGAGAGAGCAGTGTTGGCCTAGTGGCTTCAGCGTGCGACTGTCATCCCTGAGGTCGTAGGTTCGATCCCCGGCTGTGCACCAATGGATTTTCTTTCTATGTGCGCATTTAACATTAGCTCGAACGGTGAAGGAAAACATCGTGAGGAAACTGACTTGCCTTAGATCCAAAAAGTCGACAGTGTGTGTCAGACACAGAAGGCTGATCGCCTACTTGCCTATTCAATTCACAAACGATCATGAAATAGATACAGAAATCTGAGGCCCAGACCTAAAAAGGTTGTAGCGCCATTGATTATTATTATAAACGAGACAAAACATTTGTAAGGTATCATTGTAAAAAAATATTTAGATTTTTTACCTTGATTTATGTTCTGTAGCAGATATAGAACGCTTTCTTGGGTCTAAGTACCCTTATGACCGGCATAACTCTCGTCACGCTTAGCGCTAAGACATTTCCTTACGATGTTTTCCTTCGACGTACAAGTTTTAAAATTGCGTCCATATAACGTACCTCGGGGTTGAGTCGCTCGCTATTCTGCACAGGGTATCATAATAAATGATAGAATAGTGATTTATTGATTTAAAAAAAAAATATTCGGACAATGAAAATATGTGTATGTATTTAAATTTATATAAAAAAACGAAAACATTTTACACAATGTTGCTATGCTTGTCTTTATACAATAAATATTTCAACTCTTCATTTCGACTGTCTAAGTTCTAGTATTTCCTATATTTGATGATATAGGTAAGTGCTAAACCAGGGCTTGGGAGCGTTCAAGTATTACGTAATGAATTTTGGGCCGGGGACGTCCTCTTGTAAAAAGTTACAATGCGGGGCGGTGATTGAATTACGCGTTATTGTTAATATTCTTTTCCACTTTCCAGTACTTTACACCACATAATGGTAAGTGTTAGGTATAAAGAGTCACTCGGGTTGGTCACGAAACGTTTTACTATTGGATACAGAAACGTTATCTATCCTCTACTGCCCTTATTATTGTTCTGGGTATAGTACTCTTGGTCTCTGGTTAAAGATCTTCATTTATTTATGAATAAAATGCATTATTATTAAATAGCACAAAAATATAAACCATAAAGGAACTTCATTAGCCAGATGGCAGGCCATCTTTTCAAACAGGCTGTACTTTATTATGTATCTTCATATGCCTCTTTACACTACCCTTTTGTGTAAAGCTCTGTTCACAAATCGTACATTTATGTTTTCTCTCCCCTGTATGTATCATGTGATGGTCATTCAAACGACGTTTAGATACAAAACTCTTTGAGCAGTACAAACAGTTGAATGGTCTCTCTCCAGAGTGCAATCTCTGATGTTCTATATAATAAGAACGCGTTGAAAATGACTTATTACAAAGAGTACATTTGTGTAATTTCTTTCCTTCGTGGGTTAGTAAATGTTTGATTAAGTTATCTCTGTATTTGTAGGAGAAATTGCAATAATGACAAATGTATTGTTTGCCAGTGTGTGATCGATAGAAATGGCCTTGTAGTGCTACTTTAGATTTAAACTGTTTGTTACATTGTTCACAGTTATAAGTGTAATCTTTATTATCAATATGTCGGTCAATGTGAAGCTAAAACAAATAATTGCTTTTTTATTATTTTTTTTAATATATCTTTTATTTATTTTATTAAAAAAACTAATTTTTAAGTATTAGGGCCAGATCGTATGTATAACTTTAAATTTGCTTTTATTAATATACCTTTAAATTTCCTCTGGAATTGCTTATTTTACCACAGACATCACAAATGTACTTCTTGGTTTCAGTATGCTTTGTCTTCATGTGTAAGTGAAGCGTTTTAACAGTTTTGCACACTTTCCCACATTTCTTACACTTTGTGTCTTTGAAAGACCACTGTGAGTGCTTCAGTTTATTATGTTGATAAAATGCAGGATTTGATTTAAATAATTTATTACAGGGTATGCATAATCTGTTCTCCTGAAATAATATTTAATTTCTTTTATAACCTTTATTTAACACTATGCTATTGAAATTTAAAAATATTTCTTGTAAATACTCAGTATAATTCTTCATATACTATGAAAATCTGCAGACTAAGCGTTTTTAATAAAAGTTGAATTAACACTAATGTGGTCTGCTTTTTTGAAGTTCTTCTTGTAAGTAAATCTGGATTACATTAGACCTCAGTTTTGGTCACACATTTTAAATTTAAGATTTGTCATCTTAAAAAAATATTGAAAACTTCTATGTTTATCTATATTTCATTTATTTATTAAAACTGTCACTGTTTAGTGTAGTAGTAATAGTGTTTACTGACAGACAAAACATTAAATAGACATTGAGTCTTGTATGTTCTGGACTAAAAGAGTGGTTCAAATATTTATTACTTACATGAATCTTTTTGTGATTATTGAAGGTCTTCCTGTTCATATAAACCATTTTACACACATCACAGAAAAAATCAATTTTCTTTGTACTGTCAATTCCAAAATAAAAAATTAAAAAGTATATTACTTTTTTATAATACTTATGTGTAAAGATATCAATGATTTACAATGTAATACTTACTTTGTGTGTGGCATGTCATTTTTAAAATTTTGCTTTTCCATAACATCATTACTATAAGTTCCTCCTTAAAATTTTACATAATTGTCAAAAGACAAAACATTTATTGTCAGTTAAAGATTTAATAAGGTAGTGGAATATTTTCTTTAAGAGTTCTAATATTAGACTACCTTAATGACTTAAACATATTTTAAGTATGCTCTCATAGACTGGTTTTTGTAAAAAAGAATTCCTATTAACATAATCCATATTCTTTTCACAAATTAAAACATTAAGAATTAAATTTAGAAATGAATTACTATGGATAATTATGAATTGTTTTATAACATAGTTTGACACAAATAATTGCTCAGAATAATCCACTTACCAACTTCTTCATAACTGGGTTCAAGCTTTATCTCGCTTTGAATTGGATGCTTTGGTCTACCAAAATTCAATGTTAAAATATCATCTGAATTCTTTTTCGCTCTGGTTTCGTAAAATACTGAACATTCGGTTTCTTTCTTAATATTACGCTTTAAATTTAATAAATATTGTTGTGCATCAATACATTTTTGTTTAAATGCAGCAAATTTTGATAACAAATCGTAGCATGAAGAGCATAAGATTTTTGGTAAATCTTCAGTTTCTAAAATCTAAACACAATATTTTATATAGTGGGAATACGCTAAAACGTTTGTTTATTATTAATTTTACCTGTATTGAAGTGCAAAACCAATAAGTGTAAGCTGAAACATCTTTAAACAAGATAATTTTATTTGAGCCATTAATTGTTATTAGGCATGCACGACATAATTCATTAAAATCCATTTCATTCCTAATAGCTTATTGCAACTTGAAATTCTGTAGCTATCACTAATGTTTACTTTTTGTTTTGAGAATTTGTAAATTTGACATTAAAAGGTAAACATAACAAGAATTTACCACTCATACTTGACAAGTGCATGAGTGTTGCAGTGTTTTCAGTGTTGCCCACTGCGCAACCACCACCACACACCATTAATTTGCACCACAATAATTTTTTTTAACAAAAAAAAATTCTTATGGCCGATCTAAGAAATAATGGACTCAGTGTTATACCACTGTAGAATCCTTATTAAATGCGCTAACTTTTAAAGCTACTTGCCAAACTGGAGTAATACATTTTTTTTTCAGGACGATTAGTTGAATTAGTGCGAAAATTAATTTTGAAAACTTGGTACGGTATAAAATGACATTTTCCTAAAAGTTGGAGTGATCAGCACAGAGTTTAGGATCATAGGTTACATAAAACACTATTCGGGATGACGTAAGAGAAAAAAAATTGGCAAAAAGTAAATATTTGTAACAACAGGAATGAAAAGACTGTCACATGGTGTGCATTTTCTGGAATAACAAAAAAATATCCATAACTTCAAAAATACATGACGTTTTTTTTTAATTTTTCTGATAACTGGTGTGGCATTACCTATGAGAAAATTTCGACTTGACGTCGACTTTCGGGACACCCTGTATATATTTATTTTAGTAGGCACAATAATAAAATAACTATTAACGAAATATAAAATTTATTGTAAAAATTAAAATCTCATGTTTTAGATCTCCATGCTTAGTAACAATAAAATACATCTCAATGTAATAACCACCACCTAATGGCAATAATTAATATTATACTATCCAAAAAAGCGATGTAGTATACAATATGCAAAGCGATCTTAATGGATGGAATGCAAAATCATAACAAACTTATAACTTTATAAAAAAAAAATTCATCCCGGTAACCCTAGATAAAAAGTAGAATTAAATCTAATTTAACTGCAATATAATTCTCTGCACCATATAAAATGTTAACAGCCTTCCAAAATTCTTAAACTCCATATAGTCTAGTATATAACACAATAAATATAAAAATAATCTGTTTGAAAAATATCATCATGGTGCTTATAATAAAATTAAAGTAATCAACTTGCTTTTAAAGATTACAGTACAGTAGATTTTGTAAAACGTTTAACGTTTTATAGGACATTTCTACTAAAATTACTATAACTGTCTTCTTTGATGGTTTTGTTGTACTCCAATTCGGCTTATATATATTGAATTGCTATCAATGTCTTTTTTGTGTTTGTTTTATTTTCAAGGAAAGTTGGTTATTGCTTGTCTATGTAAAAGTGTAAAGCATAATTTTTGACGGGAAATCGGATAATATATGTTTGGGTGTTATATCACTATACTTTACACTTACTACTCCTGTCAATAGTTCAATAAAAGCGCGGGAAACAGGTAGAAATAGTAACTATTCAATATTCTATGATAACTGTTAGCTAAGTTTTATTGAAAGGGCTGTAAATAGTTAAAAGTACAATAAAATTTTAAGATTTGTAAGTACTTGAACACAATTAATATTTTATCAAGTAAAAAGTATTAAATCTATATATTTGGTCTGATTATATCTGGTGCAATCACAGTTTTCCTTGCATCAATGGTTTTAGATATTTATGAAAACTTTCATTAACAGGTTGAGCATTTAGTGGACTCTTCATCGCTTCTTCCATAAGTCGCTCGTACGCTCTACCATCGTACGATCCAAGTGTTGAATTTAAAATCTATGGAAAATTTTGGATTCATAAGCAATTGCTTTTTAAATAATTTAATATAAGAAAATAAGTATATTACCTCATCCCTAATATCGAAAGCGTCGACCAGTCCAACGGCATTTGTACGCAATTTGCTTATTGTATTTTCGTACCAGTTCTGCAATTGTTCGATATCGCGCTCCGATATCGATGTGAACTAAAATACAATGCAAACGGGCATTATTTTTTTATAACATCTATTCAATAAGAGCTGGGATTGGGAATGTAAAACGAAATACAAACTATTGTTGACGTTCGATAGCTATTGGTCAATGGAATTTCTAGTCCATTAGGCATTGACATGTGTCATGTGTCCGTTTGACGTTGACAAATGAGAATCGACCGCAACGTTTCCTCTTTGGTCTTAACTTTTAAGTAGCTTTAGTGTTTACAGATTGAAAGTTTAAAAGTTAAAATTTTGTCTTAAAAACTTACCCTAAGTAAATCTCCCAATCTGGCAATCGCCCAGTACACAACGTACAAGTCAACTAGCTGCAAAAGCACTGTTTTTAACTCAGCCGACACTGTCTTCACTAATTCTTGCGTCTCCTTGTAGTATGTGGACAAGATTATTGCTCGGCAGTGCGCCTAAAACGTAAATGTATATCTAAAGGTTCTCTATTGAGACAGTTCACGCAGGAGAGAAATGGACTCTATTCCATAATTCCAGATGGATGACGGGAGCGGAGCATCTTGAAACCATGTGCATTGTTTATAACCTTTAAAGTGGTTTTGGTTGCGATTTGACACCTGGTTCATACTTACATATAGAATCTACTACGAATAATACTAGAACTTGGGTATATTTATATTACCCAGTATGCGGCCGCAGTTGGCCGTTTTATTTATTTATTGTAGTTTCTTCGAGAAATACTTATTGGCTTAACTCACTTGTCCGATCAGGCGTTTCGTATAATAATTAATACAAAACAACAATGAGTAATCACCTCAGAAGCCGATATAAGCTGAACAGAAGTCATATTCCACGCGTCTTCATACGACATACCACTCTTCTGACGTTTCTCTATCTGCGCGACGCACAAACCGATTTTTCTGTAAATTTAAATAATATTAAGAAAACTCGGCGAAATGTATGAATTATTGTATAATACGAAAATCAGACTTAGCGCAAAGACTTGTGTGTCTTTAAAAAACTGTTTTTAAACAGTCTGACATCTAACGTCAAAATTCGTAATTAACACACCTGTAGTAGTGTTCCATAACAAAGCTTTGTCTACAACTTGAACGTATTTTTTTTCTATTACACAAGTCATAGACAACTAGATTATTGGCATAAAGTTAACTATTGCCATAAAAAACTAGATTAATGTAATTTTAAATTAAACATACAATTTTAATCAAAGTACTCACCCCGCAGACACATTATAGAAACCCTCGACGATTCCTTCGATAGTGTTGTCCCAGGGTGGAGAACGACGTCCGTTACCCACTCGGGAGATGTAAGACACGGTCGGGGTCAAGGTGTTGCCTGAAGACGCTTGTTGCCACGACTTTACTAGGTACCTGGTCACGAAATAGGGAATATATTTTATTTTAAGATTAACTCAGTGGTAATTTTGGTCTATGGCTTATTTTTGTCTCTAAAATATCAACATTTCCGCTATACAATCATGTCTATATCTTTATTAAATATTAATTTTAATTGTCAACATAAAGGAATATTACGATCACTACCAATGTAAATGTCAGGACAGTGACCACAGATAACGTATGTTTTGTCACAGTTAACAGATAAAAATTAAAACCATATACATATCTGAATAAAATTTACATTTTTCTTTTTTCATAATTGCCAGTTACCTTTTTTATTATTACAGAAAATGCCAAAAAAGACATTTAAAAATATAACTAACTTTTAACAACTACTTCTATAGATTTACCTTATAACATATATACGAAATAATATTTACCTAGCAGTTTGCAGTAACAGCACGGTATTCTCTCCCTCATAAGTGCAAGCAGCAGTGACCAGGCCATACATAAGCGGCAGATTCGAGGCCAGCATATATCCGTGTCCGCCACACGCTAAACGGCATCGCTCTACGCATTCCGCCGCATCTGCTGTCACAATTGCTTTAAGACAGCAGGATAGAGCATGTAGCTAGAACAAATATAATGAGAACTAAGTTTTTATATCGACTATCAAAGAGTCTGTTGACACTTGTCATCGATTGGTCACATGCCGGTGATGTCAGATCTGATTCAAGGTGCTTGCTGCGTGCTCGCATAGAATATACATTATACACTCGTTACAGACTTACGTTAATATTAAAGAGAAGGAAAGATAAAACATAGGTCTCTGTCACTAGATTGGTGACGTTTTAACATCTTATTTTTGACAAACATCTTATTGCACGGACATTGTATTGTTTTATATTTTAAGATTTTATGTATATTGTTAGTCAGTAATAGTTACTAAGTACAAAGCAAGATGTGTTTGCTACTTTTTAGATGTAGAATATCTTAATTGAAATACTGGTTATATGGTAACCCTAAAAATAATATATCTGTATCCTTAAAGTTATTTCAATATTTACCTCTGGCAATCTTTCCATATCTCCACTCTCCATCTCAGCAGTGACATTATTATACATATTCCATATCCAGTCGGCGTTCGTCTTAAAAGCGTGTACAGACGCAATACCAACGAACAACTTATGCTGCTGTGTTAGGTAGTCTAGGATCTGTGGTTCGGGTTCACTGAAAACATTTACATTGTGACAATTAAAACGGTCGGTTTGCCTACCCATTGGTCTCATCAAAAACAATATCAAGCGTCGTAATATTTCGGGAATTACAAGTTAATTACGACCCTCTTCTAGGAACTTATGTCGCGTCATAGATTTTTAATATTAATTTTATGGCCTTGTTCGCTTCATCCGAAAACAATTGTAAAGAGAATTGCAGGATCCTTACGTATGGCACAGATTATAACTAACAACTAAATAAAATACAGAATTACAAAAATATTATCAATGTTAATTCTAATTTTTAACAGTTATTTATTGTATTTTAATTTAATTATTACTCTTAATGCTTAATTTTCATAACTAAACCTTTAATCTTAATCAAAATTTGTGACTGTTTATATTTTTTTATATATAAAATTATTTGACTCACTTTGGTTTAGGCTGCGACTGTCTCCTAATAGCCGAGTACCTGGTTGCTATGGTAACCGCCTTGGCTATATAATTGCACATGTCATTCACCAACATCACTCGTACGAACATCATTGTACCGTAAGTTAATTTCGAACTGGGTGCATTCACGTACGTGCCGTCCTTAAAAAAATTGTATTCTCATAGTAATTATGAAATTGTAAACGTTGGCAGCCATTCTGACATCATAATTTTTTTAGAGCAAAATGCGGAGACGACGTGGAAAGAGTACTGGCGTGGCTATTCTGTGAACTACATATAATGGGCCATTCGACGAGATTTAAAAAAAAACATTTATGTTTATTTTATAGAACCTAACATATAGAACACTGTTATTTTCTTTTTAGTATTAAAAGAATCATTCAATAATTTATAATTTCGACAACCAGATAAAACCAGCAAAAAATAGCGATAAAAACTCCTAGTCAAGTTAAGAAGTAGATAAGTCAAGAAGTAGATAGAGTCGCATTATGGCGTATTAGGCCTGAAAACACGTAAACAAACGTCAAGTTTTATGTGTTAATTTTAATTATATAATACGTATAATATATTATTCGATGTAATTAAAATCCAAAATTAGGATTAGACTGGCGAAGACAAATGGCGACGACAAAGGCATGGTTGGTCATAAATCTGTGACCATTTTGTGTCACGTGATTGACGTATAAAATTAATATTTTGAATTATAGATTAACACTTTATTTTTCATACGGTCAATTCGCCCAACTTTACTACACGTAATTTCATTTATTGACAAAAATTATATACTTTTTTGTTAAGTATCAAGATGATTACTGTCATACAATAATGATGTAAAAGTTTTGACAACAACACAAAAGTTAATTTAGCACTGCACCTAAAATCCCACAAGCGACGCCATTTTTCGCACAGACGCGAGTCTTATATCTCGCTAATTCTTGAATGTGAATGTAATTAATAATATAATTTAGAATATAAATCCTACCTCTAAAACCTTTGAGTTCTTCATCAACATATAATCTCTTGGTATCCTGACATGTTCCAACCCCAAAAACCCGTTATTCGTGCCGTTCATGCCAAGTTTTGCACCAATCTCCCCGACCTTTATACCAGGTAGAGGCATGTGCGTTTCTTCATCTCTCAGTTGTACTATGAACGGATGAATGCCATGACATTTGCCCTGTGTGTATAACTGCGCCATTACGATGCAGTAATTTGCCGTATGGGCCACTGGAAAATTTAAACAAAAATTTAAATTACAATGACTTAAGGCCCTATCCTAGCACGAATTGCAGTGTCAGTGTTTCGGGGTGGACTGCGGTGCGCAGTGGAGAGCAGGAGCACTGAGGCGCGCCGTCCAGTAATAACAATTAGTTATATAAAACATTAAATTAATGTAATTTTATCTAATTTTTTTTCTGAAATGGATTACTTGTCTTGCGATAAATTAGATCATGTAAATTTCAAAATCATGTTCTATATACATTTTCGTCATAAAATGAATTCAAAGTGTCAAAAAGTGGCTATGTTTGGACTTTTTTTTCTATCGAGCGAAATTATTTTAATCGTGTATCGATCTTTTAAAATATATATAAACTCCACCATATATTTTTTCCATTCGCCCTACTTCAAGAAACGATGACAAGAAACGAAAAGAAACAAAGTACTTTTTGGAGTTTGGCGACCGGATAGGCCCCTAAGTAAATATTTGATAAAGTTTAATAAGAACTAGAGGAGGTCCGAGGTCGAGACAAGCTAAATGGTTTGCAAATACATATTAATAACAATAATGTTGTAATAATAAGAACAGTTAAGACATTTATAATTGTTGTCAAAACATATGATCTTAAAAGTAAAAGCTCTTCCACATACAAGCACCTTGGCTTTTCAAATCTAATCATATTCAACGTGAAAGCGTCACGTTGTAACGCTTTAATCTATAACTTCTGGGAGGCGAATAAGTAGTTTGATAGCCATGGCGAAACATTAAAAAATTAGTTTGAATAATTTTGGATACCTTTATAAAGTCATAACTGCCTCTAGGGAGCAAGTATTAAGTATTACGTAACCACTATATCTTTGATTTTCTTATTTTGTGATTACGTCAACAGTTATTTACTTTTTTACACATATTACCAACACATTGTCTATGCTTGAAAATGAAATGCATTTGTGTGGAATACATATATTTATTTGTTTAGTTAGTAATGTAATAAATATAAAATCAAAGATTAATTGTAGTGCTTACGTAATACATGAACGGCCCCTAGGATATTATGATATATAAACTAGGCCTTAAAAGAACATTTCCTCTTCAAATATAAAGAGGTAATAAGTGGAATATAAAATATCGTTTCACATTATAGTATCTAGTACCATCTACTAATATCGGTTATCAAATTAAGGTTATTCTGTGGGAATTACTTAGTACGTAGTTTGTCAGACTGTAACGACAGGAAAAGTTGTATATTGTTCGGTTTTTTATAATGAAATAGGACGAGAAATGTTATTGTCACGTTTATGCAATTAATGTGTACAATATATATATATTTATTTCGATGAAATAATTTAGTTAAGAATGTGATAAGCTATGTACATATTAAAAACAGTGTAATTGTCATCGGATCCATTTGATACTTTGTACTTATAACCGAGGTATTTGTCGTGACTATCTTTATAAGCCTTCGTGTCGAAAAACCAGTGGCGCTACAATTTTTTAGGTAGTGTCATCAGATTTCTTATTATTTATTTTTGTAATAGTAGCATGAGCACGCTTCTACGCTTGACACACACTGTCGACTTTTCGAGCCTAAGACCGAGAAAGAAACCGGAATTTCCTCACAACGGTTTACGTCACCGTACAGTTGTGTGTTAGATACGTACATAGAGTAATAATAATAAAAACCCTTTATTGCTGTAATTATTTATACTAGTACATACAAAATGAGATATACTAAAAAATTTACACTAAAGGTAAAAAAATAAATACTAATAATTAATCGGCAAGCCGGTTGATTTTTGTTACACAGCTTGTCCTTGAATATAGGCCTCCTCTAAGGGCTTCCACTCTTCTCTGATTCTAACTTTACGCATCCATAGACTAATAGACATAGACTAAGTCCATACCAAATCCTAACCTAACAAATCTTTGACTAACAGATTCGATAATTATAAGAAAGGGTTATCAAACTCTTTAAATATAATCTATATGCCAAAAATCAACATAAATACAATAGTTGACCATTTATTATTCAACCTTCAATAAATGTATGTTAACAAGTTGAATTATCTTAAGTTTATAATTTTTTGTAACAAACTGGTTTTCGCACATCGACTTCCTAGAATATACATAATATTTAAATATTATCTCTTAAATGATTTAACTGAAGTACTCATCTGTCTCTTTTCATTACAGTATAAATACATTTTGACAGAAAGAGTTGAAGTAGAACCTTAAAGATAGTCAGAATTTTTTTTACAAATGAGAAGATAATTTTATAATCTAGTGGCAACTGGATTTTGCCTTAGATTTCATTTCCCTTTTGATCACTTGTTAGAAGACATCTCGTTATATTTTGGATTTTATGTTTGCTTTAACCGTAAGAGATTTTTATAGGACCTGTTGTTTTTCTACCTGTCTATAGTCGCCAGCGTAATTAGGTAACAGAAAACATCTAAAATATAATTAAAAAAAATAATAATCACAGATAAAATTAATTCGATTATTTCAAGCGTTTTATCTCCATAGACTTTGTCTATTTCTAATAATATATTATGTTAGCTTTAAATGTAATTACTAATCGTTTGTGATTAATCTGTTATGCAAGGTTAGATAATAATAATATTAATATTCAATTTTAAATTGATAAAATTATTTTGAAATAAATTAATTATGTTGTTAATAAAATAAATTTTGTGAACGAAAACATATGGAGACAGAAAATCGAAAATTAAGTAAAAATCAAACAATGTAAACTAATTATGTATATGATTAAGCCATGTCATTTATTGCATGCAATCAACCATCTCAACTCGTAACAAAAAATATCGGGACTGTGTCCACATAGACCTTGAACTTAGCACTCGCAAACGTAAAATATTCTTTGTACGACGTTCCGATCCACGACTGAGCGTTTTTAAGCCATTTTTGGCGCGCACCACCGCTATGTGGAAGCAGCTGGCTGCTGAACTATTTCCGAACCAATTCGACTTAGGGTCCTTCAAGAAAAGAGCATACCAATTCTTAAAAGCCCTCTGGCAATGACAGTGTCCATGGGCGGCGGATACTTCACATCAGTTGAACCTCCTGCCCCCTGTTCTATAAAAAAAAACTTTTATGCAGTGTTGCAAACTCCCATAAAACAAATGGCCTAATGTATAGATTACAAACCCATAAAGTTTTTGTTGTACACTTGGTTAGAGGTAATTTAAAATATGCATTAAAAATACATTCAAATAGTAATAAAATAGCTGTTATTTCAATCTTGGACTACAGGTTTTTGAAATTTGATTTATAGCCACGCTTGGAGTTCATATCTCGCTTAATTTATTGTTTGGGATGGCTTAATATAAATTGTATAGAATCGTGCGAACAAAGAAATCTTGAATAAAGTTGTCTGTATGAGTTTTATTATATAAATATTAAAACTGATCAGGAACCGTAGGCAACGGTGTAAAGAAAAAGCTATTCATAAGCTACTAGGACCATCGCGGGCCACAATGCCCGCCAAGGCCAAAAAGTAACAGACTTGCGACCCCGTCACTGTAAAATTATAATTTAGTTTTATTAATTATTAATTCCTTTATTAAACTAATCTATAAGTAGTTTGTATTTATTATTCATCAACAGACTGCGACCCTTTTTACAACAAACTCGACCCGCTGGATTTTGACGTACGGGAGTTGCTTGAAGTATCGTTTTAGAATCACATCCCAAATGCCAAATGGACGGTAGCTAATTTGATTAAAACTAAGGTCATAAATCCAAAAACCACAATAAAATACCAATTGAACAACAAGGGCATTAACTTTGATAAGTTATCACGGTTCCGGCCAAGATATATTTAATAATAATAAAATTATCAATTTATCAATCACACAAAATAATGTAAAAGTATATTTTTAATTTATTTTAAACATAAATCTTTAAATGTTGTTTACGTGCATCACATTAAGACTAGTAGGAATTTAGGGTGATATTCCCTATGTCATGAATCCCGTATGTCAAAACGTATTGAATTTTGACACTATATTTTCCATAGCGAGGCAATTGTCTCCAAAGTGTAAGAGCGAGAGGTGTGAATGTTTAGACGAGGAAACTTTTTTATATTCTTTCGATCAAAAAAAATGTTTATTATGGATCATAAGATACACGTATCACTTAGTCCACGTCATTAAATTTGAATAAGTAGACATCCCTACTCATCGGCAAAGAAGCATAGGATTTAGGCCGAGAAAAAGTCGGCGTAAAAAATTCTCGGTACTCTTTTAAAATAGCAAATTATCAAACCACACTTATTTTAAACAGATATCGCAAATTAATTAGAAGTAGCATGTCTAGTACTAGTCCCAGGCCCTTTTATCAACTAGATAATCGTTATCGGTAACTCTATAGTAAGCCTTTTTACACAGCTTTTCTTTAATACATTTCTTAAATTTAATAAAAGGCAGATAGAAAAGAGTCTCTGGGATTTTATTAAAGAAGAGTATTCCTTTTCCGAAAACATAATTACTAACTTTAGATAGCCTAGTACGGGGAAATCTCATAATCGTACCTTCAAGACGAGAAACTTTCTCCATTTAAATAGGCCTTAATCCTTATAATTACAGTTCCCTTTTTAAAGATGGGAAATCCTGTATGGGTTATATTTCCGGGGCTGTGAAATGGTGGAGGGATTGTGGGGCTGTGGTTCCGAGAAACGGATGGCCATATCCGAATTACAACCCCTCTGTGCCAAACAGCAAAGCAAGCCCAGTGCTTTTCTGCGATCATACTTTCGGACTCTTCAGACCCTAATTTGCCACAACTATTACTAAATAATAATGCGATCAAACTGCTAAGCTAATCCTTTACATACGGGTTTTCGACATTGGACAGTTCACACTTACAAATACATCTAATATGTATTAGCTGATACACGTATTGTTTCGTAACCTACTTTCTGTATTTTTCTCAGAGGACGTTATGGCAATTATAAGGTTAAGCATGCGTTTCTTTAATGATTATTTTCTACAAGTTAACTAGTCTAATTAACACTTTTCCGTCCAATTGTTATGAAGATGACATGTCTCCAATTGAGAAGAATTAGTCAGGCGGCTCACCTATTTGCGTATAAAACAATTTTTATATGCTCTCAACTTGTTGAGGTAAAACTTCTTTATCGGCGTTGGAAAAAAAATTTTCGGTTACGCGCCATCTTTTTCTTGTCCCTACGGTTGTCCACGGTTGATTCGAAGAGATTCGAATAACAAAAATATATAAAAACGATAACAATGATAGTTATAATTTTATTACAATTCATGAAATTCTGTAATAATTTTAGTAGTAATAAGGTAAAATGAAATAATTGTATTTAACTTTATTTAACCAATTTCTGTAAAGTTGCACACAACAGATCCTTTTTCTAAAAACAAGGTCATAAAGAAGTTTCACTTCTGACGTGTGTACACTAGTACACATACACATTTTTATAATCAAGTATTATTTTCCCATCAGTTATGTACCTAAGTACCATTTAAAAATATTGATTTATAAATAAATTATGCCAACTCTCTATCTCTCTCTCTAAACACAACCTTCCGAATGCCTTGTGACAAGCGGAGGATACAGCAGTGTGGAAGCAGCAAGTCGTCGTAATTCCGTAACATGTCTGTTATGGTCTTTAATAATGAAGATTAACTTGTGTAGTGTAGGCCAAGTAGCTTCAGCGTGGGACTCTCATCTGATATATGTTTATATACAGGAATCTTAGGCCCAGACCTAAAAAGGTTGACCTATTACCAAAACGATAGTTGTTAAAATATTCTCTTATACTCTTAATACGATACAATTAAATTTGAAAAATAAAACATAAATATGTAAAAGTTATACTTACAATATCAATACTAAATATTTACAAACTAATTAAACATATAACAACTAAATAGGTATAAATATAATTGAGTCATACATAATTAATACATCATAATTATTATAGAGTATATTAACAACTAGGTTACGACACAACAAAAGGGTACCAAAAATTTGTTCTGATCCTAGGAATTTCCCTACTTTAACAACGTTGTAGCAAATCCGGTCTGGTTTCTAGCTTGTTGCATTCAACCACTAGCACAAACAAAGTTAGGTAAAGCCGTTGCTATAGTGTAAATTCTGAATATACCCTATATGAGACAATGCGTGTAAAACGTAGGCAGACGAATTAAACTCGAGTATAAGAAATATATTTTTAACTACGAAAGCTAGCGTTACATATCGAAGCTTGGACGTTAAACTAAAATTCAGCTAAGCGGTCTATTTTTCGGAACGTAAAATATTATTATTTCAAGTTAAATACACTAAGAACTATAGAAAGATTTGATTAAATTGATTAGATTTGATATTTATTAGAAGATTCTTTACTAAGATTTATTGTCCTATATAAATTATAATCTTTAGAGTTGTATTTTCGGATAAACAGATGCAGATAGCTTCAATAGAAATCGTAAAGGGCAATCGACAAAAATACACACGTTTATAAGCTAACATTATAAGTCTATTAAAAATTATTTTACGTATGTTTGTAACTAACTTTAGTATAAATTTGTTTAGAAAAGAATCCGGTTATAGTTTCAAAATAGGAACCAGCAAAAATACTCACATCCTCCAGGCCACCACTTGTACGAGGTGAGAGTGGGTGAGTTGAGAACAAACTCTTTGGTGGATGGATCGTACGTAGCTGTCGTTTCCAGTCCGCGGATGAATGTTCCATGGCCCAACTCGGTCTGTAATAAGTTTACGCTTTACAATAGATATAAAGTGTGTAGTCACTCAATAACTGAACAGTTCAAAGTTTCCTGAGTGACATAATTAATACTGATTTTCCGCTGTGTAAAATTAATTTGCGCAGACAGTACTGACTAAATAATACAAAATTAATAGTGAAAATGATTATGAGAAACATATGAACTAATAATGTCATATTGTTACGAAGACGGGTTGACTGAAATGTTTCTCGATTTTTACACAAGTTAGAGACGTTTTCAGTAAGCTGAAATGTGATTTATGGCCGTTTCAGGAGAGGTCCTATCACATATTAGAAAGCTGTAATTCGCATAATGTTACCCTCGTTTTCAGGAGGCTGAAACATGTTGGAGGCTGAACAACAGGCAGTTTCAGAAAATGTGTAGTCGACTGCTACAGTTTTGAGGACCAGATATACCCCTTTGAGGGAGGAATATTCTAGAATGAATTTTCTAGGGTTGGTACAAGGATGGAATGATACGCGAGAGAGAGGGACGATCGGAACCTTGTCAAAGCCACACTGAACACTCTAGAGAGCCGTACGACAAGGACGGAGAAATGTGCGAGAGGAGATAGGAGATAAAGAGTACGTAAAGTTCTGTGTAGAGTTGAAGTAATTTCCGGCTTTAAGTATACAAATTCCTTGCTGATTTATTCAAAAATAAACCCTTGAAGATATCTACGGCGTTTTCTATCCAATCCAAGCTCGTAACAATATGTATTTAACAGAAGGAAGTGAATATTGTAACAAGTTGTTATAGTGTTATTATAATTTCTGCCTGGCTTCTGTTTAAACTGGATTCCTAAGTTTTATTTTCACAAATCAAATCATCTAGCCATATTGATAGTTACAGAATAAATGTCTACGAAACCGATACAAGTAACTACAAATCAAAGTACCTGGGCATAGGTTCCAATAATGCTGAGGTTGAAAGCCCTTCCAATCCAATAAGCTTGCTGTTCCACTGTTCCTTGACCCATAATGGTGGGTATAAACATAACATAATGCAATGTGATAGGGTTGCCATCGCCCAGGATAGCTGAACCTAGAGACCCACCCAGAAGAGCCCTACGAAACATATATAAACTTTAAAAAGGATAAAAAAATTAATTTAAAAATAAACATCATTTTGGACTAATTTTAAATTAGAAAACTATTCTTACTTGGAGTATGCTCTATTGTCAAAAAGCAAACGTACATGTTAAAGTCATTTTTATCTTTAAAACACCTATTAATCTTAACTAAAAATGAATATTGAAATTATAGAATATTACAACAGAATCAAACTGTATGTAAGTGGCGTCATAAATAATTATGTAAAGATTTTATATTAAACAAATTAACTGTATTATTTATAAATTTTCTTATCATATAAATAATTGTTATGTTAATTTAACTTGAAAAATTTATGTTTAGTTATCAGGACTTTTTAATTTAAAACATTAATAGACCTAATATATCTGCATAATCAACTATTATGTTGGGCTTGGCAAAGTTGTAACAGGCTGTTCATTTTTACAAAGTTAACAAATCTTGGATACTTATTGTTTACTTGTCACAAAAGTATCTAATTAAGCTATGGAGACAAGTAGGCTCAAAATAGGCATAATGGTATTTACATTATTCATATAACTCACTGATAATTTTCCATTCCTGTATTTTCCTCTTCCTGCAACTTTCTTATCATTTGAAACATTGCACATGCTTTCTTGACAGCAGCTTCATATTTCTCTTTGTGACTCAAGTATATGGCTGGTACATCAGTTGTGTTGTACAACTGTTTTAGTACTGTGTCCTCTTAAAATTATAATAATGATAATAAAAATATCTCTGTCAGTAGATTTTAATTTATAAGATTTTTCATTCTAAACTATTCTTATAAATCTATCACAAATTACAAACTTGTCCTTTTAAGAACTATTTTTAAACGGATTGAAGCTATGTATTATTTTTAAAAACTTATAATTATTTACATAATTTTAAATTGTGGTCACCGTGACCACGCACGCTGTAATGCACGCGAAACGCCGGAAAAAAAAATTAAAATTACGTAAATAATTATAAATTTTTAATAATAGCTTCAATCCGTTTAAAAAGTATTTTCTTAATATTTTTAAATAATAAAATGTACAGAAAAAAGGTAGCTTTATTATTAGTTAAATTATTATTATTAATTTAATTGTTACTATTTCATCTATTTATTTAAAGCAGACATTAAGGAGTGATTGCACTTTAAACTGATAACATAATGATCTCTGTACCTAATACTCAAAAGTTTGTGACATTCTTATACAAAATAAAAATGAAGAGTTTCAGTCACAAATATATATGCACACAAATATCTTTTCACGAATAAAATATTCAGTAAAAAACTTAATTACCTCGCAATTTTCTCTCGGCAGTCTTTTGAACACCTCCATCCAAAATGTTTGTTAACTCCGTTATATTGAACGTGCAATTATCTCTTTCTCTTTGCAAATCTGTATTTACTTTTGTCATTTTGGCGAATTGACGAAGGTACAACTTGTTAAAACGTATTAATGCTTACGTACTTCGCAATAACTGCGTAATCGTAAAAAAGTTATGAAATTCACGTTACAACGTAAAGCCACGATCCACACGCGAAGACTACCAAGTCGAAACTGGTTATAACTTATAAGTATATAAGTAATTGGCAATAGTAAAGTCTTATCTGATGACTTGTGACGTAAAATGTGAAATAATTCTCGCACATAATGTTTCGACCTAGATTATTATAACGTAAAGTTGCAATTCTATTATTTATAGACAAAATATTTTTTTTTAATGATATATTATTACATTTGTATAACTTTCACATAATTGCATTTTTGCATAATTGGTATAAATGACCTAGAAAATAATTTAAAATATTTAATTTAATGCGGTAACAATAATTAATAAAAGAGTTTATTTACAACATTTTTATTTAATCACACGTTATTTATGATCTTAACAATTTGTGAGACAAAGAGTTTACTGTTTACACTTTTCATTCATTCATCAATTGACATTCAACGTCAAACAGTAAATTATCAAATGGTTCAAAGTTGACAATGACAACTAGGTTTAAAGTACATCTTGTCTCCACAGATTACTTTCTGTCATTTCCGTAAACTTAAAATTTTTGATAATGGTAACTTTCATGCGCAGTTGCCAAATCTAAAAGACGCCATATTTCTTTCTTGTGTGCGTTGGATCTCACCGAATTAGGATGAGGTTAGATTAATTGTATTTATTTAATTTTAAAGGTTTTTCGGCTGTTTTACAATAAAATCGAACAGAAAATCGTGCAAATGTTACGTTGGATTAATTTTTGCATCATTTGTTTATTACTTTAAATAGTGTTCACGTTGTCAACAACGTCGGTCCGAGAAGCCATGTGGTTCTCACACACAAATTTTTCTTTTTCAGTTCCCTCAAATTACAGAAGAGGCTTGCAGCCTCTGTTATGCGATGTGGTAAAAAGAAAGTGTGGTTAGATCCAAATGAAATCAATGAAATCGCCAACACTAATTCCAGTAAGTATTTGTGAATATTAATTTCATGACAACCTTCTGTTATATTATGCACAACTAACGTAAAATTATACTTAGGAGGCCTATTTGTGTGATTAACATTTCACTACTCTTATGCTTATCTTCAAACTTTATATTATAGGACAGAACATCCGTAAGATGATCAAGGATGGTCTGGTCATCAAGAAGCCTGTAGCAGTTCATTCCCGTGCCCGTGTCCGTAAGAACACCGAGGCCCGTAGGAAAGGTCGTCATTGTGGATTTGGTAAAAGAAGAGGTACAGCCAATGCCCGGATGCCACAGAAAGTAAGTATTAAAGTCTCTTGTATTTATGATTGATTGTTCATTTTCACGATTTAAATCTTAGATAAAAGTCATAGGGAACAAGTAACTATAATTTTTGCATTACTTTTGTGACTTAAGCTTTAAGAAATTAAAACATCTGGTATAAATATGATTTGAAAGACACTAAAAGTTTACTAAGCCAATTAATGGTATTATTATCCTACAAACGGTTTCTGAGTATTTTATAATTATTGATAAAAATTGTGCCATTTTAGGAACTGTGGGTACAAAGACAAAGGGTGCTCCGTAAGTTGTTGCTCAAATACAGAACAGCCAAGAAGATTGACAGGCATCTGTACCATGCCTTGTACATGAAGGCGAAGGGTAATGTTTTCAAGAACAAACGTGTACTGATGGAGTACATCCACAGGAAGAAGGCTGAAAAGGCTAGGACTAAGATGTTGAGGTAAACTGATTGCTATTGAAATGTCATGCTGATAATGAGTTGTACAGGATTAGGGAAATTTACAATATTCTTATCTGTGGCTATTATGGTATATTGTGACTTAGCTTTTAAATTGCACTAGTGTTGAAGAAAATCTGGTCAATTATAGTTTAAACATAATATAATAATAAGCTTTATTATAACTGTCATTCATATACATTATAAACATGTGATTATTAAACAGCATATAACAATATTCTTATAAAATATTAAGTACCTATTTATTTATTTACTGTATTAGAACTATAAAGTTCAGTACAAGCTTTTCAGTGCATTTACATTACTCATTCACCACTTGTTGATATTATAATTTTTAGTGTACAGTGTAAATTTTTTTAGTTTTGGTTGATATTTTCTTTAGTTTAGTGTGATAAAAATTTTCAGTAGTCATTTATAAATACTAAATTACTTGCACGCCCCACCACTGAAGATTGGTACACATACACAAATAACAAGCCAGGACAAATCTTCGTTAGTATGTTTAAAATTTTCCCCATTGTCTACAGTGACCAGGCTGAAGCCCGTCGTAACAAGGTCAAGGAAGCGCGCAAGCGGCGCGAAGAACGTATTGCCGCTAAGAAGGAGGAGCTCCTGCAAACCTTCGCGAGGGAAGACGAGGCCGCCGTTACTGCTAAGAAGTAATTTGTAATATAACCAATTAAATATTGGATCCAAATTGTTGTTTTTTTAATCCTATTTTTGTGAAATTGACACGAAAGGGCAAAATTGCAATGGAAATTTTTTGTAACCTCTTATTCGGATAAAACACACATCATCTATATATATATATATACATTGTATAAAGCTTAACTACTTCGATGCTTCCATCGCCTTTATTGGGGTTGAGGGGGTGTTTTTGTAATGTAATAAAGCCTTTCTGTAATAAAGTATTTACAATATTAGCTGTTATTCTAAAGGTCTAGCATCAGCTGAACCGCTTGCCAAGTGGCATAGTCGTCCACCACTGTCGCTTTCGTTGCGCGGCACGCGCCGCCACTAAGTACCCATAATTATCAATATGTTGTTCTATCACTTATGTGGTATCTTCTACTACACTCTCCGTAAGATGGACACCATTATGTTAGATTACTGGATCATTTCTTTGTGCGTGTTTTCAAATCTCTTTAATCGGTGTTTAATTGGTGCGCTTCGCAATTCACGGTATTCTGAGCATTCCCCGCCAGCACATGTCAAAGGCATCGAAGATCGTCCACGTATCTACTCGATACAGGAAGATAGGAACTAGCCCGTATCGGCCTTTTTTGGTTTTGACACCAATTCTCCCAGATGTTGCCTAAACGTGTCATGGCATTAGCCATGCCGACTCGCTTTTTTCTCTCGGTGTCTCCGAGAGCTGCCGTTGTTAGAGATTTGGGATCCGAAATATATAAAGTGGTCTGATGCCAGGAATGTTGCAAGTTATACACGGAGGATTTCTGGTTCGATCACCTAACATTAGTTAGTTTAGTTTTTACTGTGTTAATAAACCTTCCCCTCGCAATATATTTATGGAAATATTATGTACTTATGTATACAAAAATAGTGATAAGTTTACTAGAATAGAACATACGCACAATGTTAATACTCGGAACAAACGCAGGCTGCAATTTCCCCGTACTAGACCATCTAAAGTTAGTAATTATTTTTTGGGAAAAGGGATACTCTTCTGTAATAAAATCCCAGAGGCTCTTTTATCTCTGCCTTTTAATAAATTTAAGACATGTATTAAAGAAAATCTGCGTAAAAAAGCTTACTATAGAGTTAACGAGTATCTAGTTGATAAAAGTGCCTGGGACTAATGCTAGACAGGCTTCTAATTAATTTGCGATGTTGGTTTTAATATAAGTGTTGTTTGATGATTTTCTATTTTAAAAGAGTATCGAGAGTTTTTTCGCTGGCTTTTTTTCTCGGCCCACACCCCCTTTCTTCTTTGCCGATGAGTAGATTTCTACCTATTCAAATTTAATACGTGACGTGGAATAAGTGATTCCTGTATCTTATGTTCCATAATAAACATTTTTTTTACGGCCATTACTCGGTCACCCGAGCCTTGTCCGTTATCTACCAGAGGTCAGGTGCTGCCGTCGCCTATTCATAACAAATCACCAACGCGTGCGGTGTCTTTTAGCTGGATCGAATTAGTGTTCCATTTTCTATTCTTAATAATCAACTAATCTTGAAATTCGTCGGAAACGGTGATAGGTGAAATATCGATGTGGGGATGGAAACTGTTCAGAAACTAGGGGTGGTTGAATTTAAATTTTTGAAAAAATATTTTACCTACGAAGGTAGGAGATATTATTTATTTTCCAAATTCCCAAATAAAACGACTTCAAACTCTTAAAATGTTTTTATTTCTAATAAATCACACACAAACAAAAACATTAAAGACATAATATATAAGTATATGCAGGGTGTCCCAAAAAAGAGTGTCAAGTGGTATACTTTGGCTGAAGTTTTTACTCCTTTTTCCCAAAAATGTAGTTCTTGTGACTTCTTGACTCGCCCCACCAAACCATCACTGACGCAGGATGATGACCACGATGTACCTTTACGCCCACTTGATCAGCTTCTTTAGAACTGTGAGCGTACACTTCATCATTTTGCTTATTGCAGTGTTCTTCAATTGTTTTCAAAATTCAAAGTAATTAAATGTAGTTAAAAAAATGCAAAATGATCCGGTTCAGCCAAGTAACGATAAATTTCATCAGTGTCAAAGAATCCACTGGAGCAGTGTGCGCGCCTCAATATAAATATTCCTCACCACGGCATCTACAAATACATATATGTACGTTTATTTAAAAATATATATAACTTGTCTTTTATGTTTTGACTTCTAAACGAATTAGGTTTTATGTTGGTAATGCGTTCAATAAATAATTAAATCAGTACATTTACATATTATGTTAGTTAAAAATGATAAATAAGCTTCGACGTATTGTAATATGAGTGTATATTTTATGTGCTTCTCAGTGTCCAGTTGTGCGCCGGGCTCGAGTGTTGGGTAGTCGTGTGTCAAAATGGTAAAAATTAATGAAGATTTGCAAAGAGAACGAGATAAGTGTACATTTAAAATTGCTGAATTGACAACTTTAATCGATGGTGGAAGGGATAGAACTGACGCTAGAAGGGAAAGAGGTGACTGACACTAATTACCATTTTTAGTTCTCGTAGCAAGATATATGGAGCGCTCTATGTTAATATGTTGAGTACTATAACGCATTAAGTTGTAATGTATAAACCAGATATGTTTTATATCTTTTATAAAGTGTTATTTAAATAATCGCATTTTTGTAATAGCTGAGTCCTGCCTTAATAGGCTAGGGCCCCCTCAACACCTATGAAATATACTATAGAACCCATTCGTATATCTACCTAATAAATAATATCGGCTCAAAGATAAGAGTCTTTCCTCCTTGTTTTTATTCCCTTTGGAGTAGAGACTCTTGGGTTTAAGTGCACAGGCGCTAATTAAGGATTTCAATTGGCTTCTGGTTGATAGTTTTGGCGACCTCAGCGCTAGTGCTTTCCTCGCTCCGCCAATAAGTATAGCAATACAGTGACGAAATGCTGCCAGCGTTAAAGGTACAAGGCTACAGGGACTAAACTTTTTAAATTTGTTTAAATTTTCTTTTTATTAATATTATGTAGGTTAAGAAAATTATAAATATTATATTCATTTCCGAGAGTGTGCGCACTACCACAAAAGTGAAAGTCAAAGGTGAAGTTAATTACCGGAGTTAAAGTTCGCTCGAAGTCTCGTTTCTGAATTATTTTAATCTCCAAAGTGGATTACCTAACATAAAACATGCCTCACGTATATTTTCCAGAAAAAGTTTTACTGAGTAGGACTAAAGACCTCGACGGTGTACCGGAAGAATATTTGAGTCACAAAGAGAAGTATGAGAGGGCTGTTAAAAATTCTGTGATACTATTCGGTTTAGTTCGGCAAATGCAAGAAGAAGGGAAAACATCAGTTACAGATTACAGGTAATTGATTTTGAATTGTTAATAAGGATCGTAATACTTGTTTTTTTATTATATATTCTTTTTTATGAGGACCCCTACGTACTAGCCTATCGGGCACGCAGTCAGATATGTGACCGAGTAGCTAAGTAGCAGGGGAGTGTCGAAGTCTCCCCTTTCTTAAAAAGGGACATTATTAACTACTCCGGAAATATCGTCATGATATTTATGGGCGAGACGGAGGCCGCTGACCGGCACCACCCGCGTTACCTTTCGTGCTATTAATTTCAGTGACATGTTTGACAATCTTCCGCAGAATTTTTTATTATATTGCTGGAGAGCTTGGTTATAACCGCCACTCTCAGTAGGTTTTGGCTCCTTACTCTGTGTAACTTCCCATAGCAATACCGACAGCGATACTGAAGTATTTCAGAGCCAAATTGACATAACGTTTTTCAAGAAAAGAGCGTAGGTACCAATTCGTAAAAGGCCCGCAACGCACTCGGGAGCCCTTTGGCCTTGAGTGTCTACAGGCGGGGTCATCACTTAACATCAGGTGAGCGTCCTGCAAGTTTGTCCCATGTTATATTATAAAAAACATACTCAAAGAGTCAATGACTTAGTACCGCGCGATTTCAAGGTTGCTATTTAGCGCTACGAATATTGAGACATATATCTTGATCTAGATATACCTTGCATACAAAAACGTCAGAGTCGGTACCACTGTTGAAGACTACAGAGTACCTATGCGTGTATGAATTCAATAGTTTCTGCTGGCGATGGACTACATAGCGAATTGATAATATTTAATAATAAATTACGTTTTTAGTATTTTTTGTAGATTACTCAATAATTGTTTCCGAACACAGAAGATTTATAAATTGTTTTAAAAATATCAATATCGTAATGCATTTTCTCCGTGCCTGAATCGTGGCGCGTAAGCGTAGCGTAAGCGCTGTAATTTTATTTAAATATTGTCTTTAAAATAAAACCATTGTTTCATCAGATTGTTTTCCAGCAATTAACATAATTGCGTGTGTTATTTTTTGTCAATTTTATACCAAGGTCAAAAAAGTCAAATAAAAATGTGCTTACACTTTCGGAGTTTGTTCTGACTGAATTATATATCTTTAGTTATTAGAAAACGGGTTTCCACGAAATAGATACATTAATAGTAAATTCTTTAATAACAAGGTTTTGTTAACGTTTTTTAAAGTTTTTTAAATTTCTAATTATTTTTATTAAATATTGTTTTTGCGTATAGTTTTATTGTTAACTGTTATTAAATAAATCGTAACATTAATGCCTATTAATCGATTTTCACACTTTAGGGGATCCTTGCGATTTCTTTAGCATGCAACAATCATCGTGTTTTAAATTCCACATTTGAATTCTTTACTTGTTAAGTTTACTAGAAATATACCTATTACATAGTATAACTATGAATATACCCAGTACCTAGTAGACCTAGTATTATTACATAGTATAACTAGTAATATATACCTATTACCTAGTATAACTAGTAACATGCATAGTACTTGCTATAACTTGGAATTAATAGCACGTCATCGAAGACGGCGCCAAGTCAAATCTTAAGAAGAAATCAGAAATAAACTTCTGATGGTATAACTCTTCTTCTGTTTGATCCGGTCCTTGTTATACACTAACCCATCTCTTCAGCGTGATAATATTATAATATTTGATTAAAATATATATTTACATCAATTATTATATCATTTCATATAATTAAAGCTAACATTGTGTAAGCTAGTACTATCTCTTTGATTTAATAAATTAAATTATTTCCAGAGACGTGATAACTGCACTATTGGCATCAGCGCAGACCCGCGATGGTTCACCCCTGGGTGTCCACTACATCATGTTCATGCCAGCTATTCTCAACCAAGGAACGGAAGAACAGCAAGCCCAATGGATGCCTCGAGCGTGGAACTCCAGCATAATTGGAACATACGCTCAGGTATTTAAAAATAAGTATTGACAGTCAGAAGGATATTTAATTTAGAAAACAAATCAATTGAACATCAACCATTATACATCCGTTGAGTTCAAGCACCTGAATCAAAAAGAAAGCAGCTGAGGTAGATATCTCGTCGCGAAAAAATGATATCATGCGATGTGCACGCCAGCATAGCTTCACCTGATATTATTTTTGGTGAAAAGGGTGATGCTATAATTGATGATGATGATGATGATCATGTAAGCACAAAACTCCTCTAAGATAAGTATATTTTCCAAAAGTGTAGATACACATTTTTTTACTATTTTAATAGAAATACATATATGTCGAATTAACAACAGCTCCAAAATTACTTATTATTCCCTCAACCAATTTAATTTATGGTTAAAAACGTACGAAGTTTTCCAGAAATCTTGGCCATCAATTTGTTGTTGTACGTTGCTAAGGACTTCTCCATTCTGTTTTCTAATATTTATTTGTAAAACTTAGTAATGTGATTCGCTAAAATAATCTTCATTATTGAAACATTATCGTGCTCCTTATAACGCCTTATACAGTAGATGATACTTATTTTGCAGGTTTTGCAATTGTTTTTCTAGATAGGTGTGCGAACCCCAACTAGCATTGTGGCATTATGTCGATGGACACGAGTTGGTCGCAAATATCTTATTACATTTCATATATTATAGACGGAATTGGGCCACGGAACATTCGTCCGCGGACTGGAAACGACAGCTACGTATGATCCATCCACCAAAGAGTTTGTTCTAAACTCACCCACTCTCACCTCGTACAAGTGGTGGCCTGGAGGATGTGAGTATGATAGTAAAAATTTGGATATAATTAAAATATAAAATGCACCGAGTATAAATTCCTTGAAGCTCAGTTATGTCTTCCATGCTAGCAAATTATATTTGACTTCACCGATAATGAAAGGTGAAAGAACGGCGCGTTTCGTTTGATTGCGATTGGTTGAAACGACAAAGAAACATCCAGTCTGGTATTATTACGTGAACTTACGATGTTCCCAAATATCCTTAGACAAAAACTTCCTTTCGAATTTATTATATACATTTTCAGTGGGTCATACGGTTAACTACTGCATCGTGGTAGCACAGTTATATACAAAAGGACAATGCCACGGAATACATTCATTTATTCTTCAAGTACGAGACGAAGAAACTCACGAACCTTTGCCTGGTATCAAAGTAGGAGACATCGGTGCCAAGCTAGGATTGAATTCGGTTAATAATGGCTTCGTAGGCTTAGATAATGTAAGGATACCTAGAAATCAAATGTTGATGAAGCATGCCCAGGTTTTGGAAGATGGAACGTATGTGAAGTCGAAGAATAGTAAGCTTATTTATGGAGCGATGGTGTTTGTAAGAGTTGTTATAGTATTCGATATGGTCAATTACCTATCAAAGGCTTCGACGATTGCTGTTAGATATTCGGCGGTTAGGCGGCAGTGTCACACGAAGGAAGGGTGAGTATTTGTAAATTGCTGATTTTCAAGCTTGACATTCAAGAACCCTACGAATTTCATCACATATACTATATATGTTCCCAGATATCGTTAACAATTTGTAGGGAATCAAAATAAAACTAAATCATACATTAAAAAAAAATCAATGGCGCAACAAAAAAGCGCGCTTTAAAAAAAATCATACAATTAACTTGAATAAATACCGTTGTACAATTGTGTTAAATGCAGTATAACCTTTTTAATTATTTCTGGGTCTGACATTCACAGTTGACAATTAACATATTTTTAGGGAGCCTGAGACACAGATTCTAGACTATATAACACAACAACACAAGGTCTTCATTTCTATTGCGACTGCCCACGCTTTGCGAGTGACAGCTAACAAATTATGGGACACGTTTAATACTGTGACTGAAGAGCTGGGTGGAGGAAATCTTAACAGACTACCGGAAGTATGTATCACATCTGTATAATTATCTATTCATTTTAGTATAGCAGTAGTTTTATAGGAAGTCTAGAATGTAATTCCAAATATCACTGCAATGGTCAGTTTATAGTTTACTAACCAATTTTGCGTTTTACTATTAGATTCGTTTGGTTACTTGATGTGTTAAGCAACTGTGGTTCGATAAAGGCACAAACAATTTTAGTTTTATATAATAGGTATCATATAATTAATTTTCCTATATCATCAAGATGTATGACGTAGAAAAAAATGTCTAGGAATTTTTAAATTGATATTAAAACTTAAATTTAATACTTTGAATAAATTTGAGCATCTAAAACGCCGACATTCTGTTCCGACTTTTGCTAACCTTAAACGTCCCCTGTTATTTTACTATCGGCGTTTCGATATATATTTTAATGAATATTACTTAAACTTAAAGTGCAAATTTATAAACATTTTTTTTTAATTTTGACGCCTATATATCTTAATATATATAAATCTCCTGTCACGATGTTTGTCCGCGATGGACTCCTTAACCACTTAACCGATTTTCAATTAAATTGGCACACCGTGAGCAGTCTAGTCCAACCTAAGAGATAGGATAGCTTAGGTCTTTAATTATAGTCGCAATTTTATTTTATTGCAAATTATTTGTCTATAATTAATTGACAGTCACAATTATCTGTTAACTCCAAAAGATTCTAACAGATGTCGATTGGATTGAGTGAATAATCAATAGATGGCACTGCTATGGTAAACCGACAAACGTGTCATATAAGCTACAATTCAATATCATGATTACCATGTGTGATTGATTGAATTTATTAAAGTATAAATTAAATTTATTTTGTAGTAAACGAAATACCGTGGAATTCAATTATTTCTACTTTTTAAATTTTTGGTGTTAGCATAGCCAACCACGTGTTACTTAAACCGAAGTGTAAATCTAATTCAAATTATAGTGACGATAAAACAGTGAAATTATTCTTTCGTGTCACGGTATTAAGGCTAACTAAAACCACATTAAGGAGAAACGAAGTTCGCGGGGGCAGCTAGTAGATAATTATATTTTGATTTAATTTGATCATAAGTAAAATAATACTATAAAACTTTCTTGCAAGTAAATAATTGGAAAATTCCAAGACAAAAGTACGAAAATAATGGTGAAAGCTTTGAGCAGGGATTTCATGATGATATTTTCATGAACATAATTTTAACATAGACAGCTGTATAAAGTTAACTAAGCTAGTGATACAATTATAATTTATTTTATATTTTTACAACTAAAAAACTTGCAAGTAAATACTTCGAAAATTCCAAGACAAAAGTACGAAAATAATGGTGAAAGCTTTGAGCAGGGATTTCATGATGATATTTTTATGAAAATAATTTTAACATAGACAGCTGTATATAGTTAACTAAGCTAGTGATACAATTATAATTTATTTTATATTTTTACAACTAAAAAACTTGCAAGTAAATACTTCGAAAATTCCAAGACAAAAGTACGAAAATAATGGTGAAAGCTTTGAGCAGGGATTTCATGATGATATTTTCATGAACATAATTTTAACATAGACAGCTGTATAAAGTTAACTAAGCTAGTGATACAATTATAATTTATTTTATATTTTTACAACTAAAAAACTTGCAAGTAAATACATCGAAAATTCCAAGACAAAAGTACGAAAATAATGGTGAAAGCTTTGAGCAGGGATTTCATGATGATATTTTTATGAAAATAATTTTAACATAGACAGCTGTATATAGTTAACTAAGCTAGTGATACAATTATAATTTATTTTATATTTTTATAACTAAAATTGTTATCGGACAATTTAATAATAATTTCAGCTGCATGCCTTGGCCTGTTGTCTAAAAGCTGTGAGTACAGCAGATACCGCGAATTGCGTAGAACGTTGCCGTTTAGCGTGCGGCGGACATGGGTATATGCACTCATCAAATCTGCCTCTGACGTATGGCCTGGTCACTGCCGCTTGCACATATGAAGGGGAGAATACGGTTCTGTTACTACAGACTGCTAGGTATTTTATTATAAGATTGTTAACAAAATACACTTTTTAAAGGATTGAAGCTATGTATTATTATTAAAAACTTACAATTATTTACATAATTTAATTTTTTGTCCGACGTTTCGCGTGCTCTTCAGCGTGCGTGGTCACCGTGACCTAAAAGAATAGGATAAAATTATGTAAATAATTGTATGTTTTTAATACTAATACATAGCTTCAATCCGTTCAAAAAGTGTTTTTCTTAATGTGTAAAAGCTATGTTAACAAAAGGCAATACTATATAAGATTGTTTTTTTGAGTCAGTACAAGTAGATACTTAGCATAATAAAACATTTTAACATATTAATTGATAAGATATGTCGGAGCAATCGCGCTGGTATCGGCTGTCATTTTAATTATTTAATGACATCATTAGATTTGTCAATATTCATAAACAATATTGTAACTGATTTGAGGGAATTTGACTTTTTTATTATGTAATAGGAGGCAAAGGGGCAAGAGGCTCACCTGATGTTAAGCGATACCGCCGCCCATTGACATTCACATTGCCAGAAGGCTTGCAAGTGCGTTGCCGGCCTATCAAGAATTGGTACACTCTTTTCTTGAAGGTCGAATTGGTTCGGAAATACTTCAGTGGGCAGCTGGTTCCACATAGTGGTGCTGAGTGGCAAAAACGGCCTTTGATGTTATTAAATAGAAAATGGCTGCCGATACCAGCCCCATTGCACCGACAAATATGTTCCGTAATAATTTTTTTTCTTGCGACTTTATTGCGACTCGAAAGACGATAGAGCAGTGTTTCCCAAGTTTTTTAGTGCCATGCTTCAAATACCAAATATCTAAGCCATTCACATATGTTATGACAATAAAAAACATTTCACTTAAGAAACGTTAATGAAACGGTTTGTGGAAAATAGTAAGTTTATTTTCAAAACATAATGTAAAACTGCCCAACATGATCCAATTGTGGGATCACCCTCTGTGCCCCCCCCACGTAAGGAAACACTGCGATAGACTATAGAGCTTGTTTTACATTTTAAAAGTCATAGACAATTTCTCTTAATATCCGTCTCATGTCACTTACCTTGTGAAGTCGAGGAATAAAAACTTATCGCTGTTTATCGCTATTGCTAGTTACAGAGTATGGGCCTAGGTAGGATCACCAGGAGGCCCACGAGGACGTGACGTGAGAAATAAGCGATGTTTTTTTTAGGTTTTTGGTGAAGACGTGGCAGAATGTTGACACAGCGAAATTAACGCCAACTGTGGAGTATCTAAAGAACACAAGATCGAAAGGTTTTATTGAGAAATGGCAGAATTCCACTGAATGCATCATTAAAGGATTTCAAATCGTTGCTGTGGGGTTTGTTTTTAATATGTTTTTTAAATTATGCCCTCATGGGTGTAATTTTCTAGGCTGGTTAAAGGTTGACTTTAAAATTAAGAGGATTTTGACGGAGTCAGAGGACCTGAACGTACTTTGTTCTTTAAAAGAAAAATAATTATTTCTCTTATTTTTTATTATTATTTTTGTGTTTCCCTGTGTGTTTTATTAGTAATAAATATTACGTCTGTATATGTCTATAATAAGTAGCAAGTCCGTAAGATCTTAATGAATCCGTGTTAATAGTTCGATATGCCTAGTTCACTTCATATAATGGCTTTTTTCTACACCATCTGTACTTTTCTAGCAAAATATCATCAAGTGTGGATCACATGCAGCAAAGAATATCTAATGGGATGGCTCTTGAAAATGCTTGGAACATGACGTCTGTTCAACTCGTATCTGCCGCTGAGGTAGTATATTTAGAACTATATTTTACTCTTAAAAGGCTCAAATATAAGTCTTTCCACCAACTTCGCTACCAAATTTTGTTCCCTTTGGAGTAGAGGATCTTGGGCCGTGGGGTTCAAGAGCACAGGCGCTAATTAAAGATTTAAGTTGGCGCCTGGTTACTCAACGAATTGGTAAGTTTAGCAATACAGTGACGAAATGCTGCCAGCGTTAATGGTACACTGCCACAGGGACCAAACTTTTAATTTAGTTTTCTATTTATCCATTATTACTTTTTATTGCTATGTAGGTTAACAATATTGTAAATACTTTTTTCACTGTATTGCGATACTTATTCGTTGAGCGAGAAAAGCACCAGCTCAGGAGTCACCGCTACCATCTACCAGGTGCCAATTTCAATATTGGATTTACGCCTGGGCCCTTGAACTCCACGACCATGGAGTCCAAAACAAAGGGACGAAATACTCCTATATTTTTGCTGGTTATTGTTTCCCGCCTGCTCTGCGGCCTCACCGGGTTTTGTGCTTGTCCGAAGGAGGGTTGACTATAAAACTTCAAGGGTTAACATTACATAACAAATAAGACTGCTAAGATATTTTATATGCTTGTCGTAATATATAATTAAACTTAAAGTGCTGTAAAAAACGTAAGGTGTGTTAAAAAAGTACGCGTAAAGAGTAGATTTGTTTAAAAGATTCTAAAAACTGGCAAGAAACTTAGAATAAATATATATTTCTGAAATAACAGAGCTTTTTTTCATCTTCAGGCTCATTGTCGTGTTATCATCCTGTCAATATTTTACGAAGTGATGAATAAAGCAATGGCTACCGTGTCCCCAGAGCTGCGTAGAGTTTTGCAGAAATTAGTTGAACTTTACTGTGTTTATTGGGCTCTGGAGAAAGTTGGGGATTTGTTACAGGTATCTATTTATAATAATCTTTGTATAAAGTGTGAAAAATCATTATCATGTGGGAATAATTATCATAAATAGTGTGATGAGGAATGTTTGGATGTATAATTAATAAGTTATGGTTTTATATGACTGAAATAAAACGATATTGTCGAAGAGGTCGTAAAAGCTAGAATACACGAAATATAATACACGCGGGCAAAAGATAGACTAAGTTAAAAAAAAATCACTTAAGAACACTTTAAGAAACAATTACAAAATATAATTATATAAGTTTCTTAAACATATTATTAATATTCCGCTTTCACCATAGAACATAAACAGCAAACATATTTTGTGACAGTGATGCACTTGACAAACAGAATCTGTTCAAATATGAAGTCTGTGTTTAAGTCCTGCACGAACATATCCACACTAATCTAATCATACCCAAAATATTAAAAAAAAATCTTTTCTTGCCAAAAATTCTTACAAATTATGGCAACCGTTTAATAGCCTGGCTACGTCGATTACCGGTACCAACTCAGTTGGCGCCTTTAAATGACGTTTGACGTGCATTATGATTGACATCAATTAAAGATTTGCGTATTAATTATTACTTTTTTCATTGAGTTGTGTAATTGTTAGTAGTCGGTGTAAATATTTTTGAAAGTCGTAACGGAAATAAAGATTCTATACCCATAGATTATATTTGCTTTTAACCGACGTAAAAATTAACTCAATCGCAAATATGCTCGCAGTATGCTCCAATTGCTCAGAGCGACATACGAGAAATGAAAAGCTGGTATGAAGACATTTTGGTAGAACTTCGACCAAACGTCGTAGGCCTTGTAGATGCATTCGACATACGGGATGGTGTAAGTACTAAGCTGTCATACTTCTAGACTACACGTGATCTTTATTCATGCTACAGATTAAAAGAGCTAAACTATGTTTGGTAGTAATTATTTATAAGAATTTGAAATATACGGTATGTATAGCCGTAACGTATCTTATGACTTTGCAATAAATAAATAATTGGATCGTAATTTAAAGCGGCAATGGGCTATTTGATTAATGGGTGACAAAATATGCAAATTATTATTTTTAATTCTGATAAGTAATGTCTTTGACACTTCAATTACCGAGCAATACATATAAAACCTGGCTTTAAAACTTAAAGCGCATTAATAAATTCTATATAATTATTAATTTATCGAAAAATTTATTTAATAATTAGTAATCTTACAACTAATATACATATTATAAAACAAAACACTTAGACAATACGGAAAGCCAAAACAGATTACATAGATAAACAATATATATGAAAAACAAACCAAGTAAACTAGTACATTTATGTGGCATAAAGTTAAAACTATTGCCACAATATTTAAAAAAAAACACTCAAATTTAACATTTGAAACAACAAAGAAGTAAGTATTTGTAGAATTGTAGAGTTATAATGAACACGTAAAAAACTGTTTACGTGTGTACAGTGTACAGTGTAGCGACGCACACCAATACTTAACAGTATCAAAAATAACAATTTGTATAGGTTCTATAGAGATTTTAATATCTTGTCAAATAGCCAATTATACCAAGATATTATAAATATTTTAACTTATAATATTAAATGAGTTTATAATAATATATTAATAAGTTTTACCGATCGACATTAGTGTGAGAACCGTGTAAAGTCTTCTCGCCAATACATCTTTGATTGAGACTGTCAATTGTTAAGAGATAATAGACATCGCTTGTATTCATAGTTTTATAAATATTTATTATAGATACTACACTCAACCCTTGGAGCCTACGACGGGAGAGTGTATGAACGACTCATGGAAGAAGCTCTCAAGTCACCGCTCAACGCTGAGCCTGTTAATCAGAGTTTTCACAAATACCTTAAACCATTTATGCAGGGAAAGTTATAGAGGAAGTTTTGTTAGTTACGTACTTGTAAATTAATAATAAATGCATATAAATTAATATATTAGCATAATGTATATTAAACTGTTTTTAATGGAAAATGGAAATTTGTTTTGTTGGATTTTATATGGCGTGTGATGCGATAAATATTTGTATCCAAAGAAATAATATACGACTCTGTATATTATTTCTTGCATGCCGGTTTCCTCATCATGGTTTCCTTTATCGCACGTGCGTGTGTTAAATACGGACATAGACAGAAAGTACATCAGTGCACAGCCGGGGATCGAACCTACGACCTCAGAGATGAGACTCGCACGCTGGAGCCACTAGGCCAACACTGCTCACATTCTTTATAATTACATAGTTATAAAAAGGTTTAGGTTTTAAAATTTATTTGTTTTGTTTATATTGTGTGTACTTTAATTTTTTACATTAATATTTTTCTATTAGTACTAAGTTACTGTAAAAATAGGAAATAAGGAAAATAAATAAACATTTTATTCTTTCTCTAAAATAACATGTAAATCGTAAACCTAATACCTTGTACCTATGTGTTGCTGCTGTGTATTGGGTAACGATTACACGCAACGGAAGCCAATAAATATTTTCATTAAGCGAAATTTCTATTCGTGTCTCATAGCTTTTTATTCTGATCGAGTTTCTGATATTGTCTTGAACAAAATCCAATATTAATTAAACATACACCGTTTAATTAGATACATGTTGGAGTTCGAACATTAAACTTTAACCTTTATTGTATTTAACGAATCACCGATGGACGGGTTGCTGACCTACGGTAAGGCTGGCACGCTATTACAACGGTTTTTTTATCGTTTGAATTAAATATCGTTCTTGGTCTGAAGGGCCTTTTTATAACAGCTCAGCTCGAGAAGTTTCGTCGATCGAGAACTCTATTGGAGATTTTAGAGTTCTTATACTTTAGAGAACATTATTTAAATAGGCTATTAATGGCAAGTAAGTATTGCAATACAGCGAGAAAATGTTGCCAGCATTAAAGGCACACTGTCACCGGGACAAACTTTTTATATTTGTTTAAATTTTATATTATTATTATTATTACTATGTAGATTAAGAATATTGTGTATATGTATTTGTGAGCAGGAAATGACAGTATGAAAAATTATGATTAAATGAAAAAAAAACTTGTTATGTTTATATTATGTTTATCATTGATAGAATCCACATAAATTATGGCTTTCAAATGTATTTTGGTTTTTAATAACGTTATGTAACTCTATGATTTGGGCCCCATAAGAAAAGAAATATTCTCTAATGTTGGAGCGTATTCAAAATAAATTTACGAGATACATTTACATGAGGTTGTATGGAGTGTACCCACATTACCCAGTAATGTATCCAACTTTGTTTGTCTTGGGTATGGTGGGATACAACAAGTTAGAAGTAAGGATTGACCTAACTATCACTTTGTATTTTTTTAAGGTCCTTAGAGGCAAAATATATAATGCGGAAATGTTATTAATGGAGATACTGAAGCTGCGTGTGCCAAATAATCACTCTCGGCGTGGTAAGCGATCGCTATGTTATTGCTTGTGAGACAGATGTTTTTATTTGCACACTGGCTGAATTCACAAGAATTGCATTATTTATAATTAGTTATAAAATGGTTTAGATTTTAAGTTTTTACTTGTTATGTTTATATTATGTTTTTAGTTTGCATTAGTATTAAGTTACTGTAAAAATAGGAAATAAATAAATATATTATCAATAAAATAATGAAAGAAAACAATTTTTTAACCGGATTAAAGCTATTTGTATTATTATAAACTTGTAATTATTTACATAATTTAAAATTTAAATTTTTCCGACGTTTCACGTTCTTTACAGCGTGCGTGGTCACGGTGACTGAAGACAAAAGGTGTTGAATGTCAAAAGTATCACAGCTGTATAGAAAGTTGTGTTATCTGTATTTATTTCCCCGGAGTTCGTATCGACTAAACTAAATAATGGTTAATTTATCAAAAAATCTATAATTATTAAAAACGATTTTTATCTTCCAGTCACGTTTAGATTAGTCTTAATGTAGCATGCTTGTAAGTAATGTCTTGTATCTAAACACCCTTCGTCGCTACTCCACTTTTCGATGCGACTCTTGTTAAAGCCTGGATCTTTTTTTAAAGCTTTTAAATAAGTATTTAACTGAAGTCAGTTTCGCTGTCGCTAAAGCTTGGTGTGCTCTTCGAGGTATAAAGCGTAAATTCGGCCACATATGGAGTACTGATCTCACCTCTTGGCGGGAGCACCCCAGACCAATTCGATATAGGATCCATCTGGAAAATAACGTACCAAGTCTTAAAAGACCAGTAACGCACTTGCGAGCCATCTGGCAATGTGAGTGTCATGGTATCACTTAACATCTGGTCCTGACCGTTTGCCTCCTATTACGTATAAAAAAATGTAAATTCACTATTATAGTTGTACCCCGCGAACTTCATTTCGTATTAATATGATTGTTTTACTGAATCTACGTTTGTAGTTACTATATACCAATATATGGAACATTTTGCTATGCTACCCCATAGAGTGTTCGCTTCGAGTGTTTCGTATGAAAAAATTAAGTAATTTATATATTAATTTATTAGTAATCATAACTAACATATATATTTTTAAATATACAGTATTTACAATTTACTTCACCTACATCTACGTCTTAGCGCTTGCTTATGACGGTCAAAAACGTTTACAAAATTCGCGAAAGAGCAAGACTACGCCATCTGTTCGCAAAACTACCAGGAGGCCTTGTTTTGAGAAGAATGGACAAGAAACTCAGCAAGTTTTATTATTCAAAGGAAAATGTCATAAACCCACACATCTTCAGGAAAATAAAACAGTAATCTACCTCGAAATAAAAGGTTCAAGTTTTTTGTGTGTTTCAACACTGATTGATCTTTTTGACCTGCGACGTAAAATTTTAATATTATAATGTCTTGCAGTCGATCGAGTTGCTCGGTGTCCGTTATACGATTTTAAAATGTCCGTATATAAAATAAATGAAGATCTCGCTAAAGAGAGACAAAAGTGTAATTTTGACATTCAGGAACTAACACATATAATAGATGGAGGAAAACATAAGACAGAGCAGAGGAGATTCATTGGTAAGCAATGGTTTATCGTAATTTAGCCAGATTTTACGTGGAAAGTTCTCGAATATACATTAAAAATCTTTAGCTTCTAAACATCTAATGAGACTCAAATTATTTGCTGGTTATAAAGATATTCAAGAAAGCTATAGCGGCGTTCAAGATATCCCACGGGTCGATACCAATAGATGTCTATTTATAAATATTGCAGTGCACGTTAGTCTTAAGTGTTAGACATTGGTAGAACACAAGAACAGAGTGTGTTCCCCTTAATAAAGAGCAGTGTTTTGGATACTTTCTTATGTTTAATATCCTTATTAGTTAAAGGGGAGACTTGAATTAAGTATTACTTAAGCTGTACTAGATCGGATTGTTCCATGATGTCTCCAGTGAATAGATGATAAAAAGATCCCTATTAATATTATATGATCGAAGAATGTTTTAAAAATATATAACAGATGTCTTTGTGTTTCTATATCTATAACAAATCAGTCAGTCGTTAGATCTATTATAAAAGTCATTAGTCAAAGAAAAACATAATTATAATCAGCTCAACCGCATGAAACATACAATGTGTACTTGGTAAACGGTCTTGATAAGTCAAAAGTCAAAGATCTTTTATTCATATAGGTAACAGAATGTACACTTATGAACGTCAAAAAAAGAAATATACATTAAATGCTTATAATTTTACATTTGTTCTGCAGCTCACTGCCAGTTCGCAAATCAAGTTCTCATATCCGAAAGAAGCAAAGTTAATTAGTCTTAAAAATACATTAGGAATTTAAGTTTTGGTTTCATGCAGTTGCAGTTCTTAATAGCTTTTGATAGCTTTACTCGGGCAATTCCATATATTACGTCTTATTGTTTCACGAGTTGGTTTCAGAGGAGAAGGTCCTTAAAACTGGCGCGCACGAGGACTTGGTACCTGACGAATGTTTAAGTTTGAAGGAGCGTTATGAGAATGCGGTTAAGAAATCTCAGATGTACTCCGATTTAGTTAAAAATGAACTTCTCGCTTTTACGGGACTTGAAAATTTTGGGTAAGGAAGCATTTTCTTCTTCAGCTCCATTTGAAGCGTGTCTATTCTTGCGGTAGCGTATCCAGCCAAGTAAAAAAGGCATGTATCAACGTGTTTAATCGTGTTGACGATCAATTTTGAATTACATTTCACTCATAAATCGTAAATTAGGTACTTACATTAACTTTAAGTTTTCCATTTTGTCAAATAAGTGACGCAAACAGAAAAAAACAAATGAATGGCGGTCATCGAAGCACAACTACATGAGTAAATAGCTGTACAAATTTGAATTTGAAATTCCTAACCAAAGAGGAGGTATTTGAGGTCAAAGTGGCCAATACGACAAAACGCCAATTTTATATGTAAGGATACTTGAAATTTATCCCTAGTGGTCATGTTGTAACTTAAAAAAATTAGACTATATAGTTGGTACTAGGGCCACCATTCTACAAATTATCCATTTATTTTCTGAAACTTAACCAAACTAAAGTGATTTATGTTTCTAGCACACCCATCCTTCGGCGTCTGGCTGACGCATTTTTCAAGGAAATATCACCTTTCTTGCTACACTTAGGTATGTTCGTACCAACCATTATGGGACAATGCACACCAGAGCAACAAGCGAAATGGTTACCGCCGGCTTTGAACCTTGAAATTTTCGGGACTTATGCCCAGGTAAGGGAATGTGCCTTATTTCACATATTAATATTAAAATTAAAGTGTAAATAGAAATATACAAACCCACCAAAAACTCAACATAATGTGTTAGAGAGGTTAGAACTGTAGCAACTAACCAAACAACATATACCTAGGTAACACTGAAAATGTTTAGAAAATGAAAAACGGCTTAATGTAGTTATTAGTATAGCTGCCAATACATCTTTTGTTTTTCGAAGTAATCTCCGTTCCTCTCTTATCTCTACACATCGTCGCATTCGATGGAACCTTCCTTCCTTCCTTCCTTAGGGGTCTCTTCTATGGCATTTTCGTTCGCTATCACCGCATGTTCAGGGGTAGTAAAGCGAATTCCTAGAATTTTATATATATATATATAATTAAGGTCGAGAGTTGCCCACTCAAAGGTATGTTTGTAGAGATAATCAATATTTCAGACGGAGCTGGGACACGGAACCTTTATACGAGGGTTGGAAACAACTGCCACCTACGATCCGTCGACTGAAGAATTCATTTTGCATTCACCCACACTTACTGCGTACAAATGGTGGGGAGGAGGATGTAAGTATTAATAAAACCAGATACCAAATTAGAACGTGTTCAATACATGAAACTGTTCCTCTAACTTCAGGGAAGGATAAGGATCTGGCTGGCTCGAAGAACCCAGTAGCTTAAGATGTCCTTTGTCTTAGGGTCGTTCAAGAAAAGAGCGTACCAATTCTTGAAAGGTCGATAACGTACTCTTGAGCCCTCTGGCATTGAGATTGTCCATGGGCGGCGTTATCACATCAAGTGAGATTCCTGCCCGTTTGCCCCCCGTTCTGTAAAAATGTTGCCTATATACTCGGCGGTTGAAACGTTTTTTGTAGTGTGTACTTGAGGAATCGCTAAGAATTCATTTATTATTTACATATTAATAATATTTTGCCTTTGAGATATGATTATTGTAGTCACTATACAGCGTGCATTAAAAGTAGTATTTGTCAAAGATAAAAATGTATTTTCATGGCTTTAACACATAAATAAACTTACGGTACTCCTTTCCTCCTTATTTTATTAATGAAAGAGCCATACAAATTCGAATAGATTTGCATTTAGTCTTAATTGAGTATACTTACGTTAATAAAAGACAATTTAAAATGTATAGACTGTATGTATGAGTCCACATATGTTTAGCAAATGCCGGAAATTAAAGGTAGTATTAAGTTCATAACTTTATTTAATTATTAATTTATTTATGCCTAAAAAAATACAAGAAATTAGACATCACAAATTTAACACACATACACATCAATTAAATTAGAACATAAGTTATCTATCAAAAGAAAATTAAAACAAACACAAGAAAAAAAAGTCAAAATCTAAAATTAATAACAAAAAGAAGATAAAAAATAAAATAACAATAACAATAATAACCTAAACCAAATGAAAACTTAAACCTCATTAAAAGCATGAATAACAAGGTTACGGTAACTTGGCAGACTGTTGTAAAATATATCAATATTTTCATCGATGTTAGTAATCCAGTTGTAAGAGCGAGATAGCCTATTCACTGGACCAGTCAAAGTAGCAGATAGGCGTATAAAATACTTTTAGTTCTTAGTGTCTTAGGCAGGGCCGACCCCCGGCACCTGTGTGCAAAACCCATGAAGCGCCTCCTATTTTTTTTGTAATTGCGCGCCAGTTGTAAATGGGTATAATTAGACAGAAAGCTAGGAAATCCTCTCATATTTCCAACTTTACAGTTTTTTATTATCATACTAATTTGCTCTACGTGTGAAACGCCAGGAGTACAATCCAGTATTATTGAAAAACACTTATTAATTCGAAATAAATTTAAATTATGTTGAATTTGATTACCGAGTATGAAAATGAATTAAATTTGAATTATATCAAGGTATATTATTGAAAATCATATGAGAAAGTATAAACACACTCAAAACACCTAACGGCCCAGCGCGGCGGCCGTTCTTTTGATTCGCTACATTGAGTAATTAATGTAAACTGAAACACAAAGCGTAAAATCAAGGAATTTAGCGTTATTTACAAGGCATATATTGCACCTACTTTCTTATGGATACTCTTTTTTTTTAGGGGGGCAAACGGATAGGAGGCTCACCTGATATTAAGTGATACCGCCGCCCATGGACACTCAATGCCAGAGGGCTCACGAGTGCGTTGCCGGCCTTTTAACTTTACAACAAAGAATATTATGCTGTTTTGTAAGTGTAACATAAATAATTTCGGTGGAGACGCCCTCATTGTCTTGGCGCCTGCGTGCACCGTACACTTTGCACATAAGGGCGGCGCGGCCCTGGTCTTAGGGTCCAAATTTCATCAAAATTGGTATAACTTACGTACATAGGTTAACAATGTAACAGTTTGACGTCACATAATTTTATATTCATTACCTATTTCTATTTTCAGTGGGAAAAACCGCAAATCATTGCATTGTAGTTGCCCAATTGTACACACAGGGAAAATGTTACGGCGTCCATACATTTATAGTTCAAATTCGTGATCTGGAAACGCATGAGCCACTTCGCGGGGTCAAAGTTGGCGAAGTAGGTCCTAAACTCGGTTTCAACACGGCTGATAATGGGTTCCTTGGGTTCGACAATTATCGTATTCCAAGAGATCATATGCTGATGAAAAACGCTCAAGTATTGAAGGTGATCACTTACTCATGCTTACACCGCAATTTCATATCAATTTCCATTTCCAAATTGAGTTTCATACATTCAAAGTCAAGGATTGATTATGTCAGTGTTTATTTATATTGTTAGGGTAATTTTATTGTTAAGGGGGGCTATACACAAATTAATTAACATTATTTGGAATTAGAATTTGTTTTTCATTATGTTTTACTTACTGTATTAATAATTTCCTAGTAATTTCTTCCTAAAACGGAAAAATATGATATCATCAGTATCATTTATGTTTCTTAACCACAATTTTTGTTTTAAATTAAAAGTTATGTATGTTGAACTCATAAGAATTTTTGTAAGGCTTAGGTGGGGCATGGTACAAGAAAGTTTGGTAAACACTGAATCAAGCTCTTTAGGGACTTTATTTCTGAATTAGATACACTTAAATTATTAATAAAGTGTCCTAATTATTAGAAATCGTTTTAGCTAATTAGTAGTAGAGAAAATCTATAAAACTACAAATTTTCAAAACTCCTTAAAAGTTTTATTGGTTTTATTTAGTTGGTAATTACTATTTTTCGACCCTCACTTTCAATCACCAAATAATATTCTATTCACCAATTTTCAGGACGGGACATATAAAAAGCTGGCGAATGCAAAGTTGACGTATGGTACAATGGTATTCGTTCGAGTGACACTCGTATCAGACTCCGCCTTTAACTTGGCCAAAGCGGCTACAATTGCTGTTCGCTATTCAGCTGTGAGACGGCAGTCGGAGGCTAAACCCGGGTAAAATCATTTATATTATTAGAGCAGTGTTGGCCTAGTGGCTTCAGCGTGCGACTCTCATCCCTGAAATCATAGGTTCGATCCCCGGCACCAATGGACTTTATGTCCGCATTATCATTCGCTCGAACATTGAAGGAAAACATCGTGAGGAAACGTGCCTTAGACCCAAATGTTGAGGGCGTGCGTCAGGCACACAAGGCTGATCACATACTATTCGAATAACATATGACCATGAAACAGATACAGAAATCTGAGGCCCAGATCTAAAAAAGTTGTAGCGCGATTTATTTTGTTTTAATAAGTAGCGACACCAATAATCAGCGCCTACAAAACACTGCCATGACCTCCTGCTCTGAAGCTTTCCGACCTTATAGGGCCATCGGGCCGGCCAGTTAGTGGTCTGACTGTTCGAAGATCATCCCTTTAGGTTGGGGGAATCTCACCATCTTTCCCCCAAATCCTTATCAGTAAACAATTTACATTAAAACAACATTGTTATTGTTAGAACACGTCAAACAAAATGTGTATCCTCTTTTGTCATAATGCGGTTAATAAATAATTAAATAGTAAAACGAAAAGTCATTTCCTTCTGGAAATACCAATATGGAACGACACATTTTCGACACAGGTTCAAAGTCGGTACTGAAAACTGCATAGTTAAATATTAACTATACATCCTTTTAAATTGTAATAGTTTTTTTTTCCACAATTGGGTCATTGAGCAATGTTGACCTAGTGGCTTGATTATGTCTTTCAACCCTGAGTTGTAATCACAGCAGAGCACCAGACTTTTGTTTGGGTCATACGGTGAATGGAACATGCATGACTCCAAAGTCGACGGCCTGTGTCAGTCACAAAAGGCTGATCCCTAATAAAAAATCAACAAGGAGATACACAAATCTGTGGTCCTGACCAAGGGATTGCAGACTATCTAATTTTGTAAATATTTAAGTCTAAACCTCTCTTTTAGTATGTATTGAGATTACACTATTTTTTATCCCAATATCACAGTATTTTTTTCTAGTGCCCCGGAACCTCAGATATTGGACTATCCCACACAGCAGCATAAACTCTTTATCTGTATCTCATCTGCCCTAGCGATGCAATTGACAGCTAACTGGCTATGGGCGACCTTTTCTAAGTACCTGAATGAAATGAGGAAGGGAAATGTCGATAATTTACCTGAGGTAGTCTTAGATTAATATATTTTTCAGAATTTGCTTCTATGTGCGAATTTAACATACGCACGAACGGTGAAGGGAAACATCGTGAGACCCAAAAAGTCGGGTGCGTGCGCCAGGCACAGAAAGCTGATCACCTACTTGCCTATAAGATTAATGATCATGAAACAGATACAGAAATCGGACGCCCAGATTTAAAACGGTTGCCACGCCAATGATTTTTCTTTAATATATTTTCCGCCTTTGTGTAAAGCCTGGACTCGATTTGCATGAAAATAAATGAAATATTTTTAATTGGAACTTCGAAGGAACATATATTTCAACTCAAATATTCTGTACGTGGCTAATATTTGATTAATCTTAATCAAATATTAGCCACGTACGTTGTGTTTTATTTATGAACCTCGTACGCACTAGAATTTACATTTTATCGGTTTGTTAATCTTTAAATGATAGCATAATTTATTTGGAATCAAAAATAAAGGACTGCTGACGTCGTTTCGCCTGCTTTAGAGACATTTACTTTAGTGACCATGCGTATGACGGATATTTAAAAAAAAACGAAGATTTTTAAACAAACTAAAAAAAATAACTGTATTTTTATGCATTAATTGGGTAAATGTTCATTTTAACATGAATTTACAATTCCAGCTCCATGCACTTTCAAGTTGTCTAAAATCAGTGAGTACATCGGATGCATCATTTTTGATAGAACAATGCAGATTTGCGTGTGGAGGTCATGGGTATATGACGTCATCAAGACTACCTCATATATATGCTTTTGTGGTTGCAACTCGGACTTATGAAGGAGATTATACAGTACTCTTGCTACAAACTGCCAGGTAACGAAGACAGCTACGACGTATCTTCTCTATCTACGACGCAGCAAGTTCTCTAAACTATCAATGTAATTCCAATTTTTCTAGCTCTATGAGAGAGAAGGTTACCTCACATTCACAATTGAGACAAAAACGAGCGCTAAGTGTGATAATGATATGTGAAAAACTTATTGAATTTGACATACGGAAGTCATATTTGGCACTATACCTGTTCCGATATTTGCCTTCAACTACGAGCAAGTCGCAATTGAATGAAACATTTCCGCGACAGGAATAGGGAAAATAATTAATGAGATAAACCAGTCAAAGTATTTCTTTATTCCAGATTTCTAGTAAAAGCTTGGGAAGTTGCTGAATCAGGAGTGGATGTGTCTCCAACTGTGTCATACCTAAACAGGGTTAACAAACACAAGGAATTAGTCTGGGATAACAGTATGGAAGGACTCATACGATACTTAGAAGTCGTAGCCGAAGGGTACTCTTTTGACATAGAATTAAAAACTTACATCTTAAATCTTAGCAAACCCAGAACCATTATGTTATCATTTCTAAATTATATATATAAAATTAAACTATATTAGTAAATAAAAATCGAATGAGCAAATTCATTCATCAATTCATGAAAATACATTCTTACTTAACTAGGCTAATTATGGGGGTCTTATAGTATGAAAATCTCCACCGACAACATGACTAACTGACATTGTCTCTGCTAATCTGTGATGTCGTTTTTGATATAGCCTAATCTGATCTGAAATCTGATAAGGGAACAATCGCACACCACAAGATTTTTAGAGCATTCAAATAAACAACCTTAAAGCTTAAGCTGGACACAAAAAACAATAATAACACACTTTAATATCATAATTTGTGTTGTTAATACAGATACTGACTTCTTGTTAAAATCCACTGGTAGTCAGTTATTTGCGAAATAAAAATACTGTCACGAGTACAAAAAAATGTGTGCGTGTACTAGTGAACACACGTAAGAAGTGAATCTTCTTTATGACCTTATTTTTCCAAAAATTATGTACTATATGCAATTTTACAGAATAAAGTTAAATTAGATTTTTAGGATTTTTTATTATAGACATGATACAAATAATACAATTTCATTTTACCTAGTTGTAAAAGGATTCGAATCAACCGTGGTAGGGACAAGAAACGATGGCACGTAACGGAAAAATGGGACGCGTCACCCAAAAATGTAACGGTTAATTTTTTTCCAACGCCGATAAAGAGTTTCACTTCACCAATGTATCAGTGTGCCGAGCGTTTGCAGGATTTTATAAATAAATATAATTTGTACCCAAACAAAGTTTCTTCTTCAGGAAAATATCTCATTGTGTTAAAAATATCCGAGAGAAGATGAAAACTGGAATGTCTTATGACGACGCCTGGCTTCTAACAACAAATCAACTGGTACCCGCAGCTGAGGTATTAATTTTTTTAAATAATAATTGTATGTGTTCTTTTAAACATTACTAATGGACGTACAAGTAGCCTGGTTTAGCTATTGTTTGTTTTACGTAGCAAATCTCAAACTCAAAACACCTTTATTCATATAGGTAACCAAGTACACTTATGAACGTCAACAGAAAAGATGTTAAATTACAGTTCGCAAGGTATGGGCGTATTGCAGACAAGACGAACTGGCAAGAAGCTCTCCGCCACTCATTTTAATCGCCAAGTTTTGAGTCATACAAATTGTTTTAACTGGTGCAAATCAATCCCAAGGATTAGGATCATTTAAATAATCCTCAAATTTATAAAAAAAAGCTTTATGATTAATTTACGTTTAACGAGAGTTTTGAATTTATTCAGTGATAATTCTCTAATTTCGCTTGGAAGTTTAAACGAATACAATTTCCATATAAAGAGTGGTTTATCTTCTGCAGCCTGATTAGATCATTGAGTACCACATTATGCATGACATATCAGACACTTTGTTGCTTCATATATAAATTAAAACACATGTCCGATAATTCCATAGACATAACTAATGGGAACATAATTTTGACTTTGAAAATAATGAGAAAGAAAACCTGTTTAGTAAGGAAATGTTTTTAATAATGTTATTTGTAATATTGTTTTACGTCTTTACTATGGCTGGCTTTTGTCACTATTTTGTTTCTAGAAATGAACACGTAGCAGTAGCATACAGAAATCCGAGGTCGAAGCTGGCTTTTGTTTATTAGTGAACTACTGTTATGGAGCACAGATTAGCGGCGAGACATAAATATATCCTTGGTATCTTTTAGGCACACTGTAGAGCGGTTCTTATGAAAGTGTATCATCAAGAATCAAAACGGTTAACGGCTGACTCGAGCCTAAATTTACAGAAAGTTATCGACCAATTGGTTCAACTGTATATAATATTTTGGAGCCTTGAAAAAACCGGGGATTTATTAAGAGTATGTATTTGATTGAAAACTTTAAAGTTTTTTTAAACCGACGTTTTTTTATAAAAGTCTCATGCAAGAAACTATTCTCAGAATGGTAATTAGTAGTTAATGGTTGGGGCATTTAGCAAAGATTCAACAAACCTTTTTTTATAGAACGGCTTCTGATGTTAAGTGATGCCGACTCTCATCGATATTCTTAATGTGAGAGTTCTCACGAGTGCGTTGGCCACGCCTTTTAAGATTTAGTAAGCTCTTTTCTTGAAGTTTATAAATCCAATCAGAAGGTACATCTATTACAGGCAGTGTATTCAATCAGTCGATAAGCAACCAGAAAATATTAAACATATTTAGCTTGAAGTTAAGATATAATATTATATTTAAATTAATAGACCTATACGAGTTACCATGGCGTCCATTTTCAGTATACTTCGATATCGGAAAAGGACATAGATGAGTTGCAAAACCGATACGAAGATTTATTAGCCTCAATACGACCTAATGCTGTAGGACTGGTCGATGCTTTTGACATTCGTGATGAGGTGAGTCTTGCCACGTTTATCATATCTTTAATAAAAAAAATTAGATTTTATAAATATCGTGCTTCAAAATCTTTAATAGACCGTATAATAGATATGCCTTGAAACAAATCAGCGTTTTGTAATGCTTAGTGACAATCTTTGTATTTATTTACCTATATAGGAATAATAATAATAAAACAGTTGATGAAGCACCAGCTCTGGGTTCACCAAAATCGAAGTTGGAGGAAAGACTATTCTGCAGCTTTTTCAGCCTTAGTGATAATTAATATTACACGCAGCAAAGTGTTGTCATTATCTTTAACATTCACACACTTATCTTCAGATCCTGCAATCAACTCTTGGAGCTTACGACGGCAGAGTCTACGAACGACTCATGGAAGAGGCTTTAAAAACTCCACTTAACGCTGAGTCGGTCAACTCATCTTTCCATAAATACATGAAGCGTGAATCTAAATTATAGATAAATTGTAATTTCATTAAATATTTATTGTAATATATTTTTTGCCTTTACGAATGTATAATTATTACTTATAAATCTTAAGGCCTATCCGGTCGCCAACCTGCAAAAAAGCACATTGTTTCTTTCCATTTTTTGTCATCGTTTCTTGAAGTATGGTAAATAGAAAAAATATATGGTGGAGTTGAGTAGTTTATGTATCCATTTTGAAAGATCGATACACGATTTAAATAACTTCGCTCGATAGAAAAAAATCCAAACATAGGCAATTTTTGATACTTTGACTTCATTTTATGACGATAATGTATATGGGATATGATTTTGAAATTTACACCATATATTTTTTCGCAAGCCAAGTAATCCATTGTAGAAAATGAAATTAATTGAATGTTTTACATAACTAATGGTTATTACGGACCGGCGCGCGTCAGTGCTCCAGCTCTCCATTGCGTACCGCAGTCCACCCCGAGACACTGACACAGAAATTCGTGCTGGGATAGGGACTTAAGAGCAAGCTTTAACCAAAATCTCTCATCGTAGATTTGATTTGATGTAAGTATGTGATGTTTCAATTAAAAACAATAAATATGTATTCATCCTTCACTATAATTCAATCAACGGTTAACTGTAATTAAAAACATGAGAATGTGAATTCCTTGATATAAAAAAATAAACAATGTCACCTCTAAATTTTGTCTAATTTCGTGTTTATACAATCATGGCGAGTATTATGGAGTCAAAAATTAATATTCGATTTTTTTATTACGACGAATTTATTAATTAATAGTTTGGCAGAGAGCAATTACTAGCGATTTAATTAAATATTGTATATTTTACGAGTTATTTAAATAAAAAGCATTTGGCGTTATTTTTGTACCCCGAAACACTGTCCGTCTCATCTTACACGAACTTCGAGCATAGTTTCACTAGTAACTAGGCAGTCGGCCTCGCTCCATTGACACGAGTACATTATGCTTCTTAACGCCAGCGCTCTATATAATATTATAATTGCCGCGAGTTAAATAAAACCATTTTAAAAAGCTAAACTGAACACAAAAGTGCATTGATAATATTAGTAAGAATGTATAATACATAATTATTCGATTAAAAAAAAGATTTCATGAAATTTCACATTAAACCGCGTAGTATATATAAACAAACAGACGTTATAGGCAGCGGCACGTAAGTCTAGCGCTGGCCGATACGTGGAGGGGATTACTGCGCATGTGTTCTGTCGCGCACGCAATACATTATATGCCACTTAATACGCAATACACTAAATAACGATATTAAGCTGAACAAAATGTGAAGGATAGCTGCTGCGCATGATTACTGTCGCGCATGTAAGTAATATTACCTATCTATAAGATATAATAAGACAGTAAAAAAGTGTCTGTACATAGAACGTATTTCCAAAAAAGACCTAAGATATTTTAACAAGTTTATGGGATGTCGAAAAATAAAAACATTATCTTTTAATTTGTAATCTTTTATTAATCTGAATCAGAGAACGGTATCACGCCTTCAATGGTCTCGCGACAAGGCCTTTTGCTTACTGAGGGCCCGGGCTCAGGACTGCTTCGTTTGTTGATTTGGTACCAGCTTTAAAAGTCAGCAACGCATTAGGTATAAACCCAGTATCAAACCCTGCGTTGACAATGACAACTCGCTGTCCTTTCGAAATAGGTTTCTTAAGCCCCTTAGTTGTACCATCGGTCCAGGCTTTTGAAGAAGAGTGCGATGAATCTACGTAAGATTCGTCTGTATAAACAATAGGCTTTCCCTCTTGGCGATATTGCTTTATTTTCCTTGAATATTCGATACGTTGCAAACGTATATTAGAAGTCTCAATCAGCACTTTCCGGTTGTTTTCGGTGTTTTTCCATCGAAATCCCAAACTCTATATAACTATTCGCCGAAGACTTCGTTCTGAACCTTTGAAATTTATGTCATCTTCTAGCTGCTTTTTAAGCTTTCCGATGGTAGGAAGTTCATTATTTGTCTTGTGAAAGTTATGAATGGTTCTCTTTATTACTCCTTGGTCGAAGTTATCGATATTTGTGACCGGTTTTGTTCTGGATTTGCCAGGTGTTCTGAACACTGTGATCAAATCAGAACTTTTGGCTTGATTGGAGATGTTTCTTACCGTTGCAATTGACGTTTTTGTTGACTCTGCTGTCCTTTTTTGGATTTCACCTAATTCGCTGATTATACTATTAAATTTTATGTTTCCTGCCTTAATGATTTCGGCAGTTTGTTTTATCTGGCTCAAATTTACAATGTTGCTGTCCGAATGACTGAACAAAGTATTTGTAGCTTCGTCAATCTCACTTTGGATTTGTTTCAAAGAATCAATTAATTCGTTAGATTCCCTTTTTAAAAAACAATTCACGTCATAAACCATTTTCCTGGCTTGTCTCTTCAAAACAGTATTTGTTCTAGGCATATTCACTTTAAAGTCACAAACAAACTTAACAACAAATAACAAACAACAAAACACTAACAAATTCAAACGTAACAAAAAACAACAAAACGTAACAACAGTAACAATAATATTAATGACGCGACTGTACATGGGATGTGCGCGGAGCGTCGTGTCGGTGCGGGGGACGGAATGCAACTGGAGAGCCAATCGACGCTACGCGCGCCCGCTCTTCATTCCCATCCCAGGTACCTTATTTTTTACTTCTGCGCAATAACGGTCAGCGCTAGAGTTTCGTCCCGCTACTTGTAATTGTACTGATTTTATTTCAATTGAAGCATATAATTTTATTTCCCGCTGTTACGTGTCAATAAATAGACGAAACAAATCAACGAATGGTCAAAAATAATAGACGAAAAACTCGTTCTTATAACTTTTGCTAGTATATATTAAATAACACACAGACAGTGTCATCATTATCGAAATCATTTTTAGAATCGGCTTAGTAGTTATAGTGATTAATTAATATGATGAACAAACTATAAAATATAATATCTTGTAAGTTTTTATAATATTTGTATAGATAATGTTCGGCTTTGATAAATAAAAATAAATACACTTACGAGTAGGCCAGGTACATAGTACGCAGTGCTTCCTTTGGAGCTACTCTCTCCACGTGATCAGTCTGACACTCGTTAAGTAAATCACATATTAATTTTATCTAATCATTAACAACGCACCGTTTAAAATGCCCTCTAGTTTGTACTATGGCCGCAGTGCTTGCGTTTGTCATTAAAGCGTGAAATCATATTTTTTTTTTATAAAATAGGGGGCAAACGGGCAGGAGGCTCACCTGATGTTAAGTGATACCGCCGCCCGTGGACACTCTCAATGCCAGCTTGTACGCTCTTTTCTTGAAGGACCCTAAGTCGAATTGGTTCGGAAATACTTCAGTGGGCTTCACATAGCGGTGGTGCGCGGCAAAAATTGCCTTGAAAAACGCTCAGTCGTGGAACGGTGGACGTCGAGGTGATACGGGTGGAATTTTGTATTCTGCCTCGACGTCCGATGATGAAACTCAGCTGCAGGTATTAATCCGAACAACTCCTTTGAACACTCTCCATGGTAAATGCGGTAGAAGATGCAGAGTGACCCCAAATCTCTACGCAACGCCAAAGGATCAAGCCGCTCGGAGAGGGATTGGTCATCGACGATTCGAACCGCTCTTCGTTGGATACGGTCAAGTGGAAGGAGCTGGTACTGGGGAGCCCCCGCCCAGAGGTGAGAACAGTATTCCATGTGGGGCCGTATTTGCGCTTTATAGAGTTGCAAGCGGTGGCCCGGAGTGAAGTACCGTCTCGCCTTGCTGAGCACACTAAGCTTTTTGGAGGCTATATAGCCTTTCCCTCCAAATGACCGCGAAACTGAACGTCGTTCGATATGTCAACGCCAAGTATTCCGATGCTGGCTGTGGCTTCAAGAAGAGTGTTTTAGAAAAGAGGAGTAACAAAGGGTATCTTTTTCGCGGAAAACGCGCAAACTTGTGTCTTCTTAGGGTTAAATTGGACTAGGTTTAGTCTACCCCAGTCCGAGACTCCACGTAGTAGAGTTTCGACTTCAGACACAAGTTTGTTCCGGTACTCATCGACAACTGCCCGAGAAATACCTGCCCGGCCAGTGTAAAGAGTATCCCCAGTGCTGTCGTCCACATAGCAATGAATGTTGCTAAGTTGCAACATGTCATTGATATGCAGAAGAAACAGGGACGGGGATAGAACACAGCCTTGTGGGACCCCAGCATTCACGGGTGTAAGGTCGTGCTCCGTCGACGACGACCTTGATGCTCCGATCGGCCAGAAAGCTGGAGATCCAGTCGCATAATTTATTGGGAAGACCGTAGGCTGGAAGCTTCGAGAGCAGTGCTTTGTGCCACACCCGATCGAAGGCTTTCGCTATGTCCAAACTAACCACTAGCGCTTCCCCCTTGGACTCAATAGCCTCTGCCCATCTATGTGTAAGGTATACTAGAAGGTCACCAGACTCCAGGAAGGTCCAGGACTTCGGGACAGTGCCGAGCGAGTACAGGTACCGCAATAGGCGCGTCAGGACCGGAGCCAACTCGAAGCACAAGTACGCAGCACAATTGGAGGGATACCATCCGGCCCGCTTGACTTATGAATGTCCAAGGAAGATAGTGCCTTGCGAACAGCACGTTGGCGGAATGTGATTTCCGGCATTGAATAATCACACCGCGAAATCGTCGGTGGTGATCCCCCTCGGTCATCCAAAGTCGAGTTGGACGCGAAGAGACAGCCCAAGAGGTCGGCCTTTTCCTTCGCAGTGTGTGCGAGCAAATCATGATCCCTGTGCAGCGGTGGAATAGATGGCTGACAAAAATTCCCTTGTACAGCTCGTAAGGCTCGAGTCCCTGAAGGGAGTTGGGCCAATCTCTCGCCAAATCTGGCGATGTGCTCTGACTTTGCCTTAGCGATTTCCCGTTTGAAGGACCTGGAGGCTGAGTTATATGCTTTTTTATGTTCGCTGGTATTGGCATCACGAGATATCGCTGCTTCCGCCCATGCATTAAAGCATTCTCGCTTTCGACGCGATGCTGCCTTGCAAGAACGCTTAAACCAGGGCTGTGACTTGCCACCGCTCGGCACCGCAGAAAATGGAATAAAGAGTTCCATGCCCTGCAGAACCACTTCGGCGACAGAGGCAGCGACGGAATCTGGAGCTTCCGACGAAAAGGACATAGGCCCCCAAGGGTAGGACGCAAAGAAAGACCGCATCCCATCCCAATCTTTTGACCGATAGTGCCAAATACGGCGACAACCCGAAAAACGGGGCCGAAGAGGGCGCGTAGTAGGCACAGTACTCCGGACCACACAATGATCCGATGAACCCAATGGCGTGTCAACAGAGACTTGATAGGTCTCCGGATGTGAGGTCAGCAGAAGGTCCAACAAAGAGGGTTTATGACCATCCACATCTGGTATTCGCGTAACCGCAGGGACCATTTGTGACAGGTCTGGGCTTCAGATTTCTGTATCTGTTTCATGATCATTTGTTAATCTAATAGACAAGTTGGTGATCAGCCTCCTGCACGCACGCCGTCGACTTTTTGGGTCTAAGACAAGCCGGTTCACGTTGCTTGTTTATGGAATATATTTTTGTCTATTATAGTTACTTGTTTTATATTTTTATATATATTGTTTATCTATGTAATCTGTTTTGGATTTCTGTATTATCTAAGTGTTTTGTTTCATAATTTTATTTATTTATTAACACATCATTACATTAGAATATAAAATAAAATTAACACAATTTAATCAAAAGGAGGGCAACTGGCGGCCTTGTCGCTTTCGAGCGATCTCTTCCAGGCAACCAGTGTGAATAAAGAGAAAAAAAATTATTAAATTACATAAGATTTATTATACACAGTTATTAAGACAAAACTAAACAGGAAACAAAAAAAACTAAACTAAAAAGATGATACATTAAAAATAAAAAGTAAAAAGACACATAAATCACGATAATTTAAGATAAGTCTCACGTTAGTAAGTAGTTGGTAAGAAAGCTAGGGATACGATGTGAACAGGTAATGTTTGTACAGAAGAAATTTAAAGGAAGATAGAGGAGGAGCTAAGCGAACAGGTACGGGAAGTGAATACCATAGCCGAACTGCAGAGATCTTAAAGGAATCGCCAAGAAAGGAGGAGTTATGAGATTTCAAGGGTATAGTTTTCGGAAGAGCGTAAGCTATAGTTATGGGCTCCCAAAAATTTGAAATCATTTTTGAGATCATAATATGTATTTTAGCTGTAAGATTACTAATAATAAAACAAATAAATTATTTCGCTTATATATGGTTGAATGCGAGTGGTTAATATAGACTACATTACATATACATTGCTTGTGGCGGCGTCCATGCGTCGTGTTGCTTCTCTCCCTAAAATATGGCGAGGGGGCCGATGGCTATGCGTGATACTCGTGAACGGGTACTACTTGTGGTGACTGCTCGTACTGGAATTCATGTATGCGGTGATGTTAGTTATTTCGACTATGTATTTGCGTGTTGTTCCCACGAGAATGTAAGTGCGTGTTCCTATTTCACCAGATATGCTGATGTCATGTGGAACGTGGTGTAATGGTTGCATGGTACAAACGTTGTGAAGTTTTCACGATTAATAAGAGTGGCGGAGAGTTTATTGCCAGTTCTTCTCTTCCGTTCTACGCCCTTGATTTAAAAATTGGCAGTAAATGTAAAATTAGAAGCATTTACTGTACATTTCCTTTCTTTTGAAGTTCATAAGTGTACATAGTGTTACCTACATGAATAAATAATTTTTGAGTTTGACTTTATTCTTTAGCGTCTAAACTTCAAGCCAGTCCCCCTAGTCTGTAAATAACTATAATTGAACTGCCACCACTCGAACGAAGTCCATAGTTCTTGCCCTACAGCTTTTAATCATTATTTTAAATCAACAATTGACCTTCATAATATGTGATTTTCTTTGCGTCAATTATTTTTTTAACATGATAACACTAATCATTGTGAAGATATTAAATGCAAATGATTACTTAATTACAATCTTACTTAGAGTGCAAACCGGTTGTGATAAATTTTATACACTAGCGAAGTACGCCGTATACGTTTTGTTTTGTAAACAGTAAGATTTAATGTTCTCCAGGCAGATTCAAACACGCACCCGCGGGTACCACGGTGAAGAGTCTTTCAATAGTGAACGCTTGTTCTTGTTCCATGTGACCCTATGGTTGCGACATCAGCGCTACTGAGAGAACTAAAGCGGTCGCAATACGATAGAAAACGTATTTCTATTGCAGCCACGCTTGGATCCGTCTATAGATACTTAATCTCAACTCACACTGGCGCTCATACCACTTATAACATAATACAGTTCGTCTGGATTACGTGTGAATTTCAAACGAAGTATGCAGTAAAAACTTGTATTATCTACTCGTCCGAACATAGTACTAGGTATATTGCGATTTAATATGATAATAATAACGCTGTAATGAGTTTAATCTTCGACTTTTGAGATAAGAAATCATAGTAAATAAAATTGCCATTTGATATCATGATGATAATATTGTCATAATTGTCATTGTTTGTTTAAATAACTAAAATAAATAAAGGGTTCATCTAAACTTGATATCTTTGTTAGCTGACGTATTATTTGCAAATTTCCTCAATTATCTTAAAAAAAATTAAGCCAATAGATAAAAGCGAACTAAACTAGTTGAACTTATTATTTAATCTTGACATTATATGACATATGTTTCTAATTTTAGTTATAAATTCAATTTTGTACAATCATGAATAATAAAAAGTACCTACTCGTTCACATATTTCAACTTTTAAAATACATGCACATATATATTTAAAAATTGTAATGAATAGGTAAAACTACAGCGATCTATGGCAAAATACGCCAAGTTCCAGAATGTTATTAAACCAAAGTAAATATTACGTGAGTGATTACACAAATATTATCTATGTTAAATTAGAATATGTAAATACATTTCTCGAGTGACAGATATGATATATTCCCGCTCGTGTGATGACCTAACAATGAACAAAGCACTTTGCGATTACGTCACGATGAATAAAAACATTAAATCACATCCAAATTCTATTGGATCATAAAAAACAACTGCTTGTACATAGGGGGTAAACGTATCTTTATTTAAATGATAAAATTGGTTGTTTGGTAATTATGAGAGTCAGTATTGTAAAGCATCGACGCCGAAATGACGTCGATAGAGGTTAACCCCGATTTACAGAAAGAAAGATCAACTTGTACATTCAATATAGAAGAACTTACTAATTTATTGGATACAGGAGTGGAACACACGGCGAAAAGACGGGCTTTAGGTATGTAAAACAAATATTTTTAACGCAAAAACAAGTTTCACTGTTGAGTAATCTAGCGGAAATCGCGCAATGGCATTAACTTGGAAAGTATTTAAAACGCCTGATATTTTTAGCTTAGCAAAGTTGTTTTCCTGTTGTTTGCAACTTTTTTAATGTTAGACAGTTACCGTAAGATTTTTCGAAGAAAAAAATTACAATAAATATTCAACACATACGCGGCCTAATAATAAAACGTGGATCGAAGTTAGTACCGTGATATATACAACGTTTTGATGTAATTTTCATACGAAGGGTACGGTATCCAATGTAACAAATATCGTACTAACTAGTCCGCGTTTTATAAATAGTGCCAACGGTGTTTGAAAAACATCATTCAGAGATGCAAGATACTTAAATATAAAATAAATTAGTCCAGTTTAAATCAACCCATCAATCTCTTTTCATCACAGGGTAAACACAATTTTACAGATAGAGACGTATGTTAAACTTTAAAATAATGTTAGTTGATTTTTACTAGTTTCCATGTTTATTGTGCATTAACTAAATAATTAGATAATTTTAGAGGACAAAATATTCAACTTAAAGGAATTGAAAGACGTCGTTCCTGAAGAATTCTTAAGTCACAAAGACAAATATGAGAACGCGATACGCAAGGCAGTTATACTGCATACCATTTTGCAGAGCAATGGTTCTATAAAAAACATTTCAGACAATCTTGACAAGTAAGTTTTTTATTTTATTTTAAATCGTTCTGTATCTTCTACTTCTTTCGTGTTTTCATACCAATTCGACTTATGGTCCTTAAAAACAAAGCGTTCCATTTCTTAAAAGGCAACGTTGGATAATATTAAGTTGAAATATACCAGATTGATATATAAAACTGTACTTTCCGAGAAAATTGTGGACAAATAGAAACACAAAATAATAAAATTGTCACAGTAGGTAATGGCTTCCTTTTCTTAAAATCGGTTTAATCAAATAAAAAAACACATTCAACTGCACAAAATAGCAAGGTTTATGAAGGTAAATTACATGATTAGATATCTTAAAAAACAAATAACATTATCAAGCCTTTATCTGCGCAAACTTATCGGTAAAGAGGTTAGATAAAATGCTTAATAAATACTAAATAAAGGAATGAAGTACTAGGTATTTTGTGAGCTCGTTTTGCTGGAACCTAATAAGGCACCAACCAGTTTGTTTGCTGATGTAAAGTTTCTGATCTGAAAGTACCAGGTCCATGGACCCCAACGAAAATACTTAGCGGTCTTAGTCTCAGATTTCTGTATCTGTTTCGTGATTATTTATCTTAGTTGGCCAATTGGTGATCAGTTTTCTGTGTCTAAGTCATGCCGTCGATTTTTGGGTCTGCATGCAAGTCCTCAGCATGTTTTACGTCACTGTAAGCGAGTATTAAAAGTATAGAAAGAAAAACTCATGCACAGCCGTGATTCGAACGAACGACAACAACGGACAGCGGTCTAGTCTCTCAAGCACCTAAGCTTGGTTTCAAAATGGGCGCGTAGCTCACGCGCTCATTGCACTCCCCTACAACTAATTAAAAGGTTAAGGCTGCCAATAATAGCGATGCTGTCAATGTTGAGTTTTTATACCGCGCGATGTCATAAGCGAAATCTCCGCTACCGATATTCCGGTATCTGTATCGGTATTGGAAATATATTACCGGCTGCCACGATTCCTACTTATAATGTAGTACATATATACCATACTTTCTTATAGATCGAACTTTCGAAGCACTTCACATTCGATTTTTAAAGATGGCTCGCCCTTTCTCTTACATTTTTCTATGTTCGTGCCTACAATTGTGGGGCAGGGTGATGACGAGCAGAAGAATTACTGGTTGGAAAAGGCTTTAAAAATGGAAATCATCGGTACATATGCTCAGGTAAGCTACAAATCTAAGGGATGCATTTTTTTGCGGCATGCGGCCGGATTGGATGTCTTTACTCTTGGAGACGAGGCATGGGATGGGGTATGGTACGGGTTGCTTCTTCTTACGAGGGAGGTGCGACGGAGCTTTTGAAGATGAAGGTGACAAGGTGAATCAGCGCCGTCGCACATGTCTAGGATAAACACAGAACAGGCGGTAAACGGCAAAAATATAAAAGTCTTTCCTGCAACTTTGATTTTATTCCCTTTGGAGAAGAGACTCCTGAAGACTACTCTAGAGACTCGTGGGCACCGTTCAAGTGCACAGGCGCTCATTAAATATGTAAATTTGCGCCTTGTAGATAGTACCGCTGACCTCAGAGCTGGTCCTTTCCTCTAAGGTAAAGTCTAAGGTGTTTTCTGCCAATCCCTATTTTGCTTTAACTATACAACATCTAATAAATACCCGAAATAGTTTATTATTATTTACGTACGTACTGCATATTTATTAAAAATATCTTTTATGGTTATAAACGTGAATTTCTTAATAAATATATTATAATAGTGTAACGTAAACATAATTATAACTTAAATAAAATGTAAAATGTTTTGTTCCTGTGGCAGTGTACTTTTAATGCTGGCAAAACTTCCTCGCTGTATTGCGATGCTTATTCGTTGAGGAAATTACTGTACGTTGCGGAAATTAATGTAATAAATTCCGTTTGTACTAAAGAGGTTTTATTTAAAATTATTACGATAGATTTTAACAGCGTTAGTGATTTAAGCGTTAATCCTTAACCTTGAGATCGTGTGTTCAAATCACGGGATAAAGGAATCACAGGAAAACATCGTGAGGAAACCGGCTAAACATTAAAAATTATCAAGAGTATCATAGCTACTGGTTTTTTTATTTATTTATTTACTTAACTAAAAACTACTAGTTTAAATTCAATTACACATCTATCTCTTTTCATCACAGCATAAACACAATTTTATGAATGAGACGAAATAGTGTAATTTTATAATAATGTTATTAATAGTTTTTATGAATACCATAGTAAGACTGAAAAAATGACATTAGTAAAGCTCTTTTCAGACAGAACTTGGGCATGGGACTTTTATTAGGGGCTTGGAGACCGAAGCAACGTATGATGAGAATACAGAAGAATTTATTATTAATAGTCCTACTCCTACGTCATATAAATGGTGGCCTGGTGGATGTGAGTGAAAATATTTTAATTAATTAATAGAGTTTTGTACCCCAGTTCTAGATATAAAATTATAAGTGTTACTAGTCGTATTTATTCCATTAAAAAACGAGATTTTAACACCAGCGTAAGATGGCAAAATTACTAACGTAACTTAAAAATACTGGCTTTTTTATGTACTGTATAAAATTGTAACATTTCATTAATTTTCAAAGATTCTTCAAAAATTCTATTTCAAATTAAATTAAAAATCTAGTTTTAATTTGTACAATACTAATGTAGCCAATATAGGTTCGTGCTGTGATAATCGTGTCAAAACGATACGAATACTTCGATTTAGAGTTTGTTAGACAGGTGGAAAGAAATTTCGGTATGAAAAATATACATCAACATCACTCTATTATAATTTTATTTACATATCTGTGGCAATTATTAAAAATTACAAAAATATGAATTAAAGTAACGTTCACTTTCAACTTTAACTGACATTTATTTCAAACACATTTTATGGAATACGCAAATCATTTAATTATAATGAAAAATTTGATAATTATAACACTTCTTAAGTTTAATGCTGGCATTTCTTCGCTGTATTACGTTCCATATTCGTTGAGCGAAATTTAGTTAATAATTAATTAGAACCATGTTTGTATAGTGGTTTAATTTTTGATGAAGTATTTCCATGAAATAGAGCAGTGTTGGCCTAGTGGCTTCAGCGTGCGACGCTCATCCCTGCGGTCGAAGGTTCAATCCCCGGCTGTGCACCAATGGATTTTCTTTCTATGTGCGCATTTAACATTAGCTCGAATGGTGAAGGAAAACATCGTGAGGAAACCGGCTTGTCTGAGACCCAAAAAGTCGACGGCGTGCGTCAGGCACAGAAGGCTGATTCCCTACTTGCCTATTCAATTTGCAAATGATCATGAAACAGATACAGAAATCTCAGGCCCAGACCCAAAGAGGTTGTAGCGCCATTGATTATTATTCCCATAAAATAATATAAAATCTATATTCAATTCATATACACATTCTGACTTATATTGAGTACGATTCGTAGATAAGTGGTAACTGCAAATCGAATTAAAAGTAACGTCTGTGTTGAGAACAATAGCCCAAACCTTATCCACATTATATTATATATGTCACTCGACATCGAACAGTACATCATTTTTTTAGTTCTATTTTCGAATTGCCGATACCAAATGACTGTTTCAGTGGGACACTCGAGTAACTATTGTATAGTGATGGCACAACTGAAAATAAAGGGAAAATCACACGGAATGAAGCCATTTGTAGTACAGATACGCGATGAAGAGACACATATGCCCATGCCGGGGGTGAAAGTTGGTGAAATTGGGGCAAAATTAGCGTTTAACACTGTTAACAATGGTTTCCTTGGCTTTGATAATGTTAGGATTCCCAGGCGACACATGCTAATGAGATTTTCTCAAGTATTGAAGGTACATATCATTTATCTTGATTCTTGTTAGCTATTACTGTATTAGAAGCGTTACCCTTTAGTAAATCGATTCTCATCCTTAAGGTGTTCGAACTTTCGAATCCCGGCCATACCTCAGGATTAATCTATAGGGGCGTTTAGCTTGCTCGTGCAGGGATGAAAAGTGGTGACGTATCACGTACAGAAGTGCGATCAGTGGTGTGGTGGTGTGACCTATGCTGATTTTTAATATATTCTTTTTAAAGAGGAAATTTTCATATATTTGTTATTACCAATAAACTCAGTAACTACTAAATCGATTTCAAATTATTGCCCAATTGAATGCTAGCATCTGAGCTATTCCTAAAATATAAATTATAAAAATGCCAGCCTTGCGACAAGCCAGCACACAACGTATCAAAAGTGCAAGGCCAAAATCCGTAAATTTGTTTAAATATCTAAGGTATGTTAATCTTTTGTTTTATGTACCTTTCAGGATGGGACATTTAAATCGTCATCTAATCCAAAACTCGCGTATGGAACAATGGTAATGGTACGTGTAACCATAGTTAATACTGCGTGTACCCTGTTGTCAAAAGCTGCAACTATCGCTATACGATATTCCGCTGTGAGACACCAGTCACAGCTCAAACCCAAGTAAGAATCCTTTTAAAACTTTACTATTGATTCAAAAACTCTCGTCTGACATTTTACCTACATCCCGAAGACTTAAAATTAGAGACTATTTTCAACTCTTAGACGTAGTAAATAAATTGTTACTAATACTTGTCTAAATTCTTGTAAATGTTCACCATGTGTTTCTTTTAGGCGATGCGTTATTATTAAAATGTTGTTGTTTGGATTTTATGAATCTCTAAGTTTATAAATTTAATAATGTCTTCAAACATGTTGCGTGCTTCTATTGTCTGTTCACAACAGAAAGGAAAACTTGAAAATTTTTCCGCGTACTCCAAAACCAAGACCCACTAAAATGTGAAACCTGTATTGATATATCATTTTTTTTCAGTAAACCAGAACCACAGATTCTAGATTACGTAACCCAGCAACATAAACTGTTCATCAGTATTGCAACAAGCCACGCCTACATGTTCTGCTCCTACTGGTTATGGGACCTGTTCACAAACTATCGCAACGAACAAAATGATGGCAACTTTGGAAGATTGCCTGAGGTACTGGTTATACATAAATGTGTAGTGGAAGGTTATTTATTTATTAAAATTTACCACATTATACATAGTACTAAATCTACTGCATATTTTACAAAATCTACCATCTAAAAGGTATGACAATTAAAATAAACAAGAGTGTTTAAAAAATATATATATTAGATGGATAATAATATGTTAGCTTTTAGGCTCATAACTAAATTGATGAGGGCGCAATGAATAATAAAATAGTTAAATATCTAAAGCGATACGATGATGCAATTAATATCTTTAAAATATAAATAAACTCAATCCAATAGTCACTAAAAAATATTTAATTCCATTGACGTATAAGCTACCAATCAGGCCGCAGCGAATTTCAGATTTTTCCTTAGACATTTCAATTAATATAAAATCTATCATCCTGATTACAATCTATTTAAGAACCAGATAATCCAGATAGGTCTACGGAAAGTTGAGCTATGTTTGAACATATTAAAGATTAGAGCATAAAATTGATATCCTTCGATTTTTCAAGTCAAACGGAAATCAAACGTGCCAAAAACCATCAATTCAATATCCTCAACATAATAAACAAGAAAGTATCTATTAAAAACATTACAAATGATACAACCCAGGATTAATGTCAGTCCTCCTAGCTCATATGAAGTATATCGTTTATTACAATGAAATATACAGTATTTATATTTTTCTTAACCTACAATAAGAATAATGTTTGGTCCCCGTGGCAGTGCACCTTTAACGCTGGCCGCATTCCTCATTTCTCGCTGTATTGCGATACTTATTCGTTGAGCGAGAAAAGCACCAGCTCTAGGATCACCGGTACTGTCTGCCTGGCGCCATCTTAAATCTTTCTTGAACACCACGGCCCAAGAATTGTTTGAACTACTTGAGTTTCTCATATTAGTTTATTGTTTCAGCTCCACGCTCTAACGTGTGTCCTAAAGGTAATTAGTTCCAAGGACTGCACAGCTCTTGTTGAGAGATGTCGATTGTCATGTGGTGGTCACGGGTTCATGCTCTCATCAAACCTGCCACAGTTGTATGGTTTGTCCACGGCTGCGTGCACCTATGAAGGCGAAAATACTGTGTTACTTCTGCAAACCGCCAGGTTGGTATTTTCATTATAGCTGTTAAATGATACGAGTCTTTTAAAGTAATCTAACTGTTAATTATTTATTGTAAACCAGACAATGGCGGAAAAAGTAGTATGTACACAGAGTAATCATTGTGATCTGACGTGACTAGACAACTATAGAGTGATACATTCTGTAATGACGAACCTAACAATAGCCCTCCGAAATAAATTCTTAATTAGTACAAAAATATTTATTAAACTCAATATTCCTAAGATAAAGCAAACTGACAGATATATAGATAAATAAAGCCTAAGCCCTCATAAGAAAATTATTGTACTCATTTTACGAACATTATTCATTCGTGATCTGTTGCTATTCCTCGTAGCATAATATTATAAAGCCAATTGTATTCGCTGTTATGTAGCTTTATATGGTGAACGAATTAAATTATTTTAGTATATTTATTATATAAAAAAAATCCTTTATTAAATATAATATCTACATATTCCATCCTCCTAGGCCTCCATGACCTAGACAAACCATGCCATCGATAACTAAATAATATTTTTTCAAGTTTTTCAGCAGTCGATTGAAATTTACTGTCAAAATCCAGTCTTTTTTGATATTAAAAAAAAGTCTTTATCTTAAGTGCTATAAAAAATACATTTTCTACTCGTTTATAAATTCACCGTCATTCATTAAAAAATCCGTCTAATTGTACGTACGTACTCCGTATTTCAGAGCATTAGTCAAAGCGTGGGACCAAGCATCGCAAGGAATTGCTCTTAATCCAACCATGGCGTATCTGGCAGACAGGACTCCAGCTGGGCCATGGAACAGTAGCTTAGATGGTATTATTAAAGCATTCCAGAAAGTTTCCGTTGGGTAAGTTACTGTATTTGTGTATATTTATTGTGTATTTCATTCATTAATTACTTAATTTACGATAAGACTTAATTACGCTTAACTATGGTAGTTTTATTTTATTTATTCAACACTTTGTTGCAAAAATTAATTATAATAATTAAATAATACGGACGAACGATTTCTTCTAGGCAATAAATATAAATGTTCTTACTTACCCAAATTTATAATATTTTGTTACATACGTTTATATGCCGGACAGGACAAAATATTTAGCTAGTATTAAAGGGTTTGTACCTAAAATTTGCCCTTTGCTCACAAAACGACGAAAGACGAAATAGTATTTTCGTCTCTTTCCGTCGACTTGTGTTTACGCTATAGTGAGAAGAGGCAGATGTACTAAATGTTTATAAAGTTTTATTGCCTGGCATAAAGTTAAAACTATTTGTTTAAACTATTTGCGCGATCAAAAAATCAACACAAGAGCTCAAAACATACAAATCCCATTATATTGTAACCACAATGAAATCTACTATTCAATTTGCCTCTATTTGTTTCTTATTTAATATATGATCTATTGCTTCGCTAAGATTCACATAAACGAGCTCTATCATAGATACAAGTTTCATAGACAAAAACGTAAACTTTTTGATCCACAGGAAATTATCATCGAGTGTGTCAAGTTTCCACGAATATGCAAAAAGCGGCTTGTCTATGGAAGATGCATGGAATAAAGCCTCCGTCCAATTGATTGGCGCTGCTGAGGTGACTTTTTAAATTATGTTAAAGCCTCAACCTCCTTTACCTTTTTACTTTTTAATAAAATTGTTTAATGTAACTAGGCTTACGGTCGTGCAGTCGTACTATCAGTATACAAAGCAGAGGTTGAAAGATATTCGAAGATTGTGTCATCGTCGCTGCAAACTGTTCTTTCCGATCTCTTGGAAATGTACATCATTTATATGGCGTTGGAGACGACGGGAGATTTACTTCTGGTATGTTTTTTTTATCTTAAAATTAGTAAAACTGGTTTTTATTTCACCATACATCAGACAACTCTTTATGAAAAATATTCATCTCATACATATATATATAAATATTCTTATTCTAATTATTAAAAATATGCGCTACATATTTTTGTTTCGGCACAAAATAAAAACGTTTATCAGTAAAACCGTTTACGACGACATCGTTTAGTAACGTCCGGTACGTTACTAAACGATTACATTGACCAAAATCAAAAGTCCCGGCGAGTAAAAGAACATAATATGACATATCTATTAGGTACTTGATAACAACGTCATCGGCTGTTACGAATATCGGTTTATACGACGATATGAGTATTCCCTTCAATGTCGTTATAACAGATTTTAAGTTTAGAATAATTGCCGCAATTAATATATTTACTCAGTTTATATTTAATAATACTCAGTTAATATATTACTATTAAGTATGCTAAAAACGTATATATATTCGCCTGATAAAATATGTGAAGCAATGCAAATAATACTCCTATGTTTCAAGTCAGCTGTTTGCGTGATTTTTTAAGAAGGCGTCAAATAATGTACCTAGTTCTTATGTAAGAATATCTAATATCAATACCATACATTGTATATGTTTCTACATTGAGATTCTATTAGAAAAGCAAAAAACCAAAAGCACATAAAATACAATATACAAAAATTAAACTATACTTAAATTAACTCATATAAACAAACAACGGACAGTAATAGCATATATAAGTTATCTCAAAAAATTATTATTATCATTTTGACTCTATTAACCGTATACATCTATATATATATTCAAGGTCATGATGGACATGAAATAAATGTAGGAAACATTCGAATAAATAAAATACAAATTTCTATGTATTACAAATCTTTAGTGTTTAACAAACGATTTTAGAACCAGAGTTTGGCGAGTTTTACATAAATTGTTATTATAAGCTTATATCCATTATTTTAATGACATATATTGTCATATATATGTTTTCAGTACACTCAGCTATCGGAGAAAGAAGTAAAGGCTCTTCAAAGAAGATATGAAGACTTACTGGAGAAGATCCGCCCAAATGCCGTCGGATTGGTTGACGCATTCGACTACAGAGATGAAGTTTGTATTTTACTTATAGCAACTATTAGAATCTAGACCTCAAAATACCTCAAGAAGTGAGAATGTAAAACCCATTAAATTATTACAAAAAATAAATAATAACTTTATTTTTAAACAGGTACTACATTCAACTCTCGGCTCATATGACGGCTTTGCCTACGAGCATTTGATGGAAGAAGCAATGAAGAGTCCACTTAACGGTGAACCTGTGAATCAAAGTTTCCATAAATATGTGAAACCATTGATGAAAGGAAAGATATAGTGAACATATATGGATACACAATAAAACTTAAGTTGGAACGTTGGAAAAGTTGCTAAAATATTTAAATCGGAAATTACTCATAAATATGTACAAATTGTACTAAATAATATATTTTTATATTGTGTTTTTCTTATACTTTAATAAATAAATTTATTTTATATTGTATCTTATTATTGAAACAGCTTGCCAGCCAGTGGATTGTCAGGAGAAGGTGATAAAAGACTTTAATTAAGAAAATTGCGCGGAAAAATTTAAGCATACTTTTGTTACGATAACAACTTTTTTTTCATTTCATTCAAACTTTTTTTATGTAACGTTATGGCGTTTGACGTAAAATTGACAGAATGCGTCTTGTAAATATCGTCAAAGAAATGAATATCGTTTAAAATAAATGAATCGGAGTTATTATATTGATAAAATATATATAAAATAATTACAGTTGCTAATTGACTGTGGCATTAATCTCGAAAATCAATGTTTTTCGCATGGCCAGGTATATGTCGCCTGTTCCCGTGTCGGAATACCAACAAACTATTTATATACGCGCCAGAACAAACAAAGAATGTTGTGTATAACTAAGCATTAGAATAATAAACGCTTTGTTTCTGAAATATTTTTTAGTTAATTATACCAATTCAAAATCAATATTCATAGCTAAGACAGGACAACGACCAGTCATAGGTTCTGCTACAAATGACAATTGATTTTATTTAATGAAATAATGTAATATAATTAAAATTTATACCTACATATTTATTAAAGTCCAAGCAAACAAAATATTATATTCGAAATGGCCACTTTTGGCTTTTCTAAAGCTATTTAATCAAAGAGATTCTATGGATGCCACGAATCTATGGATTTACGCACTATTTCCAGGGGAAATTTAGCCACTGCTTGCTCCAAAGATTTGAAAGACGAAGTGTTGTTGCATCTATTGATAGTACGATGTACGAACATACGGCTGATGTCAAGCTTCCATACCCACTTTGAACAAAGCTAACAGTCCTAATTTCTTTAACACCCCATTCTATATTGTCATTTGATAATGAACACGAAAAAATATGTGAAATGACGCAAAATCAAAAGAATTTTTTAAAATAATATACTTTCGGGTTCCAAATTCAAAATAATTAAAAAGTTGCAAAAAAAGGAAAAGTTTTTATGTAACAGCATTTATGGCCAGACTAGTTTGTGTATGTAGCAAACTGCACCAAATATATGACAGGATGAGACATAAGAACCTAACAAACCTACGAATCCCTAAACCCTACAGATGTACACACGTGAATAGTAAATATTTAAATAAGTACGGTATATCGGCACCATGAGACCTAAAGTAACAGTCAGAGCCCTACTACGGGTAGGATCATAGGTGGGGGGATTATCTTAAAGCTATCGGACAGGCTCACCACGATACTTGATGATTTATTCTTATAAAACAATATCTTAATTACTACACCTATTCACACATAAATAATATAATTCTTGTCAGCTGTCGGTGTATCGAATCTTCAGTTGTTAAAATTTGGAACAAGCACGTTAGCCGGGTCAGCAGTTGGTCAATATTCAAGTGAAATCGGAATTGAAATTAAAAGACCCAGAAGGTAGAAAAAAGCTATTTAATCTCCTTTCTGAAATAAGAGACGGGAACTTTTGTTGTACTAATTAGTTTTCATTAGTACCTAATATATATATATAATATAATAATTATAGTACATAGTAAATTTCATTAGTTACATAGATTCGATTATAAATAACATAAAAATAAACCGTTCAATTGATCCAGTTTAAATTAATCAATAAAACATGATATTTTATTGCTCCAAGTTCATTATTCATCCTATAAATTTTAAGTCCGTTTAATTTATTGGTCATTTGGAGCAGATTTCTGATATTTCTTCCTTTGATTCGTTATGAGATATTATTGTAAGTTTTATATTTTACTTTCAATTTAATAACTAGTTATATACTTTAACAACGTTTAATATACTATTGAATTTTATAAATAGCTCGTTTTTAAACGAAATTATGTCGCCTGTATTATGTCAGTTCAAAGAGGCTTCATTGATAAGTAATGTAGCCTTCTTTGCTGTTACTGTGGCTCGACGGCCAAGGAGGAAAAAAAAATGTCCGTTTACACCGACCATAAGAAAGCATCCTCGTCAGGTCGGACCGAAGACGCCATTGGGTAACGTATAACTTTGTAAGCCTGATTCAGGGTGTGGTCATGGTTTTTGCCGTATATTCTAAAGGTAAAACATAATGGTAAAAGTTATGATTTTACAATTACTTACTGCCAATTCTGAAATCAAGAACGTAGAACGTACGAGAACGTTCGTTGAAGGACCCTAACCGTATCGTGAGACTTAGTTTCTGATGACGTGTGGTATCTATACAATATTAGTCCATATGTATACTACATACGAAATAAATAAACTTGATTCACAAACAAGTATTTTTATTAGCGTAATCCTTATTTATGTGTCGATCTTCTAACGAATGAGCTAAAATAAAGTTGATAATTTATGAGCTCTCGTATAAATTGATTAGAAAACATTTGTAGAGAAAATAAACTTTTTATTTCTTAATAATTGCGGTAATAAAATACAAGAAATTTGAGTCTACTGTTTTCAAATATATTTATTTATTTAAGGAGTTGTTATTCGAGTCATTTTAATCGATGGCATCTGATAACATTCAACGTTTGAATCGCATTTTTAAAAAACATTTCGTTTAGCAAAATTCATTTTACAAATTATAACGATCATAAATTTTTTTTGCAAAACTTGAGTAGCTATTGTTTATTAATCATAATATGACACATTCTAGATACATTTGAAGTGTCATTATTTTGACGACGTTTACTTGACAATATTCTGTTAATGTCAATTATCAACATCATTTGAGAACTTTCATTGATCTAGCAAAGACAAAGTAATTACTTGAAATTCTCTTTGGATCTTGCGATTGATTACGCGTCTTCAGTAATAAGAGAAAACTCGAAGTAGGCTCATTTATTTTAGTAATTCAACTCACAATTTAATCGGATACTTTCTTTATCTGGTTATAATTTATTATAGCGTTGTGTTGCTAAAATTAGAGAATAAAATTAAAAGAAATTGGATACCATTTTTCTAATAAAATCATTAATTTCGTCTACTTCCGCCCACATGGTGATATTATGGTATAAATTAGCAATTTTGTTTGACATAGATTATTTATATCATGCAAATGAATTAAATAAAAATTCAATTTTAAAAATAGTTAAGTCCTATATATAAGCTGTTCAAGAAACTTCTTTGGTCTTTCCCAATTAGAGACGGAACATTTATTACTTATTATACTACTATTTGATAGTAACTAAAGTATACGTTAGAAAAAAATCGGCAAAGTCGAAAATAATTAGAGTTGATCAAAAATTTGTGTCGCATAACCTTTTTAGGTATGGGCCTCACATATCTGTATTTGTTATAGGACAATTAATTACCACGCTCAAAACCATAAACCATATACATATATATATACCATAGTGAAATTATAGTAGTATTACTTCGATAAAAATATGTATTCGTAATACCAATTCATAAATTTAAGTCAAAACTCCTTGCCAAAAATTGCACTAATAATAATTGTATCGATCTGTGATATTAAACTGGACTGAATAACATCGATTGTTCTTATTAGACGGTTGCCCTTCAACGGCAAGCGTCTTTCGAAATAAAAAACGTACTAAATAAAAAAAACACCTTTTAAATAAATTTCGTCTTTTTCTGAGAGATTGTATTTATGATCACAAACATGTTACATACAAATTTTTCGAAATTTTATTTCGTTTCATTAATTGGATAGATAGTTACTTTGAAGAAAAAAAATTCATTTTATCTTATCGCTACTAAGATTATTACACAATTTCATTAATTTATAATATAATCGTTATAATATATTTTTGTTATTAATGGCTTCAAATTTCTTCGAATCAACCGTGGTAGGATCAACTAGAAAAAGATGGCGCTTACCGGAAAAATGTGACGGTATTTTTTTTACAACGCCGATAAAGAAGTTTCACTTCAATAATTATTATGAATATACTATGCTGACTTTAAATGTTTTTATGGATCTAAGTTCCATTCTGGGAAAACAATACTATAATACGTAGGCAACATCTCCTTACGGGAATATCGTGAGTTTGTCGAAAATGTTTAAGCACCGCTTACTAATTTAGACTTACAAACTCCAATTTAAATTATTCTTGATTAAAATTGAAACGGTACTTTTAAATCCTTACACGGGACTTGAACACAATACAGTCACAGCAAATACAGTCTTAATTCTAAAAATGAATATTTCGGCTGCATACCTAAAAAAAAAACAGTGGCGCTAGTCTGGGCCTCAGATTTTTGTGTCTGTTTTAAGATTATTTGTCTAATGAGTAGGTGATCAGTGCCTGAGACACGCCGTCGACTTTTTAGCCTAAGGCAAGCCGGTTACCTCACAATGTTTTCCTTTGCCGTTCGTGTGAATGTTAAATGCGCACATAGATAGTCCATTGGTGCACGGGGATCGAACCTACGACTTCGGTGTATGATAGTCTTACGCTGCAGCCACTAGGCCAACACGACGCAGCTGAATATCTAACTATACATTATCGAGTATTGTTATAATTAACCTAAATATTTATCTTTTCAATCTGCACGATTCCGAACGGTATCTTGGATAAAGGTCATTTTTGCAACTCACGGTAAAAGGTGTAAAATTGTACCTAAAAATACAAATCGTTACATAGTTCATAAGCATTATTTTGAAACAGCATGTTATAGCTATGAAATTGTCTAATATTAATTAAATTCATTTTAAGCAGATTATTATTTCTTTTAATGAGTCATCAGTTCATATTACTATAATGTATTTTCACTTTTAAAACGATAAAACAGTTTTACATTTTTATTTAGGTTCTATACGTCTTGTAAAGTAATTTTTTAACACCACCTAAATTACTGTAGATTAATTAAGCTACACGATAAATATCACTTTTTTAAAAAACGTTTCTAAATATGCTAATACGCTGTCTTTTTAAATTATTTTGGCATATGTCAAATAGTTCAACATTATACTTTTTTTATTAAAAGAAAGAACCAATATAATAGTTCAATTAATTTTTTTATAAACAACGTTTTCAGACACAGGGACCAAACTTTTTTTAAATTGGTTTTAATTTTTAATGATTTTTATTATTACAAAATATAAATACTGTATGTTTGATTCTTATGGTTACTAATAAAACACTTATGAAATACAAGAAATAAATGAAGTCCTAATAAACCCGATATGCCTTGTCTCCTGATTTTTTTATTACGATTCACGATTCAAGTTAAAAAAAAACATGATTTATTCGATTTAATAATCTTTTAAGTTCGTCAACTATATATATATATATATTCAGAGTTGAGACTGAGCACGTAATATAATATACTGTATGTCAAAATCAAATACATTTTTGACAGTTCCTGCGCCCATAAAGTACGACCCCAAAAATCTGCCAGGTCTATAATTTTTCGTTGTGTAATTAAATTTTTTATCATCTAAGAATTGGTGCTAATTAGTGCTATAAGCTCGACTGTCATTAAATATTATTAACGTTTTAACGAGGCCTGGGAAGCAGCTTTATTAATTTTTTAAATTTTATAATTGACTGGTTTGGTTGGATCTTCTCATAAAATAACAATTTCCCATAAAGAACTTATGTTTTGGAACCTTTTAGTTTGTACAGTTATTTTATCTTCAAGATCAGTAGGGAAACAGCCACTATATCGTACATTATATATATGTTATATGTATTAAGTTAGTAGTCAATTTTGGCATCGCTCACTAGAGACGCGAACAAAGCGGCATCTAATGAACGGATATCACATTGACCTAAAGATAAGGTGTCGGTACAGTTAGCTGTTGACCGGGTCAATATTCGGTCATAAACAGATCTAACAGCTGATAAAATTTATTGGTTATTAAACGGATATGGTGACGTTTCTGAATGTTCAAAAAGTAGTTAAGAACTAAGGTGTACCTGTGCCTCATTAGTTGAATAAATAATTGTATTATTTATATTTTTTTATCAAATTCTATTTGTACAACTGCATATGTTTTGAAATAATAATGAAACGCCAAACATTAGCTAGTAACGAGCAAGGCGTGACGAATAATAGCAATGGTCAGAAATCCGTGTGCCCGTATTGAATTCTTCGAGAACTCGCCATTGCTACAAAACCAAATATGAAATAAATATATATATATATAATATTTTTTTATAGGCTGTGAAGTTTTGCCGGCCTTGCTTCTACAATTGGCATGTCCTAGAATATTTTTCAATCCAACAGTTTCGTTGAAAATGCACATCAAATAATTTTTGGGTTTGATTTAGAACATTCTAGTACTAGTAGTAGGACTGACATGTATGTGTTGATGGGGAACAGGGTAGAAATTCAATTTCTGAAATTGCGCTATTTTTACTCCAACAATTTTATGAGCTGAGGGCGCGAAGGTCGTTCACTGGTTGTACGGCTGGTTGTGGCGGCGAACTATGTAGTTGTTTTACTCTAGAATATGGAAATTTACTACGACTGGTGAGAGAGGAAGTCATCGGCAAAATTAATTGCATCTGTAAAGCATTAGGAAGCAGTGTTGGCTTCAGCAAGCAAATCTCATCCCTGAGGTCGTAGGTTCGATCCCCGGCTGTGCACCAATGGACTTTCTATGTGCGCATAACATTAGCTCGAACGGTGAAGGAAAACATCGTGAGCAAACCGGCTTGCCTTAGACCCAAAAAGTCGACGGCGTGCGTCAGGCACAGAAGGCTGATCACCTACTTGCCTATTTAATTAACAAATGATCATGAAACAGATACAGAATCTGAGGCCCAGACCTAAAAATGTTGTAGCGCCATTAATTAATTTATTTTATTTTTAAACCATTAGGAAGCCGTCATGAAGAAATATTTTTGAGTTCTGAGGTAGCAAGAAAAATATCGGTTCTCACATTTGCCACCATTTGAATCCGCCACTACTAATAATTAGGCGCATCCTCAAAACCCTTTTTTTAACTTTTGTTCATTTATATCAGCGAGCATTCTAAGGGTCCCATAATTCCTTTGTGAAGAGTGCAGCGGTAAAAAGTTTTTTTTTTTAATGAAAAGCAACATGAACAATGGAAGAATGTATTGGCAATAATAATGTGAATTAAGCAGTGTCGTACGGCTGCTAGTAAATAAGTAAACGGCGCTGATAAGTTAAAAGGCTAGACTGTTAATTGAACGGTTTATTAAGAAGTTTGATCGCCACAACTATAAATTGAAAATTGTAAGAGCGTTTTTTACCATTGAAATCACGACATTGTGGTTAACCTTGATTTTTTTGGATATCATGTGTTATTTTTTACTGCTACTACTATTTTTTATGCCGGAACTAATGTGTGGTTAAAAATGAGATGAATTTACATTAATATAATATTTAATAATATTATCTGTTGTTAAATTGCAATCTTGGTAAGCAAGTATGACCAATTTTTTTATTTCTATTCATACAATTTAAATAGCTACGTTTCGTGATATGATAGCAGAGAATATACAGGATATCCTGTTCTTAAAATAGACAAATATAAGTAAAAGAAATATTTTAGTAAGAAACCATTTATTCTAAATAAATATTAAATTAATAAGTTATATAAATTAATAAATAGAATGTTGACATTGCAAATACACGAAGACAAGTTTTGTAAGTCGTCTTAATGTCGTTGCTTTAATTTACTAGCTTAAATGGATTGGGCATTAGCTTGAGCTGAGCCATGTCCTGATGTGTTTGCTGAAGAGTTCACTACTCTGTATCCAGCGTATACACCTTGGGTGTTAGCTGATGAGGTGGCGGAACCCTGGCCAGATGTTTGAGCGTTAGCTACAGTGCGAGACCCACCGTAAGGGTTGTAAACGTTTGTTCTCCATGAACCCAAGTTGGCTCCATTGTTGGCAGAAGAAGAAGCAGATCCGAATCCGTTTGTGTTGGCTGTTGACTTTAGGCCTGTTCCGCTGATATCGGCATTAGCGTTTGCGTTACCATAACCGAATCCTTTGGTGTTGGCGGCAGATTTGACGGATCCAAGACCAGTGTTCGCTTCAGAGTTGGCAGTTCCAAAGCCCTGAGTGTTAGCTACGGTTTTAGCTACACCTGCATCATAACCGTATGTCTTCGCTGCAGAGTTGACGTAACCACCGTTAATGTTAGCATTTGCGTTGGCAGAGCCCTGACCAAGAGCGTCAGCGGATGATTGAGCATTTCCATAACCAGCAGTGTTTGTCTGTGCGGTAGATTTAGCTAGGCCGCCGTTTGCTTGGCTTGAAGCTTGGGCTTGGCCGAGGACAGAGGGAGCGACCATCGAGGGGGTACTATAGAGGGTTCCAAAACGCCACGAGATGCCTCTATGCTCAGCGGCTTTTGCAGAAGCAATGGCGTTGTTGATATCTGCGTTTGAGTTTGCTGAACCGAAGCCTTGACTATTTGCGGTGGCAACAGCTGATTCATAGGCATTGTTAACAGTAGAAGAAGCTGAGCCATATCCGCCGTTGGTCTGTGATTGAGCAGAGGTCAAACCGAGTCCTCCCTGAGACCTTGTGTTTGCGGCACCGAATCCCTGAGTTCTGGCAGAGGTGATAGTGTTGCTAAGGCCGTTGTTAGCATTTGCGGATGCTGATCCTTGTCCTCCGTAAATGTTTGCATTTGAGGTTGTTACGCCATAACTACCTGCTCCACGGGTTTGGGCGGAAGACTGAGCTGAACCGGCACCGTCATTACTCACTGTTGAGATTGAAGATTCTGAATCTCCGTTGACGATAGCAGAAGATTCAGCTTTAATTTGTCCTGCAGGTAATTGATATCTCATCTGTGCTGGCAGTTCAAAGTTTTGTTCATACATAATGGCAGCTGGTTGAGGGATTTCGTAATAAAATTTCGGTGCGTTTTGAGCTTCAGCGACAGCTTTGGCTACTCCATATTGAGGAGCCTCTGGACCGTCAAAAACCTCAGCATTTGCTACAGCCTGTCCAGGAGTAGCTTCACCAAAGCCATTTCTTGCAAATTGAGTGTCAGCCGATGAAGCAGTACCATAGGCCTGGAGCACGCCGCCATCAGAGGTAGCTGACCCCGTTGCACGCCCACCATAGCCGTTCGCAAAGGCTTGTCCCACTGAGAACCCTCGTCCATCACGGTATAAGTAACCTGTACCAAATATCAATTTATATGAAAAATTGTTCATAAGTAATTAGCTGATCTACAGTGTTGATACACACATCCTCAGAGTTGAGAGACGTAAGCCAATATTTTATTAGGAATCAATAGACATTACAAATTTTAAAACTATAAAAAAATCGTAAATATATTAAACTCACCGTTTATAAGGGCAGGGCTACATTGAGCCAAAGTGACACAAGCCAGAGCTAGGAGGAACTTTGCTGCCATGGTGTACTTGATCGGAAGCAGATGTCGAGTGGATGTAGAGAGAGCATTTCTCCGCGTTTATATACTAAGAAAGCATCCACCACTCTCGCGCATTCGCCTAACAACTGAACTCGAACTTCACCTAGAAATGTTTCCTTGATCGTAAATTTCGGCTATATGTTACGGTAGATTAATGAGCTAGTTCAATCGAGATTTTAGCCAATGATTATGACAGGTTGACGTTTAAATGCAAGATCGAGGACGCGGTGCAATGACCGCATATTGCGAATAAAATAGACTAGAATATACCTAATTAATTCAGTATACCTTTTTCAGAACAAACCTAAAAATTAATTTTAAAGAGGTTCATATTATAATTTTTTAATGAAGACTGAAAACGTCTACTACGCTAAAGATTACCCATTCTTAATAGGCCGGCAACGCACTCACTACCCCACTGGCATTGAGAGTGTCCATGGGCATTATCACTTAACGCCAAGTGAGCATCTTGCCCTGTTACAAAAAAAAATCCACTTTGTCAATATTTAATTATTTCATAAGTTTTTATTACGATCTTTTATAAAAATAGTTTAATTTATACTATAAATGTTTTTAAACTTGTTATTTCTAATTAATTATGTTTGTGATCGTGTGTGAGTTTTTTGGTTTATACGTTTTATATTGAATACCAGTCTCTATAAAAGCAACTTGTTTACATTATAACACATTTATGTTAAAGGGTTGGCAACACACTCTCGGGCCTCCAGGCAGTGGATTTAAATAGCTGGGTATGTTAGTATGTTATTGAGCTGTATAAATTTACATAGCCGGTGAGCCCGTCTCTGTGTCTCTTGTACTATATACAAATATTTAGAGTAAAATAAACCACAATCATTACACAATTACTTGTACAAACATACATTAATATTATTGTTACCCTTTAAGGGTGTTGGTGTCTGAACGTAAACTAGACCTCAAACCACAAAGGGTTTGACACCATCACTTTAATTGTTAATTTCAATAGTAGCAAGAAAAGATACCAAATCTTTGCGTCAAAGCACAACGAATATTTGGTAAATGCTTAACTGAGCGTTATTGCAAATATTTCTTAGTTATTAACCGTGTGTATAGGTGTTCCGGTGAAGGAAAGATTCTTTTGGGTTGATGATGGCTCAATTTTTCAACGAACGATACGTAGGCGTAGTTTTAAATATTTTTAGCATCGACTCTCACTTGAAATAAGTTGAATAACAAGCCAATAGCCATTTCTTTTTAGATATATTGATAACAGCAAAACGTACTATAATGTTATGTATATATGAAATCATCATTAATATTAATGAAGTTCCTACTACATATTACAGCTGTGTTACATGGGACATAGGGCAATTCTTTGTTATCATTTCTTCGATGGATTCATTTCTCTGCGAAACTAATATTACAATTAATTTATCCGGGAATGGAACTAAAATTTAACGGAATAAATTACATCGCTTGGAAACAGTTCAACAAATATTTAGACTAGCATTTTTGTTCCATAGCTGCTTTTAATATTACAATAAAGTTTCAATTTCATTCAACTTTCACTATCATCATATTGTAAATATAGTTGACATTGACATTTTACAATGTACGAAGCCAATCTAAGTACTTCAAAATGTATGTACAATTACATAGAGTAATGAACAATAGAAAGTTCGAATATGTAGCTCCGCGTGTTCGATATTTCTTATCTTCCTTTTGAACTAATTTTATTTGTAGTAACGTAACTAACTAACGGCATGAAGGTAATGAATATTAAATCTAATTTAATATATTTGCTTCATGTGGCAGAGTACCATTATTGCTGGCAGTATTTCCTGGTGGTGTTCATGAGCTAAAGTTTCATACAAAAGTACCAAGACAGCATCGTTATTACTTTATAGTTCAATTTGTGATAGGCTTAATAAATAACGGAATACGTACGAATGGAAATTGTTCTTTATATCATAACTTTAGATTTAAAATAAATAATTATAAATGAACCCACTGTAATATAATAGTATTTAGTATTAGTAAAAGGGAATTTTTATATATTCCTATTTATAACGAATAAACAAAAAAGTGTGGTAGTAGCCCGATTTAAAGAGTTCTATGCTGCAATATTATCCCTGAGTAAAATAGGTAACGTAAAGTAACTTTTTATACTGTTATCAATAATAATCTACCAAATCGAAAGTATGGTATTTAATCGCAAAGTGATCTCTGAACTGTTGTAATCTATAAAATATGCAAATTGTCAAAACCGTTTGCAATTTATTTGCGATGGCAACTATTAATTATACACGCGGTTGATCGATGAGCGTAATGCGAAACTAGATTTGCCTACTTACCTGTTATTCTTTATTTTCTTTTTCGAAAGTGGTTTTATAACTTTATTAGGGTTAGAGTTATGCAAATACGGTGTAGACAATTACATAGATAGTAAAAAATCAAGTAGATAAAAGTCACACTTTTCAAGGAAATAGTCAAGAGGGCTATTCCCATGAAAAGTGTGACTTAACGTATTGAATTTTGAAATATGGGAGTCACAGTTCGTGTGACGTTAGTGTGGCGCAAACGACCGGGCAAAACAGGGGTTCACCGGAAAGTCAAACTGCTCAACGATACTTGGAAACATCAACTCTGGATTATTCATATTTAAGGGACTAAGTGGGTCTCTCGTAAATAATACAATATATACAAGATATCGTAATTAAACATATTAAATTGTTGCCTTGTTATGTTGACGCTAGTTTCAGGCCCCAGAATATACCTGTGTTGTGGGCGACCAACCCCCTAACACTAAATTTAAGTAAGTAACAACAAACTCATACTGCGGACAAATTCCGAAATCGTACCGAAGTTTTATAACTACATCGCGCCTTCTCATATTTGGTCTCTCACATGAACATGTACTGTTTTATGTTTGAATTAAAAATAAGTATTCTTCGTTTACTCGCGTATATATATATATTTATCAATAAATCAAAATACTTTTATTCAATTTAGATGCGTCTTAGCGCTTGCTTATGAATGTCAAAAACATTCGTGAAATAAAAAGACTACGCCATCTCATTAAATAAGAAGAAAGTATAAAAAAAACATTGGAAGCAGAGAATTAAACTCAACAAAGTGACTTCAATTGTTTATGGTATTACAGTAGCTCTAAAGACAAGTAAGACGCAGTTATAAAGAGGCATTTCACAAAAAAATAATAAATGTCATGTGAATTTCGTAATTCAGCAGCAATAGGACTTCACTCAAGTAAAAGAAACTGAAAGCTAATAATGTTTAGTCTACTGAGACTATACTGACTGGAGTGTATTCAATTTCAAACTATAAACGTGTGTTACGTTCTCTTTAAACTGTTGGAACTAATCTAGTTGTGTCCTTTTTTAATCATTCCATTTATAAACAAGACACAATATCGCCATTTTGACTCTTCGAGTATACTTGAATTGCTAGAATTTAAAAGTATACATGTTGCACTATTTAGCGACCAACATCGTAGGCAGCGTGGCCGAGTGGTCTAAGGCGCTGGTTTTAGGCACCAGTCCGAAAGGGCGTGGGTTCGAATCCCACCGCTGTCAAACTGTTTTGTATTATTTTTTTTAATTTATCAAAACGTAAAATGAATAATGAAAAAATTCCACGAAGCACCACATATTATTCAATTACTTTTATATAGTAATAAATTTATAAGCGAAAAAGTTCTTTATGTTATATATTTTATCCACAAATTGTTGGATATGGTTCATTGATGGTTTTTATAACAGATTGACAGTTACTGTCAATCAATAATCGGTGATATAAAAGATAATTAAAAATTGTTTTAACAGCAAAAAATATCAATTAGTCTACCCAGAGATTTCGGGCTTCTTTTGTGTATGTAACAACGTCATATATAATTTTTCTTTCTATATATTCTGATTTTTGATGTAGAATTATTTGAACATATTTTGTCTTTAAATAAAGAAATTTATTAAAACTAGTCGAAGTTGATTCACAAATATTTTAAACATAATCTTTTATACAACGTTATCAAATGTCATAATTTGACAATAAATTTGACAATACTGCCAGTCATTGCGACTCCTGACATTTGGTAACACTTGTTTGTTTACCTTTTTTCATTATTGCTAAATACTAAATCTGGTAAAGGTCCTTTACCTTGCTGAAATGAGTATTGATGAGTTTTTCACAGACTTCAAACGCGATATTCAAGAAATAAGAGAGTGTAGAAGAAAGACACTGCGAGCAAGAAAAAAATATAAAATGAGGTTCAATCCTCTAAACATGCCAGACGATACTTTCAGACAATACTACAGATTTACTAAGCAGAACATGCTAAAAATTGTTGATTTACTGCGAAATGATCTAGAAGTGGATTTGCGTGGGGGTGGAGTTCCAGTTGAACTGCAAGTGATGGCAGTTATTAGATATTGGGCTCGGCATGGGGTTCGTTAAACGAGTGAATAAACATTATTCGTTAAACGAGAAGGAATATATTGCTATCTAATAAAGACAGTAACAAATTCCATTTATTGCAGATCCAAGAGAACTGTGCTGACGTCCATGGAATAAGTCAGCAAACGTTGTCGCGCTTAGCTCAAAAAGTTTCTATTGCATTATGTTGTAAAAGTTCTCAGTATATTAAAATGCCAGAAAATTCTACTGAGGAATCAACCATTATGCATCAATTTGAGGAAATAAGTGGCATGAAAAACATAACTGGTGTCTTAGATTGTACCCATATAAAGATACAAAAAATAAGTGACAATAATGGTCAATCTTTTATTAACAGTCAGGGACAGTACTCAATTAATACACAAGTATGTACAAAACTTCTTACGTCATGTTAAACTTTTATTTACCATTTCTAAAAGCAAATAGTTTCTATTTCTAGGTTATCTGTGATGCCACTCTCAGAATACGAGATATTGTATGTCGCTGGCGAGGAAGTACTGACGATGCAAGGATATATAATGAAAGCTCAATAAAGAGGCGTTTTGAAGAAAATGAATTTTTTGGAAAACTAATGGGTGATTGTGCATATCCCTGTTCTTTTCATCTACTCACACCAGTTCTGAGACCTATAACTGAAGCAGAAGAAAGATATAATCAAAGTTTCTTTGAAACTCATAATGTTGTTCAACAATGCATGAATGTTTGGAAGGAAAGATTCCGAATTTTACAAGATGTCATTAGAGGCTCATTAAACACAGCCAAAACAACTGTAGTTGCTTGTGCAGTACTACATAATATAGCAATGCAATTAAATGAACCTATTCTTGAAGATACAGGTTTGCAGTTGTTTCATTTATTTTAATACTCATATTAACGTAAATAATCATTGTACAATTGGCTGGGTTGGACTTGAGTTTGTGTCTCAAAATTGTGGTCATAGAATTTTTTAACTTATTCTAAAATTTATTTTGCAGGTCTAATGGAAAGTGAGTTTGCTATGGTTGAAGAACCAAATTTATTTGTTGATGATGTGAATGAGATACACAGAAACCAGTACATAGAGGAGTATTTTAGTACATAAGTAAAAATTATTATCAGCAGGACTCAGTTTTCGGATATACATAATATTTCTTAGGGCAGAAAAAGAGTTATTTATGACTAAATGCAGTTTAGCAGTTAACTTAATATAGTTTAGTAGTTATTTATGTCCCATTGGTATCGCTATATTAAGTTTACACTGTATTCAATTCTTACACTCAAATTTCCGCACTTCAGATATAATAGACAAATACATTAGTGCCTAGTTAATATCCAAGAATCAAAGCCATGCCCACTTGATTGAAAATCACAAACTTTCACTAATCTGCTTTCTGCATATTCATTATGTACTATAATTATAGCATTTTTTATTTGTGGGTGTTGTCTTGTATTATAATTTATGAACTGCTGTATGTTTTGCCAAGGTATAAATTAAACAAAGCCTTTCTTATTGACCTGTATATTTACCTAAGTGTAAAGGAGTGTATTTACAAGGTGGACATCCGTGTTTACCCTACCTTAACTTAGACATTAGTTTAAAGATAAAATTGCTTCTTTTCATTCCATTGCCCTTTTAGTAACAAATTATTGTTAATATATTATCAAATCCATTAAAGACAGAATTGTATAGTACAAAAAAGTCATATTTGATATAGGATACAGTACACAAACTATTTAATTAGTTTAAAATCATATGTAAGGATACATATCATATACATACATCAACCATATAAAGTTGTGATTGAAGCCATAAGCAAAACCACTAAAATTTCGCACACAACAATTTTTCCAGGTGATACAGATCACTTGTATCAATTAATATATGAGAATAGGTACTTTTACACTAAAGATTCAATGTGATTATAATATTAAAACTTTTTTGTCAACTGTACCTAGACTCTGATATTAAATAAAAAGGCATTGAAATAATTACAATATGAAATCAAACAGCTGCCAATTATAATTAGATTATTACTAAAGGTATTCACATCAAAGCTTCTAATATTTTCTAGGAATACAATATAGATCAAATATTTTGTATAGGCCTTGATTATAGGTGATATAAATGTGATGAAGTTTAATTTCTTATGCAATATATTAAACATTATATAGCATGGAAGGCCTATTATTGCCACTATTTTGTCAGACCTACATTTATTCGAATTTGTTTTGTTTTTTTTTGTTCAAATTTGCTATCTCTTGCTATCCAGGTGCTATCTCTTGCCAGTACTTGACAGCTGTCAAATCTTAAGATATTAAACAATTTAGCATGAGCCGATAGCTTTGTTAACTCTAAAGAAAATGTAATATAAATTTTAGTTCAACTTCATTGAAAGGTGAACCTAACATTAACAATTACAATTTTTTTTTATTAAATTATCATGTCAAAATAGAAATACAGTTTTTTTAGGAAATTACAGTTCTACGTAGGTTTGTATATCTTATATGATTTAGGAAATAATTATAATTTATATAATAGGTCAGACAAATTAGTGGTATTCAAGTCCGTGTCGCAAAAGTCTTTTACTGTCACATGTGCCTAAAGAGAACGTTTATTTGATTGATGATTTGGATTTGCTACAGTATACTTTTTGTCATATTGACAACTCTGTTACGACAAACATCATCTTGATGACTAATATGACAATTTTTGTGAATATATAATGTTCTGTTTCCATTCATACTTTGCCGATCTGAGTTTACTTCCATATAAATTTGTAAGACTTTTTAAGCGACGCTTGCACGTGGAGAAAATAGTCCCAGTTTATTATATTATCGTAAATGTCAAGTTGTAAACAAGAGTTATTTGGTGACTGATTTCAACTATTTATAACTTATATTATCCCTATAACAATATACAATTTACATTTACACTATGTGAGCGTAATCCATGCTATTGTGGGAATGTAAGCTTTTACTTGCGACCAATTCTAATTTTTGTTCATTACAGTGTGTTAGTGCTTAATATCAATTATTAATATATTACAGTTTAATATTAGCAATCGCTTAACAATGCCTCTTATAGTAAAATAATAAATTAATTGCCAGAAACTAAAGTAAAATAAAGGACTGGAAGTAAATTAAAAAGGTAGATTTTTTTCCAAATACAATATACGACAAAATTAAAATACGGTTATCATACTTTAATTTATGTTTATCGTAGTTATCTAAGTCATAGACATAACATAGACTATTGAAAGCAATCAGGTCGGTTTGCTTTCCATAGAATATATAAATGTTAATTGTTATTTCCCTAATCTCTATGGCTTAATTTATGATCAATTACTGACACCTGATGATGTGGCTCTTTTATTTATTTAATTAAAAAACATCGCGTTAATGTTTGTAAAAATGTGTGATATTTTGTATATCTATGACTGAGATGAACAATTATGTAAAACGATTACAGAGTAATAACATAGTTAATAGAATAAAAATGGCACAAGTCACAAAAATATTATAAAAAGTAGACTGGCTTGCACAACCTGGTTTAAAAATTATTCAACATACAGATTCAATGTAGAAAATAAGAATTGACAAAATAAAATCAGAATGGTCCTATTTTTACATAGGTATAGTTTAGTAATTTATTTTACTTATCTAAAGGAACATATAAAAAAGAGTAAAAGTATTTTATTTTACGGCAAAACATGATACAAGCATATATCAAAATCGTATATATTAAAAGTGTTATAATATATAATTTTTAATATTAAAAAGAATTTACAATTACTATTATTACGTTTATATGTACCATTGAAAATAATAAATAGGTAGCCATTTATCAAAAGCCCTTATATTTAATATTTGATAAGTTTGTAATTTAATACAAAAGACAATTCATAAGATTTTGAGATAGCTTTAATATAAATCAATTAGCCCTAAATACAGGATATTAGATTCATTATAGATTATAGAACAAACAAGATATGGACGATACCATAGACTATAGTCTATGAAAAACACTACGACACAATATTGGCAAATGTACAATTAAAAAGAAGCGAATGGCACATTCATTTTATACAGAAACTTACAAGATCTCCATTCAAATACAAAATTAGTTACACTCCAAACACTTATTGGTCTCGAAATATGAAGACATTGTAATATCGAGACTATCTTCACGATAGTTTAATATTTGGTCTTAATTGATATAATTTGTATGCAATTTGCATAATTCGATATTTAAACAACATTTTAAATGTACATGATTTGTACAGAGATGTACAATCAGTACAGATGTTGAAATTTTTAGTAAGAACACCGACCACAGAACATATTTAGCCACAGGATAATGTGTAAGGAAAATTATCAGTCATGTCAAAATTTAAAAACGTTAAAACAACGTGCGGCCATCTTGTTATCTGTTAGTTAAAAAATTGGTGGCATAGGATGTTCTGTATCGTCTCACGCATAAAATTCTCGATTGTTGTGACCTTTTCCATACGATGCTGCTGCCGGGCTTCTCTTAGGCTCGTCCAAAGCATATGAACCTTCATCCTTCTTTCTCATTCTATATACTATGAACATTACTACTAGAATCGCGCATAGAAGTCCTACTACGGCTCCACCGATTACGGCTGAAATTTAATAGAATTTGATTAGTTATAAGTAAAGGTAAAGTTCTCACCACACAAAGATAAATTTTAAAATCTTCTAACATTAATTAGCGAGTATTTTGTTAATAGAATAAAGTATCTAAAAGGTACCAAAAATAATTTGAAAAATTGTTTAGGCGTGGGCAGAATATTGCTAATACGGTACGATTCCTGGGTCATCAGGAGTGGCGTAACAATAGGGCCCAGGTCCAAGAGGGCCCATGAGGCCGCGAGCTCAAAAACTTTAAACTTTTATTTCATTGTCAAATATATCCAGGTTTCCTCACGTTTCCTTCACCGAAAAGCTAGCGATTAGATGATGAATGCATTGAGATGTTATGATCTATTGATGAATGCAATACGCATTGGTCTAGCGTGGGGTCTACAAACCATTTCCTTTCGCCTAAGACAGGAGTTATTATTGTGGTATTAGTGGGACATATACAACGTGTACGCTGAAAATCTCCAAATTTATTCAAATGACACTGAGTACAAATCAAAAGAAATTGCCACGGTCTCGGGTGGTATAGTTATGCCACTGGTCATTGGTGTGCTTTAAATAATAGTATATAAGCGAAAGAATGAAATGCTAATTCCTAAGTAATGGAAAACTTAAAGAGAGTGCCTACGTCGGGGCGTAACTCTGATGATTTAGGAAATCGCCACGCTTATAAAACTAAAAAAGCCTGAGTGAGAAATTTACAGCCTTGGTTAGTACACGTATGGAATTGTTTCAAGTAATTGTAATCTCTTCAAGTCAACAACATAGTTGTCTTGATATTGTCCCACACGAACCATATAAATACTATACTCACCAGCTAGTATGCCCGGTTGTGCGAAGAAGCTGGTTGCGCGGTCCTCGTGGGGCGTGTCCATGATCACCACACCGTTGTCCGCCGGCCGCGTCTCTGGCTCTAGGTTTGATCCCGCTTGACTTATTATATCCTGAAATTTAGTGAGAATAAAATTAGATACAGAACTTTAGAATAAAAACCTGGGTTACGGTACTGGGACCGCGATTTTAAGAATTACAATATTCTTGAAAATCTGCAGATTTAACAATGAGGACAATCGGAACTGTACAACCAAATTCAGGCACAAACAAATTTAATTTATATTTTGTGTAGTTCAATGTGTTCTCATAACACAATAATGTACTCAAGAAAAGTTATTATACATTCTTAAATAATATTTTCGGTGTTCCTTTGTTTGTATATTAACCACACCACAATTTCAGTTTGAATAATGTTCAAAACCCAATTTCCACCTCATCCATACAAATGATCCCCGATAAACAGGATAATTAAGTTATGTCATTAAACATTCACTTAGAGACTATAACTAATCCACTTACGGTTTCTCCAGACAAGTTGATGTCTCCAGAGATATCCGGGCGCGAGGGCTGATCCTCCCCCGCGCCGCGCGGTTCTTGTTCGCTCGGGTTACTTGACAATATCCTCGCTGAAATCGTATTAATTATTATTTGTCACAGCCCTACGCTATCCAGATCCATATCCGTTGAACCAAAATTAAAGAGCATACGATTGAAATATTTAAAAATATGTTTGAAGGGGATTCATTATGTAAACATTAAAAGCGTTCGATGACGAAGACTCGAAGATTATGCCAATTAAAGCAACAGATGGATCTAAGAAGGTGAAGATAAACATGCGAAATTTTAATGTTATGATTGATTTTTAAAAACGAGTGAATACATGCTCGAATGATCGAAACTTACCAAAATCCTTAAGAAAGTACAGGGTATGGATAAAAAGATTTTATAGGTACAACAAATACGTCCTGCAAGGTCAACAGTCAAGAGGAAACTGACGGGTTTTATCCGTGATAATAAGGGACTTATGAAAACTACGACTCAAAGCTGAATCACAAGGGTAATTAAAATTAATTAATTTATAAATGCAAAAACTCTTGACATATACAGGCTTATATGGATATACTTATCTACTAATCTATGATAAACTAGGTAACGTGAAATCATCTTAAAGTTTTATTGCAAAGTTACATCGTGTGGTCAAGGCGGTCTTCTATCAAGTTAGGTTTTAGTTCAAATAATAAAGTAGTACCTTTTATTATTTGTAATATCTTTACTTTTATTCATATTTAGAAGTTACTACTTGAAATTATTCAAACTAATTAGTTCAATTCCAGTGACCACAAAGATGATATCACATTAGCACGAATCCTAAGCGTTGATAGCATTCATATATTTGCATTAGATAAAAAATATATTGAATTGTATCCATTTTTTGTCAAGTCTTAGCGGTATTAATATTATTCAGAAAAATATGCCATCAACTGAACTAGTATAATATTAATCTGATCCTGGGATCAGATAGTTCTCATTAATCCAGAATGTTTTTATTATCTCCACTTACTAGGAAGTGTTTGGTTGAAGTAAGGACTATATCTTATCTATAATAATTCCTGTTCTAAGAAAAACACTTTTTGACCAGATTGAAGCGTGGTCACGATGACGCACGCTGAAAAGCACGCGAAACGTCGGAAAAAATGTAAAATGTAGAATTATGTAAATAATTACAAGTTTTTAATAATAATACATCGATTCAAGCCGTTCAAAAAGTTTATTTCTTAATGTGTAACAGCTATGTTAACAAGAGACAATACTATAATTCCTATTCTATATTATTTATGAGTGAACAAAAGAGGTCCCAACGCTCAAGATCCGCCAAATAATAGAAAAACGCAACAGAACCGGCATGCACGGCCTCTACTCACGACTAAATACATCGATGGGCTGCACTACAGGTGGGGTTAGAGGCTCTGATTCGTCCGGACTGGACGGATTCGTATGGAATATAGTGGGTATCGGAGCCTCCGTGGTTCGTGTGTAGTCTTCGTCATCCTCAGGCGCGTCTGGGACGTCACCTGAGCCGCGGCTGTCTTCGTCGTCGGGGCCAGGGCCGGGCCCGTAACCGGATCCAGAGCTCTCGTCGATCTCTACGCCCGAGCCGTCATCGTCAATGAAGAGATCCTTGTCGGAGGCGAGAGGACCGTCGTGCTGTATGTGGAGTGTCTCCGTCGGCTGGACACCGGCGGCACCGTCCTGGAATTGAGACATGCGTGTTATTGGCTAATAGAATACAATGGTTTTATTAAACATTAAACGCTTATTAAGAATAAATAGTTATTAATTAGTATAATAAACAATGAAATCGTTTTCATTTGTAGCCTAGAAGGTTCTAGAAGGTTTTAAGTGATAAAACGTACCTACTAACCCTGATTATATTTACCTGTAAATTCTATAAAAGAATTCGATTACGATGTTGTACAATCTTGTAGGCTTTTATGATACGTGAATTAATTAGCTATTACCTAACATAATGTTGAACAACAAAGACAAACAATCTAATATCGCTTATGAGCAAGTTGAAATAATTTTAATAGGTCATACAGTATTGATTTAGACTTAAGTATAAGAAAGAAAAACTCGGAAAATAGCGCAGTAAAAAGAACTACTAGAACCTCATTACGCCGCAGCCATGAATCTTAATTGCAGCAGGATGCGTACAAATGCACACAATCTATAGACGCGACCTACTTCCTGAATGTTCACAAATCTTCGCATATATATTAAAAACTATGAATAATGTTATAATATGTTATTATATCTATGACTAATGACGTGGTGACCACAAAACAGGCAAACAAACAATGTTTGGGTACAATGAATAACAGCGTATACAATTTTCAAATTTATATTAAAACACTGTACTCACCTGTACTTACGCACTAATAATATAAATTGTATGAATATTAGGCCTGATTGTTTGTTACCAAACTCGGGCAGTGCTTCATTTGGTTAGCCAAGTTGTACAGTGAGGGCGAAAGATCGATAGTTGTGGGTGTGGTGAGGGGAGGGGGAGAGATCCCGAAGGCTGTCCATAGATGCCGGGATAGAGGCTTCATAGGAGCAAGTTTCAAAGAGTCGTCGTAGGAGGGCGCTGGTTGAAATTTATCAAGTTATTGTTTATTTAAAAGAAATTGATCTATCTATATCACCAATTTTCATCGAACCTCGAGGAAAAAAACATCGATCGGCTGACGACATCGTAAAGGTTTCTGGGGAGAAATGGATGGATCAGATCAAAATGGAAAGTTCAGTCCGTTTACCCAAAAACATGAAGTGATGGATTTCCAAAACCCAACTGATTTCTATTATTTTATAAAATATTCATTATACTTTATATAATCTCAGACTGTATTGGCAGAGTACTTTTAACGTGCCACTCCAAGTGCATATCCAAGGTTGTAGGTTGGAACTCCGTGACCAATAGTTTTTCTGTGTGCATATTTTAACATATGCTCATACGGTGAAGGAAAACGTGAAGAAATCGGCATGCTTTAGTCCTAGAAATATAATTATAACTGCAACGAAGCATTATAATTATAATACTTAAAGTCATTGAAATATTTGTTAACAGGTAAAACTAACAGAACATCATTTAATCTTAGTTAAGCTCGGTTTAACTGTGATTACTGAAATTTATTGCAACGCACAGCGCTTGGTAATGAGAAAATATAATTTATCGACCGGAAATAAAAATATTGTTTTAACAAAACGATTTTACGATAAAGATTGCGAAAGATTTAGCGCTAACAATGACTCTCGTATCCTTGTGGATTTTAACATAAACGATATGCTAAGATAAGTTAAGTCAAAAATCGTTTATTCATATAGGTAACACACTGTACTTATGAAAGTAAAAAAATAAGAAATATAATATAATAATTAAATGTACCTAATTTTATATTTACTGCCAGTTCTGAAATCGAGGGCGTAGAACGGAAGAGAAGAACTGATAATAAACTCTCCGCCATTCTTTTTAGCCTATGAGAATAAGAAATTAGCGCAAATGCCTCCCGTGTGTCAAAAACCTAATATATTTTTAGGTTTTGGCATAGGTTAGGTTCTAACCTAAACCTAGAACTCTAGTTCTAATATACCACAGTCAAATAACTTTCACGCTAAAGAACGTAGCCAAAAGAGGTATTGAACACATTTTTTTATACACGTGTCTTTACTAAGACACCATGGAACATTACGATCTAGCCCAACTTAAGACAAATAAGTAATTTAAGTCTAACGTAATTTACTAAAAAGGATTTTTTACAAGGAAATGTCCAATAATACTACTTACAGTCTCTGTTAAAGGAAAAACACTCTGTTCTTGTGTTCTATTTTTTCACTCACTGTTTAGCACTTAATACTAACGTGCACTTACTATTCACTAGTTCAAATAATTTTGTGCTTTTCAGTCTTCTCACTAAGTTCGTGGTGTCAAGGAGTTGAATGCAGTTGAGTATTGAACACATGATAACAAGCACTTCATTACACGATTCCCTCACTAAAGTACTCGCTGGTTTTCTAGTCTGAGCTAAGCCGGGGTTCAAGCTACACAGAAGTCGCCCTACCTCGCTGTATTGTAATATGTAATATGTTATAATAGAGCTGCGCTGTTCAAGTATATTTGGAGCAACACAAGATCGTTAAAATTTATGTCCTGTAGAAATTACACAAATTTTATAGAAAATTAATTAATGAAAGTATCAAAATCGAATAGACCTGACGAAAATACATTAAAAGTTTTTGTTTAGGACACTGTATATTTCTGGGTGATTATGAGTAGAGAATGATATTTTTATATCGACATGTTAAGCCCGTCACTAGAACGCACCGGAAATGAGGGTGGGTTTATTAACGCGTTACCTGTGTCACTTTTAACCCCTTCGCTTTACGGTTCAGAGTTAGGATAATTTAAACTGTAAAAAAGTTACTTAATAAGCATTGTTCGCTTAGTGGCTTGAAACTCTCATACCTGAGGATCCTTAGATCATAGACTCAAACCCCGGTTGGGCACCGATTTATATTTCAGTCTATGTGCGTAACACTCTCTTGTAAGGTAAAGGATAACATGATAAACTGACATGCCGTGTTAGAAAAACAAATGAACACGAAACAGATACAGAAATATGAGTAGAGATAAAAGGTTAAAGCGCCACTGGTTTTTTTCTCACGAAAAATATCACACGTGCTCGTACGATGGAGCCTGAGGTTTGAACCAAAATTCGACGAGAGTCTGGCACAGAAGGTTGATCACCTAGTCTGTTAAATTAAACTATGCAATAACCGAGACCCGTTTATGGGAGGTCTGTGCTGGTTTATTAGGCAACAGATGAGCTTAGACCATTTTTTTATTTATATTTAGCCTTATATCAGAAATACAAAGTACATATATACATTTATGGTTATTGTTTTTCTTAATCTACGATAAACAATTCTGTGTGCTTACGGGAAAAGGTATCCCTTATTGTCGTCCATTTTTCTTTAAACCTTACCAATCTCGTCCTGGTCTTTCCAGACATATCCATAATCTATTGGCTTACCTTTTAAATAGCTTATCTGTTTATTTTATAGCCTCGTGATTGCCATAGTGTTACAATTCTGCTCCTCTTATGGTATGTCCAGCCCATTTCCATTTTAGTTGCTTTGTTTTATATGTAACGTCATCAAACCCTGTTTTATATATTAAATTCTTTTTACTTGTTTTGTTAATTCTTATTTTGTTTATTATCTTCTTTCCATGGCTCTCTGGATTATGCTTAATCTTTTACATTCTGCTTTGGTTAGTGCCCGTGTTTGGAAGCCGTATGTAAGAATTGTAAGGATGCGTTTGACTATTTTTCATAATATCTTTTAGGGACCAATATCTCTTCCATGCATTTCCAATTCTTCTGTCTATTTCCTTTGTTGAATCTATTGCGTTCTCATCTATTTTATTACTTTAGCTAAGATTATAAATAATATTTAATTCGGACCATAGTAATTCTCATTACATAAGTCCAACATACCTTTTATAAAGTATTAGTATAAGCTTCTGTAAGTAGCTAACAATGGCCACCTGCAGTGGATTTATGCGCGCAAACGTTCGCTTATTAAATCATGTTTTACATTGTAAAATATATAGGAGCAAGCGTTTTCCCACATTGAGATTAAGCACGTTGATATTAAAGTTTTGTTGACGATAAAACTATAAAGAATGTTTCGATCATTATGTTTAAATGTATTATTATTATTGTGTAAGATGTTAGACAGGTATAAATTTAACAACGATTTTTCTAGTAGATAATTAGAATCTAGATAATTTGTTTTAATAATAATGCAATAGTTTTTAATTCAGTTAATTATTTGGATTTAAAAATTCTAAGTTTTTATAACCCGCCAAAATGAAGTCAAAATGGCGCTGCATAAGTCCTTATAATGTAAACAAACGTTAAGTTAATTATCATTTCAGACGTATTATTTACTAGCATGCTACGTTATCGTCGTGTTATGTAACTGACGTATAACGGAGTTTTTGATAAGTTAATGATGAATTATTTTACTGAATAATGCTTTTTAAAATGTTTTATACAGATAAAATAATATAATAATAATATACTTTTTAAGTCGGCCGCGAAAACCCTTTATTGATAAAAACCGAATCACTAAGGGCGATAGTTAATTATTATTATAAACTTCCATCTACGTAGATCTACATAAATACATATTTATGATCGCCATGGCATATGTGTTTTACCGAGTGTAATTTAAAAGTTGTTACATGTAAAAACTAATTTAGTTTAATTGCGCCGTTAGTAAAATACTCATCTGTCTTTTCATCACAGCATAAACACAATTTGACAGAAAGACAAGAAACATTACTACAGTTTACATATAAGGCTATACTTATAAAATATTACATACTTGACACATTACACACTTATAAATTTTGAGTAACGATAGACAGTGTTGAGGAAGAGACCAAAACTTGAACAAAGCTCTTTGAAATCTTTAAATATGCGATGAATTTAAGAGGGTTCAAGGCTGTTTAAAACGCAAAATTTAATGGAATTCTGTTGTTGGATATTAAGAGAATAGCTACACTGGTTAGGCCTACATGTCTTCAAAGTAAACATAAAACAATAGTGTAAGAAAACTCTAACGGCACGTCCAGCAAGCAGCACTTAAAACATGTTTGTGAGGATTACCCAGCATTAGCTGCTAGAACATTTCTTTGTATCTATTTCTATGAAATCTCGCTGTCGGCCTTCACAGATCAGCTCGGGATGTTTTGGCAAGCGCTGCCGGAAATTGGCATTTTCCCACGACTATTGCAAGGGCGTCTCCTGCGTAGCTCGGACTTAGACTTGGCTAAACGGAAGCTCACTGGTATGAACGCGGTTTTTAACTTGAGTGTGACTTGACTTTGCCGCACCTTTTCGTCATTAGCTAACGTGATGGGATTCGTTAAAATGTGTGCAGTGTCTCCAATGGCCCCTGTCGGAAAGGGGGCCGCTGGAAGGTAGATACGATGGCTTTTATAATAAAAGGTTCTACCCTATTCGCGCTCAATCCACATGAGAGCGAATGATGTTGCCATTGTAAAAAAATATATAATTTATGGAACAGAGGAAATACTTGTAAATTAGCCTTTCAATACACATAGTACATTGTAAATAAGGTAGGAAATGTAAGAAATATGATAACTAAACTAAGACAGAAATAATATATATTCGACTTATCCGTCGCCGCCTAAATTTTAGGATTTCTTTTAATAAGCTTGTAAGGTATATTTTACATATTCCATGACGAGCTGGAGAAATATATCGTATATTATTGATAGGTGTCTCAAATAATGGAGGGTTGGACGGCCGAACGTGAAATTATAGGCGAGCTGTTGGCTTGGACCTGTAAGAGCAAAAGCAGTGAGATTAAATAGAGTGGCGGAGAGTTTCTTGCCCGCTCTACGCCCTTGACTTGACGAACTGGTAGTAAATAGTAGTGAATAAGTGTACTTGTTTACCTATATGAATAAAGTTATATTGAGTGTTGGCCTAGTGATTTCAACTCCCATCACTGAGGTCGAAGGTTTAAACACCGGCTGTATTGTGCCTGCCACTAGCTCGTGAATACGATGATCACAGAATATCTATGTATATATCTGAACAGCTATACATATAGAAATTTGAGGCCCAGCCCTAAATTGTAGAGCCACTAATTTTGTTTGCCCGCTGAAGGGTATTTTTATTGTTCTGTGCGAACATTTAGATATATTAGGTGATAGTAAAGGTTTATTTGGTAAAAAAAATATGTACAAAAACCAATAATAGCACTAAACATATAGCCAAAGATGAAATACATACATATTTACAATTTACAAAAAGGTTCAAACATTAACAAAATAGGAAAAAAATCAATACCTAAGATATACCCAATCAGCTCTGCCAGCTGTGAAGCCGCAACTTCTAAGCCTAAATAGAACCAATCTCAAAACAATAAATAGGGACAATTACGGGCCAATGTCTCCTTAATATCTTTTTGTCCTAGGCGCGACAGACAGCCCCTTGTGCAGAGGCTGTTTCAGCGCAGAGGAATCAGTCACCCACGTAGTCCTGGAATGCGAGGCTGTGGCTAATCACACACAAATCACGCTCAAAAATCCTCGGAACAGTGAGGTAGCTCCGCGAAGCCTGTGAAGTGCCCGGAAGACTTCTGTGCTTCTGGAAGGAAGGCTAAATAAAGACTTAACGCACAACGGACCAATTACGAATCTAAGTGCGGAAAATGAGTCCAACCTACCTACCTACCGAAACGGCTCCAATATGACAATCTTTCCTACAAGTTCAATTTTAGTAAACCCAGAGCTGATGCAATGCTCAACGAATATCTATACAGCGAAGAAATGCTGCCAGCGTTTAAGTTAACTGGGCCCAAACCTTTGAATTTGTTTTAATTCTCTTTTTATTTACTTTTATTATTACTTTGAAGGTTAAAAGATTGTAAATACTGTATATTTGAATAAAGGTTTATTTAGTAATATCTAATTCGGCTTCGTTATGTGATCTTTTAAAAGTGAGGTTATGTACGTGAAGGTTTGTATGTGGGATATGCTAATGATGCAGGAATTTTGCGCTATGGATATTTTAACGATATTCCGCAATGGCTTAAACAAGTCAAGGCTTAAATATTAGTCGTTTTATGACTGGGCTATGCGATTAAAACTGAGTTTTTTGCATAGTTACTGTTGATTTACCTTTCAAAAGTCTTTCTTTTGATTCCTAACTTTATTGTTGTCCTGTTTTGAATTACCGTATCAAAGTTAAAGAAATTCAAAGCATATTTATTACGATCGTAAAGCTATGCACGAAATCGTTTTCTTTTAAATCATGGAAGTTAACTCTTCTGATTTGTTGGCGGCAATCGTTCGAGCCAGGACCGGATTTTGTAACTTTATATTAAATAGCAAAAATATTTTTATATTAATTAATTTGAATGAAACGGAAACCCAATAGAGAACGATGTTTTTGCTATTCAAGATTCTTTTTTATGGGTTAGGTAGTAGTAAACTTTTATTATCACACATTCCTTTTTGTAATAATGTTTGTATGTTTTTTATCGGCGTAGGAAAAAAAAGTGCCTTCACATTTTTCGGTTTCGCGCCATCTTTTTCTTGTCCCTAGCATGGTTGATTCGAAGAGATTCAAAGCCATTAATAACAAAAATATATAATAACAATGATAGTAATAAATCTATTCAAATTAATGAAATTCTGTAATAATCTTAGCAGTAAAAAGGTAAAATTAAATAATTGTATTATTTGTATTCATGAAAACAAAAAGATAGCGCGTAACCGAAAAATGTGACGGTACTTTTTTTCCAACGCCAATAAGTTTATTTATTACAATTATTATTTTTATTACAAAATTTCTATAATTGAACAGTAACTAACTAGTTACTGTTCAATTATAGAAATTTTGTAATCATCTTAGTAGTATCTATATTCATATCTATGAGATAATTATATTATTTGTATTCATATCATCATTATATGATAATAAGGCTATAAAGAAGTTTCACTTCTTACGTGTGTTAATGTACACGCACACATTTTTATCATCATAATGTACTACATAAGATTTATTGAAATCCCGGAAATGATGGAACAGATTATATTTAATTAATTTGGCAATGCAGTTGCAAGTAGTTGAATTTAACCGTTTAATAAGTGATAAAACTTTACAATGTTTTTTGTATAATTTTATTTTGAAACTATTAAATTGTAAAGATACCATAGAAAAAAACTTGTGAGGGTATAAAGAAATCAATCAAAGTAATTAAGAATAACATAAATTTAGACTATAGCTGTTATTGTAGACATTTTTTGTTCATGGTATTATATTCCTCGATAAGGAATACAGAGAATTTTTAATGACAATCAATTAACTGGAGAATTATAAATGTAATAAATTCGTCCCTGTGTGAACTCAAGGCAGTATGCAGAAAGTTTTCGCTGTGGTTTATGTATTTCGAGCCAAAAGAATTGTTCACGTTTATGTAAAATGGCTACTTACTTTATAAGGAAGATTTGTAAAAAGTCGTTTAAGAGTTAAAAAGAGATATTTTGTTGTAATGTGTTTTGTTTGAATCGAAGTATTATTCCTAAAGGCTTTCTCTGTTATTTCAATTCAGAATTAAGAGATTCTTCCAAGTCAGTGCACATCTGAAATCACCCATTAAAATATTTTTGCTATATTAGTACTAGTTAAGTCACATAGATGGCGCTAAATTAAGATATACATTTTGGGTTTTACTATAAGTTATTTTAACGCCTGAAACTTTTATTTTACTAAATCATATAATATTTTTTTCCAACATACATATATACAGTATTTACAATATTCTTAACCTACATAGTAATAATTAAAAAAGTATGATTTGAAAATTAAAACAATCTTTTAAAGTTTGGTCTATGTGCTGTATCTTTAACGCTGGCAGCATTTCCGCACTGTATTGCGATACTTATTCGTTGAGCGAGGAAAGCACAAGCCAACTCCAATGTATAATGAGCGCCTGTGCATTTGAAAAACCACACGGCCCAACAGTCTCTATTCACGGAACAAAATACTACGACCAATACTTTTACTTATATTTTAAGTCAGTCAAATAAAACTCAGACTAAATTATTAAAGGAAGTAAAACTAAGTAGGCCAAATGTTGCATCCGTTTTCCGACTACTATCTTCATGTTCCTTGTACACGGAGTAAATAAATTAATCAACACTTAATACAAATCTTGAATTCATGCCAGTTTCTCATAAGATGGCCCCATAGGAACTCTTTGATTTTGTTTTTAATAAATGGCTTTGCGGAGTTTCTATATGCATGTTGACGCATTTTGAAGTTTTATTCTTTATTTAAAAAATATGCAAAATATCCTTTTAAACACCAGATAAAGGCTTAATAACACCAGATATGGAACAGTATGAAATACGATTGCTGCTGACGTAATGTTTTATAGGCTCGCTGTACTTGATTTATGATTTAAAGATGAAGTCATAAATCACAACCCCGCCCCTAATGTTCCTAAAATTTGAGAAAAATGAAGAGATTTTCGTTTGTTTTGCGAACAATTCACAAGGCTTGGCATGAATGGAAACAAAATTATTTCGGTTTCCAAGATTGAGTAGTCAATCAAATTTACAAATTCTTCATATGGTGCAGTCCTCAAGAGAATGCTCGCTGGAGAGCAAGTTGATGAAACTGATGGAGAGGTGATGGTTCACTCCAACTGAAGCGCCTTTTATGGGTAAAGATAAATCGTACTATAAATATGGCACCGAAAAATGGTATAACCGCTATAACCGTTGTATCTCTCTCGAATTCATCTATGTATATTGAAAAATAAAATTCTATAAAATAAATTTATAGGTATAGAACCTACGAACTTTTCAGCCCTGGCATTCCGTAAATCCAAGTCCAGGCACAGATGACCTACCAGTCTATATGATCAAAGAAATACCTGCAATCTGAGCTCACCTATATAGAGTTCCGAATTACTAAATACACTTGCACCAAAAATACTACAATAGTTTCAGATTTCTGCATCTCTTTCCTAATCATTTGTTTTTTCTAATAGGCAAGTAGGTGATTAAACTTCTGTGCCTGACACACGCCGTCGAGTTTTTGGGTCAAATGCATGTCGGTTTCCTCACGATGAGTCGCTGGTATTACGAAAACTGCTCGGAAGAATTTAATCAGTCAATAATATTGGACGAATTCATTGAATTCCCTTACAAAAAGCTTTCGTAGTCATTTTATTTCTGAAAATAGTTTTGTGTTGTCATCTATTTTGATTAGATCTCTGACCTAATTTAAAGATAAATCGTTGGTAAAATTCCGTAATTCTTAAAATTTAAAAACCTGTTTTTAACTACAGTCAATCGTCTGTTTCATTCGAATTTTATTACAATGTGAGGAAAAAAGACAATTAGACAAATTTATTTTTGAAGTGAAACTTCGTTGGAAAAAAAATTACCGTCACATTTTAGGGTTAAGCGTCACATTTTTCCGTTACGTACCATCTGTTTCACGTTAGCCATAACGATAACAATGATAGTAATAATTCTATTACAATTCATGAATTTCTGTAATAATAAGGTAAAATGAAATAATTGTATTATTTGTATTAATGTCTACGATAATAAAAGCCTTTTGTTAAACTTTATCTAATGTAACTTTACTTAACCAATTTCTGTAAAGTTGCATATAGTAGATCATTTTTTAAATAAGGTCATAAAGAAGTTTCACTTACGCATTAACACTAGTACACGCACACATTTTTCATGAATAAGAGGCCTATACATCAATTAGTTTTTTTAGTAAGCTAAGTATTTATTACGAATATGGATGAACTTTTAAATAATTGAGCTGTGTTTATAAAATGTTTTAATATTTTAACGGTTGTTTATTTGGTTCGACGAATTCATGTAGGTTCGAATTTACTTTGTTTGTTGAAGAATTTTCTACGAAATTGAGAGAGCAGTTTGAAATGTGCATCACGTTAATCTCTGGATCTACTGAGTCGATTTTGAAAATTCCTTTACCAATAGTAAGCCACCTTATATGTGAGTCAAAGGTTATATATTAACCCGATATTGAATAACTTTTTCGTCAAAAAAGTCAGTGATAGCAAATGTCTAACTTTTATATTATATAACTTAAAACTGAACAATTTATTGTGGTTAACCATTATCTAGGATTATTCATCTAGAAGGTTTAGGTATATAATTAAGGTTTCTCATTTCAATGTACAGAGTCACGGGCTATGCGTAGCAAAAAAAATAATAACTATTTTCATGTGTACTTTTTTATTGTCTCTTTAACTGTTTACATGATTGCTCTGATTTGTTTCATTAGTTTTGTCCAACTAATTTTATATCATATGTAGTGTTGCAGTTCTATATGTCTATAAGTTTTTCTTTTTCACAGTGGTTGCCTGGACGAGATCGCTCGAAAGTGATAAGTCCGCCAGTGTTTAACTATTTTAATTCTACTATTTTCAGTATTACTGCAACGAAGTGTAAATAAATAGCTAAGCGGCTACGACATATAATACCCGATTAGTTAACACAATATTTAAGATAACGATATATGCTGATATAGATCAAATATTTTAACAAAGTTTTATAAACGATATTATCAAATATATATTTTTTTCCCCCAACAATTGAGTTTATTGAATGAGAATTGAAATAAAAGCAATTTAGAAAGTAGGTTGAACGTTATCATTGCAATGATAACAGGAGGATCTTGGTTTTAATTTCCCTAGTCTTCAGAGACCGGAATAAATTATTTTCCCTGGCACAGTATTAAAAACGTTAGTATTAATAAATTCGCAATTATATTTAATAATGTAGTGAAACAAACGATTTCGATGAGAGATAGATTTACGTGTACTATTGTCTTTTATTAACATAACTTTACACATTTAAAGAAAACACTTTTATAACGGATTGAAGCTATGTATTAGTCAGCGTGCGTGGTCACGGTGACTGAAGACAAAAGGTGTTGAATGTCAAAAAGTATCAAAGCTGTAGAGAAAGTTGTAGTATCTGTATTCAACTCCGGGGAAATAAATACGCTGTAAAGCACGCGAAACGTCGGGACAAATTATGTAAATTAATTATAAGTTTACTTTTATTAATACATAGTTTGAATCCGTTAAAAAGTGTTTTCTTTAGACATACGTGGTTAATTAGAGATCTTGTCTTATTCGTTATATATATATTAGTTAGGCGCAAAGGCGATGAGAACTCGGAGAAACTTATGCTAACACAGAGGGCAAAACGCGTGGACTGATCAAGTGAAAGACCCATCGTCCTCAAAACTGTGCACAGCAATAAGGCAGCCTTCCTTCAGGGAGTCAGAAACCGGTGGAAACAGATTGTGCGAACCAGATGTTTCCTTACTGACCACGCCGCTCAGACATTAGCTACTGAATGAAGACAGAGAGAAGTTCGTTATTAGATAGATACTAGATGTATTGAGAGAGCTATATTATAATTGCAAACCTATATTGGATGCGCTGTATGTTCTATTAGTAATAATTATTGTTCTATTTTCAAATTTTCTAAGGGTGTTCCCCAAGTAACTGATTTGCCGATTAATAAATCTGAGGATGATAATATTTTTATAACGAGATCGTCCCATTATGGTTTATTCCATACTGCCACTGCTAAAGATTTTCTTATACCTTAACATGTTCATTTCACAAATCACAGTTATGAAAAGTAAGCGTAGTGTTAGGCGTTTCTTAAACCGATTTAAACTGGCAAATCTATCACTGTGACGTCCCAAGGGTTATTATTTTATGTTCCCCTTGAAAATGACCCATTTATAAATACTGTATTGAAAACGTTCTTCATTTTAAATTAAAATTTTCAGCTTGTTTGTATTAATAATCATAGGTTTTATACAATTCTTGAAAATAGTTTGAAATTTGTAATTCTTTGAGTAGGTAGGTATCGTTTGAATGACCTATGAAATTGTATTGACCGAATACCGTAGAGATACTTCTAGAAGGTTCTCTTATGAAAGGGGTTTCACTGAATACACCCCTAGAAAATACTCTTAGAACGTTTCTCAACGTTGGTCCTATGCTATGTCCTATGGATTCGAAGTTTTTTATTATATTTTGAAAATTTACGTACCTAGTGTGTTTCGTTTACTACTTCCTAGTGAATTTTGCCTAAAACCGAAAATCTAAGTTATTTAAGTGAACAATGCACAAATATTAAAAGTTGTGTATGTTACATATCAAAAGACATTTTAGACAGGCTGTTTTGGAAACACTGCTCTAGAAGGTCATGGGTTTACTGAATACCCTCCAAGAAGAATCTTCTCGAAGGTGCCCTATGAAATGTTTGGTTTGAAGGTTTAAGCTACGAATATTTTAATGCCCTCATGTAATTAACGCAATACAATTAGTTGGGTCTGCATCAATCATGATCGATCATTCCAATGCTATCGATTTACTTAGATAACTATTGACCTAATTCAGCAAGGCATCATTAGTGATTCCGTGTTCGCGTGCTCTACGAACTATGAGTAATGTTTTCGTAAGAAAAATTCTGGGAGTTCTCCAAAATAATAATATAAGGATTGAAGCATTTTAATACTGTTTATTTGAAACCACGTATTGTTTAATTATTTGGCCAAGTATGTTAGTTTTTTCTTTGTTAGCTAAGCCAGTATTGTTGGAAATAGGAATTAATAAAAAAATATTGTTTCGCCGCGATACTAACCTTCTATATAAGTGATACTCTATGGGAGATGACTGTCAATCAGTTGTTAAAGTTTCTTTTTCATGTGCAGACGGACAGGAGGCTCACCTGATGTTAATTGATCTCGTACAGCCGCAGATAGACATTGTTAGGGGGCTCGCAAGAGCGTTGCCGCTACGTTTTTGTTTATACCAATGTTACCAATTATGGAAGATATATACTTTATTCATAGATTATGCTTTCTTCATTAGATACACTAATTTAATAAAGCATTGAAGATGTATAAAGATTGTATAATCAGACTTTAAAACATTGGTTACGATACCAAATTTCCTTCAAAGATTCTACTGTCGTCAACATAAGTATTACCTGAAACAAAAAGAGAATAATAATTAATTTATTACATAAGACGAAAATAGTTAATTTAAGAAGTTTTTAATTTTTGCTTATGTCCCTTCCCGTTGCGTACAAGTTCGTTCCAGAATAATTAAATATTGGGGAACAAAACACGGAGCAGACACGTTTCTCTATTTCATGCAGCAAGGCCGTGTCTGTAAAACTTATCAATTAAAAATAATTCTTTTTGCACCGTTCCAAGAACTCAACTCATCTTTCATACACAATCATATATATATTATTGTGGATTATTGTGGAGACATTTATATATATTTATATATATATAAATGTCTCTGTTCTGTTACGCTTTGGCACTTATTTAATATTAGTATTTCACAGAAAACCTCATTAGTATAGAATTTTTTTCCTTATACATAAAATACTTTATTGACATGACGCGAAAAAAAGGCTTTTACTTATTTCCGGATAGCTATACATTTCCGCTGTGATGCTCGCATTCATAATGTTATGTTCTTACTAGGCTTATAAGGAATTTTCCTGTTTGGACAAATACGTGAAATGCCTTTTTGTTATGGAAAACGATATGGGGAAAGTGTACGTTTCACTAACGACATTCAATACTAAATATTTTCTTGTAAGATTTTGTAATAAAAATAACTACTACAAATATTCGTAAATAATCATAAATATTCATTGTCTACTAAATATTTAAGTAATTTATTTATTTGTATAAATATAAATTTCTATCTATCAATCATATTCTAAAATAAATTACAATTACGGTGATAGTAAAATAAAAGAAAAAAGATGTAAGTACATTTTTATTTTATTTTACTTAGCAATTACTTATCTACTTTTAGTATTGATCGCCCCACTACCGAATATATCATGCTCTCAATAAGTAGCAGACAAACTACTAAAATAGTTATTCTCCTAAAAAGGGAAACTACTTGAAAAATTTAATATAAAGTTATTTCTAGAGTATTTTGTCACATATTATTTCAGTATATTGTACTAGGAGTAGCTAGTACACTATGTTTATATATCATATCACTGATCACAAGTTTAATTCCCTAAGACACGTTTCTTAGGGTTGATACATAACAAGACTTATGCCGTATTTAAAAAACCAATACATATGACGTACAGGAGTCAATCTAATGTTTAATCTCGTTTCAGAATCACACCCACAGTTTACAATATAATTTGAATAAAAATGAATAATTTATTTATTTCATGATAATTTTTATTGTATTTTTGTCAACAAAATCTTGCCTTCAAACGAATCTAATCGCGGTTACAATTCAATGTATTTCACGGTAAAAATGCTTCGTCACAACAATCGTGGAGCGTTTTAATCTCACAAAGAGATTTAAGAGATCCATTAACAAAAAAGTGAAATTTATCACAGACAGCACAAGTGCTACAGATTCTCACAAAATCCGACACCATTATTGTTCCTGTTTTTCCGTCCTGGGAAATTTGTTTAATCTCGCAATTTTTATCTTTTATTCAAATTTCGAATGCGAGCTTCGTAAAATTCTGTATGTAGCTTGTTAACCAAAAATAATTACACGAGATCGCTTTTGAAAGGTGTGTTGACTTGTTCATTCTGCAACTCTCAAACCCTAGGTTAGTTCAGGTACCACACAATTAAAATTTACTTATAAATGGTAAATCGTGAGGAAACCGGCAGAATCCCTGGGAAATTTGAAGATTGGGTGGAATCTCATTGAAGATATAGAAATCCGAGGCCTACACTAAGGCTTCTTGGGTAACTGTGCTTCTTACAATGACCATATATTAAGTTACATTTTGTGTCATTGTTTAAACCCAAAGATTTATCAGGTTCATATAAACGTCAAACGCCATTTGTATGGCCTATATCCAATAATATATGTATTATCTTTCTTCAAATTTCATTATAAATGTTCATAATCACCTGCTGACAAGGCTCACGTGTGTTCCAAATCTTATCAGCTACAGAAGACTTCTTCAAGCCCTTAATTATCGTGGTGAGCCAGCCCGATAGCTTTGAGAAAATCCCACCACCTCGAACCTTTGGTCCTACCTGTAGGGCTCCGTCTGTTAGCTTAGGTCTCTTGGTGCAGACATCCCGTACTAATTTATATATTCACTATTTATGTCTTAGTGTACATCTGTAGGGCGTAGGGATCCATAGGGTTGTTAGGTTCTTACAATACACCCTCTCATAGTTGTCTTGTGCTGCTTGCACATACATGCATTATATATACTATACAGATACTCCTGACGTTCAATACATATAAATTTAAAGACACATATCACAGTTCTCTGGCTAGCAAGCTGTACAACCTTTTTTTAAATTCTTACAGCTTGGAGCTAAATATTCCATTAATAATAAGTTATAAAGTTATTAGATTTGTCAAGGCATTCTCTGTCAACCAGTAGGTTTAAGTTTACCAAATGTCATAACATATATATCTCGTTGTATATGACAGTTTTGAGTTATTTAAAAATGGAATTTTGTTTTCTCATTAATGATTTGTGTGTGTGTGTGCTATAATTTTAACAACATTAGCCATTGGCAAAAATTATCGTATGAAAATGTTTAAAGTATATAGCTGTTGTTAATTGAAAACTGCGAACATGGCAGGTGAATGGAGAGCCGATAATTATTAATTATTGTAATTAATTGGGTACAGTATTGGGGTTTATCGTTAAATAGAGCAAAAATCGTTACATTATATTCAATTACACATATATTTATTAAGTAATTTTAAAACTAAGAAACTAAATGGGTGATGAGAGTTATTCCGTAACCGCTAACCGTTACTTTAGTCGTTTACTATTTTTATTATTATTATTAAAGCTTTATTATTATAAATATCCGTACAACAAGTGGTTAGTTTACATTCCTTAATCTTAGTATTAGTTGTGTTAGTATAAGTTTTAAATTTTTTAAGTTACAATTCTTTTTTAGTGGTCTTGTTTTTGTATTAGGGTAGAAGCCTCGTTAATATGTCACACAACAATTAATCACATAGATTTCCCTTTAATTGTCATGTAGAAAAATTGGCTAAGGACAATTTAAAGCCCTAAGCACTGGCTTAAGCCAAAGAAGGAGGCGCACGATCACTAATGGTCTTACTAATGGGATAAAGCTTCATTATTAGTCCTTTAATTTATCTTAAATTAATCCTTAGTGATTTATATTATCTTATGAATCAAAGCGAGTTAATAAGGTATTGTACTGGTTCGTACAAAATCTAGAAGTTCTGTCAACTAATATTTTAAACAGCTTCGCACGTCGTTTACAGTTCACAGAAATAGATGGCGTGACTCATCGGGAAGGTGTCGTTACCTTAAACATAAATTTATAATACATCAGTTATAAGGCAACGCTCGACCTTATCGCTTACAATTCTTCCAGATATGGAAAGGTCTATGAAAAAATAACAAAAGATACACCAGCTGAAGGTTAAGTACAAGACGTGCATGAATAATTAACAAATAAATATAAAATTACATGTAATATTTTTGGATTCACCGTACGAGCGAGTGTTTCGTACGCTAATAGAGATTTCATAAGTGCATAGCCCGGGTTCGAATGACGAGTTCAGGAATGATCGGTCGCACACGGAATCCATTACGCAAACACTGCATTTAATTTTATAATACATTTTTAATTACTATATAAGAGTAGGATACCATAATTAAGATAACGAACAAATTAAATATTAAATTAATCTTATTATTCCTTATTTATATTATTACCAAAACAAATGATTTTCATAATAAATCCAAACTGACAAACTATCAAGCCTTTGTTTGTTTCCAAAATATTTTCATCAAAAATTCGATAACCGGCGGTCATCGCTGGGGACTGTCAGTCAAACCTTCATCAAACAACGGAAAGCGAGATAAACTGACAAAATCAAATATTATTAATATATAATCATCATGACCGGGAAAATAGAAGGAGACCAACGCATCACAAGATGCACACTGTAACACAGAAATATACAGAGAGAGGCACTTTGACACCATTCAGCGAGCTGGAAATCATCAGAGATGGTAGCAGCGGTTTGGTAATTTGCCACATGAAAAACAACTATCAGTGGCTCTGCAGCCCTACAGAGACCAGGGGCAAACGGGCAGGAGGCCCACATGAACTTACGTGATACCGATCACGGACAATGCCAGAGTTCGCGAGTACCGGAAATGGAATTAGTACTTTTTTTGGATTTCTAAAAATACTTCAGTGGGTAGCTGGTTCCAAATAGTGGTGGCCCGCGGAAAAAATTGCCTAAAATAATACTTAGTTGTGGAACGACGGACATCGACGTGATACAAGAGGAATTTCGTATTCGACGTCCGATGATGAACCAGCAGCTCAAATTGCAGCTTTGATAAATTTATTTTAAATTAAAGTAAGAAGCAATACTAAGTGGAAGTTACACTCGGTGACAACTCGGGTAAATCCAATATGACGGTATCGAAGAAGCCCTCGGTATTTATAGTCCTGTGGTTGATATCGTCGACGTTAGTTTTAAAACAGCGGATCAAGATATTTGCCTTATCTGTATTAAATTAGCACATAAATCTATTGGTATCGCTAACAGTAGAAAGATTCACACTTATACCTCTATATATGCTTATATTCTATAATATTCAATACTCTATTGACTCTAGTTGTCTTTGGAACAATTTTCTGTTCTTTACCATGACTTTTCTCAGTAGTATAAAAGTTATCCATTAAGATTTCAGTAAGCAAAATTCCACCGTTTTAACTTATGTACTCATGCCTCTATAAGAGCTTCGAGCACGGAAATTACGTTGCCAGCTAAGACTATCTGAAATTACATTTTCACGCGGTTTGAATCCAAGACCTAAGGGCCTGCAGTCTAACATGTAATTTGGATCAATTTGGCAAGTTGATATATCTGAAATATTACAACGAATTCCACGCAGCGATATTATTTGTATCAGTGTTATTTTTTCCAGCAGGATTCAAGTTAGTTTGACAATATTCCTATATACGTGAGCAGTGGACTGAGTACAAAAAATGCGACTGCATACAATACACAACCTACATATTATTACGTGGTTGACCTACTGGCATAAATTCCTCACATTGGAATCTCAATAATGGATAGGAAAAGAATTCATTTATTTTTAACGTTGTTATAAATTTTTTAAGTTAGGCTAACAGCACAGGTAATTTAAAATTGGAGTTATGCTAAATATATGTATTAAAGTTGATTACCTTAATATATATATTTAGTCCAGGTTTAAGGCATCAGCTTAATGCACGTAACACATAGTTCTGTATGAATTATATGCTGTATCGGCTTCTAGATAATTTGAGCTAGGCTTAATTGAAGGCTGGATATTTGCTAAACTATGATCTAGCTAAGTTTTGCTATAAATAGTTGTAGTTAAATAAAATTCAGTTCATTATTGTCTAATCTGTGTTACTTATGGTCCTAGTGGGGCAGAGGGCGCCATCGCGTTCTATCTTGGGTTCTATCACTTAATTTCAAGCCACGTCAACCAATAACAAACACGACGCAAAAATCTATATGTCCAAGTTTTATAGGCCAACGTTGAGGTGGCTCAGCTGATCTTCAATGATAGCGCTGTCCATGGATACTCATAATACCAGAAGGCTCGTAAGTGCGTTGCCGGCCTTTCGGAAATATTTCGGAAAAACGCTTAGTTTTGGTACGACAGACAGATGATAGGAGTGGAATGGGCAATTAGGGACGAGACTTCAAAAATACATATATAATAATAAAAGTAAAAGTATTTAAACAAAAAGATTAACTTTTAACGACGACCTAATAAAAGTGTTTACTCTACAGACTATAAAACTTTTCAGATATATTCGCTTCGGGATTGTCTCTGAAAGTTTTGACAGATCTTTATTGTTTGCGTCGCTTTTCCGCGGAACTATATATACTGTGCTATCGCTGTCAAAACTGTTTTATAACATTTTTGAATGTTTAAGCCAATATTTCGATGAATTTATATCTGAACATTCGCTTGCAGTTAACAATTGTCAACATTGCAATGTGTAAACTTGATACCACAATATATTTTTAACTTGTTTTAATATTTTAACTTTATTTTCGGGGATATTCATTTATAATTGAATGCTGACGTCACATGGATCATGATTGTAACGGTTAGGGATCGAACAAATACTTAGCTATAATTCTAATGAGTTTTAGTATTTACGAAGAGAAACTGCCACGCTAAAAATTATACCCATAGAGCGGGTAATAATTGTCCTTTACCAAAGAAAGTTATCGGAAAGTGCAATGAACATATTTAAGCAAACAATCAAATTTTTGGCGGTCCCTTGAGCGTAGCATTTTAAGTATTGAATCAATGTAATTACGGACTGTTTAATAACATCTAAACTAGTGTAAACGCACAGTTTTTACTAAAGTACTCGTTCTCTTCATCACAGCGTATTAATGTTGAAAGAAAGAGACAGATATACGTGTAAATAGACTCATTTAGTCTCTATGACATTTAAGGGTCTTTTGATAGAGTTTAATAATAACCACTTTAACTTTAATAAAACAATAGGTTTTCGGATGGAATTGTATTATCATCACTTTTATCTATGGTCCTAAAATGTATTATCGTAGGGAGTGAGGTAAATGGGTTTCTCCTTGTCAGTCTTCCCTTTCAGGATAAAATAGAATTTGAATAAAATAATAGTTTCGGGACCCATAACGAGACAAAGGCGAAGGGACTATAGTCGCATTGAAACATTCTTATGGGATAATCCTTTATTTTTATTTTATAATAATTTATTTAAATTTATTTTTTATTATTTTATTTAATAATTTATTTTTAGTAGGTTTAGGTTTTCATTAGTACAACATAGACATGAATAAAACGCATACAGAAAATGTCTTGTCTCCGAGCTAGAAGTAGCAATAATAAGTGAAAAGTCAACTTGAATAATCTAGATAAAGTAATTTTCTGTTGTACGGTCCTAGGCTATTTTGATAATCAAGTTTTAAATTGCAACAAAACGCCTGCCGTAGCAAAACCACAAAATTAAAGGAAGTTGAAAGCCTTTCCATGTATTTATGGATTAAAAAAACAGAAAATGGTTTTAGATTACAGAATATGCTTGAAGTATTAATTCTATCAGCTGTCACTAGATGGAGTTAAAGTCACACATTTAATTTTTATAAAAAACTTGTACTGTGCATCGTATTGGAACCGTCACATTATTGGTTAGTTATGTGTTAGCTCTGTGTTAAGAGTTAAGTTCGGGCCGAGCAGGTGATATGTTTTTTATTTATTTACACAAATTAATTTTATATAAGTTAAACTTTGATACCTTTTGTACGAAATGTGTGACGCCATGTTGCGAATTATATAATTTAAATAATAGATTAAATAATTCTGAAAGACGAAGTAAGCTCCGCATTCGGCGATGTGGCGCTTTAGGCTCTTTTTGAAATGTAAATCATGGCCCTAAAAACAGGCTTTGATGTGATAATTTCGGTGCCACGGACCGCTTTTTAGACTTAACATTAATTAAAACCTGTAACTTGTGTAAATCAGAGCTATTTTCATGAAATTCTTCTATGAATAATTTTTAAAATCGTTGACAAAAGTTATAATTGAACTTTGCACCAAAAAAGAAACTTTTTCGCTTGCGCAATTTGCGCTTGGGCACGATTTGGGTGGTTCACCTGGGTTCAGCTATTGCTATGAGCGCTTCCGATAATCGTAAAGGATTTAAAATCCCTTCATAATTGTGCCGGTTCAGAAATATAACGCAGGACTCCGCTGTTACTGCATCCCACCTAGAGCCAGCGTTGGTTGCTCCTTAGGCTTTAAGTGGGTAAAGACAATATCGGCTCTTACAACCCAGGACCTGGCACTCACGCCGTGATCCGTAATAAACGTCGATTGGCTTAATTGGCGATTCAAAAGAGTGGCGTGGAGTTTCCTCCCAGTTCATCTCTTCTGCATATATATATATTATGTAAGTAGTCACACATTCTCTCTTACACACACCAACACGTGTATTCTATATTACTAGGGCACGTTCATGGCTTTGCCACTCCACCATTTGGTATACTAATTAGTTATATTTTAATGCTACCTACCTTACGCTATGAACAGTAAAATGGAAATACAATATTTTCTATTTGGTTCTACAAGGAAACAAATAAAGATATACTTCAACACTTAATATGTATCAGGAAACGAAAACTTGAAAATTCAATAATAGAGAGTGAAAATTCTAGAAAATTTTATACAGAAGTTTAAGTAAAAGTTCCACATGAAATGTGAAGTCACCTAAACTGTGGAAAATTCTGATTTACTCAGGAAAGAGTAGAGTCAGTTGATCGGTGATTCATCGTGAGAAACTCAACCTCAAGGTCGTGCTTTCAAAGCTCGTCTGAGCACCAATAGATTTTAATTTAATTTGTGTTTTGGCGGCGAAGCAAAATATCGTAAAGTTCACATCTTATTCATAACGTGTTTCATGCATGACATTAAAGTATTGAAACACAGCTTTAAAAAGCGTTATTGAGTAAACATCCTGATTTCGACACAATGACGGAATCAGTGTAATAGCATTTAAATGTGATCTTCTCTACATCTGTCGAATCCTAATACTATCTTGAAGTTTAAATTCTTCGGAGAATATGTTTGTTCTAAATGTATGTATACTTTTTGTTTTCCGTCTTCGCGTTATGATCACCCTCACTCGGCACGACTGCATTGTTGTGGAGGGTTATGTAAAACTGTGCATATGCTGTGCCATTAAAACCCCACAGCGCCACCAGTAATCATCCGAGGCAGAACACTTGTCCCCTTCCCGCCTACGCAATGACGGACGTTCTAGGGATTGGCTCAGGTCCAACATGGTCCAACGCCACCTTGCATAGTGTTTTGAATAATTAATGTATATTTTCAAATTTTAAAGCCAATACCTAACAGATTCACAAAAACAACTTACAATCAGTACCAGTCTTAGCAGACCTGTCGCAAATACATCTAATTCTGTTGGAGAATTGAGGACTCAAACAAAATGAAATGACCTACGAACTACGTGTTGAAATTACGAAGTAAATAAAACGATATGTACCTAAGTTAAACTTAAATCTTGCGACTTCAAACAGCAACCGATCCGCAAAATTCTTTCAATAGTAAACCAATATAACTAGTGGAACTTCTAAAGATCGCTACACAAGTCACGTAACGGCTTAAATAACCTGGGCTCACGTGCGCGACAAACTGCAACCATATCTCTAGATTTTAATTTAGACCCACTTGATATATTGCACAGTAATTGTAGCTTTAAACGGTTATGTTACCTTAGTGTTCGAGTTAAGTTTGAACTAATGTTGGTTCGTTTTACAAATTGCTATGACATAAGTTAGATATTTTTTTGTTCATAGTATTTGTCTTTTATTAAAATATCTTTTACACATTTAATGAAAACACTTTTTCAACGGTTTGAAGTTATGTATTTTTATAAACTTATTTTACATATTTTTTTCCGATGTTTCGCGACAGACGATCCGCGAAAATAGAGAACACCGTAGGTCATTTCTGCAAAAACCCGTCATCGATATACACTCCGGGGAAATAAATACAGATAATACAACTTTCTCGACAGCTGTGATAATTTTTGACATTCAACACCGTGACCACGCACGCTGTAAAACACGCGAAACGTCGGAAAAAAAAAAGTAAATTAATTATAAGTTTATAATATTTTTTTGTTATTTATTATTTTTAATACCTTTTGAAGGTTTCAAAGGGTTTTTGGAAAATATGAGAAGTCAGATATGTTTGGTAGTCAGAATATATGTTAACGGATCTATACACCTACCATTATCCACGGACACTTGCTACGGCCCTGACATTGTACCTCTTAATTCACTTTCATGTCCATCACTATACAGGCTCGTCGAATAAATTTATATATTTATTTGTTCCTATGAATTCATATTTACATTTTGTTCGAGTTACAAAGTCTAAATAATTCGAGATACCGCGTAGTTCAGGTATGCGCAAGGGCATGGCAATTTTTTTCGACCTACTGACGATTACGACTTATCGAGGTTCGAGTTATAGAGACTCCACTGTTTTAACAAAATAATTAAAATTTAGTTATATTTATTTGTACTCGAAAAGTCTGCCTATCACTCAACAGAGCAAGTCAATAAATCCAGTATGTTATAACGACATTAGTTTCATGTTATGAAAGAGAATGAATCGAATGCGATAATGTAAAGGGTGAAGGGGTCCCTTTAGCATTCACTTCACGCCGTTCAGATTCGGGAACTATTTGTATTATTCAAATCGAATACGTGGGTCTAAAGGCTTATATGTAAATCTTAATAGAATCCTTATTAAAATTTGGACATATGTTTACATTTGCGTGCTTGGAGTATAAAGTTTTATGAGTTAGCGCACTAATGGGAATTAAATGTAATTTTAAATGGTTTAGAAAGTAGCTTCTAGGAATAGGTATAAGAAATTGAGATGAATGAAATCGACACGCTTAATTGTTGTTAATCATAGTAAATAATGAAGGAAAATTGTTCTACAAGACAACTGTAAGGCAGTGTTGGCCTAATGGCTTCAGCGAACGACTTTCATCCTGGTTCGCACCCCAGCAGCAATGTATTTTCTGGTATGTGCATTTAACAGTCGCTGGTTTAATACCATCGAGAAACATCAAGCCTTAGAAATAAAAACTCCACGTGTGTCAGTGTTAGGCACAAAAGACTGATCTCAACAAATGTTGTACTGTTTGTATTATCTATTTTAATGCCACTTTAGCAGATTTTTCGTCTTAATAGGCGGATTTGATTCCGTACTGAAGTCTCCTAATATTACATATCCGATGTGGATTTTCCAACCGTATCACTAAAGTTAGTATCATGTACTCCATTGCTAGCCCATTTGAAATTATCAGGGCTGATCACAAAGGATCTTTGGGGTCACTTTCTAAATTTTCCTAGCAGGAGACGAGACCTATTCCTTGTTTACTTAAATTCCTTATGGAGTTGTGTATATAAGCGTAAAGGCTATATATCATATCATTTTGAAAGATTGATCACTTATTTAAAATTTGTCAGTAATTTGCGATCTCTGTGTAATTAATTATCGGTGCTCCCTGTCTATTTGTTCACAGGTGCGCATCGCTGCCACTAATTACAGTCTAGCGCCTTTAACTTGTGGTCCAAGATTTTCTGAGTTTTTGGAATGTGTGCAAGTGTGCGTAAGTCAATCAAATACTATTGAAATGCTATTTTAAAATTACTAATGTACATTAGATACACCAATGTCCAATATGGGACCTCGTAGACTTTTTGATTATACCGGTTAGATTCTCCGAAGCATGAATCATAATTAATAAGTGTCTTTCGTTCTCCGCCTCTAGTGAATTGTGAGGATCCGTTCGATTTGTTACTGCGTTCATATGGTGGGTTTAGTGAAAATAAATACATCGGAGGCTAAATGTTAATTGTCTTCCTGAGCTTGAGCGTTACACATCTTAGTTGTTACTCAGAATACATATCAGGTAAAGTTAAATAGGTTAAGTATAAATAACTAAATAACTTGTACCACGCTGCATGAAAATTAATATCTACAATTTGTCCGACGTCAATTTCTTTCATGGTCATGATAACGAGACCGTGTATTTATTAATTAAGTTATTGTTGCGATGGTATTATAAAAACTCATGTTATGTATTCGAGAATTTTGTTTAAACACTTTCTAAGAACTTAATCCCATGTTTGAATTTCGTCTGTTTAACTTTTCAACCAACACGAAAGAATTTGCTGGGAATCGAATCAACTAAGTAAATGGTATGAAATAATGGCATTCTAGATTCGAAAAGAAATATATTTTGTAAATAATAGTAATTCTACAATTTATTCGTAAGATTCTGCATGCAACAAAAATATCCTACTTAAAATTATAATAATGCGAAAATCTAAGTTTTTAAGACTACACAGGTTACTATATATAATAGTTTTAATCATGCTCTGTGCATTGAGCACAGAGCATACCACTCTGCCAGTTGTCATGCCATGTCAGTCAGCTGTCTATTGTAGATTGATTGGAATGTGAAAAATATTATTTCATAGTTATTCAAATACAGTAACGTTTCGATATTGTTGATGTGTATAAAATGTTCTGGTGATATTATATAAAAAAGGAACAACGATAAAGTAGGAACATATTTTTAGGATTATAATCTGATGAATAATATTTGTTTTTTTAATCGGTAAAATTAACTTTAAATAATATTCTTTATAATATATGAGTCTGTTTTTAATATTTTTTCAATATAATTCAGGAAACTTCCGTTTTTCTCGAAATTCCACAGTCCACTGGAAAAACACGTCTGACCTATTTAAAGAATTTAAATTATATTAAAAGGCTGAGATAATTAACTCGAAGAAAAACAAGTGAAATAAAAGGAAAATTGCTCAGTTATTCTAGCGAAATATTTTCTTTAAAAGATTTAGTATTTAAAGTTATTATTAATTCTGAGCTTTCCTGAGAAACTCAGTGTAAATAAATTAGCTTCTATAAATTTCTCTACGCACTTACGGTGGTCCATAGTCCTTCATTAAGTATACAGTAAGATATAGTATAGAATAAAAATTACCTAATTGGAAAATAAAGGCCTTTTATTATATTTGATTGCAACTCAGAACGCGGCGATACAAGTGCGTTAGCTAAAAGCGGTAAGATTTTCGAATTTAACGATCAGAGTCGATGAAAAGCGTCTCATTTGAAAATAAATGTATTAGATTTCTCGACTCTCTGTACATATTGTATCGTAAAATATTCCAGTAATAAAAATAACCTGTATTCGAAGTACTTCATAAACAAGATAACATTAAGTTTATGTTTAATATAGTACACGACCTCCGACGGAGGCCTTCAAATATTTTCACATGCATTTTTTCTTCCCATTCCATGTAATGTTTAAAATGTAACTATTTTTGACACATCTGACATCACAAACTCGGTCCATATGACCGTACCACTTTAAATTTTTTAAATATGTTATTACGTCAGTCTGAATATATTTCAGTATTTAAATATAAATATTATTTTGAAAATGTTTATAACTATACCTTATAGTGAATTCGAAATAAAAAATATACTATTTAAAATACACGATGCAATTAAACTCTTCCCGTACAATTCTCAATACTAATGATTGAATTTCCACATTGCTTCACTGACTATTAATAGGTTCGGTTCATTATTTTATATTTATTACAATGATATGCAAAATAGTGGATGTCATAGAAAATCCTTACTGACGTAGTTTCCTTCTGTTATATAATAGCGGACCCGACAGACGTTGTCCTGAATGATATTTCAAGCGATTAGGATATTAAACAAATTATGAAAGAACCGACTGGAGTGCTGCAACCATCTGCCGGGCTGCTTCGTGAATCGAAACCATCCAGGGCTCCATTCAAAGCATACCAAAAAAAATATTCAAATCAGTCCAGCCGTTTAAGAGGAGTTCAGTGCATACACACAGTAGAATTATGTATATAGAGATATATGAAGCAATAAAACATTTCTATACCACTTGCACTAGTGTCCCTTTTATGTAAGCACGTAATTATATATTAGAAAACTATATGTAAGACGACTATAATAAATAATGTATCATTTTATATTTCACGATTTAAAAATATAAGGTCATTTTTACAATTTACTTTCTTCGAGAGTTTCTTAGTGCTTCTTATATTTTCGATGAAATTAATTTCAAAGCTCACAATACGTTTATACGAAAGCTTTGAGCTTAAGCGGAACTGTAGATGCACCCAATTTCAGGAATATTGCGAATTGTTCAATACTCAGTACAAATGAACTAGCAAAATAAAAATCTACTTTCAATAACACGGAAAGATAATAAAAAATTCTATTTACATGTACAAGTAAATATTTGATTGCTATCAAAAAGAAAATGTACTGTGTGTTGTAATTCTCATAGCACTTTCCTTGTGAATTAATTTAGACCTAATTCTTATTTTAAGTATTAGGAGTTTTAAAAGTTTTGTTCTTGACATAATTGAAAATTCTTTGTATATACTATAATTATTATTACCAGTTATAGTCAAAGGAATTACCGTTTCCAGTTTCTACACAATTGATTTTTATAGACATTGGATATTATACATTAACAATGTTGTATTTGGAAGAGCTTTGTCAATATTACAGGTTCAAGTTTTGTAAGTGGGGTGCTTTAACGCAAAAGTTAAAAGTATAAGCAATATTAATTGATTGCTTCGTTTTAAATTTAAATAAACGCCAATTTTGGCCTGACATTTTAGTGACAGTTGGCACATCAGCGTGTGTGTGTGCGTGTATCTACGCCGATATAGATAATTAAAAAACTGAAGCTTTTCATCTAAACTTTTGGTACAGATGCAAGAAAAGTTAGAATACTGGCGAATGGTCGCAAATGACAGTATACATTGCATTATGGCTACACCTTAAAATAGAGTATAATATGTAATTATTTTTTTCAGCAAACACCCGGCGTGTTGGGATGCCCAAAAATAGCAGCCCATAGACATCCATTTCTGCCTTAGGCGGGAGGAATATGCTCTCGATTTAATCAGTTGAGGAAAAACCTAAGAGAAGTCGATTCTACAGTTCGCTAGTTCGCAAAAGAAAATGGCTTGTTAAGCGAAACGTGGTTAAACTCTTCAGCATATTTTCAGATTGTATCATAGTTTGCATTCGGATATAAGAAATTTGTTGTGTCTTTCAAACCAGTCCAGGAAAAATAAATACCTATATTCAAGAAGGTTTACTTAAAGCAATAACAAAACAGCTTTTAAAGCTGTTACAATATCGTCGGAAGCAGCTTTTGTCTGAGAAGGAACTCTCGGCCCGGAAGTTACAATACACCTCTTAAAATTTCGAAATGAAAGTCTCATTTATTATAAATACGGAATTGACCTAATTAAACAATTTTTTAATTATCATTATTCTTACGTTAGTAGTAATGTATGCTAGTGTCCGCGACGAATTTGTAGTCAACTATTAGTTTCTTTCTTTCAGCTACAAATAGGTCCAGAAGTTTCTCAGTTTATTTAGTACAAAAACACAAATTATATATATAACAGATACTTAACATAATTAAATAAACGTACCCTATATATCTAACCGTTTAAAATAAAACATAGAATATGTTGATTTCAATCAGAATCATATGGAATAAATTGTGAGGACAAAGTAAAAACGAAAATCATATTCAAATATTATCTAATTCTAAATCTATTAATATATATAATTCTACTGTAAAATGGTATTAAATGGCTGGACCGATTTAAATGAATTTTGGCGGCATCCTGGATAGTTTAGATTCACAAATCAGCTCGTCAAATGGCGCTGCAGTCGGTACTTTCATACATTGTTTAATATCCTAATTGCTTGAAATATCATGCAGGACAACGTTTGTCGTGTCCGCTAGTTTATGTAACAAACATACAAGCAAACTTCATTTTTCCAGCAAATAAGAAAAACTTATTAGTACTGAAATTAATTTATTAACATTAAACAATAATATACCTCTTCTAGCCAAATTAGAGCAGTGTTGGCCTAGTGGCTTCAGCGTACGACTGTTATCCCTGAGGTCGTAGGTTCGATCCCCGGTTGTGCACCAATGGACTTTTTATGTGCGCATTTAACATTAGCTCGAACGGTGAAGGAAAACATCGTGAGGAAACCGGCTTGCCTTAGACCCAAAAAGTCGACGGCGTGCGTCAGGCACAGAAGGCTGATCACCTGATCATGAAACATATACATAAATCTGAGGCCGAGACCTAAAGAGGTTGTAGCGCCATTGATTTTTTTTAAACAATAATTAACTAAATATACTGTTGTATAACATATAGTTATATATAGCTTGACTAGTACTAAACTACAGTAGGTACTACTTTAGGCACTAGGTCCTTTAGAATGCCTGGCGGTAATGGAATATTTAATTAATTGCATTTTTAAAGAGACGCCGCCTAAAGAACTACGCTAATTAATATTTAATTTTGTTTCTCTCTTTACTTAACTGCTACGAGAGAACAATTTCTTAATTATATTTAGTTCACAGCCGTACTGTTGAATGTGCATTAAGAATTGACGGTTACTCAAGGCATTTTAAAAGTTTTAAAGAAATCGTTTTGGAAATCGTTTTTTTGGTTATAATTATTGTCTTTTGTTAACATAGCTTCTACACATTTAAAGAAAACACTTTTTACCGGATTGAAGCTATGTATTATTATAAACTTATAATTCTTTTACATAATTTTGACCACGCACGCTGTAAAGCACGCGAAACCTCGGGAGAAATTTAAAGAGGTTTTCTTTAAATGTTATAATTATTTTGGCAGGTATCAAAGCTAGATACGATAAGTAATCCAAATAAGCCTTATATATTTAACTATCTATATAAATAAAGTCTAGTGTCTGAGAATAGTAAAGTATTTTTATGAACCTAAGTGACAAGTGTGACCAAATTTTTTAACAATATTTTGTCTATGACATGGCATTACAAATACGTATTACCTTTAATTTTCACCCTATTAACACCAAACTCTAGTAATACAAGCAAATTTGTCTTAATAAAAAGATATTCAATATTTATTTCTATATATTTTTGCGTACTAACATTTTTTTTATTTGTACCTACACAGTCTCATAAAACACGGGAAAGTCCTGGTACGACCAGTGACAGTTTCATGAATATTTTTATTTTTAATTATTTATGTAAACGTAATTTTATTAAATACGTATTTCGAATCGAGCCATATTCTCTAAAGTGTTCACCGACACTTGACAAGACAGTGTTTGCCTCTCGAGACGTCTTGTCGAGTTGAACCTTACCTTTACCTCTTTCAAAAATAGCTTTTGTCACGAAGGGCAACGGTTGGGGGAAAATTAAAAAATAGCGAACATTGTTATGTTGTATACAACTGGATAACATACAAATATTTTCCACGATCCGTACTTGTAACATTGTATAAAGTGTAACCTTTCCGAAAGAGGTTAATTCTTTTATTCAATTAGAAAACAATTAATTATGTATTTATTATTTCCTATACAATAGAAAACTTAATCATATAAAATTCAAACTAAAAATAATATCTAAATTGTAACAATGCAATTCTAGTGAATTTAGCCAGTGTGCAACTGAATATATACGTCTCACGTGCTATATTCAAGGTGCGCAAGACACGTGTTAAGGGCGCTTCTCTGAGTAAATTTGTACACGCTGCAAGCAATTGCGTCCGCTTACCACGACGAGTTGATTATTTGACGCACGCAGCCCCAGTCTCTCCAACATTTCCGCATTATATTCTACCTAACTCTATCAAAACATACATATCAAATAGATATAAGTTATAATTAGAGAACTGTCCTTGGTGTGCTTCACAGATATGAAAGAGTAGAAAACTAATCTAAAAATAAGTAATAAAAAAAACATCAATGGCGCTATAACCTTTTTTAGGTCTGGGCCTGGGATTTCCGTATCCGTTTTATGATCATTTGCTAATCGAATAGGCAAGTAGGTGATCAGCCTCCTGTACCTGACACACGCCGTCGACTTATTTTTTGGTCTACGGCAAGCCGGTTTTCTCACGATGTTTTCCTTCACATAATGTTAAATGCGCACTTAGAAAGAAAATCTATTGGTGCACAGTCGGGGACTGAACCTACGTCCTCAGGGATGAGAGTCGCATGCTAACACTGTTCTAAAAAATGAGTAATAAACACTATAAAAGTATAAGTGTATATGAATTGGTTCCAAGGAAACAACAACATGAAAATTGAAAATGGAAAACACTTTATTAAGCACTTGAAAGGAGTATTAAGAATTCATCGTAATAAAATTAAACATATGATCACAGAGAGAATGCGTAATTCATTAATTAAATGAAAGCAGGAAATATAAAACAATTGCTATATCTTTAAAGAAAACACTTTTTTAAAGGATTGAAGCTATGTATCATTATAAACTAATAATTATTTTACATAATTTTGAATTTTTCCCAACTCCGGGGAAATAAATACAGATAATATAACTTTCTCTACAGCTGTGATACATTTTGATATTCACCACCTTTTGACTTCAGTCACCGTGACCACGCACGCTGTAAGGCACGCGAAACGTCGGGAAAAATTCAAAATGATGTAAAATAATACATAGCTTCAATCTGTTAAAAAAGTGTTTTCTTTAAATGTGTAAAAGTTATGTTAATAAAAGACAATACTAATTGCAATACCTCTTCTGACTGTTAAGCCAAACTAAATATATACTATTAGGAAGAGAATTTATCATTTAGTAGAGAATAAACTCGAAACCTATTGAAGGGCTTTGAAAAATAAACTATTAAATTGCCACATTATCTTAGTAAAAAGCCAATTCCAAATTTAAAATACAAAGTAAATAACTTAATAAAAGCAGTAGTTTGTAACTTTTATTTGAATGGAAGTTCTACTTTGAGTAAGAAGTTCTCTGTCATAAGGTCTCTTAATAAACTGCTGAAGTCCGTTACGCCTTATTAATATTTGCTGAGAGTCCTTATTGCGGCTATAAAAATAACAATTTGTTGGGAAACATCAAAATACGCCCAGCTGTTATTGCAATATAGGTTTTAAGTTTTACGCAATAATTGTATATCTGTTTTTTTTACTAAATAACTAACTAGAGGATATTTTTGGAAATAAATAATTTTTACTTGGTTCTTCAGCGTTCACAAATTTGTTTCTTAGCCGTAGTAAAAATTCCGATATTGATTTTGATCGATTTTAAAAAAATTGAAACGAATAGAGATAGATATGGTGCAATAGTGGCTTAGTGATTTCATCGTGTAACTCTTATCCCTGTGGTCGTAGATTCGATCACCAGAAGAATTTCTTTATATGTACGTATTCAACATTCGCTCGAACGGTGAAGAAAAACATCGTAAGGACACCGACTTGCTTATTCTTATTATTAAAAATTCGACGGCGTGTCAGGCACAGGAGGCTGATCACCTACTTGCCTAATTTACCAAAAACAACATTTGTACCACCATATTATTTTTGTACCATATTCTTGCAATAAATACACTGACAAATGATCATATAACATATACAGAAATGTGAGGCCCAGACCTAAAAGGTTCTAGCTACTGATATTATATGATACGGGACATTTGGTAATAAAATAAATTTGAGTTAATATCTGTAGTCAAGTTATATTCAAGGGTTATCCGCTACAGGTGGCTGTTGAAGGGGCTTATATATTCAAGATAGCTGTATATAGCGATACGACTTTGAGATTTTTCCAATAGGAATTAAAGTCGACACAGAACCGATCATTGTTCTAGCACAAAACGTGCTCGACAATCGCCTTTGTGCTTTTATCCTCTACTTGGATACTCGGACTTTCGAGGCGCTTTAACCAGATTACAGAAATATCCGTATGGAAAGATAATATGAAAATTGTTCATTTCTAACGTTGCATTAAGTTTTTAGTTAATTTTATTACTGGCAGTTATTGTGTTGACTCTGACTTTCGAACCTATGGGTTACAAGTTACAGGTTACACACCTGGCTGGCGGGTTAAATGAGTGCACAGTAAATTGGTGCACGGCCAGAGTTCGAACCTACGACAGGGATGAGAGTGGCGAGCTGAAGCCACTCGGCCGACACGGTTGATAACAAAAAAATAATTCATTAACTTAATCCAAAAAGGTATTAATTAACAATATTTCTTATTTCTTTTGATTGTCTTGTATTGAGTGAGTATTATATTTAACATTCGCTCGAACGGTGAAGGAAAACATGGTGAGGAAACCGGTTAGCCACAGAAAGCTAATCACCTACTGCCTGTTAGATTTACAAATGATCATGAAACAGATACAGACATCTGCGGCCCAGGCCTCAAAAAGTTGTAGCGCCATTGATTTTTTAATAACTTTTAATAATAATACATTACTTAATTTTAAAAAAATCATTTTCAATTGTAACAAAACTTATGGCTGGACTAGGTATTGTCCTTAACTCTTCATAAATTACACGTCGAATTTATGCATTTATTTAAGTCGTTCCTTACACAAATCAACCATTTTCATATATTTTTTGCTATGTATGAATTTCATCAAAATTATATTAAAGATGAAATTGCAGTATGATGAAATAACGGTAATGATCGTATTTCCGTTGTGATTAATATCCTAACAAAACCTTTTGTTACATATAACAAGAGTTCTTTCAATACAATACTCCCCTAAATTCATGGAAACAGCTGCAAGATTAAAAAAGCGAAGGAAAATGAAAGAAAAGCTATTTCAACGGTTACGATAAATCACGAAGACGTATGGTTATTATTCTTTCCTAATTCACTGTCAGGGTAATATCAAAATTGATTATCACATTTATTTCCTGGACTTCAAAGCTTTCAACAGACGTTCGTCAATTTTAATATCCATATTTGTTTATTGATGCCTTCCGTAATCGAAGCCGAACTATTTTATTATTACGCTATCGAACTTAGGACCGTCATGTTACAAACCAAGAATACAAGTTCAATGGTTATTGATTTTATGTACCTAATGGAGATTGAATTACAAGAGTTATTATTGTTATTTCTTCGATTTTCTTCCCATTGGAGTAGACTCTTGGACTGTGGGGTTCAAGTGTTAAATAAAGATTTAAGTTGGCGCCTGGTAGATAGTACAGGTGACCCCAGAGCTGGTGCTTTCCTCGCTCAAAGAATAAGTAGCGCAATACAGCAAGGAAATGCTTCCAGCGTTAAAGGTACACTGCCAAAGGGACCAAACTTTTTGATTTAGTTTTCTATGTATCCATTATGAATTTTTATTATTACTATGTAGGTTAAGAATATTGTAAATACTATACAATTCATTATTAATAAGTAAACGGCATAAGTACATTAAAAGCGTCCTTATATTAAACCTTCATACGAATATCCACAACAAATAGTTAATGATAATATTTTTGTATAAAAAACTAAAGCTCTGGTCGTATGGAATTAACCGAAAGCACGTACATTGTTCAAATATTAATCGTGTATTGAATGAACTATACCGAATGTATTGATGTAACAAATATATCAATGTATTCTAGCTATCCAATTTATCACATAGAGTACGTAGGAGGTATATACGGATTCTTCTGCCGCGAGTCAGCTAAAATAATAACAATGGGTTTATTTCAACAATTAATATATATATATTTTTACGTTATCATTTGGTGTTTTAGTCACACAATGCGTAGGGGCGACTAGAACCTAGAGAAGCTCATTTTGATTGGCAACGTCGAAGGCAAAACCGTGTAAACGTTCGCCAACGAGATGGACGGCATTCTCAAAATTCTACACCGTTATAAAAGAAGCACAGGACGGAAATGTGTACAGGAAATTATTCGCGCCAGATCTAAGCTGACCACGATACTCAGATATGAGTAACCGACCCAGAGAGATATAGATAGATATATATTGTTACAGATAAAGCCCTTACACTGGACCTCAAATTTCTGTATCTGTTTTTGTAATGCTGTGATTCGAACGCATGACTTCAATTCTTCGTTATTGGTTAGGTCTGTGTGGTATCATGAGCAATATTGGCCTAGTGGCGTGCGACTATCATCCCTGAGGTCGTAGGTTCGATCCCCGGCTGTGCACCAATGGAATTTCTTTCTAAGTGCGCATTTAACATAAGCTCGAACAGTGAAGGAAAACATCGTGAGGAAACGGGCTTGCCTTAGATCCAAAAAGTCGACTGTGTGTGTCAGGCACAGAAGGCTGATCACCTACTTGCCTATTCAATTCACAAACGATCATGAAACAGATACAGAAATCTGAGGCACAGTCCTAAAAGGTTGTAGCGCCATTGATTTATTTTTATTTTTTTCTGTGTGGTATCTCATTAAGCCATCTTTGTTTAGGTCTGCTTACAATCTTCTTGTTATAAGTCGACATTGTATTAGACAATATTGTAAAAACTAAATATTTATATAAAATATCTTGATTGAGCTGTATGAAATCAAAAATTGAATCATGTGTTATACGGATTTAAAGCGGATTATCAATACATAATCAAGAAGGAAGGTTTTTATGCTTCATATACTCTACACTTGTGATATAGCTTGATAAAACAGCAAAAAATGAAACTTCAACCTCAAAACCGATTTCCTCCAGGGAATTTAACTCTTTCGAACACCTCCTAGGCGTACTTTCAAATAGGCCGCATCTCACTTAACACACGGGGTTTTGGTCAAAAAAGAAGAAGAAAACGATGGAAAATTAAAAGCCTATACTTAATTTTTTTCGTACCCAAATGTAATAACACTCTTAAGCTCATGATGGTTTATTGTTTAATTTGCCAAAATTAGTAAGTTAATATTGGTGTTGGCGAAATATTAATTAAAGTAAGAGATTATTAAATCTTTCGAAAAGTTAATAGTCTTTATAATATTTTGACCTAGTAAATCAACTCTTTGGCAGACTTATGAAACCACTTTGAAAACGTTTATAAACAAAGGACAGCTTATTCATAGATGTGGTATAGTCTCAACAGTTTGCCAAGGAAGCGATTATATGCGGGTTTATTGTCAACAATACTGCTTGTTTGTCTCTGACGTACCCATTTGTCTTTAGGTTAAGTGAATTTAATTTAGAGGTTGGCCGTCTAAATACACAAAGTATACAGTGTATTGTATCTTATCTGACCCAAGTGTTTATAAATGTTATTTGAAGGACAGCTATTTATCATAGATTATATATAAATTATATATATATCGATTTGCTGATTTCCTAAGTTCCGTTATATATATAATATTTTTTTTAATATTATGGCAATAGTTTTAACTTTACGAAAGTAATTGCTACGCGTCGTCGTTTTCTCGACGACATTCGGAAGAATGAAAGAGAAGATATAGTTACAGTGTAAAACGAAAGAAGTTATGTATGTGGTTCTACGTACAGACGTACAAGTAAAGAGTAATCCCACTCATTTTTTAAATGACTCGACACTTACGACCATAGTTAAATGTTATTTAAAATGTAGTAATTTTACAAAAAAAAATCCATTAATTTATTAGCTCAAGGAACTTACACTTATAACATTATTAGGTTGAGTACTTACAGCATACCACATTTAATTTATAACAGCTAATTTATAACAAATACATACCTGTAACAAAAAATAATATATTAATATAATTATACATTACTAGAAAAAGTTGCAATAACTTAAGAAAAGTAGTTGTTTGGCAGCATTTGTTAAATGATTCACTATAGTACACGCCACAAAGAATAGACTATTGTCACTAACAATTTAAGTTCGTAGTTTCCAATATATTTGAAAAGTGCAGGTTTTCTACTGAAACAAATATTTTGCGGGGCGCTCTATCGGATTTCACGGCCCATTGGCGCAGGCGATCGCCGCTAATCACGTTACGGGGAACGGCTAGACCGCGTCGCAAGGACTTTTCTTGATAAAATACTCTTTGTTGCCTTTCCTCTATATTGGATACGAAGTATTCCCTTTGTAAACGTATGTGTCCTTATTTAAGTCATCAGTGATTTGCAGAATTTTACGCTTCATTTTTAACCGGACAATATTTATACAATGTTCTTGTGGATTAAAGCTTTGAACAGTATATTGATTTCACTACTAATGTACAAAAGTTGTCAGTGCACATAGGCATTTAACGATAAAAGTTATCTTGTTACCAAACATTATGTGCTATATACTTTAGCGGTTAAGAAGTCAAAGTAAATAATACTACTTGGCAAAGGTATATAAAGTAATATCATATTAATAAATCAAAGCAAACAAGTGAGTTTACTGGCTGGCTTCTCCAAAGTTTTTATTCTTAATGAGTTTTTGATGGTCGCGACTAGCGTAAACTATGAAAGCTTCAAGACAAAGCTCGCTTTTTACTACGTATTCATTTTTATATTAAAACTACGCCCAAGCTGACACTGTTTGCTTTTAAAATATTTTTAAGTTATTCCGACACTAGCAAGGATAAAGAAATTTTTAAAAAGGTTAATATTTTGTTTAGATTTTTTTCAACCGTTTCACAGTTGTTTATTTATTGATTTTTTTATGACAACTTTCTAAAAACACTTTCTTCATGTTAACTCTATATAGAGACATGATATCCTTAATTGGAGACATATACATATGCAGTAGTACAGCTAATATATGTCTCCAATTAAGGATGTAAAGCAACAGGCATAACCTTAAATGGTATAAACAAATAAAATCATAGATTAAAAACGTGTTATAATTTAAAAAAACGCTGAACCAGAAGTGAGTCTAGATAAAAATTTAAAGTGTGAATTGAGTCAAAAATCTCAAGGCAAAAATTTAGTATTTCAACGCTCACCAACTAGCATGTACGCTGATTCAATTACTCAGCTCCGCTAGAATGCGCCAGAGACAGGGCTAGATTCAGACATCAGAGGCTCCTTTGCTGGCGTTTATTGGAACCATAATCCTTTATAATTCTTGTACCCCGTAATTTAATCCGCATAAATTGAGAGAAACAAAAACACTTAAAATCGTGTAGATGTGTTATATAAAGTAATTAGGAACTTGGGTTACATAAACCCAAGATGGCTGCACATTTATATATTTGTTTTATTATAAAAAAAAATCAAACACACCACTACACGCAATACTCGTCGAGCGAGTTTGCTTACCTTGCCGAAGCCGCGTACAAATTATTTGAAGTCTATTAAGCATAAGGGTGTGCAATTATTCAATTAATTACCATAAAATGGCAGTAAAGAAACATGCGACGTGCATCTCGTTCCTACTTTTTTTCATATAGGACATACATTTCAGACAAGATGATAATATGATTCGAAAATATATTTATCGAGTTTATTCTTGATAATAAAAGTCGGGGCCTCAGAGCAATTAAGCTTGTTATGGCCGGCCCTTTGTGTGCATCCAACGTGGTAGAAGGAAATTGTAATTTGAACTCGCAAAAAGTGATATTTCACACAATCAAGCTGCAAGCTTCATACCCTGTTTCGTGTTGAAGACCTGAACTAAAGTTTAAAATGTAGAATCACCAACAAAGCTAGCAAATAGAATTTATAGCGTATAAATATTTATTAATTTCGAAATTCATCCGTACAGTAGTTGTTTTCTTTAAAGAATTTGTAAGCAAGTAAAGTATTACTTAAATTGTTTTCTCTGAATCCCAGCGGATACATATATATATATATATATATATATATATAAATAACTTCACTAGGTTTATTTCAATGTTTAACAGCTCACGTCTAAAGACAACTTAAGATTGCCCCTCCTAAGATCACTTTGCCGACCGTTCTGTGGTACCGCTTTATCGACATTTACCGCCATCTGTTTATACAGTCGATAGCAAAAGTTTTATCTTTTCATAAAACAGTCGGCGCCATTTTCCAATTGCGATGAAATATTAAACTCTTATTATTTATTTTGTTTATTCCATTTCATTTGTGATGTTGCCACTCAAACAAAATATTGCTTTGCATGAAGTTTTATTGCAGGCTCGTTATTGTAGTGGTTGCGGAGGTGAAAATATATTTTGGATGTCATTTATTCAGTTTTATACCATTTCTGTTTTTATATATTTTGTCAGAGATGTCATCATAGGGCCAGGAAGTTTATTACACAAATAGATATAAAAAAAAAACATTTTTACGAATACGTGTCTTAACTTAAAACACACACCATTAATCGTTACCGGCAAATCACACTATTTACGTGCAGTTTGTACTAAGATATCCTTAATTATAGACAAACTAATCCTACGATAAAATTAGTTCTTAAATAATAAAAAGCAGGGTATAGAAACCACCATATTCTTCTTTATATGATTATAAACATATCTGACGCTTAAATTAAAAACAAATAGCTATTTGGAGATGTTATAAAATCACATATCTAAACTTATAAAGAGGAATTTTATGTATTTGTAACGAATAAACTCAACAACTACTTGCCATTGAATTCTTACAAAGCAACGTGGGCTAACAATACAAAAATAAATAAATCTAAGTGAAAATAAGCGAGGCACATGACAAGAGGAACAGAAAATTGGAATCAAAAAGTACTAAACCTCTTTCTCTCTTAAAAAGAGGAAGACAACTTAGAAGTTAGATCCAGTCTGGATGATGGAAACAGCACACAGGAGGGGAGGCCTTTGCTAAAAAAGGGCACACAGATACCTAAAAATAATGCGATAATAATTATATATGTGTTTAAGTGTAAAAGTATCCTATTAAAAGGCTATTATTATTATAACATAGGCACATATAAGGCACATATACAACGCACAATTATAACAACTTTCAGCGACACTCTCAAATAAATGCTCATATACGTATATATATATATACCCATATGTACCTATATACCTATGGGTATACCCATTCACCACTCACATATTCACACATTTTTAATGTCTTATAAGACTTGTGATTGATCAGTTGAAAAACTACTGTTTAGAACATTGTTACCATATACGACGGTATAATTGTTATGTAGTCACACACACTTCCCTAGTGTGGGGGCTAGCGATAGACTATACTAGAATTTTGTCACAAACTATTTGTCATAAATAAATGATTATTATTTATTTTTAATAAAAAAATGTCCTCTTATGCTAATAAAATTTCATTCTAAATCCGTGGAATGACAAGTTAATTAAAATGCCATAAATATCAAACGCAAACTGGGTGGCATAGTTAAAACTTATACTGGTTAATTGTCGCTCAGAAGTTTACATAGTCGTTCAAAAGCGCAACACGAAATTACTTTACACCTAACTAGCTTTCGACCTCCCTTGTTTGTAAATTCTATCTCGATATATAATTATATATTTAACGGAGGGAAACGGGCAGGAGGCTCATCTGATGTTAAGAGATAAAGCCGCCTATGGACTCGCGAGTGCATTGCCGACCTTTTAGGAATTGGTACGCTTTAAGGATCGAATGGGTTCGGAAATATTTTAGTGGTTTCACAGTGGTGGCCGACAAAAATTGCCTTAAGAAATGCCCAGTGGAACGACGGCCGTCAATATGATACGGGCGGTATTTATTAGATCCATGATGAAACTCAGCTGCAGGTCTGCATTCTTAACAACTCCGTGGTAAATGCGGTAGAAGTTGCAGAGAACATCTCTTCGCAACGCCAAGGGATCAAGCCGCTTAGATATAGTAATTAGAAAATTAAAACAAGGATTACAATAACCTTGCAACTGTCAGTTCCGCCAATTGTATCGACTGATTTTTGGCTGCAGATCACGAGGCGTCGGATTTAAATTCCAGGGGAAAATATGTATTAGGAATTTCTAATAAAAAGTCAAGTATGTACCTAACCCTGAGTTAGGATTGAAGCCGGGTAACTGATTGCTAAAGCAAACAGTTTCGACTAAAGAAGCAAAAAACGCACACACAACAGTACCGGCTAGAAGTTCTTGCTCAACTAGGTCAAGGTTTGATGGGTTGTAGCGATGATGAATTTTAACTAAATTCTTTTGTCTCTTGCTCCCAAATTGTATCTATTGTGATGAAAAGAGACAGATGAACTCAAACTCAAAATATCTTTATTCATATAGGTAAACAAGGACACTTATTAACGTCAAAAAGAAGTTAATCTAATTGTAAATTTACATTTACTACCGGTTCGCAGTCAAGGGCGTAGAGCGAGTAAGAAGAACTGGCAAGAAACTCTCCGCCTCTCTTTTTAATCTCCAAGTATTGCGTCATACAAATTGTTTGAACTGGAGCAAATCAATCCCAAGGATGAGACAGCCGTGTCTCAAACAACTTTATGTTGAATGAGACTGAATTATTATATAAAAAACCTTAAATGAATTAAATAAATCAATTGAATTAGTGAATAAGTGCACGTCTCAAACTGGTGTTTAAATCGCATTTGAAACAAACGCCGGTCCACCGAGACACTGGCGAGCTCACTTAATTTAATTTCAGGATTGCAGATAACCGTTTAAACTGTATGGGAATTCTGATGCTATTATCATCCCAAGTGAGGACTTTTTACTAGTATATATCTTAAACTTGAGTACGCTTAAACATGAACCAGAACATATAACTACAGTAGTACAGATGTCTGCAAACTGTATGATGTCTCTGATGTATGTAAACAGGGATGGTAGTCGCGGTAGTAAATAAAAAATTTGAACATCTAAGTATTATTAAAGTAGTATCCAAGAATCAAAAACAAACGAATTTAGAAAGATAGATGAAATCAAGGAAACAGCGACATATAAAAGAGAAATTGAAGGATCCGAGAAAGGCGTTTGTTAAAAAAGGGATACAAAGAACGCAGAATTTACTATGTCCAAAAAGATAATATACATTTTAATGAAGATTATTTAATTATACAATAATATAAACAAATCTACGTATAAAAAAGATAAACCAATAAACCAGCTGATTGACAATATGGAATGCTCACAAACGGTCTAGATTTTCATTTATATAAACCACCTATTTTATTGTATTTATACTGAATACATAAAACATAATTGGTGACCAGTACAGTCATCTTATTCAAACATAAAACAACACATGAAGAAGTAAGATCAAATATTGAGGGTATTCTAAGCAGATGGTCAAGCTATAGATGTGCGGTCCATATATTGTACAACAGCAGATAAAAAATATAATGATAGTAATCGACCCCCAGGGCTAACAGTAAAGCTAAAGAAAACCTCTATAGCTGCCTAAGAGGTTGGAAATGCGAATAATGTAAACATCTAATTCAGTCTAAGTAAGTAAGGTAAAGCTTTTTAATAGCTTATAGTTTTAAGTGCCAATTGCTGTTTGATTACCATTATATTAAATCCTTAAGTTCCCGTAGGTAAATGTGAAGGCCCAGGGTTTGGCGCAATACATAATAATGAATTTGGTTTACCGGAGGTCGTACGTTAAATATTATCATTTAAACTGATGAAGATGGGTGCTCTTTTCAAATATAAACTTGATACGTGACTATATTCACTATTCAGTATCTTTTCCACATATATATATTTTTATTAAATTGACTAATTATTTAAACTATTTGTAAACTTAAATTGTGATATGATTGAAATTATAAAAAAAATCTGTTGGACACTTGATTAATCTACGTAACATCACGGTACCAATATTAAGACCAGCCCATAAATATACATAATACTCCTACACCCCCAACCATATAATCATTTAAATATATAAATGTAATCTTAAAGGATCCGAAGGATACTTCGATAAAAATCACTGAAGGGGAAAATTAAAAATTTATGGCGTCTTGCAGATGCTAAGAATTCGGGAAAGTAATTTGAGGAGATTAGGAAAGATTTTATGCTCGGTATAAATTGGTAATATAAATAGCATTCGTTCTCAATAATTTTGATTGAAATATCAAAACATGTTAAGATATGGATTACACGTAGATCATAATAGTACTAAATTTCGGTACGGTCCAATTCTACAATTGAATGTGGTTTATATGTAAATACAAAAAAAATGTTTTGCGTAATAATACTTACAAGTTAACTTATTAGTATTTATAATAAATCTATGTATCGTAGACTAACCGCAAACACTTCGCTGTCCGTCGTTCCGTTCCGTTTCTTAAAAGATAGTTTTTGCCGGGTACCACCACTATGTGGATCCCACTGAAGTATTTCTGAATCAATTTGACTTTGGGTCCTTCGAAATAAGAGTGTACCAATTCTTAAAAGGTCGGCAACGCACTTTCGAGCCTTTCTTACCATGAGTGTCCATGGGTATCACTTAACATCATGTAAGCGTCCTCCACGTTTAGCTCCCGTTACATAAAAACAAAACATAAATAGGTAAATACAAACGTAAATTACGAAAATCGAACGCCGAAGTTTCGGACCGAAACGAAAGAAATACGAACTTCGTATTAAAGCCTAATGCCAAAGCACTTCGGATCCGAATAGTTCGGATGGATTTAGTTTCCAAACCATATGTATGAAGAAATTGCAAACTAATGATTTGAATGACATCCGTATATTTCCGATAACATTATTTGAAAACCGAACAAATTTTAAACTTGGATAAAAGCTTTTCATCGTAAAAATTGTAATTAAATAGTGGAATTGTATTATATAACTGAATTAAGTTTGGTGGCGGCGGTTTTTTGTATGCATGTTCAGATATGTAAACACTTTAGATAAATGCAACACTTTGTAACAATTGGCTTTAATTGTTTAAAACATGAGCTTATAAATAAGCCATTATATTTTTATCGAACGGGCAGGGGGCTCACCTGATCTTAAGTGATACCGCCGCCCATGGACACTCTCAATGCCAGAGGGCTCAAGAGTGCGTTGCCGGCCTCTTAAGAATTGGTACGCTCTTTTCTTGAAGGAACTTCGGTCGTTTTAATGCAAGAAAAGGCATTTTAAACTAATTTAATGAAACATTGCATTTGTCATTGTCATTTGCTGCATTTTTACTGAATTATGTAATTGTTTCGACAGATGATTCTATGATAACAATTTTATTGTTAAATTACTTTTAATTAAATAATTAATAATTTGTCGATTTCAGATTTTGTTTTTGATATTCAATACACTTTATACTTAAAATATATACACCTACCATTAAGACCTAATTATAAAATATTGATGTTTAAAAGATTGGTCGAGTCTAGGGTTACATTTTTGAAAGATTTTTTAAATTTAAATATCTCCCGTCCTAAACAAGCTGTCTTTTATCTACGTGGAAGAATATTTTGGTTTTATTATAATAACTGTAAATGTATTTGTAAAATTAAGACTTCGGCCCGAGTAAGACCTGAAAATTGACAAGTGAGTTTAAACTGAACACCTCGAAGATACATAGTGTTATTTTATACAATAGAGAAAAGTTTCCGTGGTGTAGCGGTTATCACATCTGCCTAACACGCAGAAGGCCCCCGGTTCGATCCCGGGCGGAAACATTCCTTTTTTAATATTTCTGTGATAAAAATACATAAGCATTATACGAAAATGAATACTAAATTGAATCGGGCGTATAGCTGAAAATAATAGATTTTAATAAGGAATTGTAAATTCCGTAACTTTGCCCATAATAACAACGGCTGCCATTTCCAACGATTTAATTAATTATCCCTTTGGCTAAAATGTATTTACAGACCCAAAAAATTTTAATTTAATCTATCAAGACTAACCAAGTCGAGTTGTTTGGTATTTTGCCGTAACACGGCAAGTCTTTTAGCGTTGCATGTGTCCATGAGTGGCAATTACTCTTTATATAGGCACAAAACCTGCTTGTTTTTGGTTATATAACAATTGCGAATTGTGTTGTTTATAAAAACATGAACATTTTAAAAAATGGAAATTCACTCATGGAGAGCGGAAGCCGCTGTAAGAATAATTAAACTCATTAATGTTTGTGTTTATTGACTCGTTATTTCGTTTCAATCAGATTACTGTTGACGTAGTTTCCGTTAATTGCGCTTTTGAAATTATTCATAATATATGTATGAATTGTTTTGGTAATTTTAATATTCAAAAAATATTTTGCTAGTTAATGTGTCATCAAATAATTTTAACTACATTTTAACGGTAGTATTAAGTATGTTTGGGTGTTTAGTAGTCAACAGTATAGAAATACTAGCTGCCCCCGCGAACTTTGTTTCTCCTGTGATTTTACTTAGCCTATCTTTTTAGTACATACCAACATGGATCATTTTGCTATGCTACCCCAAAGACTGTTCGGTTTTCCGGAATAAAAATTTATTAGGTTTTTCTGTGAATATTTATCTATATAAACCTCAGAGTTCAAGTCATCATTTTCTAATTAACATATAAAATATAGGGGTTGATCTTAGAGGGGTGAAAATTAAGGGTAGTATTTATTTTTGTATGTTGTTTTAGAAAAAATAAAAATAAAAAATGTTGTCCAAAAAATATAAATTTTTTTTTGGGGTTGACACCCCTTATCACTTGGTTTGAGATATATATAGTAGCCAATTCCCAAACTTACTGAATATGCATAAAAATTTCATAAGAATTGGTCCAGCAGGTTCGGAGGAGTATGGGAACGAACATTGCGACTCGAGAATTTTATATATAATATATACTCATATCATAATGAGTTTGATTATTTCCTTATTTACATTGGCTTCAAAACTAATGGACCGATTTTAGAAATTATTTCGGCATTAGTAGCTTTAAACCATTATCAAGTATATATATTAGACCCAATATCGTGGAACTATTTACAACATCAATATGTTTAATAGTCATAGATACTATAACTATATACCTTTAACATATTTAATAAAATAATTTTTAAGCCGGGGCCAAACGCTAGTTACTATCGTGAAACTTTTTTGAATGTCTCGGTTTAACAGCTTGAACAAATCATTTTTAAGCTTGAGGACTTTGGTTGAAATAGTGTAATATAAGGCCGGCAACGCACTCCTGAGTTCTCTGCGTTGAGAGTGCCTCGGCCTCCTGCCCGTTCATCCCCTGCTCTATAAAAATATTATAACGCATTGTACACACATTTTAATAAAAAAAACCATCTAATTGTAAATCTAAACCATTCTCGAATTCACTTGAACACAGACAAAAATTTCATCAAAAGCCACCAAGCTCCACAGCCACACACGATGTGTAAAGATAACACTAAAAACATAACGTGACGTAACCATATAAACAAAAATAATGAAATGTATTAAAATAATATTTTATTAACTTGCGAGTGCTGTCACAATTGTTTATAATTTATATCTCTTGTTTGCGTTTAATTAAATAATTAAAATGTTTTGTAGTCAGCTAATTAAAAATGTAGGCCACTTTTTGAGGGCAGCGTATTTGACATAAATCTGTGAATTCGGGATTTCTCATTAATTTAATTAAAAGGTTGTGGGGAATAAAAACTGTTCTACGGTAACTTTCTGCAGTTGGCAGAATTTTCTATGAACTTTAAATTAAAGCAGGTATCCAATACATGTCTTGAAGATCAAATGTTTGAGTTTATTCTATTTTTTACACTACTATTTTTTATATAATGGCAATAGTTTTAACTTTATGCCAGTTTTACACTACCATTACGAATAAATTAAAAAATGTCTAGCTTGTTTCGATATTCTAATATTATGTTTAAATAAATCTTATATAAAGGGGATTCATAATTACGAAACAATAATGGTAATATTATGGCACAGAAAAATTGTAATGTGTTTTTTAAATACGATAGTCTATGTTATGTGCACAGACTATGAAATCATAAAATTTTAATAAAAAAGTTTATATATTATATTCAATTGTTAGTATGAGAAACCCTTTTCCAGGTAAAGACTACCGCCGATAATTACTCCCTTGCATAAGGCCTTCTTTTAACCAAAGCTAGATTAAAAACTATTTAATATCTGTTGAATGAATATCGTTTTAAAAATGAAACCTTCACTATCAGATCACATTCACATTAATTAATCCCTCGAATCCATTTCATACAGAACAACTAATTCCGAACGGAAATTGAAACAAGCTTAAATATTTTTATTTTTAACTGTTTCCGATATTCAGCATTCGTTAAATTGTTGGGCTAGAAACAGAAACTTCGTTACTAATTGGAATCATCTATATTTTTAGAAACAATAATCCACTGGACCTTGGCCTCAGATTTCTCCTTTCTTTGAAGTGTTTGTAGGCCGTCTCATGTGCCTGACACCCGTTGTTATTGTTTAGTTCACACCGTACGAGCAAGTTATATTGCGCATGTAGAAATAATAGCCATTAGTGTCAGCCTATAACTAAAATTATTAAATAGGTCTTTTAAGGCTTGGACCTCAGATTTCTCTATCTGTTTTATGATCATTTATCCATCTCATAGGCAAGTAGTCCTCACGGTGTTTTCCTTCACCGTTCGAGCTAATGTTAAATGCGCACATAGAAAGAAAATCCATTGGAGCACAGGCGGGGATCGAACCTACGACGATATTAGGGATGAGAGCTGAATGCTGAAGCCACTTGGCCATCACTGATATCCTGAATTAAAAAAAAAACCATGCTTGTTGATTCACGATTATCATAGTATAGGTAAGAGGTATGCGCTAAAAAGCTGAATGGATGGATTCTAAAATTGGAATGAATAAAATTAAAATTTTATTCTGTTTAACGATATCGACGGACTCAATAATTGGCGTTCCCTAATTGAGTGCTGATTCCACGTAACCTATATTATTCATTTTCGTTTTCACGTAAAAACCATATTCTGAACGAGAACAGCGTCGTTATTCGGTAACTCTCAATAACGATCTACGAGCTTTTATTACCACGTACAAGTTTACGCACTATGAAGATAACTTAATCAATATTGAGTGTAAAAACCGATTCCTATCGAGATTGGAAGGAGATCGGAGATTGCTGCGCTGGTCTGAAAAGTATAGCTGAAAAACTTCAGCTATTCATTTTATGGACTATGTTTATACACAGTTTGGTTTTCCCAAACATTCTATAGGAATAGACATATTACAGATTAACACGTTATTATTTTTATTCAATAGTAAGGAACGTTTTTATAATAAAAAAATCAATATTATTAACAATATACATATTGTAGCGCGACCTCACGTCTTAGGCTTAAACATGATTCCAACCGCTGATACAACTTGTCGTTCTAGCCACTAGGGCCAGTGAGTGGTTAGACCATTCGAGTATCCTCCCTTAGCGCAACATCGTCCTTCTAGAATACTCCTCGAGCTAAGATCGCAGCTGTAAAAATTCTGCCAGAGTCAAATATCTTAGTAAGATGAATTGCCCAAAAGAGAATAAATATCATAAGAACATTTCCGGAGTAGTTGTCGCCCGGACCCAACAAGCAGTGTTGACCTTCAGCTTTGAGCTTAGAGGCTTCAGCGTGCGACTTTCATCCCTGAAGTCGTACTTTCTTACTATCTGCGCATTTTCATTCGCTCGAACGACCCAAATAGTTGACAGTGTGTATCAGGCATAGAAGGCTGTTCACCTACTTGCCAATTAGATTCAAAAATGATCATGAAACAGATGCAGAAATCTGAGGTTCAGACCTAAAAAAGATGGTAAATTGATTTATTTTTTTGGCCTCGACCTGGCGGGAGACGCCAAGCCCGCCTAGTTTAACTACTAGCGCTTATATCACACCGAAAACAAAAATTATTAATTCATAGTATGCAGTCGGTTATCGATAAAACAATTTAAAACAATATGGGCAATCAATAAAAAAATTATAGCAGTACATATAAATTTATTGAGTTCGTTTGGTCTAAATACTATTATTGGATATATGTAACATATTTATTGATATTATTTCGAATCGCAATCCGCACGCGTCATAAATTTTATTTAGAATAACCGAGTTAAATTTTTCAGGTTTTATTGAAAGTCATGTCGAAATACAGTACGTATTATAATACATATGGCCCTGTATCACCAGACACCAGACAATATATCAAGTTGAGTATTTTCTTACAGATTCTTTACCCTGTAACTTCTAAAAGCGGCACTGACGCAGAGCTGTGATCTGAGACCTTCCTGTTCACACTTCTTCCTGTGTTAGACAAAATAAGTGAAGCGCAACACGCTCTACCTTAGTGTCAAAATATATGCTATTTCTTTATAAAATTGTAAAACTTATTATATTTTATTAAATTTCTTAACACCAAATTTAAGTACATAAAGTTTCAGAAATATGAAACGCTGGCATCTTATTTATCTTTCGATAGATGGAAGCAGACAACGCTTTCAAAATTATTAAATTGATGGCAATTGAAAATTTTAACACAGCGAAGTTTGGACAGGCGGGTGTGGCTTCATAAATAACTTAAAGGTTTGCTAAGATCACCTGATCCTGAGTGGTTTTGATAATAAAAGTCAAGTATGATTGAGAACTGTCTTGGGACGTTTAATAACGCTACAATAAATATTAATGATTAGGCTCACGGGGTACAAGCAGCCTTAATCGGAATATGTCATTTTAAGATGGTTTTCTTATGTCTGAAAAGCCCTTCTTACCACCTTAAAAATAATAATGGTTTGGTAAATATGTTGTAACTATAACTAATAAGATTTGATTACTTTCCTTGTAAAACTTAAATATGACACGAAATTAATTATGACATCGACTCGGAGCAATATCTGTCCCATCGGTTAATTAAATCAATTTAATCAATAAACAAAATCAATAAAAAATTTAACCATCTGCAATCAGCCTTTTAGCTTATCAGAATTTATGACAACGATGAGGCCTTTAGGGGATGCAAATCCAATAATTTGTTTTCCCTCCGTAACTCGCAAACTCTAATTACGGCAAGTCTAGCCCTTCTCAGCCCAAACACGCAGACCCCCGTTTCCAAGAGGCCCGAAGCTAGAGGGTTGACGTGTTGCTGATGTCTCCTTTTGTATTCTTCGTTTGGTTTTTCAATTCATCGACAGTGGTAATTCCCAAATATTTATGGATTTCAGTATTTCGTATCAACTACGGCGATCATATTTCGCAGTGTTTTGTTTTGTAGCCTCTGTAGGATTTCGATATTAGAGCCTCTTGCTGAGCCCCAGAGCTGTATCCCATAGGACCATATAGGTTTTATGACAGATATGTAAATGAGGAGTTTATTCTACAGACTGAGTGCCGCTTTTATACCTAATAGCCCGTAAACAATATACCCAATGCCTATACAGTCGAAACCGTTAACGACTACATCGTTTAGAATAACATAACGGTTATATTGCCCAAAATCAAAGGTCCCGGCGGGTAAAAGTATTAGGCACTTCATAACAACGTTACGCTTTTACGACTATCAGTTTTTACGACCAACTATGAATATATATAATTTTATAACACACATATGACATTGTTACAATACATTTATATTGTAACGCCATACACAAAAAGTCAGAAGGCAAGTCAGAAATGCAATTTCTCCGACTCGAGTGACGTGTCTCTCGAATAAATTAAACATACAAGTATCACTTGCAACTCTTTGTTTTGAGTTGACTCCGTCGCCTTAATTGTTTGCAAGATTTAATTATGCCCAGTGATGTTTTCTTTCTAAGAAATCTTATTGCATCTTTGAACCTAACATAATAAGTTTATTTTTTATTTTTACTTCAGTTATTCTTATTTTTCATTCTTTATTTTATCTAATATTAAAAAAAGAAAAGTGGATAAACACAGTATTACGCTGGTGTCAAAGGTTCAAATATAATTAAGAGAGGATGATAATTTAGAACGTGGATGGACAAGGTAAATGGACCACGGGAGGCACATAGTGGCACAGTGTAGATAGAAATTTAGGGATTTAGACGAGACTTTTGCTATAGGGCACACGGATACAAGGATAATAGAATAATAAAGGTACCTGACATAAACGGCTTTGTTTGGTTTTAGCATTTTATAGACGAGGTATTTGTACGTCCGATTATACGTCATACGAATACAATATTCATATAGATATTTTAACCCTGAAGTGTTATTTCATAAAACTGGTTTTATTGAAAAAAAAAAGTGAGCGTACCTAGTTTAAAAAAAAAAAAAATTCAATTAACGAATTCTTTAATATGTTCTAAATTATGCGAGAGATACAACAGCGTCTACAATTTTTCAAATACGACTTAAAGAACGGTTTCATGCAATAAATAAAAGGTCAAAGGAATATCTATTTTTCCAGTATCGAGGCGACATGGTAACGAATAGGCAAAAAAAAACATCTTGACTATCTTTTTATTATCTCGCGAACGTGACAACCCTGCATCGATTTTATCAGCACGTCTGCAACATTGTTTTAGTTATACATTTAAAAATTACTTTACTTTTCGTGGTTATAACTTAAACTCTATTTATATACAGCTTAAACACGATCACTATTCCTCTTTACAGGTTGGGTTAAAAGTTTTTTTAAGAACAGGAGCAAACGGGGAGGTTCGCCTGATGTTAAGTGATACCACCCATGGGCACTCGATACCGTTTCCAGCCTTTTAAGAATTGATACACTCTTTTCTTGAAGGACTCAAAGTCGGATTGGTTCGGAAAAACTGCAGTGGGCAGCTGGATCCACATAATGATTTTGAGGTTAACCAATTCGTGCTTCTTGCCCGATTTACGCCCTTGACTTGCGAACTGGTAGTCAATATAAATTTACAATTATTTTAACATCTTTTTGACGTTCATAAGTGTACTTGTTTACCTATATGAATAAAGATATTTTGAGTTTGATATTTAATGTTTATTTATTGTTTAAGTCAGGCAGCAATTAAAACTTGCAAAGTTTCATAAAGCTCCTTGTTCCGATAACAACCAACGGTCGTGGCACTTTGTAGGCGCGAGTTTGTAGCAATATGCTACGTCGTAGACCGAAATCACTTCGATTATATTTATTTATTTATACTTCGTTACATTAAAAGAAAAATAAGTCCAACTCCATGTAACGACAAACTTCCTAAAGAGTCGAAATGAATTGGCTTTGGTTGGTTCAGCTTGTCTTCGACAATGATACACCCTACATAGAATTACACCCACTCTGAATAACGACAACAATTGAGTAATAAAGTACTTTTTGAGCAGCTATAATTAGTTAAAGCTGCGCAGCTGTGTACGTGCTTTCGTCGCTTTACTATCCTAGCCCGCAATAAACTCGACTGTCGGCATCATTGCATACGAACTTTCTAATCAATTCCTTCTTTTGTTTACAAATTGAGATTGCTTGCACGTGTAGACTGTTGTTGACTGTGACTGTGTGGGAGTCACACATATTATCATAGATTATCTATACGTTTTTCTTCCGTCCATTTAACGAAATCTCTGTAACGCCATAAAATGCACAGTCTCTTCAGTGTCGTTATATAGAGTTTACACTGTACATCTAAAAATCTGATTGTGATCAAACATAAGAATAACGTTATTATTCATAGTGTAAAATTCAGTTGCTGTATATTGTAGGGTTATATTGCTAAAACCTTGAACCAATTAGGGTTGTGGTCAGAGTGCACTAAGTTTTAATGACCTCGACGCGATTGGAGACTCAAGCACTGTTTAATTTAAGGACTTTCGACATTCGAGGACTTTGATCCTTAATCAGCAACTATTTCATGCATGTAATACTAAATTGTAATAAGTTTATTTTAATTTTTGTTTGGTTATGGCAGATCAGCTCGTCTGCTGATGCTGAAGGCTAATCCCTTTTCGTGTAGTATTTGCAATGCTGTAGTTCGATAGTGTTTAAGAATTAGCGAGTAAACACTATCTATGCCGGCTTGTTTGTTTCCTTATGCCACTTTAAGAATCTAAGTTGAAGTGTTTATTTGACTACGATTTATTATAATGTGTAAAATTTCGGAACCCCTTTTTAGTAAAAAATACCTGTGTGAAAATAAAAATATAATAAAAAAATACCCAGCTCATCCATAACAAATTTATAGTAGATTATATACTAGCTAACCCGGCAAACGTCGTTTTGCCATGTATATTATTTCCAGGGATTTTTTTTTAGTTCAATAATAATAACCTATTAATCTACTATAGTAAAAATAAGGGGTTGATCGTAGTGGGGTCACAATTAAGGGTTGATTGCTGTATCATAAACAAATAGTCTAAAAAATAAAATTTGGGGTGGGGGTCCATCATCACTTACGGGTTTGAAATAAAGTAGTAGCCAATTCTCAGACTTACTAAATATGTACAAAAGATTCAGAATAATAAGAATCAGTCGAGCCGTTTCGGATGAGTATGGGAACAAACATTGTGACACGAGAATTTTATATAAATAGATATAACATATTTAAATAAATATTATTTTGTTTTTTAAAATGTTTTAAGTGTTGAAAACAGTTGAGTGAGTGTGTGGTTAGTGACATGTGTAACTACATATAGGTCTCAGAAGCATCTCCAACACTGAGTTATGAACACACCTTGTGTTGTCGGCCGGCCCTTTAATCGTATTTTATTGGTATAAACTACTTCATTAACAAATCTTTCACGTCAGTGACCAGTTAGCTCAATCCAAGTTTAGCTTTATCTGTGTTTAAAAATTGAATTAAACACACACATTTCATAATCTCAACAGATAGCATAAATGCATTTGTAGAATTTCATATTCTCAAAAATTGACATTAAATAAATAATGTTCACAAAACAGTCTATTTTTGAATGTATTTACCGAATTCAACATTGTTTTACGACGTCTTTCCAAACACTTTGGATCTCAGTTCGAGAAACAAAAACAAAAGTATGCAATAAAAAATGTTCATTTATTTTGCGATTCTTCACTTAGGAACAGTATTCCTTTATTTGTTTTGGCTTAGGGTTGTGACTACTGCTGTCATATCTAATTATAAACCTAATATAAACATCTAAACTATTAAATACTTTGGTTTCTCTGTCGTGTCACTTAAAAATAAACGAGACGCATCTTGAGATAATAGTATAACTAAATTTTCGTAATTATAGTCTATTAAACCATTACATATATCGAACCATATCGATGGATAAACAATAATTTAATATAACAAAGAAAAAATAAAATATTTTTTTATTTTGAAATTATTCACAGAACACAATTAATATCGTATCTCCTTACAGTCTTACAGAGGCTTTTGAGCCAAATATTTTCCACGTGCAACAGCTTTTAATAGGAAAACTTAAATTTATGGTAATTGATATTCAGATGCCGAGTGGACTTTTCTTTGATTTAATCCAGTTTCAAGGGAATCAATTAAGACTTTTTACTTTAATTGACGACATATTTCCATATTTTAATTCACCTCCGTATAAATTTTCTATTAGTCTGTCATACTTTGAGTTATAAATAATATAATAATAAACTCATATTAATTCCATTACAATAAAATTAGCAAATCAGTATGTAGTATGGACCTTTTTTGTTTAAACGACTTGTGAACTTTTCACGTGGATCTGTTTTTTGTTTTTACCAACCATATGTCCCCAGAAAGTTTTATACACATTTCTCTTTTCCGGAGGTATCTTTTCTACCTTGAGGGATATGTGATGGTAATAGTATTTTTACCAAACTAGTAACACACATTATTCACAGAAACAAAATTGACTAATCTTGTCGTATCTTTTACTTCAAGTACTCTTGCGTCTCTTTTTCTCAATATGTGTGGAGGCTGTAATAAAAACAACCAGATATACAACAGTATGGATAGAAAGATTTTTTACTAGCAAAAAACAAATAAAACTTTGTGAGATTGACATTTGATATTGTATCGTTATAAATTATTATATATCTGTTATCTTCGAAGCAATAACAGTATAGTTATTATTAATAATAAAGATATTGTTTGTGTAAAAAAGTATGTTACTAAAGAGAATAACCGTAGTCATTAACTAATTCCTGCAACAAACAACACTTTAGCAGCTTACCAAAAAAATATCATTGGTGATCGTAGCAAGTAAGAAGTGAAACTTCTTTATGACCTTATTTTCGAAAAATTATCTACTATATGCAAATTTACAGAAATTGGTTAAATAAGATAATGTTTAACAAAAGGCTTTTATTATCATAAACATGAATACAATTATTTCATTTTACCTTAATAGAATCATTACTATGATTGTTATCGTTATTGTATATATTTGTTATAAATGGCTTCGAATCTACCGTGGTAGGGTCAAGAAAAAGATGGCTCGTAACCGAAAATTGTGACGGTAATTTTTTTACAACGCCGATAAAGGAGTTGCATTTTAAAATCCAATAAAATCAATTCAATTGATCAAAAGAGATTTTGAAGAGAAGAGAAAAAGAGATTAGATAATTATCCAAGTATATACACTCTATTCTACTACGACGACTTTTATAGAAAGTACAAGTGATTTCTTTTTACAAATACAATGCGCAAAAAAATCAACAAGAACCCGGTAAAAATATAAAACTTTTTAATGTTAAATGACGCAGGGAAAGATTTATTTTTTTAATGCCGTTATAAATCTTTCAACTATCTGACACTCTGACAAAATATGGATAGTTTATGATGTTTTTTATTATTATTTACCTAATGACATTTAAGCGTTATCTGGCACAGTTTTAATTGGACGAATTCATATAGCTTTGTTTAAAGAAGGAACACAACATATGTTTAGGTTTTGTTTCTTTTTTTTTACTTCTCTGTATTAATGTTAGATCTTTTTAAGGTTTGAAGAGATCGTTTATGTGCCACAAGCCTGTTGTTGCATCTATCATTAAGATTATTATCGAGATTAAATGTTTATTATTTTCTTGTGTGCAAAGCAGCACAGAAAATAATACATTTGATAGCTTCCTTCTTCGGTGTTTTAGTAGTTGGTTAAAAATAGTTGCCGTCAAAATTTTTGGCCTAAGATTTTTGTATCTCCTTCGTATGTAATACGATTTCCTTCACCGTACAAGCGAGTGTACAATACATACAATTGATGCTCAGAAAAGACGCAACTTTAAGCCGTTATTCGAAACAAGATGTGCTTGTGTGTTAATATGTGTATTTTTCTTTTATATAACAGGGGGCAAACGGGCAACAGGCTAACCGAATGTTAAGTGATTCCGCTGCCCACTCTTTATAGCTTACGTTGACGGTCTCTTAAGAATTGGTGCGTTCTTTTCTTGAAGCCCCTTAGTCGAATGGGTTCGAAAATATTTCTATGGGCAGCTGGTACAAACGGTGGGGCGCGGCGAAAAATTCGTTACAAAACGCTCAGTTGTGGAACGACGGACGTCAAGATGATATGGTACATCCATATTCATATATATACATATTTCGTATTCTACCTCGAGGTCTAACGATGACCACTTTGTGGAACCAGGTACTGTGATGTATTTAAAAACCATACTAACGTTTTTCAAAAACATATTGATTTCGTATATAGGATGTTAGCTTAAGTCCCGACTCTGACTATCACATTAAGAAATCTTCAAAAAAACTGCGTATGCTACTGCACATTTTAGACGTCCAGGTCACATAAAAAGTATAACAAGTTTATAGTATTGTATTGTATGTAGTAGAATTGGTAGAAGTGTATTGGTATTAAAGCAAAAATAGCATTATATTATAGTGTATGTATCCAGTTATTTTAGAAATAAAATCTTAAACTAACACAAATTAAAATATATGTTTAGATTCCAAGTGATTGTGCGTTACACTATAATCACTATGAGAAGATTTGACTAATTTTACACGGAAATCCGTAAAGCTTGTTATGATATTTACTCTTCAGGGTCTGACATAACACAGCGTATCATGCTATTGCGTTAAACGGGTTTACATTAGAATACCTTTTGTAGATTTTCAAATACAACTTGTAATGGATGGTGTGGTTGCGTTCGTTTAAAGTTTAATATCTTGAAATAAATTTTACATTCGAATACCAGGCACTAATACAACCTTACGCGCACATTCACACTCTTACTTAATGTTGTTTTTAATAAAAAAAACACCTCGTACTTTTAATTCTATATAAATTAGAAATAAGTTATTCACTGGTATAGTAATTTGGAGCGAGATGCAAGTGGCTAATTGTCAAGCAGTAGCACGCAACGACAAAGGTTCTTTAGTTTCGGACCTCACTTTGGGACACTGCGCCAACGCAGTAAGTGGATAGTCCACACATAATCTACACATAATAAATAATTACAATATTACGGTAAAAAACTGAATAAGAAAATTAAATCCTTTACACCCTTTAAAAAGTCAACCCTAGACCTGTAAAATTATTATCTAAGGTCGTCAATGGTACATTAACACAAATTTACTTACGACTTCTTCTTGCCCTACTTTTTACAGGCCGCTCAATCGAACTGAGCCGTACTAACCAACAGCTGCATCCCGAGAAAATGTTTTCTTTGACTTGATTAAGCGCAAGCTATATTAGCTTGTAGTTGTTCATTATGGTACAAAGCCTGTTACAATAATGTTTGAGTTAAAAAGCTCTTGGCTGTTGTAAATTATAAACAAATAAGTTTCCTGACCCTTTGTAAAACCATTCCCTGACCCGACCTAGTCAAGAGATTGTAATTTGTTTCTTTTATAAATTCTGTCTTCACTGAGACTTAACGGAACATCTAGTCTACCTTAAGTCTAACCTAATTAAGTAAGATAAGTTCAATGACCAAAGTAGAGGACATTATAAATAAAATAAGGCAATTGGAATGGCTCTGGACCCGACACATGACAAGAGATAGCAGGTTGAAATGGACCAAAATAATTACAGAATGGCAACCACGCGATGGGAGAAGGAAAAGAGGAAGACAGAACAAGAGATGGGCAGACGATATAAAGAGAATAAGAGGCAACTTGGACAAGAACAGTTAACATCAGAAAATAATGGAAGCTGAAAGGGGCCTATGTATTACAGGACACACTGATTAAGACGGGTCATATTATGTATCGTAAATAAGTGTTAATATATTTTACTGGGTGGGTAATAATAATAATAATTTACTAAAAAGGATATTTAATATAAGAAAGTGTCCCATAACACTAGTTAGTCACAATTAAGTGGAAGACAATCTGTTCCTGTGTTAGATTTGTCACTTACCACTGTGAAGCATTTAAGACTTACGTACACTAACACTAATTCATCTAACTGATTGTCAAATGAACATTGTCATATGTGCGTAAGTGTTAAATTATTTCTAAAGTGACTGTAGAATACTTATTACTAGCCGAAAATCCTCAATTTAAATTGTAGTTGTAGTAAATAATAAGAAACAAACATCAGCTAGCAAAGTATTACTAGTAAAGGTTACTACTCTCGTAAGCAACAATAACTTGCTTAAAACTTTTGCCATTTGCAATCGCGCGTTTTCAAAGGCTTATCTTGCAAGCGTTTCTTGAATATCAGTTAATGGTTATTGAACAAAGCGTAAAGGAAGATTAACAGCTTATATTTAGGTATAATTCATTTTTATTTACACTCATAGAATAATAATATTCATAACATTTTTTTGGTGCACCGGGTAGAATTACTACGCGATATCTCACTTTTTATTTTTAATTAAAGAAAATTAATTAGAAATGCAAGTATGCACATATTATGTATATTATTTAATTGTGTACATTGGTTATAGTTTAAGTCTGATTTAATGAAAGTATTAGGGTCTTATTCCTTCTAAAAAATCGCAAGTTGCATAATTATGTATTAAAGAGATTTATTTCAAAAAAGGTGGGTTTGAGAATCAAACTCAATTGTACTTAAGAAAGTAATTTATTTTTCTCCTTGACACAATATGTACCTAGTATCTACTGTTATGTATTCAACGGGAGGACACGAGGCATCGGTCAAGAAAAGCTTCTGAAGATCCACAAGCGAACTACCCGGAGGGCTACCGTATTAGACATGCCACGAGCTTGGTGATTTGACATGTATAGAAGCCACGCACTTCTACGTGTGCGTTGCGTGTACGCGTCTTGAGCGTAGTGTGATATTGTTTACGCCAACGCGAGTCTGTCGCGTTCTAGGTTGATGTTTTATGGTTGCTGATTAGTTTTTTTTACAAGTCCCTTATCTATTGTAGAGAAAACACTAGAAAGAAAACATGTTTATTTTGTTTCTAATCAATTCAATACAGTTTTGTCTTTATAAATGTGTATAACATGTATTTTTTAACTACTTGCCTCTTATCTTATATCTATATCTTATCTTATATAATTTAATACATTTTTTTTTCTTTACTCATAGTGATTGCCTGGAAGAGATCGCTCGAAAGCGATAAGAACGCCAGTTGCCCTCCTTTTGATTTAATTATGTTAATAAATAAATAAAAAATAATAGTCGATTCTGGATTTTTTAAATATGAATGTTTAAAGAACTTTATTTCTCATTACAAAAAATGTATTCTATTTACATGAGAAACTTAATATGTATATACGAACGAAATACACCAATCGCCATCAGCTAGTTCCAACTTAAGTCTACTAGACTCATTCTGATTTGTTTCTTTAATGCTCTTTTGAATTGGTTAAACGCACTAATATAAGAATTTTAGACGGTAATTGATAAAATTATTGCACACCCTCACACCTAATAGATTTCTTCAAATAATTTGTAGGCGGCTTCGGCAAGATAAGCAAACTCGCTCGACGAGTATTGCGTGTAAATATGTGTTTGTTTTTTTTTAAATGATAAGCTACTATAGAGAGAGTTATTTAATTTTTTTTCAATTAAGACGCTACCTATAGCAGTTGCTTAATCGTCATCGTTTCTTGGTAGATTTTATTAGTTTGTACGGTAATATGGACTTTATAATACGATGATCCAAATGTTGATGTTTTCTTATTCTTCACTATCTTCGCTATACTTTTTGGTTATTGAAAAAAAATAAAACTGTAATTTAAAATAATTAATCCAATGAATTTTTATTTTTAAAGACGTCCACTTTTACAACGAAGTCAGTTCTATTTGTTTACAGGTTTAATTTATAATTACTATAATTAATTATTATTAATTTATAAATAATTTCTTTACATACATCCGGAAATAGGAACGAAATTGCTAGAATGTCGAGATGCATTACCAGGAGTTCAGAAAGTTATGAAAGTGTTGTAATGAACGCGTCAACAGTAATTGCACTATTCATATTCAAAAATTCCCTGTGTCAGCATGCAAACGTAACTTAGAATAAATAAATATAAAACTGACTCTGTAATACATATCTGTTAGGGGACAGTTATTTTTTGTTAAATGACTATATCATACATATATATAATATATAAAACAGAATTCTATCGCTCCTCCTTCACAGTACAAAGTATCCTGTTATGGAATCCCTTGCCAATTGATATCAGACGAGTCTTGTCGTCAGAGATCGTCGACGTCAGAGATCTTAGTCTTTAAATTTATTTAAAAATCTTCTTTTTCTTCTGCCTCGTAATTAGCTACTACTTTTATTTATTAATTGTGAGTCAATTAACCTTTGGCAGAACTTTTACTTGTCTGTTTATACATATTATTAATTATATTTTTTCATAGGACTTTATTTTAGTTATAGTTGCATGTTATTTTGAGCTTTTTTATTCTTAATTAATTATGTAATTGTTATTTACCCTTTCTTTCTTTTTATTATTCCATATTAGAGTTGCCTGGAAGAAATGCTTGTTAGCTATAAGACCGTCTGTTCCCTAATAACTTATGTAACTTACTTACTTTTTGTTTTATTATTTGTATAATTAAGTATATTATGGTAACGAAGTATAAATAAATATATCGTTCCAAGATATATGGTACAATTAAAATAATTAAATAGCAATTTATTATACGTTTGAAACGCTAAGTAGCAACGTGAATTAGTTTAAAACACAATACAAAAAAACAGTGACGGTACGTGTTAGGTTTAGGCTCCGATAACTGTATCTGTTTCGTCCTCATTTGTTTAGTCTAATGAGCTTGAAGATCGGCGACTTTTTGTTTGTTACACGATGTATTCCTTCACCATTCGAGTGAATGTTAAATGCAAAAGAAGGCCCATTGGTGCATAGCTAGGGTTCTACGAACTCAGGGATTGCTGACAGTTGCTTGCTGCTAGCTAGCTAGGCTATTATCCCAACAATGAATATCAAACAATAAGCTAATAAATAAATTCACAAAATAATAATATCATTAACCTCTTGCCCGATTCTAGCGCTTCCGTAGTACATCTTTTTATACAATCTGCATATATAATAAACAACCGAAGTATAAAATAGAGACAATTATTTACCCAAAACCTATTTAATTATATATAATAGCGGAGTAAGAGGGTATAGTAGACTCGTCTCATAAGTCGGAGAAGTGACAAGATATTTTTGTGTGCATAATATTGAAAGCTTGTACCCCTAAAGCCTTTATAGCCTGCAGTACCGACATGACTGTGTCAAATATCGTTACATCTTATCTAATGTCGGCATTTTGAAGCAATTAACCGATAATAGTTTGGTGAGAAATCACAGCATATATTTAATATAAATGATTAAAAGACGTTATTTTAGGGTACTAGAATTACTTCGAAAGTATAAAAAAAAATTGAAAAAATATGTAGTATTGAGTTTTTGTGTAATTTGTCTGCTTCGTCTTTATGTATACAAACCACATTTAGTATATAAAATAATTAACTGAACACAAAAATATTATAAATATCCATTATTCAGATCTTATATACATAACAGTATAGAAAAATATGCGGGAGGCCTCGTCCAACATTTGGCACATTCCCTTGCTGTCGTCAAGTAAATTTTGCCAGCTTTAAAAGCCTCACGAATAATTTATGTTAAATAACTATTCATGTTAAACGATAATTTTAGCTACGGATAAATTCAACTGCCATGACAACTAGTCGACAATACTCGGCGCTCAGTGAGTACTGTTGAAATGTTCGAGCGCTCTTTGCCTGTTAAAGTATAGTCGTTTAATGACAGCTACCAATAATTTTCATATTAAAATAACTTTTAAATGTATTAAAAAATCTGTCTTTTATTCCTAAAACTGTATATAAGAATATGGTAATACCGGATTTTCAAAAAGACCACTATGTCATGTGCGTCTGATACATGTTAGTACAGGATTAGTAGGTGGGTACGTACAGGATGTACTAACACTCACACACACACCCCTTCTCTCTATGTCACACTCAAACACACAAACAACTTTCTTTCTACTCACTTCTAACTGGTTGACTGTTTTCTGTTTCTTTCCTTATTTTCAAAAAGTTAAATTTGTTTGCCTACCCACATATATATATATATATTTTTTTTTGTTATCACTCAATATGACTTTGCTGTGGAATGATATCCATATCACAGGTTCATACCTAGTTTTGAAACCAGTCTCCCAATACCTTCTTAACTGTAATCTTATTGTTTGTTGCAAATGTTATATGGGAGAAAATAAAGAGTTATTATTATTATCTTGACAAGTGAATTTGGGAAACAATCGCTTTATTTTCGTTTTACTTGCCACAAGGAACATACTTTAAAATATCTTTTAAGTATCTATTTATCAATTGGTATTACCATGTAAGTGAAGAATAATGTTAATACTGTATAAATCCATGTAGTAGATATTTGTTTTATATTTAAAAGAAACAAATTCAAAACCTTTACATTACGTCTATAAAAATGTCAGCCCGTATAGGAGAAGATTTCATGTATTAAAAGTTTACTTACTAGACTAGAGATACATCATTCGAAATGGCAATAATGACGCCTTGCTATTAATTTAAACAATCATTTGAATTAATGGCCAAATTATGAAACTCTTTGAAGCGCTAATAATAAATAACGTGAAGACAGAACAAATAGAAAATGCTTCTAAACCTACGAACAATGGGAATATTAACTTCAGCACACGAAGTTCACAAAATACAATTACAAAGGAACCAAATGATAAATTGTACTTTCAATCCAATTAAACTTATCACAAGCGAATCTAATTCAAGTTTGAATTGAATTCTATTTGATTACAAACGTATCGTACGATAATTAGTTTTCCAATGCAATTTTGATTTGTGAGTGATGGTTATGCTGAAAGTTGGAAATTAGAAGTTTTTATAATTTACATAGAGATATGAAAAATGAACTCCCTTATTTATAACTGGGACTTTAAATCTGTAATTTCATTGCTACGCAATAATGTACGAAAATCAAGTTTCAAAAACAAAACAATTTCAGCATCTATTGACTTCCTAACGTCATTAACACACAATAATTAATTTGCGATATTTGTTTTAAAATAAGTGTTGTTTGATGATTTGCTATTCTTCAAAGACTACCGAGAGTTTTTTACACCGGCTTTTTCTGTCGGCCTACATCCTCTGTCTTCTTTGCCGATGAGTAGGGATGTCTACTTATTTAAATTTAATGACGTGAAATAAGTGATACTTGTATGTTATGTTCCACAATAAAAATATTTTATTTTTTATACTTTTAGCCTTTGCTTTATTTTTTGAAATATTTAACATATATTATTTAAATTTGTGCCCATGAATATATAAAACGGAGAAAGCTTATAGAAAGTAAAACCAGCCAAAAGACTTAAACAACCAGCGACTATGCAAACGAGGAACGAAAGTTGTACATCCGTTGTGCCAACTCTGTGGCACGTTCGTAAAAGCCTCGAGATTAACTTTGTCCAACGGAATCGGCTTAACTGTATTTTAAACAGAAAATAGCACACCAAGTGGAACCAGCTACCTATGGAAGTATTTCCGAACCAACTTATCGGATCCTTTAAGTAAAGAGCGTAGAAAGTGTTAAAAGGCCGGCAACGCACTCGCGAACTGTGTGTTCTTGGGCTGCGATATCATATAGGCTTTTTGCTCGTTTTATCTGTGATTTATAAATAATAAATCTGTATAAACCGGAAGTTTAAGCGGCAATTGTAGGTAATTGATATAATTAAAACAAAAAATTTAATAATTTTGCTTTATTTATACGTTTTTTAAACTTGTTATTGGAAGTTACAAGAAAGAAAAGTAACCTAACTAGAAAATACCAAAATAAGCTTATGATTTGACAAGCAATTGTAGTTTACAATTCTGAATATTAAGAAATGTTCCCGATTATTTAAAATTAATACATACTTTATAAGGCAGAAGATTTTGTTTGTTTTAACGTATTCTATTTTAACTGGTTCCAACTGGAATTTTTTTTTTGTGTCCCATTCACAATTATTTTGTTCTTATTTTAAAAAGTTAAACGAACATCAAGCAAGGACCAATACTACAGGGTGGTCAAACACTTCTCAGCAACAACATCAGTAATTTGGTAATTTAAAAACGTAAGTTTTCTTTTAAGCTATATACAAAAATAATTATAATTTTCAAATTAAAGAGTGCGCCTCTTTTTCGCATTGTTCTACAAATTAATATGTAGGAGCAACAAATTACAGCTTATAAGTAAATAGAATGATAATTGATAAACATATACGTTACATAAGAAATTAAGTTAAAAGCTATCTGGGAAAATTTTGTTGGAAAATATTTTTCCAAGACGCCTCACCTAAGTGCTTTTCGTTAATGTTGGCAGACGTGCCTAATCAGCTCGCGCCGATTCGACCTGATAAAAGTCCATTAATGAAATTGCTAAAGGAATCAGTTGTATGGGATCCAGGACTCTCACACCTTATCGGAAGATTGCCTCGCTGATATTTGATTTTAGAATTTGAAATTCGATTTTCAAATCTCGAACGTTAACACTGTACTAAGGGTAACTACAAACGCAAATATTTTTATCATTACAACTCCATTAAAATATAAATATATTCAAAATAATCCCAGTATTTTCCTTATATCGCTGTGGTACAACAAACCAATTGAGAGGAATAAGGTTTTGAAATAAGAATGACGTATCCTAAGCCTTACTACACTATGAAGTAAAACATAGTGGAAAATCAGAACGTTTAAGATCCACAACCGTGTCCGGCTAAAATACTTACCAAAAAGCTTGCTAAGGAAACAGATAAATAAATCTGAAGCTAGGATAAAGCGCGTATTTTCTTTAATTTAAGTAATTAATAAGCTTATTATATCGTTGTCTTGATTGCTTCGTGTTATTTCCCGTACATACCTGTAACAATACAACAATTTATAAATAAAAATAATGATTTAGTAGTTGATATTTGATTGTACCACGAATATTCTTGAACAGAATTGTAATTGTTGCTTGGATTTCATAAAAAAATGTCAACTAACATTCAACTGCACTTAATTTGAATAAAATAGTTTTCCCGCACTGGTCCATTTAGTTTTGTAGAGGGAATATATTTTCACGAGTTTTTCAAACGGGAAAATAAATATTCTAACATATTTTACATATTCATCAGTTGACAGGAACTAGAATCTTAAAATTTAGTTCAAATAATTTAGAGACTGGAGTCAAATAGACAGGAGGCTTATTTGATGACAAGTGACCACCGCCCATAGACAATCACACTGTCAAAAGTTACACGCGTGCGTCGCCGGCCTTTTAGGAACTAAGTGGTATTCGGTCCTTGAAAGATCTGGAAGTGGGGAAATAATATAGGGGGCAAAAAGTGCCTTAGAAAGTTCCAACAAAAACAACTCCAAAATTTACTAATAATATTTAATGAAAATACTATTAGTTATTTAAGTCGGATTTAAAAGGAATGTTTGCGTGTGAAAATACATTACTTTTAATAGCGTACGTAAACTCGTACATTAAGAGATAACGATTCATCCGTAAAGATTTTAATAAATGGACAGTAACGTGTATTTTTGAAATTCCTGATATTTTTTGATCCTAATGTAATATTTTATATTAACAAAGGTAATTAATTTTAGTATATACCTTTATACAGCTGTCGCACACAAACCATTTATCGTACACACGTCAGGAACAATTACAGGAAGGGATGGTGTTAATGTGAGAACTTCAGTACTAAAACCTGTATTACACTTTCCACGAATTTCACAAAGCTGTTTCGAAAGGAAAATTGTTCGTTAAGTGGTTTAACTTCATTTTATTACGTAAATTCAATGACACTTAAATACGATATAATACATATAATTAATTCCATTATTCACATAACTCTTTATTTTGAGCTTCCAGTAATCTGCGATCATCATATCAATATATATATATATATATATATATATATATTCTTTATTATTAATCAACAATAGCTAATTCTATAAGTGACGTTTACGTAATAAAGTCTAAAATAAAAATAGCTGAATCAAATGAGAATCGATACATCGACCGCGGTTACACTGTCTCGACTCAACTCGATTTATTGCACAAAAATTGAATTGCTACCAGCTTTATTACGGACTGCGAGAATTTATAGTCCACTGAAGAGAATGTCGTGTTGAATGACTTGTCAGCGGCAGATGAAGAAAATATTGAATTGGGATTTGCATCGTAGGTTGACTTTACTTTTCATAAAATCGTTTCAAGTTAATTTTGAATGAATGTTTATTAATACCGAGGAACGAAAATGTCTCGCTTGGGAAGGCATGACCTTGTTATCTTATACTTTAATAGCTGTGCGACTTTTACAGGTATTCTCAGACTACAAAAATATTCATAATGTAATGTTAAGATTATATATGGTATAAAATAACGCAACAACCTATTTTTAAATAAATGGTACAATATCTTGGAATTGACAAAAGCTCGAGCTTAAACGGCCGGCGATCGCGAGCCTTTTGGCAGTGCAAGAATCAATGAGCGGTATCACTTAACATCAGATGATGCCTGCTATTCTATAAAAAAATACATTTACTCTTCCTTAAAAGCCAAAACTAAAGCTAGCCTGGATTTGGTCGAAATTAGAGATTAGATTGTGATACCTCGTCCCTAAAGAAAAGATAAAACGACGTTCGGCAGACCTAAATAGAAAATTGGTCCCTATTCTTGGACCCTACAAAGCCTACAAAGCCTCCGAAGTAATGGATGCAGGATCTCTATATATATAGAGTACTTTTTGATGTAAGTAAAGAATGTAATTTCATTAAACTTTTTGCGAAAATACTTTGGAAAATATCCGAACTATTTTAGTGACTGATATAGAAATTTCTACACGCGTACTTTATCGAATAGTTTAAATATTTTTCCCATATCCCGGATGCAATAAATGCCTAACTATTAGTATCCCACACACGTAACTGTCGCATTGACGGCGAGACTTCGAGCAATTAACTCGAAAAACGTAGGGAATCGATCCAAAGCAAAAAGCAATACTAAATTGTTCCGTGCCGGGTACAGCGGTGCGGCCGTTTGCCTCATAGTAGTATGATCAATCATATTATAATATATGTTTGATTTACATGAGAAAAATATATCAAATGATTCGGATATAAACGCGAATATGCACTTTGAAGAAGAATTTTTTAGTTATCATGTAGTAAATATCTATAAATAATAAAACACATAGTATTTGTCATTGTTCCGACGTCACCGTGACCACGCACGCGAAACGTCGGAAAATTTAAAATTATGTAAATAATTATAAGTTTATAATAATACAAATAGCTTTAATCCGATGAAATGTTTTTTCTTTCAATAATAAAGCATTTATTTTCCGAGCGTTAGTTACAAACAAAATAATAATTAATTAACTTTGACATAGGCCTAATTATGACCATTCTATTCTTAATATTTTTACTAAAGTGAAAATCCTTGGCGTGGGATGGCGTAAGAGCCTGTAGGGCTGGGTCTACCACTCAACACCTGACACTGATATTCAGAGGGGTATCGAGACCCCATACTAGAAACACCTCAGCCCTTAAGATGGGCCTCGGGGTTCGCCAGGCACCCCGTCCCTTATATCCGATATCCGGGCCAAATTAAGACCACTCTACTCTATCCTGGGCTAGCCTGCTCTATATCTACGCCAGACCATCTGCCTATCTTTTTACTTGACGTTCCCTCTTCCTTTTTGCCTTCTCTTTGATACCTACAATACATATTTTGTCCGTTCCTCAATATGGCCAATCCATTCCAATTTATTCTCTTGATTGTTTACATGTCATTAAGTTTAGTCTTCTTCAATACATAGGGAGATATTGTGTGAAAGCTAGTAATCGTAAAAATACAACCAAAACTATTCATTTTATCACGGTAACGCTTTTGCCTTCGGGCAATGAGAGTGTCAACGGCGCTATCACTATACATCAGATGCCTCCTACCCGTTTGTTATAAAAACTTCATGGTTGTCAATATGCAGCAACATTTCCATAATAAGTAGATTTAATTTAACTTCTCGCTCAGTTGGGTTATCGATATCAATTCCCCAACAATTTAACTTCGATTAAGCGTCGCTCACAAAAAATATTTGAATTAGGAGGGTTCTTGCCGGAATCGATGCAAAAACATTTTGATTGCCATTCGATTTACATCCATGTAAATTCACCTCCGCAATTTTGGGGAATTTTAATGGTCTAATGGATTCGCCGATACCAGTTAATCTTACAGAGTCAAGGATTGCTAACAAATCATCGCAGTTAAATCTATTTTTAATATTATTAAAGGATTACAACTTTTTTGATATGTTCGTTATGTTCGCAAAAACAGGATATATCATTGAAAGAAAACACTTACTACTTTTTTACCGGATTGAAGCTATGTATTATTATAAACTTATATTATGTCACCGTGACCACGCACGTTGTAAAGCACGAGAAACGTCGGAAAAATTTAAAATAATTATAATTATTTTACACAGCTTCAATCTGGTAAAAAAGTGTTTTCTTTCAATGTGTAAAAGCTATGTTAACAAAAGACAATAGGATATATCATCTTACAATATGAGAGAAAGAGTACAAAAATCACAGAAATCACCAAAGATAAAACTCCGTAAAACAAATTAAAACAGTCTAAAACCCATGTATACTAAATAATTAGATTATGGAATGGAAATTCTAATGGAAACCTACTGAGCATAAATCTTATCTAAAAGCGATAGTAATACATGATTATGTTAAAAAACAATACACCCATACTTTTATATATTTTAGAATAAAGATTGTTCTATCACAAGGGGCGTGTGTACTAAATATTTCCTTACAATAATATCAACAAAACCTTTGTAATTAGGAAAGCTTAGTTCACTCGTGTAACAATTCCCCAACACAAATCATCAAATCAAAGATTTAATCAAAATTGCAATTTGTGAACGGATTAGTAGTCACACATTATATTATGTGTTGATTTCACAAATTAACTATTAACTGTAACTCTCTGTTCATTGGACTACCGTTGCTTCCGACATTGTATTTAAAGCGAACTAAACTATTAAAGAAAACGAAAAATTATGTTGTATGCAATTGACCAGTGTTGCCTTCAGTTTGCGACTCTCTTAGCTGAGGTAGTAAAAGAATTCCGGCAAAGCAATAGACTTTCTATCTGCGTATTTTACTTTTTCATATGAAGAATGAAAAAACGGTTGGAAAACCGGAATACCTTAGAACTATAAGACTAAGTTTTTTTTCTTCAAATAATTGAAGCGGGCGGGTCACGCCGCATGAGCGACTGTATATGGATGAATAGAGTAAGAAGGAGGAAAAACCTACAACGGAAAAGAAATCGTCTTCTTTCACGAGCTTAAAGAAGTTAGTGGATAAAGCTAGCAGAAAATTGCTTAAGAGAGAATGAGCCGGTTTGAGGACGCCTTCACTCAAATAAAGGTTTTTGTAAAAAACTTGTATTGTTGTAATTTATAGTATTTAAGTGTGTATGTGTTTTGTAAATAGTGTTGTTTCAATGAATAATTGTGTCTTAATTATTATTATTAAGGCATAGAAGGCATGTCTGAGGTCGTAGGTTCGATCCCCCGCTGTGCACCAATGGATTTTCTTTCTATGTGCGCATTTAACATTGGCTCAAACGGTGAAGGAAAACATCGTGAGGAAACCAGCTTGCCTTAGCCCAAAAAAGTCGGTAAGGCCTGTGTCAGGCACCGAAAGCTGATCACCTACTTGCCTATTCGATTTACAAATGATCATGAAACAGATACCGAAATCTGAGGCCCCGACCTAAAAAGGTTGTAGCACCATTGATTTTGATTATTATTCTACATTGGAAAATATATTTACAACTACACGAGAAAGAATAAAAAAATAATATAACATATATCTTTTAGTACTTTTACATTATACGCAAAACATTCATAAAATATTAGTCTTGTCAGAAGCGCGATATGCAAGTAAAAAGATTTCTTTGAAATGTTTAATAATTCCGACTGGGCAGTCCATCTATTAGCCACACTCAACGTTTTCTAACCATAGACGTTGTTTGCTCTCGAAGTAAAGAGCCGAACTTACGTTACAGCTCGGGTATGTACGTCATGCTCAATTCATTTATTAATGTGAACGTGTTCGATGTCTACACATTAAATAGTTCTTCAATTAGCCCGTATTTTACTTTGTTTCCGTACCAAATTATAATAAGCTGAAAAATCTCAAGTCATGCGTAGGAATGAGAGAGGTTTTTAACTAAAAAAACAGAGCCAATTAAAGCCGCTCGCAAAGCAAAACAAAAATCAGATTAGGATAAAAAAAACAATAAAACTCTTTTTCTTACAGAAACGATAAAAGAAAATGTACAAATTTTTTCGTAATGCGATAAGAAGGGACTAATCTCTGACCCAATACTGACCTTAATTCCCATAGTTCTTTCTTTTTCAAGATAATTAAATCTTGATTATCCTGATTATACGAATACTGAGCGAGCGTTTTATGTACATTATATAAATTTGACTTACAAGTTAATTTCAACAATCTTACAGAACTGAGTATTGGTAGGTTCTATTATCTATACAAAAATAAAAAAAAATAACAATGTTAAAAAATAAGTCAACTCCAGTTCCTGGTAAAACACGATTTTAATATTTACGTTTATATGTGTATAATATAATACAAATAAATAAAATCTGTTTTGGAATCGTAGACTTACGCAATTAAAAAAATCATGTCATATGGAATATATATATACAGAGGGATGGGACTTCTTTTATTTGGTGGTGGAGCTGTTGTCGCAGTATTTTTTTCCTTAAGGCTTTTAAAGCCCACCTTCCACTTGGCCTTGAAATAATTCAAAAGCGACACTAAGAATCCGTAATTGCAACTAACTTCGATGGTTTTAGCGGAAATAGAGAAACAGAAAACTGACACAGTCTTTTTCTCTTGTACTTTTGAACAATAGCTTTTTATTCAACCATAAATACGAGACATAGCCGAGATCACAAACAATTGAGCTGCGTTCAACAACGGAAGCCCATTAGGATTACCACAATTACATTCGTTGACCAATGCGGGATTGTGGCGCGAATTAAGTTTCCAATTGCAATCAAGTGGGCATCCCAAGGGTTTCAGCATCACTGATATTGGCCGTAATTGTATCACTATAGAATGGATTTTTAAACAAATAAATTCTCCTTTGAATTAAATGTTATTTTCTTTAGTATGTTGGGTACTTCGCGTAGCGGTAAACATTCTACCCGCATTTTTGCGTGAGTTTAAAAGGTTTCTAAAGTGATAACAGATTATGAGAAAATGTGTGATTTTTAGTTAAATACAAATAGCAGTATCTTAACATAAAACTATAACAAATAATATATTAAGATTTCAGTATAAGTAAATGTAAATCGTGTACTTTTTGTGTATCTTTAAGGCTTACGCTTGTGGACCTTATTAAATGATTTTAAGGAACACAAACAAGTTAGCCTCATTCCTATGATAAAGATCTTAAATAGACGACAAGACTTCGTCTTCTTTGTAGACACGGCATGAATAGCTTGGGGCGGAATTCTGGGTACCGAACTAAATTTACGACTTGAGGTTCATTTAACTTTTACCGCGTATCAAGACACCCGACACCTACCCAAACAATATGAAGGAATCATGAGAATATTGTATGTGTTCGGGATGAAAAACTCGGTGGCTTTAATAGTGAAAAATCGTGGTAAATCGAATGAAAGTATTGGTTTTCCACGGTACTGCGGTTTGCGAGAAAACCACGTTTCCGGATTCAGTTATGTAACGAGATTTCGGAAACAAAACAGCCTTTGACTTTGACCGGACAATTCAATAGCTTCGATAGCTTCGAAAACAGTTATATTCACACGATATAGGTCAAGTTTCGAGGCAATAACGCGTTTTGATCGCACAGGCTTGTTAGAAGTTTCAAGTTGTTTCGTATTCGTTTGACTCCTAGAATGAATTTGAATTTTGAATGAGTTAATTAGATATTGGATACTGATCCTACTACTTAGCTATGCACTTTTAAAAATAGTTTGGCGCATCAAAAGACTAGAGTATATAATAACAAGGACTTTTTTTATGTAACAGGAGGCAAATGAGCCGTCTATATACATGATTTTGATCTTCCTTTTGTCATAAGTGTATATAGTTACCAATATGAATAATTACATTTTAATTTGTTTTGACAAGAGTTAAGTGCGGTAGCGTTTGTTGGAGGAATGTTTAAATAAATGAAACACTTTGTTTGAAGCGAGGTGTCAACTGACTTAAATCGATGGCAACAAGGGCTTATAATTAGTGGTAGTGGCGTTGCGACTTGATTTATGCTTATATGTAACTTAACTAATGTTAGGTTTTTTCTTCAAGGTTTAAAATATAAAATTATATATTAGTGCCAATAGCTACTAAGTACCTCACACTATCACCAGGATCTTGCAGACCACATGAAAAACATTATTAATAATAGCAAGTTAATATTGTAATAAATTTTTATATATCTACCGAATTCCTATTAATATCTCTCTTTCTAAATGAATCGCCATCGACCAAGCTTAGTGTATCTGTTAAATTAAATTATTCACCTAAAAATTCCATTTAGTTATTCCATTGTTAATTCAGTTAACGCGTAACCAGCTTAACGGATTAGATATGTGCGCTACTATGTACGCAATACTGTTGCTTGCGGTCATCTTCCTGAATGTAGGCCATGTCATAATTGTTTAAACCTACTGGCTATATTCATACTATGTTTGGTTATATAGGATATATTTTCTATATAGTTCGTTAGATTCTAATAGATAGATAGATAGACAAAGGGTTCCGCTTTTAAGTAAAAAAATACTTCGCAGTTCTCCCATAACACACTTAATAGTAAATTCCTTAAAAATGTATAATTTAATTACATCTTTTTTAGATTATTTTTGGTTTTGGAAGGATGAGCTGTGAGATGGAATTTCCAATAAGCATCTATTGGAAGAGCGTAACATATAGTTAGAAGGACCTAAGAATTTTAAGTAATTTTTGAGATAGGAAGGGGTTTTGGGATTGAAAAGAATTGAGTAAAGAAGATGAGCGTCACGTCTGAGTCGAAAAGGTAGCCACCCCAGCTGCCTACGGAATTTAGACACATGGTCATATTTCCGATATCCAGCAATTCTGCAGGCAATCCATCTTATCAAGTAGCTCTTCATTCATATCAGAGGCGCATGAGTCCGCATACTCGATAATGAGAAGCACAAGAGATTGCGCTAACATGGTTGTAGGATAGGAAGGAAATTAGAAAGACGTCTCAGAACATATGAAGCGGAGAAAAGTTTAATCTTATTTTTAGATTGTAAATAGGATATTATAAATATAGTCTGGGGAAGTCAGTCAGAAGACGACAACATCCCTATTTTATTCACATCTCAGGAACTACATGGACTATGTTTTTTCACTTTAATAAACAAACTAAACAAGGTTATACATGATCGAGTGTCACACTACTTGCCACCCCTTAAGTGATTGAATCCCAGATTTTCCTCAACATTTCAGCCGACTCACAAAGAAATAAACAATGAACTTAATTTGGCAATATTCGATATCACCAACCTTGTTTCGGTCTGAGGTTTTAACAATTTGAATAAAGACGCGGATTTGCGTTAAGTTAACTATTGCTAAGCATAGATCTTCATAACTTTAAGGAAATGTAAAATTAGAATAAAGACGTTGAAATGGATAATAATCGATAATACTCATTGTCCATAAATAACATATTGTATTTCAAAGTCACTCAGTTTGAGTTATCTTACGCAAGATATTGCGTGAAATAATGAGATCGCCAAGGAGAGAGGAAAAAATGCTGAAGCAGAAGAGAAGTATTCCTGCAATTGGCGGCGGGAAGTGGTAGAGGACAGGGAACGCTGGAAGTTTCTCGTTTCGGAGACCAAGAAATTTTTTGGGTAGCAGAGTGAATAATTTATATAAAAAAATACTTCATGCAAATTGCACCATCGACAGTAATGTATTAGCTAACTTGACAAATCACTTCCAAGAGTTTGAGAGTTACAGAGATCTCAAGATTCATAAGCGCAAAGTAATAACTAGATTAACTGATTGTTATTGTATTTGTTAATACGATTTTAAAATTAAGAAAATAACTTTAATTTTCATATAAATGAACAAAGAATATCTATCAAAATCAAAAATCGTATACATGTGGTATATCTAACCTTAATCTTGACATTTGTATTTTAATATTAAATAATTACAATTTTATCGTATTTATAAAGATTAAATATTACATATATATTGATAATACTCATACTTCAAGATAAATACAGACGAAAATAATGATAGAAAAATCCCTTAGAGAGAGAGAAATCCCTGAGATGCAGGGGTATGCCTAGCCGGCTCTTGCAGAAGTACTAAAAAGTACGCTTTCAAATGTTTCTTGGACACCATTAAACGCTTTAAAAGCACAATAAAATCATAAATATTTCATTATATTTTGTTGAACAGTATATCAAGTTATTATAATACCCATACGAGACAAGCGAAATCCGAGGTCGCAGCTACAATGTAATCACTTTTACATGCCGATGAAAATCAATGATATTGAATATTCATGCTTCGAATTTTTCACCTTGCACCAGTCACAGGAGTATCTGTGAACAGTAACAGCGTACAAGTATTACCAATACCTGTTACATACGTACTAAATTACAAATACCATCACCGACTTGTAGTACAAATTACACTTGCTCATTAGGTCACATGTACTCACGAGTGTGACGTCACGTACGTCGCTTAAAAAAAATTGGGAGATGATGTTACCAGTTAACGAAATAAGAAAAAAATTTATATGGAATTAACTATTAAATGTGTTATGGAAAAGCTGGGAACCATGACACATGTGTTATTTGCTTAAAAGGTTTCCCAAATCTTACACATTGTAATGCATTGGTATATGGAATAAACACTTTGTATTTATATTCGACAGGGTAATAACGCAAACCCATAATTTCTAAAATTGCAGCGTATCTGGTGTGTACAGTACTAAATTGTTACTGGTTCAATCTATTATAAATCAACTGAATGTTTTTTTATTCGATTAATTCTGGAATCAAATTCATAATGTATAAGATTTGGTAAAAGATTTCATCACGCCATTGATAATTCTTATTCAAACTACAAAAGAACTCGAATTAGGTACAAATTTCAGGTACTTTATTTGTAATAAGGCTAATTTACTTTATATGGCATAAACCAGTTACAAACGTCAAACATACTAGCTATTACGAGTAAAAACTCTGTTATACGTGTACGTAGTGTATCGCGTACATTTTTGTTCGCAATAATTGCTTTAACAAGGTATACTTGTTATAACGGTCGGTTGGCTCGTGTCACGGGAATTTAATACAATTGAAAATTATTGTCCCATTTTTACTGGTATCAAGAATACGTCAAAGCGGATTATCAGATATACTATTTATAGCGAGATACGACAGATTTCATGTGTAATTATGTACGTAAATACACAATAATTCGATATTTTATATGATCTTATATAAATATAGAATACATATCACAAATTTGACTCTCGATAGGTTTAGGTTCCGCAGGACCGACAGAGTCTTGCTGCAGCTGAAAGCCAACAATTGGCGGGAAGTGGTACGAGCAAGGCAGCGCTTGAAGTTTCTTATATCCCAGAACACTTTTGGGTTGCAAAGCTAGCGAAGTGAGCGAAACTGATCAAATCTGAAAGATTTGGTGAACCAGTTTCGACTTATCTTGATTTAATTTACCTTTTTTGAACATACTTACATCCAATATTTAGAATCGCGACATCACGGCAGTTATTAACTCCCGTATGTCAAAAGCGAATACATTTTTGACATGCGAAAGTTACACTTATTTATGAATAGAATCCTAAATATCGTCATAACATGGTTACTATTAGCTATCAATATCATAAGCGCGCATTGCTCATTTGACTAAGTTAAGTTAAGGAATTTACGGTTACGAATTAGCCCCTCGAAGAGGGATGGTCAAGTCGGAGTACGGAATAGAATATATAACATTGAATATGCGCATGGGCATTCATCTTCAACTTTTATAGTGACTCAAGTAATGGTGTGTTTAATTCAAATAATATTTTTTCCATCTCTGATAGCGTCTCTATATAAGTATCGCATACAGCCAGCATATGCATGAGTCTGCTGAATGTGTTACAAAGTTCATAAATACTCTATCTTCTTCTGAAGTTCTTCATCATTTCATAAAAGAATTCAAATATACTTCAAGAATTTCCCGTTACAGGTATTCAGAAAGTTTCGCCGTAAGACGATTAGACCTGCCTTCGCTCACCTACGAAATTGGACCCAAACTTTATCACGATGAAAATTTAATTAAAATATTTACATAGTAATTGCAATTGTTTAATCGGTTTTAGATCTCAGTAATTGGAGTTATTTTAAGACGGGTTAAAAACTGAATAATAAACCTTAACGACGATTTCAAGGGTACTTTTGAGGATCATACAGAATTTATAAAACGCTAGGAGAAGGAAGAACTGGACCGAAATGGTTCTTGGCGCGCGCCACTACTATGTGGAACCAGCTGCCCACTAAAGTATTTCCGAACCAATTCGATTTGGGTCCTTCAAGAAAAGAGCGTACCAATTCTTTAAAGGCCGGCAATGTACTGTGAGCCTCTTATTACATAAAAAAATACACTAGGCTATTGACGGAATGAAAAGTTGTTATTGAGAGCAATCCGTGTCAAAAATGTGTTAAATTGAAAATAACCAGTTTATAATAAATAATTTTCATACATCAGTCACAAAACAACGCTTACAGATCATGGTTATAAATGTCTTATTTGGAGTTTAATTGCGTCGGAGACTGAATTTGAACGAAATGTATGTAATTTAATAATTATAATGGACACATAAAAAACTTAGTATGTTAACTGGCATGCTGTACCGTGCCTTGGGAAGCGTTTAAGAAATAATGAATGTTTAAGTTAAGTTTTACTTTTATACTTAACAAAATCACATATAATAATTTGTATCAGTTCTGTATAATAATACTTCTGAATTGTCAAATAGCCGAGAAACTTATTAAATCATGCGTCTGAAAGTATATTTTTAAGCAGGCATTGAGACCATTGTTAGAAAATCATTGCTTCAACCGCGTTATTCTAGGAAAGCTCCAGGATAATGAATAAAACCCATAAATAAATTTCAGTTTACTTACTTTACAATAACGAATTTAATATCAAAACGCTCTGCTGATAGCAAACAAAGCAATGTTATTAATTTTCAAAAAATAACATAAGAAACAAACGTATAAAGCACATAGAGCTACCAAACACATAGCAAGAGCATATGACTGATTAATAATAGTTAATAATAAAGAGGATATAAAGAATAAAAGCATACACACAGCGTGGAAGAGAAGGTAAAGGCATTGGTATCTCACTGGACTACGCCGCTTCAAATAACTCGCCAGCATCATGAATGTTGCTACAAACAGATGTAAATACAACAACAGAAACACAAATTCTACAATGGTACTCGTAGAGTCTTCTAACTGTGCCTTCCTTGCTGATAGAAGTAGCAGCAAAGCCATAAACAAAATCATTGGTAGCAAAGATGATACGGCCACCAGCAAAAATATTTTACGCATTTGCACACAACTGTAGCATGGTATTTCCTCGGACTCTTCAATTATTATAGACATTTTATAAATAATTTCGTTTTGTATTAGCTTGACGTAGCGTTTGACGGAATAGTTCGGGGTTGCTACCATAAAAAAAGTTTAAAAAAGAAAACTCTTTGAGTAGTTACAGTTTTACCAATTAATTTCCATTTAAATTCAAATTTAATTTATTATTTATTAATTCCAGAAGAAATGAACAGGTTTACTTGTTGTGAGTAATTAATTTACTATTAGAACTTAAAGCCAAACGTTTTAAAGTAAGATATGAAGCTTAACACAAATTATGCATAATCTGTTTATTTTATACAATTTTGAATTTAAAGTTATTAAATTATTGCTTTGCTTTACGGTAAATAAAAACACATTCACGTTATAATTGTATTTGTAAATGAATACCTTTTTATAAACATAGACAGTTCAACTATATTTTTTATAATTACATTTAATACTTACAAATACTTTTGTGTGCTTGCACAATATAGTAGAAAAACCTTTAAATAGTGAAGAGTGGGGCCAACCTACAAACGATGTGATTTTTTTAAAGAAAATTTATACATATCGCTTCAACGTGTTCCCACTCTATGGTTATGAGATACTTAATCTGTCAGCATTGCGAAGTATTTTACTGAGTTGACGGGACATTTATCAAGATATACATTAACCTGTCTCCGCTCCAATTTATGTCATATTATGCGTTCATTTGATAATGTGGTCACAGCTCGTTTAAGCAAACACCTTGCTAAAGACGATGTGAGGATACGTTGAAACTTGGGTTGCATTTAATGCGATTTTTTTACTTAATAACGAAAGTTGACGAATGTCGCGCTGACTTTGGGTCTTCCTATGGACAAATGCAAATAAAAACTAAGACAAAAATACTTAAGGTACACATAATGGAACGCTTTAAAGTCTTAAATTAATTAATAACTTGTTCTTTAATTAATCCCGTTTGAGACGTAAATTTATATTTTTAAATTTGGTAAACGTAAGTGACATTGGGTGATTGTAAGTGATTGTAATTAAAAAATATTGAATTTTTAAGGCACAAATAGTTATAGAACGTTTTTTTATAGCTTCGAAATGCACCAATTTAATTATATAATTTAAGTATATAATCTGTAATTTGCAAACAATTTTGTTTTACAAGACTTCTAAAAATCAAATAGAAATAAAATTTTGCATATGGGCTTATGTATTAAACAGATAATATAATAGTTTTATAATTATAATAACTATATAGGTAATCCTTTAATTTTAATTTTGAAGATAAGCATTTTTACTTATCTTTCAGCTGGTAAGTATTTGAAAAAACGTGATTTTGTATTGCGTGATACACATGCACGTATCTTATTCGCGAGAAACTGTTGTCTACGCTCTGAAGTAAAAAAAATATAATAATATTCAAGTGGACCTAAGGCATTTTGTGTGTTACCAAAAAGTAGCTGCCAGTTCACAAATCGAGGCCGTCGAACGAGAAGAGCTCGCAAGAAACTCTACCACTCATTTAATATACGTTTTCAAATGGAATTCACAATACACCAACATTAAAATAGATGTTATCTACTTAAAGCTACCAGATTGTTACCAGGCATACCTTCTAACAAGCAGAATGAAAGCACTCGCCTGGTTTAATTTAACAATGACATACCGCCTTGCCAAACTCAGTGTTTGCCATATTAAAACATCTCCATTTTCATAAAAACGACATCACTGCATTATTTTAGCTAAAGTACATTTTCGTCTCTTTCTGGCAAATCCGCTAGAGTCAACTGAGATAGATGTTGATATGTATAATTTGTATAACATCTGTAATACTGGCGTTTTTTTAAATATCGTCCATTGTTAGAGACAAAACTTACTTTTTAAGTTAGTTTAAGTTTTATTTATTTAATATTATTTTATTTCATTATTATTAATTTAAATTGATGTAAATACTTTAAATATAAAGTGTATGTACTTATGTACACGCGTTTTCAGTTATACGGGCACTTCTTTGACGTAACAAGATACAATATTTTCAAGAAAAAACTAAGATGTTGACTATAGCTAACTTCAGGGTGTTGGATTTTTATGACGGTGTGCGCACGCATCGTAAAAGTTTACTCTCATAATTTTTCCCTAACGCGCCAAAAGTGTAACTTCAATATTTAATACCATAATTTACATTTATGTAATCTCATTATAACAATAGAAGAGGAAAGTCTCACGGTGGGAGGTTTCTGCCCACTTGAAACAACTGATCACTGTCTGGTGAAATCTGTGTCTTCGTATTCCCGCCTGACATACAATCAAGGGTCGGATGAAAGTGTGGAGTCGGCATACTGGGATGAGATAATACAAAAATAAAATATGTGTTTATTCATTTTAAGTACAATTGCATTACAATGTTGAAGATTTGGGAACCCCTTTAAGTAAAAAATACCTGTGTCAGGGTTTCCATCTCTTTCATAACTAACTTAATTATACATTCCTTAAAATATTTAACTTATATATAATTTAGTTACATCTCTTATTTTATTTATTGATTTTTAACTGTTACCAACACGCCTGAGTGTGTGAGTGAGTCAATGAGTGAATGAATAAAGTCTGTAACTACATACTAGGCCTCAGAAGAAGCTCTAACTCTGCGTAGGGTATGTTCATAAGCCAGTCCTTAAGTCGTATTTTTAGATTTTAGACGGTGAGCGGGTAGATATTAAGCAGCCTATTTATTATAGATGTAGTCTGCTTGCATATTGCGTCTGGGGAAGTCAGTCCTTACAGTCTGACCGACGACAACATCCCTATATTTTTAAGAACAGCCTACTATCAAATGGAAGCGCTCTGTGTGATTTTAAAATTAGATTCAGGACATACAGCTTCCTAACGGTAAGTAATTAGCTGAGATGATAAAGTGCGTAATTTCTTTGCAAGATCCTGGATAGCAGATTGTCTACCATTGATTCCGACTGAAATTGAAAAAAGAAAAGGCCGGTTAAATTCTTGCTCGTTCCTTATTGTAATGAGAATACCCAGATTATTTTCAATGTAACTTTACGTGTTGAGTAAATCACTACCGTAACGAGAATTGTGACAAAGCCTACATTATTGAAATGAGTGCGTGACACAGTTTTGAGTTCGCTTCGAGAGTATTTTGAGATATAGGACGCGGGTCCTGGCTTTATTTAATTAAAACATTTTATACGTCGTAGTAGAAAACTTCGACTTAATGACAATTATTATGTGAATTTTTAAGAATTAATATGTTTGACCACGATTGTAAAAGCACTTGAAACGTTGATATATGAAAATGATGGCGTTTTTATCAGTTAATATTTTTTATTTTAAAGTGATATTTGTAGTATACTACCACTAACCACTACGCACTAGTCCCAAGTCGTAATTGATGTATTAGTTTTTTTTTATTTTATGATTTAAAAAATTGACAAAATCATATTAGATTTCACATAGGGGAGCCATCTCGGCTCTATGTCTTACTCTGTGACTAAAATTATTTAATTAATCATTGAATTATAATAAAACTATCAATAACTAAGCGAGTGGCCGATATATTTATTATTTTACACTTACTTAAAGAAAAACATCTAAATTCTCTATCCATCCAGACAACTCTAGCTAAGAAAAAACTAAAAAAGAAATATGATGAAGAAAAAAAAAATATAGAATCATCAACCTCAATCAAAAACAATTCAAGAAATGTGTTAATAAAATAAACTAAAAAATTTAAAGATATTTTACAGCAATATGCCTTTAAGAGTATAATTATTGAAAGACGGTTGAAGTCAATATTAGTTATGTCCTACCTTGGTCTTACTTTAATAAAAATTCTGTGAATAAATATATATATTATTTATTACGAGCCATGACATGCAAACATTGCAAACAAGGCAAACGGTTATAACTACTACACTAAACGTCTAACGTCTTATTTAATAATTAATAGAAATAATTTTAAACCCTAATAAGTAGAGAAAGAGCTATTTATATATATTGTCGACAAGTATGTAATTAAGATATACCCGGTCGTTGGCCTTGGCTTTGCACTTCAATATCACAAAGACACGATAGCGATATCATTTAAAAATCAATAACGTTGCCAACACATTAGTAAAAACATCCAATGCCTTTATTTACGAAAACACTAAAATAAAGCAATGACGAACTAATTACAAATATTTACAAACAGTTGCGCACCTCACAATAAAATATGTCATAACTTAGGAAGAACATACTTTTCTATTGGTTTAAGAATTCGAGGTAAAACAACAAGTCTTGGCCTGACAGGTTAAAAGTCTTCCATAGGCTTCACAAGGCTTTTCTTTTGCGAACTAGCGAACTGTGGATTCATGTCTTCCCTGAGAGATACGACCTGCAACTATTCAAATTTGTTCTCCTCCGTCAAAGGCCGGCAACGCACCCACGAAAAATGATTGTACATGGGTATCTCCCAGGGAAGACCGGGAGTCAATTCCACAGGTCGCTAGTTCGCAAAAGAGTGTCTTGTGAAGCGGACCGTGGAAGGCTTGCAACCATCTAGTATCTATGTACTCAACATACGGTCATACCTAACAGGTACGACCATTAATCATTGCCCATGGCCGAGACTTGGATAAACGTGGGCGTATCAAACGCAAACATTAATCAATATATCTTAACCATAAAATCGGATTATAATGAAGCATGGCGATGATATAACAAAAAGGGTTTTTATTACCTGTAAGGTACAGGTAAAATGAAAAGTGAACATATGAAAGATATTTAGACAAAACTAACTAAATAACTATTTAATATGTATTCTAATACCTCAATAAAAACAAAGAAATTAAATCGGAGGAAATTTTAATGTGAGTTGATGCTATAAGGAGAATGTTAGGTAAATAATTAAAGGACATTAGGGAGTTCGGGGTTTTGAGGTTCTGAAGATCTGATGTAGGAACTAACACTACGAACTTATTACGTAAGCCGTAAATGAGGTATCGTCATAAAACAAAACGATTTCACAGAGACTTCGCAGATTATATAAAACACTCAATAGCATAATCATTTCAATTGTATATTATCTAATGATAATCAAATAATTGCTTGACTTTATCACGTATTTATATACATATTTTGCAAATATCTGACTAAACTGTAAAGTTGTCTTTACAGTTATTAAATGCACCGGATTCACATGGATTAAGTCGCAGTAAGACTTATCGTCAATAGATAGTATCTTTTGATTTATCTACATAGGATTATGATAAGGATTTTATAAAGGTATGACGGAGAAAGAAATCATCAAAATTGAGTTAACAATGGCACGTGTTCTGTCATTTGTAATTTTTATTATCTGTATTAACATATGCTCCTCTATTGGTGACACTAGGAGTAAACTGTCAACTGTAAGTATAAAATTGTTCTAAGGTATCTGAAATAGATTAAGTAACATAGGTAGATGTTTAAAATTAATAAATCCTAAGAACGTAAATGCAAATCCTTACAACAACACGTCTTTATTGGAAATTTGTATGAGAAGTCTATTCATCACTTTACTGTAGAAGTCTGCATATAGGGTGTTGAAATAATTCGCAGTTAAAAAAATCTAAATATAAAAAGTGAAATACAGTACGGCGGGTGACGGAGAGCTTCTAGCTAAAAGTGTTGTAGCTTTGCGATAATTTGTCGTGAAGTGTGAGCTCGCGCGTTGTCGTAGAAACAATGGGAAAGAGCGTCTAGCGCGTCTTGGTTGGTGAGTTGTCTAACTTCTACATATCTACCAGCTCCGTCGTACCATTTTGTATGAAGCTGTGATGTGCAAGTCTGGTCCTATGCCGATTCAGTAGTGCTACGCATGCTTTGACGTGTTGGTCTCTTAGTTCCTGTGTTACCCACTAATCTAGCTTTTTTATCTTTCCGATTTGACGCAAGTGCTTCAATGTTGTTTTAACTCTAAGGAATGCAGCAATCACGTTGAATTCTTTGTTGTCGACAATGGTTAACGGCGAGGCTCGTTGTTCAACTCAAAATTACCCAATTTAAAACGATTCGACCAATAAAGAACCGTGTTAGGTTTGCACAGCGGTATTTCCACGTAGACGAACGCAAATTCGAAATATGTACGAATTTTCAGTTTATTCATGGCGCCAACATATCGCAAAAACAAAAAACTATCTAGAAACAAATGACTAAATTTGATTTTTAATTAACACGGCTTTCGAATAAAATTTATTTGGATTTTACGCCAATCTAGAGATATTTTAATCTTTAAATGCTAGTATTACAATTTCCAATTACATAGGTAACATATTACTTTTCATAATAGGGTAGAGAGAAAAACATAATATATATATTTAAAAAAATAAAGATCTTGCTACATAGGTTGAAGTATATATATAAATATAAATATATATCTATAAACAGTTTATATGGTGCTACGACTAAACTTGCTACGATATGCCGTAGCAATATCATGCTGTACGTAGAACTTGATCAAGTAGTTATACGTGAGTTTGACAAGACTAACGTAAAACACATATATATAAATATACCCACACCATAACTCATTTGGTACTTGGTAATTCAATACATAAAGTCTAAGATTTTGAATTCAGTAACTGCGAAACTAATAAACAGGACTCATATTTTCAAAGAAACCACACGCTTATATATTTATTTAGCCAAAATAAAATTCGTCTTTCATATTCAATTTAAAACAACAAACACTTGATTGTATTGATTAGAATAATCGCGCCATATATCGTGTCATTTCCCATATACTATTATCTATTACAGATAAAAGTTTTACGATATATTATGTGATCACACTAAATTCTAAACCGCGATAATTTGATTACCATTTCCGTAGATTTATCAATCTAATCGGAATAGTTACAAAAGGTAAAACATGTTGCTACTTAAATCCAAAGACTATGTATATAAAAAAGTGACGTCTAAATAAAATTTTATAGATATTATAGTGAATTGATGTATTTTTTTAACAAGTAAGGCAAATAAGATATTTAACAGATGACAAGCAAATACTGACTGACATATTTTTCCTGGCAACTGACAACAGGCTTAGATGACGTGATTTAATTAATATTCCTGTTACTAAGACTGAACATTAAGTGAGTTTGTAACACTTTAGAAATGGCGATGTTTAGATTTTTTCGAATGGAGATATTCGGCGTATTTATTTAAATACTTTTAATTTAACTCGCAGCAGGAGGTATATAATATAAAGTATTTGATATACATATTATCGTTATATCGCAATCTATAAGGATAATAATAATCGACAGTCGATAACTATTTCCTTAACAGTTTTATTGAAATATTAATAAAGAAATTATTGATTTAAAGGCGTTTAAAACTGTAATTTAGTCTCAAACGATCTGATATCAATATTTAATAACAGTTTAAATTAATCAATTCCAGTATGACAGAATCCGAAAAGATGGATACCCATCAGAGAAATATGATCTGATAACATCAGATGGATATATTCTCCAACTCAACAGAATTCCTCGGGGCAAGAATGATTACTTAGATTTCTTTCGCCAACGTCCAGTTGTGTTCCTCCAACATGGACTGCAAAGCTCTGCTACCTCATTCCTGGGGATCGACGTTAACTCCAGTCTAGGTAAGAAAGAAAGGGAGCAAGAATATTTATAAGATAGATAGTACATTTGGCATTTTTTTATATAAATATTTTAGCCTGTTCCAGTTAAGTCACTATAATTTACTGAATTCCTTCATAATCTTCTAGCAATTGTAACAGTTGTTTTAACAGGGAGCCGTCTGTTCGCCGCTTATTCTCCGTAATGGACAACGAAATCGGGAAACAATGTCAAACATTTTATTTATTAAAAAATAAAATTGTTTACAATACATATATTTACAGACCATGTGGTATTTGTTGATAAAGTAACATCATTTGATCTTTTCAGCGTATTACCTTGCTGATAGTGGCTTCGATGTCTGGTTAGGAAATGCACGAGGTGTGAAAAACTCCCGTCGTCATCTCTTCCTGAGCCCTGACAACGACGACACCAAACGCCGGTTTTGGGATTTCTCTTTCGAAGAAATAGCCTTAATTGATCTGCCCCATATGATAGACTTTGCACTGTCTCGCACACGTCAGAAGAATCTCCATTATGTCGGTCATTCGCAGGGAGGCACTGCCTTTTTGATCTTAAACTCAAGGAAACCCGAATACAATAACAAGATTGCATCTGCACACTTGCTAGCTGGAGTTGGATACCAGAACAACTTTCCTAACTGGGTTCTTTCTCAAGCTGCGGCCAGGACAGATGATATTCTAGTATGTTTTAAATTAATATATTCAATTATTTAATTATGTAAAAGTTAAAGAAGTAAACATAGAATATATAGTTATCCATGTTTAGATGAATTATACGAGCGAAAAGTCGATATAAAATATCATGTCGAAAAAGTATAAGCGAGAAATTTCTAACCTGTCGTATGGATTGTTTCGGATTGGTGGATATAAAAGGGCTGATCCTTCTCCTGAAAACTTTAAAATAGGCGCAAAACACAAGAAAAAGTTATTCAATTCTATAATTTATTTGGGGCTCAAATGTAAAAACTTAAATTTATAATGTCTTCAACGTAACCTACGTTATTCTTGCGTACGTAATGTGTTACATTTTTTGCTTTTTTCAATGTTTTATGACTGTTACTATAATCACATATACCCATTTTTCAGGCTCTGACAACTTTCTTTGGCATCGTAGAAATCTTAGCACCACCAAAAAATGAAAGGCCAAATCTTAGTGAATTAATTGAATCACTAAATAGTATGGAAATATCTGAGAATAATAATGACCTTATGGAGTTAATTTATTTAATAATGAAGACTATGGTAAGTTTGACTTACGTATTTTACCAATAAAATTTAAACTGCCTTTGACGTTATAAATATTAATGTAAACGTCAAAATAATATAAAAAAAATGGTTACATCATTCGTTGATAACACGTTGTTATAAAAATTTACATCAAGTATAGTTACTGGTTGTCTACTAATCGTACATGAATAAGTTTGTTTTATAACTATATTCTGAAATGGGCCATTAACGTTTATGATAAAAACACAAGTAAATTCTTATTTAATTGTACTAAACGCATTGCAGGAAGAGATTTCCCGTGCAAAGGAAAGTTTAAGTGGAGCGGCAGTCAAGCAATACGCCCATTATGGACAAAATATTCGAGATAAATCGTTCAGGAGTTTCGACCATGGCCTCCTTGGTAACCTGTTGAAGTATGGAAGATACACACCTCCGGAATACGACTTAAAGAATATTAAAGTTAACATGACAATGCATTACACTCTCGGAGACATCCTCCTTCATGAACGAGACGTCTTAGCGATGTCCGAGGCAATACCTAACTGCAAAGTTAGGAGGGTCGCCCGTAAAGATTTCTCCCACACCGATTTCCTCCTAGCCAAAGACACGAGAGAATTAGTTTTCGATTACCTGATTGATGATTTAAAACGGCGAAGATAAATGAATAAACCCGTTGCAATGTTTGAAAACCAGATCTGTTGTACGTTATGACAATAACGGATTTTATAATAAATAGTTTTATATAATGTGTTTTTATATATACCAGTCCCAGACAGTGTAATAAGAACCTCCATATAAAAAAACAAAAAGTCTGACCTGTCAAATTGTGTTGAGTACTTCTATTAAAACAAAGCAATTAGACCGATTATATTTATAAAGTAGGGGTAAGTAGTAGTAGTAACGTCAAAATATACACGTTTGATTTTTGGTAAATTAGATATTTAATTTACAACCTTTGTTCTAGAGATCATTTATACGTTAATTCTAACGGTTAAAACGGGTAAAACGGGTAAAATAGTTCGGGTATAGCGACTGTTTTTAACATTTCATTTGTAACAAGTTCCTATAAATCTAGATATTGCGACCGGAGTCGGTCGATAAAGATACAGTATTATCTTGTGTTTACAATTTAAACTTAAACTCAAACTGAAAATAACTTTATTTATACGTCAGAAAATTAAGTTAATTCAGTTTTAATCGCTAAGTTTTCAGTCATACAAATTGTTTGAACTGGAGCATATCAATCCCAAGGATTATAATCATTATAATATTAGTCAAATTTATAAAAAGCTTTATTGATTAATTTACATTTAACGAGGGCTTCAAATTTATTTAGTGAATATTCTCTAATTTTGCTAGGGAGTTTGTTGCAAAAACCAATACAATTTCCATATATGGAGTGTGTTATCTTCTGGAGCCTGACTGGTCGTACACTCAAATTAGTTCTGTTTCGATTACAAAGATGAAAAACAATTACACAGATAATCAGTAAATGTGAAGACCTTTACCTGTTGTTAATAGATATTGGTTAAGCTAGATAAGGGTGTACTTTTCCAAGTTAAATTTATGGTTCAGTTACAAATTGGTTCTGGTTATCAACTGTGTTTCTACCCATAGTAGGTGTCTATATCTTTGCTTGTAACGACGTACGGATGTAACGACAAAATTAAAGTGGTCCCTTCATTGTCCTTATAAACGAAATCTACTATACATATACAGACAAAATCTATTATTATTACGATATCGAAGGGACTACTCATATTTGGTCGTAAAAACCGATAGTCGTAACAGCCGATGACGGTTTTACCCACCGGGACCTTTAACTTTGGTCAATATAAACGGTATGTTGTTCTAAACATAGTCGTCGTAAATGGTTTTGACTATTTATATATGTATGTATAATTTCTTTGTATACTCAAAAATTCAAATGCATAGAAGGCTTCGCTTGAATTAAAATTAATGCGCCGGCGCATGTTTTATATCGTGTCTAAAAACTAGCCCGCCGTACATTTTTATACTCTAATATTTGATCCATTTCACTCTTCTAATATAGATCTCGACATCACATTTTTTGACTTGTTCCGATATATGAGGCCACGTTTCCCAATATAGTTTTACCATATCTAAGACTATTGATATATACTCCATGTCTTTGCTTAACTTAGATGGTTAACCGACAGAGCAACCGACTATAGCCATTTCTAATTCCTCTATAAAACTACTAATCTATTAGGCACAGGCGAATCTAGCATTCGTGTCAGAAGTCACACTGTTTAAGGTTAAATTTTTATGAATAATACAACACAGAGGACGGATTTGGATGGAGTTTTAAAGATGAAATTTGTGATAAAGCGAGCGATCCAGGCTTTAAATGATTTTTTTATGTAACAGGAAGCAAAGGGACACGATTAATACCACAACCCATAGACACTCACATTGCCAGAAGTGTTGCAAGTGTTGCCGGCCTTTTAAGAATTTGTACGCTCTTTTCCTGAAGGACCCTTAATCGAATTGGTTATACCGTGGGCAGCTGGTTCCACAGGTGGTGCGCGGCAAAATGCCTTAAAACGCTCAGTTGTGGAATGACAGATGTCGAATTGGTACGGGTGGAATTTCGTATTCTGCGTACAATGATGCTGGTATATATAACAAATACGGTACAGAGAGACAAAACTCTCATGGATGTATATGCTCTCGAAAGCAACTCATCTACAAATTAAACAAGTCGGGTAAAGTTATTTCACCTTAACGAACTCCTCGTTTTGACAAATATTTCGTTAACATGCTGTCGTACATAAACTATGTTTTTCCGATTGATTTGAAATACCATAAGTTATATAACAAGACCCCGAGGCCGATCCCCTCATCAGTAGATCAACCAAGTTAAGGTTCTGACAGGTCTTGGTAACACACATGTAATGAGGCTTTTCAAAGACAGGGGAAACAAAGTAAGATGCATTTCACTCTTCTAATCTAAGATGCAACACCAACACAACCTTTATTAATAAATAACGCGACTAAAGAAGAAAACAAATTCTATTTAAACAGTAATTAATCATATTATTTCAATAAAACAACATGAAAAGTATTATCAGTGAAAATCTCGAAAAGCGATTTGATTTAGTAGAAGTACTGATCATGACTGACGCCAACTGCGGATTAGTTAAAAATAGATAAATTAAATTAATTATGATAAGAAATTTTATAAAAATACGTCGAACTAGGAGTTCACTTTAAAATTGTTTACACAATGATACGGGAACTGTCTTTGGTTATTTTTCTAGTGTGTGTACACACTTGTTCAACGTTGGTTGAAGATAGGAGAAAACTTTCAACTGTAAGTATGTAATTTGAATAAGATTACTAATATGACACTATGTTTGAACATCATGATATTAAGGAAAGAAAATATAACATTTGTTTTATTTATTATATGGTTATGGTAACAAATTCGACATTGTCAGATGTGTATCAGGGAATAAGTTTACAAATTATTTAGACTATTATTCTAAATATTGTGCGTACTAAAACATTGTTACTAATATAATAATAATTTCAGCATGAAAGAATACGCGCGGATGGATACCCATCACAATACTTTGATTTGATCACATCAGATGGTTACGTTCTTCAAGTGAACAGAATTCCTCGCGGCAGAAAAGATTTCTTTGACTTCCGTCGTCGTCCCATAGTCTTCCTCCAGCATGGATTGCAAAGTTCTGCAAACGCCTTCCTTGGAATTGATGTTGATAACAGTCTTGGTATGTATCAATATTACCGACACCTTCATAGAGAGAGCTGGCAGAACCTCTCACTTAGTCAATTACGTCTAAGACTATATGGTAGCAATATTTAAAAAAAAAACTTTTAGTCTTTCAATAAAAGAACTTGTTATAGCCATGTAGAACGGATAAATTAGACCGTGGATGGTGAAGTCGCGTTGGTTAGGCCTTGCCGTACATACCTGGACCAAATCCAGGAGGTACTAAAGAAGGGCCATGTTAAAAGTACCTAAAACCGACAAACATGCATGGTAAATTTCATGAAAGTGGACGAAAAGAGAGAGGTATGACAGGAGTATAGCAACTATCGATCCGTCATCTCTGTCTACCTTTTTGGCAAAAACGCGTGTTGATATTAATAGATAAAATATAAAATTAAATTATTATTATGGTTACTGACTTATTTCTATTTACAACAAAAATATTTTATGAAAGAATTTCTTGGTGTGATAAAAGTATTATAATATACAGCAACTGTATATTATTAAGTGTCAAAATAATGAGTGCACCAAATAAAAATGTTATTAAACATATCCGAGACACTTAATGACGATTAACAAATGCCATATCTATTCCAGCTTACAACCTCGCCGACCGTGGTTTCGATGTCTGGTTGGGAAATTCCAGAGGTGTAGAGAACTCGCGCCGCCATCTCTTTTTGGACCCTGATAGCGATTCAACAAAACGCCAATTCTGGGATTATACATTCGAAGAAATTGCCCTAATTGATCTTCCACGTATGATAGACTTTGCTCTATCACATACCGGACAGGATAAACTCCACTATGTTGGCCATTCGCAAGGAGGTACTACCTTCTTAATTTTGAACTCAAGGAAACCGGAATATAATAAAAAAATTATATCGGCACACTTACTCGCTGGAGTTGGATATCAGGATCATTTCCCGAGCTGGTTAATTGCTCAAGCTGCCGCCAGGACTGATGTGATTAGAGTAAGTTAATGTATGGTCTTTCTAATGAATGTATGGTCTTTCTAATGAATGTATCATCTTCCTCCACATCTTCCACCTTCTGAGGAGGCTGCTCATGTTTCGTAAGTTACGACAACACTACTAGTGTTGTGTATGAACGCAAGTTGGAATGGACATTAACATTATCCCGCATGGACGGGAATGTTAAATGGGCGTTATGTGTAAATCGAAATTCCTATTATTTGAAGGTTTGAGAGGCGATTGTAGAAATCAGTATGTATATCGCAGTAAAGAGTTAAGAAATCTCTAAACAGTTAATAAAATTATCGATATTCAATCAAGTCGCTAGCATTTTGATTTAAATAAAGCAGTGTCGAAAATGTTTAACTATCTGTCTGACTGCTTTTGCTTTATTGTAAATGGTTTGGTTAGGTTAGTCTTGTTGGAAACTCGTTAAACGTTTCATTCAGTCACTTGTCTGACGGAACTTTGGCGACTTGATTGAATATCGATTTTTAATTAACTGTCTAGAGATTCAATTAGCTCTTTGATTTAACTACTTTACTGCGACATATATAGATTCCAAAAGACGAAATCAAACTATCCAATGGCGACATAGGATTCATATAATAATTAGGTGTTAAAATTGGTTTATTAGGATAACGTTTTTAAAACATTATTATTTTCTTTCAGGCTCTAACTTATTGGTTAGGCTACGTGGAAATCTTAGGTCCGTCTGACGATGGGAAATCAAATCTTGATGATTTGGTCAACGCGGCGGCTACCAGTGACATTCTGCCCAAAAATGATTTGTGGGACTTAATATCAATAATCAAACAAGCTATGGTACGTTTTCTATGGTTATATTTCAATCAATCAATCAATTAGCGAATCAAAAGAACGCCTGTACAAATCAGTTAAAGGTTCGAATAGTGTGCGTAGCAAAGCCGTTCAAATAAAAACAAAACATTTACCATAGTAAAGGAAGTCACGTAAGGCCGCAAAGGTCATTAAAGGTCCTTATCAGAACTTTTAATGATTTTCTAGTTGCCTCAATACTACGCTCATTACAAATAAATAACGAAACGAGACATATAATATGAGAGAAATAATATCTTTGATATATGTAAGTATGTGATTAGTCTTCCGTGTTTGACATATGTTTGCAGTGTCCGGGTTTCCTCACTATAATTGTGCATATACAAAGAGAAAAACAACAGATGGAACGCCAAACTTTAACATTACTCTTAAAAGAATACCTAATGTATAAAGTATAATATTCTTACAGGATGAGATGTCTCGCGCAAAGGCCGGTATTAACGGAGCTGCCGTGAAGCAATACGCCCACTATGGACAGAACATTCGCGACAAATCGTTCAGAAGTTATGACCACGGCATTTTGCAAAACCTTTTCCGATACGGCAGTATCACACCCCCAGAGTACGACCTAAGTAAGATCACAGTTGATATGACAATGCATTACACAATTGGAGATATTCTTCTTGATGAGCAAGACGTCTTAGCGATGGCAGAGACTATACCAAACTGCAAAGTCCGAAGGGTCGCCCGTGAAGATTTTTCACACACAGATTTCGTTAGGGCTAGAGACTCGAAGGAATTGGTCTATGAGTACGTCATCGACGATTTGAAACGGCGAAAATAATTGTATGAATTGAATAAATCATCATAAGTATAACTTTTGTCTTAGTTGGATCTGGTATTTGTTGTGATGTTATTAAAGGGTTTTATGTAATAATTTATAATCAGTTTTATTATTTATTTAAAGCGCCTACATTTTAGCTTGACTAATGGAATGGTGAAGACTTTGCTTCCTATACACCAAAATTCAATGTTAACTTTGTATCATTAAAATAAAATCTTAAACAAACGCGAATTTATTTAAGTACTAACCCACAGCTTCACACGTGGGTGATTTTTGTGACCTCTTCAATCATAATTATTACACTTCCGTAAATTAACAATAAACAATTATAAATGACACATCTATTTCCTCAGGAATTTCTAATGGCTACGGCCAGAGGACGTAATTTTATAGTATGAATGGATTTAACTCGGCGTGAGCTTTTCACTAATCGTGGTCAGCGATTGACAGTTGACATGAGTAAACTGTTATAAAGACAATAGTCTAACACAAACAAGTTGGCGTAACATGTTATACTCTTTTAGTAGTCCATATTTATATGGAAGTAGGGCTTCAATCTTCCAAGCCAAAAACACTACACATTTACCGGGAACCGAAGGCTGTTTGGCTGGCTGGGTTGGCTAAGAACCACCTACTATTATAAGTTCCTTACTCTTGACATTCACTATACTATAGTTATATGTTAGTTAAAATTTATTTAACAAGTAGGTAGGTTATAATATAGCATATATTTTTTCGGGCAGCTTTCGGTAAACATACTTGTGTCTGAAGTCTAAACCCTGCTACGTGAAGTCTCGGACTGGGGTAGACTAAATTAGAATTACTATTTCACGTTACTGAATCCCACTCGTATAGCTAATTATAATATAATAAATACATTGTGTTTTTGAGACTCCTCTTGTTATTGAATACACTCCTTAAAGCCATCGCATCGGAATACTTGGTGTTGACATATCAAAAAACGCTCGGTTTCACGGGAGAGGTAATTAGAGTAAATTAGCCTCCAAAATGCTTGGTGTACTCAGCAAGGCAAGACGGTACTCCGGGCCATCACTTGCGCAAATTTGGCCCCACGTAGAATACTGTTCTTACCTCTGGGCGAGAATGCTGTGTCAGAAAGAAGAAAGCTGATGACCACTTGCTATAAAAAAATAAAGAAAAGACTTATTCTATTATTTCACATCAATTAACATTTAAATGGACATTAACGATTTATATATATTTTTTTAATTTGCTATACCACATTACATTACAACGTGCGTACGGGCGGCGAGTACCTAGAGAAGTTCATCGGGGTAACAGAAGATCACGTGGATCAAGACGTAGATTAACAAACTTATAGATCGTAAAAAAATCGGTAGAAGCAATGCATTGGCGCCAGATCCTACTCTAGGGCTGATCACGATACTCAGATACGATCGACCCAGAGAGGGAAGGAGAGATATGTATTACACTGTATAAAAAAGATTATAAAGTCAATTGCTTTACAACGCCAACATAAAACGCTAACTTTTTTATTATAAGAAAACATAACATAGATTAGAGAAGATAATACGAAGTTTGTGACCGATTTATGATCATAACATTTTTTGCAAATACTTGCGACATAAAACTAATCAATATAGTCGCCAACAATTTTTATCTAGATTAGAAATTGCGCAAACAGTAGCCAACAACCTATATCTAAACTAATATACATTAATCTTGCTTACGTACTGTTTTTATTTAACAATTTATGACATGCAAATTTAATTTTACGATCATCTTTATTACTATAGGGTATGTATTTAATATTATAGTTCACATTAACAATGACTTGTTGTTTTGGTTATCGAACACTTTGATTGTGGCTAATATAATGTGTCGCGAGTTTCCTTACCGTAAGAGCGATTGTTAAATGCGCAGAAAGTACATTGGTCGAACCTAGGACAGGGATGTGAGTCGCACGCTCAAGCCACTAGGCCAGCTCTGCTCTCACTCAGTATAAAACCAACTGTCACTAAGCAGACATTGAATCTTACATTCTCCAGGTGTCAGGCCCGTAAACAATCTAAGGGCACATGATTGTATAAAACGACTGCTTAATAAACCGCCTTAAAATACCTGACGGATGACGAGTCAAATTCATATGTTTTCATGTATATCCACGGATTATTTTGCCGACCGGGGACCGATATTGATAATTGACCATTCAATATTAATTTGCTTGCATTAGCACATAGACAGACACATTCATAAAAATAAGTCAGTCAACTTACACTCTTTTCCCTTATCTTTCGTCTCTTTTAAATTGTGTAAGATGTAAGAGAAAGATGATGTTGACTTTAGTTAAAAAGGACACGTTATGTCTACGTACGTCTGGATAATAGATGTTAAAAAAAGAGTGACGCTACAACCGTTTTAGGAGTGGGCCTCAGATTTCTGAATCCGTGTCGTGATCATTTGCTTTTCCAATAGGCAAGTAGGCCTTCTGTGCCTGACACACACTGCCAATTTTTTTTGTCTAAGCCATGCCGGCATATATATATCTCTTCGTAATTTCAAAGATCTCAGCGGATTGTTGCCTTATATGATATAATATCAGCAACCTTTCAATAGCCCGCAGTGAAAGCTTTTAAAATTTCGTTACCTTTATACTTGTTTACATCAAAATCACTCTCAGGGATAAGATAAATAAAATACTATAAGAATAACAATGAAACTACGTATAAAAATATTATAAAAAGGAAATTTTGTATGAAGAAAACTCAAAAGGTACTGCTGCATTTCAATAATCTTTAACAATTACTTCGTTATCCCCGAATATCTTCAAAATAAACAATGTCAAAGGAGGAAAGAGTATATAGAACGTATATACTAGGAACTATAATATGTGGCTCCAAAACCACAGAACGGATTTGGAGAATCTTTTACCATTAGAATCTTACATTATACCTGATGTGAATATGTTTTCAATAAGCTTAGGGAAATGTGAAGTTTGATAATGTAACTCAAGATGTGGAATAAAATACAAATAAAACTGGGGACTTTTGTTGATATTTTTGACGTAGATACATGCGAAATTGAAATTTTTTGACAATAGAGCGAAGTGTCGTACGAAAGTTTTAAAGACCAATGCTAACAAGTACGTTTAATGAAATAAATACTTAGCCGGGTCTGGACGCTAGTATTTATATTATTTACGAAATTATCTCTCTTAAATGCAATGACATTATAATAATACGAAATTACAACGAGCAGTGTTGGCCAAGTGGCTTCAGCGTGTGGTTCACATCCCAGAAGTCGTAGGTTCGATCCTCGGCTGTGCACCAATGGACTTACTTTCTATGTTCGCATTTAACATTCGCTCGAATGGTGAAGGAAAACATCGTGAGGAAACTGGCTTGCTTTAGACCCAAAAAGTCAACGGCGTGCGTCAGGCACAGAAGGCTGATCACGTACTTGCCTATTTGATTAACAAATTATCCTGAAACAGATACAGAAATCTAAGGCCCAGACCTAAAAAGGTTGTAGTGCCACACTGATAAAAAAAACTAAATTAAAAAATAATTTTCTTTATTCTTCGTAAAAAAATATATATACACAGTAAATATGTACGTTTGATTTCATTAACTAAACTAAATCCTATATCGGGATAAAACCAGTTCCTATATCGAATATACAACGTAATTGTAACGTTTATATGTGGTGTGGTGGACAAAGAGTGGTTTGTAACTTTACACTGTGTGACCGTTACCTTATATTAGGTTTCTAGATAGATAAACTCAACGTTACTGTTACGGATCGTAGTACGTAGTTTTTTTCGTAGAAGCAGTAAAATTTAGGTACTTCATGGACTCCTTCAGTTCTGTGCCGATAACTACCAATAGGAATGATATTCTGACGTTTTGTATACTATTTCGTTATAATTATTAAGGACTTATTGTCCCCGCAAATTTAGTTTCGCCTTAAATAGATTACTTAGCCTACCTTATTATCCTCTGAAGCCTTTTCGCTTTTTCGGAATAAAAACTGTTTAGGTATTTTCGTGCAATTTTTATCTTCATAAAAATCTTCGAAAATACTTGAATTGGTCCAGTCTTCAAGTTTTGCGCTTAGCATTTTCCGATTCATTTTTATTTATATATAAGATAAATAAGTATTTCTCAAGAACTTGTTTTATAGAGATAAGTGTGAGATTTCCGTTAAAATTAAATACAGAACCATTACTAAGCACCCATAATTTAGATTAGACCATTATCAGGAAATGAATACGGGTAAATATTATAAAAAGGATTTAAGACAATACACAAGTACCATTCAAGAAATAACAATGTTGATGGTAATTTCATTGGTGATTTTCGTGGCTGGCAGCTTAGCGTCGCCGAACGTTGGTTCAGCCCATAAAAAATACTACAAAACTGTAAGTAACTTTCAAAGATGTAATTGTGATGTTAAAATATTTAACAGGCTTACGTTTCTTGGCGCCAATTGAGTTTTCTTTCTTGCACTATATAGGAATAATCGTCGAGAAACTTACGGCTTAGACGTTATTCCCTATTAAGATAGAAATCTTCGAGAAACATATATACGAATCTAAGGCCAAGTAACTAGGATGGTACATTCAGTGATTTTTGATAAGAGGCTTTAACTATCCATGTATTTTACAAGTTTGTTACGCTTAAAGGAATATAAAAAAATCATGGAAAAGCTGGAGTTTTTTTAAATAAGCGGAACAATTATTTTCGTTAATTTAGTTTGTTTTGGTAAACTTAAGCCAGATTTAAAAGACAGAAAAAATAGTCATCATTTCTCCTCTGTCCTCTGCATTAACAGAGTGGCTTCCTATATGGCATAACAGAATAAAATGTATAAATATATGTGTATGATGATCACATTTTTTTATTGAACACGGGCATGATACCCATGTGATGTTAAGTGATACCACCGCCCATGGTGTATACATACTGCCAGAAGGCTCGCAAATGTACTATTGGCATTTTAAGAATTGTTACGCTCTTTTCTTGAAGGACTCTTAGTTGAATTGATTGGGAAATATATCGACGGGCAGCTGGTATCATTCAGCGGAGATGCCGCTCAGTTGTGGAATAAATGCTCTTTATTTTTATAAGGAAATAAATGTTTTAGCATGAAACTATTGCCGAAGCTGGATATCCTGTAGAAACGCACGATGTTGTGACTCAAGATGGTTACATCCTGGAGTTGGTAAGGATACCTCGTGGTAAAAATGATGATGGCAAAGTCAGACCACCAGTTCTCATGATGCACGGTCTATCGGACTACGGTGGCACCTATATTGCTCTGGGTCCGAAACAAAGTCTTGGTAAGTGTTGATACTTATACCAAGATTTGAGTTGTTTTCCTAGTTCCTTAACTTATTCTTATATAGTTTTAAATGTGACGTTTTGGAAACAAAATGTGTTTTTACAGATTCATTTTACCTTACTTTGTTGTGTTGATTACAAAATTTATGTTCAGTGATCTCCTCTCAGATATAATGTAAAAATTAGGAAAATATCAATTATTTTTATGTCCCTAACTGGTTAGTCGAAAAGTGGTCAAATTCAAGATTATTTTTTTATGTCAGATATGGTCAATTTTTTTCTAAATAGTTAAAATAACAAGTGCTAAGTGTAGCACGCTTAGCACTTATTATGGACAAAAGTTAATGTAATTATTTTTACAGCTTACAATTTAGTCGACGAAGGTGCTGATGTCTGGTTAGCAAACGCGAGGGGCGTTGCCAACTCTCGTCGTCACATTACCTTGGACCCAGATAACGATAAACAGAAGAAGGATTTCTTTGATTTTACCTTCCACGAAATTGGAACAATCGATCTTCCAGCACTCATAGACTACGTATTAAAAGAAACCGGTCAAAAGAAGCTTCACTACGTTGGACATTCTCAGGGTGGTACCGTTTTCCTGGTTCTCAACTCTATGAAACCCGAGTACAATGATAAGATCATATCAGCTCATCTACTGGCAGGAGTTGGTTACCAGAACAATTTCCCTAATTCAGCTCTGCGTGCAACAGCTTTGAGCGTTGACATGATCTACGTTAGTATTAAATATGCTTCTAATATTAATAAACATACATATTACACATAGTGAAAATCCTATAAATCAACGTCAAGCTGAAAAATAACTGACAGATTTTTTTAACCTCCTAGGCCACCCGCTCTTTCACCCGATTTCGGCTTAACGTTTATTTATGGAACACACTGTTAATTATTATAGGCAAAGCTGGTTTGCAAATAGACATAAATATCTCAATATATACGTAAAGCTAAATGAACGTGATGGCAAATAAGCTTAATAATATCCTCAGAGAAAGTTAAGTGTATAAACGTAAAGCGTATTTTCAGAACTTCGCTATTAGAAGCGGGCTTATCGAGCTGATAGGACCAAACTGGGGAGACCAAATTGCTGAAATTGAAAATCAACAGACTTTGAGCTTAGGTGTTGATTCGAGATCGTCTGTTGGGGATATTCTGGTAAGTGATCATGATTTAAAGCGAGAGAAAGTACCCACAAATGTTTTTATTCAATTATGAATTTCAGGATGACATTATAAACCCCAATAAACTATTGCCCGGTGCCTCCTTAAAACAATATGCCCATTATGGCCAAAATATCCGTGATAAGAAATTCAGACAATGGAACTATGGACTTCAGAATTTGCGTAAGTATGGACAACTGTCTCCGCCAGAATATGACCTTAGAAAGATTACTGCTGATGTGACTATGCACTACACTGTCAATGACAATCTGCTGAGTGAACAAGATGTCTTAAATATGGCCAAAGTTATGCCCAATGTGACTGTGAGAAAAATTCCCAGGGATACCTTCACACACACAGATTTTGTGAGCGCAGATGATGCTAAAGAATTGGTAGTAGATTTTATTGTGAAACAAATTTCCGGCTTCTAATAAATATTAATTTTGATAAAGTTTTTGTTTTATTACTCTCAATTTATTTAAAGGGATAATTTTACAATATAAATAAATAAATAATTCATAAAGTATTGCAGTTAGACTTGTTGTATCAGGTATGTTTAAAATAACAAATGTATTTCATTTTATTACATACTTTAATTAAAAAATAATTTCTTCCAACGTTATTATACTTAGTTCACAAAAAGCACAGACTAAGCCTTCGTTCTTATACCTCTTATTATTTAATTTACGATCTTAGTCGTCGCACTTGTTGGAACCTACCGGTAAGGTACCGCGGTAGCTAGGAAAATTATATTTGTTAACAAGAACTATCTTTTTTCTTGGAGATAACATCAAGCCAGCTTACGTTGTTTACGGGATGTATGTCAATTTACTTTTCTGGAGGTGGCAGTATTCTCCCCAGCAAACTTGAAAATGTAAAAACAAACTTGTATATCAACAGATAAACTAGAAAAAATAAAATAAATAAAGCAGTGGCGCTACAACCTTTTTGGCCTGTGCTTCAGATTTCTAACTATGATACAGTATTATTTGTCTTATAGGCAAGTAGGTGATCGGCCTCCTGTGCCTGACATTTTGGGTCTAAGGCAAGCCGTTTTCCTTCACCGTTCGAACTAATTTTAAAATGTGCACATGAAAAGATAGTCCATTGTTGCACAGCCGTGAATCGAACCTGTGACACTGCTGCCATTATAAACTAAAAGCAACGTTTATTCTCGTGTGTTTAAGTGTCTTATCCTTACTAGTAGTTATCTTGGCCATTAAAGGGATTAATAGTGGAGCATACGAAGCTTAATGTCGAAAGTCGTTTAGAATGACTAGCTCTATCTTTAAAATACAAGTGTTTCTATGTTTTAACAACTTAGAACTGTTTATTTTTTAAATTAAATAAAAGCTGTCTCTACGTTTTGCAAGTTAAACAGCGTCTGAGAACGTCGAAGACGAAACGGTGTGTTTCGATTGACTTTGATTGGAAACGTAGACGAATTATCGAGTGTCTGAGATGCTATGGGCGCTTTTATCCACATTTTACATATACAACATCTCTTTTAAATCCTAACGAATTTGTTTGGAATATTGGCTCACGCTTCGTATCGTGACCATTTCTATACAAATTTGTTTGGCGTTAGTGGGTGACACCTGTCGCAAAGTATATTTTTCTTGAGACCCTAATCACGGACCTTAAAAAATACTTAATAGGTAACCACTGCTCTTAGGGTTAACTATTTTTACAAACTTTACAGTTTAAACTCCGGTTAAACATATTATATACAGAAAAAATTGCTGTTTTTAATATTAAACAGATAACTATTTTTATCTAACTATACAAGAAATTTGAGCAGTGTTGGCCTAGAGGCTACAGCATGCGACTCTTATCTCTGAGGTCGTAGGTTCGATCCCCGGCTGTGCACCAATGGATTTTCTTTCTATGTGCGCATTTAACATTGGCTCAAACGGTGAAGGAAAACATCGTGAGGAAATCAGCTTGCCATAGCCCAAAAAAGTCGGTAAGGCCTGTGTGAAGCACAGAAGGCAGATCACCTACTTGCCTATTCGATTTACAAATGATCATGAAACAGATAGAGATATCTGAGGCCCAGACCTAAAAAGGTTGTAGCGCTATTGATTTATTTTTTATTTTACAAGAAATTTACGCACGAAAAATCATGATGGGCGTCATAAATCATACCAGTATTGCCAGTTGAGTTATCAAATTGCAAACTGAACATTCGCAGCGCAAACTATTTTAATTAATTGAAAGCAGTGGCTGGTGAAATTTGTGCAACTCACTCCTGCATACGACTCACACGTGCGACTGTTTACGCTCGTAACTCGTTTAATATGAGATGTCGTTAAATATTATTTGAATAATTCCTAACTTTAGAATATTGCCATATTTATAACGATTCATATCGTTATTTATTTATTACTACTTCATTGCTGTAATACAGTAACATTACAAGCTCAAAGGCAACTGGCGCTATCTATGGCTTTCCAGCGATCTCTCGAAGGCAACTACTGTGAAAAAAAATAGATAAGGTGATCACAAGAAGTGCAAAACTACATAAGACATACAAATTACGGAGACAAAATTTATGGCAAAGCCAAGCAATTAAAGTATATGTAAACAGTGAATGGGACAATAAAAAAAAAACAGCAAATGAATCACGATAATTTCAGATCAGTTAGTATGAAAGTTAGGGATAGGATGTGGACAGGTAATGCTTGTACAGTAGAGCTTTATAGGAAGATAGAGATATCGTAAGTGCAAAATCTAAATTTGAAGTCACATAAAACAGTGAACTCTAGAAAAAATAAACGCTACTTAATTGACTAAATATAGAAAAAAAAATATAATGCGTGATTAAGTTATGTTGCAAAAGTATATGTACATCGATTATCCATATTACAGCAGTGTTACCTTAGTTACATGTGCGGTTGGTAACCCCGAGGTAATGCGTTCGAAACCCAGCACCGAATATATTTTTCATTATTATTATTTCAGAAAAATGCTTATATCGTCTAATATAGCACATAATCTAATACTTCCCTATAAAAACCGAAAAACAAATAGACAGAGAGAGTTCAGTCATGGCGTATGAAAATTATAAATAAAATTTATTAACGCAACTGATATAAAATATACTTCCTACTATAATTACTTACGAACTAATTTACCAAAGTGCAAAAAATACACAATCTAAACATCAGTAACACGTATATATAAATAGGCGATTTATATGAGAAAACATATATGCCGTTACATTAGATTAATAAAGCTTACGCAGTACGAAGTTGCAATCAATACCATTGGAGGCAATATATAGGCCTCTCACGCAACGACCAGTGAAATATTGGTTACTTTGAGGAAAGCGTTAACTCAAGATTCCCTTTGGAGTACTTTGGACCGAATTAAACGTGATACGAGTTACAATAAACTCGTAGTATCGGACAAGCAATTCGTTAGCACTTGATTTGTGATCTTTATCGGTAAGTTTGATAGAAAATGGTTATTGTGATTATTTTTATTAGGAAATAAAATAGTTTTAGCAATAAATCACTATTAAATGTTCATAAAAAATATTACAAAATTTGAAAAACTATACAGAGTTACCAAATTTATGAGTATAAATTGATTCATATCTATACTTTAGACAGAAATCAGATACAAAATATTCATTAAGAAATATTTGATAAATTATGTTTAATACAACCAAGAACTAATTACGGAAAACTAAATAATATGTATCAAGGCGCACAAATGTTTAATATATTGCCATCCAGTATAAAAGAAATAAAACCTTCTTACAAATTTTAAAAAAAAACTTTTAAAAGTACATATAATTAACAACATACCAATAAAATAACAAATATAAAAATACACATATAATTCTATGTATAATAAGGAATATGAATAAATGTGTATTTACCAAACATCAAAAACATTCTAGCATTTATTTATATGTGACCTACCTGCATTTAGCAGCCTTAGCTTATTTTCAATTATTTCATACGATGTACATAACTAACATACTCTAAATTTCCTTGCTAAGTGAATGTAATTCTTTGAGAAATATAGTTTTACTATACGGTTAATTGCACATTCTATAAAAACCGACGCCGGTTAGAATATACTAAACTTTATTTGTCTAAAGCAAAAATATTGGGAAAAAAATCGGGTTTTTTAAAACACAAAATTCAAATATCTCTATAGATTAGCTGACAAGTCGTAAGGTCCTTAGTTCGGGCGGAACATAATTATATTTAGTTCCAAATTTGCCATCTACATGTTAAAGCAACCAGTCCAAAGGAATTTGTACATAAATCGTCGTTATGTACTTCACTTATCTGTTTAACTAATGCTTTCTTCCAGTTGGATACTCCATTACCTATAATAGAAAAATATATATTAATAAATGCTTTACGTTTATTTAAATAAAAGGGTTTGCTCGCAAAATATTATAGAAAATAAATAACGCACCTAGTGCCATACACAATACAAAGACAATATTATTTCTGAAAAATTGAAAATAGTATTGTGGAAGATGAAATAGAAATAAGCCTCTAGTGAGATGGAAACAGAAATATTGCACAAGACATTCAATCGAAGCCTGACTCGTGGCTCTTACGAGTGAATAGGCTTAGTTATATATTGGTTGAAGCCTAGCAAATGGAACCTTATACTCGTACTATTCCATCTACAATATAGTAATATTTTTACGATTGATATTCCTTATATGGTAACAAAGAATTTATATGTAAATACTATTGTGTCATCCCATAACACTTGTGGTACCTAAAAAAACCCTTTAATCTTTATTTATATCATCCTTTAGTTAACACAATCTTTAATTATGATAATTTATTTGTCTTAAAAACACGCGATTTCTACTATGTACAAATTTGGGTAATTAGAAGTTTATTGAGTCATAAAATCTAGAAAGTATTCTTAAGTATTTTTTAATCTGTAAAAAAATTAACGTACTTTATTTCCTCGACGTACAACTAATAACTTAGATGGATTAAAATATTATAGATAAGTGCGTGCGAACAAAGTACACGCGTCGAAAGTGAAGTGAAAAATCTTCTTTGTAAATTAATTTTTCTAAGGTAAAAGCCCCAATAGATGATCATGTACCAATATTGATGATACTCCATGTATTGTTATTATATCTCTATATATAAACTGTTTACACAATGTATACGTGCCAATGATAATAAAAATAAATAAAAAGATCTACGTTTACTGCACAAGACGTTATGCGACTGAATTGCCATGTAAAGTTCTAATATTTAACTACTAAACGAATAAATGAACCAATAGCGTGTATTTTTCCACGATTTCCCTTTCTCACTCTCTCTCAATCGGTCTAAATCGCTCTCTCTCCCTTTTCTTCGACAAAAAGGCTGCTCATATTCGTGACGTTTCATCTGTAAAAAAATTACCCTCATGCGCCTAAAGTTTCACTTCGAACAGTTCAAATATCATATATTTTTTTATTTGATATAATTTAAAACGAAACTGATTAGTGTGTTTACGCTTGCTTAATGTCGCTATACTGTTTCATACTATTTTTCATGAAAAATCAGTCTGAAGTAGGTAGTGGAACTAAATTGAAATGAACAGGATAGGCAAGTAATGTAACGTCATCGATTCAAGCCATTTATTCGCCTAGATGTTTGATCAAAAGGCTAAATATCAATTATTTAGGCCGCTAGTTGAACGACGATGTTTAGTAAAGAAACTAGACTGTTAATTGAACGCCTAAATAAGCTAGTTGGCTGCGACATTAATATGTCAAAAAGTTTACAGTGCCACACACTTTTCTTGGTCAGCGAGTACAATAAATAATTTTACTAACTACCAACATCCAATATCCAACTAAGTGTAGTTATTCCTTGCATTATTAATTACTAAAGCAAATTTCAATCACGGACGATTCTTATGGCTTGATATCTTAAAAGATTATATTGATAGTACAGGTAGCAAAACCTATCATATCAGTTATTTCTAAGTTTTGTCTCATATTTATTTAAGCCTAGAACTGTATTTTCTTGATACTAGTCTACTTTGTTTTATCAAGACATTTTAATAAATAATTAAGTTAGCCTGCATGACTTTATAATCGTTAATTACTGGCAATACTAATGCATGACAGCGACACTCAAGGCTGTGAAGAGAAGTATGTGGCCCATTACTATATTGCATCTAAAGTGACTAGCAGAAATGGTTCAGCCTTGTAAACCTCCTAATTAAATAATTTTGTTTTAAATCCTGTGTTTATTCACTCTAACATCAATATCAATGACTATTTTATTAATGATTTTATAACATTTATTCTGACAATTTAATAGAAAAAAATATGTTACTTATACTTGGCATGTTTAAACGTTAAACTTTTAATAGCTATCCAAAACTTTGAGTGTAACGAGAACAAACAAATTTGGTATGAAACTTCAGTACACGAGGGTGTTCCATCCCTTTATTTTAACTTTCTCGTAAGTCAAATTTATTTAGAATCAAAATGTTGCTGGTTGGATTCCATCGGCCTACTTGCGTCACACTTAATTGTACAACGCAAGTTGCATTAGCACTGAAATATAGGTTAAGGTTAAGTTTTCCCGTATCATTTATCGTTGAAATTATACAAATTTGAATTTATACTAATTAATGAGGATAAGCCAAAAATTGCTATTGTAAAGGATAATTAAAATATGATTATTGCTTTACGCGTAGAGCTTACGTAGCAGGTTTTCGCAGAGCTACACAGACGTAGCATTAGGTCTACAATCTTCCTAAAACTCAGTAGCTGTACTCTCATTCTAGTTAAATCTTTAAAATTATAATAATATTATATACAAAGAAAGTACTATAAGGAAATGACTTACTAATATGCAATAAGGCAGTAATAAATATTTTATGGCTTCTGATTGAAGCTGGAATATTTCCTACTTAGCAAACCGCTATAATGTCTAATTATTGAGGAAGTTATGTGACGACATTTGGTAATGATACAAGTGTATTAAATGCGTAAGAATATAATAAAATTGCGTGCCGATTAATATATTATTTTATCAAATCTAAATAGGTTATAATAAACCATTATTTTACGTTATAAAAGAAGTATCGTAAACTTGAAAGTACGTAATGCAATACGCTATTTGATAGTAACAAAATAAGATCTAATTTTGTTTGTATGTTAATTTTACTGCATAGAGTGCAATAAAATTCTGGGGAAAAATTATAAGTACAGCCTTGGAATGGGATTTGCGTCATTTGTTCGTATTACTTAATGAAATATACAATTCATAAACATATATACTCATATAACAAAAAATAAGTCGAAAATCACTCGTTTTACGGCTGTAAAGAGATTACATCTTTTGAAGTTTTAAAAGTGTACGTAAAGGTGTAATTATGAATTTCAAGTTACCAGAGGATCTTATATCTTTCCTTCACTGCCCATGGCCCATGCGTTAAAGGCGCATGCAACATAGCTGATGGGCTATAAATAACATAATTACCTGGGGTTGACGAAAGTAACCTATATAAGCAAGATACCGCTGTATCAACAGAATGGAGAAGCCCTTACGGGAAGCGGTGGAAGTTTCTTTCCAGCGAGCTGACTGAGTGAGCGTCAGGAATAAATAAAACTGCTCACTTAAGGCAGATTGACGGAGCCCGTGGAAATTATGCTATTTGGATAGTGGGAAACTTGTATAAAAAAGTAATATAGGAAGGTAGACACAAAACGGGTTAAAGACAAGTTTTTAGATTGGATATTGGATTGGATAATATTTTCAATGATACGAAGACGCTAATACATGTTTTTTTAGAATCAGTGATGTATTTTAATCAATGGCTGCAGTGATTTAAAAGTGAGTCATATAAAAATATTTTGTTTATATGTAATGTTAGTAGTAATATATGCATTATGTCCAAAACCCACGTCTCAACTTGTAACGTTTGGTGTAGATCATTTTCTATCAGAAGACAAGTAAAAGTGTGTTGTGATTCGCACGCTTCCTTCGCCGTACGAGCAAGTATCATTTGTGCATTGGCGCATGCTCAAATCACTATAATCGATACAGTAAGTTACATAACTAAGTTACTGTTATTATTTTTTATAATTTGAATAAATTAGATTATTCTAATATGTTTATCAGTGAACTCTAATCCTGTTGTTTTTCCGCAAATATCATCAAACATCGAACCATATTTTTTGTAACACCGTTTTGCACGTATAAATCTCTAATCAAGATAATATATAAATTATTGCCGAATAAAGGGAATCTAATTTCATATTATCAAAATTTATGAACTTAACGATTATATTAGATTAAAGAAACACTATGAACATTTAATATATTCCTAGGTAATCGTTAAAACATTAATTAAAAAGTGAAAATTACGATGAATTAAGATGCAGATTTGTAAAAGACTTCTAAGAATAATGTAATTTATATTTTAAATGTATAAACAAAAAACACTATACTGTAGAATTAAAATGCATGTTTCTTTATTACCTACCTATAAACAAAAAAAGCTGGATAATATTTATTTACTAATGACAACAGACTATTATTTTAAAAAAGACCAGCAGTATGAGAAAGTACCCACATGACAACTGGTAGCGAATTACTCAATAGATTATAATTAATGATAATATTAAATTAAAATAAATTATTTGTCTCATACAAATGTGTAACCATCTGAGTTACAACAGATAACCATAGTTCACTCATAAACGTTTATTAGCACTATAAAATAGTGTGAAAAACAGATAAGGATACCGATCACCTGCAAGCAACAAGCATATCTTAAACCATTCATTATCTGCTATAAATATGTTGAGCAATCGAACTTCCTTAATCCACCGGTTGAATAAAATGAAAACCGTTTAACCTAATCATATTAAAAAAACAGGTGATAGTATGAATTGTTGAAGAAAACCGGTGATGCTACAGCTCATGGGCTTGGCCTCAGATTTCTTTAACTATTTGCGATAATTTATACATAGGCCAGTAGGCGATCAGTCTTCTGTGCCTGACCCAGGCCGTCGTCTTTTTGGGTATAAAAGCAGTTACCTCATAATGTTTTCACTTATCTTGGCTACACTGCTCGTTATTTGTGAGTATATATTACCCCAAAAAATGAAAAGGATTTTTCGATTTTCGGGAGATTTGCAAAGTCAGAGAAAAGGCGGTCGAACGAAAACGGTTCTTACGAACACTGCCTTAAGGATGAGAGATATATAATTGAGTTGAGAAAAAAGTTGTAAAGCTTGATAATGCTTACAAAAAGGTTATCGACAGCATACTTCTAACTTTTATATTATATAAAAACAAGTCTTCCGTTGTGTATGTCCGTTTCGATTGCACGGAATTTATTGCGGTTCATCAATATCTAGAATGATTCATAAGCAAGATTTAGGTATATAACTTTACAAGGTGTATGGGTCACGGTGGCCTGTTCTCAGTCAGGTCGAAGGTATTATAAATACAGTCAAAATCTTTAATAACGACATCGAAAGGACTACTCATATTTTTTCGTTACAGCCGATGGCGTTGTTATCAAGTACTTTTACCCCCCGGGACCTTTGATTTTGGTCAACATACCCCGTATTTTGTTCTAAACGACGTCGTCGTAAACGGTTTTGACTGTGGTTGCTCACATAGTAATCAAGTAATTTTATTTCTTCTATTGTATAACGCTGTTACCAATAAGACTTTTTCTACTCAAAAACAGAATTAGTAACTAGTATATTTTTTTACCATCACATCTTTTAAATCTACGCCAGTAATAAAACTGGTATTTTTATTTAATTTAATCTAACGACATAAATATAAGATGTATACAAATACAGATTTCGTTTGATAGGACAGTTTCAAGTCTAAGTTCATGTAGGCACTTCATATGTTTTATTAATTTATGAGTTATATGTTTAATTATAATGGAGTAATTTTAGTACATCCCTAACTATTGTTAATGACCTGTGTCGTACGATATTTTTATACATTAAGCCATTTAAGTCAATAAATGGATTAAGATAGTAGTGTCATATATATAAAGAAAGCTTTTTCATATCAACGTTGTCACATATCAAAATGTGGTTTACATCAATACTTGTACTGTGCATAGTAATACCCAGTTATGGGAACCAAGACACATGCCAAACTGTAAGTAAATTCACTATGGAACTGTGAAAACATTTATAGTATAAAAGATAGTTTCGTATGTATGAAGTAAATAGTAAAACAAATTATTTTGATAATTCAACAAATACTAAAAAGGCATGCCGTCGATGGACTGGATGGACTTATTTAGTAAAAACTTAATAAGTCCATTGCATTACTTATTTTGAATATACATGTTTATACATCATAAATTTAATTATTTAAATTATACTAAAGCAATCCCTTTAAAGTTGTGAAATATATGAACTAAACTTGCGCATGAAAATTTATTAAACAGTAATTTAGTTAAATATTTTTTAGCATGACAAAATCGTAAAAGCTGGATATACGGCTGAAAGATACGACGTGGTGACGGAAGATGGCTACATTCTGGAGGTGAACAGGATTCCTCGCGGCAAAGGCTCGTCCTGGTCTTCGAAACGACCCGTGGTTTTCATGATGCACGGTCTCACTGGCTGCTCTAACTGCTACGTGGAATTGGGATCACAGTATGCTATGGGTATAACGATTCAAGACCTAATTAGTTGTGGTTACTTCCCTCCTTTGTACGTTATTTAATTCTTCAAGTACTATGTTGCAAGTCTTAGAATCCCGAATGATAATAATATACTTCTTGCGAAGACTGGCCTTAAGGCCCTTATGGGTTATACTAATTTAAAAATGGACTGGCGAATATGCCTCAGATTTTTCTACCTTATGACAGAGGAATGATTTAGTGTCTTGACTCCTGACTTAATCTTCTCTTCAGGTTTCAACTTGGCTGATTCCGGTTTCGACGTATGGTTGGGCAACGCTAGAGGAGTGGGTAACTCGCGTCGCCACAAAACTCTAAATCCTGACAATAATCGCCAAAAGTCTAAATTCTTCGATTTTTCTTGGGAAGAAATTGCTCTGTACGACCTACCAGCTATGATAGATTTTGCTCTTAAAATAACTGGCCAAGACAAACTACACTACGTTGGCCACTCGCAGGGTGGAACTGTGTTTTTAGTTTTGAACTCGATGAAAACGGAATACAACAAAAAGTTCATATCAGCTCATCTTTTGGCGGGTGTTGGATACCAAAAGAACTTCCCACACAGCCAGTTGAAGACTGCAGCGAGGTTTACGACTACCATTCATGTAAGTTACACACGGTACTTAAGTAGTCTCCAGCCTACGCACAGTACAATTTTTAATTTAGAAAATTGTTGACAATAAAAGGACTAATTTATAAACGAGCAAGCGAAAAGCCGTTATAAATAAATAGTGACATATCGTCACTAAACTTAGAAAGACTTTTTATTAATAATATATTAATTTAAATATTCTTGAATATATTTCAGAATCTAGCTAAAACTAGTGGGATATATGAAATATTGGGCCCTGACTGGAACTCTAAAAATGCAAATGCCAAAAGTGGATGTGCTAATGGAGCATGCTCCAGATCATCCGAAGTAGAGGAGATTATTGTAAGTTATTTAATGATAAAAATTACCAGCGGTACTTTCTAAGTCTAAGGGAAGTCGGTGTGTTTACGCCGTTTTCCTTTACTGTTCGAGTGAATGTTAAATGCGCACAGACAGAAAGTCCATTGGAGCAAAGCTGGGGATCGAAACTACGACCTCAGGGATTAGATTCGCTGAGGCCGTAGCCTGAAGCCACTAGGCCAACACTGCACTGCACTGATATAAAAATGTATTAATTTATAAGTCCTAAAACAACATATGTATTTAAAAATACAGGAAACATCGCACATTATTTACATAGGAAAATACGAAGACAAAAAACACTTGTGAAATATCCCCATCATATTTATTTTTTAAGTATCGTTCCATACTAGGGATGCCTGGAAGAGATCGCTTGTTAGCGACAAGGCCACCCGTTTCATACCTTATAACTTTTATGTATTATGTTATTTGTAAAAAAAATAATAATATAAAATACACATTTCGTAAAGACGAAATTAAAAAGTATTAGAATTGGCTTACTCCTTTCTACTCATTATTGTAGTTATTCCTCTTATCTGTAGATATGGAATTTTAATATGATAAGGTACTTAACACGTGTAAAACTTGCTTTGAGACTAGGAAAAAATCTTCTTCAAAAATAACTAAGTTTAAAATGTTAACATACGAAATATTCTCATTTCAGGAAGAGATAGTAGACGGCGCTGACCTGATGGCTGGTTCATCTGTCAAGCAGTTCGCTCACTTCGGTCAAAACATAAACGACAAAGTTTTTAGGAGATTTTATCACACTCCTTCTATCAATCTTTTAGTGTATGGGTCGTTAAACCCGCCCAAATATGACCTCAAGAAGGTGGACGTCGATATTACCATGCATTACGCTCTTGGGGATGAAATACTTGATGAGAGAGATGTTTTGTCTATGGTTGCGGATTTGCCGAGAGCCAAAGCACGGAAGGTTGCGAAGGCTGACTTTAGTCACGTGGACTTTGTTGCTTCTTCCTTAGTTAAACAATTGGTCACTGATTACATTATAGCTGATTTAAGGAGACGCTAAATAATAAAATGTATACTATATATATTGATGTTCTAAAAGATGGATATTCTATGATCAAAGCATGTCCTATATGGTAGGCAAGAGAAACTTTTGTGTCTCTTTGTGTGTGGTGTCTACCCGGGACGCTAATAAAATTGTAGTGATAAAACAATAATATTTTACAGATAATAAAAATGTAAATACAATTTGTCAGAAAGAGACGATAAATTTTTGTCAAGACGTATTATTTTATATTATAAAAAAATGAAGTAACCAACAGAAATATTATGAAAATAAAATATAATAATGTTTTAGTTATTTTAATGCAGATTCTTGCCTTTTTAATAAACGAAGATTTACCTTTTGAAGTATTTTAGTAAATCAAATCAAATTTTGTTATATAGATAACTATTTTTGGTTTACACGGAAATTAGAAACAATTCGCTATGACAAATTGAATTATTGAATATTAGTTTAAACTACAAAAAAAACCTTTAAAAAAATAACCAAAGCCTACTAGACTTTATTAAACGAAGGAGTTGATTAGATTCCTTCTGTTGATTTTTATTTTCGGATGCCGAGCCGAACATAAATTTCCACCCGTAACACCTCGATGTCCGTCGTTCTACAACTTATCTTATTGCCGCGCATAACTATGTGGAGCACCGTATCGAAGTATTTCCAAACCATTTCGACTTAGAGGTAAGAAAGTTCTTAAAAGGCTGGCATAAGTGGCCATGAGCGGCTGCATTGCTTAACATCGAACCATTTGTCCGTTCTAAAAAGTTCTTAACAAGCAAAGCCGACAATATAGCTGTGCTTGATAATAAAATGATTATATAATAAGATTAGTAAATTTATTATCTACATGCGTATTCCACAATTATCTAAATCTACTAAAAATGACAGATTATCGCATATATAAGTTTATTTGCTTTGTAAATATATGGACTATTTTGAAATTATAGATAATTGTTTAAATAGCAAAAATGTGGTTAAAGACATTTCTTACTATCGTAGTGCTAATTTCCGTTGAAGCGAATAATGTTTGTGACATTGTAAGTATTATTTTAACAGCTTCATAGTTAGTTGCAATAGTATGTCAAAGCTACAAAAAAAGAAAAGAAAAAAAAAAGTGTTTTGTAAACGAGTTAAATTCATTTTGAAATTTCTTATTTTATAAAACCTTCAAGTAAAGAGCGCACCAATTCTTAAAAACGCACGTGCGTGACTTATCACTTAATATCAGGTGGGGCTCCTGCCCACTTTCTATTACATAAAAAAGAAAGCCTTCATCCTACGGACTGATTTTTTTTAACTTAGTTTATAATTTGGTTCTTTCGTATTCGTTTTCTTATGTAGTTCCAACTTAAGTAGCAACAGTCCAACAACCCTTTCATCCTATATGAACATAACACACAGAAATAATGGAATAGTGTTGCAGTTGTTTTTTTCAATTGCAATAAAATTGCGAAATTCCAGTGTTACGCGGTATCTTTTAACTATTTACCGTTTTTTCCAGAACTCTAAGGTCTTAAAAGCTGGATATCCATTTGAGAAATATGACTTGGTTACTGAGGATGGGTATATTTTGGAGGTTTACAGAATACCATATGGTAAAAATGAAACTCAGGGGCACAGACCAGTGGTATTTATGATGCATGGACTACTTTCTTCTGCTAGTTCGTTTGTTGAATTAGGACCTAACTATGCTATGGGTGAGAAATAAAATACAATTATTTTTAATGTCACGTGATTACAGAAAGCGAAGTTTGAAGCATCTGAAATACAAACCTGAAAATTTCTTGGCATCATCATCATCACCATCAGGCTCTTTATTTGGTCCATTTCTAGACCTTATACATTTTCCTCCAGCGCGCCCTATACTGGGTCCTCTGTAACCACTGGGGGCCAAACCACCGAGCCATCCTTGACAATGTCATCAGTCTTTTGTTCTGCCGAGGTCTCCATTCAAAGAGCCTGTGGGTTCATCGGTTCTTGTCCATGTGCACTGTGGCCTGCCCACCGCCGCTTAGATGTTGCGACAGCCCTTTCTACGTCGCTTACTCCGGTGTTTTTCACTTCATTTCGTACGCAATCGCAAAGGAGGATTTGATAGCATACAAAATTAAAATCATATTATGTTTCATAAAAGCTACTTAGGTACACTAAAACTATGCACGACCACATAAGCCGTAAAGCAAGTACAGCTTTATTCCAAGTTGTATAATAGTCTTTGCTAGATTCTTTAGTCTAAAGCAATGTATCCCAACCCTTTTTGTACCAAGCATATTAAACATACAAAACTTTTAGTTAAAAAAATTATCGATAAATTAAAGAAACATAAATGGTACCTATCATATTTTTATTTTAGGTAGAAATTACTAGGAACTTGTCAATTCACAGTAGGAAAAAAAAATGAAACTGCAACTATGGAGCGTGGGCCCACGTTCGGAAACATTAGTCTATGGCATATTAAAAATTCACTTATCTATGGCAAAGCGTTGCGGGTTTGGCGCCATTATTACATTTTGTAACATTGACCTTCTATTGCGCGTTAGTGCCAATAACTTTTATATAAATTTATTAGATAAGATAAACAAGTATATGATGTAAAGTTTCATTTGCCCAAATCGAAGTTTTTTAATTTGTACTTTCCATATTTTAAGCATATAACTTAGCTGATGCCGGCTTCGACATATGGTTAGGGAACGCACGTGGCGTTTGCAACTCCAGACGTCACATCACCCTGGACCCTGATGACAACAACCAAAAGGCTGAATTCTTCAAATTTTCCTGGGAAGAAATCGCTCTATACGACCTCCCACTTCTACTCGATTTCGCTTTGAAAACATCTGGACAGGAAAAGCTTCACTACATTGGTCATTCTCAGGGTGGAGCCACTTTTCTGGTCCTGAACTCTATGAGGCGTGAATATAATGAGAAAATCGAATCAGCTCATTTGATAGCTGGCGTCGGATATAAACGCAACTTTCCAAATCTTCTATTAAGTAGTTTTGCTACTTACACCAGTGTGTTGTATGTAAGTAAATTTTTAAATATTTTGTTCTTGCCGGTTTTTTTTTAAAACGAGTACAAGCTCTAAGGAGTACCAACAAATCTGAATATTTAAATAAAAAATAAAAATGGCGCTACTTCCTTTTAAGGTCTGGGCCTCAGATTTCTGTATCCCTTTCATGATTATTTGTTAATCGAATAGTCAAGTAGGCGATCAGGCGATGTTTTCCTTCACTATTCGAACTAATGTTAAATGCGCATATATAATGAAAATCCATTGGTGCACAGCTGGATCTAAATCCAACGACCTCAGGAATGAGTCGCACGCTGAAGCCACTAGACTAACACTGGTCAAAATCTGAACATTTAGATTATTAAATACGCTTTAGCTATTTCCCTTCAGTTTATGTTACCCCAACTGGTAAACCACACTAGTTATATAATTTCAGGACTTTGTAAGAACTTTAGGTCTTCATGAGCTCAAATATGAATGGATAGCATCCGATAACGAGAAACCAGCAGAAATTGGAGTAAGTTTTACATATTTTAATTAGTTCTAAATCTAAAAGACTCATTGGAAGCTATAGCTTGTTTTCTACTCTGCCTTCTTCATTATATCGGTAAACAGCGCGTTTCTTGATAAACGTGATATTTCGTTAAATTATAAGTTTAGTTCATAAAGTATATTATTAATTATTTAACCTATATTTAATGCTGGCAGTTGTTTTCCCCACTATATTGTTAATTTTAGTTATGTATGAATTGTTGTCAAAATATTTTTCTGTTTAGAAAACAGAACATTTTAGAATATATTTAATTTGTTAATATATATAGTTTATTATACCTTTCGACAAATTCGACGACAATTTAAAATTTGAAATAAATTCGTAAACACATTTTAACTAAGCTATTTTAACTGTTTCATATTTTCAGGAGTACAAAGTATCATTGCGAGACTTGGGAACGTCAGCATCACTAAAGCAACTATCACACTTCGGGCAGAACGTAAGAGACAAAACCTTTAGAAGATGGGATTATTCTTTACTAGAGAACTTTTTTCACTACGGCTCACCATCTCCACCTGAATACAATTTGAGAAGAGTGAACGTAGATATTACGATGCATTACACGATCGCTGATTCGTTGTTAGACGAAAGGGATGTTTTAGCTATGGTTAATGACCTTCCGAATGCCAAAGCGCGTAAAATACCCAAAGACAACTTTTCGCATTATGACTTTGTTCAATCGTCATTTGTCAAACCGTTGGTCACAGATTATATTATAAGCGACTTGAAAAGTCGATAAAGGCAAAATATATGTTAATAACAGTTCTTTAAATATTTTTGGGATCAGATTGCGTCTCTAAAATGCGAGCATCCGCTCAAGTAAGGTTAAGTAACTTCAATAGTGATTTCGTACGATTTCAACTTAGGTAAAATAGGTCATAGGCTTTAAATACAAATGTCTGGCTCTAATTAACCAATTGGGACAAATATTGATGTGCTGTTGATGTTGCAGAATAGACTTGCTGCTTCAATCTATTTAGTTTAGTAATATTTGTTGGCGTCATTTAGGTAACTTGGCAAGGTTTTGCGGGAAAAAAAAACTACCTCTCACGATTCTCGCTTATTATTAACACATTATGATTCATACTATGTTGTATTACACTGCTATAAAAAATAGAAAATCAATCATATATATATAGGTATAGGTAGGCTTAAAAGTAATAATTTTAATTAATGAATTTTAATAATTTTATAATTGTTCATTAAATTAGTTATATTTAGATTACTGTATGTTTAGTTTTATTGTTGTGAATAAACTTAATATAATATGTAATAGTTTCATTTACTAATATACTATAAGTATTATCACTACTTGGACTCATAATTCTACTTGTTTTTGAAAAAAGAAAATAACACATAGAATACCTACAATTTAAATTAACATAATTAAACATGTATGCCATAAACTAAATCTACTTGGCCATTGATCAAATTCGTGTCAATTCGTTAATTCAATTTGACAGTTGTACGCTTGACAAAACCTGTGATTTATTTGAAACATGATTTATTCGAAAGTTCCTTTTCTATATTTAAATGTGTGAATTGGGTGGCCTTTTGAATTTCGAATTTAAAAGTCGGAACCTGGTTAGGCTGAACGATGTTAAATGTATTGAACATAAAAATTTTATAGTCCTCCCTTTATTATAGAACAAATGACTAGCTGGCAGGAGGCTCACGCGATGTAAAGAGATACCTTCTCCCCCATGGACACTCTCAATGCTAGATGGCTCATGAGGGAGTTGCCATCCTTTTAAGAATTGGTACGCTCTATTCATGAAGAACCCTAAATCGAATTGGTTCGGAAAAACTTCAGTGGGCACCTAGTTCCACATATTGGTGCTGCGCGGCAATGTCGCTGCAAGTGTTAATAGATTTAATATATTTTGATAACGTACGTGTATTATTTGTTAACGGCGCTGTTTAAAATATATTATGATGTGACGCTAAGTTCTACGGTTGATACACACCGACGACTTTCCTTCAACGTACGAGTGTTAAATACATAGACAGAAGAAAGTCCAACGGCGCGAAGACGTCTTCGAAGCAATGTCCTTAAAGATGAGAGTCGCAGGCTAGAGCCACTAGAGGATTAGGTCAATACTGCTCTCGTATATTCCAAAACCTACACTTTAAAAGTGTCAATAAAATTTTAGAAATATACTGATAAAAGAATAGTAAAAATTCAACTCTTTCCTGGGAACTAAAAAATCAATCCTGCATTCAGTGTGAGGCATTAAATCTCCGAAGTAAAGTAGCCTCTTTCAAATGGAAATTTCGCACGCTTATTCCGAATGTATGAGGATCTATCCGGTTACTCTCAATGCATAGTTGTCAATACGGGCTTATTATGAAAATCTCTCACAGGCTTATGCCTGGTACATTTGACACTGATTTTATTAAAGGACTTCTTTCTGTTTCGTTTTCTAAGGATCCGGTAATGACTGCACGATAGGAATTCGAATTATCATAGATATTTTTCGTATATATAATATAAAACTAAGTACTTAAAACGATTTCTTTTTCTTTCACAGAATTGAAGAAATGAATTTAAAAAATTGGTCCGGCCGTCTCCGACTTTTGAGCTAAGCAATATATTTTGCGATCCATTTTTATCAACTAAATAAACATCTTATGTATTCAACAAATATCTAATACTAGAATCATATATATAACTTGAAAAAAAAAGAGTTAAAATAAAATTAAGTGTGTAAAACAAAAGACTGACCGACGGCTTCTTTTGTTTTCACTGATTGGACAATAGCGTCTCCAATCAAATCACAGACGATCCTTATAGATCTTTCTTTTCGTTTGACAAATCGCCATCAAACAAAAGCAAATGCCGCCATGTTATCCTTTTTATAGCCGTCGTATTTAAAATTAATCAGTAAATTCGATTCATTGTCTCGCTCAATCACAGTTTTACAGAGATAAACTACTAAACTAGATAAACATATTTAGATTTTAAAAATTAAACAAACAAAACTTAAGAGGCAATAAGACTATTATTGCCTCTTAACTAACATACTGATGGGGGATTAATTAACCACAATTTTGATAATAATTAAATTATTAATGTTTTAACGATTACAAAATATATACAGAGGCATACGGGCAGGGCCACCCACAATAAGTCGCAAAGCGTACTGCCGCACGCACTACTTCCAGGTTAACTACGTGCACGCACCCATACGTGGAACGGGCAGGATCAGTTTGATTGCGAGTATCGATATTTTTATAGTAAAATTAAATTAAAAATATAAGAATATGGAGCAGTGTTGCCTCCAGCGTTCGATTTCCAGCTGTGTCCTAATGGACTTTCTTTCTATCGCAATTTAACCACGACGCCTACTCGCCTATAAGATTGACAAATGATCGTGAAACCGATACAGAAATCTGAGGCCCATACCTAATAAATGGTTGTAGCGCCACTGATAAATTTGAGAATGTTTATTTTAAGAAAATTAATATTGTATACAGAGCAGTGTTGGCCTAGTGGCTTCAGCGTGCGACTCTCATTTCTGAGGTCGTAATTTCGATCCCCGGCTGTGCACTAATAGACTTTCTGTTTATGTGCGCAAACATTCGCTGAAACTGTAAAGGAAAACATCGTGAGGAAACCGGCTTGCCTTAGACCCAAACGTCCACGGCGTGATCACCTACTTGCCTATCAGATTAGCAAATGATCATGAAACAGATACAGAAATCTGACCTAAAAAGGTTGTAGCGCCATTGATTGATTGATTGAAATATTATGTTAAAATTAATAAATAATTAGTATATTACTTTCTGTCTCTGTTCATCAGATTGCTGCCTCTCACTCGATGAAATCGATTATCGTTTAGTTTTTATAAGTGAATTGTTTTGTGCTAACGGTTCGGTGGCCGTCGATACACAATCTTATACTAGAATAATAAGTCCTGAGTGCATACCTCGTTACAATATCTTCTTACCAGGAAGAAAGGCACACAATATTATCAGCCCTAAGGATTTGGAGAAATTCTATTAGTTTTGGAACAAAGAGAGGTTAGACTGATGCCATCAAACCTCTCTTTGTTCCTCATCTTGCCTCACGATAGTTCTCAAAAACGCACTAAACACTCACTATAATATTCTAAATAGTGGACTTACGTCCACGTCTATTGTCAATTATAATTAACAAAAAGTATATATCAAAATAAAAATGTGTCTAACTTACTCGGGGTAAATCTCAACAATGACTCAACTAATCAATGTAACGATCGGCCGAGAAAAAATATTTGGTGATATTTTTTCCCTCATCAAAAATTATTAAATTGAAATTATGTATTTCGAACACAGTGCTTCTCACATTATAAATTTTATTTTACTTTTCTTGTACCAATAACAGAGTGCCGAGCGATGGCAAGCTGTTTTAAATAAATAAAATGTAAATGTTGAGCAAATTATTAAACTGTGGCAGTAACCAACTCGATAAATTCAGTAAACGAATATTCGTATTTAGAATAAAGTGGCAAATTCATTTATTTAACAAATTGTCCAAGCTATCGTCCGGTATTCTAGTCACGATGGGTACCACAGTGGATGAACTCTCAGACTGTAAAACGTGATTATTGGTTATTCAATTGAATCACGGAAAGAAATAGTATTCTGTAAATATCGAAACATTTTGGGTAATACAGCATGATTTTTTTAATAACAGGGCGAAGCGGACTCACTAAGCTCTCCTCTGGTTAAGTAATACCGCCGCCAAATACTCTCAATACCAGAGGTCTAGCGAGTGCGTTGCCTTTTACGAATTGGTACGCTCTCTTCTTGAAGGAACCTAGTCGAAAGTCGAATTGGTTCGGAAATTCTTCAGTTGTCAGCTGGTTTCATATAGTGGTGGCGCAGCAAAAGTTGCCTTAAAAACACACAGTTGCGGAACGACGGACGTCGAAGTGATACTAGTTGATTTTCGTAACATATTTTTTGCTAACTTGATAGTTTATGGTCGTGAAATAGCATTTTATTTCAATTGTATTGTGATAAACATATACCTGTTTAAATACTTATAAAGCAACTAAAACCATTACGTTTTCTCTGACGAAGGTACCAAGCATGTTTCATAGCAGATTGAATTTAACTTTCAGCAATTTAATTTATGTTCTATAAACTGTAGTTCTAGTCAGTATACTAGGCACGCGCGTCCGTTTCGTCTGACAATACGGACAGTTCAGATCTGATTTTTAAGAATACACTATACTGTTAAAAATTACCTGCAGTTTCGTTAAAATATTGTTACGTTGGTAACTTCAAACTTTTGTGGTCATATTAAAAACTTGATTGGAATTTTTTACGCCTACCGCATTGAAAATTCACCTATTTATAAACTTTTATGCACTAAAAACATTATGGAAAGTATGATCAAACGAAGTCAAGATTTTGGCATGGGGTGGTCACACACACTTATTAAGGTTTGTAACATTTGTAACTTTATTTAACAAAAAAAGGAAAAATCTTCTTCTCTTTATTGCTGACTACTTATTATTATTTAGCTATATACATCGGTTTTAAAGAATTCATCAAAAAGTGCCAGAATTCATTTCACGCGTATTAATTTACACCACTATATGTATATATACTACATCGGACAGTTAAATATCATTTAATTATCTAACAATCGATCTTAAAACGTAAATTTCTTTAGGTAAATTGTATTTTTGACAAAGGGCTATTTGACAAGATTTAAAGAAGAACTCAATTTATTTATAACTATAGTACTTACAGACTTTTTTAATTTTAATTTATTAAAAATTAAAAAATTATTAATAATTTCAAAACCCGCCTAACGTATACAACATTTTCAGGAATCAATTTTGAAATACTCGAATACACATATACTTACTTACATCAAAAACAGTCTCGACGTAATAAAACTTCTGGATTGTCCTCCTATCCTGGAATCCTAATAGGATTAGGCCGTTTTGTGTCTTGTGCCTCACGTACAAAAATCTTAAATATCGATTTTATTAATACAATACAAGCGCACTCGAAAAACAAGAAACCTGGTTTTTAGGATTTTTCAAGTAATGTTTCTACTTTTTATATCTAAAAACCTGAACCATATTTTGCTATGCAAATATATAGTCGATCAATATACAAGACTACTACTATAAAGTAATTTTTTAAACAAATTACTTTCAATAACACTAAATATCATACAGTTAAAATATCCCATTGTTAACTAGTACAGAATTATAGTAGTTATTTTGAAATAAATATATATATATATAATCATCACTCTAAATAACAGTTGTGGTGTAGAGTATCTTATATCCCTGAGTGATATAAATGTACCAGGATAACACGACATCGCAGAAGATGTTATCTACGCTTACTATAACGCCATATATTCGGATCCAGACCTCAATATCGATGCCACTACGTGAGGCGAATAGATACTACACGGTTTCCGAAATCTTCAAGCTTATTCATACACGCATATTATATGCTGAAAGAGAACCACCTAGAAGAATAGTAATTATCTTGAAAACAACCTCATAGTGAGATGTTTGTGAATAAATAAAAGTACGCGTAGCAAATAATATAAGAAGGGCCGGAAAATGCCTTTCATATCTAAAAACTCAACTACCAGGCGAGCATAACCTGTAAATAGATCTCACATTTTTTGATACCGCAATGTCGATGGCAGAACGTGAGGTGCGTATCAGATCGCAATAAATACTGTATGAAAGCGATACGTATAAATTGGCTTCGTTCTCAGCGAAATGTGGCAAGTGTCTCCTTTTAATATAGACGTTATTGACCCTGCATGTTTCATGGGGACGAATAGTTAAGATATTCATGTTACATAAAAACCATACCATTTACAAAATCGGCTTACATAGAAAAACATTTAGCTGTTTATCTCAACAAATAGACAAATATATACTGTATACATGTTATGATGTAGTAGTAATAAACCTACAGTAAGAAATGCGAAATAACTTAACAAAACCCGTGGAATATAACATTATTTCCGTATAACGATATATTGAGATACTAAGTGCTTAGGTTCATGGCGGCGGATGACAAATCGAAGTTGCCAAGTAATAGTCGAATTTCCTCAAAGTACAACCCTCGGAGCGACGGTATATACTCGTACCTTAACTGAAATATAACATAGGGTTGCCAACAATATTATAAAATTCAACCTCTGTATTTCATGAATGTATATAAGTCAAAAACCTTTCCACTCTATACGTAATACGGATGTATTAAATGATTTAACTTATAACGTAGTGATCCCGAAAAAAAATTATTCGTTATCATTTATTTAAACTTACGTATACAGTAGTAAAGGTACGGATACAGATGTCATCTTTCAATTTAACAAACTGCTATAGAATATAGCAGCTTCGATGTAAAAATGTGAAATGTTCATATAGGCACAGAAAAAATAAAATTCTTGTTGGCAACCCTAATCACCTGTGCAAAGTGTTTGGTAGGTGCGCCGAAACGGAATTACGATAAAGACGGCTCATCGACGCTTATAGCCAACACTATTATATACAGCCTTATTCCTTAGCTTTTCTATACAGTGACTTAATTTCCATATATAAAACAAAGGAAGGTTTATGAATATGTCCACAGAACATAAGAAAGGGTTTCCGTAGTGATTATCTATCAAAAGTCATAATGTCAAGAGTGATGTCAAATCTCATCGATAATAAAAAAAGATTGCTTATTTGTAAAATCGTACTTTCAATCACTACTTAAAAGCGTACCAATTCTTGAAAGGCCGGCAACGCACTTGCGAGCCTTCTCGCAATGTGAATATCACTTAACATCAGGTGAGTCTCCTCCGTATACGTCCTATTACATAAAAAAAACTTTTCTGTGGTTCCAGGAACATTGTAAGTTTTCCTTGTTGGCTTAATTGTAAATGTAGCTTCATAGTACTTACGATAATGATACACACAGATAATTGAAACTGGAACATACCTGTAGAGAAAAAATAATATTACTATTCCAAAAAAATATAAATCTGCGGAATATTGGTGAAGGTAATTATAGAGTACTAAAAAAGTTCATAATTAAGGTACACAAGAAAATTTCTTCACTAAGTTTGTATACCAATACTAACAATAAAATCCACAATATACCAATGAATTCAAACTTCCATGACCTATCCTCGTAAAAAACTTTCATACTTGCTAATTCACTATTTACAAGGAAATTTTAAGGAACTGCAACCATTAGAGCTAAAATTGTAATAAAATTTAAAAAGTTTATTAGTAATACAATTACCGCTTATTATAAAAAATAACACAAGTATCATAATTAATTATAGAAAGTTTATAATTTTACAATAAAGTACACATTCACTTGGCTAATACAGATTGTAACATTGGTATACTTTTTGTAATAAACTGAAACTCTTTTACGACATAAATCTTTCAAAGTCTTAACGTCGATTATTTGTACCTAAAAGCTTCGATCTCGGCATAAAAAAATACCTGACCATTTCATTGATATTTCTTTAAGTAGATGACTTGCCATCTCTGCCTGACATCTATGTATTTATAATAAATGTCCAAGTCGAGTCCCAGATGGAATACAAAAGCGAATTCGTTTCACTGGTAATTGCATCAATTGGACTTTAAAACAAAACAAAACACTATACCCTAATTAGGAAGCACCATTAAACGATCGACAAATGACTCAGACACACTTAATACAATATCCAATACATTTACGAAGCGGGGAGCGGCCGTCAGAAGCAGCTATTACTCCAAGATTGTGGTGCGAGCTAATAGCTTTGTGGCGCTTATGGTATATAAATTACCTTTGTTTTTTAAGACAGGTCAAAGGGGTTAGACGTATAGGCGGTTACGTTACGGTTTTGTTTATGGATGGGTATGTTTACTATAAATTGTGTATTTAATTTTTATTTTAACAGTAATAATCTGTATTGATTGTCTGCAAGGAGAGCTCTGACATTTAAGTTCCTCAGTGAAATTAATAAAACAGTCTCAATAAATTGTTAGTTAGTTTATTGCTATCATTGTATAAATAGATAGTTGGATTAAAATGATTTAATTCTTACCAACCTAGTTAATTATAAAGTACTTAATTGTATGTATATATTTGTTTCATTGCATAAAAAGGGCTTTAAATTTGGTAAGCTGTTAATCTTTCTCAATAAATGAAAAAAACTTATTTTATTTTTTAAGATAAATTAATATTTCCAACTTCAAGTTAAAAGTTTAGCCGATTGGCTTACACCATATATACGAAAAACATGTACTTACAAAGGTAATTTACTAATCATTTGATTGTTGATGTGTGACTTGTGTGCGGTTATGATTGTCAAAATCCATTCGATTTGTTTATTTCTAGAAGTTAACGAATAACCAACTTAATAACCAACAATAAGTAACTTCAGAGATATCACTGGTGTCGCACATATCCTTTAAAGCTGTTCAGACACGCCATATTGTTACTATTCAGTTATTTCTCTGAGTCAAATTTAGTTAGTAATAAGCAAACATTAGTAAATTATCTGCACGATATGAACGTTACCAAATAGACCAGTCTATCGCCGGTCAGCGAAAATCACTTAAAGTGGACCTGTTAAGTTATGACAAAGTTTATGGTTGTCCTCTGACTTACACCAAACAACAAGTAATGCCTTACTAATGACTGTATGTCGAGATTTTTCCCCACTCATAAATATGCATTAATGATGGACTCTGAAGCTGTAATTTAAATTTTAGCGAGACTCGCTCTGCCGTAAATTTGAAATTAACTGAAAATCAATCACGGTGCTAAGCGCCTTTTGATAATTCAAAGCGAGCTTTTCATATTAAAGTTTAGACGAGGTTAAGCCGAGAATATTTTAAACACCAGATTTTAAATATTCAAATATTCGTTTATAAATTGTTAATTCATAAGTTACTGATTCGAAAAACGTAGAAATAGCGAGTAGCTTTTTTAAAGTTCGATATTATAATAAAAGCATTTGCAATTTTAAAGATGTCAGAATTTAGTTAGACTTCAGTTAAGTTCATGGAGCTTTTTTCGAAAACGCTGCTAAACTTTTAGCATGTAACACTTAGCGGACCTGATCTCTACAAATGGTTGCTATAACAACTCAAACGTCTGTATAACCCCCCCTCCAAAATTGGTATTTGCATTTATTTATTCCATAGAATACACTTACAATAGACATAAAATATTACACTTGAAAAGTACTGTGGTTTGTAGTAATAATACATACTAAATAACATTCGTCTTGACAGGAGTGTGCCATTTTTTTTTTCATTTATAGAATAGGTTCCTTTATCTGAGAGAACATAAAGGAACAGAGAAGACAGAAGCCCAGTTTACAGCCAGTAAACGGGCAAGAGTCATAGACGAATAATTCCCGACTTATAATTAGCAGAAAATCTTTCAATGCTATATCGGTGTTTATATGCCAATAAACAAAAATTATCTATGAAACAGCCGCAGTCGCATTCCCTATATACGGGTTACAGATCACAGCCTTATGATTAAGACCTATCTAACCTTTACTTATAATAAGCCCTTTCAAGAGGTTAACGGCCAAACTCCTTCCTATTTATAGTATCCTGGCAGGGAAGGGGCGGAAGCTGTTCCTTTTTCCGTTACAATTTCTCGCATTAAAGGCCTATTTCTGTATTTTTAATTTGGAATTACAATTTAAAAAACTCTTATAATTTAACAAAATCTTACGTATATATAGTTTTACAGACAGATTTAAAAGATTGTTGTTAATTTAGATTGTTGCATTGGCAATGTTGTTATTTTGGTCCGTGCTTTGTGCTTTCATAGTACAAGCATGTGTTATTTGCGGTCATATAAAACTCCATTGGCATAGGGGTTCAAACGACCTCTTATACGTATATACATATATTGGGTCCTTACATATGAAATTGGCGTTTTGTCGTACTGGCCACTTTGACCTCAAATACCTCCTCTTTGGTTAGGAATTTCAAATTCAAATTTGTACAGCTATTTACTCATGTATTTGTGCTTCGATGACCGTCATTCATTTGTTTTTTTCTGTTTGCTTCACTCATTTTACAAAATGGAAAACTTAAAGTATCGCATTATTTACGAATACGAGATCCGCCGTGGCACTAGTGCTGCGGAAACGACTCGAAGGGTGAATGATGTGTATGGCGGTCATGTTGCAAAAGAAAACACAGTTAGTTTTTGGTTCCAACGTTTTCATTCTGGAAATTTCGACCTGCAGAACAAGCCCCGTGGACGGCCTGAGACCCAAGTTGATCATTATCAACTCATGAACTTCATTAAGTATTGAAGGCTATTGTGGAAGCGGATCCATCGCAAACCACGTTCGAGTTAGCTGCAGGCTGCGGTGTTAGTGATAAAACTGTTTTAATTCACTTGAAGCAAATGTTCCCAACATTAAAATGCTTAAAAAAGGTGGGTACGAAGCAAACCGGCAAACGCGCGTCGACTGCTGCATTACATTACTGAATCGGCACAATAATGAAGATATTTTAAACCGAATCATTACCTGTGATGAAAAATGGATTCTTTACGATAATTGGAAGCGCTCAGCGCAATGGTTGGATCCTAGCCAGCCAGCCAAATCCTGCCCCAAGCGAAAATTAACCCCAAAAAAGTTACTTGTAAGCGTTTGGTGAACTAGTGCCGGTATTGTTCATTGCCGTTTTCTCAAATCTGGCCAGACTATAACGGCTGATGTCTATTGTCAGCAATTGCAAACCATGATGGAAAAGCTAGCGGCTAAACAACTGCTACTTCACGACAGCGCTAGACGACACACTGCACAATAGACGGCTACCAAATTAGAAGAGCTTCAATTGGAATGTCTAAGACATCCTCCGTACTCCCCGGACCTTGCTCCAACAGATAACCATTTTTTTCGAAATTTGGACAACTTCTTGCAAGGGAAAAAAATTAACTCTGATGTGGCAGTCCAAATCGCCTTCACAGATTTTATTGATTCCCGTCCGACTGTTTTTTTAGTAAAGGGATCAATGAACTACCTATGAGATGGCAAAAGTGCATAGAAAACAATAGTTCATACTTTGATTAATTAAATATATTATATTTAAAAATATTCGACTTTTGTTCCTCCCATACAAAACGCCAATTTCATATGTAAGGACCTAATATATACGCATACATACTCTATGATTTAAAGTATAACCAATACAGCTTTGTATCAATTCAAATAATAGCTTAACAAAACATTATTTTAGCGATAAACGAGATCCTTTTGATGTATAAGTTATCTATCAACATGATGTGGCATTTTCACACTGGCCACAATTGTTGAAAAGCACTTGAAACTTCAACTAACAGAATCGCGTTAAAAAAGTTTTGTTTAAACAAAAGATTTGGCAACGTACTGAAGAAAATGTATTATAATAAAAACACAGTTAAGGCATTTCTTAGCTTACAAAGTATCAACCCGTGCTGTAAGTGAGTTAGCAGACTTACGAACTACTCACGCGAAACTTTACTTTGTAGTAGCGAAGAAAAACAAAAGTGTTCTAATAATTTTATGTTTACAATAAGTTTTTAATTGATTTTGTATATAGGAAGTTTAAAGTGCTTTGGGAATTAAGTTTTGTTTAATATTAATTAAAAGTTTTACTTATCTTGATAGCGTAACAGTCCCCACCATCCGTTTTTTAAATCTTTTGGGAACGGACTTTTATGCTCACTTCTATATGTTAATGCACGCATTCATATTTCCACACAAACGAATGGCATTTGCATAGTTAAATACAAATTAACCACCAACCACATGAGGTTTTTAAGAGATTGCGGCATTGTGTATTGTAAGTTACTTTTGAAATCAATGCTGTTTTAATTACAATTAAAAGGCATCATGTCCGAAAACCTACGAGAACTAATTAAATTACAAAAGTCAAGATCAAAGCAAATTATACGTTATAGTATTCAAAGCGGAAGTATCAAATGTCATAATCGGCTCAGAAGCCTTTTACCTTAAGGGGATTTGTATGAAGGTCGTTGATCATTGGCAAAATAGTCTAATACGTGAAAAAACGTATAGACAATATTATTTTCCAAATATTACTCGTGTTCATGCTTACTGTAATTATTTAGAAACGTAGCGAATACGGAAAAATAAGTTCAGAAAATTGTTTTATAGTATTGTCTTTGGTTAACATAGCTTTTACACATTGAAAGAAGAAAATTCTTTAACCGTATTAAAGCTATTTGTATCATTTTAAACTTATAATTATTTTACATAATTATTAAAATTGTTTTAATTAATAGCGCCTGCAATAAAATAAATAGCAAAATTTGTATATTTCGTAATACAGTCGGATCTCGATAACTCGAACCACATTGAGTCGAAATCCTCAGTAAGTCGAAAAAAAATTCCCTTCTGCTAAACCCCTAAATACGCGATAATTAGAATTATTTATACTTTATAACTACAATGTATAATCAATGACAAGCTAAAAACTGCGAATTCATGACAAATGTTGTTATTATTACTTATTTATATGAATAATAAATAGTTTATACACTATGCATAATTGACTGTCCGTAAGTGAATTCTATTTATTATTCATTTAAACCTCCATGTTATCCGCACTTTGTCGTTTATTTAAACCAATATTAATTGTACAGTTAATTTTTTTCTCGATATGTATTGATTTTAAGGCCGGCAACGCACTTGCGAGCCTTCTGGCCATGTGAGTGTCCATGGGCGGCGGTATCGCTTCACACCAGGTGAGCCTCTTGCCCGTTTGCCTGCTATTACATCAAAAAAACCGAGACATAATGCGTTGAAATAAAGTTATTCTCAAAATATAGTTTACAAAACCCTGACAAAGATTGTTCTGGTTTATAGTTTACGTCACGTTCTCGCTATAAATCACTGAACCATGAGTTGATATTGCATTTATCGAAAATAGGTATAGAATTAGATTGAAATTCTAAGCACTTTATAAAATCTTATAATTGTTTAAGGTATGATTATCCTAATTTCTATTTGCATTATTCTTCTTTTAAGAATAAAAAATGGGGCGCAGTGTAAACATGTTTATATACAATTTTATTAATAATTAAGTTCAATTTGTTTTAGATGTAACCCTATATATGACTATATTTAATCACAATAAGTCATGCCGGTTACTACACGATGTTTCAATTCACTGTAGTAAGTGCTAATTGTGGTTTGAAAAATCCAGTATAAAACCGAGATTAAAATTCTATTCAAAACTAGAAAAAAACCAGTGGCACTAAAACCTCTTTAGGTCTTGCCTCAGATGTATCTGCTTCGGGATCTTTTTTTCTAATAGGCAAGATGATTAGCCGTCTATGCCTGACACACTCTGTCGACTTCTTGGGTCTAAAGCATGCCGGTTTCCTCACGTTTTTCACCACTTTACAAGCGAGTCCTTTATACACATAATAGACTTGCTCAATCGGGATTCAAATCTACGACCTCAAGTGGGTCGCATATTGCAAACATTACCGCTGCTCATAGAAACAAAATTTAACTTTTCAACTAAATAAATGCTAAAACACCATATTAGTAATGTTAAATTATGTATGAGCGTTGGTACTTCAGCTTAGCTTGGCTGTAATACCAAATTTTGGTAACTGTAAAAGCCTCTGAGACTGAACAATTCTTTTGCTTTAAATAGTACGGTTTTAACTGTTTTAGAAATGTATACATATGTCTATAATATATTTATTTTTTCATATATTATCACAATGCCTGTACCGCGGTTTCGATTATCTGTTCGATTTGTACATTCCCCAAATTTTTTGTCCATTGGCTGTAGTAGCTGTCTTTTATGACCGTATGCTTTCTTTGGGCCACTATCAAACCTATCAGACATATAAGTAGTTAAGAAGTCTGCTCACTTGGTAACAGGAATCTCATCTCGAATACGAAGACAAAAAAAGTTCCAACACTGTACTAGCATGGGCATATTATGACGGTGTCGACAATCAATTTTTTTTCAATTATTCATATTCATTATAACTTCAACTAAAATAATATCTATTTCTTAACATTCCTCCATGTTTAGGTTCAGGAAGATACTTACTCCATAAGCCATTGCATGTTATATTTATCGTTAAATAATATGAATTGGCAGAGTTGGCTTAGTGGCTCCAGCGTGTGACTCTCATCCCTAAGGTCGTAGGTTCGATCCCCATCTGTGAACCAATGGATTTTCTATGTGCGCATTTATCGTTAGCTCGAACGGTGAAGGAAAACATCGTGAGGAAACTGGCTTGCCTTAGACCCAAGAAAAAAGTCGGCGTGCGTCAGGGACAGAAGGTTGATCACCAACTTGCCTATTCGATTAACAAACGATCGTGTAACAGATACAGAAATCTGAGGCCAAGACTTAAAAAGGTAATGTAGCGCCATTGATTTATTTATTTTATTAAATAATATGAATTAATGAAATAAATATATGATTCTTTTGTGGAACATGGGACAACAGGACCTTGTCATTGCTCGAAAATGTCCAAATTCTGCTGGCTTTGTGAAACCATATGCATTTTGCCTAAAAAATTAAATTATGAACAGTACCTTAGAACACGGTGTTTTATACGAAACATTGCCATTATTAAAACTCATAGTCTCTTACTTACAAGCTTTGCATTTTGAACGTAAATATGGAAAATGCCCTAACATTTTCCATATTTACGTTCAAAATGCACTTTGCAACTTTCTATATAATACAATTCGTATGTAATTACTATGAGCGATAAAAAACTTAGTAATCAAGTAATTGATCATCACCATCTTATAAAACCGTCATACGTGTTTCGGGTAAAGAAGAAAAATTATGGAATTTGACAATATATGGCAAAATTAAAATTATCTTAGTGCTCTAATGACAAAAATATATAGTTATTTATTCATTTCTTTATTGTATAAATGATCTTAATAGAAAGGAAGTTGGTGTGGTGGAAACACAAACTGTACACAGTTTTTCTGTCCACCAGGACGTCGAACATATTTAAATAATTAAGATATATGGCCATATAGTGGCATATAAACTATAACATTATAACAATCAAACCATTAAAAAATTGACGCTCCATAGATAGCCAATGCAAGAAACCTGTTCTTGACGAGAATTCTCATTCGAATACAGGATGTGTTCTTATATTGGAATATGTATTAAATGACCATAATGTCTGATTAGCATAACTTAGTGTAGATGGTAGCAAGTTTATTAAATTTGGAATAATCTGGTTTAATGCTTTTGTTCTATATAAATTATTGTATTTGGGTAATAGAACTCTGTAATAATTCAAGTTCTATGTAGTACTCTCAATATCTGTAGAGTTGTCGCAATGTTGATATCATGCATTATAGAAATTTATTCCTGGATTTTTTTTCGGTATCACTATTGTTAGTTAGAGTAAGGACTCAGAACTTTAACAGTATTTCCCTATTCTAGTCATCCATATGTGTATATTTTAAAACTTCAATATCTGAAAAATATTCTATTCGTTGAATGCGATGTGGACAAGAAGCTCGGCCGACAAGCGTAAAAGCATTGAATTGAAGTCACCAACAGTTCCGTGTCAAGGGGCAGTTGCTTTACAACTAGAGCTGTTGCGGAAGGTTTTTGTGAAAACTAGTCTATTGTAAAGTTTGTCAATGCAGAGTAAAATGGAATTCACGCTGTAATAACGCTTTGGCATCACGGATTTTTGGTAAAATAATTATGGACACAATTTTTAAATAAAACAAGGATTTAAAAAGTACAATTGGACATTTTGTGTTCATCCACTACGAAAACGGTAGGCATTATTTTCTTAAGTAAATAGACACGATCGGAATAATGTGATATGATTACAGTTCCTTAGCATCGTATTAGATGTAAGCACCGGTAACCAAAATTAGGAGGTTTACCTTTGGAACTCAAAACCTCATACTTTGCAATTGACCATACTAGATATGAAACTAATTAGGCAAATCTTTATTAACTATATCTATAAAGTATTAAGTAACTTTAGGAACAGAAGGACGATCACCTACTTGCCTATTAGAGAAACATATGATCACGAAACAGATATTGAAATTTGAGGGCTGTAGCGCTGGTTATTTTTTAATGAAATTTATGTAAATCAAAATTAGCTTAAGACGATGAAAAGCTTGAAGAAACAACAAAAATATGTTTTAGTACTTGCGTATTATTCCGAACAAGCGAACAAACTCTATGGGGAAGTATAACAAAATGTTCCATATGTAAGGCGAAACGAAGTTGGTGGGGTCCCTAGCACTATTTAAAAAAAACAAAACCACCGCCACTTAAAAAATACATCGGAAAGTGTGGCATCGGTTTTCAGCCTTTTAAAGGATCAAAATATATTATTTACTATCCAGTCCAATGGCACGGTCGCGTGAATTTTGGACGAGGCATTTTTCAACCGCAGCTGCCTATATTGCCGGGAAATAGAGTAGAAACTTGATCGGGAATATAACTACATTTTACGAATAAAATTTGGCTTTTATGACAGTAGAAATGTTTAGAATTCACACAACTTAAATAGATTCTACCCTGATTTAGTTTAATTAACAATAAAATTAATAAAGGAACTGTATTTGATTTGGGTTGATAGGCTTGTATTTAGGCTTTACAGTACAGCAGAAACAGAAAAATAAACGTTGAACACTTTAAATCAATATAAATTTAGAATTAATTTAACTTCTTTTCTGTTTCTTTCTTAGTTTTTTGACTTTGACTTGAATGAAACACATATAAAATGTAGCTTACAGAGAAATTACGAGATACTAAACATCGGTTTTAACGTGACGTAACATGTTTGGACATTACAAAATAAAGAACTACGCTACCTGAATCTTTTTAAACATAACATTTATATAAAATAGAGGACATTGGGTGCTGACTACATCATCTTTTTTCCTTTCGGGTACTTGGACACAACGCATGTGATCATCTTTGATTTGTTTTGTAAATTAAATAACCTTATTAGCGTCAATAATAGTACTTTCATTATTATATTCTTCAGTTATAATAACAAACGAGACACAATAAATAAGCGTAAAGTTTCCACAAATACTTGTGAAGCCTCACTAAAAGTTGATGTTGAAATCGTTTTCATATTCCAAGTTAAATATTCGCGAAGTTTCATCGACTGTGCTGAAATAACATCTGCTAAATTAATTTTTAACATTGATGTAATGTCTTATAAAATATTTTTGTAAGAAACCTGAGGCGAAATATGATTCCTATATCTAATTACTACAGTTTATTTCAAACAGAACAAAGATATCGGACCTCATACTGCATTAGTAGTAGGCTTTCAGAAATTGTGTTTCATAGCTTAATAACTATATCACAACCAAGTGAGATGTTTTTATTTCTAAAAATACATAAAGTGATACCCAGCTTTTTAATTCAATTGTGTTTTTTGTAAATATTTACTTAATATTTATAATTCCACTGTTTAAGCCTTTCCGGAACATCCACAAATATTTCATAATTAGCCAAATCGGTCTAGACATTCTCGAGTTTTAGCGAGATAAACGATCACCAAATTAATTATTTATTTATATAAATAGATGTATCTAAAACCGAGTTAATAAGTACCCTAAAGTTTATTTTATGTTATGTCATTACTACGTATAGTATTGAGACATCTTATGGTACTTTGTAAAAATAAAAAATACATATTTAATTTGTTTAAAATGGGTTATGTTACAAAATTTGATTTAGCATTATGCTGCCTTAACGTAAAGTTGGGTCATTTAACTCAATCTACTCAAAATGGATCGATTACAAAAAGTATTCCTGATTAACGACGATACTTATTTTAAAAATATATGAACAAATGTCGTGCGAATCGGGACATGCATCTTGTTATAAATACTTGTAGTATATCCTATAGCAAAACAAAAATAAGTTCAGGAAGCCGTCGGGATTCGTTTGATGCACTCGCGTCGCACTTAATCATTTTATACCGTAGATATAGGTACATATTGCTGTGGGATATTTCATCACAATTGGAGACACACAACAGCCATATACAGGATACTATATGCTACTATAAGATGTAAAAATAAAAGTTCATAGAAAAGCCAACTATACAACTCTAATCTGGTATCGCAATGGAGATCCAAATGTCAATGTTGAGTTTGTGTTGTTTCTTTGTGAGTGTGCAGCCGTCGATTTTGATAATGTATCCGCGTAAGTTTACTACACGATATGAACAAGTACACAAAAATGCACATCCGTTGAGTTGACAACCTTGAAATTATAGCCTCTAGCAAATATAAGTTATTTAAATTAAAATCAACGTGAATTAATCTGTCATTTATTAAGTTTTAAACTATATCCGCGATATAAAAGCTACCTTTTTCGTAAATATCACCCTAATTGTAAAGAGACTTATCTATATCTTTTCATCCCAGTAAAAACAGAATTTAACAGAACGAGTAAAATATAAACACGGAGAAATCCTTTAACAAATAACTAAATATAGATAATAAAACGAACAAAGCATCTGTTACAGATTTTACTGTGCATCAATCACGGACGTCCGTTCGGCAGCTGATGACGTTTTGAGTGAAATTCGATGTCCACCCTCGCAACTAATATACTTGATAGAGGAAAAAGTTTCAGACGACATTGAATAATACGAATTAAGATCTAATATTCATCATCAAATTCTATTTCCGTGTCGTTTTTACAACATTTGCAATAAGATAATTATCACTGAATAAATTTAAAGCTCTCGTTAAAAGTGATTCAATCAATAAAGCTATTTTCATAAATTTGACGAATATTTAAAAGATTCTAATCCTAGAGATTGATTTGCTCCTGCTCTATCAATTTGTATGACTCAAAACTTAGACATTAAGAGTGGTTCAGTTCTTCTTGCCCGCTCTACGCCCTTGACTTGCAAACTGGTAGTAAATGTAAATTTAGAATCAATTTAACATATTTTCTGTTAACGTTCATAAGTACACTTGTTTACCTATATTAATAAAGTTATTACGAGTTTGGGTTGAGTACGAGTGAGTCGTTGATCAAGCTTTTACACTGGGATACACACATATAAATGTACACTACTAAAGACAGGCAAAATATAAATCTTGATAGACAAAAACAAGATGTCGTATAATTCAAAATTAAAATTATAAAACGATTCATCAATTTAGCTTTGATTATTTGCGATAAAATATGCTGAGTTTTTATAATATACAAGATGTACAAATCACCTAAATTTCGTTAGTAAAAAAATAATAAGTTAATTTAGACGCATGGACCCAATTCGGTAATTCTTGGCATGAATATGTAAATAATTCCGGATACCACGACCCGAATTTCCGTTAATAATGAGCATGAATAACAAATGACGTAGAAATTGAACTAATAAAGGAAATTTAAAAACATGTTGTCGAAATATTGTCGAATTGCTACATTACATACATCATAATATTGAGTATACAACTAGTTTTAATCAACGGAACGTTTGGTATTAAGTAAAGTCTTTATCTTCTTTTTTTTAACTTTCACCCCATTGTGAATTCGATCTTAGTTAACTATTGATGCAAGAATGTAGATATGACTAAAAATCAATATTATAAAAATGAATCTCTATTTCCCTTGGTCACGCGTAACCGGCTGGACTGATTTCGCTAATTCTTTCAAAAATTAACAAGTTTGCGCGGAAAATTTAAGAATACTTTTGTTACGATGGCAAAATTTTTATTCAGTACATAACGCCTTTACAATTCAAACTTTTTTCATGTAAACTTATGGCGTTTGGCATAACATTGACAGAATGCGGTCTGCAAATATCGTTGCAGAGAACGTAGAAAATTATCGTTTATACTAAATGCTTCGATCGGAGTTATTACATTGATAAATACATATAAAATAATTACAGTCGCTAATTTTTGTGGCATTAATCTTGAAATTCGAAGTTTTTCACATGGACAGTTATATGTCGTCTGTTCCCGTGTCGGAATACCAACAAAACTATTTATATACGCGCCAGAAAAACAAACAAAGAATGTTGTTTATCATAAAGCATTAGAATAATAAACGCTTTATTTCTTAAATATTTTTAGTTAATTATACCAAGTCGAAATTAATATTTATATTTAAGACAGGACAACGTCTGTCGGGCCCGCTAGTGTCTATATGAAAAGGGAATTAGAAATTCCGTGTCAAAAGCGATACTCGTATATTCAAATGTCATACAAATTATATTTCGCGTGGGCAAAAGTCACATTAAGATTTTAATTAATACTGAAGAGAATATGGTAGTACAGATATTTCTCGTAATAAATCTCTTGCGCAAGTCGTGAATGACTAAAATAAACATCTCAGAAAGTTTAGAGCTATCGCAATTTTCATATGATTATAAGTCTTAAAAAAATACAAGGCGTTTAATTACCATCTCAAAGTCGTTCGATTAAAATATCTCAAATTGTAGATTATAAGTCTTATTTAAAGTGACTTTAGGCTGTAAATATTTTTAGCTTTCTAATGCTGAAAATTTAGTAGTATTTAAGTCACCGTTAACTCTTAATAAATGATTCTGGATACCATTAAACACTTTTCGATAGAAAAGATATGATACATCATTAGTATGATGTTAAAGCAATGAAACCGAATCACCGTCCTACAACCTTAACACGTCCAACAAAGCGCCTCTAATATTCTTTCAGTCGCGCACCACATCTTTATAGAAGCCGTTGCCAATAGAGATATTTACGAACCGATATGACTAAAGGGCCTTTAATAAAAGAGCGTACCATACCGGAAAAGGGCGGCAACACATGCGTAATCCTTTTGGCGTCGCAAATGTCCATAGGCGTTTCTTTCATTTTAGAGCCTGCTCATTTGTGTCTTTAAAAAAAAGGCTGATTTTATAGATTGCCTCAACATGATATTGACCTGTTTCAAAGGCCTATAATTGTCAACTTACACGCCTAGATATCTTTTCATCAATAACAGTAACAAAATATATAAAATCAGATACCGATAATAAACTTCGCTTACAATTTTCGGTATTGTAGTTTTATAACATTTGATGATTTGCCAAAAATGTTCCTAGTGGTTGCCAAACTTTGGTTGCGGACCACAACTGGGCACACGTCCTAAAACTTACCGATCCCTTTTAGACCCGTTCTCAACAATGGCGAAACGTTTTGAGGTTCAAACTTTGATGCGTTAATATTTAAGTGTTGCAAAAGTTCGCAATCATATAATTAGATCAAAAAATTAACTGGTTCCGGTATACAAAGCTTGAACTTGTTAAGAACCTCTCATGGTAAGTGTTATTTTTTTAATTTCATTATTGAAACTCAAACTCAAAATAACTTAATGAACAACAAGTACACTTATGAACGTCAACAGAAATGATATTAAATTGATTCTAAATTTACGTTTACTACCCAAGTCATGGGCGTACAGCGGGCTAGAACTGGCAAGAAACTCTTTGCTTTAATCGCCATGTTTTGAGTCACACAAATTGTTTGAACTGGAGCAAATCAATCCCAAGAATTAAGATCATTTAAATAATCGACAAATTTATAAAAAGCTTTATTTCAGAATTTTTGTTTAACGAGTTTTGAATTCATTCAGTGATAATTCTCTAAGTTCGCTTGGGAGCTTACAAAATGAATATAATTTCCATAGAAGGAGTGGTTTATCTTCTGGAGCCTGGTTGGTCGTATTCACATGATGTTTGAGGGTCAGCGTGTTATCACATTGACATATAAATATTTAAAATTATAAGCCTTATTATTGTCTATTGCCAATATTTCGCTGAATTTTTGATATTCTGATATAATGAGATAATAAATGTTATTCTAATGGGTGTCTTTGATTGCTTAATCTCAGACTATTGGGGATGACAATAGTCATTATTTATTGACGACGACGCTAAATCATCCAATTATAAATGTCCTAATCATTACGTGATATATTTTCCTACTAAATTAGGGCCAGCACATTACTTACAAATTATACCAAAATTCGATGGATTCATTTCTTAATTTTTGATTTAACACAGATTATCGAAGGTTCCCTTAGATTTCTCTGAGATTCCATTATCAGATCCTGATTTATCTTCTAGTCTAATCCAATGTATCTGTCACAGTTTTTATAAGTTATTCCATTTTTTTATGTTTACTGATCGAATTCCAGATATAGTACAAATAAGATTTAAGTTTCGCTTGAATAATACATTTAATATAAGAAAAACAAAGATAACTTCATAGTAGTCTTGACATGGGTTGATAAAGCATTATCGGAACCTCACGAGGTCTAGGTCAGATAAGTTTATACGAGTACAAACTATTTATAACGAATTAGCCTCAATTATAATTAACTTCCTTCCAGTCTAAACAGTTGAAATACCTACGCCGTAGAGGCTTCACAGCTTTGTTTTTAATGAAGTGTAATTTCGTTTATAAGAAAGTAGAAATAAAAATCATCTATATTATTTAATCTTCTCTAAATCGGTCTTGTTTTCATTTCACGAACTTATGAACGTTTTAATTGACGAGACAAACATGAATTAGCATACAAAAATACAAATCAATGAAGACAAAAGAACTCAGCGGAAGTTTCTTTGTGAAGCCACAATTGTCTTTGTATATATCAAATAATCCACATGACCTTAATGGCCAAGTAAAGGTATATGATATATGAATACACTTACTTGAAAATCTTTTTCGTACTAAAGAAATGGTAATTACCTGTAAAAAAAATTGCTTAATTTTGGAGGATTTAAAATTATCTAAACATCTAAAATATATATCTGGGATAATTAAATTCCGTATTTATTTAAATATCAAAACTTCAGGAATCATGAAATGTAAATTTATTCATACAAATCAAGTATTCAATATCTATTTACTTTACGAATTTACTTTAATTAATCTCTGAAATGGGATACTGTTTACATTCAGACATTTACGGATGCCAGCAACATTTATTTTTACTATTTTTATTCAAATTAATTTAATTTAAAGAAGCATATAAAAGTAAATAAAAATCAATTTTAAATTACTGAACTAAAAAATAAAAAAATGCAGAGGTACAAGAATGATAGGATGAATATATCGATATTTCTGAAACTAAGGAGCTACTTAATTTCCGTGAAATTTGTGGACACACAAACAAAAACATTTACTCAAATATTTTAGAAAATTCCGACATCACATAAAAACAGATCACACTGTGATTACTCCATGTTTTGAAGCCCGTCAAATTTTAAGGTTTAGAATCAAATTGCTCCAGTTATAATCTATCTATTTTGGTTACAACTTTTAGGAGTTATATAGGCAACGAAATGCAACATTTATATAAAATACATGTAAACAATGTAAACTCTATATAACGACGCTGAAGGAACACTTTTAGGAATGTTATTATATGGAAAAAAAACATTATATTGTTACGCTAAAAGCAAACCAACCAAAGTTCCAGGTTTCATGATATTTTCATTAAATATAGTGACGTTGCATGAAGCATAAATTATTCTTACTATTACTATTACTACTAACAAATGTTAAACAAGGAATTTTAAATTTTAATCAAATTAAGGATAATTTAATTAGAAAAGGTTTGTGCTAAAAAAATGGTAAATGCGATAATTTTCGTCTACTGAATGTTGTCTTCGGTACTACCGAACTCTTAGTATTTAAAACAAAGAATGCAGACGTGCACACAACTATGGGTAAAAGTCTATGATTTGCATAGAGGGTCATGACCTAGGACCCTATCTAGACGGCGAGACTGTTTAAATTTTAAAATTAATGTCTGTCTTTGTTCAACTTTGTATTATTAATATTTACATGAAGTTAAATATTTATAAGTGACTAGTCGATAAATCAACATTTTAAAATGGGAGTTTTAGAAGTATGCTTTTACTTTAATTTCTAGTTATAGTACGAATATTACTTCAATATTGTAATATAATGTTAATTAAGTTACATATATAGTATTGTATTTTGTTAACATAGCTTTAACACATTAAGACAACACTTTTTAAACGGATTGAAGCTATGTATTATTAATATAAACCTATAATTATTTACATTATTTTGAATTGAATTTTTTTTTCTGTCGTTTCGCGAGCTTTACAGCTTGCGTGGTCGGTGTCACCGTGTCCACTCTTGTCGAAATTTAAAATTATGTTAATAATTATAAATTTATAATAATAATACATAGCTTCAATCCGTTTAAAAAGTGTTTTCTTAAAGTTACATATATATTTTAGTTTTATAAATCCTTTATGTCGTCCTTCCATTAAAATTATAATATTCAAGGAAATTTTAGTAAATAAATAAATCGGCTAACAAATTTCTTGGAATTGTTTATATCATACCTACTACAAAATTCTAATTTTAAAATAGTATTCAAAGTTTTTTTTTTTATGGTTGTATGAAAATTGCAACTATATAGCTTCCATAAGGCATTAAAGTTTCAGAAAGCTACGCGTTATATAGAATTTATTACGCGTGGCTAAGCTTAACTGCTACGACCGTCTACGGAGTCGCTACGAATTTTCAGAATTATGTAAACTAAACTTGAGGTATGCTACGTCTGTAGCACACATTAACATTAATATGCATAGTTGAACATAATTTAAAATTATAAATGGGTATATTTTCTAATCAGTAGAAAACTATCAAATATCAAAACATTGAAAGCCGCATTAAGTCGATTTAACAGAAATAAATATTATCATTTTATATACCTAAACTACACTAATATATATATTTGTAGAAATTTATTGATCATTCTCAGATATGGTATTTAAGTCTTCAAATGTCATAAATGGGAAAACAAGTTGGCAGATGTTTTCAGTAAAAAATTCGACGAAGGGGTTACCTTTGCTGTATGGGTGTTAATTGCGCACATAGAAAGAAAAATCCAATATAAAATGTATATGGAAGTAATACACAGTACTTGACTCTGAATAAAACGCTCAAATCGGTGACAAAAGTCTCCTTCAATAACTTTCTTCTCTATCTTTAACTTTCGCTTAAGAAATTTAATTTTCGAAATTTCAGTTGCCAGACAGATTGAGCGTTCGTAGATACTATAAATACAAATTCTATTTCGCTACACGTGATTTGAATTATTTATTCAGCACAGTGCGCTAATTTTCATCGGAGCTTAACACCTCCCAAACTGCTAAGCTGCCTACTTTAGAATGGGTAAAGTTTAGCTATTAATTTCCATCACAGTGAAACCGAACAAAAGCATAAAAATCTTTCAGTCAATTGGGGTGTAAATGTTTGACAATAAAATCGTTTATTATTATTTCGAATCCAATCAAATCGCGACGGTATGATTTTTTTTAAAATATATATAAGAAATTTTATTAATTAATTAAAATACAAGTGTTTTTGACAAAGTGGTCGATGTTAGACTCCCCTTCATATTCATTACATCCTTAATGTAAACACCGTATGTGATAAAATAATAGAAACAAAGCTTTTTGTATAGCAGTTGCATTAACACTTACTGTGCGTTCCGGTATAGTGTGACAATGTAACTATCGTATTATTTGTTTGTACTCTTTAATTAAATTTGTAACGCGACAGACTCGGGTTGGCGTAAACAATGTCACATTATGGCCAAGACGCGTACACGCATTACATAGAAGCGTGTGGCTTCTATATAATGCGAAGTCCCTTCAAACTTGTCGATTCGCTAGCTAGATGTCTGCGAGTACGAATGCTTTCCGGGTCGTCTTCTCGTGGAACTTCAGTAGCTTTTCTTGACCGATGCCCCGTATTTTTATGTATGCAAATGTTCTTAATATTCTTCGTAATAGATATAAAAATTAAACGTATAAGCATCCCGTCGTTCATAAAGCGCAAAGTTTCCTTCACAAAGACATCGTTGGATATTTTTATTTTGCGAGTATGATAATATGGTCGTTTATGAAAATAAAATGGAGCGAACAAAGAGAAATTAATAAGTAATTTTTCAAGCAAAGATTTTCAACCATATACTATAATTCCGTAATAGTTAAACATAATTTTCTGATCATATTTAGTGATTGCCTCATTGAATGGATCCCGCCAAAACAATAATTGTGTACGGTACGGTACTAATCACTTACAGTTTGATTTGAAACTAGGCGTTTCCAGTTAAAAAACTTAGTCAGATTAACAATGTTTAGGCAAACAAATCAGTCTTTTTCTACCACGACTTAAATACAATTTGTCAGAAAAGGACAAAGAAGTATTTTAGTTAAATCTCTTTTAGTTTTTATATGCAGGTTAGAGAATGAGACCTTGGCCCATAAAAACAGAACGGAATGTAAATATTGTCAGTAAAGCTTTTATGTTAGTCGTAAAAACCCAATATTAAATGTTGCAGGATATTGCTTTACCTACGAGTTTATTTAGATGTAGAACATTATATTTAAAACGTAAATATTTCCCAATAATGCAATACGAATATATTACGAATTAAATCTGAGTCTTAGGAGTAGCGCAGTCTCGAATTTGTTGGCCCTAAGAAGTAGAAAAGTTCTATTAGCTTCTGTTTAAATAACTTACAATCAAAGCGCGAAACGCGTGAAGTTGAAGCAAAAGTTCTCAGTTTTACAACTTCTCACTTAATGTGAATACTGATATTTGAGGAATACGTTAATCGCCCCCATAATTTGCTATTTACTAAGCTAACTACTAACTTGTTTTATCACGTAACAACTTAGTTAAGCAAAAATTACTTACAGAAGTTTCTAGTACGTATTTCCTTAACTTACGTGTTCTGTAATAGTATAGTGTATACTTTATACAACTACTACTACAAACATAAAGTCAACTTTTAAAGATACGTTGTAGCTCGATACTTGGCACCGGTACTAACAGTTGCAACTGCCGCACTTTGTATCTAACACTTTAAAATTGTAAACCAATTATCCACCAAAATATATGCTTTGTTTGAACTGTCTATTTTTTATTTAATTTAAAGAAATTAGTAATTAATTCAGGTCGTTAATTTTGCTTAAAAAGAAAAAGAAGTGGACGAAAAAAAATGTGAATAAAATATTATTTATAAATTTATTAATATTTTAGCAAAACTATAAACATAAAAAAACAAAAAAAGGAGGTTACATAAGTCATTTCCCTGTACTACACTATCTAAAGTAAGTAATTCTTTTTTGGGAAAGTGGATACTCCTACTTAAAAAAATCCAGAGGCTCTTTTATTTATTTATTGTATAAGTGTTCTTAATATAAAGGAAGTTGATGTGGTGGAAACACAAACTGTGCACAGTTTTTCTATCCACCAGGACGTCGAACATAATTAAATCATTAACACACATATATATATATACTAAGGCCAGTGACATATAAACTGTAAATTTATAACAATCAACCATTCAAACGATTTAAAATTGCACGTAAAACGTCATAAACAAATCTAAACACTGACGCGCCATAGATAGCCGATGCAAGAAACATGTTCCTGTCGAGAATTCTCATTCACATACAGGTGAGTTCCTATATTCGATTTTTTTTTAATGACGTATATAGCCTAATTTATGTTATGCATAATTTATAATTGTTTGACTTATGTAGTATTTTTTTAATTTAAATTTAATATTGTTTCTTGTTATATTAGTAAGAAGTGTAGCTGGTATCGAGTTTATTAAATTTGGAATAATGTAATCTAATGTTTTTTTCCCATATAAATTATTGTATTTGGGTAATAGAAATTCGTTTTTTAATTTTCTACGTGTTGAGTAGTGATAGTGAGTTTTAATTGTTTTGAGGTAATTTTCTGTAAAGTAGTTTTCATTTAGTAATCCTAGTTGCACTTTCTCGTGTATAGGTATAATTTTGAAAAATGCAAATAGCTTTCTGTAGTCCGCTTTATATTGTGATTTTAATTTTATGGGAGCAATTGTTTTTAAAATACGTATTTGTATTGCAAATATTTGATTTAGATAAGTTTTGCATGTTCTCCCATAGCTTGTAAGTCCATATGTTATAATGGATTCGGCTAGTGCTTTGTATAATAGTAGCAGAGTTTTAAGAGGTATTTTATTTTTTATTAAAGTGAATTTGGCAAGTATTTATTTCTGCCTTTTAATAAATTTAAGAAATTTATTAAAGAAACGCTGTGTAAAGTGGCTTAATACATAGTTAACGTTCATCTAAATCTAGTTGATAAAAGGGCCTGGGACTAGTGCTAGACAGGATACTTCTAATTCATTTGCGATATTCGTTTTTAATATAAGTGGTGTTTGACGCTTTGCTATTTTAAAAGAGTACCGAGAGTTTTTTACTCCGGCGTTTTCTGTCGGCCTACATCCTCTGTCTTCTTTGCCGATGAGTAGGGGTGTCTACCTATTCCAATTTAATGACGTATAATAAGTGATACTTGGAACATATCCATAATAAACAATTTATTTTTTATATTATGATCCTTATGATCTGTCATAATAAATCATAAACTGTTATGATCCTTCGCGTGAATTCTTACTGGCTAGCCACTATTTAATAAGATCTATAATTTTAAAATGAGTGTTGCCATAAAAATACACGTTTTATATTGGTAAACGTGTACCAACCAACCAGTAACGTCTGATTCAATAAAAGATTATTCAAAGTAGATTCCGAGTTACCAGGAGTACATAACATGAGATCGGTGAAGTTTGGAGTCGTTACTAATTTCACTATGTCCCAACTTTACCCCTATTGCGCTTAACTATAACGAACAAAGCCATGTGAAACGACTTTATACTGTTGGATATGAACATTTCTGTTCATACTTACCTGTTATATTACGTTTATGGTACGTATTTTCATACGTAATTTCTAAATTAGATTGTCACATTTCAGGGTGAACGACATAATAATTCACTATTACTTTTATGTTTAACGAAAAGTATTGCAATAGGACGGGGAAATGCCAACAAAGTTACACTGGGACCAGGGACACTGGCACAGGGACCAACATTTTTTCTATTTTTTTATTATTTAGATTACAATATTGATTATCTACATAGTAATAATAAATATAATATAATATAATAAATAGGTTTTATTCATTGAAGTCTTTATTATTATTATTTAAATAAAAATTTAATAAAGAATCATTAAAATAAATCTTATTTGTATGATAAAAACATTTCTTTAGAATTCCTATAAAGTTCAACGTTATAAACTCCAGTAAAATTTTGGTAATTTCCTGGACACCTCTAGAGAATCGTATATAATAATGAGAAAGTATGCTCATATCCATTTACGTGATGAAAGCCAGGCATTTCTCTAGTGTACATACACTATCTCAGCTGCATCTTACCACTGTAGAGGGACAATAAATTTGTGTTTACGGAACAGAAAAAGTCCAAGTTAGTATAAACTATTAACGAAATACAAAGGTTTACCTTTTTCATTGTCCATTGAGTGAACTGGCAAAAGCTCTATTATTTGTTAGTGCCTATAGTAATTAGTTAATTTCTTTTGTTTATGTAATATTTCGTTTGTACATTTTATTCACTAATTGTTCACTCTTGTCAATTTAGGGTCACCTGTTATGGCAGAAGTGTTTTTATGAATAAATGAACAACAAATAATAAATTAATTCAATTTAGATTGAGTGATGTATTGCATGGAATTATTAAAATACCTCAAAATTATTAATGGATAGAAATACTTAAAATCCAGTCCATGTAACTCCGTGCGTTGATAGATTAGTATGCTTTTTGAAAAATAAAAATAAATGTATTAAAATTGTTTGTACATTTTAAAAAACTATTTTACTATGCACACAAAAAAACTCACAATTGAATGTGTTACACGTAGCTGTTAAAACAGCTGTCGTTACCTAGTTTAACCAAACATAGCCAGACGTAAAACAAAACAGAAGCAATACCGCGCTTTTCCGATTTTATACGAAATATCCAACTGTTTTGCTAAGCTCGCTCTGGAAACTTTATGACACTATCCCGTAAAACCCGTAAAGTATGCACACCGCGTATGTAAACCATTTTATACTCGGATGGGGCGCGGAATAACTTTTCTTATTTCCTTTGTTTTCAAACAAGCATCGTTTTCACATATGCAAGCATTATCCTTTGAATAAATTTATAAGGAAGCATATTTTGATCTCCTATGATACGTGAGAAAAGCTAGCTTGCCGACATACCAATCGTTTATCTCTTTCTTCCCTACGGAGAACGTGAGAGTACGCGAAATTAAAGCCCCATTATACGCTGAAAGATTGGACTGAATGGACACAGATGTTGTATGGCCACATCTTAACGAATTCAAATAGATGCAGTCGAGATGGGTTTTAGAAAAAGCTTCTAATACTTTATTTCTAAAAATATCTAACCGGTTGAAAAGAATCTAATTAAACATAAACCTTATTACTTTCCCGATTGTGGTAATACATTTTAGATGTCCTTTGACTATACAAAGATATCGGGTACGAATTACGGACACACAGACAGAGAAGGTTTATATATAGAGATACGGTTATTGTAAGGCTCGTTCACTTCAAAGGCTATTTAGGATAAATCTAAAACCCATAAAGATAAGCAATTTTTTGCAATGACTTGTGATTATTGCAAACACTATCCGATCAAAGTACAAAGCTCTTAAATATTTATACCAATTTCACGGGCCGTGAATATCAAAAAACGCCATTTCTAAGGGAAGGCGACATCTGGAGGGTTCATATAAATTTAGAGGAACCTTTCAAATATCGGATACTTTGTAAAAGCTTAGCTTTGGCCAAAATATTTTATTTCGAATGTTACTTGATCTTCCTTTAATTCGACCTTTTTTAATATCTGTAAATTGTTTCCTGGATTCTCTTTATATTTGGCTAAATGTAACATCGTAGAATTACTTTTCAACTTTGATGTTGTTTTTAGCGACGTTTAGGTATTTTTTTGAGGGTCAAAATCGAATATTGAATATGAATGCTATGTATATATCTATGTCAAGATTTGATTCAAAAACCGTTAGCACAATTTATTTAAGATAATAATAGGATACGACATACAACTTTATCAAGTGACTTTGACATACAGATAGTAAATGGGCCACGCTGGGCTATCTAGGCACATGATTAAAAAACATGTTTACAAAATATGACAAACTGAAAATCTAGGGATTTTTTTGTAAAATAAAACATTTTATTACTCAGTGGAAATTATATACCAATATTTTGATTCAAACCAATAAAAATAAATCGGTTGTCTGTAAAGTCGGTTTACTGACGATAGTTGAACGTGACAACGTCATAAGAAAATACTGATGGAATGGTTGTATTTTTCAAAAGAAAATTTTAATTTTATTTGTTTGATAGATATTTTGTATGGATATAAAGGAGTAGGTAAATGGAAATCACAATTGAATTGATCAAGTAACATTTATTTGTACGCATAAATACAATTATGTCAATTGTACTTCAAGCCTTAAATGGAACGCCTCAGATCAAGGTAACGCCGCATGAGGCCTCCTTCGAATTATAAGACGTTGTCACGTCAAAAATTTAGTCTATTAAATTCACAAGTTCAATATGACTTGAGCCAATAAAAACAAATATTATTGAGAGACTGACATAAGAGACATACAAGGGGTACGCTCTTAAGAGGGGTTTCTTAGGAGGCCGGCAACGCACTCGCGATATATCTGGAATTGAGAGTGTATGGGCGGGGCAGTATCACTTAACAAGAGGCCTCGTAGGCTCCTTAAGTCGATAAAAGAAAATTTCGATTAAACTTTGTTTAATTTCAGTTCTACGCAGTTACAGTCGCGTGAGCTTAAAGCACACTTAGGGCGTTCCAGCTTATTACATGTTTTTACGACGCAAGCCTAATTTCAATTTGGCTCGATGCCAGCAAAGATGTCGCTGGCTAAGCTGATACTGCTGACCATAATGATATTACTTGTACATGACACAATAACACGTAGAGAACATATTTATGACGGACCCTCTTCATCATATTTAAAATCTGCTGATGAGCAGTATTGGCTAAGTGGCTTAAGTGTGCATCTCTCAACCCTAAGGTTCAAATCCCTATGCACCGATAGAATCTTCTTTATGATCCCAATAAATAATTATTATGGTCATTCAAACATAGTGAGACGCAATTTTTAATAATAATACATAGCCTCAATCCGTTCAAAAAGTGTTTTTCTTAATGTGTAAAAGCTATGTTAACAAAAGACATACTATGAGACGCAATGTGTCTGACACAGAAGGCTGATCATATTTGTCTAAGAAAAAGATCGAAGAAACATACGCAATCTAAGGGATAAAACATATATGGGGTATGTAGGGCTACTTGGTATTATTTGTGTATGTCAGTAATCTACAATTTCTATCGCATAATTGCGTATGTTTATCGAAAGTAAAACGAACTATAAAATTTCGAACAGTTAAGAGGATTTCCTTGTATGTGGACATGGACACACTACACAACCAAGCGGAGGAAAAGTAGACCATCCGCTCGGTGTTCTGATGACTTTCAAAAAGCTACTGGTCAACTGTGACTTACAAAGACTTACCAAGGATAGGAAGCCCTGGAAGCAGCTGGAGGGGGTATTTGTGCCACAAAGGCAAGCTGTACAAGAGGACAGCTGTGCAACAAAACCTTCTTAAAGAACTCTCTTATATACATATATATTTTTGTAAAGTTTCTCTTGTAAATTGAGTATGCCTTAGTATGGCAAAAATATGGCTACGCATAAACAAAATCGAATAATAATAGAATAGTAACAAAAGAGGTTTGTAGGGAAATAAGAACAAAACGATAATTCAAAATTTAATTCAAATTTAGAATAAAATTTACTTCCCTTTGCTTGATCAAAGACCAAACAACAACACGCACATTAAATTTTTCATTTTTTTATAAAGTTTAATTTATAGTCTACATAATATATAAACAAATTCCATTGTCCGGGGAACTACGGCCCAGTCATTTCAAGTAACAACTCTTGTTAATTACGGCAATCGCTAGAAATAGTTCTAAGTAAACCCTTCGCGGAAGAGAATGATTCGGACATATTACAATGAATTTAGCGCTGACGTGCGTGAAATTTGGGTCGAAATAAACACAGTGTCTACCCTTTCACTAAATAATTTTGACTTAAATGTTTTATGGGTACAACGGATTAATAATTATTCGTTTTGTTAACCTGACTGATGTAATAGTCCTACGCGTCCCCGTGTTAAAATACGGTCGTCCATCGGCCTATGCGAGTACTTAAACCATTCGGACATTATTTCGCTTGTGCTTCATTCTTTTTTATTAACTGTGCATTAAAATACATATAAGAGGCCTTAATAGGCATTTACACTTAATACATACACACACTTACAGGGTTTGAGTAAGTCGGCCAAGAGTGATACTGAGTATGAAAACGTATTGACGGTGTTAAAGGAAAAAGCATTTAGGGCAATATTTCCGCCGGAGGAAATTTTACTAGGCAATCGTGGTCACACGGTACAACTTAATAAAGTTTATTCTCAAACAACTGAACTTCGTTCTTGAGCGTACTAATTCTTGAAAGGCCAGCAACTGGCGAGCTTTCCTGCGTTGTTATTATCCATTAACGACACTTAACTTCAGGTGTGCCTTCTGACTATTTAAGACCTGTTCTATTATTACAAAAATCACTATAATCAGGTAGATAAAATTTGCCAATGTTTTTTTCATTGTGAGTGAAAAATCCTCGGGGAGTGGATGTGTGCTGTAGCAATTTCCATGAAACATGCATAGGGTCTATGGGGCCTACTCAAATAAATCGTATTATACCGAGCGTGGAGGATCTCTCGCGTTTATGAATAAGTGAGGAAGGTTAGGCTGAGTCAGGAATAGCTTTTTATCTAAAAGAGAATTTTAATATTAAGAATAGTTCTTTGGGAAATAGACAAAGAATTTTGAAAAATTAATCTGGGAAATTTATATACAATTAAGATTTGTAGATTTATATTCAATAGCTACGGGACCTATTTGTAACGTAACAGAATAAGATGATCGTGCGACTTCCAACTGAATTCACCGCCAATTAAAGACTATTTTTTATAATCGCTACTAATTGTATACAAAGAATCATGTAAAAGTCTATCTAAGCCAAAAAAAATCGACGACCTGCTTGAGTCAAATGTTATGTTAAAATATAAAGATGTTTCTTCCCGTCACTCAGTCCCATATAGGGACATTAGTTGTTTATAAAACTTAATTTCGCTTTCTTTTCGTGAAATAAAGAAACTTAATAATTTATTTTAAATAATAATAATAATAATGTTTATTAACTATAACAATACATTACAATATAAGGTTTAGGATCCTTTTTAAGTGAAAAATAGCTGTCAGTGTTCCCAACTCTTCCATAACAAACTAAATAGTTAAACCATTTTAACAAAGTTAATATTGTCCATTACACTTAGACTTATTTAAATCTGTTAACAACAATGTCTTCACCCAGTTTTTTTAACAAAATGCATTACGCGACATCTAACACGCGTGAGTATAATGTGTATGAATGTGAAATAAATAATACAAAAAACAATTACATTTTGTACTTAGTTACATTCTCAAATTTGTATAGATACAATAGGCAACGAATCGTTGAGATACACTATTATTGGTAAACCTTGTAGGTACATTATATTCTATGAGCCTAGCGTTTAAACTAGGCCTAGCCTGTATCTTAAACGCTAGTTCCTTTCAGTGTCATTAGCAAATTGGTTAAGTTATTTGTCATTATACTGTATATTCAGGTTAACGTAAAACTAATGTTATGTAACATTAGGTCTCAGTAAGATACTACTGGGTACTGGGAGTGTTCAGAAGCCAGTTCTTGAACCGGTTTTTAAATTTCCAAAAAATGTCTGGAAAGTAATGTAACGAAAGAAGATTGTTGAGGCATTCTTTGATTGGTCAAACGGAACTATGGATTGTGTCGCGTGTCTGTGATAGGACTAGAACTACTAAGTACTTGATAAATCAAAATCAAAAGAAACGGGCCATCGTATTTCGTTTGAAATTCGAACCGCCGTTATAAAACAATTGTTATATACTGTCGGTACACTACAAAAAATTGTAATGAGAGAGATTATTCTCGGAAAAGTGATAATAGAGAAAATGTATGTTAATAAAACATGTCTCTAAATTGCTCTCTAAATGTTGTAATGAAATTACGATTTAAAAGGTTAGGTTCGCAGTTTATTTATGTATATAATGCCATAATTTTAACGACCTCCCCAGAGATGTTTTGGATAATTAAGTAAGGCTTGGGCTTATGACTTGGTAATTTATTCACGAAGACTATATAAAATGTTTATACTAAAACAATTATTAATGCATTTTAATGACATTAAAATATGCTATCGCTACTATTATATATATATATATATAAAATGCTACGATGGCTTTTTTAAACTTTGTTGTTCATTTGTTTTGGTTTTGTATATGTTTAACAGGAATAACATTTTGCTTTTGCAGATACGCACTAGTCAATCTACATCATTTATTACGTTATAACAACTTCAATCATTCAAACGCGATAAATATCTTGGAATATGTTTCGGTTATAAAAAAAAAATTCATACGCCATACATTTTTGGGTGATATTCTGTCACTGTATATCGTCACGGGATAAGTATTGCGCACATAGTGAAATCTACTGGTAGACGGCCGGGAAGCGAGTTCAGAGTTTCAAACCGCTAAGATGTCTCATGATTATGATAGCGAGTGCCCGGGAAAGAGAATTTTGACCGGTATTGGCATATCACATCTCTTCATATTTAACAAATACATATATCAATCGATTCAAATAAATAAATATTTTGACAACTATAAAATAAGCTTTATAGTGTTGTAGTTCAAATTATAAAATATTTGTTTTCCCTACTCTCGTTGTTTAATGTTAAAAATGAAATTGTATAAAATATTCCGTCGCGAGTCACATTATGTAACTGCGTGTGCGCATCACTAATAACAATCGATTATGCACTTTTTTTTCAGTGGCATTGACAATAGCACGCGATATTCGAAGGTGAATGGTCAACGACGTGAACAGGGACGAAAGCAAAAAAGCAAAGATTACAGCTTAATAGTCTTACAAAAAGAACGTCTTTCGTGGGCAAAACATTCAATCTCTTGCCACACGGGAGTGATACTTTCTAGTCACAAAATCTTCAATATTCAATCAGCAAACTGTTCACAAATCTGAGGCCAAGATGGGTTGAAACGCTACTGTTTTATCACTGTATTATACAAACAAATCTATTATATTAAAATACTGAGTTTCCTTAGAATGGTTAAACGGAAAGACTGATTGTGTTGCATGTCTGTAACTAGATATTGACCAATCACAATTATACAAAACTCGCAATTATAGTCCTTTAACATTTACGTTGATAAGCATTTTTTATTAAACTTGTCTAATGACATTTGATCAATATACAGGTATTATTTATTTATTTACATAACCTAACGTTTAGCACACTTAAACATTTGTACATAAACAGAAAATACCAGTTTTAACGTGACCAGCACTTATAGGAAAACATTATAATTACTAAGGAGAGAAAACATCATTTCAAACATTAACAAAAGAAACATTGATATCAATGTGTGGGTATTCAAACCTTTTTTTTATATTCGAGGTTACAAAATGCATTTGCAATCCCATGCGCCCAAAAGTTGCAGTTGTGGGACACCACCTAAACCAGAATCTCTGCTATTCAGAGCACAAGGCCGCATTAGAACATGGATCTACATACCTAGCTCGTGAATCACAATGCTCTCACTCATAGTGAGTTTTGACCAAAGCGAGCTCTTTTGACAGAAGGGACAAACGGGACGGGATGATGACGGGCTGCCTTGTGTATAACAGACGTAATTTAAAATTAATTAAACACAAACCCCAACGGACAAACAACCTTATTCGCAAACACTTTAAAATATATTAATTAATTCTCTTTAAAATTACCATTTTTTTAATAAATTTTCTACTATTCTACATTGACAACATCTTAAAGTGCTAACCTAACTTAGAATTTTACTAGGAAGTACTTAGTACAATACAAGTACGTCATTAAAAAAAAATCACTAGCGGAATGTAGGAACCATAATGAACTTTAATGTGACATTGAGCCCCTGACCTGAGGGCATTGTCCTATGTCAACAGACACAGTTTTATGTCCCACAAAGAGAATTAATATTAACGCATCCTTTGTAGTCAAAATGTGGCCTCGGCTTATTTGTTTAATAGTTTCGGGCGAGGACGAAATGTTGTTCTTTGTCTTATTATGCCTCATTTTATAAATGTAATGTCTGTGTTTAAAGTTTTATTTTACTGTAAGATTGCTTTATAATTTTTCGTACAATTTTAATTTATTTTTAATCCGTATTTAACGTTCTCTGAAGGCTTCTAAAATCTTACCCATTTCCGTATCGTATTCGATAAGTCTTATTGTGTTTTTTATTAGGGTAGCTTGGAAGAGATCGCTTCAAACGATACACTGTGTAACTTTAGGTTCCATTGGCTATATTTGAAACTGTGGAGGGACATATCTCCTGTGAATCAAGAAATTGTGCTTTTTTATTTTAGGTTATCCAAATCAAAACTGTTATTGTATACAGCGGATCCAACATAGGTCAATTTCCAGTGAGTCAAGTCGTCTGAATTAGTTATAAACATTACGTATAACCAACCCGAAGGCCTGTGGATCGATTCAGGTCAAACAGTAAATGTTACCTCAAAGCTTTTAAAATAAATAGAACAAAACAGAAAATAAGCCTGCTAAATGTATGTAATTTTTTGGTATATACCTTAAAATAAATTAGTTACAATTTGAATATAACGTACCAGATATATCTCTATACAAAATACCTGTGATGTTTTGAATAACCAATATTGAATTCTATCCATACCACAACCGCAAATTATCAGATAGATCGTGAATTCCGCTCTCAAGTAAAGATATTTTGGACTGAATATTGCGAAATTGCAGTTATACCGTCGAATTAGGTAATGAAAACAAAAAAAAACTCTATTAAAATCATTTAGTAATAACAGTACGATATACTAACCGCCTGTAATGGCTTCACACAGGGAAAATAGCATTTAAATGTCGAAAGAGTTTTTGTAATACTTTCATGATTACGAAAGAAATAAAAATCTAAAACTCAAAGTTTAAAAGGTGTTTTTGTATAAAACAGCTCCGAAAATCTTGAGTAAAACAGACGACATTTCTCCCTAAATCGTCGTAATTGATTTTCGTGACACAAGATTTCCAATTTCACTTGCGCACACGCTATTCGTCATACAAGGATAATCGGTTTTATTTTCAACGCATAATAACGCATAGGCGAGTTTTATTAAGTTCTTTTTTTACAGTGGTTAATGTCATGAAAGCGAAGTGTACATAAGGACCGTAGCAGGTATAAATAAATAGATACCTGCTTTACCCTGTTACACTAATGACAATAAATGAATAATAATGTATAAAATAAGCCTAAATATATAATGATAAAATTAAAACCAGAAAAGCATTAATTTACTTAATAAGAAAATTAATAATAAGCCTTTTTATTTCCTGTTTTACAAAAGTTGGTAGTTGCTATATTATAGTAAACAAAAATATTGATTATCGTTAGTATGTTAGCTTAGATTATGTTAGTAACATATATACATTATTTATGAATTAACAGGAACCCCGGCTTACGTAAAGGCCAAACCTCCAAAGATGCCCATATTTTTCGGTTTTGTGTTATGGAGAGCCAGTTTATGTCAGCTAATCTTTTCAGATCATCTTTCCAGCGGTCTAAGGGTCTCCCCTCCCGCCTCTTGCCTGGTGGTCCTTTCCATTGGGTAACTCGTTTGGTCCACTTGTTGTTAGACATTTTCGCTACATGGCCAGCCCAATGCCATTTCAGTTTCAATTCACTTAAAAAGACAAAAAGCAAGCAAGGAAATGCAAAGAGGTTGCGGAGAGTTTATTGCCAGTTCTTCTCTTCCGTTCTACGCCCTTGATTTGAGAACTGGCAGTAAATGTAAAATTAGAAGCATTTAATGTATATTTATTTTTTATTGACGTTCATAAGTGTACCTATATGAATAAATGATTTTTGACTTGGCTAAACACTAATTCGATAGAAAAAAAATCTTCCCATAACAAACAAAGGACAATGCCACTCTCGTGTTAAGCTGATTATATCAGTCTTTATAACATTTTTAGATGTGCGCTACGTTCATGATGTGGTGAATCTCTCAGCAAGTTAGTGCACACCCACGGCACAACCAACAATATTTGCCTTAACCCATGACTAAACTAAACACATCTGTATCATATGTCCATATGTATTTTGTGTATACACGACTATTATTATTTCAGACATCTAATGTTTATATATTAGGTCCTTACATATGAAATTGGCGTTTTGTATGGGAGGAACAAAAAGTCGAATATTTTTAAATATAATATATTTAATTAATCAAAGTATGAACCATTGTTTTCTATGCACTTTTGCCATCTTATAGATAGTTCATTGATCCCTTTACTAAAAAAAACCAGTCGGACGGGAATCAATAAAATCTGTGAAGGCGATTTGGACTGCCCCATCAGAGTTAATTTTTTTCCCTTGCAAGAAGTTGTCCAAATTTCGAAAAAATGGTAATCTGTTGAAGCAAGGTCCGGGGAGTACGGAGGATGTCTTAGACATTCCAATTGAAGCTCTTCTAATTTGGTAGCCGTCCGTTGTGCAGTGTGTGGTCTAGCGTTGTCGTGAAGTAGCAGTGGCGTGGAGCGATTGACTGCCTAGGTTGTTTAGCCGCTAGCTTTTCCATCATGGTTTGCAATTGCTGACAATAGACATCAGCCGTAATAGTCTGGCCAGATTTGAGAAAACTGCAATGAAAAATACCGGCACTAGTCCATCAAACGCTTACAAGTAACATTTTTGGGGTTAATTTTCGCTTGGGGCAGGATTTGGCTGGCTGGCTAGGATCCAACCATTGCGCTGAGCGCTTCCGATTATTGTAAAGAATCCATTTTTCATCACAGGTAATGATTCGGTTTAAAATACCTTTATTATTGTGCCGGTTCAGTAATGTAACGCAGCAGTCGACGCGCGTTTGCCGGTTTGCTTCAGTCAATTCGTGAGGTACCCACCTTTCAAGCTTTTTAATCTTCCCAATTTGCTTCAAGTGAATTAAAACAGTTTTATCACTACCGCCGCAGCCTGCAGCCAACTCGGACGTGGTTTGCGATGGATCCGCTTCCACAATAGCCTTCAATACTTCATTATCAACTTGGTTCTCAGGCCGTCCACGGGGCTTGTTCTGCAGGTCGAAATTTCCAGAACGAAAACGTTGGAACCAAAAACGAACTGTGTTTTCTTTTGCAACATGACCACCATACACATCATTCACCCTTCGAGTCGTTTCCGCAGCACTAGTGCCACGACGGAACTCGTACTCGTAAATAATGTGATACTTTATGTTTTCCATTTTGTAAAATGAGTGACGCAAACAGAAAAAACCAGAAGAAAAAATCAAATGAATGACGGCCATCGAAGCACAAATACATGAGTAAATAGCTGTACAAATTTGAATTTGGAATTCCTTACCAAAGATGAGAACATCGTGATTAAAGTGGCCAGTACGAGAGACGCCAATTTCATATGTAAGGACCTAATATAATACTATATACAGGTAATATATGACTGTTGAATATTTCTTGTTTTTAAGGAATGTGGAAAGTTCGAAGTACTGAACGTAAATGGTAATGGAACCCATAAAAGTCTTGTTACCTGACACAGAATATCTTAAACAGTTTATGTATCCGTTATTTTAAAAATAGCAACTATTGTTCAGGCTTTATTAAGTTCTATGTATCTAAATTTCTTCAAATTAAATTTTTTAAAGCCAAAGTGCCTTTACAGCGTTGGCGAATATTTGGACCATACATTTGACACCGATTGTAAATATTTTAACCTTAACATTATTTTATGTATTTAATAAGACATTGTAAAAATTTATATGACATTTGCACGCCAGTTTATATATAGCTGTGCGGATATTTGTAGTTGATCAATCTAAACACTGTACTACGTGTACTATGTCTATATTTACATGGAGTTTAGATAAAGTTTGCCTAATAACTATTTAACAATATATTTGTTTCATGTACATATGATAACTTACAATCTTGGTCCATGTGGCAGAGTACCCTCTATTATTACTAATCAAACATTGTTTGATATCATTATATTTGAACTCCTAAATAAAATTTAAAATATCTGAAAGAGATTAGATTCTTTGTTTACAAGCAGAGCTCCTCCGTCTAAATATATTCATACACGGAGGCGATATTCTACCTTCTGTGGGCCGTGTCACAGTTATAAACAAGCAAAAATTTGGCAAAGACAATGTTGCTTTTTGTCATTTTCATGTTTCTATACTGGAATTTTTATCACTCTAACCTGAATGAGTGAGAGTAGAGTTTTTGAAATAATTAAGAATATAACACTGTTATCATTATTCTGTAGCCGATTCGTTCAATTCGGCGCAACTCCTTTGATATTGACGTTTTGACAATCCACTTCAAGCCTCCTTGGATTTATTGGCCGACCCAATTAGTAATTTCGTATTTATACTGAAAATTCAATTCTAAATCAGTGCTTAGAGAAATTTATTGATGAATGCATGCGATGTGGTTTGAAATTCCGACGAATACATGGTTATTTTAAAACTTAGCAATAAACGAAAAAGGCTAAAATAGGAACTAGTCATGAACCCGTTAATTATTTACTTCGAATAGGAAAAACCTAGCTTAGTTCTCGTAAGAGCGATGAGTTAATGAAAAACTGTTGACTTTGACAGATGACTAAAAAAAATTATCTATCTCAATATAACCCAACTCCGTACGGTAAATATGTAAATATTTACATTCCAAAGTAAACTTTTTAAGGCATTCTGACAAAACATGTTATTTTATTCTTGATTGTGCGTGCGTCAGAAAAAATAATTCCATATATATATATATTTAAAAAATAATATATATCCAATGGCGACCGTATATGGGACATATAAATTTATAAATAAAACATTTTTTTACGGAAATTAACGCGAATTAGTATTATTACACTTAGGACCATGAAGAGAGCCGTCACACACACAGTGCCCATGGGCAGCGGTGTTGTCTCAAGAGCAGGCACTGTTTTTAGTACTGTTTTAAAAAGACAGTACTGAAAATTTGTTTTTCGAAAAATATTAGCAATTATCTTCATTAAAGATATATTTAAATAAATCTTAAGACAGAGGAAGGCGTTCGTTACGGTACGTAATTAGAATAATAGCTAAATAGAAGCTAATTTTTGAGTATGTTGTCCTTCCAATAAGTGCTAAATATACTACCAATAAGCAATATCAATATTCCATGTTTTATCCAAATCGGTAGATTTTGATATACAGATTTCTAAATTAGAGACTGGCTGCCCACAATACAGGGACTGGGATTGCACTTCACTTTACCTAAATATATTACGTAAATATCCTGTTTATTGTTTATAATAAAGTTTTTCTTTCTTTCTTCTTTTTACTTATGAAATCAGTATCATTAATATATAGTAATGTTAAAGAGCAGAAATGTTTTTTATGTCTATCGATCATCTACTAAAATGAGTTAAACTCAGATGACGTCAGGCTCATCATAACCAAACTACATGCTAAATAATCCTGGAATCAGGTCAAGCAGGTGGCGTGTTTTGTGGCGAAATGCGTGGCCGTGCATAAGTACCCTCCAGTAGTATTTAAGACAAATGCGGCGTAAATATATGAAATTGAATAGCAAAAGTATACGTTTCTTTTTATAGTGACTTGCTTAGTTAATTTTAAAGGGTGCGGAACAGGTGGAACAATTATGTATACTAATATTATAAAAAGGTAGGTTTGTGAGGGAGTAATTTCTGTAATCAACTATTTCGAAAATTATTGTTTATTGGTAATTATATATTTTGTGGTAGTCGGATTAGCCAAGTAAGTCGGAGAAAAGGTTTCTTCCGAAAACTGCGATGAGATATATAATTGAGTTCTAGAGTAACGTTTGAAAGGAGAAAAGAGCTTGATTTTGTTCAAATATATGGACAACTATTGTCTAATTTGTGTTGTTTCAAACTCTTTTTTTTTGCGTGGTCTGTGTGAAGCCGGGTTGGTGGAGATTCCGCATTTAGACGCTCATTAGGTCCGTTGTGCGTAAGACGGACGGAAAATATAATAAAGTAACAATTATTACAACTATTATGTTAATAGTGGACAGTAAACGCCCTAAAAAGTAGTAAAGCCCTTGGCCTTGCGTAAAGATGTGAGGTCTCTTTGCATCTTTTACCGCATTTACCATTTTCAGAGGAGTTGTTTGGATTAATACCTGCAGATGAGTTTTATTATCGGACGTAAATGCAGTATACAAAATACCATCCGTGTCACCACGACGTCCGTCGTTTCCTGCTGCCCACTGAAGTATTTCCGAACCAATACCATTTAGGGTCCTTTAAGATAAGAGCGTACCAATTCTTAAAAGGCCGGCAACGCACTTGCAAGTCTTCTAGCAATTTAAGTGTCCATGGGCGGCCTATTACCTAAAAAATATTGCAGTCAAAATCTGCTATAACGACATCGAAGGGACTACTCATATTTGGTCGTAAAAACCGTTAGTCGTAACAGCTGACGTTGTTATTAAGTACATAATACATAGAATTCAGCCGGGACCTCTGATTTGGATCAATATAACCGTCAATATACATGTTCTAAACGATATCTTCGTAAACGATTTTGACTGTATGGTATATATATATATAAGGTATAAGGGTGAATTATTTTGTATGCAAGTAGTCATTTAAATCAATGGCAATAGTAAAACTTCTCTATTTAAGAATAATTGCAAACACGGTGGATTTCAATACTACTACTAAAAGTTGGAGCGTCTTCCAGTGTATTAAGCTACCCACATCTATTAATTGTTTTTTATATAATACGGACACGGTTAAGTAGATTTATATACCAGTGGCGGTACAACCTTTTAGGTCTGGGACTTATCTAATAAGCAAACCTTCTGTGTCTAAAACACGCCGGCGACTTTTTGGTTCTAAGACATGCCAGTTTCTCATGATATTAACCTTTAGGGTACGAGCGATTGTTGATTGCCACCATGGACAAAAAGTGCATCCACAGCCGTATCTAAGCAAGGTAGGTACCTACTAGGATAACACTACTCCTGTGAAGTAGGTTAGAATTCACTAAATAACGGAAACGATGGTAACAAAACTTTTGCCTGACACACATCTACATTATTATTACATAGAAATATTAAGTCCAAACACTAAGCCGAATATAAGATTAAAAACTGTTCAACGTGTTGTCAACCCATAACGTGCGTAATTTTAGATCTGTCTGAACGCCATTTGAAATTCAAAATAGCCGAATTAAAAGCCAAATGAAGAGGAAATACCGCGCAAGTTAAACGCGCATTTCCGGCTAATGTTTATCGGTTAACGCATAGCGGGGTTTTAGACTAATGATGGGCCAAACAAGGTTAGATTGCATGAGTGACATTTTGTACCGAGATAGATTACGTAGGTACAATTGTATAAATAGAGGGAAATGTACGAATTGTTTATTAAATATTAACATTACTAACTTTACATAACTCTATGGTTGCCATAAAAAGGTCACTCGTTAACAAATATCCGTTACCGAAATGTACATATAAATTTTGGTCGATTAGTATTTAATTATAAAGTAATCATTAAACAATAAACAAGCCACGGTTTTGCACAGTCAACCGCGTTCACAGTTACACAAAAAGACAACTGGTTTTTAGGTTTCTCCGTGAAATTTTTTCAATTTTTCTCTCCATAAAACCTTCCAGGGTATAAATAAAAAAAAATATTGGTGTAGCCATCTCCGAGTGTTACGTTTAGCATATTTTGCGTTTCATTTTTATTTAATCAGATAATATGACTATATGTCGTATTCGTACTTAACATGGATCAACTATGTTTCTATATAGGTTCATAGGATCGGCTTCGTACTATACATGATTTTTCAAGACGCAGTGTTAATAACTTATTTGTTCCATAATAATAAAAATAACATTCATACATATGGGTAAAACAATGTTCACGATAACGAGTTTCATCACCGGACGTCGAGGCAGAATACAAAATTCCACCCGTATCACCTCGACGTCCGCCGTTCCACGACTGAGTTTTTCAATGCAATTTTTGCCGCGCACCACCGCTATGTGGAACCAGCTGCCCACTGAAACCTGAAAATTTCCGAACCAATTCGACTTAGAGTCCTTCAAGAAAAGGTATCACTTAACATCAGATGAGCCTCCTGCCCGTTTGCCCCCTCTTCTATAAAAAAATATAAAAAGAAACTAATCGTTCTCTGTTTAATCACCAAGATTTTTTTAATACAGAAAATATGCTGGGTTGTTCACGATGTACGTGATATGATTAACAATTCTTTATCATACTGAAGCAGGCCCGTTCTTCCGGACTTGAAGGACCTATATATTGAGTTTTCTGCCAGTAAGATAGGTAGTGAGGCCCTACCCACTAGAAAAACCTCAGCCTTCACATCCCAAATATGGTCCTTTGAGCTTTGCCAAGGCAACTCAAGGCATCCGACATAAAGCCAATTCAGAACCGCTATAATAATACTGTCTATATATATTAACAGCCGGACGCATGGTTCGTTGTAGTGCCTAAACAATATTCATAGGTTCAAGGCGGCTAGCAAACAGTACAGCTAATTAATTCAGAACCTACGGGCATGTGTACCGAACGCTACGTGTTTACACTATATATTAAACTTTGATCCAACTACGAAAGTATGAGTCAAAACTATTAATTAGATTAGTATGTGCGATCAACGCGTTATATTTTACTGCACTTACACTGTGATTAATTAAAAATGTTGAATGACACGCCAAGTATGATTTCCCATGTACAAGGAAGAAAGGTCTAAAAGAATTCAAACATATCTATACTGAGAAATCGAAGTGTTTTATACGAAGATATTATACAACTCTATATACAGTGATCAAAACTGTTACAGTGTGAAAGTGTTATTTGGTATTATTATTATAGCCTCCTTATTTTCATAATTAATAATATGTTTTAAACAAGTATATCCTGTGATTAATAATTACATAATATGTGCATGCATTAAAAAAATACTATTTTAGACCCCTACGGGTAAAGTCCTCCTACATTTTGCTGTCCATGTGTAGATGTCTTTTGCTTTGGTATTCCAGTCAATACTTTTTCTTTTTATTTCATCGTTGTTTGGTATATGGGGTACCAATACCATCGGGGATATATATATATAGCTATATTGTACAAATTAAATATTTATTTATATATGTACTTAATCTAATTAATTCAATTAACATTCTATCAAAAAGCAAACCAAAATAAAAATTGCTATTTTAACCTCAAAAGCTTAAAAGAAACAATATCATGTCTATTGGTTAAGGTTGAATGGAAGTAGGTAACCCGTTTAACTTCGTTAACTAGTTCTGGTTAACTCCACTTTTATAGGCAATAACCGAGTTTCTGTTTATATCTGCACTGACGATAAACTTTATGCTGTGACTTTATACTGAGCACTTTAGGGTTATCCAGTTCACAGTTGAATCGAGGGTGGAAAATTTATTCATTTAAAGGACTACGGCTTATCATTATATATATGACGTGGAGACAGGAGAAATAAATTAAAGACAAGGAGGCGTAGATACGGGAAACGAGAGGCACATTGGTTAATGGTTATAAGTGTCGTGTAATGAGAGGAAGGCAGAGACAGGAACCGATCGTTGACAGTTGAACCTGAACAATGACTAGAATGCACAACTTGAATATTAATAATAACACGATCTGCAGATAAATTTTGACCGCTTAGTCGAACTCAGGAGCGCACCATCACACCACCCCACCCATAACCAACTATTATATAGAGTCGAACAGCAACGAGTGTCAAAGTGTCAAATGATTACTTAAATGTTTATTGTGTTTATGTTTCAAAGGTTTAATATAATTTTTGATGATAACAAAATTCTTATGTCACTGTGTTTGTAATTAAACTCCTCCGAAATGGTTGGACCGTATTTCGTGAAATTTTGTGAGTTAAACGATCTTCGTTCGTTCTTAAATGTTACTTTTTTAGACAATTTTTTTTGTTCTTAGTTTTTTATGATATAGCAAAAATACATACAACCCTTAATTTTCACCCCTCTAAGATCAACCCGTATTTTTTATTTGTTCATTAAAAACATGACTTGAGCCCTCAGCTTTAAGAGAAAAATTCACAGAACAACCTAAAAAGTTTTCATTCCTGAAAATCGAACGGTCCTGGGGTAGAATAGAAAAATGTTCCATGTTGGTATAAAAAGGTAGGCTAAGTAAAATTACATTAAGAAGAAACGAAGTTCGCGGGGCAGCTAGTAATGACTATAACATCACTATTACTATCGACCATAAATTAGTAGTTTTGTTTATAGATCTAGCAATATTGGTAAATAAAATAAACCACTAGTATGTACTGTAAATTGTAACTGTTTTGTACTAATTTGACTGATGTTTATTTATGAGCTCTGTGACATAATGACAATGACAGCTGACAGTAACGCCATTGCTCTGACGTATATAAACAAAAGTCAATACCCGTAATGTACGAGCATCGCATTCGAATAATTGATTGGACAATTTTTTTTGTGTTCGTTGTTTAAAATTTGTATTAAAGAGAATTTAAAGAAATTGATATAAGTTAGTTAATGATACTGAACAATTTCTTGAGTGCTGAGGTCTGCGGACATAATTGGGATTATTAAGCGTAAGCTGTGTCACCCTTTAATTCGGTCTGCATATATCTATCTCTCTATATATAATAACTTATAGTGCAAAGAACCTATGTTTAGATATGTGAGTATAGTATTTTAAATAAATAAACAATCGCCTCTGATGTTTAGTGAGATGGAGCTTATTGAAAACACGCCTGTCCAGGGATGTTAATAGATGTTTTTATAAAGATATACTATATATCCTTTAGGGATGAAACGTTGATCCAAATGATGCAGTGCGACTGGGGAATCATGAACGATAGTGTGAAACTCCAGCGTGCGTTTGGAAATTACTATGTATAAAGGTAATTTAAACTTTTCAAACGTATTTACTTGTTTCATATATAAGTTCAAATTGTCACGGAAAACGTAGTCCTTCGATTAAAACTTCACCCTATCAAATGTGAAAATTTCCATTAGAAATAATATAAATTGAAATGTATGTTTAGCCGAATGTTTCAATATGAACAATTCAACGCCATCGCAAACCACATTTCAATTAACCGATAACACTAAAATGTATGGATCAATAAGTCCATTTCAGCAACAAAATAAACAATATTTTGACCGATAATAGCTAAAATCAATACCATAAAGCATTTCACATATGACAATGCATCTGTTTTTTAGATTACGTTTCTAAAAGCTTATTTCACATTTTTGGTCTAAGATAAGCCATATTAAATTCGTTGGTAAATAAGTTAGTATTAAATTCGCAAAACATCCGTTGGTGCCCAAGGATTCGAACAAAAACACCTCAGGTTATGTGTCGCGTACACCATTAGACCATTGCTGCTTAATATAAAGTAATTATAATGATTTAGTTTTTATAGTTGCGGAGGTCACGCAAAATCATTGTTAAATAACCTAATATGATACCTCATGATACCTTAGACGTCAGACAATTGATGTGTTCTTGAATTTATTAGATAATGGACGGAATATTTCCAACGTATCGCTAAGGTTTTTCAGGTAATGACGAATGTTCGTGACCGGCAAGTCCAGCCCACTTCGCAAAATAGCATTGCTACTTTTTTAACGACTTTCCGTTTGGAAAATAGTAAAAATCCTACGTACTAAAAACTTTACACAACATAAAAATTCTAAAGAAATCAGACTGCATCAAGTTGTACGCCTTTGTTGCAGATATCTATAAAGGGCGCTTTGCCCTTAATTATATGTGACACATGGTGTCGAAATCACCAAAAAATTGCGTTACGTAATACTTGAACGCACGCTAACCATTATTCTATAATATACATATTCTATTTCGTTTCATTCAATATTAGCCCATTATAAATACCACATTTCTAACAGTTTATTCGAATACAAACAACACGTCGTCAAGCGAATATTAATAAATATTAGGTGTGAAATGATTTGGTTTGGAACGAGGCCAAATATCCATAATTAGCGGTCGTTTTCTAGATCGTTAGTTTAGCCTGTTAAAATTAGTTTCATAATTCTCTACATTTAATATATCTATGTCACTTTGTACACGATTGCAAATTTGGCAAGTCGGTTTCGTTAGTTACCGTCATAGGTAGGCTATGAAAGTCATATAATAAGGTTATTAATATTTTTATCTATTAGTGAGTCTGGTAAAGATCGCTCGAAAGTAAAACGCCGCTCGTGGACTTCCTTAATTTTTAATCTGTATCACTGTATTTCGCAAAGTGATAATAATAACAAATACATATTTATCAAATACTTGGCACCTAATCAATTATTATTATTCACTAGAACACTATCTGGCGAGTACTAACGACAATAGTAAAAGCGATCTTTATATAAAGTATATTTATTACTGGATGTTGTTATTTGAAAACCACTCGTAATTATGTCGAAACAAATCGCATAGTACATAACTCAGTATTGAAAATCGCTGAGGTTTACTAATTTAACTATTTAAATTATTGAACTTTAAGTTTATTACGTATAAGAGACGTTACGTATGAAGTTGCGCTTAAACGGTAAGCTATAAAGTTTGTGGTATATAAAGTTTCCATCGGCGATTCCTATAATAATTATTATAATAATGTTACATATTAGTAGAATCTCCTTATAGTCGTTACAAATGGTACTTCGAGATAAATTTCATCTCAAGAAAACGGTCCTAAGGTATTCTCATTCCACTTACTTTATGGTCCATACAATGTTATAAAAATTGACGTCATTACATCAAACAAGCCAATTTATTATAAGAGATATTTAGAACAATTACCAGCAAAAGGCTTTCAAGGTATAACGAGAAGGAAAATCTCGGCCCATTGAAATGTGCATTTCTGTGAAAAACAGACGAAAATGTGCGTCCCCGGCGTTCACTTGGCATTGAGCCCGGAGCGAGGGAAAAATTATGAAGCCATTTTAAACCTTATCGCGAGTTATTAAAATACATTTTACATTATTTTTGTTTGAATTTTTCCTGGCTTCACCAATGTTATTTTTTACGCCTTTTAAAGACGTCCTTATCAAGGAAGCCCGACTTTTTTTGTAACAGTTCCATGTAATCACTAAAATGTAGGTCATTGAACGAGAATCATGAGCTAATGATTCTTTAAAACGGATCGCTCATTCATTAATCTTGCGCATTATATGGCGAAGGTTTGGTTTGATAATTGGGGTTTTGCTAAATTTGTTTTGATGGCATTGTATTTATTAAAATGTTGATGGGAATGAAAGCTAATAATTCTTTAAATCCGATCAGTCATTTAAAACTCAGTTTAAGTTCTTCGACTTTAAAAGTTGATGCATGCAGCGGCGAGAGCAGAAAAGTAGCAAGTTGAATTCGACGAAAAATATCAAAAAACACCACCATTAGTTCTACGTTTCATACCTTGTCTCCGTGTAGACTACAAAACAAAAGAAATACAGAAGCGTAAAGGCAACAAGCAGCATGACCTCGCGCCGTTTGCAAGTCTTCAGTTCTGCGCAGGGGGATGTGAAGTATGGTCCCCTCCTCTTTTACTTGAGTATGGAGATAGCGACTGGACCAGGCCTTATAGGATGTCGTGAACAAGTTATTCCTGACATTGCTTATGGGTCAAATAGTACTTAACTTAAAATGATGGGACATTTCTTAAAATTTGCGGCTTACCTGTAAAAAAAGCAAAAAATCAGTATCGTTACAGCCCTGTATTGATTGATGATGAGGTATTTGATAAAGACTTAGGTGTAAAGTAGGGATTTTACGGTTATGGAAAGGTTCATAATATTATTCGTCATGTCAAGTTCAAAGGCGAATGATATACTTTTTGATTTATCTCCCTCCCAGTTATCTCGCGATTGTACCGTAAATGTATTGCATAGAACAACCTTCATTGGAAAAAAGCTTTAATCGTAGAAATCACCAAAAACACCTATTACTAAACAGCGCTTTTAATAAGACATGATTTTTATTTGGAAAGTTTTTATAACCGGCTTCCAAAATATTACACTTGTGTATATGGTTGGAAGTGAATAACATTTAGGCATACGTGTTTCGTGAGTATAACCAAAAAGTAATTTTAAGATTATTCTTGATTTAATTTAGCGAACTTAGCGAACATGCCAAGTTTCGTCAATATTTGTTGTGGAGGTTTCTAAACATGTTCCATAAAACTCTAAAAATAATATTTTTTGTTAAAATTACTTGTATGAAAAAATATATAGTACGTTACCTAGGGTATTCGTCCTTACTCCGCTATGTCGATGACGTGGACTTGTTCCATGAATCTAAAGTGATTTTGATGAATTATCCATTATAAATAGATCGGACCTTGGGTGAGGACATGTCCATTTATTATTACACTACAATCAAACCATATCTACTCTATCTTATATCTTGATTTTATAATAAACTTGCGGACCGGACTGACGTTATCCTGCATTATATTTTTAACAATTAGGATATATCAAAGTATGAAAATACCGACTATAGCGCCATCTGCCGGGTTGATTTGTGAAACTAAACCATCTTGGGCTAAACCCAAACGCATACAAAAAGATTCAAATCGGTCCAGCCGTTTAAGAGGAGGTGAGTGACACACGTACAGTAGAATTATATATTTATAAGCTGTTCTATCTTTTAAGGTAGATCAAACTGCACACGGTGTGCAAATTTGATTGAAATCGGTTAAATAGTTTAGGAGTTCATAGCGGACAAATAACGTGACGTGTAATTTATATAAATTAAGATATTAACGGTAGCTCTACAATCCTTGGCATTGTACTTAATTATGTTTATCTTTTATTTTGGCAGTGGGCGGGCTATATAGCAAGAAACACAGATAAAAGACCCCAGAACTTTTTCTGCTAACTCCATAAAGGTGGATTGAAGCTATAGAAGCAATAGCAGGAAACGAATGAAGAAAGCCATGGAAAGCTTTACTTCTCTCCTTTTTCTTGATAGCGTAAACACAATTTCATAGACATTACTAGCTGACTCGGCAAACGTCGTTTAACCATGTATATTATTTATAGGAAACATTATTTTAGTTCTATAAAAATAACTATCGACTATAATAAAAATAGGGGTTGATCGTAGAAGGGTGACAATAAGGGGTTGTATGAATTTTTGGATGTTGTATCATAAAAAGTAAAAACAAAAATTTTGTATAAAAAATAAAAACATAAAATTTACGGTGGACCGCCCTTAAAACTTAGGGGTTTGAAATATAGATAGTAGCTGATTCTCAGCCTTGCTGAACATGCATAAAAAAATTCATAAGAATCGGTCGCGTCGGAGGAGAGATATATACTAATTTCGTCCTTGAATGTGGGAGTTGTCATCGGAAATAAGTCCTTATTTAAATCTTTAAATAACCAATACCAGAACTAACCACGAAGTCAATCGAATTATCATTCAACCTCTTAAACGAAGATTCTATTAGTGAATAGCAATTATTGCAAGTCGCAGAAATTATGCGCAATTGGAAAGTTCTTTCCGATTTAATTTTTCTTCGCGTCGCGTTTAATTAGTTTTAAGTGTCTTTTCGAGTTTTTTGATTCAAAGGCATCTTACAGAACTTTGTAAGAAATTAATGTTATTCTCAGATTTCAAAAGGCAGAAGTGCGTCCTCGATCTGTTTCCCTATTCGTTAAGCGTCAATAAAGTTTATGTGCGAACTAAAAAAATCGAAAATCTATTCGGAATTAGTTACGGAATTCGCATGTCGAGAAACGTACATAATTGCTTCAAGTATTATGTAAACTTATAATATAATTTAGTAATAATAATGTAATGTAGTATAATGTAAATTGTGATTTTCATATATAATCTCAGAAAGGGGCGAATCACGTTCCTAGTCAAAATCAAAAATCATTTATTTATATAGGTAACACAATGTAAGGAGCTGCAACAATAACACCATGTTCCATATATGACATCTTAAATAATAATAAAATAAATTAAAAACAAAGAATTGTCTCAGATTGACAAAGATCCTCTATCAGCAGGAGGCATGGTGATATACGAGCACGCACTTACATTCTCGTGAGAACAACACGCAAATACATAGTCGAAATAACTAAAAATCACCGCATACACGAATTCAAGTACGACCAGTCACCAGTCCACCAGTCCCTGTTACAACCTCTAAGAGTGCGTTGCATTGAGTCAGAAAAAGTGTTGCGACGAAAGGGTCAAAACATTGTCCATTGCATCTTAATTATAAAGGCTCATAGTTCGGTAACATATGTAATAATTCCTTTTACTATATTTTCACATTATTCATGTGCCCTAGTGAAAATCGCCTTTAACGTATCCCTTATGTTTCTCTAATTAAACGCTAAGCAGAACATTTGAAGTTGTTTTCATCATTGAACGGAAAAAAATTCGCGACAACCTGTTAGGTCTGGGCCTCTTCTGGGACATTTCTGTAATCACTTTAACCATTGATTATTTTAATAAATTTTGCAAACCCCAAAACATTGTTGAAAAAACAAAGTGTATGTGAAGAGTTTGTTTATTTGGGCTTAATGGTAACTAGGGATAATAATCCCAGAGATCAGTGGACCATTATAATAGCAAATCGCTGCTATTTTGGGCCAAAGTGAATATTTCCGATCGCGACTTCTCAGAAAGAATACCAAGCTTGTTCTGTAACTTTCCTGCAACCAGTGCTCACTTATGATTTTGAAACCTGGGCTGGTAAAAAGCTTTCTCTCCATATTTTCGAGCGAAAGATTTTTGACCCTGTTTCGCATATTAGCTTAAATGACGAACTTTGTGGCATCCTTGACGCCAACATCGTCCAAATCATATCTTATGTAATTTAATACATTTTTTTTTCTTCACTCACAGTGGTTGCCTGGAAGACATTGCTCGACAGCGATTAGGCCGCCAGTTGCCCTCTTTTTGATTTAATTATGTACAATTTTTTATTTTCTGTAGTGTAACGAAGTTCTGATAAATAAATAAAATGTCACAGGCTTAAATGGTTGGGACACGTGCACCGAATTATGAACAGAACCCCAAGGTGCTCCTACCTTTCACCTGGCGGCAAGAGATACCCGGTAGGCCGAGGCTGCGTTGGTGGAATGGAGTGGTGAAGTCCCTTAAAATAATAGGTGTTCGAAGTTGGATAAGAAGCATGAGATAGATTGGGATGGCGAAATGTACTTGCGAAGTCTAAGTCCAACAGCCCCTTCAGATGATGATGACACTCAAAACATTACATACGCTGCTTTAAAGCTCAGTATCAACAAGTAGGACTAAGAAGTACCTTAATAATTTTAATTCCAAAAGGCAGCCTAGAGTTTCATCCGATCTGCAGCTACTTTAAAAGACTTCGTAGGAACGCCAAAGTTTTATATTAATTTAATTAGACCTGCTTAGTGACGTCCAGCCGAGGAATTTGAATGGCGAGAACGGAATTATTTCCATAGATTAAAAGTCAAATTTAGAAGCACGAAAGTTGACGTTTTTAAAATTAGAATTTTATTTTATGACTTCAACCTTTTTAGACGTATGCTTCACCGTACGAGCAAATAATAATCGATTACATATACAAATACTATTGGGATATATTCAATTTCCCGACGTTATCCACAAACACCAAGTCAAGTACGTTTTTTTTTAGATTTTATCATATTTTATTTGCACCGGCAATTGACCCGTAAACCTTAAAATACTGGAACCTTCGTAATGAATCATTCTAGATATTGATGAAAAACGCAACATATTTTGTACAGTAGTTTTTGTGTCTCGAACAGACAGAAAGTCAAGGCAGAGGACTGGTTTTTATATATATTACAAAAATTACACACGTCTCTCGTCGTTAAGGCAGCGTTCGTAAGACCTTTTAAGGTTTTCGGTTGACCGTTTTCCTACGACTAACTTTGCAAATCCTACTACCACGGATTTTTTTTAACATGTCTTTCTATTGGTAAAAGAATTTTCAAAGTACATACACAGATTACTGTCTACAACATCACAATTTTACTTCTTTAATATTACGTAACAAATATATTTTATTTACAATGTTATTAATATAAAGGACTAAATAATAGAAGTTTTTAGGTGAGCTTACTCAAGGGGTTTAGTATTACTAAACCCGTTGAATTTTATACGTCGTTATTATCAGTGTGGCTTTATTCTTCGTACTCATTAATGTACTTAACAAATTACGCTTTTATTTCATAATACGGGCTCAATTTGTAAAATGCTAATTTTCATGAAAATTTTATAACTCCGGGAATAACACAAAATGTTTACGGCCATACTTTAAACTTCTTAATTCCATAAAGATAATCTAACAATTAATATTTTAAAAGCAGTGTTACTTAAGTAATTAACCGCATCCTGAATCTAAATCCGCGTATTCGAGCCCTGGTTTTTACCTATTTAAAATACTAAATAATAAAGATATATTCAAGAACATCAATTTTAAAATGTTGATTTTAAATATTAAATGATAACTCTCACTTCTGGAAGTCATTCATACTGGAATTGGAATACTTTGACAAACTTCAAAAACAATAAGGATTAACATATTAAAACGTATTAACCAAAAGGAAACCCTTATAAGGAGATAACTGTATGAACAAAGAGAAGAGGTGAGAGCAAAAGCCGCTTTAGACGGCTCAGAATGATGGCTAGTGATTTAATTTTACCAAAGGTAAAACAGTACGTTTATTTGTAAGTAATTTTCGTATACTACACTGCACCAATGTAGTTTCTGTGTTTCTTGGTAATTAATAAAATTAATTTTGATTTTTGAAGTGAAACTTCTTTTGTCGGCGTTGTAAAAAAATTACCGTTTCATTTTTCCGTTTCGAGCCATCATTTATTTGTCCCTACCACGGTTGATTCGATTCGAAGCCCTTAATAACACAATATATAATAACGATAACAATGATAGTAATCATTATATTACATTAATCAAACTCTGTAATAATCTTAGTAGTAATAAGGTAAAATGAAATAATTGTATTATTTGTATTCATGTCTATGATAATAAAAGTTGCATGTAGTAGATCATTTTTCGAAAAATAAGGTCATAAAGAAATTTCACTTCTTACGTGTGTGTAAAATGTTTGAGTGTACTAGTGGTACACACAAAACATTTTTTTTTCGTCACTAGCCCCATGGTTTGATTGGGCTGTAGGCTGTATCGAAATTATTCCAATTTTATTCGTTCTCTACGTGGTATTAGTTATGCAACATGGGGCAAACGTGCAAGTGCCGTAAGTTGTCGGCCTTTAAATATAAGTTTTATCTTAGTAGAAACATTAAAAAGGGGACAGAATATATGAGTACAATATTGAAAATAATTACGCAGTAATAGATGTTACTATAATAACATTTTATCTAGCCTACGAGTATAATCATTAAACAGTATCAAATAATATGAAAACCACACACCTTACAAAAAAAACAAAATCACACACACATACATTATTTTATTTTAAGGACTCATATAACATATTTATTATATTTTATTTTTGTTTATATAAAAATATTATTTAGTCATTAAATGGATCTCCATGGAATGATCCATGTATTTATGAACCTCGGAAGAGTATCTGGTCACACACATCACAGGGACGACCCTGCATCACCAGCGTCAGTATCCTTTAGCTACCACAAAACTTAAAATAATAAATTTACGTGGTAGTGGCTTGACCACGTTTGCTGAAAATCACTGAGAACGAGATATTTTCTAGTGGCATATTATTATGTATGGGTTGTCTAAGATAATCCGGTTGAAAATATTGCTAATTCTTTATCGAAATAGAATCATCCAATAAATCAGACCTTAAGCGTTTTTCACATCGACACACAAATACAACAAAGCATACCTGGCTCATAGTTTTAAAATTTTCCTGCGGATGAAAAGCGGCCCATCCCTATATAAATCGTAGGAAAATGAAAATACCGTCATTTTCCATTCAGTTAATAGCGTCCCGACAATGCACGGATTTATGCTGACCTATTTAAATTTATTGTTTGTTTGACGAATATTTTTCGGGAAAAATTTATTTGAAATTTGAGTACGAATGTATTTACAGCCATCCTTTTTTATGTTAATTTCCAGTGATCAGCCTCTGGCAATTTATGCGTTTTGTTTTGCAATGATTTTTTCACTTGATGGGTGAAACTGATTCGCTAGAAATAAATGTTCAAAGGACTGGTTTAAACTTATGATTTTTAAAAGTCAAAGTCAAAAATCATTTATTCATATAGCTAACACAATGTAGTGTACATTGTATGAACGTCAATAAAAAATAAACATACATTAAATACTTCTAATTTTACATTTACTGCCAGTTCTGAAATCAAGGGCGTAGAACGGAAGAGAAGAACTGGCAATAAACTCTCCGCCACTCTTTTAATTCGACAAGTTTATTTTGTATTACACAACGTTTGCAAGGAGCTGCAACCCGCAATAGAAAAATTAGCCTAATGCTTTTTATTTATCGATTTAAAAGTGTGAGGGAATCAACTATGGATATCCAGACCTCGCTTATCAGAATGCTCAATGAAGACATAGGTGAGTTTTGATAAAACGTGATCTTCTAAAAGGGTAAATAGGTGATAGGATTTATTCATGCCATTGTATATATAACAACACTTACAGATGGGAAACAAAATCTCGTAACTTAAAATTACTTATAATATTTATTTAGGCTCCGACTGGGTATGGAACTTGCAAGATCAAGTCAATTTTAGATATGACTAAATACTTACTAACTACTAACTGACGTGAGGCTTATCTTAAATTATCGTGATTTCTGTGTCTTTTTACTTTCTATTTTTAATGTATCATCTTTTTAGTTTAGTTTTTTTTGTTCTTGTTTAGTTTTGTCTTAATAAATGTGTATAACATGTATTTTTGCACTACTTGCCTATCTTATGTAATTTAATACATATTTATTTTTTCTTTACTCACAGTGGTTGCCTGGAAGAGATCGCTCTTAAGCGATAAGGCCGCCAGTTATCCTCCTTTTGATTTAATTATAATCAATTTTTTTATTGCAGTGTAACGAAGTGTAAATAAATACTGTATGCAATTGATAAAAGATTGTGCTGCGAAAATGGCTTTACATAAACACATAATGAAAGCAACAGGATTTATAATTAGCACCTAGTTTTGCTTACCATAAAATATAAAAACTAAGTTGACTGATAAAGTTGCCTTTTAACATCACTCGAACACAAAATGCATACGATATCAAAAGCTTCAGTGGACAGGCTTTATGCGCACTTTGACTCCTATCATGTCAGTATAAATTATTAATCTCCTCGAATGTGATGGAAAAAACAAATACAATATTTACAAACGTATAATATACAGGAGAATAGTTGGAGGGCCTAATTCGGTGCTTAACCAAAATCGGCTTAATCTTTTGCGTAATTTTGAATTCGCAAGCGCCTTAAAATAATTTAGGCTATTGGGTTTCCACAGTTAAGAATGACCAAATCTTTAAGATCTTTCAATATAGTTTTTGGTAATCGGTACGAAACCGTGGTGGACGCTGTACGTACATTAATTCTTAATATTCGTAATTATACATTTGAGAGATTTGTGCAACGGAATCTTGTTTTCGGAGGCCAAGACATATTTTCTGTCTCAGAGCCCGCGACACTTGCAGCCTGTTTCAAAAATACTCTATACCATTAAATCTGAATGAAAATGTATATCAATGATTAAGTTGCACATCAGGTTCTTACATTCGTTCAATAACGCTACACCCTATTATGGGATTTGGCCTTAGATGCTTGCTTGTGTTCCGCTGGTTATTACAGAAGAATGCAAGAAAAATAAGTTCTACGTATACCGTTTACTATAAATGTAAACACGTGTATTGTTAAAATTATAAATATCATATAAATTCTTATCACCTCCGTAACCCAAATGAGCTATCGTTTAAACAAATTACGTAACTCGTTAAAGAAGAAATTACGTAAAATAATGATAGTCGGCAAACAAGAAGGGCGATAATTGCTTGAACTCTGGCCTCCATTAAAATGGTCTTCGGTGTAATTAAGAAGAAAAATTGTTGTCGCTTATTTCTTAAGCCACGGGCGCTCGGTACATTGGAAGTTAATTACGAAGGAACACACGGAAGTAACTCGATCGATAAATACAGCGTAGTTAAGGTTGAATCGACGTTTGAAATAATTTGCAGACAAATCCAACTTAATTTAAGTAGTTTAACCAAATTTACCAGTTACCGTAACTAAAGTATATGTCTCGTTTGATCACAGCGTAGACACAATTTAACAGAAAGGGACAAAAGTGTGCAATTCCTCTAAAAAAAGGATGTCTCTTTAGTAATATGTATCTTTTTCCAAACACATCAATTTTCGTCAAGGAAGTTTTGTTCGCCTTTCTGGAATTAGGGTTTACGATTTTGGCGTACTAAAATCGTAGTTTCGTAAGTATCGAATATGAATCTAACTGTGGAGTTGGATAGATAGAGATAGAGGTACCCGTAAAGGTAAGATTACGTGACTATAGGTCTCCCGTAGGTCAAAAAAATGTTTGATGGTGATGGATTTTGTCAAATAGGCGGTTTATCAACCGAAAGTGTTCATGGGCGACGGAATAATACCAGTCTAGAATTTAGCTTATAACATGTGTCTAGTCCCAAATAAGTCAATAAGTCAAATGTGAAATGTGAGAGAAATCAACAAAGCCTTATTTGCCCGAACGTTTCACGTCTCATTTAACACAAATCTCCAACTGTGTCTATTGAAGTAGATTCCGTTCGTGGATTATATTTAACAATAAAATCTCGTTTTACTGTGTACTAAATATATATTATTTTATTATCATCATCATCAGCCTCTTTTTAGTCCATTCTGGAGATCGGTCTCCTCAATCTTCCTCCTTGACGATGTCGTCAGTTCACCTCGTCGGTGAGCAGCCGCGCGATTTGTTGTTCTGCCGAGGTCTTCATTCAAGGAGCCTGCAGCTCCATCGGTTCTTGCGCCTATATGGCCTGCCTACCGCCACTTAGATGTTGCGACAGCCGACGTTCGTCACCGGTTTCACGGATGGCGTTATTTTTTACGCGATCGCGAAGGGAGATGCCAAGCATCTCACGCTCCATCGCCCGATGCGCGACTCTCAGGATTTCTTTCAGTCATGCCTTGTAACGGCTATAGTTTGGCTCCATTAGTAAGACATGCAGAATGAAATACTTTAGAAATACCTTTTGTTTTGAGTCCTATAGAAAGGGGTTATTTCTCCATTTAATTATATACAGCCCTAAATGCTAGAATATAGTATTAGAAAAGATTGCAAGCAAAAATATCTCTGTTTTTCACGTATATTATTTATAATACTATAGTCGACGACATAGTGTAATTAGATGGACAATACGTAATGGTCTTGTTAAGTACTGCTGGATCGACAATGTGGAGAAGGACCTGCTGCACCTGAAAGCCAGTAATTGGCGAAAGGTGGTACAGGAGCCCGTGTTGGAAGATTTCCATTTGGCCAAGACAGTTTTGGGCCGCAGAGCCAGCGGAGTGAATTATACGTCTTAATTACAAGAAATGTCTCTCGGGAAATGAAATAATAGTTAAATACTACATTTAAATAGTCCTGTTCCTGCCACTACCTAAATATTGCTAAATACTCAACTCTCAGTCAGGCAGGGGAAGTTCGATTCACATCTATGCTTTAATGTAGGAAAATACTTTTTTTTGTATTCCACAGATTATACTAATCCCAAAGCGACACCACAGATTCCAGTCCAGTAAAACCACTAAACAATTAAATGTATACAGCGTCCAACGCGTTGCTGACCACAAATTAGGCTAATTAATTTAAAATTACATTAATCTTATTCATTATTGAATAGCTTAACATAGCTTTGGTTGATAAAATAAATTTTTGGGCAGAAAAGTAATTTTACATATGGATCGAGATAAAATTATGTTTCAAAATATGTACGTAGTTAGTCAGTTCTCAACACAGACTTGAAATACGGTTTGGAAGACGAATACCTACTTCGGACGAATACCTAAGTTATTTACGGTGGAAGTGCCCACGTTATGGCAGCAAAAGTTAATTTTAACCTCGTTTTACAGTTGCCGCTAAAGTGGTAAATAATTTTTATTTGAATAAATGCATAACGTATGCACGGTATCCTCTCGTGAAGCAAAGAAAATATAAAGTAATCAGTGAATCCATCATTTTTCTTACCACGACATCATACGCCGATCTTAACTCCGTCGATATTCCAGCTATTTCGGAGTTGAGAGACTAGAGATGATGGGAAGCGGTGTGATGGGATGTCTATATCCCTTGGAGTTTGGGACGGGTTTTGGTATGGGACACTACTTGTGGATGTTAGCCCAGTCTCACCTCCCTCGGCAAGCACAAACACTGGCCGCAGAGCAGGAAGAAAACAATAAAAGGAAAAATTATTCCTTCTCTTTAACCTTTAACTTTGTTCCCTTTGGAGTAGATACTATTGGATCGTTGGCTTAAAGTGCACAAGCGCTAACTAAAGATTAAAGTTGGAGCCTGGTAGATAGTACGGTGACCCCAGAGCTACTGCTTTCCTCGCTCAACAAATAAGTATTGCACAAACAGCGAAGAAATGCTGCCAGCATTAAAGGTACACTGCTCTATGGACCAAACTTTTTATTTTAAATTTTTCTATTTATCTTTTTTTAATTATAATTACTAAAATAGTATTTACAATATTCTTAACCTACATACGTTGAGAATATTACCGTTTCAAGGATTCTTAATTTTTAACATTATTCATTCAGATCCTTGAAATTAAAAAAAAATTGGTAGTATTTGTTATACGTAATTCATACAATAAATATTGTTTCGTGTAAAAAAATTAAATACATAATCCATAATACTGTCCTTACATAAGCCAACGACGCATATAATTCGCACTTTCACGTGTAACTAAACAGTATAATTAGCTATTGAATCAATGTAAAATCAGTGAATTTTAAAATTTATCGTCACGCGAGTTGCCTCAAAATTGCCATCGTTAAATTGGTTGCATGCTGGTATTTACTTACATTACTACATTTACTTAATGTGCAGACATTTCTGAGTTGCCAGCCTTAAAATAAAATAAGTTTGCCAGGAATTGAATCTCCGAGTAATAAGGTAATACGCGGTAGCGGATTAGAATTAACTCTCAGAAGAACTAAAAGTTTCTTCTTGGGAATAACTTTTTATATTATGTACCAAGTCACAAAGGCGTACCAGGTCTTTGTGCATTGTTGTAAACTGTAAAGAGTGTTCTAATTGTAAATAACATTTAGAAATCTATGGTCATACGTTCGTCGTTCCGCAATTGAGCGTTTCTTAAGGCAGTATTTTGGCCGCGCACCACCACGATGTGAACCCAGCGGTGCACTGAAGTATTTTCGAACCAATTGGACTTAGGGCCCTTCAAGAAAAGATCGTTCCAGTTCTTAAAATGCCAGCAATGCACTTGCGAGCCTTCTGGGAATGTAAGTCTATAAATTGACATCAGGTGAGCCTCTTACCCGTTTGGCTCCTATTACATTTAAAAAAACTCAAACTTAAGCATTGTATGATAACACTATTTCACGAAATTTTATATATAATATAAATTAGCAGGTATATTGTCATCTAAATTAAAAACGTAAGTAACTACTTATAGTCCTTACATATGAAATTGGCGTATCTCGTACTGGCCACTTTAATCACGATGTTCTCCTCTCTGGAATTCTAAATTCAAATTTGTACAGATATTTACTCATGCATTTGTGCTTCGATGACCGCAATTCATTTGTTTTTTCTTCTGTGTTTTTCTGATGCGTCACTCATTTTACAAAATGGAAAACTTAAAGTATCGCATTATTTACGAGTACGAGGTCCGCGGTGGCACTAGTGCTGCGGAAACGACTCGAAGGGTGAATGATGTGTATGGCGGTCATGTTGCAAAAGAAAACACAGTTCGTTTATGGTTCCAACGTTTTCGTTCTGGAAATTTCAACCTGCAGAACAAGCTACGTGGACGGCCTGAGACCCAAGTTGATAATGAAGTATTGAAGGCTATTGTGGAAGCGGATCCATCGCAAACCACGTCCGAGTTAGCTGCAGGCTGCGGTGTAAGTGATAAAACTGTTTTAATTCACTTGAAGCAAATTTGGAAGATTAAAAAGCTTGAAAGGTGCGTATCTCACGAATTGACTGAAGCAAACCGGCAAACGCGCGTCGACTGCTGCGTTACATTACTGAACCGGCACAATAATGAAGGTATTTTAAACCGAATCATTACCTGTGATGAAAAATGGATTCTTTACGATAATCGGAAGCGCTCAGCGTAATGGTCAATCCGCGCAATCCTGGCCAGCCAGCCAAATCCTGCCCCAAGCGAAAATAACCCCAAACAAAGTTACTTGCAAGCATTTGGTGGACTAGTGCCGGTATTGTTCATTGCAGTTTTCTCAAATCTGGCTAAAGACTATTACGGCTGATGTCTATTGTCAGCATTTACAAACCATGATGGAAAGCTAGCGGCTAAACAACCTAGGCTGGTCAATCGCTCGACGCCACTGCTACTTTACGACAACGCTAGACCACACACTGCACAACAGACGGCTACCAAATTAGAAGAGCTTTAATTGGAATGTCTAAGACATCCTCCGTACTGCCCAGACTTTGCTCCAGCAGATTACCATTTTTTTTCGAAATTTAGACAACTTCTTGCAAGGGAAAAAATTTAACTCTGATGGGGCAGTCCAAATCGCACTCACAGATTTTATTGATTCCCGTCCAACTGTTTTTTTAGTAAAAGGATCAATGAAGTACCTATGAGATGGCAAAAGTGCATAGAAAACAATGGTTCATACTTTGATTAATTAAATATATTATATTTCAAATATTCGACTTTTTGTTCCTCCCATACAAAACGACAATTTCATATGTAAGGACCTAATATAAATAAGGTCAATGTTATTAATATCGTACAAACGGTTTAATTAAAATCTATTGCCTTAGAGTTCGTACGAAACTCTCAACAATATGCTGTTGAAGAGTTCTAACTAACTTTGGTCATATCATCTGGTTCGCAACGGACCAGATACCCTGGACGAGATGGTTGTCGTCGGTAACAGCTGCGCTATGGGAAGCTACAGACCGAACATAGTGGAGAGATCGTACTGGCTGGGCAGCAGGAACCTTACAGCGACGAAGAATAGGACTGAGAAGGAAAATGCCTTAGAAACTTTTAACGCGCGCCCTCGTATGGCAAAATACATACACGCACATACATTTCTGACATACGGCAGTCACACTTAGAGATACGGGAACCACATAAAAAATAAATCAATGGCGCTACAACCTTTTTAGGTCTGGGCCTCATCTGTTTCATGATCATTTGTTAATCGAATATACGTAAGTTGGTGATCAGCCTTCTGTGCCTTACGCACGCCGTCGAATTTTTGGGTCTAAGGCAAGCCGGTTTCCTCAAGATGTTTTCCGTCACCGTTCGAGCTTATGTTTAATGCGCATATAGAAAGAAAATCCATTGGTGCACATCCGGGGATCGAACCTACGACCTCAGGGATGAGAGTTGCACGCTGAACCCACTAGGCCAACGCAGCTCTATGGGAACCACATACTCTTTCATTTTACTTGGGCTATTTGTATAAATGATCGTAAATACTAACGTACTAATTATAACAAATGAAATTACCCAGAATAATGTAATTGGAAAACGGGTTTAAGGGCCAGCGTTAGATTTCAAAGGAAAACTTTGGGTTCGTTAGAAATTGGGCCCGACACAGGTGGAGTTTGTTATTGCGAAGTTCTTCGCGTTGGGGAAGCTTCGGAAGCTTTCATTGTTGAAATTAGGGAATAAAAAGCTCGAACAATGATCCTTAAAGTTGAAGAATGTGCTTATGTGTTTGGATTTTCATTAAGTTCGCTAATCAATTTCATCTTATAGGCCAAATAAATTGAGCGAAGCTCGTGTTAGTAGAATTCTGGAAATTATACCAAATATTCGCTCACAAACTTGTGAGATTTGTGCTCAAATTGTTATATGTGATATCGAAATCTGTTTCTTTATACGTACTATGTCATAACATAAAAATAAATACAGAACTAGAATGAATAAGTCTCTATCTGTCATTATGTTGACGCTGTGGTGAAAAGAAAACAGACAAGTACATTAGTTGAAACAGTGCAATTGACTGTTTTATGAATACTACACAAAACAGTGTTCACTGAATTCACTTTAGGTCTTTGAGTGATTTATTTATTAAAAAATACATTCAAAATTCAGTTAAATTGAAGTGTCATTTTATATTAGTTTTAATAACAGATCAGCTATAAAATAATATCAATTCGTTTCAATTTAAATCATCAAGTTTAAAAGTTTTATAAAAATGTTATTTGTTATTATTAATTATATATAAAAAGTACGTAATATACTAATACGCCTAGGGACATTTTCTCTTGCTAAGTAAACAAACACAAGGTTGGGAAACTAATTTTGAACAAGTAATTGAAACCAAATGGAAAAGCCTCGACCCAACCAAAAGAGCTCGAAAAACTAAAATTCATTATCACACAGCTGTAGTATGTTCTATAATGTAATGTATACTGAAAGCCTCTTAATGCTCCTATAAAATTAACAAAGCCATGCCATGCCATTAAATCTTTCTTTTTGATATGGGAAAACCACAATGGTTTTAATTCAAAACTTTCCCCTTTCACATGATCTAGTATATGTAACATGATACCTTATCTTTAACAGTTCTAAGATCCCTTAGGTATTTTGTGTTCGAGACATTTCCATTGCAGCGATAGCGATGTATTGTCTCAATTGCTTTACTGAAGAGTAAGAGAGATGTACTATAATCGATTAGACGTGTGTCCCTACGAAAACATATGGGTAAGCACTTTGACGGTACATCAAAAACTTTTTTAGTATGTGGGTAGGTAATAAAACAGAACTCGCTTCTTAACTTTTACATAGTTCAGAACCAGGAGATTGTTCAATGTGAAAACACGATATTTTAGAACTGATATCTATAAATATTTTCTAAACACCCAATTATTACAAGTATAATTTTCAGCTCGAAATTCAAATCTATGTTTTTTTTTTATAGAACAGGGGGCAAACTGGCAGGAGGCTCACCTGATGTTAAATGATATCACCGCCCATGGACACTCTCAATGCCAGAGGGCTCGCGAGTGCGTTGCCAGCCTTTTAAGAATTGGTACGGTCTTTTCTTAAAGGTTTTCTTAAGTCGATATCTTTTAGATACTACATAATATCACTTCTCAACTTAGAACAGCCCATACTATGAACTTCCAATAGCAGCAGCGATAACGATGCTTACGTTTTTATATGCAAGTATATAGTTTTCTTAATATCCGTGGATTGATATTGACATCATCCTAGATCAGATGCTAAGACACTTTAATACGAACAACATATTACATGACCGTCAGTTCGGCTTTACAAAGGGTAGGTCTACTACTGACGCAAGTGCAAGATTGATTACCCAAATCTTAGACGCCTGGGAGGACTCGCGGGATGCCGTAGGCATTTTCTGCGACCTATCCAAGGCATTTGACTGCGTTGACCACGATACTCTCATTTGTAAGTTGAGCCACTATGGTATTCGTGGTAAAGCTCTCGCGCTTGTCCTTTCCTATCTTTCAAACAGACAGCAAAAAGTAGAAATTAGTGGTTCGAGATCATCTGGATCAATAGTGAAAATGGGCGTGCCGCAGGGTTCTGTTACGCAGAAATCGCTTGGGATCTTTTTAAAAAAAAGATCATAATAATTTCCACATAAGTATATTAACACAGAATACAATTTACAAAGAAAATAGAATATAGAATATTAGCACGTCCGCTCGTATTAGAGTTAGGAGAAAGACTGATTTGATGGGAATGTAAGGTTGTTGATGCATGGGAAGAAATGATGACGAGGATATAGCACAGGGTATGTCAGCAATATAAGATGCATAGAGGAGTTGTAACAACCCCCCGACTAAGAGTAAACTTATACCCTGAAGGGGATAGTTTACGAGAGTTAGGAAAAGGTATTTAATTTTTTCTTATGCGAAGTGATGGGGGAGCAGGACTTCGTCTTTCAACATCATCTGGAACGGAATTAGAGACAGGATCTAGAGCGGATGCATTCTTTTGCTTAAATGGGAATCTCCTGTAAACACTAGTACATTTGCATATTTTAAATATAATGTAACTTAAAATTAAGATTACTACAACAATTAAAATTATATTATAAGAGTTTTCATATAGGACAATATTTGGCTTATTTACTAACTTATCTAAATCTTTGAAGACATTTTGTTTTCCATAGATAATTGAATCTAGATCTATATTCTTTAGATGAACAGTGGGTAATTGAGTACTTATATTTGAATAACTATCTATATTACAACAAGAGTCATTTAGTATGGCTAGTCTTTTTTCTAAGGGCTTAAGTATAATAACTGGATAATCCTTTGCTATGAGTTTGGAGTCTTTACAGTATGCAACACTACCAGCAGGTAAGTGTAAAATTCCACTTCCACTTATTTCTAATTCTACAGTTTGTGTGAAATTGTATATTACGCTTAATTTAGCTTTTTCAGACAATACAAATAACCATCTATTCTGTTGTAAGGGTTGCCAAATTTCAAAATGACCATGGAAGAATTTCGTTTTACACGTTTCGGGAATAGAGGTAAGTGCTTTAGTAATTATATCTGTTTCGCAGATAGGAGTTACGGAAGAAGAGCGTGATATGACGTCATCGCAGATATAAGTATTTCTATTGATTATTTTACATTTTTGGAGTTCATCTACTCTACAATAAAGAGATTTATCATTACTCAGGCCAATGTACTCAGAGGATGGTATAATAGTAGAATAAGAGGTAGGGTTTTCCACATTATGCGGTGTTGGATATGGTAAGTTATGATATAGTAGGAAATCGATGGGATTCAGTAATGGAATATGAAGGACAAAAACTAACTCGTTCTTTGTCATGTATCCCGATATTGTAGAGATATTTAAGATAGTATGAATATTTTCAAGACTGAGTAGGGTTGGAAGTTTTTTAGTTGGTGGAATAAAACGATAATTATTGATCAACTCTGTATAGAGTTCTTTAGGAGTTAATATTCCGGGATGTAGTGCGTTGGATTTACTAAACATAATTGATTCCACCAGATCTTGTATTTTGAAAGATATAGTCAAGAGATTATTTCCTATCATTGATACCAGTTCTAGGACACGAGAGTGAATTTTTAATTCACGAGATTCAATCGTAATGTTTTCAACGGCCGTACGGAGAGCACTTAGTGCGTCTGAAATTTCGCGTTGATTTGATTCTACGATATTAATCGATTTATTGAATGTCTTTAAGGCTGATGTCGTAACTATAATATTTTCTTTTACAAACGAAGCTATTTTCTTTTCATCTGATTGAATTTCTCTAACTGCGCCATCATAGCGTATGGCATCTTCTTCGTCCATAGTGCCAAATAACTTCTTAGAGATAGTACCTATGACACCTACTAAGGCACTCCTTTTCGTTGAGTGATGTGAGGCCAGATTTGGTATAGCTTCGCTATAGCGAGTCATATCCTCATATTGAATTATTACAGGCTGAAATAGATTTTTACATTCTAAAGGATTAAACACTAAACTCTCTTCACAAATTAATTTAGAATAACTTATACTACGTTGTAAATTTATTAAGTGAGGTTTTATATATGAGACATCTATAGGGACTACGACACTTAAATAACTATCAATTTGATTCAGGGAGCCTATAGGATCGAAGTAAATTCCGGGGCTATTAACCATCTGTTCGATGAATTGTTGAGCCATGGAGGAATTGCTGAAAGAGGAATAGAAGATATTAGACTAACTTATCAGAGGCTTATTGAGTTAAGGGCTTATAATAATTTAAGGAGTTAATAATTAGATTTAGTGTTTACTGGTCTGGTGAACTGGACCTAGATGCGAGCTTAACCTCGTCGTAATGATGAGTAACATGGCGTCGGTTTATAAGCAAGGTGAGACTATTTCGTCCATTAATCTTTACTACTTTGTATGGTCCCTTCCATAAGGGTGACAGAGCCTTTCGTAGGCGCACGTGGTTTTTAAGGTAAACGTAGTCGCCTACTTGATATCTAACTGGCCGTGAATGGTTATCGTAATAACCTTTAGACCTTTCCTTAGATCTAATGATGTTTTCGGTTGCCCTTTCCCTAGATAATTTAAGTCTATGATGAAGGAATTTTATATATTCAGGGTAAGTTACATCGGGTGGTTGTTCATAGACGGAGTCAGGGATATAAGCCTTATGGCCAAAGAGGAGTTCATAGGGAGTAAAGTTAGTAGATGCGTGGACAGACGTGTTATATGATAGCATGGCAGTAAAAACATATTTATGCCAATTTGTGTGATTATCATTTACATAGGATTTCAAATATTCTTTGAGCGTTGAATGACTCCTTTCTAGAGCACCTTGAGTTTGTGGGTGATAAGGTGAAGACCAAATTTGTTTTATTTTAAGGAATTCGCATGTTTTCTTAAATAATTCCGCAGTGAAGTTGGTGCCTTGATCCGTCAAAATCATCCTGGGTATACCGAATAGTGATATAAAATGGACAAGGCATTCGAATGTGTCTTCAGAAGTGGCGTTAGCAATGGGATACGCGAAAGAGAATTTAGTAAGGTCGTCCTGCATGGTAAGGATGTATTTAAGAGATTGGAGACCGGCCTCGGGCAGAGGGCCAACTAGATCCATACCAATACGCTCAAAAGGTCTTGTAGAAGTAGTCGTTATTTGCATGGGTGCTCGATTCGTCTGTCTAAGGGCTTTATTACTTTGACACAGTGAACAATTCTTTATATAGGTTTCCACATCTGAACGCATGTTTTTCCAATAATATTTTTCTTTTATTCTATTCAACATGCGTGCAGTACCAAGATGACCCGCTATGGGTATATCATGGTTGTCGTGTAATACTTTACGAATTTCCGAAGGTGAAGGATATATGAGGCGGTCGTGGTATATCTTAATTTCTATGTTGGTATTTGTAAAAATATAGGAGAACATATTGTAAATTCTGGACCAGGTGTGTTTATCAAAGCTATTACGAAAGTCAGTATAGGCTACTTGAATGTCGTGATCTGTGGAAGATGTAGTTGAAAGGGATAGTATAAACCTAGTATATAGAAGGCTTTTAAAGATTTCCTCGTAAGTACAGCTATCAAAATGGTAGACTTTAGTGAAAAGAAAGTAGATATATTTTCCGTTAAGTTCAAAAGAAAGACAAGTATATAGTGTTCTCTCCCTTTGTAGAATTTCAGAGGGATCTTGGATTTCACTCAAAATTTGTTCAATATATGGATTCGATTCATCGAGGTCTATTGAGGTGGGTATAATAATATGTTTACAACTAGTTTTGAGAATGTTGTCGTTATATTCTTGTATTTTAGCATTACTACTAAACGATTTATTAGATATTGTTTTCAAAAAGTTGGAATAACTTTCGTTATTGAGAGCGAATGACGCAGGAATGGGTGAAGATGGATTTGGGATTTCTTCGGGATTCTGAGTAGTTTGTGGATTTAGGGGATCGTCATTTTGAGGTGAATTTTCAGGGTTCAAGAAGTCAGTTAATGGGTCTTCATTATCAAGAAGGTCCACGGATGGTAAGCTGTCAGAGTCAATGGGTATTAGAGGTATTTCGCCAAGATCCTCAAGGGTAATTGGACTGGAAGGCTGACTTTGTCCTGTAGTGGAAGGAATGTGGTCATGATTAGGACTTTGTATCGGGTTTACTGGAAATCGAGAGAGTGCGTCGGCGTTGCTATTTATTTTACCCTTCTTGTACTCGATTTTATAATCAAATTCTTCTAACTTCAGTCGCCATCTGACTAACCGGGAGCCAGGGTCTTTGCAATTAAAAAGCCATTTCAGAGGTCTATGGTCGGTGACGATAGTAAATCTGTGTCCGTATAAATATGGTCTAAAAGTTTTTGTTCCGAATACTATAGCAAGGCATTCCTTTTCTGTTGTTGAATAATTTACCTCTGCTTTATTCAATGTTCTAGAGGAAAAGGCAATAGGTTGATCTTTACCTATTTCGCCTTGGGATAGTATTGCTGATATAGCATAATTCGACGCATCACATGTTAGTACAAATGGGTTCGTGAAGTCTGGGTAAATCAGGATAGGAGCGGAAATTAATTTGTTTTTTAAATCATCAAAGGCTGTTTGTTGTTCTATTGACCAATAGAATAAAACATCTTTCTTCAGCAGAGTAGTTAATGGTTTAGCAATTTTTGAGAAATTTGGAATGAATCGGCGATAATATGAGACAAGTCCTAGAAATGATTTCACATCCTTAGGACACTTCGGTATCGGGAATTTGGAAACAGCTTTTACCTTTTCAGGGTTAGGACTAACCCCGTTTTCACTGATTACATGGCCCAAATATCCGACCTCCCTACGTAGAAATTCACACTTATCCGGTTGTAGTTTCAAATTATGTTCACGTAATTTATGAAAGATCTTAGACAGTTTATCACAGTGGGAATTGAGGTCGTGGGAATAAATAACGATATCGTCTAAATAGACATAGCAATGAATACCCTGTAATCCTGCTAACGCAGTATTCATAAGCCGTTGGAATGTTGCAGGGGCGTTTTTTAGCCCGAATGGCATACGTTTGAATTCAAAGTGGCCCTGAGGGACAGTGAAAGCTGTTTTAGGAGTATCTTTTTCTGTAATGGATATTTGGTGAAAACCAGAACAAAGATCAAGGGTAGTGAAGTATTTACTCTGTCCTAGCTGATCTAAGATCTCATTTATTTGTGGGATTGGGTAACTTTCACCTACCGTTATGTCATTGAGTTTGCGATAGTCTATTACAATGCGCCATTTTGTCTCCCCTGAAGAGTCTAATTTCTTGGGTACGATCCAAATTGGGAATGACCAGGGTGAAGTTGACGGTTTGATGATGTCTTGAGAGAGCATCTTAGAAATCTGTTTGTCCACTTCTTTTTTATGGATCTCCGGGAAGCGGTAAGATTTCACATTTATTGGCTCAGCGGGGTGTGTATTGATTTCGTGCTTAAGGAGGTCAGTGGTTGTCAATTTGTCACCTGGTAAATGAAAGATGTCGAAGTATTGTGAACAAATATCGGTTAAGTAGTTTTTCTCTTCATCATTTAAATGGTCAGTTCTTAATCGGTTCAGTACTTCTTTCCTACGGGAAATTGATGATTTAGCAGAGGTAATATTAGGATCTACCTGGAAGGAACTGGCATGGAGGGGTTGAATTCTAACTTTGATGTCAGAATCTAACGTTATTAGCTCTTCTGATGTATTTACCACAGATATATTAACTCGATTATTATTCTTTACAGAAACAATGCAATTGGCTATTAAAAGAGAATCTGAAAGGTGTTGATCTAGGATTATTCCAACTTTCTGTTCCGGGTTAGAGACAGTGCATTCGATTATTGTCTCACTACGGGGAAATATCTTATACACAGGACGACTGTAATCAATTTTGATAGTGAAGTTCCGGACTTTTAGGATATCAGAATTGTAATCTATAATGCCGTCTAAGTCATTGAGAAAATCGGTACCTATTATCCCGTCATAACCTAAATCTATTTCTTCTACAACATGAAATCGATAAGCGATGTTTGTGTCAATGCCTCCAAATAATTGAAGTTGAAAATGGCCTAAAGTAGGTACGGTTTCGTTGTTAGAATTTATTCCCTTGAGTTGGATTAAATCATCTACAAGAATTGGCATGGACGTGATCGAGTTTTTTTTTATCAAACTTACGCAAGAACCTGTATCGACGAGAAATATAAGCGGTTGTGGATTGACTTGGGTATTGAGACTAACATGAGGTAGGTATCTTTTCTGTGAATTTGTGGTTACCTCATAGACTGGATAATCTCTTTCCGTTATAGGTGACCCTACTTTTGAAGGTATTATTGGAGTAGGACAAGGACTCGGAGTATGTTTCTTATTTTGGATTTGGCCAACAGGTTTTGCACATGAGGATTTAGTAGGTTTCAGAATATTAGTAACATGTTTAGCAGACATGTTGGACGCGGAGGACACAGAAGGATTTTTTCCTTTTGGCTTTGGAACTTTACTAGTTCGAGATTCATTAGACACAGTGGAAGAATTCGTTGCAGAGGATACAGAGGATACAGCGGGTTTCTTACTTAGAAACGATTCGGTGGTTCCCTTTCCGTGAGGGGATACAGAGGATACTGTGGATACAGAGGATACAGTGGATACAGTGGGTTTCTTATTTAGAAACGATTCAGTGGTTCCCGTTCCGCGAGGGGATACGGAGGATACAACAAGTGCATAGGACTTGGCTCTAGATGCAGTGGATACAGAGGAATGGTGGGTGCCGTGATTATGCCAAGACCGATTTTGTTTTAAGACTTTGGGTCTCACAGGGCACCGCTGTGAGTCCCTTATTCGTTTAAATGACCGTCTGTCTCGTCTTGCCCGCGTTCATCATCTGCCAGGTGATGAACCCTATTCTGGTGAGGATATTGAGTTGTACGACTTGTTGCGGGGCGTTGGAAGTTGTTGTTGCTACTACTGGCGCTAGCACGGTTGAAGTTATTACGACTGCGATTGTTATTATATTCGCGTTTTTTGCAATTTTCGATTACGTGTCCCGGAAACTTACAGTACCGACATATGGGAGCCGGCTGTTTGTTCAAATTATGTATAGGGCGTCCTTCCCGCACAGGATAGGGTTTAGGATTTTGTTTATTGGTCTGAGAGGCTTTGGTTTCTAGTAACATTTGCATCTTTTCCTCTGAAATTGCCTGGTTAGTGGCCTCATTAAGGCTTTGTGGGTTTTTCATCCTAACAAAGTTAGAGATTCTAGGGGTAAGGCCCATTATGAAACAGTGTAACGCCAATTCTTCCATAGCGGATATTTTACCAGACAGTTCCACTTTTTTCTTATTAGCTAGCGTGATTTCAGTTAATAATTTATAGAGGCTAGATTCTACTCTCAAGGAGTACTGGCTAACAGATTCGTTAGGAAGTTGTTGGCTCTCTTGTAGATCTAACAATAAATGTGCGTAATGTTTGCGCTCTCCAAACTGGGATTGTAGGAATTGACTCAGTTGTTCCCAGCTTTCAAAGTCTTTAATGGATGCGGCGGTTTCGGCTTTGTTTTCGAGTTGGCATAGTATATAATTTAATAAAAGAGGCTTTTGACTTTGCGAAGCTAACTTAAAAGCATTATCGCAGTTGTTTATAAATGAACATAACTTGTCACGGGATCCATCAAAAGGTTTTATAAACTTCAATAACACACTTGTCTCTAGTTTTTCAGACATACTACTTTCAGACCTTAATTCGACATCTTTTTTTGTGGACATTTTAACGAAATTTAAATAGTATGCAATAAGATAAGTAACAGTATTTAAGAAAAAATTAAATTCTCGAATTAGAGTCCGTTGTTTTGATGTAACTAATACAGTTTTATCTTATTATAAACAATGGCGAGACTGGAACTTCCTTTCGACGCGACTCGAGACAGATAGCAGTAATATAGTTTATTTTATTATAATTAAATCACTTACAGGCTCAGGAACACAGTGATATAGTATGTTACAATTCTAAACATATTTTGGCAATTAGCCGTTTTTCACAAAGCACTGCACTTGAAAACACTTTCACTTCCGCACTTTTGGGTACAGCACTACAAGACCCGTCACAGTGAACCCTACACTTTCGAACTCAAATCTCAGAAATTTGGCTTTTCGCGGATACTTCCACTCGGAGGGTACGCGAGATTTATAAAAATCCCACCGCTGCCACCAATTTGTTACGCAGAAATCGCTTGGGATCTTTTTAAAAAAAAGATCATAATAATTTCCACATAAGTATATTAACACAGAATACAATTTACAAAGAAAATAGAATATAGAATATTAGCACGTCCGCTCGTATTAGAGTTAGGAGAAAGACTGATTTGATGGGAATGTAAGGTTGTTGATGCATGGGAAGAAATGATGACGAGGATATAGCACAGGGTATGTCAGCAATATAAGATGCATAGAGGAGTTGTAACAGTTCCATATTGGGTCCCTTTTTGTTCCTTGTTTATAATAATGATCTCCCGCATATGATGTCTGAGATATCGGAAATTATCTTATTTGCTGATGACACTTCCCTCGTTTTTAAAATCAATAGGAAAGATTCCAGTCCAGTAAACGTCAATGATAGCTTAGTAACTCTATCGAAATGGTTTGCCGCGAATAATTTACTCCTCAATTCTGATAAAACTAAATGTATCAAATTCTCACTGCCTAATGTCACCCCAGTAGGGCTTAACCTAACTCTCGATGGCGACAAACTTGAAGTCATCACTGAAACCGTTTTCCTGGGCATAACCATTGACAGTAAATTACAATGGGGAGCTCACATCGCAGCATTATCAGGTAGACTAAGTTCTGCAGCTTATGCAGTCAGAAAAATAAGACAGCTTACTGACGTTGCTACAGCTAGGCTTGTATATTTTCCTTACTTTCATAGCATAATGTCCTATGGTATTCTACTGTGGGGCGCAGCGGCTGACGTAGATGCCATATTCATTCTCCAGAAAAGGGCAATTCGTGCAATTTACAATCTTGGCCCCCGCGAGTCTCTGAGAGAATTATTTAAAGAAATTAATATACTCACGTTGCCTTCCCTTTACATTCTAGAGAATATCATGTTTGTTCGTAAAAATTTGCATCAATTCACTGTCAAAAGTGTTATTCATTCTATAAATACCAGGAATAAGCATAAAATAGTAGTCCCAAAATACAGATTAACAAAATCGATTAAATCGTTTCTTGGGAATTGTGTCAGATTCTACAACAGGCTACCGAAGTGTGTAACTGATCTTACGACTAAAAAGTTCAAAAACGTCATCAAAGGAATCCTAATTAAAAAAGCGTATTATAAAATCCAAGACTATGTTGACGATAAAGATGTATGGCGCTAATTCATCTTTGCATGTGCGGCTTCCCTGGCAACTTGCGCTGTGCAAGTGTGTGTATCTCATTTTACACTAATAGTAAAAACTCAATTTTCTTTTGCATTGTATAGAATCTCTGTATACCTTGCATTATATAAACTGCTCAGCCGATTATTACTATTGTAACCGAGTCTTTGTAAGCTAAACCATTGTTGAAAAGAGAGTCCATGGAGTTTCTTGCCGGTTCTTCTCCATGAGACCCACTTTTTGGAACCGTGCAACTAGACGTTTCATAAGAGCCTGCAAAGGCCTATTTGAAATAAAAACTTTTGATTTTGATACTTTTTTTACTTAGAGAAATTCTGTTAATACTTAGTAACCAGCTTCATCATAATCAAAGAAACGTCCTCGGCTCCACTGAAGGCATTCCATAGACACTCCACAGAGTGTCTATGGAATGCCTTCATTAAAATGTCAAATGGGATTGGGACCTCTATGAATACTATTGTTTTAAAAAATATGTTGGTAATAGTCCATTGTTGAAAAAAAGAGATCTCTGATGTTACAAGCACGGCTCATAGACACATACTGCCAGACCCTCTACGAAAGCCGCTGCGAGGCTTAAAAATATTTACATCAGCTGGAAAGTAGCGTGTATTATAAAAATAAACTTCCGTATATTTTCAATCGCTGAGAGGCAATGTTTTACGATCTTAAGAGGTAGAGTGATTAATCGTCACTTTGTCGTGTCCTCAACGGCATTGCGAGTGACTTCCGTTAAGAAAACCCATTTTCATAGAAAGTGCTTGTTTATAGAGTTTAAGCGAATTGCATAAAACAGGACGGAAAACTTATTTCCTATAACCGAATCAGTCTAATTTCACTGTTTTTGTTGATAGATTAGTTCTTTAGCTAACACAGTTGCATTTACATATAGTTCAAGTTACGGAAACAAATGTTTTATCTTATGCGACAATTATAGTTACAACAATGACATTATTTATTATATTTTTATAAACTTGACACTAATTAATAAGTTACGAACGTTTTGAAAGCTATGATTATTTTTCTATAATGAATAATAATTATTATTTAGTTACAAGAATATGGTATAAAGCTACAATTACAAAAACAAAAAATAAGTTGTGGTACAATCTAAACTGCGCTTATTCTTACATACTTAAAAGGTAGAATTTTAGATTTTAGTCAATTCTTTTTTATTACTACTTTATTAAAATATAACAATATAAATTTTTAATTAAAATATTTCCCTCAAATTATAATGAATATATATTTTTTTCAAAAGTAGCTTTTTAAATCGAGTTTTGAGTTTAAAAATACGATATATAGATATATAAGATTTACCACTATCCTCTCTCGAACTTGATGAATCTTACCTGAAAATAAAAGAAAAGATTAATACAATTTAGTGCTAAATTCAATCTTAGTACAAATAATTACAGAAACCTACGTCTAAGAAAAAAGTGTACTTTAGAAGGCTGTAACGCAAATGGAAGCCCAGCAAATGTCTAACCACATAAAACTAAGCCTTTGAACTCTCTATTCTATGAACGTTTCTATTTCTTTAAGTCATGGTTGATTGAGGTCTGATTTCCATAAAAAATGGAAATGATAATGGATTAAACAGCCCCAAATTGTTACCCTCAATTTCTTTACTAAGTGACTTAATAATGGCTAATTCTAATTTATTGTATGTGAGTATTTTACAAATAGTTTAGCCTTGTTGGTTGTTATCTAGGCAAATTGTATATTATTCAACGCGGCCTCATTCGTCGTCCTTGTCACTTCAGATATATTTAAATTTACATCTTATATATCTACTCGTATATGTATAACACATAAATGAAAATAAAACAGAACTTATTCTATATTAAATTATGTGATGTAATTCAAATACTTATTAATAATAAATTATTTATATGCCATTAAGGTTTTTATTTATTGTCAATGTCATTGCTGGTGGACATGGACGCCGCGTCCATGCGTCGGGTTGTCTCTCTCCCTAAAATGTGGCGAGGGGGCCGATGGCTGGCTATGCGTGATACTCGTGAACGGGTGCTACTTGTGGTGACTGGTCCTACTTGAATTCGTGTATGATGTTAGTTATTTCGACTATGTATTTGCGTGTTGTTCCCATGAGAATGTAAGTGCGTGCTCCTATTTCACCATGCCTCCTGCTGATAGAGGATCTTTGACAATCTGAGACAAATCTTTGTTTTTAAATTATTTTATTAGTCAAGATGTCATGTGGAACATGGTGTAATGGTGTCAGCTCCTTACAAACGTTGTGTAATACAAAAAAAGAACTAAACGATTAAAAAAATAGTGGCGGAGAGTTTATTGCCAGTTCTTCTCTTCCGTTCTACACCCTTGATTTGAGAACTGGCAGTAAATGTAAAATTAGAAGCATTTAATGTTTATTTCTTTTTTTGACATTCATAAGTTTACATTGTGTTACCTATATGAATAAATGATTATTGACCTTGACATTGACTACAATGGATGAATTACAAAGTACTACAACCCCATTAATCTCGGATTATTTATTAGCTTATTTTCTTTTTACAAATCTTCCTCAGAGTTCAAGGCAAAAATATTAAAAAAACCTCTAATTGGTCCAGCCGTCTTCGACTTCTGCGCTTAAAAAATTTTGGGATTCATTTTTATTTATATAGATGATGTGATCTGTAACTTTCACTAGGGTTTTAGACATGTCGGTTCTCTCGCAATGATATAGGGCACGTCTTCTGACTTCCTCCATAACGAATGCAATTTCAGGCCAAGTATAGTGTTGTAGCGCCACTGCTTTATTATTTTCAGATTGACCGAGTGAAAATCACTAATGAATAGTCAATATACGAGCGTCATGTTTACGGAGCCCATTTAAATTAATGAGGCAAGCCGAGCTGCCCCTCGACGACAAGTGTCAATAAAAATGGCACCAGCATCGCTATATTTTGCTTTGGCAAGCTTTTATTAAACACGAATATTTTTTATTGTAAATCCGAATGTATGATTTACTCAAATAGCAAGAGTCGGCAAGTAGGAGACTGCTGATTCGACTTGCGTATAGTTTGTTACGAAATTTTTTCGTTGGTATAACTTATACGTACGTATAGATCGTATTTGTATGTGTTTCTTAGCCCTTTGTCCCAACGGACCATTATAATCTCTATATATAATAATCCTCGTATCACAATGTTCGTTCCCATACTCCTTCCGAAACGGCACGACCGATTCTTATGATTTTTTTATGCTACTATATATCTCTCAAACCCCTTAATCACTAAGGTCCACCCCCAGTCTTATTTTAGTTTTTGGATAATTTTTTTTACGTTTTTTTTTCCCTGAATTTTCACTCTTCTATCACAATTTTTTTTCTACACTAGAAATTATTTACTTGGCAAAACCACGTTTGCCGGGTCAGCTAAAAATTAATATAAATTTGATTAATGTAATAATAATTTTTAATAAAGTGATAATGTAGTATAAAATAATATATGAATTGACTATGATGATATGATTTATAATTGTAATGTATGTAAAATTCTACCTTTTATTTATGGTAGACAAATTTTCATAATTTCATTATGTGTGGCAGAATATACGAAGTTTCTACATACCAATGTCTTTTGCCATAGTCTTGCAAATAAATTACTAATATTTTAATTATTGTTTATAAATATATTACTTATATAATATTTTATATTTCTTATGTTCGATTTTCGTCTTATGTTATATAACTTTCTTAAACAACAATAAAACGCATATATAGATTACACTAATATCACTACTAAAATACAGGTTAGTGGTGAAAAAATACGTTCAAATTTGGCTTTATCACTTGGGGTTTTTATATCCCGAAGTGATAAAACTAGTTTAAGAACTCAGACAAAATATCATAAAACTCGGTCAAGTCGTTTCGAATGAGTTTGGTACATTATAACACGACAATTTCACTTTATCAGTGAAACTTTTTGTGGATATATATAAGGCCCATAAAGGGTTGTAGCGCCACTGGATTATTAAATCTATACATTACGTATTACAAATGTAAATTCTGAAGACGCTGACGTTCGTAACATCTGGCGCCAAAATATCTTTTATATTAAAGTTGGGCGCAATTGTCTTAAGTATTTGCCTTGTCTTAATAAGGGTATTGTCGTAATATTGTTCGTATAAGTTTAGAACAACCTAAGCAAACTCGTTGTTCATAAACATATCACCGTGCGTACTATATATATTAACTTTACTAATATGACATAGGGAAAAGAGTTGTATTTTGGTATGTTTGTAATTGAGTAAACAAAAATCTACTGTAAACTAATAAAAAAGATACGTGAAGAATATATATTTACAATAGTCTATATTTCTTTCTAAATTATTTAATAAAATAAATGTTTAGCCATGCAAGCCCCGGTGGGGCTGCTTATATCTTAATAATAAGCATTTTAAGTCGAAAATAATTCAAAGGGGTTTACCCGTAAATGTGGATCCGATACAGTACAGATGGGATCGTTCCATTGTGAATACAGAATCTATTTGAAGAAGACCAAATTCATACTTCTATGTAGCGTAATCCACCAGTTCAAGTGGGGACTTGGCAAATAATTCACGGATTACTGTTGAAAGAGAACGCTACGAATGAGAATCATGCGCATTACCTACGAACCAGCGTATCAGTACATATACAAATCTACTATATCTATACCTACATAATAAATGACTACTCACTAACAAAGCGTGAAACGAAACGTGATAATAATCTCGTAATCCAGAACTAGTCCACCATTTTTGCGATTCTTATTTCAAATATTCAAATTCAGAACGGGGACCAGACAGTAGCAATCCACTTTGCAATCCCATTGTCAAACATGACACAAAGAGCCGCGGCGTCAAGTTATGACAGCTGGAGCGCGCTTAACGCATGTTACTGCAATAAAGCCCTCATTCACAAGTCATTGTGGGAGGGCAAATCGATCATTTATTGCAACTTACGGGAGTGTAAATGCACACCGCAACTTTTCAAACTCTGCAGAAAAGTTAAACAGTTTAAACAGTGCTCTGGTAATGGAATTAACTCGACTATTTTGTATTATTTTCCGAAATCTCTGTGTTCTTCTAAAGTTCAACGAAAGATTTTTTATAGTTTTGTATGAGCTTAAAACCATGACGATAAAGAAAAACACAGCAAATACGGTATATTGATTTAGATCTAGAAGATAGTGTAGTCCTTGCTCTGGAAGAACTTAGTGTTCCTGGATAATATTAAGCAGCACCTAATCATCGGAAAAGTTTTAAAACTTGTTTTTAATTAATAAAACATACTTTAATTTTTATATATAAACACGCCAGAAATCGAATTACGTAAATATTTAATCAGCTGATATCGCTGGCAACAGGAATTTCGATTTCTTTGATCAGTGCGCAGGTAAATTTTTTGCGTAATATGTAACGAATAAATAGATTTAAGCTTAAAACTACATAAAACTTAATCTATCAACATATAACTTTTAGAAGTATTTAAGTAGTTAGTAGTACATATTTTTATTGTCTTTTGTTAAAATTTGCTTTTACACATTTCGTGCGTGGTCACGGGGACACGATGAAAACCACGCGAAATGTCGGAAAAAATTAAAATTTAGAATTATGTAAATAACTATAAGTTTTAATAATAATACATAGCTTTAATCCGGTTAAAAAGTGTTTTTCTTAGTACATATTTGATTAATTCGCCATGATTTTTATTGCCGAATGTTATGTTAATGAGATGTTAACAAGGCACGATATAAAGCGGAAACACAAACACTTCCTGTTACAAGGAAGCTACTGCCTATAGGTATTGATGCGTGATAGAAATCGATTATGTAAAATTGTATGGAATATATAGTTTTCTTACAAAATACATTGAGAAATTTGTCAGACAAACTAGGACCTGTAAGATTCATTAATGAATGGCTTTTTATACATTTAACCTTACGGTTCATTTAATTTCGTTTTACAATGAACAAGTTATGCTAGTCATGTTTCTTAACGTCAATAAATTATTTTTTGCTTTATTTACGCATATTAATAAGATTTAAACCTGTTGATTTGAAACTATTGAGAATGTTTAAGAGTACCATATTGATAATATAATAGACGTGATATTATATTCATAACTGAAATTATAAATACAAACAACGATTATTGTAAAAAACATAGCGGGAGGCATACACAAGAATACAAAAAGGTTCGAACCTAGAGATGAGACGCACTCTTAGAAACAACGAAAGCCACAAAATTCACGTTTAAATGCATCTTAACATTTATATAATTAAAGTTTACTTTTTTAGTAAAAATTCCGTAGGCAATGTTCCCCTAGTGGCTTCAGCATGCATCTCATCGAAGCCACACTATGCTCTAATGAACTTTCTATCAATTGGTCTTTGTGTCAATTGGTTTGTGACGTTTTACGTGCAATTTGTATTGGTTATAATGTTATACTGTATATGTTACTGGCCTTAGTATATAAGTTAATTATTTAATATGTTCGTCGTCCTGCTGGACAGAAAGCCGGTGTCCAGTTTGGGTTTCCACCACAACAACTTCTTTTCCATTTAAGATTATGTATAGAATAAATAGTTTATCTATGAGCACTTTCCTTAACCATACAAGCGACACACGCTCATCAAAAGTATCGTGATAAAATCGACATGTCTCAAACCCAAAAAGTCGACGGCAATTGTCAGGCACAAAAGGCGAGGAAGGAAAAACAATTTTACATTACAAAACAGATACAGAACATTAGGCCCACACTTAAAAGGTTGTGGCATCTGCTTAGTACCAGTCTCACATAACTCTGGAGTCGTGTAACTCAATAGCATAATCGCATTGTTACACGAATAATTAAAATCACAATCATAATGTATGTAATGTTACTATAATAAAACCAGTATTTATCTGTTTACCGATCGCGTGACAGTGTACAGTGGAAAAATGTGCCATATTTGGACGTACGTATGTAAATATCTTTAAATTGGATATTATAAAACAGAGAATGTGTGAAACAATACTCTTAATGACACTCTCTTTTCAATCGGCAGCTCATGTCTGACCGTAATAGCAAGGAAGCATCTGGACTATCTGTTTCCACCGGTTTCGTGTACAGCCCTCTCTTGTGACGATGTACAGTTTTGAGGACGATGAGATTTGCACTTTATCGTTCCACCTGGTTGGTAGACGGTCACATGATCTTTTGTATTCAGTGTTACCAACCACGATTAGTTTCTCCAATTTCTTATGGCCTCTGCGCATTGCATGGGTGAAATAAGAGAATGATACACACATACACAATCACGAAATCTGATCTATACAACATGTGTATATAAAGATCTTCTGTTAATTATTCAAGTCAGTGTTATCTATGATCGACTTCGGATTGCTTTTTATATTAGTAAATTCTCTTTGCCTGACAAAAAAAATTTAAAGTTTAAAAAAGGAATCACTTTACCCAGCAAAAACTTTGATTTCTTTTTACTTATTAGCGTCCGTTCATCTCTTCACACAGAATCATTTTTATATCAGAATTTAATTTGTCAACAGCTCTCAGTAGATAGCTAAGATGTAACGGGTACTTAAAACATTTAGTAAAAAATAAATAAATTCACCTAAAATATGATGGTTATTAAATCAAAAGTTAACAAATCGGATATTAATTGTCGTAACTTTATTTGTAAAACATTAAAGATCCCCAAGGTGGCCCAAGGTCCTAGACAATATAAAAGGCTGATAAACGAGATTGCCACAGTGCAGACAAAAATGGCGACATTTAGTTAAGGCCTTTGTCAAAGCGCCCCGGGTATCTAGGAATGAATGAGATAATAGAAATATTATTTAAATATTTTATCATTATTAAACTAATTGTTAAGTACACCGTAGGGCCGTAATGAATGAATGTTTTGTGAATTGTTTTTGTAAATTTCCGATTGTCGTCTAATTAAATAAGTTAAGGAACATGTTAGTCTCGGCTAGTGAAAGCAAGATTTTTTGTATGGTCACTCATAAATTAAATTTTTCTCGATGGAAAAATTTTCTGTTGTATGGAAAGTTTTCTCGTGTTACGCATAGTACATATTTAGTTGGAACGTGTCCGACGCAATATCCCATATGTTTTATTACAGTAATGGAGTAAGTACTTGTATCTGTACATTCTTTAATAGTCTCTAGTCTCTAGTCATTCTTTTCCTAGTCTCAAAAAGTTCGGACACCTAAGCCAAATCTCTAAACCTTATTAGGAAGAACAATATAAGCACTTAGTCGTAAGAAATCACTTCATTTGCACTACTGAAGAATTCATCGGTCTCTTTCCATCACAGCACAAACACAATTTGGAATAAAGAGACTTAAACGTACTTTACTTGTAGTACAAACTTATACTAATTGGATTATCATTAATTAAAGTCGGAATACGTATTATTGTCATATTATTTACTTAATAAAGTCTCAATCAATTTCCCGAAAACAAAGTAATTAATTGAGATATAATGTATATTTATAATAGTTTAATTGAGCAATTAAATATTATAATATAGATTACGGGTCATTCATTATGAGGAAAATATCATTTAGAACATTTATTTTAAGTCCAGTTCCATTTAGGGACAATTAAAATAATGCTATTTTTATAATTAACGATTTTAAGTTGGAGTTCTTTGCCTATGCCGACTAGCGAGTCGGTTCTGAATCCCAGAATAATAGGATGCTTATAAAAAAAGAAATGGACTATGACACAATTTGGACACTAAATGGGATTGAGCCTTTGATTGCATATGTTTCTTCGATTATTTTTATTTAAAAGATATATGGAATAGAATGCCTTCTGAGTCTGACATATATCATCGCTTTTTTTTAATTAGAAACGTGCCGGTTTCCTCACTATTTGCCTACACAAGTTCTGCACACATAGTAACAATATTCCACTAATAATAATAATTTTAATTTCCAATCATGACAAAAAAGGTGATATACAGCTTAGATTTTTTACATTGTATACATTACTTTATTTATCTTGTTATCCTATATCTTAGCTAAATTCAGTACCGTCGATCGAAACCCTATCGCGGGTAAAGGTCACCTCCAGCTTTTGCCAACTGACTATCCATGGTTCTCCATTCGCTTCCTGTTACCGCTTTTTTTTCTTCTATCCACTTTTTTGAGGAAAAAGGATAATTCCAATAATGCATAACGTAAATCGCGCGCTTAAGCCACTAGGCCAACACTGTTCTCGAAGTAATATCTATTATTTAAAATAAGGTTCGTCTCAATGAGGTAAAGTTTCCGAGTAATTTGAGAACCAATATAACTTTACTAAATCTATCAATACTCAAATATTATTCAAGTTAATTGCCAAAGATAACTTTTGAAGTTACAATTAAATATTATATAGCTATCATAGTTAGGCAACAAAACCACATACATAATTTTACACTAAGCTCTGCCGACATTTTAGTAAACCTAAAATACCATGAAGCTGGAATAGTTCCAAAATTTCCTTTTTGGTCTAGACTTTAGACAAACGGCTAGTGCCTAGTGCGAACTAATGTAAATTTGCACTTTAGAAATGTCATTGGCAACGAAAGATTTGAGAATAAATAATGCACACAAATACTCTTTGGTCATCTGTCATTTTTATGACAGCTGTCAAACTTGATTGTTTGTATCTTGCCTTTTTTATTTTACATTAATTATCATATGTGGTGTAGGAGTAGAGATAGAATTAAACAACATATCGGCACATGTTTATCGTAAAAATATAGCTACTTTAGTGTTAATAATATGTTTTTAGCTTGTGCTGAAAATAAATATTTTAAATACTCAATTTTGACCTTTGACATATATTGTAATTTTGTAATACAATTGGTTTGAAGTTTTTATAATAAATTATGTACAACATACGTATACATTTATATCAATATATATACAAAATGCAGTAATTGCCTCAAAGGCACTGTCAGACAAAACTAATGCAAAAATACTACATATCAACATTTTATAGATATTCGTTTGGACGCGTCTCTGAATAAATTATTCAATAATGTGAAATCTTTCATATTGTGCATTAGAAGAAATATGGACAATTCTGTGAAAATAATATTAATATTAAAATCAAATCATGTGGTCAGTCTGAGCACACCCGCAGTGATATCACACAGGAAAAATCTTAAAGTTTTCATAAGGATCTGGAGTGTATTAATTTGTATTAAGATAAACTACAAATTAAGACAGTCTAGAATAAAGATGTATTACATTACTGAAAAAAATGTTTTCAAATGCGTATTACAATAAAAGCTTACTTCTAGGATCACGAAAAGTAAAAATAAAATCTAACTGAGTATTCTTTATATCTATCTACCAAGCAGTGTTGACTTTGTGGCTTCATCGTACGACTCACATCCCTGAGGTCGTAGGTTCAATCCCCGGATTTGCACCAATGCTGTGGATTTTCTTTCTATGTGCGCACAACATTAGCTCGAACGGTGAAGGAAAACCTCGTGAGGCTTGCCTTAGACCTAAAACGTCCACGGCGTGCGTCAGACACAGAAGGCCTTGCCTATTCGATTAACAAATAATCATGAAACGGATACAGAAATCTGAGGCCCAAACATAAAATGGTTGTAACGCCATTGATTTATTTTTAAATTAGAGATATAAATTATAAGTTTTAGGAAAAGATAGCTTTGCGAAACGTAAGGGCGGTTATACAAAAGCCGATGCCAAAAGGTTTAATAGGATAGCGAAGAATCCTTAAGAATAATTATCTTATTTTTGATCATTTATCTTCTGCCTCGTTCTGCCAGCTACTTTTATATATTAATTGTGACTCATTACATATTTGTTTATATTGTTCCATTCTAGGGTTGCCTGAAAGAAATCGCTTGTTAGCGATAAGGCAGCCAGTTGCTTATTAACTTATGTAACCTGATTTTTATGTTTGTTTTTATAAGGTAACGAAAAGTAAATAAATAAAAAAATTTTGGAAGGCAAAAGAGGACACTGAAATGATGACAAAAATAAACTGCAATTTAACCTTGACCAACAAGTGAGCACACGTCATTGTCTGCCTTGCAATGACATTGACAGATCCATAAATAGTTGTTGTGTTTTTCGTATAATTCGTATTGTACCATTCCGGTAAGCTTATTCCGTAAAGAACTTAATGATTAACATCTATAAAAATCCAATTATAAACGCGAGACAGCGTAGTATCTGAATAACGTAATGTTTATATTTATTTTATTTATCGAGATAATTGAAATGAGCTGTGCCGGCTTCAGGATGTCACTGTTATGCCGTTGGTTAAGCCAACACTCAAATGTAGTTTCTGTCTACGCATTTAACATTTTCTCGGTGAAGGAAAACATCTTAAGGCTGTTGGCTGATCACCTGATAGGTAACTATTAGGGAAAAAAATGCTCACGAAACAGATACAGTGACTGAGGCCCAAACCTAAAAGGTCTGGAGCCTGTTATAACTATTGAAAATATTATAACCATGATGTCTTTTTGTTATCGTCTCCCCGGTCCTTAAAAGGTTTAACCACCATAGAAGTTGTATTTGGTGATTATGTCAACAGTAATTATTTACTTTTTTACACATATTACCTACACATTGTCTATGCTTGAAAATGAAATGCATTTTTTTATATAATAGAGGGGCAAACGAGGCTGCAGAACGCCGAAAAGGGCAGTCATCGCAGCCCATAGACACCCATTTTTAACGCACCCAGCGTTGCCGGTCATTGATGGTAGAGTACGCTCGAATTTTGAACAGTTGGAGGTCGTATCTCTCAGGAAAGACCCCCACCGGGAGTCGATTCTGCAGTTCGCTAGTTCGCAAAAGGAATTTTAGAGGATGCCTACAAAATACGTTTATATAATATATAATTAATATTATTTTTCAGGGCTTTGATTACTTTTGCTTACAAGAGGAGCGGGGGATAAATTGCAGTACCTAAACCTATATACTACTTGACAGGACTTGAAAAAAGGATTTTGTATTTTTAATTAAATTCTGTTTTATTGGGCTTAGATTAGTGAGTGCATTTATGACACATACATATGTCTGCCCTGTCTGTCTTCATACATATGTTGCTTAAGTTCTGTATCTATTGTTAAATATTTTTGTTGGCTTGTTGGAGAAACCAGACAGACCTTCCTAGCGTAACACAGTTTTTTAAGAGAGAGAAAACGGTTAACTTACTACTATTTATATGTTTAGTTGTTGTGTTCTTTTGAATGACTAAGCAATAAAGTCTGTTCAATACTAAACGTTCCTTACTATCTCTAAAACAATTACACATTTTTGGGGGCCCATAGCTATAGCTTACGCTCTTCCGAAAACTATATCCTTGAAATCCCATCTCATAACTCTTTCTTCCTTGGCGAATCCTTTAAGGTATCTGCAGTTAGGCTATGGAATTATCCGTATGTGTGTCTTATGTATTTTTACCCATCTTATTTATTTTATGTATACACTTCGTTACTATAATATACAAAATTATACATATGAAAAAAAAACAAAAAAGCAGGTTACATAAGTTCTTAAGCAACGGGCGGCCTTATCGCTAACCAGCGATTTCTTCCAGGCAAGCCTAGTATGTAACAATAAAAAAAGAAACACCTACAGAGGGTAAAGTACAAGAAGTGCATAATTATTTATTTTATTTATTTATTTATTAACACTTCGTTACACTACAGAAAATAAAAAAAAATGGTACACAAAATTATCAAAAGGAGGGTAACTAATTAATTAACAGAAAAAACTTATAATAACATGTAAATATAATTAAAGTTAAATAAAGTAAAATTTAAACAAAAATATAAACAAAAATGTAAAAGCTAATCTAAAGGTTAATTGAGTAACAATCAATATATATATAAGTAGTAGCTAATTACGAGGCAAAAGAAATATGATCAAAAAGATTTTTAAATAAATTTAAAGACTGAGCTCGTCTGATATCAGTAGGTAAGGAATTCCATAGCAGGATTTGCACAGTAAAGAGGAGTGAAAGAATTCAGTCGTGGTAATAGAAATAATTTTCATGTATTGTTTTTATTAAGTAAAACCAAGGAGACTGGCTCCTCTGGGTATATTAACAAAAGTACAATTTCGTATCTCTTGTTTAATTATATTTAAACTTTAGATGAGGACACTTTAGGTGCAATTAATTTTTTTTTTCCTTATTTATATAACAGGGGGCAATCGCGCGGGAGACTGTGTTGTCGGCCTTTAAAAGGTTGTATTTGAACATTAACATGAACTGATAAATTATTTCATAAAAGCTAGGAGTTGGGATACAATTAGAGAAAAATTTGAATGTTCATAGATTAATTACAGTTCTATAGAAATAATAAAGGAACGTCTCAACAAATGCCTTGTCAGGTGTATTCAATTGACAAATTATGGAAGATCGTGGTCGGAATTGTTAATTTAGTTTGTCCTAGTTGGCAATAAATCGTTTAGCGGTCGTTTGCAACTTTGATAGAGTTCAATTAGTTCACCAAACTCTTGTATAAGTTGCTGTGTCTGTCTTGTATAAAGTGGTTGTAGACGTAAATTATGTTTAATAAAAGAAGAACTGAATAAAGTGTAGACAGTATAACAAACCTTAATGGTGTAATATTAATAATAAAGCACTAACAAATTGTTAGACATCCTGTAATTCATTTGTCATCATTCAAAAAACCCTTATATTAAATACTCCAAGAATAACCCGTAAATGTCTACTAGCCATAAAATGGGCTCGAAATCCACTTGGATTAGGCTCGTATGTTTCAGTGTAGAAGTATTACCCTGAGCTGAAGTTAACTGTTATCGAACATAACAATAACATTTATTTCTTGAAACATTAATCTTTACAAAAGTCACTCAAGTCATTTTTTTCAAGGCTCTTACTGGCTCTCTATCTTGAGTATTGTTTCCTAATTTTCCCCACTAACTTCTATCAAGGGTCTTTCTTACCCTGGTGGTTATCTGCCATTGTTTATGCGAGCCTCAATCATTTTTGTATTATAAAAAATAAATTATTTTAATAAAAAGATTAGTTACACAAAGGTTTGTATTTTACAGGTAATTCTTTCAAAACCGCAAGTTATAGATCTGATCCATACTGTAAAAATAAGGAGTCTTGCGTTCGATTCTGCTATACTGCTTACTTTCTTTAACCTAACCAGAAATCAAACCTATAAACAAAAAAAAACCAACCGTATTAATAATATACATTGGTCTTTCTTTTAAATTAATTAAATTCAAAAATGTCAAACATATCATTTCTTAACAATTAATTGCTTGAAAGGACACCGCTTATAATTATTACGAGTTTGCATTATGTAGCTATTTGCTAATTTCAATTCGCGACACATACACCAATGTTCATTAAATGTAATTAATGCCGTTGTGATTCCTAATAAATTATGTAGTGTTTACGCGCATTGATTTACGTATTATTTAACTATATTTTATTTGTCATGGTCAAAGGAAAATTCCATGAACAAATCAGTAATTTACGTAGTAGTAAAACAAACTTTCTTCTTATACCTACGCCCGTACTCTGTAATTTGCAATGGCGACTTCGATGTAGTTCCCTCAGTTTTGTAGTAGCAGCTCTGATGTCGCAATATTAGAATACCGAGGAACAATCCATGATTGCAATCATGATCATGATCGATTAACACCTAATACTACCGTGCAATACCGAGATCGATTTACATACAAGACCAGGTGTTAGCAATTGCGATCCCAAATTTGATGTTGCGTTCTTGATCCTTAGGATGCAACATCAGCGGTACGAATATTCATGAAACAACTTCGGAGTTGCTATTGGAATTCAAAGAGTACTCTGTAACACCTAATACCACCGTGCAATACCGAGATCGATTTACATACAAGACCAGGTGTTAGCAATTGCGATCCCAAATTTGATGTTGCGTTCTTGATCCTTAGGATGCAACATCAGCGGTACGAATATTCATGAAACAACTTCGGAGTTGCTATTGGAATTCAAAGAGTACTCTGTAACACCTAATACCACCGTGCAATACCGAGATCGATTTACATACAAGACCAGGTGTTAGCAATTGCGATCCCAAATTTGATGTTGCGTTCTTGATCCTTAGGATGCAACATCAGCGGTACGAATATTCATGAAACAACTTCGGAGTTGCTATTGGAATTCAAAGAGTACTCTGTAACACCTAATACCACCGTGCAATACCGAGATCGATTTACATACAAGACCAGGTGTTAGCAATTGCGATCCCAAATTTGATGTTGCGTTCTTGATCCTTAGGTTGCAACATCAGCGGTACGAATATTTATGAAACAACATCGGAGTTGCTATTGGAATTCAAAGAGTACTCTGTAAAACCTAATACTACCGTGCAATACCGAGATCGATTTACATACAAGACCAGGTGTTAGCAATTTCGATCCCAAATTTGATGTTGCGTTCTTGATCCTTACGTTGCAACATCAGCGCCAAAAATTCAGGAAACAACATCGGAGTTGATATTGAAAGTTATAGAATACGAGCGCTGGTCTTGGGACGGCCATTCTGTTGGTATGAAGGCGAAATTTATACACTTTATGCATATTTTTAATGCACAGCAAAAACAAGGAAGCATTAGTTCGCGTGTCGATCGTGACTCGCCAACAAATTGTTCGTACATCAATTTATTTTCGTGCCCTGTCAATAGCATTAATTGAATTCCATTCCGGTAAAAGCGAAAAATCTTGTGCGAACATGAATATGTCGAAGTTAGAAAGTATTGTTTATCTATATTAGAAATTAATAAAATAAAACTCTAAAAAGCAAAAGAAATAATCGAAAACAATATTTTTTCTAGTTTGGTCAACACAATTAAATGTATAAAACACTAAATTTTATACAGACTGTTAAAATACGGAAAGTCGTAATATTATGTCTCGGACACGTTTTCCGTCATTGTCAATACGGCTTGTTGCAGCTTAAGATGGGCAAAATTCAAGGCAAGAGAAGGAAGACGTCGTGGTTCCGATCCGCGGAAGAGCTTTTTAGACTAGCGCAAGATAACCGGCAGTTTAAGTTATTAACATCCTTTAGTAATAAAGTGGCATCTAAAGAAAAAGAAACGATAAATTATTTATATACAGGGTATAAAGATTATATTAGTCTGTGAAATCAGTGCCAAGTCATATTCACCACAATTGGGCTTTATGCAAAATCTTTTTATGTAGAAGTTTATATACTTGTTATATATGCATAAGTTTCTAATTTGTGTATTTCTGAATTTTGTACTTCTGAATTCTGTATTTATTAGTAACTGTTTTATGTAATATTTATATGATCTCTTCGTATATGTCATGTTTGATTATAAGTGCTCGTCAAATTAAAAATTGTATTTTGCGGTTCAACCATTGTATCAGTGTGCCGAGCGTTAACAAGCTTTTATCATTAAAAAAAATATACACAGTAAGCTCATCAAATCAATTTTTTTTTTTAATTGCATTAAAAGTAGTAGGTAAGTAGGGTAGTAGTTCCTTTGCTTATAACCAGGCAAGGAAACGTATGACAAAAATAAAACAAAAGAGTGATAACCCTAAATTAATTAGAAAAACGTTTTTATTATGAAACCAACTTGCGGCGAATCTTTACAATGTATAGGAAAGTTCAATTGAACTATGGAAATATACAAAAGGGTTGCCAGTAACTTACTCCCGTAAGGGTACGGAAATGAAGTCCAGGGGTTATATAATTAATTTAGCCAGCAGACGGAATCGATCGGAAATCTAAAATATTAATCGTTCTCCTCTCCACTTGATTGAATACAGTATGTATAAACTACATGTGTTACGCGGTTGCTTGTTGATTTTGCGAAAAAAAATCTTTACATATCCCGACTTCCATCTTACGTTTATGTACCCCACTTATGATTGCAACATCAGCGCTATTATTTGGCAAACTATGTCGGTGTTAAATACTATGTTTAATAAAAATATATTTTATAAGTATACACAGTTTCACGAGCTTGGGAGCAATGCATACTACGCCCTGAAAACTTCCTTATTAAATAATAATGAGTGATGTCTACATGAAGTAGATACTACATAAGAACCTACATATTCCATAATAAAACCACAAAGATAAACATAACATATACGAAATAGTTTTCCAATTACAGAGTATAAGACTTAAGAGTCCTCGTCTTCCTTAAAGTCAAAGGCAAAAATCATTTATTCATGTAGGTAAGACAATGTACACTTATGAACGTCTATAAAAAAGAAATATACATTAAATGCTTATAATTTTATATTTACTGCCAGTTCTCAAATCAAGGGCGTAGAACGGAAGAGAAGAACTGGCAATAAACTCTCCGCCACTCTTTTTGATCGCCAAGTTTTTTGTATTACACAACGTTTGTAAGGAGCTGCAACTCTCACACCATATTCCACATGACATTAGCAGGAGGCTTGGTGAAATAGGAGTACGCACTTACATTCTCGTGGGAACAACACGCAAATACATAGTCAAAAATAACTAACATCACCATTAAACATAGGTTCCTCAATAAGAATGATTTTTAAAATTGGATTATGTAGTTAGTATAGATTAGGTAGTTATCCTATAGATTGTAGAGTAAAACCAGATGTTTTCCATTTAATAGCAACCCTCGTATAATTACCACCGTGACGCGGGCATTTTGAACTATGTGCACGGATTTAATTACCCATCGCTGGCAATAAATTAACGTTATCAGACATTCCAGACGTCATCTTATATTTTACGCGTAGTTAATTCACATTATGGCCTTTATTATGCGAAAGCATACATTTGTTGCTATTATTTTAATTAACAAAATTTTCTCCGTCTTCAAATACTCAATTTTCAGTTTCCGAGAATATGTCGTGGCCGTTAATAAGCAAGAATTAATATTCTATGAAGGACACCAGCGCCATCTTGTTTTGTACAATGAATGTTTAACGAAACTATTTTAGCAAAATAATTTGTAATAAAGTTAAATAATTTGTAATATTTGACTTTTCAACACGATTAATCCGTCCGTAACCGATTAACGTGTAGTAAATCGGATATTTTCAGAATAATTAATGAAAACGGACAACAATTAAGGCAAATTCGCCCAGTTGACACTACATTTCCATTACATCAGTTCGACATTGACAAATACGAGGATGCCACAGGATAAAATTACATTTTATATAAATAAAAATCTCTTGTCACTATGATTAAATTCGGGAAATTCCTTCAATATCTAAGTCTAAGGCCTCAGATTTCTACTTCTGGCCTGTTAAGAAAAATAAATGATAACGAAAGAGTTATCAGCGAGAAGTTAGCCAGCCTTCTTTGGCTGACGCCGTCGATTTTAGAGACGTAAGGCATTCCGGTTTCCTAAGGACGTTCAATCCACGAGATCAACAATCTGATTGTAGAGAAGCTTGCTGATATATGTTTGTATTAATACCTAGAGCATGCTACCGCAGGACCCCGATCTATTTATCACGTCGTGCTGTTGTCGATGCAAATTGTTCCATAAAGCTGATTCGTCTCCTAACTAGTCGCATCCGTGATCATTTACAAGGACTTCATACTATAATTGAACCTGAGACAGTAATTGCTTTTCCGGATATGTTATTGGGAAATGAAACGGTGCGGGTCTGTTTTGAAATGCCCAGACGATATTTTTAATATGATTCTAAAGCTTCTAGTGTAGGTATCTTGTAGGTTTTTTTCTGTAAATTTAATATTTACACTATGATTGACATGTATTTTATAATAGATGACTATATATAACGTGGTGTACTTAATAAAAATGAAATTATCGTAATACATATTATCGTGCAGATTTTATTGTCATTTGTTTTAGAACAATGCATTACAAGAACGAAAATGCTTTGCTACGCGACCGGATTCATACCGTGCTAGTCACAAAAACTGATTAATTAATTTATACAATTAAAAGCTAATTATAAAACGGACTTCTTATCATAGGTGTTTGTTGAATCTGGATTAATTATAAGTTAAAAACCTAGTTAAAATTATATCTAATCTCGTTTCATACATTTTTAGCAAGTGGTTATCACTAAACAATTATTTTTATCACAACTAAACCAATATCATCCGAGTCTCTAAAATCTATAAATATAATATTCTTTACCAACTGCTTGGATACGGGTTGGCAGTTTTTTTTTTAATATTGGCCAGGTCTAAAAGAGTCTTGAGCCTCGTGTTTCACCTCGCTCCAAGTCTTGACGGCTCCATATTTTTATAGAGGTGGTAACAATACAAAAATGTATCTTTGGTAATTTTTTTCTGTCGTTTTTCATTATATATTCTTAAATTTCACCATTCAACCACAAACCCCCGTATTTTAAATAAATTATGATTTTTTTATAGCGATACTTCAATCTTTACATAGCAAGACAACGTTTCCCGGATCGGCTAGTTTCAGTATAATGTATTGATAAAGTCTCTTAAGAAAAAAATAGTCACGAAATAAAATAACTTAGAAAACATTAACGGTAAAGACAATGGTTAAGTTTCGGACCAAAGACCAATCCGAAGCTGAAGAACTCTTCACGTGCCTATGTTGGCAATAATAGCTTATACGGGGAAGGTATACGTCGTGAGGTAACTATCGCGTCTAAACCTAGACCGTAGAAAACTAGACCAGAAGAGTTGAAAATTTAGCTCGACCTGACTCAGTATGCAAAAACCTAATTCGTCATTTTTTCATTAGTCTCAACTTTGAATCATGTATTAAACTAAACGGGGTTGCAGTCTATAAAAGAAATATTGAGGAAACAAGACAGAAAATTGCCAAGACAATCGCAAATCTAGTGGACTCTCAATATTGTAATCAAGTAACAGTTAGGTGTCAAATTGATTCGAGTCACTGGAACGTTTTATTTAACTTATAAATGTACCATTTTCACCGTAAAACCATTCAAAGGTCGAAATTCCTAGTATTAAATAAATGTAAAAACTCAATAGATTATGTTGGTGGTTATCAAATTAGAGCAACTCAATTTACACCTGAACGACAGAGTTTTATTACCCACAAATGTGTATTGCACGGTAAGCAACTGAAGAAGTACTTGTAGCAATATATTTTATGTAGTCTAATTTAATTATAACATTTTCCCTTTCATAAACTAATATAGCAAAAACCAGTCAATTACAATGATTCATAGCAGGGCCTACTCATTGAAGGCGTCTAACCGATTAGTTTAACAACGGTTCTTTGTCTCCTACGCAATGCCCATAAATCAAACGGATTTCAACACCAACTAAACATTGTTATAGAGCCATCGGCAAATATTATAACATACAATTATTACAAAATTTTATGATATATCCGCTATCATCGTGTCCAGGATGGCTGAAAAGCACTCGAAACCTTTATGTAATATGATTATTTCGCGTATATATTCGTTAAACCTCGTCCATTACTTATTAGGTGAAATAGACATTTATCCAGCCTCCTCTTAGTCTTAGAATCTCTTTGGTAAATACCACCAGACTTCTGTGCCTTTTGTATAGGGTTTAGGATGCACACGTGTCACGATCCATTCTTACATATACAAGTTTATCAGTGAAACTTTTTGTGGATATATCCAATGCTTTAATTCTTATGTTTATATTTCTTTTCTGACTTCTACTTTTAGAGATGTATCTGTTTGTTTCCCAAATGACTATGAATAAGTGTCAATCCAGAAGTATTTGTACAAATCCAAACGCACCCCCAACAACCGTGAGTTGAAGAAGTCGTGTCTTGTGAGATAATTTTTCATGCCTTAGGATAAAGACACAAAAATCGCATTTTTATTATATTCCATCCATTGCCAATAAACTTTTCTGCCAACTAAACGAAACTAGAAAGAACTTCGTCTAGCCTTAACTGGAAAGATCAAGTAATAATGTATATTTAATCAGAAATTAAACAGTATTCCAAGTTCATATTGTCAAAGAGTTAATTTACCTATGAGATGAATTTCTGAGATCTCTGCTGCTGTTATCAAAGCAAATTTCATTTCATCCTTTGTCTGGCAACTCAGACGACGCGATGGTTATGTCATAATTATGATTTATGAAGTTTTCTACGTTATTATATTTCTCAAAGGATTTATTTATACATTTTTATTGCAATGTATAGATAATTAAAAAGCTCGTACGAAAAATGCAAAGAAACCGACAACTTAAATGCTACTATGTTGTCAACGGTATAGGTTCCGGTGTGTCATCAGCAGACTAAAATTATATTATTTTAATTATTAATATCTTAATTAACAAGATAATTATTATTTAAGATTCCATAAATTCAAGAACCTGTATCATTGCGAATCCCAAGGCAATTCAAAGATGCAATGAATGGTTGAAATATAATAATTTGATTTTCGAATCTTTTTGTTGAACCTTCTACTTTCTATATTTTAATTAAGTCTGAAGTTAGGCGCAATACTAAATCTTATTGCAGTTCCCAACACTAGACAGTATTATTTGAAACTGTTCTATATTTAAACGTTTGACTTCCTTGGCGGGTCCGAGTGTATTTATTTTTCATCAATGTCCTCAAATATTTAGCGGAGGTCTATTTTGTGGTGTTTCCTTTCAATTATTCTTATCTTCGTTAAATATAATATAAAGTTTAAATTGTAAGTCCAAATAAAAAACTTTATGTACAAAAATATGTAAATAACAGGAAAATATATGCGCATCTGTTCTATTTAATGCAATTTTTTTTCGTAACTTCCGTGTGGTTTTGTCGTGTGTACATTGGCGTGAATTACTTGAAATTAACATACCATAACAGCATAAAGATTAGTAAAGTCATTATGTTGGTGACACACAAAATATATATGTATAAAGAATAAATTAGCTAATTGCCTTCGTTTAACTAACGTACACTTGCATCTCTTTTAGTCAAATGTGTTACGTGTGATGAAAGGAGAGAGATGAGTGATGACACGGTACTATTTTTAATTCCACACTTGTCAACGTTTTAATTGTGTTTATCTTTAATTACCTTAAAACATATGTAAAAATATATTAAGTACAATATAACAAGCAGACAACGCGACAATGGACTGGCAATGCATTTATGGGACAAACATAACAATGCCATACAACTTATACAATTCTGCATCTGTTTAACAGCTGTTTTTATAAGTAGGGGCTCAAATTTTTCGTGACTCTTTTATAAATGCTAGGATTTGTGTTAATACATACTTTTTTAAACACATTTTTTTAACTCGAGAAAGACGGACTGGAAGCTCATGTTATGTTAAATGATATCGCCCATGGACACTCACATGGCCAGAAGGCGTGTGCGTTGCCGGCCTTAAAATTTTCGAATTGTCACTATGTGCTTTAAACTATGAACTATCCATAACTATCTTCTGGCTTAAGAGTTACCAGTTACTACAACCTCTAAGTCTAGACCTCTTTATCTGTTTCCTGATTATTTTTATCAAGCTAGTAGGTGATCAGCCTTGTACCTGATACACGCCGATTTAGATCTAAGCCCCTAAGGTTTTTTCACTGTAAGTGCGGCTGTTAGAGAACTGAAGAAGAAGTCTGTTAAAAGCCACATTCAAGACAGCTATGCTCCACAAATTTTCTTAGTTATTCACAGGATTTAACATGAATTCAAAAAAAACCTTTCTCATAAAGCCCCATCACGGTTCGTTTGACTTTATTAGAGAAATATCAACCGGAGAAATTGTCGTTTAGCTGAAAGAAATGTACGGAATTACGTGCAATATTACGAATGGCAATAAGCATTCCATTTTACGACTCTCCCTTGCCGCGTCGCGTTATGACATTAATTACCTACTTACAATGTGTAAGGTTTTTCGTTTAAAAATAATTGTTTATTTCACCTACACTACATACTTTGTTACACGGAATAGGCTCCACTACTGGAATTTGAATCATTATTTCTCTATATACAGAATATCTGATAAAGATATAAGAGAAAATTAAATTAACTTCGATAATGTTGCACATGTCTTTTGTTAACAAAGCTTTTAAACATTAAGAAAACACTTTTTAAACGGATTGAAGCTATGTAATTTATATAGTATGTGTGTGTTCGATAATGTTACCGGATGTGTAAAAAAGAAACTAATAAAATATATAGCATACACTGCCAAAACTATTGACAATAGAGCAAAGTACTCCACGACTTTAAAAAAAATTACCATCAATATCCACAATTATAATGAATCAAATTAATATCTGAACTGAATGAACGCTAGTTTTCCAATAATGCTTAACATAGCTACTCAATATTCCACGCTGATTATTTTAAAAGAAATGTATACCTAATTTTGAACCGATTATACGTGAATTGATTACATTGTTAATTTAAATAATTTTAAATGCTTGTTAATGTTGGTCAGTATTACAATATAAATATTTTTAATTATTGAATTTGGTTTTTTTTATAGAACATACGTTTTATAGTATTCATTGTTATGTTAAAGGGAAGCTTTTCTTGGCATAATCGCAATCTTTGTTAAGATACTATATAAAGCAGGACAGTCTTACCTATCGGATTTAGGGGTAGAATACCAAATAACATACTTTCCACCACAACTTGTTCTGTTGCACCACCTTTGTGGAATCACCAACCAATTCAACTCAGGGTTGACTTTAATTCAAGAAAAGAGCGTACCAATTCTTAAACCGCCGGAACGCACTCACGAGCCCTCTGGCATTGTCCATGGGCGGCGGTATCACTTAACATCAGGTGAGCTTCCTGCCTCCTGTTCTATAAAAATAAAATAACCAGTTCCAATATTTATCCGAACCGATACGAACCGCCTTCGGGAAAAACTGTACAATTACCAGACACGCCCCCAGCGTTGAAGGTGCTCCCTAATTTACCTCCTGGCCCATAAAAAAAGCATTATATAGGTATAAACTTGAAATACAGAAAACAGTATTGTTCGTATAGAAATAACTGAAAACTTCAGCCATCCACTAGGTCAAACGTGCCATTTTACATTTAAAAATGGGTTTTATTGTGAATAAAGAATTAGACATGCTTGTCCCTGCTTCCTCTGGTCAAGAGAGTAAACAAAAGCGTGGTAACAATAGAACTTGCCTATTTTCACACGACGCCCCTGAGGGAGGCATCGCTGTAAGAAGCTCTCAATGTTACCTAGCGAAAGGATAAATCTTTATATTCCGAGCTGTAACAGAAATACATATATTTTAAAATAAAGTCTTTAACTCGACGTTTCGATTACTTTTTAGCATTATGTTGTTTCGTATTAACTTTTTGCTTCTGTAAACGTATTAACTGTTTAGGATACAAAGTTTCAACTTTATATTTGTTTTTTTAACTTTCTGTTTGTTTTCAAATAAATCAATCGTGACGAGCGTGTCAATTTTTTTTATTAAATGTATAGTAGTTGCGTAAACAAAAGACAATATTTGCTTGTATTTAGGCAAATAAGAAGGAGGCTCTGTAACATCCAAATGCGATACCAACGACGCCCCAATCTCAATGAGGTGTGCTGTGGAAACCCAAGACTGCGACATCAGCACTACGTCGGGATCATACTGTTGTTTGAAGTTACAGAAGGGCTATAATGTTAACTGACACCGATACCACAGCCCATGGACACTCAGAATGGTCTCAGTTGACGGCCATTTAATAATCGGTAAGCTTTTTCTTGAAGAAACAAAATCTTATTTAATCGGAAATACTTCAATGGGCTGGCCGGTTCTGTCTCAATGTATAGGTTTGATTATATTTAAGCAAAGGAGAAACTAAGCCAGCTACATACCACTACGCATCCTGCTCGAAAAAACCCCATTGCATCCAGCACTCCTAGCTTTTATTCTCATTCACGTAGCTTTTTTTCCTCGGCTAGACGGATTTTGTTATCGCACGAGATGTTGGTTTGTATTAAATTATTCCACTATCTGGGTCATTTTACGAGCCTACAACAATTATATTTTGGCTCCTCTTTCAAATGTTTGTTCTACATTATACAAAATAGCTTGCGCATTATTATAATCATAATATTAAGTTAAAACGTGTTAATACTGTCTAATAGACATGACGTATGGGAGGCAGACTTAACGTTCCTATCTTATATAATCCTACCCTATTTATCCTAATTAGATCTCTTAAACAACAAATATTTACTAATAGTATAAGTCGATTAAAGAATTTTAAATTACGTATTGACACAGTTTCTTTACAGTAATAATATTCAACAACAGCTATAATAAATTGCGACACTATAATAGTAGGAATCACCGCTATAAATCAAGACAACATCTTAAACGTATGCACACGGGTGGCGACGCAAGTAAATAGCCCACTAGATTACGTAATATGCAGTTGAGAGACAATAGAGGACCACAGACTATAGGTAATACAATTTAAAATAAGAATGCAATTTATTTTTCTATTTAAAGGAAATGTCTTTGAAGATGGTTGTTTCATTTTGAATATAGATTTTATTACATAAATCCTCTTTGGGGTCTTTTACCACTATACTTATTAGGGTTAAGATAATGAAAACTGAGTCTGGTTCGCTTTCTCGCACCACTACTACTAGTTCTAAGTTTAAATACATTATAACTACAATAACTTTTATGCAGAGGTTATACAGACCAAAAATCCTTTTTGGAAGTAGTTGTACTGTCCTGATTGTATTTACTTTAATTCAGACGAAAGCAATATAGACTGGAAATATGTAAATCAATCATTGTAGTCTTTGAAATGATTGTTCAGATAACAACGGTTTGACACTTATGCAATTAGTTTAATAAAATTACTACAGCTATTCTATATTAGTGAGTAGCGACGTCCCGCCATGGGGCATGGGTTACACGTTTTTGAAGAATCTATTAACAGGCTTGTTCAAGTGACTTCGACATTATCGCAGTATTGTATCCTTCTATAGTACAATTTAGAAGTGATCGAATAGTTCTCGGAATATATAAATAAAGAAAGTATTTATTCCATTCAGAAAATGTCTCTAAAAATCCCTTCATCCTAGTTTCATTTTATTTCACTAGGGTGGCTTAATTAAGCGACCGTTAGTTGACGCCCTATAGGTACTTTATATGAGTAGGTAGGATAGTAAGAACGCTTTCTCTCAAACGTGGGCGAGACGGCTCGTTCTATGCTCTCATTCATCTATAACCCTGTTTATACTACGATAAAACGTACAAGTAGTGAAGGTTCCACAAATTAACTAGGAATCGATGGAAACACGGCCAGATAACGATTGTTTACCTGACGATTAGACGTTCAAGGTAATGATAATACTCGTTGGCCGACTAACAAAATGTTTTTACATATAGACGATAACATAGGTGCAATATTTATAAATCAAAATACGCATTCAACTCGTGAGTTCACACACGTTGACATTGAAAGTTATGCAAGACAATTATGTATGTTGAATGGCTCGTGATTCTACATAGAATAATGACAATACCGGTCCTCGCCATACCAACAAAAACCCGGAATGCCGTGTTTAAAGACGATCCCCTTACCTCTGTCGCTCGAACATATCCTACCAGGGCTACACAAGATAGCCATGCGTATATTCTCCACTGCATCACAATAACTTTTGGAACCCCGGTTACACCAACGTTACACTACACAAACACGGCACTAAACAATTATTAGTTATGTTATCCCACAACACCATGCATACGGTCACAACAAGGCGAAAAGCGGCATGCACCTCCGTTAAAAGTCTGTCGTAAACTGAGGCCCGCTTGGCGCTGGCTTCGCGACGTAGCGTATTGGACTCACGACTAACTTCATTGATATGGGCCTTCCCTTTGCTCGGTCGTCGCCCGATGGTCGATGAAGCTCTATTTTGCGTCACGCATTCCAATTTATTACATTCACTCTCACTGCGGTAATCGAATTACTTCGCACGTCTGAAAAAAAGATCTTTTACATGAGCGTTATGAAACTAATTTACAATGTTTCTTGCGTAGTGCTACATAGGAATGAACTTAATCTAAATTTGAACAGGGCGGTACAGAAATAATTCTCAACAGAAGATATCATTGGAAAGGGCGTCGACCGTCCTAAAGGGCAGACGGACTTAATTTTAGGAGCAATAAGAATTATTGTCTCCTAAAACCTAATTTAAATTAGTTATCTATATATATTCAGCTCTAAAGACACCGGTAAGTTTTTAAATCTTCCGAACTTATTTTACAAACTTTTATTTATATAATGAAGACATGGTTTGCATCTATATGTGATCGACGGTAAATTAACAGAAATCTTAATACATTTTACTATTATTAGAAGCAGAGGTACAAATTTAAAAAACTTTATTAATTTAATAACGCCATCTGTGCAATCTTTTAGAATTATGTCGTTCATTTGCGAAGCCTAAGGTCACCCACGTTCATAGTATAGCCAGTAGATGGCGCAAATGCCACTTCACGTAATTCATTATATAAATTGGAGATTGAACTTGAAATTACATCAGATTAAAAACATTTAAATCTGGATCAGACTCAATGAGCCACCTATAAAAATTGCTTTTTTAATGTGATGTTTCTTGTTTTTTTCTCGGATTAAAATAAAACAAATTCAAGTGCCTGTACATTAAACTATATATTTGTATCTTTCAACAAACTAATTAAAATAAAAGCCAAAAACCAGTATTGTAACAGAAATTTCTTTCTAGTTATAATACCTTTTAAGCAATTAAAACTTTACTTATACGCTGAACAGGACTAAGTATGACATTTAAATGAAATTCAGTTCTGGTCCCCAACAGTTGATAGAGTTTGCTTGTGGCGTCTGATAGCATCTTCATGGCGCTTGATTTGCTCTTGATGGAATGCAATCTCCTTTTCCATGTGGCCTTTTAAGTTTGATAGTTGTTCTTTTTGCTGAAAAAAGTAAACTTCGAGTTAATAAAAAATCAGGCCAAATCCTGTATCGCAATAATACATAATTCAGTATAAAATGTTTAATGTTTGTAAATTTTATTTATAAAAAACAAGTTACAGCGTGTGCAAACTTTAAAGGTAAGTCTTTGTTAACCCTTTTCACTTGAGGCTTTTTTTGCTTACACAAACCGCCAACTCGAGATGATTTTAGAAAACCGCCGTCTTACAGGATATTAAAAAAAATTATAAACACACATATTATACAAATAATCAAGTTTTTTTTGTTTTCTCCTAAATTTTAATTCAAATTAAATTTTAGTCCAATTTCACAGCTATCTGGAAGATAAAGCCAAACTGGCTTGCTGACAAGCTGGGTGTTTTAGGTAGAACTAAGCAATATTTTGCTAAGGTACAACATATTCAGTTAAGGATCAAGTACAACCTCATATGGAATATTGCTCACATCTCTGTGCCGGTGCTCCCAAATTCTTCCTTTTAACCAAATTCATGGGCACAAAGTATTAAAGATCAGCTTGATTTACTCTCTCTATACATATTCTACAATGTGTACTATGAAAGTGTTCTGAAAAGTTTTTTAGGTTGATCCCTCTTGCCTCCTTTCATGTATGTTAATTCGAAATTTCATCAGCATCACCTTGCTGCCTGGAAGTCATCCACTGTCTGCTTCACAAAACACTTTGTTTCACAAACTAGCGAACTGTGGAATAGATTTCCGGTGGGAGGTATTAACTGAGACTGGGTGTCCCCTAGGCTTGTTGGCTCCCTATACTATAAAAAAAGAGGCCAGGAATCAAATGATAAAGTTAAATATAAACCTTTTTATAAAAATATTCATCTTCCCTGACAGCTTCCATCTTGCCAAAGGAACCACCAGCTTCACGGATGGATCCACCAGCACCGCCACCTTTTCCAGCACCTGATCCAGGTTCACCAGAATACATTCTGAAATATCATTCAAATTAATTTAGAAGTAAAATATTATTGATCTGTATTAATTTCATGTGTTGGAATGGACAGAGCATTAGCATAATATGTTTATAAACTAATGGTAAAGCCTGTAAATAAAGTGATTTTATTAAAATCTTAATTTCAACAATAATAATGACTATATTTATAAGTATTAATATCATTTGCAAACTTATGAGAAGAAATATTTAAAAATGTTTAGAAGCAAGATATAACCGTGTTACCATGAGTCATGGGCTCAATGTTACAATGACATGGAAATATGTGCTCTCTTGAGGATTATAATTTTAAGTCTGCTAATTATAAATATACAGATATGGATTATTAAACATTCACTGGGTATTTCTCAAAACTGGTGTTAGATTTATTAGAAATCATAAAAAAATGTAATTGTAGTTCAAAATTAAACTTTAAATTGGAGTAATTGATTAAGATTGGACTGAAATGAAATTATTTATCAGATTAATATTATTAATATAAAATCAGGTAGGCCTGATAAGTAAGTTTAAAAATAGAAAACCATTTTTGCGACGCATTATCTAGAACGATTGCGTAATACGACAAAATTATTTTTATACCTTATACTCGCAAGTTCACGTAGGGAGAGCACTCTTCTCCGTATTATTGAATTCATAATCGATTTAATAATAAACCTTGAAATCTCAAAATAATTGCTAAGATCGTCGTTGAACGTCGACTCAAAGGGTTGTAAAATGACATCATGATCATAGATTTCAATGTCATTGTGCAATTCTGTCAATTTATATTGTTAGGCTATGGAGACAATAATTGTTAAGTTTCGATCACAGATTATAAGAACATAATCAATATTAAGCAATTGAATATATACGTATGCTTGGTCATATCTTTACAAACAAATGTATCTCAAACATTTACGTTTATCACATCAAGTTAACTCTTTTCCTGTTTAATTTTAACCAGAGTTTCTATTTAATAAATAATTATTTGGTTTAACACCATGTTGTATAAAAATGCTATGAATATCATCAAAATGTCGTTGTTGTTATTTACATTTTATAATAAAAAACAAACACTTACGCCATCTCTTGTTTCTTTACCCAAATGACATGTTTCAGTTTTTGTTCAGCTATGATTTTATTCAACTCGGCCGTTTCTCTCATTGATCGTATTATTTGCATTTCTTCTTTAAGAGCTTCCATTTTCATTTCTTTTTCAGTTGTGGAAAACCTGTGGCGTAATTAGAACAATAAGTATGCAATTAACTCGCCAAGTCTTCTGGCAGAGCGAATGGCCATATGCGGCATTAACACTAAATATCAGGTGAGAAATCATGACACTCCTGCCCGTTTTATAAAAAAACTGCGATGAACTTTAGCATTAATTACCATTAATTATAGCAAGAAATACTGTCTTTAATATTAAAGTTTATATTTAAAACTGCTTAAAATAATAAAATGGAACATTATCTAATTTTATGTATGTTTTCATTATACGAAGTTTTAATAAAATACCTCAAAAAGTCATTTGGTACTCGTGGGAACAAGTTTATATCTACGAAAGCTTCTGTCATAGTTTCAGCAGTCTTATGATTTCCAGAGTCTACGACATTTGTAGGCTCACTCAAATCCATTGGTTCTGAGAAGGATGATGATGATGAGTCCATAATTATAGTGTCAACTTTAGGCTGCGTTTTACAGCTTTGTGCATTCAGATCACTGAAATTTTATTATAATGAAGATTTTATAACGCCTGTGAGTTTTTTCTGCAATATTTCATTATTATTAGTAACGTTAACTTTGCTCATAATTATATGAAAAAATAATTTCTTAAATTAATTATTTAATTCTTTATTCAAGTTTCGACTGTATTTAATAGCTTTATTGAAGTTTTATTTTTAAGCTTATTAAACAGTCAACTTATAAAATTTATTTACTTTAATTATTTTAATGATTAATCAACAATAATTTAAAGCATTATATTATTAGTAAATTAATTACTTACTCATCAATGCATTCCGTTTTAATTTCAATATCAGTTTTTAAAATTGTTTCAATGGACTGTGCTTTCTCTTCTTGTTTTATTTCACCATTTTTAACTAAATCAAGGATGTTACATACTTCAAATGATTGTCTTGTATAGTTATTTACTGTTGGGCCATTTAAAGAAATTTCCTCCCGAGCGATACGTTTCATATTCTGCCATTGAGTTTTCAATTTTTTTATCGAGAATTCGGTAAATTTAGGACCGAATTTAGAGGTTAATTCCTGTAGTATCTCGTTCCACGCGACATCTTTTTCTTCGTAATTGATTGGTGCATTGGGTTTATTGATGACAATTTCTTTTCGCTCTTTGATTAAGTCGAGTAGATACTGTTTTTCTTCTGGTGACCAATTTGGTGTCCTTGAGCGTCGGCTTATTTTTCTCATCTTATAATCTCTGGGTAGTTTGTGCTTAATCTTTTGCAACGTTTTGTTACAAACGATGCACTCAATGTCCAGTTGAAAAGACTCCCACATTTAAAACAACTGACTAACGACGATTGAACTTATTTTGACAACGACGTTTGCTAGCTAATTGTGTTTATTATTTTATAAAGTATAAATCAATGAGGTTTATTTTGGAGATGTGACATTATCGAGTTGGCGATGGATTTTTATGTATTTTATTAATGTTAATTTAAGATCGTGAAACATAAATATAAAAATACAGACAATTAGACGCAATATTGTATTTACAAAAATGATATGTGTAAGTTTTAGCTGATAAAATCTTGCATGCAAGCAAGATTTCTTATACTGAAATTTCTTTATATTTAACTATTAGTCTTTGATATAACATATTACAACATATTATCTAAATTGATTGGCATGGCGTTTGAAGTCCACAGACCATTGAATAGTTCATTTCTGTTATTTTTGTTAATTAATAAAAAATATTTTTTTATATTATTATTCCTTTACGCTTGTCATCTGCACATATTTAAGGGATGGCACCATTTTAATAGTTTATAATCACATATAAATACATTACACACATCGATGTATTTGTCACAATTATGTGGTCCAAAAAAAAATTGAAAGAATCCTAGTTACAGTTAATGATGAACCCTATTGAACGTTATACTAAATCTTAGACTTTTCCGGTGTCATTATTACTATTACTCCTTGTGCCCATCTGCGGTTTTGCTAGGCACGTTGAGCATGAATCACTGGAACTACGGAGACAGCAATCACAAGTCTACTTTGCACATAATATTTTGAGGTAAAACAGACTGCATGAGTCTGCTTCTAGCATTGCTTAAACTATATGCGCCTGAAAAGTATTTCTAATCCAGGAGGAATGCGTGAGCTCCGCTCAGTATCTGACGTACTGTCCTCCGCTAGCAGTCCCCAATTCCGCATATGATTTCGCTACTTAACCTTTCCCTCAGTTCTGCTCCTGAACTCGGTGATAGTTTCGGGAGGTCTGACGGACGAATGTAAGATATTTTTAATTTTTAACGAGTAATACATTTTGATAGTAGTCTCAGGTACTATATATTATAATTATTGTTCATCTATTCTGTAAGTAAATAAATTATATGTAGTTCAGCGTGCCGTGGCATTAATGTCCTTCAAGATTTTCCAGCGACTACTGTCACTCACTGTAGTGACAGGTGACAGGTGAAAATTATTTAAAAGTGGCATTGTTTTTAACTATATATTTTAGTTTAGACCTGAAGTGTACACTACAACGTTTTTGTTGACTCATTGAATAATTAATAGCATCAAGAATGCAGCAGGGAATCCACTCAATCGTTACAAAATGGCTTCGCATGTCAGGAAGATCAATTTATGAATACACAAACGCGTACTTACACTACACTACTTTGTGATATATTATTTGAATTTGTACATATACACCACGAGCTTTGATCGTAATAACAATCAGATGCTTGAACCGGGATTAATAAGCTTCTGCTTATTCGGGGGGCTTCGCATTCTCCTACAGCGGAATTGAGGGCCAAGTTTAAGATCTAGTAGCCCTAGTAAATCATTCCGCCCTAATCATTCCAGGCTTACGCACCCGATTTACGAATCTGTTATCTTTCTTTCAATCGTTTTGAGGATGATATTATTTTATTGAAAACAAGTCTCGTTAACTATGTAATGATCACCGTGGTCCGCCTTTCAAACGGGAAACACTTGCTAGTACGAAGCAGGATTAACTTTTAAGGACACGAAATCGGCGGTGTGACAGACAGAGGTCTCATTACCTCATTGCCTTTAATGAAAGGTCCAAAAAAAACTTGCAATTAATTATTATCGATTATCGTATGTAAAATCGAAAAGGGTTTCCGATGTTAATGCTTTTCATATGTCTTGAATGTAGGACATTTTATTTTAACCTCTGTATCGGTAAATAAGTTACTTTCACAATTTTAAACCTGTTTATCCAGTTTATTTTAATCATGGTGAAATGTTTAACGAGGTGCATTGTTATCTTTCTTAATTTTTTTTTAAGAAATACATTTCTGATGTTTAACGAACTTCTTTTTAATGACAATAATATTTTTATGGGAACCTACGTTATTATGCCGTTGTTTCAATTTTGTAATTTGTCTTTAAGGCCCATAATGTATGATTTTAAAGTTCTTTTAAATTTATTAAGTAAAGTAATTTCTAAGTTAATCTATTAAATACATTTATATTTCTATATGATAACGGGATATAATACATTTCATCAGTCCTATAAAAATAAGGCACTATTCTAAAAATATATTTTTTGTCTTTCGAATAATTATCAGGACGTTAGTTTAAGTTTGTATGTATTTTTGTTTTGGCATTTGCTGTAAATAAATACATAGTTATTATGAGTAAAGCACTTTAAGTCTGACTTTTTCCTTCTTACATAATGTATCGAAATTTCTTCAATAATCATACTTCTGGTACACAAGAAAATTATGCACGGGAATAGATACATACGTGAATTAGGATATTATTACGATCCGAATCTCTTTCCCTTATGCTCTTATGCGTTAGATGCCCATATGAAAGTTATTTATTATTTCCACATATCTTTCGCAAGTAGGAATCGTAGTTTGTGAATGAAAGCATTTTTCAAACAAGCAAGAAAATCTGCAATGAGCCTTGAATCTTAAAATCTAGTATTTAATTATACAGCCTGTCATTATAGTCGTATAATGTATCCAGTATGAAAAAAATAAAAAGTCGTTTTTTTTAAATATAAATAAAATAATCATGGCAAAAATAGTATCAGAGATCAAAGCCTTAATTTGTACTGATAACTAGATATTTTAATTATTAACTGTCCACAGAAAAGATTACAAAATCCACAGAAAATATAAAATGTGTACTTTGGATAAATAAAACTAAACTAAAACATATTGTTTTTCCTAGAATCAAACAATATGCTTGTACCATACATAAAAACGACATAAATAAATAAACCCTCTAGTTTAAAAAAAAATATTATTTTATGTCCACAGAAGAGATTTCTTTTCGGCCGATTCGGCTCCTAATTAATAAATAAAATAAGAGACCATGCGTGTTACAAACGTCGTCGCTTATATTATGCTTGTAGTAAGTACACTAGAATATATGTTCATCATCTAATGTAATAATAATAATAATGTCAAAGAAGTGATTGAAAAATGTTATTTTAGCCTGCTAAGGTTGTATAATCAAGTCGCTGCCGTCTGTGCGTAATGGCTGAACACGTTGTGGAGGAAAAACTATATCTCAATCATCAGAGTCTGATAGGTGCCTCGATCTCTTATAGGTAAGTGAAGAGAGATCCTGAGAACGGAAAGTTATCAAAAGGATGTTTTTATTTTAATATTTTCAAAAGTAATAATACGAATGTAAGTATTGCCATGCATGTCAGTTATATGTACTAATAGTAAATAATTGAAGGAATAATTATATGGCTGGATTTAATTACTTTAGTAAATTTTGAGACAACGCACACATTTTTTAAATGTTCTGTGTATGTACCTGTTTATTCATAATATTAATCTAGTGGCATTACAATATTACATAGGTGTTGGCCTCAGATAGTATGAGTTTCTTGGATTATTTTTATTTCAAAGACAAGTAGGTGATCAGCCGTCTAGATGACACATGTAGTCGATATTTTTGATTCGAGTTAGGAAACTGATTAATAGCTTTATACATTTATAAGTTTATGTTACATTTAGTTGTTACAGATTCAGATAAGTTAATGACAATAGACAATTATTTATTGATTATTCACAAATATGACTAAACGATAGTTTATGAACTTAACAAGATAAAATCTATTTAAAGATTAATGAAGTAAATCGTTAAACTGCGCAATACTAACTATTTATAAGTTAAACTTTGCCACAGTACATAATTTATAAATCATTTAACATTATGTCGCTTTCGTGTTTTCGCTATGCGAACATGTGTCAATTACTTCGACAACAATTTTAAGCACGCGCAGTGTTTTTGTGAAGGAATCCTGTTGTCACAAAATAAGTATAAGGCTAAGATACTGTGACTAACGGAGAGCATTTACAACGATTCTTTAATTGTTATATTTTAGATTAACTTTAAAAATGCGGCTAACAATATACAATAACAACCAATGGATGGTGAAATCTGGTTGTCGTAAATACCTGGACCAAATACTAGTGAAGGCATGAGCATGCAGTGTCAATATCATGAAAGTGAATGAAGCGAGACTCGAGATATCAGGACCGTACCAATTGGAGATTCGCCGTCTCTGCCTGAAAGAGGCGTGAAGATTTGAATAAAAAGAAAATAAGAAAGCACAAAGAGTATGCTTATCGACATCTAATGATGCTAATAGTGGTTGCGTGGAAGAGTTTGCTCGAAAGCGATAAGACCGCCAGTTGCCCTGCTTTTTTATTTAATTATGTCAATTGTATTATGATTCTGCAACGAAGTGTTAATAAATAAATAATCTAATTTTCCGTTAAGTTTACTTACTAGGGATCCGACTCTTTTATTATATTAATCTGTTATAACTGTGATATTTTTTTAGCTTCAATAACTCAATAATTTGGTATGCCGATGGTTGCGGTAACAGCCCATAGATAAGGTCATTAATCGACCTAGGTAATTACCTGTCCGACCACAGTGTTACAAAACCTCCAAACATTATATTTGTTGTGCAATTCGGCCCTTAATAAAAATTATCAAACTGTAACACACGCATTGAACTCTAAGTTTTTAGTACAGGAAATTTTTTACATTTGATAATTTGTATTATTATTGAAGAAAGCAGTTTTTTTTAAAGGAATCGAATAATACACTTTCCATTTAAGTCAGTCGAGCGTTGCAACTCGCGGGCTGAGCGCGTCAGTCACACACGTGACATGAACTATAAAATTCATTATTTTTGACTTAAAATAATTTATTTTAGTAGAATAATTTGTGCAGTTGTCATTAAGTGATTAATAGTGATTTTTTGATTACGTTAATTATAATATTTGTGGTATAAACACCGAGTTTTCACGAATTTTAATGTAAGTAAATAAATGTTAATCTACAAATTTGACGAATTTTTTTTGAACAATTTGAGCTAGGTATTAGATTTATTCTGGAAGATTCCTATTGATAAAAGTTGCGCAATCTTAACCAAGCTGTAGCAAAAAAGTATTGTCTAAGAATAATTTATGCTGAAGCGAATAGCGTAAACGTGTTTGATATTTTATGTAAATTTAAACTATTTATTTACAATAAAAACCTATCAAGAGACATCAAGCACGTGTCTAATTCGGTTAGTATATGTAAATTAATAATTATAACATTAACAATTACAGACTTCTCTTAATAAAAATAAAATATAACTTTATAATTATATTACCATAAAAAAACTACAAGGCCAAAGACAAATATGTAATTATTACTGCCGGCTTTTCTATTTTAAATTCTACTTAATATAATAATTTATATATAATGAGTTGGAATTGTCTAATTTGGTTTAATTTTAATATGGTTTTGGTTTAATTGTGTGACGCTTAGCTGGTTTACGCCCTAAGGATAATTATTTTAACAGGTTTGGGAATAACACAAAAAAAACTATCCCAAGTCTTCGTATAATAAAAATAAAAGGTCACTTCTGAAGCCTATCTCCATCTTTTTAACATTAATGATTTTTTTATCGTGTGTATATTATGAAATATATTTAGAATAGAGTGTATAAATTGTCGAGGAATTAATATAATGTGGTTTCGGAATAATTGAGTAGTGCTATAATACTGCTCTTTTTAATTATAAGGGTATAGCAATATATTTTAGTATTAGGCATGTTAAAGTAGATACAGTTTTACTGGATTACTTGACTAAATGAAATTTAACTCAAAGTCAATGCAAACTCAACGTCACGCATGCTTTATAACATGCATCGTCATGGGTTGAAATGTTAAGAGTTGTACAGTGATTTTTAAAGTAAAATTACAACCATAAATTTGTGACAAAAGTCGATGGGACCGTAAAAAAACTGCTTCAGAAATTGAAACGATACTGGAGAAAGTTTCTGTGTGGTAGCGATCCTGTGAAGCCTGTGTGTGTCAAATTGTCAACCTTCAATGTACCTACATTGAAGGTTGACAATTTGAAACTGATTACTGATTGACCTACTAAGTGTACTATGGTGAGTGTTCTGTAGCGTTGTTTGTGTTGATCCTTCTTGCCTCGTTTCAACATATGAGCCGTATCAATCCAAAATTTCATCAGCATCACCTTGATGTCGAAGTCTTCCACAGTTCACTTCACAACACACTTTCTTTTGCGAACTAGTGAACTGATTCATTAAATCCTGGTGGGGGTCTTCCCTGAGATATAATCATAAAGTAAGAGTATAATCCTTCCTCAAAAGCCGAAAGCGCACTAAAAAAGGGTGCCCATGGGCTGGGCTGCGATGACTGTCCTCTATGGGAGTCCCATCTATTCTTTAAATAAAACGCGTTTGTATCGGTTAAAAGACATGTTTTAATATAACATCATTCGCGATCATAACGAAAATCTAGATAAGCCAATTTTCCAATCTACATGTATATCTATTACATATAATTCATTAATTCAAATCGATATTGAACTAACCAGTGTCAGCGGACAATTACAGACGTTTCAAGTAATTATCAAATTTTTATAAAGAATACCGCATGAAAAATCAAAATATAGTTGATTATTCATCTACATTTACCACCTAAAATTAACTACATAGGACGGACGGACTGGCAATGAATTATTTATAAAAGAAATAAAAGAGACCACATGTGTCAATATATTTAATATCTGAATAATAACATGAAAGATTTGTATTGATATGCAGAAACTACTGTGTAAAAATCATCTCACAATCGCTATATTATCCCAGAGTAACTTTTATTCCTAAATGTTAGTATCAAATGTCTTCTTTTCTGATACATATGTCGCAGCTAAATCACTCAATTAACCGTTCAATCAACAGCCTAGCCTCTTAACCAAACAGCGCCGTTTAAAAGAAGCGCGGCCTGAAAGATATTAAGCCAGTTGATCTAACAGCTAGGCAAATTATGTGATTTATGTATCTCTTTAATTTGTTTTTTATTGTATGTATCTTTTTAGTTTGGTTTAGTTGTTTTAGTTTGCCTATCTTATGAAATTTAATACTTTTTTTGCTTTACTCACAGTGGTTGCCTGGAAGAGATCGCTCGAAAGCGATAAGGCCGCCAGTTGCCCTGCTTTTAATTTAATTATGTTCAAAAAAAATTTAAGTTGTAATGTCCGTTACATACAGTGTTAATAAATAAATAAATGACTTGGATCGATGATGTTCCATATTCTGACACGCTCAAACTCGAAACGAAACTCTTTACACTATCAATACAGCGTCGATAAACCACAAATTTCCAAAGTTTAATAAAAAAGAACAAGTAAAGTGAAAGAGTGTAGTGACAATAATAATGTGAATTTAGCTGTGACTGACTCTAGCAATTTAATTTTTATGTTTCATCTCTTTTATTTCTGCCACATGAACACTCTATCGTACAAATGGCCTAAGCATTATCCAGCCACTTTATTAAATGTCCTTACAAATGCTACGGCTGAATATATTTCACGGCGCTAGTTAAAAGGCTAGGCTGTTAATGGAAAGGCTTATTAAGCTAGTTGGCTGCGACATATACCTATATGAATATTTATGTATATATGGCATGTAGCATCAATTTTCTAGTTAAAAACGATTAATGTTTTATTTATTTACATGATCGTGTTAATATGTTGCTTATGAGCCTCCGTAGTTTAGTCACGCACCTCTTTAACCGACTTCAAAAACGGCTGTTTCGTTTAGATACAACAAGTGTCCACAGCTCCATCGTTTGTGTATTTAAGCAAGATTTGCGATAAGATAAGTTATATTAAAACCTTTCTTAGGAACCACGTTCCCTATTGGACCGTTCAAATGCATTAGGTAGTTTTTTTGCGTTTATCACGTTCAAGCAAACATATGTTGCCGGGAGAGTTAATTTTATAATGGGTAGGGCGGAACGTTATCAGGGCCAAACGCAAATAATAGGTAAAATCAACTTTTCTCATAGAAATATTCATCTGTACTTGAACTTGGGTGATTCGGTAATAGGACCGCGCAATCACTTCCATTTATCCAATCATTTTTCAGACAACGGTTATGACGGAAGACACACTTAGTACTAAGTCTCGCCTCATAATTAAGTGGACTACTTATAGATCGAATCGATTAGGTGTAAAGAACTTCTAGAAGAAATCTTAATTCGAATTAAATAGTTAAAATTCTTCGGAAAAGCTTATTAACTGTAGCGGTTTATGATTTTCAATTATGCATTGATTTTGTGTTTGTGATGTGTGTGTCGAATTAAGAGATTTAATATGTGGTACAAAAGGCTTTTCTAAAATGAAATTTTCTAGTATCTCTTGTCTCAATAATTTTGTGATATAGAACTCTTTAATGTTTTGCCATCTTTTAGTAAAACTTATTTAGTTTTTGTATTCAAAGGAACTAATAACTCACGTCAACAGATGGCGTTAATGGTAACATTAGAATATTCTTTAATCTATGTAATTGTTTACTGTCAATTCGATGAGGCCGACTATGGTTGACAAGTTAAGTCGCATTATTGAAATAATTTAAATTCGTTGCGGAGATTTCATATTGAACGTTTATTTAACTAAACAAATAAAACTGTAAACAGTGGTACAGCGATTTGTTTACTTTCTTTCGCGATCTTTTCATTAAGAATTTGTCATTGGCAAATAATGCTTTAGTAAAGTTCACCTCTGATTAATAAGTAGCGTTAGCTACCTTGTGTCTTGACTAAATATAGCTCATCTTACTTTAAATAACTACCAACTTAATGCTAATCTCCGTAGTCATTAATCATATAGAATTGTATTGATCTCTGGTGCCACTACACGGACTGAGATAATTCCCATTATAATCCCCAACACCTTGATGGCTGTATTTTTTCACGGATACTAGGTATTTTAATTTGCGAACTAGCAGGAGTTACGCCTTAGGAGGTCGTTCCTAGGAGGCGACCTCCAAGTCCGTACCCATGCAAGAGTGGCAACACCCAATAACATTGGTTCATGGACTGCGGTAGCTGTCTTTGATCGATGTATTGCCTATTTCATAACATAAATAGCTTTCAATTTAATTAATGAAACAAAAAGTCGGGTTGGTTATCAACAAGACAACATTTTAAACTTTAGCACCTTTCTTTTGAAACATCTCGTTTTATTGAGATAAAAATAATGATTATAGAGTGATTAATACCGTTAATGGCCACAGATGATAAGAAAACTGTACTTTTATGAAAAGTCAGATAAAATTTGATAGTTTAACCTAAAATTTAAAACTTAAACTGGTTTTGAATGTTATTTTACTTTTCGTATTGAAAAAGTTTATATATGGCCTAAGAAAAATCTAGGTATGGTACGTGTTTTTATAGTGTTTCATAATCTGTAACTCCCAATTCAATTACCTCCCATGTAATCAAATCCAAAGTTAAGTTTTAGTACCACTCATGTCAAGGTTGCGACATCAGCGCTCCGGATGTTGAGAGAACAACGAAATACAGAAAACGACGAGATTGTAAACGCTATGGTGAGACCCTGGGCTTTCCTTTACGATCAAAACAAATCAAAATTAATTAATTTATATAGGTATTATGTACACTCACCACCAGTTACCAAATCAATATCATAGAACGGGAGATAAAAACTGGCATGTAACAGACTCTTTAATCGCCACATTTTTGTTCTACAAGGAAATTGTAAGGAAATGCAACCACCGTGATTCGCTTTTCATTGAAACAATGTACCAGAATAATAATGTAACAAACGCTTAGCATCAGCAGGCATAATGGAATAACACATTATAGTGAGAACAAAACGGAATCGCGTATTCGTTTAAGGTTAAACTTGTTTATTGAAGATGCGAATCAAGTTAAGATTCTAAGGAATGTTCAAGACGAAATTCAAGTACAAATTAAACTAGAACCATTACGGTTAACTGTGTGCCGTATTTACTAAATGATAGGTGTCTAAATATGTTTTGAAAGTTTTAAACTTATATTATGTAATATATCATTTAATATACGACTTTCACAAGGACCCGTTAAAGGGCAGTCACATTTAGGTATCCGATAATGATATGTATTGATTTATCTCGCTTAGAATCGAACCCAGGATTCTTGCAGTTGGGATGTGAAGGAAATTCTTATTTGGCGTAATATAAGTATTTAGATCTGCGTCATTACCAAGTTGTTGACTGCAATAACTGCTCTATAAATATTATAATCTATATACCACGAGGTGTATTTTATGTACAAGGTGTAATGTAAATAATATATCATAATCTACTATTTTTTATAGATTTTATACTATATGAAATGATATCTGGGGTTACAACAGTGCGCCTGCCAAGTCAAGAAAAAATAGCAACTCCGTATACCATCATTCTCTCGAAGCAGTTCAGACCATTTTCAACTGCGTTAAAATTAGAATCGTTTTAGTTACCAAGTAGGTGTTGATTATATATATTAGGCAGGTATGTTTCAAATTTTATTAAATTTTTACCAAATTTTAAAATTACCTATCATCTAGTCAATGTTACTATTTAAAACAAAAAGATATTTTAATATTGATATGGTCAGTATAAGATGGTTTTCGGATAGCTAATTACATAATAACTTAAGATAGAAGATCCCATAAGGAGGGACTGAATAAATTAATTGACTTTATAGAAGATGGGAGGAGTAGCGAGACTTAATTTTTGTAGTTATATTTTTGTTGTCGTCTTAATTTACTTCCAATTCACCTCGTTTACGAGTTTGAGTACGACTGGCGTTTTTATTAATGCTTCAATGCAATATTTATGCGTACCGTCAAAAGCCGACAAAAAACCTTTTCCAAGGAAATTTTTACATTATGTTATTTCTTACGAAATAATTACTGTAATTAAATAATCTACACATTTATCTTACGTCAATCATATAATATGATCACGGATACATGACCGTAATTGGCTTCGGACACTTTAATTACAAAATTTAAAAGTCTTATAATGCATCATTGGAAATCGTACGTACCATCGTTTACCGAAACATTTACGGGCTTTAAAAGTTCGGTTTTGTTGCCATGGTTACCAAATTTGTACGATAAAAAATATCTTAGCCCCAGCAAAAAGTTTCGGAATTGTTTTTTTTGATATAACGTTAAAATGATATCTAGAATAATAGAAAATCATTTAAGTCCGGTAACTCTTCTAATGAACACAATATCAAAATGTTAAAGGCTCTATGCTTCAAGTGTTCGATTATAACCGCAAAACACTGAATTGTTTACACTTATCAACCTTGGTCTGAGACCTAGATACGAAACTTGTATAAAAATAAATCATACATTTTATTTCCAAACCAATATGTTTATCTTAATTAAGGTACTTGAAACTTCAATTACAAGGTAGAGAGAAACTGTTTATAAAATTACGTTTACATATAAAAATAATACTAATAATTAATACTACATCTATTTTACGGTTAAAGCAACAAATTTATTTATTATTTTCACGCCATTAAACAAGTCTTTATATATAATAAAGATCTAAATAATTACATGGATTGGTATGATAAAATCATTTTAATCCAACTATCTATTAATCAAAGAAAGGATTAAGCTAACTAAAAATTGAGGAACGCTTAGGGTAGTATAACTTATACAGTTATAAAAACTTACGTTACACTATTTATTCTATTGAGGAACTCAGAGGTTCGAGCTCGAGCCGACACCACACTTGAGGCGAACACAACAATATCACGAGTTAAATTGTTAAACGTACACGCCGTCCTAATCATTGTTGTTCCCTCTGTATTTGGTGCTGGCTTCAGGTATATACAATAGATGTATAATTTTTAGCGACCTATTATACAAACGGAGACACGCCTTAATTAGTAACTAAGAACAGTCAACTTCACCTGTAGCAATTAATTAAATATGTAACATCTATTTCACGCCTAACTTACAGAGATGTTTACGTCTTGGTCTCAAATTGCATGTTTCTTCTTTTAATGAAAGAAAAAAATAAAAGATTATATACAAGTATTTCATTAGTTCGAAGACTATATACATATTTCTATATAATGAAGCCTTATTATACACAAATGGGCAATTAATGAAGTATAATTTTACGTTATAAAACTGGAAAGTTAATTACATAATCTTATCAGATTTTTGTCATTAATTTTTAAATATTTTAATATTAATATTACTGTGATATTTGCCGTCACACCGTTTATAAAAGATAACGCCTGCAAATTATAATGAGGAACGAAAAATTGTTTTGGTCAATTTATTGTTCATAGACTAAATCAGTCTATGTGTAAAATCTAAACTTAAGTACTCTTTCGTATGTTTGTGCTAAATTGGGTTAAGCTGAGATAAAGAGAGAAAGGTGAGTACTTTAATTAAAACAGTGAAATTAGGTTGATTCGTTGTGAATCGAGTGTTGTGTCAAGTTTAAGAGACATAATAAAAATTAGTTTAAAAGAAAGTTAGTACTAAATAAATATCAGACATCGAATAACAGATTTAAATTTTTACGTTTGAAAATTTAAAGTGGATTAAAAGGTTTATTTATTACACAACGAGTACGGTGGAAATTAGGAAAGTTATTTAGTAGCTATTGATATCTTTATTTCCCTGTATGAAAGAAGTTGGCAATTCCATCATCCATTTCACATTATTTTTGGTTAAACGAATTGGTATTAATATAATACCACATTGGTGGAGAAGTATATTCTACGTTATATCGGCCTCTTGCGGTTACCGATGCGAAACCGAAAATCCTATGTGGCGGCGTCCATGCGTCGAGTTGTCTCTCTCCCTACAATATGTCAAGGGGGCCGATGGCTGGCTGGCTGGCGTGATACTCGTGAACGGGTGCTACTTGTGGTGACTGGTCGTACTTGAATTCGTGTATGCGGTGATGTTAGTTATTTTTGACTATGTATTTGCGTGTTGTTTCCACTAGAATGTAAGTGCGTGCTCCTATTTCTCCATGCCTCCTGCTGATGTCATGTGGAACATGGTGTGATGGTTGCAGCTCCTTACAAACGTTGTGTAATACAAAAAAACGCCGATTAAAGAGAGAACTGTGAATGTAAAATTAGAAGCATTTAATGTATATTTCTTTTTTATTGACATTCATAAGTGTACCTATATGAATAAATGATTTTTGACTTTGACGTTGACTTTGAAACCACACTGGAAATCAAACCCAGGTAAAATTAACCCACGGAGGCGGTAAATAAAAAAACTGTAACATTATTTCGTATCCAACGTATCCCGCTTAAAGTGCTGAATTTAAGTATGTGCAGATGAAGATTTATATTCAAATAAAAACAGGTAATCAAGCATTAACAATTTATATTCCGATAAAAGCTTTTATAATCTGAATAATTGAGATAAAAAATTGATCTAGAAACAAATGTAAAATAAACCTTCGAAATTCTCATGAATATACATTTAGAACGATAGATACATAAATATTTATATGTACCGAATTAACATGGAACACGTGGCACGTGGCTATCTTGAAGTATAAATTGTATGTTGGCATAAAATAAAAACAAAAAACTATTCAACCTCACCTCAGGTTTAGTGGCGCTTGTTGCGCAACATATGTTGAAATATATATTGAACGAAACACTTTGTTTGAAGCTGGGTTTAATTGTTTTAAAAATAAGCTTATAACAAACATACAATTAGGGGTAGTGGGGTTTGCAACGCTGACGAAAAACTAACTTTAACGGTTCTTAAATCTAACACTTCACTATGCGTAGTCGACCTTTTTGGACATTGGAAACGAGAATGTTAAATTACAATTTATGAGTGTGGAAAAATTAAAGGACTCATTTTGGTTTCAAGTGTGCGATGTTTACCGTTTAAATATTAAATAACACATATATATATGTATATATCTAAATGTAACTTAAATCATGTCAGGTTACATACATACGTTCGTTTTTATTGATCGAACGTAACGAGGAATCGTATCGTGTATCTGTGATTGGATAGAGAAAGAAACATTTATTAACATCACAACATTGTAACATAAAACTAAATATAGTGTTAATCTGGCCTCAATATGATCGCTGTAGACACTCGAACTTAAGTTTATGTGTATAGAAACGCGTTTATTTTGTTTATTTTCTCCCGACTGTTTTTGAAACGGAAGGCCAGGATCACGAAGGGTGTGTTATAGACAGTTTAGAATGCTGTTATGACGGAACAACGTCTCTCGAGTCTGCTAATATACAATATACATATATGAAGGCCGGCAACACACCAATGTTGTGCATTTGTTATATCCTTTTATGGCGCTTCCGTAGACTCGTTTATCCCCCTATAATTAAATAAAAGGTGTAATGCCCATTATGTAGTGTCGTCTAGCCGAGTATTAGCTTCACGTTGATTCAATTATAATCAATTCAGGCATATAACTTTGTTAAACATTTTTATGTCGTTCGACTTGAATTAATTTTTTCATAGTTATTACAAAATCTTTGGCATGTTTCGCAACACGGTAAGAATAAAACCATTTAGTTCTATTTGCAAACCAAATTAGCTGCGTAGCTGTTCGTAGCGTTGACACTCGATAAATTCTTATTAAATTTGACTACAACATTAACATAGAAACGATAGTTTTAATATAATTTTAAAAGCAGAATGAGTTATGACCTTATATTAGATCCATTTATTTATTTCCAACAGATAAAAATTGTGTTGTATTTGTAAATTGTCGTGTCAGAAAATGAAATTAATTCGAAACAATACGAACAAGATTATCAAATTATAATAGTATCTCGAATTGTTTAAACTTCAGCTACAAAAAATGCATAACACAAAATTAACTGTTAAATAACTAATAATAATAAGTACTTACCGATTAAAATCACTAAAAGCCTCAATTCGCCACTTGATATAGGACATAAGTTTCTTGACTTTTCACCTGCACCTGGACCGATTTTGATGAAACCTTTCGTATATGTTCAAGTGGATTCTCGAAATGGTTTAGATTAACAATTCAATGTTCTTTTTTTGTATTTTAGGCGTGTACGCTCGCCTCCGCTTCTTATTTTTTTTTTTAATAATATTATATTAATTGTAAATAAATTAATGGTTGATATGACTGTATATTTAGAAGTGTTTATCTACAAATATATTTGCAAAAATATCTAGTTATATCGCTAAAGGTGGTTTCGTCAACATCTCACTATAGTCGAGGCTTGACTGTACCTTTGCCATTATTGGTGTCGTTAAAGCACAAAGTGGACGGCTCTACCCAAAAATATATTTTAATATTTATAGCCAAATGGTGCTCAAATAAGTTATTTATTCCTAGTCAGGTCAGTATTATAATAAAAATCTACGCGATATTTTAAGATAATGTAGTTTTGCTTACATTAATTTGTGTTAATTTTTTTATAAGTTAGACTTTTATATTTGATAAATTTTATTTCAAATTTTGTACATATTTTTAAAATTGTGTTTTAAACCGCAAAATATAATAAAGTTATTTTTTATTAATATTTATCGATATTTTTCTTAGTAGAATTCTTTACTAAAATCTTTATTATTATAAATTAATTTAGTAAATTCGGTGTTACTGTAGGTACTTTAAAACGAAGCAATGACAAAATAACTGTCGAAATTACTCCCCAATTGAGATCATTGTAGATGTCAGGATGTGATAACTTAGAAGATCGTTTTATGTTCTGTAATAACTGTGGTGTGGTGTCACATCTTTCTTTTTATTTATATGTATTTAACACCTCTGTTACATAGTGCACGGGTTAAGTAACTTGAGGATTTTTCGTAAATTAATAATTGATTGAGAAAAGAACACAAGGATTCTTAAAATGTATCGTGAAGCAAGAATTAATTACATTTTAAATAATTTTATTATCAAATAGTGTCACTATTTTATTGTCACAGTAATTTTTTCACAAGTCGCCATTGGAAATTCTATTTTAGATATTCCCGAAGATTTTTTGAAAAAGTTTGCAAATAAACCGTGTATATATTATATTAATATTTTATTCAAATAATTTAGTACGTAGATATAAATTATTTGCAATTTTTGTTAAAATAGTTAACCCAATTCTTGCACCTATTATTTTTCTGTTTTGTCTAAAGCATCGCTTATTACCAATACGCGGCCGTATTATTCCCCATATTATTTTTGCTAAATATATTATTTTATTTAACTAATATTTAAATACGTAAACGTTTATATATTCCGTCCTCATGCTCATAAATGATTACATAGAGAAACCGTTATTCGCACCTCAGCAGATTTATAATCAGGCCCTTACCATAAAACCGACTATTATTCTAATTTTTACTACGACATTTACGCAAACTTGGAATAACGTAGTACGAAAGCATCTATATATATAATTAAACAACATCACCCAAAGGAGTCTACTCCTTGACCGTATATGTTGCTAATATCACAAAGATGCTCGCCGGTTAAAGGTTAAGCCCTTAATTTAACCAGCCCATTTTCAAATATAATTTTAAATGTTATTCACGTACGGTCAAGATTACCAGCCCCGTTCTCATCATCTTAACTCGCCTTGTAATTAGTATATTTTCTCCCTCATTGCAAACGAACCATCACGACACCTTATCACTAAATACTCTTCTCTTGTCTCTAACGCGAAAAGGAGATTCCGGTGCAAGCCTATGAGATTTAGAAAACAACAATATAATATCTAAAAACATAGGTTTATATTCTTTAAAGTAGATCTTAACTGAAATAAACATGAATTCATAGTAACGAAGTTTTATTTAAATATTTAGCAAATCAGATAAACACAGTCTTATGTTCTGCGCCATTGGTTCTTATTTTAGTATTAATTAATACCACATCATCACGGAGTTGCCATAAGACTTGCGAATGGAGTTGAGAATGTAAAATGAAAAACGAAATCGTTTCGCTTGTTTCTGGTCACTATCTCTGGTATAGCTGATCGTCATTTTCAAAGGCCAACTTAAGTGTATGTAACTTGATTTCGGTTTTCATACTTTAATTTTGTTTTTAGTCTAATCACAGACACGCGTTCGTAAATTTCATCGTTTGACAATCATAGAAAACAAGCAGTCACCATCGTCTTTTGTTTGTATATTGTTACCCTGTTAATGACAGTTATACAATATTTGAATGTCATGTTTTAAATGTTAATTAAAAAGAATATGCTATGTTACACAAAAAACTTTTTTACATATTGATATTTCTCATATTTTGCACTGAAATTAGCCATTCACACTATAATTAGTATTCAAATTATGGGCGTTAGTATAAAGGCGTGGCTTAATTGCACCTATGATATAAATGCGCTTGGAGGATAAGTTTTTATTTACATAAATTGTATTATTTATATTTTTATTATAATTTATAAGTTTTTATTTACATAAATTTAGCTTAATTTTTCTGATCAGGATATACTTATAATTTATAAAGCTTTTTGATTTACAAACATAATTATAAATAACCAAGCACAGGAATCCTCAGGTTTATATAACATTTTATAGCTGTACTTAATAACTTTGATTTACGGTAACACTTGTTTATAAAACTCAAATCTAGTTGTCAACTTTTAATAACCACAAAAGTATGAAGGTGGACGCTAATAATTCGACATGTAATTTATTAAATTTTGGTCTGGAAGTTATATTAATTCTCAGCTTAAGACGAGATTGAGTACGGACTCCAATTCGTTTTTAAAACCTAAATCTCGAAGAAGATTGTTTCTACCCTGCAACAAACTCTGACCGGACATCTACATGGTTTTTATTTAAAAACGTATTACTTCTTATTCTAGAATGTCCAGTGTTCCCAGCTGCCAGGTATGACCTGAAGCAACAAATTAACACAAGTTTAATTCTAGAGCTGTTAGCATATATTTAAAGACCTTCAGATTCTGGAAGTTTTCCGCAAAAAAAATTTAATTCGTGAAGCATTTTAAGAGCCGCGACACGTCTGCCTATACATGTTTAATGAATATTCTCGGATAAGTGGCGCAGTCGGTTTCCCGTGTATCTCGGCGCACCATCAAATATTATAAACTTAAAATATCCCTGAGGTAGGCCAGGGATTTAGAAAAATAATCCTTGTCTAAAAAATATCATTACCTAATAGAACAATAAAATTGTATAAGAACCCAGTGGGAAACCGCTTTCTGTGTTTGTGACGACTAGATATCAAAAATCAATAGCATATTTGTAAATTTCAAAATTCTATACTTGTACAGCAATATGTGATTTAAAAGTAAAACGAATCCAAACATATTTGTTATTCCACAGAACCAAATGACGTAGCCGAAAAATGAAGGACCTCGCACTAATGATACCCAAACTGCCCACACGTAATGTCCTCACCGGAGCCGTGGTCAACTGGGACGATGACGAGATGGCTGGCCTCGGTGACACGCCAGAGAACCTCACTCTGGCTTGGAAAGACCTCTCTGTATATAGGAAGAGGAAGACACAGACTAGCATCTGGCGGTCTGCAACGTATGAGGAAGTTAAAGTGTTGCATGGAGGTAAGATCATTATATATATTTTAAACTAAAGTATTATAAAAACTGTCCACTAGACAGGACCACTTAGTACGATTTTAAATGTCATTAAATATATACCAGACCAAAGTGAATTGTCTCTCATACGTAGGGTATCATTATCATAACAAGTTGAGCGTATAGCCAAGTAATAAGTGTATTCTTACGAAGAAATGACAAATTTAATTATTAGCTCAACGCAAGTGCTCATAATGTGTCGTCAATATACATTATTTAAAAAAGAAAACATAATCTTGAATATGATCCTAGGGAATTGAAATTTGAAAATATATTGATCATCCAAATTTGTTTAAACAAGAGATTTAATTGTGAATGTTTTAATAGCTTTGGTATCACCCAATAATAATCTCAAAAACGCCAACGTAATGTCCCACAGAAAGCGATTTCATACAAATCGCTTAGCGACGTTGATTAGTGATTAATTACGCAAAAACATCACGTTTTTGCCACATAATTGTGAGATATCTGCCAGAGAAAACTATCGTTGATCTAATGAATGATGTATTCGTTTAAGTAGTTTCGATAGCGATAATACATATGGCACGAATACGTTAAACCCGAACGGTAATTTTGTTAATTAAAAAAGTTAATTAGGAACTTTTTAAACATCACAGCGAGTGGACGTTACATCGCTCCACAGCTCTGTGAAATGTTTAACAAAAATTCGTATACCTTAATCTATATACAACATTACAATTAAAGTAAATTATATAAATCATTTTAAGCATTTAAAGTGCGAATATATAATTGCCGCAACACGCATTGTGGTAAAACTTCTCCGAAATGGCTTTAATTACATTATAGATACTCCAAGGTATATGATAGGTCTGAGATTTTTCCTAATACTATTATTTATGAAATTTCGCTGCGGGCGGTATTTTATTGAATAAAATGGTTAATATTGAAAGCTTGTGAGTGATACCAACACGTTGCCTGAGAGTCAAATAGCGCTGTAGGGGTCACACCTACACCACACATTCACACCATTATCGTAAGAAACAGTAATAAAGATTTTATTAAATTATTTTCTTATATATATTTACACATATAACAAGTATATATGTTAATTAAAAACTTAAATGTTGTTTATTTTGCTCCTAATTCACCCATAGTATCAGATTTCACCGGACTGTTCCATCGGAGTCCACAAACCACAGTTGTTGTGAAATGTCAAATTTAGTTTGACACTTGTTATATTAGTTACATTAGATTCCTTCACGATATTTTATAGAACGTTGATCTTAAAAAACAAAATCGTACGCATTATTGCATATACATTATTTCAATAGAGTACAATAAAGATAATTAGGTCCTCTAATCACATATATTTAAGTATGACATAAGTATTGTAGTTTGTAAATTTAGATTTCGTTACAGTTGTTGAAGTAACATGACTTTCCAAGAATATTTCAAAGAAACACATCGGACATCCAACTCCTTACTTTATGCTCAGATAAAATTCAAATAGTTCACTGTGTAAAACAGAGTAAATACGGATAATAAAATAATATATAATTCGTGGTATTTGATTAGTTTGTTGCTACCCGAAAGATACAACTGTTTACTACGTCTCCAAAATTATGCAGTCGAACTGGAAAATGATAATGACATGACAAGTTTTTTAATAAATTTAATTATGCTAATGCTTGCTAGATTTGTACGACCTTGAATGATATAACCCATATATAAGTGATAATCACACACATTTTGTAATAAATTGTTTAAAAAATATTTACGATGGTATTAACAGTAAAATGTGACATACGACTGTCAGGCGTACATAATATATTAATTTTAATTAAGAAGATAATCTAATATTAATCTTGTAGGATCTTTGTGTTAATTTTCTGGTTTTTTAATGTAAATGTATTTGTATGTAGTATTTAATAAAAAGAAAAGTCCCTAAATCTCCGCCTCTGTGTTAAGTACCTAGCAGTATGATCACTCCCCTCATCGTGCGATGATCCAATTTAAGATCATGAATGGTAATCAAGTAGAATGCATTGAGCCGTCGCTAAGGCCTCTATAGATAGTGCATTAGAACTTTATACTTTTACTGACTATTTCTTTACGTTACGTATTTAGAAATAGCAAACTGAACTAAATCTAATTAAGTTGAAATAAAATAACAGTAACGTATGACTAAAATAATAAGACTCTAAATCTACATGTCTTTACCAAACACACAAATATACAATACTATATATTTGTGTGTTTGGCAAAAATTTAATAGAAAATTACAACAAATTTAAAAAGTTTGATCCCTGTGGCAGTGCAGTGTAACGTTATGATGGCAGCATTTCCTCGCTGTATTGCGATTCTTATTCGTTGAGCGAGGAAGACACCAGCTCTGGAGTCACCAGAACAACTTTACTAAGTGCCTGTTAACTTAAATCCCACGCCCTAAAGGTTTCTACTCCAAAGGGAACAAAACCAAAACTGGAAGAAAGACTTATATTTGAGCAGTTATTTTATGACTTCATCTCGTTGCAGAATTATTATTAGTTAATAAATATAAATAGCAAAAACAAATAATCCTTCTTAATGTGTTAAACTTTGTTTTAGTGAGCGGCATCGTATCTTCTGGCAACTTAATAGCTTTAATGGGATCGAGGTGAGTTTTCTGTATAAGTTCTGTTAAAGTTTATGTTTCGTCGCATGACACAATCGCTTTAACTCACTTTGCTTGTTTATAAATTTAAAAAGAAAACTAGTTCAAAAAGTTAATTAAATACTAAAGTACTAGACTATATATTAACATGTATGTACAAAGAGAAAAAACCAACGAGAAAGTTAAACAAATGACTAAATGGTGCGGTTCGTCTTTGTTTTTTTTGGTTGACAGAACAAGATCCTACTTTAAATATAATATAAGTTTGAGGACTTTAGATTTTATAAAAGTAAGCTGCTCGGAATTATTTATCTAAGAATTTAACCGATTTATTTATTAGTTTATTGCTAGGAATGCACTAATGAAGCATAATTCAAGCACGCAATAGTACAAAGGAATCTCACAAATCAGATATAAAGGCCTTTTATGAATTTACATCGATAGTTAGTATATGTATGACGTTATTCTTAATTTTTACAAAGGGTCTTTGATATGATATTTTACAAGAAAATACTCCAGTACGAGACGCGTTAAGTGTGTCTATTGATATGGATTTATTAAATTTTTTACACAAAATAAGACGTCCAAAAGTATGAACAGTTACGGTGAAAACAATAGTTTCAAAAAATAACTAAACATAAATGAACGACGTTACTGTCAATTATTTATTTGAAAATCCGAATAAAATAATTGACAAACAGAGAAGTTCAACGAAAATAATTCTGCGGGCGGCGGCCTTATAGGTAACGACGTCGATAGATATACAGACAGTAGAAAATAATGAAGTATGTTTACAGAAATAGGATAATCGAATAATAGATAATAATTGTTCATTGATATCGCAGACTCATAGCTCCACTACTGCTATGATTTACTAGCCTACTTATAAAATCATAATACCTAATAAAATTTGCATAATTTTTTACAATAAAATATATAATGTGAATACAAAACAATTCTATTCACCTCCGGCTGGTATACCGCATGTAGTGACAAAATACAATAAATTATACATCTTACATTATGAACGCGGATTAGCGAAAAGTTGAATGAAATTGGTTTGTTCATTTATGCAAACACGATGGCGTATTTGTTGTATTAAGTCGTACATCATTAATCATTTTCTGTATTTTTTTAAACAGTCATTTGGGGAGAATTTTCAAAACAAGCTTACTAGTTAGGGGTTAAAAACAACGGTAGTTAAATTACAGATTGTTAAATGGTCAAATACAGAAAACGCTAACTTTAAGAAAAGCTAACTTCTTAAAGTTAGCGTTCTGTATTTGACCAATGTTCTGTAAGCAGAACATTAATTGTCACATTTGCCACATTGTCTTATACATTCCCAAGGTTTTAAATTAGTAGAGTTTTCCATATTTCGTCTGTGTAACCAACCTAGAAGATACACCTCTCAACTAAAATTGGAAGTGTATTTATATTGAATTTTTTGTAAAATTTATTTTCGCCATAATCGTCATTTATTTTGAAATACATACATATATATATATGTATGTGGTGCATTTTCATTAATAAATATTTAAACATTCATTTAAATTTATAATTAACCACATTTTGTTATCAGTGGTGCTGGTAAGACCACGCTTCTTGCTGCTATAAGTCGTCGAGACAAAAGTGCTACCACGGGATACCTCATGCTTAACGGGCGCCTGGCTGGTGCTGATCTGATCGCCAGGATATCTGGCTTTGTTCCTCAAGAGGATTTGTCCATTGAAGACTTGACTGTTGCAGAACATATGGAGTTTATGGTAAGTTTTTAGGGTATTTTTATGAATTAAAATCACTACATTGCAACATCAGTACGAGTATATATAAATGAGATATATATAAATGAACTGCAGAAATTCAAACGACGACAAAAAAAAGCCAACGACTGCGTAGCATCAAGCTTAGCCTTTTTCTTACAGTATTATCGAGTATGTTTATATTCTATGAAAAGTATTTTGTGTAATAATAATACATTTTAAAAGTAATGTTTTGTGTGTGATATTTGTTTCTGGTGATTAATTATTGTGTATATAATAGATCAAAATCTAATGATTTCATGAGAACACATCGTGATATGATCGACCTCGAGACGGTCAAATTTTTTCCAATTCAAATTTCACGGAGACGGACAAATTTTATAAAGATCGATACTTCTATAATGCCATTATTATTATTAAGCCTTTATTGCTGAGACCGAGTATAATACATTAACACTTATTTAAGTTACATAAAGACTTAATTCTAATATATAAATAATACTTAATCTAATACAGCACTTGACCCGTTTTGCGTGTTCTGTGACACATAGGCCTCTTCCAGCTGCTTACATTCTTTTCTAATGTTAGCTATTCTTGTCCAAGTTGTGCCTCCTAGTCTCTTTATATCGTCTGTCCATATATTGCTCTGTCTTCCTCTTTCCATCGCGTGGTTGCCATTCTGTAATTGTTATTATTTTATTTTTGTCCATTTCAACCTGCCATATGATGTCCTCTACTTTGGTCGCTGATCTTATCTCTTCTGCTCTTTTTCAATGTCTCAGTGTTACACTCACCATGCTTCTTTCCATTCCTCTTTGGCATGTTCTCTATAATACCATAAAACACAGTAAATAAAGCTAAATTTTTAAAACACGGATTTTTATATAAATTTATGGATCGTCAGACAATCAAATATTGTTCGTTAAAAAACAGTTACACATGCCTGACATCCAAACAACGACAATACTGTTTCTCATTATTACAGTGTACTTTGACTTGGGGCCAATTTAATGAGAAACCAGGGCCTTGTCTCGGCTTCATATTAAAATATTTTGAAAAATATACTCAGGGATAACGCAGAATTATAATGGTGAAATATACCGTAACAAAAATTTTTTTTTAATAATACTAAGTAAATAATTAGTATTCAATACAAGGGCATTGAAGTTCAAGTTCTGTATATAATTGGGCCATTTGAAGAGTGAATGTGCGTGAGAGAATTCCATATTCACTTTCAGAAGTCACACGCATAACGCCGTTTATCCTATTAGACCATTGTTAATGAAACGATTGAGTTATTACATGAAACGTACGTGTTCATTTTAACAAAAACGGAATATTTTAAATTAACGTTTATATTGATATTTATTTTCAACACACAAATATATAGGGGTTACAATATTCTTAAGCTATAATAATTGATTTTTTTTTGGTCCCTAGGGCAATGTACCTTTAATGCTGGCAGCATTTACTCGAAGCATTTCGATACTTATTCGTTGTTAACTGATGTTATATGATATACTTTTGGAGCAGAACTTGTATCCTATAGAACCCAAGTCGAGCAAGCAGTTTTAAAATATACCGTCTTATTTAGCTTACCAACGATTTTAGTGTCTAAAACCTACGTTTCCTTCACCGTACGCGCGTTAGATTCATACCTGCGTATAGATGAGCCCAAGATTTATAGGACAACTAGTATAAAAGTACTTGTAATTAAAACATCGTAATCTACAAAAGATCATTCCTAAATAATTTAACCTCAAATCTACGTAAGTGTTCTCTTATTTGTAACTAATAAAAACCCTATATGTAAGGTGATATGTCGCTCGCTTGAATGGTCTGTTGGTCAGTCCACCTGCTTTCTACAGAGGAGTACATTTCGATGGGAAATATATGTGATATTAATATTTATTAATATCGAATGACATGCCTAGATTACGTGTGTACGGTTCGATAGCTGTAATTTAGTACCTATGTCACACAATAGAAAAATAATCGAATGGCGCTAAAACCCTTTGTAGGTAATCATTTTTTTATGAAAAATGATATATTCTACTAGAAATAAAGCTTTTATATATAAATTATAGTTTTATTTAAAAACTTTAGCTAAACCAAATTTTAATTAATAAGAGCTTGTGGTGTCGTTGAATTAAGTTTATAAATAAAACAAATAGTTTGCGTTAACAAAACGTATTATTTATTTATTATCACTTCGTTGCATTACAATATAAAAATTGAACATAATTAAATGATCAGGAGGGCAACTGACGGCCTTCTCGCTTTCGAGCGATGTCTTCCAGGCAACCACTGTGAGAAAAAATGCACTAAATTAGATAAAGTAGGCAAGAAGTGCAAAAATATATATTACAAATAGTTACATTAAGACAAAACTAAACAGGAACATAAAACTAAACTGAAAGAGGATACGTAAAAATTATTATGAACCTATACGTATATACCGACAATGGGTTTCTATTTTATAGATTAGGGGACTGATAGATATTTTATTTTACGTCTTATAGCAGTGCTTATCTTCGTCTCTGACCACATTAGCCTTTGAAGCGTGATTTATGTATTCGTTAATTAATGATTTAAAAATCTGTGGATACAGTCGATTCATCTCATTGCATCGTCTTATTTATCGTATAATATACAGTCCAAAAGGTATTGAATAAAAACGAGGTCTCCATAATTTCCCAGTGTCAGCAAGTCCTATATAAAGTATTTATCCATAACCTGTCGTGGTAATCCTCTTTGTTTACAAAAGCTTACAATGGCTTCATTGTAGAAGGGTTATACAATTGTACAATTTTAAATGGATTTGATACATTGTTAGCTTATAAAGTAAATATGGGAATTACATAGAATTCATCACCTAACTCTTGCTCCTACGGTGATGATAAATATCGGGAGGACACCGGCGTCACCCACATCACTTGTCTATAAAAAAATGATCAAAGAAGATTGCGTTTTCCTTTCGTAGTGCGAACATAAATATTAATTACACACTTAGACAATAAATATTAATTAAATTAGTATGCAAGTTTTAGTCCGATTTTTAACAAAGCTTTTTGCTAATGGCTTTTGAATGCATTCTCTTTAATAGCCCACAAAACGCCTTGAAGAATAAATGTGAATGTGTATGAATATTAAGGTGAGATCTGTATCTCAATCTGATAATAGAGATAAAATCAATTTAAATAAAACGCAGATATAAAAAGCCTATAACTGTAGTCCGAGCTAATAATGTTAACGAATTAAATTTTCTTATACAACTTAAACTGTTTAAATTAAAGTATATATAGTGTTTCTTCAGAATTTTGCAAATGCAAATTTTGTTTTTAAACAAATACGAATCTCAAAAGCGATAGAGTATGAGGGACTCGACTCCATGCTACTCGGAGAACAGATTGAGCCATACCCAAACCTCCAACACAACCACATCAAAAAGCGTTCAAAGTACCGAACGCATCTGTATTTTTTAAATATTATCTTAAAGGTTTCTTCGTCTAATCAAATGTTGCTGTTGTTGTACAGGGGCAAAACGTAGAAACACATCGGCAGACTGTTCAATCTGTCTAATAATGGTTTAGTTGTACATCGTTTCAGAACTTAAATTTCATTGGGGACTCACATTTTTCGTTTTTTTCATCAAAGTTCTTTAGTAATTTTAAAAGGTAAAGTTATCATGTCGAGGTGCTTTTAAATAACTTTTTGAGACCACGATAAGATCAATTTTTATCGACTTCGTAATATAGATAAATAATAATAATATATTAAGCATATCCGCGATTCTCACAGCAGTGCCTTGAGCGTGCTCCTGTTACACTGTGGTTATGCGTTCGAATCACGGCTGCGCACTTAGTAAGAAAAATCTATTGCAGCCGCTTTCTATACTTGATGCATAATCGAAAATTATTTCCAATCCTGATTTATTGCAATTGATCGAGAATTATCTATATGACAATCCCTGTTTTGAAATCCTACTAAAAAAACATTGGTTCCTCACTTTGTTTCGTTTCACGTGTTGCCTTTATTTGCCAGGAACTTTATTACTGCTCGAAGACAGAAATTTGGACTAGAAAAATGAAAAAATTAACAACAGAGGTTTGATATAGTTCTAGACTAAAATTAGCAATGCAAGTTTTGGAAAGCAGATTGACTATTGATCCATGAATCGGTTATTGAAAAGTATTTTGTAAAAAATGAATTAAAATATATCAATCGTAGTAAAAATGGGATGGGGATTGAATATAGAAAACGGCTGTAAGAAAACGTCCTTATGAAACCGGCGAGCTATCGCAAAAATTGATGGCGGACATTACGCGGATGACTTGTAAATAAAGAGATTATATAATGAAAGATTTAACCCATCGCACGCCACTATGTGTAGATTTTAGAGGCTATCTACTAAAACTACTGAATATAGAAATATTTCTTGCAGGTTTTTGTCTCGCTTATGTTTAAGAATATAATTGTCGCCACAGCTGTATATCTTTAGATAAAAAAATATAGATAAATTATATATTCCAACGATTCCTTTGATCCAACAGATTGAAACTGATAATAGCTAGATCAGTTTCCAGTTTTGATTATTCAAAATATCATGTTTTTTGATCATAGATAGGTTATTATGTGTTGCTATTCGATTTATGATTTAATTTAATGATTAATTTACATTTTATTTATAGAATTATATTTAAAAGTGATACAGAGGACGTCCAGAGGCTATATTCGGTATATATGAAAAAAATGGTCAATTCCAAAAATAACAGTAGTTTATTGATATAAATTAATTATAATACTGATAAATTACCATCATCTTTCTCCAAAAACAGGCAGCCATCAACTCAATCATTGTCTATTATGTACTGAGAGCTATAGAAACACTAAATCATTTATTCGTTACGCGTTGCTTTTATAAGTCAATGGAATATAAAAACACAATCTTAACCAAAATCGGGCCCATCTCCGATTTGAGTTACCAGCAATACTGGTTTTCAATGGGCCAGAAATGTCTTTCTAAATAAATCAACATCACTACAGACCACAATAAAAACAATACAATGGGGACGTTAGTCTTTCTTACTTATAATTTACCAGCTGCATGCCGTGCAGGTTTTACGCAATCAATAAAGAACAAGCACGAGATCCCTTACACAAACACATTAAATTAAATAGCTATCGAAGAAAAAAGATTGACGAGTATCGTAGGTGTAGTGAAGCTAAACAGACACGAACTCGCATACACAGCATAGTGCACGTGTACTTATTGTATAAAGATCGACGTGTTTTAGCCGTCAAAAGCTTAAATTATCGCATTGATTAGTTTTAGATTGTATTAGAATACCAAGGGCGTCTCGAGCAAATCGTTAAGGGCACCTCTAGAAGTGAGTGCAGAGGATAGGAAGAGTTGTATAAAGCAACTTGAAAATTTAAGTTGGTGTTGGTACAATAATTAAGATATATTAAGCAATAAAACATTATAAAGTTGTCCTTTAATTGATTCTTTACGGGAGGCAACTGCCGCTGCCTTCTTGACATAGACACTCTTGACGAATACTTGACAAAAGTATCGTAAAATTAGTTCTATCTCTGACCGATTTCTTAAACGTATATAACCTTTATTTATAAACGATTTTAGAGGATTCCTACACGGCTAAGTGAAGCGGTTGGTTATGTTAATTAAATTTATTCGTTCCATCGATTTTATCTCGTTTTATTTCATTCGATTTATTTTTTGTTATCTGATGTAAATATCTGATATTAACATCCAATTCCTAGGCAATAGGAAACTAGATTTAAGCGATAGTGAGACATACGATATCTCTAGATAAGTGGACGAGTTTTTAAAGCTAGAATAATGTTGACGTAAAAAAATTGCTAAATTTTTAATGCCACCTGGAGTTGTTGGTTTTTATTAAAAATATTTATATTATTTTATCTCTCTATTTAAACGTTTCTATCTATATAACTGAGGCTATTAAGTGAGGCTATTAAAATCAGGGATAACTTGACCTTGTCCACAGCGATCGTACTTTGGTCTCAAAGGAACACTTTGTAAAACAAAGAATAAATAATATAAATCTTTCTTTGTACACTTTTTGTGACCGTGTAGCTTTTTTTCTTTCAAAATATTTAATTATTGAATACATTATAAAGTGAAGTCGGCGGCAGCGCCTGCTGAACACGTCAAACTAAAAATACGCATTCTTGGTTTCACCAATAGATAGACAGTATTATTACTGAAGTTTGGGTGTAATTTATAATGGTTTCATATAAAATTATTGAAACATAACGATTATTGTTAAAGAGCTCTCAAAACTGCTCCGAAATACACGCAATCCATGTGCGCTTAAATGGATATTAATTTGTTTCATTTTATATCTAAATCACCAAGGATAGTATAACTGATTTGATTGATACTATTATTTAATTTGGGTCTTGAACTCAGGTAATCCGTGGCCAGTAATCTCAAAGTCGAAGGAGTTCCTCGTATGACCTCGTATTTACTAACATCATAATATTGTACATAAAATCAACATAATTATTTAAATATTTGTTAAACAACGGTCTGTATTTACATGTCCTTTGTAAAACTTCTTTTAACCTCCGCACCGTGTACTTATAAGCTATCCGATAGAGAATCCAATAAAGTTTCCCGTAAGCTCTTTATCCAATTATAATGAACTTACGTGCGACCGGTGTGGTGCACAGTGGGCCTAAATTATTATTATTATTTTTTAACGTAATTGGAGGCAAACGGGCAGGAGGCTCACCTCATGTTAAGTGATACCGCCGCCTTCACATTGCCAGAAGGCTCGCAAGTCGGCCGGCCTTAAAGTATACCAGTAAACTATTTATGTTATGTTTAAAATTAAAAATGTTTAAACGTACAATACGTTCCTATATATTAAAAGAAAACTAGTAGTTGATAAAAGTACAAGACTACATACAATAATATTTCCAGGCACGCCTCATGATGGATAAACGATCGACCACTAGCACCAGATCTCGCCGAGTGCAGCAACTTCTTGGAGAACTGGGAATTTCCACTTGCACGAGCACAAAGCTGAAGGCTTTGTCTGGTGGCGAGAGGAAGAGAGTCGCTTTGGCTGTCCAAGTAAGAATTTCTTGTACTTAAAATTTAAACACATAGTTGAAGAAGAAATTAAACGCAAAAGTGTAGTAATTTTTATTTTAAATTTTACTTTAAAAAACTACTCTTGTTTATTACTTTTTAACAGTTCCAAATAACAGACAAAATAGTCACCACCATGTGTAGCACAATATGAGATAAAATGAACTTGGTAATCGAATCTTACGACCACGCTACGCTACTCTCATTATAAAATACAATTATTGAATTTAAAACTTATAATCATCAACATTTTTTGATCTATTTATTTTACAGTTTCTATAACCTATAAATATTTAATTAATGGTTATAAAAATACAATAAACGCAACGCAATAAATCCAGTCAATTGCCACCAAAATCTTCCATTTTAATATTAACATACTGTTGAGAATTTGTATCGAATACGGTACATCTTAGAGCAATATAAGACGAATAAATTAATCGTTAATTAAATGTCAAGAATGTGATATCTAACAGCAACTAGTAAACAAGTTTAAACAAAAACACGGTTAATCCGTTGGTCTTTAGTATATTAGCTGAAATATGTCATTCTGGAACTAAAATATATTATAATTATTAGTACATCCTTTGAAGGTTTACTCGTATTGTAATCAACACCATTAAAAGTTCTGAAAAATTTGTTTGACGGATATTGAAAGTGGATTTGTGTTTTGTTCGTGACTTATTGCTAGTATGAGTTTCATGTCAATAATGAAATATAATAACAGAATAGTGCAGTAATACAAATTAGTCTCATGATAAAGAAATTGGTGTCATGTTCGGTTAGAACTGATGGCTAGAAGTGCAACTCAATCCTTTGATCGTGCGTTTAATCTGCACCAATTTTTCCTTATAACTTAACAACACTTGTTAGAAAAGGAAAACAACGACAGCCTGCAAAAATGTATGGTAAAAGCTAAATCTGGTACCAACCAATAACCACCACAATGTAGGTCCACTGTTTCACAGCATTCTTCCACGCTATAACAAACCTTTCTCTTTCTCAGTTGCTCAATGACCCTCCAATTCTATTCTGTGACGAGCCGACTACAGGTCTCGATAGTTCGGCCGCTAACTCAGTGGTATCACGGCTGAGACGTCTCGCAATTGGTGGCAAGCTGGTGATATGCTCCGTGCATCAACCAGCATCTGGAGTATTTGAGCTGTTCCATCAGGTGGTGCTGTTGGCGAATGGAAGAATTGCATTCCATGGAACAATAGAACAGGCTGACCAGTTCTTCGCTTCGTAAGTTTTTTTTATTATATTACAAAATGAGATTATAGCTTTGCTCAAAGATATCGTTATTAAAAATAATTTCTGACGCCGAACGAGGACGACGTTAATTAATGTTATTAAAATCGGAATTAAAAAATACTGTATAGTCATACGTTTAACAGATATATGTTGGCTTTCATAAATCGTTGGTGATATGAGTACTGTTCCGCTAACATTTCCTTAACATATAGTTAGCCAGCGTTGTACAAAATGTCATTTATCGTGGGATATTGTGTCGTTACTCCTAGCAAGATTAAAACATCAATTCAAATAGCTCACGTAAATTTGAGCGCTCTGACATACACACATACACAATGTCATATATTATGAAACTGGTTTAGATAATCTACTCGTTCTAGCTGTAAGATTAACCAGTCGAATACGTGACCAAACTATCCAACCATCTTCGGGGCTTAACAAATCCATTCAATTCTCAATGTCATACAAAACTTTTTTCCACAACAAATATTTAAAATTGCGTTAAATTTTTAAATAGGATGTTACTTTGATTTAATCCATGTCAATCAGATTAGATTATACTGAATTCACCTTCACCGATTTAAGATTAAATTTCTAATTTAACCACAAACAAAAACTAAAGTACAAGACCGCGGCTTTAATCAAATTCATTTAAATTTTTGCTTCTGTACTGTTCAAAACATTATTATTATTATAGCCTCTTTATTTCCAAAACGAATAATATATTTTAAACAAGTATATCATATGATTAATTAGTACATAATATGTGCATGCATTAAAAATACTATTTTATTTATCCTTAAAATCCAAATCATAATTAGTAGTTTCAATGTCTATAAATTTTAAGTAATAAATTAATCAAAAAACATATTAACATACATTTGGATTGGTAACCAATCACGCATAAATTTTATTAAAATAATTGGAATGAAAGGAAATGCTAACTCTGGCAATTTTTTTGTAACAAACTTAAGTCAAAAGAAAGGCTCAAAATAGGAATCAGATAGTCAATTGTCAAAATCAAAAACTAAATTGAAAGATTTAAGTTTATAATTCTAACCTGTTATTAAAATTTTCACCCATAATTCATATGAGATTTAAAGTAATAAATATACTTCATACCAAAAAAGATCATCACTTTCAATATCTATTATGATAATCTATTTTCCTACAACAAATATTTGACTAGTAAATTATAGACTGACCTTCAAGATAAATATATATTTAGATATTTATTTCAGTGTTATAATAACACAGACAAATTACATAAATTTGACTAAAATGCTTAAGTTGCCTCAATTTACGGTGATTTTATTATTATGAAGTCATCTATAAAACACTTTAACTTTATAGTAGCCGATATAAAATACATTTATGTACAGTTTTATTATCCATGCAGGATTTAGGCGATAAAACAACAAATGGCAACAAAAGATTTTTTGCTTTTTTTCTTGTTTTTGAATCTAGACTAAAAAGGGTATAAAGAGTATATATATATTATATCAACAGCGTGATTTACTGTAAAAAAAAACGATGTGACGTAAGAAGTGAAACTTCTTTATGACCTTATTTTTCGAAAAATGATCAAATATATGCAACTTTACGGAAATTTGTAAAATAAGATAAAGTTTAACAAAAGGCTTTTACTATCATAGACATGAATACAAAAAATACAATTATTTCATTGTACCTTATTACTACTAAGATTATAACAGAATTTCATTAATTGTAATAGAATGATTACTATCATTATTAATGGCTTCGAATCTCTTAGAATCAACCGTGATAGGGACAAGAAAAAGATGGCGCGTAACAGAAAAATGTGACGCATAACCGAAAAATGTGACGGTAACTTTTTCCAATGACAATAAAGAAGTTTCACTTCAATCATTTACATCAAATATTTGGTGGCCTGAACGACCTGTGCACTGACAATAGATAATGACAGATAATAGACATATAATTTCATGTCGAGTCTACCACTGTGTTGGACTAGAGATGCTATTGAACGCGCCATCGCTTGTTTCTTTCTTGTTCACTGTTGAGGAATGAAACCGCCTCGCTGAATCTCTTGTAAAGCAATTGTTATTTTTAAGCAGATATGATCCAGATATCTTCTATTAAGTACGTATGCAAACAAACGCCTGTTTACCATACTTTTTTACTCGGATAGAATATCAACATATATATTTAATAGACAAGCTGTTACCTTACTACATTTGTCTTTGTAAATGGAATAAGTTTTTCTGTTAATTATTTATATTTCAAGTTTGTTTGTAATTAGTACCTAACAAAACAATGAAAATGTTGACGTGAACAATAAATCTAAAACAAATAATCTGGGCAACGAAAAGCATTACTAGTGACATTTTACACCTTTTAATATACGGATTTCGGCGCGTAGGTTTATCTTACCTTTATTTTTATTAGATTATCCAAAAGAGTTGGATAATTAAATTGATTTTTCAAGGCTGTCAAATATTTAATGTTATATTTATATAAAACTTATTTTACGTTTATATAAAAAATCAAGTATTTTCATATATGGTCGGCGAAAAATGCAATATTTCTTTTATTTCCGAATCTATTTACAATAAACTGTTCATTACCCGTAGGTTTACAAAGGTCAAATATTGAGTATTTATGTATTATGATTAATAATTTTTTGCGGTGTTAGGAAGTTAACGATATTTATACTCTCTGTACCCCATACAGAGGATTAACGGCTGAGAGAATTTAATAGTGATCTTGATTTGGCTGTATATCTATGTGAAGATGGCTAAACTGGCCAAGGGTCGAATAACTTCCGCTCTAAAGAACTTTATTTCATAGTAATATTGTTAATAGCGGAGTATATGTTTAACTGGGGATGCGCTGAGGTTGAAAGGAACTTGAAAGCATTCTTTCATAATATTATTTTTAACCGTCAAGTAGAACACTTGCAAGAGCGCTTGCGATACCGACAGCGAAGGTTGCAATATCACCAGAGAACTGCATCGCACTTGCATACAAGTGCAACTTTGGACTCGGCATTTCTCGACAGCAACTTTAGTCGACGCATTATGAAATTAGTCTTCGTGTTATAAATCAATTCTATCTGTCTGTCTCGCTCGAACTTTCATGTCTTATGTTAGGTGTAGTGATGTGCTTAAAATTGAGATTGAGCGTTGATATAACCATTTAATTTCTGCAAAACCACGTTAGTAAATCAGTTCTCTATTGTGCGTATTGCGTAACGAATCGTAAGTAATGTAATAAGTGTCATAACGAAAAAGCTTATATTTATAGAAGAAGCAAGAACCCTTACTTGTACCGGCAAATCAAACAGGAGTCAGAGTGCTAACGAAGGTTATGTCACATGTGCCAAGGTGCCCAGATGCGCAAGTAGCTAATCGTATCGATAACGGGTTGCATTGCGTGCACATTCCTACTGTCAGTGACAGTTATTGCCCGACGTCTCAGTTTTGGAAGTAGGATCAGGGACATACTGGTGACTGGTTGTACTTGAATTCATGTATGCAGTGATATTCGTTATTTTTGACTATGTATTTGCGTGTTGTTCCCACGAGATTGTAAGTGCGTGCTCCTATTTCACAATGCTTCCTGCTGATGTCATGTGGAAAATGGTGTGATGGATGCAGCTCCTTACAAACGTTGTAATGTAATACAAAAAAAACTTAATAAGAGTGGCAGAGAGTTGCCAGTTCTTCTCTTCCGTTCTACGCCCTTGATTTGAGAACTGGCAGTAAATATAAAATTAGAAACATTTAATGTATATTTCTTTTTAATTGACGTTCATAAGTGTACATTGTGTTACCTATATGAATAAATGATTTTGACTTTGATAATACACCAATCTTTTGCAGCCAATATTTTCAGAACTAGAATTTGAACATTTAAAACGTAATAAAAATTGATAGCATTTAAGCTTAGATGTTTCAAAATAATTTTTCGTGTTTTAATAATATATGTAGATAAATGCGGGGAAAACAAATTTATCCAGCTAATATATAATAATTATTTATTCTTATAATTAACAATAAATGTATAATATAAATATTCAGACCAAAAATATCTTAACGCGTTACAAATTAGCTCGTTCTGATGAATTTTTGATTATCGTTACATTAATTAAATAACAAATCAAGTTTTAAGTTCTTTTTAATATGTATCGTTTGACAATAATTTACATCTGTATTATAATCATTACGTATTACATTATTTCTAGTTTATATAAAGTATACTTGTTAATATAGCCCTAAAATTCTTGACTGGAATAGAACATTTCAATATCCACTAGAAAGACAAAGATAAAACATTCCTTTCCTGAAGGTATCACAAGGATAATTATATGTAATATTCACCCAAAATCTGTACATCAGGAATTACATTCATCTTAGTGTCACTTTTTTTCTGAATTTCTACTTTTCACGCCGAATCACGTGACAAACAAATAGACAGTTTAGTTTAATTCTTGTTTAATTACAGAAAAATGCATTAATATTAGCGAAATTCGAATTAAACCATAATAAATTATTTTTCAATCATTTTGGAAGTGAAACTTCTTTAGGCGCATTTGGGTAACATTTTTACGGAAACGTAACGGAGATGTGCAGAGTTTTTGTCGAGGAAAAGGGAGAGAGCGATTGAGACCGTTTCAGAGAGAGTGTGAAAGGAAGATCGAGACATATACGCTATTGGTTAATGTATTCGTGTAGTAGTTTACATATTAGAACTTTAGATGGCAATTGTCGCATAACGCTTTGTGCAGTAAACGCAGATTATATTTATTTATATTATCATTAGCACATATACAGTGTGAAAATAGTGTGAATATACAAATACATGGAGTGATCATATACTGGTACATGATCATCTATTGGGGCTTTAATCTTAGTAATACTTAATTTACTAAGAAGTTTCACTTCTGACATATGTACGCATGGTTTTTTAATGTAACAGGAGTTATATTAAACTTATACAGAACCAGCCATCTATTTCAAAGTAATTCAAAGCTATACTATAACCCACGTCATAAGTTACTAAACCAGCCAAAATGGGATTGTCCTTTAACCGTGATTCATACGCTGGCAAGTTAATGTACGATAAACTTTTGTTTGGTTATTTGAGACTTATAAGACCTTGAAAGGAATAACTTGTTTTCTGAAGAGTTATATTTAATTAGGGCCATTTATATCTTTATAAACGCTTGCATGAAAATCATTGCATCACTGGGACGGGGTGGGACAGGCGTGTCAATCGCGTGATTGGTAAATAAGTTGACGTTTTTGTCCCGCGCGGTGTACGATGCGCCAACTTTCCCCACTCCCTTGTTTAAGGCTCAAGAAGTTTGCCGGTATCTGTTACTAAGGAACGAACCTAGACATGACTTTTTATGCATAACATGATTAAAGTAGTCTTAGTATAATGTATTCGTATTAGTTTCTTATTCGTTATAAAATCGTACAAAAGGTACTATTTTTTTTAAGTGATTCTAATTTAATAATGATAATATAGGTTAGGTTAGTTCTAGTAGTAGTTAGGCATAATTGGTCGATTAAGTCATATTAGTCTGGGAAAAACAAACGAAGAAAGAATCGAATTTTGCTGTCAATGATTGGATTAGAGATCAATTGCTACTGTTGAAAGTAGTATATTCTGTAAACCTTCGAGTCAGTGCTGTGTGCAAGTGAACACTATACTTGGATACTATGCTATTATTTTAACCATAGTTTCGTAGTTACATTTTCACATCGATGCAGACAGACTAGACAACTCGCCTGTCCTCAAAACGATTGATTGATTAATAGGTACAGTAAAGTACTATTTAGTCTTAAATGACGTGATTTTCAATTTCATTTGTTATTATCTCAGCTGTAATTTTTGTCGCTGTTTATCGAATCATCTGACTTAAACTTGAACTCGCATTCATATAATTATTAAAATTTAAATCGATTTTCTAGATGGTTATGTTAATGTTTTATAATAAATAGGGTCAAAGCACGTTATCATCATGTATTATGTTGTTTTTGGTTATAATTTTACGTTAAACTGTATTAATATGTCATAAATCCTTATAAATTATAAAGTCGCCCGGTCGCGAGTCTTTGTATTAGCGCGATATTACAAACTAAAGAACAGATCTGATTCAGGTACAGTTTGCTAAAAATAAATCAGATCATTATGAGTCTGGGCCTCAGATTTCTGTATCTGTTACATGATTTAAACTAATAGGCAAGTCGGTGATCAGGCTCCTGTGCCTGACACACGCTGTCGACTTTTCGGGTCTAAGGCAAGTCGGTGTTCTCACGATGATACTCACATAGAATCGAACCTAGAACAGGGTTAGAAGTCGCGCTGAAGCCACTATGCCAACTCTTCTCTCAACACCATAACATGTACGAGAAATATTCAGTGTGTTAATTTATATAAGTTATCTGAAATATAACAATTGGGTTGGTAAAATCTTGCCAAAACTCGCGAACTCTTCGCGGGCGTAGATGAAGGCGGAGTCTACATACAGAAAACCAATCCTTAAAAAAACATAACCAGTTATAGATAGCAAGCAGTAGTCTCCTAACGTGTGCAATTGCCAACACGCGTTCACACCTCGGCCGAGCATTCTTCACCCGCCTACGATACCTAGTAATATAATTAAATATTTTTGCTAACCGAAGTCTAGTAGCATTAAACATATTTTATGTGTTACCTTCGTTCATTATTATGATCGAGATCAGTGTTGGCCTATTCAAAATCAAAATCAAAAGTTTTTATTTCAAATAGGCCTTTGCAGGCTCTTATGAAACGTCTAGTTGCACGGTTCCAAAAAGTGGGTCTCATGGAGAAGAACCGGCAAGAAACTCCATGGACACTCTTTTCAACAATGGTTTAGCTTTCAAAGACTCGGTTACAATAGTTATAATCGGCTGAGAAGTTTATATAATGCAAGGTATACAGAGATCCTATACAATGCAAAAGAAACTATTGACTTGAAAGTGCGATTCTCTACCTTCAGGTCGATCGTTTCCATCAGGGCTGTGCCCCAATTATTCTATGTGCGCAATTAGCTTATACAATGAAGTATTTTTGTTACACACATGGAACCAGATATCTATCTGGTATGTATCTACATAGAGATAACCAGACAGCATTTTTAATCTAATGAGATACTTGCTCTGCCCCTGACGATGACGAGTCGTGCTACAAAAACAGAATGCGGATTTCAATATTTGCACTTTAAACCAACTTTCAAAAAACATAAACCAGACGTTGAGGCATTAAGTGATTCTTATTTAAATGAGTCTAGTATTTATGAGAACATATAAAAAATATTGACTTTATAATGATATGGAAATATTTAAAAAAAAAAATTCAATCTATCGAATTATAATGTTCTGAGTAATCACAAAATTCTTTAAGTATTTGACGTACGGGAGTCATCGTTAGTCTTATCTGATTGTTTTATTGATATATAAGCATATCATTTAAATTTCAAACATAAATCATTTATTAATATAATCGATACCAAATGATATTGTAGAAGCTTTTTCAGTTCCCTTTTATTCATTGTGTATTTATATTCCATATTTTCTTTAGTAATAAAAAAGTATCACTCTTTACTCTATTCCTCAGTAGAGTGCGACGGAAAGCCAGGAACCTCCGAAACGCGGCCTAGTAGTAACTACTACAGATGTGTGTATTGCTCACACAGTTTTTGATAAGCAGAGAACATTCCCCTGCTACTTTCGAGGGTAGGGAATGTATGTATTTCTAAAGCTTATGGAAAGTTTTTAAGTAAGTTATTATAATTTCAGACGGCAATGTTAAAATTGCACTCGAGTCTTTAAGTGATTAGAATATAATATATATGATAGATAAGAGTTTGAATCAATGATACTATTTTACTATAAGTAACATCAAAACATCCGTGAATATCAGATTCATTGGTGTCCGAATGGAAACAGATACACAAATATGTGTATGTGTATAAGTTTAAAAATAATTTTAAATAATAGCACATTTATTCCTCATATTATCAGAATTTTGCACACATCGGCTATATATAAAAGATATTATCAATTAAATATGCGTTTAATAGCAAATAACACTAACATTTCTATTTCTGTTAAGGTATTTTAATTTTATTACATTCTATAATGCAACACGATGCTGTTTTGCGTGTTTTGATGTTCTATAAACTATACTTTTAGAGTTTATTTAAAGCTATTTAAGGCTTCGTGTCTTGTTGTATGCCTATCAAAACATTTCACGTAAAAATACCGCTTAAAGTTATACCAAATTTATAACTATCCTGGCTTAACAAAAGTATGGTGACAAGTAAGTGAAAGTAGCCAGTGAAAGTATATTGAACCTGAATTGAAATTATTAAAAGTAATTTTTTCTACAATTTTAGAAGCCAGAAGAAATTAAATATTTTTAATGTTATAATTGGCGGTATATTTGCCGTAGTCGGATCAGAACATTTATTATTTCATGAAACAATCGTAAAATTATTTTCAAAATTTTACGATATTTCCATCAACATTTGGCCCCATCGTATAGTCGTAAATTGTCCGCATGAAATGACTTACCTTTTTCTTTTTCTAGCCTGTTAGCTATTAATTTCTGGTGTCTACGAAATCTATGCCGTCACGCATGAACAAAACCAAACCTACACCAACGCTAGTCACAATCAATTATGTAAATACTTTAAGATTTGATTACTAATAATTGCCTTTATATTGATAAATAAAGTGGCCATGCATTTACCTGTTAACATCTGCTTGATTCTTTTATGAAATGGTAATTAATACATATAGAATCCGGTCACAAAATGTCGATGTTTTCAAGTAACGATGATTAATTGTTTTTAAAGTGCATTTTTATCAAGGACCAAGGTTGTACATTTTGCTCACTCACGCTTTTTAGTTTTATAAGCGTGGCGATTTCCTAAATCATCGTAGTTACACCCGAGAGTATAGCCAGACTAAGGCACTCTTCAACTGTTAACTGTCAACTAGACATTGACAATATCGTAAGTAGCTTAAATTGTCCTTTACAGCTTTCAAGACGCGCTTATCATTAACCAACTATCACGTGTAACTTGCATTAACCGATACTAGGAAAGTAACTCATCAATACTTGTATTATTCGTATCATCTGGTAATTATCATTACACTTCAAGTAACTCAATCTACTGTTTCTCGATTATGACGTACCTGAAAGTTATTTAGAATCGTTTTTAAAATGTTAAATACTATATAGTTACAATCGACAGGCAAAAAACGCAGATAATTTTAATTTTCTCTAAAGCAGTAAATTTATTCTTACAAAATAATATTTAATATCATTTTAATATTGTCCGATACTAATGAGTTATTTGTTGTAATTAAAAGTCGTAAGAACTAGCTAAACACAGCAGGTGTTCATTAAACTTTGGCCTTTATTTTTTTAAGTTTTTTTTTACCAAAATAGCCAAAAGTTATTTGTAATTTATTTTGAATCACAGCTTACGTACATAACCACGTACTTATGTGATTGCCAAAACGATATTATGCGTTTGTTTAATATAGTTATTTGGACGATAAAACCATCTAGATTTTTGGATGGGATGTGACACCACTAGAATATAATTCAAGGGCTGATTATTCGCACAAGTCATTAGTTTAGGCGTTAGATGTAACTAATACACGTAATTGACAAAAATCGTGAGTAAATTAATTTTTACATTGCATATTTATTTATTACAGAAATAGTATTAATAATAAAATAAAATATATAATATCATAATATAAACAATATCGCTACTGTGAATTTACTACGCAAACTATGTCGATAGTGTTGGAGACAACATTTAGCCGCAATGTCTTTGATAACGTGGATCTATGCAACTGGCTGGTTCTGGCTCTTGCCGTGTCACACATATCCCATAGGTACAAAGAAACCTAGTTCTTGGAGTACACTTGGGTTGCACACTAAGACTTTCAGTACATAGTAGGCCAACTGTAGTTCCCGTCTAGTTTCCAATACATTCTACCCTACCAAATCTAAGAAAAATAATGTTGGATACATTAAAGAATAGTAGAGATAGACACTATACAATCTTCTATAAATATATCATGTAAATTTATTCTGTGTAAATAAAGACTTTTGTTAAAGTGTTTGGTAATGTAAATGTTTACGTCATGATTTCATTAATAACAAATAAAGGTTAAATTCAGTGATGATTAGGAAGGTAGAACTGATATATTTGGCGGTGAAGATAAATAGAACAGGCTCTCGCCTAAAAGACACTTTTATTTTTCGCTAACGAGTTATACACACACACGGACGTTTTATCTTGCATTCCATTAGGTTATTTATAACATCACCTATAAGGTTAGGTTACTTCTTTAGGAATAATGAATGGTTTACATGTTAAACTTCGTTTTTGCAAAGGTTGATTGGATTTAAGCATTTGTTAATTTTAGAACATTTAATGAGTGCAGTTTTTAATTTAGGTTGTATTTGTTTTTTTTTTATATAAATGCAATAGTTTTGATATGATAGAAACAATTTAAGACTAAATAGCGAGATAAAGAAATTTTTAAATCTCGAAGGTTGTAAATAGTATTTTTAATATTGTTGCAGACTCAACTACAAATGTCCAGTAGGATTCAATGCAGCGGAGTATTACGTATCTCTATTAGGCGTTCAGACAGACAAAGAGCTGGAGAGCCAGGAGCGAATCCGGCGTATTTGCAACGAGTACCAGCGTTCTGATATAGCGGTCGCTATTGAGAACCGCGTGGGAGACGTCAAGGACGAGTTAGAATATTTTAATGGCACTGTAGATGAGAAGGTATGTGAGTCATAGAACAACTTTTTTGTCTCTTTCTGTAAAATTGTTTTTAGGCTACGTTTAAAAGAGATGAACGCAAACAGTGGACTCAGACAAAACTATTACGACTTTTAGGTATACACAAGAAAGCTATAGGATATATTTAATAATGCTACGACTGATTAAAATAGCGTGAACAGCCCACATTTTCATAAAAGTTAAATCAGTTTCATTAAGTTGTTATTCGTTTCTTTCTATCAAGTTCTAAGCTGTGATAAAATAGGCAGTGCCTAGTTAAAGGATGCAATGATCTAGTTTATTAATTGAAGTTAGTCTATTAATATTTTTTTAAAGTGGTAACGCTTTTTGTTATGTTGTTTTGCCTTTAAAAAATTATAAATATAATCTATAGAGAGAGAAACACGTTGATAGATATTATTTGAACTTACCACGGTGGATAACAATTAAGCACTTATTTATAACGGCGTTTGGGTATCACAATCTTTAAAATAATTTTAATACATAACGATGACCCCATGCTGTGAGGCTAAGTGCTTAGAATACGTTGAAGTCATAAAATAATAATAAACCTACTTATTCCCAGCCCTCAAATTTTAAGTTGTAATTTTTAATTTGCTTTCTTTCAGAATTTATACTTCGAGAGATACTTAACTCTGTAAGTAGATTTTTTTATTAAAAATTCGTATTATTTATTATTATCTGTATTCTATTTGATACTCTTATGTTGCTGGTTTAATCATTTTAAGGAGAAATATTAAGTATATTTTATAAATAACATTTTGCTGATCTTAAAGTATCGTGATTCCTTATTTTAGTTTAGTTTTATGTTTCTGTTTAGTTTTGTCTCAATAACTGTATTTTTGGACTTCTTGCCTACTTTATCTAATTAAATACATTTTTTCTCACAGTGGTTGCCTGTAAGAGATCGCTCCAAAGCGATAAGGCCGCCCTCCTTTAAATTTTTTAATTTAATTACGTTCAATTTTTGTATTGTAGTGTACATTACTTGACAAAAACCTTTCCTCATTTACTGTCAGTATAGATTACAGTAAGGAGAAAACTAAAGTTATTTGTCTATTGCAGAGTCAAAGTGAACTACTTCGTCCAGTTTTATTGGCTACTATGGAGAAATATATTATCTATAAAGCACAACAAATCTATATGGATAGCTGAATTTTGTCTCCTAATGGTAAGTTAATACTTCAATTTAATATGAATATTATTAAAATCACAGTACGTATAGCTTATAACAGATACTGTAGGAACTATAGAAAACAAATTTATTATATTTAGAACTTCTTTGTTTATAAGTATTGCACTCTTAAACCTTTCCTTGCTTATGATAAATAACAATAGAATCTCTTTCATAGCCTTGTGAAGTTACAATTTTGGTCCGCAGATCTTTCAGTCAAATATACGGAGTCAAATGTACGTGTCCATTAAAAAAAAATCAACTGTAATAACAATTAAAATTATATTATTGTAGGTGCATAACATATTATTAATATGTGCGTTGCATTCGTGGGTTTAGTTCTCAGCAATATAAAAGTGTTTTCGATTAGTAGCTGCAACTTGCTTCAGATACATAATAATTAAGCAGCCGCAAAAATGTTTCTGTTACGGGACTGCAATACGTATGAATATTGTATCATTATTATAATTATCATTATAAGGGCCTGGTTTTACATTGGACAATTATTACACAGTCTTGTCTGGACATAATGACCGGTTCTATTTATATCGACAGTTAAGTTATTACAAAGTATGCTTCATTAATATTCAAGTACACTTATAATTTGTATAAATATTAAGATTTATATTTTCATAGTTTTAGTTAATTCTAAAATATGGGTGTATTACAAATGTTTTTAATTTCGGTTGGCCTGGTATGTTGCAAGTATGTGCAAAAACTACAGTCTGGTATCCAATGTCTGTTAACTTCTTAAATAGGGCTGACTAAAATTATTCTTACAAAAGCAATATGTATATTTTTGTCCAATTCGAGATGTAGATTAAGAACGACGTTCAGTTAAACAAGCTCGCACTATGTGGCAGAGTACATTCTATAGTTTCACCGTAATAATGTATGTCATGGTTACAATGGTATCATAAAAGACAAGTGTCCGTTTTAACAGGAAATAATTACTGTTTCCGCCGGATATACAACAGATACTTAAGGCAACTGAGGAGGTTGTTTGTCACATTTTTTCCACCAGAAACATGTACATAGTAAAAAACGATCAATTGATAATCACGTTTCGATAAAACCGCTACACAGATTATGAGCTATGAAAGATTTCCTTACTCATAATCTGTATTTATAGGAGAAAAACTAATTAATTTAAAACATTTTTTTAAACATGTAAACATAAACCTCGAACCTAAAACGATTATATTACAATTTTGTTAAAGTATCTGTATCTGCTTTTCTTCTCGAATCCATCACTGATGGGTTTGAATGAATCGATAGCCTAGATTTAATAAGACCGATATGATTAATACTATAAGGATAAAATAGATTTTATTTATCCGCAATATGAGCAAAATATAATAAAATAAACCTTTTTTTAATAATAAAACACTTACACTTTTTATACAGTTTGTTGGCCTCATAATATCAATACCATACATGGGCCACTTCGAGGAGTTGGATCAGAGGGACATTCAGAATGCCGAGGGTCTCCTCTACCTCACGATAACAGAGACAATATTTCTCTTCATATATGCGGTCTTCATCACCTTTCCACAGGAGGTTCCTATACTATTGCGGGAAACAGCAAGTGGATTATATTCTCCGCTACCGTATTATTTGTCAAAGATGATATTTTGGGTAAGTAACTGATAAGGGCATATGCAGTATGTTGTGAAAAATATTGAGACGATAAACATACGTCATTATTTAGTATCTATTTTAATCTTCATACGTGAAGCAAATACATATGCAGGTATATGCCAACACATACATCACTACAGTTGCTCAGTTTTTTTGTTTCATCGCTATCTTTAACGGCAGGTTGGTGATAAGCCCTCTGTAAATAACATCTTATTTGTACTAAGACAATTAAAATGCGACAAAATATCAAGATTTCAAGTGCCTATGAGATCTAGAGAAAACCTGTGGTGAACTAGGGGTATTAGAATGATAAAAGTCAGGATTAAAGTCTGGGCCTCAGATTTCTGTATCTGTTTCGTGATCACTTGTTTTTCTAATAGACAAGTATTAGTCTTCAGTGTCTAAGTCCGTCTTCGGTGTACGAACGATTGTTAAATTCGCAAAAAGAAAAATAGACAGAAAGTTAATTGGTGCTCATACGGGGATCGAACCAACGACCATAGGTATGAGTGTCGTACGCTGAAACTAAGTGTCTCTTCTGGAAATGTTAAAATTATGTTGTTCCACCCGTATCACCTCGACGTCCCTCGTTCCACAACTGAACATTTTTAAGGCAGTTTATCCACACCACCACTATGTTAAACCAGCTGCCCACTGAAGTATTTCCGAGTCAAGTCGACGTAGGGTCCTTTAAGAAAAGAACATATCAATAAAATTAAAAGGCCGGCAACGCACTCGCGACCTTTCTGGCATCGAGAGTGTCCATGGGCGGCGAAATCACTTAACATCAGATAAGCCTCCTGCCCGTTTTCCCCCTGTTCTATAAAAAAAAGTACCAAATCTTATTTCTACAATTTTACATAGATCTGGACCAAACTTTAATAATGGTACAGCTTGTGGATTCTAATACGAAATTTAGTCCCTGTGACAGTGTACCTTTAACGCTGGCATTTACTCGCTATACATTGCAATACTTATTCATTGAGCGAGGAAAGCACCGGCTCTGGGGTCACCGTTCCTATAAACCAGGCGCCAAACTTAAATCTTTAATTAGCGCCTGTGTCAACCACATGGTCCAAGAGTCTTTGATACTTTAGCTGTTTAATATTTTCGGCCTGCTCTGCGGCCGTCCCAGCTTTTTTGCATGTCTGAGGGAGTTGAGACGGGGCAAACGTGTTGACACAAGTAGCAAGTTTATAGATTTAAGTGGTGTAGAAACAAATTTAGTTTTCCAAATAATTTTTAACAGTCAGATTTTTTCGCACCTTTGAGTGAGGTGGATATTTCCAAATGTGATAATCACATTACATACAACCAATTACCTTAGAAAAACTAAAATCTATTAACACACTTAAAAATAAGTAATTCATTCATAAAGGGTGATAAATTCATAGTGAATAATGTGGCACAGCGGGAGATCATTAACAAGACACTTAAATTTACACAAAAGTATCCACCGGAAACGTCAAACTATCCGCCGGAAACGACAGTGGGCTCGTTGCCGTCGATCCGTGCATTTGATTGAGAATGGACAAACGGAAGTAAAAGATAACGTATTAGGAGGCGTGGAAACAGGAGTTGGATTAAAGAAGTTGACTAATGACAAACAATCGACATCATTTGTCACCATCACCTATTCGTTACAGAAACTTCTCTGTAGGACAATTTGCAGACCGATTTGCGGAGAATTATTTGAATTCTCCATAGACTATACAAATTTCGTTCATATTAATTTAACAGTGTAACAGGTCTGATGCAATCACTTGCGTAATAAATTAATATAGTTAATTCAGTCATAAATGCAACATTGTATCAATAATATCTTGTGATAAATACTGGATCAATAAGTTTTATGCTTAATTAAATATGTAAAGTCTTGTTAAGTTCATTTGAATACCTTGGGTTACGTTAGTTGAGTATCATGTTCATTCATTCCTTTATATCGTTGAATATTTATAAATTGATTGAGATACACATTATGTATGAGGGATGTTCTTGATTTACGTATGCAAACGATAAAGCTGATCTTGCCATGGTAGATAAAAACAAATGTTAATTAAAAATGGATGGAATGCAAGAAAAAAATCTATGAAAATTATTATATACGTAATACCTTCTAATAAAAAATAATAATTCGTCTGTGTTGTGCGATGGTGTGAAAGCGAGGGTATGTACGTGATGGTGTGTATGTGAGGTGTGCTTATAATTCAGGTTACTAAGTATATACCGCCATAGCCTAAACAAGTCAAGGCTTAAATAGTGGTCGTTGTATGAAAAGTGACCTGCAATTTATTTTATTTGAGATGATGTCGTGTCATTCTTATTACATAGAAATCAGAGATGTTCAGTCCCTAGAACAATCTTTAAAACGAAATGTAGTTCTACGTTATAAATATAACTTGTAAATGATATTTAATTGCCTTTATCGTCGTTTTTAGTAGCATATAAATAGAAGCAAACTACAGCCGTTATAGTCGGTGGGCATAGTAATTTTATACGTAGGTTGAATTGAATAAATCAACATAATTAAAACAGAATGTTGTATAAGATTGTGAAATCATTAGAAAAAATGCGGAACTTCTTTTATAATCTTTTTCCATGGTAATATTTTTAAACGACCATAAAAGCCTGAGGTAAAGGTGTGTTAAAAATCAATTCAAACGAGATTTTAGAATTTAGGTGTTAAATGTGTTACAATGCTTATAAGATATTAAAATAAATAAATCAATGGCGTTACAACCTTCTTAGGTCTGGGCCTCAGATTTCTGTATCTGTTTCATAATCACTTGTTAATCTAATAGACAAGTAGATGATCAGCCACCTGTGCCTGACGCACGCCGTCGACTTTTTGGGTCTAAGGTAATCCGGGTTCCTCACGATGTATTCCTTCACCGTTCGAGCGAAATGCGTTAAATGCGCAAATAGAAAGAAAGTCCATTGGTGCACAGCCGCGGATTGAACCAGCAACCTCAGGGATGGAAGTCGCACGCTGAAGCCACTAGGCAAGCACTGATCATTGTGTATGATGCTTATAAGATATTGGTGGTAATAACATGTACATGGCTCAGCTTGTAAAGCGGTTTTTGAAAGTAACCAAAACATACAATATACAAAATACTAAAACAGTGGTAAAAATGTGTGTTCTATGGAATCTTAAATATTTGTCTTTATAATAATACGGTGGGGCTACATGGGTTTGGATTGCAACAGGTGAAAAACCTGTGGTAGGATAAGATGTTTGATATATGGATTGTACATTTATATCTACTCACATTAATATCTATGACATACCGCTTTTTTGTATAACAAAATTGAAGGGATATCACGAGTGAAACTCGAAACGTCTAGTAATGTGAATAATAATTGGTTCCTAAATAATGCAGGTTCGTTTATATGTCTTCAAACATTCTTAGGTGATGATATTATAGCAGATAATATAGAAGTCAATACAGCAGTAGTCCTGCGACTAATCACCATCCTCTAAAATCTACACACCCGTTGCTTACTTCGATAATGTTGTTAATAGATCTGATTTAAAATGCGTCAAAATTTACAATCTATTTATTATACGGGTATAAAAGATGTATAAAAACGGATAAAATGAGGCCCACGGTTTTAAAATATTTATTTTTAGATGATTTAAACGGTTTTGTTCAGATACGTTAGTTCGATACGTTTATCTGACTTAACTAGTAAGGTTAAAGCATATATTTGCAATTGGTTATTCACAAGCTATGTCTTTCAGATACCACGCGCAGTCATAGAGCCCATATGTTTCGTGACGTTGGTATTTCTCGTCGCTGGCCTTCAAGGTGGTTTTACGAACTGGATCGGCTTCTGTTTTGTTTGCATCCTCTGCGCGAACTACGCAAACGCTTATGGTAACATAACCCTTATTTTTTTTTTCTTCATACACTAGGCACTGTATATATAATATTTTACGCAGCCCGTGTAGTGCAACGATTATACATATAGGAAGACTTGCCCTTACCCTCTACGTAGCTATAAAATACGTTAGTCGATTCAAAGGAAGGACGTAGTTTCGGATATTAGTGTATATGTAACACGAAATAATTTAACAATGTACAGTGTAAACTCCATGTCATGTCCTTAAGTCATGTGATGTTTTTAAGTTGCTAAAATTAGTAAAAACTGCGCAGCTGTGTACGTTCTTCAGTCGCTTTATTATCCTAGCCCGCAATAAACTCGACTGTCGGCATCATGCATACGAACTTTCTAATATTTTTGTTCTTTTGTTTACAAATTGGAATTGCTTACACGTGTAGACTGTTGTTGACCATGACTAATAAGTAGGAGTCATGGATTATATATACGTTTTTCTTTTCTCCATTTAACGAAAATTCTCTATAACACCCTACAATGCACAGTCCCTTCAGTATCCTTATATAGAGTTTACACTGTTCTTTTTATGCTTTAGTGGAATAATATGAGGACTCACGACCATTTCGTCCCATAGTAATACCTTAACATAAAAAAAAACAATTATGATTTTTGGTCTGTAGTTAGATGATAGCTGTAAGAAACCAAAAAGATGTTTGTCATAAGTAGTGTAGCAGAAATCTGGAATCACTAACTAATTTAACACAAAATCGTAGCAATCTCTATGAAAACTGTTATAAGTGATAAAATAAGTTTTCTAGATGTAGAAATTTAAAAACGGAAACATATAGCGTAGCCCTAAACTTCGTTACAAGAACGAACTGTTCGACTGTTATTCAGGCATATTTAAATTTTGTGTTACAAACCAATGAATGTGATCCTACAATTATAAAAAATGATTTAACAAAGAGTTTAGCGAAAGCCATAAAACTAAAAGGAGGAAAAAATTATTGGATTTGGAATTGCCTCATTATTGTTATAAAATCCGATAAAAGCCCAGAGGCTGATTGCAGGTGGATAAGATTTAAAGAAATACATATAAAAATATTTATTTTTTGGCTATTGCTATTTTATTATTATTATAAAATAACGTAAGTAACGTATGCGTATATTATTATCATTAGCATAAAAGCCTTTGTAACTAGTATGATTAAGTACTTTATATACGACCATAAAGTTAAAGGTAAAGTACAACCCTATCGTAACTGTATAATGGTTGGTTTGGTCGTTGGCGCCCTTTAAATTATTTAACGATTTATATTCTCTTATTTATTAAAACTAAATCAGTTCTATTGCACTTATTACTTAGCTGCTCATTCGTCTCTTTCTGTCATTATGTTCAGCTATGATGAAAAGAAATAGTTGTGTTCTTATACTGATTAGGTGACTTAATACGGAAGATGTGTAAAAAGTAAGTAGTAAAAACAATGCCTTAATGTGGTCCATGGACACTTACACTAGGATGAAAAATTCTTCGACTTTAATTGTACAAGTTGAGATCAAATGTTACCTCTATAGGCTTATGTCTTATTCCGTTATAAGTTTTCATTGTATTTTTTATTAGTTATCGTAAATTAAATAGAACAATAGTCAATTATGAAATACTTTTCTTTCAGTACAAACAGTTATTATATAATAAGAATTGTGTTAATTTAAAGTTATCTACAAAGCAATAATGGGTTAGTAAACATTTATTACTCATTTAACCATACAAGTTAGTCGAATAAAAATTATCTAATTAAAAATAACAGTTGATTGGTTCATTAACGGTGCAACGGTGACTACAACTACTACTGACTTGAGGAGGATTGGAATGCATGTTTTAGGATTCTGGTTATCTATACAGTGAACCTTAATCATTACATTTTTATTTTATTAAAATAATAAATACGTGATACTGGATCCAAAATGTGGGAATATAACCGTAATGCCAGAAGTAGCACACTGCAGACTTAAAATGAATTGATACCATAAATAAAATCAAAAACTAACCATATTTATGACATCGATACATCATATGTTTTAGCCAAGCAATCACACAGGTTGTGCAAGAAATACCTTTTAGCATTTGGAGGTAATCAAGACGCGGTATTTCGTTCTTCGTAAATATTTTTTGTAAGGATTGTACGAGCTTTAGTTTTCTATTAATGACACTGAGTAATTAGAAAGTAAACACATTGATTTACCATGTATCATTCACTTTCATGCTAGAGTTAAAAACGTTCACATTATAATTGCTAATAGACAATGTCACGATTTCCGCACGTCAGCCCAGTAGTTGCACGCGAGACTAACACATTCATAATCCACAGGTTCCTTTCTATCCTCCGTATTCAATAAAATGGAAACAGCTGCGCTTGTGTGCGTCCCGTTCGATTTAATTGGGACAATGTTCTCTGGTCTCTATATGAATTTAGCCAGTGCCTCGCCCTATTTCTCCTGGCTGAAGTACGTGTCTGGATTTTACTACGGCGTCGAGTCGATTTCAATCATACAATGGGATTCTATAGAAACGATCAACTGTGTTAGTGTGAAAGGCGTTCCCTGCATCAAGACGGGCCCGGATGTGTTGAGTAGATTTGGCTACTCCGAATCGCATTTTTGGAGGAATTGCACGTGCTTGGCAGCTATGTACTGTATTGCTCATACGATAGCATTTATTATGGTCGTCAAGAGAAGCCGAGGCACGCCCGTTTATTAGATTATCCTTAACACTTAGTACGATTAATGGCCAGCATTAAATTAAGGAATAAAAATTTAGATTTTATACAGTTATATTATTTACTAATAAAGTATTTTTTCGTGTCGTTGTTTGATTCTATCCCACGTGTGTTAGCTTTTACGCAGAGTGGTAGCGTAGATTTAAAAACACTTTCATAATAAATAATTGCGAATAATTTTAAACTAATTTAAATAAGGTTAAATAAAAGTGTTTTTTTTAAGTAAAGTATGACTCAACTACATCTTAAACTCACACTAATTAAGTTTTAATAAGTGTGAGTTTAAGATGTAGTTGAATTAAATTTTTGCTTCAACTTCTAAGATGTTTGACATTATAATATAATATGAGGAACATAAATACAGTGAACGTAAACCTATCAAATAAATAGAAACATAACTTTCAGTTAATTTTGAACTACGAACAAATCTCCAGGACCAAGGTCTCCGAAAAGACAAACAAAATCCAAATCCCACAGAAGCTTACATAAGAGCGAAATCTATTCCCAAAATTACACAAACCGGTCCAAACTCGGCCCTTCCAAATACCAGTACATTCCGAGCCATTTATTATTGTCGGAACGTCAGTTCTTTAAATTAATTTGGAGATTATCTATTAGACCTGTTTAAAATTATTAGGTGTTCTATGTAATATAATATCATATTTATCATATCATATTTATCATATCATATATATCATATGACGTCATAAGAGCATCAGTTTAGATACCTACCAAATGTACTAAGGGAAAGTATAACGAAAAGCGATGGTGCATATCGATTGAATACGATTGGTCAACAATTTCTAGACCAATCACGGAAACGCGATACAATCCGCTTCGACCAATCACAATCGATGGGCATCACTGTTTTGTCTTTCGTGGAACAGATTAATAGATCTAAAATAAGTTACGAAATTGAGTTCATGTCCGTATCTTAACAATTAATAGTTAAACAAATAATATTAGGTGTTTAATTTAAATATGCTTAGGAGTTTATTGTAAAATACATTATTCATCCTACCTGCATTTACTAACTTGCTAGGTTGTCATAAGATGAAATTCAAAAGAAAAATTAATTGAATTCGATATAATATTATATAAACTGAGTATCTATTTTTCTATTTATTAGGGGTAGAAATTAAAGTACGTTACGTTCTTTGTCTTCTTTTTCAGTATAAATTTTAGTTTTACACAACCCATTTCTAGCTTATTTGAAAAACCGCTTACCGCCTCTTAGCAAGTCATTGCATTAGCAAGCATTGTATTTTATTTAAAGTCCTAAATCTCGTAAAATAATATATAGTAATAATATATTATTTTTGACTTGAAATCTTGTTAATCTTTATAATTATGATATTCATACAACAGGCCAGCTAGGAGGCTTAAATTCTAAAAATAAACATGTGCCATTTATTTGCAAAGTAAATATAAATGTTTGTCCTCTTAATGATAGTAGGAAGATAATAACAGCTGCAAATAACACGAAACTAAAGGTTTAACTCGGAAACTGCACGCAACCTCTTGTGAAATACTTAGACACTATTTCTAGAAGATATAAATGCCATTTCTCAGGACCATTACACGTACCAAAGTATATTATTACACTAAAGTTAATGACTAAGAAATCTTAGAATAAACAAACTGTCGAAAAACAAATAGGTCTTTATGATGAAAAGTGACACGATTATAGACATGGCCATTATGAAAGTCTTTTATTATTACAAGAAGATGAAGATGGTTACATATTGTCCACATTTTTATATAATTAGTAACTAAAACTATGTCTATATTGGTAGCTTCGCGTACTTAATATGTGTACAAATACCAAGAAAAGGCAAAAAGTATTAGTATACAACATGAATTTATCTTGGACAATATGTAACCACTTCTACAAACCACTTATACTGTCTAGAATTGGATAATAAATCCCTCTTAACAACGGAAAATCCTCAAAGCAATATCTAAATCAACACTTTTTATAAGATCTTTCAATCTTTTCAGGCTCATTTCTATCCGCAACCTTCGATAAACTAGAGACCGCTGCACTCTTCTCTGTACCATTTGACCTGATCGGCATCATGTTTTCTGGCATCTACCTCAACTTGAATAGTGTTAGCAAGTATTTTGCTTGGGTCCACTACATTTCTTCCTTTTACTATGGCACCGAGAGCGTATCAATTCTGCAATGGGACTCTATAACTGAAATCAAGTGCGTTACCGCTCCAGGCATCCCCTGCATCAAGACTGGTACAGACGTGTTAAGAAGATACGGCTACGCGGAAGAACATTTTTGGAGGAATTGTGTAGGATTGGCTGCTATGTACCTGACATATCACTTTATAGCATTTACTATGGTTATAAGAAGAAGTAGAGGTACCCCCGTCTACTAAGCCTTGTTACACAAGGAGATTACGCTGTACTGAGAGGCGAATCTCACTTTTATGGTTAATATCATTTCTGTTCTTATTTTAAAACGCCAAAATTTTTAACCCAAAATAATTTTAGTCGTAATGTATACAAATAGATAAATTTTTATACTTAACATTTCATATGTCCATGGAATGTTGAGGTACACGCATTTTTCCTGGGATTCCACCACTCTCGGGTATAGTTACATATTATTAGCTTATTAAAAAAGATAAGTAGGCAATGACAAATACACTTATTGTTCAAGTAATTTTGAGTTTTGTAATTTAAAGTTGTGCATTTTTCTTTTCTTTTAATGATTGTCATCATTCAATGTTTAATATTAATATACCCAAAACAAAGCGATAAAATTGTTCAAACTACAAATACCAATTTTATACGAACATTTTAACTATAGTTGAACGAACGGGCTACATGTTGAAATGTCATTAAGTTTTTGTGAAGCTTCGTTGCGCCGTAATTGAATAATTTACTAAATTGCACTCAAATCTTTTGGTTAAAGTGACTATGCAATAGCTTATGTTCATGATTATATTGTAATAACATCAGTCTTTCCCACCAAAAAATGGAAAATAATAGAAACATACGCCGTAAAGTTATTTTAAAACTAAAGGAATATGATGTTTTATCTGTATTATTCAGATACCGGCAAACATGTTGGACAAATGTCCTTGTTTGCGCAGAAGCGATTTTTAGGTATCACTGGGTCGGGGGCGGCGGCGTGAGAGCGACATGTCGATCGCGTGATTGGTAAATCAGTTGCCGGTATCTATATCCGACTTTATTCTATGTTCATTGTTTCACGATTCCGATTACACGTCTTTTAATTTCAAAGCTAAGTAAGGATAATTCAAGCTAAATTCGATTCGAAGTTTGTTACATGTTTCATGTAGTTTGTTGTTGTATGAAGTTTGTTGTACATTTCTGAAGTGGTATATATTTTGAAATATAAATCAACTCTATTGTACCGTTCTAATTAAAGTCCACTTCTGTCTCTTCAATACAAAACACAATTTGACAGATAGGGTAAGTAAAAAGCGAACAATATACCAGTTTTTGTGTATATACAATATCGCTACTCTTTTGGAGCTAATTGTGTGGGACGAATTCTCTAAAATTTAATGTTTATTCATAAAATTATTCAAACATAGATTCGTGTATCACGTACATTAGGAAGTAATTAGTAGGTTTAGTAAAGAATTTTTAAAGAAATTGCGCAAAGTATTTATTTTCGCGCGTTTGATTAGGTAATGGGGTCTCCAGAAGTATTCATTTTCATACATCTAGCTAAGTAATGTCGGGTCTTAAGAAGAACAATTGTACAAATTTTTTATACCTGTGTTACATTAGTTAACCCATTTTGCGATACTTTTATAAATAAAATACTTTTTAATAAATATACCCTTTATTTTCTTCTCTTTTCAGTCCGTAGTAACCTAAAAGGTTCCATAACACAGTAACGAATGTGAAGCCTAAATAGTTCTCGTCGTTTGAATAGCCACTTTCTGTTAGTACTGAATTACCGTCATTGTGGCAAATTGATGTGGAGTTGGTGGGACAATCTGTAAATAAAAATCCGATTTATCAATCAAGTTTCTAAATTTCAATAACACTTTTTCATAGATATTTTAAGCATGCATAAACAAATATTTTTTTGAACTTGGAACGCTAACGTAACATATAACAGCATGCCGTACTACATGATTTGGTTTGTCGTTTCTTTTAAAAACAGCAAAGAAGTGGAGGTCCTTGCCCCCTTCCATCTATCTTCCTTCTGAAATATGGTTTAATTTAAGCGGCAATTAAATAGCAATCTTCTGGATAGGCGTGCCATCCAATAGGCCACATGTCACTTAACATAATGGGTTACTGGCCAAACGTCTGTCTAGTTCTGTATAAAAAACCAAGCGCGTGATGTGTAAGTTAAAAAATAGTCATTAATTATTCAATGTGTCAAAGAATTTGATAAAAAATGTAATGTTACATCATGTAATTTAAATATAATTTTATTACAGAACATAATTTACATATTAATTAATTTATTTGTTTACGTAGTTATTTCTGACCCAAATTTTTCGTCAATTTATTACGTGCCTTGAATCATAATTATTATTTAACCTTAATAAAAATAACAGTAACAAAAGATTTAGTTTACACGAAATTAGTGGAGTTCGGCATAGTGGTTTAGTTTGCGGGTTTTTACCCCTGATGCCGTGCATAAAAATCAAGGCTGTGAAGCTGGTGGATTTTTATTTTCACAACTAACGCATGTTCTTATGGTTAAGGCAAATATTGTGAGGATATCATCAAGTAATGAACCAAACGACATGCTTCAGGGTATCGAATACTGATCACCAACTTGCCTATAAAAAAATGATCCAATCTCAGGCCCATATAGAATTGTAGCGCTTTTATTATTATTACTATTGCAAAAGATTAGAAACAACAGCCAATTAGCAAGTTCCTAAAGTCTTAACAAGTGTAGACATGTTTATATTTCAAGTATATAAACCTATTCCTTTTTTCCTACCATATTTTGTAAGTATCTCTTAGTTGACAACATAAATTATTACATTTCAAAATGATACAAACATTGCGCAAGAGTTAATGAATGATGCGGGCACTGCTTATGTATTAAGAGAATAATTTTCTATTCAGCCTTGTGTATATTGCCTATTATCTCAAAGAAATTGGTGTACTATAATTATCTGGGCCATTTTATTTCTTATTTATCGCATATTTTCGGGACTTCGTGATAAAAGTAAATCTCTTATAAATCTGTGTTTGATGAAAAATGATGACCATTCACGATTAAATGATTATTTTAAATATCTAAAGTTATTCATCCAGTCTTTTTTTAACGGTAGTTTAATATTTTTTGCTAAGTACGTACCACCTACGCTATATAAGCCACGCTACACAGGCAGTTGGCATAATATTAAAAGAGTAAATAACTATGAGATTAGGTATATAATATTCTTATAAACAGTATGCCGAGAAAATAAGTATAATTACGACACTTTTACACTAAATATTAGTTCGAGTGTATCAATTAATTAAACTAATTGTTTGTAGTTTAAAAATCCCATATTTAATTCTCTACTCACTGTCGCCGGTTCGACTCTCAATGAAATAAAGTATGATTGTTTTATCATGACATGTCATGGTGTTGGTCTAGTAGCGTGCAACTCTCATCTTTGGTTCAATCCCCGGCAACAATGGACTTTCTGTCACTGATGTTCAATCGCTCCAACGGTGAAAGAAAACATCGTGACATAACCAACATTAGACTCAAAAAGTCGACGGCGTGTGTTAGGCACAGAAGGCTGATATACTACGTGCCTTTTAAAAAAAACAAATGATCACGGAACAGATACATACATTTGAGGCCCAGACTTATGAGGTTGTAGCACCATGGTTATGTTTTTTATCATTTGGCAGACTACTTATTATATAAATACGAAACAGAAAGCTCACAAATTATATATTAATTTGATACGTTTGAAAAGTCAATAAACTTGGCCATTACATTATACATAGCTACATCCGGTTAGTCTTAAATAATTAGAACCAACAAAATTTAATCTTGTACATAATTTTTATCTGCAACAAATTATAATTATCTTAACGCCCAAAAAACAGGAAATGTTTTGTATGGTTCCAGCTTTTTACTAATTGACGTAAGCCTAATTATTAACTCTAATTATTGTTACACAAATAAATGTACTAAAGTAAATTTACTATGGAATAAAAAAAACCAATTGACTGTAAAAAGTTAACAAGTTATGATCGTGAGAGCCGCTTCATAGGTTTAGATTTAAGGTTAATCGTAAACGATAGATTTATATATGTAAAACTGCTGGTTTACTATTAAAAGTGTACAGAAAGTACATACTTCAAGCTAACAGCTACAGCTTCAAAATAAAGTATTGACGTTTGTGAGTATTGACGAAACTAACTAGTCTAGCCATAAATACTGTTACATAAAAACTTTTTCTTTTTTTTCAACTTTTTAATTATTTTTAGACCACCACACCAATTTTTTTTAGATGTTGTGAAACCTATACACTTTTTAAAAATATACCGTGGACTTTCCAGCAGGATTCTCCACGAGATCACAAAGCACGAACTATCCAAGGCTGGCTTGAAACCAACGTTCCGGACTTTATAAGGGCTGAACGCTGGCCCTCATATAGCCCAGACCTCAACCCTTCAGACTTCAAATTATGGTCAGTTTCAGAGGACATGGCCTGCTAAAGGACATATGTCATTCGAAATGCTTCACGAATTCGTCTAAATAATTCTTAAAACCTCGTTTTCTACTAGGACGTATAAAAAATCAGAGGTATCGAGGTGTGGAAATCTATTAACATAAATAAATATATTATGCTTAGAAGATGCGTTTATTATTAATAATGTATGATCTTTTGTGTGATAACATAAATATATACAATTAATTATGAATAGCCTTGATGAGTTTCTTATTTGTTTATTTATATTTGTTCTCTGTTTAAAGAATACGTTCCTCAATTTGTATTCTAGACGGTAGTCCAAATTATTTCGATACGACTTTGGATTCAGAAAGACTCTTATTAAATACATTTAGTCGAATACTTCTCAGCTGATAAAAATTAAAAATTCAATTGGAGTTACTTACCGATCGCATCAATCTGTCTCCAATAAATATTGCTGACAGCATCCATGCCATAATAAAAGTGGGATATGTACTTCAAGGGCAGAAGCCATATTGGGAGTGACGACAGACGGATAAAGGCTCCCGACATGATGAAGAGTGGAAGATCAGCGCAGGGCATAACGTCACCCATTACACCAGTAGATGTGAAGAGGGCACCCATACCGAGACCTACAAAAAAGTATTTTACTTTTAAAATACTCTTAAACAATAATTTTACATGTATTTACTACATAATAAGCATAATTTGTGGTAATAAGAGATTATTTAAAGATTTTGTACTCGTATGTATACTTAAAGCTAATTACTAACTCTACTAACTACTACTTTTAAAAAGTAACAAAAGATCCTCATTCTCGTTACCTCTTTATCATTATTATAAATATAACAACAATAATAATTTAAGTTAAATTGTGTGAAGTCATTTTCCCGTATGTCTTATTGTATTTATCATACGGGACTAATGCTTCGTGCCAAGGCATAGGGTAGAGAATCCCAAGAAATGTCAGTCAAAAATAATGTAAAATAGAACTAACCATAGGCAGATGACGCAATGGCTGTGATGATGAGGGCAATGGAGAACTTGAAGGCAGTGAAAATATGGTTCGGTAACTCAACCGCCAAAGTCACTATCAACACATACGCGATTGGCCATATTAGGCACTTAGGCAACTGAAAGAAAACCACGTCATACCATTATACTATAAATAGGAAGTTTAAAAAAATAAATCAATAAAGAAAATTTAATTATTACTTAAATATATTTAGATGTTAAACATTTCTTTAGCCCCAAGCAAGATGTTAAAAAAAAGCTTAGACGTAGGACGAGGTTAAGAAACGAGACATAACGCGACATAATCCCTAATACATTGAAGTTTTGATTCTGTATCAAACCAGTAAAGATTTCGTTAATACCAAAGATCTTATTCATTCTCATTAAGAGTCTCAGCAGTCTAACGTTATTATTAAAGTTATTTAGTGAATGTAACATTATTAATTATTTATTTTTCGAAAATCGCACAAACTAAACCATATTACAGATCTAGGGAGATAAGCAAGCACCTTTACCTGACTGATTCTAGGCATAACAATAATGAAACATGTGTAGAAATGTCAATTACTTGTCTATAAAATTAATTATGTCTGACATATTAATAAACCATAGACAATTTCTTGGAATAACTAAGGAACGATTGTGTGTAGATATTTCATAATATTGTTATTTATTAGTCAGTTAATAACTATGTATTTAATGGTTCTAATGAGTATAAAGATTAGAGTTCTTGTAGAAATTGAAACTTAAGTGTTTGGTGGTCTTTATTATACTTAGTATACTTAAATAAAATTGATTTGAAATTGCGATTCACAGTTACTGCGAATTCGTAATTCTAAAATTATGTTAGTACTAGCGGACCCGACAGACGTCCTGCATAATATTTCAAGTGATTAGGATATTTAACATGGTATGAAAGTATAAACAGCAGCCACTCCTTCCGGGCGGATTTGTGAATTAAACCATCCAGGACGCCATCCCAACTCATACAAAAAATTCATGCAAACCGGTCCAGGTACTCCAGTAGAAAACTCTCATGCATTGAAAATAAGAGCAATACAGACGATATTTTACACACATATAACTAAGTACGTATGTGACAGAAACAAAACATATTAAATGTTTATGGTATAATTATTTAGGCACATAATTCATAAGCAGACACCAAGTTCGTTTCCTGAATACAGAGATTAACTACATTCTTTTAATATATAGTGTTAGCGATTTTTTAGAGAAATTAATTACGCGTTTAGTTTTTAGAATTATATATTTTTATAAGATTCATATTATGATGTTAATATGAAATATGTAAATAGAACCCCTATTTTTAACTAACTCACAATGAGGGTTGTTATAAATTTGACATCTCTTAATTCTGTATGTTCTGTCAGATACGCTTGAATGATGGATCTCGAAGGTTGTCGCGGTTTAATTGACAACGGAGAGTACGGCGTTGTCCCCGCCAAGTCATGGAAAAATGCGGCGTACCATAAGTTTATCTCGAAGCTTATAAAGGATAGCTAACTACGTAATAACATAAGATCCTTCAAGTAGGGACTGCATAAATAAATCGACTTGCGTAATACACGCTAAAAAAACTCCCTTTGTAAACCCTCTCTTTGAAAACACTCTCCATAAAGCCTCAGCTAGCATCGGAATACTGGGTGGTCAATTGGAAGGGAAGGCTAAATTGGCCTCTAGAAAGCTTGGTGTGTTCAGTAAGGCGAAACTCCATAAAGAGCAAATTCAGCCACACATAGATGTTGTCACCTCTGGGCGTGAGCTCCAGTACTAGCTCCTTCCGCTTGACCGTATCCAACGCAAAGCGATTCGAATCGTCGACGACCAATCACTTTCCGGCTTAATCCCTTGATGCTGCGTAGATATGAGGGGTCTCTAAGCATCTTCTACCACATTCACGATAGAGAGTGTTCAGAGGATTTGTCCGGACTAATACATGTAGCTGAGTATCATCATTGGATGTCAAGGTAGTGTTTAATTATGATTTGATGGATACATGTAATTGTTATTTACAAGTATGTTGACTGAATATTAGACGTTATTTTGTTAGAAAGATTATTGAGACTCATAATACAAATAGGCAGAGAAATCGTGATAATTTGGCTGTGTAGCCAGAGGTGTCACAAGTGTGTCTTCAGCGTTGAGTATATGTATGTCGGTAAGTTAAAAATAAGATAAATACAATTTTAAATTCACATTGGAATAAAAAAATAACTACCGAAAATGTTTTTGATGATTATACTTTTTATTGCTTTACATAATATAGAACAATTTTCATCTACGACTTCCTACCATTACGCGATCTTAAGATTGTATCGTTTACTGTTCATTCGCAAGTATTAGCGTGTTTATATTAAAATGTATTTTATTATACAAATTAAGATTTGCTAGCTATCTTTACAAAAACTTATAACCATTTAAGATAATTTTAATCGTTAATTAGCGTAGTTTATTTTGCGACGTTTTAGTACTTCCCATATATTTAATTCATTATTTAAACTCTGAATTAATTCATAAAATTATGAAAGTACGAATTCCCAAACGGGTCTCTTTATTACACAAGATTATGATAATCGAGAAAACTTTGACAGGTCTAAATAACGCTTATCAGATGTCTACGATCTGTCTAAAACTAAAGATGTTTTACATTAGTTAAAAATATGCAAGGTCTTCGCCGGAAAAAATATGTTTGAAACCAATTTTTTGCTGATTTGTTCGTCTTACTGTCGTCTACGTCTAACTTAATACAACCTCTTTCGGTCACTTTATCAGTTTATCTTTTTCTCGCATGACCACTCTACTGTCCCTTGAGGCATCAACTTCACTGGAGAGATAAAAATGGGTCGGCTTAATGTGTTTTTTATTCATACCCTTCGTCGGGGGATATTCTATTTATAATATGAATATGATCTGTACTTTATATTTAGATTAAAGCTTGTCAAAAATTTGACGTTTATATAGGTATCAATTAGTTGTCTTGTCCTTAAGTCACAGTTATTAATCACCTTTTTAAGATTAATACCATAGATATGTTTAAATATTAACGATCAACACCGACGCAACGAAATGTTTTATCGGAAATTGATGCGACTTGATTAAACGCTGTTTTCTAATGCCTATTCTTTCTTTCCAAATATTACTTATAAAATAAATCAATGGCGTTACAACCTTCTGAGGTCTGGGCCTGAGATTTCTATACCTATTACTTGATCATTTGTTAATCTAATAGGCAAGTAGGCGATCAGCCTTCTGTGCCTGCGCACGCCGTCGACCTTTTGGGTCTAAGGCAAGCCGGTTTCCTCACGATGTTTTCCTTCACCGTTCGAGCGAATGTTAAATACGCACATAGAAAGAAAGTCCATTGGTGCACTGCCGGGGATCGAACCTACGACCTTCACACACACACGTGATGAGAGTCACACGTTAAATCCTCTAGTCCAACACTGGCCTGAATATTACTTACCAAACACAAAAACCTGCATACATAGAAAGCTGAAGTTCTATACACGCCCACTTCCCGCTTAAATAGATTCAGGTCCCCTTCGAATGCGTACAACGCTACATAGGATAGGCTAAATGACACTTCCGAGACCATGAGCCATAGAAAGCCTTTTAAGTCTTGAACACCTCGCTGTGTCCTTCCAGATATACCGACGTAACAGGTTCCAATGATCATAGAGGAAATGAGCTGAAAAAAACGTACACATGGCAATGAGTGGCTCTAATATCTTTCTAAGCCAAAAAAACGAAGGGGGAGCTGCAGGGGTGGAGCTGAAGAATTTTAGAATAAGCTACAATTCAATATCATTATTACCACGTGTTATTGAGGCTAAAGCATAAATTAAATTTATTTTGTAGTAAACGAAATATCGTGAAATTCAATTTTCTACTTTTTTAATTTTTGGTGTTAGCATAGCCAACAACGTGTTACTTAGACCGAAGTGTAAATCTGATTCAAATTATAGTGGCGATAATACAGTGAAATTATTCTTTCGTGTCACGGTATTAAGGCTAACTAAAACCACATTAAGGAGAAACGAAGTTCGCGGGGGCAGCTAGTACTTGCCCTGTGAGCAAAAAAAACTTTGACCACATAAATCTGGGTTAGCGTTGAGGCTCTCACGTTCTTTTAAATTATTATTCATGTATTTCCTAAAATACACTTATTATCTGGCTCTAAAACAACACAAAGTTTATCTATGACCAGTCTCGCTCCAACGTCCAATTAATAAAATGTTTATGTTTTATTTTTATTTGATCTCGCCCTTTGTGTTAAACACTCGCGAACATAAAGTATACGCTATTGCTGCCATAATGGTTACGTATTTCCGGTCGACTGCTTAATTTAGTCTAAGCTAATTATTTGAATAATTGATGTTTTTGTTGTCGGGTTTGTTTTTATTTTTTTCCCTCAATCAATATTATGGACGATTAAACATGTTCCCTTACGATTCGTCCATGAAAGACAACACAGCCAAGCAAACATTAAAGTTTTCCAATAATAATTAATAAAAATTTACGCACTTACCGTACTTACAAATAACTGTAATAAATAAGCTTTAAGGTCTCTCTTTATTGATAGAGAAGACCTCCAAATCAACAGCTGTATCTGTTTAAACCAATTTCTTTGATATCTACAAAAAAGCAAAGATTTTTAAGAATGATACAAATGTTTTCAATGGCATTTCAATGAAATTAGGATATTATTCAATGAGAGATACAATATAATTTATCTGTATAACACATACGTAATCTCCTAAATGGCCTTGGGGTATATGCATTTATTTTCTTTAAGCAATCAGTATTAGTAAAGTCCACGATTTGTGGCTTGATGCTAGAAGCCTCATGAGATGAATTTCTTTCAATTGCATTAATTCATTTAGTTCCCTCCGGGATTAGGAACCACATGATTATGCAGCATATATCTCGATGTCCGTCGTTCCAAAACTAAGCGTTTTTTAAGGCAGTTTTTGTCGAGCACCACCAGAGAAACAGCTGCCCACTTAAGTATTTCCGAACCAATTCGACTAGGGTCCTTCAAGAAAAGAGCCTATCAAGACTTCAAAGGCCAGCAACGCACTTGCGAGCCTTCTGGCAATGTGAGTGTCCATAGGCGGTGGTATCACTTATCATCAGGTCAGCCTCGTGCCCGTTTGCCTCCTGTTCTATATAAAAAGTACCAGAATGTCTTAGACACAAATGTTACGATCTAATGCTGGCACAGTGGAGCTGATCACCTTGCTAATAAACATATGAAATAGCAACTAGTCCAAGACATACCATTACTATCGTTTTGTGCCAATAAAGGTGGTGGTAGAACCTTTTTGGTCTGGACCTCAAATTTCTGTTTCGTGATCATTTTTTCTTCTAATCAGTAAGGAGGTCAGCCATCTGCCCCTGACACAGGCCGACGATTTTTGTATCTAAGACATGCTTTTTCCTCACAATGATTTCTTCACCGCACGAGTGAGTGCACCAATAGACAGAACGTCCATTGGTAGACAGCCGGGATTCGAACCTTCAACCTGATGGCTGAGACTATCAAACTGATACTAGAATAACACTGCTCGTTTTGTGCCGTTGGATAAAAAAATGTTTATTTAATCGATGTCCATAAAAGTGACTTACGTTTTAATCTGTGGCAATGTCAGTGATGAACCGGTTCTAAAACAAGGTTGTTGGTTATTTTCCAAGAACTCAACAGAACCATTTGATATAGCACGTATGTAAAACTCGGCCGGGTTAAAATTAACTGGGCAGTAAAGTTTTAACCTAAAAGCACATTTTGTAGTTAGTTAAATTCTTATTAATTATTATTTAAAGATTCGTAGGCTCTGTATATGTTATGCCCCATGGAGTTAGATTACGGCATGCTCCATTGAACATATGTTCAATTTAATATATTTAGCTTTTGTTTCACAATGGGGAAAGTACCAAATAACTATGCAACACATAAATTATTTGGAAGATAAAAGTTCCGAATAAGAAACTTCGCGTTTCATCGGACTCATGACTTATGACGGTCTTTATGTAACGAATAGCGGTAACTGACAGTCGTGAAACGCAACAATAGTTTTGTGAATAATATTATTAATATTCAAGTAATAAATAGCTTATTTGGAACTTATGTAGAACTTATCCGTACATTGTGAAACAGACCCTTAGTCTGGCCATAAATACTGTTACCATTGAAAATATTACATTTGAATTTAGAATCTGTCATTTTTATATAATTGTTCATTGGATTTTCTCATTTTGGCGCCAACATCATATCAACTATAACAAACAAATATATAATATTTTGCAATATTAAAATGGAGTATGGTGATAAAGAGAACCAAATCGCTGTGATTGCATTACACAAAGTGGGTATGGAGCAAAATGCCATTTTTAAAACTCTCCATACGCTTGATATTAGTAAAATGTTTGTGAACCGGGCTATTAATTGGTACAACGAATCCTCCTCTGTTTGTGACAGAAAATATCTAGCCGTCCACGTAATTTTTGTACGAAAAAGGTGGCCAAAGTAGTAAGGGAAAGAATTCGAAGAGAGTCCGTGCGTAAGCAAATGATTTTATCTCCGGAGATGAAGATAGCATCCTAGAATCCCATAGAAAATTTTGTTCACGGATGAGATTTTTTTACAATTAGCAACATTCTAACAAACAATATGACCGTGTTTATGCTCAAATCTCTAAACGCCATGACAATTAAGGGTCCCTAACACAGTCCGTAGGAATGGCAGTGAAGAATATTCCCATGGAAAGAGAGTGTGTCCTTCTATTGATGTTCCTCAATGTTAAAAGGACTGTATTGCAGCCAATGGAGACCACTTCGAATAAGCGTTTTAAATTTTAAATTGTTTTACATTTATGTATTAAAGTAATACACTGTAAAAGTAATAAATGTTATTTTCAAAAGGTTTTTTTTTATTTCACTTCCTTTTAGTATTTATGGCTAGACTAGGTATAATGTTTATATTTCTCGATTCCATGATCCAGTTAAAATGTATGTACGTTAATCACTTACCTATCTTGGTAATTATAATTTATCTAAAGAAATCGGCATATTAATTGACAACTAAACCTATAATTTAACAGATTTTAATACAGATGATTTCCAGCAAAACAAAACGCTGCTTTGGGTAGTAAGTAAAGACTACTTGACACATATTAAGAATAGAACAACGTATGGGGCGTTAACTAATTAAATAAATTTGTTCTATAATAAAATACAAAACTAAATCACATTCAAAGTACATAATGATAACAGATGGTTCTATTATACGATATTATAAAAAATCATGTAGAAACCATCAAGGAAGCGTTAGGAACTCGCCCAGTATCCGGTCGCGTGTCAATTATGTCGCATATTAAATAAATATGATAATTTAAATAATTTGTCTTTATCCGTCGAATTGACGATTTATTAGGAGTAGAACCGGTACAATGTAAAATTAAGTAATGATTAAACTATGTAACACAAAGTTAAAATGACAAATTAAAACCATCGTCATCCATTATCGATTTATAACAGGTGTTATTTATAGATAGCCTTAGATCTAAAAATAATATTTTTTCACAACGTAATTATTTTGAGTCTGTAGTCGTAAACTTATTTCGTAAAGTGGTAAGGGTAGCCCCGAAATATATATAATTATTTTAAACAGAATTTATTTTATTAAGAACGTAACCTTAAAGTTATCCGGTTCAGTAATATATTTTTTAACGAGGCACAAAACTCTACTATACATAAATAAGCATGGAATGTTTATTAAGATTTCTTACCTCTCAAATTGTTTTTTGCATTCAACCTGACATCCACAAAAGACGAGATTTCCTTCAGACATCAAACAGACTGAGTTGAACTCGTTGAAGAGTTCTGAAGACGGTTGGTGGACTGAACAAATAACTATTTTGCCTTGGGAAAGCTTTTTTAAAACACCGATTACGAGGGACGCGTTGTAGCTGTCCAGACCAGTGGTTGGTTCGTCGCAGATTAAAATTATCGGGCTTAATATTAACTGTAACAAATTTCATCCAAGTGAATGATTGTATTGTATTATTACATACATATTTTCCTATTCATAATCTCTCAGTTTTAGCTTTATAGAGGATTCACTGATGTAATGTTGCGACGTATATTCTTTATTATGTATGTATATGGACGTTTGACCTAGTCTGACAGTCTTTTCTAGGATCGACTAGGCGAATCCCTAACATATCATTTTACTCTCAATGAGTGACTGAAAAGTTAGAAGGTCTAGATTTGACTGAAAATACAAGCTTTTCAAACTTTCGGGGGTTGCCTGGAGGCTTTGCTAATCTAGGAACCAGTAGGTAATTCCGGGAATAGATATTGTATAGTCGTACATAGTAATGAATGTAATTTAGTATATTGAAATCGGAATTGTAGGTGTAATTCTAACTTCTAATAAATAAATCATATATTATGCCGTTACGGGTTATCGAATGTGGTTTGTAATAAAGTTTATTAAATTGATAGAAAAACAACACTTACGGATGTTGCCAGGGATAATAACCTCTTTTCACCACCTGATAGACTACGAATAGTATTATTTTTTAGTGCCTTTAATTTGAGTTCATGAATTAGAAATGTTAAATGATTTCTGTTTTCTTCATCTTTCACGCTCCCGAGTTTCATTTCTGTCTGAAACATAAGCATAGAAATTATAACCCTTCTCGTGACCACTTCTTAATAGGTAAGTAGTTGATCAGCCTTTTGTGCCTGCCATCGACTTTTTGGGTCTAAGACATGAGTTTCTCGAATCAGGATGCTTCTTTAAATGCGCCCATAGAAATAATAGAACAAACAGGGTTCGAAGCGACCTCAGGGATGGGAGTCGCACGCTAATGAAATAATATACTTATATTAAATAAGCTAAGGTAATACTATATTTTTGTAAAAGCTCACCATAAAAATCAAATGTTCCGACACGGTCAGGTGATCCATGAAAACATCGAATTGAGGTACCAACTCGATCAACCCTGTCTGAATATTCACGATCTCCGTATTGTTTACTGCTATTGAGCCTGAAGAGATCAAGTTACATTTGCCAGCCAGAGATGTAAGGAATGTGGTCTTTCCTGCGCCACTGGAATCACCATATTTATTATTTATGTTCAATTTGTTAATTAGTAAATAAAATTTATACTAATAAGTGTATTTGTGAAACGAGCTTATCGTAAGAAAATGTTCCAAATATTTGAAGTTTTTAGATCTAAATATGACGATTAAAAATATATGTTACTAACGGTTTTTTTTTAATGTTATGAACATTAATTATTATTCTATAATATAATACAAACAACAATTTGTTTTTATTATTTTAGGTTTTGTTTTAAAAGTCAGGTCACCGAGTGACCCATCAATCAAATACTGATGTTATCATTATTATGGGTTATTCCACAGAATTAAACTATATGTGGCTTATCAGATGTTTGATACGAAACTACAATAATAACTATGATAATGGAAAAAAATTAAAGAAACATTTCAAACATTTTCTTCTTTTTATATATTTTATCATTCATTAATATAATTTAATATTTTGCAAAAAAGAAAAATAACTCAAGGCTTTAGTGATAAGCTCTGAATTAATAATAGGCACTGCCGTAAAAGCCGTAGGTCACATTTAGAAACACATACTATAATTTTATTAACACACGTGCACGTGAATTTTTATATTATTGTTATAGTCAGGCAAATTTAAAATAAGATTCTTACCTTGGGCCGATAACTGCGACTAAGTCTCCAGTTTTCAAACATGCTGAAACTAAAAATTCATGCTATTACTCCCGCCAATAAATTAATTAGTTGTAGTCGCTGAGAGCTTTGTTAATATACGAAAAACGCGAACTTTTCCCATACAAAAGCTTGTCGAGCCTGTCGAACTGTTCATAAACTTCGTCTAACAAAGTCCCGTGACGTAATGAGCACCAAGCGATTTTCTCTTCCCTGAATTACACTAATACGATGAACAAAAGGTTCTTAAATTTATTTATTTAAGAACAAATATTATTGATTCTTCCAGTAGTACAACTTATATATTAGGTCCTTATATATGAAATTGGCGTTTTGTATGGGAGGTAGGGAGAACAAAAAGTCGAATATTTTTAAATATAATATATTTAATTAATCAAAGTATGAACCATTGTTTTCTATGCACTTTTGCCGTCTCATAGGCAGTTCATTGATCCCTTTACTAATAACTTTTTCCCTTGCAAGAAGTTGTCCAAATTTCGAAAAAAAATGGTAATCTGTTGGAGCAAGGTCCGGGGAGTACGGAGGATGTCTTAGACATTCCAATTGAAGCTCTTCTAATTTGGTAGCCGTCTGTTGTGCAGTGTGTGGTCTAGCGTTGTCGTGAAGTAGCAGTGGCGTGGAGCGATTGACCAGCCTAGGTTGTTTAGCCGCTAGCTTTTCCATCATGTTTTGCAATTGCTGACAATAGACATCAGCCGTAATAGTCTGGCCAGATTTGAGAAAACTGCAATGAACAATACCGGCACTAGTCCACCAAACGCTTACAAGTAACTTTTTTGGTGTTAATATTCGCTTGGGGTAGGATTTGGCTGGCTGGCCAGGATCCAACCATTGCGCTGAGCGCTTCCAATTATCGTAAAGAATCCATTTTTCATCACAGGTAATGATTCGGTTTAAAATAAGTTCATTATTGTGCCGGTTCAGTAATGTAACGCAGCAGTCGACGCGCGTTTGCCGGTTTGCTTCCGTCAATTCGTGAGGTGGTGGGTACCTTTACCCTTTTGTACACTTTTCAAGCTTTTTAATCTTCCCAATTTGCTTCAAGTGAATTAAAACAGTTTTATCACTAACACCGCAACCTGCAGCTAACTCGGACGTGGTTTCCGATGGCTCCGCTTCCACAATAGCCTTCAATACTTCATTATCAACTTGGGTCTCAGGCCGTCCACGGGGCTCGTTCTGCAGGTCGAAATTTCCAGAACGAAAACGTTGGAACCAAAAACGAACTGTGTTTTCTTTTGCAACATGACCGCCATACACATCATTCACCCTTCGAGTCGTTTCCGCAGCACTAGTGCCACGGCGGAACTCGTACTCGTAAATAATGCGATACTTTAAGTTTTCTATTTTGTAAAATGAGTGACGCAAACAGAAAAAAACAAATGAATCACGGTCACAAAGATTGAAGCACAAATACATGAGTAAATAGCTGTACAAATTTGAATTTGGAATTCCTTACCAAAGAGGAGAACATCGTGATTAAAGTGGCCAGTACGAAGTACGCCAATTTCATATGTAAGGACCTAATATATAGATATAGTTACGCTAATACATAGGTAAATAGTCAATTTTGATATTGTTACGATATAATGAATTACTAACCATTATTTAAAATAATTGTTTTAGATCTAGTTCCCTTTCTTCTCCACCAAGACTTTTGGTCTCTTGTTGAAACGGTAAGATTGTTGACTCTTATCACTATTTCATTTTCTTCCTCTTTAAGCTGTAATATAAACAATAAACATACAATTCCGCTTAGGAATGAGCATCAGCCTGTGATTAAATGAGTTTAAAATTCTTTATTATAACGCGGATAATTACATATTTGTTACCACTCTTACAATAAACACTTTGTAACCATGGTAACCAATAATATGCTGTTTAGCCTACGCCGTTAAATAAGGCGGATTATATAAGTAAGCTTGTTTTGAAATAAAACTGCAGAATCTATTTCAAAAATCTAGTTCGTTTCCAAAAAAAATATGAAAATAAAGATGTGTTCACTAGTGTACACACGTAAGAAGTGAAACTTCTTTATGACTTTATTTTTCGAAAAACGTCTCTATTCTTGATTTCTACTATATGCAACTTTACAGAAGTTGGTTAAATAAAGTTAAATAACATAAAGTTTAACAAAAGGCTTTTATTATCATAGACATGGATACAAATAATACAATTATTTCATTTTACCTTATTACTATTAAGATCAATACAGAATTTCATTGATTTTATTAGAATTATTACTGTCATTGTTATCGTAATTATATATTTGTGTTATTATTGGCTTTGAATCTCTTCGAATCAAATGTAGTAGGGTCAAGTAAAAGATGGCTCATAACTGAAAAATAGAACGGTATTTTTTTTTCTAACGCCGATAAAGAAGTTTCACTTCAAAAAAAATTAAAGAATTTAAACAAGTTTTCACAGGTATTTACCTAACTGACTAACTGAACCTATATTTAATTAAAAACGAACCAACTTAGAACTTTCATCAAATAAAAGTGGTTTAAAAATCAAACATCTTCAAATCATTCATTGTGGGCAATAAAATTCGATTAAAAACAAACATACCGAGGCGTTACCATAACAATAGTAAATTGGTATCAAATGATGTTGGTTATTTTCCATTGAACTTTTTTATTAGACTTTTTATAGACCTACTTAACAACTTTATTATAAAGTATCTTATACATGAAGCGTCTTAGAACATAACATCTAAATTGAATAATAATCGTTTATTTGCCAAGATGATACAGTGGTTAGATCAATTAAAAATATCCGCACAATCAGCCATATATAAATAGGCATGCCAATGTCATATACATTTTAACAATGTCTTATTAAAATAATGTCAAAGATAAAATTATTTAAAATCGATGTCAAATCTATCGTCCATATACTCGCCTACGCTATAAAGGCACTTTGCCTTTAAAAATTTAATCACCTTGCACTTGAATGAATTACATGGCAGTCATCTATAACTTCATGGAAGGTGATTATACAGTTTTATAACCATGGCATAATATTTTTTTTGTATATATCGTGGTGGAGCACGTAGGGACCCTCGGTCCCTCGGTATATAAAGGCAAGTTTCTTTGAATGTTTTGAACAATTTTGGATGTATTAAGATAATTGTTAGTGGTTGTTTGTATATAATAAGTTGCACACCTTTTACGAATTTTCAAATAAAAAAACATTCAATTCATAAAACAAAAACAGTCTTACTACACCGCTGTAAGTGAGGTCCCTTATCATCACAGTTAGAACACAATTTGACGTAAAGAGAGTATTATGTTGAGACTATTCTTAACTAGTACTGCAGTAGAAACGATGATATTGAACTACAGTACTTATAAGGTGTCAAGATAAAAAAATATTATTTTAATTGATTGCAACTGTTTATGGCGATTTCCGTTTCTGCGATAATGATGTATAAGATTGTGAATAAGTAAGAAATACTTTAGCTATTATTTTGAAGGTTTAACATTAACATCGGTGTTTCTATATCCTTAGCTCTTCGGAAGAAGATAAATCTTAAATCTTTGACTCAAAAAAAGTTCGCGGCTTTCGTCTTATGTTTTGAATAATATGGCATATAAACTTACTACACTTTTCCCTAAAAACTTTAGGTTCACAGATCATAATCTTACTTACTAGTAAAATAGATCACTAATTCTAACCCAAACAATTATTAAAATAATAATAACATGTATAAAGAGCCTTAAATAACTGATTTTGACACGTACCAATGAAAATACATGATACTTTATAATTATTTGTTTAGTTGGTACTCGCCTAATAACATTAAAGACTTTTTACGATAAAAAATTTGTCTAAATATTTCAATGTTGGTAAAATTTTATCTACCAGATTTAAAAAAAAAAACACTTTCACCGTTAGAATACTACATTAACACGCCTCAAATAAATTATTTTCTAAAATGAATGTGCAGCCACATAACCTTTCATATGATCGTATAATCACTAAACAAATGAGTCGCCCTCGTCGTCTTAGAAAAATGATACATAAAGCTTATTTTTCAAATATTCTAATTATTATTGTAATGCGAATGTAACTAGCGACTATTAAATCATATCCTAATTTTTAACATTTCGTGTTCCAATAGATTAAAGAGTAGGTTCTACTCAGTTATTTTGGTTTTAAAATATTGAACTTTAAATAAACGTGTAAAAACTTTTACATTGGCTACTATATCTATACTGATATCATAAATGTTCCTATTTCTATATACTTATATAATTCACCTAAAATAAGTACTTGTGATAAATAATTACCTTTGAATGTTCCATAACAACACCAACTATGAACACATAAAATATATTAAGACAAGTTGTATTTAGCTGAATGTGCAGGAGACTGCTTTATAAACAGATAATTGTTTACTAATGGTAAACATCTCGTATGTCAGTCTAGATAAGTTTTATTATTGAGATAAAAATATAATTTCTCGCTGGTTACTACTAAATAAATAATAATAATATTAAAAAAAACCTATTGAATGCAGGGATTAGTAGAATTGCCAGGTGTCCACAATATTTTGGATAACATCAGATAAACATTTGAGTTTTTTATAATCACAATTATAGTAACGTGTAGTTTTCGCATTATTGTCTAACTAGCTTTGTCTCCTGACGCAAAATCTGGCACCTACATGCATTTTGATTTATGTTTTTTTTCTTCAGAAGGACTTCTCAGTAGTTCCTCATTGTCGAAATTCATATCACATACAATTTTATTTTAATTGTCTTTGATAATATGCCACATGTCATGCTGTTATATTCCTAACATTTCTAGGTTATAAATTATTTGTTGAGACATGACTTTATCATGTTTATCTACATTTGGAAATAATGACAGACTCATAATGATACTTCTACTCCATCGTGGTCTTTGATATTTTTTCTTAATGGTCGCATTGATAAGATAATTGATCCATTAGAATTTTATTATAATTTCTTTAGTGCTGTAATTTTTTGGCCAACTAATGATAGATCGTAATAAATCATCCATGTTGCTGGTGACAGCTACTTGGAGTTGGGAATATTTTAGTTTTTTTTTTCATATATATAAAAGGGGACATACAGGCCGGAGGCTCTCCTGAAATCAAGTGATACCTAGCCTTTGAAAACTCATATTGCCAGGAGGATTGCAGCGCGTTGCTGGCCTTTTATGAATAGGTACGCTCTTTCCTTGCAGGACCTTCTTTTGTTGATAAGATTTTTAAAATATCTTCACTTTGTTTTATTCCTAAGAGAATGGACGTTATAAAGAGATTTTTAGTGCCACAATCAATACTTTGAGAAGTTGCTGTTACTTTTAGGTCCTTAAGTCCCATTCTTCGATTATAATTTGAATTTGCTATCGCTCATTTATACACATTATTTACATTTTGAAGTTATCTCTTTCCCATTGGAATTAATAACAAGACCAGTTGATTAAATAGTTCGTAATGAACTGTTAATGTTCTTATATCACATAATAAGCCCTTTGTGTGAACTTCTATTGTTGTCTTAAATCAGATTAAATTCACATTGTTATCTTTATCTTTTATTTGCATGGAGTCAAATGAGTTCAACTACATTAAAAGATATCGCTAACCAACGTGTAACTGTTGTATTCAATTAAATCTAAAGATTTTCCCCCCATGTTATTATCGATGGGTTTTTAATTATGGTTATGAAACGCTGAAAGCAAGCAGCTGAATTGTTACTGTGAATATTATATTTCAATAATTTTCAAAAACACATTTTAAAATAATAGTTTCTGCAGTCTAGAACTGTCCTAGACATCGTTTAGAAATTTAAAACTTACGTCACCCTTTTCATAATCATTTAACACCATTTTATTTAAATTCTAGACGTATTTTTTTAAAAGCAAGGTGCCTTTATAGCGTAGGCGAGTATTTAGACCATTGACACCAATTGCTTAACTAACTTTGACATCAAAATAATGTTATTATATGACATTGATATGAAATTTGTAAGCCTATTTATATATGGCTGATGGTGCGAATATTTATAATTGATCGATCTAATTATACCACTATCTTGGCAAATAAACGCTTTATTATTGTTATTATAACTTTATCACTTAATCAGGAAAAAACTCACGATGCCGATCAAGCATGCATGCTTTTGCTAATGGATACAATTATTGTCCATCATTGTCCGTTTTGTCTGTTGACAATATTGACCAAATAACTTTAACTCTAACTTTGGATTATTATTATCACTATTGTTTGGTAAAATTTCACTAAGTAGTCATCAACGTAACGTAAAGGTTATGCTCACTCAACTGTGAAATAGCTTAGCTAGCTTAGTAACAAAATTAGCTTAGCAACAAATTCATACAAGAAAATTCAACAGACCATTAACAATTTAATAAGACCTATTCACAACCGCTATCTAACGAAAGTTGTTTAAAAATAACTTAAATACCGACACGGTTTAACGATGAAATTTTTTCGTGTGGAAAATATATTGAGTTTATTTTAACTCATTTCGATAAAACCGAGGGACGTTGATATATAATTTAATTGTAAAGGCTACGCACTTGCGAATCCTCTGGTAATGTGTGACTATGGGTATCACTTCTGATGAGAGTACTTCTCTGAGATCTGATGAGTACTTCAATGTAATACTTCTCAACTTAAAGGTATGTAAAATGCAATTACGAACTCCTACGAGTTCCGTTCAACCGTTATATATATACTTAGGTTAAAATAGTGATGATTTTATATAAATAGTCTAGACGATCCACTTTGTATAAGCGCTAAAGTCTGCGAAAGTACATTAGCGGTCACGTCAAATTAAAACAATCTACTTATAGTACGGCATTGGTGTTAAAGTTCACAGAAACATTTTTGTATCATTAATTTTATTAGGAACATCTTCTTTTTTATAACACTCTATTTCCCTGCCATAGTGTCCAGGGAATTTTTATCATACATTTAAAGGAACATCACTACATCATACACTATTGGCCACAACGCTATATGGATCAGATTGCATCTATTTATTAGTTTATTATTATTTTTATATGTTTATCTATATAATGGATGTTTTACATAACTACAATAAATGAACCAATCTTGTAGTTTTTCCCATTTGAACCCCATTACATTATAAACGGTGACACATACATATATCAAAAATCTGGGGCCTTGAATGTGTGTGAAATCCCAAATAAATAATTATGTTATATGTACTTTAAGTAACTCTAAGCCTGATTATTCAATTTAATCCCAGCTATACGCTGGACTTACTGTCTATCTGCACTATTTCTCCAGTACCAGCCTTCCACTTGATCCTATTTAACGAAGAGCGATTCGAATCGTCGACGACTTTCCGAGCGGCTTAATTCCTTAGCGTTGCGTGGAGATGTGGGGTCACTCCTTATCTTCTACCGCATTTATCATGGAGAGTGATCAGAGGAGTTAAGTTTCATCATCGGACTTCGAGGCAGAATACGAAATTCCGCAGAAGACAGTAGTAAGGCAGTTTTGGCACCAGCTCTCCACTGAAGTATTTTAGAAGTATTTCCGAACAAATTTGAGGTCAGTTAGAGTCCTTCAAGATTACATAGCCTCTCGAGCCCTCTGGGATTGAAAGTGTCCATGAGTGGCGGTAAAACTTAACATCAGGTACCTTGCCTTGGTCTAGAAAAAGTAATAATATTTGCAATACATCGCAACTAAACGGTCGTCGAAAGCATGTGTCAGGCATAAAAGGCCGATTACTTAACTTAACGTAGCTAGTTACTAAAACTATTCAGCCATAGTTGCTTTGTTTTGTAAAATTCAGCAAACAATACAAAAAAAAAACTCCTACAGTGATGATAAGTTAATCTTAAAGTCCAACGTTAAGATATGTCGTCTTTGTGGTCAATACATTTAGGATACCATTGGTCTATTTTTTATTACTTAGTTGTCATTAATACAAAAGATTCAAATCAAAGACAAGCATTTGATTTAGTTGCGCAAGAAAAGTTTTGTATTTTAAGATCATACCCACAAAGCCCTCTTTCCTTGGTTCGATATTCGAAATAACGTGCCTCAACCGACTTGAGAGCTATTAAAATTCCGTAGCCTATGTTTATGGTCCAAACATAAAGGCTCGTTAAATAAATTTTTCGGAACGGCATTGCGCAATATAACGTAAAAAACAAATTTTATCAAATAAGATTATATTATAGATACGCCAATATTTTATTTGGAACCCTATGGTATGGTTTGGTTGGAGGACCCAGATTTAGCACTTAGGACTCTCACTAGGCCAGTTATGCGTAAAGTCCTAGCTAATTAAGCCAGCTTAGCTCCTTCCAGAGGCACAGAAGTCACAGAAGTTCCTGGGCACTTCCCAGGCTTCTCGGAGCAGTGAGGTCGCTCCGAGGATTTCTGAACGTTGTTTAGCCACAGCCTCGCATTCCAGCACTACGTGGGTGACTGATTCTTCTGCGTTGAAACAGCCTCTGCATATGTCAGTCGCGCTTAGGAGAAAAAGATATTTATTAAGGAGACAATGGCCCGTAATTGTCCCTATCATTATTTTGAGATTAGTTCTGTTAAGGCTTAGCAGTTGCTTTGTCATTAGCGGGTTAACTGCTGATCATGATTTCATAATAATTTTTCAATCTAATCTAATCTAAGCAGCCTCCTTTGCCTGACACACTTTTGGGTCTAAGGCATGTCGGTTTCCTCACGATGTTTTCCTTCACCGTTCAAACGAATATTAAATGTTCATTTAGAAAGAAAGTCTATTAGTAAACAGACGGGGATCGAATCTACGACCTCAGAGGTGAGAGTCGCACTCTGAAGCCACTAGGGCAACACTACTCTGAAGTATTATAATATTTTTTCTAATATTCGATCTTTTAAACTATTAGAAATATAAATATATGGAATCAAGCATCGCCCGGTGCCATAATTTACCATCACTTGTTTTTGATGCGGCTATGAATAGCGAAATTAGTACTGTAAATCTTTTCAAAGCCTTTCAAATGTTAAAAGCTGAAATGGAGTTCATTTCAGCAAAGTGGTTTCATTTCCCAAAACTTTTTCTTATTACGTTTTAAATTTATTCAGTATTTTTTATGATTTAAATCCAAATCATAAGAAATAGGTTTCATGATTCCTTCCTTAGTATTTGACACAACTGCCCATGATCATGGTGTCAAAGAATTTCTTATATTTACTTTGCATGCATTGCACTAAAACACTTTTCTACATTGGTTTATTAGTCTTGTATAGATCATAAGATTGGATTCTGAAGTTAAAAATTATTGAGTTAGATAGTTCGTTTATAGATAAAGGTGAGTTATAAATAAAATATCGATTTTCTAAAACAATTTATTCTGTAATAAATCCACACGCTCACATACAATAAGTAATACTTATTACAATATTAACTCATTTAATAACTAATTACTGACTCAAGCCCAACATGGCACTTAATAAAATTTGAAATTTGCGAAACCCAATTAGTGTACAGAATAAAATCTTAAATATAATTTCGTTACATGGATTAAATTCGATGCATAGAGGCACTTTCAACCTTAATTTAACATTATATATATGACAATAAAATATGTTATTTGTTTACATGAGGCACAATGACGAAACCATTTACTATATGAGATTGACAATTGACAATGCTCAATTCAAGATTGGGTTAGAATACAATTTCTGAAGGCGTAGATTTAGACAAGGCGTTAGGCTACTTATCTCACACTTGGTCCTTGATTACGTCATATGTACTGGAATTCGCGTGTTGCTCAATATTATTTTCTTGAGCTCCAAACGTGGGTAACGACAACTACTACAACTACTTTTAATGTCATATATACATAAAGTTTCGTTACTTTACATCAAACTAGATTCTTAATGTATCTAAAATTTCGTTTCCGTATTAAAATAGCTATGACTTATGATAAAACAAGAAATGCCGTCAAAAAAGCTTTTTACACTTCAATGAAATTATTTAACGCAAATATCGATTCGAATGAATCATAGATTAAATATTATAATTGATAGAAAGCAATAAAATAATATTTTACAAGGAGGCTTATATGGAACTATTATTACTTTTATTTCACCTCCATCTGAAACAATATATGTAAACAAAAACTTGTCAAAGTAAAAGTCAAATTAACATTTTTAAAACTCCTATGAATTAAAGATTCCAATCAACAGGGTACTTCTAATAATATTCATATTTATTGTAATCGAAGTAGTTATAAAATATTTGGCTCAAACTTTAAATAACATTATTGAGAATTATGGAATATAATTTCATAAATCCTATCATTTAAAAAATTGTTCATTTTAAAGCGAGGTTTAATCAGTGCAAGAATAAGACATCCTTATTGTGAAACGAAAATCATTTCGTCATCAATTTCAATATAAAAACTACGCAATTATTGGTCCCTTATTTTTCCAAAAATATTCAAAAAAGGTAATGTTAAAAACAATTCTATAAGACGTAGACAATAAATAGCGGCCATCTTGTTCCACAGATAATATAATTTGTCACGACTGATAAATTACCCATCGAATCTAAAACCTCAGATAGGTAATGTAATTTGTCTTCTTGACAAATTACATTTTATGCGTCAATTTTATCCGATTAATTATCCGTCAAAATTCATTTGACACTTCAATTTATTCTGTAATTTTCTTGATCTTCATAGTTGCACAATAAGGGTGAATTTTGTCTGTTTGCAAATGGTCAGCAGGCGCAACTTTTATTCCCTCCGAGGTCTCGACTGTTCTCGCCATTTGCGATCTTGTGGTCCAGTGCGATCCTTTCGCCGTCCTTGTCGTTGTTCTGAAGCAGTTTGTCGTTAAGAAGAATCTGGAAATAATATTAATGTGTTATGTATATATAGTAAATTAATTTTCCATAGCATTTGACGATATATTTTGGTATTTTATATGCATGTCACCATTCTGGCATAATTTTAAATTAAACATGAACCTCGAACAAATAAAGTAACAACATAAACTTTTAAAGTGTATTTTTATTATTTTCCTAAATGGATTAATGTTCCTTTATTACAGTAGATTATATTTCAGTAATATTACATAAAACCACATTGAATTATACAACTAAGCTTCTCTTGTAACAACATAAACTAAATACACTATCATAAGTGATAACCATTCAAAATCCTTTCGGTAGTTATCGATACCACACCGTGTGATATTTTAAAATACGCTATGTACAAGCTAAGGCTGTATATTTTGCTCAAACGGGCTTTCTTAGTTTTATAACGCGATGATTTTCTAAATCGTCGGAGTTACGCCCCAAAAGTATAGCCAGACGTAGGCATTCTCTCACACACATTTAATTCATTCGTTACATAGCAAAAAAACATTTTATTATTTTGCTTATATTCTATTGTTGTACGCAAGTGGTTATTATAGAGTAAAAATAAAATACTCTATTATACGCGCCATAAAAAGAACTCTACTCGAATTCGTTAACGCTATAGATTACTTCAAAGAAAACCTAAGATTATAAATTATGTAACGATCGGCTTTCACGCAAGATGAAGAGATAAAGTGACATTAATAAGCTCTTTATGTAAAAAGTGTCCATAAATTATTTGTTAATGCTCACCAACAAACTAAGCGTAAGAGCTAAAGCATATTGTAATTTAAGTTTAGTCTGCCACTACCATTATTATATGGATACATATTTTTAATACTTAAACAAGTTTCCAATCATCTTCAATAAAAATGACGATCACATATCCGTAAATTCTCTTATAACCTCGTCAAATGTCAAGTCTAATCTTAATTTGAAATAAGAATCTAACGTTCTGTCATGTCCAAAAAATGGTATCGGTTAAGTGTTGCAAGAAACCGCATAATTCCCCAATCTAATTTACACTTTACTGTCTATTTTATAAGCCTATATCACATTGTGCAATAGCAAAAAAAATAAGAACATTGACCGCTAGCTCCTACGCCAGAATTTCTCGATGAAAAAACCGGATTATGGTTTTTATCGCCTACACCGTAACCAGCAACCAAAAAATTCTCTTGTTTGTTTCAACCTATTGCACAATATTGTGAAACACCATAGTTAAGGCAACCGTGTAGCTTAACGTACTTAACGACCTTCTAATCTATATGAATTTTAAAATTCAATTAATAAATTTACGTTTAAAGCATCCTCACTTTCATTTCAATAAGTTTGTCCCTTTTCCTCACAGCGTACACACATTGGGCAGAAAGAGACGAAAGTTAAAAATGACAAATAACATTTTCTACTTTGTGTTTTTCAACGTAAAACATCAATGTTAAAAAGTGAATATGTTCTAGGTTTAAATCAGGAACTTACAAATCAGTAAGTGCAGAAGCAAGTTATATTGTTTCTGTACATTCTGTTTAAGGAGCTGTTTAACAATGTTTAATCTTTATTCCTTCAGAACGAAGCAACAAGGCCAGACAAATTTTACCATTTATAGATGAGAAATTGATCTGACAGATGCTAATTTTACAGACTATAAAATCGATACGAAATATGAATAATTCAAATCACTTTAATAATAATTGTATTATGCATACACTATAATTTATTTCAACTATATTAAAATGCAGTAGAAAAAAAACATAAAAGTTAGAATAGAATCTATTTGTCTTTTTAAGGTCATAGCTTGACATTGTCATTTTTTAATAATTCGACTTTATTCATAAATTACAGTTTCGTTTGTGTTCGTTTCTTTAAAAATAATACATTTTAATTTGAATATTAGTCTTAGTTGACGTGTTTATCAGATGCATTTAGTTGGCAGGTTTGATACCCGGTGAAACGATTCCTATACTGATCAAACGGATGAAATATATGTGCGTCATGCTTCTTTTTGCAGCAAACCTGGCCAAACTTAGATTACAAATCATCGGTATTCTTGTCTCCCCAAAGCTGCAACTCCCCCGAGGGCTATAAGCCCGCCCGGGAACCGTATCAACAGCGCGCGGACTATTACACGACCCAAAGGGAATCCGCCCTGAACGAGCGCACACCCCTTGCGAAGTGAGTAACAGGAAGCACGTTGAATGATCGTTCTCGATGATATTATTTATATATAACCTTTAATTACTTAATCTAGTTTTAATTACTGGTCTCGTTTATTTATTTGCAATAACATTTAACATTTAGCTAAGATATAACTGAGCTGTGTTGGCCAAGTGGCTCCAGCGTGCAACTGTCATCCCTGAAGTCACAGGTTCGATCCCCTGCTGTGCACCAATGGACTTCCTTTCTATAACCCCAGTTAACATTTGCTCGAATGGTGTATTAAAATATGTTCAGGAAATCGGCTTCAAAATTCGACGTCGTGTGTAAGGCAGTATCACCTACTTGAATATTAGATTGACAAACGATCATGAAACAGGTAATGTAATCTGAGGCCTAGACCTAAAAAGGTTGTAGCGCCACTAATTTATTTTAAATGTTAACTAGATTTAGCTATAAGTGAGACAGTTATTTGAGAATAATAGAATCCAGATAATTAGGATAAAAAAATACTTAAACATTACCTTATTAACTAAAGATCTGGCTGCTTCTTCAATGTTAATATTTTCTTTGGCCGACGTCTCAAACCATCCCGCGAAGCCTTTTTCCCGACAATATTCGTCCATTTTAGTCGGTGAATTCACTATTCCTTCTTTTTGTTGGTCACACTAAATAAAATAAAAAAGATTAGGTTTCTTCTCTTCTATTTATTCCTGATTATATATTTTCAAATATACGACATACGTAAGAACAAAAAATTATGATGCCTTCATAATATTAAAACACTTTCCTATATGAACAAGAAAACGAGTTAATTACAATTAACAAATTATAATTGCATTCAACTAGTTAATGTATGATGTTGATATGTGATCAGATAACGTATATTATGCAATATATTATTATATCGTAGCATATCAATTCATTTTAATCGACATTTTTTATTAATAAGGAAATACTAAATGGAAACTTGATATTTAGATAAGTGATTCATAGCAAACTTATATAAATTTTTCTCAAAAATCTTAGCTCCACATACATTCTTAACTAAGTCAAGCTTCGACACCAGGAGTACAAACTAAGTCATACGGTGATCGTAACAATACTAAAGAGTTTGCGGCTCTGTTATTAACTTTGCACAGTGACACGTTTCTAGTATACCAATTAGTATACTAGAAACACGTCACCGGGTTGATTTTATTTTAAATAAAATAAAAACTGTCTAATATTTTTTTATTTAATTTGACATATCTGATGGCCATGGCAAGATTATAACTGATAGATACAAAATATGATTATTCACGACTTTACACCTTAAATAAAGATAAAATCATTAAATCATGAATATCCAATTCCATTCTAATCCCATATTATCTATAGTAACATGATATTATGTTAAGTTTAGGCAACCCTACATTATAACTATTATACTACTACTGATACTACATATTTATAGATGCTTGATGACCATTTTGCATTTTGACATAAGATGGACAATCAATGACATTCAACCAGGAATGTTGGTAGGACGGTGACTAGGTAATGAGGTACCAAGAACTATAAACTACCATTAGCATAAGTTAATAACAAAGCCGCAACCTCTTTTGTATAGTAGCGATCACTGTATGACTTAGTTTGTACTCCTGGTGTCGAAGATTGACTTAGTTAATAATGTATGTGGAGCTAACATTTTTGAGAAATATTTATAAAATACAAATGGTTGTACCTTATTCGCCAGTAATATGCAGGGTATGGGTGATCCATCCGGTAACTGAACCTTTGTATCCAGGTCGTTCTTCCACTTCACCACCGCGTCAAAGGTCGCAACTCTCGATACGTCGAACACTATGAACGCACCAACAGCCTCTTTGTAATAGACACGGGTCATATTGCCAAACCTCTCTTGCCCTAAAACAAAGAGAATACGCTTAAAAAATGTATTATAAATATCCATAGGGATAAATAACCTGCCCTGACAAGTACATATCCTGACAATTAAGGAAACATGTTTTTCCAATAAGCATTTAGATTTGTTTCATTGTTTGTATGGAATGGGTATTCCATACAAACTAAAATTTTTTAATCTTTTAGTACAATATATTTTTGTTATGTATATTCTAAGGAGGAGTACGTAATAAATATACTTATATTTATAAAAGTCTTGTATCACGGTGTTTACTACGCGTGCCAAAACGGCTCAGTCAATTTATTTTTGAAGTAAAGTAAGGTGTGCACGAGAAAGTCGTACAGTACAGAACGTGCCTGATAACCTAAAAGGTTTTTTCATTTGTTGTCCTACATCACGACCTTAAAATTTAGTCTTTTTTACTACGCGATCCCAACACAAAATCATAGCTTGTTGATCGAAGTTATAGATACGTCCGGAATCTAGAAGACACGGCTAGAATTTGGGTATCGCAACACGTGACAACGTGTCAGGTTTCCTTTGATCCAATTTTACACATGTCATTTTATACATAACTCTAGATATTTCTATGGAATATAACGGTAAGTCTTTTCGGTTTTTCAAAGACACCTCGTAATTTTCCACAAATAATTGCAATTGACTGGCTTCGTGCTACAAATAGCGTGATATTATGTGTAGAAATCAATTAAGAAAACGTGCTTATAAACTATCACTCAAGGATAGAACACGTGAGCACGCAATCTTTTTACTCACATTGAAGTGTAAAGTATAATTAATTACAAATTAACTATCCCAGACAACACATGTGAGAGAACTTGTAAGTAACAAATAGAAGATCAGAAAGGTTTAGTAAACAATATTGTAATGAATACAAAGTTGAATGAGGTTGACCTCCAGAAACGAACCAAAAAAAGGGGATGTTGATGACATGGCAGCGTTGAATGCATTTACATTTAATGAATTACTTTAGAGATTTATACGGTAAAATATCTTCCAATATATAAAGATATTCGGATGATAGTTTTATGATATGGTTTTCATTATTTACTGAGCTTTCACGATAGTGAGAACTAAAAATGAAGACGATACAGTGTCTTTAGTCCAAAGTATGTTAACTCATGACACGAAAGGTCATTAAGAGTCAAAAACCAATACAAACAAGTTTTGGGTATTTAAATCCTTTCATCCCTCAACAGGTCATTTTATAATATGAAAAACTTTAAGATCAAAGGCGAGATAACTATTGAATAAGATTACAAACAAATTCATATTTTTTATTACATCTACTTACCACTTAATATGGAACCATCATAGCTAGTGATAGAAACAACAACGAAAATAAAATTATAAGAATCATGAACATCCAAGAGAAAACTAATCCCATATCATCCATGATAACTTAATATTTTACAAGTTCTCTTAGCCTACGAAAATCTTGACTATATATTTAACTTTGACAGTGACATCACGTGATAGCTTTTTTATTACCTATGTTTGACAGATTGTCTATGGTAAAAAAGTATTTGTTTATTTTTAATCTAGAAATCTAAAAGCTAAATCAAAAAAATCTAAAAAGAAACTCGGCGGGATCTATTTATGCACGCAATAGTTTGGATATGCTTCCCTCTATGTATATTTTAGAAATGTGCTTATTCATTCATAAAAATGTACATATTTTAAAGTCGACGGGAATTAACATCTGTCGAAGACATGGGGAGAAATTGGCTGTGCCATAAATTTATCTGGCATAGGAAAACCATCTTTTGTATGGCAATCAAGGTTTACAATAATTTACCTAAATCGTTTAAAGATCTTCTTCTTCAGTTATTTAAAAAGCGACTTAAGGTACTACTTTTGAAAAAAAATTATTACTCAGTAAATGATTATTTGCGTGAAACATTACGATTAATATTTGATAACGTATAATAAGGAATACGTATGATACAAATAATTTAAGAATTGACTAATTGATATGACTCAGAATGTAAAATTCAATTGTACCATATTCTTGCAATAAATATAGTGTTTTTTAAAAAGGTAACTTCGATAATAATATTTGATGACAGCCATTGTTTAATATATACGCTGATTTTCGATCTTAATACAATAGTAGTAATCAGATATAGATGTCATAAAATATCTAAATCGCTTATTCAAAAGCATTAGAAATTTCACATGTCCAATTATTATTTTGTATTAGTTGATCTGTTATTTGTAATATTTATTCAAGTTGCAATAATAGTTTACACAAAATAATAATTTCCAGGAAAAAAAATCGTAATTTCTCGTGTTGTGTTCTGTATTTAAAAATCTTTGATCTCTTTAATGATTTAAGTTGTAAGTACACTTTACAACTTTAGTTCTAGAATTATCTGTATAGGTAAATAAATAAATAGCTTATGTTTTAACTTATGTTAGCTTAACTATTGCATAAGATGTGTTGTAAGTGGTAGTTGAGCGTGAAAACAGTCATATAATATAACTATCTAAGTGAATCCCACTAACTTTAACACAATTGAAAGGGGAAAAACGTGTCTATTTTTGGCCACAATTTCCTGTTACAAAATACCAAACATAAGGAAATTCGGGGCAAAGCCGGTATTTTTTTTACTAGGTTATTTATATAGAAATACTCGATTTATATTTTGCAATTTATTAAAAATTATAAATAACGTTATACAACTGACGACTAAAGTGTAACGGAAATATTTAAAAATATCTTCAATTGAAAACGAAGTAATATTTTCGAAAAAGAGAAGTCGTAGAAAAGAGTACTAACAGCTAAATTAATCGGGTTTTTTGTTAAGGAAACCTATACAAACATTAAAGCTAGAAATAAATCGTATTATATATTTATATTACCTGCAATATCCCATAATTGAAGTCGTATAATCGTATTCGCGTCCCAGTTAAGCACTTTCAATGCAAAGTCCACGCCAATTGTTGCTCTGTAGTGCTGGCTGAAGAACTGGTGCACATATCGTTTTATTATAGAGGTTTTGCCTGTACCTAGTTCACCAATAACCAGGATTTTGTATAGATGCTCCCGCCGCTCCGTACTCGATGTGGCGTGAGACTGTAACGAGATAGGCCAATATTAATGTATAAAAATTATATTTGACTATTAAACACAGTACTATAATAAAAGACGTAATCGTCTATCGGTAATGGAAGTTGAGGAACAAAGTTGTAAAACAAAATAAAACTAACAATTTTTTAACCGGATTAAAGCTATTTGTATTATTATAAACTTATAATTATTTAAATTTAAATTTTTCCGACGTTTCGCGTGCTTTACAGGGTGCGTGGTCACGGTGACTGAAGACAAAAGGTGTTGAATGTCAAAAGTATCACAGCTGTAGAGAAAGTTGTGTTATCTGTATTTATTTCCCCGGAGCTATGTTAACCGAAGACAATCTAAAATAAAACGATTAATATTACACCGGAAATCAAAACCTGTGAAAGTGTCAAAATCAAAAAGTCAACAAGTTTTTATAAAATAAAGTTGTGGCGCAATTGTACGGTCTATGGAGACTAAAATAGGAGGTCGCTAAAGGCATTTTATATATAAATAAATTTGATGTAGAAAGCAAATAGTATGTAATGTCTTTAGATTTGATATTCTTGTATTTTTGAAATCATATAAATCTATGTCGAAATTTGCTTGAAGGTTGAACGTTCGATTTTTAAAATGTATCGAGACAAATTTATCACTGTATGTGATTGATGAATTTATCAATGTATTTTTCCAAGAAACTAATTACTGTTCACAATATTGTATCGTTTTTCAACTTCACAAAAACATAGTTGTTATAATGATGGGTATATATTACTGAAAACAAACTAGCATTGTATGAACACAAGAAAACTCTTTTAACGATATTCTGACCTATTATCAAGCATTGAATATAAGCATTCATGAGAACTTGGGGTAACGTCATATTTATTTTAAAGCTACATTGTTTAACTTTGTTTATTTTTTCAAAGATATTATATAATGAGGGCCATTTTGATGCATTGGGTCTATATAGTTTTGCGATTAATTGAATTCCAAGGGAACAAAGTAACCAAACAGTAGTACGAACTAAAATCGTCGCTTTCCCTTAAGACATTATTTGCCCAACAGCAACTAGGACGTTGTCACTTGAGCTAGGGACTTAGAAAATGCATATTCCGTTAATTATAAAATAGACAACTGGCTGTAGGCTTACATAGTACACAGCGGTGAGGGTTCAGAAAAGTACCTCTCCATTATGTTAACAATGTGTTTTAGAAAAAGAGAACAATATTAAAGACAAGTCTATTTAAATATATTGCTGTATTTATACTCATAGTAGATTCTATAGTGACAGTTAATGAGTGATTTAGTATAATGACAAAAACGAATTAAATTCTACTTTGCATATTTTTATATCTTCACGAGTTTCGTATAAGAAAAACATATACAACGTACAACAAATAATAGTGTCTTTAAGGCATATTAATAAAAACGTTTTAATGGAGATTAATGCTAATTACATTACCAACTGACATTATTGCAACTTCCCTGTAATCCATGGCGTTTTTAGCAATCTTTAGTGAAAAAATTAAATACTATGATTACAGTCTACTACGATCGCTGAAATCCACTTAAAAATCGAGTTAGGTATCTCATTAATTCGCGTTTATAACTATTAAAGAAGTATTAAAAGATTAATTTATAATCATTTCAAAAGTATTTCCTTAGTATTAAACGTGTTTGCTTTTTTAACCTGTAATATGTGTCACTTATATCAATGAAACCAACAATGAATTAAATAATTAGCCGAATTAAAATCGTGTTTTTCAATGATTAGTGACAGATGACGGAGACAAATTTCAAATAAATTTGCAAAAGAAATTAATAATTCTATCTGATAAAATAGCGTAGCTTATTAGGAGGTAAATTTGAAAATTGTAGGTAAAAACAACTTTATTATGTACTTTTTATTTATATAAAACACAGAAAATGGAGGTGGAACAATCCGGAGGGATTTAACAATGCAAAGTAAGCTCTTGACTGATATCACCGAGGGCAAAGAAATGGTGGCCATGTTTGGGCGGAATTGCAGAGGCGAGAAAAGCTAGAAAGACCTGGAGTAAAGACAAAAAAGCTGCACAAGACCTCAATTTGAAAGATTTTTTTTTTTAACTTGGTATAGATAAACTTTTAATATTGACATAATTTTTTATTTACGGATGAGATTTGTTTTAACATTGGATTATTTTTTAACAAACAATATGACGGTATTTATGCTCAAAGCTCTAAGGAAACTTTCCAATAAGTCGACAGAGTGCAACGTGAGCACTATCTGTCTTCAGTGATGGTTTCATATTAAGGTCCTAATATATTATAGATTTATATAAACTATAGAATTACGTAAGCTGATAAGAATTATGTTTTAGTGTCGAACACGAGTATTGTGAAAAAATCTGTGTTTAAGCAGAACATATTTTTCGACGTTTTAAATGGAAAGCCAATATTGGGCACAATGAACCAATTCTGTACCAAAACCAGGAAGTATTCACACGAAAACACGACGATGAATCTTTGTATTTGGACTATTTATTAATAAAAACTACATAAGTCCAGTGGACAGTTAAGTTCTCATCTGTCTCTTTTCATCACACCGTTAACACAATTTGACAGAAAGGGACGAATGATTACTTGAGATAGGTTGGCATTTAAAACAACAACTTCGTAATCATATGCGTAAATGTCGTGTCGTGTCGATTCCGTCGACCTGCATCTTTTAAGCCACGCAACGAATTTGAATGAGATTTTTTATTATATATTGAGACCTATCTCTGTAGATATAGTAATCCGGGGAAGTTTTATAATATGTATAATATTTTACAGATGGCCGATGGTCAACAACGGTAACAGAATCTAAAAGAATAAAAAACCAGGAACAACCAACAGAGCGATGGGCTGATGAGGGGTATCCGTCAAAAAAACTTAGAACTTCTCCCGACCAGGGGCCGCATTTTAGAATAATCAAATTGTATTACCTTTATTTTTGTTTTCAATGAAGGCTTGTTATTCTTATATAATCACTCCCCGAGAATATAGTAACTGCACGATTACAGTAATAAATATATAATGGTGAATCAAATTATGTACCTTGTAATATTCACGGTAAAAGTTATAGCATATACTTACGCATCTGTGCTGTTTTGGCGACATGGCGTCCTTCGTCAAGAAACACAAAAATATAACCAAAAAAGCAAAATTTTAAATTTCTTAAACGCAAAGCATATTTCACGATTTTGTCATTATTTTTGTATGAAAACACACAGGTCTTAACAGTTTCGTAGTACAGTGAATAACTATTGGTTTTCGCCGATAACTCCCTATTTAAGTCTGGAAATGAAACGTCTTATCGGACACTGATAACGTCGAGTATTTGTCTGCACTCAGTGTAACCTGGTATCTTATTTATTCAGAATTACTTTCCGGTAACATATGTTGGTAAACTTAGTTTAATACAAGTCGATAAAAATAATTAATTATCAAATGTATTAAGATAACTGTGGGAATATTTTTGCGGTCTACGTATGGCCAGTTATGATTGCGTATTTTTTTGAAACGTGTTGCTCTTTATATTTATTTACTTAACTGTGTTCTATAAAAGTATATAAAAATGTATTGCTGATCGTCTCCCTAAAACTCAAGAGACTAACTTTAAGAAGCTATGATTATATCTTTAATAAGTTATTAAAATCATAAACCGATTTTTCACGATTCTTTTTTGTGTGTTCAAGCGGATGCGAGAATTGCTTAGAATTACAATTAGATAAATATTTTGTTTAAGACCTGTATCAGCTAGTTAATCATAAAAACTACATTGGTCTGGTGCTCTTGTGTCTCTTTTTATCATAGCGTTCATTCCATATGACAGATTCCATATTTTTCCAACTACAGTGTAAACTCCATTAAAATATTTACGAGAAAGCACCTAAACCTTAAGAAATTACTCTACTCTTTTTAGTTCCTTGGAAGTACAATGTAACGTTTATTCAAACCAGAATGCGTACCTTAAGCATCGCTGTATTTTTACACTGCATTTAATATTATAAAACTCTCAGGCAGTTGTTTTCCCGTAAATGCAATATCGAATCATTTTAACAATTAGCGACCCGCTTTGCACTGCTGGACAGATTTTTTGCAATATATATAAATATAGCCTCAAAGATAATGCAGTAAGCTGAATATAAATGATATTCCTTACAATTGGCAAATCTTTCTTCTGTGTATTATAGTACAGATATTTGTAAAAGTTGATAAACACGTTTCCACGCTTAACATTTACTTTTCATGTATTTCACTAATTTTATTGGTAATACAAAAACTGCAAGATTATTAATAACCGGTTTTGATAATGCGGAAAGAATTACCGGTTAAATCAAGGGCCAAAAGAATCGAAAACTATGTAATGCAATACAAATAGATATATAAATTAAAAACGTATTACTTAAAAACCACAATTCAAACGATATATTCCGTTTCTACTTTGATGTTCAATCGACTAGTAAGTGAACTGAATTTAAGTATTCAATCAGAACCAAAATATCACACAAAACTCACCCTTTCCAAATATCCTTGCAAATGAACAACACCAAGTTTCAAATGGTATAAGCCGCTTGAAAAATTATTATTGTCAACGTTCATTTGTACCCTACGTCACGCTACGCGCTTAGCTACGAAGGGAAAGACACGATATCATTGAAGGCTTCTAATAATCTTAATGTAATTGCAAAACCAATGTGGTTAGAGTGTAATTCGAGCTTCAGGATAGAGTTACCTGCACGCTCGACTGCTTAAGGCCTGTTATTGATATAGAAAAATAGAAAAAATAGAAGGTTTTAAATGGTTTTACATACGTAAAGACTGTAACGTTTGCGTTAGATAATGATATTGCTATTTATATTATGCTGTGTTATTTTTGTACTAAATTCAACTACAATGTATGTTCGTGTTGCATTTATGCTATATGCAATGCAATGAGGTGGAATTTTATATGGTTTAACGAGTCGCGGGCGCAGATAGTACAATAATTATAGAAGATTTCTTTATGTGTCGTAATAGCCGATTGTGTAGTGTCTATATCAAGTCTATATACAATAATCGAAAATACTGAACATTTTATACCCCATTCAACAAAGTGTGTGTGGAATGTTATTGTAGTACTGATGTGATTAAATTTAAAAAAACTGTTTCAATACAAGGTGACTAAATGATCAAAATACAAGTATCTTTAGTCACAATCTTGTCTACAGTATTATAAAATGCCAAAATTTATACAGTAAACACACACGCCACAGACATGACAGCTGTTGAAGCTAGATTTGATTGATGTTAGAAAATAGTCGAACATTACGACAAAATATAAACAAATATTTGGCAGTTATATAGCCACATAACTTAAAGCTGTTCTATTTAAAATCCTTGTTTTAAATAAGTTTAATAAACGCTTATGAATTGTTCATTTAGATTCATCGTGATTAGCCATCCGCGGCAAATAGCGAGCGCTTATTTATAGAAGTGCGTCGTTCTCGTTGGAAATGTAGAATATTATTGTATTTTAATTAGATTAAATAAGATTTAATATATAAGCCTTTTATCTTTATACATTTTATCTTTATATTTAAAGATACGTAAATAAAACGTAAGTATGAAAAATTTCAACTTGTTTACAAACACATGACAGCCAATTTTTATACAAAACCTGTTGCGCGTTAATTGGCGGGTACAAAACTCAACTATATAAAGTACGTAAAGTAACTTAAATTCTATGTTTTATAAGATAAGAAATACAGGTAATAAATGTGCAAAAAAAATTAGGTATTTATCACCTGTTGGTTATCATTATGATTAATTATACGTTGTAAAGTGATATTATGAATCAGCGCGAATTAAAACTTGAAAGAAACTATTAATGGAACTTTGGTCAGTTAAGAGACACTTAATAAATAAAATTTAAGTGAATAGCAATTATAGACTCAAACAAATACATTAAAGCTGTTAGCACACGGGCATAGAGGCTTGCGTACTCACGAAGGGCATTGCGGTGTCCCCCGCTGTAAACTACCGTGAAATGAAACGTACGGGGTACAATAGCGACGTCTCAGCGCTGAAACCGCAGCACTCGCACACTGTGAGGTAGCACTCGTCAGCTGTCTCCTCGAAGGTCATGGCGCGCGCGCATCCCACGATACGCCTTCACCCACTGACGCGCGAATCGAGCGTAAACACTCACCGGTCCGTCGCTCCCAGCCTTGTTCTCCGGTTCGATGAGGTCTCCGTAGGCCGGCATGTTCGCCTCCGCGTATCCCTTCTCTTCGGCGTCGACGTTGTCGTGCGAATGCGGCTGCGACGCGCCGGCAGCGAGCCGCGAGCGAGCTAGCGCCACCGCTTCCTCCAGCGACCCCACCTCGCCCGTCTTCCCCTCTTCCTCGTCGTCATCATCGTCATGGTCCTCCGTCTGATACATCGAGAATTGTGACACAAAAGCGATTCGCCGCTTCATAGTCCCCTCAGGACTTGGCTCCTCGATAGGCTTTTGAATTTCAGTTATTGGCGCACGCTTCTGCCACGCTGCTTTAGTAAACGCTCTGGTAGCCACCGGATGCTCCACCACAATTGGACTGAAAATCTGCTCTGGCGTCACACTTTCAGGCAACTCCACTTCCAACTCTGTGTTGGACGATCGGATATTTTTAGGCGATGCTGGCTCCATTTCAGTTGAAGATGCTGGCTCAACAAGTGGCGTTACAGGTTCAAATCGAGTTTCAGGAAATTTGTCATTACTTTGCGTAATTTCTTTCATTAAATTTTCGAATGATTCATCATTGTTATGCGAGGACTTTTCCGTCGGAGCGCCTGAAGACTGCTCATTACTTTGTGTTATCTGCTCCAATAACGTTTCAAATGATTGCTCATCGTTGGGCAATATTGGCTCCATTGGAGTTTCAGGTAGTTGTTCATAATTTGCTGTAATTTGCGCGACATTTGAGGTTTGTGGTTCAGGCTCCGTTTCCGACCGTGATAGATCGGTGCTCTCCGAGCGGGTCGAGTCTATCTTGATCAATTTCTTACTTTCCTTTTTTTTGACAACCGGCGAACTGTCACTACTGCGCGAAGTAGACGCGGGCACGTCGGAGCGTGGTTTCTTGTTTTTCTTACGCATAGTGCGTTCGTCGCGTGCGATCTCGCCGTCGGACACTGAAGATTTAGCCGAACCAGTTCGCTTGAGCGACCCGATGTGGAAGGGCGAGCCGCTGCGGAACGGCGAGCTGAGCGTACGTAGCGTGCGTTTGAGGCGGGACGGCTTGCGGGGTGTGCTTGGCGCGGGGCAGAGGAGAGGCTCGTCTTCCCGCATGGCGCCTGCCTGAGCGCGGCGGAACTACTGCCGGACCTTCCGCAAGCTGATCGCACTCCGCTCTGGCCGGTACTTGCGCCCTTGTCCCGATCGCGAGCCTCGCATAAACTTACCCCAAGGCCCTTAGTTCAATTGTCACAAATGCCGATATCGCAATTAAACCGACCTTCAATTAGATTACTGTATGTTTACGTTTATAATTAAATAAGTGATTAGTTATAGCTAAGTACGGGGATAAGTCGACAGCATTAGAAAATGCATTAAATCTCTTTAGAGTTATTGTTATGGCTGTGTAAGGCTTATTGTTATTTTCAACTTTACATGTGTTTCTATTAATCGCAAAAACTTTAAACTGAGCTCGGACACTTCACACATTAGGGTTTTGCAATTTTAACAGTACAGCTATCTAGAGCGCAAAACCTAACAATGCTTTGAAAGCTAATAGAATCAACTATAAATACTCTAATAGGTATTCCACTAAACATAATCCGAAGCCAACGAAATCTCTTCGCGCCCGAATAACTATCACTAAAATCCACTAACTAATTACTAATTAGCCGTCTTCCTTATTGCCTGTTGACCTATGATTATGAGTTGATGAACCATTCTCGGTTACGTGGTGGCATTTGTATGGACTCCGGGTAAAGAAACCATACAAACTGTGTAGATTTGATATCGACCCCGGTTCGCTTTCTATACAATAGATAAGTATGAGACAAGTAGACATTCCGGTATTTGTGAAACTATAAAGAATTATACATATATTGAATTCAAAGAGAATCTTCTAGATTTCTTGAATATATTAATAGTATCTTTAATAACACTAGACCGAAACCATCAAAGCAAGATTCACAAATTTTACATTTTGTACATTGTAAAATATACCGTAAAATTAAGGAATAAAACTGCAATTACAATCCACTATAATTCAGGTAATTAGGAAGCAAGTAGGTGTAGGCATCTAAAACCAGTTTAAGGAATTTTAAACTTCAATTAGAAACATATTAAAATATCGTAAAGTTTGTACCTAGAACGCACTTAAATTATAAATTTAAATACTATATTACAATCTATAATATAATATTGTGAAATACTCATTTAGAATATTTAATGATAACATTAGCGAACCTGTCATTTGGTAATAACGACACTTTTTATCATTAACATATTCAATAGGACCGGGGGCTACTAGTCACATAAAATGCTGATTTGTTTTTGGAAACAAGATATTAAGTTATTCTGTATCAAAAAACTGCTTGTGCGTCATGAATTAATTTAAATTAACATAAATTTAGTCTATAATAGGCACAAATAGTTCACACATAATTCGCTGTAACATTGAGATAGAATTACAGGAAATATCAATATCGGCCCATTAAAGTTCGTTTAAGACTATTTTGGATATTGCCAGACCTTTGTCGGCCTCGCGTTTACTAAACTTCGCCTGACGGAGTATTTTTTTCAAATACATAGTTACTTTTATGTTTTGTTACTGTTATTCTTTATGATATCAAGCAAGTCCTATTCAGCAACGTTAACTCAGCAATAGAATCATACTTTGATTTAGTTTAAAATCGTTTGTGGTAGGATAAAGATATAAATAAAAATAACTGGTATTCATTTAATAAGACACGCAAGGTGGTGTTTATCATTAAAAATGTTTTAATAGTCGTTTAGAGGTTAACCGTTGTAGTTAAATAAGTTAATGTAATAAAATTAATTGTTGGTATTTTTATTTTATCTTGTAAATATTTTTGAAAAATATATCCGTCATAATGAAATTTTACAATTAAACTATATTTATCTGCTCTAACAAATATAATTTTCTAGAAGATTCTGAGATATATTTAACGTCTCAGAAGGCTCTGAAATCCGCGGTCTTAAGTGTTTCGGATATCGGTGTCAAAATGATTAACGATTATAATTGTCGCCATCTTTACGTAATACAGGCTTGATGACCATTCCGGAGCACAGGGATTATGACTAGGCACCGACTTCCAAAAATTGGCTTTTGTTAAAAATATATTTATTACATATTTGTATAATTATAAAAAAATAAGTCTGAAAAAGCCTTGAATAACAATAATCGTTATAATTGTTGTTTATTCAACAAAAATTGCACGTCTATAAAGTCAGGGTTGTTCGTTTCTTGACTACCGAAGTCATTGTTTCTTGGTTTAACTGCATAAAAAGCCTTTGTTTACATATTAATTGAACTAAATAACATTAATGAATGTTTATATATTATAAAAAGCTGTCCATTAGTCGAAAACGAAATTTTTATATAAATCTCCCTCTTAAGTACTCAGTTCAATGTGTATTGTACTGTTTTCATATGACATTACTGCCAAAAAAATCCTTACGTCTCTCATGTTACTACTCTTTTTTAATAGACTGAAAAAGGGTATATGTTCAACTTCAATGAGACATGAAGCCGGTAGAATAATATATTTTCTTTGGGTTTAGGTTTTAATAGCATAGGCACAATAGGCCCAGCGTTGTTAAGGTACAAACTTCCAGGAACCAGAACCACCTGAAGTATTGTTTCGGTTATAACTATATATATAAATATGCTGCTGGTCCCATATAGAGGTGGTGTACGGTAATTGCTGTGTAAACAATCAACAGTGTATATTTAAGTAAAACTATGGGTGGGATTGCAATCGTACTGCAAGCACAAAGTCTGATTATACATACTTCACACATAAGTATCCCGCCGTAATTTTCCGCGCTTTAACTAAAGATGGAAATTTAATGTTATTGTTTACCTCAAACTGAGTCACATTAAATCCATAAAAGTTAAGTTATTGCTGCTCAATTGGGTGTTATCTGAGCGTAAATATAGTTATCGTATAATAAATAATCTATATATATATCTAATTTCGGTTTCTATACGCGATTGTAGTCACGTTCACTCAGTAAATAAACAATGTGTGGAGTAACAGAAGTCTGTCTCTTTTTGTCATAGCATTAACACATTTGGACAGAGTATGACGACATAAGTGTACATAATTAATGGATAATACGTTTTTGTCAATAATTCATATTACCCTACAAAACATTAATCACGCTGGTATTACCAAATAATTCTATTTTTCAGCAACATATAACAAACAACTTTAAAAATTGCCTCAATCTTTGGATACATTTAAAATATTCGAAACGCAATAAGCCCTAAGCGATCCGTTAAAAACAAACTTGAGTCGTTTACGAGCTATTTTTATGACCATACAACAAACAAAAGACGCGAGCAGACCGATAGCATAGTTTCATTACTGACCCATTCTTTCCTTCACTTTGTCTGTTTCTCTCAAATTGTATTTAGGCTGTTATGGAAAGAGACAGAGGAACTTTTGAAAAAACCACTGCAAACTGCATCAATATTAAACAGAATAAAAGACGAAAATTACATTAAAAGTGACGTAAGGTTAAACCAACCCCAAATAGTGTTAATAATTAACTCACTGTCAAACGGCCATTGACCTGTGCCTCAAGGGCGTCTTCAGCCAACATACTTTCATCCAATGCCACTAATCACAATTTTCACCTTTGAATATATTTATTAACCATATTTCACAATGACCACTGGACTCATAAAATACGTTTACATTATCAGGTCTACAGTAGGTATCCCTTATCACTGACTGAACTGATAAGAAATTACCTATCCCTTTTACGCATATCCGAAAAGATGTTTCGTCCCTTTCATTTTATCATATTTATTGCTTTTTGCCGTTTCAATATTATCATTGTCATCGCAGGCGTCTTCGAATGTTTCGACGTACATACTTTAAAATATGTACAATATCTATCTCTCATAATATCATAGCTAAACTATCTTGGGCCCGATACTAAAACCTGATGAAATAGCCAAGTAAAAATGGTCATGAGATACGAACAAGCGTTGAACACTACACAGATATAGTTAGTTATATGTGACTATAGCTACATGTGACTTACTGATCTGCTGTTTATTAAGGAGTTTGGAATTTAAAACAACCTAAACATATGAGTATTACTGAAAATAACACTTATTACTAAAAATTTAAAAGTCGGTTGTTAATTAATTACCAATTTTTTTGTTACTTAATTTTATTTAGTGAACATATTATATTACTCGTTCAGTACAATATTTGTATCATTAATATACCAGTCATTAATATGAATGATAAGGTCAAAAGGGCAAGTTTTTTATAGTTCCGGGTATGTCTTCTAACTATTGGAAAACTATTATTATTCTTTGTAAATGTACTATGTTTTGTCATTTATAACCGCCTACAATCAAGAAGATTATCATGTGGACCGGTTTGTTTGTGATATTGTGTTTTTTTTCTTATATAATAGGGGGGCCCCAAGTGTGTGCGTTGCGGCCTTTGAATAATTGGAAGTATCTCTCGATTCACAGTTCGCAAAAGAAAGTGCCTTGTAAAACGGACAGTGGACGAACATTAATCAACATCGGTGTTTCAAATATGTGTATAAAATATCTGGACATAATATGTACGCATTTAGGACTATCATCAAAATCTGATGTATTTTTGACATAGTCAAAGTTAGTTCATTTCTGAAAACCTTAATAGCGTATCAAGTGAAAAACGCGAAATGGCTACTCTTGAGATATTCCGATTTGTTATGAAAGTGGATCTCGTAGACGTCCATTTCACAGATTATCTTTCTTAACATGGGACAGTGCGCAGAGGCGATATAGCCTAGACCGGATTCATAATCATTTAAACCTAATAAAATCAAGGCCAAGTAAATAGGACTGAATAATAATATGATTTATTAAAAAATCTTTATGTTTCTATGAATTGGTATTTTTCAGCAATTCCAGTCGAAATACGGTTCTTAGCACTTTTAAAGGCTTGAATAAACATTTGAAATTGAGTCTACTGATAGAAGCAAAAAAGTACTACTTTAAGTAGTTACTTAAAATGTATACAAAATTATAGAAACAAAAGAAAAAAGGATTAAACAAAAACATCGAAACAGTGCTGGGTTTTACATTAGCAAATAACTAATCTGATAAGTTATAAGTAATCAATTCTATACTAATATTTATAAAGAGAAAAGATTTGTATTTTTGAGTATTCTTATTTTTAAAAAAGAAAGTCAAGAGCTATGGTATGGAGGTTCAGAAACTCGTGTACAAAAATATTAATAAAAGTGCCACCAGTTACAGACAAACATCATTCACAAATAGACTAGACTTAAAACTATGATTTACAAAAAAATTGTAAAACAACGCATACGGTATATAAAAAATACAATTAAAAGATAAGAATATCAAAACAACATGGGTACAGCCTCAATTTGGACCGGATGCGGCACAAGGACATGGGATATTTCGAGCCCTGGACGACAAGTGATTATAAGACCTACTGAGTCTTGGTAAGAAAGAATGATCGCAACGTATAAACTCAAAAATTCTTTATCATTACTACGTATAAACTCTGAACTGATATCGTGACAGGCAAATATCTATTTTATCCGTAAATATACAAATTTATAAAGGACGATGTACCTGTAATGATCTCTTCCCATTCCTAGAGCTTGACATGCTTATTTTAATCACTTTTCACTAAGATTGCACAACCAAATTGTTATTCCAGTCCAACCAAGAAACAAACTGGCAACGCTTATCAACGAGTAGCGAAGAGCATTATTTGAACCCTGATAATAATACCAATAATAAATCTTATGTGTAATTAATCTTTTTAACAGCACGTTCGTTTCAACTTAAATGCGAAAATTAACTAACAATTCTTTTAGGGTTAACGCTCTAGTCAATGTTTCTTATCTATTGAACACGAAATGTACTAAAAGATTTACAATTCTGACATATCGCTTGCGAAATGTCGATCTGAATCGACTAAAACAAGAAGAGGAGGTACTGTCCAACTATTTGTTTAATTAAAAAAACAAAACTCTCACCCCCAAATTTTATTGAAGATAAAGATTAATTAACAATAGGCATTAAGGAAGCACGACTTTTCAAGGTTCTAATATTATTATTATTATTTGATGATTTTTATGTCGTTTATATTGTCTTAAATTAAATATCATTATGCTTTTTGAGTATCGTCTCTGATTATCACATAAGTATCTCTAAATCTTACCCTAGCGATAAGATTAAACAAAGTGGATTTTAGTAGACATCGAAATTATTTCTGTTTTTTATCCTACTTGGCAACATTTATGTTAAATTATTTAAACGCGAAGAAAATATCCCAGACGGTACTTTTTGACCCTTAAATCTCTGTAAATTGTGTCAGAACAACCGGTTAATCAGGAATTTTAGGGTCGATGCTCGTCAACATAATTGGTTACCCAATTATTTTATAACTGTTTAAACACAAACAGGTAAGCTTTTTTATGAGCTTATAAGAATACCTTACATTACTTTTAAGGCAGTATTTCTATCTTACTACGAACGTTATCTAGATCAGATAAAGAAAGGGTTATATCAGAACACAAAAAGTTACTTTCTCAATGTTTCCTTTTTCTTCTCTTGCTCTCATAAAGGATCCTAATAGAATGAAAATCTTAGTTAGATTAAAGGTTGAGAACTAAGCGAACTTCGTTTTAAAACTGTAATAAATATCGTCATCAGTGATGACACATTCGTCAATTTAAAATATAATTTTCATTTGAAATTACAAAAATTCTACTAAAAAGGTACTGGAACGCGTTCCGGTACCTTTTTGAGAGGGCATACTTTATTATAGTGAATTCTATTCTTATATATTTTAACCTTATAATTAAATACATTGTTTAGTTATTAAATTTTCTTTGGCTTCACGTCGCGAAAAGAAGAATGTACTTAACATTATTAATAAACTTAACTTTTATAAAGAAATTAAAGTCTATCTAGATACTCTGTAACGGTGTAATAACATTTGTTATATTCCTTTAACTTGGTACACCTCAAGTTATTTGTTCGATCTTCAAATTTTCCCCTAATTTATTATGTATTTTTGAGGAGGTTAATAGCCCTGATTGATTTCAGTCTGGATGTAGGTGGAATCAGTTGGGTATTATGAGGTCTTAGTGAGTAAAGGGTTTGTAATCTATATATTAAAATACTTCAACTAAATTACTCATTCGTTTCATGCCTTTTTTATAAGAATAAGGAGATTTGAAACTCCTGTTTATAATACTTATGAGTACTTTTTATATATTCACATTAATTACATCAAATTATTCAGAATGCCTTAATAACGAAGGTTTATTTACATACATCTTTAGTATATAATGAACGTAATACTATAATTATAGTTTAAGTGGGTGAACTACTCACCTGTCGTATTATAGTTTCAATAAGAAAATGTTGTAATTTAATCTTAATTTTTATTTTATTTTCTGTCTAATAATAACTATATAGTAGTTATATCAACTTTTGTACTGGAAACGCCAATTGACATACTATATTTTGTGTGTATAATATATATAAATTTCCGATATAATGATAAACTTGATTTAAATACAGCATCAGAGTTAAGTAGCCCATTTAAAACAACTAAAACGACTAATTACGACACATTTAAATTACCAAAGTTTTCCCACGCTTAAATCTCAGAATTTAAAGAATGTACAGAATATGTAAAGTAAGAAGCCAATCAATGTAACTTGAAAGCCACGCCTTCGCAGTGATTTTCCACATATTCTGTTGATAACTGACAACTAAGTAGCGTGTCATGGTCATCTAGAATAAACAAATTGATATATGATTACACCTGCAATGTGTTAGATTGTTTATAATTTTACATCTTTAAGATTTGTCTCTTATTATAAAATTATTTAGAACCAGAATGCTTTTTATCTTCCGACATGACGGGACGTGACGTAACGCAACAAACAGAAAAACTAAAAAAATATCAGTCGAAACAACTGAAGTAACTGATAGCCATATGTAATGGTTAAGTATGGTTGAAAATTTGACAGAAGTTTCGAAGATGATCGGTTGATGTGATTATTTCGAGTTTCTATTAGTTTATCATGCCGATATTATAATTAACAATTCCACGACCAAGACAAACGAATCTTTACCGACGAAATTGTTATGCAATAAATGGGTGGGCCGATTTTGATGTGTGTTTAAGTGGATTCGAGAACAGTTCAGTTCATTTACAATAAGATATGTTTTGTTTGTTTTTTTTATCTTTGAAAATTTGTTTTTAAGATGTGTCTTTATATAGTCATTTTCAATCGCAACAGAAGTTTTCAACATCTAAACAACATATAAGATGACTCTTCAATAGATTGAATAAATTTGCAGTGTTCGCCTAGTGGCTTGAGCGTGCGACTTTTATCCGACGACCACACGTAGGCACGATCCTGCCTGTGTACCAATGGACTTTCTATATGCGTGCGTTTTTAACACTCGCTGATACGGTGTAGGAAAACATCGTGAAGAAATCAGCATCGAAACAGTCGGGAGTATGTCAGCCATAGAAGGTGGATCGCCAACTTGCCTTTAATAAATGATCACGCAACAGGTACTGAGGCTCAGACCAAAAATGTTTTAGCGTCATTGGTGCAGTAACCGATAGTGAGAGATATATCTGTATATTTATTTCTATTCTTGAAATGTTAACATAAGCCCTCTCAGATACAGAAATTTTATGAAGAATTTCATCAAAAATATCTTCACATAATATTTAAATTAACATAAAATATTGATAATTGGAAGTCTTAAGTTATCAAACGCTATGCTCGACAAGACGAGCCCAATTCGTTACAAAAGTTATTTTAATTGGACCTCTACGGCCTTGTTGTTCAATCGTAGATCATTTTGTTACCATGGTAACCATAGTAAATTATGGTATTAATGAATAATGAGTTGTCAGTTAGTAACGTTGAAACACGTGAATAAGGACGTAACTAGGTACCTAAAATCGACTTTTGCGTTGCACTTGAGACTGCATTGTTAGTTGATTGTACTAATCGTTTCAATTAACTTCAGTTAATACGGAGACAAGATTAGTTCTATTGGACATGTCTAGGTCGGTCTAGGTCCTAATTTTACATGATACAATGTCCGATACTTGAACAAAACCACTTTTAAAGTTTAAGTTATCTTTATTCGAAAATTACAATTTATCCACCAAACACATACAAGAACCATATAAATACATAGAGATACAATAAGAACCATATATACACATATAACCATAAAAATGGCTACATTCAGACCAGCGCAAATTTCAATAAACATGTGACATAATATAAAATTCGCATCAGTTGAGAACTTGTTCGAATAAATTTGAGATAAAATAAAGTGATAAATGAGAAACACGTATAAATCAACAGCATCGCAAGTTTAATGTTCAAATATTTATTTCGATAAAAGTTATATGTGTGCCTAGGACGGGAAATATATTTAAAAATATTAATTCCTTGAATCGAAACCGTATTCATATTCATGGTCACCAAGTTAATCACTCGACTTTTTCTTCTCACTGTGGTTAGTAAACCTTCATTAGGCTATCAAGTTATGACCTAAATATCTTAATAAAAGGCTGTATACTTCTACGACTCCAAATATTCTTAAATAGATGACATATTTTAACTAATATTGTTGATATTAGAATATACTGTAGTGACTTAGTCTGCACGTTTATTCACAAATTGTGATGGGAATTAAATGTCGTATCGATATGTTATAACTCAGGTAGGTGTATCCCAACTTAGGGAATGGTAACTCTCATCAAAGCCGGTTAAGTAGTTTTAAGGCAAGGCACGCATTGACGTATAACAGGTAAATATATAATAACAGGTATTCGATCTTGGTTTTAATTTTCTAAATTACTTTTGTTTTCATAGAACTTACAATGTAACTAATTATGCTTTAAAGTGCGTCTATACATTTATATTTTTGTATAAATATATAATCTTTTAAATCGAAATGCGGAGAACGCTTCTTTTTAAAGAACAGATGCCCAACCGGCAGGAGCTCGCCTGAAATTAATGTAATTGGGCTCGCGAGTGCGCTGTCGGACTTTTAAGAATTGGTACGCCGTTTTCTTGTAGGATCCTAAGTTGAACTGTTTCGGAAATACCACAGTGTGTAAAATATTATTATTCTCCTCCCCGCTCAGCATTTATAGGTTAAATATCTAAGGGCAATTTGGCCACCTAGTAACCTAAAAACATGCTTAAGACACTGACTAAAAGGGTTTTCTAAACATTGTCAATCTGTATCGCTTAAACACATTTTGACTTCAGAAGTTTTTGCTATATGATTTTTCTTACAATTATTTTACCATAAAACTCATACTGGGTTCGTAAGTAATCTATAATATAATTATAATAAGCCAGCAAGTTTATTTAATTGGAAGGCAAGATCACTGGCCTTTGTATTTATAAATTCGTCGTTTAGCTATATGGAGGAATCTGAGTACAACTGTAAAACTATGTATACTGACAGTACAATGGGAAAAGAAAAAACTCAAAAATCGATTTGAAAATTTCAACATTTGAATGCAAAATTTTCTCCAAAAATATATATAAATAACGAGCTGTGCTCTGCGGTTCCGACCGCATTAATTCGGTCGTATCACGATGTTCTATAGCCTAAAGGTTTTCTCAGTAAATGGAATTTTTAATGGTATCGCGGACTTTTTTTTAGATTTAGTCTTCTGTAAAACTGTAGTACATTACTTTGCTCTATTGTAAATAATTCCCGGAGCGATTTATTAATTTTTTTTTTCACACCTTGAGTTACACAAAAAACAAATAAAATATGTTAAATATGGAATAAAAGATACAGGTATCACTTATTCCACGTTATTAAATTTGAATCGGTAGACATCCCTGCTCATCGGCAAAGAAGACAGAGGGTGTGAGTAAAAAACTCTTTTAAAATAGCAAATCATCACACAAAATGACTATGGCAAACATAACCCCATTGTGATTTCACATAGAACCCTATTTTTTAAATATTTTACAGTCTGTGTTCATCAGGGATAACGTAGGGTTCTAATAGTGAAGAATTGTTCAAATCGGTCCAGTAGTTTTGGAGCCTATTCAATGCAAATAATCAAAATGATGCTGTTTATAATATTATAATAGATTATCCAGCTCTGGGAAGTCGCGACAAGCCGCTTGCTAACCAAAACTTTAGAAAAACACACATCGAGTGGTGTAAAAAAAATTGTTTATTCGGCTAAATGTAAATACTCGCGTAACCTAACAAACTACATTAACGCATAACTAAGCTTACGTTAAAAAATTACGTAAAGCGCCATCTATGCATTCATACACACATCCTTACCATTTTAAGTAGATTTATTCACACACACAACACAACACTAGTATTTCAGTGACATGTCTACGAAAGTCGCGGTTAAACTGCGGTGAGCCACGGCCGGTGACTGGACTCAATACGATAAGGACGCGTCTACAAACACGTTTTTGTTAATGGATCCTTACAAAACTTGATTTGTACGACCTAGAGGTTTCTATTCATATGTATCCTACTTAGATATTAACCAAATTCAAATACATACTATTAAAATGTATTAAGTGGTAATTTCCGCTACTATGCTCTATAAATTCATTAACCTGATGAGGCACTTAGTATGATTTATTTAACAAAATATATATTTTTATCAATTTACATTTATTTTGTATTATTAGTACCGCAAAAATCTTGTGGATCAAAACCAACCAGTTTATACTCTAATGTCTCAGCGTCGTGGTTAGAAAGAAAACATGTGGAGTGAACTATCTTTTTCCACTGGTTTCTGTCCAGCGCCTTTCTTATGACAGTATAGTTTTGGGGATGACTTTCACTTGATCGGTCCATCTAATTGGTAAACGGCCACGTGATCTCTTGCTCTCTATCTTACCCACCACGATCAGTTTCTCCAAGTTCTTATCGCCTTTGCGCGGAATTATAATGTATACTTGATTAGATATTATATATATATATATATATATATATATATATATATATATATATATATATATATTACTTTGAAATGCATATTAATATATAGACAATGTTCTATAGTAATTTTAAATGGCAGCAGGTTGCGTGTCAATGTTAATACGCGTAAATTGAAACCATAATACTAAATCGCAAAGGTTAACAATTACTTTAAAGTATTAATTATGTCCGATAGTGTCTGATGGTTGTGTGTGGTAGAAATTTAAGAAGAATTTTGTATTAACCCACCGTGTAGTGTCACCGCGTACTTACCATTTATTTGCGCAATTGGCGCATGTTCAACGAGAATTCAATAAGGAATATTTTTTGTCGGTTATATATCGGATCTTATCGGTTATATAAAAGTATTGTATTTCATGTGTTTACATCTTCCCTCACTTGTAAGTTATTTTATAAAATAACTGTATCATATTGTCTCTTGATACTAGCTTACTTAAAAAAAATACCTTGGTTTCCGTATCAGTATAAATTATTTTGCTAATTTAGTTGCCTAAAATATTCAGCTTTGACCATTAAATGCGTATTCAAATTTTATTGAAATTAATATTTTCAATAGCGAACAAAATTGATCAAAATCGAGCTGTTAAGACGAAGTAGCTAGTATTAATAATGCTAATTTTTCATAACCATGCATAAATGTCAACAAAGCATAAATTACATAAAATTATCACGATTATTTATTTTCAAAGGAAATGAAATATAAATTAGATACAATAATTATTTCCTGTCACTACATTATATAGGTTAGTTGATTAGTGTGAATGATCCCTTAGTTTAAGCTGTTGGACGTTCTTAAGCCCCCAAATCGCTAAGTGCGTGAGAATTTTCTTCGTTAATCCTACTTAAATTACATTTATAATGTCTCATCAAGATAAACTGCCGATTCGATTTAAAACGTTGCGAATAAACCTTGAATTGTAAGTCGCCGCATAAAGCATGAAAATGTCATATTTCTACTTGTTTTATTTATACATTGTAGCGAGTACCAATAACAATTAGTAGTCAACCAATTGCAAACAATTGTTATTTATTGGGTGTTAAGTTGTGGACATCTCTATTCCGATATATTCTATATATAAACGTACTAGCATATCTGAGTGGAAACAAAAATATTATAGTGAATATAATGCTAACCTATCTAGGCCACTTTTTTTACTAACCACTCGCTGAGGATGAGTCATGGGGGTCAAAGGTCAAGGCCAAGATCGGACGGCATGCCCATACCTGCACTGCATGCCTCACTTTATCACATTATAACCTTGTGCGGGTTTTATCGTAGATAGGATCTTATTCATAAAAATGTCAATGGCAGTAACGCTTGCTTTATCAGATTAAATTTTTTATCAATCAAATTTTCATCCAAATCAAAATGTTATGTTTCTAAATATCTAATGACGCCAATCGCTTTCTTCTTGTGATATGTAGGCAACAAGTGTTTAGGCATCCTATTTCTGTACATAGCATATTTTATTTAAAAAAATATATATATTTTAAATGTAACACGTTCGCCATGTACAAGATTCTTTAGAAAACGTAAAAAACGAATGACAAGTACATTTTAGTGGACCTGGAGATTTTGGAGAAGGGCGTTTTTCCTTCAAATAATTTACGAAAAAAATATATTTTATAAATGTAATTTGTAACACGAAATTAAATTTTAGGCCATATCAAAAACAGAAATCAGCAACATATTGGTTAATGGCAATTTAATATTTTTAAAGTTTTAGCCGAATATCCTTATCTCAATTGTATAAATTACATATCTAAAAAATATTTTCAGCTGGATTAGTTTAAGCCTTAATAAGAGATAAGGCAGTAATTAACCTTTTTAACTTTAAAAAAATCACAATCTTTACTTAAAGCGTTAGAACGACTGTTAATTACATACTAGGTTTTGGTTGGGAAATTAAAAACACTTTATTCATACTCAATTTATTAAAAGCAAAAACTATTCTACCTAACCTTCTGTTTATACAAAAATCTCATACATACTTAAAATAATAATAATAAGAAGAACTTAATACACATCACTCGAACACAGCCAACCTCGCTTTAATTCGCAGTTGAAACAAAACATATTTTATCCGAAAAACTAATCGTAATTATTACGAAACATATTATTACAGGTCCCGGGTAGCAACAAACGATTGAGCTTTAGATAAATTATGAATAACGACTGGTATTTCGGAAATAGAAACAGGTTAATATTTTAAAGTGTATTTTCAGATATATTATAGAACAGGGAAAACAGGCAGGACACTCAATGCCAGAGGGCTCGCGAGTGCGTTGCCGGCCTTCCAAGTATTATGCATAACAAAAAATTTACAAGAATAAAATGCTTCAAATGGCGATTTCAGTTTTTCACTTTGGTCACTGTTAACGCAATGGTTTGATATTATAATTAGACCATCTTTAAATACTGAGAAACCCGAATTGCGATAAATCGCGTTTAACGTATATGGAAATGTAGTCACACTATTAAAATCTTGAATTATTTATAAATAATAAAAACTATACAAAGGCAACATTATGAAATTTAGGAGGACATCTTTATTTCTTTTCCTCGATTAAGCATAAAATGCGATACGTTTTCGTATGTTAGGAAAGTGATCATTGTTGCCGGGATAACGCGTATCAAATTCGGTTTCAGTCCCTTGTAGAAACCACGCCATCCCTCGTGCCTGTAAAGTTAAATCAGTTATATATTCTAAAGTATGAAAATGGGGTAAAAAATTCATATACTCACCAAGAACGTTGTGTTTGGGTATCAAAATATTTTTATCTGACGTTTGAAACTAGGACAAAGCATTGAAAGCGTAGATAAAAAATTCAATATTAATAATTTGGTAAAGCGCCATCTAGGCGACATTAAAACTAGGTGAATAAAAAACAACTGGCACAATATCAATTTGCTATCTTTTATTGATTACACAAATTGAAAAGGCGAGTTAGAAACATTGAAAATTAGCGATCAATATATAAAAGTAAATAATTGTGGCCAGCCACCGAAATAAATTAATAGCGAACGAATGATAGATGTCAATCACGTCATTTGATGTATTATTTTCCGTTTCACGCAGTTCAGTAAGAGTATAATACAAAAAAAAAACAAGTTAAGGAGACTAGTCAGATACAAAAAATAGCAGTTAAAACTGCTATAATCGCAGTGTGAAATGTTAAGGACATTTAAATAAAAATATAACGGAGTTAAGAGAGCCTCTCGCTGACCACAATTGTACCAAACATTATAGTTAAAATAAATTACGTTTATATCCGTTCAAAATTTATTTAAATGTATACACACTAAAGACAATATTACGTCATAGTCTATTTATTGGTAAGCCTCCTTAAGTGGCTAGACAAATAAAAATTAGATATACTCTGTTTTTGTTTTTAAGTCTTACTGAAATGCATGACACAGATACACATTTTAAATCTATTCTAAAATTAAAATTTATCAAAATGGTGACACTTTTAAAAACGCGGGAATTTAAATGATTTATTTTAAAATGACACTGACAATGAAGATGGGGAGTTTTTAATGACAGTTATTAAAAAATTATTCTAAACAAAGATCCTAACGTCGTCTCACCACACATGTAACGTTTAAATGTCTTTTACAACTGATTTCTAAGTACTATTATCACAAAAATCAATTTAATTCTAAACTAATAATTAACCGATCTGATGGGAATTACATTACACAGATTACCACTAATACAAACACATGTCGTGAGACAGGCTTTACATAATTTCAGTTCAGGGTTGCCTATTTCATTTTTCATTATCTTCCTGAATAGGCAGCCCTGGAGTTACCATGACCGTAAGCAAGATACTGGAAATTCATTGTACCTTAAGACGAAGCAGTAGTGACTATTAAGATTCACAGGATTTCAAAGATTAAAGACTGAATGTCAATCTAATGTAAAAAAACAAAGCAATAAAGAAGAATTTATTGTAATAAATCTTGCTGTCAGTCATGGTGTAGGCTCTGAACGGCTACAATAATATAATCGTACAACAATTAAATTCGTCTAAAACAAAACCTGTCACAACTAATACAATTCAAGATGGGATGGGACTGACAAAATGCACTTTTAACTCTTAAATACCGCTTACCGCTAAGCTTACCTTAATCGCCGCCATGTCTTTCGTTGACAGTGACAGCTGTCAAAACTAAGCACAGATTATCAATTTCTACCAAATTAGCTAGTCTTGCTTGAAATGACGACTTGTATTTAAGCACGTTACAACAAACGAGTAAAATGATATGATGCAGTGTCAGTTATAATTTGAGACACATTTTGAAACTTTGCACAGATCATCATTCCAAGCTTAAATACAGATAAAAAATCACAAGTGTACGTTTTTCCCATCAGATAGAGTGAATCAATCGTTATTAGTGAATTTCTCCCATATCAACATGACGAGGCATATGTTAGGCGTTACATGTAGGAGATACGGCGTGAGTCCTTTGTAGAAGCCGCGAATTCGCTCGTACCTCCAAGTTTCAGTGACGCAGTGCCACGCTCCACGGTACACCCTGTGCTGATCCTGCAGACGGGCGCGAATCACTTGATACGGGTACGTTGCACCCGCGGCTAGCAGCTTCGACACTGCCGCGAACGTCAGGTATTCTACCGACGTCTGTAACGTTAAATTAAATAGTGAGTTGGGTATTTTGCGATGTCTGTAATGTCATATTAAGATATTTTTCTACTGCTACGGCTTACGTAACAAATTTGGGGGGGGGGTCTTATTGTAAAACGTTATCTCCCACTTTCCAGTACTTTACACCACATAATTGTAAGTTTTAGGTATAAAAATTACTGGCGTTGGCCACGAAACGTTTTACTATTGGATACAGAAACGTTACGGCGCGTTTCATGGGGGGGGGGGTCAAGAATATTAAAAAATTGCGTGACGTAATACTTGAACGCTCCCTTATTAATGTATCAATAGAATTATTTTATAACGTAGATAAATATCCTGCGAAGGGATTGATTGATCACACTATACCCTTACTATACTATACACTACACCATTTTTTTTGAATATTATGTTAGTAATTTTATGAATGTTCTGTTTGCCAATAACTGTACCTTTATGTAAACAATTGTAGAGGTATTCTTTAAATTAAATAAATTAATAAATAAACATAAAATACATAAGGAATGTATGCCAATAATAAAATAGAGATACTACAAACCATATATTGACTAAAATAAAAATCAAAGTGCGCTACAAGCTTTTTAGGTCTAGGCCTCAGATTTCTGTATCTGTTTCCCGATCATTTGTTAATCAAATAGGCAAGTAGGTGATCAGCCTTGTGTGCCTGACATACACCGTCAACTTTTTGGGTTTAAGACAAGCCGGTTTCCTCATGATGTTTTCCTTCACCGTTCGAGCGAATGTTAAATGCGCACATAGAGAGTCCATCGGTGCACAGCCGGGGATCGAACCTACGACCTCAGGGATGAGAGTCGCACGCTGAAACCACTAGGCCAACACTGCTTTTGTATATATATTTTACATAACAATAAATTATTCATTGTTCATACATTTCTATTGTATATTGACTGAAGCACCATCGCTAATTCGTTTTTAAACATTATATATTATTTAAATTTTTACAGAAAAAATCGTTCGAAGCTGTACTTTTCAATAATTCTTTAAGGTCGAAAGATTTTTTTTCATCGAGAATCGGACCTCCAATCTCATATTAATTATTAATTGTTTCAAGTCTCACCAATTTGATGTCGATGGGCAGATTTCTATATTGATTGTATCTATTTTTCATTTCTTCATATGTCATAAATTGTAGAGCGCCGTGTGATACTCCAAACATGCCGGGAACGAAACCCTGAAATCAAATATTTCTGGATTAACTAGAGAAATTATTATTTTATCCTTCGGTCTTTTGTCCTAGGCAGTGGAACAAGCGCCCGTGGTAAATTACTTTTTATTCAACAATTCAGTCCTTCCAATCAGTTCCGCGTTTATAATCAAATATTTTTCAGTTTCCGGTCGATCTATGGTTATCTATATACGTACTAAATAACCGTTAACATGTTATGAACGACTCTGAGTACAGCTGTTTATCTTTGGAATTGATAACACACTATACACTTAAAGAACGATGTCCCAATTGTGCTGAGCGGAAAATTTTGATACAATTATCATCAATAACACAAAAACCGCTCCATTCGGAATATTATGAATTGAGCCAGGCTAGCTAGCTAGATTAACTGCAGGTAATTCCATTTTAAGACATGATTGCTCATTCAAAGTTAACTATAGTAGTGTGTGTGTGTTACTATTGAATTCGAACCATACAGTTTATACAATTCAAATTTCAAACTGCTAATAGACAAAAATTTCGCCCATATTATGTCATTAGACCGGAATTATCATTAGAGTTCCAAATTTGAAAATAGGTAGTTTAGAGTAACCTCAACTATACACAGATAAGATATTAACCTTCATAATCATATGTCACAATAATATTATGTCTATGACTCGGTGATAAAAATACGTGAGATAATTAGTTGGTATTAATATTTATGGCTGCACTGCGATATTTTTAAACATACTAATGTTCTAATACTTTTTAGTCAGACCGCTAAAATATACAAACCTGACATAGAGAAATTACGCTCACACACACACTAAACCTCGTTAATTTCAAACCGAAGTCGTAAATATTACCAAAGTCCATTATTAATAAAAATATTATCTTATTTGTGATACAAAGTTTTATTTAAAAATAATATCTATAATAAATTTAACCGGAAACGCACTTGCGACTTCAACTTCTTGCAATATAGTCTATGGGCAAATAGTCAATTTAGTCTATGGGCAGCGATATCACTTAACATCAGATGAGCATCCTACCAGTTTGCTTCCTACTACAAAAGAAATGTCTCGTAAATATTTTTTTAATTAAATATTAATTCAACCGTTGCATTACTGGCATTCCGACGTCTGGCTTATCGAAACTACTTAAAGCGATTTAAATAAAACCTCAACAATGAACGAAACTCATAAATACGCGATAAATTGCAACAGCTAAAAGCTAATTTAATAATCGAAGTATATTTAATAACTATATGTATAGGACAATCTTTAAGCGTAATTAATCTAATTTAAAAGAGTAAAATACGTGAAAACCTTGTTTTTTTCATTAAAATCGTAATAACGTAGATGTGGATTTGTTATTATTTAATTTTAATTAAAGAATTTTTGACATCCAGTAATATTTAGGTTTTTTCGTTACAACCACACAGAACAAATCTTTCCTCCTTACAATTCTAGTGTACATTTATAAAGTAAATGACTAACATGTTTTATCAAATTAATCTTACTAAATAAAGCCCTGATAATACCTTAATCTTATAACACAGATTTAAGAAAAAATGCCAAACAGTTGGAAACGAAAATACATTTTGACAGAACGTAAATGTCGCAACAAACTAGCTTAATTAGCTGTTCAATTAACAGCCTAGCCTCTTAACCAAACAGCACCGTTTAAATAGCGGCCTGAAAGATATCCAGTTGATCAAACAGCTAGGATAATTACTTGGATCGATGACGTTTCATTACTGCTTAGCCTGTTGACTGTTAATTTGAATTTAATTCCACTTTCTGCCACTCTCAAACTCGAAACGAAACTCTTCAAACTATCAATATGGTGTCATCAAACTTTTATGGTGTTTTCCAAATTTAAATGAAAAACAACAAGTACAATGGAAGAGTGCAGTAACAATTATAGTATGAATTTAGCTGTGACTGACTCAAGCAATTTAATATTTAAAGAAATATGTTTTATGACAGATATATCAACTCTTTTATTTCTACCACATGATTACTCTATCGTACGAAGGGCCAGCCAGCCAGTTTATTAAATGTTGTAACAAACAATACGGCTTTGAAGCTGAATATCTTTCAGGCCGCTAGTCAAATGGCGCTGTTTAGTTAAAAGGCCAGGCTGTTAATTAAACGGCTAATTGATTTAGTTGGCTGCGACATATATTATTCATAATTTTATGCCCCTTCATAGATTTTGGCACCAGATGGTGACCAAGGCTTGGTCTCTGTGCCTAGCACTAAGTAACACTTCCGTATGAGAAAAAATTATTGAATTTTGCCATATGGGTTTACAGTCCGCACTAAATCACGTTTCTGAATCTCATCATGAAACCATAAACATACTTCACGATATTTGCCTTCATTGTACACGTAATTGCGCAGAAATCTATCGAAGCACAATTACAACAAATTTTATGAATATGTATGATGTCATTCAAAAAGATGAGTATTCAATGGACTGTACTGAAAATAAACGTGAAATGCTTTTGGCATTTACGGTGTTTTACGTTTAAACGTTAATAAGGTCGTTCTTGGCAAAACACCAAAATATATTTCAGACGTTTTTGTTTCTATTATGTTTTAGATTTCAGTACTAAGAATGAAGATTACGTAGGAGTCTTCCTTCCTCCATAGGGCTAGCATATGTGGCAAAAAGACACTAATGATATGGAGATGCTTGATAAATATGCCTTATAAGAAACAAATTGCTAAAGCGCTGGAACCTTGTCATATTAAACATAGCATTTAATAATAAGTACATTAAAACAAATTTCATTGCAGGTCACAAACGCCTTATCTAACGTGCTAAATAATAAAAATATATATTATGGCTATACATATTTGTGATATATTTGAATAATTTTTAACATATTTTACGAATCGACGATAAAACGCATGCTGATATCAGCGAATTCTGTGATTGATTGGGAATAACGCGGTAAAGATATGGATATATCATGAAATCATTACATAACATGTCATATAGTTAATGAATACAAAACGAAAAAACACTAGCCAATATTATAAGGACATTGACGGGACTACTCATATTAGGTCGTAAAACCCGATAGTCGTAACAACTGATGGCGTTGTTATTAAGTACCTAATACTTTTACCCAGTATGTTGTTCTAACTGTTCTGTTCTGTTTTGACTGTGTATATATATATATATATATATATATATACATATATATATATATATATATATATACTCGTGATGTAGAATCATATATTTAACTAAGTTCTATATTTAGTCACAAAAATTGCGTTAGGTTCGACTTCGAATTGAACGTCGAAAAAATACTAAGTTTTTTCCTTTTCTCATAAGAGCCAATAAAAAAATAACACTAAATTGAGTTGATTGTATGCTAATAATGAACTATGAATGACTTTATTATCATGGAAATTGGGTAGAAATTGTATATACCTTTGTTCTAAAGTTAAAATATTTTGTAATTTTCAAATAAAATAAATAAATATATTGATGAAAATTTTATACCATTACTTTATACATTTTGGTAAGTCAAGTTAAGCTAAGTTAAGTTAAGATTATATAGCGACATTGTATACTATGTAATTTGTCACCTATAGCTACTTTTAAATAATTTATATAGTTACAATTTGAATATAGAAAAATGATATTCACCCTTTAAATAAAACTATATATACAATACGTTTATAATATTTACACAGGACTTTACTGAAAAATACTTAAAACGCCGAGTTATGTTAAAGTAGTAGTAATAAGCGTTATAGACGTCTATTTATACGTACGTGCAATACCGCGTACGCTAAAAAGCCGGCAAGGCACTCGCGAGTTTCTTGCAATTCACATAGTCAATTTAGTATAGCACTATCACTTAACATCAGGTGAGCGTCCTGCCCGTTTACCCCTGTTCTATAAAATAAAAACGCTAGACAATATTGTGACTCACCCTATATAGACCTCGTATGCCTTCCGTCCGATAAATCTTGGTTAGGCCATCAACCATCCCTTTATATCTCTTGTTATCAGCTAGATGCTCCTCGCTGTATTGCAGACAGAGCCTAGTTTTAACCACCCAAATGGGGTTTGTCATCAGCAGAGAGAGGATACCGGCTTCTGCCGCGGCTAGCATATGGAGGCCGGGACCTAGGGGCGTCCTGGCATTGCCGCCTTGGATCCATGTTTTTATTGCATTATAGCTGAAACATAAACATAGTATAGAGAAACATGAGTGTTGCTCTAGTAGGTTAGGCGTATGATTTGAAACTTGAGCAACTCCTGAGTTCGAATCTCGGCAGTGTAGTGAAATATATATTTGTACGGTGACGAACAAACAAACGGTATGTTTAAATAAATCTAAAACACATGTCAGGGGTACATAATAGTAGTAGGCTTATTATCAGTTGGAACATACAAATTGTAACCATAATATACACTTTATACCATAAATATATCGACTTAGGCATATTAAAGTTATGTATATTCATGTTTTATTAGGTGCAATCTCAATTTATAAGACTAAACTGCTTTAATGATGCCATTAATTAAGTTGTTTAGGCATCGATAACAGGTTTTTGCATCAATATTTTATTTTTTATTTTGTTGTGTTGCGTACCTATAATAATAGTAATAAGTAAACAAGTTATAAATTTGTTCGACATTCTGGTGGACAGATAAATTATGTTTGTGTTTCCGCCATACTATAAACTCCTATTTTATAAACTATTTACTGTAACTCTTTGAAGTTGAACGAGTTATATAAAATAATGCGATATTATATATAAATAAAAGCGTGTTCAATTGTATCAATCATGTATTCTGTATAGATTTATTAATATAACTAGTGCAATGAGAAATGTCGGTGGCGAGTTCTAGTACAGAAGGCCAATCACTTGCTTGCCGATTAGAAATCCGAAATCTGAGGCCAAAACATCAACAGGTTGTTTTGTAAAGAAAAATGTGTTATGCGTTTTAATAAGTTCGTAAATTGACAATACAGATTAAAAAGTATGTGATGTTTACTTGTTTTTGGATTATTATGTATTCTCGTAATACTATTGTTTGGCATGTATACATTGTGTTCAATCAGCCAATGGAACGAGATAATTTGAGGATCAAATATCCAAGGTATTGAACTTTCAATCCAATTTAAGTTATGATAAGTGACATTGATTTGGATTCAATTATCAGAAAATAGGTAATGACAATACTGGAATGTTGTCATATTATTGCAAATATGACTCTATCAGAGAAATATCTAACAATTTATCAGTGAACATTCAAATAAGTTTTACATTTGATTTGTTGGGCCTGGAAAGTAAAAAGATTCACTATTATTATAGCTGAAAATAATTTGCAAGGCTAACACAAACTAGATTGAATAATAATAAAAAAATTCACTTACAATAAGAAATAGAAGCCCCAAGCTGAACCAGAGCCCCAGACATTAGGAGTGACTCCTCTATACAGACCCCGAACACCTTCCTTCTTGACAATTGTCACGAAAGCACTGCCGAGGCCATCGTATCGCGGAACTGTCGCTGTCCGGCCGTCATTTACTAGAAAAAAGCATTTCCTTACACAGCCGCAAGGTTAAAAGCAAGTTCCTTAGAAAATTAATTTCCTTGCACTTGCACAAATATCCAAGATAAATACATGATCATGCTGTCTCTATATATTTGTAAAATGTGAAGTGAATTGTAAACAATTATAATGTAAAACAACATCACACCTATACATAGATGCACTTAAGTACATAGATATTTACTTCCTATTGTTATATAACTTGTCTAGTATTCTATAAAAAAATTATAAAGGTTTTTCTGTTATGACTGCTTAAAACTAAATAGATTTTAGAGGATTTTGGTACAGAATATGATTTTATTCAATAGTTACAATATATGAAGCATCACCACAAAATGTCTTACATAAGAGTTTAATTCCTAAAATTTTATATTACTTCTAATGCATTATGAATTTGTACAGAAGTAGGTATAGTGGTAATGTTATATTAATGTTAATTGTTTATAAATAAATTAATGTAATACATGTATGATACTGTAAAGTTTTTAATATTACAATATCTTTTAATAAAAAAAATCCTAATATAACAACAACTAAATATAGAATAAACAAACATGTACAACAAATAAAAGTAAGTTTATCAGCTGTGACCCTCAATCAATAATTATGCCAGAAATCAAAACAGCCTATTTAGCATCATACACAAAATAGTTTTATACTTTAGTACAAACTATATCTGCCACACAGTCCTTAAAGCTATACAAGAATTGTTTTTTTAAAGTTAAGCTTACTTTAACTACTGCACCAATATTATTAACCTACCTTCCTTTGTTATGAACAAAGACACATATATCAAAATGTATCTTGGTTTGTGTTCAAAGCTAATGTATAATATTTTACTTTAATATATAATACAGTTACACTAACATAATATGATGATAATATTAAATCAAATAAGATCCAAATATGTTAAGTTGAATTGTGGTGCAAGTGAATATTGCATCACCTGTTTGTAATCTTAGGTTATATGCAATCTACTAGCATAAGTTCAAGGTCACAACATTTACTAAAAGTTTCGCTATTAAACGACAATTACACTTTGGCCCTATTTCAAAACAATGTAGATATAACCTTAGTATCAAAGGTTGCGCTGTAGACTAAGGCATGGTAATTTCTATACATGATCAAAACTTACCAGCGAATCTAATTTTGATCAAATCTAGAGGATGTAAGATCAGAGTCGACGTTACGCCACCAGATATTCCAGCTACCAAATGTTCATATTTGATATGACTAAGAAGAGCGAGTTTAGAAGACGACGTATTAGGATTCTTCATTGTGGTCATGATTGATTAAATCACAGCCGAAACATTTTGTATTGACCGAATAGATATTTACACTTGCCGCAAACTTTTCCAAGTATCTTTAGCGAAATTAATTAAAGTACTATTGTCACTGCACATCATTGCTTTCCTAATATTTCGTCGAAATGAAATAGGCGTGAGGTAAATGATTTCCACATGATTTCTTTCAAATTTCAACCCGATTCGTCAGTCTTTTTTCATTTGCACTAATTGTCAGAAGTTATCAATATGTCTAAAGTGTCAAATACCAATAACCTAAAATTGTCATTTGATAGATTGACACTTAACACTAAAACCCGGGAGGAAGGAATACTGTAGAATTATGGAGGAGCCTTGTCAATATATTATATAAATTATATATCGGGAAATTAAACATTTAAGAAGTATTGATACTTCAAAATTATCGGAATAAAAGAATTATATCCAAAAATAGTACTTGGTACTGCAACAAAATAGGTGATAATAAGTTTAAAAATTCATGATTTATTAAGAAAACTGGTTATTAAATTTATTAAAAGTTGTATTGTGACATGTGGTGCCAGAAAAAGCAAAACGCTGCTTAAACTAACTTTTAATAAGTAATAATTTAAAATGTACATCGGCTATTTATATACAAAATTTAAAAAAAAATCATCAAATACTTTATCTTTATCTATAGCATATAATATATACTAATAAGGGTTGTCTTCCATAAAAATTAGAACATAATGAAATGTTTAGTTTATACATAGATATACGAGGGATAGTGTCATGATGCAAAAATGGTTAACGTTTTAAAAGAACACTTAATCTTATGAGACTTTATAAAGATTATTTCCAACAATATTTCCATATTGAGTATAAGGAATAGACAAAGAATTATCATATTGTAACGAAGTCGGTTTGGATGAAAATATGTGTATGTGATGTATTTATTTAAGCCATCGTAATTTTAGTCTACTAGGCTGATTCTGCTGTGTCCCTTAATGTCGTTAACCACGCTAATATTACGAAATTTCCTATGTAGCTGTAATCATCGTAGTACTAAGACTGATATCAAAAACACCACGAAATGAGGACTGATAGCTGTTGCTAAATGGCCTGAAATCAACCTTCTGCTCTTAATAAAAATAAAACCAATGATTAGAAATTGTCAAATATTACGTATATTGATCAAACTTGAAGTGCAAAAGATTATAAAATTAAAATATATAATTGCGATATGCAGAGAGTTAGCAAGGGTCCACATAACAAATTAAACGCATTTGTATTTGTATGATATGGTACAGGATTTATATCTATTGACAATTTTAAGTATTACAATTAACTAAGCGATGAATCTAAATGATGAAATGAAATGATGATGATAATTATTACCTGTAGTGAGGTGTTGCCTCAAGTTGTGTTCAGTCAACATGACATTTCTAAAGTGTCAAGGATCTAGAGATCTAATTTGACGTTTCAAATTTCATCTTTCAGCAGCGTTTTACACCATTACGTAAATCAGCGAGCAAAATCTTCAGCCACCACAGTTCCAAAGAAAAATGTTGAAAGTAGCGACCACGTTAAGGCTTTTATCAAAGCAGCAAAGATTATTTGCTACCGCTGCAAATCAACATGAAGCTTTAGTAAACGTTCCACCAACTAAGCTTACAGTGCTTGACAATGGGATCCGTGTAGCCACTGAAGACTCTGGCTCAGCAACTGCAACAGTAGGCTTATGGATAGACGCTGGCTCAAGGTATGAAAACTCTAAGAACAATGGTGTTGCTCATTTCCTTGAACACATGGCATTCAAGGGAACTAGCAAGAGGTCTCAAACTGATTTAGAATTACACGTAGAAAACATGGGAGCACATTTAAATGCTTACACATCCCGCGAGCAGACCGTATTCTATGCAAAATGTCTTGCTAATGACGTTTCTAGTGCCATAGAGATCCTTGCTGATATCATTCAAAACTCTTCCCTTGCCGAACCCGAAATCGAACGAGAGCGCGGTGTTATCCTCCGTGAAATGCAAGATGTTGAGAGCAACTTGCAAGAAGTTGTATTTGACCATCTGCATGCCACAGCATTCCAAGGTACACCCCTGGGACAGACTATCTTAGGCCCAACCAAAAACATTAAGAAGATTTCGAAATCAGATCTTCAACAATACATCAAAACTCACTACCAGCCTTCTAGAATTGTCCTGTCTGGTGCTGGAGGAGTAGAACATGGAAAATTAGTAGACCTAGCAAAGAAACATTTAGGTGGGCTGAAAAACACTGCTTTAGATGTACCAGATATCACTCCATGCCGTTACACTGGCTCTGAAATTAGAGTAAGAGATGACTCCATGCCATTGGCTCATATTGCTGTTGCTGTGGAAGGTGCTGGATGGACAGATGCAGACAACATTCCTTTAATGGTGGCAAACACTCTTATTGGAGCATGGGATCGCTCCCAAGGTGGTGGAGCAAACAATGCCTCATACCTTGCTAGAGCTGCTTCACTTGGAAACTTGTGCCACAGCTTCCAATCTTTTAACACTTGTTACAAAGACACTGGACTGTGGGGTATCTACTTTGTATCAGAACCTATGCAAATTGAAGACATGCTTTACAACATTCAATCGGAATGGATGAAGCTCTGTAACTCAGTGACAGAAGGTGAGGTTGAGAGGGCTAAAAACTTATTAAAGACCAATATGTTACTGCAGCTTGATGGCACTACACCAGTCTGTGAAGATATTGGCCGTCAAATCCTATGCTACAACAGGCGTATCCCAATTCATGAGCTTGATGCCCGTATTGAAGCAGTTTCTGTACAGAACATCCGTGAAGTCTGCTACAAATATTTATTTGACAAATGCCCAGCTGTAGCTGCAGTGGGACCTACAGAAGCTCTACCAGACTACAACAGAATCCGATCTGGCATGTACTGGCTCAGAGTTTAAACCTCATATTAGTGTATCTTAGTTTCAATCTACAAAACAGTTATGAAAAATTAAACCTCTCACCCAAATGTCTGTTGTTTTATTAATTAAAACACATTATGTTTGGTGTTGTATTTATTGATAAATAAGTTAAATAAGTGTAAATAAATAAATCACATAAAATTGTTGGTATTATTTAGATGTCACCCCAATAAAAATATATTGTGAAGTATAATACTTAATGCCTAAAGATTACACATACATGTTTCACTGTATTAATAAGCTAAATAAAACTTTAATAATATTACCCTACTACTTTTAATAACATATATGTATAATTATTTGATGATTTAAGATTTACTGATCTTGATTAGTAATATCTGCTGGTTTATCAGCTTTTTCTGGAATTCTTGTAACACTAGGTTTTCGTATCATACTAGTTGGCTTCTTTTTCCCATATGGCAACACAGGCTCATTATTACTGATTAAACTAGCAGAAGAAATGAAAACTGATACTTGCTCAGGGGTTGGACATGCAACAATTACAATATCATCATAGGTGTATCCCGAGTTGGTAAGTATTTGTTCTAATTGTACAAAATACCCAACCACATTGTTCTGAAAATAAACAATTCATATTAATTTCATAAGTATTATGCAATTCATGAAACCAGTTATAATTTAAAGACTTGAAAAATGTTGCAAATAGTTATTTTTAAATTAGAATGCTTGTACATTTTAATGATATGTAATAAAGGCTTAACAGTTTTAAATCAATGTTTTCCCTATTACCTTGAAAATATTGCTAAACTATTTAACGCCATCTATTGGTAAACGAATTTAGATGATGTTAATAAACTTGTTATTTGCACCTACTTATGATGTGGAGATGTCGCTAAGTACAAGAATAAGCTAAATAATATACAGGTAGTACTATTTACGGGATATGATAGACACCAAAAAGCTATTACAAATATTTGATTAATAGTGCAATAACGAAAGTTTCCCTTTAAGGTACTCAATATCGTTGATTGATTATTATCGGTTATTTAAGTAAATGAGTATTCCATAGATATTTCAATAGATGACTCATTACAGCTGCCATTATAAATATGTAATACACGTTTTAGATCTGTAATAGAAAAGAGTGATACTTCCACTTCGCTAACAGAGTGGTGGGTTTAAGCACTACTAGTATGAACGTTTATCGCTATTTTTAATACCTTTATTTAAGTTTGACACAGCTCTAAAATTTTAGTAAATACATATACTTGTCATTTAGTATGTTACTAAATTTTTGTTGTTTTCCTTCATAAAAGAATCCAGAAGAATTTAGTACTAATTATTCATGGAAATTTAGGTCTATTGTGAGGCTAATTCTATAGATCACATTTGCGACCTTATCAAAATTGAAAAAGATAACCTTGTAAAGGCAAATAAGATCTTTGCATTAATATACTATATATTTAAAGTTCGAACTTCACAATTCCTAATAATTTTTTTAAATACGTTTTAATAAAAAAAAACACAATATTAAAAACAATGGAGCCGCTTTTACCCTTTAAGATGACCTTGAAAAAAATTGATCGTTTTGGTCGTTAGGTATGTGTTTATATTTTGTATTTGTTTAATAAACGAATAAAAAGTCATTATTAATTAATATTAATAAGCTAAACAAGTAAAATCAAATACACTGATGCATGAAGGAATATTTCATGATAAATTAATAATAACATTGTGACAATAACAATTATTATTAATGTTACATTATTCTTATAATCTTATATGTATAAATAAATGGTTTCAGCATGTGACTCTCATCCCTGATATCGCAGGTTCGATCCCCGGCTGTGCACCAATGGACGTTCTTTCTATTTGCACATTTAACATTCGCTCGAACGGTGAAGGAAAACATTGTGAGGAACCCGGATTACATTAGACCCAAAAATACGACGGCGTGCGTCAGGCACAGAAGGCTGATCACCTACTTGCCTATTAGATTAACAAATCATCATGAAACAGATAGATAAACCGGAGACCCAGACCTAAAAAGGTGATTTATTTCATTATAGCAAAATGTTCAATATGTTGGTATGTATCACCTACACTTACAAAGGATAAGTAAAAAAACATATCAAAGCGAAACGAAGTTCGCGGAGGCAGTTGGTTTACTGGTATAACTGCATTCTTTTTACATGTTTGATTCGTATCGATGCATTCATATAATTGATATTTTAAGACCACCTCACTGTGGTGTCAAAACTGACAGATGTCAAATGTGATCAAAGATGTCGAATATGATCAATGCTAACATAAGCTGTACTCACCCGGATAGGTCTAAAAAGAATAAACTCCGTTTCTTTGTTAGCGAGATACAGTTGCATTGATCTTTGTAATGGCGCTAGAGTTGACTTAATACGTTTTTGTGCTTCTTGTACTGCAACAGCTATCTGGGAAGGAGACGCCCAAGGCTGGGACTTCAGCTGATCTGCTAATGGAAACGATTGAACCTGTAAAAAAATATCATTGTCAAAAATATGGTCCTATTTTTAGGGAAAAAATTTGCTTACCAATATAAAGCTATAATGGTTTTGCCGGAAATCGAATCTAGAATATCTGGCATGTACGCTATGCGCATTAAATAATTGACGGATGCTGCGACTAATGGGGAGAAAAAAAATGAAAGCAATCATAAAATAGAAACTACTTTCTCATTAGATCAGAACCTTCGGCGGGTATCATAATTTTCAATTTAAAAGAATCATCAAAAATCTCAACCAACTTTAACCAACTGATTGAAGTATTTTTACCCACCCGATTGAAGTATTTTACCCACCCGATTGAAGTATTTTTACACACCCGATTAAAGTATTTTAATACATCTGATTGAAGTATTTTTATCACCCGATTGAAGTTTTTTTTACCCACCCTATTGAAGTATTTTTACCCACCCGATTGAAGTATTTTTACCCACCCGATTAAAGTATTTTAACACATCTGATTGAAGTATTTTTATCACCCGATTGAAGTATTTTTACCCACCTGATTAACGTATTTTTACACACCCGATTGAAGTATTTTTATCCACGTGATTGAATAATTTTTACCCAGCTGATTAAAAATATAATCTACGTTCAAAATCGATTAGAACCAAACATAGTTTTTAATAAAATATAACCTACCTTCTCAATAAACACAATAAGAGGTCCGGCCATGACCTCCGTGGCATCTTTAATGAACATTTCACAGCAATTCTTCAACTGTCGATCGACCTCTTTTCTCGAATCGAGTAAATGTTCCTTAACCATCGGCGTTCCCTCCAACAGAAACTCCAACAGTGTGTTATTGGCGTTCATTGAGAATATCTGTCGCGGCCTTTGAATTAATCCATAGGCCGCATTTTTCATATTGCTAAAGTCCAAAGAGGTCTCCTTTATGACGAAATCGACTTGGAATGGGGCGATTTGTTCGCGTAATATGAGAAGATGTTTGATTTGGAACAGTTGACCGTCGATACTTGTTTTTAAGGCTGATATTTGGTTGGCAGCGTTTGACACGCTTTGGACGCACAGGGATATCGCTTCTTGGGCTAATCCTGGAAATAGTTTAGTACGTGTGGTTTAGAATACAGTGTGTTTATACGTTTAAAAGTTTATATTAAATACAAAGACATATAGCGGTTAACAATAAAATGACATAATTGTTTACATACAAATTTTATTGCTGCTGTGTTTTTTTTGTCAGGAATTTTTTATATATATTTAAGCTAATTTATTGAAATAATTGTGATACAGTATTTATTAATATATATATCTTCTAAAAATAATTATAAGTTTGCCTTCAATCCGGTAAATAACTGTTTTCTTTAAATATACATATATGTATATATATTGACATACCTTGGAACACACGTTTTTCCAAGCACCGATACAGCCTTGACAACGCAGCTAGGGTCCGCCTGACCCCGGGGTACCACATGCCGTGAAGGTCCGCCGGGGACGCCTGAGGCCGCCTTTCGATAGCCTCGGATACACTGGACATATCTGATGTTACGGAATTACGGGAATCGCTGCGCCTGAGGGTCTGGTCCTGGAGTGATTGCGCTATTTGCTGGAAAAAAGAATTTGTTATTTCTTCGCAAAAAAGTCATAAAACGCTGATTACAGCGGTAAAAGGTAAAAAGTAACAAATAAATATAAGAGCTGTATTGGCCTAGTGGCCTCATCCCTGATATCGTAGGTTCTATCCCTGGCTGTGCACCAATAGACTTTCTATGTGCGCATTTAACATTCGCTCCAAAGGTGAAGGAAAAATCGCGAGGAAGCCGGCTTACCTTAGACTCAACAAGTTGACGATATGTGTCTGCAGAGCAGGCTGATCACCTTGCCTATTAGATTAACAAATGATCATGAGACATATATAGAAATCTAGCCCAGCCTTAAAAAGGTTGTAGCGTCGCTAATTTTATTTATATAAGGACACTTAGTTATTCTTTGGGACTACATAGGAAGACCTCAAACCCAATATTACAGTCTCTTGAATGTGGTGTACTGGCATACGTGATAAATATAAATAAAGACTAACAAAATATTATAAAAATGATACTTAAAGCAAATCGAGCAAAGCTTTATCAGAATCTCGTCGAATTGGAAATGCTGACTCACAGAAAATAATAGAGTCAAGTACAAAAAACAATACTTTTTATTTGATTAAGAAAAAGTAAGTGTACGCCTTTTAGGAATGCTTTTCTTAAAAGGCCCTAAGACTTGGTACCTTGACTTGAGAAAAAGGTTGGTCTTTAGATAAAATTAGTTAACATTTTGAAAGATGTGAAGTAGTATTTTTTTGTATTAAATGTAATTTACTAAATACAATTTTTTATTTATTGTAAGAAGTTGGTGAGGCAGATTGGGAGAAAATGCTAAGATAGAGAGAGATGGAGTTAGTTGGAGGCCTATACTCTATAAGAAAAAAATCTGTATAAAATTTTAAGTTTGTGTATCTTCTGATAAATGTTCTAAGGTATACATGAATTATTCTTATTTTTTATAGTACGGGAAGAAAACGGGCAGGATGCTCACCTATTATATATATATTAAGTGTTAATGAGCTCATGGACATTCTCAATGCTGGAGGCCCTTTTCTGGAAGTACCCTAAATCGAATTGGTTCGGAAATATTTCAGTGAGCAGCTGATTATATAAGGTCACCACGACGAAAGCCGTACTGATAATCGCTTATCAGCTGGTGGCCCTCTAGATACCATAGGAGCTGGCCTTTAATAATGAAGTCCATTATTTTGGAGAAGTCCTTCCACAACTGAGCGTTTCTTAAGGCAGCTTTTTACCGAGCCACCACTATGTGGAACCAGCTGACCACTGAAGTATTTCCGAACCAATTGTACTTAGAGTCCTTCATGAAAAGATCTACCAATTCTTTAAAGGCCGGCAACGCACTTGCGAGCCTTCTGGCAATGTGAGTGTCCATGGGTCAGCTGAGCCTCCTGCCCGTTTGCTTCCTATTACATTAAAAAATAATTAATACGAATACTTACAAAAATATAAATTTCTAACTAAAACTATAGAAAATAAATAACACATAAAATCGTATGGTGTATATTTGAGGACTGACCTCCATCATTTCCAGCTTATCCGGATAAGCCAGGTCTCCAGGTGCAGGCTTATAGTGCAAGACATCGGCTCGCAAATGCACGTGAGCTCTGAACACGAGTCTTTCCTGTGTGTCTTGTAATAACGCTCGGGCTACAGTCGCTAACGCTTGAAGGGCCGCTGGAATAATAATGATCTATTATGAACTTGGATTAACCGAATCCAAAAATAATGTTTTTCAATTAAAATTGAATTTTTTTACAAATAGCAAGCCGCAATAATGTCAGTAAGTATGTTCCTTTAATTTTGTGTATTTTTATTATTTATTTGTTTATCAATAATCAAAATTTCATTATACATAAAAGCATGGAAACACATTCAAACATAAATATAAAACGAAGTTAACAATTCATACCTACTGATACAAATATATATCTATCTAATCGTAAGATGCATTGATCATTATAATATACAGTGTAAACTCTATATAACCACATGGGACAGTGCATATTTTGACGTTTCAAAGAGTTCTCGTTAAATGGAATGAAGAAAAATCTGTATAAGAAAAATCAAACAAAATTTTCAGACTAGTGTTGTTAGTAATTTCATTAAAAACAATTATTATTTGAATTCGTAAAACGTAAAAGAACGTAAACAGTTCCGCAGTTATAACTAATTACACCAACTTAAAAAAGTACTTTTTATTATTTAATTGTCGTTATTTAGAGTAGGTGTAATGCTATGTAGAGTGTATCATTGTACGGAAGACAAGCTAAAACAACCAAAGCCAATTGATTTCGCCTCTTTAGGGAGTACGTCGTTGAATCGGGGGACGTTACATCACAGTACACAGTTTACACTGTAGATGAGGTTGCCTTAAATAGTTAAAGCGACAATAAGTCAAGGCAGTAAATTAAAAAGTTGCAAATATCGTGTAAAAATATCAGGTCGTATTGTGTACGTCTATATTCCAGGACTTTATGTAGCCACTATACTTTCGGAAATTATTGATATAGGGGACCAAACAGTGCAAGCACATTCTATTGAGTAAAAAAAGCAAAATTACGTAATAACTGCTATAATTAACATAAGTTAAACTAAAGTACAACTTAAGTAAGAATGTTATAATTTTTAAAATCCATATAAGCAGACGATTCAAAACTAAAAACTGATAAATTTATTTTACAAACAGACAATTACAACTTTAATATATTAATATTATAATAAAATATACAGAAACACGCTTACCCCCGACGCCTTGCTATTTGTAAAGATATATAAGTTTTCCCAAGACTTTATAATTATATTATTGTACACTTTTATTGACCTAGTTTATTTGTATAAAATATTTAAGTTTAATTCCCATACTTCTTGCAAAATTTTACTTTCTTTGTAATCCTAGAGTTACTAGAACCAAAGATCTCCTAATACGTACCTACGACTCGCTTATCTGCTACTTTGACTGGTCCAGTGAATAGGCTATCTCGCTCTTACAACTTGATTACTAACATCCATGAAAATATTGATATATTTTACAACAGTCTTCCAACTTACCGTAACTTTGTTTATCATCCTCTTAATGAGGTTTAAGTTTATATTTAGTTTTTTTTTGTTATTATTTTGTATGACGAATAGAAAAAATATATGGTGGAGTTGAGTAGTTTATGTATCCATTTTAAAAGATCGATACACGATTTAAATAACTTCGCTCGATAGAAAAAACAATCCAAACATAGACAATTTTTGACACTTGACAATTCATTTTGAAATTTACACGCTGTATTTTATCGCAAGCCAAGTAATCCATTACCGAAAAAATTGATAAAATTACATTAATTTAACAATTTACATAACTAATTGTTATTACAGGGCGGGCGCGCTTCAGGGCGGGCGCGCTTCAGCGCTACAGCACTCCATTGCGCACCGCAATCCACCCCGAGACACTGACACAGCAATTCGTGCTGGGATAAGACCTTAAGCAAGGGAAACAACCCTTGCTTATGTTCTGATACAATTGATGTATGTGTGTAAAATTTGTTTTGTCTTATTTTCATGTATAATTTTATGTATGTTGTTTCAGAACTTATAAATAAATATATATTTTAATAGTTAAAACAACTTACGATCAGTATTAACTTGTTCCTCGATAACTTCCACTTTAAGGATGACACAGAGTTCGGCGAGAGTCTCCAAATGGTTGATGTGGATGATATGAGGTCTCAAGGACTCGTATAGTCCCGTGCTTAGAGATTGTAGATAATCTCTGGAAAAAAATACATAGTTTTAAAATCGTTTTGAGTTAATGTTTAAAACAGTAGTTAAAAATTTAACAGTTAAACGAGAATAAACTATTTCACCCGACGGAATCCAACCGGAACTTCTTACCGCCTAACAGTTAATGGATATCACGTTACAGATGAGCCTTATTTAGCATGTCATAAAAATGAAACAATGAATACATAAAATTTAACACAAATAAGCGTTTAAAAAAACGAAAAAAATATCTCCAAAAATGGGGGGATCAACAAAATTTATTCCCAAAAATATTTTGAAATTAATTTCCAGCCATCTAGTTTACTAATAAATATGAGGAATAATATATCTTTTGAATTTCATAAATTGTAAGAAGCTAAATTATCTGTATAAACACGTAAGTTTCTCATGCAGGCATATTTTTGCGTTTATGCATGGATACATCATCTCTTAAAAAAAATTAGGCATCAAAGCATCGCTTTTGATGCAAATTCAAATCATATGAGCGTAAATAAAGAAAAATATATTAAATGCTACTAATTTTACATTTACTGCCAGTTCTCAAATCAAACGCGTAGAACGGAAGAGAAGAACTGGCAATAAACATTTCGCCACTCTTTTTACTAGCCTAGTTTTTTTTTTATAACGTAAAGAGCTGTAACCATTACACCATGTTCCACATGTCGTCCTTAAGTAATTAACTATAACAATAAAAAATATATAAAATAAAAAAATACAAAGAGTTGTCAGCAGCAGCAACTCTATCAGCAGGAGGCATGGTTAAATACATTCTCGTGGGAACAACACGCAAATACACAGTCGAAATAACTAGCAAAACTGAAGTTAACTAAGGACCCATAAAGTTATAGCGCAATGGTATGTATGTTACCAATAAAATAAGGTATAGTTTCAGTCTGTCTAGAAGCTAGTTTTACTATCAATTATTCTATAAAATAAATAAATATTAACAATTTTAATAAACACTTACTCCAGCGCCTGTGAAGTACTAGAAAAGAAATGCTCGTACAAGGCACACTCGTCCCTCAAAGCGAGCGCGAGCAACGAGCAAGCCGAGCGTAACATAGCGCAATGATCGCGAGCTTGTTCCCCCGCCACCGCTAACGCTCCCGCTGTCGGACCACCCGCTACCTTTTGACGGCGTGAAGCGTATTCACGCTGTATATCTGATAGGAGATGGGCGTAGCTGGAAACAGAATAACAAGTTCACACATACAATAATGCAAGACTTACAAATAAAAAGAAAATTTTCAAGGATTAAGAAAACACTTTTTAAAGGGATTGAAGCTATGTATTATTATTATAAACTTATAATTATTAACAGACATTCAACACCTTTTATCTTCAGTCACCGTCACCACGCACGCTGTAAAGCACGCGAAACGTCGGAAAAAATGTTAAGTTTAAAATTATGTAAATAATTATAAGTTTATAATAATAATACATAGCTTCATTGAGTTTAAAAAGTGTTTTCTTAATCTGTAAAAGCTATGTCAACAAAAGACAATACAATTTTCAACGATTGTTTTTTTTTCAAATAGAGAATTCTTTTAATACGACTTTGGTTGTAAATACCATTTAGCTACAGCGACGTTAAGATTAAACCCTTGAATTGAAAGCATTGCACGAGCCAAGGCTGTACATTTTGCTCACTCAGGCTTTCTTAGTTTTATAAGCGTGATTTGACTGTTAAATTGCATTAATTCGGCACATAGCAAATTAAGATTACATTATTTCGCTTATATTCATTATTATACGCGAATGTTTATACAGTCCTCCATAAAAAAAACCTCTATTATTTAAAGCACTCCGATGACACAGGAACCGTACAAGCATACTTAAGTACAAATATCATAGTGATATTAATAGCGACTTTGGATATAGCGCCAAGATTGTGTACAGCAATTGTTTTTGATGAAATATTTTTATAAAATCCTATAAAGAAATTACCAGTTGGTTTCGAAAGACATCATATCAGTTAGCTTACGTATACAATCACACAGATGGTCAGCAAATGAGAAGATTGTTTTCAAACATAACATAATATGTTACATATCCATTGCATCCCCTTTGACCCGCATCCCTCTGACGCAACAGCATTATAAAAGTAAGCGGAAAACAGACATCGATAGCTTTGCTTGGGCAGATTCAATTGTCATATTCAATTAAGTTCAATAATTATTATAGTTTTATTAAAATATATTGTGTTTTTCTATAGGATTCACCGCTGGCCCTCACTTAATTGATATGATAATATTTTTTGATTTGGTTTCAATGTTGTATTATATTAGGCGTACGTAATAAGTAAGTAATTTTGCTAAAAATATAACATTTAAAAGTCGGCAAAAGGAACGGGTCTGGTTGTATTGGTCGGGCTGAAACTGAGCGCCCACTCCCGGCCGCTATCCCACTACTGCCCGATACGGGGACTTTTGGCTGCTGGGTTTCCCCCCTGGCCCGGTTCGCCCCTCATTAATTAACCTGCACACCCCAGACTCCTCCGGGGGGTCCATATTAATACCAGGCTTAGTGTGGACGTCCAGTCAACATGGACCACCCAGCACCAGGACTCCCGACCTCAAACCATCCTCCATACCATACCTCCGAGTAGCCGGATTACAGGAGACGCCACGCTCCCAGTCGAGATATATGTTGAAAAACCTCTACATACTCAAAGATCGAACGTCGGTTCAAAACCAAGTTTTTAAATATAATTTAAATTTAAGTGAAATAAGTTTTTAATAGGTTTTTTTATTTTTTATAAATTTGATTCTAAAAATTATTTTACATAGTATAGATTTATTCTTCGTATTTAATAAAATTATTTGTTCGAAAGTTATCAATAGCTTATGAACGCCATCTACCGAGTGTCTATGGAACTAGATACGTGGAAAGGTTTCGTGCTTATTTCAAGTATGTGTTTGGTCATCATCCATTAGATCACGGGACAAACTTTTCACTATCATTTTACTGACATCTTTAAAGGTGAATGTAAATATAACACAGTAAATTTTCTAACATTAAAAATAAGCAGGAAATACTCACTCTTCATTGCTTTCCGCTCGTTTCTCAACCTCACTAATCACCATGCGTAGTTTAGGTCCTACCGCTTGAAACTTCCCGAAATATACGGCATATGCCATATCCACTGTTTCGCCGTCTGGTTCCTCTGGTGACAAAACTTGCTCCGTTGCTTGGTTTAAAATATGGTTCACATAACTACGAATAAGAGACATCGCTCTACTTTGAAGATGCCGATATTTTACTGTATATGTGTGGGCTTCTTTGAAGTTGCTCTGTAATATTGATTGTTTTTATTCTAATTATTATGCTTCCTTGGTAAGTGATTATAGGAACGATCCATTAAAAATGGAAAGCATGTAGAAATTGGTGACATTGGATTATGGTATATGGCGCCAAATAGAGGTTAAAATTAGCGAGGTAATTATACCTATATAGATATATATATGTAAGATAGATATATAGATGTAAGAAAAAATATTTTGGGAATTGAGCAATATTATTTTTCGGTCTCGGAAGGTAGTGAGTATTACTGTCATAAAAAGATTAGTCAGTGAACTCTGAATCATGATTATTTGTTGCATAATCTATTTTATCTAATGTATATACAATCTATCTAAGATAAAAAAATATTTCGTGAATTATAAAAACAAGTTAAAATATTGAATCCTCTGTTTTGATTAACAAATGTTGATATTTTGCAAATATACTATTCATAATTCATCATATCATAATTCTAATGAGCAAGTTTGATGTATTGTTTTGTTGGAGTCTAAATATGTAGTTTAAATTCACCATTTGACTTAATAGATGGAGCCACAATATATTGATGAAGTACATACTTACATTAGCCCTCATATAGCTCAGACATTCATCTATTTTTGACAGTACATTGAAAAATGTGTCACTGTTAACGGACATTGTTGGACTGTTAAGCCTTTGGGAGAGATGTTCTACTTGTGTGAAGTAATGTAATCTCTGCTTAACCTCATCACCTGGAAACAATTAAGCTAAAATTGTATTTCTTGTATTAATAGCAAAACATTTAAATATTGAATTCATTAGCAGCAGTAGCAAATATAAAAAGAAATATAGAAAGAAAACTGATTTTTTATATTGTTTCTTTAAAATTGGCATTCAAATAATTATTGTTGTAAAATAAAAAATAAAGTCTCACCTCCTCAAATATATATTAGCAAGTTTCTATGATAATAGAGAATGTCAAATTAGACTAATAAGTTTGGAAAAATCAAGTTATGAAGTTCTTAAGAAACATTTTTATATACACACAACAGGTGATTTTTTCAATAAAAATATTAAATTTGTAATGAACACATTATTTCAATGTTTTATCATCTTATTTTATCTTTTTGTTGGCCCAAATAGTTTATTTTGCAGTACTCTCTTTTTTTTAAATTTACAAATGCATAGATTTAGTGGTACTTCAACTCTTTATGAAACTCAAAACTCAAGATACTATGTTTCTATAGGTAAACCAGTATACATATGAACATCTTTAGAAAAGATAAAGTGTATAGTATATTTGCCACAAAAGCCTGATTAAACCTAGCCTATAAAATTACAAATAAAACAGTTGGAGCTGCTGCTGCTGCCTGTAAACACCACTAGTATTACTAATTAAGTGAAATGATAAAGAAATTTATACCAATACTCGATAACTTTGTCTGATCCGCTAAAAGTTGTTCACTCATGGTATGTAAGGCATTTGTTTTATCTGACACTAAATAATATTCTTGTGTTAGTTTATTGAGGTTTGACAATGTTGCTGCAATCTGAAACACATTTTCAAAGCTACTGATTTAAAAAGTAAAAATATTATATGTTAAAATAAGATTGACATTTATATGATGACACTTTGTATTTCATTTATTATATATTTTTGAGGCATCTATAAATATACTTTACCTCATCTGTTAATGAAACACACTCATTACGTCTATCTTCTAGTTGCTTATAATATGCCTCATAAGGACCATCATTTGCCTTAGCATTTTCTTCACTTAAGCTATTGTAAAAGTCAAGAAAATCATACACTGTATTCAACTCTGGTACATCAGATTTTGAATTATTTGCTTCCAGTGCTTTATCCTGAAATATTTAAGTTTTTTTTAAAATGATGAATGTATTTAAATGATTTATATTATGTGGACACAACTCTAATGCTTGTTAATAATACAGATTTGTAATATTATTTTTTTGTTTTGGTTGTTGCTGAATTAGTTATTACTACTACTACAGTAGGTTAGAAATCCTTATTGGTAATATTGGAGACAAACTTAAACTTCTTGAAATAACTAAGTAATAAAAAGTATCAGTGTCAGAAAGTCACTTTCGAGTTTTAGTTTTTATAACCTTTGTATATGTAGTGAGTAAATTAAAATATAAAACGCCACAGTGCGAAAACGATAACAATTAAAAAATTAAGATTAAGGTTTCCACTGAATATCTATTTTAGACAAACGTACTTCCAATTCTTCATCATCGTGTAACAAAGTCTCTAAATCTAAAATTGCTTCCCTTTGAGAGCTAGTTAACGGCGCCAGAGGATTATCTGCAGCCTCCCATAATAATAACTTGCTTTGTATTTCTTTTAATGTCATTGTATTCATTGTTGAAAGTCAGTCTTGAGCTTCATTAAAAAACTCTGTTATGACAATATTTGTTTTGTTATTTACAGATTAGTTTGTAAGTCTAAATAAAGTTGCAGTTATAGTATTTATCAATTTCGCCGTTTGACGTATAACGTAAAACGTAAAACAGGATTTAACGTTGACAGCTGACAGTTGCAGACATAAGAAAATGAACTGGTATGGTTAGGATCACAGGCTATGTAAGAGTCTTGTTAGGGTAACCAAAGTCGTCGTATTATAAAAAATCTCGCGTGCTACTGCAGCTAATGACAATAATGGTAGCTTTTTTAACATGCCTTTATTTAACATCCACATAACAACAAAAAAGCATTTAAATAATTCTATAAATACAACAATAACCTAAAACTTAAAATATTTGTAAAATATATTCTAAAGACTGCCATGGTAGTTACTAATTTAATTCAACAACAAATTCTCAATAATTTCTAATATGTAATACCCGTTTGCAAATAAGACAAGATTTTTTAAATGGGCTTCGGGATTGGATAATATTTGAGTATGTTAATCTATAAAGGCTTTAAAATCCATGATCGTAAATGTATGTGTTGTTCGAAACCAAGTCACAATATGGGTATGCCAGCATTTTTGGAGGGTCATGTATTTTAAGTTAGTTTAATCTTCTTAAATTTCTATAATTTGTATACTTATTATTAAGTTATTTACCCTTTAAGTAGTAATAGATAAACACCAAATCAATTCGTGTTAACTTTCTGAATAATAGAGACAGATGAGTACTTTAGGTAAAACGATGTCATTAGCCTGAATTTTTTTAATGAAGTTTTATATTTATATTTTGCTCCTTTAGCAACTAATTCCTTAAAACATACTATTCGATATTGAAACTAAGCAGCTTAGAACTTTATTCTTTGTATTTGAAAAAAAAAGTTGTTTTTAAGTTTTATCTATACCTCAGATACCTATTATCATTTGATAACCATCATATTTTGTTCCTCGTGTCCTTATCTGACACTTATTATGATTAATAATGCACGTTATCATAAAGTATATTTAAAGAAATCAAAACTAAGAAGTGCTTTAAATTAGTGAAGCGTCGTTCTTCATTGCAGAAGTGTCACAACCACAACAAAGTAGATCATAAAATAATTTTTAGTATATAAGCTATGTTTTTGCGTGCACTAGCACTAGCATATTACTATTTTGGGGTCGCACACAATAAAGTTTCGCCTTAGATCAATGAACTGTAAAATACTTCCATCTATCGTTACCGAAATTAATATAGTCTCACTACTAGTATAATGTATTCGAACAGTAACTTGTATAAGCTAATTTTTTTTATAAATACAGTACAATGTATACTTTATAACAATCTTAGATAATATGAATAAATTATTGGATTATGTTTAGAGATTTTTAAGTTTTAATTGGGTCACAAGATGGCAGCACCTTATATTTCACGCGGTATGTTTTTAGTTTCAGAGCGATTTTTGCAACTAAACGCTCAGGAAATTCAGACACTTTATCTTACGCTTCTAGATTTTAAAGTATTTAGGTACTTGGGGCTACTACTTGATTGTTCATTATGTATTTATTGTGAGTACCTAAATTACCTTTGGTATCTCACAACAACTGTGTTCCATGCTTTCCAAAGAACAATCGTAACGATACGGTGCGCACTATGACTCTATAATGAGATTGACCAGAGATCTGCTTACAACATTTTAAAAGTAATGTAATATAATATTTTTTTAAGCTCTACATCAATATTTTATTTGTTTGTATAATAGGGGGGCAAACGAGCCTACGCGAAGCTCATTAAGTGTAGTCATCGCAGCCCATGGACACCCATTTTTAGTGGTACATTGCCAGTGAGGAAGGATTCGTTACTCTAATTTGGAACAGTTGGAGGTCGTAACTCTCAGATAAGACCCTCACTGGAAGTCGATTCCACAGTTCTATTATGTTATGTTACTCTCATTCGTAGCTCTTGAAGCTAGTTCTTGACATTAAACTAAATTTTTGAGGGTAAAATTAAACAAAAAAACATTTTCAGTAGTTCTGCATTTATTGGGTATGAGGAACCTTTCTGGTCAACATAAGCTACAATGGACATTCTGTTTACAATATATTTACAATTTTCAGAATTATATTATCATATCTAGCAATGAAGTAAAATTACGGCATATTCACAATAATTAAGAGGACTAAATAGATCATCTATACACATATATGTAGTAGTCTTGTATAAAACTCTACTCTAGTACGTTCCTTCGCTGGGACTTCGAGACCAAAGCTCACATTCACTGACCCATTAATTACATTTACAATCTTTCCATACAAACAGTCTCCAGCCACTTTGTTCTTTTGTTTACGATAAACAATAAAGCGATTTACAGCGTACATATTTCATTACTTCATTTAAGCCATTCTTTGATGGCATCGGACGTACTACGACTCCTATATACATCACTCCGACTCACAATTCTATTACAACTTGTACTATATACAAACAATTTATAATATTTAAAAAAATACAATGTTAAATTGCTATGTGTAAACTCTATTATCGATATAGGTTTGGAATAAAAATAGATTTTTTTTTCAGTTTCAGCGTGCAAAATTTTCTAAAGCCAGCGCTTGCACGAGGCCATACTCTCACATCGACTACATCTACAGACTCTTTAGTATAACGCTAAACAAACATCACTCGTTGATGTCCGAACACTATATAAAATGTATTAATTAAAATACAACTAAATGATAAAGCACACAACACAATCAGTACATCTATCGACAGAGCATTGTTCACACAACCGCCCGACACTTGCGATTTCAATGTAACAAGATAAATAACTTAAATACATACAAAAAGTACAAAATAAATTAACAGTCAATTGTTCAATGCGTAGATATATCCGACTATTTTATCATAAACACACGACTAAATTTACTTATATGGAATACGTTATATGGATAGCGATGCCTAAAATAAAGATCATACAGTCGAAACACTAAAAAGTCTCAGTCGAGACGCGTAGCAAAAGCATGGCAGTTAGCACGAAATTCTGCACCCTAAAGATTAAATAACAGAAAAATATATCTATGTATTGAAGCATAATAATCGAAGGCTAATCAGGCCGCTTTGGGCTTTAAACTAGCCACGTTAAAGTGAACTCCGATATGCTATGCACGTTGCGTGCCCACTCCTTCCCTCGGCGCTGCGTCCATCTGTTAACCTACGAATTAACATAGCACAGCCATTGTGACTTCCCGGTCCCGCATGTCGCGCGCCGAGGGGGAGGCCGTAAGAGCCGAGCCGGCATCACCGGCGGCGGTCGAGAGACCGCTGAGCTTATGACACGGGCGGCTGCGGGCCCTGCGCCTGCGGCGGGGGCTTGCTGCCCACCACCGGTAGCTGCGCCAGCGTGTCTTGGCTGGCGTGCGCGCGCAGATAACTATTCTCCACCTCCAGCTGATTGATCCTCTCCATTAGTTCGGCGATGCGCTCTTTGAGTACTTCCACTTCTTCGCGCACCGCGAACATCAAGTGGCTCTTAACCAGATCCTGAAACAACACAAAAGTATTTGTAAATTGATGGAGTCCTTGGAATTATTCATTAATACACAAATATGACTTTGTTGTTAAAAAAACATATTGCTAAACAGTACACAAACAAATGATAACGAATACCTAAGTAGGATAAAAACTGATAAAATGTATGACGTAATCTTATAAATAATATTTCTGAATTCATATGTAATAGAATTTAAATAATTTATATCTAAAACAAATAAAATAAAAAGTCTGAATAGAAACAAAAACAATTTACATGAAAACGAACTTTTGTATTAGGCACGACCACATAACAGGGATCCTTGTGTCCCTTCTGTCTGATCTCATAAAGGCATCCATCGCGGGGTTGAACGATATCAATCATTGTAAAGCTTAAAAAATTCACGACACGAAACGTGTAAAAACAACGTTATGTTTGCACTATTGACTACTGATAACCGTGTGGCTAAGGAGATAATTCATACGAGTTGTGCGTATGAGTTCTACCGGGCGACTGGTGGTCTGCGCGCGCGGCTGTCCTATTTAAAATGGAGGTGTACACGTCATCGACCACGCGGTCCGTGTGTGCACTCTGAACTCAACGATCCCGCATCGATATAAACTCCTGTTCTAGAACCCTTTTACATTATGCATTACTGAAATGGCGACCATTGTGAAGCTAAAGCTTGCACAATGGTACAACAAAACAGGAACGTGAAGTGTCACGCGAACAGATTATTTGAAAAGATAGGATACGTCGAGAACTTAAAAATATTATAATAAATATTTGAAGTGTGCTTATTGGTAGAGTCAATACTAGTCTTGATTACATTTCAGTTAGCAGAAGTAAATATTGAATCGATAACATCATCGCTCTAAAAATGGTTTCTCACGCTAAAATAACAAAAAAATTGTTGCATACCTTACAAATAAAGATAGCTAACGGTGACATATCTTACAGATTGATTTATACATCAAGCAATAGGAAAACCACTGTGAAGAATTATCGCAGTTTAAGACTAGAATGCGGAAAGCATGTAATAATGTGCATAAAAAATCGACATCAATACTAGAAGCTCAAGGCTGACGCCATGAGACCGATACGTTTTGCAATGTGAAAACATGTGTCGCCTGTAATAACGGCATGAAAAACATTTTCCACCCACACAAACACTATTCGCAAGTGACTCAAAGTGTTTCGTGTCCCTCTCTATAAGTGGCGAGAGAATGTTTTCTCAATTTATATTTGACACAGTTAAATATAGACTATGTATTCGCGCGGGTTGTATGACCTTCAATTAAGGATTTAAGAGTTGCTGGACATCAACCGTCTTTTATTAGACAGACACTTATGCATATTATTTACAGCCGAGTCGTCATTATTTACATCATGACAGTTTGAATGCTTAAATTGTCATTGAAACCGCAATAACAACAGGATAATTTTTTTAAAAAGAGTTATTAGGAATACATGATACATTGATATTGTCAACCCTCGTGCATTAAAAAGTAAATAAGATATTGATAAATACAATATAAGTATGCCACGAGGTCACCAAGACCAGAAGATATTTTTAATTATTGCATCAAATGCACAAATTAGCATGTGAAAGAAAATCAAAGTGCAATGCCCTCAAGGAAGAGTACAGTGAACTTTTTCGCAGTCACGTACCAAATACAGCAGGCGATGATGTAATGGGTCCAAGGGCGGACCTGTTGGGTTGGTTTTAAACTGACAGGAACAGTAACTTTGGTTCGGAATTAATAATTTTAAATTCATAAAAATTACTATTAGACACAAACATGTTTGTACGGCGCTAACAATGATAATGATAACTAACAACCCTCTGAAAACCAATAACGGTACGGTGACATACATACAATTTCGATTGGTACACACACGCAATTTATTTAATAAACGAAAAATCAGTTCGACGCGTGATCG